>NC_138887.1:9134747-11534747 GCF_965194825.1 Balaenoptera physalus
TAATAGGCAGTTTTTCTGTTTACAGATGCCAGAAAACTTCCATCCATTTTCCTTCAGTCTGTGGGCCTCAATATATTTCGTTCATCTCTAAACAGGATGTATAAATCACTAAAGGGATTACTATTGTCTGTGATGAGAACCAGTTTCTGTCAACCTGACTCCATTTTCATCAAATCTGAATCAATGACACGAAGGCTAAGGGGTAGAGAGTGGCAAGTGAGAAAATGAACTTCCTGTTAAGAAAAGAAGGTAACATTTATTGGATATTTATTACATACTAGGTACAGTGCTAAATACTTTCTCATACATTACTGAATTAGTGCTCGGTCACAACCTGTAAAATAGGGATTGCTACTTTCAGTTTTACAAATGACAAAATAGATAATATTAAATCCCTCACCCAGATCACACAACCAGTAAGTAAAGGAGTCTGGATTCAAACTCAAGTTTTTCCACAGACCACAATGCCTATCTAAGTGGCTTAAAAATGAGTTAGTATTCTTTCTTTTCACTAGCCAAGTGACATTTTCACGGTACTAGGTACTGTACCAAGCAAAGAATGACAACCTAAAAAAAAGAGTTCTGTGTGCCAAGGGAGACCAACACAATTCAGCATGACAAGGACTGATGACAGTAGAATACACGGGGTCATACAGGGCACTTAATCCAAATCAGGGATGTCAAGGAAGGCATACTGAAGAAAGTGATGTCTGGGTTGGCCCTTGAAGGATGATTAAAAGTTAGCCAGGGAGAAGCCGAGACTGAGGACTGTTTCAAGCAAAGGCATGTGCAAAGGCAAGATGGGGTTTCAGGGCTGGTAGGCAGAAGCAACAAAACATAAGATGAGCAGGGGCCAGAAAAAGGTAGGGCTTTCTACGCCATGCTAAGGGTTTGAATTTTGTTCTCAAGTCAGTGAGGTTAAAGGAAAATATAGTAAGATTTGTATTTTAGAAAGAGTGGAGGGTGCAATGAAGGAGGAAGAGAATAGGACATTAGTTAACAGGTTTTTGCACTGATCCAGGAGAAAAATGACAAAGGCTAAACTGAATCAGTGGCAATACACACAGCAAAAAAAAAAAAAAAAAAAGCCATATTTGATATTCAGGAAGTAGAGGGATCTGGTCAGAATTACAGCAGCCAAACTAGCCTGCTTTAAGTCCCTTCACAAGGGACAAGTCTTTCTCACTTCAAAAGCCTTTATACTTGCTCTTTCTTCGTGGAACACTGCTAAATTACACCCTTTCTAAATTCCATTTACTCTGCTTCTCTCTCTCAAAGCACTCTGTTTCTTCCCTTCCATGCACTTGAATTTCTTGTAATTCACACATCTGCCTGTTTACTTCTTTAACATCTGACCCCTGCTGTCAAGGACCGTTAGGGCAGGGACAGGTCTATTTTGCCAACCCCTGAATCCCCAATACCCAGCACAGCGCCTCCAAACAGTGCCAACGCATCACTCGGTGACTGGCTGACGGTGAACTCACAGGTGGATGCCTTGGCGGACGTGTAATGCCAGTCACTAAGGCCAGAAACAGGAAAGGAGGGGCAGCGATTAACAGTGGTTACTGCTTACTGAATTAACTCCTAACTCCTCCACCTACTTGTCAGGTTTTCCATTCATCAGGGCACCCTGCTCTCTGCCTCCAACTTGACAGGCCCCTCCTTCCTCACGCTCGTCAACACCTTCACTCGCGTTTTTCCAAACTCTTATTTAGCAGCTCAGCCCCTTCCTCTCCTCGAACTCAAGTTACATTTCCTTAAAGACTCTCTTCCGTGTCAGACGGAAGAGAAATCTCACTTTGGGACAGCATCTGCCCACCTGGTTATGCTTCTGAAATGCCCGCCTGGGGAAATCCCGCCAGAACCGAATCTCCGCGGGGACGGACGGCTCCGCACACCCGGAACGCTGCCCGGCGCGGTCAGTGCAGACAACTGTGAAAAGAAGCAAAGGTTTCAAACTGCAGCGGGTGAGAACTAGCCCCGAGCCCGGGCCTGGGCCCCGGCGACGGCGGGCTGTGCCGTCCCGGGGACAACCGGGCCCGCACGCCGCATGGTGAGGGCGGGGGTGGGCGGGTAGGGCAGCCAGGGGGAGCGGCCATGGGCAGGCAAGCCCTCCTTCGCGCCCGTCCCTCAACTTCGCAGAGGGAGCGGGGACACCGACCCCATTTCCGAGTTTCTTTCCTTTTCGTTGGGCAGCTAACCTAACGCCAGCGGGAAGGCGCTGAGGAGAAGGGCTGCCAGGCCCGGAAACAGTGCCCGCCGCGGAGCGAGTCCCCGCTAGCACGGAGAAACCCTCGGAATCTGTGAAAAGCAGCCAGCAGAAGCAACGACAGCAACCGTTTCCTTCCCAAACAGGTCTCAGAAACCGCAGAGCCGATGCTGAGAAAGGGCGGGAAAGCCAAAGCCACCACCAATTTTTCCACCTATTGGCTAATCCCGCTGTCGTTCCCGCAGGCCCGCCTTCCTTGCTCGCGGGCGATGTTCTTACTGGCTGACTTCCGTCAGCCATCCGCTCTCATTGGTCAGTCCCTCCGTTCGTCAGGCTCGGGCCTTGGAGACAGGCGGAGAGTGGCGTTTGGCTCCGCCCCCGGTCGCGCACAGGCGCGTCTGTGTTGGGTCGGAGGCTCCGCCTCCGCGTGCCGTGTGCAAAAACAAACAGCCGTTAGGGAGGAGGTGCTGTGGGGCGGGGTTTGGTTAGAAGGAGGCGCGCAATTGGGCGGTCGCCGGGGTTCAAACGAGCAAGGAGAGCGGGCATTGGTCGGGGTGGTGCGAGGCGGGCCCCGGTTATTGTCCGGGCTCCGGCGGCGGCGGCGGCGGCGGCGGTGGCGGCGGCGGTCGGTGCTGCTGGAGCGGCGGCGGCGGCGGCGGCGGCTCGGCGGGACCGAGGGCGGGAGCGGCCGAGACCATGGTGAAGTCTGTGGGGCGGCCGGGTGGGTGGCGGTGGCCGGGCGGCGCCGCTACCTGTTGAGGCGGCGGGCGTCAGGCGGGCGGGCGTCAGGCGACTACGACGACGGCTGGGCTGGCGTAAGGCGGCGGGGTTCCCCGCGGTCCCGGCCTCGCCCGCCGCGGCGCCGGCGCGAATTGAGGTGCGCGGGCCGAGGCCGGGTGGCCCTGAGCGGGACAACCCTGGCGGCTCTGCAGCACCTCCGCTGCCCCTGCCACCGACTTTGACTCCTGAATTGTGCGTTGGTGAAAAAAAAAAAAAAAAAGTGCGGCTTTTTAGAAACGCGAGTAGAGGGAACTTGGCCCCTTGTGAAGCTGGGAGGGAAAGGCGCTGGAGGGTGGCCGTGCCCCGCGCGGGAGCGAAGCAGCGACGCCGAGGCGACGAGCAGTGTCCGCCCGAGCGCCCTCCGGAGACAGCCCTGCCCGGGGCTGAACCACAAACAGAAACTGTGGTTATTGTGACGTTCTCGCGTCCTAGACCTGGCTTCGACCCTGTGGATGGTCGCACCCCGTCTCTAACTTGTAGTTGTGCAGTTAACGGAAGCGCTTCCGCCGGCCGACTCAGGCACAGATTAGATATGCTCTGTCGACTGATTTGCTCGAGCGGATGATTCTCCTGGTCCTTGCTGGTGTCGAAGGTGTCACTCATTTAATTTCTAGCGACCTGCCACATACTGGCTGTCCCTTTACCAGCAGCTAAAAATACTTGCACGATCGCATAAGCTAAAAATAAGGAGGCGTGGAGTTGTCATTCTTGTTTTGAGAATTTTGAACTTGAGGGGACGTGAGCATGTGTCTGTTGAACTGATATGCAAGTTTCTTGGCATCCAGTTTTCAACTTTTCCTGAATGAAATAACACTCCAGCTGGCCCCATAGGCGTATTTTCTACCGAGATGCTTAACCCAGGTTAATACTAACTCAGTTCTTAGAATCAAAAATTTTATGGTGCTTGTATTTTGTTTCTCAGTCAGTCATCAAACGTATTAAAATGAATGTGTGAAGTTGGAGGGTGTATATACAGAGTTTGAGGGGGTTGTGAAAAAAAGGTAATTATTTACTGTACAAGTTTATATTCGCACAAGTTTGATTCCATGAGACTTTGTTTTTGTTAAGTATGAGAAATGTATCCGGAAACCACGGAAATAGTCATTTAACTTACAGAGGTTTTTTTTTTTTTTAATGTTTTATTTATTTATTTTTGGCTGCGTTGGGTCTTCGTTGCTGTGCGCAGGCTTTCTCTAGTTGCGGCGAGCGGAGGCTACTCTTTGTTGCGGTGCGCGGGCTCGAGGCACGCGGGCTTCAGTAGTTGTGGCATGTGGGCTCAGTAGTTGTGGCGCACGGGCTTAGTTGCTCCGCGGTATGTGGGATCTTCCCGGACCAGGGCTCGAACCCGTGTCCCCTGCATTGGCAGGCGGATCCTTAACCACTGCGCCACCAGGGAAGTCCTAACTTACTGAGATTTTTTAAAAAACTGATTTCATGTCTACTTCCTTAAAAAGCAAATAGGTTAAATAGCAAGTATGATGTATTTGAAGTGATAAAATTGCTTAAGAGCAGTAAATTGGGACGCCTGGGAAGTTTTGCAGTTGGTACCTTTTAATGGATAACTACTACTTATTTCATAATTCAGTCATAGACAGTGATTATAGTTTTAGACTCATGCACCAATTGAGAGGTTTTTTTAATGTATTTACAGCAGGGCAAATAGAGCTGAATAGATTTATTTGAAGAAGAAGTGAGAATATATGGTTACTCCCCCATATGGTTTTGGGAGATAAACATGCGGGGGGGGGGGTGATTTTTAGCCTAAAAAGTATTTTAAGGAAACCATTACAAAGGGACAAAGGGGATGCCATTTCAAAGCTTACCTTCTGCTTCAAAAATATCCTCAAACAACTAGCCAGTCATGTAAACTGATTTCTTTAACTAATTTTTCTTTTAACAGAGAAGAAATAATAGATTTAAGTAGTAAAATCAAACAGCCCAAAAGAGAATATTGGTTTCCCTCTCAAGTCAGATCCTTAGTATTTCGTCCCTAGAGGCAAATAACTTTTCTGATGTATTGTGTGACCTTCTAGAAATGTATATGTACACACACTCTACAGTACTCCACTTTATGTAAACAAAAGCTCACTGCACTTGCATATACCCTGCCTTTTACACAAATATGTTTTGTGAGTTGTTCCTTATCAGCACATATCTGTAACTCATTTGTTGAAATGGCTGCATAATATCCCATTGCATGTATATACTGTGTCCTATTTGTGACCATTCATGTTATTTGAGAAATATTTCTTTTATATCAGGTGAAAGTAGTATTTGTTTAACCCCTTAAGAATGTTTGTATGTCTTTTTTTTTTTTTTTGTAAAATACACATAACAGTTGACCATTTTGCCATTTTTAAGTGTACTGCCAGTCATCTCCAGAACTTTTTCATCTTCCCAAATTGAAACTCTGTACCCATTAAATAGTAACTCTCCATTCTGCCCCTTTCCCCAGCCTCTGGTGACCACCATTCTGCTTTTTGTTCCTATGATTTTGACTAGGTACCTCATGTAAGTGGAATCATACATATTTGTCCTTTTGCTTATTTCACTTAGCATAATGTCTTCAAGGTTTACCCATGTTGTAGCATGTATCAGAATTTCCTTCCTTTTTACAGCTGAATACTATTCTATTGTGTGTATGTACCACGATTTTGTTTATTCATTCTTCCATGGTGGACATTTAGGTTGTTTCTGCTTTTTAGCTATTGTTTATAATACTGATATAAACAAAATAGCAAATAGTATAGAAAGTATCTGTTTGAGTCCCTGTTCTCAATTCCTTAGGTATGTGCCTAGAAGTGTAATTGCTAGATCATAGAGTAATTCTCTGTTTAATTTTTTTTTAAGATGCTTTTTTTTCTCCCCATAGAGCTAAGTTCTGAATATTTCTGTGGAAATGATACACACTGACATTTTTTAAAATTATTTTATTATGAAATACTTCTAGCATGAGAGTTATATTGACTCGATGAAGATTCTTCAGTCTGAAATTTGAAAAATATGTTCAAATTTTTAGAAATCTCATTTTTAAAAAGTATTTAAGGTTTGACCTTGTTTCTATATAAATTAATAAATGGTGGACTTCCCTGGTGGTCCAGTGGTTAAGACTCCCCGCTTCTACTGCAGGGGCTGCAGGTTCAATCCCTGGTCGAGGAAGTTCCACATGCCGCAAGGTGCAGCCAAAAAAAAAATGAACATCATCAGTTGTGGGACAAATAAAATTATTAAAAAATAAAATAAATGGTGATATAATACATGTATATTTAAAATTGAAGATGACCTAGATTTTGTTAACTACCTAAAGTAAAACTAGAAGAAATTTTATTTCCTAAGTTTAATTTTTTCTCTTTTTTAATTTTTATTGGGGTATAGTTGATTTACAATGTTGTGTTAATTTCAGGTGTACAGCAAAGTGAATCTGCTACACATATACATATATCCACTCTTTTTTAGATTGTTTTCCCATATAGGCCATTGCAGAGTACTGAGTAGAGTTTTCTGTGCTATATAGGAGGTCCTTATTAGTTCTCTGTTTTATATATAATAGTGTGTATATGTCAATCCCAATCCTCCAATTTATCCCTCCCCCCGCCTTACCCCCTGGGACCATAAGTTTATTTTCTATATCTGTAACTCCACTTCTGTTTTGTAGATAAGTTTATTTGTAGTCCTAAATAGTTTTGAAGTAGCATTTTTGATTCTTCATCTGGAACTTTTTCCCACCTAGGCTGGAGGCAAAGCTGGAAAGGACAGTGGGAAGGCCAAGGCTAAGGCAGTGTCTCGCTCACAGAGAGCTGGGTTACAGGTAACATCCCTGCTGTTGTAATTCATTATTAAATTATTTTCTTTACTGTTACAATTCATGACTCATAGATGTTTCTTTAATTACAAAAGTGTACTTGTACTACTGGTCTTTGATAATGAGATTAATTGGTCAAAATATAAACCACAAAGCAACTGCTTTATTTATTTGTTTGTTTGTTTGGCTGCTCCGGGTCTTAGTTGCGGCACACGGGATCTTTTTTAGTTGTGGTATGCGAACTCTTAGTTGCGGCATGTGGGATCCAGTTCCCTGACAAAGGATTGAACCCCGGGCCCCCTGCGTTGAGAGTGCAGAGTCTTAGCCACTGGACCACCAGGGAAGTCCTGCAACTCCCTTTTATATAATTTGTATTCTCTTCTTCTAAACAAGGACAAGTTATGAAAAGATCTTAAATGAATTTGGTGATTTTGCTCTCTTAAAATCTATTATTTCTAGATTATAATTATGTTCCTAGTTCTTTTATAAATTGTATCAGATTGAAGTGAGTATGCTGTGGCTTTTATTTTATTTTATTTTATTTTATTTTATTTTATTTTTTTATTTTTTTTGTGGCTTTTATTTTAAAGAGTGTTTGTTGTGGTACATCGGCTTTCAGGATGAGAGAGTAATGAACTGTCCACTGATCCTGTGAATCTTTCCCCAATACCTTCAAGTGTAGACTCAGTGATATACTCAAAGCACTAAATGGTTTCAACTTTTGTATATTTAAATTGTTGCAGCTTTAATCCACAAACTCAAAATTTTCTGGATGAGTAAGAATTATTCCCTACCTGTAAGAGACACTTTTTAAACAGGAAAGTTTGAAGTCCAGACTATAAGGTTAGGATTTTTATCTTCTTGGCAGTAGTGAGCCATTGAAAGTTTTTGAGGAAGAGGACGACATGATCTGGATGGTACTGAAAGAAGGGGGGGGGCGAGAACTTGTACTTGGTGGGTACGTTCTATATTTTAGAACATCATGCAAATCTCAATTAGAATTTATTTAAGTGTCCTTACTTTGAAGTGGGAGATGGGAGACAGATACAGGCTATTGCAGTGGTTTAGGAATAAGGTAATAACATACTTGAACTTGAGTGGGATGGAAAAGAATAGAAGGCTTGTGTATGCTCCCCAAAAATGGGAGGAGGGGTATGGGATTGAGAGGACGGTCAAAGAGAAGTTTCTCTAAGGCTTAGACCCTAAGAAGCAGAAGAGTTTGTAGTAGGGGCAAGTTATGAAATAATAAATTTAAGTGCAGTCATCTTGAAGTTCCACTAAAACATCCATATGAAAATGTCCAAAAGTTGTAGATTTGAGTCTAGCTTTCCAAGAGAGGTGATCAAAAGAATTACAAATTTAAGGTCACTTATGTAAAATTGGTAGCTTGTGCTGTGGATAAGTTTCCTAAGTAGAGCATGAGGAAGGATCAAAAAGGCATTGGTGGACCCCTCACCATATTTGATATGGTATTTGAGTCAAAGAATGAAAAGACTGAGGAGTAGTCAGAGTTCGTGTTAGAACTATGTAATTGCTTCGGCCTAAGAAGAAATGGTTTTTGAGGTTCTCTGTGTCAGACGACATAACGTGCCGGTTACTGAGGATGCAGAAGGGAGTACGACATGGATCCTGGTCTCGGGGAGCTTAGAATTAGGGAAGGATGTAAACAAAACAATCATGCCTTTTCTCTTTAAGGATGCAATCTGGAAGTGGCTAGTAGATTTGGTAGTTAAAATGTTACTGCTCGTCTTTCAGAATTGTGTTTAACAGAAGCCAAGGTTGCATTGGTAGAAAATGGGTGACAAGAAAGGGGTTTCAGGGTTTGCCTTTAAATCTTGCCTTTGGAAAGGAGATGTCTAGACTGTTAACTGGAGGCAGTTGCTGTAGACACGTGGAGACGTTTTAAGTGAAGTGTGCAGAAGGAAAGGAGCCAGCGAAAAGGAAGCAATTGGAGCTGTTGAATGATGGAGCAGTAACAGGGTAAGGAAGGTCCTTAAGAAAGTTGGGAGTGGGGTTAGTCAAAGACACAGACAAGTGGGATTAGGGAACTTTGGAGATGAGAAAGTGCCTATTCTCAGAAAGTAGAAAGAAAGGATCACAATGAGAGAATGGTGTTGGTTTTTAGTTCATGCTTTACTCATATTATTCAGCCTTTGATTACATTCAGTGGTGTGATGTTAAGACTTCAGTGCTTCGCATTTGGATGGTCTCTTTCAGTTTCCCGTGGGCCGCATCCACAGACATTTGAAGACTCGCACCACAAGTCACGGAAGGGTCGGTGCCACTGCTGCAGTGTACAGTGCTGCAATTCTGGAGTACCTCACTGCTGAGGTTAGTGGGGGAAATGTTATATATGGGAATCCCAGATGTGTCCTGGACATAAATGGCTAAAACCCATGGAATATGGGTTTGAAATAAAAAAGACACACTCTTGTTAGTTTCTTTTAATAGCAGTTTTAGATGCGTCTTATCAACCTATTACCTAGTACCAGTGTGAAATAGAACTTTGGTGTGCTCTTTTTTAAAGTTAAGTAAGGGTCAGTGATCCGTATTTTTAAGGGACGTGACAAACAAGTGTAAAATAATTTAAATACCATACTACTAATTAAACGAACTCTGAAATACGTATATAATCGATAGGTGATATTTGTGAAGTTACAGCATAACTTTTTTTTTTCTTTTTTTTTACAGCATAACTCTTAGTTAATAAAGATTTGAGGTGGGGCGAAGTCTTGGCAGTGTGATGATAACATATTTTTTAAATATCACAACTATATTATGATGATAACAAAATTTGGTAAAAGACCTAAGCAACCTTCTGGTTCTGTGCATGGTTGTATGCATAAAATGCTGTATCTTACTCAGTTTGACTTTTCAGGAAGATAAGTTAATTGGGCAAGAGTTCTTAATTCTTAGGTCATGGACTACCACTTCCTCCATTCTAATCCCTCCTAAGGAAAACAAAAGGGAAGCCATGAAACTCCTTCAACTACATTCCAAGCAAGGGAAGTAAGTTGAGTAGCAAGCAAGTCAACTGATAGAGATAGCCAATCTAATAGAAACGGGGAAGCTTCCTACTTGGGAAAGATGTGGTTGGGAGCTAGGTTGAAAGATTTTGCTTTAACCTGTGTGTTAATTATCACTGCTGTCATTTCATTAACCTTACCAAGTCATTTATTTTCGCATTGGAGATTTAACATTGATAGTTTCAACTTCACTATGTCACAAGCAGGGATTTTGTGTTGGTAATGTTTTTGTATTGGTACTAGTTAAGAGCCTTTCTGCTTTATCACTCTTATACCAGTTTTTATTTGTTTACCTGCAGACTTTTCAGAAAGGTATGCATTTTGTTCACTCATGTAGAGGCATAGGCTTCTGGTTCAGAATTTTCAAGTCCCATCTAAACTCCCATTATCTTTATTCTTAGGAACTTTATGATTTTTTAGTTTAAGATTAAACAGTAATCATATACATAGATACATACATATGCAGTCAACGTGTATTTTCCAAATATTTAATTTTGGGGTTTTAGTCAATAATAGATGTAAAGAAAATACTGAAATCTAAGTTTAGGGGTAATCACTTTTCAACGTTGGCTTCACACTAGGATCACTTATGAAGCTTTCAAAAGATACTGGTGCCAGGCCTCACCCCAGACCAGTCAGAGTTGCAAGGGAGAATGGAGTAGAGAGAGTACTGGTGGTTTTTAAAGCACGCTGATTGCTTTGGATGTACACCGAGGCTTCCCACCACTCTGTTTAAGTGAGGAGGTTCTGTGGAGTTATTTTTGTGTTACTTCCATCAAAGGTTTTATAATGCCAGTACGGTCTATGGAGGCAAAAAAAAAAGAAAGAAAAATGCAATTTTATGGCCAACTGGGACTTTGAAATTTCTCTAGTTGAAAATTGCCCTTATAGAATAAAGGGCTTCTAGCTTATTGCCTACAGATTATAGGGCCCAGTGATGTTAAAAACTCTGAATAAGAAATTATTTTTAATTATATTTTTAAATTTTTCTAAAAGTGCTAAGCAATAAATTTCAGCTGTTAAGGGCCATGAAAAAATAGACTACATGGGTATATTAAAATATATTTCTAGATGTTCACATTTATTGAACAGATTCTTGGCTAAGGGATATTATTATCCCTTGTCTTTATTTCTTTCTATAGAAGTAGATTTTTGCTCAAGTTTCCAGTTCTCTTGCAGAGAATGAATATAAAAGGACCAAATGAAGTAATAAGAGTTCTATAACAGCATTATAGAAATTTGGAAAAAATTTAGTGTCGGTTTATATATGTATCTTGTGTGTTTTGTGTGTAGATGCTGTAGTGATCTTTTTAGCTATAATTGCAGGCCTAAACCGAATCCTTAAACACTTCACCCTTGTTTGATGTGCTGTCTCACGGATGCTTTGTAGGTGCTGGAGCTGGCAGGTAATGCTTCCAAGGATCTCAAAGTTAAGCGGATCACTCCGCGCCACTTGCAACTTGCAATCCGTGGTGATGAAGAGTTGGATTCTCTTATCAAGGCTACCATAGCTGGGGGTGGTATGTATTATTTTTTCTTCAGCCTAGATTGTTAACTGGCCTAACTAATAGATAATTCAGATCGATGATCCAATACATTTGTATCACCAACTAGAGAACATAGAAACTTAAGTTTCAAAAGTGTTAAGTCTGACAGTTCTAGACTTCTTCTCATTATGATCTGAATAAATATTTCTTCTCCTTGTAGCCATATACAATGCTATTTTTTTTTTTTTTTTTTTTTAATACTTTATTTATTTATTTTATTTATTTATTTATGACTGTGTTGGGTCTCTTAGTTTTCGTGTGAGGGCTTTCTCTAGTTGCGGCAAGTGGGGGCCACTCTTCATCGCGGTGCGGGGGCCGCTCTTCATCGCGGTGCGCGGGCCTTTCGCTATCGCGGCCCCTCCCGTTGCGGGGCACAGGCTCCAGACGCGCAGGCTCAGTAGTTGTGGCTCACGGGCCTAGTTGCTCCGCGGCATGTGGGATCTTCCCAGACCAGGGCTCGAACCCGTGTCCCCTGCATTAGCAGGCAGATTCTCAACCACTGCGCCACCAGGGAAGCCCTACAATGCTATTTTTATTTTAGCAAGTTCTTCATCTAAATTTCATATGTGAGACTTAAAACCTGGTGTTTAAAATATTTCCCATATCCTTTAAACTGTGTTTGAAAAATGATCTTGAGAAATTGCTTAATATGATGCTCTTGAAAGTCAGGGCTGAGATAATTGAATGAGTCAGGATCAGTGAAGGTGAGATATAAATTGGTGGTTCTTAATACTTTTTGGATCACATTTGGAGAACCTCTTGAAAGCTGTGGTTACTCTTCTCTAAAAAAAAGCACATAAAAGCACACCATTTTACATACAGTTTTAGAGGGGGTTCCCAGGCCCCAAGGTGGGGACCCCTTGGTATAGATACTTTAACAGAATCAGAATGTGAAAGGGGACTTAAGTAAATTTCATTCTTTTTTAAAAGCCTTTTTGTTTGTTTGTTTTTTATATTAATTTATTTATTTTTGGCTGTATTTGGTCTTTGTTGCTGCTTATGGGCTTTCTCTAGTTGCAGCAAGCGGGGGCTACTCTTCGTTGCGGTGCGCGGGCTTCTCATTGCAGTGGCTTCTCTTGTTGCAGAGCACGGGCTCTAGGCGCATGGGCTTCAGTAGTTGTGGCACGTGGGCTCAGTAGTTGTGGCTCGCAGGCTCTAGAGTGCAGGCTCAGTAGTTGTGGTGCCACGGGATTAGTTGCTCTGCGCCATGTGGGATCTTCCCGTATCAGGGCTTGAACCTGTGTCCCCTGCATTGGCAGGCGGATGCTTAACCACTGTGCCCCCAGGGAAGTCCTCATTCTTTATATAATTGCTTTTTGGGGTTGAAGCCCTAAAGTGGTAAGATATAGCCAGTTTAGGGACTTCCCTGGCAGTCCAGTGGTTAAGACTCCACGCTTCCAGGGGGCATGGGTTCAGTCCCTGCTTGGGGAACTAAAGATCCCACATGCCTCTCAGTACAGCCAAAAAAAAAAAGATAAAGCCAGCTTAAAGTTTTTCTACTAATACTGTTTCTTTTCATTTCATTCTAGGTGTGATCCCTCACATCCACAAGTCTCTGATTGGAAAGAAGGGACAGCAGAAGACTGCTTAGAGAGTTGTTTTAACCAACCCTCTTCCTCCCCGTCATTGTACTGTAACTGGGACAGAAGAAATAATGAGGATATGTGGAATTTTTAAAACAGTTAAGTGGAAAAGCATAGACAATTACTGTAGACATGAAAAAGAAACATTTGTATGTTCTTAGACTCGAAGTTTGATAAAAATACCTTTTCATGTGGCAGCAGTTGTGTGTTGATTGGCTAGGTTTCTCCCATGTGTTTTATACAGAAATGGACTTGATAAACCATTTTTTAAAAAAATGATTTGTCTCAAAACCGTTCTGTTTGTGCTGTGTTGAAAATATTTTGCTCATACTTCAAAATTTTTTAAATTTCAAATTGGTTATATATTCAGAAAAATCTTAAAACAGAAATTGGGAATCTACTGCTATCATGATTGATACCATATTATATTGAATCTTGGCTGCTACCTGTTAGTAGTAGGCAGCAATTATTTTACATACCACTAAAGAAAAAAACTGCCAATTAAACCATAATATGCCGTCAATTATGAGATGCATCCCAATTTCAGAGATGTTAGAGTATGAAAACATGCATTTAGAATTGATGAACTAGGATAGTGGAATTATTTGAATTATTTAATGAGCACTTACTATGTGGCAAGCCCTGTGCTAAGAGCTTTATTGATGAAGAAATTTTATTACCCCCATTTTAAAGATGTAGAACCTGAGGCTCACAGAAGTTAAATGGCTTGCCAGAAAACATTTATCTAATAGTTAGAAAAGGGCAGAACTAGGATATAAACCTAGATTTGGCTGACTCCAGAGCCCACACCCTTACCTAGAATTGAAGTTAAGGTTATCAAAGTTGTCTGCTTTTGGCTTAAAATTCCAGCTTTTAGTGATCTTTTATTGATACAGTAACATTCAGTAATTTGTACAATATTTTAAAAATTATTTTTGTTTGTCAGTTTCTGAGTAACTTGTAAGATTTAAGTTAATGTATCAGTTAACGGTCCATCAGAAAATTATATTTTTCTGCAAGTCTGGAAGTCTTCATTAAAAATGGAAATTCTTTATTAATGTTTTATAATACAACAGTATCAAAACAAAACTCTCATTTTAAAAAACTTATTTTATTATGGAAATTTTCAAAAATAAAGAGAATAGTATAATGAACTCCCGTGTACTCATCCTGCAACTTCAGCAGTTATCCTGTGGTCAGTTTTGTTTTACCTGTATCCCCAACCTGAACCCTCTTCCCAGTTGATTGGTTTGAATCCCATTCCAGGCATGATTTATTTTCATGTCCACATACTTAAGCATGTGTCTCTAAAGATGGGGTACCTTTTAGACCATAACCACAATACCATTGTCTTAAGACAGCTAACACATTTTATAATAACAAATATCCAGTCAGTATTCAGATTTCTGATTGTTTCATAATTTTACAGTTGGTTTGTTTGAATCACAATCCAGACACTATGTCTTACATTTTACTAATAGCTCTTAAATTTCTTTTTAATCTGTAGGTTTCTTTTTTATTATTATTATAATTTAATTTTTGAAGAAACTGAGTTGTTTGTCCTATAGGATTGTCTCTAAGTGTGGATTTTACTGAATCTTGGCACATATTTTGAAGAAGCTTCTATATTGAAAGGATCTACAATTATCCATGTGTGAAGTTTTAGTAGTTTTTAGAAACCAAAGAAGCAACAGAAAAGAAGGCAAAATAACCTATCAGAGACTAGGGTCTTGTACTAGAGTTTTCTAGATAATTGCTTCAAATATCTGTTTCCTTTTGGTAGTGTAATTATTTGCTTCCTACTGTGTTCCCAGGATTGTATTTTTGTTTTCTTTTTTTTTTTTTTTTTTTTAATTTTATAGCTACTTTATTTATTTATTTTTGGCTGTGTTGGGTCTTCGGTTCGTGCGAGGGCTTTCTCTAGTTGCGGCAAGCGGGGGCCACTCTTCATCGCGGTGTGGGGACCACTCTTCATCGCAGTGCGCGGGCCTTTCACTATCGCGACCCCTCCCGTTGCGGGGCACAGGCTCCAGACACGCAAGCTCAGTAGTTGTGGCTCACGGGTCCAGCTGCTCCGTGGCATGTGGGATCTTCCCAGACCAGGGCTCGAACCCGTGTTCCCTGCATTAGCAGGCAGATTCTCAACCACTGTGCCACCAGGGAAGCCCTATTTTTGTTTTCTGATGGAAAAAAATAGAACAACTGGGCCCTGTGCTCTGGGCCTCACCCCCACATTTGGTCCATCTTGCTTCACCTATACACCCCTTCCTCCTGCTGGCTTTTTTTACAGCATGTCCCAGCCATCATATTGCACCTGTAATACCTTAATAGGTAACTCTAAAAGAAAGCTTTAAAAAGAGGGCTTTTTATATTTTAAAAAAGACGGTACCTCATTGTGGTTTTGATTTGCATTTCCCCGATTATTAGTGATGTTGAGCATCATTCCATGTGCCTGTTGGCCATCTGTATGTCTTCAAACAAATGTCTATTCAGATCCTCTGTCCATTTTTAATTGGACTTTTTTTTTGCTACTGAGTCATTTGAGTTATTTTTATATATTTTGGATATTAACCCCCTATGAGATACATGATTTTCAAATATTTACTCCCATTCCTTAGGTTGCCTTTTTTTCTTCTTTTTTAGTTATTTGTTTGGCTGCATCAGGTCTTATTTGCAGCACACGGGATCTTTTGTTGCAGCGCGTGAGCTTCTCTGTAGTTGTGGTGTGCGGGCTCAGTAGTTGCGGCACACGGGGCTCTCTAGTTGTGGCGTGCAGCTCTCTAGTTGTGGTACACAGGCTCTAGATCCCACAGGCCTAGTTGCCCCACGGCATGTGGGATCCTAGTTCCCCAACCAGGAATCGAACCTGCGTCCCCAGGCAGACTCCTAACCACTGGACCACCAGGGAAGTCCCCGTAGGTTGCCTTTTTATTTTTTTGATAGTACATTTTATTATGAAAAATTTTTACTATGCAGAAAAGTTAACTATACAGTGAATAATTCTTAACACTTACCACCTAGATTCTACAATTAATATTTTACTACATTTGTTTTATAACATCTATTCGTCTGTGAGATGGCTCTCATTTGCCTGCTGTTTTTATTCTCTGCTTGTCCAGTTATTTCTTGTTAGAGAAGTTCTTAGACCAGATCATGTTGTTCATTATATTAGATGATTGAGGGACTTCACTGGTGGCGCAGTGGATAAGAATCCACCTGCCAATGCAGGGGACACAGGTTCGAGCCCTGGTCCGGGAAGATCCCACATGCCATGGAACAACTAAGCCTGTGCGCCACAACTAAGCCTGTGCTCTAGAGCCCGCGAGCCACAACTACTGAGCCTGTGTGCCACTACTGAAGCCCACATGCCTAGAGCCCATGCTCTGCACAAGAGAAGCCACCTCAATGAGAAGCCCACACACTGCAATGAAGACCTAATGCAGCCAAAATTAATTAATGATTTTTTTTAATTAAAAAATAAAGTGCGGTCTCCACTCGGGAGGCTCATAGCCTAAGTGGGGGGACAGAGGTGGACACAGAAGTTTCCGAGTGGGGCTTCTTTGGTGGCACAGTGGGTAAGAATCCGCCTGCCAGTGCAGGGGACACAGGTTCGAGCCCTGGTCCAGGAAGATCTGCGGAGCAGCTAAGCCCATGCACCACAACTACTGAGGCTGTGCTCTACAGCCCGTGAGCCACAACTACTGAGCCTGCATACCACAACTACTGAAGCCCGCACACCTAGAGCCCGTGCTCCACAACGAGAAGCCACCTCAATGAGAAGCCCGCGCTCCACAACGAAGAGTAGCCCCAGCTCACCACAACTAGAAAAGCCTGCATGCAGCAATGGAGACCCAACGCAGCCAAAAATAAATAAATTTATTTTTAAAAATTGCTCAGCAAAATGCATTAAAAAAAGAAAAAGAGGAGCCTAGTACCTAGAGAACAGACTTGTGGTTGGCAAGGGGGAGGGGGTTGGCGGAGGTGTGGAGTGGGCTTTGGGGTGAGCAGATACAAACTGGTATATACAGAATGGATGAGCAACAAGGTCCTACTCTATAGCACAGAGAACTATATTCAGTATCCTATGATAAACCATGATGGAAAAGGATATTTTTTAAAAGATGCATATATGTGTAACTGCATCACTGCTGTACGGTAGGAATTAACACAACATTGTAAATCAACTATACTTCAATTAAAAAAAAAACATGGTGGCCACATGGAGGACAAGGTGAAGGGGAAGAGAGCTTAGGATAGACAAACCAAGAATGAAGGGTGCCGGGTCTGGATAGACACCCCGTATTCTACTCCAGAGGAAGGGGACGGCCTTCGCCAGCTCAACCAAGGAGGCAGGGCCTCGCGGAAGAGCCTCTTGAAGGCAGCACGTTAGAACCATTCTCCGCAACCAGGAGTGCTGCCGCCAGAGCGGTCAAGGCTTTGGGAGGACCCTGGGCCCTGCAGCCTTGACCCAGGAGGAGGTCCCCAGAGTCACAGCTTAGTCTAAAAGTTTGCTGCCAGAGGACAAAGGGAGCCATTTAAAATTCACAAGTTGTTGGAATAAACCCCAGTCAGTTCCTGTCTTCCCTATGCCTCATCCTTCCTTAGGTGTGAAGAGGAGAAAATAAAACTTCCTGTCTCTCCAGCCCAGCCTGAGATGGTCACTCACATTTATCCACCTTTCTACAAGGTCATCGATCTGTCCTCTACAAGGTCATTGATCTGTTCTTCTAAAAGCTCATTGGTCTGAATTCTGTAAGGTTATTGATCCGTCCTCTGCAAGGTCACTGATCCATCCTCTCCAAGGTGGCTGACTACACCAGCACACCTGGTGCTCAGCTCCCTCCCAGTTGATGCCAGAGGCTGTGCTGTGGGAAAGCACTTCTCTGCTCTCACGGGGAGCTGGTTCCGGAGCTGGTGTAGCATCAAAACCCTGTGCAGCTTTCACAGCTCTACCTGTGGGTTTTCCTGCAGTCAGGATTTCCTAATATTTATTAACCCAAACAAATGTACAACGAGAGGGCTTTCAATGCCAGCCTCTCCAGCACATTTGCTTCCTCTGCTGGCTCTGACTCTTCCAGCCAGCCCTCCGCAGGAGTGGCGAGCAGTGTTCCTTCCATAAAATGTCAAACTTTAATATCCACGGGTACCTAAACAGGAGTTAGTCCTGTGACCGGTATATGTGCACCACTTCCTCTCAACGTGTTTCATGTGCATCGTGGGAAATAACTAATAAACTGAAGCTGTTCACGTACTGAGTGCAGTTGGCTCTTACACAGACTTTCTTCATTCTTTCGAATCACTAACCATCGCTGGGGCTGGTTTCTGGACCCCTGGAGCAGCCCCCCCCTTGGGTTGCAGGCTCACCTGGATCTGAGCCCCCAGGGCCAGTCCTTGGCCCTCCTCCCTCCCTTTGGGACCCAGAACAGAGGTCCCCAATCACCCACCTTTGCTCTCCCAGAACACCACTGATTTCAGGCCCGTCCAGACTGGGGGCACCCCAGGCCAGCGCTGGAAACGGCCAGGAACGCCTGATGGACTCGAGGGGGTGGTGAGGGGTGGATTGGGGGCCAGTGTGGCAGCAGAGTCACAGTAAGCGGCCAGCAACTTCTCCGGCTCTAAGTAGATGTAGGTGGTAAACCCAGGTAAGCTGAGGTTTCAGAACGGGTTTCCCTCGAATCCTATGTGCTTCTAGCACCAGCAATACCGCCCCACCAACTAGTGTGGGATTTCAGGGGCCCAATTCACGTCCAAAATGTTTCATCAGAGGGAGGCTCAGGAGTTGTGGCTCACGGGCTTAGTAGCTCCTCAGCATGTGGGATCTTCCCAGACCAGGGCTTGAACCCATGTCCCCTGCATTGGCAGGCGGATTCTTAACCACTGCACCACCAGGCAAGCCCACAAATTCTTTTTTAAGAAATGAGTTGCTGAGGCAGCTGTAAAATATCTGGCAGAAGGTAGTTAGTATTCTGCATTATATGAAAGACAACCCAGACGTGAAGGAGACATGGCCTTACAAGAAAACAGTAGACAAATCGGAGAGTCTTTTCTAAGGAAAAATAATATGCTTAAGATATATATGGGTCAGAATTATTTTTTAAATATATATTTATTTATTTATTTATTTAATATTTAAAATTTTTATTTATTTTTATTTTATTTATTTATATTTATTTATTTATATTTATTATTTATTTATTTATTTTGGCTGTGCCAGGTCTTAGTTGTAGCACTCGGGATCTTAGCTGAAGCATGGGGGACTTCTTAGTTGCAGCATGCGAACTCAGTTGCAGCATGCATGCGGGATCTAGTTCCCAGACCAGGGATCGAACCTGGGCCCCCTGCATGGGGGGCACAGAGTCTTACCCACTGGACCACCAGGGAAGTCCCCCAAATTATTTTTAACCAATACTTTTCAATTCATCACCTTCAATCCTGACTGCCAGGAGAGACTTCTGCTGTATAAACGGGTGGACAGTCACCCCTCTTCAGACAACTTAACATCTGATTGAAAGGTTGACCAACATGAACAAGAAGGTAAATGAAAGGAATTGCCTGGCAGTCCAGTGGGTAGGACTCCGTGCTTCTACTGCAGGGGGCACGCGTTCGATCTGAATCCTGCAAGCCACGCAGCGCTGCCAAAAGAAAAAAAAAGTATGTCTTATTTTACCCATATAATCAGGAATGATTTCTAGCTTTTGTTTTAGGAAAAGTCTAAATTTTTGAGCAATATCTTTATTTTTTTATTGTATTTTGTTATTCCCTACTAAATTTTATATTTTATTTTTTAAATTTTTATTGAAATATTGTTGATTTACAATTTTGTGTCAGTTTCAGGTTTACAGCAAAGAGATTGTCATATATACATATATATATATATATTCTTTTTTAGATTCTTTTCCATTATAGGTTATTACAAGATATTGAAAACAGTGAGTCCTTGTTGGTTATCTACTCCATATATAGTAGTGTGTATATTACAATCCCAAACTCCTAATTTATCCCTCTCCCACCCTTTCCCCTTTGGTAACCAGAAGTTTGTTTTCTATGTCTGTGAGTCTATTTCTGTTTTGTAAATAAGTTCATTTGTATCATTTTTTACATTCTACATGTAAGTGATATCATGTGATATCTGTCTTTCTCTGACTTACTTCACTCACTATGATAATCTATAGGTCAATCCATGTTGCTGCAAGTGGCATTATTTCATTCTTTTTTATGGCTGAGTAGTATTCCACTGTGTATATATACAACATCTTCTTTATATATTAATCTGTCGATGGACACTTAGATAATATCTTTTTTCTTTTAAAGTAAATTGTTTTATTTTATTTTATTTATTCATTTTTTTGCCACACCATGCAGCATGCGGGATCTTAGTTCCCTGACCAAGGATCGAACCCACACACCCTGCATTGGGAGGGTGGAGTCTTAACCACTGGACCGCCAGGGAAGTCCCAATAATATCTTTCTTATATTAAGCATTTTGAAGTGAGCCAAATACAGTCATCCCTCAGAATCCATGGGGGATTTGTTCCAGGACCCCTTGGATACCCAAATCCGCAGGGTGCTCAAGTCCTTTATACAAAATGGTGTAGCATTTGCACACAACATTGGAACATACTCCCAGATACTTTAACTCATCTCTAGATTACTTATGATACATAATACAATGTAAATGCTATGTATATAGTTGCAGAAACAATGTAAATGCTGTGTGAATAGTTGCCAGTGCATGGCAAATTCAAGTTTTGCTTTCTGGAAATTTCTGGAATTTTTTTTCCCCAGTATTTTTGATCCATGGTTGGCTGAATCTGTGGAGGCAGAACCTGTGGATATGGAGGACCAACTGTACTATTGATTCATTTTAGAATGTATATTTTTGAAATTTTAAATATTTAATACAGGTAAAAGGGATATGTGGTGACAAAGTCCTCTCTGCCCACAGGCCTTCACCCGTCTACCCAGAGACACCCACTGGGAAATATTTCTCTGTATCCTCCCAAGGGTATGTACAAGTATAAAGATACACTTCATTCTGCTTTTTACAAAAACTGTAGCATATGTTATATTGTGTTCTACTGCTCTTTGTTTTCTTCACATAAAAGTCTAGCTGAGGCTGTTTTGGAGATGCACTACCTTGTTCTTTTAAATTTATTTATTTATTTATTTATTTATTTATTTATTTATTTATTTATTTATGGCTGCATTGGGTCTTCGTTGCTGCGCGCAGGCTTTCTCTAGCTGTGGCGGGTAGGGGCCACTCTTCGTTGCAGTGCGTGAGCTTCTCATTGCCGTGGTTTCTCTTGTTGCAGAGCACAGGCTCTAGGCTCATGGGCTTCAGTAGTTGTGGCACGCAGGCTCAGTAGTTGTGGAGGGGGGGGCCAGGTTCGATCCCTGGTCTGGGAACTAGATCCCGCATGCATGCCGCAACTGAGTTTGCATGCTGCAACTAAGAAGTCCCCATGCTTCAACTAAGATCCCGAGTGCTGCAACTAAGACCCAGCACAGCCAAAATAAATAAATAAATAAATATTTACAAAATAATTCTGACACATATATATCTTAAGCATATTATTTTTCCTTAGAAAAGATTCTCCGATTTGTCTGTTGTTTTCTTGTAAGGCCATGTCTCCTTCATGTCTGAGTTGTCTTTCATATAATGCAGAATACTAACTACCTTCTGCCAGATGTTTTATAGCTGCCTCAGCAACTCATTTCTTAATTTCTTCCCACTGCGCCACCAGGGAAGTCCCTACTTTGTTCTTTTAACAGCTGCATCCTATCTCATTACGTCAGTGATTTTTAGCCAGGAGGCACTTTGGAAATTTGTGGGCCTCTGACAGTGTGGATGGGGCCAATGCTGGACATATTATAATGCCTGAGACTGCCCCACAGACTTCCAAACGTCTGGCCAGATGTTAGTGTATGTGAAAAACTCATTTATAATTATGTAAATCTAAACTCCATTTTACATATTAACATGAAGGGTTTGGTTTTGGGTTGCTGAAAAATTTGAATATCCCTGGCACTTCCGAGGCCTCCAACTGCTGTGTAATGGAAGGGAAGCCTGAACTTCAGAAGGGCTTAAAGGCTACTGGAATCATGTCAAAGAGCCACAGAGGTCAACTTAGAAGGGCTTGTACTAGCCAAATTTGGGATGATTTGAGTATCAAAAACAATGAGTGCAGGAACTTCCCTGGTGGTCCAGTGGTTAAGACTCCGAGCTCCCAATGCAGGGGGCCAGTGTTCGATCCCTGGTCAGGGAGCTAGATCCCACATGCCACAACTAAGACCTGTCACAGCCAAATAAATAAATATAAAAAATAATGAGTGCAATTGTTTGTAATGCGTTTAATGAAAATCCATGAGTCCATAGTGGTAGGAGGAGGGAGAGAGAGATTAGAAGATTACTCAATTTTTCCCAACTACACAATAATTGACTCAGGGGAATTCCCTGGTGGTCCAGTGGTTAGGACTCCTCACTCAGGGGTTCAGTCCTTGATCAGGGAACTTGGATCCTGTAAGCCACGTGGCGTGGCCAAAATAATTTTTTTAAAAAATTGATTCAGGTGAAGATCATTAATTGATGCTAAAAGAAAACAATCAAGTGAAAGGTCTGGGAGCAGGGTCTTCACACAGAGGCAAAGTATCATCCCACAGGTTACCTACTCAGCAGAAAGAATACAAAGTACCTTTCCAGTGGAGCAGTCTGACCTGTTGAGTCAGTCTGAGATCATATGCTACCTGACAAGAGGCAGGATTAAGTGCATATAGCATCACCTACAACGCCTTCCTGCATAAAATGTTGAACGTGTGTCCTTTCAAGCTTCTCTGCCTAATTTCCAGTTTACAGAAAATACAAGAGCCAGAGGAACAAGCAAGTAACACAAAATGGAGACATTAGGCAGCTCCAAAATCAGGGACATTCGACGAAGTCAATGTCCTGGACTGTTTAAGTTGATGTCAAAAAAAAACAAAAAACAGCAGAGGCCAAGACCACACAGTGTAGGACTCAATTTATATGAAATGTCCAGAAAAGGTAAATCTAGAGTCAGAAAGCCGACTTGTAGTTGCCAGGGACCGGGAGTGAAAGCAGGAGGGACTGCAAATGGGCACAAGGTCTTCCTCGTGTGGTGGATCAATGGTGATGGTTGCACAACTCAGTAAATTCACTAAAATTATTGTACTCTTAAAATGGGTGAATTTTATGGTATATAAATTATCTCAATAGGCTTTTTAATATTAATAAATAGAAATTACAATATGTTAAAAAGTGGAAGGACTGTTCTAGATTGAAAGAGACAAAAGAGACCTAACAATCAAATACAGTGTGTGAGCCTAGGTTGGATCTCTGGGGGCCGGGGAGAGCGTTATGAAAGACATTCTGATTGTATGTAAATTATACTTTTATAAAGCTGATTTTAAAAACACCTCTAGGGACTTCCCTGGTGGTGCAGTGGTTAAGAATCTGCCTGCCAATGCAGGGGCCCACGGGTTTGAGCCCTGGGCCGCTAAGACCCCACATGCCGCAGAGCAACTAAGCCCGTGTGCCACAACTGCTGAGCCTGCACTCTAGAGCCCGCGAGCCACAACTACTGAGCCCACATGCCACAACTACTGAAGCCCACGCACCTAGAGCCCATGCTCCGCAACGAGAAGCCACCACAATGAGAAGCCTGTGCACACCGCCAAGACCCAACGCAGCCAAAATTAAAATTAAAAAAACCACCACCTCCAGAACCAGTGGGGGAAATCTGAATAAGGACCATACACTGCAGGTTTTATGGATTTTGCTTATTTTCTGAGGTGTGCTAAAGGCACTGGGTGAGCCCTACCTTATTGGATGCATGGCTGGCCCACTTCTCTGGAAGCAGCACTCGTGCTTAGGGAAGCTGAGGCCACACTGTAATCCTGATTCTGCTCACCTTGCCTTGCTGGAGGCCTTCCTCATGTAGCAGCCACTTACCCTTTGCACAACTAGGTTTAAACTTGCTTTTCCAAAACTAAACAGTATGTTTTTAGGGACACACATAGGTGATAAACACAAAAGCAAAATCAGGGTGGCCTCAAAAAAAATTGTGGGCCTCTGGTGAGGGATAAAGTATGCAACTGGGGAGGACTCCCAAGGGGAGTTCTTGATCTTAAAGGAAACCATGTTCATGAACATAAAGGCCTCATCTGGACCAGATTATGGCTCAGACTGCCAGGTCTGCACTATGGAATGAGTGCAAGACCTCAAATGACCATGAGGGCCTCTACAACTAGCCAGGGAGAAGTTCCCTAATCTATAGACAGTTACCTAGTCACCAGTTGGTCTGGGGCAAGGCAGAGCCAGATGCCTTCTGCAGGTAGACTGCGCCACACCAGGTCTGCCTGCCTTTCTCTAGCAGACTGAACTTCACAATTGAGCTGTCATAAACCCTGTACTCTGCATTTACATTCTCAAACAGCTACAGATATCCCAAGAACATGGTCCAAAGACCCTTCCCCACAGAGGCTAAAGCTTGACGTTATTTCCCTCAAGGAGGGCCACCACAGAATATGCCCAAATTAAGCTTTGTTAAAAATAGCTATGATTTTCAGTTTGTTAATTTTGATGGATAACCCTAAATATGCCAAGTGAGAATTTTCCAATGTCACCCTTAGAGTACTGCTCCAACCTGGTCACAATTTTGAAGTTCCATTTTCTCCCTGCCCAAGCCTACATCTTCAGTATTCCACTCACAGCTTGCCCTTGGGATACTCAATCAGCAACACTTAATTCTTGGATCAGGGAAGCAAAAACAAGATACTCTTTTAAACAAACACAGCAACTGTTGTCTTAGAAGTAATGTGCTGCTGCTTAAAATGAAACCTACATCAATACCCTAATCCAAACAAGGACAGACAACGGTTGTTTAGTTTTTATTTCATAACCATAAACTTAACTTTGCAGTTCAGCTAAACTTGGAGGGGAATAAGGAAAATACGGAACCCAAAGAGGTGCAATGGGAGCACAAAGATTATAGTGTATTTCGAGCAGATGGGGTGAAGGGGTGCTCTCCTGAGCTGCAGAAGGAATGGTCTGGTGGTTAAGATAAAACACAAGTCAAATTCATTATTAGATTTGTCCACAGTCAGCAATGGTGATCTTCTTGCTGGTCTTGCCATTCCTGGACCCAAAGCGCTCCATGGCTTCCACAATATTCATGCCCTCTTTCACCTTGCCAAAGACCACATGCTTGCCATCCAACCTGGAAACAGAAGAATAAACATTACTAACTGCGACCTGCAGGTAGTAATGAAATGAGAGAGAAATAAGCAGCCTGCATTGTGCATTGAGGTAAGAATAGTGTCCCACAAATCAATATAGCATACCCAAGCAAGAGAAGACCAGAAGAGTGGTTTATCCAGCTTTTAGTACTAGCTAATGTCAACTAGTTAAATACTAGAAACATTTTATCCTTTTACCTAAAAAAAAAAAGTGGTAACACCAGATTACTTTAAGCCACTCTAAAAAAGGTGGTCTCCAAGAGTCTCTAATCACTGTTAAGAATCCTAATTTTAGAATGGACCCCTAAAAATGAGCAAACAAATCACATGCTAATTAGATGAAAGCACCACTCTTAAATTCAACTACTCAACAAAGTGCCCTGGTTTTGCTATTACAGTATCTCACTTTCTATAGCGCACTATCTAAATTTGTGACTATTCATGCCCTTCTACTACTTTAGAGCAGGAAACAGCAGGGAAAGGTTGCCCTTGCTATATGTTCTGCTCTTACCACTCAGTCTTGGCAGTGCAGATGAAAAACTGGGAACCGTTTGTGTTGGGGCCAGCATTTGCCATGGACAAGATGCCAGGACCTGTGTGCTTCAGGAGGAAATTCTCATCATCAAATTTCTCCCCATAGATGGACTTGCCACCAGTGCCATTATGGCGTGTGAAGTCACCACCCTGTAAACATAAAAGAGGAACCTGTCACTTTTCGCAACACAATTGGAAAACATGCCAAGTGTGCAAGGTTCAAACTTTAAAACTCAAGTTTAAACTAATTAGAAGGTTCAAGTGGAACCAAAATGGTAGAATTAACATTTTAGTTCATATATGCACTTAAAAAAAAAAAAAAGAACATTTGTTTATTACAGACCACAGCAATTTAGATGGCATGGTATTAGTGCAAAATTGTCAAATAGACAAATATAACAGAAAATAAAGTATAAAAGTAGACTGGCACCAATGCAGACAGACCATATGTGCACATTCTGAAGTGTTCTGGCTCAATCCCAAATTAAGAGAACCCAAATCAGTATCAGTAAATTTCATACCTGGCACATAAATCCCGGAATTATTCTGTGAAAGCAGGAACCTTTATAACCAAAGCCTTTCTCCCCAGTGCTCAGAGCACGGAAGTTTTCTGTTAAAATAAAGTGTATATGTATATAGACACAACAGTTAAAATCAGAATACCTTTGTTAAACATTCAAAAAATAAATAAAACTAACCTGCTGTCTTTGGAACTTTGTCTGCAAACAGCTGTTAAGAGAAAATGACAGTTAATGAAAAACATCTGCTTACATATTTTGTTGCTTAGTACCCTTGCCTTTAGGGGCTTCTGAATCATAAATTCATTTTCTCACTAGAAGAGAATGCTTCTCCAGTAATTACTCTGAATCCCAAATAAGAACTGCTCCTGACAGCCTTAAGGTCCTGCGGGGTTGGGTTAGCAACATGACACCCAAAGACATGCCAAAAATCCAGAACCAGGAATGACTCAAATAGTGTGAGGCTTCTAAAAAGTGACTTAAAACTTTTATGTGTATCACACCTACTTCTAAACAGATACATAGTCTCTCAAAGGTACATCACCTCCCCCAACTTCAGCTTGAACCTAAAGACAAGAACTTTCAAGAATAGTAAGTACTCCTGCACGATCAGGGAGTAAATAGCTGTAATTTTAGTCACTGGTAATGAAAATGCTACTACCTCCAATCTGTTAACATAGCTTTATGGATTGGATGAGCAGTCACTTCTTGGTTTCCAGGTCCCTTACCTAGTAGTGGGGTAAAAAATAAAGATTGGTTTCTAGAACAACTGCTTCGAACCTTTCCTGCATATATCAAACATTTTGGCTAAAAAAGCTTAAATACCGTAGAAAACGCAAGCCCTTGCATAAAGACAGTTTAAAGTACTTTATGAACTATTCCACAGACCTGTGACTTAAATCATCTACTGAAATCCCTGGATGTTTCTTAGAAGACTTGTTATTTAGCTTCTAAGTACTGTATACAAAACACACGGTCTCTTGTAAGTATTAACGTGTCTCCAACCCTTGTACTCACTCGTTTCCCTTTTAGACTCTTACTAAAGTTAAAGCTGCAGTGGCAGTTCCACCTCCATTCTCACCAAGGGATCTGTCAGAGCGCCTGTCTCATTTCCATTAAGCCCTGTGGCTAACCTGAGACACACAAGCTACAAAGGGTTAGGCTCAGGCCAAGTTTCCACGTGGCCCCTGGCCAATCATCAGCTGACTTCAGATAAACGTGGAGTATACACCTACTGGATGTAATATTTCTCCAAAGAGTTTTTACGTCAGGGCAAGTTTCCACGTGGGCCCTGATCAATTCTTAGCTCTGACTACAGTGAGAGTGGGCTACAGACTGATCTGCGTGGGGGGCTATCTAAGCTTGGACTAAGATCCTACAACCCGATCACCGGCGGCTCTTTGAGAAGCGGTAAAAGAGGATAAAACCACTTAGGGCTACACCCCAAGGCCTACCATGTTGGGTTAACTGGAACGGAATCGCATTTACCGTTTGAAGAGCCCGCCGCGTTACTTAGCTACCCTGCTGTGATTACAAACTGATTAAGAAGTACCCATAACACGCCTGAACTAATTAGGAAACCACGGGACAAAGCCTGCCGCGCTGCCGGTCTCGACTAACCCGTTCTGCGCGGGGACGACCGGGAGGGGCCCGGGCGCCTCCCACCCGCCGTCACCGCAGCGGAAGGCGGGCCTCCGCGCCAGCGGAGGGAAGGCGGCCGGCACATTTCCGCTCGGGGTGGGGGCGGGGAGGGGCCTCTTTCTACATCAACCTCGCGATTTTAAAACACCCGGGGAAGCCCTCGAGCCCACCGACCCCGCACCCTGATAACCCACCCCTGAACTAGCAAGCGTCCTCCGAGACAAGGGATGGGCTACTATCCCCACCGGCCCTGGCGCGCCCGGCGCGGGAAAAGGCACCCTTCAGGTGCGGCCGCCGCGTCGGCTCGAAGGAAGCGGCTTCCGAGTCCTCGAGGGCGGCCCCGGGAAGGTCGCGGCTGCCCGGGGCCGGCGCCCGCCTTCCGTTTGGGGCGTTGCCGACCCTCAGGGCCCAGCGGTCCCACGCGGCAGCCAACGGCTCGCGGCCCGAGCACGTGCGCGGCCGGAAGGGCGCGGCCGCGCCTCCCCCGCCCGCCCCGCCTTTGTCTGCCCGCCGCCCCCGGCCTCCCAAAATGGCCCCTCGTCAGGAAATGGCGCCGCGCCGCCCGTGTTCCTCAGGCGGGGTGCCCGCACCCAGCCCCTCGGCCTCACCCCCCGCCGCCCGGTCAGGCCCACCCGGCGCGCCGCCGCCCGCCCCAACCTCGAAGGAGACGCGGCCCAAGGGCTCGCCGTCGACGGCGATGTCAAAGAACACGGTAGGGTTGACCATGGTTGGGCTGCGCGGGAGGTTCCGGGGTAGCGGCGTCTGCAAAGCAGCACGAGCCCCACCGCCCGCCTCTCTTATAGCCGGTTCAGGCCCCGCCCATGGCCGGTCGCGCGCCTCATCTCTGGCCAATCGCGACCGTGGGTCAGTCGAAGTGACGGTGTGGCTGGGCCTATGGGTGGAGATGGCGCCGGAGAGGAGGGACGGGAGACGCGCGTGCGCGCTGGAAGATGCAGGCAGGTTCCCGCCCGCCGGCTTGGTCTCCGCGTTGCGGCGTGGGGTCGCGCGCCCGCGACTGGTTTGGGGACGGGGCTTGGAGACCGCCCTGGTGGGCCGGTTGGGTCGGTGGGAGCCCGAGAGACACGCACCTGCCTGGGCCCGGGGCCAGGACGTCTTCCCATCGCGCAGAGGGGGCAACTGAGGCAAACGCAGTCCTCAAGGTCGCGCCGCCCGCCAAGGTCGCTCGGGGTCCAGGGCCTGTGCTGCTCTGGGAGGCCAGGTGGCTTTGGGCATCACCATTTTCCCACTGCAGATGAGGATGAGGCGCAGCCGCCGCCCTCTCTCCCTTCCCCCTTTCTCCCCTAGTCTGAAAGGTTATGAAATGCTTCCAAAATACCCTACTTTCCGAAAATATCTTGTACACTCTGCTTGAATTTTCTCCAGGAGGAAGACATTAAAACAAGAGCCTGTCACTTCCCTGGTAGCGCAGTGGTTAAGAATCGCCTGCCAATGTGGCGACATGGGTTCGAGCCCTGGTCCGGGACGATCCCACGTGCTGTGGAGCACCTAAGCCCTTGCACCACAACTACTGAGCCTGTGCTCTAGAGCCCGCAAGCCACAGCTATTGAGCCCACATGCCACAATTACTGAAGCCCAGGCGCGTAGAGCCCGTGCTGCGCAGCAAGAGAAGCCACCACAATGAGAAGCCCGCCCGCTGCAACAAAGACCCAACACAGCCAAAAATAAGTAAATAAATTTATTTTTTAAAAAAAGAAAAAAGTGAATTCCCTTAGGCAAAGATATTAATAATACTTTTATTACTAGTACTAAATGCACTTATATGGCCCTGGTCTTCGGAAAATCTTGAAAAGAAAATTTATATATCCTCTGACATTCAGAATGTTATTTAGTATCTCCAAAACCAGGATAGGGTTGTGAGAAGCAAATGAGAGTCCTTATGAAAGATGAAATCCAGTATCTGGCATCATGCCATCGCTATTAATAATGGCATTGTGAGCCTACATGTGCTCAGAATTTATAGAGAGTGTGGTTTTGTTCTCACAGCCACCCCAGAATCCCCATTTACAGATGCGGAAAGTGAGCATCCTTCATGTTAAATAGCTTGCTCAGAGTAACCAGCTTAGGAGTATTAGCAAAGCCAGAACTGGCAACTGCTTTTTTGCCCATTCCTCAGCACCAGTGCTTTGTGACCTTGAGGAAGCTGCTTGTCCTAATCTGACACTGAAAAAATGACCCGAGGCCCTCAGGCATAAACTCCCTCAACTTCTCTCTCCTCCACCCTGAACCTTAAAGCAGTTAGGAACCCCTCCTAAGAAATAAATGAATAATAAGATCGTCACTTATGACTTTCCTCGCATTACTATTCAAAGCCCTCCCTTCTCTTCACCATCAACATAGTCCTCTCACTTCTACCAAGAACTCAGAGGGGCACCCTCCACCTGCGAGGGCTAGAGGCAGTGAGGGGAAGCCAGGCTGTGTCCTGTGCAGGCCCCAAAGACGGGGGTCTCTGTGGCGGGCGCGCAGGCGTGGCCAAAAGGATCCTGTCTGCAGCCAGGCCATCCGGGGCATTACTGACCTGAGTTAGGTGGTAAAATGTGCAGTAGTTTTTTGTTTTGTTTTGTTTTCTCTCTCTCTGTCTCTTTGACTTATGTATGCATTTCTTTTTCTTGCTGCACTGTGCAGCGTGCGGGGATCTTAGTTCCCCAAACAGGGCTCGAACCCTCGCCCTAGGCAGTGAAAGCACGGAGCCCTTAACCACTGGACCGCCAGGGAATTCCCTGCATTTTCTTTTTTAACAGCTCTTAACAAGTGAATTTCATGGTATGGAAGTTTTATTGAGATGTAGTTTACATACCATGAAATTCACTTGTTTTAAGCCTACAATTCAGTGACTTTTTAGCAAATTCAGAGCAGTGCAGATATCACCACAATCTAATTTTAGAACATTTCCCTCACCCAGAAGGAACCTTGTGCCCATTTTTAGTAACTCCCTGTTTCCACCCAATAACTGCTTTTAAAATTGTGTAGTTAAAAATTGATTTAGACTTGTGGTTTCAACTGGAAATATTAAAGTTTATATATTACATTTTTTTTTCTTTTATTTTTGGCTGCACTGGGTCTTCGTTGCTGCACGCGGGTTTTCTCTAGTTGTGGCGAGCGGGGGCTACTCTTTGTTGTGGTGCATGGGCTTCTCATTGTGGTGGCTTCTCTTGTTGCGGAGCATGGGCTGTAGGTGCATGGGCTTCACTAGTTGTGGCACAAGGGCTCAGTAGTTGTGGCTCACGGGCTTAGTTGCTCTGCGGCATGTGGGATCTTCTCAGACCAGGGATCCAACCCGTGTCCCCTGCATTGGCAGGCGGATTCTTAACCACTGGGCCACCAGGGAAGTCCCTACATGTTGCATTTTAACATTTAAGAGAACTTTAGGTTCAACCTATTTAAAAGTTTATCAGAATTGTTTAATGCTCAGGGAGGTTTTTTCATTGTTCATTTGGACAATGAAGTGCTTTAAAAGGAAACCAAATGTATTCCATCTATAAATGCAGTTTAAATGTTTGAAGATATATTAAAAGAGTTCAAATCTGCCATACCTATAAAGAGACAAATATGATGTGTAAGCTGAAGAACTATGTTTTGAATTGTAGTTTAATAAATTAAATATCAGCTGTTAAAATATAACAATATAACTCCTGAGTAGTCTTGCTACATAAGAAAAGATGCAGGGCTCCAATTCTCACATCAGGGAACCCAGGGGACTTTACTCCTCACCCCACCACCCCGTCCTCAGCTCCAGCCCCATCACTTCACAGCTTCACAGGTGCCACCCCCTCCCTTCCCCTCCCGCATCCCCCAAGTTCATGTTCAAGATCGTCTGGCTGCCGCAGAGACTAAGGAAGGGGGAGAAAAGGAAAAGGGCAGAAGGCTCGGGAGTGGTGCCATCACAGTCTTGTTTGCAAAGCTTTCCCAGGAGCCCCACCCAGCGGCTTTCACCCTTGGCAGCAGGAATCCAGGATGATGAATATTTTGATCTGGGCACATTGCCACCTGAGCCACCCAGCTTCTGATAGTAAGGAGGAAGGCAAGATGGCTGCTTTGGAGAGACAGCAGGCAACATCCGAGGCAACAACTTTTGCTGACCCAGCAGAAAAGGGATGGACTGGGAGGGACCGGGAGTTCTCAGTCCTTAGGAAACCTGCACATCAGGGCACAGGGAGAAACCCACCTCAGCCTGGCCTGGGGGAGGACCACCCCCGCAAATGTTGGGTTTGATGGCAGGGCGGGCGGGACCGGGGTGGGGCTGCATCTGCTTAGTGAAGCCCAGATCATTCCCCGTCTCCCTGGATCACCCCAGATCACCGGAGGCTGGGAAAGATGGTGTCTGGTGTGCTCACGTAAGGCGGGGAATTTCCCTAACACGGAAAGGGGCACAGTAACCAAAAAGGGGGGAAATGAGGCCTAAGTAAGTCAATTCAAGATTCCAGAAAATATCGGGTGCCACTATTATGATCATTATTTAATTCTCACAGCAATCCTTTGAAGTAGATACTATTATTTTGGTGTTTTTTTTTTTTTTGGCGGCGCTGCATGGCATGCAGGAATCCTGACCAGGGATGGAACCTGTGCCCCCTGCAGTGGAAGCATGGAGTCCTAACCACTGGACCACCAGGGAATTCCCTATTTTTCCTATTTTTCACAAGAGGAGACAGAAGCTCAGAGAAGTTGAGTAACTTCCTCAAGGTCACACAGCTGCTAAGAGGTAGAGCCAGATGTCCATTCTACCTGGTTTTGGGCCCTGTGCTCCTCACCACCATGCCACATCCTGAAATTTTAAAAAATTATGGTAAAGTATACATAACATAAAGTTTACCATTTTCGCTATTAAGTGTACCATTCACAGGCATTGAGTACATTCCTATTATCGTGCAACATCCCCACCATCCATTCCAGAACTTTTTCATCTTCCCAACTGAAACTCTGTCCCCACTGAACACTGACTCCCCATCCCCTCCCCCAGCTCCTGACCCCCACCATTCTTCTGCTTTCTGTCTCTATGAATTTGCTTGTTCTCGGAACTCCATGTGAGTGGAATCATACAATATTTGTCCTTTTGTGACTGGCTTATTTCACTGAGCATAATGTCCTCAAGGTCCATCCATGTTGTAGCATGTGTCAGAATTTCCTTTCTTTTTGTAGCTGAATAATATTGCATTGTTTATCCCTCCTTCCATCAATGGACACTTGGGTTGCCTCCATCTTTTGGCTATCGTGACAAATGCTGCTATGAACGTGGGTGAGTCCTTTCTTTCAATCTTTTTGTGTGTATACTGTGAAGTGGAATTGCTGAATCAGACAATAATACTGTTAATTTTTTAAGGAACTGCCATACTGTTTTTTAAATTAATTAATTAATTTATTTATTTATTTTTGACTGCGTTGGGTCTTTGTTGCTGCGCGTGGGCTTTCTCTAGTTGCGGTAAGTGGGGGGCTACTCTTCGTTGCGGTGCACGGGCTTCTCATTGCGGTGGCTTCTCTTGTTGCGGAGCACGGGCTCTAGGCACACGGGCTTCAGTAGTTGTGGCTCGCGGACTCAGTAGTTGTGGCTCGTGGGCTCTAGAGCGCAGGCTCAGTAGTTGTGGCACACGGGCTTAGTTGCTCCGCGACATGTGGGATCTTCCCGGACCAGGGCTCAAACCCGTGTCCCCTGCATTGGCAGGCGGATTCTTAACCACTGAGCCACCAGGGAAGCCTGCCATACTGTATTTCACAGCGGCTGCACCATTTTACATTCATACCAGCCATGCACAATGGTTCCAGTTTCTCCACATCCTCACCAACCCATGTTATATTTTCTGTTTGTTTGTTTTTATAATAGCCATCCTAATGGGTGTGAGGCAGTACTTCATTGTGGTTTTGACTTGCATTTCCCTAATGATTACTGATGCTAAGCATCTTTTCTTGTGTTTTTGGCCATTTCTGTATCTTCTTTGAACAGAGAAACATCTATTCAAGTCTTACCTATTTTTCAGTTGGGTTGTTTGGCTTTTTGTTGTTGAGTTTTAGGAATACTTTACATATTCTGGATATTAATCCCTTACCATATATATGATTTGCAAATATGTTCTCCCATTCTGTGGGTTGCCTTTTCATTCTGTTGATAGCGTCATGATTTTTTTTTTTTGAGTGCCCAGGTTGCATCCATTGGCTGGATCTCAACTTTGGCTGCATGATAACTCACACTCAGTTTTGACGTGTGTGTGGGTCCGACCACCAAGGGAAGGTCAACATTACTCACAAAGCTCAGTTCTCCAAATTCCTGGGGTGATTTCAGCAAAGTTCCTGTGGTGACCATCCTGGCCTCCTCCTCTAATGCTGAAGGTGGAACTACAGTAGGTGAAGACAGAACCAGGAGGGGAAACTGAGGCAGGGACCATTCAGTCCTCTGTCTAAGAGCAGCTACGTCATGTATAGAGCCCATAGCAAAATGAAATGTGGGGCCCCTTATTCAAAAATTGTCAAGGATTCCAAGACAGAGACGGCAGAGCATTAAACCAAGCACAGGGCCCTTCTGAGCAGGGAGCCCTGTGTGGCTGCATGGGTCACATGCCCCTGATGCTGGCCCTGCCACTGCCTTTGGTGGAAAACCGTCAATCCCTGGGAGCCCTGGACACAGGGGACTTTACACACACCCCCTGGCTCTTTTCCAAGAGTCATCACCAAGTGCTCATGAGGAAGACGGGGGGCTGGTCCAGGAGATGGAGAAGACTCCCTGAGGCTCTGAGGGAGGAGCAGGGGTCCTGAGGGACCCTCCAAGGACAGGGGCTCTGCAGTAAGCACCTGGTAGTGACTGTGTCTGCCCTGGGGGATCATGAGTAAGACCTGGCCCTGAGGGTCAGGCACATGGCGCTACTGGAGCCTGAGGGTGGACATGCCAGGCCCTACACCGTGTACCAGTGGGGGTGTGTCAGGAGAGCTGAGACCTCCTGAAGGACAGGCACATGGGGCCTCTGAGAGCAGGGGGATCAAGAGAAACACTACAGGTGTCCCCAGGCCACACCGACTGCCAGGCAGTGGCCATCTACCACTGAGAAGGTGAAAGAGCAGAGTGAGACCACCGCCAAGTTGCAGGGGCACAGGGCCTGCTGCAACAGACCCTCACACACTCACATGCCAACCCTGCTAAAGGAAGGTCTGATCCTGCTGCCTGTGGTGAACTGAATCTAAAGCAGCAACAAAGTCCAGACTCAGCTCAGCCACAGGCCAGATGGGCTGAGCCCAGCACCAACAGCCAACACAGAAGGATGTGCCGTTTCCTGGGCATCCAACTCTTTACTTCAGCCTCTGCTATTCTTTACACACTGTGCTTGGTATTCAGTGACAAATCCTTCCTGCCTGACTGCCTTTGAACTGGGGCATTGGGTTTTTCCTGTCTTTGGACTGGAACTTACACCATTGGTTCTCCTGGGTCTCCAGCTTGCTGACTCACCCCACAGATCTTGGGGCTTGTCAGCCTCCATAATCAGGTGAGCTAATTCCTCATAATAAACAAACAAACAAATACATGTATCTCCTATTGGTTCTGTTTCTCTGGAGAACTCTGACTAAATGTAGACACCAAAAACAAAAACAAACAAACCCCAAGAGAATGTGACCCATCATCTAGGAAGGCAACAATCAATAGAACCAGAGCCAGAGATAGCCTGTGTTGTAAGACAAGAGACTTTAACCATGGTACACGTGTAACAGGATACACCGCAAAGGGTGGATGATGTCACGACAGGTGGGCTTTTCAACAGAGAGATAGAAACAATAAAGAAGAGCCAAATGGAAATGCTACAAAGGAAAAATATGAAATTAGAAGAAAATATGATGTCAGAGATGAAGTCTTCATTCATGGATTTACAGCAGATTGGACCCAGCAGAGGAGAGAACCACTGAATTTGAAGACAGGCGTTATGGACTGAATGTTAATGCTCCATCCCCACCCCCAAATGCATATGTTGAAGCCCTAACCCCAAGTGTGACTCTATTTGGAGATAGGGCCTCTAAGGAAGTAATTAAGGTTAAATGAGGTCATGAGGATAGGGCCCTGATCCAATAGAACTAGTGTCCTTGTAAGAAGAGACACCAAAGAGTTCACTCTCTGTCTCTCTCTCCATGCACACACACCAAGGAAAGGCCAGGTGAGTGAGAAGGCAGCCATCTGCAAGCCAGGAAAAGAGCTCTCACCAGAAACCACATCAGCTGGAATCTTGATCTTGGACTTCCAGACTCCAAAAAATAAATGTTTGTTGTTTAAACCACCCAACTTGTGATATTTTGTTATGGAGCTCAAGCAACTAAGACAACGGGACAATAGAAATGATTCCATCTGAAGTACAAAGGTAAAGAATGGGGAAAATAAAACAACAGACAGACCATTCAAGATCTGTGAGACTATTGAACAGTCTGACATATGTAATTGAAGTCCCAGAAGGACAAGAGGGAGAGAATGGGGAAGAGTAAAATTTAAATAGATAATGGTCAAGAATTTTCTAAAATTAATGAAAGAGGACTTCCCTGGTGGTGCAGTGGTTAAGAATCTGCCAGCCGATGGATCTAGAGACTGTCATACAGAGTGAAGTAAGTCAGAAAGAGAAAAACAAATAGCGTATATTAACACATAGATGTGGAGCCTAGAAAAATGGTACAGACGAACCGGTTTGCAGGGCAGAAATAGAGACACAGATGTAGAGAACAAACGTACGGGCACCAAGGGGGGAAAGTGGCGGAGGTGGTGGTGGTGGTGTGATGAATTGGGAGATTGGGACTGACAGATATACACAGATATGTATAAAATGGATAACTAATAAGAACCTGCTGTATAAAAAAAATAAATAAATTTTAAAAATTAAAAAAAAAAATCCACCTGCCAATGCAGGGGACACGAGTTCAAGCCCTGGTCTGGGAAGATCCCATATGCCACGGAGCAACTAAGCCTGTGTGCCACTACTACTGAATCCCACGTGCCTAGAGCCCGTGCTCCGCAATGAGAGAAGCCACCACAGTGGGAAGCCTGTGCACCGCAACGAAGAGTAGCCCCTGCTCGCCGCAACTAGAGAAAGCCCTCACACAGCAACAAAAGACCCAATGCAGCCAAAAATAAGTAAATAACATAAATAAATTTTTAAAAAATTAATGAAAGATATCAACTGAACCACTAAGCTCAGAAATCCCAAAACAGAATTTAAAATGAACACACAAAAAATTTAAAAACTGTATCTGGGCACATCATGGTCAAACTACTGGATACCAAAGATAAAAAGAGAACCTTGAAAGTAATGAGAGAATAAAACACAAAGGGGAAAGAAACTGTAAGAATGTTACTGACTTCGCATCAGAAACAATGAAGGCCAGAGACAGTGGGATGACATTTTTAAAGTGTTGAAGGAAAAAAAGCAAACAAACCAAGGAGCAGAGAATGGACTACTCAACTAATGGTATTGGGGCAGTTGACTGTCTCTAAAAATAAAGTTAAATCTCATAGGTCATATTTACTAATCATGTTGTTTAAATATATTTTGCTGTTTTTTTTCTTTTTCCATCAATTACTGAAAAACATATGTTATAGTATCTTATGACTGTGGGTTTTTTATTTCTCTTTTTAGATCTGTCAACTTTTGTTTTATATATTTTGAGGCCATGTTCTTAGGGGAATACAAATTTTTTTTTAATAAATTTATTTATTTTATTTATTTGTTTTTGGCAGCATTGTGTCTTCATTGCTGCACACGGGCTTTCTCTAGTTGCAGTGAGTGGGGGCTACTCTTCGTTGCGGTGCGCATGCTTCTTATTGAGGTGGTTTCTCTTGTTGCGGAGCACAGGCTATAGGTGCATAAGCTTCAGTAGTTGTGGCACGAGGGCTCAGTGGTTGTGGCTCACGGGCTCTAGAGCGCAGGCTCAGTAGTTGTGGTGCGTGGGCTTAGTTGCTCCACGGCATGTGGGATCCTCCCAGACCAGGGCTTGAACCCCTGTACCCTGCAATGGCAGGCAGATTCATAACCACTGTGCCACTGGGGAAGTCCCTGGGCATACAAATTTTAAATGAAGATAGAGTATTCTGCTGTCAAATCTGTCCATTGATCTGAATTTCAGCTACATATTTTTCAATTCTTAAAGTTCTATTAGGTTCCTTTTCAAACCTGCATTATCCCTTTTTACAATGTACTGCTTCCTGTAGATATTTTTCAAGCTTGATTCCCATTCTTGAAACACAATAAACATAGTTATTTCATAAAATGGCTCTGATAATTTGAAAATTTAAAGTCTTTTTCTGTTTCCTACTATTTCTGTCAGTTCTTGTGGGCCTGGTTACCTTTGAATGAAGGCTGAAATTGTATTTAAAATTTTATTGTCATCAGGTGAAGGTAACTTCCTCCAAAGAAGACTCTTGCTGGCTTCTTCCAGGTGTTGGGAGCAATATGATGTAGGGCCATTGTAACTCACCAGACACCCAGATGGGAAAGCCCCCGGGCTACGTCCCTGCAGAGCTGGTTCACTGCTGGTTTTCCCTCCTCTGGAGGTGCGGCCCTTTAGGGTACTAGCTTAATGTTCTTGGGGAGGGGGTGTCACACTCCCAACCTTGGGTGGCCCTTGAGCCTTGGCTTGTTCCCCAGGCCCCTAAAAGGCCAGCAGACATCCACCTAGTTTTGTACCTTTGATAGGAACTGGCAAATGCTCAGGGAGAAAATAACCCAGATTGACTTCTCTGGATTCTTGCCTTCTCCTCAAGTTTGGTAACTCCACACCATCTTGTTAGCTCTAAGATGTTTTAAAGAATATTTTAAAATATTTTATTCAGGTTTTTACTTGCCTTTAGCAAGAAGGTTGCTCCAAAGTCATAGTCTCCTATTGCTGGAAGTGGGCACGCTTCCCAAAGCTAGAGGTCTACCTCACCCCCCAGATATGCAGTTCTAATTTTAAAGTTAAATAAAAAAGAACCAGAACTAAAGAATGAGGTACTATTTTTTACAGTCTTGGGGAAGAAAAGGCCATTATAGACTGACATGAAGGCCAGAAGCCATGAAGGACTAGATCAACATACTAATAATAACAAAGTTAAAAATCACTTCAGCAAAAGACTATGAACAAAGTTAAATGATGTACATGCACAACAGACAGGTTAATATCTTTAATAATATTTGAAGTGTTCCCTTTTAATTAGAAAGAAGATAAACACTACAGACACTACAGATGAGAACCAAAAAGATGAACAAGCAATGCACACTAAATATGAAAAAGAGGATTTATCCCACTAATAATCAAAGAAACGCAAATCATAGCAACAAGAAGATCATCTATAATGTCCATTCTGGGCAAAGATTAAAACAAGAAATAATGCCCATACTTATCTCGAGGCTATGGGTTGGACACATTAAACATGCACAGCTTTTTGTGTATCAATCATACCTCAATAAAGTGGTTAAAAAAAAAGAAAGAAAGGAAGAAAATAAATAATGCCCAGGGAGTTCCCTGGTGGCCTAGCAGTTAGGATTCCGGGCTTTCACTGCTGTGGCCTGGGTTCAGTCCCTGGTGGGGGAACTGAGATCCCATTAGCTGAGTGGCATAGGCAAAAAGAAAAGAAAAGAAAAGAAAAAGAAATAATGCCCAGATCTTGCAGGGAAGTGAGAATCTGGTCTAACAGGACAGCAATCTGGGAAAGAGATCACTGTTTTAGATATACATGGCCTTTCATCAAATAATGTCGTCTAGGGCAGCGGTCCCCAACATTTTGGCACCAGGGACCAGTTTTGTGGAAGACAATTTTTCCACGGAAGCGGGGGCCGGGGAATTGTTCAGGCGGTAATGCGAGCGATGGGGAGCGACGGGGAGCAGCACGTGAAGCTTTGCTCGCTCGCCTTCCACTCACCTCCTGCTGTGCCGCCCAGTTCCTAACGGGCCTCGGACCGGTACCAGTCCACGGCCCAGGGGTTGGGGACCCCTGTTCTAGGGAATTCCCTGGAGATCCAGGGGTTAGGACTCGGCACTTTCACTGCCATAGCCCTGGTTCAATGCCTGTTCAGGGATCCCACAAGCCACGAGCTGTGGCCAAAAAAAAATGTCTTCTAGAAATTATCCTGATAAAATAATGGAGCAGCTTCAGAAATATCTATTTGCCTATAGATATGAGCATATGAATTTGTTCATCATACCATTGTTTATAAGAACAAAAAGTTGGAAATAACCTATTTTTTTTTTATTGAGGTATAGTTGATGTACAATATTATATAAGTTTCGGGTGTACAACATAGTGATTCACAATTTTCAAAGGTTATATTCCATTTATAGTTTTTATAACATATTGGCTATATTCCCTATGCTGTACAAAATATCCTCATAGCTTATTTATTTTATACATAGTAGTTTGTACCTCTTACTCCTCTATCCCTATATTGCGCCCCCCCCACCCCGCTTCCCTCTCCCCACTGGTAACCACTAGTTTGTTCTCTATATCTGTGAGTCTGTTTCTTTTTTGTTATATTCACTAGGTTGTTGTATTTTTTTTTTTTTATAAGGAAGGAACTTTGGGTTTTTATTTATTTATTTATTTATTTATTTATTTATTTATGGCTGTGTTGGGTCTTCGTTTCTGTGCGAGGGCTTTCTCTAGTTGTGGCAAGCGGGGGCCACTCCTCATCGCGGTGCGCGGGCCTCTCACTATCGCGGCCTCTCTTGTTGCGGAGCACAGGCTCCAGACGCGCAGGCTCAGTAGTTGTGGCTCACGGGCCCAGTTGCCCCGCGGCATGTGGGGTCTTCCCAGACCAGGGCTCGAACCCGTGTCCCCTGCATTGGCAGGCAGATTCTCAACCACTGCGCCACCAGGGAAGCCCTGTTGTTGTACTTTTTATTATTTTTATTTGTATTTATTTTGGCTGCACCAAGTGGCTTGTGGGAGCTCAGACCCCAGCAGTGAAAGCACCAAGTCCTAACCACAGGACTGCCAGGGAGTTCCCTAGATTCCACATTTAAGTGCTATCATATAGTATTTGTCTTTCTCTGACTTATTTCACTTAGCATAATGCCCTCCAGGTCCATTCCTGTTATTGCAAAGTGGTAGAACTTCATTCTTTTTTATGGCTGAGTAATATTCTATTGTAGATACATACCACATCTTCTTTATTCATTCATCTGTTGATGGACACAGGTTGCTTCCATATCTTGGCTATTGTAAATAATGCTGCAATGATCATTGAGTGCATGTGTCTTTTCGAATCAGTGTTTTCATTTTCTGCTGATATATCCACGAGTCGCTGGGTTACATGGTAGTTGTATTGATATTTTTAGTTTTTTGAGGAACCTCCATACTGTTCTCCATAGTGGCTGCACCAATTTACATTCCCACCAGCAGTGTACAAGGATTCCCTTTTCTCCATATCCTTGCCAACATTTGTAATTTGTGGGGAAATAACTTAAATGTTAATATGAGGTTGTTAATGAGCCATGGGCCATATGTACAACAGAACATTATGCCACTGTCAAAAAATAAGGAAAGTCTATGATACAGAAAGCTACCCAAGATCTTTTGTTTGTTTGTTTTTGGCTGCACCGTGCGGCATGTGGGATCTTAGTTCACCGATGAGGGATCGAACCCATGCCCCCTGCAGTGGAAGCTCAGAGTCTTAACCACTGGACAGCCAGGGAAGTCCCCCTCCCACGATCTATTTTTAAGGGGGAGAAAGAGGATTATGTGGAAGCAAACATAGCATGATCTTATTTATGTAAATATGTGTGTTTATATAGAATCTAAAATAATGTTAACTAAGCTTTTAATAGTGGTTATCAGGAATTCCCTGGTGGTCCAGTGGTTAGGACTCCACGATTCCACTGCAGGGGACACAGGTTCGAACCCTGGTCAGGGAACTAAGGTCCTACATGCCCTAAGATCCTGCATGCCATCTGGTGTGGCCAAAAACTAAAGCAACAGCAACAAAACAAACCCAGTGCTTATCTCAGGGCAGGAAGGGGAGGAAGACCTAATAGGAGATTTTTATTTTCTCATTATTATTAGAATTTTTTACAGCAATTCAATTTATTCAGCTTAACAAATGCTTATTTAGTGCCTATTATATGCTAGGCACTGCTTACATATATCATAAAAAATAACAAGTCGACTTCCACTAAAAAAGGAACTTCTCAAAGAGCGAAGTAACTAGTAAGAGAGAACTGCACAAAGCAATTAACTTTAGGAAAAATGAGAGGTCAGGTAAGTGAAATGTGAGCAGAATCTTGAAGAAAAAGGAAGAAACAGGGTGGCAGTTGGAGTGGACAGGGGTGGGGGACAGGCTCCGCCCATGTCTTCCCTACCATGCAAACTTCCGGTGCCGGCATCTAGGGCACATTTGTACATTTGGGCAGGGGCAGTGCTCCTGGATGTCACTCCTACACCAACACAGCAGGTGGAGGTGGGTGGACCACGTACACAGATCCACAAACCAAACCAAATTGATCCCTGACCCAGTTTCCCCTGGGCTGGATCCCAGAAACACCTGTGGCACCTCCAGCCCCACTCAACATAAGAGAAGTCAGATGATGGGCGAATCAGGGTGGAGAGAGACAGGTTAACTGTGGTCTGGCTCCAGTGTTGCCAGCTGCCCTGCCCTCTGGGGCCCTGGAGCACCCTGGCGAGTCAGCCTCTTTTCCTGCCCGGAGTGCCCAGAGGGCAGGGGCCCCGGGACGCTCGGGCCAGACTTCGTGTGGCCTCGCACCACGTACAAAGGGGACCTGAATTCTCTCTGAGGACGCAAACTACATGCAAGCAGAGCTGTCAGAACCGTAAATAGAACACGATCTCTTCTGCTATCATTTCTCCAGCCTGGTCTTTTCTGTATAAGACCCTTTTTAGATCTTGTCTTCCCCATTCTTTTCCTTTTATTTCTTTTTAATGTATAAATCAGAACTTTCCTGGCTGTCCAGTGGTTGAGGGGTGCAGGGGGTGCAGGTTCAATCCCTGGTCAGGGAACAAAGATCCCACATGCTGCGTGGCCAAAAAAAAATGTATAAATCATGTTGTGTGTACAATCTTATTGCCTAGCCTTCAACTTGGTCCTATATCATGAGCATTTAGTTCGGTTCCAACCTCCTTGATATGCCTTATACAATGTTGGGCAAAGTTCCATGCAGTGGAAGTTCCATAATCTGCTTCACTCCTTTATTACTAAGCACTTCTCTCTCCTGAGCTCTTTTTTATCTTTATAATAAGTATGTGGTTTTCCCATGCAAGGAAACGAAGGACCACTGGGAAAATGCCCGACCTAAGGTCAGAGGCAGGGAAAGGTCAAGGTGAGCCCCGAACAGCTTGGGCCAGAAAGCAAGAGTATTCAAGTCCAAATGGGTCAGGGAGCCAGGGTACCAGGGTACCACCTGTCAAACTCGGGTCAATTTAAGTATCAAGTCAATTTAAGTATCAAGAAGAATAATGACAGTAGTTACGACACATTGGACAGAAACAAATCCAAGTCCACAGTGATTCTAAATAACAAACGTGTATATAAGGGGGGGGTGGGTCGCTCTTCTTCACAGAATTCCAGGCAATGCATATAGAAGGAAAGATCAAAGGAGGAAAATCACTTTGCAGTGCAATCATGGGCATCGTCACGGACCCTCAATGGAGGCTAAAACCATGTTGAAATGATGCTGAATGTCCTTAGTCTGCAGCCCACTTACAAATACAGTAGGCGAGAGGCCCCTTCACCAAGGGAGGCTGCTGCTTACCACTGAAAATAGCCAAGGATGAGACAGCTGACCTTACAATGCAACGAGGCCACTTGGGCAGGACTCCAGACTCTGAGGAGCCCTAGACACAGCAGATGTCTTCCTGGACTCCATGTGCACAGATAACTTCTGACAGACCATATAGGGGTCCTTCCTGCTTTCCACCTGTTTAGGCTGTTTGTTTCTTTTAAAGTCAGTAACAATAATTAAGAATCGTATTTACAAATAATATGTAAGATACCAATTTTTTAACAGACTTTTTAAAAAGAAACTTTTTTAAGAACAGTTTTAGGCTCATAGGGAAATTGAGGAGAAAGTACAGATATTTCCCATATATGCCCTGTTCCCCACCCCTGCCCCTGGCCAACCTCCCCCATTATCATCATCCCCCACCAGAGTGGTGCATCTGTTACAATCGATGAAACTACACTGACACATTATAGCCACCCAAACCCACCGTTTACATTGGGGTTCTCTCTCAGTGTTGTATTGATACATTCTATAGGTTTTGACAAATATATAATGACATGTACCCACCATTACAGTATCACACAGAGTATTTTCACTGCCCTAAAAATCCTCTGTGCTCCACCTGTTATCTTTCAGCCCCCAACTCCTGGCAACCACTGATCTTTTTACTGTCTCCATAGTTTTGCCTTTTCCAGAATGTCATATAGTTAGAATTATACAGTATGTATTCTTTTCAGATTGGGTTCTTTCACCTAGTACTATGCATTTAAGGTTCCTCTGTGTCTTTTTAAATTTTTTTATTGAAGAACAATTGATGTGCAATATAACAAAAGTTACTGGTGTACAACAGACAGCTCATTTCTTTTTAGTGCTGAATAATATTCCATTCTCTGGTTGTACCACAGTTTATTTATCTCTTCACCTATTGAAGGGCATCTTGGTGGCTTCCAGATTTTGGCAATTATGAATAAAGCTGCTATAAACATCTGTGTGCAGGTTTTCGTGTGGACATAAATTTTCCACTCCTTTGTGTAAATACCAAGGAGCCTGGGGACTTCCTTGGCAGTCCAAGGGTTAAGACTCTGTGCTTCCACGGCAGGGGGCACGAGTTCGATCCCTGGTTGGGGAACTAAGATCTCGTGTGCCATGTGGCCAAAAAAATTTGAAAAAAAAACAACAGGGAGCCCAGCTGCTGGATTGTATGGTAGGAGTATGTTGAGTTTTATAAGAAACAACCAAACTGTCTTCCAGAGTGGACGGACCATTTTGCATTCGCACCAGCAATGAATGAGGGTTCCTGTCGCTTTCGTGTTTTATTTTTTATCATGAGTGTGTATTTACTGTACAAAAGCAGTGTTTCCTGCTCATGTTGCAAGGAAGTCAAGCAGACGGTGACACTGTTGGCAGGTGACGGCTGCTCCACCGAGGCCTCTCCTGTCTTGGGCTCCTGCGGAGAGGGTGGGGGAGAAAAGAGCAGACACCAGCCGCCAGAAACCTCGGGCTCTGTGGTCCTGTGTGGGCTCAGTCAGGAGGAGTTTTGGCTACAGACAGAAAATACCACACAACGCTGGCTCCGGCCACATGGATCTGTTTTGACATCAGCTATGGAATTACTGTTCGTTTTCTTAGGTGTGATAATGGTAACGTGTTTATAACAGAGAACATTCTTGTTTTTCCAAGATGCGTACTGCAGTATTTAGAGATGAAGTGTGGGGACTTCCCTGGCGGTCCACTGGTTAGGACTCTGCGCTTCTACTGCAGGGGGCGTGGGTTTGATCCCTGGCAGGGGAACTAAGATCCTGCATGCTGCACAGTGCGGCCAAAAAAAAAAAAAAAAAAAGTAGGGATGAAGTGTCTCTCTGCAACTTACTTTCTGAAGCTGGCAACAAAAAAAGCGAGTGTGTGCATTAAAAAATACAGATATATGGAGGGAGTGAGAGGGAACAGTAAAGCAACAGGGCAAAATATTGACAGTTGGTGAATCCAAAGGTTGTGTGGATGTTCACTGTACAATTTTTTAACTTCACAAAGATAAACTATTTAATTGTCTGTAATTGATCAACTACAATGGGGACCATGACAGCAACCCACAGGTGAACCATGGCCAGAGCAAGAGGCTCCGACTCATTCTGGAAACAGAGAGCTCCCTGGGGAATCGGCAGTTCAGCCAAAGCCTGAGCTAAGGTAAGACACTGAGAAACCTGGAAATCTTCAGACGGGGTGGGGAGTGGGGAGGCGGAGGTGCTGCCCTCTGTGGCCAGGAAGCCTGGCTGGAGGAGGTGAGGCCAGGCTGGGCTGGCTTTGAGTTAAGGAATGTGGACCTCATCCTGGGGCGTCTGGGGGCCACCTGCACCGCCTTCTGAAAACTGACCCCTCTCTCGGGAAGCGCTCATGATCCCACTCTAGTCACGGGGGCCCCCCTAGCTGAGCCAACCAGAGCCAGACCGGAAAGCAAACAGACGGTCAGTGCCTTTCTGTGGTGAGTCAACTTGAGCCAGGCTTGGAAGCTCAGGTCTGGAGAACAAACCTTTCAGAAAGGGGAGAAATGCCGTCCTGGGGTGTGCCTGCCCCGTGTCCAGCTGTCCCTGATACTGACCAGGGTTCGTGACCTTCCCCAATCAATAGAAATTGACCAGAGGCCAGACAACAAATGCAGGCAAGGCTTTATTGGGGCGCCTGCTGCAGCACGGGGGAGAGAGAACAAGTAACAGTTTCCCTTGCTCGCTCCCCCAGGCGGGGGCGAGCTGGTTCCTTATATGGGGTGAGGGTAGGGGTATGTCCAGGGGTCGAGCTTAGGTGGTTTGCCCACCCCTTTGGTGGTGCTGTGTGCAGGGGGCATGCACAGTACCCTGCTTTTGCTTCTGACACCCTGTTTTTGCTCCTGGTTCTTCAGAAGTGGCAGTTGGGTTTTTTTTGGTCTTTTTGTATCTTTTTGTCCATAATTTGCCCCAAGATGGTTCCGAGCGGGTCATGGTCACTTGCAACCTGGGTCGTGGCTAACACCCTGCTTTTGCTTCTGACACCCTGTTTTTGCTCCTGGCTCTTCAGAAGTGGCAGTTGGGGTTTTTTTGGTCTTTTTGTATCTTTTTGTCCATAATTTGCCCCAAGATGGTTCCGAGCGGGTCATGGTCACTTGCAACCTGGGTCGTGGCTAACACCCCATGGAGAGGGTTTCAGCAGAGGAGAACCCTGGCCAGAAAGAGTTGGGTGTCGGAGGCTGGGGAGCGGTGTTAATCACTGCTGGTCATAACTAGGAACAACTTACAGTTAAATGAAAATAAAAACATGAGCTTTAAGGGTCCCTTAACCAAGGGGTGCAGACCTATGATTCACTTATATCAGGTTCAAGACCAGGCTAAATCCATCTCTGGTGATAGGGTCCAGAACAGCAATAGCTGAGGGGGTGGGGGGAATGGTGGAAACATCTGTCTTCACCTGGACAGCAGTTCCACAGGTGTATGACCTTACAGAACTCAGTTCTGTATGTCAACTCTAAAAAGTGGATCAGGCCAGTGGCCAATGACTCCCAACACAAAAGGTAAACAGTAAAAAAAAGAAAAGAAAAAAGGCTTCAGTAGTCCCTGGGCCCATGAAACACTCCCTTGATCCTGTCTAGAGACTTCTCCCTCCAACCATTGCCCTGACGTCCTTGCTTCTCTCGTAGAACCCGTGGCAGGCAGGATGAATGGTCTCAGGGGCCACCCAAGCTTGAAAGGTTGTTAAGGAGGACAGGGCTGCAGGGGGTAGAGCTAAGGGGGCAGGGGTGGCAGCCCCTTGCTGCAGGGAGAGGACACAGGCCACCAAGCCTGGAGCGAGAGAAGGCCAGGAACATGGCAGTGCTGCTGGCAGGGAGCTGCCGAGAAGAAACACTCAGCAAGTATTCCTCCTCTGCAGTGTTTACAAGGGTGGGATAAAGATTGGTCTAAGCCTTTAAATGGTAGGATTCACCCATGAAGGCATCTGGTCCCAGACTTTTCTGTATTGGGGGAGGTTTCATTATTGATTCAATCTCCTTACTCATAGGTCTGTTCATATTTTCCGTTTCTTGTTGGGTCAGTTTTGGTAATTTGTATTTTTAGGAATTAGTCCATTTCATCTAAGTTATCTAATTTGTTGGTGCACCATTGTTCATAGTATTCTCTTATCCTTTTAAGGTAAGGTCAGTAGTAATTTCCCCAAGTTTCATTTCAGATTTTAGTCATTTGTTTCTTTTCCTTTCGTCAATCTAGCTAAAGGTTTGTTCATTCTGTTGCTTTTCAAAGAAACAACTTTTGCTTACCTTGATTCTCTATTGTCTTCCTATTCCCTCTGTTCTAATAGTTATTTCCTTCCTTCTGCAAACTCTGGATTTAAGTTTCTTTTTTCTACTGCCTTCAGCCGTAGTTAGGTTAACTGAGTTCTCTTTTTTGCTACTTTTTTTTTTGTAGTATTCATTCATTCATTCATTCATTCGGCTGTGCTGGGTCTTAGTTGCGGCATGCAGAATCTTTAGTTGGGCATGCGAACTCCCAGCCGCAGCACGTGGGATCTAGTTCCCTGACCAGGGATGGAACCTGAGCCCCTTGCAACAGGAGCACGGAGTCCTAGCCACTGGACCACCAGGGAAGCCCCTCTTTTTAAATGTAGACGTTTACAGCTATAAATTTCCCTCTTTACCACTGCTTTCATTGCGTTTTAGATTTTGGTGTGTAGTGTTTTATCTTGTAATTCATTTGTGATTTCTTCTTTGACCCTCTGACTGTTGAAGAGTGTTCATTTACACATATTTGTGAGTTTTCCTTTCCCTTCTCTTATCTAGCTTCATTCCACTGTGGTCACAGTAGGTACTTTGTATGATTTCAATCTTTTTAATTTATTGAGGCTTGTTTTGCAGCCTAACGTGTGGTCTCTCCTGGAGAACGTCCCACATACACTTAAAAGGAACGTGTACTCTGCTGTTGTTGGGTGTTCTGTGTGTCTGTCAGGCCTAGTTAGCTTTTTAAGTTGCATATTTGGTACGTACGTAAGGATATACAACACGAAGCATAAGGTGAAAACCCATGAGACCACCTCTCCCCTTGAGGGTCAGAACACCACTGACACTGTCACTCTCCCCAGACGCACCCCTGTGCTGTTCCCACAGGGAACACTGTGGCCACTGTGTTGACTGCCTTGCCTTCCTTCCTCACTGTCGCACGTGTGCGGATCCCATGAAATGTAGACCTGGCATCGCGCTTTATAAAAACGGCATCACACCGCGTGAACTCCCACACCTTGCTTTCATCCCGCACTGTTTGAAAAGAGGTGGCCACGGTGACGCCGGGGCTGGGGCGCCCCTCAGACCTTTCCCTACCTCTCTGTGGGTGGAGTCCAAGCAGCCCACCTCCTGATCTCTCCACCCCACCCAGCACCCAGCACATCACAGGCCCAGGGTGCAAAGCTGCCCCACACAGTGGGACAGCGCTCCCAGCTGTGCCCAATATCCCCCGGAAAGGAGCCCCCCACCCCCTGGGGGTGGGCTCTGCTGGGTCTGGGCTTCTGGGCAAACCCCGGGGCCTGCCTCTTTGCTCCCTGCGGCACTGGGGACGCTGTTCCTCCCTCAGCCAGAAAAGCCAGAAGCAAGGCTGCAGAGGGACAGGAAGGCCCACAGCTGGGGTTCCAAAACGTCAGCAGGCAACGTGCAGCCCGCCCACACCGGACGCTCCCCCCGCGGCAGGTGTCCGCGGGCGCCCTCCCTCCTCCCCCACGGGACGCATAAGCCTTTTCTGCTGGACAGGAAGGCCCTCGGGGCAGCTCGGGGCACCTAGCACACAGGCGAAGGCACTTGGTCCCGGCCCCTCCTGAGGCCTCTGGCCCCATAGCTGGCTCCCTGCCTGAGGCGAGCCCACACAGTGACGCGGTGGCAGATGCGTCTCCCAGCCCCAGTGACACTTCACCAAACAGCTCTGCTGCCAAAGCCAACTTGGGAAATTCCAGGGACAAGGAAATTTACCCGGGGTTGCGAACAGCTTGGGCCTTGGCTTGGAGCACAGAGCCCCACCCGGGCACGGGACGCAGGTGGAGCAGGAAGGAGGGACTCGCCAGGTCCACCACGAGGGAGTCCTTTAATAGAGACGGGCAGACAGGGGACACAGCTCGGCCCTGCACAGCTCCTCCTCCCCCACCTGGCGTGGCCCCAGGGTGGACATGGGAGAGGTGTGGTTTTAAAAAACACAGCGAGACCAATTCTTCACTTTCACAGAGAAGGGGAACTTGGGGGAGCCGCCTGCTGAAGAATCTGTACGGGGAGCCAAGTCCGAGCCCCGCCTCCAGCAGGAGGGAGCTTGCTGCCGCCCACCCCTCCCCGCCTGCACCAGGCAAGGGCAGGAGCCCCCCGCTGCACAGAGGCCCAGCCACCCTACATCTGTCAGCGTTTCCACGCTACGTACACTGTTGTGCTGTAGAGGCCCCACCCCCAGCGTCAGCCTGAAGCCTCGGGCAGGAGGAGGGACCCCCCCCACCCCCAGCCCCTGCCACAGGAGGCTGGGCGAGACGGGGCCCCGGGACAGAGCAGCCCCCGTCCTCGCCGGCCCAGGGCCAAGGGGTCATTGAAGTAAAAAGGTCAACGCTGGACAAGATGCAGGCCGGTGAGAGCAGGCAGGGGTCAGGGGGCCTGGGGCGAGGCTGAGGGGCCAGGGCGGCAGGTGTGCATCAACCAGGCAGGGCTGGACAAGCATGGGTGGGGTGCGGATGGGGCCAGGGCAGGGACAAGGGCGGGGCTGGGGATCTCATCAAAAACAGTTCTGCAGCTGCAAACTGGGCCAGCGAGCACCACCGCCCAGGGGTCCCCTCCCAGCCAGTGCAGGGCCGCCTCCAGCCTGCAGGGCCAGGCGTCGGGGCGCGTCCCGGCTCCAGGTGTACGTGTGGGGAGGGCCGCTGGTGTCAGGGGTGGCCGGGCCGGAGAGGAGGGTGTGTGACATCTGTGGGCATGTCCCCGTCGGCCAGGTGGTCGACAGGATCAGTTGTTCTCGAAGAGAGAGAGCAGGTCGTCATTGCTGTTGGTGGGGAGGTCGGGTGGGCCCAGGTAGGACAGCAGCTCGTCAGGGTTAGTCAGTTCTGGGAGCAGCTGAGGACAAAGCAAACCCGCCAGCTTTGGGCCTGGGTCCCCAGCCGGGGCCCCAGGCCCAGCAGGGATGCGGAGTACCCCTCACCCCGACACAGGCTGGCACTGGAGCCCCTCAGCCTGCTCTGCACAGGGGCTCTTCCAGCAAGAGACTGCTCTGTGACCAGGAATCACTTGTGACAAGCTGTCCAAGGACAACGTGGGACACCCAGGACGTGAGGGGTCCCTACTGTGAACAGGGCGAATGCAGAAGGTGGGATCCCACTCCCTGGGATTTTCTGCTTTGCGCTGTGCTTTGCACATTTTTTCACATTGAACTTTGTATTCATTTATCATGGTCAAGGGACAGTTACCTGTCTTTCATGCACTGATTCTGGCTCACATACCACCTGTGAGTCAGACAGGTCAAATCAGACCCTAAGGCCAGGGTCAGCAGCTACAAGCCAAGTCTTCTCAGGGACTCTGCCCATGCCACGGTGGCACCCAGGTCCCCAGGGCCAGGTGTCTGGACACAGTCACCCCACGGCTACTCTGGATACCTCACACTCGTCAACAAGAGCGCTGACATCACCCGACCAGCTCTCCCTGCGTCTGGAAGTCACGGTGGTATCACTGTCCTCCCTTCTATGAAGCGTGTGGACCCTGGGATGACAGATAACCCACACCCCAGCCCCGGCTCCAAGTGCTCCCAGCACGGGGCCCAGTACTCACGTCCAGGGCCGGTTCCGGGGCCTCCCCTGCCCCAGACACGGGGGGCCCCATCATGCCTGTGGCAGCACTGAAGGCCAGCTCACCGATGGGACCCGAATTCACCGGGCCCAGGGGCTGCCGGGATGCCGGGGGAGGGTTTGGATGGTGCAGCTGGGGCCCTGGGGGGCCTCCAAGGTTGGGGGCGTGCAGCCCCGGAGGCCCAGGGTTATGCGCCGGGTCCAGGTGACCCGCTGGTGCCATCTGAAGGAGGAGAGAAGAACCTAGTAAAATGGCCCCAGGGCTCTCTGGGTGGACAGCTCCTCAGCCCCCCGACTTGGCACTGACCTGGCCTGGGAGGCAGGGGGCAGATTTCTCCGGTGTCAGGAGGCTACTGGGAATGTCGGATTGATAGGAGACGGGGGGTGGCCCCGGGGTGAACTCAGTAAGGCTCGGCGTGCTGGGCGTGGGGGGCGGGAAGGAGTCGGGGAACGTCCCGGGTCCCAGGAAGCTGGAACCTGAGAGAGGAGAGCCAGGTCCAGGTGAGGGCAGGGGGCTCATGCCGGTAGAGCACGGAAACAGGCCAGCCGCAGCGTGGGCAGGACTCACTGAGCTCACCCAGATAACGTCTGACTTTATGGAAGTTGCTATTCGGCAAAGGGCATGTCTTCTCATTGCTGCTGGGGGAACTGGCTGATGACACTGCCAGGAGGCTGCGAGGGGACAGGAACGGGACCCACCACACCCAGACACTCCAACACGCGTGGTCGGACGGGGCCGGTCCGTGCAAGTGTGCCAGCACAGACCTCTGCTCCAGACTACTGGGGAGGTGCGTGCAGCTGCAGCCGCAAGCCCTGCTGCCCATCCCCGCCGGCTGGGCCGAGGCTGCGCCTATGCCACCAAGTCCCCAACCAGGCCCCCAGGCTCGTGGCCCCCGGAGTGACACGTCCACAGGCGGCAGACTGGTGGGAGAGGACAGATCATTTGCCCAGGGCCATCTGCTTCTAGGGCGAGTCCCCTCTACTCACCCTGGCTGGGGTAATCGCCGGCAGCCGGGGCTGAGGGGGGCTGGAGGGGGGCGAAGGGCGCGGCCCCAGGGCCCAGGGCAGCGATCATCTCCATCACGCTGGGCATGAGCACGTGGGCGGGGCTCACGGTGCGGCAGCGCTTCAGCACCGGCCCGTCCGGCTCCTCCTTGACGTGCACGTCAGGCTTCACAGGCACTGGCTTCCAGCTGCACGTGGGGTCGATGGTGATCTCCTCGTAGTCAGAGCTGGGCGGGGACACGCGGGGCTGGTCACCACCTGTCCTGCTGCCTCTCCTGGCCCCGGGCCATTTTTAGGCAGACCTCCCACTCAAATGCTCGTGGCCACCCGGCACGTTCCACGTGCTTGTGGGCTGCGGGCCTGGGTCGGATGTGGATTCCATCCACGGCCTGGAGTCGAGCCCGCTCCGTGCTGGATCAGCGTGGGGTGTCTCCCCGCCTGTCCCAGGGCTGCCCCCTGCTGACCAAAGACGCCGGGGTTGCAGGAAGGAGACTCACTTCTGAATGTAAATGAGGATGCCCAGCATGTACTGGTCCACCTCCAAGCCCTCCAGCAATGCCGTCTTGCTGTAGAAAACCAAGGGGACACACAGCTCAGAGGGCTGGCCCAACCTCCTCCCGGGCACAGGCCCTGTCACGTCTCAGCCCCCAGTGTGAGGTAACCCTGCGTGACGTCGCTGCCCTGAGCCACTCCGTCCCTCCTAGCCTGTGCTGTGAGCCCCACACCCGGCTTGTGGAAGGAAACGCCCATTAACAGCCTCAGAGGAAGTGCCACCCGCCCCCAGAGCCGTGGGGACCGTCTCTGACACACTCACTTGCACACGGGGCACCTCCAGGTCCCTCGCTCACAGTTGAGCTGTAAATAGGACTCCAAGTCGAAGCACTGCAGAGAAAGGGCGAGACAGTTCCTCACACTGGGGCCGGGGCAAGCCGGCCATGCTCTGTGGTTTCAGGAACTTGGGGCGTATTTACTGCATGTGTGAGAAGGCTCGGCTCCCAGGCTTTCACCACGGCATCGTCCTAACAGATGTAAGAGACGGGACAGCCTACGCAGCCCTCCCTCGGAACGACGTGTGGCCCAAGCAAGAACCGGGCAGCTGTACTGACAGGGAATGACCTCCAGGACGTGGTGTGGAGGAAAAAATGGCGCAGTGATGTTTACCGCTTATGTAACCAAAAGGTGGGCAGGGGGGTGGAGGGTGTGTGTGCACGTACTTGTCTGCACGCAGAGCGTTTCTGCAGAGACAAACCAAGGCGCTGCTCCTGGGGGCAGGGCGGGGAGAGGACAGCGCCCTGCGTCCGGGATGCCGTTTAAAATCGGAGCCCCGAGAACGCAGTGGAACGGCTGTTACACTTAGAATAATGTTAGAAGAGACAAAAGCCCGGTCTGAGGGGAGAAGGCAGGGGACCCAGGCCACCTGCCCACTGGCCGGCCTGTCCTGTCACCTGCCAGCCGAGGTGCTCAGAGGCCACACCCGCTAAAGACAGTTAAAGGGCAACAGAAGTTCTGGCAAAGCTCTGCAGCGGCCACCTACCTGAATGTGGCGGCAGTCGTGGCCTCGGGCAGGGAGCTGGATCCTGCGGAAGGTGATGGGGCACTTGAGAGACACCTTGATGGCCGTCTGCTCCACCCCGTCCTCTCCGTTGGGCCCAGGGGTGCCAGGGATGGTGCCGCTGCTGAAGTTCCGCTTTACTGACATTGACAGGGGAAAGGAGAACGTGGGTGAGGGCCGCCAAGCGGGAGCCGGCCACTGCTGGCTCAGCACCTCCGAGGGGCGTCCCAGGGCTGACTGCTGCTCCCTGCACGCAGCCCCCGCCCCAGAGGAGGCAGCCTTGTCTGTCATGGGGCCGGCTGCCTAGGGCCAGGGAGAGCAAGGGCCACTCACTCTTGGTGATGCAGTGCTCGGCAGGCAGGAGGCGCTTCTTCAGGAGACCCTGCAGCACCGAGCGGACGGACGGCCGGTGCACCAGCTGCAGCACGAAGAGGTGGGACTGCAACAGGAGGATGCGGTCAGCGGGACGTGGCCTGGGGAGGCGCATCGCAGGCCCGTTCTCTCTTGTGGCTAATGCACAGGCAGGCCACCTGCTGCCCCTCCCCGGGGAGCCCAGGGGACCAGGCCCACACCTATCTGGAAAGCTGTGTGTCTGCACCAACCACGGCCTCTCCGTCGAAACACAATTATCTGAGAGGCCCCTGAAGGTGCCCTGCCTACAGCATCCACCTTTACCTACGCTGGTCCAAGTGGGAACATCCCAGAACCGCATCGGGGCTGCCCTACCTCTGCCCCCTCCCACCCGGGCTGACCAGTGCTGTGCGGCTAAGTGCACCCTGCCTCTTCTAGTCCTGGATCCGGAGCCTGCTGGAACCTGAATGGCACCTTAACAAAGATCCAGGGTGAGCTGGCACTCAGGACCCCGTGAGCTTCCTCCAGGGAAGAGGCAGGCTCAGCTAGTTTCTCTTACATAATTAACACGAACATCAAATTTAGTTACTGAACCCAACCCGAAAGCAGCGAGGGCATTTTTATTTGAGACCCTTTACTTACAAGGCCCAGGATGGAAAGGAGGAGAGCCAGTGCCTTTTTCTTTAGCCATGACGCCCCAACCCAGCCCCGCGAAGGGCACTCACGCAGCAGCAGGCCGTGACGGTGATCTGGATGGTGTTGCGGCCCGGCTGGCACACGTGCTTCAGGTAGAGGGGCTTGTGGGAGGTCTTGTTGTCACCGCGCTCGATGGTGAGTGGGGTGGCGTTGACGCTGACCTGCACCGAGGCCGGCCAGTTGGTGTTCATCTGCCGGTCCTCGTGGTGGTAGCACTTGAACTGCAGCTCCAGGTCAGGCCTGCACGGGGAGGATGGATGCTGAGAGCGAGGGGGCGGTGCGAGGGGCTGCGAGCTGGGGGCGGGCACCCACTCACCTCAGCATCAGGGTCTTGTAGACGGAGTCACGGAGCTGGAAGGCGTGATTGCTCACGGCCAGGTTGTGCTGCAGGCGGAAGGGCTCCAGGACCACCCCATCCCGCACGGGGAAGGTCAGCCGCAGCTCGTCACAGGGGCCGCCGCCTGGAAGCAGGCCATGCCGGTGTGAGCAGCCTGCCCCCGCCCCATCGCGGGGACCGCGGCCCCTCCTCCCCTTCCATGGGGCTGGGGCTTGGGCAGCATCTCCCCTGGGACCCTGGGCTCGGCTGGTGTCCCGCCATTCTGTCCTGCTTCAGTAGGAGCCCCGAGAATGATCCCTGAATCACGACCAGAGAACATGCCCCACCAACCCAAAAAGATGGTGCCTCTGGTGCTTTCAGAGAGGGTAGGAGGCAGAAGAGGTGTGAACGGGCCACCTGCCGTCACCGTAGTGCTCAAGCTAGGGTTTTAGGACCTGCAACTGCTGCTGCAGTGGTCTCCCGGAAAGCAGGAGTTCTTAACCAGGAGTGGGCTTCAAGGGGGCCCTGAAACCATACACAAAACTTTGTGCACGTGGCTATTTTTCTACAGAGAAGATGGGTGCCTCAAATGGATTTGCAAAGAGGTCCATTAATAGAAAATGAAGATGAAGCCCCCCCTCCGCCGCCCCCACCAAGGTCCCTGCAGGACTCTGGAGCTCTGCCCATCTGTCCTGAGAGCAGACCTCACTCACCAGGTGGTGACGGGTGCAAGCTGCTCACGCTGGGCTTGAGGTCGGGCAGGAAGGGAGACTTCACCTCCTGGCTGGTGGACATGTAGGGGATGCTGCTGCTGGGGGTCATGGGCGGCGTGGGGCTCCCTGGCAGTGGGGAGCTGGGGTAGCCGGGGATGGAACGGGCGGGCTGTGGGGTTGAGCAAACAGTCAAGGTGGAGTGGTGTAGGGGTGGAGTTTGTTCTCGGAGCTCCCAATGGGAACGGTCAGACCAGGAACGGGCAGGGAGTCCACGCTTCCTCCTGCCTGGGCGCCCTCTCTCCAGGCACCCACCCCATGAGCCTCCCGCCCGCCTGCCCCGCCGCCCATACCCCACTCAGGCTGGGCTGGCTGTAGCTGACGCTCCCCCCGTTGAAGCTGGCACCCTGCCCGCTGAACTGCTCTGCGGGCTGCAGGAGAGAAAACCGCGTGTGCCTGGGACTGCCGCCTGCCCCTGAGCCGGGGCCCTGGACTTGACCCTAGGAGAGGGCTGAGGACAGGGGGCCCACCACACGCACGGGTGTTGGCTTCTTTCTTCTTTATACACTTTTTGTGTCTTCTAAATAATCTACAGGGAGCACATGCTGATTTCATAATTTTAAGAATGACCACTACAGAAAAAGAGCTGACCCCACGCATCAGAGGGGTTTACGGGGAAGCCACAGAGAGGCCGAAAGGACACAGGTACACACAACTCTCCGCCATCCAGCGGCACTCTTATCGCTCGGGCCCCTCCCCTCACGAGCTCCTGGCCCCTCTGGCCTTTCCCCTCGCTGGGCTTCTCTGCAGCAAGCAGAGGGGATGGGGACACTCAGGTGGTGTGGGTGCCTGCCTGCTGCTCCCTATGCCGAAGCTCACAGAGGGGCCTTTCATACCTGGACTCCCCTCCTGGGAGCTGCCCTACGCTGATCAGGGCCCCCGGGAAGCTCCTGGTTGCTCGGTCACCCAAGCACACGCGAGCCCACTCCCCAGCCAGCCCCGGCCGCCACAAGGTCCGCCTGTGTCCTGCAGGGCTTGGCGTGGGCCAGCAGGGGCTGCAGAGGCCCGGGAGGAGCGGCCCTACCTTGTAGTGCAGTCCCGCGGGGCTGGGGGTGGACAGGGACGGGCCCGCGCCCTGCTGCAGGGGCAGCCTGTGCCCAGGGTAGGAGGACGGGACAGGGGGCTGCCCGGGGCCAGGCGCGTACTGGGTGGCGGCGGGCGTGTACTGGCCTCCTGGCAGGTACTGCTGCCCGGGATACACCTGAAGGAGGAAAGAGGCAAAATGGCCAGAAGAGGTATTGGGGAAGCCCGTTCCCGGGGAGGGATGGCGGTACCCACCCTGTCAGGCACAGCCCGTTCTCCCTCCACACAACGGCTCTGAGGGCGCTTGGGGTGGGGGGCCTGGCCACTCACCTCACTGGAGTAGGCTCTCTTGACGCCCTGTCGGGGCAGGGGCTGGGCCTGGGGGGGCCCAGGGTACCCGTGCTGGGGCAGGCGCTGCCCTGCATACAGGGGCGCCAGGCCCGCTGCCCGGGTGGGGTTCATGCCCATGGGGCTCATGCTGGAGGGGCCCATCAGCCCTCCCACGCTGGCAGGGTTCATGCTGCTGGGGACACTGGGCCCCCGGGGACCGCCGTGCTGCAGGAACTGGCTGTTAAAAGACTGTCCGGCCCCCATCTGGGAAGAGAAGAGAGGAACCATCCAGGCCTTACCCACCGCTGTGGGCGCCAGCCTTGTGCCCGCCCCCTGCAGGCGGGCTCCCCCCTCGCTCCCCCCCCAACCCGGGTCCTCTCCCCTCAGCTCCCCACTCCTTTCCCGCCTCATCTTCATCGGCCCCGGCACACAGCGTGCGTGTCCCCAAGGCCTCATTCCTGGCTGCCTGACAAGTCCCTGCCTTCTGGACCAACGCACACGGGCCGCACAGGAGGAGCTGCGGGGCCTCACCGCTCCGTACTGGCTCAGCTCCTGGCTCTGCTTCTCCTGGAGGGCGGCCACGGTGGCCGTGGCCGTGGCTGTGGCCGTGGCGGCAGCAGCAGCCACGGCAGCAGCTGCCGCCGCTTGAGTGAAGTCGGTGGAGGGCCGTGCGGCGTGTGAGGGGAGGCCCAGGCTCCCCGGCCCCCCCGGGCCACCCGCATACCTGTAACAGACAGACGGCTCGGCTCAGATGCGCTCCCCTGCCACCTCCCGGGGGGTACATGGCACCCAAGGGGAGCCCCATTCTTTCCCACACCCGCCCCTCGTTAGCTCGGGAGCCGGCAGGAGCAGCAGAGATGCCACGTTCAACACATCAGTGTCACAGAGCTCCCAGACGCCCAGCAAGCTAGCAGCGTCGCCCCCAGAGGGCTCCTAGCACGCCTGCCAGGGGAGGGGTCCTGCTTACCCAGTGGTGAAGCCGGGGCCCCCGGGGTAGCCCCCGCGGCCGTACACCCCTTGCTGCACGTAGCCCTTGTTGGCACCGCCCTCACCGAACGCCTGCTGTCCCAGGCACTGTGGGGAGTTCAGGGCAGAGCTGCCGCCTGCCATGCCGGGCATCATGGAGCTGCCGGGGGGGCTCCCTGCGGGGCCCATAGGGTTCCCCAAAACCTACAAGGAAGCAAGAAGCACTAAAGGACACCATCCAAACAACTTGCTTCATGCCGTGGTCCTAAAGTGCTGGAAAGGAGAGGCCGGGCAGGTGAGGAGGTGGAGGTGGGGGCAGAGGGGAGGGTGGCCCAATGGGGGGGCAGCTGCTCACAGGTGGGGTGTGGAGGCCAGGTGAAGACAGGAGGAGGAGATCCCACGCCACGTGTGGAAGAACTGGTCTCTGAGGATGTGGGAGACTCAGGAAGCCCTGGCTCCACTTCTCCGAGATCTCAGGGGGGCTCTGACGCCTCTCGGGGTGGGGCCCAGGTGTGGGCTCACCTGGCTCTGCGCCGCGTTGCCGACTCCCCACACGGTTGTGACCACGGACAGCGATCCTCCTGGCTGAGTGGCACTCTGTTGCCAAGGCACCGCCTCATAAGCGAATGGACCATCACTGCAAGGAGAGGGGCAGGCGGGGAGGCTCGGTCAGGAGGCCGCAGGTGCCTAGAACCCCAACTGGGAAGAAGCGAAGGCTGGGAGCAGAGGGGTCCCGCTCTACCACCCACCCGTGTCCTGGGGCCCGAGAGGGGAGGGCAGCAGGAGACCCCACTCACCCGTGTGGCGCGGGGGGCAGGGCGGGTTTCATGGGGTTCATGGGGTTCATTGGCTTGGGAGCAGCCTAAAGGCCAGGTCTGTGGGTGGCAGGAAGCAGCCCTCACTGGTGCTTACATGGGACTCAGATGCTCTGGCTGCTAGGACAGGAGGGAAGGAAGTCAGTGGAGATGCCGCCGGGAGATGCCTGTCAGCACCAAGCCCTGTCCTTCCTCTGTTCCAAGCGATGAAGGGTAGGGCAGGTGAGACCGGGACCCGGGGACCCGCTCAGGGGGCTCACGGCAGCCCGGCATTGGCCCTACCCGCATTGCCCACCCTGGCAGATCTCTGCCCTCCCCAGCCCCAGCCCGGAAGCCAGCACTGACCCTTTCTGGCCGGGCCCTGGCACCTGGAGCCCCCAGAACGGTTCTGGAAGTAGGCTTTCTGATCCCCCAAACTTTCCACGTTCTCCCTCCCCGACACGAAAGCCTGGATACGCATAAAAGCCAGGGGACATCCAGGACCCAGCTGCCAGAATCCCCCGCCTCCACCCCACCTGAGGCCCGGGGGCGGAGGACTAGGCCAGAGGCCGATGGAGGGCCAGCCAGCAGGCGTCACCTGCTCAGGGTCTAGGGCCTGCCCACTATGGGGAGGGGCCTCTGCATGCCGGGTGGTGGGGGGTGGGCCGCAAGGCCAGCCAACCTGCAGCCTGGGGCCGGGCGGGGGGAGCCGGACGCCTGCCGGAACTAGGTGTGGAGCCAGCAGCCCATCCCTGGCTGGCAGCCCCACAGCCCCAGGGCTTCTCCCCAGGGCAGCAGAAGGGCGACGTGCGCACAGGGGCAAGGCGGGCAGACTGACCCCCACAGATCGCGGTGACACTCACGGTGAGCTCCCAACAAGGTGGGGACGCACACACAGCGCAACGGGCGAAGGGTTGGTGGGCACCCAACGGACATGGCAAGGGGCCCGTGGGGACACAGCAGCCGTGGCCGGGGGACACGCACGGAACCTGTGTGCTTGTGCCGGGATGGGGCACCGCTTCCTCCCACTATGTGGGGCTGGCTCTCTTCCCCTTAGCACCCCCGAAAACGAGCGAGGCAGCGGCCGGCTGCTCCTCCCGGCTGCCAACGCCTTCCGACACCTCCACAAGCAAACCCTTCACCAACCAGGCCTAGGGCCCTTGCTGGCACCGCCAGGGCCACCTCCCACGCACACCTCCACCCAGCCTAACCACAGAGGCACGCTGGCTGTGGTTCTCAGGGGGTCTCCGGGGAGGCCCGTCTGCCTTCTTTGGGTCGAGGTTCCATCCTAGAGCACCACTGCCTTTTAGGGGCTGCAAGGCCTCACGCACACAGACACACCACCTGGGCAAGTTAACTTCTGATGGCTCAATCCCGCCGCCTCAGCACTCACAGTGCCACCCACCCAACCCCAAGGCTCGCATTCCTGAGTGCTGACCAGGATCTCACGATCAGGGCAGCCCAAGCGAGGCAGGATTATATCATCACGTCCTCTGCAAATACACTCCTGAAGGCGGCACGCTGGGGACGAGTCCCTGACCAGGGCCCCAGTGCAGGTGAGGGATACAGTGGGGGCTGTGACTTGGGCCCAAGGCCTCCCACAGAGCACTGGGGTGAGTGGTTCCCAGAATCGCAGCAGAGCCAGGGCTGGGAGGGAAGGTGACGGACCGGTCAGACAAGAGGAGGAGTGAGGCAGCTGGCGTGCCTGCCCACCTCACGCCTGGCCCTGCTCTCCTTCCTGACGCCCCTCCCAGAGGAGTCGGGCCCCAGACCACATGCCAACCAGGAAGCAAAGGCCAAAAAAGCAGGAGGCCAGTGGCTCCAGAAGGCTCAGGGGCCCCTGGACTCAGCCCTCGGAGCCAGAATCACCCAGCCAGGCAAGGGAAGGCTGGCTGTCCCCAGTGAGGACAACCACCAGGATGGTGACACTGCAGTGGGAGGTTGGGGGCGGGGAGCGCTGCCAACAGCCGGAAACGCCCCCTAAACCTGCTGACTGGGGCCTGGAGCAACACGCAGCGTTTTCAGGACTTAGAATATAGGTGGGCTACTCTAGACTGTGGTATTGGCAGAAGGACAGACACACAGGTCAGTGGGACAAACCAGAGAACCCAAGACAGACCCAGACAAGAGTTTCTGACAAAGGTGCAAAAAATATGCACTGGGGGAAGGACAGCATTTTCAACGAATGTGCTGGAGCTATTGGACATTCACAAGCAAAAGACAAAAACAAAACAAAACAAAAAACCCCTAAACTTCACATCTTATACAGAAACTAACTCGAAGTGGGTCACAGATTTAAATGTACAGCACAAAACCGTAAGAACTTTCTTAGATTTGACACCAAAAGCATGATCCATAAAAGGAAAAACTGAAAACTTTTGTTCTGTGAAAGACCCTGCTAAGAGGATGAAAAGACAAGCTGTAGACTGGAAGAAATATCTGCAAGCCACATATCTGACAAAAGACTAGTATCTAGAGTATATAAAGAATTCTCAAAACGCGAAAGTTAAAAAAAATTAGAAAATAGGCAAAAGACACAAAAAGACATTTCACCAAAGAAGAAATACAGATGGCAAATAAGCACATGAAAAGATGTTCAACGTCACTGGCCATCAGAGAAATGCAAATTAAAACCACATTGAGGTATCACTACACACCTATCACCATGGCTAAAATAAGAAATAGTGATACCACCAAATAAATGCTGGCTAGGAGAAACTGGATCTCTCGTGCATGGCTGGTGGGAATATAAAATGGTACAACCACTCTGAAAAACGATTCGGTAGTTTCTTATAAAACTAAGCATGCAGCTACTATACAACCCAGCAGCTGCACTCCTGAACATGTATCTCAGAGAAGTGTAAACTTATGTTCACACAAAAATCTGTACGTGAATGTTTCCAGCAGCTTTATTCCTAATAGCCAAAGAATGGAAACCCAGATGTCCCTCAGCGGTGAAGAGTTAACCAACTGTGAGCCTGGAGGCATAAAAAGGAAGAGCTACTGATACAGGCACCAACCTGCAGGAATCTCTAGAGAATCATGCTGTGTGGAAAAAGCCAGTCCCCAAAGGTTACACACTGTATGATTCCCTTCACATAACATCCTTGAAACGACGAAATTATAGAAATGGAGAGCACACTGGTGGTTGCCAGGGGTTAAACGCGGGGAGAAGGGAAGCGAGTGGGAATATAAGAAGGTGGGGTTGGAAATACATGTATCTCAACTGTATTGATGGGGTTAGTACCCTCCTGTGATATTGTGCTACAGTTCTGCAAGATGTTACCACTAGGGAAAGCCAGTAAAGGATACAGAGCTCTCTGTGTTATTTCTTATTATAAATCTATAATTCTCTCAAAATAAAAATTTATTTAATGTACAACCATGACCAGCTCTCTCTCCCCACAGAGATGCCCAGGGCAATCCTTTCCCAAAGCTGCTTGGATTGGCCAGGCCCACTCTGCTGTCCCGGAAGCAAAGGACAGGGAAGAGCAGGAGGGAGACGGGAAGACAGGCCCCCTGGCCTGGGTCAGAGCCTCAGGGCAGGTGGTGCACGCCCGAATCTGGGACTGCTCAGCCCCACTCTGAGTTCGCAGCGTGGGGTGGGGCCTAAGACGTGCATTTCTAACAAGTCTGCAGGTGCTGCCGCTGCTGGTACTGGGACCACAGTCTGAGAGCCCTGGGGAGCTGGGGAGGAGGGGGACAGGGCAGGTGCAGGGCGGGGGGCCCCCGTGGAGGGTGCTGGCCTGGGGCCCAGGGCAGCTTCCTACATCACGTGACTCTGGGGAATTCCACCCCCACGACTTCTCTGCTGTGGACGAGACCACAGACATTTCCAGTTCCCCCTGAGCTTTCTGTGCGGGGGCAGTGACTTCCTGACTTCCTGCCAAGCTCCTGAACCAAGTCTGGTCTCCTCCCTGAGAAGCCCCAAACTCTCCAGGTCAGGGACCCCGTGACCCTCTGCTCCTGACAAAGGGAGAGGCATGCTGTGAGCGCAGACCCTCCTCCCACCTCCTGGCCTCAGAGGCAGAGGTAAGAAAGAGCTTGGGTGTGTGTGCTTCCTGCCAGCTGGGGGCTCTCCCTGTACACGGACACTCGCTGGAAGCCAGGACCTGGGCAGAACGTCCTGGCTTGAGGTCAGTCTAGAAGGCCACAGGGTTTTCTGGGGGTCAGATTACATCTTCCTCCCGAAAAAGAGCTACAGACAGCTCACTACCCAGACCCTTCTTCCCCAGGACCTCACAGCGCCTCCTGCACCGCAGTCTCCAAAGGCAGACATTAACATGGGTCCGCCCTCTTCTACCTCCGCTCCATTACCCCGGCCTAGTCACCCAGGAGCAGCAGGCCCCGCGACACACCACCCGACCCCAGGAGGGCAGGGACTCGCTGCCTCCCCCCGCAGCGGGGGGTCCCAGCCAGAGGAACACCGGACACGCTCAGAGAACGGAGAATGACAGCTCGAGCATGACAGCTCGAGCATCGCAGGACACAAAGGGGGGGGCTCACATGCTCCAGTGGCTGAAAGTCCTGCCCCTCTACTTGGGAGGCCACACACTGACTGGCGTAAGTGTTAAGAGTTCATCCAGGGGCTTCCCTGGTGGCGCAGTGGTTGAGAATCCGCCTGCCAATGCAGGGGACACGGGTCGAGCCCTGGTCCGGGAAGATCCCACATGCCGCGGAGCAACGAAGCCCGTGCGCCACAACTACTGAGCCCGCGTGCTGCAACTACTGAAGCCGGCGCGCCTAGAGCCCGTGCTCCACAGCAAGAGAAGCCACCGCAATGAGAAGCCCACGTACTGCAATGAAGAGTAGCCCCCGCTCGCTGCAACTAGAGAAAGCCTGCGCGCAGCAACGAAGACCCAATACAGCCAAAATAAATAAATTAAATAAATTAATTTAAAAAAAAAAGAGTTCACCCAAAATGCCCAGGAATGAGCATTTCTGAATGGCCCAGGTGTGGGTCATTTCAGAGAACAGTTGAAGGGTTGCACTCTTCTGGGCCTCAGTTTACAATGTGTAAAATAGGTACGTGGTGGTCACTCTAGGACTAGGAAAAGGGAGAACACGTGACCACCTTTAAGTCATCAGCCCCGGCTCCCATCCTGGACCCAAGCGCTAGTGGACACTCCATGGGGAGGCCTGGCTGCCCCTGGCGACCAATCCAATGAGCAGAAATCCTCCCCAGGCATACCCTACCAGTCTTTCACGAGTGGCTCTGAATCTGTCATTCATCGTCTCACCTTTCTCTTCCCAGCCACGAACCACCCTCTGGGTGTGACAAGTCCCCAAGGCCAGTACTCACTGGGTGAGGCTGAGATTCCTTCACTTATCCTGTTACCTCTCTCAAGCTTCTTCAAGGGAAGCTCTCTGGTTCTAGTATGACAGGATTTGGTGGGTGAGTCTGTGTTCGCCCTATCAACTGTCTTACAGATCGAGTCACATGTTCTGTGTATTTCCCTGTGAAATCTTCTGAGATAATATTATCCGAATGACTTAAAGACATCACTATGGATATTCTGCAACTATCGGGAAGAGAGTATGGGGAGCAGGCTGTAGGGGAGCAGGTCAGGGGGGAAAGGGGAGCAGGTCGGGGGGAGGTGGGGAAGGTCCGGAGGAGCAGGGCAAGGGTAGCAGGGTAGCGGGGTGGGGGGGGACAGGGCAGCGGGGAACAGATGCGGGAGGCTAGGGCAAGACACGCCGGGGGACAGGACACCCTCCCGCCTGAGCTTCAATATGTCCTGTTGGGAACAGGGTATCTCCACCAAAAGCACGGCTGGGGGCTGGAAGGTCAGGGTCGCCAGCCCCAGAGCATATCTCCGCGGACCTTACATCCGCGTGCCGGCGGCGCGCACGGCCCGGAGGGGCCCAAAAGGTGAGCCTTCAGGCCACAGCGCGGAGAAGAGGCAGCGGGACCAGCTTGGGCGAGGGCCCGGGTCAGCCTCCTGCCCCAGACCCCTCGGGCGCTCGGCCGGATTCCGGCTAGCCCCAACAAAGGCTCAGGTGAAGGGTCGCCTCGGCGCGCACGGGGCCAGTCGGCCCAGGACCACGACGCACGCGCGGCAGGTGCGGCAGGTGGGCGGCAAAGCCGGCTCCAGCCCCGCCGGGGCCCCGCCGAGGCGCTGCAGAGCCGGGCCCGGGGACGCCGCACCTGCCGCCGCCCGCACCTGCCGCACCTGCCGCCCCCGCCGCCCGCACCTGCCCGCCCGGTCCGCTCACCTCCAAGCGGCCCGGCCCGGCCCCTCGCCGCCGCGGCACCCGGTCCGCGCCGCTCCATGCGCTCAGCCCGCCCTCAGCGCCGCCCGCCGCCCCGGGGCCGCCACCGTCCGCGCCATCTCGCCGCCGCCCGCTCCGAGGGCACAATGGAGCCGCCGCGCTGCTCATGCATATGCATGACGCCGCGCGCCGGCCCCGCCCCCAGGCCAGAGCAGTGGAGCCCCGAGCCGGCGCTCAGGAGCGAGTGGCCGCGGGCCTGCGCAGGCCAGGGCGGCGGGCCGGGCGGCGGGCCGGGAGGGGGCGGGGCGGGGGCGGGGCGGAGAGGGAGGGCGGGTTGGGGGCGACCTGCGCTCCCCGCCCTCTTCACACCTTTCCAAACGCGGCGTCTGCAGAGTCACCCGCGCTTCCTCTTCGTTCTCCGCCGGGGCGGGGCGGAGGAGGCGGGTCCAGGAAGAGGGCGGGTCCAGGAGGAGGGGTGGGACGGGGCGGGGCCTAGAAGAGGGCGGGGCCTGCGGAGGTGACCCGGTGTCAACCGGCCACTTCTGGGAGGGGTCTTGTAAGGAAAACCGCACGGAACCAAACAAGTCACTTTCCTCGCTGTTCTTCCCTCTTCCCAGAGGGCGGCCCTGTTGAAGCATTCTAAAAGTCACTCGAGTTCTAGCCAGATGAAGCAACCTCTGATCAGTTGGCATCTTCATATGCTATTAGCAGCCTTTATTTGCAACTATTTTCTACCCTTCCTTTAGGAAGACCACATTCTCCCGATTACCCACAATTTTTTTATTGTGGTAAAATACAATATCAAAGTTTACCATCTTAACCAGTTGTAAGTGTACAGTGGCATTAAGCACGTTCCCCACTGTTGTGTATCCATTACCACCATCCATCTCCATAGCTTTTTCATCTCCTAAAACTGACACTCTGTTCTCATCAAACAATAATTCCTCATCCCCTTCCCACCCACAATTTTACTTTCTGTCTCTGAATTTGACTACTCTAGGGACCCGATAGAAGTGGAATCATACAGTATTTGTTTGTGACTGGCTTATGTCCTGAAGTTTCATCCATGTTGCAGCTGGCATAATTTCCTTCCTTTTTAAGGTTGAATAATATTTCATTGTGTGTGTATACCACATTTTGTTTATCCATTCCTCTATCAATGGATGCCTCACAATTAACTTTTTTTAAAATTTTTATTTATTTGGCTGCACCGCGTCTTAGTTGTGGCATATGGCAACTTTGTTGTGCCGTGTGAGAACTTTAGTTGTGGCATGTGGGATCTAGTTCCCTGACCAGGAATCCAACCCGGCCTCCTGCATTGGGAGTGCAGAGCCTTAGTTACTGAACCACCAGGGAAGTCCCACAATTAACTTTTTTTTTTTTAAACAATTCTTCAGTTTTATTTATTTATTTATTTAATTTGGCTGCATTGGGTCTTTGTTGCTGAGCGGGAGCTTTCTCTAGTTCCGGCCAGCGGGGGCTCCTCTTGTTGCGGAGCACGGGCTCTAGGCACGTGGGCTTCAGTAGTTGTGGTATGCGGGCTCCGTAGTTGTGGCTTGTCCCACAATTAACTTTTAATATTGCTGAAATTTCTTCCCTCAAGGCTATCTGAACCCTGTGCTCTGTATCCTTTGAGAACCATTACTTCATTGAACAAATATGGCCGGCCTGCTGTGTGCCAGTCACTGATCTGTGCTCTGAATGCCCCAGTGACCACGTTTGAAAGTCCTCTCTGGCCCCACTAGAAGGGACAAAGAGAAGGAAATGACTCACCAGGTAACAATGTTTCCATCAGGGCAAGGGTTAGGAAGAAAAATAAAGCAAGACCGGAGGATGGGAATGCTGGGAAATGGGAGGGGGGAATTCTCTAGAGAGCTGGCCCAGAGAAGAGACAGCGTGAAGGGGGAGGCAGGCCCCATGGAACCTGACCCTCTTCTGCCTCCAAGAGGCTGTGAGTTTGGGGGAGTTGCAGGCACGTTCCTGGAAGAGGCCAGAAGTGGCCACACCAGGGTGCTGCATTTGAACTCTGCGGGCAGCTCTGTTACCTCCTCCCAGTGCCACTGGGAGATGCTGTTTGGTGCCCACTCCCATCTTTGATTATGTGAATTGTTAGAAGAGTCTCCCTTAGGGGACTTTGCTGGAGGTCCAGTGGTTAAGACTCCGCTCTTCTGGGACTTCCCTGTGGCGCAGTGGTTAGAATCTGCCTGACAACACAGGGGACATGGATTCGATCCCTGGGCCGGGAAGATCCGCGGAGCAACTAACCCCGTGCGCCACAACTACTGAGCCCGTGTGCCACAACTACTGAGCCCACGTGCCACAACGACTGAAGCCCGCACACCTAGAGCCCATGCTCCGCAACAAGAGAAGCCACTGCAATGAGAAGCCCACGCACCGCAACGAAGAGTAGCCCCTGCTGGCCGCAACTAGAGAAAGCCTGCATGTAGCAATGAAGACCCAACGCAGCCAAAAATAAATAATAAATAAATAAATAAATATAAAAGACTCTGCTCTTCCACTGCAGGGGCCGCAGGTTCAATCCCTGGTCAGGGAACTAAGATTCTGAAAGCCACGCAGCCAAAAAAAAAAGTCTCCCTTATTTACTGGAAAAAAATCTGCCTCCCTAAAATCTCCCTTCTACAACTGTATAAAATGAGAATCCTCATTTTGGTATTTGACAGCTCTTCAGGTATTAGAAGAAACTTACTCCCTTGGAATCTGCTGTTGGAAGACAAACACGCCCAGTTCTTTAAGTGTTAACAGCCACAGGATTTCCAGACCCCATTCGGATTGGCCACTCTCCTTCAAATGCACGACAGTTAGACAGTATCCTTTTAAAAGTGACACTGAGGGACTTCCCCCGTGGTCCAGTGGTCCCCTTCTAGTGCAGGGGACGCAGGTTAGAACCCTGGTCGGGGAACTAAGATCCCACATGCCATGGGGCAACTAAGCCGGCGCGCCACAACTACTGAGCCCAAGCACTCTGGAGCCCGCCCATTACAACTAGAGAGAGAAAAACCCACACGCCACAAGTAGAGAGAAGCCCACACACCACAACGAAGAGCCCACATGCTACAATGAAAGAGCCTGCATGCCGCAATGAAGGTCCCACATGCCGCAACTAAGACCTAATGCAGCCAAAAATAATTTTAAAAAGTAAAAATTAAAAAAATAAAAGTGACACAGAGAAGGGAACACAATATTCTACATGTGGCCCGCCTAGCACAGCATGGGGGCTTCTGTGGGCCTGCTCTTTCCTGCAGTGAATGTGGCCTAAACCTGAATTTGTTTTTTAACCAGGACCTTCAGTTATTATGAATGGCTCTTAAGCACAATAGTTTGACATGTTCTCGGCTTGCAAAACTAACTTTTAAAAGAAAAAACGGGCTTCCCTGGTGGCGCAGTCGTTGAGAATCTGCCTGCCAATGCAGGGGACACGGGTTCGAGCCCTGGTCTGGGAAGATCCCACATGCCGCGGAGCAACTAGGCCCACGAGCCACAATTACTGAGCCTGCGCGTCTGGAGCCTGTGCTCAGCAACAAGAGAGGCCGCGATAGTGAGAGGCCCGCGCACCGCGATGAAGAGTGGCCCCCACTTGCCGCAACTAGAGAAAGCCCTCGCACAGAAACGAGGAACCAACACAGCCAAAAATAAATTAATTAATTTAAAAAAAAAAGAAAAAGAAAAAACTGCTACTTTTTTTGCAACATATTCTAATTGTAGAGAATACAGAAAAATGTTCATAACAAATCAAAACCTTCCACCGTCCAAATGTTGAGAGAGAAATCCCTGTTATTTTGGTCTATTTTATCTCTGATGGTTCTCTCTGCATATCTGTGTGGTTTGGAGATTATAGCCTTTATGTGGTTTTGCATCCTTATTTATTCACTCTATTAACAAACATTTCCCTTCTTATTATCATTATCTGTGATCCTCATAAAATAAACGCCGCAAAGATTTATATAAAAGGATGTTTGCTGTGGCATTATCTATGATATTGAAAAATTAGACACAAGCTGTATTCATTCATTCAACAAACTTTTGTTGAGCTTCTATTTGCCAGACACTGTTCTCATTGCTGGAAATGTGGCAGCTAGAAAAACAGACAAAAATCCCACTGTTGTGGAGCGTTCATTAGTAAGCCAACAGTTCAATTCTCCTAGGTGATAGTTTAGTAAAACACCCCCATAGGCTGGAATTTATGCAGCACCCAAAATCACATTTTTGAAATATTTAAAGGTATGAGAGGGACTTCCCTGGTGGTCCGGGGGTTAAGACTCCACACTTCCACTGCAGGGGGCATGGGTTCTATCCCTGGTCGGGGAACTAAGATCCCACATGCCGTGGGATCGTGGCCAAAGAAGAAAGAAAGAAAGAAAAGAAAAGAAAAACAGGATACAAAGTTGTATGATGCTAGCTGATAAAAAACATTTATGGAGCAGAGAGTCTTCCACAAGCCACTAATCATTATGAGTAGAGAAAGGTACCTTTACAATAAAGACATGGATCAGACACTACGTTAACCAAGTCAGCATCACCAAGTGTGGGACCAGCTGACATCCTATGCCCTTGGTGCGATGCTCAGTGTTGACACGGAAAACTGCATTTGGAAGTTCCAGCCAGAAAGGTTCAACCTGAATCGAATCATGAGAAAACCACTGGTCTAGTCCGTACAGGGGTCAGCCTCCAGAACTGACCTGGACTCTTAAGAAATGTCAGGTCTGGAGAAATGGTCTAGGTCAGAGGATGTTGTTGAACCCAAGTTCTTGTGCCCAACGCACAGTGAGGCGGAACAAACCGAAAAGTCAGAGTTTGGAGCAGAGCAAAGTTTATTGCAAAAAACATGCAAGGTGAGTTTTTCTAGGCAAAATTTGGGGGGGGGGGGAGGGCTGCAGGGTGTGTGACTTTCTTCTGATTGGTTAGTGGTGAGGTAGCAGGGTGGTGTTCCAGGAATCTGAAACATCAGCCTTCTGGTTCCAACCAGTCTGGGGTCTATGTACTTGTGCTCAGCCTGAAGTTACCATCCTCCACCAGGGTGTGGGTCCGAGCTCCTGTAGAAGAAGTCAGAGATCTGTTTCAGATTGCTAGGCACATCCCCCCTCCCTCCACCCCAGGAGGAGTCGGGACTCTGCCCCATGGCTTCACTAGTTTTTCTTGACTGCCTTTCCTTTGTTTCTGCATTCATTCACTCCCGTAATTAGTAACTGTTTGAATCTGCCCTTTGGAACTCAGGGAAGGTCTAGGAGGCTGAAGCCTTTTTCCTATAAATAAGAAACGGGGGACATGCAAAGGCTTTTGTACCCTAGAGGGCCCCACAGGGTCCTGCTCTATTTCAAGGACACCAGAAAGACCAAGAAGTAAATGCAGTGCCATGATCCTTGACTGGACCCTGGATGGAGGAAAAAGACATTATTGGGGGGCTTCCCTGGTGGCGCAGTGGTTAAGAATCCACCTGCCAATGCAGGGGACGTGGGTTCGAGCCCTGGTCCGGGAAGATCCCACATGCCGCGGAGCAGCTAAGCCCGTGCGCCACAACTACTGAAGCTGTGCTCTAAACCCCACGAGCCACAACTACTGGAGCCCGCGCGCCTAGAGCCCGTGCTCCACGACAAGAGAAGCCACTGCAACGAGAAGCCTGAGCACCGCAACGAAGAGTAGCCCCTGCTCGCTGCAACTAGAGAAAGCCCGTGCGCAGCAATGAAGGCCCAACGCAGCCAAAAATAAATAAATAAATAAATTTTTAAAAAGAGAGAAAAAGGTAAAAAAAAAAAAAAGACATTATTGGGACACTTAGGGAAATTTGAATAAGGGCCAGAGATGAGATAATAGCGTTGAATGGATGCTGCATTGTGGGCTTGGAAAATGCCTTTCTTCTTAGGAGACTGTCAAGGAGTATTTAAGGTGAAGGGTCATGAGGTCAGCAACTAAAGCTCACATGATTAAACCAAAACAACTAAGTGTGTGTAGATAGAAATAAAGGAATGTGGCGAAGCGTTAGCTGGGAAATCTACAAAAAGTATTTTTAAAGGCATTAAGAAATGATAGGAAGGAATAAGCCAAATTGTGAGTAAGGATGGATGCATTATTTGTAGATTTGGTAAAAACTATTTAAAATTCTTTAAAATACTCTTGATGACTGCCTACTTTATTTGATAGGTGCTTCATGATTTTCCTTATAGGCAATAGGAAACTGAAACCAATCAAGCAGGGTAGAGCACCAATATCCTGTTTTGAGAGTTCTGACTCATCCGGTGAGGGGGGACCACAGCCAGGAGCTACTGTCAGACTCTCCACGTAAACAGATAGGTTAGGGCATCCCAGAGAAAGAGAACCAGGCATGGCTTTCTTGACATAAGAGAAGACGATTTTGGCTTAAGCCATTTTGTGATCTAAGCCAGACCAGAATGCTTGGTCTTGAACAGGTCTCAGTAATTAAAAATCTTAAGGATAGTGAGGGAGTGTAGGGACAAGGGAGAAGCAATCAAGAAACAACAGTTCAGTGATGAAAAACAGTCCTAGTTCCTCCTCAAGGAATATATATGTGGGGCTACATCCCACAGGCAGGCCTACAAGGCCTGCACCTGCTCAGATTCAAGACCTGAGAAACAGCCCGGAGTCAGCCACAGAGACAGCAATGGTTTAATGGATGGGGGAGCTTACAGTTCTAAAGCAAGGTCCCGGAAAGACTCCCCCCCGGGCGTGCTGGACTTGGCGGAAGTCGACGCTCTGGAGGTGGGCGGGGGCGGGGGAGGTTGCCAGTTACAGGGGGAATTGATGAGTCAGATTGGCTCATCGGTTACCAGGGAAACCAGCAGAGGGGCACGCCCCTCACCGCCCCTTTGATAAGAACAATCATTAGCAGAGGCTTGGAGCAAGTAGGAAGGTCAGTTCTGTGAGCAGCATGTAAGTGAAGCAGGCACTGGTCGAGCTGGGGATGGACAGAGAGCAAGAGAACGGCCACCTTGAGTGGCCTGACCGTACACAGTTTCTCCCCGAAGAGCAAAACTGGGGAAGTTTGAAGCTAAGAGCACATGCATGTTCGTGTAGCGGCTTGGGCAGTGGACAGAGTCCAAACTTTATTTGATTGAAGTCACGAGGCTCAGAAGACGTCACCATCATCATTAACCTTAGGTTCCTGTTGATCTAGTGGTTGAGCACCTGAGGGGGAATTAAATTCTGCAAAATGGCTCAAGAAAGTGCTTCAGGCCAGTCTTTACCAAAGAAGCAGAACTGGGAGTCTGGATAACAGGTGATTTGTTATCTTTGCTATTGTTACTTCTCTTGCCTGATAACAGTTTGATCTTTTTTTTCCCTTAAGATCATTATTACTGAGAACTGTTTAAGGGCAAGCTCTGTGGCCAGGCTTAGATCACAAAATGGCTAAAGTAAAAAATTGCTTCTCTTATGTCAAGAATGCCATGCCTGGCTCTTTTTCTAAAAATTTTAAATGTATTTATTTATTTATTTTTGGCTGCATTGGGTCCTCGTTGCTGTGTGCGGGCTTTCTCTAGCTGCGGCGAGCGGGGGCTACTCTTCGTTGTGCTGCACAGGCTTCTCATTGCGGTGGCTTCTCTTGTTGCGGAGCACGGGCTCTAGGCGTGCGGGCTTCAGTAGTTGTGGCTCGCGGGCTCAGTAGTTGTGGCTCACGGGGTCAGTAGTTGTGGCTCGCGGGCTCTAGAGCACAGGCTCAGTAGTTGTGGCGCATGGGCTTAGTTGCTCCGCGGCATGTGGGATCTTCCTGGACCAGGGCTCGAACCCGTGTCCCCTGCATTGGCAGGCGGATTCTTAACCACTGCGCCACCAGGGAAGTCCAATGCCTGGTTCTTTTTCTCCAGGACCCCCTACCTCATCTGCTTATCATACCCCCTTCTTTTTTTTTTTTAAATAATCTTTTTTCAATTTTTTTTAATTAATTAATTTATTTTTATATATGGCTGTGTTGGGTCTTCGTTTCTGTGCGAGGGCTTCTCTAGTTGTGGCAAGTGGGGTCCACTCTTCATCGCGGTGCGTGGGCCTCTCACCATCGCGGCCTCTCTTGTTGCGGAGCACAGGCTCCAGACGCGCAGGCTCAGCAATTGCGGCTCACGAGCCCGGTTGCTCCGTGGCATGTGGGATCTCCCCAGACCAGGGCTCGAACCCGTGTGCCCTGCACTGGCAGGCAGATTCTCAACCACTGCGCCACCAGGGAAGCCCCGTACCCCCTTCTTGTCCTTGGGTGTAGCTCCATGCAGTGGGCGGAATGGTGGCCCCCAAAGACATGTCCACATCCTAGTCCCTGTGAATATCACCTCATATGGCAATAGGTGTAAGTTGTGAGAGGAGTATATCCTGCATTAGCCAGGTGGTCTCTGAAAGCATCAGAGAGAGGCCGGGGAGTTTAGAGACAGAGACACAGACAGCAATGTGACCACAGAGCCGAAACTGGAGTCACGAGGCCACCAACCTGGAAGCTGAAAATCCTGCCTTAGAGCCTCCAGAGGTAGTGCAGCCCTGCCAACACCTTGCTTTCAGACTTTGGCTTCCAGACTGTGAGACACTGAGTTCCTGTTTTTCTCCGCCCTGGTTTGTGGTACAGTAAGTCCCCTACATACGAATGAGTTGTGTTCCAAGAGCACGTTTGTTAAGTCCAATCTGTTCGTAAGTCCAAGAAAGTTAGCCTAGGTACCCAACTAACACAATCGGCTATACGGTACTGTACTGTAATAGGTTCATAATACTTTTCACACAAATTATATGTACATAAAAAACAAACACAACAAATAAATCATTTTTAATCTTACAGTACAGTACTTTGAAAAGTACAGTAATACAGTAGAACAGCTGGCATACCAGGGCTGGCATGCACGTTCACATCTTTGAAAGTTCACAACTTGAAGGTTCATATGTAGGGGACTTACTGTAATTTGTTACAGCAGCCACTAGAAACTCATGTGCTCCTGCGGTGCTCTGGTTCTCGAGGACTCAAAGGTCTCCTTTCCTGCAAAAGGTCCATCAGTGCCTCCCACCTAAAACTGGTGAGCAGACCATTGTTCCGGGACTGCTCATCTCCCTGGAGCCACCTCCCCTTTCTCCAGACTGGCTGTTCCTCCCCTCTCCTCCCCAGACACCCTGACTCAGCCTGTGCTTGTCAAGGGCAGTCCTGACCGACTCTAGTCACAGTAGCACCTTCCCCGCCCAGAGACAGCCAGCCCCAGGCTCAGTCCTGGGAGCAACTTCTTCCCCACTCATTCCCCAGCGGTAGTAAAAATATCAGTGGAGGCCATGTGGGATTAGCAAGATTCTCATACCCCTCCCAGCCAGGGAGGTAAAAGTGGAAGCCTAGTGGGGAACAGGAACTCTCAATCCACCCAGCAATAATAAGGAGACCTCTCTCATAGGGTGTCAATGGAGAACCAGTGGGGAACACCTACCTTGCAATAATAAGGAGATACTCTCCCATCTCTGGCTGAAGTGATATAAGAAGAAGACATTTTAAATAAAAGATTTAAATAAGATCCAAAGTCTCATAACATAATCTCAAAAGGTCTAGTTTTCAATAAAAAATCACTTGTCCTACCAAGACTCAGGAAGATATCAAACTACATTTAAGAAGACAATCGACACAGGCTTCCCTGGTGGCTCAGTGGATAAGAATCTGCATGCCAATGCAGGGGACACGGGTTAGATCCCTGGGCCAGGAAGATCCCACATGTCATGGAGCAACTAAGCCCGTACGCCACAACTACTGAGCCCACGTGCCACAACTACTGAAGCCTGTGCACCTAGAGTCCGTGCACCGCAACTAAGTGTAGCCCCTGCTCGCCACAAGTAGAGAAAGCCCACTTGCAGCAACAAAGACCCAATGCAACCAAAAATAAATGAATAAATAAATAAAGAAGACAATCAACAGATGCTAATAGCAAGATGACAGAGATGTTAGAATTATCTGACAAAGATTTAAAGTATCCATTGTAAAAATGCTTTAACAAGAAATTATGAACATTCTTGAAACAAATTTGAAAAATAGAAAGCCCCAACAAGTAAATAGAAGATGTAAAGAAGAACCCAGTGGAAAATTTAGAAGTAAAAAACATAATAACTGAAATTTTAAAACTCAATGGATGGGACTTCCCTGGTGGTCCAGTGGTAAAGAATCCGCCTTACAATGCAGGGGACACAGGTTCGATCCCTGGTCAGGGAACTAAGATCCCACATGCCGCGGGGCAACAAAGCCCACGTGCCACAGCTACTGAGCTTGCATGCCTCAACTAGAGAGCCCGTGTGCCACAAACTACAGAGCCCACGTGCTCTGGAACCTGGGCGCCCCAACTAGAGAAGAGAAAACCCGCACGCCACAACTAGAGAGAAGCCTGTGCACTCCAAAGAAAGATCCTGCATGCCTCAAGGAAGATCCTGTGTGCTGCAACTAAGACCCGATGCAGCCAAAAATAAATAAAAATAAATTAATAAATAATAAATAAATCTTAAAAAAAAAAAAACCTCAATGGATAAGCTTAATGGTGAATGGAGAGGACAGAGGATCAGGGAGCCAAAAGGGAGAACAATAGAAATTACCCAATCTGAACAACAGAGAGGAAATTGACTGAAAAAAAATAAACAGAACCTCAGGGAATATAACAAAAGATCTGGGCCTTCCCTGATGGTGCAGTGGTTAAGAATCTGCCTGCCAAAGCAGGGGACACGGGTTTGAGCCCTAGTCCGGGAAGATCCCACATGCTGCAGAGCAACTAAGCCCGTGCGCCACAACTACTGAGCCTGTGCTCTAGAGCCCACGTTCCACAACTACTGAAGCCTGTGCTCTAGAGCCTGTGCTCCGCAACAAGAGAAGCCACCACAATGAGAAGCCCGTGCACCACAATGAAGAGTAGCCCCCACTCGCCGCAACTAGAGAAAGCCAACACGTAGCAGCAAAGACCCAAAGCAGCCAAAAATAAAAAAAAAAAAAAAAAAAAAAGATCTAACATTCGTTTTCATGAGTCCTGGAAGAAGAGGAGAAAGAGGGCAGCTGAAAAAGTAGTCAAAGAGATAATGGCTAAAAACACCCCAAATATAATGAAAGTCATAAATCTACAGATTCAAGAAAGTGAGCAAATCCCAAAGTGAATAAACCCCAAGAAATGAATGTCAAGACACATCATAAGCAAACTTCTTTTTTGTTTTTTATGGCCATGCTGCACAGCTTGTGGGATCTCAGTTCCCTGACCAGGGATTGAACCTGGGCCATGGCTGTGAGAGCACCAAATCCTAACCACTAGACCACCAGGGAACTCCCATAAGCAAACTTCTAAAAACTAAAGACAAAAATTGTTCAAAGTGGCAAGGCAATTAATATGAGAGAGGATTTCTTATCAGAAACCATGGAGACTAGAAGGAAGTGGCACAACATTTTTCAAGTACTGAAAGAAAAGAACTGTTAACTCAGAATTCTATATCTAGCAAAAATGTCCTTTAGGAATTAAGAGGCAGTCAATACGTTCTCAGATGTAGGAGAACTAAGAGAATTTATCACCAATAGACCTACCCTAAAAGAACAGCTAAAAGAAGTTCTCTAATCAGAAAGGAAATGATAAAGACATCTAAGAACACCAGGAAGGAAAAAATAACACAGAAAGCCAAAAATGTTGTTAAATAAAATAGAATTTCTTTCTCCTCTTGAGTCTTCTAAAGTATTTTTGGTGGTTGAAGCAAAACTGATAACACTGTCTGATGTGGTTCTAAATGTATGTAGAGGAAATATTTAAGATAAATATATTATAAATGGAGAGGGTAAAGGGATGTAAAGGAAGGTACATTTTTCTACACGTCACATGAACTGATAAAATGATGACACCAGTAGATTGTGATAATTTATGTATATATAATGTGATACCCAGAGCAACCACTAAAAAAGCTATACCATAGATAAATACCAATGGTAAAAAAACACCATGGATTTAAAAAATGAAATTATAAAAAAAGTTTTTAACCCACAGGAGGGCAGGGGAAAACTTAAGCTCTAACTTAGTAACAATTACATTAAATGTAAATGGTCTAAATATACCAATTAAAATATGGAGATTGGAGGAGTGGATTAAAAAATACACGACCCGACCATATGCTATCTACAAGAAACTCACTTAAAAAATAACTTGTAAGCAGATTGAAAGTAAAAGAATGGAAGACATACATATAAATTCAAATATTAATCAAAGAAAAGCAGGAGTGGCTATATTATTATCAGATAAAGCAGACTTTAGAGCAAAGAAAATGACCAGAGCCAGAGAGACACATTATATAATGAAAAAAGGGTCAATCCACAAGGAAAACATAGCAATCCTAAGTGTGCATGCACCAAACAACAGAGCTGCAAAATATGTGAATAAAAAACTGATAAGATTGAAAGAAGAATAGACAAATCCATCATTATAGTTGGAGACTTTATCATCTCTCTCAAGAGTTGATTGAAAAATAGACAGAAAATCAGCAAGGATACAGAAGGACTCAACAACACCATCAACCAACAGGATCTAATGAACATTTATAGAACACTTCACCCAACAAAAACAGAATGCACATTTTCTTCAAGTGCCCATGGAACACATACCAAGATAGACCATATCATCGGCCATAAAACAAATTTCAACAAATTTAGCAGTACTGAAATCATACAGAGGGAATTTCTCTAACCACAATGGAATCAAACTAATCAATAACAGAAAGATAACATGGAATGACACATTTCTAAATAATCCATGGCTTAAAGAGAAAGTTTTTTAAAAAATTAATTAACTAATTTATTTATTTGGCTGCATCGGGTCTTAGTTGTGCATGTGGGATTTTCGTTGTGGTGCATGGGCTCTTCATTGTGGCACAGAGGCTTTTCTAGTTGTGGCGCATGGGCTCCAGAATGCACAGGCTCAGTAGTTGTGGCATGCGGGCTCTCTAGTTATGGCACATGGGCTCTAGAGCACATGGGCTCAGTAGTTGCAGCACGTGGGCTTAGTTGCTCCATGGCATGTGGGATCTTAGTTCCCTGACCAGGGATCGAACCCACATCCCCTGCATTGGAAGGCGAATTCTTAACCACTGGACCACCAGGGAAGTCCCGAAAGAGAAAGTCTTGGGACTTCCCTGGTGGCCCAGTGGTTAAGACTCCATGCTCCCGGGACTTGTTATGCAGTAGGACCTTGTTGTTTATCCATTCTATATATAAAACTTACATCTGCTAACCTCAACCTCCCACTCCATCCCTCCCCCAACCCCTTCCCCCTTGGCAACCACCAGTCTGTTCTCTATGTCCATGATTCTGTTTCTGTTGCATAGATAGGTTCATTTGTGTCATACTGTAGATTCCACGTGTAAGTGATATCATATGATATTTGTTTTTCCCTGTCTGACTTACTTCACTTAGTATGATAATCTCTAGGTCCATCCATGTTGCTGCAAATGACATTATTTCATTCTTTTTATGGCTGAGTAATATTCCATTGTATATATGTATCACACCTTCTTTATCCATTCATCTGCCGATGGACATTTAGGTTGTTTCCACATCTTGGCTATTGTGAATACTGCTTCTATGAACATAAGTATACATGTATGTTTTTGAATTATAGTCTGGATATATGCCCAGGAGTGGGATTGCTGGATCATAAGGTAATACTATTTTTAGTTTTCTGATGAACCTCCATACTGTTTTCCACAGTGGCTGCACCAGCTTACATTAAGGGAGATTTAAAAATACACCAAACTCAATGAAAATGGAAATACAACATATCAAAATTTGTGAGCCACAGCTAAAGCAGTGCTGAGAAGGAAATTTACAGAAGTAAATGCATATACTTCAATAAAAAATAATGGGGCTTCCCTGATGGTGCAGTGGTTGAGAATCTGCCTGCCAATACAGGGGACACGGGTTCGAGCCCTGGTCTGGGAAGATCCCACATGCCGCAGAGCAACTGGGCCCGTGAGCCACAATTACTGAGCCTGCGCGTCTGGAGCCTGTGCTCTGCAACAAGAGAGGCCGCGATAGTGAGAGGTCCGCGCACCGCGATGAAGAGTGGCCCCCGCTCGCCACAACTAGAGAAAGCCCTGGCACAGAAACGAAGACCCAACACAGCCAAAAATAAATAAATAAATTAATTAATTAAAAAAAAAATGAAATTTTTAAAAAGCAAATGCATACATGAGAGAAGAAAAAAATTCTCAAACCAATAATCTATACTCCCACTTCAAGAACCTAGAAAAAGAAGGGCAAAATAAACCCAAAGCAAGTATCAATAGAAGGAATTAAAATTTAAAGATAAGACTAGAAATCAATGAACCTGAAAACAGAAAAACAATAGAGAAAATCAATGAAACTAAAATATGGTTCCTTGAAAAGATCAATAACATTGACAAACCTCTAGCAAGACTGAAAGAAAAGAAAGAGAGAAGAAACGAATTACCAATATCGGGACTGGAATAAGGGAAATCACTACAGGCTCTGCAGGCATCAAAAGGAAAATAAGGAAATATTATGAACAACTCCACACACATAAGTTTGACAACTTAGAAAAAATAAACAATTCCTTGAAAATCACAATCTACCATAATTCATCCAATATGAAATAGTTATTTTAATAGGCCTATAATTATCAAATAAATTGAATTCATAATTTAAAAACTCTCGAAAAATAAGTGTCCAGGCCAAGACGGTTTAACTGGACATATCTACTAAACATCTGAAGAAAAATTAACACCAGTTCTACATAAATACTTCCGGAAAACAAAAGAGGAAACACATCCCAATTCATTTTCTGAATCCAGTATTACCCTGATACCAAAGTAGACAAAAGATGGTACAAAAAAAGAAAACTACAGACCAATATCCCTCATGAATATAGATATAAAATCCTTAACAAAATATTATCAGATAGAATTCAGCAGTATATAAAAAACAATTATATACCCTGACAAAGTGGGGTTTGTTCCAGGAATCCAAGGCTTGTTCAATGTCCAAAAATCAGTATAACAGACTAATGAAGAAAAAAAATCATATGGTTGTATCAGTTGATGCAGATGAAGCATTTGACAAAATTCAACACCTATTTATGGCAAAAACTCCCAGAAAAATAGTAATATGGGGGGACTTCCTTTACTTGTTAAAGAGTATCTGCAAACAACTTACAGCTAACGTTATACTTGATGATGAAAGACCGAATGCTTTCTCCCTAAGACTGGGAAGAAAGCAAGGATGTCTTCTCTCACTGCTCTTGTTCAACATAGTGATGTAAGTTCTAGTCAGTGAAATAAGGCAAGAGAAGGGAATAAAGGGCATATAGATTGGAAAGGAACAAATAAAACTGTCCCTATTGGGAGTGGCTAAAGCCTGTTCTTAAGGCTGAACTTCTGGAATCGGGGGAGTGGAGGGAAATCAACAGGGAAATCAGAACCTCCAGTCTTGAGATGGAGAAAGCCCCAGCACAGAGGAAAGCGGGGGTGTGTGTGGGAATTCCCTGGCGGTCCAGCGGTTAGGACTCTGCGCTTTCACTGCCAAGGCATGGGTTCTATTCCTGGTCAGGGAGCTAAGATCCGACAAACCACAGGCCAGAAAAAAACCCCAGACAAACAGAGAAAGAAAGAGCTCGACCCCAGAGCCTCCCTTAGGTGGCCACACCTGACCTGGTGTCTGTGGCTCAGCAGACTTTTCTGTTCCGGTGTTCCCTAGAAGGCGGGGCAGAGGGGGTGCAGGGAACGGACACTGGGGTGCTGTGTGTCCAGGCCAAGGGCTGCCAATGGCAGGGAGATCCTGGGCTGGGGTCCAGCTCTGGGCTGGGGAGACAGGGCCTTTGCCCACCCACTTAACTCTAGCATATGGGGGAGGTGGGGTGGGAGAGGGCACAAGGGTTAGGGAGGCCATCCCAGCCCCTCCCAAACCCAGGCACACATGGGTTAATTGAAGCTGGGGGTGGGAGGGAGGAGGGGCAAAGGGAGGCCTTGCGGGGAAGGGGAGGCCTTAGAGAAGGGTGAGACCCCGGTTGAAGATGGTCAAGAGGTACAAACTTCCTGTTATAAAATAAATAATTCATGGAGATGTACAGCATGGTGACTATAGTTAATAATGCTGTATTGCATATTTGAAAGCTGCTGAGAGAGATCTTAAATGTTCTCATCACAAGAAAAAAAAATTGAAATGTGTTGACATATGTGAACTAGACTTATTGTAGTGACCATTTCACAATATATACAAATATCGAATCATCATGCCGTCGTTAATTTTATTGGATTATAGTTGATTCACAATGCTGTGTTAGTTTCAGGTGTACAGCAAAGAGATTCAGTTATACACATACATATATTCATTCTTTTTCAGATTCTTTTCTCATATAGGTTATCACAGAATGTTGAGTAGAGTTCCCTGCGCTATACAGTAGTAGGTCCTTGTTGGTTTCCAATCATTATGTTGTACACTTGAAACTAGTATGTTATATGTCAAATATATCAATTAAAAAAAGGGCCAAGAGGGAGTTGAGGTCCTGGGGGGAGGTGATGGGGCTGCGGAGAAGGGGTCTGCCCTGGTGGGAGTGAGGCCCTGGGGGAGGTGAGGGCGTGGGGGAGGGTAGACTACAGTGCAGGGGTGAAGTCCTGGGGGTGAGGCCGCGCGGGGAGGGGCAGAGCAGCCCTGCTGGAGGGGACCTGGACCCCATTCCTTTCAGGATGCCATGAGCTGGGTGTGGCAGCTGGGACTCCCAGGGGACAAGAGAGCTGGGGGAAATCTGAGAGGTGTGGTTAGCTCTGTAGTCCGGTCCCAGGTGAATACTACCCTACTGGGCAGCTCACTGCCCCACCTAATTGAGGGCAGAAATAGGTTTCACACTGATTCCAACTCCATTTCCACTGGAGATAAAATCACCCCAGTGGGCGGTCACTTGACACATCAAGGGTGAACTATGGGTAAGGCCTCAGCCCCACCTGTGCCTCATCCCGAGCCCCTCCTCCCCCCACAGCACCCCCCCAGGCCCACCTGTCCTGGGGGCCGCTCCCGGGGACAGCCCCTCCTGTGCGGCAGGCTGACCCTCTTCCTACACTTTCACAGGTGCGGGTGTCAGATGGGCCTTTAATATCCAGAAAGGCCAGGAATCCATGTCAAGCGGCCCAGGCACTCTCGTGCACAAACACACTTATGCATACATACACACACACGCATGCATGTGCACACACTGACATGCACACACATGCACGCTCTCACACACTGGTCTGGGTGCTCTGGAAGTCCAAGCATATAGGCTGCTGTCCTAGACTATGAGGCTTCTTCCTTCTCACCATTGCTCTTTTCCAGTTTTAGGAAAGGGGTGACTGAGAACCATAGTAGAACAGAGCTGACCAGAGAAGCGTTTGTCTGGCCAGTGGCCCAGCGTGGCCTGATTGCCCCTCATCTGCCGACCCACGCAGAGCTGTGGGAGTGGGAGAAGCCTGAGTCCCTCGCCCTGTCCCTCGCCTCGGCTCCTGCAGATGGGCCAGTGGTGGTGGCTCCTGGGAGCCCTGGACTCCCTCAGGTACCCCACCAGGAAGTGCCCAGACCCCCTTGGGCTCTTGGCTCCCCTGTACCTACCGACCAGATTAGAAGCAGCAAGAGGTGAGGGCCCAGCTTCCATCTCGTGTCTTACCCCTACGTGCTCTGCCTCGGGGTAAGAGTGGAACCCTAACTCACCACACAGAGCGCAGGATGGGGACAGCTGCCCCCTTAGAGCACCAGGATTCTCTCCAGGGAAAGGGGCTCCTGACTCATTTTTTGCCTTTTAGCTCTAATCTGCCTGGCTGACCGCATCAGACACGGGGACAGGGTGCTGGTTTTGGAGCACACACAGACGCACAGGGGCAGGTGACAGCTTTTCCCCTGCCACTACCTGCCCAAGGCATGCCAGGCCCGGAAGACCCTTGGCCAAGCCACAGGACAAAATGAAGACATTCTGAAAAGGCTTCAAGGACAAGGGACCCGGGTGTGGCCCAAAGGATGGGGTGAACAGCAGGGGGCCCCAGTGCTGGAGGGTACCCCTATGTCCACACCCAGGCCTTTCCCTGAGCTCTTTTTCAATGCTGGGACCTCTCCACCCCCCAGAAAACCAAAGCTGGCGTGCTGTGGGCTGAAGGGAGTGGGGCTCTTGTCAAGAGGGGACACGGCCTCCTCATAAGGGCTCAGCTGGCACGGCCGGCTCCCCTCCAGAGGTCCAATGAGCTGCTTGGGCTTCTGGAGGCTAACAATGTCCCAGGGCGAGCCCACCACGCACGCCGGCTGAAGCACAGACTGCAGAGTACTTTTTTAGGTGGCATGTGTTGGGGGACGTGGGAGCAGGGGACACTCAGAAACCAGGGTGTGTCCGACACAGTCTGCAACAACGATGACGGCGAGGCCAGGCCAGAGGGAGGTCGGCAGCTCGGCCACCCCTGTGCTGCCCCGCGCACGCAGGCTCTGCGGTGAGGAGGGGCTGCTTCCCAGGCAGGGTGGAGACGCCTGGGGCGGAGCAGAAACAATGACACCACACAGGCCCAAGGATAACTTAGTTTATGGGTCAAGCCAAATGCAATGCAAAGTTGTTTTCGTTATTTTTTTTTTTTAACCAAAATAAATAAATCAGATCTGTCCCTGTGACAGGTCAGGGGAGCTGGCCCCTCGGCCTAGTGACGCCCCTCACTCCTGCCCCTCCTCTCCCCCTTCTGAGCGGCTTTGGCACAGCAGAGAGAAGGATGCTTCGGCGTCTCCATCGTGTAGAAGGAAAGAGGAAAGGAGGTGGAACCGGAGGTTAAGGGAGGCCGGACCCAGACGAGCAGCCTGCGCCCCGGCCCTAGAGCCCCGAGTGGCGCTTCCTGCCACGCACACCCCACGGCCCGGGCGCCACCCAGCCCCAGGCGGGTGGAGTATGCACGGCCCCCGTGCACGGCCCGGGACCCTCTCGAGGGGAGGACGTGGACGCTGGAGAGAGCGGGCCCGCCCTCTCTGTGCAGGTCAGTCTCGGGCCATCTCCCACCAGCCACCCCTCGGCAGTGCCCTCCACTCACTGCACGGCGAGGGCCCTGACAGAACCCTCCCAGCCCACAAAGCCTCTGACAGTGGCGGCTCCTCCGAGGGGTCTGGGGCGCAGCCTGAGGAGAGGAAGCCACCCTGCTGGGTGACAAGGACCGCCAGCACAAGGGCATGCCACATGAGGCCGGTCCTGGGGGTGATCTGGGGGGGTGAGGGCAGATCTGACCCTCCCAGGACACCTGCGGGGGCTCCCTCTCCTCCTCCCACTCCCCACTGCCTCCATGAAGGCTGCTCAGCTGGACAGAAGTCACAGAGCCTGGGGGGCAGCCGAGCACGTGAGGGGGGAGAGCAGCCTAATTCCTAAGTGAGTGAGGGGGCGTGTGTGGTGCAGGGACGGGCAGAGGTGCGGGCAGCGCGGAGCGCTATTCTTTAGTGGAGAAGCAAGGGGCAGTCGTGAGGTGCAGGGCGGCCTAAGCAGCCCAGGCAGCATCTACGAGAACTTCTTGAAGGCGTCCAGGTCGAAGGCCGTGTCCAGGAGGCGCTGCAGCTCCGTGAGGTGGGTCTTCTTGTTGCCGGTGGCTGGAGCCGCCGCTGGGTCCCGGCCAGCGTACCTGAGGGGAGCGACAGTGAGCGGTGACGGCGAAGGCCACCGAGGGGCCCGGGCCTCCTTGCCCTCCCCGGGCCCCAGCCGACTGCCCGCAGCCTTACCACACAGGCTTGGCGCGGTTGATGGTGGTCCGCAGCCTGGGCTTCACGTAGTCGTAGTAGCCTTGGTTCTTGTGCTCCTCCTGGCACCAGGCCAGCTCGGCGTTGGGGTACTTCTGCACCTCCTGCAGCAGGAGGTCGAAGGGGAAGGGCGACAGCTGGGGAGAGAGAGAGGAGCTCCTGTCAGGAGAAGGTGCTCCGAGTACTGGGCGAGGCTGGTGTCCTAGAGGGGCTGGTGTCCCAGGTGAGGAGCTCAGTGACCCCTAAAGGATGTTCCGGAAACTCTGGGAAAGCTCTGGGGCCCAGACACCTGCAGGAGGAACGCCAGGACCGACCTGGGCACCACCTGCCCTCACCTGCTCGATCCTCGTGATGGCCACTTGCTCTGCCATATCCCGCGCTTTGCGCTCTCGGATAAGATCATAGTACACTTTGCCGGTACAGAAGAGAAGTCTCTTGACGTTTTCTGGGTTTTGGGCTGCAGGGCCATCTTCTGGGATCACCCTCTGGAAGTGGGTACCTACAAGAGAATCCCCACAGCCGGGGGTTTGCTCAGGACTTGGCTGAGGGTGTCCAGGGCCCTCCCTCCACGAGGTGGGGCTGTGCCACAAATGACACCAGAACATTTAGTTTCTGAGGGTTAGGGCTCTCCCCCTCTCGCCAGCCTGTGATGCCCTTGCATTAATCCACACTGAGAGAGCCTAACAGGCACAGTAGGCAAGGCCAGCCTTGGAGAGCAAGTGACATCAGTTCATTCTTCAGAACGACCTGTCTCAGACTTCAGGGACAGCTAGGTCTAGAAGAGCATCCCATGACCACTCTGCTCAGACTCCTCATGAGTTTACAAATACTAAAACTTTCCACACTGGAAACTAGAGCAAATACTCAGATGCTCACGGCCGGGACCATTCCCCCGCGAACAAGGCCGACTTCAGGAAGCTGCATTCAAAATGAGGGGTTCCCTTAGTGACACATAAGCAACACACAACATGCTCACATTCACGTACACACGCAAATGCTAGGATTAGAAGGAAACTACCTTCACATTAGAAAGGCCAGATATGAGAAACCCACCACAAACATCATACTCAAGGGTGAAAGACTGAAAGCATTTTCCTAAGACACAAACAAGGCAAGGATGTCCGTTCTCACCACTTCTATTCAACATAGCACTGGAATTTCTAGCCAGAGAAATTAGGCAAAAAAAAAAAAAAAAAAGAACTAAGAAGTATCTAAATTGGAAAGGAACAAATAAAATTATCTGTTTGTTTTACATGTAGAAAACCCTAAAGATTTCACATACAAAAAAAACCTGTTAGAACTAATAAATGAATTCAGCAAAGTTACAGGATAGAAAATCAACACTCAGAATTCAGTTGTATTTCTATGAACAATCCAAAAGTAAGAAAAAAAAAATCCCATTTGAAACAGCATCAAATAAATAAAATTACTTAGGAATAAACTTAACCAAGAAAATGAAAGACTTGTACACTGAAAACTACAGAACATTACTGAGAGAAATTAAAGAAGATACCAATAAATGGAAAGTCATCCATGTTCATGGATTGGGAAACTTAATATTGTCATGATGTTAACATTATTAAAGCAATCTATAGATTCAATGCAATCCTTACCAAAATCCCAATGACAGGGACTTCCCTGGTGGCGCAGTGGTTGAGAATCCGCCTGCCAATGCAGGGGACATGGGTTTGAGCCCTGATCCGGGAAGATCCCACATGCTGCGGAGCAACTAAGCCCGTGAGCCACAACTACTGAGCCTGCGCTCTAGAGCCCGAGAGCCACAACTACTGAGCCCGTGTGCTGCAACTACGGAAGCCCGTGTACCTAGAGCCCGTGCTCTTCAACAAGAGAAGCCACCGCAATGAGAAGCCCGCTCACCACAATGAAGAGTAGCCCCCGCTCACTGCAACTAGAGAAAGCCTGCGCGCAGCAACGAAGACCCAACACAGCCTAAATAAATAAATAAATACATCTTAAAAAAAAAATCCCAATGACATTTTTTGCAGAAATAGAAAAGTCCACCCTAAAATTCATGGAATCCCAAAGGACCCTGAATAGCTAAAACTATCTTGAAAAGAGAAAAATAAAGCTGGAGGACTCATGCTTCCTGATTTCAAAACTTACTACAAAGCTACAATATCAAAGTGGTACTGGCATAAAGACAGATATATAGACCAATGGAAGAGAACAGAGAAACCAGAAATGAACCTTCATGTATATGGTCAAATGATTTTGACAAGGGAACCAAGACTTCAATGGGGAAAGGAGAGTCTCTTCAACAAATGGTGCTGGGAAAACTGGATATCCACAAGCAAATGAAGCTGGACCCTTACACCATACAGACACACTAACTCAAAATGGATTAAAGACTTAAATACAAGACTGAAATTATAAAACTTAGAAGAAAACATGTGGAGATTGGTTCAAGATGGAAGAGTAGAAGGACGGGCGCTCACTCCCTCTTGTGAGAGCACCGGAATCACAACTACCTCCTGAACAATCATCAACAGGAAGACACTGGAACTCACCAAAAAAGATACGTCATATCCAAGAACAAAGGAGAAGCTGCAATGAGACGGTAGGAGGGGCGCAATCACAATAAAATCAAATCCCACAACCGCTGGGTGGGTGACTCACAAACTGGAGAACACTTACACCAGAGAAGCCCACCCACTGGAGTGAAGGTTCTGAGCCCCACGTCAGGCTTCCCAACCCGGGGGTCCAGCAACGGGAGGAGGAATTCCTAGAGAATCAGACTTTGAAGGTTAGCGGGATTTGACTGCAGGACTTCGACAGGACTGGGGGAAAAAGAGACTCCACTCTTGGAGGGCACACACAAAGTAATGTGCACATCGGGACCCAGGGGAAGGAGCAGTGACCCCAGAAGAGACTGAACCAGACCTACACGCTAGTGTTGGAGGGTCTCCTGCAGAGGCAGGGTGTGGCTGTGGTTCACCGTGGGGACAAAGACACTGGCAGCAGAAGTTCTGGGAAGTACTCCTTGGCGCTATTAGCCCCACCAAAGAGCCGGGTAGGCTCCAGTGCTGGGTCACCTCAGGTCAAACAACCAACAGGGAGGGAACCCAGCCCCACCCATCAGCAGACAAGTGGATTAAAGTTTCACTGAGCTCTGCCCACCAGAGCAACACCCAGCTCTACCCACCACCAGTCCCTCCCAGCAGGAAACTTGCACAAGCCTCTTAGGTAGCCTCATCCACCAGAGGGCAGACAGCAGAAGCAAGAAGAACTACAATTCTGCAGCCTGTGGAAGGAAAACCACATTCACAGAAAGATAGACAAAATGAAAAGGCAGAGGACTTTGTACCAGATGAAGGAACAAGATAAAACCCGAGAAAAACAATGAAATGAAGTGGAGGTAGGCAACCTTCCAGAAAAAGAATTCAGAATAATGGTAGTGAAGATGATCCAGGACCTCGGAAAAAGAATGGAGGCAAAGATCGAGAAGATGCAAGAAATGTTTAACAAAGACCTAGAAGAATTAAAGAACAAACACCTAGAAGAATTAAAGAACAAACAAACAGATGAACAATACAATAACTGAAATGAAAAATACACTAGAAGGAATCAATAGCAGAATAACTGAGGCAGAAGAATGGATAAGAGACCTGGAAGACAGAATGGTGGAATTCACTGCTGTGGAACAGAATAAAGAAAAAAGAATGAAAAGAAATGAAGACAGCCTAAGAGACCTCTGGGACAACATTAAACACAACAACATTCACATTATAGGGGTCCCAGAAGGAGAAGAGAGAGAGAAAGGACTCGAGAAAATATTTGAAGAGATTATAGTCAAAGACTTCCCTAACATGGGAAAGGAAATAGCCACCCAAGTCCAGGAAGCACAGAGAGTCCCAGGCAGGATAAACCCAAGGAGAAACACATCGAGACACATAGTAATCAAACTGACAAAAATTAAAGACAAAGAAAAATTATTGAAAGCAACAAGGGAAAAATGACAAAAAACATACAAGGGAACTCCCATAAGGTTAACAGCTGATTTCTCAGCAGAAACTCTACAAGCCAGAAGGGAGTGGCAAGATATATTTAAAGTGATGAAGGGGAAGAACTTACAACCAAGGTTACTCCACCCGGCAAGGATCTCATTCAGATTCGACGGAGAAATCAAAAGCTTTACAGACAAGCAAAAGCTGAGAGAATTCAGCACCAACAAACCAGCTCTACAACAAATGCTAAAGGAACTTCTCTGAGTGGGAAACACAAGAGAAGAAAAGGACCTACAAAAATAAACCCATAACAAGAAAATGGTAATAGGAACATACGTATCGATAATTACCTTACACATGAATGGATTAAATGCTCCAACCAAAACACACAGGCTTGCTGAATGGATACAAACACAAGGCCCATATATATGCTGTCTAAAAGAGACCCACTTCAGACCTAGGGACACATACAGACTGAAAGTGATGGGATGGAAAAAGATATTCCATGCAAATGGAAATCAAAAGAAAGCTGGAGTAGCAATACTCATATCAGATAAAATAGACTTTAAAATAAAGAATGTTACAAGAGACAAGGAAGGACACTACATAATGATCAAGGGATCAATCCAAGAAGAAGATACAACAATTATAAATATATATGCACCAAACACAGGAGCACCTCAATACATAAGGCAACTCCTAACAGCTATAAAAGAGGAAATAGACAGTAACACAATAATAGTGGGGGACTTTAACACCTCACTTATACCAACGGACAGATCATCCAGACAGAAAATTAATAAAGAAACACAAGCTTTAAATGACACAGTAGACCAGATAGATTTAATTGATATTTATAGGACATTCCATCCAAAACAGCAGACTACACTTTCTTCTCAAGTGCACACGGAACATTCTCCAGGACAGAGCACATCTTGGGTCACAAATCAAGCCTCAGTAAATTTAGGAAAATTGAAATCATATCAAGCATCTTTTCCGACCACAACGCTATGAGGTTAGAAATCAGTTACAGGGAAAAAGATGTAAAAAACACAAACACATGGAGGCTAAACAATACATTATTAAATAACCAAGAGATCACTGAATAAATCAAAGAGGAAATCAAAAAATACCTAGAGACAAATTACAACAAAAATGTGACGATCCAAAACCTATGGGATGCAACAAAAGCAGTTCTAAGAGGAAAGTTTATAGCAATACAAGCCTACCTCAAGAAACAAGAAAAATCTCAAATAAACAATCTAACCTTACACCTAAAGGAACTAGAGAGAGAAGAACAAACAAAACCCAAAGTTAGTAGAAGGAAAGAAATCATAAAGATCAGAGCAGAAATAAATGAAATAGAAACAAAGAAAACAATAGCAAAGATCAATAAAACTAAAAGCTGGTTCTTTGAGAAGATAAACAAAATTGATAAGCCATTAGCCAGACTCATCAAGAAAAAGAGGGAGAGGACTCAAATCAATACAATCAGAAATGAAAAAGGAGAAGTTACAACAGACACCGCAGAAATACAAAGCATCCTAAGAGACTACTACAAGCAACTCTATGCCAATAAAATGGACAACCTGGAAGAAATGGACAAACTCTTAGAAAGGTATAACCTTCCAAGACTGAACCAGGAAGAAACAGAAAATATGAACAGACCAATCACAAGTAATGAAATTGAACCCTTGATTAAAAATCTTCCAACAAACAAAAGTGCAGGACCAGATGGCTTCACAGGTGAATTCTATCAAACACTTAGAGAAGAGCTAACACCCATCCTTCTCAAACTCTTCCAAAAAATTGCAGAGGAAGGACCACTCCCAAACTCATTCTGTGAGGCCACCATCACCCTGATACCAAAACCAGACAAAGATACTACAAAAAAAGAAAATTTCAGACCAATATCACTGATGAATATAGATGCAAAAATCCTCAACAAAATACTAGCAAACAGAATCCACCAACACATTGAAAGGATCATACACCATGATCAAGTGGGATTTATCCCAGGGATGCAAGGATTCTTCAATATATGCAAATCAATCAATGTGATACACCATATTAACAAATTGAAGAATAAAAACCATATGATTATCTCAATAGATGCAGAAAAAAGCTTTTGACAAAATTCAACACCCATTTATGATAAAAACTCTCCAGAAAGTGGGCATAGAGGGAACCTACCTCAACATGATAAAGGCCATATACGACAAACCCACAACTAACATCATTCTCAATGGTGAAAAACTGAAAGCATTTCCTCTAAGGACAGGGTCAAGACAAGGATGTCCACTCTCGCCACCATTATTCAACATAGTTTTGGAAGTCCTAGCTAAGGCAATCAGAGAAAAAAGAGAAATAAAAGGAATACAAATTTGAAAAGAAGAAGTAAAACTGTCACTGTTTGCAGATGACATGATACTATACATACAGAATCCTAAAGATGCCACCAGAAAAATACTAGAGCTAATCAATGAATTTGGTAAAGTTGTAGGATACAAAATTAACGCACAGAAATCTCTTGCATTCCTATACACTAACAATGAAAGATCAGAAAGAGACATTAAAGAAACAATCCCATTCACCATGGCAACAAAAAGAATAAAATACGTAGGAATAAACCTACCTAAGGAGGTAAAAGACCTGTACTCAGAAACCTATAAGACACTGATGAAAGAAATCAAAGATGACACAAAAAGATGGAGAGATATACCATGTTCTTGGATTGGAAGAATCAATATTGTGAAAATGTCTATACTACCCAAAGCAATCTACAGATTCAATGCAATCCCTATCAAATTACTAACGGCATGTTTTACAGAACTAGAAAACATGCGGCAAAAGCTTCATGACATTGGGACTTCCCTGGTGGAACAAGTGGTTAAGAATCCACCTGCCAATGCAGGGGACACAGGTTCGATCCCTGGTCCTGAAAGATCCCACATGCTGCAGACCCACTAAGCCCGTGCGCCACAACTATCGAGCCTGCGCTCTAAAGCCCGTGCACCACAACTACTAAGCCCACGTGCCACAACTACTGAAGCCCGTGTGCCTACAGCCTGTGCTCCACAACAAGAGAAGCCACCACAATGAGAAGCCCGCGCACCACAATGAAGAGTAGCCCCCGCTCACTGCAACTAGAGAAAGCCTGTGCGCAGCAACGAAGACCCAATGCAGCCAAAAATAAATAAATTTATTTAAAAAAAAATAGCTTCGCGACATTGAATTTGGCAGTGATTTCTTAGATGTGACTCCAAAGACACAGACAACAACAAAAAAAAGAGAAAAAGTGGACTTCATGAAAATTTAAAAATTTTGTGCATCCAAAGACGACACACAGGGACTTCCCTGGTGGTCCAGTGGTTAAGACTCCGCACTCCCAATGCATGGGGCATGGGTTTGATCCCTGGTTGGGGAAGCAGGATTCCACATGCCTTGCGGTGCAGCAAACAAACAAACAAACTTCACACAGATGGAAGAAAATAGCTGCAAGTCACATATCTGATAAGGCATTGATATCCAATAAATAGAGAGAAATCTTACAACTCAACAACAAAACAAACAACCCAATTAAAAAATGGGCAAGGACTTAATTAAACATTTTTCCAAAGACAACATACAGATGGCCAATAAGCACATGAAAAGACGCTCAACATCACTAATCATTAGGATAACAAAAATCAAAACTGTGATGAGATACTACCCTCATGGTCACTAGGATGGCTATTATGAAACAAAAACAAAAACCAAGAAAACAAAAACAGAAAACAGTAGTGTTGGCAAGAATGTAGAGAAACTGGAACCCTTGTGTATTGCTGTGAACCACTATGGAAAACGGTATGGTATGCCTGAAGAATTACCATATGACCCAGGAATCTGCTTCTTGGTATATACCCAAAGGAATTGAAAGCAGGGTCTTGAAGAGAGATTTGTACACCCATGTTCATAGCAGCATTATTCCCAATGGCTAAAATGTGGAGGTAACCCAAGTGCCCACTGACAGATGAATAGATAAACAAAAAGCGGTATATAAATACAACAGAACATTATTCAGCCTTAGAAAAGAAGGAAATTCTGACACCTGCTACAACATGGATGAACCTTGAGGATACTGTGCTGAGTGAAATAAGCCTGTCACATAAAGACACATACTGTATGAGCCCACTCACATGCAGTTCCTAGAGAAGCCAAACCCACAGAGACAGAAAGCAGAATGGTGGGTGCCAGGGGCTGGGGAAGGAGTGGTGATGGGGGAGTTCTTTAATGGGTGCAGAGTTTCAGCTTGGGAAGATGAAGAAGTTCTGGAGATGGACGGGGTTGATGGCTGCACAATGACGTGAATGTGTTTATTAATGCCACTGAACTGTACGCTTAAAAATGGCTAAGACGGTAAATTTTATATTATGCATATTTTACCATAATAAAAAAAAAAAATGGGAAAAAAAACAAAGAAGGGGTTTACCTTGACCGAAGACTAAAGGGGGTGCCATGGGTGGGAGTAAGTGGGCTCCTTTGGCCCTGTAAGCCCGGGGATGTGCGGGCCCACTGTGTGCTGTGTCAGCCACCTGATGTCTGCTGTCCGGGAGGAAATCTCAGTGCTGTGGGCCTCACCTCACACCACTGAGCTGCCGTGTTACATGGCAGGCCCTACCCACCGGTGCTTCTCCTCTGTCCCCGGCGGTGAGCTGCCATCAGCACCCCGGGAGCAGTGCCCAGGCAGCAGCGTGAACTCTTAACCTCAGACTCACTTCACTGCCTCTGGAAGAGTCCTGGGGGGCGCACCCAGGCAGAGGCCACAGACCCCGGTGGGACGCGAGACATGCTGTTTGACCAATTTGCACATGAGCTCTGACATCCAGGCTGTCGTGTCCAGTGGTCTTTACCCAACGACCAAAAAATGTGGCAAGGACCAGAGTGAGACTGACAAGTATAAGCCCCCCTGAGAGTAGCAGTGAAGATCCCCTCCAAATGCCCACCCCCCTCAAGCCTACCTGGAAGCATCTCATCAAAGCTGGATCTGGCCTCAGGGTGCCGCAGAAGGGACTTGGGGGTGAAGATGATTAACTGAAACACAGGAGCACAGGCTCAGGTTCTAAGGATTCCAGAAGGAGGGCCAAAAGCAAGGGGCTGCCCAGGCCTCGTCTTCAGAACAGGCATCTAGCGCTGCCCTCCCAGCTCTACGGTCAGGGGGATCCGCAGGTTAGAGGTGAAAAGGGAAGGAAGACAGGACGATGCGGTTTCCCCTTGTCCCCTCTCCTCTGCCCTGAGGCACTGGGCATCCACTCCTCCAGGGTCTGCCCCAGCCTGCTCGGAGCCCTGGGTGCCCCCTACCCTGTACCTGGGGAAGACCCCTGAGCCCTTCCTGGACGTCCATGCCTGTGGCCAGGGCTGTCCTGTCCCATGGGCCTGCCTGGCCCTGCACCGTGACCGGCAGCAGCAGGGGGCATTCTCCCCTGGGACCCTTCACTCACACTCCTACTCACCCTTCAACACCTCACCCAGGAGCCTGCTTCCCGGGGACTCTCTGCTCCCTTGGCCCCTGCGGGGGCTCAGCTCTCCTCCAAGCTCAGCGCACCATCTACGACCACCCGCCCACAAGTCCATCCTCCCATTGGGCTGGGGCCCTGAGTTCTCAGGCCAGGCCTCTCTGAGCTGGGACACCCCCAACTGACCGGCTTCCGGAAGGGCAGGAGAATCTGGCGACGCAGCACGTGGAAGAAGTTGCCAGGGGTGGAGCAGTTGACGACAACCCAGTTGCAATCATACAGCTGATTTATGTCGAAGTTGGCTTCCTTGAGGTCCTGGAGCAAGAAGGGAAAGGGCCAGAGGCCAGGCAGCACTGAGCACCCCGTCGCAGGGGGCATCAAGGCAGAGGCCCTCACGGCCGCAGCCTTAGGGTGCCACAGCTCCTCCAGAGATGCACACACAGGGGACATGACGAGAGCTCAGCCAGCCAGCCCCACGCTCTGAATGGGATTCTCAGTCCCATGTAATCCCTATTTCTCTGAAAACTACTGCCTGGCCTGGGACAGACACAGCTTCTACCTAAAACCAATCATGATGTTCCTTAGAAACAGAACCCCAAAAATTTCCTTTTAGCTCTTAAAGTTTCACTAAAATCACCCCAGAGTTCTTTCCTCTAAACTGTCTGCCTGAATCAAAATACAGGCAGTATCACTCCTAGAAGCTTCTGCTATAGCTTTCAGCGCCTCTGCTTTCTACAGCAGCAGGGACGACAGGAGGCAGCCCGGCACTGTCTTCTGTGCTCTAAGAAGGCCTCTCACTTTGTGGAGACCAGCAGGCTCGGGGCCCACCTGCGACTCCTGAGAGGCACAGAGCAGTCGTGCCTTCAGAGTTGCCCACAGACGCCCAGGTGCGCCACTCACCGGCAGGACGTCTGGGTCGTCATTGCACATCTGCAGGAACCGCTCCGGCCTGGCGGAGGAATGTTCCGGACCCTGGAACCAGAAACACAAGTTACAGATCAGGAGCTTCCCCCATGCTGACCGCTGCTTTCAGTACGTCTCTTCCTTAACCAACTTGCTCATTTTGGTCTGAAAAACACCAACTTGTCTCTTTCCTGCTGGCAGTTTAATTCCTTCTCCTCCTGCCCATGGAGCGTGGAGGGGGCGTTCCCACGTCAGGACAGGGCCCAGCACTCCTGGTTCCTCCAGGTTTCCAAACCCGAGTCTTAAGCAAGCAACCCCCCCAGGGCCTGGCGGAGGAGGAGGGAAGAGAACAGGGAACACCGGAGCCTGGGAGGCCCCTGTCCGCACAGCCACTTCTCATCAGTAACGGAGCAGGACCTGCCTCTTGCCTTCCAAGGGAGGTGGGGAACACCAGCAGAGCCCGTACGGTGCCAATTTCGGGGTCAGGGTCCTAGGCAGGCCCTTCCCACGTTCTAGGTCTGCCGGGAAGGGGCAGGGGCCTCACCATGCCCTCCATGCCGTGGGGCAGCAGCAGCACGATGCCGTTCTGCCGCACCCACTTGGCTTGTCCCGGGCAGATGAACTGGTCGATGATGCACTGGGCCGTGTTGTGGAAGTCACCAAACTGGGCCTCCCAGAGGACCAGGGCGTTAGGACTGGCCATGGCAAAACCCAGCTCAAAGCCTGCAGCGCAGGAGGGAGGGAGAAGACGGGACAGGAGTCAGCTGGTGGGCAGGAAGGGGGCTGCGGTGGGGGAGAGTGGGACGGAAGGGAGGAGGGCGAGGGGTGGCAGGGGAAGCGGGGGGAGGTGGCAGGGAGGAGGGCCTCGCAGGCTGGGGTGCTCACCCAGGACCCCGTACTCGGACAGCGAGCTGTTGCACACGGTGTAGGGGGCCTGGCTGGGCCAGAGGTGGTTCATGGGGATGCAGGTTCTCTTGTCCACGTTCTGGTCGTGCAGCACGTGGTGGCGATGGCTGAGGGAGAACAGCACAGATCAGCGGCAGAAGCCAGCCCCGTGCACGGCCGCGGGGGCACAGAGCCCCGTTCTTAACAGAAGCGTCTAATCAGAGCAGGGAAAGGGTGCTTCTGGGTCTGAGCAATGGGATCTGATGACTGTCTCCTGGCAGGGATTTTCTTCTGGGAGAGGAACTCCAGAGCCCTTCCCTTCCATCTCCCGTGCTCTGAAGGGCCCACGAGAACACTGAGGCCATTACCTAAAAGTGCCCCGCTCCACGTCCTGGCCGCTCAGCCGGATATGGATGCCCTCCTTCAGGAGGGAGCCGAAAGCCATGTACTCTGCCAGAGCCCAGTCCACCGTCCTGTTCTTTACCAGCTCGCCACGCGTCTTCAGGATCCGGCTCAGCCCTGCGGAGACAGCGTGCTCACCAGCCGCCCGGCACACCCTCCCGCTCGGGACAAGAGCTGAGCTTCCTTCGCTCCCAGCTTTCGGAGTCCTGATTCACCGGGAGAGCGGGGAAGGGAGCTGAGTGGAGCCCAGGCCAGAGAGGCTGTGACATCCCATCCCGTCCTCCACTGCTCCGCTGGCTGAGGACCTCGCCGGGGCAGGGGTGAGGTGAGGCGAGGGCTTCCCTCATCCAGCCACCCCGGCCTTGAACGAGCAGGGACCGCAGGTGGGCGAGGACTGGTCTCATGCCGGGACACAGCTGGCACTGGACTCGGCCCAACACTTCCAAAGGTCCGGGTGGCGCCCTTACCTCCGTGAATGGTGAAGTTCTCCACAGGCACGGAGCTGGCCACGTTCCCAATGTGCGTGAGAATATCCTCCGTCAGGCCCGTGGAGGGGCAGGTCATGCTCCTGGGCTGCCCGTCCAGGGTGAAGAAGCCTAGCGGGGAAGGGGCGAGCTGACACACAGGTGCCACTCCTCACGGAGCCGTGGACACGCGAGACGCTGTGCAGCGGTGGCCAGGACCGGGAGCCGAGGGCAGGGGTCTGACTCCGGGGCCCACAGGTGCTGTGGAGTGGGCAGGGGCTCACCGGTGGCGCTCCTCACTCACCAGGACCGGGAGCCGAGGTCAGGGGTCTGACTCCGGGGCCCACAGGTGCTGTGGAGCGGGGAGGGGCTCACTCACCAGGCCAGGGGGAGTCCAGCCAGTGCTTGATGTGCAAGATCTTCTCGTCCTTGGACCTGGTGAAGGCCTCCTCACAGATCTTGTCATACTTGGAGATCTCCTCCTGGAGGGTCGGGCCCGACACAGCCGTCAGGGCCGCTCTGCACAGGGCACACCAGCCTCACGGCCAGTGCGCGCCTGCACTTCCTGAGTGCAGAGTCCCTCAGACCCCACTGGCCTCCAGGCCTTCTCCCCCCAACACGCACCACCCCGTGAGGTCTGTGGGAAGCTTCCGTTTTACTGTTCTCATTCCCGTAGCTGCTTCTCCACAGTTGCTGGCTGCAGATCCTGCTCAACACTGGAGCCCTGTCCCCGCCCACCCTCTCGCCATATTCTTTCTGACGAGTTCTCATGGCTCTAAGCGCAGCCCCTCATCTTCCCATACTTCCGACTCACGCTTGCTCATACGCAGCCCTGCTCCTCCCTCTCCGTCACCCTGCACGGGCCTTCGCACTCATAACCAGCCAGAACTGACCAGGTCACAGCAGGCCCTTTACGAGCTGGATCCCTCATCAGCCTCTCGGCCTCTCACCCCTGTGCACGGGACTCTGTAAGCCAAGGAGGCCACTGCCTTGTGCCAAAGTGCTCTCAGGTCCCACCTCCCTCACGCAACTCCTCAGTAGCCTGGACTCTCCAAGAAGTTCTGCACCGAAATGCTATAGTTGGAAATATTTCACATGTTCTCACTTGGATCCTAATTACTCTGCAAAAGCGAGCATTGGCCCTGTGGTGGGCCTTCTCTATCCCTCCTTGGCTCTGGAAAGGCCCCCTGGGACCAGAGCCGGGACGCACCTCATACTCAGGCTGGTTGACCACGCCCTGCGACACCAGCACCTCGGCATACTTCTGCAGCACGGGCTTCTGCTTGCGGATCTGCTTGTACATGAGCGGCTGCGTGAACATGGGCTCGTCCATCTCGTTGTGGCCATTGCGCCGGTAACACACCTGAACACAGCCAGGAGACGCCAGCATCAGGGACCATGTTGGCCGGGACCCAGGACCCACGAGGACCTGCCCCATTTCTCCTACGTGACACCTCAGTTTACCTCTTCTAGAATTAGGGTCCTGTCTCTCTCTCCTTCACTCGCTAGAATTGCTTTGACTGTCACATGAGATGAAACGAGAGTGACCTGGGACTATCTCGGGACAGGATCCCAACTACCTTCTTCCCCAGGTCAGGTCACCCAGGCCGAAGATGCAGGAGCTCTCAGGAGGGGCAGTGAGATGCCCTGGCTCTAGGGAGCCCTGACCCCTCCCTTCAGGACACGGGCTAAGGTCACTCACCAGGTCCACCACCACGTCCTTGTGGAAGGTGCTCCTCCACTCGGCTGCCACCTTGCACACGTACATGACTGCCTCCGGGTCATCCGCGTTCACGTGGAAAATGGGGGCATTCACGACTCGGGCCACATCGGTGGGGTAGGGTGAGGAGCGGGCCATGCGTGGGTCGGTGGTGAAGCCGATCTGCAAGGGACAGGCAGCTTGGCCAGGGGGCTTGGGCATGCTGCTGGGCATGGGTGGGGCAGAGGTGGGGTGGGCCAGAGCAGGCCCACCCTCCAGGCCAATGGCAGGGGGTGGAGCTGAGGGCAGGGCAGGATAAGAGGGCAGGGCAGGAGCAGGAATGTTACGTGTCTGAGGGTGAGGGCGGGGCTAACGGCAGGCAGGGTGGAGCCTGAAGGCCACTTGCCGGAGGTCACTTGGCTGCCCTTGGCCTACTCTAAGACAGTTCCCAAACACTATTTTTTTTTTTAATTGTTTTTTTTTCCTATTCTGCTAACAAAATTCATACATGTTCAGCAGAGTTTGGAAGACAGTATGAAAAATTAAAGTCACTATATTCTACCAGGTTCAGTGTAAATATTTTGATGTTTTCCTTTCCAGATGATTTTCTTTGCATGCATACACATGAAATATAAATATAAAATTTCAGATCCTATCATTTCTGTAATTTTGCACTTTGGTCACTTAACATTAGCATTTTTTTCTTTGAAAATTTAAAGGCCTCACCACTTAGATGTACTAAAACTTAACCATATATTCGTAATTTTATAACCTGCATTTAACATTTATTTTCACGGGGACTTTCCTGGTGGTCCAGTGGTAAAGAATCCGCCTTCCAGTGCAGGGGATGCAGGTTCGTTCCCTTGTCGGGGAACTAAGATCCCACGTGCTGCGGGGCAACTAAGCCCACAAGCCACAACTACTGAGCTCGCGCGCCTCAGCGAGAGAGCCTGCGTGCTGCAAACTACAGAGCCCACGCGCCACAACTAGAGAGAGAAAACCCGCACACCACAACTAGAGAGGAGGCCGCGCGCCACAACAAAGAGCCCACATGCTGCAACAAAAGATCCCGCCTGCCACAGCTAAGACCTGACGCAACCAAAAAAATAAAAAATAAAATAAAGAAAACAAATACCTAAAATTTATTTTTATGAACTACTTCAAACATATAGAAAGTATGATAATACTATAATGATCACCCATGAACTCACAAGCCAAAATGAACAAATCTTAACAGTTTCAGGACTTTTTATACATTTCTGATACAGCTGGCCCACACACAGGGAGCACGGCCCTGAAGGTGGAGGACACAGTTTCTACGTGTTGCAATATGTATTCCACACATCCATAAACAATATATAGTATCTTCTTAGGCTTATTGGTCACTAAAATTTTGATATCATTCAGACTTATGGAAAAGTTGAAAGCATACAGAGAACTCCCACACAGTCTTTACTCAGATTCACCAACTGTTGCCATTTTGCCCCTTTTCTTATTCATGCTCTTTCCATTACACACGCACGCACACACACACATTTTTCCTAAACCATTTGCAGGTAAGTAGTAGACGTCCCTATTCCCTAAAACATGGACATTTCATTACCAGCCAGAGTGCAGTTCTTGGCCCAAGCAATTTAATATTACAGAATACCGTTGTCTGACCCTCAGTAGACACATTCCACCAATTGTAATAACGATGTCCAGTCTTTCTTGCCTTAGTCCCGTATCCAATTCAGCACATCACCCTGCGTTAGTTGTCACCTCTCTCTAGTCCCCTTTAATCTTGAAGTCTTCTTGCTTTTCTTGGTTTTTCATAGCACTGACATTTTGGAAGAGTATTTCCATGTCTTTTAAACCATAGAGATATATAGTCTATGTACCTTACATATGGTGTCATACTCTATATGCTGTGCAAATCCTTTGCAACTTGCTTTCTGTTCAGTATTTATACTCAGGGTTCATCCAGGTTGAAACATGTACCTCTACTTCCTGTAGTAGAGCTTAGTGAAATCTAAGTACTGAATAGTATATACCACAGTTCATTTATCCATTCTCCTGTTGTTGGACATTTAGTTGTTTCCAACTTGTGGTTAATACATTGTTACACATTCTTATGGAGGTTTTCTCCAGCAAACACTGAGTTTCTCTGCAGTACTCCTAAGAAGGGAAAATTAAGCCACAGGGTCAGAACATTGTACCTAAATACCACCAAGTGCCCTCCAAAGTGGTTGTACCACTCACCCTCCTACTAGCAGCATGAGTACCCTGCATTTCCACTCACCATATTGTGACCGTTTCCCCAGGATATTAAATATTTTAATGATTATATAATACTGCTTCCTACGGCTTTGCCAAAATTTATACAAAGACTCTTTGGTTTTTTTTTTTTTTTTATTTTTTTTATTTTTATTTTATTTATTTTTGGCTGTGTTGGGTCTTCATTGCTGCGCATGGGCTTTCTCTAGTTGCGGCGAGCGGGGGCTACTCTTCATTGTGGTGCGCGGGCTTCTCATTGCGGTGGCTTCTCTTGTTGCGGAGCACAGGCTCTAGGCGCGCAGGCTTCAGTAGTTGTGGCACATGGGCTCAGTAGTTGTGGCTCACGGGCTCTAGAGCACAGGCTCAGTGATTGTGGTGCACAAGCTTAGTTGCTCTGCAGCATGTGGGATCTTCCCAGACCAGGGCTTGAACCCGTGTCCCCTGCATTGGCAGGCAGATTCTTCACCACTGCGCCACCAGGGAAGCCCAGACTCTTTGGTTTTGATAAACATTCTTTTTTTTTTTTTTTAAACTTTTCCCTGAAAAATCTTTTCTTAAAAAAATAAATTTATTTATTTTTGGCTGCATTGGGTCTTCATTGCTGTGCACGGGCTTCCTTTAGTTGTGTCGAGCGGGGGCTACTCTTTGTTGCACTGCACGGGCTTCTCATTGCAGTGGCTTCTCTTGTTGCAGAGCACGGGCTCTCGGTGTGTGGGCTTCAGTAGTTGTGGCCCGTGGGCTCTGGAGTGCAGGCTCAGTAGTTGTGGCACATGGGTTTAGCTGCTCCACGGCGTGTGGGATCTTCCCTGACCAGGGCTCAAACCCGTGTCCCCTGAATTGGCAGGCAGATTCCTAACCACTGGCCACCAGGAAAGCCCAATAAACATTCTTTTTTTTTAATAATTTTTTTTGTTCTTTGTTTTTTAAATTTATTTTATTTATTTTTATTTTTGGCTGCGTTGGGTCTTTGTTGCTGCGTGCCGGCTTTCTTTAGTTGCGGTGAGTGGGGGCCACTCTTCATTGTGGTACATGGGTTTTTTGTTGCGGTGGCTTCTCTTGCTGTGGAGCACAGGCTCTAGGCACACGGGTTTCAGTAGTTGTGGCACACGGGCTCAGTAATTGTGGCTTGCAGGCTCTAGAGCGCAGGCTCAGTAGTTGTTGCACACAGGCTTAGTTGCTCTGCGGCATGTGGGATCTTCCCGGACCAGGGCTTGAACCCATGTCCCCTGCATTGGCAGGCGGATTCTTAACCACTGCGCCACCAGGGAAGCCCCCCTCACCCCCCGCCCATAAACATTCTTATACAAAAACATTTAGCATCTGATGGCTTCCTTAGAAGAAAAGTTCAGAAGAGGAAATCCTACATATGTCCTTAGAGAAACAAGAGCCTCAGCAAAGCACGTCTTTCCTTTCCTGCTACAGATCTTACTGGCCCCATGTCATGACTGATGTTATGAAAAACAGTAAAAAGATTTAAGAAAACATTAGCAAAACTGTAGTTCTTACAGAAGTCTGAGAATTCTTTATTTATTTATGATGAATTGCTTTTACATAAACTCCTTTATTACACTGACTAAAGAAAAGATTAGAAATAGTCACAAACTGATGAGAACATTAAAAAAAGATGTACCAGGGAGAATTCTGATGAGCACTTACAGAGAACCTTGATCAATCCCATGGTCCATCTGGGTCTGGGTCTCCCCATAGGGAAATGAGGGTAGGGAGCAGGTAAGACAGTGATCATAATATGCACATTACAGCTAGAACATCACAGAAAGTGAACTGCTTCGAAGTTTTGAGACCTCAGTCCCCCAGCTGTCCTCCCCAATATCCACCACTGTTACCGACTTCATCTTTTTTATTTTATTTTTAAAAAATATTTATTTATTTATTTGGCTGTGCCGGGTCTTAGTTGCGGCATGCGGGATCTAGTTCCCTGACTAGGGATTGAACCCGGGCCCCCTGCACTGGGAGCTTGGAGTCTTAATCACTGGACCATCAAGGAAGTCCCTGATTTCTTCATCTTTAAACACATATGGTGGGTGTACGCATACCCACCCACTCACACACACACACGGAGATGGAGTTATACTCCACATTCTGTTCTGTACTTTTTTTCCCCACTTAATGTATCTTATAGTTCATTTCAACAGTATATATAGATCCTACTCTCTCAAATGGTTTTATTACACGGCGGTTGCAGTTAACTTACATTAGTGCTTATTTATGGGCCAGGCACTATTCTGAGCACTCTATGTATATTAATTTATATGCATTAATTCATTTAAGCCTTGTGACACATGGATGGATATATCATAAATTATTTAACTAGCTCCCTACTGATGTAGTGGTAGAAATTTTGGTTTCTAGTCTTGCTGCAGCAGTGATAGCTTCCCCACAATGCCCCTCCATATTATTTATTTATTTCAGTTTTGTACATTTATTTTTTCTTCCAGTTTTATTAAGATATTAATTTTGCAGCAGTGACATATATATTATGTACATATAATATATATAATATATATATTATATATATATATATTTTTTTGGCCACACTGCGTGTCTTGCAGGATCTTAGTTCCCTGACTAGGGATCAAACCCGGGCCCCCGCAGTGAAAGCACCGAGTCCTAACCACTGGACAGCCAGGGAATTCCCTAAGTGATATCTTTAAAGAAATCTCTCAGTAGACATTTGGGAGTGAGTGTACTAGTAGGAAAACCCCACAAAGTGGAACTGCTGGGTTTGAGAGCCAGAGGGGACCCTAGAGCCAAATGGTCTATCCTGGTTGGAGCCCTGTTTCCTTCAACCCTGCAGCTCTGTCCCTGGCTGCCCCCATCCACACCACTACCCCTGCTCCCACATGGGCCGGGTACTCTGCAGCCTAAAGGGCTACCGCATCAACCTGCAGATGCAGCTGGGTGGGCCTGAAGGCCCCGGATTTGGCTAACTAAGGTCCTCACCCAACCCGGACTCTGTACCTTCTTCCCTGTCCCCTGTTTTCAGTGTCTTCCCCACCCTATTAAATTTCATGCGGTGCAAAAAAAAAAGGAACAGGTCTGATTGTTGGAAGTTCTTTTCATTCAGCTGAAATCTGCTGCTTCCTGGTAATTGCTATGCATTGGTGCGGACTCTGCCCATTATATTCCTTGCTTTGTGAAGCATTCATTTATTTGAAAACAGCTCTTATGCTTCTAGGAGTCTTCTATCTTCTGGGCTACATGGTCACGGCTTCCTTTTAGGGTAATTTTCCAGACACTATGCCATCCTAAGACTCTCTTCTGGACACAGTCTCACTTAAGTTCAACCAAAATGCTTGACCTTCTGTCATAAGAAGTTTGACAAACCAAAGGCTTACCTGTACTGTATTTTTTTTTTTAAACATCTTTATTGAAGTATAATTGCTTTACAATGGTGTGTTAGTTTCTGCTTTATAACCAAGTGAATCAGCTACACATATACACACCTGTACTGTATTTGTATCATGTGATTCTTAAATTCAAATACTGTTAAATGTTAATATTGCCAAGAAGGAAGGTTTCAAATCAATGAATAAGAAATAAGAAACTAGAAAGAGAAGACTAAATTAAACCCAAAGCAAGTAGAAGGAAAGAAATTACAAAGAGCAGAAACCAATGAAATAGAAAACAGGAAAACAACAGAGAAAACGCAATGAAACCAAAGCTGTTCCTTTGAAACCAACAACAAATCTATATAACCGAGAAAAAGAGAAAACACACAAATTACCAATATTAGGAATGAAAGAAGGGATAAAACAACAGACCCTAATAAGAGAACACTGCAAACTTTATGCTCATAAATTCCACAACTTAAATGAAATGAAAAAATTCCATGAAAGACAGAAGTAACCAGAGCTCACTCAAGAAGAAACAGATAAACTGGATAGTCTTATATTTACTAAAGAAATGGAATTTACACTTAAAAAAAAAATGCTCATAGGGACTTCCGCTTCTGGAATATGGAGGAGATGTACCTTTCCCTCCTTCTCCTGCTAATAAGTACAATTAAAAACCCAGGGCATTATATATATAAAACAAACACTGAAGGTAGACAGAAGCAAGCAGATCAGCCGGGGACCTCAGGTCCCGAGGAATGACTTGTGATCATTCCCAGGGCTATCTTTTTGCCTCATATAGCCCAGATTTAGGGCCAGAGAAGCAGGCAACTCAGAAACACCAACAGGCATAGCAAAAAGAAGTTTCAAGGAAAGTGGCTCTCTCTGGCCAGAAGACCAGGAACAGGTCGCCTAGCAGTACAGAAGATTTTTAGACAATCACCACCCTGCTGCAGCCAACCCCACAGAAAACACTGTGGCCACCCCCATTTGCCCCAGCAAAGGCCCGGTGTCCCCAGTAGTCCCCCTAGGCTGCTGGTAATTAGGCAACCACTACATCCTTGGTGTTAGTGGAGGCCACTTGGGAAGCAGTAACAAAGCACCTTTGCCCCACCCTCCGTCCCCTCCCTTCCCTGGGTATCAACAGACCTGGGGTGGGGAACCTGGACCCCTACCCCACCTGGCAGTAACAACTGTCCCCCCACCCCGACCCGAAATGTCCAGAGGACACCTGCTATAACAGGAGATTTAAATAAGATCCTGAGTTTCATAACATATCCTCAAAATGTCTGGTTTCATAAGAAAGCACTTGTTATACCAACAACCAGAAAAATCTTAGCTTGATGAGAAAAAGCAATCATTAGAAGCCAACACTGAGATGACACAGATTTTAGAATTATCTGACAAAGACTTCATAAAATTAAAATTCATTAAAATTCAAAGCAAACTTCATAAAAATACCTCAATAAAAATTATGAACATGCCTGAAATACATGAAAAAATAGAAACTCAGCAAAGACACAGAAGATACAAGAAGAACCAAGTGGAAACTTTAGCGTTGAAAAAACAAAAACAAACAAACAAACAAACAAAATCCCCCGGGGGGTTGGAAATCAGGGAAAAAAACCCCAAACCTGAATGGAGGTGCTCTATAGCAGAACGGAAGGGAGAAAGGAAAGACTCAGTGAACTTAAAGATGGAACAGAAATTACCCAATCTAAACAAATGGAGAGGGACTTCCCTGGTGGCGCAGTGGTTAAGAATCTGCCTGCCAACGCAAGGGACACAGGTTCTAGCCCTGGTCCGGGAAGATGTCACATGCCGCGGAGCAACTAAGCCCGTGCGCCACAACTACTGAGCCTGCGCTCTAGAGCCTGCGCACCACAACTACTGAGCTCACATGCCACAACTACTGAAGCCTGCGTGCCTAGAGCCCGTGCTCCACAACAAGAGCAGCCACTGCAATGAGAAGCCCGTGCACCACAATGAAGAGCAGCCCCTGCTCGCCGCAACTAGAGAAAGCCTGCACACAGCAATGAAGACCCAACGCAGCCAAAAATAAATAAATAAATAAATAAATAAATAAAAAGAATAAGTAATCAAAAAAAAAAAAAAAACCACCAAAAAACACAACCAATCAACCAAACAAAAAACTCCTGGGATGGAATTCACCTGACTCTGGAGACTACTCATGGAAAAACTTTTTTCTTTAAAAAAAAAAAAAATCCCCCTGTGTCTTGGGCTTCCAATCCCTGTGAATGATCTTTGCTGTACTCTGTCCAGATTGAAGACCATTCCTGTTAGCATCTCAGCCCCTACCCAAAAAGCAGTAAAGACTCTCTGTGTTTGGGCATCTGTTTAAAACACAGTTCAGAGATAGGTTGTTTTTAGACCTTTCTCTTTCCTTGGCACCTTTTCAATATCTATTTTATGAAACAACCTATAATGAATATTTCCATTAAAATTAATATTTTAAGAATATATAATGCCATGAGAAAACACTGTGGTAAATAAGAAGTGGATATAAAACTGTGTATACAGAACCCAGTTTCTTAAAAGAGGAGCCATCTATATGCTTGTGGGTATGGAAGAAAATATTCTGAAATAACACCATGATCTTAAACACTGTAATTAAAATCTCTCCACTTTAAAGAAAGTTTCCTGTTTGTCCAAGTTTACTAATCAGAAAACAACAAGTGTATTAAATGATGAACACATGTCATTCTAAGTAAGGCTGATGTGAGCACAGAAGCCTCAGGAGAAAGTCTAATTGATGCTGTGGCCTCCGCAGCCTTCTCTGCCGCAAAGACCCCAGAGCCCGCCTGGAGCCCAGGTTACCTGGTTGTTGACGACCACGTGGACAGTGCCGTGAGTCGTGTAGGACGGCAGGTCACTCAGGTGGAAGGTCTCGTACACGATGCCCTGGCCGGCAAATGCAGCATCCCCGTGCAGAAGGATGGACATGACCTGCAGACATGCAAAGGAGACCTCAAATGTGACATGGTCCTGACCACCACGTCCACAAGGCACACTGGAGATTCAGTCACAATCCACTTTTCAAAAAATGATGTATTTTGAGATAATTTCGAACTTAGAAAGAAAATGGCAGGAAGGCACAAAGACCCCCAGGCGCCCCCCAGCACCCCCTTCCCCCGAGGATGTGCTCCACGAGGGTGCCCTCCAGGTCTGCACACCAGCCACCCCGCCATCATCTGCTGCAGAGCCAGTGCCCACCACCCCTGCACCCACCACGCAGGACCCTCTCATCAGGAAAGCAATGCTGGCCCAGACCCCACGTGGACGTGCTCTTAGGGCCACGCCTCTTTAGCCTCTCGACCTGGAGCAGCCCATTGTGTCTCCCATCTCCATGTCACGGACAGGCCTTGGGCTCCGATGGTCCTGTGTGACCAGACTCAGGAACGGTGCATTCCACGCCAGGGGACGCCACAGCTGGCCTACCCCACGTGGATGAAGCTGACTTGGATCACCTGGACCAGTAGCTGTCTGTTTCTCCCTTTTTTTTTTTGGGGTCACGCCGCGCGGCATGTGGGATCCTAATTCCTCAACCAGGGATCGAACCTGCGCCCCCTGCAGTGGAAGTGCAGAGTCTTAACCACTGGACCGCCAGGAAGTCCCTGTTTCTCCCTTTAAACTCACCATTTCTCCTCAGTAACGAGAACAGTGAGGAGAACTTCTGTATCTTGCTCCTTACCACACCTCCAGCCACCCAGCAGCCTGAGCGGCACCTCTGGGGTGCTGCCAGGTGTCACTCCTACCTTCATGCGCTGGCATTCCATAAGAGCTTTCTCTTCTCGACTTTTATTTATTTGTATTAATATGCACTCACGGATTCCTGTTATATTCAACTGGCTGTAACTGACTAGTATCTGTAGTTATTTGGACGCTCACACTGTCCCAAACTTGGTGTGGGGGTCCCGTGCCATCTGGACAGGCCCCATGGCTCATGGGGGCCTCCTTGCTTTCTGGCACAACAGAGATTTCAGCCCCCTGCTGCACTGTTCCTGCCCAGCCCTGGAATCAGACACTTCTCTGAGGAGCCTGGTTCCTTCAGTGGAGGACGGCCCTGAAGACTAATACTCGTGTGCTCATCACCCCTAGAACAGCACCACTTCTAGGCTCTTTCCGCACAGAGCCAAAAACCTGATGTACAGGTGCACGTACACAGAGATTTCTAAATCTGTACACTGTACAACTACGATACCTCCAATTCCAATCCTTTTTCTGGGCCTTCCTCCTTCCGCATTTATAAACACCTCCTACACCGCGAGATGCTGTTCCCACTGTCCTCAATACGTTACCTGTTTGCTTGGTACAGCCCCACGGCCCTGCCACCCCTGCTCCTTGATGCCCTCTTGCTGTGTTTCCTCAGCTCCTGTCACCTCCCTGGTCCGCAGCGCCAGGAAGGAAAGGTCCACATGCTCTTCAGGGACAAAAATCTAGATTTTTTTTTTTTAGCAGAACCCCATGTGTCCTGCCCTGGGGGACACAGGGATGGTCTAGGAAAGCTGGAAGTGGACACAGTGTCGGGTTTACGCAGGGACCTCCTCAGAGGACTGCAGCCTTGCCAGGGCCCAAACGACCAGGGGACGTGGCGCCTCTTCCTGCTCACCAGGACGCGCGTTTCTCTGCAGAGCCTTCTCTGTACGACCTCGGCCTTCTGCCGTTGGGCACCTCAGGGTCAGCCTCCCCTCTCCTCACGCTGTTTCTCTTGATCTTCTGGAGAAGCTGCACTGTGTCCCTTGCTAGGCTGCACTCGGTCCCTCGTGTTCCCTCAGCGCAGCGCTGCTTGCTCAAATCACACACCCTGGCGGCCCAATCTGGACCCAGGTAGGAGCGGGCCTCCATCTGTGGCAGGCTACCTGCGGCACTAGGGAGCTGCTTTCCCACACGAATGCCCCAAGGGCCACATCAGCCCTGAGCCAAGCTGGGTCAGGCTCAGTCTTGCACCAGGTTATAGAACAACCTTGGCCACATTTATAGAAATTACATAGTTTTTTTCTGAAACACTGAAGGTTATGTAACAAATACTCCAGCTCCCTGGATTCTGGGTTTAACAGAAATCAGATAATTGCCTAAGGGTTTGGGAAGAGTAGCAAGGAGAGCAGGTGTGAAGGACTAGTGGGGTCTGGACCCACCCGCTGAGCATGGGCAAGGGTGGGCTCAGATAGAGGGGCGGGGGCAGGGGCCTGGAGGGATGGGCCGTCCACGCCAGGCAGGGCACTCCCATGGACAGGGCACTCCCTCAGAAAAGTGCCTGGTGACCACACAGGGCTAATCAGCCTCTCCTGGCCTCACAGGATGGATTGCTGTGATCATCTGAAGCATGTTAGATACCCTCCACCACTTTTCCCTAGTTATTTCATTCCTTTTCAGGATGTTTCCAGCATTCTGAGCAAGCGATGCTGGAGTGGCTTTTGGTCTGTAATTAATTAATTAATTAATTAATTAAATTTATTTATTTTATTTATTTATTTTTGGCTGCACTGGGTCTTTGTTGCTGCGCGCGGGCTTTCTCTAGCTGCAGCGGGCGGGGGCTACTCTTCGTTGTGGCGCGCGGGCTTCCCATTGCGGTGGCTTCTCTTGTTGCAGAGCACGGGCTCTAGGCACGTGGGCTTCAGTAGTTGTGGCATGTGGGCTCAGTAGTTGTGACTCACGGGCTCTAGAGCGCAGGCTCAATAGTTGTGGCACACTGGCTTAGCTGCTCCGCGGCATGTGGGATCTTCCCGGACCAGGGATCGAACCCGTGTCCCCTGCATTGGCAGGCAGATTCTTAACCACTGCGCCACCAGGGAAGCCCTGTCTGTAATTTATGAATGTGGATGTCACAGAGTTTTCTGCAATCTTGTTCCCTTCCCTGGCCCCAAATGCCTGGGCAAGGGTCCCAGCCACAGACAGAGGAAATGCTGGAGGCACTGGTCACTGATGCTGGTTTCCTCCCTATCTGTCCCCAGCCACTGTGTCACTGGTGGTCTCGGGGGCCGCACAGGAAGCCACTTTCTACCCGCTTGGAGTTTCTGAGGCACCGTCCAGGCCCCCAAGCTCAGCGAAGTAACTCTCATGTCCCGACACCCTCCCCGTGGGCCACACTCTTCGTGGTGCAGGAACCACTTCCTGCTCCCAACGCCACCTCTGGCCGGGATCCCGTTATCCTCTAACCATCCAAACACAGTACGAGTAGACTCACAGTGTTTTAAATTATAGAACCTAGTAAACTAATACTTGGTTCCACCTCTAAAAAGTCTGACCCCTCTCCAGGGCAACCCTGGGCCAGGATGCCCCCGGCCCCAGCTCCTCCCTGCTCTGCCCACAGCACAACCCCACCTCCATCTTTGTCCTTCTTTCATCTCCAGAGAATGTCCTTTTCTTCCCGTCTACCTAAATCCTGCTGTTTCTTTAATTAAATATGACAACTACCTGCTCTATCGATGAGAGGGTTTGACTGCCTTTCATTCCACTTCCTTCCACACCCATATACCTCTCTTCGGAAGTTCTTTACCAGTGAACCTGCAGCTTTACATCACATTGTGTATGTTCTGTTAGCTCCCTCACATATGACCCTATTTCTAGGAAGAACAAGAGATGCTTGAGAGTAGGGTGGTGATGCTGACTTTGAACATGCCCCAGAATGCACACGCAGACACTACAAAAACTTGATTTCTCTTATTGCTTGGCTTTAAGGTTATCATTAAGTAATAAGAACTGTACAGTTTGTTACAGACAGACTTCTACTTTGAGATTAAACAAGGACAAACAGTTACAATCCACTGAGGATTTCTATACATAAGCAGGCTGGCCAACCAACATTAAACATTCAGCATCACACACCTGGAAAATGCCGGTACCAGGGCCCCCGGAACTCGAGCTGTTCTCCATCTCTAAACGGTGCCACCCTGACACAAACTCGACCACCTCTCCTCCCATCTGTCAGTTTTACAATTCCTCCTTTAGGCTTACCCACACCTTTTCCTTAAGACTCTCTCCTCCTGTTCAGTGACAAACCCTCTTTGTCCACCATGATATTGTGCAAGACTAGCTTCTCCACAGGTGTGGTGACAATGAAAGCAATCTACTCCCCACCTAGCTCTGGTGGTCACAACTTGGAAGGAAGCATTATCTGTAACTGGGATTAATTTATTAACACTATGGCTACTCTTTCAAGATCCATTCAGAATATTTTGTTAAATTCCAGAAACATGAGGTCTGGGACGTGCCTGAGGCTGTGAGCCGGTCCTGGACCACCTGGCCTCAGGGCCGCCCCTGGCCAGCCCCCGTGGCCTTACCTTCTTTCCCTCGGTGTCCCCGCAGTAAAACTGCTCAGCTTTAGTCTTGCCCATCACCACGGGATCGGCAGCCTCCAGGTGGGAAGGGTTCGCCACCAGCGACAGGGTGATGTTCCTGTCGGTCACACGGTTGATCCGCCGGTGATACATGCCCAGGTGGTACTTCACGTCTCCAGAACCCTGAAGGTACAAACAGTCAGTCTTTATCCTGGGCATGGAGATGCTTACTCTTCACGACAGCCCTGTCCTGTGTTATTTCTCCTCCCAGAACCCCCATCCCTGGAAGGATGGAAAGCCTTTCCCCAGAATGGCTCCACCTAGGGCACAGGGAGAAGGTCCCTCAACCAGAGGCGCACGTCCCAAACCCCAGCGGGGAGGACTGCAGGGGCTGCCAGGCCTCTGATCTCTCTTTTCTCCGGAAGGTTGGCCACCGGCCACCTCCTTTGCGAGTGGTATGGAAGATCCCACGCCCAGGTCCTTCCGGAGAAACAAGTGGAACCAGGGTCTGGTGTGGGTCGGAGCTATGCTAGTTTCTAAAAGAAATCAGGTGTCTCACCTCATCAGCTGCCTCCAGCTTTGAGTCGAACTGACAGAAAATCTGCTCCAGCTCCTTCCTGATGACGTTTGCAAGCACGTTCAGCCGCCCTCTGGTACACAGAGGAGCGAGCAGGGCCTGAGCTGTGTTCCGGGCAGCAGGCAATGCTGTTCTAGCCCCTTCCTCCCCCGATGGACAGGCAGTGCCTCGGTTTGCAGCCCGAGAGGAGCTGAGAGCAGAGCTGATGTGGGACACTCAGCCTCTGCTTGCCCGGCACCCAGGGCCAAGACGAGGTGGGAGGAAGAAAGGTAGAAAACGGAGAAACACTGCCGGCCTGCGGCGAACGCTCCACCCTCAGCCTCCGCTGCCGCCTCAAGCTGAGGTCTCCGCTCCACGTCACCGAGCAGCCTTCCCTCTAGGTTAACCTCCCTCAGTGGTGACCCCGACAAGGGCATGAGGCCAAGATGTCTGTCTAAAACCACTATGGCCTTGAGTGTGACAGTGGCTACCGAGGGAGGGGGATGCCGTGGTGACGGCTGTCCCGGGGCAGGGGTGCAAGTGCGCTCCAGGCGAGCCAGCCTCCTCGCTTGCCTAGTGCCCCACCCCGTGCTCCGGATGCATGAAGGGCGGCCAGGTACCTGTGCGGCATCCCCATGATCACATAGTCCACTCCGTTCTCACTTGACTTGTCAATGATGGTCTTGAGGGCAGGAATCAGCACCTCGCAGCCTTCGAGACCAAAGCGCTTCTCAGATGACCACTTCCGCTGCAGGAACTCCTCAAACCTGGACAGGAACCAAGCCAAGTCACCAGGGCCAACCTTGCTCGCGTGGGGCTGTGGCCACACTCCAAACCCACCCACCCCTGTCAACAGGCTGTACCACACTGACGGGACCAGTGCAGCCCCGTACCTGGTGGAGCGCACGAGCCGGGCCAGCAGGGTCCGCTTCTCCTCGTTGGTGAACTGCAGGATCCCAGGCGTCTCGAATTTCTGCCGGATCCACTGGCACTGCTCCAGGTCATTGATGAACATGAACTCCACCCCAATGTGCTGGCAGTACGCCATCTGTTTTTCATGCACACACACACACACACACACACACACACACACACACACACATATATGATCACGGGGATGTCCCCCCAGGTGTGTTGACTGCCTACTCAGCCAGAAGGCTGGCAGGAACAGGTGGCCTCCCTTTCAAATGCAACAGAGCCAGCTGTGACCTGGGGCACCAAGTCTGGGCCCACAACCTCCTCTCACTCCGAACCTGGCCATGAAATACTTCCTCCACAGAGTACAGAGCCCAGTAGGCAGGGAGGGGACAGTGAGAACCACTAAGCCAAGACATGCTCCCTTCATGGCAGGAGGACAGAAGCACCAGCCCGGGGACGGGGAAGCTCCTGGGGAAGACAGGTTCTCTGACCTCAAGGTCAGACTGTGCCCAGCACCCTGAGAAAGAAAGGTCCTGTGCTGCCGGTGGATATCACAGCTCAGTGGTCACTTAAGTTTAGCAGGCTTGTATTTATTTATTTTTAAAATAAATTTATTTATTTATTTATTTATATATTTTTGGCTGCATTGGGTCTTCGTTGCTGCACGCGGGCTTTATCTAGTTGTGGCGAGCGGGGGCTACTCTTTGTTGTGGTGCGCGGGTTTCTCATTGTGGTGGCTTCTCTTGTTGTGGAGCACGGGCTCTAGGCGCATGGGCTTCAGTAGTTGTGGCACGCGGGCTCAGCAGTTGTGGCTCACGGGCTCTAGAGTGCAGGCTCAGTAGTTGTGGAGCACAGGCTTAGTTGCTCCGCGGCATGTGGGATCTTCCCGGACCAGGGCTCGAACCCATGTCCCCTGCATTGGCAGGCGGATTCTTAACCACTGCTTTTAGGAATTTAAAAAGCAATGCCCTGGTGTGACAATAATTTGTTAAAATTAATTAATTTATATATATATCTATATATATATCTATATATATATCTATCTATCTATATATATCTATCTCTTTTGGCCGCGCTGCACATCTTGTGGGATCTCAGTTCCCTGAGCAGGGATCAAACCTGGGCCATGGTAGTGATAGCACTGAATCCTAACCACTAGGCCACCAGGGAACTCCCGACAATAAGTTTTAGAGCCCACAAATGCCTTTCAACGTCTTCGCAGCAGCCATGCTGACCAAGCACTTAGAGGGCCAAGTTCTGCTTGGTGGTTCTGTCCGTGACCCCCTTTGGTTTTCACTACAGACATGGAAACTGGCTGGCACAGTGCAGGGTGAGGATGCACCTGGGATCCCAGTGGTGGGTCCAGATCTGACACCAGAGCAGGGGTGGGCACCTCTGCATGTTAATTCCAGGATAATGAAACAAAGGGACATTTGCCTGAACTCAAAATAATGGCCAACCACAACGCGCTCGCTATCATCCTAGCCAAGAGGAGGAAAATCTTGCCTAGGGACAAAAAGAGGAAATGGAGCTGGGAAAGACCTTGGTGTTTAAGGTATTTTCATTAACTCCAAAACTATATTTCCCTGATGACACCTCACGTGATAAACTGGATGCACAAGAAGCCCAGGGATGGGGGGTGCTGGCCTGCCTTCCCTGACTTCAGAGCCAGAGCGAGTCACCACTTCCACCGGAGCTGTACAGTGACAGTGCCCTGATCTACTGAGCCGCAGAAGAAAGTGTATTTCTACACAAACACATTTGAGAAAACATGGCCCAGCCACAGCGTCTGTTAACATGAACCTTGAACCTTCCTCCATCAGCTTAAAAAAGGGTGCATCTTCCCTGGGACCCAAGTCTGAGTTGTAAGCCTAGCAGAGAGGAGAGGAAGGGGTGGGGAAGAGGGCAGTGGGAGGGGAGAGGTGAGGGGAGGGGAAGAGAAAGAAGGAAGGGAAAGGGGGAGAGGAGGGGGAGGGAGGAAGTGGGGAGGAAAGAGGAGGGGAGGGGGAGGGGGCTCCCTCCTTTACCCATGGAGGCAGGAGAACACGCCCGTGCTCCTTATGCCTGATGGGCAGTATGTCCATTACTGAACAATTAAAGGCTCAAAGGAAACTATTAGGTCAAAAACAGTATGTCTCCATTATTATCAGCATGAATTTAGCTATTAACTTGGACACATAGTTACTGGGCCCCTGGATCATATTTTGTTTTTCTTGTTCTTGGCTCAATCCCCAGGAGAAAAGGGCAGGGAGTTTTAGGTGCCGATTCTTAGCTTCTCTCTCTAGTGAGACGTTAGGAAGCCAAGGAATTGCACTCGCTTTAAATATTCAAAGAGCTGCAAGTTGATTATTATGTCACGGGACCAAGAACATACTTAAGTTCTATCAGCTCACACAGCCGCCCAGTGCATGCACATGTCACGTGTAAACATACCCAACCCACCATCATCGGGTGAGTTTACACAAATATCTGTAAACAACAAGAAGGGGTATTCCGAACTGGGACAAGTCAGAATGGGAGGCTCTCTTGGAAGAGCCGTGGACGTGGGGCCCTCTGGGGACAGGGGGTGCTATGGCTGGGACCCCTGGAGTCCAGGTCCAAGTGTCCACAACAGCCCAACTCCTGGGTTCTGGCATTGGATGAAATGAGAGCGGTGCATGGCTCTCTGCCCCTTTCAAATGCTGGATCAGTACAACCTGGGGCTCGAGCAGTCGCTTGCAAACACAGCTGTGTATCCCTATCTCTGAGAGATTTGTAAAAATGCGCATTTCCAGGCTCCAAAACCAGAGCTGACTCAGTTGGTAGTAGGTGGGCCAGGAATCTCCCCAGGCGTTCCTATTCAAGCTGGCTTGGGAATGACACCCTTTATTTACCTAATGCTTTAGGACACATTTTTTAAAGTCGGAAGCAAAGTCTACATTTTGTTATGGTTGATTGTAAAAATAAGAAAACATGGATTTTCATCAACAAAATAGCAAAAAACAAAACAAAACAATTCCCTATCCCTTACATTAAAAAAAAATATAGGATCAAGAGAAAAACAACCTAGTCTGGAGGCCTCCTGCCAACACAAGTTTTTAGCAAGTCCACTGGAGTTTCTGGAAACGACTTGTGTTTTCTTACCTCCAGGCGTCGGATGATCTCCCGCAGCGGAAGGGCCGACTCCTGTCCGCCGATGAATGTGGTCGTGGGCAGGTGGAAGACCTTGTCCAGGTCAGACTCGTCCAAGCCGTAGAACCCTACGGGGGTGAGGAGAGACGGGCACAGCCATACAGGGGCCACAGTTTAGGAAAAGGGGGAGGGACTCCCCAGGGGAGAGAAAAAAGAAGAACAAAATCTAAAAACCTCTGTTATGTACGAAAATAAATACTATATTACAGCCAGAAACACAAACTTTAGCAACAAACAGAAGCTGAGTATATTACTGGCATCACAGGTAAAGGAGAATAAATTCATATGATGCATATATTAGTCCAGTGCACCAATTATTTATAATTTAGAGAAAAATGTATTTCAAGGTCCCACAGACACAAAGCAATTTAGCTTTGAAAAGGCACTGGGTAAGTCAATCAGAAAGCAAATGAAAAATAGTTAAGGAGAGAATTCAAGTAGAAAATGAGGAACTGGACTAGACTAGGTCATATATGTCTTAATGGCGATGGCATTTGTATGTGGTGAGTGGAAGCTAGGAGACTGAGAAGTGAGGGACAGTCACCAAGAAGCCCAGTGGCCTGCGGGAGAGCTGCCAGGCAGCAGGGCAGAGGCTTCCACAGCCACCTCTGATGAAGGACGGCGCCGTCTCCTGGAAGACCTCCAACTGCACATGAAGACCCATCCTCCAGACAGCGCTCGTAAGTCACAGATCTGATTATCGCTCTCCCCAGTCCAATACCGACACGTATTTACTGACTAATTGCTAAGGAACCGACTATCACTGACTCATCACTGCTATTTGCTGAGCACCACGTGCAAGGTGCCTCCTCATCTGAAAGCATATTTCAAACTGACAAACACGTGATGGAGTGGAGGGGCTCTTTCCAGGGCATTATGCGCTTGTTTCATGTTGCAATAATTATCACAGGGGAAGAGACTTGGAGGAAAACTGTCCAGTGACACTACAGGTTAGGCTCCCACCCACAAGATACTGGCTGGAGTGAGGCAAGGTGCAGGTCACAATCCCAGACGCCAGGATGAAATGTGAAACGAGCACCTACAGTCTCTAACACCTGACTGTGCAAGATCAGACAGTCTCCCATTTCCTGGCCTAATTAAGTGTAAATAAGACAGAGGGCCCAGTAAGGGACCTAAGCAGTCGCTTGCAAACACAGCTGTGTATCCAAATCTCTAGGGAATTTGGGAGAGTTGTAAAAATGCACATTTCCAGGCTCCAATGCCAGGACTTGACTCAACTGGTCACGGATGGGCCACGAACATCCCTGGATGATCCTATTCAAGCTGGCTTGGGAACGACAGCTTTAATTTATCTAATGCTCTAGGACACTTTTCTTTTTTAAGTTTTAAAAGCAAATTCTATGTTTTTCAACCTTTTTTTGTTTTATTAAAACAAAAGCAACCTGGCTTTTTTTCACCTTGGGGTGGAGGCGGTGGTGATGGTAGAGTGGCTTGGTTAAGCTATGCACCCGTTTCCTGCTGTTATTCTATCAAGAATGAGGATGGGCCATCACGTGGGCTTGATAAAGCATGGCTCTGGCCCTTCACAGCCCAGCTCTCAGTGTTTATGGAGGAAAACCAGAGTTATTTGGGGGACACTTTTCCTAGCTCATGGGAACACTCAGCAGTGGGGGCTCAGGGAACCGGGGTATCCAAAGAGTGCACACGCTGTTGGGAACATTTTGAACATTTTGATTGTGGAGCTAACCAATGACCTGTGTGCCCCAGAGGAGAACGTGGGCTTGTCGTGACCTTTCAGCATGAAGAGCCCTCTGCCTCACCATATGTGTGATTTTTCATTTCCATCACTGTGAACTGATCATTCTTGGGCTCTACTACTAAACTTCAAAACTGCTGGCCTTGCTTCTGAGTTCTTCAGTCATTTGAGAACTTAAATCTACAGACGTCTGGGAAGGTAGTATAGACATATTCCTACCTATTCCCCCACCATGTGCAACTTAAAACCCCAGATATCATATATAAAACAGATGTAAGATGACGCCAAAGGGTGGAGAAAAGAGCCAACCAGCCAAGGAGGTCCCTGGGTTTCCTTTTGGGCTCCCATATCCCAGACTTGGAGCAAAGAATGTGTAAATTTCTACAGGTGTAGACAGAAAAAGCCCCAACAAAAGCTGCTCTCTTTAAAGGACCAGGAGAAAGGCAGCCTCGCAGGACAGAAAACTTTTAGACTGTAACTGCTCTGTTCCACCCAAACATACGGAACACACTGCAGCTCCATCAACACCCTTGCCAGGCTGCAGTGCACTCTGACCTCTGACCCCACCCAAAGGTTTCAGAAAAGGCCCAAGAGGAAGCCCAAACTTTCATTTCCTCTGGGAGGTAATGCACTAGCCCACTCCCCCACCCTAATGTCAACAGAGACTTTGGGGCCCAGAATGTCCATCTCCACTGGGGAGTAACTAGGTGGGCCCCTCCCTACCAGAGCAGTGTTCAGAGGAGCCTTGCTATAACAAAGATTTAAACAAGATCCCATCTCATAATACCCAAAATGTCCTGGTTTCAATATTAAAAAAAAAAAAAGAAAAATCACTTATAACAAGAACCAGGAATATGTCAGATTGAACGAGAAAAGATAATCAATAGACACTAACACCAAAATGACACAGATGTTAGAATTATCTGACTAAGATTCTCAAGAAGCCATTATCAAATAATTTCAGTGAGCAATTAAAACATGAGACATGAAAAAAAAAATTAAGTCTCAGCAAAGACATAGAAAGTCTCTGCAAAAAATTAAGATACAAAGAAGCACCAAATGGGAAATTTTGAAACTGCAAAATATAATAACCCAAATTAAAACTTAGTAAATGGGCTCAATGGCATTATCAGAGGACAGAGGATCAGTGAACTTAAAGGGAGAACAACAGAAATAAACCAACCTGAAGAATACAGAGAAAACAGATTGGGGGGGAAAAAAAAAGGGAAGAAAGTCCTGGGGACACGTGATGCTGTAACAAAAGATTTCACAGTTGTTCTGATGAATCCTGGAAGGAGAAGAGAAAGCGGGAGGCTGAAAACTTCCCAAATATGGCCAAAGACTTACCCCACAGACTCAAGAAGCTCAGTGAACTCACAGAATAAAGCCAAAGAAATCCATGTCAAAATATGTTACAATTAAACTTCTGAATTTAAAGACAAATTTAAAGACAAAGAAAAAATCTTGAAAGCAGCCAGAATATAGTGACACTTTGCCTAGAGGGCAAAACAACTCAAGTAACAGTGGATTTCTCAACAGAGGACAAAACAACTCAAATAACAGTGCATTTCTCAATAGAAGCCATGGAGAACAGAAGTAGCACCACACTTACCAAGAGCTGAGAGAAAAGAATTGTTTCCCCATAATCCTATATACAGTGATAATATCTTATAGGAATGAAGGAGAAATCAAAACATTTTCAGATGAAGAGAACTAAGAGAATCTGTCATCCTAAATGAATGGCTAAAAGAAGTTGTAAACAGAAAGGAAATGATATCAGAAGGAATCAGACAGGAAGAAGGAAGAAAGAACATGGAACTAAAAAATACAGGTAAATAAAAGACTTTCCTTCTCCTCGTGGGTCTTCTAAATTATGTTTGATGATTGAAGCAAAATTTGTAATATTATCTGATGCAGTTCTAAACATATGTAGAGGAAATATTTAAGATAATTATATATTTTACATGGAGAGAATGAAGGGATGTAAAGGGAGGTAAGTACACTTCACTTGAACTGGTAAAATGATGACACCATTAGATTGTGATAAGTTATGTAGTGATATAACACCTAAACAGCCACTAAAAAGGCTAAAAACCACTAAAAACACAAAGAGATATGATAAAAGACTATATATAAATAAAAATGGAATTTTTAAAGTATAGGTTTAAAAACCTATAGGAAGTCAGGAAAAAGAAAGCAGAGAAATGAATAGGGACAAACAAAATGAAGGATAAAATGGTAGACTTAAGCCCTAACATATCAATAGTTACATTAAATATAAATGGTCTACTTAAATGACAGAGACTGATGGAGTCGATTAAAAAAACAGGACCCAACTATATGCTTGACTTCAAATACAGTGATTTAGGCAGATTGAAAGTAAAAGGATGGAAGAAGATATGTCATGTAAAACATGTCCAACAAAAGCAGGAGTAGCTATATTATCATCAGATAAAGTATACATTAGAGCAAAGAAAATTACTAGAGACAGAGAGGGACATTGTATGATAAAAAGATCAATCCACCCAGAAGACATAGCAATCCTAAGTGTGTGTGCACCAAACAACAGAGATGCAAAATATGTGAAAAAAAAAAAAACCCTGAGGACTGAAAAGAGACAAATCCACAGTTTGTCTGGAGATTTCAAAGCCCTTCACTCAATAATCGATTAAAAACGTAGATAGAAAGTTGCCAAAGATATAGAAAGACTCTACAACTGACAGGATCTAATGGACATTTATAGAACACTTCACCAAACAACAGCAGAGTATGCATTCTTTCCAAATGTCCATGGAACATATGCCAATTCAGACAATATAGTGGGCCATAAAAACACCTCAACAAATTTAGCAGAACTGAGGGACTTTCCTGGTGGTCCAGTGGTTAAGCATCTGCCTTCCAATTCAGGGGATGCGGGTTCGATCCCCGGTCGGGGAACCAGGATCCCACATGCCACGGGGCAACTAAGCCCACGTGCCACAACTAGAAAGAAGCCAGTGCGATGCAACTGGAGAAGCCCACGCGCTGTAACAAAAGATCCTGCATGCTGCGACTAAGGCTCGACGAAGCCAAAAACAAAAAAAATTTAGCAGAACTGAAATTATGTGGAGTACATTCTCCAACAACAATGGAATCAAACTAGAAATCAATAAGAGAAAGATAAAAGGAAAATCTCCAAATTCTTGGAAACTAAACAACACCTTCTAAATAATCCATGAGTCAAAGAAGAAATATTAAGGGGTATCAAAAAATACACTGAACTGAATGGAAATGAAAATACAACATGTCAAAGTTTGTAGAACAGCTAAAGCAGTTCTGAGAGGGGAATTTACAGCAGTAAATGCAAACATTAGAGAAGAGGAAAAGGCTCTCATCAGTAATCTATAAGATCTTACCACAAGAACCTAGAAAAAGAAGGAAAAAAAACCACAATACAACGAAAGCAGAAGTACGGAAATAAAGATAAGAGCAGAAATCAATGAAATTGAAAACAGCAGAACAGAAAAATCAATGAAACAGCTGGTTCTTTGGAAAGATCAGTAACACTGACAAACTTCTAACAGGACTAACAAAGAAAAAGAGAAGACACAAATTACCAATATCAGGAATAAAAAGGGGATATCAATACAGACCCTGCAGATATCAAAAAGATACTAAGGGAATACTATGAACAACATACACTTGACAACTCACATGTAAACAAACCATTCCTAGAACAACACAAACTGCTGTTACCCACCCACTATGAAACAGATAATCTGAATAGCTCTAACTTTTAAAGAAATCGAATTCATAAATAAAAAGCTTCTGAAAAAGAAATCCAAACCCAGATGGTTTTGCTGGGGAATTCTACTGGATGTTTAAAGAAGAATTAACACCAACTCTACACAGTCTCTTTCAAGAATTAGAGTAGGAAGAAAACTTCTCAGCTTATTTTACAAAGCTAGAATTACCCTGATACCAAGAGCAGACAAAGACAGTCAGAAAAAAAAAAATTACAGACCAATATTCCCTACAAATACAGACGTAAATACATATATATAGATGCAGCAATATGCAAAAAGAATTATATACCATGACCAATTGAGGTTTATTCCAGCAGTACATGAAGTTTGGTTTAATATTTGAAAATCAATCGATGTAATCCAACATTGATCAGGAACAAAGCAAGGATGTTCATTCTTATGCCTCTTAGTCAACATGGTACTGGAAGGTCCAACCAGGGCAATTAGGCAAGAAAAGGAAATAAAAGGCAAACAGATTGGAAACGAAGAAATAATTGTTCCTATTTTCAAGTGAGATGATTGTCTACCCAAAAAATTCTTAAGAATCTACTAAAAAAAAAAGTCCTAGAATAAATGAGCTCAGCAAGGTCACAGGACACAACATAAAAACAATCAATTGTACTTCTAGATATTAGTAATGAATAGATGGACACTAAATTTTTTTTAAAAAAGGAAGTACTAACATGTAAATCTAACAAAACATGTACAGAATTTGTATGCTGAAAACTACAAAAAGCTGATGAAAGAAATCAAAGATCTAAATAAGTGAGACATACTATGTTCATGGATTGAAGGGCAACATAGTAAAGATGTCAATTCTCCTTAAATTGATCTATAGGTTTAACACAATTCCTACCAAAATGTCAGCAAGAGTTTTTGTAAATGTAGACAAGCTTATTCTAAAATTTACATGGAAAGAGATAGGCCCTAGAACAGCCAAGGCAATTCTGGAAAAGGAAAATAAAGTTCAGCGGCTACAGTAATCAAGACAGTGTGGTACTGGTGGAGAGACACACCTATTAAAAGAATAGAGAACCTGGAAACAGACCCACTGAATAAGGCCAACTGATTTTTGATAAAAGTGTATAAAAGCAATTCAATGATAAGAAAGACAAACTTTTCAGTTAATGGTGCTGGAGCGATTGACATCCACAGGCCCAAAATAAACAAACCTTGATCTAAACTTCATATCCTATACAGAAATGAACTCAAAATGGATCATAGATTTAAATGTTAAATGCAAAACTATAAAACCTTTAGAAAAATACTGAGGAGAAAATCTTCAGGATCTAGAGCTAAGAAAAGAGTTCTTAAACTTGATACCAAAAATACGATCTTATGGATCATGGGAAAATTGATACACTGGACTATAGAGTTTAAAACTTTTGCTCTGTAAAAGACTCTATTAGCCAAAGAACAGAAACAACATAAAGGTCCTTCAATGAGTAAATGGTTAAAACAATTCTGGGACATCTATGGAGAGGAATGCTACTCAGCAATTAAGAAGGAAAAAACTAGTGTCAGAAAATCATGTTGACTGAAAAATGCCAATTCCAAAATGTTACATACTGTGATTTGTAAAACATTCTTGAAATGACAAAATTATAGAAATGCAGCACAGAACAGTGGTTGCCAGGGGTCAAACATGGGGGTGGGGTAGAAGGGGAGTAAGTGTGGCTACAGAGGGGCAGCAGGAATGACCGCTGGAGTGATGTAGACCTCTGTGGCTTGACTGCTGTCAGTGTTGGTATCCTGGTGTGATGTACTATGGTTTACAAGATGCTACCACTGAGGGAACTGGCTGAAAGGCATATGAGAATGTCTCTGTTATTTTTCATAACTGCATACAATTATTTCAAAATGAAAAGTTTAATCAAAATTAGAGTCTCACAGACATTACAAGATGGAGGAAAAAGAGAACTTCTGAGTGACACCAGGCATGGAAGGAAGACTGGCCACTGGGGTGAGTGACAGCAGGCAGATGACCCCCGGCTCCCCACTCTGGATTCTTCAAAGGTGCTCTGCCCAGAACCAAGGGTCATTAAGGATTCCTTACTTCATTAAGTAACTTTTTATCAGTACTTCAGTTGTCCTTCAAACATGGGAGGATCAAAAGGGAAAAAATGCCCAGGAAGCAGAATCTGAAAGAATCCAGAGTCCAGTCAAAGGCACAGTGCAGGACGTGGAGGAAACGATGTGCCAACATGCAGCATGTAGTGTGGCCTCGGGTCCCCGCTGGCTACAGCAGGAGCTACAGACAGCCTACGCTGAAGACGGAAGCCCAGCGAAGCGATGGTGAGACACACGTGGAGGTGAAAATGCTCTTCAGAACACAAATGGACAGAAGCTAATATGACATGGTAAGTAGCTCTACCTGTTGGATAACAGCCAAATGACAGGAAAAACATATCTCAAGACAATTAACAAACTTCAAAACACTCGACAGAGTTGTGTCAACTTTCCCCAAATTGCATGCTGGGGAAAGATGCACATCCTGTTCAAATGAACTCCTCAGCTCCAGAAAAGTGAAAGGCTCGTTATTTTCATACCTCCTACTGTTAGCATTCGAAGTCGTTCCTTGAAAACTGCAAGATCTGAGAGGCAGAGTGGGATAGCATGGGTGAGCGCAGAGGGAAAAAGACAGGTGAGAGTTAGTTTAAAAAAACCCAAAACACCCAAAACCCTACATACACCATTACCGCAGGAACCGGTAGCACAAACACTGTCACACAGACATAGACACTGAAGGAGAACAAGGGAGGGGGGATAGGTGGTCTGAGAGCTACTTTGATAAACATGGAAACGGTTCATGAACAGCTGGAATAAGGTGAATCTGAAGGAGGGAAAGGCAGCTCCCTGAGACTGAGAAGCCACCGTGTGGCGGCAGCTGAGACTTCCTCACTTCCCCACCCTGAACAAGTGGCCGACACAGAGCTCTCCTGGGAAGTCAAATCCACCCAGTCCAGACTGCTTTGGGATGAAAAAACTGGGGAAAAGAAAATGAAAAAGCCTAATTATTGAGCCCCATTCCTCAGAACTGGAGCATCAGGCAGCAGACTAGACCCAAAACCTCAAGCTCCTGCTGGACTCTAAAGAGTAGAAGGTAGGTCCTCGGTCTCCCCTCTCGAGAAGGTAGAACCAGGATGGAGGAACTCATCTGCTGAGGACACAGGCTGAGAGCCACACACGTGCACAGATGCACACACTCCTGCCCCACACCTGGAAGCTTGCCTGGCACTAGTGAAAATCAAGATGTTGATCTGGACACACAAAATACCTCCTGACGCTGGTTCCCTGGGAGGGTGGGCCTGAGGACTGAGGGGTCAGAGCATGGTCACTGGCACTGTGGCTGCTCCCTGCCCTGGGAGTAGAGAGGAAGGCCAGCCAATGCATCCTTGGACGCTGATGGCAAGAGCTCTGACTCAGAGAGGACGGAGACGCCTGCTCTGAGCGGGTAAAGCTCTCCTCCTCGCCCTCGAGGACGGCAGCACCTACCAAAGACCTCAGAGCAAGGGGCTCTCAAGACAATGGAATGTCCAGGTCCTGCACAGAAGCATGGATGCTTTGCTTAAGCCAAGGATGAAGACTCTTCATTTTTTTCCTTCAATCCTCATAATCAAGACATAGGACCACGCCAAGAAGCCATAAGCGTTGCCTGTGGGACTATCTCCCCACCTCCCCCGCCACCTCCCCACGCGCCGCTGGCCTCAAAGGGAACTGCAAATGTGCGTGTGTTAAAAAAAATCTAGTGACTTCCCTGGGGGTGCAGTGGTTAAGAATCCGCCTGCCAATGCACGGGACACGTTCGAGCCCTGGTCTGGGAAGATCCCACATGCCGCAGAGCAACTAAGCCCGTGTGCCACGACTACTGAGCCTGCGCTCTAGAGCCCGCGAGCCACAACTACTGAGCCCACGTGCCACAACTACTGAAGCCCGTACGCCTAGAGCCCGTGCTCCGCAACAAGAGAAGCCACCGCAATGAGAAGCCCGTGCACCGCAACGAAGAGTAGCCCACACGCAGCAACAAAGACCCAATGCAGCCAAAAAATAATAAAATTAAAAAAAAAATCTAAAGGCAATATGGTAAAATGTTTACATTTGTTCACTCTGGGTACTAGATATGTGGATGCTTTTATTTTTATCTGCACTTTTTGGATATTTTTAAAATAAAATACGAAGAAAAGACACAAACCGAAGGAGAGCGGAAAGAGAATAGATATTCTGGTTGTCATTTACAGAAAGCACAAGGGATTCCCAGCACCTGAGCACTTTAAAACATTTTTAAAAATTACTTCTTGATGAGCACAAGATGCTCTGCTGGAGAGACAGAGAACGGCTGAGATTTGGCCGTGTTGTTTCTAAGCGAAGCATAGCCGGCAAGAAGCAGGGATGTGCCTTGGTCTGCCAGTTCCTGGGCATCCAGGAGGGAGGACACCCCTGCAGGGGGATGTACCCACAATGACCTTAGCTTGCCCTGCCCTCCTGAGTCACTTGGGGAACGTGATTCCAACTCTTCACTCAGTGGTCTGGTGGCACCACACACTCCACACAGCAGCCAATAAATGCTAAGTAAACTGCTCTCTATTGTTCTGAAATTATGAAAGCAGATTAAAATTCAACTCTATTTTTAGCTCATTCTTCCCAGCCATCAAGGGGGCAAAACTCAACCAGAAAGAACGTTCTGGAAGGTCAGAAGGGTGGGGAGACTTCATGTCCTGCTGTGCTGGACATGAAGTAGCTAAAATGTTGCCATAATTTGGACTTTTGAATTGCCCTTTTAACTATTTAACTCAAGTTCATTTCCTAAGTTTGACAATTTGCAAACACTAATGGTAAACAGAAGTTTCACACCTTCCTCTCTTTTATTTATAGAATTTGTTTTGAGTTCTCCTTTAATTATGTTTAAATCTCACATTTAAGTAAATTTCAATCATTTTTGTCACTGTGAATAGTTATACTATAGAATTTATACAGAAACCACAGACGATGGCATTTTTAAGCTGCAATCTAACTCAAATGCTGCACTTGGAAGAGAGGAAACTGAGGGCAAGAGCTAATGAGAACTTTCTCCACGTCCCCACCCAGCCAAGGGCAGCTCTGCTGAGGCCAGAAACAAGACTGCCCCACGCCCCGTCCTCACCCCAGCGAAGCAAGGACTGGATGCCAGCGCAGGACTGCAGCCTGGAGGGGAAAGAGCACACAGGCTGTCTGGAGTTGATTTGTTTCTACTGAAGGTGGCAACAACCCCGACCCCAAGGGACTCGCTGTCAAAAGCTGCACGCTGACCCTTCTTTAGGGCCAACCAGGAGAGGCCTCGCTAGGAAACCTGATCCCGTCTGGAGACTTCCTGCCTCTCCCTAGGGAGGAATGTGGAATGTGTGCCCAGGCATCTCAGGTTGGAGCTCAACTCTCCTCCACCCGACGACGTGTGGTCGACGACGGCACAGCCTGGCATAAATCAAGATGCGCTTCTGGGGGCCACCTGGAACCTGGCTCCTAACATAACACATGCTGGGAAAAGGCCCCCCTTTCCTAAGCAGTCACCGCACAATTCTAGAACATAACCCACACCTAACTGAGAAACTGTTCTAACATTAATTTTTAAATTTTAATCAAAATAATCAATAACCCCACCATCTCAATGATATTTCTGTTGCATTCACAGTATGTTCTGTGTGCACGTGTCTCATGGTGACCCTGACATGCTGGGACCATCCAGGAGCTGGAGCATGTCGGCCAAGTCTGCTGTCTACCTGTTAACACTCTCTCTACCTGTCACTGCAGGGGCCATGAGTATTTCTAGGATGTTAGCATAGGGAACCTAGGCCAGCGTTTCCCAACCTTCTCAGAATTGGTCAGAAAAGGGCAAGAACTCAGTGGAAACTCTTCATATTTTCCACCTTATTAAAAAAATTTTGAGAGGACATCAGCCCCGCTCGCCCTGCAGACCTGCACTGGCTAGCGCTGCCCTTGGGAACGGCTTCCTGACTTCACCCAAGGCTCGCAGCTGCTCCTCCCCCCCTTGTGCTGCTCCAGCAACAGCACAATGCTCAAATACATGGGGGGTGATCACTGCCTGGGCCTCGGTTTCCCCACAAGAGGATGGAGAAATTGTGCTGCATCCACCGGGAGAAAGGAAGGGCAGCTCAGAGGTGTCATGAGTGGGACGCAAGCTTGGGGAAGGCTTCTGGGCAACAGAGGACACCGCTGCAGTCACTCACTTACCCCAGACCAACACGTGGGCCACGCTGACCCCCCCCCACCCCCGCTTTGGCAGGTCCCTGAACTGGAGCTACCCTGCTTCCTCGTCACTCAGGTTGCACCCCAGTCCTTACTACTACCAACTCCTGTGGGACCGACTCTGGGTTATTTGCTCCATTTCTTGGTTTCTAAATATATATCTTTACCAGAGAGACCAGCAGCTACTTATCTCAAAAGATGGTTAATAATCACAGTAGCTCACACCTTCATGGAGCTTAGTAAGCTCCAGGCACTATTCTAAGGAGTTTATTTAATTCTGAAACAACCTAACAGATGAGGAGACAGAGACAGAGGCACACAGCTAGCCCTGGCAGAGCCGGGCTTCCACATAGGGAGCTGGCTCGAACCCAGGCCCTGAGGTTCGGATAAGATGGTGGGCAGGAAAGTGCTCTAGGGACTGTCCAGTGTCCCTGAACAGAGCGGTCACGTTGGACCAGCTGTTTTCATAAAGACCTACATACATCAAGGGTGAGATAATTCAAGACTAACTTTCCTACGCTAATCCCATTGATCATGACCTTTATGTCACACTATTTTGAATTCTCAGGATGCAGTGCCCTTTTCTCCTGCACAGGAGGGGGCTGCCGCCCAACTCTCTCCTGGTGTTTCTGAAGGGCTCACAGCTGGAGGATGCCCAGTCTTCCTCAAATGAGCGCAGGAAGTTCTGGGCCACCTCTGTGTGCTCTGGCTTATGACCCTCGCCATGCTGACGCACAACCTCACAGAGGCACACTCGGGGCACTATTCCAGAGTTGGATGTAAGGCAAGGCCGAGATGGCCAAGAAAGAACTAGAAAGAACGACAGAGGTCCTGCCTCTGCCCCGGCCCCTGATGAGAGCTGTGAACGGAGGAGCCAGGCAGCATCAACAGGCTTGGGGGCTCTCACCCTTCACAGACTCCTGGGCTGGGGTGGCCTGGGGGGCACTTCCAAGAAAGCCCCGCCTGACCCTGTGGGCTGCGGCGGGCGCCATCCCACCCTGACCAGTCTCAAGTGGGACAGAGAAGAGCTCCAGGCTCCCCAGGCAGTGCTAATGAGCTGCGAACCACCGAAAAAGGTCCGTTTTGATACCAAGAAACTAGCAACCAGGGATGGCACAAGGAACAGGGGAGATGCAGTTTCAGACGGGAGAAGGAGACCCCATCTCCCCTGTGCCTTTCTTGTTTAAATGCTTGACTGTGCATGGGAACGCCAGCCTCTGTGGCCTGTGCCGGGCTGGCTCTGCAGTCATCCTTTTCTGGAGAGACAGCTCCGGGGCACAGGACCTTGCGCTCTCATCAGGCAGCTGGTGCCCTGGGGCTCGCAGGCCTCTCACGTAGGGGCGGGTGCTCTGCCCTGCCCTAAGCACCTGGAGGGGACTCACGGTGCTGAGGGGGCTTCAGCACCGGTGAGCACAGCTTGGGTCGGGCCTGGGTGCTGCGGGGACTAAGTGGCGAGCAAGAGGAAAGGAGCTCCAAGTGTCCTGGGGGACACTGCAAAGAGAAGCTCACTTCTGGGGTGCACTAAGTTGTCACCACTCAATAAAGTAGCAGGATTAAGCTCATGTCCTGCCGACAATCTGAACTGGCCCTATTTAATCATACTCAGGAGGGCTTCTCTAATCTGTCTTCCAAAAACTGCTAAAGTGCAGGTACAAAGTAGAGGAAACCCTGTATTACCTAGGAGTGTTTCTGAAATGAAGACAGAGCAGAGACAAACCTCTAACAGCAATCCCAGGGCCAACACTGTTTGAAATCCAGCCTTACCTGACTAGTGCCTGACCTCCCACGTCACAACTCGGACACGCCTCTAAGGGCATTCGGGCACCACAGAGCGTTAGTGACTGTTATTCACAAGTCAGATTTCGTCCCCTCCCAAAGAGCAGCGTTAGGCAGGTAGGTAATCATCAGTTCTATTAGCATGCACAGTATTTCTCAAAAACAACCTGGCCATTTAAAAATTAGTCACGTCGTCATTTCTGTAGCACAGGTTAGCAGCACGGTGACTCAGAGCAGGTTAACTTGAGAAAGCAACCGCAGGTGTGAGCCCAGCCACGCCCCTCTGCTCAAGACAGAGGGGGCACGGTGTGCGGGACTACAGCGCCTGCGCGCCGCGTGCGCCTCCCTGCGCGCGGGGACGCCTTCCAAAGTTTCCTCAGTATGATCACCGGCATTTGAGAATCGAGACACCCAAACTGCACCACCTGCTCTGGAATTCGCCCTGTCAAAGGCAGGCCACACCGTGCTTCAGAGCAGACAGCGTGTGACAATGGTCCTGAGCAGTGCCCCGTCTGGGGCAGCACTGCCCTGAGATCTGGAAACCGAAGCCAGACGAGCTGCTCTCTGGAATATCTTCTGACCCGCCTGCCTGGGTGGGTCATCTTTTTCTCTGTGCCACAAACCTTCTCTGCCCCCAAATTTTACTTTCCAATTTTGAGACTTAGACAATTGAGCTCATACGATCTGGCTGAAGAGCTGAGATAAAAATAACTTGCCCAAAACACACTAAGGTTACATGACTGATAAATGTCAAGTGATCAGAACGAAGGAAACTTAAGAGCCTTTCCCTTCCGCCTGTGGATGTCCTGGCTGCCACAGGCTGGGACACAGAGAGAGGAGCCAAGCAGCGCGGCGCTGGCCACTCTCAGACCCTCACCAAGTTTGTCTGTGGATGAGATAATATCAGCGGGCACGGAGGAGTCCAGATCAGCATCCAAAATTCCCAGGGGGTCCAGCTGTGCTACATGGTGCCCTCGTATCTACGAATGGGCCAGCGATGGAGAGGGAAGGACACACACAAAAGGACAGGAGAAAAAAAAAGAGGGAAGGGGTAAAAAAAAAAAAAAAAAAAGTAAAATTACATTAAAATTAGTGTTTACAGATTAATTCTCACCCACGTTTGAAGAAACAGTTACTGGAGCATCATCAAAATTTACACAACTAATTCCGAGAGGATCAAGTTTTGCAATGTGGTGACCCCTGACCTGGAAGCAATAATACAAGCAGTCATTAAGCAGGTCCTGTGGGCTGTGGCGAGGGGTAAAAGTTGCACTTGGTCAAACCTTTCCCTGAGAGCGCCAATGAACCCAAACAACAAAGTCAGTTTGTAAAAAACCTTACAATAGTTTGTTTTAAAGCACTATTGTGCATAAATGCTCTTTTATAAAAAGGGGATAAGCTCCTCAGGTTTTGATAAACCTGGCAGTCTAAAAGGACTCATTTCTCAGGATCCTTACACAGTTTTCCTGGATAAACAGAAATGGGATATGCTGGGGACTTTAGCTCCAGTGCGAAGGCCACTCAGCTTAGAACACGCAGAAGTCGCTAAGGAAGGTGTGGGTGTGGCCCTGCTGCGTGGGTCAGGGCACAGGGGACACAACAGCAGACAGCTACAACAGGGACCTCGGTGCCTGATCTGAACCGTTTAAAAGCAAAAAGACACAGAAAGTCCCTTCCAATTTTGTTTCTTTAAGTCTTGGATACTTTAATCCACCGTTTCTTGCTAACAATTTGGGAAGGGGAGCAGCTGCTGAGAAGTCACTTAAGGACCAACAGAAATAACTGAAGCTGAATGAGACAGGCAGTGGTCAGCACACACCAACTGTGCCTCTTTCTACAGAAACACCCACTGTGAATGGCGTGCGTCTCGTCATTTGCCCTGGGGAGAGAGCCTGACTTGCCAGGCTCCAACAGGACAGGCCCACCCTGTGCTACCTGTCCTGACACCTGTGGCAACTGGCCCCGTGGGCGGAGGGGAACGGTCCACACGGCCGTTTCCAGGAAAGAGAACGTCGGAGAGAGAACTCTGTGGTGTGACACCCCTGCTACGTTGCAGCAATGCCAGAAGAGGCAGCAGGGGAGCCCAGGTCCTGGGGGCTCCCAGAAGGGCCTCCCCGGGCCTGATTTCTCCACCTTTCCTCCTGAGAACTACTCACAGACCAGGTGGTAAGGTCTGAATTCTGGGCTCTTCTCCACGCCAGGCGGATATCCTGGAAGGGGCTTCTGGGCTCTGAGAAAGGCCATGGGAGCCCTTGGTTCTGCCTGAGCCTCCTCCAACGGGGCTGACCGCTGACCGGAATGCTCCCGGAGCGGTGGCCCCTCTGCAGGCTCAGCTGCCCTCACCTGCCTCTCCCTGCTTCCATGGGCTCCGCTTCTGTCCCCAGACCCTACAGGTTCATGTTCTCTTATCGCATTTGGGCCCTAGCAACTGAGAAGGGGAGCAGCACACCCCTCCCGGCCACTGCTCCCTCCTGGGGATCGGCACTTCCCCTGACGCCCGGGCACTGACTGCGTTTCCCTGCCTACAAATCATCCTTGCCAACCTATGGGAAGAAATAAGGGCAGGTGCTAAAGGTGGCAGAGGATCTGCTCAAACCAGGTGGGACTGCCTGGGCTCCTTTTCTCTTGTCATATGTCATTTTTGCCTCCCTCCAGCCCAGAGCAGGGAGAGAGAGCACCTAGTGTTTGGCTGGGGTGAAAGTTAGGCGACAGCCTTCACGGGGTCAGCGGGGCGCTGTCACGGGTGGCTGGCCGCTGCCACCTTACCTGGTAGGCCCTGATGAGAGACTGCACCGCCAGGTGATCCTCCACCAGCTTGTCCACGTTGGGCTGAGCCTCCACCAGGGGCTGTGCTCTGGCCACAGCTGCCAGGGAGCCCAGGCTCAGGGGGAGCGGGCTCTGGTAGGCGGTGCCCGGGGGCGCTCCGGCGTTGGTGTTTCGGAAAAAAATGTCCCACGACTGAAGACAAAGAAGGAACACACATGTCACTCCGTTGCTCCCCTAAGGCCTAGGACTCATTTTTAGCCAAAAAGAGAACCGTTCTTGGCAGGTAAGTCTTGATTATGTCCATCTACCAGTAGCCTGGCTGGGTCAACTTCTTCCTACTCTGGACAGCCTGCTTCTGCCCCGAGAGGGCGGGTTTCTCAGAGGCTGGGCCCCTGCTTCCATCATTCCCTCAGATGCGCCTCCTTACCCCCAACACTACGACGCAGATGCCCTCCCATCAAAACCCCCAAGGCCCAAGGCCGCGCAGCTCTGCCCGGCTTGCGGGTGCCAACTGCTTCCACGGCAGGCAGCCCAGGAGGCAGGTGAACAGAGGCCTTCCTGCCCCATCTGTTCCCTGCCTAGTCATCCGGAAGACCAATGCTCGCGGCCCTCCTGCCTGTAGGGCTGCAGCTGCCCCAGGTCCTCAAACCCCAACTGGGCCTCCTGAGGGGAACTGAGCACATTTAGATCCACTTTCCAGACCCCAGAGGCGTGGCACAGCCTTTGAAGCCCAGGCCTGCCTGCTTGTGCTTTCTCCCCGGACACAAAACAGAATCAGGGGGACTTCCCTGGTGGCACAGTAGCTAAGACTCCGCGCCCCCAACGCAGGGGGCCCAGGTTCGAGCCCCGGTCAGGGAACTAGATCCCAACACGCATGCCGCAACTAAGAGTTCGCATGCTGCAACTAAGACCCGGAGCAACCAAATAAGTAAATAAATATTAAAAACAAAAACAAAAAAACCCCAAACAGAATCAGGGCCTTCATGTAAGAGGCAGCCCGGAGCTCAGACCGGTGAAGCCTGAAGCGTCCCCACTGACCCCTACAGAAACAGTCTTGTCCCTAAGGGCTCAGAGTGTGCAATCAGAGGCAGAACCTCAAATCTGAGCTCTGAGATCTTGGCAAATAACCTAAATTTCTGTGCTCAGTTTTTTCACCGGTAAGATGAGGACAAAAAAAAATCTATATATCCTTCATAGTTTTTTTTTTTTTGTAAAGACTAAAGGCATTTAGCACACAATCTGGTAGGCAGTTGGCATTACTGGTAGCAACTGGTATTACTTCTGGTTTCAATTTCCTTTGTGCTAATGTGAACTAACTCCTCTTCCTATTATTTTTGGCTACTTTGTGTCTGATTCAATTTTTTCTTTGGCCATGCTGTGCAGCTTCTGGGATCTTAGTTTCCCGACCAGGGATCGAAACTGTGCCCCCTGCAGTGGAAGTTTGGAGTCCTAACCACTGGACCACCAGGGAATTCCCTGATTCAATTTATAATCTGCATAGACACTGTGAACTATAATAGTTTATCTCATACAAAGACGTGAGGCTTAAAAAAAAATTTTAGAGGTCAGAGGAACTAAGACTTAATAAAATTCCATTGCAAAAAAAATATATTAAAACTCAGAGAGTTTAGAAACATGAAAACATTGTCTTTCTTCTCTGCCATGCATTTTCGAGTTTCTAAGATTCTTCTGTCAGTAAACTCTGGTTAGACTTCTTGAAAAATCTGGAGAGGAGAAACTTCACTAGATTTTTGTTCGCCCTCCCAGTTAAGTGCTACCAAGATGTTGTCCAGATGGGCTCATCTGGGAGCTTGGGCAGGTATCGAATGGGTCTATCTGTGTCTGGGCAGAAACCCTGAGACTGGTCCTGAAGGCTGAAGGTCTTCTGGCTTTCTCAGGCAGGCTCCTTATGACATGTAGATGTACTGACTTGGACGGTCCGAGAGATGGATGCATGCTGCCGCCAATCACAAACCCCTGGGATGCGCACAGGCCTGCAGTATCACACAGGGCAGCCCGGCCTCTCACTATAAGTGTTTCTGAGCAGAGTTTTCCAGAATGTTTATATCATTCTACAATAAGAACATAGTCCTCTCGTATTCAAAAAGATTAATTAAAAAAATCAAACTATTAGGGAGATGATAGTACAACATGGTGAATATACTAAAAACCAGAATTGTACACTTTTTACATGTGAATTCTATCTCAATCACAATTTTTAAATGTTTTAACATATCTCACTATTCAAGGTTTTACTGTTTTTACCTTTCTGGTTAATTTTCGGCATGTCAGCTGATGGTAGAAGGGAGATCTGGGGTTCTCTTTTGGCAAAGGCCACAACACCGACTGCAGAGCACCGTGCATCACATGACCTGACAACCAGGGGCATTCTACATCCAGGGCTTGGAACCCCAAGACCATTCTATCCCTCTGAGTCCTCTAACAGGGGTAAAAGCAGTATGCCCACCAGAGAAGGCAACTGACTTACTCTTGTTAGAGAAAGGAGAGGATGCCTCAGGGTCAGCAGCCTTGGGCAAGGTAAGGCTGCCCCAAGCTCCGCACCCACCTGGTTCCTTACAAGGGCCTAAGGAGCAGACTCGCTGGACACCCCCAAACATTTCTGACTCTGTGAGCTTGTACAGCAGGCCATGCAAGCTCCACGCATTCTGGGAGCAGCTCTGGCCCAGGGCTCTCCCTGGCCCCCACCCATACCTCCAGTAACCGAGGGCCTGGACTAAAAGGAGCCCCGCTGATAGGGCAGGGAATGTGGCAGGAGTCAGCCCAGCCTTGCACGGCAAGAACCAACAGCACCCTGCTCCTGCCTTGTAAAACCTGATCTAGTTTCTACTTTGCCCCCAGAGGGCTCTAGCACTGGCGTCCCCACCCTTACGTGTGTCCATGCCAAGTCCTGCTCTGGACACATACCCTGGGGCTGCAGGGGGGCTGAAGGACAGGGCATGACCCTGAAACCAAGTAGCCTCTGGAGAGCAGCACACAGGATCTCAACTTTCTTCAAGCCTTAAACACTGTCTTCTGCCCCACAGAACGCATGAAGACATGTGTAGAAATGCAGTGGCAGTCGCCCAACGACAAGACCTTGGATCGAGAGGGTCCCCTGGCTGCACACCGACCCCTCACCCTGATGGGAACCAGCTGCTGACAGACCCAGAGCCAAAAGGCATAGCAAAAACCACAAGTTCACCTCTCTTTAGAAGAATCAGCTTTGAATAACAAGAACAGTGGTGGCAGCCACAGAGGTAGGAGTAGTTACCACACTGATGTTCCAAGCACCTGGAATGCCAACCACAGCCTCCTGGGGAGAGGTTCAGGCAGGCAGGAGGGACACAGGGTGGTCACCAGGCAGGGAGACTGATCAGGTTAAGTAAGACAGAGCAACCCTTACATAAACAGCATCTCTCAGGCTGGCTTACCCTTGCCAAAGCCAGCAAACAATAAAATCAAAGGATTTCCAGGGCTGACACCCGGAGGGCGCAGGCCAGGCCCCTGGGTGGCGGTGGGGCGGGGAGAGAAATCGCAGTCATCGGGCCTCCTCTCTCTGACCTTCTTTTGTGCTTGGGATAAAACTCCAGGTGATTTTCAATTGGCTGAGGACAGCGACACAGACTGAAATTCTGCTCAAGCTGGAGGTGGTCAGAAAAAACTGGTTCCTACCAGTATTGCAGAGAGCTGGGAACCACTGGGAAAGAATATGCCAGGAATGCAGCTTCCTCCTGTCCCGTAATTCACCCCCACTGCGCTCAGCTTCCCTGCAGCTCCGGCAGGCCCTCCCCAGCACGCTCTGGGCAGGTGTGGGTACCTGCACTCAGATGAGGGCCCGGCCAAGGAGCCCACCCCAACAAACAGCAAGCCCCCTTCCACCAGATCCAATCAGTTTGCACACGTGGGTGACAGAAAGTTCCTGGCGGCATACACTTTGCAAAACCCTCGCACTGCTGCTTAAAACTGGTAAATTTTCATGTAAGTCAGACCTCAAAAAAAAGTTGACTTAAAAAAAAGGCTGTGAGGGCTTCCCTGGTGGCGCAGTGGTTGAGAATCTGCCTGCCAATGCAGGGGACACGGGTTCGAGCCCTGGTCTGGGAAGATCCCACATGCCGCGGAGCAACTGGGCCCGTGAGCCACAACTACTGAGCCTGTGCGTCTGGAGCCTGTGCTCTGCAACAAGAGAGGCCGCGATAGTGAGAGGCCCGCGCACCGCGATGAAGAGTGGCCCCTCCCCGCTTGCCGCAACTAGAGAAGGCCCTCGCACAGAAACGAAGACCCAACACAGCCAAAAATAAATAAATAAATAAAAATAAATTAAAGTAACTTTCATCTAAAAAAAAAAAAAAAGGCTGTGAAAATGAAGGTCATTTTTTTTGGCTTGCAGGTTTCACCGCCCTTCAGAGGCTGAGCTTCTCTCCCTCCAGCATCTTCTCCAAGATGCCTCTTCCACCCTTCCCTTCCCCACACCTGAACTGGCTTCCGCCTTCCTTCGGCAGTAGCCTGCACCTCCCCCACTCCTGCTGCCTGGGGCGCTCATCCCCTCTCCACACATTGGCCCGCGTCATCTTCAACCTGTGGCTCCGTCACTATCTGGAGAGGGTTCCCCTTCTGATAATCGCAGCCCTCATTTGCACACATCTGAACTTGAGGCTTTGTTTACCCATATGTCTACCTGCTGCCAGTTCTGGTTCTCTCCCCGGCAGCGGCTTCCCTGCTGCCAGAATCAAGTGTCTGCAGACCCGCTGCAGGGACAGGTGACCACGAGGCTGAAGTGACTGGTCAGTGGGCCCTTTCCCAAATGAAGAGAAAGCTTCAAGAAGAGGACGCCTGTGTGGTCCCACATACCCCCTGCACGTGGAGCTTCGCGGCCTCCGTGCCATAGAGGCGAGCAGCCCTGGCCCGTCAACGGAAGTGTAGGCCGGCCACCCACCTCCCACGAGTGGGTTTAAGGCCATCAACTTGTTGCTGAAATGACTTAAGCCAAAACACGATAGATTTCAAGTACAAATAAGTATAACATTCTGGCTGAAATGAAACCAGAATGCTTTACATTTAATTTTAGATAACTAAAAGCATTTAACTGTAGTGCATGAAGGTCTGTTTTCAAAAGCCATCAGCTCCTATGCTCCCCCGTACACCTCCCAGACTTCTCACAGCCCCAACGGGCTTTCCCTGCCGCCACCAGTCCTCCTCTCCCCAATTAGAGGCAGCTCTTCAAAGCTGCAAACACATCCCTTCTCCTCTGTAACGTCTAAGGAAGTTGGTCCGGTGCTTCGCACATCGTAAGTGCTCAACACACCTGCTGAGTTAAGTTCAGACAGGTCAGACTCCTTCAAAGGCGAACATCTTGACAGGTGTGGTGTCAGATGCAACGTCAGGTGCAGTGGTAGGGCTGGTATCAGGTGTGGTGCTAGGTGCTGTGCTCCCTGGGACGTCAAATGTGGTGCTGCGGGCTGTTAGCTGTGGTTCTAGGGGTGGTATCAGATGCAGTGTTAGGTGTGACGCGAGGTGGATGCCAGGTGCTCGGTCTGGCGTGGTCCTAGGTATGGTGTCAGGTGTGGTGCTAAGTGCTGTGCCAGGCGGGGTGTCAGGTGCAGCAGTGGGTGCGGTGACAGCTGTAAGACCGTGGACCGTCCAGAGTCCTCATCTCAGATAAGGTGCTGACCTCAGTGGGTGTGGGAGTGCTAACCAGGGGACGCGGGTGTCAGTGGTTCAGTGAGGCAAGCAGACTTTACCCTGTTGATTGTCAGCAGATCGCCAGAGTCTCAGGGCCAAGTTCCTGTCTGTGAAGGTCATGACAGAGACTCGTTCACGAAGGGTTTGGTTTTGGAGGGGTCGCAAACCTGCTACCAAGCGCCCTTCCCCACCCCGTCTCAAAGGCCCCCGATGTGTGTCAGATACGCGGGCCAGTGCAACTGGGTGACGTACCAGGGCCACGCACAGGCTGAGCCCACCAGAGTGGGCCTGCCTGCTGCCCGCCTGCTCCTGGGGGTTGGGGGCCCCAGTCCTGACCCCCACAGGCTGGGCGAGGGCCAGGGAAGTCGCTTCAGCTCTCTGTGCCTCATTCCTTGCCTATAAAAGTAGGGAGCACAGGTTACTTAGGACACCCCTATACTTGTGTAGCTTTTTACACCTTAAAAAGCACCTGTAGGTATACTCATATTTGTTCAAGAAGCTGATGATCAAAGCTTAACCCGAGGGTTACTAATGCTTATTCTAGCTGCTCAATTCTATGACTCTGGGTTCTGGACTGACCAGACCACTTTCTCTCGTCCAAAGTCCCCTTCAGATGCCCTGCTGTCTCGTTTCCACCTTAGCTATGGAACAAACCCCACCCACCCGCATTATGCACCCTGGTCTAGAACATGATGTCACCTGCTAGCCACCACCACCCTCTGCTGGGCGCCCTGCCAAGGACCCTGACGTAAAACACCATGCCGGGGATGGGGTGGGGCAGCCTCTGGCCACCTCTTGAATGGACCAAACCCCAGGCTCAAAGGCCATCACAGTTGATAAACTAATGACTGCCGGCTCTGGAAGTCAGATGCCAGCACTGTCACAAACAACCATATCATTATGTTCTGATACTGACAATGCTTTTTAACTGCCACAAACGTGAAATTCAAAGGAACAAGTGACCAAGGAAAACACATGCATGGCCAAACAAGGGTTTGGCAGGTTCAGGCTAATTCAGTCAAATAAATGGACAGGCAGCAGCTCCCTGAGCCAAGGATGGTCACCTGTGACTCGCTGGCCGACAGGTGCTGCTCTGAGGCTGCACGTCTCCCTACTCACCCTGCACAGGGGCTCTTCCAGCTTAGAAAGTGCGCTGGCAAATTCTGCATTATTTCCTAAGCGCCTAGCTTTCTGTGCACACCAGCCCAGCTATGGCGTGGAGCTGAGTGATTCATGTCTGTGCTGTGTATGAAAAGCCTGCATGGGGCAGTGTCTACCACCCTCCTGGTGTGCCCTGTCTGTGCCAACTGCTGGGCTCCATGCCTTTCCTGAAAACACCGTGTGGGACTATCCAAACGTCCCGACGAGACGATGCCCGGGGTGAGGGGGCGAGAAGACCTGCGGTGGATGGCCACAGACCTGCACAAAAGGTTCCTGCTTCAGGGCTAGGCAGTCTCGAAAGACATGCATAGTGCTGGGCTGCAGACCCCTCCAACCACAGGCAGGGCCTTGCTCAAACTGTCCCCAGTTGAGGACGGGCAGGGCCATGTCCCGACCCAGCTCACTGCCCACCACCACGTCTAGGAGGCACCAGGACCTGGGCCTGCCTGACCTGTCACCACAGACCTATTTATACTGGGAGCAGTTAAACTTGGGGGTTCTGCTTGGGGATGCCTCAGCCAGAGAAGCCAAATGAATTGTGCTCGATTAGAGTGATGCTGTTATTTTTAAAGCACAGTGTAGTACAGGCGAGAGAACATCTCCAGACAAGTTCTACTATCTTCTCTCTGTATGGGTGTACAGGTAAAACGGCAATAAACACCCAAGATTAGCAAAGAAAAGCTGCCTCAGCTCTTCTCTAAGGAATCTGCTGATAGAGGAATGATACTCCCTGGGTTTCTGCCCTAGACTAAAGGCAGTGGCCCATCAGATCATTATAGAAAGGACTGTGGTAGGCTGCCCAGTGGCCATATGTCCTCCCAGGTCCACAAAAGGCCCCCTGCAGTGGCCATGTGGCTCCTCCACTGGAGGTGAGCCCTTGGGGGCTGGCCTGAGACTTGCTTTGACCAAGGCCATGGGTGGGAGTGGCAGTGTGAGTTCTGGGTGGGGCATCCAAGGCCTGCAGCCTCTCCCCCCTTCTCCTCTTGGAGCTACACTGAGGACTTGTGAGGGAGTCTCTCTGGTCCCCTGGCTGATGGCAGGGCCTGGTGATTAGGTAGCACCAAGCACCAGATGTTAGGGGGTCCTTTGCGGGGCTGCAGCCTGGCCAAACCTCAGCTGCACGGAAGCTGGGAACCATGAGAAAGACTTCACTGGTGGTGTTTAGAGTTGCCAAGTCTTGGGGTGGTTTATTACACAAACGCTCATAGAAACCAGACTTTTACTGCAGGAAAATATCATACGCAGGACGCCTGTGACGGCTCTCATGCGCAGTTTTTCTGGCATTCCTCAGGAAGTGAGAGCCCTTGCCCTCTGCCTGGCTGTCCGCACCCAACAGTGCATTCTGTCAACTCAGAACTGCGACTCTCCAGGGCGGCTGTGCGGGACCACAGTGGGCATCTGGTCCCCACGCGCCTAGTGGATGGCCCCACCTGGAGGGCCTAGCCCAGCTGAGCCAAGCCTCAGGCTCCGAGAGAATTCTGGCTCTGCGAGTCAGGACCACTTAAGAGACAAGGCCCTAAACTCACAACCTGCCCATGGATGGCAGAGTCCAGAGCCCAGCAGACCTTCAGACCCCTCGTGGGGGCCTGGCACAGGCGGAGTCGGGGAGTGAGTGGCCTAGGGGCTCTGGGCGGACGATGTGATCACCATCACAGCCCCTTTCTGGGAAAGGCCCCAAAGAACACCTCCCGCTGACAACGCGCTCCTTCTTCCCTTCCCCAGAGAGGAGGCTCCAGGCAGGTGGCTGGGGCAGAGCTCGCTGCGCCCTTCTCAAGAGCTGCCCCAGGGACTTCCCCGGTGGCGCAGTGGATAAGACTCTGAGATCCCAATGCAGGGGGCCGGGGTTCAATCCCTGGTCAGGGAACTAGATCCCACATGCATGCCACAACTAAGAGTTCACATGCCACAACTAAGGAGCCTGAATGCCACAACTAAAGAGTCTGCCTGCCACAACTAAAGAGTCCGCCTGCCACAACTAAGACCTGGTGCGACCAAAAAAAAAAAAAAAAAAACAAGCTGCCCCGGCCCCGAGGTTGACTCGCTCCTTTCTTGCTCTTGGTGTCCACCTTCCCCTTGAGGTTGCTCTGGATCTCTCTCTCCAGTTATCACTGACATTTAAAAACCCACGATTCTTGCTTAAAATACAGTACAAAAGGACAGTCATTAAAAAATCACGCTCCCAAAGATGCAGCACGCCTTTACTCCCAGCCCGCCCTCTGGCCACCGCAGGCTTAGATAGCCCTCCATCAGCGCCTGACACCCTCACTTTCTGCCAACTGCTCAGGGGTCCACACTCCCACAGCGTTTCACAAACTAATCCAACACCCCTCGGCTTGATCTCGGGGCCTCTCCATGTACGTCGCAGCTCACACTGCTGGTCTTCACTTTGCTGCCTTGGGCTCCTGGCGCCGAGCCTCCCAGGAGCCTCTGTGAGTGCTCGCTGAGTGCCCCCCGGCCCTCCCCGGGCCCCTGCGGCCCTCTGCCTTCACACGTGCCTCTTCTGGGTACAGCCACCCTGTCCCTGGCCAGGCCCCTTCCTTACCCTTCAAAACTCAGAACAACTGGCGCTTCCCTGCAGAAGCCAGTGGGGTTTACTCTGTATTCTAACTGTGCTCGGCTTCCCGAAGTCCCCACGGGCCCACGAGCTAGCGGGCCCTGCACACTCACACCTCCTGGCAGCCACTCGACTCAGTCCTCCAATAAAACTGTCACGAGCTGCAAACTGCTACACACATAAGGTGAAGGCACTGCTTCAGGACCCTTACACTTTCCAAAGGTGTTAATTTTATGTCCCTGACGGTATAAACACAAATCCTTTAAGAGTAAAACACTATACTGAAGTTAGGGAAGATGTCCTTAGTTGGTTTAGTCGATTTAACACAAAAAGTCACCAGGGTTGAGATTCATCCTGATTTAGGAAGCTGAGTATGGAGGGGGAACTTCAAAGTGAGGTTTAACAGCCTCGATCACTGAAAGCCCGTGAAGTATACCACATGTGTGTTTTTCCCCAAGGCCAGCAAAGAACTAGGGCGAACCGCGGCTGAGTTTTTAAAGTGCAGCCAAGGCAGTTTCAAAGCTGCAGAATGAAAAGGAACGGTGTCACCCCATACTGGGGACAACGTGTGTCTCTTTCTGCTCTGCTTGTCTGGTTCAATTACAGAAAATAACAGCATCGTGTTTCACGAGCATGGAAGGAAAAAGCAGAAGTGCCCGGGCCAGAAGGGTGGCATGGCCGAGCTCAGAGAGGTGGGACCGAGAGTCTAGGATCTGCACGTCGAGCGCCGCACAGAGCTCTTGTGGCGACCACACTGGACCAGAGAGCTGTTACTACACGTGGGAGCTGGCCCGCAGAAGGCAGGAGAGGAAATGGATGCAGTCAGCAAGACGAGGAAGACAGGCTTTTAGGAAGTGGGCAGAGGTCACTGAGAAGGCCCAGGCAGGGGAAGGCAGGGGAAGGCAGCTCCGATGCACCAAGGACGGCCATGGTGGCCCAGTGAGCAGGGGCACAAAGGGCACCACAGGGTGGAGAGGGCACACGGCCCGACCCTGGGTCCTCCCCGCAGGGCTGACACCACGCTGTGACTGTGGCGGGGGTGGAGGTGAGGGCGGGCACCTGCTTCTGCTGCACAGGAGGGGCCCGGTGAGGGCTCAGCAACTCTCAATTACCTGTCTGTGTGAAACACTAACAAGGGCAATCTGGCTTTGACTCTGTTTTTAAGACATAAATAAAAATAAGATGCCACCATCTGACTTGTCCCCAGCATGGCCAAGACCTTAATGAGGGAGGGCTTCGCATGCTGACAGAACAGGCCCTGGCTGACGGGTCCTAGGGGTTCAAGGAGCGAGCTACACTTGACAAGGTGTTTAAGACTGGAGCGCAGAGGCCGGACTGGAGAAAATGATGGGGAAGAGACGGCTGTCTAGGAGAGGACCACACCAAGGGACAAAGAGGAGAGGGATGGCGAGATGGAGTGCAAAGGCAGACCCTGGGCCGGCCAGGTAACTGGGCGCAGAGGCACGGAGAGCGCTCGGGGGCTTGCACCCCTGAACTGCTTGATTACTTTACCACAAACATAACATTCCCCATTAAACATTTAGAAATAAAAGTTTTCTTTAAAAATAGGGATGCGACAAAATTATAAAGTAAATTATAAAGTCAAACGTGAAAGGGCAGCTTTAAGGTAATACAAACAGCTGAATATAGACTGAGAATGAGATTATAGTATTAGAGAAGTATCTTGTTAATTTTGTTAGGTGTGGTGAAGAAACCATTCCCTTGATAGAGCCACTCAGATGCATTTATGACAGAAAAGTAAGTGGGGAAGGAACAGATTTTTAAAGACTGGCAAACTGCAGAGAGCTGCTGAAGTTGCGTGATGGGTCTCCTCACGGAGGTTCATTTCACACTCCTGTCAACTGGGGGAGGAAAAAAAAAGCACAACGTGAGAGTTGTGAGTTAAGTTTTATTTGGGGCAAAATGAGGACTATAGCCTGGGAGACAGCATTTCAGAGAGCTCCGAGAAACTGCTCTAAAGAGGTAGGGGGGAAGGTCAGTATATTTGTGATTTTGGTGAAGGGGGAGTACATGCAATCGAGCACATATTTTCTGCAGAAGGTTGTTGCTAGTCACGAGGAGCACACAGCACCATGAAGGATTTTAGTGCTTTTCTAGATACAGGGAGATGACAGAATTGGGCTCATAAAATCTTCTCCTGAAAATATCTATCCGAAGACCTGTTCTCCCAGCTTTTCCCAGAGCACAGAGTGCTTCATTCCTGATCTCCACCCCCTGAACTCCTTTCAGGGGGTGTTGAAGGTCAGCAGCTGCAGAGTTCATAATTTGATCCTTGTAAAGGTAGATGGTAAGTGTCAATTTGTAATTGACACCCCTATTGTATGTTTGAAAATGTCATAAAAAGTTTAAAAAATAATAGGAAAGCAGAGCGTAGAAGGGCAGGGAGGGGGAGATGCTAAATTTGTGCTGTTTCTGATGAACACAAAAAAATTCAGTTCTAGCAGTTCCTCATAAGCCCTCTGCAAAGGGAGGGAGGAGAATGATGACAGAACCAGCTCTCAGGACAAGGAATTTGACATCCCTTATCTGACGCAGAAATGAGAGATCAGAAAGATGATCAATCTAAATCTTAAAACCTAATTTTCTTTATCTCTCCCTAAACTATTTTTTCTAACACAGAGCACAAACGAAGCATTCTTAATAAAGCCAACGATTTCCAAGGCCTTCCGTGGGTCACAAATGCCTTTGAAAATCTGATGAAAGCTCTGGATCCTGTCCGTCAAGAAATGAGCATACAACAGGTATTGGGCCTAACTCAACTTGGAGAGGCGATCAAGTCCACTTTGCTGGGATGGCCGTGGAGGGACACTGCCATTGTAAATGTCCACTGATTTACACCATCCTGTCCCTCTCCCTCAAGAAGACGCTGTGTCCCCTGGAGAATCCTGACACAGAAACCAGCACATAAAATCTGGCCCAAAGACGCCAATCTGCATGTATTCTCTTATTAAACTGAAAAGTCCTTTTTTGAGATCCTTTACCCATATCCCCCGCAGAATCTCTCAAAGAGGTGCTAAAGAGGTGCTTGCTCTGACCCGCGGAGCCCAAGGACCCAATCCTCACTCTGGATTCTTCCTCAGCAGGCTGCATCTGTGCCTGTCAGTAGTCCTCTCACTGTGCTGTCCTCATCCCTGGGACAGATGGACACAGTGACCATCCCACACAACCTGAGAACCCCCAAGCGTTACCTTCCTTGACACCATGTGATAAAAATACTTTTCAAGAATAGGTGGAGCACAACTACTGAGCTCGTGTGCCACAAGTACTGAGCCCGTGCGCCTAAAGCCTGTGCTCCGCAACAAGAGACGCCACCGCAGTGAGAAGCCCGCGCACCACAACAAAGAGTAGCCCCTGCTCGCCGCAACTAGAGAAAGCCCGCGCGCAGCAACGAAGACCCAACGCAGCCAAAAATAAATAAATAAAAAATAAATTAAAAAAAAAAAAAAAAGAATAGGTGGAGCACAGAGCATTTTTAGGGCAGTGAAAATATTCTCTCTGATACTATAATGGTGATACATGGCATTATGTATTTGTCCAAAACCACAGAATGCACACCACCAAGAGTGAACCGTAATGTAGACTATGGGCTTTGGGTGATGATGACACGTCAATGTAGGTTCATCAACTGTAACAAATGTTGTAACTCTGGCGGGGGTGTTGATGGCCAGGAGACTGCATGTGGGGGGCAGGGGTACATGGCAAATCTCTGTACCTTCCCCTCAATTTTGCTATAAACCTAAAACTGCTCTACAGAATAAGTCTTTTAAACAATTTTTTTAAAGCAATAACGATAACAATATTAATACAAATACTAATAATGGTAACAGCCACTGTGATGCTTTCAGCCCCACTTTCCAGAGCTCTGCACCACAGAGCCACAGTGTGCTTCTCCACTGCAACCCATTCCCGTGACACCAGGCATTCACACACGGACGTTCCCCGACCTAGATCCCTGTTAACTCGCAATAACTCACTCAGGTGCTATTCTCCCTAAAACCAAATATAACTTAAGAAAACTTGGTTGGTTCCACAAAGAGGTTACGTCTGAGAAAAGGAAGGCAAGGGACAGCCTGGACACAAGATGTAAGTCTGATTCTGAAACCTCTGGGCTAAGTTTATTTGAGAGATAACCTCGTAGCAACGGTCTTCAGAAACCGCTAATATCTGACATCACAGGCAGAGGCACTTCTCTCCGGGCAGTGCATTTGTCTACAGTCTTGGGAAACACACCCCAGATCTCCTCCCATAGGAAACCAGGTCTCATCTTGCTCACGGAGCAATGCAGCTTCCAGGTTGCCACGGAAACCTTGCTGGGCAAGGAGGTTCAGACCAAGAGGCGGCATTCCTGATGAAACGGGGCTGGTGGCTCCCGCAGTCAAACGTACCCAATCTAAATGTCACTAATGCTTCAGGGTAAAAGGGTAAAGCTTACGCTCAAGCGCCCAATGGAAGCAGGCTGCCTTTAGATAACAAGTCTCTAAAATTCACAAGGAAAGAGCCAGATCAACAGTGACGACAGCCAGCCTCCGGGGGGCACTTCCTCTGCGCAGACCCTGAGCACCTCACACATACTGTCTCCTTCACACACCCCGCAACGGGGCACAAGGAGTCTGAGCAACTTGGGGGTCTACCCTCCAGCTTCCGCTGGGCCAGCTGCCTGACCTGAAAACCAAGAAACGGTCATCAAAACCCATACATATCACTGGCCAAAATGCTGTGAAGAAGTGCTCCCACTAGGCACGCTCTGTATCAAGTAAACGTGTGAATAGAGAGGCTCTAAGGAAGAGCCTCACTGGTTAACACAGAGAAATTAGAAGGAAGACTTCACAGAATTTACTTTCATATACAAGAGAAAAACGTGAACATACTGATCTAAAATGTCATTTATACAGAAATCACATGAAATGGTTTTCAGGTGTTCCGAGGACAGAGGGACAGAGGAGCTTCCTGCGGGGTCTTTCCTTCCGTGGGCTTCCTTTCTGCGGCATCACCATCCTGCAGCAGCCTTGGTGAGAGCCTCGGAGTGGTGCAAGTGCTTCTCTACATCCTTGCCGGTTTAACACGTTGGCTGTTCCAGGGAGCAAGGCCTTGAGCGCGCCGCACACGGAGAGAGGGACACGCCCCTCCAGAGAAGGCGGTTCCAGTTGGGTCTGGTGTGACGGCCGAGCTGGGCTGACGCAAAGAACTCGGGTCGGTGGGGCTTCCAGCCACCTGCCTGCCTTCCTTCTCGACGGTCCTCAGAACACATGCACTTACCTGGACGGCCAGCCACCATCGGCCAAGACTGCAAACACACGAAGACACCTGCTCCTCTGAGCCTTACCTTGTGTACACTTTTGGGGTTTTCCAACCAAGCATAGTACATTTCCTCCACATAGTTCGAACTAGTCCCGCTGAGGAAGGGCTCCGCAGCAACGGGGGCAGTATAGCACCGGATCTGCCCAAACGTCCTAGCTGCTGCTGGTCTGTTTTGTGAAAATGTCTTCACAGTCTGGGAAGCCGTCAATGGCCTCAACTTAGCAGCACAAGTCCTTAAGTGAAACATTCTTGTCCTGAAGTCTCTCACGACTGTCTGCACCAAAAAAAGAAAGAAAAGTTAGAAAGAGCATTGTAGCAGACAAGGCTACTGGGGGAAAACCTCGCAGACTGTGGCTGGAGGAGAAAGACCCTGTAAATGCATTTGTGGCCGCGTGCCCTGCTTCAGAGAGCACGACACAGCAGGAGGTAGTCAAACTGACCAACCTTCTATGTACAGGGCCTGTGCTCGACATGGGGAGGAGAGAACACAGCTGCAGAGGTTATGGTCTTCGCCTGCAAGTTTCAATCTAGTTTGAGGGATACGATATATCATGATAAATATGTGACGCCCTGTAAGTTTATACGTTGTATAAAACAATTATAGGAAAAGGCAACAAAGATTAATTAATGATTAGATTAATATTAATTGTAAAATGAGAAAGATACTTTCTAATCTATCTGGAGACTACCGAGTACCCGCTGGACTCACGGTATTCTGGAGAACACGGAGACATTGGAAAATTATTTTGCTCACCCTCAAATAATTTATCTTTGAGCAGCAAAAAAAAAATGTAAAAAATTAAAACTTACAGCGACAGCACTGAGTGCTTGAGAGGCACAGAAAATGCCAACAGAACTCCATGGGAGAACCCACTCCTCCCAGGTGTCCCTTTCCAGCGGCTGGGAAAGCTTGGGGACGGGCGTGGAGGACAGGGGGGATTCAGCTCTGGAGAGGTGGGGACGGCAGGCATTCTAAATATAAGAATCAGGAGGAGGAAAGACAGAGAGGTGGAAAGGTGCGAAGAACACAGGGGAGGAGCAAGAATCGTCTTGTCTGCAGGAGAGGTGGACTCGCTGGACAGCCGGGGTGCTGACCCCCGTTCCTTAAGACTGGGAGCGGGAGGAGGGCTGACAGCGAGGGAGCGGGCTCCGCAAGAGGAAGCACGGGCAGCAAGGACCACAGAAGCGTCTACCTACCTTGGGGCGCTCTATGGTCATCAACTTGACATGTTAGGACTCTTCACGAACCCCACCAACTCCCTAGAAGGCAGGCGCTAGCTCTTGTTTTACAGGTCACCTTTCTGAGTTTAAGTTTTCCCCAAGGTTGAATGGACCTTGAGTTTGAGGATTGTAATTTTACTAAATCTAGTATGTAACTCTATCTACACTAGCCATTTTACAAAAGCAGCTGATGCACCCACCAGACCATGAAAGAGTTCAGACTGTCCCCGGAGGGGTCTTGAACCACTTCCAAGCATCTTCCAAGTCAGAATCCAGATGCCTCCGGGAAGGGACCCAGTCAGGAAGGGATAAGGACACTGTGCAGTTCCTCTCCCCATAAAAATCCCGGCACCTTCCCGTCAAAGCGAGAGAGGCTGTGGGAGGGGAAGGGAGCCCCAGGGCAGGGGCGAGGCTCACCACAGCCCTCTGCCCTGAGATACGGTGCCTGCTGGCCTAACACATGGTTGCCCTTAAATCTGCCTTGAAGCAAGTGCCCTGGCTGTAAAGTTGGAATTACACCCCACCTCCACTCCTGCCTGAAGGAAATCCAAGCTCTGAGACATGCTGAGAACTACCCAGAAATAAATGTTACATAAACTATCCTCTACACTGTTTATAAGAACCCTTCCTCTTAAGCCAAATATGATCAGAATACGCATAAAGGACACTGACAGAGAGTGTGTCTGGCCTGTTCTGCTGCTCAGAAAAGACAGGTCAGCAAAAGGGAAAAGCGGAACAGGTACTTTAAAAACAAACTAAACAACAAACAAAAACTTGCTCCTTAAAAATTAGAGATGAACAAGCCTATATTTTGCTACAGAATGCCATCTTAACTCCTTTTCTTTTTAACCTTAAGTAACTTCAGTAGTTCTTCCTACCTCCAGCTATACTCCCATTTTCTCTAATAGGCAGACAAAGAAAGACACTGATGGCAAAAATACTACTACTGCTGCTTTCCACGTTAATTTTAAAAAAATTCAGGTCCAAAGGAAAACACTCATTTCTTTCCTCCAATGTCATTATTATCTAGGCAGCTTGAAACACTTGATGGCCTCTGAGTTGGGGTTTTCTCCTAGAACACAGCAGTATCATCACCTCCAGTAACTGTCATTACTCAGTTGCTGCGGTACCCAATTAACAGGCACCACACTGACAAGCACAAAACTGCTTGTTTCATGTGTTCTTCCCAATGCAGTCCTTCCAATATGATACTATGAACAAACCACGTTACCTAGCTATCTACAGTCACCGAATCTGACAAATAGCTCAGTGTTGCCGAGCACTGTTACTAGCAATTTTCAAACTTCCCTTAAGATGACTCATCGGAAAACCTGCCCTTCAGCAGATGGCTCAACATCCCCAGCCTCCACCCCGGGAAGACCAGGAACAGCTGTTCTCTATCCACGATCTGATGGACCCACAGAGCAGACAGCAGGTATATACATTTCAGATTTTGGTAGGTTCAGATTCCATGCTTCCAATTCCAGAGTCAACATTATGAATAGTGCAACATTTTTGGTAGAAACATTGAATTGTTCACTTTCATGAAAGCTTCGGGTTGTCCAAAAAGTCCAAGTGTTCTGACTTGTGGTTTAGAACAATATTTCTACTTGACAAGGGGGCCAGAAATTCTCAATGGGGAAAGAACAGTCTTTTCAACAGATGGTGCTGGGGCAACTGGAGATCCACATGTGAAAAAATGAAGTTTGGACCCTTGTCTCACACCATATACAAAATTAACTCAAATGGATCGAAGACCTAAATGTAAGAGCTAAAACTGTAAGACTCTTTGAAGTTTTATAACTTCCAAGTTAAAATGGAATAAATCTTCATAGCCTTGAGACAAACAACGTGTCTTAGTTAGGACACCAGAAGGACAAACAACAAAAAAAATAGACAAACTGGACTTCATCCAAATAAAAACTTTCGTGCTTCAAAGGACACCATCAAAAAAGAGAAGACAGTCTAAGAGTAAAAGGAATATTTGCAAATCATACAGCTGATAAGAACTCTTATAATTCAATAATGAAAATAAAAATAACCCAATCAAAAAATTGCCAGAAGTGACTTCCCTGGTGGCGCAGTGGTTAAGACTCCACGCTCCCAATGCAGGGGGGCCCGGGTTCGATCCCTGGTCAGGGAACTGGACCCCACATGACGCAACTAAGAGTTTGCGTGCCGCATGCAGCACAACTAGGAGCCCTCGTGCCACAACTAGGACACGACGCAGCCAAATAAATAAATTGATTAATTTTTAAAAAATTGTCAAAGGATACAAACAGACATTTTCCCAAAGAAGACACACAAATGACCAATAAGCACATTAAAAGATACTCAACATCATTAGTCATTAGGGAAAAAAATGCAAATCAAAACCACAAGATACCACTTCATGACCACTAGATTAGATACAATCAATACAAGCAAGTGTTGGAGAGAACATGAAGAATTTAGAACCCTCATACAATTCTGGTGGGAATGTAAGCTGGTGCAGTCACTTTGGAAAACAGTTTGGCAGTTCCTCAAAAAGTTAAACATAGAATTACCATATGACTCAGCAACTCCACTCCTAGGTATACAACCAAGAAAAACAAAAACATACGTCCACACAAGACCTTGTACACGGATGTTCACTGTAGCATTATACAAGCCAAAAAGTGGAAACAACTCAAATGTCCATCAACTGATCAATGGGTATTCAGAATGTGGTATAGCCATACCATGTAATAGTATTAGGCAATGTAAAGGAATGAAATACTGACATCTCTTGCAACATAGATGAACTTTGAAACTTTTAAGTGAAAACAGTCATTCACACACAAAAAACACAAAATGTTGTATGACTTCATTTATATGAAGATGTTCAAAAGAGGCAAATTGATACAGACAGAAAGCCCAGGACTGGGGATAGCAAGGATAAGACATGACAACTAATGGGTATGGTTTTTTTTTTTTTTTTTTTGGGCGGGGGCGGGGAATGAAAATGTTCTAAAACTATTGATAGATAATGCTGATGGTTTCACAACCTTCTGACATACTGTAAAATGTTAAATTGTACAATTTAAATGGGTGAATTGTATGGTATATGAATTATACCTCAATAAAGTTTTTTGCTTTTAAATGTTTGTGAACAGATTTGCCCAAACCTAAACTTTATTTTTTATTTTTTTGCCACACCGCGCGGCATGTGGGATCCTAGTTCCCCAACCAGGGATCAAACCCGCGCCCCCTTGCAGTGGAAGCATGGAGTCCCAACCACTGGACCACCAGGGAAGCCCCTCAATAAAGTTGTTTTTAAAAAAGTCTAAGAAGAAACATAAACGAGCCTACCCCTGTCAATAAAGTACACAAAGTGACACTATCTGTAACCCATTAATTTCAAGATGCAAGTATAAATCTATACATTTGAGAAAAATAACATTAAAAAACCCCCCAAAACCAAAGCAAAATTTGTTTTTAAGGGTTCAGTGCTCTGTCCTTAGGAAAATAAAACAGAACTTTATCTGTGCCTGGACATTCCCCAGTCAGGCAGCACACACCTTACCCAAGGCCACCTCCCCATTCACAGGATGAGGAGATAAACTGACTCTCGAAGTCTACCACCCTCATGCTGGCTAGGCAGAGGAGTAATTAAAGAGGCAAAAACAGCCTGGGCAACTTCTCAGGACATGAGTCTTTTAGGGAAAAACACATGCATCATTAAATGATTGTTACCATTGTGTGTCGCCTAAGAACCATTTTTAAAAAACTTACCTTGAGAGGTTTTTTGTTTTTTGTTTTTGTTTTTGTTTTGGACGCATTAAGATTTTCATGATGAACCAAGAAAACAATGCTTACTACATACCTATGGCTGTTAATCCATTATTCTAGTTTTAGCAGTGATACAAAGACATTATGTACAGAGAGAGCACAAGTACCAATTTTCTCTTACTGGTTGAGAATCTCAAGAGGATGCAACGTCTTTCACTTGTGATGCCTCATCAAACATAAACTGAGGGGTTGAGAGGTAGTGCAGAGTACGCTTAAACTACAAAGGTATTTTGCCATTATTAGACAGAAACGGCGGTTGAGCCTGCAGGGCAAACAGGCAGAGTGACTCTTCCTTGCTGTGTGAGCCTTAAATGTGTCACTTGATCTGTGTTCAGTTTCCTTTGCCATAAAGTGAAGGAAGCAATCACTTCTGCTCCCTCAATGTTTTTTGTAACTATGATACAAACATGAAAGAACTTTGCACACTTTAAAAGTACTTTTATGGGACTTCCCTGGTGGCACAGTGGTTAAGAATCCGCCTGCCAATGCAGGGGACACGGGTTCCAACCCTGGTCCGGGAAGATCCCACATGCCACGGAGCAACTAAGCCTGTGCGCCACAACTACTGAGACTGCACTCTAGAGCCTGCGAGCCACAACTACCGAGCCCACGTGCCACAACTCCTGAAGCCCGCGTGCCTAGAGCCCGTGCTCCACAACAAGAGAAGCCACCGCAATGTGAAGCCTGCGCATCGCAACGAAGAGTAGCCCCCACTCACTGCAACTAGAGAAAGCCCACGAGCAGTAACGAAGACCCAACACAGCCAAAAATAAATAAATTTATTTTTTTTTAAAATGTATTTTTATGACTAAAGGACTACAACCTACCAGAAAAAAAAAACAAAAAACCCACTCCACAACTAATGATATGTCTTAAAAAGCTGAAGTTCCCAAGGTAAAACTAAACAGAAGTAAATTTGGAGTGGGTAGCTGACCAGATTGCTGGGGGGGCACTTCCACCTCTGAAGTGGGAACCCCAAACAAGCTTCAGTGCATGGGTCTGAAGACTGATCCATCCTTCCCAGACCAGCACTGTGTTACCAAAGGTGCCCTGACTGCAGTGGTGTATGGTATAAGTAAACAGGCACTTTTTAAAGGTGTTGGTTAAAGTAGAAATTATTAAATTTTTATGGAAAGCAAGGACACTTGTCAATATGTATTAAAAATTTAAAAAGCACACACAGGACTTCTGTTTCCCACTAAATGCAGCTAAAAACATGAGATGCTTCATTTAACACAAAACAAAACAAAAGACTCTGAAAGGTGGAGAGGAGACAGACTGGGAAGGGACTTCAGGGCCCAAAAAGACTGAGCATTGAGTTCTCGGTTTTCCTTTTGCCTCATATATTCCAGGCTAGGTTCTGAAGAAGCTGGTAACCCAGAAATACCAACTAATGTAGACCCAAAAAAAAAGCTGCAGTAAAAGTCTGCCCTCTCTGGCCAAAGGACCAGGAATGGGGCAGCCTAGCAGGACAGAATATTTTTAGACAATAACCACTCTACTGCAACCAACCCCACAGAAACACTGTGGCCCACTCCCACTCCACCTGGTAGTGTCAGAGGAGATCAGGGACTTCCATCCCCACCCCACCTATCTAGGAGGGAGCCTGGATTCTACACTCGCCCAGCAGTAACAGGGCAGCGCCTCTGCCTTCCCAGGCAGGGTGGAATCACAAAGGTGTAATTGGGAAAGTACACCCACACAGCAGTAACAAGGAGTCCCTGCCCACAGATACCAAGGAGGCCAGGTGAGGAGCCTCCACCTCCATAACCAGGCAGCACCTCCTACCCCCCCGGCAGTGTCAGAGGAAGCTCACCAACACCAAGATGACACAGATGTTAGAATTATCTGGCAAAGACTTTCAAAGAGCCAGCATCAAAATGCTTCCACAAGCAACTAGGAACATGCTTGAAACAAATGAAAGTAGAAAGCCTCAGTAAAGAAAAAGAAGATATAAAGAAGAACCAAATGGAAATTTCAGAACTGAAAATTACAATAACCAGAATAAAAAACTTGATGGATAGGTTAAACTGAAGAAAGAAGAAACAGTGAACATGAACATGAACAAACATGAACAAAAGGAATTTCGCAATCTGAACAGAGAAAACAGACTGGGGGAAAAAAAAAAAAGAACAGGACCTCAGGAACATGTGGGACTATAACAAAAGACCTAATGCTGAATATAAATGTCATCAGAATCTCAGGAGGAGCAGAAAGAGGAAGGGGCTGAAAACGTATTCAAACAATGGCTGAAAACTCCCCAAATTTGGCAAAAAGACACAAACCTATAGATTCAAGAAGCTGAGAGAACCCCAAACAAAATAAACCCAAAGCAATCCACTCCAAGACCCATCACAAGCTTTTGAAAACTACAAACAACTTGAATAGCATATTTCTCACCAGAAACTATGGAGGCCAGGAGAAAGTGGCATAACACTTTTCAAGTGTTGAAGGAAAACAACTGTTAATCCAGAATCCTATATCCAGCAAAAATATCCTTCAGGAACAAAAGGGGAATAAAGATCTTCTTAGATGAAGAAAAACTAAAAAAATCTGCTGCCAGAAGACCTACCCAAAATGAATGGCTAAAGGAAATCCTGTAAACAGAAAGTAAATGATAAAAGGAATCCTGCAACATCATGAAGAAAGAAAGAACAACAGAAAGACAATATATGGGTAAATATAATTTCCTTTTCCTCTAGAAATCTTCTAAATGATGTGTGATTGATGAAGCAAAAATTTCAACACATCTGATGTGGTTCTAATGATATGTCCGTAAAGGAAATATTTAACACATTACTGACTGGGGGATTTTTGCAGAAACTAACGTCTGTGGCCGTGATATGTCTCCAGTCAAAAATGTGTTAAAAGACAATTTTAAGTGGAGTAGGGTAAAGTGATGTAAACAGAGATATGGTTTCTATACTTCATTCAAACTGATAAAATGATGACACCAGTATACTGTGATAAACTATGTATATATAACACCTAGACAACCACTAAAAAAGCTACACAAACAGATATACTCAAAAACACTACATATAAATAAAAGCAGAATTTAAAAATGTATTCAAGTAACCCACAAGAAGTCAAGATAAAGAAAGCAGAGGAACAAAAAACAAAAAAGGAAATAAAGGATAAAATGGCAGACTTAAGTCCTAACACATCAATAATTACTTGATATGTTATGTAAATGACCTAAATACACCAATTAGAAAACAGAGATTGGCAGAATGGATAAAACAACAGGATCCAATAATACAAGAAACTTCAAATGTAACAATACAGGAAGGTTGGAAGTGAAAGGATGAAAAATTATATACCATGAAAACATTAATCAAAGGAAAGCAGGAGGACTATATTATTATCAGATAAAGTAGACATCAGAGCAAAGAAAATTACCAGACACAGAGATATTAATGACAAACGGTTAATCCACTAAGAGGATATAGCTATTCTAAATGTGTATGCACCAAACAACATAATTGCAAAATATGTGAATCAAACCAATAAAAGAGAAAGGAGAAAAAGACAAACCTACAATTATAGTTGGAAACTTCAACACCCCTTTCAACAAGAGATGGAAAAGCTAGACATGAGGTCAGCAAGGATACAGAGAAACTCAACGAAAGTACAAACTATCACAACTCACCCAATTTGAAATAACTATTAAAGAAATTTCATATGTAATTTAAAAGCTCCTGATAAAGTAATTTCCAGGGAATTCCCTGGTGGTCCAGTGGTTAGGACTCTGCACTTCCACTGCAGGGGTCACGGGTTCGATCCCTGGTTGGGAAACTAAGATCCCGCAAGCCATGCAGTGCAGGAAAAAAAAAAAAAGAAAACGTTATTTCCAGGCCCTGATGGTTTCACTACAGAATCCTATCAAATGTTTAAAGATTAATTAACTCCAATTCTACAAAATCTCTTCCAGAAAATACAAGGAGGAGAACTTACCAATTCATTTCATGAAGCTAGTATGTCCCTGAAATGAAATCCAGACAAAGATAGAAAAAAGAAAAAGGAAAAAAAAGCTTTAAACTCATATTCCTCATGAATACAGATGCAAATAAATAAATAAATAACCTTGACAAAATTTAGCGAATAGAATTAAGCAATATACAAATACAATTATACACCATGACCTAATGGGGTTTATTCCAGGGATGCAAGGCTAGTTCAATATTCAAAAAACAATGTAATCTACCATACTGACAGGCTAGAGAAGAAAAATCACATGCTCATATCAATAGATGCAGATAAGCACTTGATAAAATTCAACAACCATGATAAAAACTCTCAGAAAAGTAGGAATAAAGGGGAACTTTAACTTAATATAAAGCATCCACAAAAGCCTACAGCAAACACATACTTAATGGTGAAAGACTGAACGCATCTTTTTAAAACTGGGAGCAATGTAAGGATGTCCACTTGCTCATCCCTCCTACTCAGCGTAGTACTGAGAGTTGCAGCCAGTGCAATAAGGCAAGAAAAGGAACTAAAAAGCATATGTAACAGAGAGTAAAAAATAAAACTACTACTATCTGCAGATAACATGATTATCTATGACAAAATCTCAAGGAATCTACAAAAACACTCATAGAACTAATAAGTGAATTCAGCAGGGTCACAGGATACAAGATAAATATACAAAAAACAACTGTATTTCTACAAACTATCAACAGACACATGACAACAAAAAATTTTTTTAAAGGAAATAGTATAAGTCTAACAAAACATGTACAGGACTTGTATGCCAAAAACTAGAAAACACTGATGAAGGAAGGAAAAAACCTAAATAAATAGACATACCTTGTTAAGGATTGGAAGATTGAACATAGTAAAGAAGTTATCCCCAAATTGATAAACAACTTTAACACAATTCCTATCAAAATCCCAGCAAGAATTTTTATAGATATAGGCAAGATTATGCTAAAATTTATATGGGAAGGCAAAGGAATTAGATCAGCTGAAACAATTTTGAAAAAGAATAATGAAGTGGGAAGAACCAATCTACTTAATTTCAAGATTTATTATGTAGCTGCAATAATCAAGACTTGTGGTACTGATGGTGAAATAGACAAAAAGACCAATGGAACAGAATAGAGAACTCTAGAACAGACCCACACAAGCACAACCAACTGCTTTTTGACAAAAGAGCAAAAGCAATTCAATGGAGAAAGAACAGTCTTTTCAACAAATGCTGCTGGTTGGATACCTATGCGGAGGGAAAAAAAAAGAAAGAATGAAAGGAAAAGAAAAGGAAAAAGCCACTCAAACTAGACTTCACACCTTATACAGAAATCAACTCAAAATGGATTATAGATTTAAATGTACAACACAAAACTATAAAACTTTTAGAAAAGTATGTAAGAGAAACTAGAGCCAGGCAAAGAGTTCTTAACTTGACACTAAAAGCACAACACATAAAAGACAAAATTCATAAACAGGACTTGATCAAAATTAAAAGCTTTTGCTCTGCAAAAGATACTGTTAAGAAGATGAAAAGACAAGCTACAGACTAGAGAAAATATCTGCAAACCACATATCCAGGAAAAGACTAGAATGTATAAGAAATTCTCAAAATGAAACATTAAAAAAGACAAATGATCCAATTACAAAATGGGCAAAAGATATGAAGAGGTTATTTCCCTGAAGAGGATATACCCATGGCAAATAAACACATGAAAAGACATTCAATATCACTAGACATCAGGGAAATGCAAATTAAAACCACAATCATTACACATCTATTAGAATGGCTAAAATTTTAGAAAATGGTAACATCACCAAACTCTGGCAAGAATAATGGAGAAACTGGGTCACAAATACATTACTGGTGGGAATGTAAAATGGTACAGTCACTCTGGAAAACTGTTTGTCTATTTCTAAAAAAAAAAAAACTAAACATGCAACTACCATATGACCTAGTGATTACACTCCTGGACATTTACCTCAGAGAAATGAAAACTTATGTTTACATAAAAACCTGTATATAAATGTTTATAACAGCTTAATAGCCAAAGAATGGAAACAATCCAGACGTCCTTCAATGGTTGGAGAGTTAAATCAACTGTGGTACGTCAATAGCCTGGACGCATAAAAAGGAACAAACTGCTGACACAGACAACACCCTGCACGCATTGACAGAGAATTACGCTTAGTGAAAAAAGCCAACCCCAAAAGGTTACTTACTGTATGAGTCTCCTTATGCAACATTCCTGACACGTCAAAATTACGGAAATGGAAAACAGATTAGTGGTTGCCAGAAGCTAAGGAATTGGAAGCAGGATGGAAGTGCGTATGGCCATAAAAAGGTAACAGGAGGGATGCTTGTGGTGATAGAAATGTTCTCCATTTTGACTGTTACCAATGTCAATACCTGGTTGTGATATAATACTGTAGTTTTTGTAAAATGTTATCATTTGAGAAAAGTGGGTAAAGGGACACTGAGGCCTCTCTGTACCATTTGTTATAACTGCATATAATAGATTTGCATGTACGATTTCTCAAAATTATACCATTCTAAAATAAATTTCTCAATAATTGTACAATTATCCCAAAATAAAACTACCTAAAAATTTTAATGGAGATGATACGGTACTTTCGTCAAATGGGGCAGTGAGGAGTAAGACTGATTAAAAGCAGATGTGATGGGAACATATGTATATGTATAACTGATTCACTTTGTTATAAAGCAGAAACTAACACACCATTGTAAAGCAATTATACTCCAATAAAGATGTTTAAAAAAAAAAAAAAAAAGCAGATGTGATACACATACATGTCTATGCAAGATATACATGTAATAAACACGGTAAATATTTCACATTTAATAAACTGTGCATTCAAATTTAAATGAAATCAACAGAAATTCATATTTCTGAAATTAAAGTTAGTCTTTAAAAGTAACTGAATTTTGGGACTTCCCCAGCAGTCCAGTGGTTAAGACTCTGTGCTTCCACTGCAGGGGGCGCGGGGTTGGATCCCGGATCCCGCATGCTGAAATCTGGTGATGGCTGCATACTGTAAACACACTACAAACCACTGAACTGCATACTTGAAAGAGTGAATTGTATGATACATGAATTGTATCTCAATAAAGCTGTTAAGGAAAAAAAAAGTACTCGAAACGTGGAAAGTGCTCTCAAAAATATAATCAGGATACTCTGATATTTCGCCAACTTTCAAGAGCTAGTCCTCAGCTAATATGCAAAGCTAGAATAGTATTATATATTTTCATACCGCGCAGGTCTTGCACAAAAATCTGTGCGGTTGGACTGCTGCACGTCCTGATACAGTGCAAACAAGGCTTCATCTCAGGCGATTCATCCTAAAGCTGCTCAGAGCAGTGTACCTGGAAGTGGGCCTCTAGTCCCTGCTTCAAAGCGCAGGCCTGCAGAACAAGGCACAGAGAAACCCCAAGACAGAGTTCACACCTCAGGCCTGAGTCATCTGTTCTGGGAGAAAAGCAGAGATAGCAGTTTCTTATCTACTCAGTGTCTCGCTACAGGTTTTCTACTAAGTCTCCGTACCCAACTTACACTGACATCAGGTAAAAGGGAAAAGGTACACTAGTGTGTTCCTCGAGGAAATGCACTTCATCTCAGCATGAGCTATCAAACCCCTGGAAGAAAGAAGAGTATGGTGGTGTACTGAGTACGGTAGGGTACTGCAGGGTATTCTACTCATCAAGGGTGTCACCCCAAAGAGCTCACATAGAGGATAGATACCGAGGGTGCTGAGTATGGAGAGATCCTGAGTATATGGGTACAGAGTACGGTAGGGTGCGGCAAAGTAATCCACTCATCAAGGGCGTCACGCTGAGGAGCACGGAGAGAATGGGTACGGTGCGTGCTGGAGCACAGCAGAGATACTGAGTAAGGTAAATGCTGCGGGGTAATCCACTCAAGGGTTCACCCCAGGAGACGGCAGGGAGGATGGATACAGGGGGTACTGAACACAGAGGATACTGAGGGGTAATCCGCTCCTCAAGGGAGTCACCCCAAGGAACACAGGGAGGATTAGTCCGGTGGGGTACTGAAAAAGTGGGGGTACTGCGGGGTAATCCGTTCCTCAAGGGTTCACCCCAGGAGCGAAGGATCAGCCCGGACAGAAGCCGACCAGCGTCTCCGCGCTCTGGAAAGGGAGGACTGCCCACAATTCGCAGCCGCTTCTTCAAGGGCGTGCCACCCTTCCATCCGTCCGGGTGGGGAGAGGACACTGCCGGGCGACTCCCACGTGACGCCTCCTCGACCTTGGGGGTCACCCGCGCCGCGGCGCCCATTCCCTCACATCCGCCGCGCGGCCCACCCCCTGCCCGCTCCAGCCAATGGAGCGCCGCTCCGCGCCCCGCGCGACCTCTGCGCACGCCCGCACCCGCCAATCTCCGCCCGCCAGGAGGCGCCCGCCGCGCCATTGGCTGCCACGCCCGTCTGTCAGGCCCCGTCCCACCCACCTATCCCCGTCAGCCCCGCTCCAGACAGCTTCACTCCCTGTCACCGGGGCGCCGGCCACAACGAGGGCGCGGCGGCCTTGCCCCCTGCCGCGACCCCCGCCTCCTGCCCGACCGGCGCGGAGCCTCCCAAATCCGGCCGATCCCGGCTGCAGCCCGAGCCTACCTGTCTCCAGCTCAGCTCCACCCGAATGAGGCGCCGACACCCCACTCCGGGGCACCAAACTCTCGGCCCCGCCCCGGCGTGTGGCGTCATCACGCCGCCCCGCCCTGGGAGGAGCGGGGCCGCCCCTAACTCGTGAGCGGGGTCTTGACGTCACAGAGTTGCGGCCGCGTTGCTCCTGGCGCGTTCTTGGGGGAGAGGTGCAGGCGCCGAGGCTGCGGCTGAGAGTCCTCCGGCCGGTCCCTACCGGGTTGCGTGACGGGTCTGAAAAGGGGGTCTGCACGTTGCTAAGTAGTGTTTCTTGCAGTGGGCTCTCAGGAGTCCTCTGATGGAGAGCTGACCTAGTCTGTGCTGCCAGACAGAAAGGAACCTTGATCAGCAATGCGCGCTCGAGGCGCAGCAGGTAGTGGCCCGGGGGAATGAGAACCAGGAGGCCCCAGCGCCGACACAACGGTTTCCCAAAGTGGGCAACGGGATCGCGGGGGCATTCACGTGGTGTGCATGGACGGTGTATCATGCCATTTCATCGAATACAAATGGTCATCTGCTTTCAGAGGTTATTTTACTTACTGCTGAAAAAGAAAAAACTGTTACTATGACACCTCGATCGTAAGATGCTGCTGTATTTCAAAATGTGGGGGGAAAACGGTCAGATTTGATGAAATATGGTAAATTGTAGTCAATCACATACTGAGAAAGCCCTTGCAGTTCTTCTGTCTTCATTACAGCAAGGAGAAAGCCTCATTTTGTGCTAGTGTATCTTTAGCTCCACTTTTTCTTCTTTCCCTTTTTTGACAAAGATAAGAAATTAGGCTGAAAAGTTTTGGTGGATAATAATATAGGTAGAACTTAAATTACTTTGTCTTCCTGATTTGTGACAGTTTATCTTTGATATTTATGGCAAGTGATACTGGTTTTCTGATTTACAGTAATAAAAAGTTTTCTTTGGGGGGACTTACCTGGTGGTCCAGTGGTTAAGACTTCGCCTTGCAGTGCAGTGGGTGCCGGTTCGATCCCTGGTCAGGGAGCTAAGATTCCCACATGCCTCGGACAAAAAAAAAAAAAAAAGCAAAACATAAAACAGAAGCAGTATTGTAACAAATTCAATAAAGACTAAAAATGGTCCACATCAAAAAAATCTTAAAAAAAAAAAGAATATAATTTAAAAAGTTTTCTTTTGTAATAAAATATTCCATTTTAAGGCTATATTAACTAGATAGTAGTATGGGAAGGTGGCATCCAAATGACTGACATTAGGGAAACGCTGTTCCACACTGTCTTGAATTGTTCTTCGGTGTTTATTCCCCAAAACTTGAAGACAAGGGCTGTGTCATGTGGCATAGCCAGGAATACTGGGGTGACAAAGGCCAGCAATCTGACCATAGGGATCTGACCATGAAAGCTCCATAGAGGACACAAGTGTCTGAATCTGGGCTGAAATTCAAACTGAGGACTTTGCCACCTGCTCACAGGTGTGATAGACTTAGAGCGATTTCTAAATTTCTAAAAGGGAAAGGCAAAGTAGGAGGTGTTTTTTTCTTTTTTGTTTTTTATGTAGGAAGTATAAGTGCTTGTATGAACAAAATTGGTCTGATATGTGGGATAAGGATCTGGAGACAGAAAGTGAAGGAACCAAGGAACAAACTTCAGTATTTTATTTTCCTTTCTCTTTTTACTGTGGTAAAATATATAAAAGAAAAAAATTTTGTAATTTTAAAGGACAATTTAGCAGCATTAATCACATTCACAATGTTGTGCAACCATAACCACTATCTATTTTACCACTCCAATGAGAACTCTGTAACCATTAAGTGATAACGTCCCATTCCCCTCCCCTCTTCTTTCTTAGTAACCTCTATTATACTTTCTGTCTCTATAAATTTGATGACTCCACCTACCTCATATAAGTGAAATCATACAGTACTTATCTGTCCTTTTATATCTTGCTTACTTCACTTAGCATGTTTTCAAGGTTCATCTATGCTGTAGCGTGGGTCAGAATGTCCTTCCTTTTCATGGCTGAATAATATTCCATTATAGCGCTATACTGCACCTTGCCTATCCATTCATCTGTTGATGGACGCGTGGGTCATTTCCCCCTTTTGGCTTTTGTGAATAGTGCTACTGTTACTGAACCAAACTTGGGTCCGCTCACCTGACTGGCAGCAAAACTGGGTTGACACTGGGTTGTGAAAGAGAATACAGTATTTATTGCAAAGGCAAGCAAGGAGAAAAGGCAGCTCATGCTCAAAAGACCAGAACTCAGTGGCTTTCAGGAAAGGGTTTTTAAAGGCAACAGTAGGGGAGAGGGTTACAGGGTGCCTGGTCAGCTCGTGGACCTTCTTCTGATTGGTTGGTGGTGGAGTAACTAGGTGGTATTTCGGGAGTCAGCAACATCAACCTGGTTCCAACTGGTCTGAAGTCTATGTGCTTGTGGTCAGCATGCAGTTAACTTCTTCCACCTAGTGGGGGTTTTCGTATCTGCAAAACAAGGAGATTGTTCAGAGTATTATCTGTGGCCCTTGAGGAGGAACTAAAGGTTCTTGCCTTTGTTTTATGCCTAAACTATTATTATTTGGTCTTGTTTGACTGTTTTCCTTTGTTTCTGCATTTTCTCACTTCTCTGATTAAATTTGCTCTTTGGAACATGGGGCAGGCCTAGGAGGCTAAAGCTTTTCTACAAACAAGAGGCAGGGGAGGGACTTCTCTGGTGGCACAGTGGTTAAGTCTCCACACTCCCAATGCAGGGGGCCTGGGTTCTATCCCTGATCAGGGAAATAGATCCCACATGCATGCTGCAACTAAGAGTTCGCATGCCACAACTAAGGAGCTCATGTGCCGCAACTAAAGGAGCCTGCCTGCCGCAACTAAGACCCGGTGCAACCAAATAAATAAAATTAAATATGAAAAAAAAAAGAGGCAGGGGACACTGGGGTCTGTCCCTGGGAAGGTCCCGCAGGGTCCTTCGTGGTTTCACTGCAATGATCATTGGCTTACAAGTATCCTTCGAGTACTTGTTTACAATTCTTTTGTGTATTTCCTAGGAGTGTAAGTGGTTGGTCATATGGTAATTCTACGTCTAGCTTTCTGAGGAAGTGCTAAACTGTTTCCCATAGTGGCTGCACCATTTTACATTCCCACCAGCAATGCATGACATTTCCAATTTCTCCACATCCTCTTCTTATTTTCTTTTAAAAGTTGTATTATAGCCATCTTAGTGTGAGGCGATCTCATTGTTGTCTTGTTTTGCATTTCCTTAATGACTAATGATGTCAAGCATTTTTTTATGTGCTTATTTGCCATTTATATATCTTCTTTGGAGAAAAATTTATTTGAGTCATTTGCTCTTTTTTGTTTTTAATTTTTTTTATTCATTCATTCATTTATTTTTTGGCTACATTGGGTCTTCCTTGCTGCGCGTGGGCTTTCTCTGGTTGTGGCGAGCGGGGGCTACTCTTCGTTGCGGTGCGTGAGCTTCTCATTGTGGTGGCTTCTCTTGTTGTGGAGCATGGGCTCTAGGAGCGTGGGCTTCAGTAGCTGTGGCATGCAGGCTTAGTAGTTGTGGCTCACGGGCTTAGTTGCTCCGAGGCATGTAGGATCTTCCCAGACCAGGGATCAAACCCATGTCCCCTGCATTGGCAGATGGATTCTTAACCACTGTGCCACCAGGGAAGTCCCCTGCCCTTTTTTGAATTGGGTTTTTTGTCTCGTTGAGTTGGAGGAGTTCTTTATATATTAATCCCTTATCAGATATGTGAGTTGCAGATATTGTCTCCCATTCTGTAGGTTGTCTTTTACTTTCTTTATAATGTTCTTCATTAAAAAATATATATATATATATATTTATTTATTTATTTGGCTGTGCCGGGTCTTAGTTGCAGCACGTGAGATGTTCATTGTGGAATGTGGATCTTTTAGCTGTGGCATGTGGGATCTAGTTCCCTGACCAGGGATCAAACCCGGGCCCCCTGCATTGGGAGCGCAGAGTGTTAACCGTTGGACCACCAGTGAAGTCCCCTTTATAATGTTCTTTAATGAATAAAAGTTTTAAATTTTGAAGTCCATTTTATCCATATTTGTTGTTGTTGTTGCTTAGTGTGTTATGTGTCATAGCCAAGAATCCATTGCTAAATCCAAGATCATGAAGATTTCCCCTTATGTTTCTTCTAAGAGTTTTATGGTTTTAGATTTTATATTTAGGTTGTTTATCCATTTTGAGTTAATTTTTGTATATGATATGTGGTATGAGTCCAGCTTCATCTTTTTCCATGTGGAACTCCAGTGATCCCCATACTATCTGTTGAAGAGATGATTCTTGCCCCATGGAATGGACTGGGCACTCTTTTGAAAATCAATGGACCATATATGTTGGGTTTATTTCTGTATCCTCAATTCTGTTCCATTGGTCTGTATGCTCTCTTTATGCCAGTACCACACTGTTTTGATTACTGTAACTTTGTAGTAAGTTTTGAAATCCAGAAATGTGATTTCTCCAGCTTTGTTTTTCTTTTTCAAGATTATTTTGGCTATTTGGAGCCCCTTACAAGTCCATATAAATTTGAGGATTGGCTTTTCCACTGCTGCAAAAAAGACTGTTAGAATTCTGATAGGGATTGTGTTGAATCTGTAGATCTCTTTGGGTAGTATTGACATTGAAACCAAGGGTAATCATCAGTTAGATCCATTAAACTTGTAACCTGCCTTCACTGATCAAGCTCGCTTTAATTGTTCCTGTAAAAAAATTCTGGGAATTCCCTGGTGGTCCAGTGGGTAAGACTCTGTGCTCCCAATGCAGGGGGCCTGGGTTCGATCCCTAGTCGGGGAACTAGATCTGCATGCATGCCACAACTAAAGATCCCACATGTCTCAAGGAAGATCCCACCTGCCACAACTAAGACCCGGTGCAGCCTAAATCAAATCAATCAATCAATGTCCTCCAAGTGTCGTGCAGCCTAAACAATAAAATGTTTGCCCAAGTTGTTTTTCAGGAACTTGAAGTCAGCTATGTCCAGTTTGAGCTCGTTAAGACTGGTTAAGACTACCAAGCAAGTGTCCACTTGAAGACCTTTTGACATCAGAGGGCCAAAAATTCTACCCTCAGAACATGCCAACACTGCCTTTTTCTGAATGTGTCCCATGATGAAGCCTGTAGCTTAGTTGCACCTGTGCAGAATGATGATTATCTCACCTTCTTATTTCCAATCACCTTTCCCCACACTCCGCATGCTTCAGCTTTATGCCGTAAATATCCCAAGCCCTATGTCTTTGGAACGGTAGACTTGAGATTTGTTCTCCCATCTCCTCACTTGGCTGCCCTGTGAATAAACACTTTCTCTGCTGCAAACCTCCGAGTCTCTGAGTTTGGCTTGCTGCTTGTCCAGCAAACAAACCTGGTTTGGTTCAGTAACAACATCTTAACAACAGTAAGTCTTCCCGTCCAAGCACATGGGATGTCTTTCCATTTATTTGTCTTCTTTAATTTCTTTCAGCAATGTTTTTAGTTTTCAGTGTACAAGTCTTTTACCTTGGTTAAATTTTTCTTAGATTTTTGGGGGGATGCATTTGTAAGTAGAATTGCTCTCTTTATTTCTTTTTTCTGATTGTTCATTACTGGTGTATTGATTTTTGTGTATTGATATTGTGTCCTACAACTTCACTGAATTCATTTATTAGCTCTAGTAGCTTTCTTTTGGATTCTTTGGGATTGTTTCCATATCTAGGATTGTGTCATCTGTAAATAGAGATAGTGTTTCTTCCTTTCCAGTTTGGATGCCTTCTGTTTCTTTTTCTTGTCTAATGGACCTGGCTTGAACATCCAGTACAATCTTGAATTGCAAGGGTGAAAATAGACATCCTTGTCTTATTCCTGATCTTAGGGGGAAAGCATTCAGTCTTTCATCATTAAGTACGGTGTTTGCTGTGGGATTTTCACAGATGTCCTTTATCATGTGAAGGAATTTACTTTCTTTAACTAGTTTTCTGAGTGTTTTTTGTGATGAAACAGTGTTGGATTTTAAGTGCCTTTTCTGCATCAATTGAGAAAATCATGTTTATTTCCCCCCTTTATTCTGTTAATGTGATACATTACATTGATTGATTTTCTTTTTTTTTTTTTTTTCACACACACACACTGTGATTGATTTTCTTATGTTGACTCACCCCTGCATTCATGGGATAAATCCCATTTGGTCATGATGTATAATCCTCATAACATACTGTTGGGGGAACTCCCTGGTGGTGCAGTGGTTGAGAATCCACCTGCCAATGCAGGGGACACGGGTTTGAGCCCTGGTCTGAGAAGAGCCCACATTCCGCAGAGCAACTAAGCCCATGCGCCACAGCTACTGAGCCTGTGCTCTAGAGCCTGCGAGCCACAACTACTGAAGCCCACGTGCCAAGAGCCCGTGCTCTGCAACAAGAGAAAGCACTGCAGTGAGAAGCCCGTGCACCTCAACGAAGAGTAGATCCCCCCCCGCCCCCTTCCTGCCGCTCGCCACAACTAGAGAAAAGCCTGCGCTCAGCAATGAAGGCCCAGCGTGGCAAAAAGAAAAAAAAAAAAATACTGTTGGATTTTATTTGCTAGTATTTAGTTGAGGATTTTTGCGTCTATATTCATAAGGGATTTTGGTTGAATTTTCTTGTGATATCTTTGGCTTTAGTATCAGTGTAATGCTGGCCTCATAGAATGAGTTAGGAAGTGTTGTCTTCAATTTGTTGGAAGAGTTTAAGTAGGATTGCTATTCATTCTTCCTTAAATATTTGGTAGAATTCACCAGGAGAGTCCATTCTTGGACTTTTCCTTACTGTGTCACTTTAGGTAATTTGTGTGTTTCTAGGAATTTGTCCATTTCCTTTAAATTATTTTGTTTGTTGTTGTGCAGCTGTTCATAGTATTATCTTCTTTTTATTTCTGTTAGGTCAGTAGTAATGCCTCTAATTTCTGATTTTTTAGTGATTTATATCTTCTTCCTCTTTTTTTTGTCAGTCTAGCTAAAGCCTTGTTAATTTTATTAATCTTTTCAAATAATCAACTTATACCTTCCATGGACTCTATTGCTTTTCTATTCTGTTTTATTTACCTCTACTTTTTTAAATATAAATTTTAAGATAGCCTCATTTGCCATATTTTCTTTCTTTCTTTTTCCTTTTTTTCTTTTCTTTTTCTTTTTTTGGCAGTGCTGTGCAGCTTGCAGGATCCCTGAGCAGGGATTGAACCCACGCCCTCAGCAATGAAAGCGCAGAGTCCTAACCACTGGACTGCCAGGGAATTCCCTATTTACCTCTACTTTAATCTTTATTATTTCCTTCCTTCTGCTAGCTTTGGGTTTAGTTTGCTCTCTTTTTTTTCTTTATTCTTTCTTTCTTTTTTAGTTCATCAACGTGTAAAGTTAGGTTATTGATTTCTTCCTTCTTTTTTAATGCAGGCTTTTACAACTATAAATTTTCCTCTGAGCACTGCCTTCACTGCATTCTGTGGCTTTTGTTCAGTATGCTTTTTCATCATAATATACATCCTGCATTCATTCAACAAATATTTCTACCAGTTTGGTTCTAGGTGCTGGGGATACAGAAGTGAACACAACAGACAGGCAGGATATGTACTGTCATAGTGCTGACCTTTTAGGGTAAACCAGCAAGACAGAAATTGATGATCTGAAATCCATAAAACAAGGTACTGTGACAGAGAATTGCGGTAGCACTGCTTTTGTTTTTAAAATATATTTTATTAACTAGGTAAAACATCCACTTGGTTCAGAAATCAAAAAGATATTAAAAGGTCTAGTTTGCAAAGTCTCCCTTGCACCACCCCTGTTACCATCCACCTCATTATCTGCTGGCCTGGCAGACCCCTTCCCTGCCAGGGGTAACTATTTGTTGGATCATGGCGCAATCAGGTATCCCAGGATGAGAGCAGAGATGGACGGAATTCAGGGGCTTGGAGAGTGGCCATTTACCAACTAGGACAGAAGTATTTCTGTAGTTTACACAGCACAGCCATCCTGGTGTATATTTGCTGAATATTCATGTTACCTATAAGTAACCACTTATATTATCGTCTTATATATTCTTCCAGCATTTTTCATGCAAATACAAACACCAAAGATAGCATACTATGTCCTCTCTTCGGCACCTTGCTTTTTTAACTTAGCAAAATATCCTGGAAATGTTTATAAATATATCAGTTCATAAAGAGTATCTTCACTTTCTCCAGTGGCGTAATTGCATGGAGTGGTTTCGGTGGCGACAGCTCATCTTTGTTCCATATGGTATTGACTGAGGCAGCTCCTCTGGGACTGAAGGATCCAGAAGAGCTTCATTCTGTTAACTGGTGGCTCAGGCTGGATCTCATATCAGCTGGGTTCCAAGAGAGTGAAAATGGAAGCCACAAGGCCTCTTAAGGCCCAGGCACCAGAGCCATACAGCTTTCCTTCCACTGCATTGAATTGGTCAGTGCAAGTCACAGGGTCAAAACCAGATTCCAGTGGAGGGGAAATGGATTCCACTCCTCAGTGGGAAGAGCAGCACGTGGACATGGGGATAGGAGGGATTGTTGGAGAAGGTCTTCGCAGACGTTCTACCACACCAAGTTCCAATCAAGGTTCACATGTCTTAATTAGTATTATCCATCTTTAGTTTCTTAAATTCGTATTTACATTTCTCCCACTTCCCCCTGCCCCTTTTTTGGCTTTAGTTTTTGAAAAGTTGGAGTCAGTTGTTCCATATTCTGGATTTACCTTATTATTTCCTCATGGTGTCTTCTAACTTCTGAATTTCCTGTAAGCTGTAAGATGGACAAAGGCCTAATTGAAATTAAACATAACTTACAAAAATATTTTGTATTCATTGATTACATTTTACAATGATTATCTTGTGCCTGAACAGGATCATTTAAAAATCTAAGGACTTCCCTGATGGTGCAGTGGTTAAGAATCCGCCTGCCAATGCAGGGGACACGGGTTTGAGCCCTGGTCCAGGAAGATCCCACATGCCGCAGAGCAGCTAAGCCCATGCGCCACAACTACTGAGCCTGTGCTCTAGAGCCCACGAGCCACAACTACTGAAGCCCATGTGCCACAACTACTGAAGCCCATGTGCCACAACTACTGAAGCCTGTGTGCCTAGAGCCCGTGCTCCGCAACAAGAAGCTACCGCAATGAGAAGCCTGTGCACCACGACAAAGAGTAGCCCCCGCTCGTCGCAACTAAAGAAAGCCTGCGCGCAGCAATGAAGACACAACGCAGCCCAAAATAAACAAACAAATAAATAAATTTATTTTTTTAAAAATCTGAGATCAAGTCATTCCTTACTCAAAACTCCCCTAAGAGGTTCTCATTTATTTGCCAAGGTCCTTAAATGGTCTAAAAACCCTACCTAGTCTTCCCACGCCCATCTATGGCCTCGTTTCCTCCTACTTTCCCCCTCACTCTCTCTCCTGCCACACCGGCCTCCTTGACTTTCCTCAATTCACCAGACACACAACAGCCTTGGGGCTTTCACTGTTTCCTCAGGTATCCATGTAGCTTGCCCCTTAAGGGCCTCTTTCACACAGCATCTTCTCAGGGAACCTTCCTTGGCCACTCTTCTGTATCCCATCCCACATCTGACCAGACACTCGCTATATTAGTTTCCTGTGGCTACCGTAACAAATTACCACAAACGTACTGGATTAGAAACAACAGAAACTCATTCTCTCACAATTAGAGAGTGCAGAAGTCCAAAATCAAGTTGTCAGCTGGGCTGTGCTCCCTCCAGAGGGTCTAGGAGAGATTTCATTGCTTGTCTCTTCCAGTTTCTGGTGGCTCCAGGCATTCCTTGCTTTGTGGCTGCCTCACTCCAATGCCTGCCTCTGTGATCACACGGCCACCTCCTTTTCTCTGTGTCTCTCTCTCTTTTTTTAAGTGTACAGTTGAATGGCATTAAGTACATTTACAGTGTTGTGAAACAGATCTCCAGAACTTTTTCATCTTACAAATCGGAAACTCTGTACCCATTAGGCAACTTCCCATTCCCCCCTTCCCCCCAGCCCCCTTGTAACCACCATTGTACTTTCCGTTTCTCTAAATTTGACTACTTACTTCACTAAGCATAATGTCCTCAAGGGTCATCCATGTTGTAGCATATTGGGGAATTTCCTTTTTAAGCCTGAATAATACTCCATAGTATATATGTGTCACATTTTGTTTATCCCTTATCTATTCACCCATTGATGGACATTGGGTTGCTTCTACCTCTTGGGTATTGTGAATAGTGCTATGAATATGGATGTGCAAATATCTTTTCATGATCCTGCTTTCAATTCTTTTAGAGATCTACCCAGAAGTGGGATTGCTGGGACATACGGTAATTCTATGTTTAATTTTTTGAGGAAACTCAATACAATTCTCCATAGTAGTTGCACCATTTTACATTTCCAACAACAGTTCACAAAGGTTCCAGTTTCTCCACATCCTCATCAACACTTGCTATTTTCTGTTGTTTTTTTTTTTTAATAGTAGCCATCCTCATGGGTGTGAGGTATCTTCTGTGTCTCTCATAAAGACACTTGTCATTGGATTTAGGGCCTAGATAATCCAGGATTATCTCATCAAGATCCTTAATTACATTTGCAAGATCCTTTCTCCAATTAAGGTGACATTCACAGGTTCCTGGGACTCATACATTGACATGTCTTTTTCCAGGCCACCATTCAACTCATTATACTCCCTTTATTTTCTTCCTTGATACTTACCTCCATCTGACATGCTATATATTTACTCATTTATCTTGTTTATTGACAGACAATAACCAAAATAAATCCTTGAGGACAAGGATTTTTGTGTTTTGTTAACCAGTGTGTTCCCAGGGTTTAGAACAGTGTCTGGCACAAATGGCTACTCAGCAGATATTGGCTGAATGAATGAATGAAGGGATAGCTAGCCTAGGTAAATGTTGGCAGAAATTCCCACCTCCCACCTTTGAGGGGAAAAGGTTTGGGACCTCGGGAATTAGATTACTTAAGTCAGGTTTCTTCCTGTGGGGAATGCAAGCTTCTTAAAATTACCCATCAATTAGGACAAATTTCAGGGTTCTCCTAAAAAAAAATTAGAAATACAGATACTATTTCTTGCTAAAAGTGAATTAGGATTCCTTGGATAAATGGCTGATTTTGTGTCTAGGGCAGGAAATGTACAAAATGGAATGTAAGGAAGCCCCTGAAGGCTACTGGAATTGTGTCAAAAAAAAGCATAGCAAAAGTGTTTTATGAGAGAATTTGAGCTTTAAAAAAGGGTAATGGGTTTAATGGATTAAAACACATTTTGTCTTACTGTAACTCCTCCTTGGCTCTAGATTTAACTGTTTGAAGGATGTACCAAGGACAGAGAAACCTGTTAAGTGACACATGAAGAAACAATCAACCAAATCCAGACTGTGGAAAATTCTATTGGTCAAATGATCCAGTTGCTTCAATAAGTAAATGGCATCATCATCACCATCAACAACAAAAAGGGAAGGGGAATTGTTAATACAGTAGTCCCCGTTATCCATGGATTTGGCTTCCTGTGGTCAACTGCAGTCTGAAAATATTAAATGGAAAATTCCAGAAATAATACATAAATTTCAAATTGCTTGCTGTTCTGAGTAGCGTGATGAAATCTTGCTCTGTCCTGCCTGGAATTAATCATCTCTTTGTCCAGTGTATCCTGCCCATTTAGTAGCCCTCTTAGTTATCAGATTGGCTAGCCCAGTATCACAGTGCTTGTGTTTAAGTAACCCTTATTTTAATTAATAATGGCCCCAAAGTGCAAGAGTAGTGATGCTGGCAATTCAGATACGCCAAAGAGAAGCCGTAAATTTCTTTAAGTTGAAAAGGTGAAGGTTCTTGACTTAATAAGAAAAAAATCGTATGCTGAAATTGCTAAGATCTATGTTAAGAATGAAACTTCTGTGGAATTTTAAAGAAGGAAAAAAGAAATTCATGCTGGTTTTCCTGTTGAATCTCAAACTGCAAAAGTTATAACCACAGTGCATGATGAGAACTTAGTTAAGATGGAAAAGGCATTAAATTTGTACAACAGAATATTTTGAGGGCCCATATTCACATAACTCTTATTAAAGTATAATTGTTCTATTTTGTTATTGTTAATCTCTCACTGTGCCTAATTTATAAATTAAACTTTATCTGAGGTATGTATAGAAAAAGAACATGGTATATATAGTTTGGTACTATCTGACATTTCAAGCATCCACTGGGGGTCTTGGAATGTATCCCCCCTTGGATAAGGGGGGACTACTGTGTATCAAGAGGTTTAAGAGATATATCAATGAATGCAGTAAGCAGACCTTGTTTAGACATGATTAAATAATCCAAAGTTTTTTGAGATGGGGAGGGGGGAGGAATTGAATATATACTAAGTATTAGAATTATTAAAGAATGATTTTTAATTGTGTCGGGTATGATAATGGTATTTTTAACGGTCCTTTTCTGCTAGAGACACACTGAAATATTTATAGGTGAAACTATATGATGTCCAGGGAGTCTTTAACACACTTGAGGAAACAAAAATGCAGAAAGGGATAAATGAAATAAGAAAGGCAAAATCTTGATTGTTGTTGAAACTGGTTTATGAGTATATGAAAGTTCATTGTAGTTATTCTACTTTTATGTTTCGAAATTCTCTTATTAGAAAATTTAAAACAAGTTTTCAACTTTTCTTTGTTCTAATTCCATGCCCAGTAAGAAACTTTCTGGTTTGATTTTCACCTTCCTCCATCCCACAATAGGGGTACTGTAACTAGGAGATGTAAACAGGCCTCATGGACCTACTCAGAAATTCTGAGTTTTCCTCATACTTTTCCTCAATTTTCTTAGCCCAGATCTTCAGTCTCAAGTTGTACCAGTTTGTTCCAAGAAAGGAGGGAGAAAGACGCAGAGAACCTTGAAGGGAGGAGCCGGCAAACAGGTTAAATCACTTAAACCAGAAGACTGTCCCCCACTGGATTTGTATGAGATCACATGTTGTTCACATGACTCACTGCTGAATGTGGCCAGATTGTGCCTTGTTGTTCATTCCATTAGAGAAGAGTTGAGCCATAGTCTAATATTTAACAATCAGATTTCATACTGAAACCCAAATTTCCAGCTTAAAAAGTTCTTATTTTCCATCCTCACCGCAGAACTGCTGCTGCTCAGGGAGGTCTGCCTTGTAAAACTTCTTTAATTCCACAAGGATGTTTGCTTTGGTTCAATCCCACTTCTTACGGATAAATTGGAGCATATGCAACACTAAGCACGCTATTACAGGGTTTCTTTGTGTTTAGCAAGGAAGGCAGGCAGCAGAGCAAGCACTGGGCCCCCACTTCCACTTGTCACGGGCCCATCGAAGCCACGAGGCCAGGTTTCGTTCTGCTCCACATTTCTCTCCACTCTGAGCCCCAGACCACTGTGGGCCAGTGGAGCAGACCCGCAGTCCAAGGGACCGCATGTCCCAGATCTTCTTCACCTAGGGGACAATGAGCAGTCGGACAAGTTGGGAGAGCAATATGGGCTGGAGAACACAGACGGAGACGCCGCCAAGCCTCGCCCCCCCGTTCGGGAGCAGTTTAGCGACAACTGGACCGTCTCGCATCGTACCTCCTCCCACACATCTCTCACCTGGAGCCCAATCTCCACCTCCTCTCCCAGGTCAGCACCCCCGGGTGACTATCTGTGGATACTTCAGTGTGTACCCCTAGCAGGGGAGTGTCAGAAAATAACCACCGCAACACTGACATGGCATGCAAAAAAACCCCGACAAACTCCTAAAATCAGGAACACCTAAAAGCCTGTCGGAGCCCCACTGGCTCGGAATATCGTTTCCTGTCGGCTGGACTGCAGCCCCATCCAGGCAAGGCCTCCTCTCCCGGGTCAGGGCCTCCAAAGGCCGGGCGGGCCGCTCCTCCAGCCGGCACCGGACGCGCCTAAGGCTCCTGCACCCCAGAAGGACTCTCACACCGACACCCGCCCGGCCGGGGTCTCGGGAAGTGCCCGTCGGCCCCTGGGCTCCGACTTTCCCGCCTTGCGCGGATCCCGAGTCCGGACGCCCCGGGGGACCCAATCTTCCAGATCTGGGGCCCGCTCTCCAACCGTCCAGATCTGGGACCCAAGCCCCGGCGCAGGCCAGAACTCTAAGCAGGATCTGCAAAGAAGGCGTCAGTCGACGCTTACTCTCCACTTCGCCGTGCCGCGTTTACTGGGAGCGGGGCGTAGGCGCGCGCATGCGCACTGGGTGTAAAAAAGCTAGTTGGCAGGAGACCAAACCAACTGCGCAGCCAGAGAGCGGGAGGGAACACCCGAGCGTCGTGCGCCTGCGCACTCTCCCCTCGGCTGTGCATCCTGGCCTGGAAGACGCGCGCGGGGCGGGGCAGAGCGGACGCAGGGAGGGAGGCACCGCGCACGCGTATTCTGCGCCGGGTCTTGCTGCGTCGTTTGAGAGCTGGGCGCAGGTGCGCGCATGCGCACTGGGCGGAGGGGGGCGCGCGTTGGCAGGTGTCTGGGCTGGGCGTCGGCGGGCAATGGGGTTGCTGGCGCTGTTGCTCGTCGCGCTGTGCGCGGCGGGCGTCCGAGGGCTCTATTTCCACATCGGCGAGACCGAAAAGCGCTGCTTCATCGAGGAAATCCCCGACGAGACCATGGTCATCGGTCAGGCGGGGCGAGGGTGGACAGGGCCCTGCGTGTCCTCCCGACGCGGTCGGGCTCCCCGCTCCTAGCGGCGCGCTGTGGATGCCGGACCGTGGCCGGGGGAGCAGTGCCCCCTGCCCGGCGTCCTGGAAACCGCGGCGCCCCGCGGAGTGTGGGAGCCAGACGGACTAGGTAGGTTGTGACGGCTCTGTCTGCTCCGCAGGGAACTACCGCACCCAAATGTGGGATAAGCAGAAGGAGATCTTCCTACCCTCGACCCCCGGCCTGGGCATGCATGTGGAGGTGAAGGACCCTGAAGGCAAGGTAAGGCCACCTTCACTAGAGCTCTTGGGGTGGACAGAGCTCAGAAGACATGAACTTGCACTTGGAGAGGTCAGAGTAGAGGCGGGGGCTTTCACTGACTGCTGTGCTGCAGGTGGTGCTGTCCCGGCAGTACGGCTCAGAGGGCCGCTTCACCTTCACTTCCCACACTCCTGGTGACCATCAGATCTGCCTGCACTCCAACTCTACCAGGATGGCTCTCTTTGCTGGCGGCAGACTGGTAAGAGTATTTTCTCTTTGGCCATAGCTCAGAATCTCTCACTTGGTTACAAAATTTTGATTTATTATTCTTATCATTTGTAACACTTTGTGGCACAGTCACAAGCAAGAAATAGACGTTGCCCTTCTGTCCCACAGCCAGGGACAAGAGTGGGTTCCATAGCCTGGAACAGACCATCGGAGGTCCCACCTCTTTCTTAGACACCATAACCTCAGAGTGTCTCTGACCTTACGACTTTGGGGTCCAACCCTGTTTCCTCCTAGCGTGTGCACCTAGACATCCAGGTCGGGGAGCATGCCAACAACTACCCCGAGATTGCTGCCAAGGATAAACTGACGGAGCTGCAGCTCCGAGCCCGCCAGTTGCTGGATCAGGTGGAACAGATCCAGAAGGAGCAGGATTACCAAAGGGTAAGGGCATGTCACTGTACTTGGACATGGCAGTTGACCTTTATACCCACTACACTTACTGGAACTTTCTGCCTGGGGCCTTCCCTGCTTGGGAGATCGGCTGTTCAAAGACTGGAAGGAGAGGGCTGTCAGCCGTTTTTCAGCTCCGTAGGATAAAGGGTAGAGAGGACAGGTCACACTCTAGCAATAGCCATTGCCTACCTCTTTACACTGGGATCTTGCTGAAACGGTAAGAGCATGATTTCTGTCCTAGCAGAGATGCTTGTGGAGGGGCAGCGTGTCACTTCCTTGGGGGCACTTCCAGGGGAATCAGAGGCGGTATTTCAAAAGGCGTTTGGTCCCACAGTTGAGTCGTCGCACAGGAGGGAGGGGCCTCGCAAATGCTGGGACTGCCTCTCCTGCACATTTAATCCTGCGTCCATTGTCCTACGCAGTATCGTGAAGAGCGCTTCCGTCTGATCAGTGAGAGCACCAACCAGAGAGTCCTGTGGTGGTCCATCGCTCAGACCGTCATCCTCATCCTCACTGGCATCTGGCAGATGCGTCACCTCAAGAGCTTCTTTGAGGCCAAGAAGCTGGTGTAGTGCCCTCTCCATATGACCCTTTCCTGTCACCTCAGTTGTCTGGTACTTTCCCCACCCAATACCTTATCCATATGGATTTTGAGGGAAAAAACAGTGAAAAAAAGAATATAAGCCACATTGGTTCCATGGCAACAAAGCATTCAGATCAGCCACTTGTTAACACTGGTTCTCAAGGACACAGGACATTGGTCCAAGCTTTCAAAGATCTGTCTTGGGGTTTGTGGGGAGTCAGAACTGACCCAGGGCTAAGTCTTGCTTCTTTCGCCACTAGTGATGCCTCTCCATCCTGTCACAAAATGAGCAAATGTCTCTCCTATTGCTTTAACCTCTCTCTTCGTCTGTTTAGAAAGTAGGCGACCAAAATGCCCTACCGAGGAGGCCCCACCTCACTGCTCCCCTGTCAGTCCTGGGTTCACTCAGTGGCTTCGTGAATGTAAATAAGGGGCAAAGGCCCCAGAGGATTGAAATGTTTTTCTATATATTAGAACTATTTTTTGATAAAATTATATATTTTCCTTCCTAGTTGAAGTGTTACTGCCTTTGTGTGACTAGCTAAAAACACCAATGCAGTCCCTTCTGCATTGTTTATCCATGCATTCTTGATAACTACCTACCATGGCAGCTCTCAGGATTTCAGCTCTTAGGGCCAGAAAGCAGACATCACAGCTGCTCTCAAGGCCTAATCAGAGGGCCAGGCAGAGAATTCTCTGGGACACCTGTGATTTCCATCACACAGGGCCTGAGTTCAGACTGAGGCAGTGACAGAGCTAGCACAAGGCAGGGCACTCTTACCCTTCCATTTCCCTTAACCTTTATTTAAGCTGTGGTAAATGTTTTCTTCGTGGGAACCAGATTTGGTTCTTTATACAGATTTTTCCAGTGAAATAAAGCGTGTTGTAGTAGCTGTGTTTGAAATGAAATAAGAGGCTGTGGGCAGAGGGGAGGCACAAAGGGAAATGGAGGAAAGGCTCTTGGTCTGGGTGCCTCTGCGGCTGACCCGGAGTGGATTTCAGCATGTGGGCTTGTGGTGCTAGAGCCTGGCCTGACTGGAGACTCGGGGTTGTGGGAACGGACAGGGTGGTGGCTCGGCCATTCACAGAGGTCAACCAGGTAGACCTGTCAGCAGGGAATACTGTGAGGAGATTACGTACCCGTTTCTTAGCTCCCTGGAATCATAAACTTAAACACATCTTAGTGTACTTCCCTCATGCCCTTCTGCTGTATAAAGCTTAATGCCCTTAGTTGCCCATTCTTGACGTTTTATTTCATGGTTTTATTTACTTAAAATACATTATTTATCTGATGTACAAAAACTAAATTCTGCCCTTCTTGTTTTTTTTTTTTAAATTTATTTATTTATGGCTGTGTTGGGTCTTCGTTTCTGTGCAAGGGCTTTCTCTAGTTGTGGCAAGCGGGGGCCCCTCTTCATCGCGGTGCGCGGGCCTCTCACTATCGCGGCCTCTCTTGTTGCGGAGCACAGGCTCCAGATGCGCAGGCCCAGTAATTGTGGCTCCCGGGCCCAGTTGTTCCGCGGCATGTGGGATCTTCCCAGACCAGGGCTCGAACCCGTGTCCCCTGCATTGGCAGGCAGATTCTCAACCACTGCGCCACCAGGGAAGCCCTTGTTTTTCTCTTTACGTTCTATACTATTCCATGTGTGTACGTATCTTTACTTATAAAAGTATATGCAATTTAGTTTTATAGGCTTTGTCATTTAATATTTTTGTAGATATTTTAAAAATTCTAATTCTGGATGGCCACGTTAACGGTCCAGTGAGGTGAAATGCCATAAATGACTCTTCCAAAATTCTCTGGATATTTAAAATAGTTCTTAATTGTCTTCATGTTAGAATTAACACAGGGAAAATCAGGTAGCCTTGGAACTAGTCAGCGTGTGGACCTCTGGCCTGAGCCTCTTGGGGAGCATGGGATGTGTCAGGAAGGGAACACATTTCTGCTCTGTGGCTGATACTAGGAATCTAGCCAGCAAATCAGACACTGGAGCCTGGACTGTGGGAATACGGGGAACCACACAGTGCTGGGGTGGCCTTCAACAGCCTGTCCAGCTGTGCATCTCAGTTATGCTGATACATCAGCGTGTCCTCCGTTTCTCCTCCTGTGAATTTTTTGATAGGAAGGGGAGTGGAGTGAGGACAAAGGTGGGAGCATAGCACACCTTTACACTGATGGGCACTTGGAATCTCGATTGCCAGAGGACAGGCTAACAGGTGGTGGCTATGGGGAAAAGAAGGATTTCCGTACTGGTGTGTGGTATTCAGACACATTATGGCCTAGGAAAATGTTTTTGAAAGTTCGGCTACATCCAAGGAATTCTGGTGATTTTTTTCCCCCTCAATACTACCTTGATTCCATTCTGAAAGTCTTGCTTTCTTAGGTTATATAACACCCTTATCAGACAGCCTTCTACCTCCTTACCACAAAAAGCGGGTGGGGCGTAGGAGCCATTCTACTCATCCCATCATCCCTGGCCCAGTCCCCATCTCCATCTTTTGGTCCCAGCCCCACTTTACCTGTGGTGCATGAATTGCTCTCAGTTCTCACCCTAACAACAGCCAGAGCCTAACCTCTGGCTCTCATGCTGGGCCCATGTCAGAGTAGATTCATAGCGTCATCCGAGAAACTCGTCAATATAGATTCCTGGGCAACACTCAGGTCCAGCTGATTAAGTAGGTTTATGTTTGGGGTGGTGTGGTAGGCAGAATAATAGCCTCCCAAAGATGTCCAGTTAGATGTACTAATTCCTGAAACCTGTGACTATGTTACCAAACATGGCAAAGAGGAATTAAGGTTGCTGTCATCTGCCTCTAAAATAGGGCGATTATCCTGGATTATTGGGGTGGGCCCAATGTCATAACAAAGGTTCTTTAAAAATGGAAGAGGGAGGCAAAAGAAAGTTGCAGTGATGCGAGGTGAGGACCCAACCCTCCATTAACAGCTTTGAAGATAGAGGAAGGGGGCCCCAAGCCAAGGTGGGAAAGGCAAAAAAGGGATTATTCCTCAAGAGCCTCCAGAAGGGAATGCAGCCCTGCCAACATTGTAATTTCAGCCTAGTGAGGCCTCGTCAGACTTCTGACCTACAGAACCATAAGATAATAAGTTTGTGTTAAGCCACTAAGTTTATGGTAATTTGTTACAGCAGCAATAGGAAAGTAATACAGGTGGGGACTAAGAATCCTTTTTTTTTTTTTTTTGGCTGCGCTGCACCACTTGTGGGATCTCAGTTCCCGCAAACAGGAATTGAACCTGGGCCACCACAGTGAAAACCCGGAATCCTAACCACTAGGCCACCAGGGAACTCCCAAGAATTCTTATTTTTAACCAAGCTGTGCAGGCAACATGGGCTGCTAGGTTTGGGAACCCCAGAGCAACCTACCTTTTTGTTTCTCATGCCACTCATTCTTCCAACCTTCATCCTTGTACAATCCAATTGCTACAGCCTGTCCTGTGGACTGCCTGCGTCCCTGAACCTTGGCCCAGCCTCGGTGACCTCTGTTATATCCTGGTACACCCAGCGTCACTTGCTTTCTACTCTCAAAGCCATTGCCCCGTTACAGATTCCCACGGTTTCCACCACTGCTACAGGCAAACAGCCCTGGAACACATAAGCTGGTGCACTTTTCCTGAGCATAGTAGGTGGCAGAGCAATTAGTGCTTACACATAAACCTGACAGAGATCCTCCAGATGCATAATGGTAGGAAAGGGCGTAGGACTCACCAGTGTTTCCCAAACGTGGTAAGCTACCACCGTAGCTTGCCTGTTCCTAGGTAGTATACAGACGAGCACTCTAAACATTGATGTCTTTGTCAATATAACTAATGCCAGCATTACTGCTAGGGCGAGGCTGCCCCTGCCGCTGGTAACCTTAACCTAGCACGCCATTTGGAGGTCGTGTCAGGGAACTGGCGAGGACCTGAGTGGGGGGTCCCCGCCCGGGGTCCCCGCTCCCAGCCCCCCGCCGCCCCTCCCCGAGACCACGGGCCGCACTAGCCACCGCAGCCGCAGAACCCCGGGGAACACCAGAAGCCATGGCTTCCGGGAGGTGCTGACTCCTTTGAAGCTGATTGGTTGCTGCTTTGACCAGCCCACGCGTCATTGCGTGCTCTTCCTGTCGCGCGTGCGCGCTGTCATTACAGAGCAGCAGCATGGAGGATTCCGAAGCGTTGGGCTTCGAACACATGGGCCTGGACCACCGGCTCCTACAGGTACCGGGGAGGGCTGAGGAGCCGGGCCGACGTGGAGAGGGGCGGCGGCAGGGCAGCGCGCCGCCTGAGCCGTCCCTTGTCTCCTCTAGGCCGTCACCGACCTGGGCTGGTCGCGACCCACGCTGATCCAGGAAAAGGCCATCCCACTGGCCCTGGAGGGGAAGGACCTCCTGGCTCGGGCCCGCACGGGTTCAGGGAAGACCGCCGCTTATGCCATTCCGATGCTGCAGCTGTTGCTCCACAAGAAGGCGGTGAGTCGGGGGAGGGGCCGGGGAAGGGAGCCGCAGGCGTCTGAGTGGCGTTGTGCCCTCTTGGAAAGCTGTGCCCGCCACCCGCACGCCCCCAAATCTTTCCCAAGAACCAGGTTTTCTTCTGACCTCTTACCCGTGAAGCGTGATCTGAGAGAACCTGTTGGTTTTGTGGTAAAACGCTCTGGGCAGGGATTCAGGTTACTTGGGTTCTAAGTCCTGGCCCTGCGACCACCATTCTTTGTGTAGTCTTGAGTAAATCGCTTTCTCTTGTTTATACTATAAAAAGTAGGCACGTTTTCTCCTCCCATCTGTAGGATTATTGTGAAAAGCCAATGTCACAAGTGGTACATTTTAAGTAATTTTGTAACCATAAAGTAAGTTATCCTTTTTGAGGTCAGTGCCTGGGAAAAGAGTCTTCTATCTACATTCTGAGGTGGGTAAAGTAAGTGAAGGGTTGACCAGAACACAACTGGATTGTCGTGAGGAAGTCACAGCAGTTGGGTCAGATTGTCTGGAAGAGGTAGAAAAAGCATGCAGTGGCCGTGATGATGTGAACCGACTGGCTGAAGTCTTTAATTCGTCTCTTGTAGACAGGCCCCGCAGTAGAGCAAGCTGTGAGAGCCCTTGTCCTTGTGCCGACCAAGGAACTGGCACGGCAGGCCCAGTCCATGATTCAGCAGCTGGCTGCCTACTGTGCTCGAGACATCCGGGTGGCCAATGTCTCAGCCGCTGAAGACTCAGCCTCTCAGAGGTGGGTGAAAGCAACAGGGCTGTAGGGGAATGAGTTTGCACTGGGATGTGGATTTGGGTTTATGTGCAGCAAGAAAGAGGGCTAATCCAGGGTGAGGTCCCAGCTGCTACCCTCTCCCCAACACTGAGGTGTTGCCCACCTGCAGAGCTGTGCTGATGGAGAAGCCCGATGTAGTGGTGGGGACCCCATCCCGCATATTAAACCACTTGCAACAAGACAACTTGAAACTGCAAGACTCCCTGGAGCTGCTGGTGGTCGATGAGGCTGATCTTCTTTTCTCCTTTGGCTTTGAGGAGGAACTCAAGAGTCTTCTCTGGTAAGGAAAAGGGGTTGTGAATAGACACTAGGACCTAGAGCGAGGGGGCCAGTTCCTCTGCCACAGTTAGAGGCTTTGGAGCTGGTGTCTGATGGGGCTCTGTTTCATTTTAGTCACTTGCCCCGGATTTACCAGGCTTTTCTGATGTCGGCTACTTTTAATGAGGATGTACAAGCACTCAAGGAGCTGGTACTGCATAACCCGGTAAGGGCCCCGTGGAAGCATCTGGAGGCGTTGACATGATACTCAAGGACTTGCTTCTCCCTTCTCAAAGGAACCCTTTGTTATTTGGGGTGGGAAATTATTGGTTTAGCATTCCTGGTTCTGATGTACTAGAAGCTATTAGTTGTAAACCATCCCCCTATCCCCCAACCTAAAATCACGATGTAGTTCCAGATGTCTGCTGGGGGCTTCAAACCATGCTTTGCCTAAAGCCTGAAAAGGGACCCCCACGGGGCACAAAGGCTACTTTGAGCAGCAGGGCTAAAGTTCTCACCTTATGTGAACTTTACTTTTCAGAAAGGTTGCTGCTCTAGGGGTTCTCTCCTCACTACAGTAATTTATAGTGTGTTTCTCTTTGTTCTGTGCCCCAAATGTTTGTGTGTAGTTTTATGTTCTCTGTACACTACAACGGTTAGCGTGCTTTGAATTCTTACATTACACAGTTGGAGGGGACCCAGGGTGCCCTGCACTAACACGTTTGTGCTGTGGTTTGTGAGCCAGTGGCTTGCAGTAGCATTTCTGTCTTCTTTTCTTTCCTGACCACAGGCCTGTCCTCCCCTAGGTTACCCTCAAGTTACAGGAGTCCCAGCTGCCAGGGCCAGACCAGTTACAGCAGTTTCAGGTGGTCTGTGAGACTGAGGAAGACAAATTTCTGTTGCTGTATGCCCTGCTCAAGCTGTCATTGATCCGGGGAAAGTCTCTGCTCTTCGTCAACACAATGGAGCGGAGTTACCGGCTGCGCCTGTTCCTGGAGCAGTTCAGCATCCCCGCCTGTGTGCTCAATGGAGAGCTCCCACTGCGCTCCAGGTGTGTCATCTCCCATGTGTTGGTTGAAGATAGTGCTCAGGCTCTGGGCTTGACTGATTCTCGCTGACTTTATCTGTCGCAACTCTGCGGTACCTACTGTAATTCCATCCTCATTTGAGGAGGTTGAGGCACAGAGATTAAGTCGGGGAAGAGTTGAAGAAGAGGGAAGAGTCAGAAAGGGTGACCGTTTTGACCAAGCAGGGGGCGGGAGAGGGACCTCCAGCCTGCTCTTGGGGCTCACTTCCGTCTGCTCTCGGGCCACAGGTGCCACATCATCTCACAGTTCAACCAAGGCTTATATGACTGCGTCATAGCAACAGATGCTGAAGTTCTGGGGCCTCCGGTCAAGGGCAAGCATCGGGGCAAAGGACCCAAGCGGAACAGGTGAGCGCACACTTCTCTCCTCCCAGCCCTCCCCAGGGAGACCCGCTTTTCAGCCTTTCAGAAGACTGTGAGTGTGGGGGAAGGGACTGAAGGACCAACACACGTGCTCCATGGGCAGCAAGAAGGGCCAGACTGCCTGGTTTGTTGGCGCGCCATCATCCTGTGAGGGGAGGCGGCCCAGCCTCCAGTGGCTGTGACTTTTGGGAAGGATCTTTCTTCGGGGGAAAGAGGAGTCCCCAGTCTCTGTCTGCCTAACGGGTTGGCTGGCTTGGAATTGTTCTCAGATTGCCTGTGGGCAGTGTTGCCCCAGAGCTGAGGTCAGAGCCCAGTTTGGCTGCCCCCACTACCCTGGTTCCTGTTCCAGTTCTGATGCTTAAGAGTCTTACACGTGTCAGGGTCCGGTAGTTCCATACAAGGCTTTGTGTAGAGATTTTGCTGATTAAATAAGCTTGAGAACGTGTTCTTGGAGGAGAGGAGAGGTCTGTCTGAGGTTGGGGCGTTTTCCTGCAGGGCCGCTGATCCGGAGGCTGGTGTGGCCCGCGGCATAGACTTCCACCACGTGTGTGCTGTGCTCAACTTTGATCTCCCCCCCACCCCCGAGGCCTACATACATCGGGCCGGCAGGTAGGAGAACTGGGGCGTGGCAGGCTGGGCACCTGGATGGAGGGCACACTGTAGGACACATAGCCAGAGACACGGGCTGGGCCGTCTCTCCTTGCAGGACAGCGCGTGCCAACAACCCAGGCATAGTCTTGACCTTCGTGCTGCCCACGGAGCAGTCCCATCTGGGCAAGATCGAGGAGCTTCTCAGCGGAGGTAAGAGCCCAGCTCTCACTGGCCTGCGCCAGGGCCAGGCTTCTGCCATGACACCGCAGACCCGGTGGTGGTGATGGCAGCAGGGACGCCGGCACGAGCAGCAGCCCCCCGCACACTTGGCCACGCTGTGCGCCATGTCCGTCCGCCTGTCCTTGCCCTTCCCTGGGTGGCAGGCGCTGTCCCCCTTCACAGTCAAGCCAGCTGAGGTCCAGAGCCGTCATGTAATTGGCCAAAGTCATGTTTATTCTCTGCCTCATGGGGCAGAAGGGCCAAGGGAAGAGGTTTGGCAGACAGGGTGGGACTGGTGGCATCTTAGAGAAGACCCTGGGAGAGGGGGCTGCTGGGGGGTTTCTGCGCTGGTGCCTTCGGGAGGTCCTGCTGTAGCGGGGCAGCCGGGCAGCGTTCCAGGCTGCAGGAAGAGCGCGCTAGCCGGGGCTGGGCAGGGCTGCTCCACCATCCAGCAGGTTATGGGGGAGGGTCCAGCCTGGCTTCTTGTGGGGCCTCACTGCTGCTCGCCACACGGGCCGAGAAAGGACATGCTCACTGCCTGGCATTGAGCCCTGGCCTTGTGTAGAAGGTGGCCTGGGGCACCGCTTGACGGGGGATCGAGGGACGACTCTGGGCCTTGCTTCTCTGTGCCCTGGTTTCCTTACCTGAAATGGGTGAAGCCCCTGCTGCACCGCCAAACCCCCCCGCACCCCCCTGCCCCATCTTCTTTTGTCGTAAACATTGAGTGACCCAGTACGCTACTATGACAGACCAGCGTCTGAGTGAAAGGGCCGGTGCTCCTTAGTGCTCCGCGGCTGTCATCACGGGGACCTTGTGGCTGGAGTAGCCTTGGAGGAGGAGAGTGGGCGGGGGGGCAGGTCCTGAGGCTGAGAGACGTGACAGGAACCCAGGACGTGGGGACAGCACGCCGCCCTGGCCACAGCAGAGCGGATCGCCTGTTGTGAACTGTCTGTGAGACCCAGGTTTTCTTGCGCACGTGTGCGCTGCGGGGAAGGAGTGGGCTGGCTCCCCGGCTGCCTCGCCCCAGGGAGTGGGTGTGGGTGTGGGAGGCTCTAAGCAGTAGGCCCCCACTAGACCGCAGCCGGAGCATTCAGCCCGGGGAGCCTCACTGCCGTCTCCTCCACAGGGAACGGAGCCCCCGTCCTGCTTCCCTACCAGTTCCGCATGGAGGAGATCGAGGGCTTCCGCTACCGCTGCAGGGTGAGCGGGGCCCCCTGGGAGTACTGGGGCTTCTCTAGGACCCAGCGTCAGGCCCTTGCTGCTGGGCACCCCTGCACGAGGGCTGGCTCGCAGCCCCGCCGTCTTGACCTTTGGTATCTGCCCCCAGGACGCCATGCGCTCAGTGACTAAACAAGCCATCCGCGAGGCGAGGCTGAAGGAGATCAAGGAGGAGCTTCTGCACTCCGAGAAACTCAAGGTGAGGGGCCCTGGGGAGGGAGGGGCGGGGCTTCAGGGCATCGCCCTTCCAGGAGGCTGGCCCAGCTATGAGCGTGAGAGGCAGTGAACTGGACAGCTAGCTGCGCCTTCAGCAGGTCGGTGGGGAGGAAACAGGCCAAGAGCGGGTGAAGGACGCCAGCTGTCCTGTTGGGAGGTGAATCAGCCTGGCCTCTGTGGTGGACAGTGGCCGTGTCCATCAGAATCACAGCTCCTGGAGTTTATTCTCTTGACGTGCACAGTCACGCGTGTGCCCGCGTTCGTCATGATTCCCCAGGTGGAGACACCTGGGAGTCCTCCACAGAGACGCGGGAAGCCAAGTCGGGTGCATCCACGCGGTGCGTGTTACACAGGAAAGGAAGAGGTGGCTGCTTGTGTGTCAGTGCAGGACGGCCCGTGGGGTGATGATCAGTGAGGAGGGTGCGGCAGGCTCCTGGCCTCCCCACAGAAAGGGGAGTGGGAATGGGGACACATGCCTTCCCACGTGTGCAGAGCGCTTGAGGGGAGATGAGAAACCGGATCAGGAGCTGGCTCTGGAGGGGGACCAGGTGGCCACAGATGAAGGCGGTGTGAAACCTTAGCCCTTGAAATTCTGAAAGACCGATTACCTGTTCAGAAACTCCCCTGTGAAATTGCAAAAGGAGGACTGACGCTGCAGTGCCCGCTTCTCTCCCCTGCCAGACGTACTTTGAAGACAACCCCAGGGATCTCCAGCTACTGCGGCACGACCTACCCTTGCACCCCGCTGTGGTGAAGCCTCACCTGGGCCACGTCCCTGACTACCTGGGTGAGCAGGGCTGGGGGACGGGGTGGGCGTTTGTCCCTCAGCTGCCGTGCGCTGGGCTGACACAGGACCACGGGGGCTGGGCAGCAAGCACGTACACAGACACAAACGCACCTCTGTTCACGCGCTTGAACTCATCTGCACAGCCTCCTGGGTAGGCATTGCTCTCTCTGTTGGGGAGACAGGAAACCGGGCATTCAAGGCCAGGGGTTTTCGCCCCAGAGCCTGGCCCAGTGAAAGAGCGAGCCAGTACCTGGCCAAGCAGCCGCCTGGGCGTGGAAGGGAGTGACCAGGTGCGGGGGGGTCGCAGGTAAGAGGCAGTGCTGCTTGTGCTGGAGAAGACTCGGGATTAGTGACCGGGCCAAGCCGGGGGTGGGGTGGCTGGAGTCTCTGGAACAGTTGGCAGAGGGGACAGAGAACAGACCTTGTGGGGACAAGGGATGTCTGGGTTGCAGCTGTGAGGACAAGAATGGACCCTGAGATGGTTTCTATGATGTAGAGGAGGCCAAAGCCCAGCTGAGGTATTCAGGGACCTGGCTCCATTTACACCTGGGTAACGATGTCCCTTGTGTCTTTGGTAACGGGTATGTGTGACTTCTATGCTGAAGGTGCTTAAAGTGGGTTAAGGAAGAAGAGTGGTGAGTGCAGGCCCCCTTCCCCAGCACCCCCCTGGATTGGCATAAACTGGCAGGTGTGGCAGGAGAGGCCCCAGCGAGTGGAAGGGAAGGATCCAGGAGATACGGGAAAATACCAGGTTCCCCCAGGACAGTGAGCTGGCGGGGACACGAGCCGGGGTCCTGGTCTGCGGAGTGAGAAGGGAGCGGGAAGAAGGGGTGGGAGTGCTCTCGGGTAGCTGTGAGGTGGCTGCAGCGTGTGGCAGCCTGAGGTGGGATCGCAGTTCCCTGAGCGGGAATCGAACTCGGACCGTGGTGGTGAGAGTGGCGTATCCTAGCCCCTAGACCGCCAGAGACTAGTAGTGCCTAGGAGCAGGGCCCTGGCTTTTGTCTGCTTTGAAGAAGGAATTCAGCAATTCTTTAAAATTCAGCAAAAAGTAGTAAGGTAAGTAAAGTTTTATTAGGAGGGAAGATAGGTGCAGAGAAAGCATGGGTGGGCTCAGAGAGAGAGAGAGAGAGAGCACGAGCCAGCCGTGAGCTTTTGGGGTGGTTTAAATCACTTACATGGAGGCAGTTTTCCAGTTTTCATCTGGCCAGTCATCTTGCTTTATCTGGCTCCAAGTCCATATCTGGTCTGACTGAGGGCTCTGCCAGATGTGCGCGTGCATCTTTTAGCCACGATGGATTCCAGCACGAGGGTTTTTGGGAGGTTAGCAGACCATATTATGGTCTAGCACCCCCTCCCCTGAGGAACTGTTTTGCTCATGCATAGTCTGGGAGGTCTCCTTGACCCCAAGAATGAGAAATATGTGGTCTCCTTATCTTTTACCTAAGCAGGGCTTAACCTCTCTCTGTTCCTGCCATTCCCGTTACCTTGAGGTGTCCACAGGAGACAAAGACCAGCTGCTTATCCTGTTCCTATTATTATCTTTATTTTCAAAGTGTAAACAGGAGGCTAGTTGTAAATGTCTAACCTGGGGCCCATCTATCTCCTGCCTCAGGAGAGAACTCCATCCTCTCTGTCACAAAGGAGCAAAGTCATTGCCAAAAGCGTGTGACCTAAAGGGGTCAAGGTGACGTGGGAGGGTGTGGCGGTGTGATGCCCAGAGGCCTGTCAGGACCTGTGTGGCCTGGCCAGATGGGACCCTGTGCTGTGCCATGGGCAGGTGGGAGTGACAGCAGAGCCCAGGGATCATGTAGCAGGTCACGAGCAGTGATGGTGGCACCAGACAGGTGAGGAAGGATATGGGAGGAGGGGCCACATAGGAAGAAATTACATGTAGGGTTTTTTTGTTTCAGCAGCATTTTTTTTTTTTTTTAATACTTACTTATTTGGCTACACTGGGTCTTAGTTGTGGCATGCAGGATCTTCGTGTGGCATGCGTGATCTTTTTTTTTTTTTTATAAATATTTGTGCTTTTTTTTTTAATTAATTTATTTATTTTTGGCTGTGTTGGGTCTTCGTTTCTGTGCGAGGGCTTTCTCTAGTTGTGGCAAGCGGGGGCCACTCTTCATTGCGATGCGTGGGCCTCTCACTATCGCGGCCACTCTCGTTGCGGAGCACAGGCTCCAGACGCGCAGGCTCAGTAATTGTGGCTCACGGGCCTAGTTGCTCCGCGGCATGTGGGATCTTCCCAGACCAGGGCTCGAACCCGTGTCCCCTGCATTGGCAGGCAGATTCTCAACCACTGTGCCACCAGGGAAGCCCCATGCGTGATCTTTAGTTGCAGCGTATGGGATCTTCAGTTGTGGCATATGGGCTCTTAGTTGCGGCATACGGGAACTAGGTCCCTGATCAGGGATCTAACCCGGGCCCCCCCTGCATTGGGAGAACGGAGTCTTAACCACTGGACCACCAGGGAAGTCCCAGCATTTTCTTTCTTCTGTTACATACTTACTGTGACAAATTTAAATACCGTAAAGAAGTGTTTTAGACAGTGAAAGTCCCCAGAATCCCACCCCTGGGCATAGCTGCTCTTCTGGCCCTGTGCATGTGTGATAACAGTCGTGTGTTCTTAGGTGTTTTAAGTGTGGACTGGAGTGCCAGGCACTGGCTCAGAGTGGGGGAGAGCACCCTGGGAGCCAGCTGGAGGGTGGAGCTGGCGGGCTCTCGGACGCCGGCTGCGGAGGGGGGCCGGGAGCTGGCACATGGGGTGGGCGGTGGCCGCTGAGCCAGATATCTCTTCCAGTTCCTCCTGCTCTTCGCGGCCTCGTCCGCCCTCACAAGAAGCGGAAGAAGCCCCCTTCCTCTAAGAAGGCCAAGGTATGTCCCCTGGAGCCTCGGTGATAGCTGCAGGGCTCCCCTCCCACCTTGTTCCACTGTCGCCAGGATGTGCTCGCCCCTTGCCCTCAGGAGGGAGGAGAGAAGTCCCGAGGACTGGCGCCAAACTCCAGGCCACTGATCAAAGTTGTGGGCGCTGGGGCTCTCCCTTGGCCACCCACGGGGCAGCTTCAAGAGCAAAGGGGGACCTGCTGTTCTTTCCCCACTGCCCTCCCCATCCTCCAAGCTGCAGGAGGAAGGTGGGCCCCTGCGGTGTCCACAGCAGCTCCTGTCCTTGGCTCACGGCCTGTATGGCTTGCCAGGTGGCAACGGCACCCCCTTCTCTGAGTCTGTCCCCTTTTGCGCACACGGACATCCGCTCGCCACAGCTAATCTACCGTTTTGCCCCCACAGAAGGTGAAAACCCAGAACCCACTGCGCAGCTTCAGGCACAGAGAAGAGAAGCGCGGACCCACAGCAGCGCCCTCCTAAGCTTGTCCGGGGCCTCTCCCGGGGCTGAGCACAGAGTGTGGAGCAGGCTTCCCAGCCTGGAGGGAGCTTGATTCCCGCACCGGATGGGCTGGATTCGGGGCAGGCAGCACTGTGGCCCTCTAGATTCATGGCCAGGATGGTGCTTTGCCTTTAACAACAGAATAAAAATCCTAGCTGCCCTGGTTTGTGCCTCCTGCCTGTAGGAAGGGGCCATCCCTGGAAACCTTGGGAATCAGAAACCACTTCCAGTAAGCAGTGCCTGGCTCTCTGCCTGCCGTGTACGGTGCCTCCTTGGCCAGAAGAGGTCAGCCATGCAATGCTGCAGCCTGGTGCCTTCGGGCCCAGGAGACACCTGCCCTCCCGCCAGCAGCTCCGGCCTTCCTGTCTAGGATCAGGCTGACAGCCTCCCTTCCCTGAAGCTCGGAAATGACTTCTCGCCTGCCGGGAAGATGGTCCTTCCTGACGACACCTCTTTCTCCAGACGTGGGTACGTTGTGAATTCAGCCTTCCACTCTCTCAGGCAGCCAGGGACAGCTGTCTCCTCCCCAGACTGCTCCCTGCTCTGCTACATGCAGCACACCTGGGTGCGGTTTTTGTTTTTGTTTTTTCTTTCAGTTCAGACTCATTTTCCTTTCATTAAAGTCCAAGTTATCGATACATTATGTGGTTTGGTACTCAAAAAGGAAAACTTGTTCAGGTAAGGTAGTATGTTGTCGTCAGTATTTCCAGGTGATTGTTTACAATCAAGTAGCATTATCAGTAAACCCTTGGGAAGCCCATCCGTGGGGTTTACACTTTGTCAAGGCGCGGTTCCTCTGGAGTGGAGATTCCCAATTCATTTAAAGTTTGTCTAAGTTCCTGGATGACGTAAAGGTAGATTTCCTTATGAGGTCCTGCTTTGACCTTAACCTCTAGAATGTGAACTGCACTAGCAAAATCATTTAAGTGTCTGCACGCCTGCAGTGATTTTGCGTTCTGGAACCAGATCATAGCCAACTAGCACGTTCATCCGTTTATGCAATTCCCAAGCATCAGTGTCTGGCTTGCTGAAGTATGTCACCCAGCGAGCATCCCACTCCTGTCTCACGTGACCCACAGGACTAGCAGCGAATTGACTGGCTAGCGGCAGCGGGGCCGGGGCTGGAGCGGGGTGCAGGAGGACTCGAGAGCTGGTCCGGGCGACTGCGGCCGCTGCTACCGAGCGCCGGCGGTCAGCGGCGCCTAGCATGATGGCGATGGCGGCGCAAAGGTTAAGGCCGAGGAGAAGCTGGGTGTGAGCTCAGGGCCACTCAGGAGCTCGTGGGGGCCGGACTCCACCTGGGTTTTAAATGCACGAGTGGCAGTGTGACACCCACATGCCCTATTCCTTTGTTCTCAGCTCAGCTGCAAGGCTCTAACAGTAGAGGGTCCCAACCCCCATCCGGGCCTCCCAGCTGCTGTCTGGAGGAGGGGGGACGCTGATGACTCAGTGCCCTTGATTGTGCCGGGGAAGAAAGTCAAAAGTGCTTGAGTATTTCGTTCAGAAAGAAAACCAGGCATCAGCGCAAGCTGGTCTGCATGGCGGGAGGAGCCTGGGTCTCTGGCTGCTGTTACGGTATGGTGGGATTGGGGTTGGTGGGACCTCAGGTTCGGGGTCTCCACATTTCCTGCTCCTGTTCTGAGGATTTCCAGGGAGCCAGGGCGTGCGTGGTAGGGGCTGCTGCTCTGGTGGGATTATCAGTGAGTGCAACAGCAGCCCGTGCAATGCGGCCAGCGTTCCTGCGGTCTGCCCTGGCTCGGGCGCCCTACGGAGGTCAGTCAGTGGAGCTGAAAAGAGATGGCTGCTTTATGAGTGTCTGCTGGGTCCCAGAGCTGTACCAAGAGCGTTGTGGGTGTCACTGCGTGTGGGAGGAGCCGGCCTTGGAGAGCATCCTGGCCCCCGCCTGGCTGCTGCCTTCAGTCCCTGCCAGACCTCCCCACCTGCTGCCTGCGGCAGGTGAGGAGCTGAGGCCTGGCCCTGGGGACACGAGAGAGAGCCCGGGACATCGAGGAGGCTGTCTGCTCTACAATGCTGTGCCAACCTTGCACTGTAACCTTCCCTGTTCCTCTGACCCTGCCACCTCCAGGCATCCTGGCCAGTGAGCTTACATCCAGAATCAGCCCGGATGCAGGAGAGTGGGCGCCTCGGGTTTCCCCAGTGATGTTCCTTCTCAAAGGGGCCTCTGCTCTGGGCTGTGTTCCCAGCTGGGGACAGAGCTGGGGCCTGGTGGCCGCGTGCTAGTTGCAGGCTGCGTGCCGAGACCCGTGCTGAGCGTTCTACCAACATAAGGCTACTCCCGATTCCTAGGTGGGAGGCTGAGGCTCAGAACTTAGCTGGCGTCAAGGTCACAGGGCAGGTGATGGCAGGATTTGGAGGTCAGCACAGGCCTGCCCTGGTGTCTCGGGCTGGCCCGGCGGTCCGCGCCCGCGGAGGAGTAGCCGGCGCTCTCAGCAGCATGGGGCAGGTGCCATCCTAGGCACTGTATTACATAAGCCTGGGCTGTGTTTACATAACCCTCGCTCAGCTGGAATGGGCCCTGGCACTTGGTGGGGTCTGAATTGGGCGGGTTGAAGAGAGTGGTGTGTCCCCATGCCCTGGGTCTGCAGAGGGAAGGTGTACGGATGTCTCATTCAGTCACACAGCCTTGGGTGGAGGCGCTGCTGTCCATTTACACGTGGGGAAACAGGCCCTCAGAGGTTGAACTTGTGTATCTGATACGAAACCTGTGCCCTTGATAAGCACGTCAAAAACAGAACTGGACAGGCCCTGGGACACAGGCGTGCACGTGGTGGGTGATCTGGGCTTGGAAGGAAAGAGGTGGGGTTAGCCTGCCTTAAGCTCAGCTTCATTAAGCAACAGATAAGCTTGGCCCGTTTCCAGCCATTTCCAGGCTGGCTACGCATAGAGCTCACGGCAAAGGGGGCAGCAGAGTGCAGGGACTTTCTCCACCCCTGGGTGGCCTAATCCCACCCACGCATAGGCTTGAATGGGTGCCACTGTGTTCCTGGCTGTGGGCTAGGGTCTAGGGGAGATGGACAGAGCACAGCCCCTGCATGGGAGGAGCTTTGGAGGGGTCAAGAACCAAGCTTTCAGTGCATCCCAGCCTCCCCCGAGCTACAGACTCCTGAAGCACCTTTCTGCTCTGCCCACACTTGTTGGAGCTGCCAGGTGCAGGTGCTGGGCTGGGGGCAGGAGGGAGCGGGCCGGGCCCTCCAGCCAGCGCACTGGTGGCTAGACTGGCACCCTTCTGGGACGTCCACAGTGCCAGGAGGGTTACCTGGGGCCTCACCCAACTGGAGGAGTCCGGTGAGACTGGAAGGGTGGGGGGAACAGCAGTTCTGAGAGAGAACAGTGTGTGTAAGTGCTCCGGGTGGGGAGGGAACCCGGCACATCTGAGGATGAAAAGAAAACCAGAGCGGTCGTCACCAAAACAGGCAAAGACTGAAAAACTAATCTGATTTATTTTAAAAGGATAATAGTGACATGTTAAAGATTCAAAGGACACCAAAAGGTGCCAGTGGGTTTGAAGCAGGAGACCACCCTGATCAGATTTGGCCACGGTGGGAGCGCGTGGGAGCGCAGAGTGTCCCTGGAAGCCTCTGGACCCAGAGCACGAGCCGGTTCAAGTGCACTTCCCAGTCCAGCTAGTTCTCTCCCCACCTGCTGGGGATCGGTGACTCAGCCTTTGGGGAATCAGTTGTTCTCGGGACTTTGGTCTTTAGCGGCAGTTTCTCCTGGAGGGAGGCAATGTCGATGGAGCTGAATTCGTGCGGGGAGGCACCCCTGCCAAATGCCACCCTCTTTTCCCCGGAGAAAAGCCTTAGGGTGTCCGGCTTCTCAGCGGGGCCAAGAGCCACTTCTCATGTGTTCACCACAGCCACGTTTATGTGGAAAAAGAAGACGTGATCCTTCTGGACAGGAAAAGTCACCTCTGCCCAGCCTCCCACGGTGCGCCAGGCACCTCACTGGGCAGACTCAACCTCACTCAGCTCAGAAGCTCTTCAGAGCTCGAGTGTCTGCCCACGAATCCATCCTCAAGGCCGCTGAGAAGCAGTGAGATCGACGTGGCACGGCTGAGCTGGAGAGCATGGGCATATCCGAGGTCTTCAGACCAGCTCCAAGAGCTGCCTTTGTGGCACCCGAGATGTGCCAGCCCGGCCTCCAGGGAAGCGCCTCGCTTTTCTTGGCCTCCTCTGGGGTCTCAGCTGTAAGTGGGTGTATAGTGGCCTCTCCGAGTGTCCCTGTGTGTGGGATGACCCAATGAGGCCTGGGAGCCCCTGTCCCCCAGCGCCCCCCGCCCCGTGCCTGGCTCTGCGCTAGCCCCTGGGTCCTGTGGGACGGCTCTGCACACAGCGCCCTCAAACGTGAATGCACACCTGGATCGCAGAGGCTTCTTCTCGGAATGCAGGTGTCACCCCGCAGGTCTGGGGCAGGGCCAGAGATTCTGCATTTCTAATAACCTCCTTCCTGTGGGAGCCCGATGCTGCTGGACCCCACACCAGCCCCCGAGAGGCGAGCTTGACTGTCCACACACCCATCCCATTGTACAGGTTGGAAAACTGAAGCTCAGAGAGAGTACGTAGCCAGCCCAGTGCCAGCCGGCTCAGTGGCCGAGTAGGAGGATGCTCAGATCAGTGGGCCCCCCTCTGGGACCCAAGGTCCAGCCCTGTCCTGTCTCTTCTCTGAGTCTCATCTTCATCTGTGAGGGGCAGTGATAAAGGGTGTAACTTTCTAGCCTAAGTATCGACGTGTCCCATCCAATATTTGTGACATACTAAAAAATTATTAGTTGTTTATCTGAAATTTAAATCTCACTGGGCGTCTTCCTCTGTATTGGAAGAATTCCTGATCCCTGGCCTGGGCTGGGCACCTTTTTCTCGGTGTGTATCTGATACTGCCCTTGACCTCATTAGACTTGTCTCTGGGGCCTGGTCTCTACTCTGGCCTGGGAGCTCTTGGAAGCATGCACCATGCCAAGTTGTTAGTGGGTTCCTGGGCCCAACCAGGACTCGCCCATGTTCATTAAAAGCTTTTCCCCTGAGAGTGTCCCTGGTACCTTGAGGGTAGTTCATTGTCACGAGCCCCTCTCCTGTCTCAGGCTCTGGAGCACTATTTCCAGTTAAAAGTGGAAGGAAGGCTATGCTAAACAGGCTGGACTCTGCCCCCGATGCAACGGGCTGGACGCTCCCTCCAAGTCGCCTCTGTGACTCAGGGCAGAGGCCAGGCCAGGCCAGAGTCCTGGGCCATCCTCTCCATGGACCTGCAGGCCCTTCCCCACCTCAGGCTCCAGAGGTGCTGGGCGAGCAGGCTGGGTGAGCAGACTCCCGAGATGCTGGTGCCTGCCCCACCGGGGATGGGGACAGAGGACCAGACAGCCCCGGGCTTTCTGGCTTCCACACCAGCGCTTCCTGACTGCGGCTGAGCTCCAGCGAAAGACAATCTCATACGTTCACTGAAATGCATAGATTGGACCCTTATATGTGCAATATCCCTGCCCCCAGGAACCAGGAACTCAGCTTCCAGGAGCAAAACACGTACATAAGGCAACAGAGAGGCCAAATGCTGTGATGCCTAGAGCATGGAGAGCCCGCCTGGGCCTGGGGTGGTGGGCAAAGTCCCCGCCACGCCGAAGAATTTGACGCGAGTTGTGAAGGACAGGCAGGAATTGGGAAGCCATGGAGGGGGCCTTTGCGGCGTCACAGCTGAGCTGGGGGACAGGGACCCACAGGACACGTGGAGAAAGGTGAGCAGGTTAGCTGGCTTAGCAAAGGCTTCGTGGGGCAGTGGTTCTCAACCGGGGTGATCTGCCCCAATGCGGCCTCTGGCAAGGAGTGGAGACAGTTTAGATCATCACATCTGGGGGTGGATGCTACTGGCATCTAGTGGGTAGAAGGAGGAATGCTGCTAAATCCTACAGTGCCCAGGGCAGTCCCCACGAAGAAGAGGTATCCGGCTGAAAATATCAACGGGGCCCTGCAAAGCACCAGTAGGGGATGCTGAGAGCCAGGTGGGAGAGAGCAGGGAATTCCAGGCACATCACTTAGGACTGCGTATAGCTGCGGTAAGAGAAACCCCATGACAGGGATGTAAACGAAGAGGGGTTGGAATAACTGGAGCTGGATGGCCGCAGGGATCCGAGTTCTTCCATCTTCCTGCCCTGCCGTCTTTTTTGAAAATTGTGGTAAAATATACATAACATAAAATTGACCATCTTAATCATTTTAAGTGTATAATCCACATTGCTGAAGTGTGAAGTATATAAAGTACATTCACACTGTTGTGAATTCACCACCATCCATCTCCAGAACCTTTTCACCTTCCCAACCTGAAACTCAATACGTGTTAAACAATAACTTCTGACCCACTCCACGAGCCCCTGGCAACCACTATTCTACTTTCTGTCTCTATGGATTTGACCACTCTAGGGTCCTCATATAAGTGGAATCACAGTGTTTGTCCTTTTGTGTCTGACTTATTTCACTTAGCATAATGTCTTTGAGGTTCATCCGGGTAGTAGCATGTATCAGAATTTCATATCTTTTTGTGGCTGAATAATATTCCAAGCATGTATATGCCACATTTTTATCCATTCATCTGTTGATGGACACTTGGGTTGTTTCCACATTTGGGCTATTGTGAATAGTGCATCAGTGAACATTGGTGTACACCTGTTCCTGCTTTCAGTTCTTTTGGGTATATACCTTGGAGTAGAGTAGAATTGATGGATCATATGACAATTCCATGTTTAACTTTTTGAGGAACTGCCAAACTGTTTTCCATAGTGGCTGCACCAGTCTATATTCCCACCAACAATGTGTGAGCTTTCTAACTTTTCCACATCACTAACAACACCTGGTATTGTCCATTTTTTTAATAAAGGCCAACCTACTGGGTGTGAAGTGGTATCTCATTGTGGTTTGATTTGCATTTCCTAATGACTAATGATGTTGAGCATCTTTTCATGTGCTTATTTATTGGTCATTTGTCTATCTTCTTTGGCAAAAAAGTCTGTTCAGGTTCTTTGCCTGTTTTTGAATTGGGTGATTTTTTGTTTGTTTGTTTTGGGCCTCACTGTACGGCATGCGGGATTTTAGTTCCCCCACCAGGGATTGAACCCGTGTCCCCTGCAGTGGAAGCGCAGAGCCCTAACCACTGGACCACCAGGGAATTCCCTGGGTGGGTTATTTTTATTGAATTTGGGGAATTAAAAAAATAGATTCTGCATATTAATATCAACCCCTTATCAGGTATATGCTTTGCAAATATTTTCTCCCACTTTGTGGATTGTCTTTGCAATCTCTTGATAGTGTCCTTTGATGAACAGATTTCAATTTTGATGCATTCCAATGTATCTTTTTTTTTTTTTTTACTATTTATTTATTTATTTGGCTGCGCTGGGTCTTAGTTGCGGCATGTGGGATCTTTAGTTGAGGCATGTGGGATCTTTAGTTGCGGCGTGTGGGATCTAGTTCTCTGACCAGGGATCGAACCCGGGCCCCCTGCATTGGGAGCATGGAGTCTTAACCACTGGACCACCAGGGAAGTCCCCAATGTACCTATTTTTTTTTCTTTTACCTGTGCTTTTGGTGTCATAGCAGCAGAAATCATTGCTAAATTCAATGTCATGTAGATTTCCCCCTAAGTTTTCTTCTAAGAGTTTTATAGTTTTCCTCTTTCATTTAGATTTTTGATCCATTTTGAGTTAATTTTTGTATATGGTGTAAGGTAAAGGTCCAACGTCATTCTTTTGCATGTGGATATCCAGTTTTTTCAGCCCCATTTGTTGAAAAAAACTATCCCTGGTCTATATATGTCTTTATTCTGGTACCACACTATTTTGATAACTAACTTTATAATAAGTTTGAAACAGAAAGTGTGAGTTTTCCAACTTTGTTCTTTTTTGTCGAGACTGTTTTGGCTATTCAGAGCCACTTGAGTTTCCACACAAATTTCTGCAAAAAGTGTCATTGGGATTTTGATAGGAATTGCACTGAATCTGTAGATCTCTTTGGGTAGTATTGACAACTTAACAACAGTAAGTCTTCCATTCCTGAATGTGAGGTGTGTTCCCATTTATTTGTGTCTTCTTTAATTTCTTTTGATTTGATTTGATTTGATTTGATTTAGTTTTTTTACTGAAGTGTAGCTGACTTACAGTATTATATTAATTTTAGGTGCACAACATAGTGGTTTGATTTTTTATGTATTACAAAATGATCACCACTTCTTTAATTTCTTTCAGCAATGTTTTATAGTTTTCACTTTGCAGGTCATTCACCTCCTTGGTTGAATTTATTCCTGAGTATTTTATCTTTTGATGCTATTGCAAATGGAATTCTTTTCTTAATTTTCTTTTCAGATTGTTCATTGTTAGTGTATAGAAATGCAACTGATTTTTGTGCAACTGATTTTGTATCCTGCAACTTTGCTGAACTTGCTTATTAGCTCTAGTAGCTTTCTTGTAAATTCTTTGGGATTTTCTATATATAGGATCACATCATCTGTAAATAGAGATAGTTTTACTTCCTCTTCTCCAGTTTGGATATCATCTGTTTCTTTTTCTTGTCTAATTGATCTGGCTAGAATATCAGTACAATGTCAGATAGCAGCGGTGAAAGGCATCCTTGTCTTGTCCCTGATCATAAGGGAAAATTTTCAGTCTTTCACAACTGAGTATGATGTTTGCTGTGGGATTTTTGTAAATGTCCTTTATCATGTTGAGGAAGTTCTCTCTCTCTCTTTTTTAAAAAAAATAAATTTATTTATTTATTTTTGGCTGCGTTGGATCTTTGTTGCTGCGCGTGGGCTTTCTCTAGTTGCGGCAAACGGGGGTTACTCTTTGTTGTGGTGCGTGGGCTTCTCACTGCGGTGGCTTCTCTTGTTGCGGAGCACGGGCTGTAGGTGCACAGGCTTCAGTAGTTGTGGCACGTGGGCTCAGTAATTGTGGGTCGCGGGCTCTAGAGCGCAGGCTCAGTAGTTGTGGCACATGGGCTTAGTTGCTCCACGGCATGTGGGATCTTCCCGGACCAGGGCTTGAAACTGTGTCCCCTGCATTGGCAGGTGGACTCTTAACCACTGCGCCACCAGGGAAGTCGGAGGAAGTTCTCTTTTATTCCTAGTTTTCTGAGTGGTTTTTTGGTGATGAAAGGGTGTTGGATTTTGTCAAATACCTTTTATGCTTTAGTTGAGATAATCATGTGGCTTTTCCCCTTCATTCTATTAATATGATGTATTACATTGATTGATTTTCTTATGTTGAACTACCCCTGAATTCATGGGATAAATCCCACGTGGTCATGATGTGCAATATTCTTAATATGCTGTTGATTTGGTTTACTAATATTGATATTTTGTTCAGGACTTTTGCATCTATATTTGTAAGGGATATTGGTCTTTTTTTCTTAGTCTAGCTAAAGTTGAACTAACTCTTGGTTTCATTGATTTTTCTCTATTGTTTTCTATTCTCTATTTTGTTTGTCTCTGCTCTCATTTCTATTATTTCCTTCCTTCTGCGAGCTTTGGGTTTAGTTTGCTCTGCCTTTTCTAGTTTCTTAAGGTGTCCAGGTAAGCCGTTGATTTGAGATCTTTCTTCCTTTTTTAAAAAAATTAATTTTTATTGGAGTATAGTTGACTTACAATGCTGTGCCAGTTTCTGCTGTACAGCAAAGTGAACCAGTTATACATATACATATATCTACTCTTTTTTAGATTCTATTCCCATATAGGTCATTACAGAGTACTGAGCAGAGTTCCCTGTGCTATAAGTAGGTCCTTATTAGTTATCTATTTTATATGTAGTAGTGTGTATATGTCAGTCCCAGTCTCCCAATTTATCCCCCCCTTTCCCCCTTAGCAACCACAAGTCTGCCCTCTATATCCACGACTATATCTCCATCCTGTAAATAGGAACAAAGGTTCATTTGTACTATTTTTTAAGATTCTACATATAAGTGATATCATATGATACTTGTCTTTCTCTGACTGACTTACTTCACTCAGCATGACCATCCTCAGGTCCATCCATGTCACTGCAAATGGTATTATTCTTCTTTTTTAATGTATACATTTATAGCAATAAATTTTCTGCTCATCACTGCTCATCACTCATCACTACATCTCATAAATTTTGGTAAATTGTGTTTTTATTGTGTTTTTATTTTTGTTTGTGTGAAGGTATTTTATAATTTTCCTTGTGATTTCTTCTTTGACCCATTACTTGTTTAAGGGTGTGTTAATCTTCACAAATTTGTGAAATTTTCAGTTTTCCTTGTGCTCTTGATTTCTAGTTTCATTCCGTTGTGATTGGAAAAGATACTTTGATGATTTCAATAATTTTAAATGATTAAGACTTGTTTTGTGGCCTAATATGTGGTCTGTCCTGGGGAATATTCCATGTGCACAAGAGAAAAATGTGTGTTTTGCTATTGTTGGGTAGAGTTGTCTATATACGTCTGTTAGTTCTAATTGGTTTATAGTGTTGAGTCCTCTGTTTCCTTACTGATCTTCTGTTTGGGTGTTCTATCCATATTGAAAGTGAGGTATTGAAGTCTCTAACTATTATTATAGAATTGTCTATTTCTCCCTTCAGTTCTTTACATTTTGGGATTCTGTTGTTCTCTGTATGCACGTTTATAATTATTATAGCTTCTGGATGAATTGACCCTTTAGTTAATATATGATGTCTTTCTTTGTCTCTTGTAACAGTTTTCAACTTAAAGTCTATTTTGTTTGATATTAAGATAGCCACTCCTGCTCTCTTTTTGTTACTATTTGCATGAAATATCTTTTTACATGCTTTTATTTTTTTTCTCACTTTATATCTAAAGTTATTCTCAAAGTAGTTGTGGCTCGCAGGCTCTAGAGCACAGGGTCAGTAGTTGCAGTGCACGGGCTTAGTTGCTCCGTGGCATGTGGGATCTTCCCGGACCAGGGCTCGAACCCATGTCCCCTGCATTGGCAGGCGGATTCTTAACCACTGCGCCACCAGGGAAGTCCTACTTTTCTATTTCTCCTCCTCAAACTTGATTATTTCAATTGCTTTATCTTCAAGTTCACTGATTATTTCCTCACATCTGCTGTTGAACCCCTCTAGTGGATTTTTCATTTCAGTTACTGTACTTTTCAGCTCCAGAATTTCTTTTTGATTTCTTTTTAGATTTTCTATCTCTTTGTTAATTTTGTTCATACTTTTTTTTTCTGATTTCCTTTGGTTCTTTGTACCTTTTTCCCTTTGCCTTCTTGAGTATATTTTAGACAGTTGTTAGTTTTGTTTTGGTATTTTTTTTTGGCTACACTGCACAGCTTGTGGGATCTCAGTTCCCCGACCAGGGATTGAACCCAGGCCACAGCACTGAAAGCACCAAATCCTAACCACTAGACCACCAGGGAACTCCCTAGACAGTTGTTTTAAGATCTTTTCTTATGGGTTTCCTCAGGGATGGTTTTTGTCAATTTTTTTTTTTTTTTTTTTTTTTTGGCCGCACCACGTGGCTTGTGGGATCTGAGTTCCTCGATCAGGGATTGAACCCATGTCCCCTGCAGTGGAAGCTCAGAATCCTAATCACTGGACTGCCAGGGAATTCCCTGTCAATTTTTTTGTTACTTTGAATGGGCATATTTTCTTGTTTCTTTGTATGCATTATCAATGTTTTGTTGAAAACTGGGTATTTGATTATTAAAAATGTGCTAACTCTGGAAATCAGATTCTCCCTATTCCCTAGCATTTGCTCTTTTGGTTTGTTTATGTTTTTACTGTTGAAGTTTGTAGTGGTCTGCTTATGTTTATACTTTTCCAAACTATTTTTGCAAAGACTATTCCTTGTGTGTGCTCACTGAAATCTCTGCTCCTTTAGCTCATGATCAACTAATGTTTTGGTAGAGATTTCCTTGAATGCCAGGAGCTAAACAAACAAACAAAACACACACACACACAGAGAAACAGAAAAACAAACAAACAAAACTCCACCTCTCCCTTTTTTTCAGATTGGCTCTGTGCTGGGATTATCCTTTAACATTTATGCAGGCTTGCTCTGAGCCTAGGCATAAGCCCAGGGTGAAAGCGTCAGGTCTCTGCAGGTCTTTTCTGGGTATGTGTCTTGTGCTGTGCATGCATGTGGCTTTCTAAATACCCCTTATACACAGCTGCTTTTGAATGTACTAACTTTCCAAGCTTCTCCTCTGGGCTGTATTTGATCTGTTGTATGTCTCCACTCATAATCCCTTGCCTCAGATGTCTTTTAGGAGCAGTGGCTGTTGCTTTGTCCACCTGACTTCCACTTGACGTGAAAGAGAAGCAAGTGCCTCACATTTCTTTATGTCGCAGTTCTTTAGGTCTCCCCAAGACAGGTTAGAATGTATATACACAGTAATTTGCAAATAAGGGTGCCTCAGCTTCCACTGATTTGAGGGAGGGGATTAGAAACTGTGTTACCATCACTTCAAGACGAAGACCTCTGCTGTGCCAGAGAGGGGGTGGGGCATGGTTGAGTAGAAACACCGGAAAACTTTCCTGTCTTTTTTGGTTTATTTTTGGCTGCACCACGTGGCATGTGGGATCTTAGTTCCCCGTCCAGGGATCAAACCTGCACCCCCTGCAATGGAAGCATGGTGTCTTAACCACTGGACTATCAGGGAAGTCCCCTACTGTCTTTTTTTTTTTTTTTTAACATCTTTATTGGAGTATTACTGCTTTACAATGGTGTGTTAGTTTATGCTTTATAACAAAGTGAATCAGCTATACATATACATATATCCCCATATCTCCTCCCTTTTGAGCCTCCCTCCCACCCTCCCTATCCCACCCCTCTAGGTGGTCACAAAACACTGAGCTGATCTTCCCGTGCTATATGGCTGCTTCCCACTAGCTATCTATTTTACATTTGGTAGTGTATATATGTCCATGCCCCTCTCTCACGTCGTCCCAGCTTACCCTTCCCCCTCCCTGTGTCCTTAAGTCCATTCTCTACGTCTGCGTCTTTATTCCTGTCCTGCCCCTAGGTTCTTCAGAACCATTTTTTCTTTTAGATTCCATATATATGTGTTAGCATATGGTATTTGTTTTTCTCTTTCTGACTTACTTCACTCTGTATGACAGACTCTAGGTCCATCCACCTCACTACAAATAACTCAATTTTGTTTCTTTTTATGGCTGAGTAATATTCCATTGTATATATGTGCCACATCTTCTTTATCCATTCATCTGTCGATAGACACTTAGGTTGCTTCCATGTCCTGGCTATTGTAAATAGAGCTGCAATGAACATTGTGGTACATGACTCTTTTTGAATTATGGTTTTCTCAGGGTATATGCCCAGTAGTGGGATTGCTGGGTCATATGGTAGTTCTATTTTTAGTTTTTTAAGGAACCTCCATACTGTTTTTCATAGTGGCTGTATCAATTTACATACCCACTAACAGTGCAAGAGGGTTCCCTTTTCTCCACACCCTCTCCAGCATTTATTGTTTGTAGATTTTTTTGATGATGGCCATTCTGACTGGTGTGAGGTGATACCTCATTGTAATTTTGATTTGCATTTCTCTAATGATTAATGATGTTGGCATCCTTTCATGTGTTTGTTCGCAATCTGTATATGTTCTTTGGAGAAATGTCTATTTAGGTCTTCTGCCCATTTTTGGCTTGGCTTGTTTGTTTTTTGATATTGAGCTGCATGAGCTGCTTGTATATTTTGGAGATTAATCCTTTGTCAGTTGCTTCATTTGCAAATATTTTCTCCCATTCTGAGGGTTGTCTTTTCAACTTGTTTATGGTTTCCTTTGCTGTGCAAAAGCTATTAAGTTTCATTAGGTCCCATTTGTTTATTTTTGTTTTTATTTTCATTTCTCTACGAGGTGGGTCAAAAAAGATCTTGCTGTGATTTATGTCATAGAGTGTTCTGCCTATGTTTTCCTCTAAGAGTTTGATAGTGTCTGACCTTACATTTAGGTCTTTAATCCATTTTGAGTTTATTTTTGTGTATGGTGTTAGGGAGTGTTCTAATTTCATTCTTTTACATGTAGCTGTCCAGTTTTCCCAGCACCACTTATTGAAGAGGCTGTCTTTTCTCCATTGTATATTCTTGCCTCCTTTATCAAAAATAAGGTGATCATATGTGTGTAGGTTTATCTCTGGGCTTTCTAACCCATTCCATTGATCTATATTTCTGTTTTTGTGCCAGTACCATACTGTCCTGATTACTGTAGCTTTGTAGTATAGTCTGAAGTCCAGGTGCCTGATTCCTCCAGCTCCATTTTTCTTTCTCAAGATTGCTTTGGCTATTCAGGGTCTTTTGTGTTTCCATACAAATTGTGAAATTTTTTGTTCTAGTTCTGTGAAAAATGCCATTGGTAGTTTGATAGAGATTGCACTGAATCTGTAGATTGCTTTGGGTAGTATAGTCATTTTCACAATGCTGATTCTTCCAATCCAAGAACATGGTATATCTCCCCATCTGTTTGTATCATCTTTAATTTCTTTCATCAGTGTCTTATAGTTTTCTGCATACAGGTCTTTTGTCTCCTTAGGTAGGTTTATTCCCAGGTATTTTATTCTTTTTGTTGCAGTGGTAAACGGGAGTGTTTCCTTAATTTCTCTTTCAGATTTTTCATCATTAGTGTATAGGAATGCAAGAGATTTCTGTGCATTAATTTTGTATCCTGCTACTTTACCAAATTCATTGATTAGCTCTAGTAGTTTTCTGGTAGCATCTTTAGGATTCTCTATGTATAGTATCATGTCATCTGCAAAGAGTGACAGCTTTACTTCTTTTCTGATGTGGATTCCTTTTATTTCTTTTTCTTCTCTGATTGCTGTGGCTAAAACTTCCAAAACTATGTTGAATAATAGTGGTGAGAGTGGGCAACCTTGTCTTGTTCCTGATCTTAGAGGAAATGGTTTCAATTTTTCACCATTGAGAACAATGTTGGCTGTGGGTTTGTCGTATTCCCCTACTGTCTTGAAGATGGCTTTTTCTTGGTTGAGCACTTGCTTTGTTGCTGTAGACCTTTGAATTTTTTCCAGAGCTCCTAAAAAGTTGGTTCTGACAGTTCTGCTTGTTTTTATAAATAAAGAAATAAATAAATAAATTTATTTATTTTTGGCTGTGTTGGGTTTTTGTTGCTGCACATGGGCTTTCTCTAGTTGCAGCGAGCAGGGTCTACTCTTCGTTGCAGTGTACGGGCTTCTCTTTGCGGTGGCATCTCTTGTTGCAGAGCACGGGCTCTAGGTGCGTGGACTTCAGTAGTTGTGGCATGCAGGCTCAGTAGTTGTGGCTCGCAGGCTCAGCAGTTGTGGTGCATGGGCTTAGTTGCTCCGTGACATGTGGGATCTTCCTGGACCAGGGATCGAACCCATGTCCCCTGCATTGGCAGGCAGATTCTTAACCACTGCGCCACAAGGGAAATCCTCTGCTTGTTTTTTCAGTGTTTTTGTGGGAAAACAAGAGCTTGGAGCTTCCTAGTTCACCATTTTGCTGATATCACTCCCTCTGTGATCTTGTGCATCTTGCCTTTCTCCTCATGTTTGATGCCTCAAGGCCACAAGGTGGTTGCTGCACCTCCAGACATTCCATCTAAGTCTAGGGCAGTGAAAAGGGAGAAATGCTAGAATACCATGCCTGCTGCATACATCCCATTTAATGAGGGAAACAGAAGCCTTCATGTTGGGGAAAGAAGATCATGGGAAGCTGATGGAGTAGGATGTACCAGGAATCTGTCTCCCCACCTAGACAACAATTACACTGGCAGAACTTGTCTGATGTCACTATTTTGGAAACCTGGAGTCTGTTGAAGGCTTGCAACTTCCAGGGGAAGACTTGGAGGGTAAACTGGGGTTAATTTTGCTCAATTTCAGCCCTTTGTACAGTAGCACCTACCCATCCCCAACTTCCAGCCTGTCGGCAGGCAGCTGTGCACAACAGCTAGTCAGAGCCAGGGTGGACAAAAAGGACCCTATCCCCCAGATATTGGGGATCTGTGCTCTGATGGCTGATTGCTGGTTCAGGTCACAGAGGTGCAGACAAATAGGCACCTCCCCCATTGTTGCAAGCCCCTCCCTCTCCAGGTGAAGTGACCTCCAGAAGGTTTAAAGGACCAGTGCCCTTTTATTCCCACCTTCATTTTTCACTTTTTGCTCTTTCAGGGACCAGACATTAAAATCTAGGACATTCAAAAACAACTGCATATACAGAGAAAATTAGAAAGTGACCCTGCATGCCCAGGAAAAGTCTAAAAAAGGACTTGAGAAGACCTTAAGTTTATACCTTAGGTTGATCCTGGGCACAGAGACAGCCTATAACAATCAGAAAACAATACACAATAAACAACCTGAAACTAACACAACATCATAAGTCAATTATACTCCAATAAAAATTTAATAAAAAACTACACAATAAACAAAAACAGTAACAAACCCCTACAAACCCTGGGGAAGGAGAGGAATCTGATTTCCAGAGTTCCCTCATTATTAAATTCACATGTCCAGTGTTCAACAACAGCAACAAAAATCACAAGGCATACAAAGAAACAGGAAAGTATGACCCATTCAAAGGGGAAAAAAAAATCGACAGAAACAGTCTTTGAAAAAGATCTACTGGCAGAAATACTAGACAAAGGCTTTAAAACAACTGTCCTAAAGATGTTGAAAGAACTAAAGGAAAGGGACTTCCCTGGTGGTGCAGTGGTTAAGAATCCGCCTGCCACTGCAGGGGATACGGGTTCGAGCCCTGGTCCGGGAAGATCCCACATGCCATGGAGCTGCTAAGCCCGTGCGCCACAACTACTGAGCCCACTTGCTGCAACTACTGAAGCCCACGTGCCTAGAGCCTGTGCTCTGTCACAAGAGAAGCCACTGCAATGAGAAGCCCATGCACCACAACAAAGAGTAGGCCCTGCTCGCCGCAACTAGAGAAAGCCCACGCACAGCATCGAAGACCCAACACAGCCAAAAATAAAAACAAACAAATAAATAAATTTATTTAAAGAAAAAGATGAGAGAAGACTCCAATTACTAAAATAAAAAAATGAAAGTGGGAACCTTGCTACCAATTCTACAGAAATAAAGTATTATAAGAGAGTACTATGAAAAGTGGTATGCCAACAAATTGGGTAACCAAGATGAAATGGACAAATTCCTAGAAACACAAAATTTACAAAGACTAAATCATAAAGAAACAGGTAATCTGAATAGACCTAAAACTAGTAAGGAGATTGAAGCAGAATCAAAAATCTCCCAACAAAGAAAAGTCCTGGACCTGACAGCTTCACTGGTAAATTCTACTAGACATTTTAAGAATTAAGACTAATAATCCTCAAACTTTTCCAAAAAATTGTAGAGGAGAGAACACTTCCTAACTCATTCTCTGAGACCAGCATTGCCCTGACACCAAAGCCAAACAAAGACACAAGATAAAACTACAGAACAATATCCCTCAGGTACATTGATGCAAAAATCTTCAACAAAATACTAGCAAACAGAATTCAGCAATACATTAAAAGGATTATACAGTATGACCAAGTGAGGTTTATTTGTCAAATGCAAGGATGGTGCAGCATACTAAAATCAATCCATTTAATATGCCACATCAACAAACTAAAGGAAAAAAAAAACCACTTTATCATCTCAGTTGATTCAGAAAAAGCATTTCACAAAATCCAACATGCTTTCATGATAAAAAAAAAAAAAAAAACAACACTCAGTAAATGAGGAATAGAAGGAATACTTCATTACAATAAAGGTCTTATGTGAAAAACCAACAGCAACATTGTACTCAATGGTGAAAGACTGAAAGCTTTTCCTCTAAGATCAGGAACATGGCAAGGATACCCACTTTCACCACTTCTATTCAACATAGTACTGGCAGTTCTACTCAGAGAAATTAGGCAAGAAAAAGAAATAAAAGGCATCCAAATTGGAAAGGAAGAAGTAAAATGGGGGGCTCCCCTGGTGGCGCAGTGGTTAAGAATCTGCCTGCCAATGCAGGGGACACGGGTTCAAGCTCTGGTCCGGGAAGATCCCACATGCCGCGGAGCAACTAAGCCCATGCACCACAACTACTGAGCCTGCTCTCTAGAGCCTGCGAGCCATAACTACTGAGCCCTTGTGCCACAACTACTGAAGCCCACGCGCCTAGAGCCCACACTCCGCAACAAGGGAAGCCACTGTAATGAGAAGCTCGTGCACCACAATGAAGAGTAGCCCCCGCTCGCTGCAACCAGAGAAAGCCTGCGCACAGCAACAAAGACCCAACACAGCCAAAAATAAAAAAATAAAAAATAAGTTTAAAAAAAAAGTAAAATGATCACTGTTTGCAGATGAGATGATCTTATATGTAGAAAACCATAAAGATTCCACAAAAATACTTGTTAGAACTTAATAAATGAATTCAGCAAAGTTGCAGGATACAAAGTCAACCCACAATCTCTATACCCGACACAATTCTATACATTCAATTTCCATACACGAACAATAAACAATCTGAAAAGGAGATTACGAAAACAATTCCATTTACAATAGCATCAAAAAGAATGAAATACTAAGGAATTAACTTCACCGAGGAGGTGAAAGACTTATACACTGAAAACCACAAAACATCACTGAAAGAAATGAAAGAAGATGTAAATAAATTGAAAAACATCCAGTGTTCATGGGTTGGAAGACTTAATATTGTTAAGATGTCAGTACTATCCAGAGCAATCTACAGATTCAATGCAATTCTTATCAAAAGCCCAATGACGGCTTTTGCAGAAACAGAAAAATACACCCTAAAATTTATATTGGAATCTCAATAGCCAAAACAATTTTGACAAATAACAAAGAACACTCACATTTCCTGATTTCAAAAATTATAACAAAGCTATGTAATCAAAACAACGTAGTATTTGTATAAAGCCAGAGATGTCGACTAATGGAATAGAATAGAAAACTCAGAAATAAACACTTGCATGTATGGTCAAATGATTTTTAAAAAAATATTTATTTTATTTATTTTGGCTTCACTGGATCTTAGTTGTGGCACGTGGGAACTTTGTTGCAGCATGCGGGATCTTTAGTTGTGGCATGTGGACTCTTAGTTGCAGCATGCATGTGGGATCTAGTTCTCTGACCAGGGATTGAACCCGGGCCCCCTGCATTGGGAGGATGGAGTCTTACCCACTGGACCACCAGGGAAGTCTCTGGTCAAATGATTTTTGATAAGGGTACCAAGACCATTTAATGCGGAAAGGACAGTCTTTTCAACAGATGCTGGGAAAATTGAATATCCACTTACAAAAGAAAAAAGTTGGACCCTTATTAACACCATATACAAGAGTTAACTCACAATGGATCAAAGACCTAAACTTTAGAGCTGAAAGTATAAAACTCTTAGAATAAAACATAGGACAAAATTTTATGACATTGGATTTGGCAATGATTCCTTGGATATGACACCAAAAGCACATTTAACAAAAGGAAAAACAGAGAAATTTGACTAAATGAAAATTAACTTTTTGCATCAAAAGTCACTGTCAACATAGTAAAAAGACAACCCACAGAATGGGAGAAAATATTTGCAAACCATATATCTGACAAAGGATTAATAACCAGATTATAGAGAGAACTCCTAAAACTCAACATCAAAAAACAAAACAAGAAAAAAACCTAATTAAAAAATTGGCAAAGGACTTGAATAGACATTTCTCCAAAGAAGATATATGAATGACTAATAAGCACATGAAAAGATGCTCGACATCACTAATCATTAGGGAAATGAAAATCAAAACTACAATGGGATACCACCTCACACCCATTAGGATGGCTACTATCAAAAAACTAGAAAAGCACAAGTGTTGGCAAGGAAATGGAGAAATTGGAACACTTGTGCACTGTTGGTGGTACCATAAAATGGTATAGCTGCTGTGGAAAATAGTATGGCAGTTCCTCAAAAAATTAAAAATAGAACTGCCATACGGTCCCATAATTCCATACCTAGGTATATTCTCCAAAGAACTGAAGCAGAGTCTGGAAGGGATATTGTACACTCGTGTTCATAACAGCATTATTCACAATAGCCCCAAAATGGAAGCAAGTGTCCATTGACGGATGGATAAGCAAAATGTGGTGTATACATACAATGGAATATTATTTAGTCTTAAGAAAGAAGGAAATTTTGCAAGATGGATGAATCTTGAAGACATTATGTTAAATGAAATAAGCCAGTAACAAAAAGACAAATACTGTATGATTCTACTTATATGTGGTACTTAGAGTAGTCAAATTCATAGAGACAGAAAGAAGAATGGTGGTTGCCAGAGCCTGGGAGGAGGGGAAGATGGGGAGTCAACATTTAATGGTATCGAAGTTCAGTTTTATAGGATGAAATGAGTTAGGAGGATGGATGGTGGTGATGATAGCACAACAGTGTGAATGTCTTTAAGACCACTGAACTGTACACTTAAAAATGGTTAAGAAGGTAAATTTTATGTTATGTGTATTTTATGAACACAAAAAAATGTATGCACAAAGAGCAGTGGTTTTCAGTGGTTCGGATTTAGGGAGAGCAAAGGATGAGTAGGTGGAGCACAGGGGATGTTTAGGCTGAGACACTGTTCTGTATAATATTATAATTGTGGATACATATCGTTATACACTTGTCAAATCCCATAGAATGTACACACCAAGAGTGAACTCTAAGGTGAACTATGGACTTCAGTGAATAATAACATGTCAATATTGGCTCATTGATTGCAACAAATGTGCCACACACTAATGCAAGAGAGTCGTAATAGACGAAACTGTTGAGGGGATGAAAGGGCATGAGAGAACTATGTACCTTCTGTTCAGTTAAGAAAAAAAATTTTTTTAGAAGGATATTTATTTATTTATTTATTTTTGGTTGCATTGGGTCTTCGTTGCTGCGCGCAGGCTTTCTCGAGTTGCGTTGAGCGGGGGCTACTCTTCGTTGCGGTGCTCGGGCTTCTCATTGCGGTGGCTTCTCTTGTTGCGGAGCACGGGCTCTAGGCACACGGGCTTCAGTAGTTGTGGCACGTGTGCTCAGTAGTTGTGGCTCGCGGGCTCTAGAGCAGAGGCTCAGTAGTTGTGGCGCACGGGCTTAGTTGCTCTGCGGCATGTGGGATCTTCCTGGACCAGAGCTCGAACCCGTGTCCCCTGCATTGGCAGGTGGATTCTTAACCACTGTGCCACCAGGGAAGTCCCCCCAATTTTTTAAAAATTGAAATATAGTTGTTACAATGTTGTGTTTGCTCAGTTTTTCTGTAAACATAAGACTGCTCAAAAATTAAATCTATTTTTTTTTTTAAAGAAGCCTTCACATTGGCCAGAGCAGGATCACGGGACCACTGCTGGCTGCAAAGGAGGCTGGGAGAGCAGGGAGCAGCATCTTTCGCCTGGACTGTGGACACAGTCCTTCACCAAATAGAATTGGGGTCTGAGGGCAAAGAAGATGAAGGGTGCACTAAGTGACCAGGCTCCAAATCTCAACCTGTAGGCCGGTTACCCCTGTGAGCTGGAAATGACCATAAACTGTTCACATCGCTGCAGGTCAGAGCCTTGCACACACAGTTAGCCAGGTGCCATGGCCTGGACCAACGACTGGTGGAGAATCACCGTCTTACCCTGACCTCTCAGCCCAGACTGCAAACCCTCAGCACGCTCCTGGGGTGCAGAGAGGCAAGCCAGTGAGGCGTGCTGCTTCGGCCAGGCATCCCTGACCCCAGGAGCCTCCTATGCCGGCAGCTGGCCCCTCCTCGCCGCCTCCTGAGCTTAGCAACGGTGTTCAGCTCCAGTTCCCTCTCTGGGACAGCTGGGGCAGGTTCAATCCCACTAGTAATAAAGGAGAATTGAAAACGAGGCATCTTTTTACAGTTATTAAATTTGTAAAGTCTGACAACAGATCGAACACACAGTGAAGGTGAGCCTAGTGACTTGGCACGTTTGGTTATTGCTGGTGTCGGTGAAGAGAGTCGCAACCCTTGGGGAATCCATGTGTGTCCACCATCTGAACCCTTCACCCGACACCAATAAGCAAGAATCTGATAATTACTCAATACATCCTAGATTAGATTAGCCCAAGGGGAGAGCTGATGAACTGTGTGTACTTAGGCCTGTAAACGTGGTAGTCGTTTACATTCCCATCTCATCTCTAGAATCCTGGATTAAGGAAGGTAAATACAAAATAGAGGAAATACAGTTAGGCGCAAAGATATTAACCAAAAACTTCTTTATTGGAAGCAGCCGACCTTTGGCACTAGGAGAGCAGACAGTCCATCGCTCTGTGGGACACAGCCCAGTGACACACACGCTAGTCAGAGTCTGAAGGAAGTGTTGAGTCTGTGTTAAATGTCAGGAGATAAAGTGGGATACGGGAGTGTACAAAAACTGTGCTCACGACAGAAGTCTGTGCCCGGGGCGTGGCCTCGGAGACCCCGCACACGCACAGGGAGCCGGGTGGGTGAGAGTTTTCCTCTTTTACTCAGAGTTGGATGCTGCCGCTCTCCCCCTGTGTGTGTTTCAGAGAAGACCCCAGAGACCACACATCTGGGCTCCGTCTCTGGGGGCCTCCCCTAGGGACAAACTAGGTCGAGGGGCTGTGCCCGGGGGCTCCACAAGTGCCAGAGGGGCCTGGGGCTGAAGCTGCAGAGAATGTCCTCAACCAGCGACCAAAGAAGATGATGGGCAAGCACACACCCTTGGGGCAGGCTCCCCACCATCTTCCGGAGGTTCCCCGTGAGGCTGTGGGTATCCAAGCCGGAGCCCACTCTTTTTTTTTTTTTGGCTGCACGGCGCACAATGCGGGATCTTAGATCCCCGACCAGAGACGGAACCGGTGCCCCCTGCAGTGGAAGCATGGAGACCTAACCACTGGACCACCAGGGAAGTCCAAGGAGCCCACTCTTCAATGCACTCTGGTTGCTTCCTTCCATCCCCTGGCTCATCCCCACTGTCTGCTGGTGCCCTCTGGGATCACCTTCCAAATCAACTCTCTGCATTGGAATCCCTGCCTCAGCGTCTGCTTCGGGGAAAAGACATCTAGGAGAGAGGACAGAGTCCCTAGGTGGGAGCTGGAGTCCGAGCATCTGCCTGCCAGGGTGTATGGGGGCGGGACCCGGGAGCTGCCGGATGGAGGTCACTGCACACGGCAGCCCCTGGGCCGCTGGCTCTCCTCTCCACCGTGGCTGGCTGGGGGCTTAGGGGTCCGCCTGCACCTGCCCTGGCAACCCCCCTTGGCGTCTGGTTCCCCCGCTTTTGGCTTCTGTCTTCCCCTGTATGTGTTGGGTGGCTCGCTCTGAGTCAGGCCAGGGTCTATGAAGCAAACACAAGACCAGGGAGACAGCAGTTTCCTTCCTGCAGCTGCCTCTGGCAGGTGGCCACATGAGAGATAGTCCCCACGGGCTGCCCTTATCTGCTCAGCTTTGGCATGGGGGCCAAGGTCTGACCCATTCTGGTGATAGGGAGAGCCCAAGGGAGGCCTCAGAGCTCCCTATCTGGAAGGAGCGGAAGGTGAATGAAGTGTAACCTGGGCCCGGGTGGGCGGGGCTGCTTGCCTGGGGCTCCCAGCGACACTCAGCCCCTCCATGGTTGGTGGGGACAGACCCGGGCAGGGGACATAAGGGAGGGGTCCGGGGCGGAAGAGCGAGGCTGTGTGTACCCGTCGCACCTGGGGTCTCTGTGCGCTGTCAGACCCCAGCGAGCTGGTGTTTGCCCCTCCGCCCAGAGGAGACTACTGTCACTGTGTCACTCCACCCCTAACTGCCCCCTCTGTTATCGGGTTGTTAATATTAATTAACAACAGTTGCTAAGGATGACAGTGCAAGGGTGTGTCCCAGCCAGAGCTGGCCTGGACCCAAGAGGGCGCCGGGGAGACTGGGGGGTCTGAGGCTGGGACTTGGGGGCGTGAATAGAGGTTCGGAGGGCTGGTGCCCAGGCCCAGCCACGTCTCCCACTTGTCCCTGGGCCTGGGACCTCCTGCAGCAGAGGCCGCTTGGGGAGCCCACAGCAGGTCTCGGCTCGCTCAGCCCTCTGGCCTTGGTCACTTTGGGAAGTGGGTGAAGGGGACACCCCTGGAGGCTCATCTGAGAGGGTGGAGCCAAAGGCGGGAGGGACAAGTGAGGTGGATCATTAACCAGCTGGAAGCCCCGGGAGGTGCAGGGCTCAGCCCCATTGGTCCCCAACTCAATCGGGTGACACTGTCCCGGGTAGGGAAGCTGCCTCGTAGGCCGTCCCCAGTTTTAGTATATGTACGGCCGCAGTGAGCTCTGTGTGTTGCCAGGAGCCAGCCCTTGGCTGTCCCCAAGTCCTGGCCTCACTTACCCTCTGACCCCTTCCCAGTGCCAGGATGGTGGAGGTCGGCCTGAAGGGCTGGCTGCTCTGGGCCCTGCTCCTGAAGTTGGTGAGTCCCAGGCCCTATGTCCACTCCGGGCAGGGGGCTGCTTGGCAACAGTGAGAGAGGGCCTGGGGTCTGGGGAGGGGGCAGTTTCTAAACAGAAGAGGGATCCCAGGCTCCCCAGAGGAGGGGTGCAGGTCGAGGGTCCTGAGCTGCTCAAGTCTTCAGGTCGCGGGGTTAGATGGACACAAGCGTTGAGCAGGGGGTAGCTGGGCTGGGTGTGACTGAATGCCTCCCATTCCTGGTCCGCTGTGGGTGTCCTGGCCTAAGACGGTTGGTGGAAGGTTAAGGGAGGATCCAGTCCCGGGGTGCTGATGGCATGGGTTCAAGGGGAGAATCACCTAATGAGGATTTAGCATCTAGGTTTGGGAGGAGGTCTTGCCTCTCAAGTTTCTTGCTCATTTGCACGCCTGGGAAGGTGGGTGAAGGCTTTCAGCCCCCAGCAGGTAAGGGCAGGGGAAGCTCTGCTCAGAATCTCCAAGAGGGGCCCTGGCTGCAGCTTGGGCATGGTGGCAGCTGACAGCAACGGCAATGGTGCCCCAGGTGCACAGGGCCTGCATCCACACGGCCCCTTGGAGCAGCCCTCCACCTGTCCAGAGGTCCTTGTTTCTCAGCAGGACCACACAGTGGCTTCCAGGGGTCTCCTGGGTGACCCCGTTCTCCCAACTGTCCCCTTACCCTCCGGAGTGACCTTGCTAAAGGCAGATGTGCCAGGTCACCTCTCTCTTCAGTGACCCTGTCACTCAGGGTGGAGGCCTGGCTCTTCCCATCCGCTCACCACCCTCAGACACCACTGGGAGCCTCACGTGCTGCTTCGGCACCCCACCTTCTCCAGCGCTCCCCCTGGAATCCCTGGCATCCTGGACCTGCCTGGCATCCACCCCTCACCCGCCCTGCTCTGCTTCCTTCTCCACGCCTATCCTGGCTGCCCGCTGCCCCATCAGCTACCCGGAGGTGCTGGCCGGCGCTGGGGCTCGGGGTGACGCTGCCCTGTTCCACAGGCCCAGAGCGAGCTGTACACGCCCATACACCAGCCCGGATACTGCGCCTTCTACGACGAGTGCGGGAAGAACCCGGAGGTGTCTGGAAGCCTGGCTTCACTGACCAACGTGTCCTGCCTGGACAACACGCCTGCCCGCCACGTCACGGGTGACCACCTGACCCTCCTACAGAGCATCTGTCCCCGCCTCTACACCGGCCCCAACACCACCTACGCCTGCTGCTCCCCCAAACAGCTGGTGGCCCTGGACATGAGCCTGGGGGTCACCAAGGCCCTCCTCGCCCGCTGCCCGGCCTGCTCTGACAACTTCGTGAGCCTGCATTGTCACAACACCTGCAGCTCCAACCAGAGCCTCTTCATCAACGTGACCCGGGTGGCCAGGAAGGGGGGCAGCCAGCCCCGGGCGGTGGTGGCCTATGAGGCCTTCTACCAGCGCAGCTTCGCCGAGCGGACCTACGACTCCTGCAGCCGCGTGCGCATCCCTGCGGCCGCCGCGCTGGCCGTGGGCTCCATGTGTGGTGTCTACGGCTCTGCCCTCTGCAACGCCCAGCGCTGGCTCAATTTCCAGGGGGACACGGGGAACGGCCTGGCACCCCTGGACATCACCTTTCACCTGTGGGAGCCTAGCCAGGCCGAGGGGAGCGTGATGCAACTTCTGAACGATGAGGTCGTGCCCTGCAACCGGTCCCAGGGCTACGGCGCGTCGGCCTGCTCCTGCCAGGACTGCGCTGCTTCCTGCCCCGTCATCGCCCGGCCCCAGGCCCTGGACCCCACCTTCTACCTGGGCCGGATGGAAGGGAGCCTGGTCCTCATCCTCATCCTCTGCTCTCTCTTCGCCTTGCTCACCGCCTTCCTCCTGCGGCCCCGCCTGGCCAAGTGGTGCCAACGCAAGACGCCCAACCCCAAGGCGAGCATCGGCCTGGCCCACCGGCTCAGCCTCTCCACCCACACAGTCCTCAGCCAGTGCTTCCAGCGCTGGGGCACGTGGGTGGCCTCGTGGCCAGTGACCATCCTGGTGGTGTCCGCTGCTGTGGTGGTGCCCATGGCAGGGGGCCTGGCTTTTACAGAACTGACCACAGACCCCGTGGAGCTGTGGTCAGCCCCCAGCAGCCAAGCCCGAAGCGAGAAGGCATTCCACGACAAGTATTTTGGCCCCTTCTTCCGAACCAACCAGGTGTTCTTGACGGCACCGAACCGGCCCCGCTACAGGTATGACTCCCTGCTGCTGGGGCCCAAGAACTTCAGTGGGATCCTGTCCTCTGACCTGCTGCTGGAGGTGCTGGAGCTGCAGGAGAGGCTGCGGCACCTGCAGGTGTGGTCGCTGGAGGAGCAGCGTAACGTCTCCCTGCGGGACACCTGCTACGCCCCCCTCAACCCGCACAACGCCAGTCTCTCCGACTGCTGCGTCAACAGCCTCCTGCAGTATTTCCAGAACAACCGCACGCACTTGCTGCTCACGGCCAACCAGACGCTGTCGGGGCAGACCTCCCAGGTAGACTGGAAGGACCACTTTCTCTACTGCGCCAAGTGAGTCCTCGAGGGCATGGCTGCCGGGGTCGGCGTGGGCCCCCTGGAGCCCAGGCCAGGTGCACAGCCCAAACTGAGGGGCCCCGTGTGGCTCTGGGTCTCGGTCGCAGGGGTGGCGACGTGCCGCTTCTCTCCGTGCTCCCTCTCGGGCCCCCACGCCCTCAGTGGGGTGCGTGCTCACTGTAGCTGGTTTGCACCTGACCATCAGAGCCTCCACGCGGTCTTTCTGCAGCGCTCCTGACATAGGGCTCATCCTTGCATGTTCTTGGTCTAAGGGTCGCAGAGCAATCTGAAGGCCCTGCTCGTGGGTGTGCTTCGTTATTTTCCTTTTTGCTGTTGTGCTGGGCCTGGATGCAGGCCAGCAGGGCCATGGGTAGCCCGTGAGGTGCCCCGGGCCAGGGTAGGGGCCGGGGCTGGTTTTAGGTCCTGCTCGCCTGGGCCGGGTACCCTTGTGCAGGCTGCAGCTACACCCCCTCACGCTGTTTGGGCTTTTGTCCCCGGCTGTGTCCACTTTGCCGTGGTGCAAACAGGAGGCCAGTGAAAACGTTGGGCCTTGGGACCAAGAGCGAAGGTCCGAGAGCTACCAAGCCTGGAGGGGAGCAGGTAGGTGGGCAGGCAGCCGCTGAGGCTCTCTGGGGTTGGAATGGGCAGAGGTCCTCAAACGCCTGGTCTCAGGGTCCCTTCACACTCTGACAAAAGACCGAGGACTCCAGAGAGCTTGGGTTTGGATAGAGGTTATATCTGCTGACATTTACCACGTGAGAAAGTAAAACTGAGAAATTACAAAATATTTCTTAATTCTTTAAAAATAACAATAATAGGCCCATTACGTGCTGCCACAAATAACATATTGTCATGAAAAATAATGGTATTTTCGGTACCAAAAATATCAGGAGTGATAAGAGTAGCATTGTTTTGCATCTTTGCAAATCTCTTTAGGGTCTTGCTTAGCAGAAGATGCTGGATCCTGGCATCTGGTTCTGTGTTTGGCCTGTTGGTTGAAGCTCAGCGAGAATTCTTGGCCACACACTCGTGTAGCCAGAGGAGGGAGGAGTGTTGTAATAGCCTTTCCAGAGAATTGTGGATTTTCTCTGATACGTCACCAAAGCTCAGCAAGTGATCTTTTCTTTCTTTTTTGCGTTGGGTCTTAGTTGCGGCATGTGGGCTTCTCTCTAGTGGAGGTGCGTGGGCTTAGTTGTCCCTTGGCATGTGGGATCTTAGTTCCCTGACCAGGGATCGAACCCGCATCCCCTGCATTGGAAGGAGGATTCTTAACCACTGGACCACCAGGGAAGTCCCCAAGTGATCTTTTCTTAAATGTTAGCTGCAATATGGAAACTAGAGCCATGTCAGTGAACTGTCTGTACACCACAGACTCGAGATCGAAGAAGGGTAAAAATGGCAAACAGAATCTTAGTGTTATTATGGAAATAGTTTTGACCTTGCAGACCCCTGAAAGGGTCTCCAGGGCTCCCGAGGCCCCCACGCCACCCTGAGAATCTCTGGATTGGACGGGGGAGCCAGGGCTCCCACGCTTCAGGTGAGCCAAGTTTGGGCTGCTTCCCGGAGTCTGTGCTTCAGCCCCAGGGCTGGCCCTCAGAACAGGCAGGTCAGGGAGGAAGCTCTGACCCCAGGTTTCCAGTCCTCGAGTTGGCTTTACTTTGATTTTGGATGCTCACAACAATTCTTGGGTGGCCCGATTATCCCCATTTCAGAGACATGGAAACTGAGGCTCAGAGGGGTATGGTGAGCTGCTCAAGGTCACACAGCAACCAGCACTCCCAGCCAGCTGGTGACTGATGGACGCACTTGCTCACAATGAGTGCTTTGTCCATGCACGTGTCATGTGTTCGCAGAAAGGGCTCAGTGGAGGGCATGGAGACCTGCCCAAGGTTGCAGGGCTGGTACGCTGTCCAAGGAAAGAAGGAGTTCCCACTTCTGGGCTTGGAGGGTTCTGGGCTGGCGGGAGGAGGAGGCTGAGGGCAGCGTGAGGCCTGCGTGGCTCTGTTGGTGGTTAGGACCCGGGGGGCTTGTGTGCCAGACTCCGGCCCCCACCCCAGGGGAGCGTGTGTGATGCTCACCCACCTGCCGCATCTGGGAGGACATGATGGTGGAGCCGGGAGGGTGAGACTGGGGTGAGGGCAGAGAGAGCTTGAGGCCCCGCTCAGGGAGCTCCAGTTCACTCTGGATTGGGCCCAGAAATGTTCTGACCACAGGGTCAGGCGATGGTGCTGGGGGTCCGGGGTGGGGCACCCGGGCCACGGAGATGGGAGTGGGATCAGGAAAGGTGCGTTCCTCTCCCTCCAGCGCCCCCCTCACCTACAAAGATGGCACGGCCCTTGCCCTGAGCTGCATGGCTGACTACGGGGCGCCCATCTTCCCTTTCCTCGCCGTGGGGGGCTACAAAGGTAAGCTGGGTGGCCCCCGGGAGGCCAATGAGGGGACATACGGGGCAGGAGTCAAGGGCAGAAGGATGGGAGTGGCAAAGGGCTTCCTGCCGCCTGAGGGTGGCTGCAGACCTGCCCATCCTGCGTCCTTCCTCTGCCACCCCCTTCATCTTCTCCCAGCCCTGCTCAGATTCTCTCGTTCTGTGCCTGGGCCCATAGGCTTTGCCTTTGGCTGAGAGAGGGAAGTGGGGTGTAGTCATTCGACAATGACTTGGATGGGGAGGGGAGGGGGAGGGGAAACGGGTGAGGCTGGGGTCGGGGAGGAAAGCAGAGGTGTGGTTGGAGGGTAGCTGAGCATTTCTCCTTCCAGGGAAGGACTATTCTGAGGCGGAGGCCCTGATCCTGACCTTCTCCCTCAACAATTACCCTCCTGGGGACCCCCGGCTGGCCCAGGCTAAGCTCTGGGAGGGGGCCTTCTTGGAGGAGATGCGAGCCTTCCAGCGTCGGACGGCTGGTGTGTTCCAGGTCGCATTCATGGCGGAGGTAGGCGCTGCAGGCTCCCCTGGCTTTGGGGAGGACAGTTCAAGTGGCTCTGGGCGGGGTCCTGTGTCCCCATCATGTCCTCGCCCCTCCTGAGTGACCTTTAGCTAGCGTCTGCCTGCCCAGGGGGATGGGGTGATGCGACAGCTGTTCTCGCAGCCTTGCCGGGGCTCACAGTGGCTCACGCACACAGTGCCCGCTGGCCAAGCCCTTGGGTCAGTGGGGCTGGTCGGGTGTGTGTCCACAGCGCTCCCTGGAGGATGAGATCAACAGCACAACAGCCGAGGACCTGCCCATCTTCGCTGTCAGCTACCTCGTCATCTTCTTGTACATCTCCCTGGCCCTGGGCAGCTACTCCAGCTGGCGCCGAGTACTGGTGAGAAGTGAGGGGAGCAGCGAGGGTGGGATGGCCCATCAGGGTGCTTAGAACCTTTCCAACCTGCTTTCCAGAGCACTTCAAAACGGCAGAGTGGACACACCCAGAGTGGCTCCCCCAAAGGGTGATGCTTCTTGAAGTGTTCTGTTTCAAAAGGCCGTGCGAGTTTTCATTCTGCTCCCTGACGATACCCCACCCCCAACTTGTGCAAATGCAAAGCTCATATTTACATTGTCTTACGATGCATGCTTGAGGAAGAAGTGGCAGGCTCACAGGGCCCGCCCTTGGGAGGACGGCTCTGCAGAGCGGCCAAAACGCAGAAGCATGGAGCAAGCCTGCCCTCTGCCCTCCTCTAACTCAGGTGGGGGGCACGTCGGGCAGCCCTGCAGCCAGGAGGCTGAGCCTGATCCCATTGCAGGTGGACTCCAAGGCCACGCTGGGCCTGGGCGGGGTGGCTGTGGTGCTGGGCGCAGTCATGGCTTCCATGGGCTTCTTCTCCTACCTGGGTGTCCCCTCGTCACTGGTGATCCTTCAAGTGGTGCCCTTCCTGGTGCTTGCCGTGGGGGCCGACAACATCTTCATCTTCGTTCTCGAGTACCAGGTAAGGGGGCAGGAGTTCTGCATACCCCCAACTGCCCCTACATGCCCAGGTGCAGCCCTGCATGGGTTTGCTGGGCTTCTTACTGCCTCTTCCTAAGCGCCGATGTCCATGTGTACAATTCCTGTAGAAAACAGTGCTTTGCGTTTATTTATCTTTCACATAAATGTATTCATACCATTTGTGTCACCTGAACTTGCTCTCTGTCAGCCCCACATACTGTCTGGTAAGAGTGTCACACAGCACAGCCCAAGCTCATACTGATCGCTGCATGACAGGCCAATAAATCGAGAGACGAGGTGTTGAGGCAAGGAATAGCGACTTTATTCGGAAAGCCAGCTTACTGAGAAGGTGGCGGACTACTGTCCCAAAGAACCATCTTACCCGAGTTAGAATTTAGGCTTCTTTTATACTGAAAGGGGAGGGGGTGTGGCTGGTTGTTACAAACTTTTTGATGTCAGGAGTCCTTTGTTCTTGCAGCTGTCCACATAGGTCTGCTCACAATGTTCCTATAAACCTCCAACAAGACAAATGTTAGACTCTGCTTTGCAACTTTTTTATCTCTATGTGAATGGAAAAGTGTTACATCTTTAAAGGTCAGAGCCTTGAGAATGGGCCATCATGTATATTTCAGGCCATAGGCAACATTCCTTAACAAAAGATCCAGAGCCAGCATGACTAAGCACAGGCAACAGAGCACAAAGGTTAGAGATCCAATATGGAGTCAGGTTTGTTCTTCTCTGTTCCACATACAGCCACCTCTGTCTTTGTGCTACTAGGTAGCATTCCATGGAAGGACAAGTCAGGGTCCATTTAGCCTCTCCTGTTAGTGAACATTTAGGGTTCCACGATGGGTCAGAGCAAGGATGCCATGGGCATCCCCAGACGTGCCAAGCATTTCTCTGGGCCAGACCCTGAGAAGTGGAAGATGTGGCCGAGCACAGTGTCGGCAGGGTCTGCTCGCACTGGGGAGGGAGGAGCCGTTTCCTCAGGCCTGGCTGGGTCTCCAGGCGACGGCCGTGCCTGGGGGAGCGGGTGGCACGTGCCAGCTCCCTGCTGGCCTGCGAGGGACAGAGCCCTTGGCCAGATCTTGACCGTGTCCCTGCCGTCCCCACACAGAGACTGCCACGGAGGCCTGGGGAGGGACGGGAGGCCCACATCGGCCGAGCCCTGGGCAGAGTGGCCCCCAGCATGCTGCTCTGCAGCCTCTCCGAGGCCATCTGCTTCTTCCTAGGTGAGCCGGGGCAGCCCCTCCCCACCAGGTACTGGGAGTTCTTGGAGGCTGGCAGCCTCCTTTCCCTTTGTACCCATCTGAGCAGGTGCCGGGCCCTGAGATTCACCCCTGGTCCCCTCCCCCCACCAGGAGCTCTGACCCCCATGCCAGCTGTGCGGACCTTTGCCCTGACCTCCGGCTTTGCGGTACTTCTCGACTTCCTGCTGCAGATGTCGGCCTTCGTGGCCCTGCTCTCCCTTGACAGCAGGAGGCAGGAGGTAGGGGAGGTGGAGAGACCAAGGGACCCCCATCTTGGCTGGGGCTGGGGTGGCTTTACTTTGTAGAAGTAAAGGCTCAGCGTGTGGGATTGAGCACGGCAACAGAGTGCTGGAATGTTTGGGCCACGTAGTCCCCAATGTCCCAAAGTAACTTCGTTTTGGTAATTTGGAGGAATATGATCAAACCTCCTGAAGTACACGAGGTCATGACAAAATATAAATGAGAGACTGACAGGGAGGGAGTTCCTGTTTCCGTGATGGTGCCAAATTCAAAGGTGTTTTATCAAGGTAGAAGATAGAGATAAAGGCAACGCACAGTGGCGTGTCCCCACTGGGCGGTGCTGGCACGGGCCACCTGCGGAAGGTGGCTCTCCCGCCCCATGGGAGGGAGGTGGTCCCCGGGGTCTGTTTGGGGGCCACCTTGAGTGCCTGCCTCCTTCCAGGCCTCCCGGCTGGACGTCTGCTGCTGCGAGAGCGCCCGGGAGCTGCCCCCGCCTAGCCAGGACGAGGGGCTACTGCTCCGATGCTTCCGCAAGTTCTACGTCCCGTTCCTGCTGCACCGGTTCACCCGTGTGGTTGTGGTGAGTGGGGATGGAGGGGAAGCTGGGGGGGCCTCGCACCACCCGGGGACAGGGGCCCTGGTAGTGCCCGGGGCGGTGGGGTCTGCTCAGCCTTGACCCTCGCCTCGCCCCTCATCTTTGGTGGGGTGTCCAGCTTGCCCAGGTCCAGGAGCTGAAGCAAGAGGGAGGCTGAGATTCAAGTCTGCCCAACTCCAGAATGTTCCCCACGAGACCCCGCCCAGCCCCAGCCTGGGGAGCTGCTGGGCGGGAGGCCTTCACACGGTGCTTCCCTCCCCAGCTGCTGCTCTTCCTGGCCACGTTTGGAGCAAGTCTCTATTTCATGTGCTACGTCAAAGTGGGGCTGGACCAGGAGCTGGCCCTGCCCAAGGTGAGCGGGCCCTGGGGCCAACGGTGGGTGTCCTCCCTCCCGTGCCCTCGGTCCCCAGGGACGTGAGGAGGGTCAGCAGCACACAGCGGGTGGGGCGGCATGGAGCAGGGGCGTGGTAGGAGTGCGGGACCGCTCGCCACGTGGAGCTGGGAAGAGAAGCCACATCACGTACGGAAAGCGCAGGAGCTCAGCGCCAGCCCCAGGCCACGAGAGGGAGACGACCAGGCACCCGAGGGGTGGCCGTGGGAGCCGATCGAGATGACTGTCAGGGCAGGATTGCGGAGCACCTGCCTTCTGCTGGGCACTCCACGTCCTCAGGCCTGGGCCCCGCAGCAGCCCATGTCACTGTACCGTCCTCTGAAAGACGGTGAGGGTCGGGGGCTCTGTGGAAGGAAAGAGCGCTGTGGCTTGAGGGTCCTGGGCAGAGGAGAGATCGAGGGGCGTCTGAGCATGAGTGGGATTTGCAGAGGAAGGCAGCGAGGGTGACGGCACGGACCCGTGGGAGGCTGGGGCGCACCCAGGTGCATTTCCTGGGTGTGGGAGTGACTGGGTGTGGGGAGGGGTGGGGGTAGAGCCCGAGAGCTGGAGGCCGGGGGTCGGGGGTGGGGAAGGGTGCTGACTGCCAGGCTGGGGCCAGCAAGCACACGTCGGAGAGGCTCGTCTGGATGTGCAACCAGAGGTGGTGTGGGCTGGTGGCTGGGGGAGAGCAAGTCTGCGTGCCCGCTCTCCAGGGGAGAGAGAGCATCATGAGGGCTCGGACATCCAGGGCCACCCTGGGCGGGGTGATGGGAGTCCAGGTGCCGGCAGGAGCCCTGGGATGAGTAGTCTGGGTAGCCATCTGCAGGTGGTGCTGGCCTTGGAAGCAAGATGAGGTGGGAGGAGAGCCGACAGGCAGGACGGCACCTTCGAGCCACCATAGGGAGCCAGAGGAGGCAGCAAAGCCAGCAAGGGTCCAGAATGACCCTGCCACCCATGGTGGCCCTGGGGGCTGCTCACAGGGCTGAAGAGCTGCTCACAGCTCCCCAGTGCCCTCAGGACGGGTATCAGGGGCCTGGTGGGCCAAGCCAATGAGCGAGAAGGAAGGTGGAGATGGGCTGCAAGACCCAGCTGAGGTTTTGTTTATGCCCTTGGTTTATTTTTCTTTGGGGGAGATTTGTTTGTTTCTTATGACGTTATAAAACTTATTTCTTTCAATTTTTTTTTCCTGGTAAAATTTACATAACATGAAATTTGCCATTTTAACCATTTTTAAGTGGCGTTAAGTACGTTCACATTGTTGTGCAACACTCACCACCATCCATCTCCATGGCTCTTTCATCCTGCAGAACTGAGACTCTGTCCCTATTAAACACTGACTCCTCATCCCCTCCCCGCAGCCCCTGGCACCCACCATCCTACCTTCTGTCTCTGAAGTTGACTACTCTAGGTACCTCATGCAAGTGGAATCATATGTTATTTATCCTTTTGTGATGGGCTTAATTCACTTAGCATAATGTCCTCAAGGTTCAGCTATGTTGTAACATGTGTTAGAATTTTCTTCCTTTTTAAGGCTGAAGAATATTCATATGTATACGAATGCATGTACCTCACAGTTTCCTTAACCATTTTTCTGTTGATGGACATGGGTTGCTTCCATGTTTTCGCTATTGTGAAATAATGCTGCTATGAACATGGGTTTACAAATATCTCTTTGAGACCCTGCTGTCAATTTTTTTGGGTATATACCCACAAGTGGAATTGCTAAATCATATGGCAATTCTATTTTTTAATTTTTTGAGGAACCTCCATACTGTTTTCCATAGCAGCAGCTGTACCATTTTACATTCCTACCAACAACGCACAGGCTTCCAATTTCTCCACATCCTCACTGACACTTGTTTTCTGGGTTTTTTTGGTTTGTTTGTTTGTTTCTTTTTTGATAATAGCCATCCTAATGAATGTGAGGTGGTATCTCACTGTGGTTTTGATTTGCATTTCCCTAACAATTAGTGATGTTAAGCATGTACTTATTGGCCATTTGTATAGCTCCTTTGGAGAAATGTCTATTTTTGAATTGGGTTGGATTTTGTTGTTGAGTTCTAAGAGTTCTCTAGATATCCTGGATAATTAATCCCTTATCAGATATGTGATTTGTGAATATTTCCTTCATTTCTCTTGGTTGCCTTTTTACTCTATTGGTAGTGTACTTTGATGCACCAAAGTTTTTAATTTTCATAAAGTCTAATTTGTCTATTTTTCTGTCCGTTAACTGTGCCTTTAGTGTCATATTCAAGAATAAATCTTTGCCAGGAGTTCCCTAATGGTCTAGTGGTTAGGACTCTGGGCTTTTGCTGCCAGGGCCCAGGTTCAGTCCCCGGTTGGGGAACTGAGATCCCGCAAGCCTTGTGGCATGGCCAAAACAAACAAACAAAACAACAACAAAAAATAAATCATTGCCAAATCCAATGTATTGACGTTTTCCCCCATGTTTTATTCTAAGAGTTTTGTAGTTTTAACTCATAAATTTAGATCCATTTTGGGTTGATTTTTATATATATTTGTGTATATTTTTGACGGTCCAACTTCATTCTTTTGCATGTAGATATCCAGTTTCCCCAGCACCATTTGTTGGTGGGAATGGTCTTGGCTCCCTTGTCAAAAATCATTTGACCATATATGTGAGGGTTTAATTCTAGGCTTTCTGTTCTATTCCATTGGTCTATGTGTCTGTCTTTGTGCCAGTACCACACTGTTTTGATTATTGTATCTTTGTGGTAAATTTTGAAATCAGGAAATATGAGTCATTCAACTTTGTTCTTCTTTGTCAAGATTGTTTAATTATTTGGGGTCCCTTGAGATTCCAGTATGAACTTTAGGATGGATTTTTCTATTTATGCAAAAAAATCATTGGGATTTTTTTTTTTAAAGGATCACTCTGGCTGCTGCTGTGTTTAGTTATTTATTTTTTAATTAATTAATTAATTAATTTATTTTTGGCTGTGTTGGGTCTTCGTTTCTGTGCGAGGGCTTTCTCTAGTTGCGGCAAGCGGGGGCCACTCTTCATCGCAGTGCATGGGCCTCTCACTATCGTGGCCTCTCTTGTTGGGAGCACAGGCTCCAGACACGCAGGCTCAGTAGGTGTGTCTCATGGGCCTAGTTGCTCTGCGGCATGTGGGATCTTCCCAGACCAGGGCTCGAACCCGTGTCCCCTGCATTGGCAGACAGATTCTCAACCACTGCGCCACCAGGGAAGCCCAATCATTGGGATTTCGATAGGGATTTCATTGAATCTACAGATTGCTTTGGGTACTATTGACATCTTAACAATATTAAGTCTTCCAGCTCATGAATATTGGATGTCTTTCAATTTCTGTCTTCTTTAATTTCTTTCAGCAATGTTTTGTAGTTTTCAGTGTATAAGTCTTTCACCTCCTCAGTGAAGTAAATTCCTAAGTATTTTATGGTGCTATAGTAAATGGAATTGTTTTCTTAATTTCCTTTTTGGATTACTCATTGCTCATGTATAGAAATACAACTGATTTTTGTGTGTTAATTTTGTAACCTACAACTTTGCTGAATTAGTTCTAACAGTTTTTTTTGGTGGATCTTTAGAGTTTTATATATGTATATAAGATCATGTATTTTATGAACAGAGATAATTTTACTTGCTTTCCAGTTTAGATGTCTTTAATTTCTTTTCCTTGCCTAACTGCTCTGACTACAACTTCCAGTATTATGTTGAATAGAAGTGGTGAAAGCAGGCATCCTTATCTTGTTCTCAATCTTAGAGGAAATTCTTTCAGTCTTTCACCACTGAGTATGATATTAGCTGTGGGATTTTCATATCTATGGCTTTTATCATGTTGAGGAACTTTGCTGTACTCCTGCTTTTCTGAGGTTTTTTTTTCGTAAAAGGATGTGGAATTCTTTTTTTTTCTGGCCACGCTGCACGGCTTGCAGGATCATAGTTCCCCAACCAGGGATCGAACACGGGCCACAGCAGTGAAAGAGCTGAGTCCTAACCACTGGACCACCAGGGAATTCCTAGGACATGGGATTTTGCCAAAAGTGTTTTCTGCGTCAGTTGAGATGATCATGTGTTTCTCTTCATTCTATTAACGTGGTGTATTACATTGACTGATTTTCATGTGTTGAACCACTCTTGAATTCTGAGATAAATCCCACTTGGTCACAGTGTATAACCCTTTTAAAATATTGTTGAACTCAATTTGCTAGTATTTTGTTGAGGATTTTTTTCATCAATATTCATAAGGGATATTTGTCTGTAGTCTTTCTTTTCATGTAGTCTTTGTCTGGCTTTGGTATTAGGGCAATGCTGGCCTTATAGAATGAGCTAGAAGTGTTTCCTCCTCTTCAATTATTTGGAAGAGTTTGAGGAGTATTGGTGTTAATCCTTCTTAAAATGTTTGGTAGAATTCACCAGTGAAGTCATCAGGTACAGGGCTTTTCTATGTTGAGTTGATTTTTGAAAATGGATTCAATCTCCTTACTAGTTATGGGTCTATTCAGATTTTCTATTTCTTCTTTTCACAGTGTTGGTAGGCTCTGTGTTTCTCGGAATTTGTCCATTTCATCTAGGTTATCCAATTTGTTTGCATACAATTGGTCATAGTACTTACTTAAAATTCCTTTTATTTCTGTAGAATCAGTAGTTGTGACCCCACTTTCAATTCAGATTTAGTAATTTGAGTCTTTTCTTTTTTTCTTAGTTGACATAAGTAAATCTTTGTTGATTTTGTTAAACTTTTTGAAGAACCAATTCTTGGTTTCATTGATTTTCTATATTGTTTTTCTATTCTCTATTTTATTTATCTCTGCTCCAATCTTTATTATTTCTTTTGTCTTGGTAGCTTTGTGTTTAGTTAGGTTTTTTTCTCTGGTTCTGTAAGTTGTATAGTTAGGATGATGACTTGAGATCTTTCTTCTTTTTTATTGTGAACATTTATAGCTATAAATTTCCTCCTTAGCACTGCTTTCACTGCATCCCATAAGTGCTGGCATGTTGTGTTTTCATTTTCATTCATCTGTAAATTTCTAATTTCTTTCCTGATTTGTTCTTTGACCCGCTGGTTGTTTAAGAGTGTGATGTTTAATTTCTACAAGTTTGTGAATTTTTCAGTTTTCCTTCTGTTACTGATTTCTAACTTCATGTAGTCGTGGTCAGAGAATATACATAATATGATAACTATCTTTTTAAATGTTGAGATCTAATATGTGGCCAAACACATGGCTTATCCTGGAGAATGTTCCATGTGTATTTGAGAGGAATATGTACTTTGTTGTTGTTGGGCAGAGTTTCTGTATATGTCTGTTAGATTTAGTTGGTTTATTGTGTTGTTTGAGTCCTCTATTTCCTTAATTATCTTCTGTCTGTGTGTCCTACCATTATTGACACTGGAGTATTGAACTCTCCTACTATTATTGTAGAACTTTCTCTTTCTCCCTTCAGTTCTATCAAGTTTTGCTTCATAGATTTTGATGGTCATTCATTAGGTGTGTAACTGTTTATACACACTTACTCTTGCTTTATGGAATCTTTTATTAATATATAATGTTCTTCTTTGTCTTTTGTAACCTTTTTGATTTAAAGTCTATTTTACCTGGTAGTAGGATAGCCACCTCTCTTTTGGCTACTATTTGCATGGAATATCTTTTTCTATACTTTCACTTTCAACCTGTGGGCATCTTTGGATATCAAGTGAGTCTCTTATAGACATCATGTAGTCGGATCATGTTTTTCTTATCCATTCTGTTAACCTCTGACTTCTTTTTGGAGAGAGTGGTCTATTTACATGTAAAGTAATTACTGATAAGGAAAGACTTACTTATGTCATTGTGCTATTTGTTTTCTATATACCTTACAGCTTTTTTGTCTCTCATTTCCTGCATTACTATCTTCTTTTTGTTTAGTTGATAGTGAAATGTTTAAATTCCTTTCCCATTTCCTTTTGTGTATATTCCATGGCTATTTTCTTTGTGGTTACCAGGGAGATTACATTAAATATCCTAAAATTTGTTGAATTTATCCTAGTTTAACATGAATTACATAGAAAAAAATCTGCTCCTATACAGCTCCTTTCCATTTCTTTTCAGTCATTGCTATCACAAAATTACATCTTTATGCACTGTGTATCCAAAAACGCAGACTAATAATTTTTTATGTATTAGTCTCTTAAGTTATGTAGAAATAAAAAAATGGAGTTACAAACCAAAGTTACAATAAAACTAGCTTTTGTATTTTTCTATGTATTTACCTTTACCAGTGATCTTTATTTCTTTATATGGCTTTGAGTTATACTCTAGCATCCTTTCATTTCAACTTGAAGGATTCCTTTTAGTGCCTCTTGCAGGACAGGTCTTGTGGCAACAAACTCCTTCTGCACTTGTTTATCTGGTAGTGCCTTAATTTTCCCTTCATTTCTGAAGTACAGTTTTGCCAGAAGTAGGATTCTTGGTTGACAGTTTTTTCCCCTTAAGTACTTTGAGTATACAAACCCACCACCTTCTGGCCTTCAAGTTTTCTAATAAGAACTGTGCTTATAATCTTATTGGGGATCCTTTGTATATGATAAGCTTCTTCTCTTTTGTTGCTTTCAAAATTCACTTTTTGTCTTTATCTTTCAACAGTTGAATTGTAATGAGCCTTGGTGTGGGTCTCTTTGAGTTTATCCTACTTGGAGTTTGTTAAGCTTCTTGGATGTTTATATTCATATCTTTCATCAGATTTATGAAATTTTGGCTGTTATTTCTTCAAATAATCTTTCTTCCTCTTTCTTTCTCTCTCTTCTCTTTCTGGGATTCCCATGATGCGTATATTGGTCTGCTTGATGATGTACCACAGGTTCATTTTTCTTTATTCTTTTTTCTTTCTCTTCTTCACTTGATAATTTCAATTGTCCTATCTTCATGTTTGGTAATTCTTCTTCTGACTGCTCAAATATGCTTTTGAATCCCTATAGTGAGTTGTTTATTTAGTTATTGTACTTTTCAGCTCCAGAATTTCTTTTTGGTTCTCTTTTATGTTTTCTCTTTATTGTTCATTCCATTTTGTTCATACATTGTTTTCTTGACTTTGTCCATATGTTATTTTAGCTCTTTGAGCATCTCTAAGATAGTTGTTTTAAAGTCTCTAATAAATCCATTGTCTGGTCTTTCTCAGGGATGGTGTCTGTTGATTAATTTTTGTTCCCAGGTATGGGCCATATCTTTCTGAGTCTTTGTATGTTTTATGATTTTCGTTGTTGTTGTTGTTGAAAAATGGACATTTGAGAGTCCGCAGTAACTCTAGAGATCAGATTCTCTTCCTTCCCCAGGGTTTGCTTATTTATTTATTTTTATAAATTTATTTGTTTTTATTTTTGGCTGTGTTGGGTCTTCGTTGCTGTGCGTGGGCTTTATCTAGTTGCAGTGAGCAGGGGCTACTCTTCATTGCAGTGCGCGGGCTTCTCATTGTCATGGCTTCTCTTGTTGCAGAACACGGGCTGTAGGTGCATGGGCTTCAGTAGTTGTGGCACGCGGGCTCTAGAGTGCAGGCTCAGTAGTTGTGGCACATGGGCTTAGTTGCTCCATGGCATGTGGGATCCTCCCGGGCCAGGGATTGAACCCATGTCCCTTGCATTGGCAGGCGGATTCTCCACCACTGCGCCACCAGGGAAGCCCTATTTATTTATTTTTAAAAACTTAATTGTTACTGATGTCTCTGTCCTGGAGATCAGCCTGAGATATAAAGTTAAAGTCTTTACAGGTCTTTTCTGAGCCTTCACCTTTCCCTGGGCATGTGCAGTGACTGTTTAAATTCCCCTGTATTTGTGGTTGATTTTGAGTGTCATGTTTCTTAAAGGTCTCACTCTCAAAAGGAGAAAAGGGAGATATGAAGGGGAAAAACAATAAATCAAGCACTTGCTCTTTAAATATCTTGGAAGTAACTTCAGCTTGAGGTGAAGGTTTTAATGGTGCCTGACTCTGTGTCTGCTCTACGGATATCAGATGCAGCAATGAGTGATCAGAACACATATCCTTGATATTTAAGAGATGGGCCTTATAGCCTACCCTGGATCCTGCAAGCTGTGTGCAAACTGTTCCTGGAATGCATGCATGGCTGCCTGCTTCAGGCTGGGAGGATAAAGGATGAGTAGCCAGAACCATGCTAAGAACCATCCAAGCCTTTCTCTGGAATCTTCAAGCCCTCAATCGACCCCAGAATTCCAAAATAGTTACATCAGACAGATTCCGCCAGTGCAGTTGGAGTCTAGGTGGGGAGGTGGAATCCTAGTTCTTCCTATTCCAACATCATCCCTGATGTTACTTTGAGGTTTTATGTTATAGGAGAAGGGAACAGGCCATGCAGATGCCTGGCACATGGCCTTGAGGGTGTGCACATGGGTGTTTACATGTGCGTGTCTGTGCAGTCTGTGGTCACAGGCCAGCTTGTTAGACTGTGGCTGTACCAAACTGGGGATGATAAGAAGGGGTAAAATTATGTGTATATGTTTGTGTGTGTGTCAGAGAGTGTGTTCATGCAGGCTGGCATGTGACGCTCTGTGCATGTACCTCCATGAGTGTGTTCTGTGCATGTACCTGTAATTATACCTGGATGTGTGTACCTTGGAGTGTGTACCTCTATGGGCACACTTCTGACCATGTACATCTGTAATGGAACCGTACGTGTGACTCTGTGAGCACGTATCTCTGTACCTCTGTGAGCATGCACCTCTGTGTGTGTACCTCTTGAGTATTTGCTGGAGCGAGGCTCTTGGGGTGTGTCTGGCCCTGGCCTCACTGACTGTCCTCTGTTCCAGGACTCGTACCTGCTCGACTATTTCCTCTTTCTGAACCGCTACTTTGAGGTGGGGGCCCCGGTCTACTTTGTAACCACTGGGGGCTACAACTTCTCCAGTGAGGCAGGTTTGAACGCCATCTGCTCCAGCGCAGGCTGCAACAACTTCTCCTTAACCCAGAAGATCCAGTACGCCACAGAGTTCCCTGATGAGTGAGTGCCCCAGCCCACCCCTGTCTGTCCCCCTCCCCTGCCCTGCTGCCCACCTGCTGCCATGTGCCTGGGGAGGCCCAGAGTGAAGGTTGGACCATAGGAAGGACCCGCCGCAGCCTGCTTGTGTGGTCCTGTCCCCTGACCTCCTCTCCCTGACCCTCAGGTCTTACCTGGCCATCCCTGCCTCCTCCTGGGTGGACGACTTCATTGATTGGCTGTCTTCATCTTCCTGCTGCCGCCTTTATGTCTTTGGCCCCAATAAAGATGATTTCTGCCCCTCGACTGTCAGTGAGTATGGGGCCTCTGGGGGCTCAGGGCCCACTACATCTTGGGGAAACTGAGGCTAGAAAAAGGAGAGGACTGGTGGAGGATCTCTTAGCTCCTCGCGCTCTTCGGCAGGGTCAGTTGGGGCGGAGGGGGGTCCCGTCTTGGAGCACGGGTGTGGGGGACTGCACCCGTGTGTGTGGACGCCCAGCTGGCCCACCAGGCAATCACCCCCTCAGGCCCCTGCTGAGTTGTGCCCACACCCGCCGGGCAGGCTGCTGCTCACACGCCGAGGGAGTCGAGTGAGAGCTGGGATCGGCACGTGGCCCCACCCCCGAGCAGCTGCACTTGTAGGCGGAGTGGGGAGGCCCCGTGGTGGCTATTTCTCTGCCCCAAACTTCTCTTCCTCACTTGCTCATAGGTACCAACCGTTTCCATAACTGACAGGGGAACTCCTCCCATAGTTAGAGACAATTGCAAATCTCTCCAGAAGTACCCGTGCCTGTTGCGGCAGTGGCAGTGCGTGGGGATCGTGATGGGAGTGGACCACAAGGCGGGCAGAGCGGGGGCTGCCTGGCCTTCGGGGTGCCACCGCCTGGAGCCCCTGCTCTCTTTGCAGACTCCCTGGCCTGCTTGAAGAACTGCATGAGACCCACAGCGGGGTCTGTCCGGCCATCAGTGGAGCAGTTCCACAAGTATCTTCCCTGGTTCCTGAATGATGAGCCCAACATCAAATGTCCCAAAGGGTAGGCCGGGGTGGGGCTTCCACCAGGGAGGACAGCTGTGTGGGCACCCAAGGCGGGGGCAGAGAGGGGCAGGAGGCAGTGTGGGTTCTCTGGGAGTGGCCATAGGCCAGGCACATGGAGGGGGCCCGATCCTTGGCTAACCTGCTCTGGTCTTCTCCCTGCAGCGGCCTGGGAGCGTACAGCACCTCCGTGAATTTGAGCTCAGATGGCCAGGTCTTAGGTAAGCACGGCCTCGACTGGAGGGGAAGACCAGAGTCAGCTGCTCCAGGGGCCCGAGTCCCAGGGAACAGCTTCTCCATCTCGAGCCTCCTCTCCTTCCTCCTTCCCCTTATGGGGGACTTCTAACTGCCCTGGCCCTATCTTCAGAGGTCACGTTACCCAGCTCCACATCCTCAGACTTTACCCCATTTCTGCCCTGCTTCCTTCTCCCCACCCCCAAATCCAAGGTCAGTGTGACGTTCATGGACTTTTCAGCGGCTGATGCTGCCCTTGGGAGCCACCCACATCCTTTTCTCTCAGGCACAAGTCACACCCAGATGTGGGCAGTGGGCAGCTGGTTAAATGAATGACTGTTGTACTTACCCAGTGGGTGCCCTGACGCACAGCTCTGTTAAGTCAGCTGTTTCCATTTTCCTGTCTCCCTTTCTGGTCCTTTCCTATAGGAATATGTACATTGGAAAAGTAATTAAATGAATTTTAAGAATCCAATGCATGTTTTGAAACCATACAGAGCAGCGTTTGGGTTCATCTGGGAGATCTCTTCTTCTTTTTCTTTTTTTCTTAATTTAATTTTGTTTTTGGCTGCGTTGGGTCTTCGTTGCTGTGCACGGGCTTTCTCTAGTTGTGGTGAGAGGGGGCTACTCTTCCTTGCGGTGCTTGGGCTTCTCATTGCAGTGGCTTCTTTTGTTGTGGAGCACAGGCTCTAGGCATGTGGGCTTCAGTAGCTGTGGTGTATGGACTCAGTAGTTGTGGCTCGCAGGCTCTAGAGTGCAGGCTCAGTAGTTGTGGCGCACGGGCTTAGCTGCTCTGCGGCATGTGGGATCTTCCCGGACCAGGGCTCGAACCCGTGTCCTCTGCATTGGCAGATGGATTCTTAACCACTGCACCACCAGGGAAGTCCTGGGAGATCTCTGTAAGCTCTATCCATCAGAGGCAGGGCTGGGACTTGAGTCTTGCACAGCAGTAGGACCAGCTGCAGAGTTTGCAGGACTGGGGCCAAACCAAAATGCAGGGCCCTTTGCTCAAAATGTATTAAGAATTCCCAAATGGTGGCGGCAGAGCCCTGAACCCAGCCGGGCGCTATCCCTTGGGGGTTCTGAGGGCGCCTGGCACAGGCTCTGACCTTTGCAGCCTCACGGTTCATGGCCTACCACAAGCCGCTGAAGAACTCTCAGGATTACACGGAGGCTCTGCGGGCAGCTCGGGCGCTCGCAGCCAACATCACCGCCGACCTGCGGAAGGTGCCGGGCACCGACCCAGACTTCGAGGTCTTCCCTTACACGTGAGTCCCTGGGCACTGGGATGCAGGGAGGTGGGCCCGGGCGAGGGTGCTGGGCTGGTGAGGGCGGCTGCTGGGTGGGGATGGGCTCCAGCAGGGAGGCTCGGGCTGCACCTGGGCCCAGGCCCCCCAACACCCTCCCCAAGCTGCGCACTCATCCTGAAGTGGGCGTGGGAAGCCACGGAGCAGTGACTGTGTTGTGCGACCCGCAGGATCACCAACGTGTTCTATGAGCAGTACCTGACCGTGATCCCTGAGGGGCTCTTCATGCTCGCCATCTGCCTGGTGCCCACCTTCGCCGTCTGCTGCTTCCTGCTGGGCATGGACGTCTGCTCCGGCCTCCTCAACCTGTTCTCCATCATCATGATCCTGGTGGACACTGTGGGCTTCATGACCCTGTGGGATATCAGCTACAATGCTGTGTCCCTCATCAACCTGGTGACGGTAACCTGCTGGCCGAAGGGTCGGGGCTCCAGGGCAGGAGGGGTGCTGGCCTCATAGGACGACCCCAGTTCTTTCTAGAGTCTAGGTGCTGCCCGCTGGTCTGGATGGAGACCCCTGCCCCCGCCCTTTTGTGGCTGAAGCCTCCTCTCTCCCCACAGGCGGTGGGCATCTCTGTGGAGTTCGTGTCCCACATCACCCGCTCCTTTGCCATCAGCACCAAGCCCACGCGGCTTGAGAGGGCCAAGGAGGCCACCATCTCCATGGGCAGCGCGGTGAGTGGATGGGCTGCCTCACGTAGTCCTCGGCCGGCTGTCCTGTGCCCAGCCTGACGCCCACCTGTGACCCCCAGGTGTTCGCAGGAGTGGCCATGACCAACCTGCCTGGCATCCTCGTCCTGGGCCTGGCCAAGGCGCAGCTCATCCAGATCTTCTTCTTCCGTCTCAACCTCCTCATCACTGCGCTGGGCCTGCTGCATGGCCTGGTCTTCCTGCCGGTCATCCTCAGCTACGTGGGTGAGTGCCCAGGCTCCTCTGACACTGCCAGGCCCCTCCCGCGTGACTCCAGGCCACAGGCAAAATGCCACGAACACACACAGCCCTGCTTACCCGGGACAGTCACTGCCCAAATTGTGAGCACACAGTTCCTCCTGGTTTGGAAAAACTGCAGTTTTTCACTTAACATGTGAAAACATCTTTTTTCTTGGTCAGATGTGTGTTTCAAACACTTTCAGTAGCCGTATGGTTCTGTGCTGCGTGCTGTTGAACTTTTGATCATGACCTTCAGCAAGAAATACATTATCACACTGAGAGGTGATGTGTACAGGCACGGACACGGACAGGCAGAGTAGAACAAGCATTTCACAAAATAACACTGCCGGAGAAGCCTCGGATATTTTCTGTTCTAGTGTATCATTGATTTTTTAAAAAAATGCTGGTGTTATCTGCGAAATTGATTTCATGACTCATTCATGGGTGACTACTTGCAGTCGAAAAACATATCCTCTCCTGTGGATCAGCCACAATCCATCTAACCAGCTCCCAGCTGCTGGACATGAGACTATTTCTGACTTTCCATGCTATTGCCAGTGCTGCGATGACCATCCTTGTGGCTGAACCTTTGACCTCATCCTCCAATATTTCCTGGAGAAAGTCCGGTCTGTGAATGTTGATTATGCATGCCAATGGTTAACGCCCTCCAGCAAGTTTTACCATTTAAACTCCTACCAGCAACACGTACATTTCTGTTTCCTCATTGTTGAGTACAGTCATATACACACCCCGTCCCCCAAAAGAGATTTTTTTTTTTTTTGGTTGCACTGGGCGGCTTGTGGGACCTTCGTTCCCGACCAGGGATTGAACCCGTGCTCTCAGCAGTGAAAGCACGGAGTCCTGACCACTGGACCACCAGGGAATTCCACCGCCCCACCCCCACAGAGATTTAAACTGGGCCCGCAGGGCGAAGCATCCCCCCTCTTACGGTGGGCAAGCTGAAAGCAGTTCAATGCTGCACCATTCCCTGACATCCGGAATACTAATAATGGTAATTTCAGAGAAAACATTTACAGAAGGGTGTGTTTGTGCTCTAATATATGTGCACTAATCGTCTTATCACCTCTGGAGGTAGGTGATGTTTTCATCCCCATTTCACCGATGAGGAAACTGAGACTCCCACCCCCAGTCACAGAGCTGGTCACATGCATTGTATCTGGAGGCCACACAGCTCCAGCGCCCCTACCCAAGGCACCAGCATCTTGTAGAAACTTCCTGACCCCCTTTGGAAGAGGAGAGTGTATTGGGGATGGTGGGTGGCGAGGAGGACAGCCCCAGGGGCCACCCAGTTGGGGAGCTACAGGTCCCACAGGTCGTGGCCACCCCTTGGGGATTCCGAGTGGCTGAGAGTGAGGAAGGAGCTCGCAGGTCCTGCCCCCTCAGAGTGGCCTGGGATCTTGACAGAGAGGCGAGTGGCAGGCGCAGAGGCCCCCGGGCCCCTCCCTGACCTGAGTCTGACAACACAGTGAGGAATGGCTTCTCTCGGCAAGGAGCGCTTGCACAGGGTGTCCAGGAGGAGAGGAGGGAGTGGCAGTCACAGGCCGTGGGAGTCTGGGGGCTTCCCCTGCCAGATCCCCGGATGGCAGGGGTCTGCACTGGAAGGCAGGTGGGCCAGGGGCTGGCCGTGGATGGCGGCTGAAACGGCTACTGGCTTTTAGGCGTAGGGTGGAGCGAGGGCTGGGGTGAGGGGCAGCGGTGGAGGTGGAGGGCTTAGGGCTTAGCTCTCGATCTCCGGAACTTCCTTTTTAGGCCACAGCAAACGCCTGCGCCCCGCATCCAGCACGCCGCTTCCCTGACCGTGGTCCTCTGTATCTGTCCCTCTGCAGGGCCTGATGTCAACCCAGCTCTGGTGCAGCAGCAGCAGCAGGAGGAGGCGGTGGCTGCGGCCGAGGCGGCCTCCTGCTCAAAGCACCCTGCCCCGTCGAGCACGGCCAACAGTGTCTATGTCAACTACGGCTTTGAACATCCTGCCAAGAGCGAGGGTGGCCTGGGTAGCTCTTGACCTCACAATAGGCAGAAGTTCTGATGGAGCCGGAGCCCCTGTCCCAGCTCACCAGCCCTGACCTGAGGGGCCACAAGGGCTCCTCTGTGGGGGTCCCTTGACCCATCCTCCCCCTCAGGGCCTGGAAGCGGCTGTCCCCACAGGAGTGCCCACGACAGGTCACCCTCTGGCCATGAGATCTCACCCACAGGGACACACGATGTGATGGAGGTGGCATGCGACGGCGTGGGTGTGATCTGGTCCTGATCCATCTCTTGAATTTGACATGTGTCCTCCTCATGCAAGTTTTAAAACTTTAGTTCTGTGTATGTAAACATATAATATTATTTCACATTTAAAAGTTTTTCTTAATTGATATTACACTTGACCTATCCTTTTGCAATGAGGTTTTTTTTTTCATGCAACACACATTTTTTTGATTTATTCATGTTGCTACGTGGAGATCTAGTCCAATCATTTGAACTGCGTCACAGCATTCCATTGTGTGAACGAACACGGTGTTTTTATCCATTCCCCAGCTAGTGGGCAATCACATTGTCCCCAATTATTTTTCTGCTATAAGTCCACAGTCACTTTTGTGGAACTCAGAACTCCCAAAGCTCTGAAAACCTACTGTGTTTGTCTCTTTTTCTCCTGTAAGTTTGGGACAAACTCATTTGGTGGCCAAAACCGATCAGACAAGATGTATCTATTTATACTCTATAAATAGGATACTTACACTGTTCAACCAACTTGTTGTGAATAGTCATATATTTCAGTGCATTAATGAGTTTGATTTCGTGTTGCTGCCCCAGATCCTCCTGGGGTCTAATATCTAATGTGCTGTAAGCATCAAATTACCTTTCTAAAAAATGTTCTAAATTCTGAAATGCAGCTCACCTATGGGATTTCAGGTATGGAACCATGGACCTGTGGGATAAGTACATGCTTACACGTTTCCTGTCTATGTGTGGGGAGCTACCATCGCTGTAGCACTGAATGGGATACAGGCAAATGCCTCCCAGAGAGGCTGCCCTATTCGCAGCAGCAGTGGATGAGGGTGCCTCTCTCCCTGCACCAGTACCAGCACAGCGCTCCACTTACTGTTGGGAGGCAGGGGGGTAGGATTACGGATGATTATACCTTTTTTAAAAACACTTTTTTAAAAGAAGGCTTTTAAATTTTAGAATAGTTTTACACACAAATTACAAAGATAGTACAGAGAGTTTCTGTATGCCTTCCACCCAGTTTACCCTGCTAACATATCACATTAGTGTGATACACTTGTCAGTGTACAATGAATGAACCAGTACTGATAATTACTACTAACTAAAGTCCATACTTTGTTTAGATTTCCGTAGCTTTTATCTAGTGTCCATTTTCTGTGCCAGGATCCCATCCAGGACACCACATAATACTCGGATGTTATGTCTACTTGGGCTCCTCTGGGCTGTGACAGTTTGTCAGACTCTCCTTTTCTTTGTTTTTGATGACCTGGACAGTGGAAGACTGGTCTGGCATTTTATAGAATGTCCTTCAAATGGGGTTTGTCTGGTGTTTCTCCTGATTAGACTAGGGTGATGGGCTTTTGGGAGGGAGACCACAGAGGCAGAGCGCCGTTCTCAGCATATCGTGCCAAGGGTGCCTGCAGTCGCCACCACTCAGCGCTGTGATGCTGGCTCTGACCGCCTGGCTGAGGTTGCGTCTTCCCTGTACAGTTATCTTGCACCTGTTTCCATGCTGTGCTCTTTGGACGGAAGTCGCTAGGCACAGCCCACACTTAAGGAGGGGGGAGTTATGTTCTACCTCCTGGCGGGTGGGGTGTTTACATAAATTATTTGGAACTCTTCTGAACAGGAAAATTGTCTATTCCCCTCCATTTATTTATTTATTCGGTATGATATCTATATCAGTATGGACTCACGGATACTCATTTTGTACTTTGGGTTCTAATATACTACTACTTTATTTGAGGCTCAAATTGTTCCACGTTTGGCCATTGGGAGCTCTTTCAGTTGGCTCCTGGGTCCCTTTGGCATACTCCCATCACTGTGGATTTTTTTCCCCTTTTTGAGCACTTCCTTACTTTCTGGCATTATAAGATGATCCAGGCTCAACTTGTATATTTCTGCTCCAGTCCTAGAGTCAGCCGTTTCTCCCAGGAGTTCTAGCCCTTCTGTTGGAGATGGGATTAGAAACCAGGATCTGGGTGTTCAGTGTGTGCGTTGCTGCTGGGGCATTGTTGCTTCTGGGTCCTCTCAGCTGAGAGAGAGCAAGGAAACATATGTGTGTATACTGCCCCATGTATGTACACATTTCTATAAATATTGCTATATGTAGCCATCTGTATCTATATTAAGCTAAACGGTAGTTTATGCTGATGCCTCCACCTCTAACCCTAACCACACGAATCATTCTAGACTGCTCTCTTGCTTATCTGTAGCCTCCCATGCCAACGGTGAGAAGCCTGGCTGTACCACCCTCACCATTTACATAATTGTTCATTTCCTCTGTACATATGTAGTAGTCTCAGAAATGATAACTCATGTCCCTGTGGAAAACAACCTTAGAATTAAGTGTCTATGTACAGTTCCTTCAGCCTTTAGTCTTCCAGACACCATGCATTTCCAAAGTTACTTAGGTCAGCATCTTTTTCTACCAGCCCTTTCAGAGAGGCTGTTTCCTACATTTTTAATACAGTTAGATTCTTGCGTCACATTCTTCCTTCCATTCTGGTGTTACAAAATCATGTGTGTAAAAAAGATTGTCGGGGGCGGGTAATCAAGAGAACACTATCCCTGGTTGAGCCTCCAGCTGGACCCAGGCAATGGGAGACTCCTCACCCCTTCTGCTGTCCTTGTAATGTACGCTCTGCCTACCATTCCCACAGTGGGAGCTGTTTTCAGGGAAACGGCCTTGAGAGAGTTAACGTGTTGATGAGACCATCTGGACAGTGTACGTGACTGAACCCAGTTAAGGCTTCTGTATAAACTTTTAAGATTCTGGCAGAGTGGCTGCCCAGGCAAGCCTTGTAAGTTATTTCCCTTGCTTATTAAACCTGCCACCTACCAATCTGAAGTGGTTTGCCTCTTTCTTTGGTCTCTCCTTGCCCTGGGTGTACGGGGGCTAGATTGTGAACCAACAAAGATCCACTCCAAGTATAGGATAGACCAATGGGTATTAATGTGACAAAGTAGGAAACATTTATTGATACGGTTTTCAGATTCCATATTGCAACTAACCACTGAGAAACTACAATCTGTAGAATTTTGGTGTAGTTTCCAAGAATACTCCTCACATTTAATTAAAAAGACAAACTACTATTTGTATGAGACTGGGTTTCTTATACTTCAATCAAAACAACATATTGCAATGCAGTGAATGCAGCAGATGTGAGAATTTTGCTGTCTTCAATTAAGCTAGATAGTAAAGAGATTTGCAAAATTTAAAAGGCTGCTATGTTTCTCAAAAACTTTTACTGCTTTGAAGAACATTATTTCTTCATAAAAATACGTTAATATGTAATGTGTTTTTTATGGTTATTAGAATGCATAAAGAAATATTTAAAAATTTTCTCAGTTTTAATTTCCAATATGGTAACTACCGATAAGCATAATCTACATAAAATATTGAAGACTCTTTGGAGTCTTCAATAAATTTTAAGAGTGAAAATGGGTCCTTTTTTTTTCTTTTTCTTTTGGCCGCGCCTCATGAAATGTGGGATCTTAGTTCCCTGACCAGGGATTGAACCTGGGCCCTCGGCAGTGAGAGCTCAGAGTCCTAACCACTGGCCCGCAAGGGATTCCCAGTAAATGGGTCCTAAGTCCAGAGAGTTTCAGAACCACTGCTCTAGGGCAATTTATCTGAGTTTGCCTTTATTTACAATTCATTAGAGCCCATGCACTATGAAGATATATGTTAACCCGTAGATTTTAGGCCAGTAGAGATGCAAATCATTTCTATCCACTGGAAAAGATAATCTACATCATTTTGTAGGACACGAGCCAGCTTCGTATCCCACCTAGCAATCTTACTCTGTTTTCTCAAAGTGTTGATAAATACCCAGTTTCTCCAAAAGCTTCTCCAAACTAGCTTTATCATATCACTGGTTACTTTACTTAAAATGTATAAATGTTTCACATGTGTTCATTATATATTTGTATGAGAGTTATATTTTTAGTTTAAGATTATGCTTTGACAGACAGGACACGTATACACGCTGTGTGTATACTACGCATACAATGTATATACTACACACACATACATACGTATATGTATATTTCACAGGCTGGCACGCCAGATTCTCTACTCTGCACCTAGCTCTTTCCATTTAATATTTGTGCATGCACTCACTTTACATTCTTGCCTTCTTGTATTTATGTACTTCACCTTGCATTTCACCCACGGCTCCGTTATTAACAGGACAGACACCACCAGTAAGCGCTCGCATTTCCTCTTCTGACGCGCCAGCAAAAGGCCCCCGCTGTCCCGCCTGGGGCTCAGGTCACCCAGTCGGGAACACAACCCATAGACCACGTGACAACAGCGAGGCGCACGTAACACTTGCCCGCGCTACACCTCTTCCGTCCGTTGCCAGCATGGCCACTAGGCGCCCTCAGTCCCGCAGCTCCGGGCCTTCTTGCATTTCTGGGCCCACGTCCCCTCCTCAGCCAGACCGCTCGGGAAGCCAGGGGGTGGTGGGGGCGGGGCCCGCGTCTAGTCGGCTCAAACGCAGCCCAGCCAAGCCCTACCGCGGGGGCGAATGAGCGCGGACCGGAAGTTTCACGGGCGCGCTGGCTGCCGGAGCCGTTACCGCAGCGCACCGGAAGTGGCCTCAGGCCGGTGTCCGGGCCGCGCCCGCAGTGAGTGAGCTTCCCTCCGGCCGGCGACGCCATGGAGCCCGGGGCGGCGGAGCTGTACGATCAGGCCCTGTTGGGCATCCTGCAGCACGTGGGAAACGTTCAGGACTTTCTGCGTGTGCTCTTCGGCTTCCTCTACCGCAAGACGGACTTCTACCGCCTGCTGCGCCACCCGTCGGACCGCATGGGCTTCCCGCCGGGGGCCGCGCAGGCTCTGGTGCTGCAGGTAATGCGCGGCCGGCGGGAAGCTCGGGGTGGGGGGAGGTGGAGGAGGTGGGGGAAGGCCGTGGAGGGGGTGGGGGAGGTGGGGGGAGGCCGTGGGAGCCCCGACCCCCGCGAACGCGCCCCCGTAGCCCCCGACTCTCCGGGAGCCCAGACCCCTGCGAGCCTGCCGCTCCGTCCGCTACCGGCTTCAGTTCATCCTCTGGCGCTGCCCCGGACCAGCCTTCTGGGGCCGCGGCTTCAGCAGACATGCTCTTGGGGTATCAGTTTACTCCTTCCGTGCGAGACGGGCTGGCTCTCGAGCAGCCTGGTCCGACCGGGTGCACTTGGATATCAGAAGTAGTAGTACATCGACGCTCAGGGCCAGGGTCAGCTCCCGCAACGTGTAACCCTTCGAGGTGCCAGGGCCTGCCAGTCAGAGAATGAAAATAGTGCAGGCTAGACGGGGGAACGGGCGGCAGCACGGACACCTGCACACCCCACAACTGCGACGACTGGACGTGGAAGGGAGACTGTGATTGATGGGTGTGGTCCCCCTGTTCGAAGTGTGACTTTTCAGGCCAAAGACAGTCATAGTAGTACTTAATAAGTTTACATTTGAACATATATCTGTACATCCCAGGTTAAGTTTATTGTGTGTTTGAGGTGCTGTTAATACTTATTCAATGACGTTGACGGGGTACTTGGAATGTAATAACCAAGAATTTATGTACTGAGTGTATTTATACTCTCAGCTGCCAGAAGCATTGGAGATACAGTGGTAATGCAGATGGTTAAATAATGGTCTCTCTCCTTGGGATACTTATGCTCTAGTTAAGGAGGTAAAATACAGTAACAGAGAACTATGCAAGGCCAATTATGTGACAGAGTCCATTGGAAGGAAAGGAATAGAAATGATGGTTTGGAAATGGGGAAAAGTTTTATAGAGGAGGTGGGACTTTTTTTTTCTTCAAACATCTTTATTGGAGTATAATTGCTTTACAATGTTATGTTAGTTTCTGCTGTATAACAAAGTGAATCAGCTATATGTATACATACATCCCCGTATCTCTTCCCTCTTGCGTCTCCCTCCCACCCTCCCTGTCCCACCCCTCTAGGTGGTCACAAAACACTGAGCTCATCTCCCTGTGCTATGCAGCTGCTTCCCACTAGCTATCTATTTTACATTTGGTAGTGTATCTATGTCAGTGCTACTCGAAGAGGTGGGACTTTGATGGGATTGAAAGAAGGTACTCAGTCAAGCATTGAGCCTGTTTCTAGGAACCTGAGAAGGTAGAAATGCTGGTGATAACCTCCCACGGTTCTGTAGCGTTTTACAGTTTATGAAGTGATTTCAAATGTTCATCTCCTGAAGACTTGCTACAAGTTGCAAGTTGGTCAGGTATTATTTTCCTCAGTGCCTGCATGAAGAAACAGAAGTTTAAAATGTTTAACTACCAAAGATAATATGGTCAAATGAGGAGTGAGGGTGGTATTCAGTTTCAAAACTTAAGGCTGTTCCTCATCCTTGTAGTTGTTAAGTGCCATCTGAGTGATCAGAGAGCTGTGTGTCAGAGATGGTTTTTAGGAGGCCCTTATGTCAAATTAATGCTTTCATGGAAGACTGTGAAATAGATAAGGTTGAGTTTTATGTCGCAGATGAGGGTGCCAGTTCAGCAAGGTTAGGTGATTTGACCAAACTCATCATAGAGCTGGAACTCAAAACTTCATTTTTCGGATTCCAGATCTTTCTGTTCTATTATTTAACCAATCCATTGTAGGGTGGCAACACTTTTGTCTAGGGTGATCTTTTGCAGCAAAGATGTAAAGGAGAAAGGAACATTTACTGAGCACCTAGTATGTACCAGTTGTTATGTATTTTACATTCTAGGATGTTATTTATTTCTAACACAACCTGAAAGGTTGGTCTTTTCCCTTGTTTTACAGGTAACTGACAGAGGTAATTCATGTAAGACACCTACTATGTTTCAGACACCCTTAAGGTTAAGATTTGGTGAACAGTTTAATAAAGTGGGGGTGGAGAGCAGGGCAGAGAGAGGGTTGGGATGGGCCAGAGGTGATCCAGGGTTTCAAACCTGGGCACTGTAATAATGATAATGCATTCACTGAACTGTCACCTGAGTTTAGGGGAAGAAGCTTAGTTGAGTTGGAGATGGCAGGCAGAAGTCCCTGCCCACAGGCTGTTGAATTGTGGGGCTGGATTTTAAGGGAGGTAGAGGAATCTGAGTGGTTTGAAGGAGAGGAACTGAAGGTGGAGGATAGCCCTTTGGGGAAGGATCCCAGAGAAGGGATGGGAGAAGGAAGAGGCTGTGTGAGTGGGAGGGGGATGGAGGGAAGTGGGCAGGGCAGTAAGTTTCAGGGAAACCAAGGGGGACAGTTTCCAGCAGATAGTTAGGAGGGGTGTAGTGTTTTTTGAAAGTGGTTCTGAATCATCAGTATTGCCCAAGAGCAGATATTCCCTGGCTATTTTGGTTGGGTAGATCAGGGTAAATCCTGGGGAGCTGTTCTTTTATCCACAGAGGCATTTGGCAGTGGGGTGCTTGGGGGTCTCTTCAGAACTCAGGCAAAGAGGGTTTGGATGGGAGTATTGGGGTACTCTGTTCTGGAACCCAAAAGTTCTCCCTTGATATTTTGGGGTATGGGCTGTTGGTGAGGTTTAAGCCTTCTCAGACTTTTCCTCCTAATTCTTAGGGCTTGCACAGTCTGAATGTACAGCTTGCAGGACCCTCAGCAGGAAAGATGCATATAGAAATTGTATTCCACTCCATGATTTACTAGGATGTTTTAAGAAAACAATAATTTTGAATGACATTTCATTCGTACCAGTGGATCCTCTGTGTTTATTCTGGAGTCCAGTTTGGCAAGCTTAGAAGTCCCCCCCATGAGAGTCAGGAAAGCTGGCTCTATCTGTTCTGAGCTTGCTGGGAAGTCTTGGGAGAATCACTCTCCTCTCTGTCAGTTGAGAAGGTTGATTGGAGGTCAGGGACATCTCTTCCAGCTCCGCAGTCCGGGATTCTGAAATGAGTGCTGAGGTCAGTGGCGACGTGAGAGGTGAAGCCAGGGGGCAGGCAGGGTGCTGAGTAAGCAGGGGCGGTGGGCGCCGCAGTGCAGCGAGGAACGTGAGGCCCAGGGTCCGAGGGAGGCTCCCGGCGTTTGGAGAGATCCCTTGCTGTTGCTTCTTTTCTGGAGTTAAGATGAAGATGTGGGGCGTCAGGAGGATGAATGGCTCTGAGGGCAACGGGTCTGGTGTCTGGTGTCATTGACGTGAGAACAAGAGAAGTGAGTCAGGGGTCAGGTTCTCTGAAGAAGTAGAGAGAGATATTGTTTCCAGTTTTTAGCCTTAGGGTTTTACTTACCTTCCTGTGCCTACATCTCCTTTCAGTGTTTGGTGTGTTTCCTGTATAATTTTTTACTTTCTTCTTTCACTGGCAGGACCTTGGGCAGGTTACCCTCTCCGAGCTTAGTTTTCCATTATCTTTGAAATGTCAGTGCTGTCTTCCTCACAGCATTTTCACGAGGATTTTGAGAGAATGTCTGTAAAAACATTGGCATAGTTAGTAACTTCTTTGGTTCTGTCTTCCTGCCCAGTGCACGCAACAGTTATTTAGCACGTGTCTGCATTCTGGCCCTTTGGAAACAGTCCTACACACCTTAAGACATTATTATTTTATTAAGACTATTTTTTAGAGTAGTTTTAGGTTCAGAGCGAAATGGAGGGGAAGGTACAGAGATTTCTTATGTCCCCCCTGCCCCCCCCCCCAGCGTCCCCTATACCAACAGCTGCCACCGGAGTGATGCATTTCTTACAGTTGATGGACTTATATTGACATATCATAGTCACCTAAACCCACAGTTTACTTCAGGGTTCACTCTTACTGTTCATTTTATGGGGTTTGGACAAATGTGTGATGGCATGTAATCCTCATTATGGTACCACACAAAGTATTTTCACTGCCCTAAAAAAAACCTGTGAGCTCTACCTGCTCCCTCCAACCTCCCTCCCCCCAACCTCTGGCAACCACTGGTCTTTTTATTGTCTTTAAAATTTTGCCTTTTCCACAGTGTCATATAGTTGGAATCTTACACTATGTAGCCTTTTCAGATTGGTTTCTTTTACTGATATGCATTTAAGGTTCTTCCATGTTTTTTCATGGCTTAATAGCTCATTTCTTTCATCACAGAATCATATTCCATTGTCTGGATGTACCACAGTTTGTTTATCCATTCACCTGCTGAAGGATATCGTGGTTGCTTCCAAGTTTTGGCAATTATGAATAAAGTTGCTAGACACAATCCGTGTACAGGTTTTTGGGTGGACATGTTTTCAACTCCTTTGGGTAAATACTACGGAGCGAGGTTGCTGGATTGAATGTAAGTGTCTTCTCCCACCCACTTTTCAAGGTGGATCTCCCAGCTTTCCTGTCTCCGGGAGGAGATACCATAGGATATATTTCTTGATGACCCTGCCTCTTGGAGCCGTGACATTTCCTCCTGTCATTCCCTCTGGAAGGTGTGCCTTTCATTCAAGGTCTGAGGCAGAGCGCCTTCTTCCAAGAAACTTCCTTAGCTGTCTTTCACTGGAAATGCTCATTTGCACCCTCATTCTGATGGCATCACGTGTATTCGTCACAGCCTCTTCCTGTCAGAGTTGTCACGTCTGGGTCTGTCCTGGCTGCACTTCAGGGTTATGTGTGCCCTCGAATGGTGCATACAAAATGCCATTTTCTTGTGCACTTTTTGGATGGAGAGTCCCAGCACTTTTGTGGGTGTGACTGTGGCCCAGAAAAGATTAATGACTGATCCACACAGCAGAAAATTGAGTTCTTCGAGGTTGGGAGCTGTCATTTTGATTTTTGGTGCCCCTTGCACATTGTAGGCACATCATGGATGTTTGTTGAATTCCCAGGCTAAGACCCACACCTTCCCTCAGCCCGTGCAGTGTGGGAAGATAGCAGCAGTCCAGTGAGCCGGCTTGTATTTTGTGGATTGAAATTCAACTAATTCCCATCTTCTCTTCTTTCGTCTGAGTTGTTGGTGCCTTTACAGCTCTCAGTACCAGGACAGCGTGTTCTTTGCATTTCGAACAAGGCTCTCGGGGGCTATAAAAGTAATGACAGGTGAGACCATTTAGTTATGCATCATTTAGAGTTGAAAGTTGGCCTCATAGGCGTGTAAATATTTTGAGCCTTGGCTTGTAAAGGTTTCACTTTCATTGATTTTGGAACTCCCCTTTAAAGATTGTTTTCCTAGCGGCATTTGGTGAAGTTGAAGTGCATTTCCATTTTGCCAGTGGGAACATTTTTTTTAGTCTACTGCTTTTTCATTCTTTATTTACCAGATTTTGCTGTATTTCTGTAGAATGTGTGGTACGGTACTGGGCGGATGAACTGATTGCAGGATTGCTGTTTGATTTTAGGTATTCAAAACCTTTGACCGCATGGCCCGTCAGGATGATGAAAAGAGGAGGAAGGAGCTGGAGGAGAAGGTCAGGAGGAAGGAAGAGGAGGCGGCCACGGCTGTGGCAGCGGCCACGGCTGAGCGGGAGCCGGTCCCAGCCCCGGTTCAGGAGGTGGAGGTTGAGTCCACCGCAGACTCGGGCGGGCCTCAGGAGCCTCCCGGCCCGCAGGGTGCCGAGCAGGAAGTGGCCCACCGCTCCGGGGAGACAGAGCCACCAGGAACAGATGCTGGCGCTGCTGAAGTCCCGAGGAGACCACCACCTCTTCCCAAGTAAGAATTTCTACTTTGTGGCTTCTTTCTTTTCTTTTTTTCATCATGGTTTATTACAAGATATTGAATATAGTTCCCTGTGCTATACAGTAGGGCCTTGTTGGGTATCTATTTTATACATAGCAGTGTGTTATCTGGTAATCCCAAACTCCTAACTTATCCCCACCTCCCTTTCCCCTTTGGTAACCATAAGTTTGTTTTCTGTGTCTGTAGGTCTGTTTCTGTTTTGTATATAAGTTCATTTGTATCTTCTTTTTTTTTTTTTTTTTTTAAGATTCCATATATAAGTGTTATCATATGATACTTGTTTTTTCTCTGGCGTACTTAGTATGATAATCTCTAGGTCCGTCTATGTTGCTGCAAATGGCATTATTTCGTTCTTTTTTATGGCTGAGTAGTATTCCATTGTGTGTGTGTGTGTGTGTGTGTGTGTGTGTGTGTGTGTGTATCTCACATCTTCATCCATTCATCTGTTGATGGACACTTAGGTTGCTTCCATGTCTTGCCTATTGTAAATAGTGCTGCAGTGAACACTGGGGTGCATATATCTTTTCAGATTAGAGTTTTCTCCGGGTATATGCCCAGGAGTGGTATTGCTGGATCATGTGGTAACTCTATTTTTAGTTGTTTAAGGAACCTCCATACTGTTCTTCATAGTGGCTGCACCAGTTTACATTCCCACCAACAGTGCAAGAGGGTCCCTTTCCTCCACACCTTCTCCAGCATTTGTTATTTGTAGAGTTTTTTAATGATGGCCATTCTGACCTGTGTGAAGTGATACCTCATTGTAGTTTTGATTTGCATTTCTCTAACAATTAGCGATTTGAGCATCTTTTCACATGTCTATTGGCCATCTGTATGTCTTCTTTGGAGAAATGTCTATATAGGTTTTCTGCCCATTTTTCATTTGGGTTATTTGTTTTTTTATTATTGAGTTGTGTGAGTTTTTTGTATATTTTGGGAATTAGGCCCTTGTTGGTTGCATTGTTTGCAAATATTTTCTCCCTTTCCTTAGGTTGTCTTTTAGTTTTGTTTATGGTTTCCTTTGCTCTGAAAAAGCTTATAAGTTTGATTACGTCCTATTTGTTTATTTTGCTTTTGTTTCTTTTGCCTTGGGAGACTGACCTAAGGAAACATCGCTAGTTTTATGTCAGAGGTGGCTTCTTTCTTGCTTCACATCTGGTGGTTGGGTTTGTCCCTAAGTGGGTCTTACTTGGTAACACACTGACTCTATTTCAGCATTTAGTTAGCTCTTCATGTTTGCAAACTGCCTCACAGTGTGTAGGATGGGAGGTCAACTGGTTTCAGTATTCTTCCTTTTTCTCTCTGTAGGGTAAGGTAATAATCTGCCCACAATCAAACAGCCAGTTAAGAGCTAGACCAGAGTTAGAGCACTGGGCTCATAGAGTTATGCTTTCCCGTGAGACCTGCCTGTCTGTGTGTCTTGACTCTGTTTTTTCCCTGCAGGAGCAACTGCTGGGACATGGGCCCACAGTCCTCTTGGTCTAACGTACACCCAAAGAGGTTGTCTGGAATGGGGGACTGCGGACCCAGAGTCCCTTCAGAGCCTGCCACTTAGTAAATGTATTACCTTGGGCAAGCTGCGTCACCTTTCTGTGTCTCAGTTTTCTCCTTTGTAAAGTGGAGGTGATAATAACAGCACTTCCCTCAGAGGCTGTTGTGAATATTGAATGAGCCAAGGGTCATGCAGCTAATGAGTGGTAGGGCTTAGATCAAGCCCTGTGCTGTACTCGTCCTCACTTTTCAGGAATTCTGCTTCCTGGTGCTTCCCTGCCCCTGTTTGGGTGAACAGAGCTGATACCTCCTTGTGTATGAGCTGTGGCAGTGTCTGAAAGACGGCATGCTGCTCCTGGCCTGCTCTGTCTTTAGGCGAATCTGCTCTCTTCCCTCTTTGGTAGGACTGTTCCCTGCCCTCTCCTGGTTGTCTCTCCCCCTTGGCCCTTCTCTGACTAAACTTCCCTTCTGTTCTTCCCTCTCCTTGCACTCTCCCTCTAACCTGTTTTAGGTACTCTTTGAATGTAGTTCCTAGTTAATGAAGCAAAGTGAACAACTTGGAGTGACATAAAATGCGGAGTAGGGGGAAAATAAATTTTGTGGAGATGGGTTGGGGCAAGACTGCAGAGTCTCAAAGTCCAAGTTCGACTGCATGGAGGGTCGGTGCCCCTAACCCCCTGTTGTTCAAGGGGGGTTAAGTGTACATGCAGAGAAAAAGCCCAGAAGGAAATACATTATGAATAGTGGTGGAACTGTTGAGTGTTTTTCATTGCCGTCGTTGCCCCTTACTGTATTTTCTAATTTTTCCACAAACTATATACTTTGCTTTACTAATTTTTTTGCATTCTTTTTATGATTTCTAAGAACTCTAGTAAAAGAGGGGATTTGTTTTTAATTCCTGAGTAATAGATTGGAATAGCTGCCTTGTTGCCTTGTCGAGACCCTATTTTTTATTCTTGGACCAACGAGTTGTGTTCCAGGTTAGTATCGGCGTTAGTTTTGCGAGTCCTAACCTGGTGTAAGTATAGCCTGAAGACTTGGGTGTGTTCCAGGAAACCTTAGTTTGGTGCTGCAGGCTCAACGCTTCCGTGGACTGAACCTTCTCAGCCTTCAGGTATTCACTGGTTTTCTGTGAACAAAACAAGAAATTGTGGTCCACATCTCTCTAGTTCCATCTGAAAGGCTGTGCTGTGGCAGATCTGAAATGGAACATGAAAGCCATCCTTGTCCTTGTTGTAGCTCTTGTGGCCCCCCAAGTCCTTCCAGTCAGTGCCCAGAATTGCTTATCCTATAAACTGTAGATCTGGGGGTTCTGTTAATTAAATGACTTAAGATAGTTATTCTTTAGGTGACCACACAGAAACACTGCTTTTGTGGGGCACCCTGTCCAAAAACCAGTTACATACCTAGAATCTGGGTCTGACATTGCTGATTTCTGATTACTCCTGCTTGCTACCCATTTGCTGGTGGTTCTGCCCAGTATTAGGTAGTGGTGATGGCAACTTCTCTCAGTCTACAGGCAAATCACACTTTGGAGTCAACCCCCTGTCCCCAGCCTAGGCCCTGCCAACCATGGGTTAAAGTTTTTGCAGTGTACATTTTCATTTATACATAAAGTACAGATTTTTACACATAAAGCCACATGCCGCCACCCTAGTGCTTAAAGTGCCCAGTTTTATTCCTTAGAGATGAGAGAATTGGGGTACACAAAAATTTCCTTGTCCATACAAGATAGCTCTGAGAAGGTGCACATACTCTTCAAAGGAGCTTCACAGTTTATGAGTTGTCCATAGTGAAGATACTGTAAAAAGTGCTGCTTAGAGCCCCAGTGTTTATATTGTACTTGACCCAGTGATCTGTGCTCAAAGGACTTCTAGGGAGCTGGGAAGCTTTCAGAAATGCTGATGACATTACTAGTGCTGTGGAAGGAGAGAGGGACGCAAAACCAACAGCATCAACGTCCTAATCACTAAGTCGGGCACCTCTCAGAGCTGTTGGTGGGGTTTGCCTCTTGGGTTCCAGCTCTGTGTCTGGTCCCACTTCGGTGGCCATAGGTCCTGCAGTTTCCCTCTCAATCTGCAGGTGTCGCTGTAGGCAAAACAGTGATAACTGCATTTGCTTGTGCTGGGATGCTGACAAAAATGTACAGAAGGCTGTGCCACCTCTGGCTTTTGCCCTTATAAATCACAAACAGAATTCTTTAAAAAGAAGAAAAAGGAAAGAAAGCACTGAGAGTAAATTACAGTTGGCCCTTGAACAACACAACCTTGAACTGCACAGATCCACCTATACATGGACTTTTTTCAGTAGTAAACACTACAGTACTGCAGAGTCTGTGGTTGGTTGAATCGTGGATGTGGAACTGTGGATACAGAGGGCCGCTCCTGCGCTGTCAGTGTTGAATGGTGGTACATGCCCTGAGTCCCTCCCGAGCTACCCCTCTGTCCTGCACAGGGAAGCAGGCAGCAGGGCCTCGTGAGAAGGGGGTGTCATGGAACTACTTGATGTGTTGACCCATCTGGTGAAATCCTGGTAGAACAAGGGTGTGTTAGAAAGCTGCTCAGTGCTTTCTTTTATTTTGGGTGGCATGGCCTTTGTGTCCAGCTGTTACAGGGATCCATCTTGGGAAAGGGATGGTGTAGTTTGGAAGAGAAGTTTCAGATTTCTAATAGTATCCTCAGCAGATGCTTTGTCTTCATCGTGCCTGGTTCATCTGCCCCAAGCACAGCACTGTTCACGTTCTTCAGTGCTCTTGTCCACGCAGCAAGGCCTTCCAGCACCTCTGTCCCTCTGCTGCCCGCCACAGGTAACCGCGCCTCCTGTGAGCCTGGGTTTCATCTTACATCTGTTTATGGCTAGTTCTTACATCTTTCACTTTTGGGGCAGAGACTTACTCAGCCCCTCTCAGCTCCCAGCTGTGTGTTAGGTGAGCATCCGATGCATGCTGAGTTCATTCCTTAGTGCCTCTCCTTCGGTTCTGCTCACCCGTGTCTCGTGACGTCTGTGGCTTAGATGTCCCTTAGGCGGGCTGTCACAAGAGCAGAAGGGCGCTGCTCTCTGCTGGGGCATCCTTTCTGTGTGCAGTCATGCTGCCTGAGAGCTGGCTTCCTGGGTTTGTCTCTAAATGGGGTCCTTCCTTTGTTGGTCCCTGCTTTTTCAGGTGCCCATTGCAGGAGGCCCTTTGATAGAGTCACGTGGACATACCGGAATGCTACCCCAAATACCCACCCTGTCGGCTTATGGTGAAGATTGACTGAGGTCAGTGTGTAAGACCTGGTGAGCAGGATTCCTGGCGCATAGTGAGCCCTCAAGTAGGTATGAGCTGTTCTCAGTATTGCTTTTCTTAACTTAAACAAGAACAAACTGTTTTTCTTCCTCATTATGCTCAGTGTAGACTATTTGGAAAATAAAGATAAGTGTGTAAACAAGAGAAAACATCCTACCACTCCCTATTAACTTTCTGGGATATTTCTACAGTTTTTTCTATGCGTATAAATGTGTGCGTGGGTGTGTTTGAACACACACACACACACACACACACACAAAGTATGCTTATAAAATTGTCTTACACTGTGGCTTCTGTTTTGCTGAACATTGTATGCTGAGCATTTCCTGCATCCCTTTTGCTGATTTTGAATTCATGTTGTACACTGTTGAGTGTTTTGTGCCCAAGAGGTTCTTTTCCTCAGATGAGGTTGTTGGCTGTAATCATGCACTCAAGAGAATAGTAAACAGAAAGCCAGCAGTCCAGGGATGTCTGCCGGCTTTCCCCTACTGGGGCTCTGCTGGGCCTGCCTGCCTCAGGGTCTGTTTTCAGTCTCATCTGGTATAGAAGCTGTTCTTTCACCCAATTCACCCTGAAACTGCCCCTTCTCTAAGGAACCTCAGGTGTAAGTGGCCTCAGGGATTTGATTTAAATCACAGATGAGGAAGACCTGATATAGGTTGTTTGTTAGAAGTATTTTTTTCCTCTAGAAGCATTGTTTTTGTTTTCATTTTGCAGTTCATTTCTAGCTTATAGGCTTCATTTTTAGAAGAGGTTGGCCTGTATATCTTACAGCGATGACTCATGTTGAGTTGGTTGGATACTGAAGCCGGATGGTAAAAATGACCTGGCGTCCTAGCCTGTGAGAGTGAGCATAGAGTGAGCATGTTTGTGAGCGGGAGGAGGGGGCCAGTGAGACTCCCCCAGGGTACTCTTTCCCCCGGGAAATGTGTACTTCCAGATGCCAGAGCCCAGTCTGCTTCCTTTTAACAGATGGAGAAATGGAGATGAACAGTGGTGAAGTGCTTTGCTTGAAATCATAGTTAGAAGGGAGGGCCAGAGTCATGGGGAATTGAAGCAGTTCCCAGTGCGCTTAGAGGCCCAGACACGGGTATGTTCGCTTTGCTATTGTTAAGAAAAAGGAACTATTACCAGAACTATCTAAGAGATACTTTTCAAAACTAACACAGCCAGTTTCTAATTGAATATTTTTCTGTGTCACTAAAGAAGTATAACTTTTTATGCTAGCTTTTTTTTTTCTTTTTCCTATTGAAAAAAAAAGTATATGCACCTTGTGGAAAATGTATTAGGTTGAATTTAAATACAAAGGTGAGTAGACAGAAGAATGCAGTGAATCCGCGTGTACTCACTGCCAACCCTGTGAAGTACACCCGGCCACTTCTCCCCCTCCTGTGTTATTCAGAAGCAAATTCTACCTCATCATTTCATCTGTAAATGTTTTCAACCAGTGTTTAAACTTCTGGTTTTCTCATAATGTCATAATTTTTAAAAAAAAGTTTAAATCTATAATAAGGCTCCAACCGCATATCACTTTGTAGCTGACTCTCTGTTTCTCTTGCTTTTATTCTCTCAAAATTTATTTGTTAAGAAAAAAATCAAGTTGTTGGTATGTTGTTTCCCACTCTCTGATTGTTGCGTGGTGTAGTAAATTGGCAGTTGGATTTAGGGTCAATACTTTTGAAAGTTATAAGCCTGTGTAATGAAAGTGAATTCTCCCTAGAGGCAGCAATTGTCCGTACTTTTGTAAAAGTTTTCTGTTTTATCAACTTTTTATTTTTCGTATTCGTTTATGTATATTTTCTCTGTTGTATAGGATATGCTGTGTGTGGACTTGTAGTTACATCCCCGAGTGGCTGACAGGCAGCTAACAAGGACTCAGTCTCCCTGGTACCAGGTGCCGTTTTTCCTGGTGTGCGTTGTCACTGTCCTCACAGCTGTGGGGCTTTAAGATGCTGATTCCTGGGCCTGCCCCTGGAGATCAGATGTAACTGGCCCAGGTGCGACCCTGTGTCAGGATTTTCAGAAGCTTTCCAGGTGACTCTGCCTGTAGCCAAGAGTCAGACTTGACTACAGCCTTTCTCTTGACTCCCTCAGAGTTCTACCCTGTGGATGTAGCGTCATTATTTAGTGAGTCTCCACAGGCAGTGTCATTAGGTTGTTTCCAGTCTACTGCGGGTACAAATGATGCTGCAGTGACTGTGCTGTCTGTGTTTCTTGGAACATGTGTATGGATATCTGTTGGACGACTTCCCAGAACAGGAATTACTGGGTCAAAGGGTATGAAGTGTGTAATTTTGATGGATGTTGCTAAAGTGGCCCCAGAGAGATTGTACCAGTTTGTCCTCTCACTGCCAGGCTGTCTGATGGTGGGTACCTGACCCACCCCAGGTGCCAGCCGGCAGCCCTAACCCATTTCTTGGCTGCTCTTACCTTTGCTTCATTGGTTTTATTTGAAATGCCATTCACTGTGACATATGTTGGGTTCTGATTGGCTCTGTGTATGTTTCTGTGTGTTTCTTTCCTTTTCTATTCCATTTATTCATAGATACTAAACCATTTGTTCTATTTGTTTGCCAGTACCAAGCTGTTTTATTTACCATAGCTTCATTATGATACATTTTAATACTTGGTGGGACTAGTGTTTAATCCCTTGCCCCCAGACTTTTCTGGAAAATTTTTCCATGTGAAAATTCTGTTGAAGTTTTCATTGGGAATACATTAAATTTCTGTTTTGAATTAGAGAGAAATGACAGTTTTACATTATTGAGTCTTTCTGTCTAAGAACAAGGGTATATTTTATTTATTCAAGTCTTGTTTTATGTTCTTCTGTAGAATTTTAATGTTTTTATTCAATAAGCCCTGTACACCGATACTGAATTCTCTGTTTTCTAATAGTTTCTCTGTTCATTTTCTTGGATTTTCTAGGAATATAGACTCTTCAGTTTTGTTTTGTTTTTTTTATAAATTTATTTATTTATTTATTCTTGGCTGTGTTGGGTCTTCGTTTCTGTGCGAGGGCTTTCTCTAGTTGCGGCGAGCGGGGGCCACTCTTCATCGCAGTGTGCGGGCCTCTCACTGTCGCGGCCTCTCCCGCTGCGGAGCACAGGCTCCAGATGCGTAGGCTCAGTAGTTGTGGCCTACGGGCCCAGTCGCTCTGCGACATGTGGGACCCCCCCCCCCAGACCAGGGTTCGAACTCGTGTCCCCTGCACCGGCAGGCAGACCCTCAACCACTGCGCCACCAGGGAAACCCCTTCAGTTTTTATTATAGTATTTTAGTGACAACTATATTTAGTAATAAATACATCTTTAATATTTTGAATTTTAAATGTAACTTCATTTTTTTTCTCCCTCTCAAAATGTGTTGCCCCGAGCACCTGGAAGTGTGGAGCTGACATTAGCTGCAGAGGGAAGGGGTGGGGGGTGGCTGGTTCTGAGGCTGGCAGGTTAGGCTTTGGCTGCAGCGGGGTCTTCGAGGTCTGAGAAGCCGTGAGCCATGCAGGTGGAGTCCCAGGGGAGCAGGACTGGAGGTGGGAGTTTGAAAAGCATCGGCATACAGTGGGTTTAAAGGCACAGACTGGATGAGATCACCGAGGCAGTGAGTGTAGATGGAGAAGAGGCCCAAGGATTGAGAGCTGGGGGGGGTTGTACATGAGGTGAGGGGGCGTCTGCCTAGGGGGCCAGGAGAGCGGGATGTGTGACCAGGGGGTGCAGGCCCGAGCAAGGCAACCAGGAGAGTCCTGTCACGAGGGAGGGAGGCCAGTGGTGACACGCGCTGCACCGTCACATGCGCCACTACTTCACCCTTCGCTTGCTCCCTGCAGCTGTCCAGCCCTGAAGTCCTCAGCTCACTCGTCACCCCTTTCCTTTGGGATACACTCCTGACCTGTCCCCTGGTTTCTGTTTCTGTGGTTGGCTCGCCCTGTGGCGGGTGCTTCTCTGGCCTCTGGCTCAGACCGCACCCTTGTCTCTGGCCCCGGGTGGCGGCTCCCACGTGTGTCCCCGTGTAAACTGCCTTTTTCGTGTCTTTAGCCCTCCGTGCTAGTTCTCTCACCGGGGAAACCAGGAGGAGGGCAGTCGGCAGAAAGTGATGGAGGGACAGTGCAGCTTTTCTGTCACTGTGTGCACCTGGATCTGTTTATCTTGTCCACTGTGTGGCCAGTGCCTGGAACGTCCCTGGCGGCATAGTTGGCACTTAGTAACCAGCTGAGTGAATGAGTGATTCAAATTAAAAGTCATGTTCAAAAATGATAAACCTTTGGGCTTCCCTGGTGGCGCAGTGGTTGAGAGTCTGCCTGCTAGTGCAGGGAACGCGGGTTCGAGCCCTGGTCTGGGAGGATCCCACATGCCGCGGAGCGGCTGGGCCCGTGAGCCACAATTACTGAGCCTGCGTGTCTGGAGCCTGTGCTCCGCAACAAGAGAGGCCGCGATAGTGAGAGGCCCGCGCACAGCGATGAAGAGTGACCCCCACTTGCCGCAACTGGTGAAAGCCCTCGCACAGAAACGAAGACCCAACATAGCCATAAATTAAAAATAAATAAATAAAAATGATAAACCTTTGAATTTTAACATATCTAACGAATTCCATTATCCAGTAACATTCAGTTTTTCTTGAATTTTCATAGAGTTAGGGCTTTCACATCTGTCTATGTACTGTTCCTCCCTGTCTTCTTTTAGGGCAGCTCAGTGTTCTGTAAACTCCCTAATTGAGCCCTGTGTGGTCATAGAGCCCTGAGGCCTCTATCGTTTCCCTGTCCCTGTACTGAGGGCCAGGCACTCAGCTTCCCTGGTGGTGAGGAACCCTCTAGGGACAGAACCCAGGACTGGGAGTCAGGAGTCCTGGTCTGAGCGGGCCTTGGGCCCTGTAGCCTGTACTGCAAGGGAGCGGGAGCAGGCCTGAGTTTTTTGTCTCTTTTTCTTAAGCCAGGGAGCCTGCCCTCCTGTGGGTAAGTGGAGTCCGGGGAAGACCTCTGTGTACACAGATGGGGGCTCAGCAGCTGGCTGACGTAGGGCTGCGGGGCACGGGTGGCTTCATCTCCAGGCTCACTTCGAGAACCCCTGGAGTAGGACGTCTCGGATGACTCAGCTCTGAGTCCTGCGTGTCTGGTTGGTTGTGAGCCTGGGTTCTGAGTATCTCTCGAGGGTCAGGTCCGTGGCTTCGACAATGCGATGGAACAGGGCCAGTCCTTCTTAGCTGAGCAAGGGCCACCACGTGTTCTCGCATGTAACTCTCAAGGTCTATTTATTTTGTGGTCTCTAAAGAAAACTTTCATTTTTAGACAGTTAAGATCTGCCCCCAAAAGTTGCAGAAATCATGCAAAGGACCCCATACATCCTTCTCCCAGTATGCCAGATGTCCGTGCCTCCTGTAACCAGGGGCTGCTGTGAGCGCATCTGAAGACCTTGTTCCAGTTTCATCCATCGTTCCAGTAGTGTCCTTTCTCCTGGGCCAGCGTCGCTTCCTTTGTCGTCACTGCATTATGGTGCACGTCTCCTCAGTCTCCTCTATCTGGCACAGTTTCTTAGTCTTGTCTCTCATGACCTTGACCCTTTTAAGGAGTACTGACTTCTTTTTTTCCTTGGTAGAATGTCTCTCAATGTGGTTTTGTCTGATGTTTCCTTGTGACCGGCTAAGGCTGCCGCAGTGGCTGCTTTTCTTCTGTGCTAAAGAGTTACTATTTTCCCTTTTGTGATTAATAAGTGTCTTGTGCGGAGATACTTTGAGACTCTAAATATCTTGTTTCTTCTCATACTTTGCCCACTAATCTTAGCAACCATTGATTATTCTTGCCTGAAACAATTATTGCTGTGGTGTCTGCCAAATTGCGATTTCCTGTTTATATCCTTCTTTCTACATTTATTAATTGGGATTATATTGCTAGGAATGGCTTTTCTTTCTCCTCCACTCATTCACTCATTCATGCACTTGTTTGTGTGTGTCATTGTGCCCTTACAGATGTTGACTCCATAGTTATGGCCCCACTGTCTTGCGTTGTTGCTCAGGGTGCCCTTCAAATGGGCTTGTCCTTTTGACACGTTCGCATCATTTTCTGAGCACTTCTCTGCGTGCTTGCACCACAAGATGTTCCGTGTCATCCTGCTGTGAAGTCGGCTTTTTCTCCAAATGGCCTTGGCTTTTTATTTTTTTATTTTTTTATTTATTTATTTTTGGCTGCATTGGGTCTTTGTTGCTGCACACGGGCTTTCTCTAGTTGCAGTGAGCAGGGGCCACTCTTTGTTGTGATGCGTGGGCTTCTCATTGCGGTAGCTTCTCTTGTTGTGGAGCACGGGCTCTAGGTGTGCAGGCTTCAGTAGTTGTGGCTCGCGGGCTCTAGAGCGCAGGCTCAGTAGTTGTGGCACGCGGGCTTCAGTAGTTGAGGCTCGCGGACTCTAGAGCACAGGCTCAGTAGCTGTGGCGCACGGGCTTAGTTGCTCCGCGGCATGTGGGATCTTCCCGGACCGGGGCTCAAACCTGTGTCCCCTGCATTGGCAGGCGGATTCTCAACCACTGCGCCACCAGGGAAGTCCCCGGCCTTGGCTTTTGATTGGAGAATGGTCTGAAATCAAGGATCTAGGCACCAGGTGTCCTGGCTTCTAGGCCTGTTATATGCCCATTTCCTGGTTACTTTACCCTCTGAAACCATCCTGCCCAACTTTTCACTTCCAGTTTTCTTTCCCCCCTTTTAAAAAATTCATGGTATGGATTAAGAGTGTGAATCTTGGAGTCAAAAGCCCTGCATTCAAATGCCAGCTCAGACCTTGCTGAGCCGTCTGGCCTTCAGGCGTTAGTTTTCCCACGTGTCAGGTAGGGGTGACGATTCTCAGCTTAAAGGGTTGTTGTGAGGGTTAAAAGAGAGAGTAAAATGGGAGTGGTCAGTACAGGCTGAGTGCTCAGTTGGGTGCTTTCATTCAGCAAGTGTTTATGGGATGAATACTTGTGTAGCTTTGTTTCAGGGCCTGGGGCATGTGGGGTTTGGGAGTGCCAGCCCGGTGGGGCCTCTGGCCGGCTGGGGCAGGTGCAGCGCCTCCGATGCCTCCTTGTTCCCGAGCTGCTCTACAGCTGGAAGGATGCGGGGAGAGAGGAGTGGGCGCTTCGCTGTCCCCAGTTAAAGGAGCAGTCCTGGTTCTATCAGTACGTTCTGCTTCCGACAGCAAGCGCCACGCTCATCGCTCATCTCTGGGTGGCATTGTCACGTGTGGGGTTGGAAGGAACTTCTCCTCCTCCTCTGGCGTAACCTTTCTGCCTTTCTTGGCCGGTTCTTCCGTGGGGTGGGGTGGGGTGGGGCTCGCAGTAAGTGCAGCCTGGGGGCTGATGAGGGGGGCAGTCGGAAGGAAACCAGCCAGCGCCCCTTAGTCTTCTGCAGTGGTGGCCACGAGCCCCCAGATGCTTAGACAGAATCTTCTCTGCGGGGGAACGGCCGGAGGGGTGGGAGACAGGTCTGGGCTGGTCCCCCCATGAAGCCCTGTGCCTTGGGCACCCGATCCGCCCCCGCCACTGTCCCCGGGCAGGAAGACAGGCTCCCCGAGAGCTTTCTGTTCTGCTGCTGCTGGAGCATCGCAGTAAGTGGGTAGGTAGGACTAGCTGTGACCTAAAAACAGTCGAGCATTTTCTGGGCGTCCCTGGGGAAAGCTGAATAAAGTAGGAGGAATGTCATTTCAGATGCTCATGTTCTCCCAGGAGAACAAACTTCCAGGTCTCTTCTTGCCTCTTGTTTCTGAAGGCAGTGCTGCTGACTCTGTGACCCTGGTGCCCACAGGCTGACCCTGTGACCTTGGTACCTACGGGGTGACCCCATGACCCCAGTGCCTGCATGCTGACCCCATGACCCTTGTGCCTACATGCCTGGCAGGATGGGTGCTGCACAACGCGGTGCAGTGACGACTGGTTTCCTAACTTGCTTCGTGGGACCGCCCACCCCTGCCCACTCTGTTGGGTCCGGAATAAGAGAACAGAAAGAAGTCTGTTCTCCTTCCCAAGAAAAGTCCCAAACTCTCCAAACAACAAAAGCAGTAAAACTCATGGAAGTACCTCCCAGAGCTCAGAATCAGGAAGGAGGGGGACGGTTGCCACACAGCGGATGTGGGATGTGGTCCCTGTCCTCCAGCAGGTTGGCAGTGCCTTCTCAGCGACACAGAGTAGATCTCACTGTTAACAGCAGTTTTCAGGTTTAGGCTGAAATCTGATGAGAAGGATGTTAGGGAGAGCCCTGCGAGCGAGGGTGGCCCCGGGCGCTGCAGTCTCAGTTGGCTGCAGGGTAGAGGCTGTGCCCCTGGGTCCCGTGGTCGTTTCTTTACAGACTCTGCCTCCTTGTGCCAGTCTCTTCCCCACTTTGTGGCTTTGTGGCCGAGCACCTTTGATTTTGCTGCTGCAGCCTTTACTTAGATCTGTCTCCCTTGTACCCCTCTAGCCCTAGAACTTCCTTTTTCCTTAAAACCATTTTTTTACTGGTGTTTCGGAAAATGCCGCATGCAGATAATTAGAGAGATGGCAGTAGCAGAAAGGGGGGCCATCGAACATCCGTCCTCCTGTCACCATGACCCCACCTCCCTGTTCTCTCCGCAGAGAGGCCCCCGCGTGAGCCCGTCACCACGGGGACACCACAGGGGAGCTCTGTGAGGATCCGGGGGTGCTTATGTGCTCCTCTCCCCTACTTTTTTAAAAAACAGGCTGTATTTTTAAGAGGAGTTTTAGGTCCCCAGCAAAAGTGAGCAGAGCACAGAGTCCGCACGCAGCCACGCTCCCACACGCACAGCCTCCCCGTGTCACCATCCTGCCTTTCGGGTTGATTTCCTGGGGGCACAGCGCGCTGTGTGCACTGCTCGTCCCTGGCTTTTTTCACACGGTGAACCTTATAAATGTGTCCTCTTCGGTGCTCTGTGTTCTTTGGAGCGGCCACCCGGCGTGTTCCTCTGTGTAAACTGTGCTCAGTGACTCTCTCTGCTCCGTCGGCCTCGTTTCTCATGGAACTAGAGGAGAACAGTGACTAAACAGACTATGAGATTCTAACAGTCCTAAAAATGTCTTCCGAAGTAACGTGTATTCACTGAGGAAAATGAATGAGGGGGCGCAGACTGTCCAGGAGCCCAGGAGTGGGCGTTGCCCTTTTTCCAAAAGGCTTTTGGTTCACAGAATAAAAAAGAATGAAAGCTGACACACAGATTTGGGCATCTCCAGTCGTGAATGTTTCTGTGCAGGCGTTCTTGAAGCATCAGTGACTCACTGGTCTGCGCTGTGGCACCGTCACCTGGTGGACCTGGAAGAGAGAAACGTGCGATTTAACCCAGCATTTACCAAATCAGTTAGACCACGGGGCCTTTTCCTTCCTAATCGGCCTGCTGTCACCTTGAGGGACTCTTTTTTTTGGAGGAGCCTGAAAGGTTGTAGAAGTACTAAGTTCTCATTTATTTCTTCCAGAAAATATATTTCTTTGAAATTTTTCATTAATTTTAATTTACACAATAGTTAAAGAGTACACTCAGAAGCACAGGCAAATCTCAGGCCCCCTTTGACCACCCGGATCGCAGTTTGCTCCCAGAGGCAACTACTTTTCTGGAGCTCACCTTTTGTGTTTTGTTTTTTTAATTTCAGTGATCACAGGTTTTAGCTTCTCAGATGGCTGGTTGATTTTTTGGAGTGCAGTGTCCCTCCCATCACTTGGAAGGGTGATCGTGTCTGTTGTGGAATCCTGGTGCCCGGTTCCCTCTGTGGCTCTCAGCAGCACTTCTTTCCCTGTAGAATTTGGTGGCCTCCGCCCTGGGAAGCTGGCTTTTCTCAGGGTTTGGTGATTCCTGATTTTGTGTTCATTTTTGTGCTTGAGACTCCTGTCACCCTGTCTGTGAATGCTGTCACTGTTCCACACCTGGTCTCTAGAAATTTTTAGGTGGTGGCCTAGGGTGTACTGCGCTGGTTGCTCTTCTGCAGGAATGGAGTTCCACTTCCCGGGTGTCACCAGATATGTCCCCACACTCTCTGGGCTGGGTGCCACTTGGTTCAGATTTTGTATGTGTTGGGAAGGGGGCAGGAGGTGGACTCGTGGCCCTTCTGTTGTCCTGCCGTCAGCGCGCTGGCCCTCCTTGTTTGGGAGAGACCAGAGCTGGGTCCATCTCTGCATCTTTGACCCCTCCACGCAGACCGGGGCTTGAAGCCTCCTGCTCGGTCCGTGGCCTTTCTCCATTCCACTTAGTCTCATACACACTCATGCAGGTATGTAAAATACTTCCCTGAAGCCGGGTGGCCTCCTCGCTCCCTCCCTAAAGCTTCTAGTCACTCAGCCCCGTCTCACGACCCAAGCTCTCCGGTCCCTCTCCTCCTGCGAGCCCCACGCTCTGCGCTTCAGACTTCTGCCCAGGGGGGCGTCTCCCGCTGTCCCCCCCCCCCCGTCCTCGGCTCGGCTCATCCCCTGATGCCTCTGTGGCCTGTGCACGCTCGCTCCGGCGCTGTCCAGGCCGGGCCTCCCTGAAGTCTCTCGGGGGCGTTTTCCCAGCATGTGTCACTTTCTGCATCTCAGACTTCATTCGTGTGCGTAAGTACGACATGGGCTTGAGGGGTGCGCCCTGCAGCTAATTATCCGAAGCAGGTTGTAAGTCAGAAACCTAAAAGGTTATCCTGCCTGAACTGCCCCCTCCACGCGCAGCCCGGCCTGCTCTCCTGGTTCTGGGGAGGGAAGTGCTCTGGGCACCAGCGCTGACTCCGTCCACCTGCTCAGCAAGGTACCATCTCACCACAGGGCTCACCCCCATCTCTGCTGAGGGGTTGGGGTCACCCCTGCACGCTGCTGAGGGCCCCCCGACCCCGTCATCTTCCCACTGTCCCTATTGACCAGCTCACCTGGGTCCAGACCTGGAAGGCCCCTGGAATACTTGGTAGATTTAGCCACATACTGCTTAGTAGTGGTTCTTGCAGGCCTGATGGTGGTCTGTTCAACCACTGGCAGGCGAAGTAATACTAGTTAGCTGTAAGTCATGAGGTTGAGCTGGAGCCCACCAGATACCCTGGGCCTGTCTCACAGTTGAGGCTGCTGCCCCCTCGAAGCTTTCACTTCCATCCACGGGCAGCTTCCGGCCGACTCTAATTCAGAACCGCCTGGGGAAGGGGGTTCGGAGAGACGGGCCCCCTTAGCCAGGGTGGCACAGCACACACATCTGTTATGGGTGCAGTTTTCAAGTGCAGTCTGATGTATTTTTACAAATGAGCAGTGCCGTGAATCACCACCCAGAACAAGATATTCCCAAATGAGAAATAACTGGAAGTTTCCCCACGCGCTCCCTCTGTGTGCCACCCACTCCCTTACAGTCTCTGCATATGTGTGTGTCCGTGGTTTTGTTAGATAAGCCAGTTACATTAAGGCTGTGCCGTCTGCATTCCTACTGCGAGCCTGTCCCCACAGCTGGGCAGTGGACTGTGTGCCGAGCTTTTGAATCTTTACGCTTTGAAAGATGAGATACGCTCATGTTTTAATGTTTATTTCTTTTATCATGTGTGAAGTTGTACGTAGTGTCACGCATTTAAGGGCTGATTGTATATCTTTTTTCTGAGAATACTCTATGTCTTTTGCTCATTTTTCTCTTAGGGTTTGTTACTTTTTTACTTCAGCTTTTAAGAGCTTGCTCTCTATATTGGGGAAATTAGACCTCTATCTGTAATATATTATAAATATTTTCCTCCAGTTTATCTTTTGACTTGGCTTGTGATAGGTTTTGCTCCAAGCAAAAGTGTTTTTTAATATTTAAAATGTTTGTGTCATAAACTTTATCAGTTTTTTTTTTTTTTTGATTTTGAGTTAGAAAGCTTTCCCTGTGTTGACTTCAGGAAGGATTTCACCCATTTTCCTGTGGTACTTGTGTGCTTTTTTTCTATAGTTCTGTAAAATAACCCTTGTGTGGTGTCATTTTTTATATCTGTGCCTCTGATCCATTTGCTCTCTTTGTACGTGTGAGGTGTGGCTCCAGTGTTCCCATTTCCGAAATGGCTGTTCAGGTGTCCGTATGACATCTGTTATAAACTGCAGGGACCGTGTTTTGCAAGAGGACTTGACAGGTCTGAGCCCCAGGGGATGTGAGCCTTTGGCTCAGCCTTGGCCCTCCCTGAGGCACTGGTGACACTGCCGGGGTCCGCACATGGTCCAGAAGGCGTGTCCCACGGGCCGCGAGACACCTGTTGAGCGGCGCTCCTGCCGGGGAAAAGCTCCCTCACTTCCCTCTTTTAGGGTGTCTCTGAGGCACTGCTTCAGCACCTACCCCCCGAACGTGTCTGAGCGGGCTTGACTGCTGCGCCTGGGTCAGGGACGAGGCGCTGGCAGAGCTGTGTGCCTGTGGACGAGTCACAGTTCTGTCCGGGGTAGATGAGGGGATTGTGCTGGGTGACCTCTGCGGTCCTTCCAGCCCTCCGTTCTGTGATGCTGGGGGCACAGCATTTGCATGCGGCACTTGTCCTGCATGGAGCCGCAGCGTCCCCTGAGCGTGGCCCGAGCCCTGTGCGCGCTGCTCGTCGGGGGCACAGGGCCGGCGGGTGGCTTTGTCTGTGGGGAAACGCTGTGTGGCTTGGAGCCTCACAGCCAGCCCCTTATGTTGTGTTGCTTTTCAGACCCATAAGTTTATATCAAGAGGTGATTCTCTGAAGAGTTGCTAAGCGTTCATTTATTTAAAAAGTGGAAACTAGGTTTCCTCCTAAACTTCTTAACCGTGCCAGACCATGCTCCATGTTTGTAAGAAATATTTTGTGCCACTGCATTTGACTATTCTAGGTGAAGTCTACCAGTGTCACTTCAGTAGTGCTGTGCTGGTCATGAGTTTTCAAAAAGGTGACTAACTTTCAGTAGAGCCCAGAATCAAACAGATTCACACACGGTTGTGTGCCTGGAAAATTCACAGTGTGATGAGACCAGGCAAAAGATTGTTAGGGTTTGTATCTAAAATTGAGCTCTTTTCCAGGCTCAGATTAATTATAAACATACTGCCACCTGCCTGCTGTCTAGAGGGACGTGTAGAGGGGTGTGGGTCAGAGGACAGTGCATAGGGCCCAGCGTCACCTGCTCCCTCCAACACTCCACGGTGTCCCTCCCTTTGAGAGCTGCCCATCAAGTAGGACTTGCCTGGTTTCATGTACATTCAAACAAGCGGAGTAATCTGCTTTAAGGTTTCTTTATTCCACTAGAAGTTAAGCTTATATATTGATCAGTTTTTCTTATCTAGGACTTTTCCTGGAGACATGACCATTAGAGGATTTTAGCAGGTGAATTGCATGTGTGTTAATTTATTATAGGTTACATTTGTTCAGTAACTGTGACTAGAACCCTGGAAATTAGTTTTTGTTGAAATTTTAGGGCAATTTGTGAAATGTTGTTTGTAAGCAAAATATATTCAGCTCTTTGACTGAGTAACTTGAAATATGCTCAAGGATCTGGAGGTAACACACATTTCTCTTTGTCTTTCCCTCTCTCCCAGGGAGTGTGTGTGTGGCTTTATTTTTACAATGCTACAGAAAGTCTCCTAGGGAGGCCACCTGTTCACGGACATCTGCCTGCGCAGCTGACTGGTCTGAGCACTGATGTTGCTTGCTGTAGAAGTTGTCCTGTCATCACCTGTTCATCGCAAGTGTGGACAGCTTCCATGTGGTCACGGGTTCGGGGCCGGCTGCCGAGGAGGGTGGCAGTGCCCCCAGGAGCCGCCCTGTCCCACCTGTCTGGGCTTGGCTCCCAGGCTTCCCCTTTCCTCAGTTTCCTCTGTTCCGGCCGCTGGGGCTAAAGGCATGGCCACACTCTATTCAGAGCATGGCCCAGTATGCACTCACAGCTGTGGGCGCCGGGTCCTGACCCTCAGTGCTGGGGGTGGGTCGTCCTCTGCCTTCCCACACACCCCCAGGGGTGGGAATCAATCAGGCCAGTGACGGGAAACCCCGGTCATTTGCAACGCCTCTTCCTTTCACAGGCCTCTCTGATGTTAGAGGAGGTGTCTGTGCACGGGCCTGCCCTTCTCCCCCTCGTGTCCGACAGGCGTGTTGTGTCTCTTGCGTGCTGTGCCAGGCCCTGCTGTAGGAGCTGGGGGGACAGGGGGTGCTTGCAGGCTCACGGTGTGGGGACGGGGACAGACAGCTGTAGTCCAGTGTGATGAGTGTAAGGAAGAGGTCAGACAGCTCCCTTAGACATCCAAAATGCTTCCTGGCGAGGGTGTGCTGGGCGGGGCCCCGGGAGCCAGGGGCGGGGGCTTCCCGGTCCTCCAGCCTGTGTGGCGGCAGGCGGGCAGGCACGCGAGGGCCCTGCGTGTGCTCAGGGCCTTCCCCGGGAGGGTGCAGCCTTGAAGGAGCTTGTGAGACGGGTAGGGTTGCGGCCAGGCTAGTCCTTGGGTCTGCTGTCTGGGGCCACCTAGGACGTGTGGGTGTGGAAAAGAATCATGATGCAGTTCAAATAGACTTTAACAAAGACTGAAAGTTTTTCCAAGAAAACTGAAATCCCTTATTGCAAATTTTGTGAAAAGTATAACAGTCACAGGTTGGGTCGTGGAATTACTTCATGTGGAGTGTCTTGTGGTGTTTGTGAATTCAGTGTAAATTGCAGTTGTTTCATCCTCCATCCAGGACTTAAACTTTTGATCTCCCTTTTCTTTTTTCCCCCAAAGTTAAAGCATCAGGTCCTTTTCACCTTTATTTTCACGCCACAGTCATATTTTCCTCTATTTCTTGGAGGTAGTTGGTTTGTTAGTGTCCTTTGGGGAGAGTGAGTATAGGTAGATTTGAAGCCTCAGGTGTCATCAGTGGTGAAAGGTTTTTTTGTGTGGTTAGTATAGCTTTGGTGGTGGTGAATATTACACATACTGATGGTTTTTTAAAAAGGGCTTGTGGTAGAGTCTGGTACGCTGTCTGTAGAGAGTCTTGTGGTGACGGGATGGAGCACATTCCTATTTCTCTGTGTTTTGCCTCTTCTGGGACAGGCCTACTTGGTCATCATGGATAACAAACAAGTTTTAAATTTCAGTTAAACATGTGTGACAGTACCTTACACCTTAATTTGCATTTCTTTAATTATAAGAAAGATTACATTTTCTGTGCAGTGATTTACCGTTGGTGTTTCCTTCTGTTAACTACTCCAGTACCTGGAATCTGGGTATTTCCCTTCTCTAGAGTTTCACAAATAAAACTTAATGTGTGTTCTTATTTGCTGCGCTTCTTTTTCCAGTTGATTCATTGAACTTTGTGCAGGGAGTTTGTTTGCCACATCTATCTTGTCTTCAGTGATTTCCTTTATGTTGTTAGATTTTAGAAATTTCTCTCTCCTTTCAAGTCGTAGGTTGGATGTTCCATTCCATTGTGTACAAGGGGCTTGAGACTGTTCTTTAATATTGTTTGATTTCTTTAAAATGAATTTTACTGTGACTTGATCAAGTTCTGTGTTATACCCCTTTGGGTCTTTAATTGATCTTATGGTAAAACTGCATATTACCTTGCAGTATATGTTATCATTATACTCCCATTAAATACCCTGTTAAAAGCAGGTGTATCATTGCATTGTTCACGGCTTCCTTTCCTTCTCTCATTAAATTCAGTTACAGAAAGTTGCCCTGGAGGATTATAGACACATTTCATGTATCCTGAGTTCAATTAATATCCAAGTTTTTAATGTTTGTGTTGCATTTAGGAATGGCATTTTCTTTGCCACTGTTTGTTATAGCTTGTGGCAGTTAGGAAAGCAGTTAATTAATTATAAAAGTAATAAAGGCAGGGTTTAGAACATTTGGAAAATAGAGAAAATTATTCAAGTTCCATCAGTATTACTATACTGTTGAATTTCCTTCCAATTAAAAAAATTACATTTGCTATTTCTTTTTTTAGATCATTTTAACATTAGAAAATACTTGGCCACTATAATAGGTGAATTACAAGTATATTTAAAAGTAAACTCTTCCTCCTAATTCTGTAGCTAATGTTAATATACCACGAAGTATATTCTTGCATACCTTCCTCCATGCTCACAACACACACACACACACACACACACACACACACACACACACACACACACAGTTTTTAAAAATTGAGATACAATTCACACATCATAAAATACCTATTATCATATGCTATTTAGTGTTTTTAGTAAATTTGCAAGGTTGTGCAATCATCACTACTATCTAATTCTGTTCCAGAATATATTTATTATTGCCAGAAGAACTTTATACCCATTAGCAGTCGCTCCTCATTTCCTCCCAAACCTCCCAGGCCTAGGCAACCAGCGTCCTACTTTCTGTCTATATTTGCTAGTTCTAACATTTCATTTAAATGGAATCATACGATATTTGGCTTTTTGTGTCTAGCTTCTTTCACTTAGCATAATGCTTTCGGGATTCATCAGTGGTATAGCATGGGTCAGGACTTCATTCCTTTTATTGGCTGAATAATATTTCCTTGAATGGATGGACCACATTTTGTTAAGTCATCAGTTGATGAACATTTGGGTTGTCTATTATGAATAATGCTGCTGTGAACATTCATGTACAAGTTTCTGTCTGGATACATGTTTTCGTTTCTCTTGTGCATATTCCTAGGAGTGGAATTGCTGTGTCACATGGTAACTCAATGTTTAACCTTTTGAAGAACTTCCAGACTGTTTTCCACAGCGGCTGCACCATTGTACACCAGCACTTTTTGGGGGCTCCAATCTCTCCACATCATTGCCAACACTTCTTATTATCTATCTTTTTGATTGTAGCCATCCTTATGATTTTGATATGCATTTCCTAGTGACTATAAATGTTGAATGTTTTTGCATGTGATTGTTGGCCATTTGTATATCTTCTTTGGAGAAATGTCTATTCAGATCCTTTAATCCAGTTTTTAATTGGGTTGTCTTTTTATCATTAGATAGAAGAGTTATTTAAATGTTCTGGATACTAGGCCCTTATCAAATAAATGATTTTCAAGTATTTTCTCCCATTTTGTGGGTTATCTTTTCTCTTTCTTGAAAATGTCCTTTGAAGCTCAAAAGGTTAAAATTTTGATGAAGTCTGTCTAGTTTTTCTTTGGTTGCATGTGCTTGTGGTGTCATATTTAAGAAATCATTGCCTAACCCAAGATCACAAAGATTTACTCTTATATTTTCTTAGAGTTTTATAATTTTAGCTCTTGCATTTAGGTCTCTGATCCATTTTGAGTTCATTTTTGCATATGATATGAGGTATTGGTTTAACTTTATTCTTTTGCATATCCAGTTATTCCAGCATCATTTGTTGAAAAGACTGTTCTTTTCCCCATCGAATAGACTTGATACTCTTGTTGAAAATCAGTTGACCGTGAATTTGAGAGTTTCTGGACTCTCGGTTCTGTTCTGTTGATCTCCATGTCTGTCCTTATGCCAGTACCGTGTTGTCTTGATTACTGCACCTTTGTTAGTAAGCTTTGAAATTGGAACCTTTGTTCTCTTTTTTTTTAAGATTGTTTTGGTTATTCTGGATCACTTGCATTTCTGTATGGATTTTAGAATCAGCTTGCCAGTTTCTGCAAAGAAGCCAGTGGGGGTGTTGCTAGGTATTGCATTGACTCTGTAGATCAGTTTGAGGAGTATTGTCATCTTCACAGTATTTAAGTCTTCCAGTCCTTGTACTTGAGATGCCTTTCAATTTTATTTAGCTCTTCTTTAATTCTTTTCAACAATGTTTTCTTTTTGGAGTGTAAGTTTTATCATTTTTTTGTTAAATTTATTCCTAAGCATTTTATTCTTTTGGATGCTGTTGTAAGTGGAATTGTCTTAATTTCTTTTTCAGATTGTTCACTGCTACTGTTATGAAACACAATTGATTTTTTCATATTGATTTTGTAACCTGCAACTTTGCTTAACTCTTGTATTAACTAATAATTTTTAGTGAATTCTTAAGCATCTATCGGTCAGTCTATCTGTCTATCTATCTATCTAGATCATGTCATCTGCAAATAGAGATAGTTTCACTTCTTCCAGTCTGGGTGTCCTTTATTTATTTATTTTCTTGCCTAATTGCCCTGGCTAGCACCTCCAGTACAACATTGACTAGAAATTGTGAGAGTGGACATCCTTGTCTCGTTCCCAGACTTGGGGAAAAGCATTCAGGCTTTCACCCTTAAGTGTGATGTGAACTGTGGGCCTTAGTCTTTCCTTACTCTCATGTTTTGGTTGAGAACACCTCCTAGTAACTTCCTGAGAAAGTGACCATTGAGAGAGTTTTTGAGACCTCACCAACCTTCCTAATTTTCCTGGGATTCAAGGGTTCTTGGGATAAGGGACTTTTAGTTTTATGGGCAAACCACTGCCCATGACTGAGCAGGTTCCCAGGATGTGAGAATACAGTGCTGAAGCAAAGAAAGCCCCAAGGAAACCACGGCAAGCCGGCCACTCTACCAAATGTCTGAATGTGTCTGTGTTGCCTTTATACTTGATTGATAGTTTGGCTCTATATAGTGTTAGGTTGGCAGTGTGCCCTGCATTCCCTTGTTTTCTTCTGGCTCACAGTGTCTCTCTTAGGGAGTCGGAGGGCATTCTGATTCTTGCTCTTGGTGGGAAGCTTACTCTTCCCCGTGTTCCTGCTCTTCCAAAAGTGTATCCTGCTTCTCTGAGTTTGGCTCTAGTTCAATTTGATGTGCTTTGTGCCTGGTGGGCCCGTCAGAGACTGTAGATTGATGTCCTTCATCTCTACGAAATTTCTTAAATTCTTTCTGGTTATCTCCCCCCCTTTATTTTCTTTATTCTTCACCTAGTTCTTCTGTTATTCAGAAATTGGATTGCTGGTTCCATTGTTCCACTTTTTTCTTCTACGGGCACACCCTGCAGATACTGCAGGTTTGGTTCCAGACCGTTGCAATAAAGCAAATGTCAAAATAAAGCGAGTCACTCCTAGTTCATAAAAAAGTTAGGTTTACACTATAAGTCTGTTAAGTGTGCAATAGTATTATATATAAAAAACAATATACATACCTTAATTAAAAATACCTTATTGCTAAAAAATGCTAACCATTTGTGACAATGAACATAAGGTTGCCATAAACCTTCAATTTGTAAAAAAAAAAATCAATATCTGCGAAGTGCAATAAATGTGGTAAACCTGTGTATTCTGTCTCTGACTTTTTTCTCTTTTTTTTCTGGGAAACTCATGCACGATATCCTCACCTGTATCCTCCAATCCTTGTATTGAGTTGGTTTTTACTCTGCTATCATTATTCATTTCCACAAGTTCTTTCTTTGTTTTCTGAAAGGGGTTGTTTTTACATAATATTCTGTTATTGTTTCAAGGCTGTGGTATCATCTCACTATTGTGAGAGGATGGACACACACATGAGGATGGAGGGGGGTGTGTGTGTGTGTGTGTTTATCTGTCTCCAATTCCCTGTAGAATAAACCTCTAGGTTTTTGGAGGGTTGGGGTGGGTAGTTGCCTCTTCGTGGAATAGAAGAGGTGGCTGACTTCTTCCTAGACAGATTCCTTAACCTGTGCTCAGTATTTAGCCCCACTTCCCTACTTTCTAAGGTAACTTGTGTCCCTTGCTCAAGAGCCTTTGGGGGTTCTGTGGTATAAGAAGTGTGTGTTTGGTTTCAGGTATGAGGTGACTGTGGGACATGTGAGTGGAAGCGATTAGCTGACAGGGATATGTCAGTCTGAAGTTCAGGGAGAGAAGCAAAAGTTGGAGCCAGGTGTGAGAGAGAGTCATCATCTTGGCAGTGGTGGTTGTAACCCTGGAAATGAAGTCTCTGAAGGGAGTGAGAAGGGCAGGGGCCACTGAGAGACTGGGGGAAAGCATTCTGAAGCTCTGGGGACGGATGGTTGAAGAAAAGGAATCCGTGAAGAGGGGTAAGATGGGTGGAGGGGGAATCTGAGAGCAAGACGGTTTGGGAAAGACTCGCTGTCCCAGCTCAGGTCAGCGGGCAGAGCCGTCTGGTGTGGGGGGCGGGGTGGGACTCAGTGGACTGAAAGTGAGTTCGAGGAGTTGAACTCACCCATTCAACCATGTGGCCACATTTGGGATGGCAGGACTTGGTAGATCAGCAGATCGTTCTGTTCATGTGCTCTTTGCATACAGTTTTGACATGGAAGAAGATTGATTGATTTATATTACAATGTATTTGACTTACAATATTGTTATTAGTTGCAGGTGTACAACATACAGTGATTCAGCATTTTTATAGATTATACTCCATTTAAAGTTATTGTAAAATATTGGCTATATTTCCTGTGCTGTACAATATATTGTTGTATTTTATTTATTTTGTACATGGAGTTTGTACCTCTTAATCCCCTACCCCTACCTTGACCCTCTCTCTGGTAACGATTAGTTTGTTCTCTATATCTATGAATCTGTTTTTTGTGTTGTTATATTCATTCGTTTTATTTTTTAGATTTCACATATAAGTGATAGCATACAGTGTGTGTCTTTCTCTGTCTGACCTATTTCACTAAGCATAATCCCCTCAAGGTCCATCCATTGTTGTTGCAAATGGCAAAATTCCATTCTTTTTTATGGCTGAGTAATAGTCTGTTGTGTGTGTGTGTGTGTGTGTGTGTGTGTGTGTGTGTGTGTGTATCACATCTTTATCCATTTATCTGTTGACAGACACTTAGGTTGCTTCCCGTATCTTGGCTGTCGTAAATAATGCTGCTATGAACACTGGGGTGCAGATATCTTTTCGAATTCGTGTTTTTGTTTTCTTTGGATATATACCCAGGAGTGGAATTGCTGGATCATATGGTAACTCTATTTTTAGTTTTCTGAGGAACCTCCCTACTGTTTTCCGTAATGGCTGCACCAGTTTACATTCCTACCAACCATATACTAGGGTCCTCTTTTCTCCATATCCTTGGCAACATTTCCTTTTTTTTTTTTTTTTAAATAAATTTATTTATTTTTGGCTGAGTTGGGTCTTCACTGCCGTGCCGGGCTTTCTCTAGTTGCTGCGAATGGGGGCTACTCTTCATTGCGGTGCGTGGGCTTCTCATTGTGGTGGCTTCTCTTGTTGCGGAGCACGGGCTCGAGGCGCGCGGGCTTCAGTAGTTGTGGCGCACGGGCTTAGTTGCTCCATGGCATGTGGGATCTTCCCGGACCAGGGCTCTAACCCGTGTCCCCTGCATTGGCAGGTGGATTCTTAACCACTGCGCCACCAGGGAAGTCCCCGTGAAGACAGAACTAGTTGCTTTTCATCAGTAGCCTGAGTAGATGTGCTGCATTTGAAAGGCTGTCTGTCAGAGATGCCTTTCGGGCACTAGGTTTGTTTGTGACTCTTCTTATAGTAAGAAAGACCTTTCTCTATAAGCCTCTACATAGAACTCTCCAGTCCATTGCCAGAAACCGGGCTGCATTCCTCAGGCATTGTTAGTCCAATGAGGTAATTATGTTTGATAGAGCATCTAGTTCTGCTTCTTTAAAGGGTAAAATTATGGAGATTGCAAATATATACCGTAGTCTAAGGCTCCTCTGAAGCACTTTTTAGGAGGCAGTAAAATTAGCAGTTCATGCCGTGTGGGGACAGGCAGCAGGAGCCAAACAGCAGAGTAGCTCAGCGAGGCTGGGTGGCATCGTGCTGCAGCTCACTGCCCGGCGCTGTGGGAGGACCTGGCCAGCCTGTGGCCTGGGTCTTGTCCAGCCGTCCGTTCAGCCCCCCTCAGAACAGCACTTGGTGGAGGGTCTCAGCTCATATATATGCGGGGAGGGGGCTGTTAGGAAGGATCGAGTCTGACACAGAACTTCGTAAATAGTAGGAGTGTTTCTCCAGCCTGTCTTCACTCTCTTCACAGCTAAAATTCCCTGGCAGCCTATAACTATGAGAACGGAAAGTACTATGTGCAGAGACTGAAATCCAGCAGGCGTTAGTGCTCCCATGGCACATTGTTGCTTTGGCTGTACTCTTGGACCGTCATCTCTTCCAAGCTGAGCTGTTGTCAGGAGGCGAAAACAGCCACACAAGACCCTGGATGTGTATGGAGAAGCGCGTTTTGTCAGCGTGCAAGTCTGACCACACACTCTCAGGGCTCAGGGTCGTGTGGGTGGGCAGGTGGATGGCACCCAGAGGTCACAGCTGGGCCTAGAGCGTGTGTCTGGACCTGAATTGTGCAGCCTCATGTGTGTAAACTGGGGATAAGGATTGGATCAACACAACCCGTAGGTGGGTTCTGGGGGTGTCAGCCATTGCCGGTCTGTTAGCTCGCCAGCCCGTGCTGTTTCCGCAGTGAGGGGTTACGTCCCTCGTTGCACTGATGAGCACACCAAGGCCTGGAGAGCCGGGCCAGCTTGTCCACCGCTGGTCTGTGGCCCAGCAGGGACTTTGACTCCAGGGTCTGTGTCCTCGAGCACTAAATTATTCTGCTTTATTTTGTTATCTGAAATCCTTCGAAGACCTTCCTTGCTTTAAGGAGGTCTGACATGTGAACCCCTTTGCCTAGTCTTTCACTTTCTCACTAGGGTCGGGTACTCATTGCTTCTCAGTGTCACAGCAGCTCAGAGCTGCCGATTCCGGTCCTGACACCGTGTGGGCTGCCCGTGCTGTGTTAGAGTCTGGAATGCACCTTCTGTTGTGCACATGTGTGTGCACACACGCTCACAGCAGCAACCCTCCTCCCTTCCAAAAACAAAGCAGACAGGAACACCAGGAACAGTTGGTGGGGAGACTGTGCCAGACTGTGGGGGAGATGGCATGGGAGGTCAGCAGGCTGAGAAGGGCAGGCACCCTGTCAGGAGGAATTCCTGTACAGTCAGTGCTGGAGTTCTTGTGGTCCTGCTGGAGGTCGGAGGAGAGAGGGCTTGTCTGTGTACCTGGGGAGCTGGGATGACGCGGTGAAGTACCCTGAGTGTCATGCTGAAGAAGTGGGTCTATCTTGTGGAGAGTGGGCTACCCAGTGGTTTCTAACTCAAGAGTTCCGTACTCTGGCTTGTTTGAGCATTAACAGGGAGCAGACACAGTGGATGAGGTTGGGAATGCAGACAGGATACCTCACTGTTGCAGTGTTCCCAGGGGTGTGTGTGGAAGAGGCAGGGTTACTGCTGTGTCACCTGGAGCTTATGGGGAGGAGAGGTCAGCCAAAGGAGACCAGGTGGTGGTGGGTGTGATGGTGGAGGGGAGAGAGGGAGACCGGGTGTCTAGGGCAGGATGTTGATGTCAGATGTTGTAGGGGAAAGCAGGTTCTGAAACTATGAAAGGCCAGTTTGGCTTTGACACTTGGAAGTCGCTGGGCTGGCCAGAGTTTCACAGTGGGGCGTGCTGGAAGGTGAGGTGGAGAGAAAGTGACTTCCTGAAGGGAAGGCAGGTTGGGAGCAGGATTTTGAGTCCTTGTTTGTTTGTCTTTAAGGTGGGGTGAGGTGTGAGGGCTGGAGCAGTGGGTGGCTGTGAGCGACAGGGGATATCTGTGGGAGGGGTCGAGCAGGAGCCGGCCAGGGGGCCTGGCCCGTTGACCTTGACAGCAAGAAGCAAGAGCACAGCCCAGGTCCCCAGGACTCAGCATTTCTAGTTGACGTCGAAGTTCTGTGTTATATAGTGTTCAGTGAGGAGTGGAGCTTTGCTGTGTCAAAATAATGCCTCACTTTACCAAAAGCATTTACCCTAAGATTCCATTCAATAGCAGACTCCTTAGTTCATTGGAGATTTTCTCTTTGCAAATGTAGATACACGCCACACCCAAGTGAAGGTCTTCAGGGGTTGGTGCACCTCCTCCCCGTGGCCCGGCCGAGGGTGGAGAAGGTGTTGAGGGAGTGATGCGAATGCCTGGCTGAGAAGAGGGGCTGCTTCCCCTGCCTTGACTTTTTCTGTTTGGACTTAACAGTCTAGGGGGCGGGCGAGAGCCAGGCAGCGGGAACCTGAGGTGGGGATGGAGGAGCCAGGCCAGTTCCATCTCAGGGAGCTGGAGAGCAGAGAGGATAGAAATGGCCGGACAGGGGCTTCCCTGGTGGCGCAGTGGTTGAAAGTCTGCCTGCCAGTGCAGGGGACATGGGTTCGAGCCCTTGTCTGGGAGGATCCCACATGCCGCGGAGCAACTAGGCCCGTGTGCCACAACTGCTGAGCCTGCGCGTCTGGAGCCTGTGCTCCGCAACAAGAGAGGCCCGCGCACCGCGATGAAGAGTGGCCCCCGCTTGCTGCAACTGGAGAAAGCCCTCGCACAGAAACGAAGACCCAACACAGCCAAAAATCAATCAATCAATCAATCAATCAATCAGTCAAACTTAAAAAAAAAAAAGAAATGGCCGGACAGGGCCTGGACCTGCAGCTGCCCCCGGGCTGGCCACCCAGTCTTATGCCAAGGTCCTGTTTCAGTGCACTGGGCCTTCAGTTCGTGATCGATATTTACTTATCAGAATTTAATGGATTATGATCTTGAATTCCAGGTGTGCGTTTTTGCCTGCAGAAAAGACATTCTAGGCTTTACTGAGAGGAAGCTGGTGCATATGCAGAAGGCTGATGTGAGGGCTGACCCACAATAGGACACCTTCAGGCTGGGCCTTAGGCTGCAGTGGAAACCCCTCTCCACCCCTGATAACTCCGGGCCTTCACAGCTGAGGAGATGGACTGCATCTCTACTTAGAGTTCCAGGGTGTTCTTGTGAGATTGAAAACAAAACTCAGACATTGGTAACTTGAAGCTTTTTGGATGGATTTAAAGGAAACGGGGAGAAGGTCTTCCATAAGATTATGATGTATGTATTTCGTAAGTTCTGTGGTTTACATTTAATTTGTTCAAAACTTGTCCCAACTGTATACCAGTGTGTTAGACCCCGTGTTAGGTGTGGTTTTTCTTCTGGAAGATTGTGATCTCATATGGGACCCCATGACAGCTATGCATGTGGCTGCCTGAGTGTAAGTGCAGGATGAGCAGATAACACCGTGCCTGCTCTGTGTGTGTCTGCAGTGTCGTCTGTGTCCTGGTGTTGAGTGTGAAGGGGGAGATTCACCCCTCTTGTCATCACGGAGGAAGCCTGGTCCTGGTAGAGGTTGGCGGTGAGGGGAAAGGATGGGATGAGCGGGCTGAGAAAAGCGGGTGGGTGAGGTGAGGCAGGCCTCCAGTGGGGGTCACCCGGCCCTCCACCCTCAGCCCCCACGTTCTGAGTGTCGGGCTCTGCCGGCCCTCCAGGTGCTCGCCCTCCTGCCACCCTTCAGGTTCCTGTGCCGCCTGTAGGCTGGGGCCCCCAGCACCCTCGCCTCCGCAGCTCTTCCCATCCCTGCCGACACCCCACCACCCCGACTCCCGCCGGCACTGACCAGCCTCCTTTCCCACGCAGTGGGCGTCCTGCCATCCGATCGCCTCCACACGGCAACCTTGCAGGGACCTTTTAAAACAATCAAATGATGTCACTCCCTGTTCCAACGCTGTGGTGACTACCCATCACTTTTTGATTAAATTCTGAACCCTGGTTTTAAAAGCCCAGGTCTTGCCTGGCATGACCGCTTCTTCTGTTTGACAAAACAGTGGCAGTGTTTACAGGACTGATGATCCAGGTGAGTAAAGATGTTGATGATTGTGACACCTGCTCTGGGCCAGGCTCTGCTCTGAGCGCTTTATATATATCTCGACCCATTTAATCCTCACATCTCTGAGGTCGGTACTAATGCGTCCCCATTTTACAGGTGAGAAGCTTGAGGCATCCGCTCAGGGTCGCACGGCAAGTCAGTGGCAGAGCTGGCTTGGAGCTGTGCGCCTCCCTTGCTCACCGGGGTCATAGGCACCCTCCTCCTACCTGCCAAGCCTCTCCGAGTGGCTCCCTTGACCGGAGGTGCGGCTCTGTGACCTTTCTGAGCAACTCTCAGTTGCGGCATGCATGCGGGATCTAGTTCCCCGACCAGGGATCGAGCCTGGGCCCCCTGCGTTGGGAGCGCGGAGTCTTACCCACTGGACCACCAGGGAAGTCCCTATTCTCTACATGATAATCCAGTGCTGTTTTATATATTTAGCCACTCATTTCAGTTCCAGCTCTGCCCATTGGGAGCTCTCGGTTGGCCTCTTTGTCCTTTTGACATTCTGCATCCTGTGGTTTTTTTTTTTTTTTTTTTTATTAATTAATTTATTTATTTATGGCTGTGTTGGGTCTTCGTTTCTGTGCGACGGCTTTCTCCAGTTACGGCAAGTGGGGGCCACTCTTCATCTTCATCGCGGTGCGCGGGCCTCTCACTATTGCGGCCTCTCCTGCTGCGGAGCACAAGCTCCAGACGCGCAGGCTCAGTAATTGTGGCTCACGGGCTTAGCTGCTCCGCGGCATGTGGGATCTTCCCAGACCAGGGCTCGAACCCGTGTCCCCTGCATTGGCAGGCAGACTCTCAACCACTGCGCCACCTGGGAAGCCCCATCCTGTGGTTTTTTGAGCACTTCCTTACTTTCTGGCACTGCCAGGTGCTCCAGGCTCATCTCGTATTTTCTCTTCCACCCATTCTCCAAGGAGCCTGATTGCTTTGTTTGAGGACAGTGTTTAGAAACCATATGTGGCAGTGGATGAGCTCACTGCTGCTGGGCGCCCCTGCCTCTGGGCCCTGTCAGTGTACATGCTTGTCTCCTAATTTTTATATCTCTCTTTCTGGAAATATATTAAAATCTTTGTACCTTTCTCTGAGAACCAGAGCATGGCGCCTGTCACCTGCACCTGCGATGCAGTTAGCAAATCCTTCTAATAGGTGAATTCGGTGTCCCAGCTTGGATGTGTGCTGTAGGAGGTGTTCCTACTTTTGTGATTGATTGGTTGACTGTGAGCCCCCAGCTTCTTCTGTCACTCTCTTGTGATGCTGGGTGTGTCCTTCCCCCAACGCTAGCACCACTCAGTCGTTACCCTTCATCTTTAAGCTCTGTTTCCAGTTATTCAGCCTTATACACCGGGCCACTGATTGAACCTGCTGTCATTTGTTTGTTCACCCCCACTGGTTACTAGATAATTTCTGATGTGGTGTCCTCCTCACTCTGTGACCCCATTTCTACCCCAGGACCCTCCTCCCTCCTGGCCCCGTGACCCTCTCTCGACTCCTGACCTCTCCTGACCATGGTGCAGTTCCTCTCCTGCGTGTGTGATAGGTTCTCTCAGTCAACGACTTGCACACTGTCTTGGCTGTGCCCTCAGATGCCCGGTACCAACATGGGGGCAGCGCCGTGAAGCTGTGCTGGCTCTTTCTCTGCAGTACAGCTTCCCATTGTCTGTTCCATTTTGTGTTCTGTTCCACATGTAGATCTTATGCCCCGTGCTCTGAGAAGTGCCGTTCTCGGGTGTGCACCCTCCCGTGGTGTATGGAAAGTTACGTTCCTCCTGCCCTGCTCTCTGACTACCTCAGTGGTTTCCTTTCCTTTCTGTCAGTCAATGGGGGAGTCCATCATTTTGGTCGTGATTGCAGTTACTCGGGAGACCATGCAGCCCTGTGCTCAGTGGCAGTTCGGGTTCCTCCTCTCTGAATGTCCTCTTTATAGCCCTCGCCGACTTTCCTATTTCTGTTACTGATTTGTAGAAATTGTTTATATGTTCCAGTTCTTTGTTGGTTATGTGTCACAGATCTTCCTCCTCTCTGTGGCCTACCTTTTTTTTTTTTATAATTAATTAATTTATTTATTTTTGGCTGCGTTGGGTCTTCGTTGCTGTGCGCGGGCTTTCTCTAGTTGCGGCGAGCGGGGGCTGCTCTTTGTTGCAGTGCGCAGGCTTCTCATTGCGGTGGCTTCTCTTTGTTGCGGAGCACGGGCTCTAGGCGCACGGGCTTCAGTAGTTGTGGCACACGAGCTCAGTACTTCTGGCTCGCAGGCTCTAGAGCGCAGGCTCAGTAGTCGTGGTGCACGGGCTTAGTTGCTCTGCGGCATGTGGGATCTTCCCGGACCAGGGCTCGAACCCGTGTCCCCTGCATTGGCAGGCGGGTTCTTAACCACTGCACCACCAGGGAAGCCCACATTTAGTTTAGATTTAAATGATCAGTCTTTTCTATGATATAAGGTGTCTTGTTAGTACTTCTCTACTTGGATTTAATAAAAACATTTCCCTATAAAATTTTTAAAGACAAGTGTGTTTTTCACATACAGGTTTAGTTTTTTGCCCTTTGTCAAGCAGCCATTCTTTCCCACCTGTGTGCCACCTTGGTCTCCGTGGGAGGGGCTGGTTCAGGGCTGGGTGTTCTCCCTGCTGGCCATTCGCTCCGAGTGCCAGGATCACACTTGTCATCAGCAGGGGCTGTTCTCCCCCCTTGTTTTTCTTCTTCTTCAGAATTATCTTGGTGATCCTTGGCATCCCTTCTGGTCTCTATTTTAATTCTCCTACCTCTCTTTTTTCTGGGCCTCACCCTCCTCTCTCTGTGGTCTGGACTGGAGAGATGCAGGCATGCCCACCTCGCTCTGTGGGTGAGGTCGTCCAGTCGGTGGGACGGTCAGGAAGATGTTGAGAGAAGAGGACAGCAGACAGCTTCCAGGATGAAAGGGCATTTGGTTTCTTCCTTGAGGAGTTGCGGGTGGTAGTTTATGGGAGAGAAACACTAGATAAAATCACACAGAGCGAGGCTTCCCTGGTGGCGCAGTGGTTGAGAGTCTGCCTGCCGGTGCAGGGGACACGGGTTCGAGCCTTGGTCTGGGAAGATCCCACATGCCACGGAGCCACTAGGCCCGTGAGCCACAACTACTGAGCCTGCGCGTCTGGAGCTTGTGCTCCGCAACAAGAGAGGCCGCGGCAGTGAGAGGCCCGCACACCGCGATGAAGAGTGGCCCCCGCTCACCGCAAGTAGAGAAAGCCCTCGCGCAGAAACGAAGACCCAACACAGCCAAAACTAACTAACTAAATAAATAAATAAATTAAAAAAAAAAAAAAAAACCACACAGAGCATGTCTGTTACCAGGTGCACTGTGTGCATACACTTCCACATGATTCTCACCTAAGCATCCTGGGAGGTGAAAAGGAGATGAAGAACCTGCAGCCCAGAGAGGGTGTGAGTGGTCGTAGCTGATCATCCTGAATCCCTTGTGCGTCTGATATTCCATGCTGCCGCTTCCCAGGATGGAGCCCCTGGGAGTGGAGGAGGCCCCATCCCAAGTGACCTGACCACATGTCCTAGTGATAGGAGTCGCTTTCATTTCAGATGTTTTGTTACTGATTAAAGTTGATGCCTTTTAAAAGTTTTTTTTTTCAAACTTAACATGGCTTTTCAAAAATACCAAAACCAAAAAACCAAAACTAACCAAACAAACACACCAAAACCAGCCCCCCAATTCCAAAACTACATAAGCTAATTTGAAGGGCCAGCTGGTAAATATTTCAGGCTTTGCAGGCCATGCATTCTAGAGCCAGAAGCAGCCGGAGACGCTTTGTAAATGGATTACTATAGCATGCGTTCCAATAAAACTTTATTTACCAAACAGGTGCCGGGCTGTCATTTGCCATCCTGTGACCTGTAGTAGTTCAGACAACGTCTCAGTAAAACACCTTGAGGATAGGACAAAGTAGAACTTACATTAGCTGGCTCACCTTTGAAAAAAACGAGCCTTCTCAGTACTCGGTATCAAGGTCATTTCTTCGTGGCTCAAGACTTGTGGGTAGAATTGCCTTTTGCCACCTCAGGCCCTGACCTGCCGAGGTCCTCGGGACTCCCCTGATTTCCGTGTCCCCTTGCCACGCCTCCCCTTGCTCCCCGTCTCGGGGTGTCCACGTTCTCCTGCCCTGCCCCCCGCCCCGAACTCCCTCAGTGCTCGCAGGTACTGGACAGCCTGGCGCTGGCAGCTAACACTTTGCACCTTTCATCTTGGGCTGGGCACACGACTCTCCCGGATTGGGCTGTAAATTCTTTGACAGTGATAGTGGTGGTGTCATTAACCGGTTCCTTTTGTCACCAGGACAGAGGTGGCCAGCCGATTGTATGGCCTGAGGCTTGCCCCTCAACCCTGACACTTTCACCGCCTCTTCACCTGGGCCCAGGGAAGCCCTCCTCAGCCCTCCCAAGTTTCCTTCTTTCCTATTTTTTGATTTTTTCCTTTCAATAAAAGTAACGCCGATCTCTCTCCTCCAGTGTGATACTTTTCATTCATCACAACTTGGTCCACCTGAAGTAGGACTTGATGCACTTCACTTATTATGGGATGTCAGCATCAGAAAGAGCAGACCCTATGGGTTCAGAGCCACCCTGCTGGGTCCTGACATGCACATCGCATGTGCACGTTGCATGCCTGCATACGGCAGCCCCAGAGACCACCATGTCATCTGTTGGTGAGACAGCTGAGTATTGCTCACCTCGGGAGGGACAGTACCACCTCCAAAGCTCTGACAGCCTCTCGGAGGGGGTGGTAAGGCCAGAACTTGTTGAGAATTAGAAGTTTGATATAAGGTGGGTCTTTCAAAGTGAGAACGTGGGGTGGGAGTCTTGATTAGGACTGGGTGAGGATAGTCAGGATTGGTGGAAACTGCAAGGCTATGATTTTGAGGGTGGATTCAGAGGCTGGGTGTAAACTGGGGGTTGAGTTTACATTCATGGAAGAGTTGAGGGCTCTTTGGGGAAGTTGCTGTCATGAATAGTCAGTGCTAATGCAGGCAGGGGCTGAGTGCGGCTGAGTGCTGAGGCTTGTTGATGTTGCAGCCAGGTGTGGCTTCTCGTCTGCATCTGTGGTGAGCGTGTGGCAGTGCTCGGTTCTCATGCATGCATCTGTTTTGGATTCCATTTCGTCCCCTCACTGAACCTCTTGCCCCTTGTCACACTGTCTCCACGGGCAGCTTCTGATGCAGGCGTTTCTGACAGGTGGCTCTGTTGCTGGGTTCACCCCTTCTGAGGTTTGGGTGCTGTTTTCCTCTGGTCTAATTGCAGGCTATACCTCACTTTATTGCGCTTTGCTTTACCGTGCTTCGCAGATACTGTGTTTCCTACAAATTGGAGGTCTGCGGCAGCCCTCTGTCAAGCAGGCCTTGCAGCGCCATTTTCCCAGCAGTGTCTGCTCACTTCAGGTCTCGGTGTCACATTTTGGTACTTCTTCCAATATTTCAAACCTTTTCATTATTATTATATTTGTTATAAACATAAAACTTTTAACGGATGAGGAGTTGCTTCTTATGGATGAGCAGAGTGATTTCTTGAGATGGAGTCTGCTGGTGAAGATGCTGTGAAGACTGTTGAAATGACAGCAGAGGATTTAAATATTACATCAATTTAGCAGCAGGGTTTGAGGGGATTGACTCCAATTTTGAAAGAAGTTCTCCTGTGGGTAAAATGCTGTCGAACAGCATTGCCTGCTAGAGAAATCATTCGTGAAAGGAAGAGTCAATCGATGCGGTGGACTTCATTGCTGTCTTGTTTTAAGAAATGGCCACGGCCACCCCAGCCTTCAGCGGCCACCACCCTGAGCAGTCAGCAGCCACCAACACCAAGGCAAGACCCTCCACCAGCACAAAGATTATGACTCGCTGATAAAATATTTTTAATTAATGTATGTACATTGTCTTTTTAGACATAATGCTATTGCACACTTAACAGACTACAGAATAGTTATATGGTATAGTGTAGAGTACATATAACTTCTACATGCATTAGGAAACCAGAAAATTCATGTGACTCACTTTATTGTGGTGGTGTGGTGGTCTGGGACAGAACCCACCATATCTCTGAGGTATGCTTGTATTCCTCAATTGGGAAGTCTGTTGGGACTTGAAATAGTAAAGCTGGTCATAACTGTCCTGATTTTGGATGACTAGGAATAGAAAATTGAGTTAAAGACTAAGAATTCAGAATACTTATGGAGTAGGTTATCTAGTTTTTGTTTTAAAATGTATATTTCACATTTATATACTTGTAAAAAATTGGAATGCCTCCTTCCCTTGTTGAAGTAATTAACACGATTTAAGAAAAAGTCTCACTATAACCAACTTATATCTTTAGTTAATTAGAAGAGTTCTTAGTAAATATTGATTATGTTTTTGTTGGCTGACCATCTGATACAGATTGTCAAGGACGTTCCCTAAATTTGCATTAACACCTGTCAAATGACTCATGGGCGTATCATGAGACTCCAAGCACCTTGCCTCATTTATTTTAGGTAAATATAGAATCGTCTCATATTTTTAACTGTGCTACAGAATTAATTTTACAATGTTAAAAGCACATTTTCAAAATATACTTTTTGTAAGAATTTTTTTTATTAAACTGAGCCTTCCTGACAGTGCCTTGGCCGTGAGTGGGCGCTAAGGAATGGAAGGCATCCCGGAGGAGCTGGGCTGGTGCACGCAGTGACCACGGGCCAGTCCTGTCCCCAGCTGGCCCCTCTGTGTTTCTCAGCTGGACTTTCCCTTTATATTTAGACGAGCTCCTGGTACAACTGGTCAAGAGAAGAAAAGACTACACAAGGAAACCATGTTGAATGCAAAGGGAGTAATAACTCCAAAAAGTAGAGATTAAAAAATTAGAGTATTCCTGTTAGAAAATAGGCGCGACGACACCCTTCAGACCTCTGGGAGGTGAGGAGCTGTGAAGATCTTTTGATGGTAGTGATGGAGCTTGAGTTAATCAAACATCTGGAAGGAAATAGGAAGACAAGTTAATAAACCGGGAGAAGGCGTTTGTAAACTATGAAACCAACGAAGAATTCTTATCAAAAGTTTATAGAGAACTTCTTCAAACCAGGGAAAGCACAAACAAAAGCCGTGGCAGGAATTTCGCAGAAATGAGTCGCATATACGGCCAGTTAACATTAATACGCGGGGAAATGTGAATCAAGACCATACGGAAATACTATTTTGTATATATTTTTACTTGATAAAACTTTAGAAAGTGTGCCCGTGTTGAACATGACCCTGTGGGTTGGCGGGACCCCGTGCACACCACTGGTGCACGTGAATTGGGGCAGCCCTTGGAAATGAGTTTGCACTGCCTCTTAAGGGTGGGATGCTTACTTTTACACTCTTGACCCAGCAGGCCCACTCCTGGGTGCATAGCCAAGACAAATCCTTCAGGTTTTGTGACACAAAAAGGAAAGCGTAGCATAACGAATGTCCATGAGGTTCCCCCCCTTCCTTGTTAGCAGCATGTTATGATTCATGTTTCATTTCTCTCCCTAATCCCAGACTTTTTTTTTTTTTTGATATGGCAAATCCCAGAAATCACAGACTTCACCCATATATATACTTCAGTAAAAAAATAAGGGCTTAAGGTAATTATCATAACTTACAAATTTATGGTTCCTTATAATCATCTGATGTCCAGTCTGTGTTCACTCTTTCCTGATTGTCTCAAAATGTCTTTTTTCAGTTGGTTTTTTCAAAATAGTATTCCAGCAGGTCCAAACATTACATTTGGTTGCTGTATCTTCTAAGTCTCTTAATTTAGAATCATCTCCCTTCTCTTTTTTCATTTTATGCCATTTATTTGTAAAGAAACTTAGAGTTTTGTCTATTGTAATTTTCCAAATTCTGGACTTGGCTGGCTTTATGTTTTTTTTGGCGTTGTTGTTGTTTTTCTGGCTGCGTTGGGTCTTCGTTGCTGCACGCGGCCTTTCTCTAGTTGCAGCGAGTGGGGGCTACTCTTCATTGTGGTGCGTGGGCTTCTCATTACAGTGGCTCCTCTTGTTGCGGAGCATGGGCTCTAGGCACGCGGGCTTCAGTAGTTGCAGCATGCAGGCTCAGTAGCTGCGATAATGTGGGCTCTAGGGCACGTGGGCTTCAGTAGTTGTGGCGCATGGGCTCAGTAGTTGTGGCGCACGGACTCAGTTGCTCCGCGGCATGTGGGATCTTCCCGGACCAGGGGTCGAACCCGTGTCCCCTGCATTGGCAGGTGGATTCTTAACCACTGCACCACCAGGGAAGTCCCTATGTACGTGGTTTTGATGAACATGCTCTCTGTCCCTTGTGCTCCCTATAGTCCAGTGATTAGACCTGTGGGGTGGAGTGAATTTAAGGCCCAGTGTTGGTGCAGGACTACAGCAAAGGTGAGGCTCTCTCAGGAGGTGCCTGGTATCTGGCTGTTGCGGACATAGGTGATTTTCTGATCCTTCCGTGGGCAGACTCCCATCCGCTGCTCACCTAGTGCTCGGCATCTGTCAAGGGGTGCTGCCCGGACTCACGTTTCCATTGCAGTTTACACAGTGGTGATTTTCTCATTCTGTTACACCTTCATTTACTATCTGGAATCCTTATAGAGGGACTTGGCTTTTCTGAAATTCCAGTTCCTGTAGAACCTTTTTTTTTTTAAATTAATTTTCAGACTGAGCTATACTCTGCTCACCAGAGGTGACCACTGGGGTTTTATGATCTCATGGATCTTTAACTATTTCACATTATTCTTTTTGATGCTCAAATTGTCCCATCTTTGGCCAGCAGGAGCCCTCTGGGGGTCTCATGTGTGCCTCTCATGGGACCCTCCTCACCTTGAATGACATCTTTGCTCTCAGGGGACTATTTAGCTTAGGCCGACTGGAGACTAGCTGCCTCTCCAGGGGCTCTGGTCCTGTTGGTGAGGCAGGCCCCCTACTATCTGGGGAGACCGATTGGTGGCAGATGCTAAACTGGTGAGATCAATGTAGATAAACTTATTGATGCTAGATTTTTAAAAAGAAACTCAAGGGTAAAACTGTAAGGTTATTAGGCAAAATGCATAACTTCCCTCCCTGAATGCCCCAGAAGGTCAAGAAATCTCTGTTCATAAAAGTCGCTTGTTGAGTCTTGCGTCCGTAGGCAGGCTTTCTAACTGGGTGGGAAGGCACTGAAGAGGGCAGTGATCCAGCGCGCGGAGGGTGGTGACCCTGAACGTTTTCCCGTTTTGGCCATTTTACATGTTTGTCTTGCTTACTCTTCTTGGCCACTCTTTGGGACAGAGCTGTCAGTATTCTGGTTTTATGGTTGGGGACCAGGGACCGGAGTGCCATGACCTGCTTGAGGTTTCATGGCTGGCACCCAGTGACATGGGGTCGGCCTCGGGCCTTGAGTGCTGTGGACACGGGGTTTTCAGTGACCACTAGGCCTGGCGTAGAGGGCTCTGAGCCCCGCACCTGGGGCCCAGTGGTGTTGGCTCCTGTTGCCTGAGGAGCTGAGAAGAGGCAGGTACTAAAAAGGATCCTGCAGGTGGGAGGCCCCAGAGGAGACTGGGCAGGAGGCTGGGGAGGACGGTGGGCCGCCTGGTGCAGAGCGCCCTCTGGGCGGGTCATGTGGACAGATGCTGCCATCTGACCCTTTCCTTTCTAAGCTGCAGAGGTGAAGTGTGACGTGGTGTGGCGTGGCCATCCCAGACAGTCACAATGGCTAAGGATCCAGGCCCCGCCAGGCACATCGCAGTGCTGAGAACGCTGCCCGTGGACCTGCTTCCAGGAGGGCACAGTTGGTGCTGGGCTTCCGAAGCAGGGAGTTGGGGCTCCGAGGTGGGCAAGTGTTCTAACAACGCTCACTTTGTATAGGCTGGAAAATGCAGAAATCCAGAGGAAAAATCACTGTGTTTCCAGTGGCTGTGGCTCCCATCCACATGTGGGATATGGTGGGATCAGTGAGAAGAGAAGGAAGTCGATGACAGATGGAGGTGGTCTGTGAAGAGAACGGATGAGCTGCTGTCTGCTGACCACCTAATACACCCCGCACACGCACACACGCCACGCACATGCTTACACCACACGCGCACACCACGCACATGCTTACAGCACACATGGTCGCATGGTGTGCTCATGCACACGTACCCATGCACGCCACGTGTGCTCGTGGACACATAAGCCCTGGCCCCTCCCACTGGGTTCCTAATACACCCCGCACACGCACACACACCACGCACATGCTTATACCACACACGTACACCACACACATGCTTACAGCACACATGGTCGCATGGTGTGCTCATGCACACATACCCACGCATGCCACGTGTGCTCGTGCACGCATAAGCCCTGGCCCCTCCCACTGGGTTCAGGGGCAGTGGCATCTACAGGTGGGTAGGGAGGTGTGGCCAGAGCTGTCGCATCTGGACACCACTGAGGACAGTGGAGAGGTGGCCTTTGCCTTAGGTCATGAGGGGCAAGTGTGAGTGTGTGGAGGCAGGATGTTCCAGGGTGAAAGCAGCTCTTTCTGGCTCTGGGAACCTGGTGAGCACTGCCCAGCACCTGTCTTCACGTAGGGGGAGCCACCCTCAACCCCGGGAGGCTGGGAAGGGGCTTGAGAGCAGCCCCGGCTGCTCCCCGAATTATAACCCATTCCCCGTATGGGCTCCAGCCTCCTGCACAAAAGCCTTTGTCTGGGGGCTGTGACCCCTTTTACCCACGACTCCTCCTACTTGCCACTGGCTGTTCTAATTCCCACGCTGCCGCGGTGCAGGGGCGTGGAGGGGGAGAGTGGGGGCGGCCTGAGCTCATCTCCCACCTGTGCAGGTGATGCTGGCTGTGGGCGTCTGCCCAGCAGAGCCGGTCCCTTGGAGATACAGGGCCTGGCGTTTCCTTTAACAAGGTCGCAACCCTGTAATCCGGTGCTGTGGCTCTTCAGGCATGGGGGCTGCAGTGAGGCCTGTGGCCAGCCCCACCCCGCCGCAGCACCCTGGCTGCTGACTCATGCCCCTCCTCCCGCCCTGCCCACTCCCTGCCCTCCTTCCCCCTTCCCCACCCCCAGCGCTGGCCAGCAGCTGCAGGGGTGTGGCCGCAGGCTGGTCAGGGGGGACAGGGTGAGGGCGGGGGCCCAGAGCACCTGCACATGACAGGAGACTTACTGTTGCACACTGTTGGCTGGAAATAATCAACTGTATTTAAAGAGAAGGTGGATTTTGAGAGTTAAAAACGCCCAGCAGCTTGCTGTTCTGTGCTGGGAGTGACTTTCCTGGCTCCGCTGGGAAGGTGTAGGTCTTGGGGGAGGGGGGCAAGCGCCTGCTGAGCCGCCCCCCCTGCGATGCTGCCTGAGCAGCACCCCTCCTGCTCTGGGGGAGGGGGTTCCCTGAGCACAGCTGCCCGTGGGGTGGAGGGTGGCCCCTTGAGGAGGTGTGACCTCGTGGCATCTCCCATCCTCTGCTCGTCTGCTGCCCGCCCTGGTCGGAGGGCCCACGTGGATGGCAGCCGATAAGGGCTTAGCCGTATGTCATGGGAAGTAGCTGTCCCCCCACTTTGAGGGGTCCTTAGGTTTATTTCCTAACCTCTGCCAGTGCCAGGCCACATGGGCTTTTATTTTGTGTGTGGGTATTTTATTTCCGTGTTTTCATAACCTTGATTATTTCACATAGGTAAGTACACACACGATTCAAAAGGCCATACAGAGAAGATGTACGGGGAGGGTCAGGCCTCCTCCCACTCCCTCCTGTTACTTGATGCTCATTGGCGGTATTCTGTGCACGTTCAAGTGTTTGTCAGATGTGAGCTTTACAGCTGCGGTAGGTGCTAGAGCGAGGAGGAAGCCTGTGGGTCAGGGACACGTGGGTCTTGGGCCACTCTGTCCCCGGGACCTGTTTCAGGGGCTCAGGAGGCAAGCAGGCTGGTGTGGCCACTGGAGAGCTCCCAGGAGTGGGGGCCACAGGGCAGATCATCGTCTCCTGTCAGTGTGTTCTTAAAGAGAGCTCTTTTTCTCCTGGTGGTAAAGCGTCTGCATATTGTAGGGAATTTGGACGATACCTAAAGATACCGAAAAGAAAATCAAACTGCGTGTGATCCTGCCACCCAGAGACAACCACAGAGGCTTAATGGACTTCCTTTTATACATACACACACGTCTTTGTGTGTGTGTTTTCTTAGAAGACTGAACCTGTACCATGCACAAAAGCTGCATGTCCTTTGTCAGTTCTATAGTATATTGAAAGCTTTCCTCTCATCACTGAACCCCCTTTGCAGACGCTCGCATTGGTGGCATCCACATCAAGCTTACCCTGACCACCCTGTGACCAGGCTTTGACCGTTCCTGTCTCCTTTGCCCCACCCTGCTTTCTCTGTGGTTCTAGGTCCCCACAGGGGCCCGCCATCCCTCCCTGGCCGCGTGAGCGGGTAGTTTGGGGCTGGCATCTGTTCTGATTGGTCAGTGCCCAGCCCTGCCCCTGACCTAAACTGCTGCAAAAAGTACCACAAACTGGGTGGCTTAGATCAACAGAAATAAATCTTCCCGTAGTTGTGGAGCCGTAAGTCCAGGATCAGGGTGTTGCAGGGCTGCATTCCCTTTGGGACTCTGGGTAGGACCTTTTCCTTGCCTCTTCCAGCTTCTGGGGTGGCTGACAGTCCTCAGCGTCCCTTGACTTGCAGCTGCATCGCCGTCGCCATGTGGCTGTCTTTTCCCCGAGTCTCTGCACGTTGTCCCTCTGTGCGTGTGTCTTCGTGTCCGGATCTCTCTGCCTTTAAGGACACGGTCCCATTGGATCAGGGCCCACCCTAATGACCTCATTCTAACTGGATTACCTCTGTGTAGACCCTGTCTCCAAATGAGGTGCTGAGAGTTAGGACTTCAGCATATTAATTTTGGGGGACATGGTTCAGCCTGTAGCAGCCACCAGTTTACCAGCCCAGAGAGCCTGGGCTGTGATGGAGGCCCAGCCTCAGATATGAGGTGTGTAAGGCATACCCACAGGAGGTAAGCATGTTCTTGGCTTAAAACTTTTGCCAGAAAAAGTGCGTCCTCATTAACCACCGCTCCCAACCCCTCCTGACCAGAGGTGAGGGGCTGATGGGGTACGTGCGTTCTTGACCCTTTTCTGGGTGTTTCCATCTGTACACATGCAGACGCTCACAGTGAGTGGAATCTCGTCCGTCGGCCTCTCCCACCAGGTGCATCTGCTGGGCTCTCCGAGGGCAGGAGAAGGTGGCCGAGTGAATCTGTTTTTTGGGATGTCCTTCCTCATAGGTGTTGCCTCCTCCCCGACTAAGCTTCTGTCTTTAATTTAGATCTAAAACTCACTATAATGGACTCTACACTTATTTTTGTATGGTGTTCATACTATTATTAACACTGTTAAATTCTGTGGCAAGTATTTTATTGTATTTTATTTTTAACATCAGCTTCTTGGCCATGCCTGTTTGCATCTGTGCTGGGTTGGTAATGCGTGTACAGGAGGATTTGGCTGACTGGGTTTTTTCTAGGCTGTCTCATAAGCACACTGCTCGCATCTTAGGAGAGCCTGCAGTTTAGTACATTGCCTTGGCTTTCATTTATTTACCGGGAGAAAATGGAGGCTGGTGTTGGATTAGGATTGAAGTTGAGCAGCTGTAGGCTGAACTTGTTTTGCCTTTTTTTTTTTTTTTAAGAGATACGCCCTGCCAAGTAGTTTATGAGAAACCAGGCACCCACAAGCCCCAGGATTTTTTTTTTTTTTTTTTTTTGGCTGCGTTGGGTCTTCGTTGCTGCACGCGGGCTTTCTCTAGTTGTGGTGAGCGGGGGCTACTCTTCGTTGCAGTACGCGGGCTTCTCATTGCGGTGGCTTCTCTTGTTGTGGAGCATGGGCTCCAGGCACGCGGTCTTCAGTAGTTGCAGCACACGGGCTCAGTAGTTGCAGCACTCAGGCTCTAGGGCGTGCAGGCTTCAGTAGTTGTGGTGTGTGGGCTCAGTAGTTGTGGCTTGCAGGCTCTAGAGCGCAGGCTCAGTAGTTGTGGCACACGGGCTTAGTTGCTGCGCGGCATGTGGGATCTTCCCGGACCAGGGCTCGAACCCATGTCCCCTGCATTGGCAGGCAGATTCTTAACCACTGTGCCACCAGGGAAGTCCCCCCAGGATTTTATTAATGAGGCTTTTTGGTTTGTGGGCTGGCCTGGTTTCTAAGCTTCATGAAGACCAGGAGGACCAGGCTGTGCCATGGACTGTGGTGGCAGATACTTTTCCTAACCTTGAGGGTGCTGCACTCAGGGTCTTCTCCTTGGCTTTTCTCTTTGTTCCTGTGACCTCCCAGGAAGCCCGAGCTGGGGGGTCAGAAAGGAAATCGCCCAGAGAGAGGGAGAGTTTTAGATGCAAAACCAAGTGAGATTAGGTGAAAATTCTCACAACCTAGAGACAGTATGTACCTGGGTTCCCTGTGGCCTTCCTGCCCTGTGTGTGGGCCTGGGCTGTCATCTTACTTCTTGTTCTTTCTCAGGAGGCAGGAGCAGTTCCAGAGAAACCCCGACAGCTACAATGGTGCTGTGCGTGAGAACTACGCTTGGTCCCAGGACTACACTGACCTGGAGCTCAAGGTGCCGGTGCCCAAGCACGTGGTGAAGGGCAAGCAGGTAACCTCGGGGGCTCTTCCCAGCTCCTCTGCTCAGCTTCTTTCCTTGGGGCATAGGCTTCAGGCTGTGGGCTTCACTGGAGCTGGTCTCCCCGCTTAGCCACCAACACAAAACCGCTTCTCTTCTGCAGTCACAAGCCTGCCACCCCACATCCTCTTTAACCACGTCAAGTATGAGACCCGGCTCAGCCCCCTATGTGAATAGAACCTGAGCTTTGTCGTCGTTCTTGTTTTTTAATGACAGTATTCTCATATCATTTATTGCCTTTAGTCTCTGCAAAAGCACTACAGAGTAGGCAAGGCAATTGTTGTTATACCCATTTCACAGATGGAGAAAGTGGAGTCCCAAGAGGGAAAGCAAAGAACTACAGGTTCTGTAGTGACAAGTGGACTTCCAGTCCTGTGCTCTGCGGAGTTGTAACATTTACAGCTTGAGTTGATTTCTCCATCTTAATGAGCTTGAGTGAGTAGAAATTTAATCTATTAGCGGGAGAGAGATGTTTACTTGGGGTTGTTGCTGAGAATAACATGATTGTAGCTCGTTGGAAATAGGTAGGCATCACTTTAAAGGAAAAACTCTCAGGTGAAATGGGACATTGTTACTATAATCTATAATATAAAACATTCCGATATATGCCAGAAACTGTTTCCTTATTTCAGTCATAATGAGAAACTACAACCTGCAAAGTAAGTAGTATCTTTTATGTTTTATAGATGAGAACTTAAGGCCGAGAGCAGTTACTTGGTTCTCCAGGTTGACATGGAGAGGTCACTGTGTGTCTCCCTCCCTCTTGCTGTGCCGGGGGCAGTGAGCACTGTCCGAGTGTTTTTGGAGGAGTGAATGGCTGAATGGGTGCCGTGGTAAAGCTGTGGTTTGATGCAGGTGTGTTTGCTTCTAAAGCTCATACTGTTTTCCCTGTGTCCCACTCCTCACTTTATAAAGCGACATAACTGCTGGCTTCTTTAAAAGAGAAGGTCCCAGAGCATGTGAAACAGAAGCTGAGTTTCATATACATTTTCGAGAAACGATGCCGTGTCAAGTGGCTCTTGCTGGTCTGCATACGTGTGTGGATCCAGGCTCTGGGCAGTGAGTGAGCCCCTCCAGGCCTCCCCTCCACCCCACCCCCGTCCTGAGGCCCCTGCTGCTCCCTCCCTGGTTTCCTAGGCTCTACCTAAAACAGGCCTGCCCTGTGCAGGAGTCTGGGTGGGGCCCGGGGAAGCCTCTAGAATACTGCTACTTGCCGCCAGTGTCAGACGAATGCAGTTCATTCTGCAGCACAGAAGACAGGAGCAGGACAGGAGCCCCTGAGCCTTCCCGGCTCCACGTGGGTGTGCGTCAGGGCGTCGTGGGGCTGGTGGCTGCAGCAGCACTGTCTGCTCGTTCCTCCCTTTCTCCCTTTCCCACCCCATCCCAGGAGATCTCACCAGGGCTCAGTGACCCATGACCCAATGGACTTTAGGATCCAGGTCAGACCAGGTAACTAGGGGTCATCCCCACGGAGTCCTACTTTTGAGGACCGTGTTCCCTCTGATTGTGGTGGGTCATAGTGGGTACAGGCTGACCTTCCTTGTCAGAATAGTTTGTTCAGCATCCTTTAGAGTTTTAGTGGGTCAGGTGTGGATTTTCATTTTGTTTTTTGGTAGGATTGCTTTGTGTGTAGGCGAATAAATTATGAAAAGCGTTGGTTACTGTACTTCACTACTTGGCTAAAAATGTTACAGCTTCCTGGTCTAGTGTCTGTCTTCTAACTTCTCCATGAACTTCTGGAGCTTTCTCTGGAAGGACTTGTGTTAGGCCCAAACTAAAACTAGTTATTTTGGGGACTTCCCTGGTGGTCCAGTGGTTAGGACGCCGCGCTTTCACTGCCGATGATGCGGGTTCAATCCCTGGTCGGGGAACTAAGATCCCGTAAGCTGCGCTGTGCGGCCAAAAAAAAAAAAAAAACAACTAGTTATTTTCTCTTTCTTTGACTTAAGAGACGCAGGTTACCTGACATCTCTTGCTGAACTTCCCACAGCCATCCGGGAAACCTTCCCATTGAAAACAGCATCTCAGAGGTGCACACTGGTCACTGGGGTGTCAGTCTCACGATGCTGCTGTGCCCTGAGCAGTGTGTTGTGAGGCGCCTGTCCTTCGTCTCACTGCGCTAAGGGACAGACCGTCACGCCTCAGTGGTATCTCTGCCTCCTCAATCCACTTGTTGTGACCTCTGGGAGGAGATGGCCTCGCTTTCCCTGAGGATAGCCCTGGGTTTTGCTCATTTCTGCATTAGACGTTTACTGACCACGTGATGCTCCCCAAGACTCGAACAAGGTTGCTGCTCTGGAGCTGACCTGCGTGGGGCTCAGGTAACGACAGCAGGTGCACCAGCACAGTTCCAGGGTGTGGCAGGTGCCGTGCGGAGCGTAAACAGGCTGTTGGCTCAACCAGCTCCGTGCGGCCGGGCACCCCTCGGGCCCTTCTTCCCAGCAGCCCTTCGAGGCGTTGCGGTGCGCACAGGGGGAAACGCGGAGACGGTGAGGGTCTCTCCAGGCTGGCTTGCTCTGGAGCCAGTGCTCCCACCACTCGGGGGGTGTGGATGAGCCTGAGTGTTTGTGGCGCCGGGATTGGAAGAGGCGTGTTTCCCGTAAGGCATTTATTTATCTAGTGCTGGCACTTTGTGACACCTGCTGACTTACTTTACACTAGTCTCCTATGCGGTTGAATTTTTTTTTCTCCTTCAATAGTATTTTTCCCCATGTCATTAAAAGATTGATGTATAATTGGCATACCATGTTATATTAGTTTCAGATGTACAATATAGTGGTTTGATATCTGTGTGTACTGCGAAGTGATCACCACAATAAGTCTGGTTAACGTGCTCACCGTATTACAGAACTGTGTGTGTGTGTGTGTGATGAGAACCCCTAAGATTTACTCTCTTAGCAACTTTCAAATTCCAGGTCGCTTTTATACTGCAACCTTTGAAAAATTCATGGTCTCTCTAGTTCTTGGTGATCTAAAGAGTTTTAGGCATGCCTCACTTAAACCCTAGGGATAAGTTTATTTTGTATCTCTCGGCTTTTGCTGGCCTAAGGGTTTTTTCTGAGTTGCCACTTTCTTTCTGGGCTGGCTCCTTTCCAGCTCTTCCCTGCGGTACCTGTCACAGCTACATGTCAGCAGTGTTTATTTTTGGTTTTTGTCTGTGGCACCTATCAGATAGCATCACGATGGTAGCTGTGATTGTAGCGGCTCAGCTGATGAAGTCTCAGTTGTTCTGGGTTTGTAGGTAGCTCTGTGTGTGAGGGGCCAGGGGTGTTGGGGGTAACGGGTAGATGTGGGAGCACTGAGGGTTAACGCAGGGGCATCCTGGGCCCCCTCTTCTTCAGCTGTAGCTTGGTGCTTGAGGCCTCAGAACATTGCCCCTCCTTTACTCCTTGTGGATTTTTTTCCTGTAGAAACGTATTTGCCTCTCAAGGGTAGTGGGGGACAGATAAATGCATGTGCGTAACGCTTTAAGTTCAAGCATTCTGATTTTACATGCACCCGTTTTTTTGTCTTTGTTGTTTTTATCATTTTGCTGGCGCATCTAACGGAAAACTTCTCAAAATGAAGCTTTGGTTTCATTCATTAGTGAAATGTAGTTAGGTCTTTGCTTCATCATGTTCTTTGTTCTGTCCGCTCTGCAAGGGAAAAGTAGCCGAGTTCCCCATTCTTTCCTCAGCGTAGCCATGGGGTAGGGAGAAGGAACTTTGCCATCAGGACGATGTATGTGTGATCACTAATGTCAGCTGGGACTGGTTATAAACCTGGCATTTCATTGAATCATAGGATTTTAATGCAGGAAAATTGAACTCCGGAGAGTTTTAGTCTGACTTCTCATTTTGCAGATGAGAGAGCTCTCCTGGAGACATGAACCGCTAAGGCGCCACACTGTCCGGTGAGACGGTGGTGGAGAGGAGCGCAGGACCCGGCTCCCACCTCCACCCTGTCTGATCAGTTGTCTTTTGCGTGGAAAAAGTCATGATATTGTTGCACACGGTCATGACTGGATGACATTGAGTGACAAGTGAATTACTTTCCTTCTCAGCACTCTCTTTCCTCTCGGAGATGGTGCGTGGTCTTTACTGACGGATGAGGTCCTTCCTGCTGGCTGGTGGGCTCGCGGCCATGCTGCATGCCATCTCTCGTCTCACCATGGGAACCTTCCAGAACAGCACCAAAGCCCCTGGGCATGTCTTGTACAGTGACGCTGTGCCCCAGAGCTTGATTCAGCTGTAGGAATTTGTGCTAAAAAGCTCTATTACACGGTGTTCCCTTCGTAGAAGGCGTTTAGAAAAAAATGTAGGAAGACTCTTTTTTATAGGAAACTTCCATAGCAGAAAAGGCTAATAGGCTGCATTTATCTGTTAAAAAATTTTTTTTGTTTGAATGCATAGGACATTTATCTGTTCAAAAGAATAAAATGTTCAAGGAGAAGTTTCTTTCCTGCCTCTGCCCTTTTATCCTATACCAGCCTCCACCCCAACCTCAGAAATCACTGTACTAGTTCCTGGGATCTTTTGGCAGATGTTTTCTATGCATGTGTTGTCAAGTTGTCAAGTAGGAATAAATAGCCTCGCGGCTCCACCTTCAGCACAGATGATGTGCCCCCCATTCCCTCTGTCGGCCCCACCAGGGCGGCTCTGGTCTCTGGTGTTTGCCGCCATGCCCCCAGGGCCTCAGCCCTGCCTGCCAGCCAGGGTGGCTGCCCGGGAAAGTCTCAGGGGACCTAGGATTTCCCGTGTCATCTGGCTCAGGCTGTCGGGACCCTGAGAGGGCAAGCACTCTGAGCCCACCACCCCTTACACTCAGGGCTCTGGTCTCTGCTGCTCTTCCTGTCAAGCTGCTTTGCACGTCCTTACTCCATTTTCATTACATCCCTTTGGATCAGTAGTTTCTTGTATAGTTTTTTGTTTTTCTGGAGTTTCTGGCTGTCTTTCTTTTTTTCTTGTCAAAAAAATAGTACACTTTCATCATAATCTCAGAATTACTCAGTCTCTCACTAGTACTGTGTATTGTCCAGAAATCACTTCCTGCAGACCCTCTCACCTCTGGCTCCCATCCGGACTGATTATTTTCTAGTTCGGTTGTATAGCTTGCATCCTCGAACTTCTTTTCACTGCACTTCTAGATTAAATTCACTGTGTTTTAGATCCTTGTTGGATCTTCCTCTTTTTTTCCCCTAGTTTTACTGAGATATATTTGACATATAATGCTGTATTAATTTCAGGTGTACAACATAATTATTTGGGATGTGTATGTTTAGCAAAATGATTACCACAATAAGTTTAATTAACATTCATCACCTCACATAGTTATCAATTTTTTCTTGTGATGAAAACTTTTAAGTTCTACTCTCTTAGCAACTTGCAAATGTACAGTTTAGTATTGTTAATTACAGTCACCATGCTGTACATTAGATCCCCAGAACTTACTCATTTTATAAGTGGATTTTGACCCCCCTCCTCATCCAGGATCTTCCTCTGTTTTCATCCTCATTTTGTTGTGGTATAGACTCAAGTAACCTTCTCGAAATGATGTGTGTTAATAAACGCAGTGTTCTTGAATGTCTTAAAATGCGGTTATTTTAAACTTTTGCTTATTTTGTGGTTTGAGTTTGTATAGAATTCTAACTTTAAAAAATACTCTCCTGGGAGTTCCCTGCTGGCCTAGTGGTTAGGAGCCTGGGCTTTCACTGCTGTGGCCCGGGTTCGATCCCTGGTCGGGGAACTGAGATCCCGCAAGCCGTGTAGTGTGGCCAAAAAAGAAAAATCTCCCCGAACAAGACTGAAGGCTTTATTCTCCTGTTTTCTTACATCCGCTGTTACTGATTCTAGAAGTGTCTTCCATTCCGGTTCTTTGTGAGTAAACTTTTTTCCTCCTATTTGGAACTTTTAAGACCTTATTTTAAATACTCAGTGGTATGAAATGTCATGAGTTTGTGTAAGTCATCTTTCATTCATTCTGTTCAGCCCTCAGTGGGTCCTTTTAAACTGAAACCATATTTTTCTAAAGCTCTGGAAAATTGTCTTGTTGCTGTCACAGTTTCTGGAATGCCAAACTGATTGCCTGGATTGGTTTCTGGCTCTACCTTGATTTCTTTGACTTTATCTTCCAGCCTTTCTGTTGAAAATCTTATTTTCACTCTCTTTTTTTCTAAGTGTTTGTTTGTTTTGTCTAGTTCTGTTTTCATATTTTATTCTGATTCTATAGATACCGTATCTTCTCAGATCTCTCTGAGGGTATAAATTGGAAATATTTTAGAATTCCCTTTTTTCCTAATTAGCTCTGTAATCTTTACTTTTTTTTTAACCTAAGTCTGTCTTTTTTTTTTTTTTTTTTTTTTTTAATTTTTTTTTTTTTTTGAAATTCACGGTCTTTTATTTATTTATTTATTTATTTATGACTGTGTTGGGTCTTCGTTTCTGTGCGAGGGCTTTCTCTAGTTGTGGCAAGTGGGGACCACTCTTCATCGCGGTGCGCGGGCCCCTCACCATCACGGCCTCTCTTGTTGCGGAGCACAGGCTCCAGACGTGCAGGCTCAGTAACTGTGGCTCACGGGCCCAGTTGCTCCGTGGCATGTGGGATCCTCCCAGACCAGGGCTCGAACCCGCGCCCCCTGCATTGGCAGGCAGATTCTCAACCACTGCGCCACCAGGGAAGCCCTAAGTCTGTCTTTTTGTGCTGCTGCTTTTTCTCGCAGAATGCAATCCTTAGTTCCCTGTTATTTTTTTTATTTTAAAAATATATTGGGAATTCGCTGGTGGTCCAGTGGTTAGGATTCCACACTTCCACTGCAGGGGGCACGGGTTCCATCCCTGGTCGGATCCCGCATGCTGCGCGGTGTGGCAAAAAAGAAGAAGAAAAAAAAAAAACTTCCCCATTCTTTGGCATGTGGGCTGATGTTGATGGTTTTCTCCTTTACGTGTCTGAGGTCTGCCTCTCCCGTCGCTGCTCACAGCTGAGGAGTTGACTGGCTGGCTTTGCCTTGCAGTGTGTTGGGCTGGTGTCCGCCCAGTTCCCTCAGACTGCCGACCAGTTTTTCTGGAGCAGGGCCCCCGGTAGCTCCATGGCACACAGCGGGTTCTTATCCCTTCTGATGGGGCTTCCGCGGGCACGGCTGCCCGTGGACTGCCTCAGCCGCTCTGCCTGCACGCTCCACACCTGCTGACTGCCAGCCGGCAGCGCCACCCGGCTGTGCTTGTCCCTGCTCTGTGCTGTCTGTCGCCACACGCCTCTCCTTCCTCTCCACAGAGCTGTTGAAAGTTTCTCTGTCCTGGCCTCTCCCTTCTTCCTTGTGTTGTCTGGGGTTTTTCTCTGCGTGCTTTGTTCCTGTCATCTCTCTGGGCCATGGAGTTCAGGAGATGGCCGCCTGTTCCCAGAGTGACGTCTTGAACTGGAGCTCCTGGAAGCATCTCTGGTCTGGTTTCCCCTCGGTGCTTGGGTACGTCCCCTTTGTGTAAGAGACGAGCGTTGTGAGAAACTCACCCAGGTTTGGAAATTATCCTGTTACCTAAAGTTGGCTGGAGGATTTTATTTGTTAAAGTGAGCTTGCTCCTGGGAGGCCAGGACTGGTGGAGCCTTGGTCCGCTCTGTCACGTGTTCACCGCACATCCGAGTTCGTGGTCAGGGACACCCGATTTGGCCAGCGATTGTCTGCATCTGTCTAGGAGTGCGCTGGGCCACTGTTGGGCAGCTGGGAGTGAAGTGAGTTGTGCCTGTGCCTTAGCAGAACCGACTTAAGTGGTACATTCTCTCAGAAATTGGGTGCAATTGGAGCTGGGGCTCACAGGACCCCACTGGGGCCTGCATGTGGACACGGTGTGTGCAGCCATCTCTCTCCTTTCCATCTCTTATTTATGGTTATTTAAAATACAGGTAGGTTGTAGTATCAGATTCCACTGACAGGTGTAGACTCCAGTTTGAAAATTCTGTGACACTGAGGGTTTCTTTTCAAGTGCATTTAATGAGCACTTAGCAAGTGACCTGTGGGAGGGCCATCTCCAGACTGTTTCGATGCCTTGACTGACGCCACCCACCTGTGAGAAAGGCCGGACATTGTGTAAATACTATTATAAAAGATTTTTACATTATAAAACACAAAATTTAGAATTTAAAAGAAGTGGGGGAAAAACAAACCCGGAGTTCTGTTTTCTTTCCTCTACTGTTTACTGATCTGCTGAACGTCCTGGGGTCCACGTGCTTGGAATCCTGCTGGCCGGGGTACACGCATGAAATAAAGCCCCCAGTCCAGCAACTCCAGCGCTGTTGTGGAGACAGACGTGTGAGAGCAGGGAGAGGGCGTTTCCAGCGAATGAGGAGATGGGAGAACAAAGGCAAAATATAAAACCAGAGGACCTGGCCTCACCCTCCTGGGTGAAAGCTGAGCTGTGGCCACAGATGGCACAGCAGCTCCTGGCAGGCAGCAGAGCTGGGCACGCGGCTGCTCTGCCCACTGCCCCCCCGGGCGTGTCCTCCAGCGCAGGGCTGCTGTCCACGCCAGACAGTAAGGTGGGTGTCGGGGGGAGCACACCCCCTGCTGCCGGCCCTGCTTGCCCTCTGCCCAGGGAGTTGGCCTCCCCTAACCGGAGTAGAGTTTGCGGCGGCAAACCAGCGGTTCCCGCAAAGCCCCCCACGTTACCGTTATGCATATCGAGACATCTTCTAGTGCGTTTCCTTGAAGGAGATGATGACGCAGAGGCTGCTTCACGTGTGAATTGGTTGGTGTGGTTTGCGTCATTCAGAGAGCCTGATGACCCTCGGGCTGGTTTTGCATCTTGTTCTCCTGCAGTGTGTGGTCAGGCGCCTTGGAAACCTCCGTCCCCTCCCACCTTGGAGCACGCCGGTCACCACCTTCCCAGCACGAGATGATTCTCTTCCGCTCTGTTCCAGGTCTCTGTGGCCCTCAGCAGCAGCTCCATCCGGGTGGCCGTGCTGGAGGAAAATGGGGAGCGCGTCCTCATGGAAGGAAAGTTCACCCACAAGATCAACACCGAGAGCTCCCTCTGGAGCCTTGAACCCGGGAAGTGCGTTTTGGTAAGTGTGGGCAGTGATGCTGTGAGGGTGTTGATTTCTGCCAGCTGGGGAGTTTCCTCGGTGCTTTCCAAGCAGCTCAGAGGGCACCTTTGTGGGCCTCAGCTGACTGTCACTGCTGCATCTACAGCCTTGGCCTCTTGGCGTCCCACTGCTTGCTTCCTTGAGGTGGGGCCCATGTCAACAAGAAACTGAGGGGCACTGGAGTGCGGTGTTTCTCGCTGCTTTCTGTCCTCCTGCCCATGCACAGACCACATGCAGTGACCACGGAGGAGGTCCTGGTGCTGTGCTCACACCGCACATGTCCCCTCAGTTCCAGAGGCTTCTGCTCTCCAGGGGTTCAGTTACATCTAAGGCAAAACCAAAGAAGTTAAAAATTAAAAGGCAGATCGCTTTCATGAATGCCAGTCTGGAGGATGCAGAGTTAATAAATTCAAACAGACAGCCTTATTTGACAAAGTGGGTCTCAACTGGCTAAGCTAGCCAAGGGTGCAGGATCCAAACGAAGGGGTACGTGTTCCAGTTACTAGACTCCTTGGTGGCTGCATCCTCCCTCGTCAGAGCCTTGCACCTGGTCAGTGGGCAGCACCCAGGGAGGCTTCATACAGCGAAGGGAGACTCTATATATTTGGGTTCGTTCCTTTCCTCTTCCCTCCTGCTGGGGTGCTTAACCAGGGCGTGGTGAAAGGGGTAAAGATGAAAAGAAAAATACTAAGTCTTTGGGCAAAAAAGACCTCAGAATTTTATATAGGCATGTTCTTTATATGTGCGAAGTGTGCCGTTCCGTCGTGATCCACTTCTCTATAGGAATAGGTGCCCATGGGCCTGCCTGCTTGGTCCTGACCGACAAGGCCCGCGGCGCTCTGTTCTGGCTGCTCTCAGCTCGCAGACACACAAACCCGTTGGAGCGGAGAGGATTCCATCACTGCTGGGGGAGCTGGAGGTCCCGGCATGCCCGGGACCCCCGAGCACACACAGGCCCCTCTGTGTGACAGGAACACCCGGTGGCAGAGCGCCAGCCAAGTCTGCCCGAGTCTTGCTTAAACCTTGCTCTGTTGCACCTCCCCTGCCCTTCCGAGGTTTCTCCTTCTCGCCACGAGTGTGCAACAGTCATGATGATTTCCCCCTTATCACCCTGGGGTTCAGTTGCTCGTCTGTTCACCCCCGTGCCTCCCCACCCCCAGTGCCGCTCCCCAGACTACGGCCCATGCTCTTAACCACCAGTTCCATTTGCAGAATACCTTCATGGGCATGGTCTCATTTGCACCTCCTACGATTGTGGGAAGTAGGAAGCCAGGGTCTCATTATCCCCCCGCCTCCCTAGGTCACGCAGGCGGCCAGCGGGAGCCCGCGGCAGGCAGCCCACCCTCTCCCGGTGCCACTGTGATGGCCCAGGTGGTCACAGGGAGCGTGGACCTGTGATCCTGGGTGCCCCGTTGTCCACGGATGCCGGCCCTCACTCCTCCTGTGTGGGGTTGATGGACCGCCCAGAGCTGTGCACGTAGAGCTCGTCCTGGCAGACAGCCGGTTGTGCTTTGCTCCCTCTGAGGGGCGCTTCTGTTGTCTTCAGCCCTGTTGTCTTCGAGTCCCCGCCTGGGACGGAAAGACTGACCTCATCACTGGACCCTGAAGGTCCACAGCCACTGTTTACCCACTGGTCTGTCGGGGTTGTAATCAGGGTACCGAGGATTCCCTGTACTTGACGTGGCTTCTGCTAACCAGGTAGCTCACTCTTGGGATTTTCGTTGCCAGAGGTGATGCTGACTTCTTCATGCCTGTTCCAGAGCCGTGTCACCTTTTTTGCGTGTTTTGTACAACTTGCGTCTGAATACGGACATGGCTCGTGGCCAGGGCATTAAGTCCTTGTAATTATGGCCTCCATCTACTGGGTACACTTAGGCCCTGGCTCTGTGAGGTGCCTGGTGATGCAGTTTCATCTCTGCAAGCCTGTTATACAAATCAGGATGCGGACGCTCAGAGAGGGTGAAGAGCTTGCTCAGGGTGGAGCCAGACCCCAGGCCCAGAAGCCTCCCGTTTCCCTCCTTCTCTACCTTTCAGCTGATAGGCGCCCAGGAGCGAGTAGGCGCGGGGAGGAGAGCTGGCAGCAGCGCAGCGTAGCTTGTGACCAGCAGCCCCGGGCCAGCAGGGAGGCTGGGGCGTCGCCTTCTCTGCTGACCTTGATGAGACAGACGGCCTCAGCGTCCGGTCATGCGCCCAGGCCCTGTGGTCGCCCCAGGCTCTCCTCTGGTCCAGGGGGAGGCTTGTGCCCTGGCTGCCTTTTAGTTTTCCAGTTTGCTCTTGCCAAGCACCTGCTGCTCGAGGAGTTATAAAGAAGCAGAACCGGCTGCGGGCTGAGGTGCACCTGTCACTGCCCGTGAGCGTGGCTTCTGGCTGTTCTGCTCCTGCTTAACCCTGCGAGGTCCACGTAGAAACCTCTCTCAGAATTGCAGGTGCTAGGCTGGTTCTTTCCCGAGGGTCCTTAGAGTGGCATCACATTTCTAATGCTGCTCCACCACTTGTAGAAAAAGAAGAGGACTTAATTTAGAGCATCACATCCTCTTCCGGAGCTTCCCTGCCAGCCCGGCCCCCTGCACACCTGGCGTGCACCTTCTCACGAGATGCGGGGATCCTGCCTGTCTCCGCCTTCCTCCTGACCACGGTCCTCGGGTACAGCCAATGCCAGTGTCTTAATGGAGACATTGCTGCTTATGGAGCTGAAGGTTTGGTGTGTTCTCAGTGTAATTATTTATTTACTGGTAACATTGAGGACCACGTATCTGAGATGATATTGTAGCTCAGTAAGCACATAGCTTTGATGTGTGAACACCCTGGTGCCTTTGCTGACCAGAACAAGTGCCATTCCCTCGAGCCTCTGGAGGGGCAGAGCGTGGCTGCCCAGGTGGCCAGGCCTGCTTTGTGCCTCAGCCCCACTCACTGGCCGCCTTTAGCCTCACTGGACCTCCATTCCTCGATCTTAAAATGAGGCTCAAAGCCTTGGTTGGTCGATCCCCAGACATTTGTTGGTTGCTTATCACTAAGTGCCAGACCCTGTGCTGGGCACTGGGGCGATTAAGGAAAATAGTCAAGGGCCCACCTCCTAAAGACTGAGTGGGCCGAAAAGGGCCCCCAGATGTCCTCGCCAGATCCCAGAACCTGCAAATAGGTCCTTATTTGGAGACGGGGTCTTTGCAGATGTGATAAGGTTAAGGATCTTGTGATGATGAGATCATCCTGGATTATCCAGGTGGGCCCTAAATCCAGTGGCAAGTGTCCTTACAAGAGGAAAAGAGACAGACACAGAGTGAAGACAAGGCAAGGTCCCCTGGAAGCTCTGGAGGGGGTGCAGCCCTGCGACACCTTGATGTTGGCCTTCCAGCCTCCAGACGGAGAGAATAAGTGTCTTGTTTGAAGCCTGCAGTGTGTGGCGCTTTGTTACGGCTGCCCCAGGACACTAGCACAGGCCTTATGTGGCATGATCTCTGTGGGGGCCACTTGGGACAGGAGGGGTCACTCCAGGGGTGCCTGTCACCTTACCAGAGTCCGTGGTCCGAGTCCTGACCTCCCAAGCAGGCCGATGCAGACATGCCCCTTGATTCCCAGCCACCACTCCCTCCTTGCCTGAGCCGGATCCACATCAGACACGCCCGGGCAGGCTTGCAGAGCAGGCAGGGGTGGCAGCTAAACCCGGATGACAGCTCTTGCCTCCCTCCCTCCCACACTCGAGAATGTTAAACGAGGCTTCTTGATTCTGAGGCAAGCTCCTTTCTTGGTTCCCGAGACGTGAAATCAGGGCCTCCCCCCATGCCTTGTTCTGTCCCAGAACCCGCCTCGGCTCGCTGTCCTGGTTTCTCCCTGCAGGTGGGGCTAATGGCCCTGCCGTGGGCACCTGCAGGCCATGGCCTCGAGCCCTTGAGGCTCTGCGGTCTTGGCGTTTGTAGCCATTCGTGAGGTGACGCCCGTCCACACGCTGACACGATCCACACTCGAGTCATTTAAAGCTGGTGCAGTAGCTGCAGAGTGTTCACAGACCTTCGTCGGCTTGCCTTAAAGCTCGCGCTACTGGGTGTGTCTGGTGCTTGAACCTGTGAGTGTTTTTATATAAGCTGTGTCCCCCGTATTTAGATTATATATTTAGATTACAGTTCTCAGAAGTAGAGTTACAGGCTGAGTGTAGTCCTTGGCCATTGCCGTGGGCTCCTCCAAGAAGGACGTCGGATTTCTGTGACATCAGCAGATCCCTGTGTGCCCTGGCACTGGGCTGTTTTTGAGTGGGGATGTGTGTTTCTCTGTGCAGTGGTTCACCACTTTTGTTTTGTCGCTGGTGGCCACCGGCCACCGGCCCCCTGCCTGGCTCTGAGGGGCCATCGTTCAGCTTAAAATACAGGTTAAATTACGTTAGTATTTTGACAAGAGCCCAAAGCCTGGAAATTAGTCCAGGGACTGAAATGCGAGTTCTTGGCCTTCAGTGCTCATGTCTCCCAGGACCCATCGTGTTTCTCAAGGTGGTCACATTTTTGGCATCATCACCAGCCCCTGGATCTCCACCGGGTGTTGAGAAGCAGGTTGCCTGAGTCCGCATGTTCTGGAGAAGTTGCCCGTGAATAGAAGGGACGTGTCAGCAGAACCGGAAGACCGCGCTCCTGGTGGACAGAGCGTGCGTCCGCTCGTCCCGCGGGGGGGGAGAGTGGAGACGCAGCTTGGCACTGCGTGGTCACCTGCCTCGCAGCCACAGCCCACCACGGCCGGGCTCTGTCTGGCCCTACAGTGCTTTAATGTTTAAGCTTGAAACGCTTGCTGACGACATTAAAACCAGGAGGTTGCCCACCGCAGTGCCGCCTCTGGCAGAGCCCTGAGAGGCCAGCGGTCTGGCCGGGGCCGCGTCCTCCCCGCAGAAGCTCCTGGAGCTGAGCGGGCCCCCGCTGCCTCTCCCTGTCCTTTGTCCTTGTTTCAAGGTGCCCCTCTGAAGCACCATCCCACAGCTTTCACATGCATCTCCTTGGCCCAAGCTCGATCCCACGTACGGGCAGCTGCGAGGGGCCGTCCTCCCTGCCGGGCGCACTGCCTCCCTCTCTGAATAGAAGCAGCGTTCTGTGACAGAGGAGGGGAGGGAGATGAGTGTGGGTGAGTCATCATCATCATGCCGATTGGGGTGCTGAGGTGAGCTGAGCCACGTGGAGTTGGAAGTTTCTCTGAGGACGTTTTGGGAAAACTGTTCAACCAGCACTCTGGGGGTTCCCCTGAGAAACTGATTCTGGGTCTGGGACCGATTGCTAAAAGGAACCTGGAGGAAAGCCAAGGAACGAGGGTGTGTTATCAGGTCACAACAACCACCCGTGACCAGCCGAGATGGGGCACTGAGCGCTGCGGGATCAGGGATGGGAATGAGTGAGCCATTGAGATGCTACGTGTCCAGGAGCCGGTGCTGACGACAGAGGGGTAAGTGGCTCTGTCGTGGAGGAGAAGGCCCCTGCTGGCCCCTGCACAGCACCTGTTGGGGCTGGAAGTGTCGTGTCCCTGCCATATTGTGGGGCAGATGGAGTCAGGGAGGAACCCCGGGAATGCGGCCACGTGACATCTGTGCCTGCAGGGGGGACATCCCAGGAGGGCTGCAGTATCACCTGTGCAGGTTCTGCGGGGGCACATCCCTGAGCTTAATCCGGAGGAAGCACCAAACAAACCCCAAACGAAGGATGGTCCTTAACAACAAAAGACAAAGGCGGTGGAATGTTCCAGATGAAAGGGGACAGGCCCACTAGGATGCAGTCAGGACCCTGGACTGGATCCTGTGCAGGAGGGAAGGTGAGCTGAAGTTACTACAGTAAAGAACTTCCATACCTTCAGGAAGGAGACACTCACCGAAGTATTAGGGGTAAAGGGCCAAGATGATTCTGAAAAAATACTGTGTAATTTACCCCATATTATAAACTTACACACATAGAGTGAGAGCGTATGTGCAGACACACATACACGTGATAAAGAAAAGGCGTAGCATGTTAACAGTGGGTGACTCTAGGAAAAGGTATTCTTTGTACTTGAATAATTCTAGTAACTTGTAAGTTTGAAATTACTCTAAATAAAATGTTTTAAGAAACGAGATGGCAAATAAGCCCATGGAAAGATGCTCAACGTCGTTAGTCATTAAGGCAATACCAATTAAAACCATGGCGACATGTCACTTCACACTTAATTTGATTGGCTCCTGGAAAGAATCGACAGGAGCAGGGACTGGCGACAGTGTGGAGCTCCTGGAGCTCCCCTGCACTGCGGATGGGAAGGCCAAACTGTGCAGGCGGTTTGGAAAGCAGTTTGACAGTTTTTATAAAGTTACATGTGCACTTACCATGGGACCTAGCAATCCCACTGCTGGATACCTACAAAGGGGAAAGGAGACCACAAAGCCCTGCAGGCAGCCTGGTAGGTGGCCGCTGAACCCTGGAAACACCCCCCTGTCCACCCACAGGTGCGTCGGTCTGTGTCGGGGGTGACCCCCATGTGCACGCAGCATGGCTGAACACCGGGCCACTGCGCCCCGAGAAGAGCAGACCAAGAGACACAGACCAACGAAATGGCAAAGCAAGTGTCGGGCTGAGGGGGTCGCCGTCGAAAGGGGACTGCGAGCTTTGGGGTGTGGCTTGATAGCAGTGGTGGCTACGTGGCTGCATTTGTCGAAGCTCATAGGATGCTCCCTCAGAAGAGTGAATTTTACTGTGGGCCAGCTTACGCCTCCACAAACCTGATTTAAGAAAAAAAATAACAAAATGTTAAAAAATCAAAACCAAATGTTAAACCATCAGACTGTTTTATCAAAGATGTTACTCTTAGACCTGAATCCTTGAGCTCCATTCCAAGAACATTTCACGCATGTCCTCTTGATGCTGCACTCTGTATTATTCCACCTGAAACAGGAATGAAGTTCTGACCCACTAGCATGTGAATGGACCGTGAGGACATTGTGCTGAGTGAAAGAAGCCAGGCACAGGACACATAGCCTGTGGGTCTGTTTTTGGGAAATGTCCAGAGCAGGCAAATAAATGATTTGTTGCCAGGGCTAGGGGAGGGACAGAGTGGGGAGTGCCTGCTCACGGGCACGGGCTCTCCTTCTGCGGTGATGAGTGTTCTGGAACTAGATAGAGGTGGTGATAGCTCAGACTCCTGTGAACGCGCTCAATGCATTGAACTGTTCACCTTGAAATGGCTAATTTTATGTTAACGTGAATTTCACCTTACATTATTTTTACTGGGGTGCTGGGCTCATCTTGATGTTTATTGGGTCTGCAGAGTGCCCGTGCAGACTTGTTCTGTGGACACAAGAGGCCAGGGCAGCGAGGCCCACCAGGCTCCCTGTTTTCAGGGTCAGTCCCGTTGTGCCCCCGAGCTGTGTCGGGCCTGGATGTGTGTGTGGACCTGGCTGGGACACCCCGTGTGTGGTTCGTATGCGCAGGGACAGCAGCAGAGCCCCGGGGTGGGGATTGGGCTGACCCCACAGCGCTGTCACGGGCTGTTGGCCCGAGCATGGCTCTGTTCTGCCTGTAGCACTGGGTGATCCAGGTGAGGCGCTGACTTCTAGGTAGAGGTAATAGTGGGTATTTTACAGAGGTTGTGAGTACTAACGATACGTGTTAGAGAGATCTCGGCCATGATGACGACTAACGAAGATACAAGTAAAATGAGTCTAAAGGGTCTGCTGTCTCTGGAGATTTACAGTCGTCTCTCAGTATCCTCAGGGGATTGGTTCCAGAACCCAGCCCCCTCCCCCCCACCGAAGGATACAATGTCCGAGGGTGCTCTAGTCCCTTATATAAATGGTGTAGTGTTTGCATGTAACCTGCGCGTATCCTCCTGTTTACTTCACATCGTATACCGAATACAATGTAAATACTATGTAAACAGTTGCTGAAGTGTGACAAGTTCAAGTCTTGCTTTTTGGAACTTTCTGGAAATTTTTTTTTCCCAAATATTTTTGATCTGGAGTTGGTTGACTTCAGTGGATGCAGAACCTGTGGATACAGAGGGCCGACTTCCTCAGAAGTCGCTCCTGTAATGGTAAGAAGAGAATGTATTTCCCCCTTGGAAGGTTTCTGTTGCACTGGCGCAGTGATCTGCAGCTCTGTAAAGACGGGGCTCAGTGCTCGGCACTGGGGGCTCTGAGGGCCAGGTCAGGTCCGCGCGTGCAAACAGGAGACTACAGTTGGCCAGGAGCTGGCTAGACAGAGCATCTGGAAACAGAAGCTTCACCCTGAATGTAAACAGTGGCATTGGCAGGGTAGAGGTCATTCATCTGATCAGGTGGGCAGAGGGTGCTCAGAACCCCTGCCATCTCACCCCTGCCATCTTCACGCCCGCGTCCACCCAGGATGGTCAGAAGTGGGGGGACTTGCTTTTGTAATGTGCTGAGATGCTGACATTCACGCTGTGCTTGTGGTTTCCTGGAGGTTGTCTCCACTGCGTGACCCGCCCTCATCACTGCCCACGCCTCAGCCGCTCTCAGGGCTGGGACTTAGCTCTGCTCTGACCCTTTTGGACCCGGGCTCCGCAGGGGCTCTCCGTGGACTCGGGCAGCAGGGCTGGAGCTGGCAGCACCGCTCCCTGCAGCCCGTGAGCCGTGGGGCCGACTTCTTAGGACCTGTGGGCATGCAGTGTCTTCACAGATGTCGCCTGTGGGCCAGCTCCCGGTCCACTTTGTCAGGATTGCCCACTGGCCAATCAGCCTCTCCTCATGGTGCTCCCGTGAGGAAGGGCTGCTCTCACTGCTGGCTCTGTCATCTCTGTGGCACCTCCCTGCCCCTCTGGGCATGAGTGGGGGTTACGTCCCGTCTGAGAGTGGACAGAGTGAGGGAGCGTGGGCAGCCCTCCTGTCAGTTCTTGGCCAGTCAGTAAAGAGTTTCCCAATGAGCCGGCCAGTGACCACGGGGAGGGGGGTGGCCTGGGCCCTCCCTGTGTGGTCCCTGGGATGCATGTACTTGGCATCAGCTTCAGGCAATGCCCTGCCATTCTGCAGTCCCCGTCTCTGAGTTCTTGTGTCCCCCCGACTCCCCCCGTCCCTCACTGGGCTGCACCATGAGGCTGAGTGGGAGGTGAGTCACGTGCAGCGGTCGCAGGGCTGGGGAGCCCCTCTTGCAGCTGCCTGGCCAGGGAAGAGAGTGAGACAAGGCGCCTGGGCGTCTGGCTGGGGGGTAGTCGTTGTCAGGCTGAGTGCTTGGTCCCCCAGGTTCCAGGTCCCCCCAGCAGGCAGGAGACTGGGTGCTGCACTTGGAGGCGGGAAAGGCCAGCAGGAGGGAGGGGGATGAGCTAGCGGGGCCCGGGCAGGTGGATGTTGACAGAAGCTCCTGTTTGGGCTCAAGCTTCCCTCGGCAGCTCGGGAGATCGTGACGGGGTCTGGGTACCGGCGGATGGGGCAGCTCGGAGTGCTTGGAAATGCCCCCCTCTGGTCAGAGCGGGCTGGGGTTCTGGTGGCTGAGCGGTGCGGGTGCTGATGCCTTCGGGGGTCAGTGTCTTCTGAGAGGACCTGGGGGACAAGGACCACAGGCACCGCCCAGGCATAGCGGTGGAGAGTGGAACACTCAGAGCCTGGGGTCCGGACCCCCCCGCTGGGTCCCCAGTGCCACCTGCCCGACACTGACTGTGTCTCTGCCCTCGTGTGCCAGGTGAGCCTGAACAAGGTGGGCGAATACTGGTGGAGCGCCATCCTGGAGGGGGAGGAGCAAATCGACATCGACGAGATCAACAAGGAGCGCTCCATGGCCACAGTGGACGAGGAGGAGCACGCTGTCCTGGACAGGCTCACCTTCGACTACCGCCAGAAGCTGCAGGGCAAGCCGCAGAGCCACGAGCTGGTACGGGCCTTCCGGGGCCGGAGCGGGGAGGACGGGGCGTGCTGCTGCTCACTGCCTGGGACGGGGCGCCCAGGTGCAGAGCTGAGAGGTGTCGTCCACGGGGCCCCGGTAGTAGCGCGTGTTGCTAGCTGGCACGCTGGGGCCGTGCAGACAGCTCCCTCCCCTCAGCCCCTCCAGGACCCTCAGCACCGGAGGGGCAGTCAGGCCCGGCCCTGCCTCGGGGCCGGTGCGGGTTTGACCACAAAGGGCCAATGGGAAGAAAGTCCTTCCAAGTCACTTTTGAACGTCAGAAGCGTGAGAAGTGTGCGTGGCCGGCGGCTGTGGAGGGACGGGAGGGAGTTAGTGACTGGAGAGGAGGCTCGTGCCTGAGCCTGCGGTGGCAGAGAGGAGGGTTAGTTAGACGTGCACCGTCTTCCTTCTGCTTTAGTACTCCCAAGAGTGGCTCTGTGCAGAAGAGAGGGTTGCTTTTCTCAGGTTAGTTTTAGCTCCCAGTGTCCCACGTGAACAGCACCGGGAGTTTGAGCCATGGCACCACGGCCCATCTCCAAGGCTGCTCATGTGTCAGACACGAGGCCCGCCCTCCACCCCACCCCCAGTGCCATTCAGATTCTCAGGCGTCCTGTTTTGTCTCCCAGGGGCCTACTTTGTGGCTCCTGTGAGTGTTCTAGGCCTGGGGCCGTCGAGCGCCCCCGCCCACTGCCCACGTGCCTGTGGTCCTTCCTGCCCGTCTCATTCGGACCTTGCATGCAAACGGCCCACCTTGCTCCCTCGAGGGCCAAGGAGCCATGGAGGGGAGCGCTTAGTGAGGGCGTACTGCACGCAGGTTGGGTCGGGTTGGCTGGGTCACGGTCCCCGTTGCAGCACCCCTGAGAGGGGGGTCGAGGTTTAGAGGTCACAGCCCGTGTTCAAGGTCCCACAGCTGGTCTGGCAGCAGGGCTGGGGTTTGAACCCTGAGCAGGTTCCAGGCTTGTCTGTCACCCCTCCCCGAGTCTCTGAATCGCCTCTTGGTCTGGCTCCCTGACCCACCTGGGCTTTTGGGGCTAGAGGCCGGGACTACGGTTGACCATTGGATCATGGGCATCTGCTGGTCTTGTCTACGGAAACTGGCCCCTGGCTGTAATCGCTGAGCTCGCAGGGCACAGGACGCGGAGTGCAGCCCACCTCTGTGCACGTTTAGGCGGCAGTTTTATCCAGTTGTGCTGCATTTGCCTGTGGCCACCAGATGAAAGAGCACTCTGAACACTGGCCCGACGGGAGGGGACCTTGTGCAGCCATCGAAGAAAGTGTGGGTGTCGCTGCCCCGAAGCGGGCAGGCACCTGGCTGTGAGACCCAAGTGGGAAGCTGAGTCCCTGTTGATGAGCTCAGGGATGGGGCCGGCCGATCAAGAAGGATCTGAAGAAGAGCCTTGAAGACCCTGCAGTCTGATGGAAAGACCTCTATGGTTTGAGTCGAAAGGGATTCTGGAAGGGCTTGCCGTGTGCCAGGCAGCGTGCTGACCGTGAAGGGGCGTGAGTGCCTGGCTGGGTGCAGTGCCCCGCGGAGACCTTCAGCAGACACACAGGAGCCCGTGGCTGGTGGTGCAGGCGGCAGGACTCGGGGGTGACCCCTCGCCCAGCTGACCTGCTCCTGGACAGGCAGGGCCCTCCAGCTCGCCGCCCCTCGCTGGAGACAGTAGAGGACTGAGACCTCAGGGCCATGGTAGTAGAGGTGGGAGCACCAGCACTGCTGTCTGGGACTCCTCTGGGCTTAGCAGACATTCGGGAACCTCCCAGCTTCCACGTGGACCGTCCTCAGCACACGGGGCCTTGAGGGAAGCGCAGCGCGGGCAGCAGGATCTGGACCGAGAGAAGAGCTTTGGAGGCATGAGGAGCCAGTGGAGCCGGTGTGGCCGGGCGGTGAGGGAGCTGGACTTGGCGGTGCTGAAGCCACGGGCAGTCTCTGTAGTCCTCGGAGGACAGCGTCCCCAGGAGAAGAAGGAAATCGCGGCTGGAGAGTCAGCAGGACTGGCTGGTGGCTTCAGATGGGGGCTACGGGGAGGAGGGGCGGCTTAAGAAAGCAGGTGGTGGCCGTGAGGGGCCTGGGGCAGGACCAGCGCGGGCAGCGGGCCGAGGACCCGTGGAGCTGGAGCGTGAGGGCCCGTCAGACCGCCCGTGACGAGGCCGGTGCACGGGGACGTCAGGTGGGTCAGGGCTCACTCGGGAGACGAGGTGCTCAGATGAGGGGCACAGAGTGAGTTGAGAGACCGAGAAGGAGGGGGCGTCGGAGGGGACTTCAGAGGGGTAGGTGGGCAAGAGCTAGAGGAAGAGGGATGGGACGGAGGAGGAGGCCTGGCCCAGCAGGGCTGCCGGGAAGCACCGGAGTCAGGCTGGTGGGCGGGGCCGGCCTCTCTGGTCCCTTCTCCCCGGGGGGCGGCCTGCGGGCAGCACTGCCCACTCCTCCAGCGCTCTTCCCAGGGTCCCAGGCGTGTGTCATCTGTGCCGAGTTGGGAGTAATATGGATTAATCCCTGAGATGTACTGCCCATCTTTGATGTGTTTGCTGCTGCACCACGTAGGTTTAATAACAGGGAAGAGAAGGCCCCTGTCAGGAGGAGAGTCCTGCAGCCTCGCCAGATACCAGGAATTTTCCCCTCAGCTCAGTCTGTCAGCCTAGAGGCCAGAGGTGGGCAGGGCTTTCTGGCCCCGTGGCAGTGAGTCTCTCTGTTTCTCCTGGTCAGAAGGAAGGGGAGATGTTCCCAGCCTGATGCATTCGCAGGGAAGCACAGAGGGCAGACCTGGGGACCCGCGGGGAAGGAGGGCCTACAGCACTGCGAGGGACCTCCCTCATGGGCGCAGCCTCCTGCAGTGCCCTGGCCCAGGCCACAGTGCTTGGCCTGCTGCTGCCCCTGAAGGCTGGATGGTCCAGGCTGCCTGTGTGCTGGGATACGTGATCCAGCAGCTTTGACCTCTGCCCCGCAGGGGCTGCAGGTGTCGGTGACTGGTGGGTCCACAGCCAGACTTCCTGAGGTCTCTCTGAGTCACAGCCTGCGTCATTCCCAGACTATCTGAGGGTGCAGGCCTTGAGGCCACCAGCCTTCTCCCTGGGAAAGGGGAGCAGAGGACCCCTGTTTGCACCTCAGTCAGCCCTGTGGGCTGTAGCCCTCAGGCCATTTGGAGTTTGGACAGGTATTTCTGGTGAGAAGGGACAGCATCTGAGCCAGGAAGATGGCCGGTGCTTCGCTGGGGACAAGATGGGGGTGGAATCTGCATGTGGGGAGCACAGTCTTGCGGAGGGTCTGCTGTCACCCTGGGCAGGTCCTCTTCCGGAGGAAGCAGAGCAGAGTCCTGCTCTAGGACATGCGGGCCTGGTGACTACAGTTAACCTCTCTATTTTCTGTTTGTAGAAAGTCCATGAGATGCTGAAGAAGGGGTGGGATGCTGAAGGCTCTCCCTTCCGAGGCCAGCGATTCGACCCGGCCATGTTCAACATCTCCCCGGGGGCTGTGCAGTTTTAATGACCGAAGGAAAGGAAGCCCTCGCCGGCGGGGAGGTGGGGCCTCAGCCGCGGCCCTCGGCTCCCTCCTGCCGGGGACTCGCTTGTCTGGTTCACCCTTGCCATCCTTCTTTTCAAGGGTGAACCCGGCCTCCACGCTGGCCCTGCATCTCCAGACTGTTCTAGAGCAGGGCGGGGCTGCGTGGCTGCAGGGCGGGTGTTAGAGAGCAGGGGGTGTCCCGGCGGGTGCCCCACCTGGCCCGTTAGCCACTCCCTCCCTCCGCTTGCTGCTCTCGTGCTCTCTGCTTGCTGTGCTCACGCTTGGGGCGGGCGTGGGTGCTGCTCGCCTGTTGAAGCGCGGGCAGGGTTGTGTGGCCTGAGGGCCGGGCTTCTGGCCAGTCTGGGGAGAGCGCAGCCTTGCCCTCTTGCTGGGTGTGTTCACGTGTGGTCTTGCCCGCCTGCCTGTACGCGTTCACCGCCTGCCTCGGCCTCGTTGAGGAGCTGCGGAAACTGGGGTCCTGCCGCCGGATCTGGATGCTGGAAGAAAGTGTCTTGTGGCCTCAGGTGCAGGCACGGCAGGCTCTGTCCCTCTCCTGACCGGGCTGCTCTGCTCCCACCGGGCCTGGCACTTTTCTCTCGGGGGATCCGGTTCTTGTCTAAGTGAGCTGGGCCAGGCACCCTCAGGAGGCCCCGTGGTGTGTCAGCTGCTCAGTGCAGCCCTTGGTCCTTTCCTGGCTGAGGCCAAACTGCACCGCACAGAGCTCGTGGCTCTGCTCCCACCGCTCTCCCAGGACCCAGAGCCTGTGCCCTTCGCCAGGACTGTGGGGCTGCCCTTCTGGGCGGTTACCTTGCAGGTCTCTGCACCTCGTGAGCTCTGTCCTCTGGGCTGGGGGAGGAAGGAGCCCTGTCCGGGGGGCGTTCTTTCTGGAGACATCCCCCTTCAACTGCAGAGGTGGGAGCTGCTTCATCACAGTCTGTGGGGGCAGGTTTCTGGCTCACAGCGCCCTGTAGACACATCCCTGGGTCCCCAGGAAGCGTTTGCTTGCTCTGATGCCATCACAGGAGGTGTGGACACCAGGTGGCTGGGGGAAGCGCCACCACGGGGGCACAGGGCCACAGGGCCCTGCTGTTTGCACTTGTCACCGAGGCTGCTCATGGAGCTGCTGGAGGCCCCTCTGCAGCACCCTCAGGATTTGCACACCTGTCCCACGTAGTGAAAGGCCTCACTGGCACATGTCTGTGAGAGAACCATTCTCAACACGCCTCTGTCTCCTCCTCCCCTCCGCCACCCCCGTGGGGTCTTCTGCCGTGACCAGGTGGGGTGTGGTGCCTGCACCTCAGCTATTTGGGAGACTTTGGGAGCTGTGGACTCGGTGGTCAGTTTTCTTCCTTTTGCCCGATTTGATTTTCAGTGTTGCGTTTCTCCCCACCCGCCCGCTGTAACAGCAGCTCGCAGGCATCTGGGAGTGCCGGGCTTCAGGGGAGGGAGTGCTCGGTCGCCCTTGCCGTCTTGTGGGAGACCTCTGCCCCTCGCCGCCGGCCTGGGCTCTGGAGCCTGTGCACTCTGCCTGTTTTCTCTCTTCAGACCCGGCAGCAGCAGTTTGGCCCCTGAGCTCCGTCAGCTGAGGTCCAAGGAAGTGGGGTGCACGCCTGCGAAATCACCCTGTCTCTGGTGTTGGTTTGCAATAAATCTGTATTTAAGCACTTGTGGGTCTGTGTGTGATGTTCGTTGCCAAGACAGTTCTCATTGTGTGGACATTACCTGAATTCTAGCCCTGAGGCCCGTGTACACAGCAAACGCCAAAATGGGAAATTCCTAAATATCTCCCAAAGGTGTTTCTCATCCAGCCCGCATCCTGGCGAGACTTCACACAGGTTTCAGAAATCTAATAAGCTTTTGGTCAGGAGAAAAGATTGTAGCTCTAGAGCTTGCGTGCATTTCCAAACAGGAGTCAGAAGGCTTCAGCCCGAGGGTCCTCCGTGCTGCATTTACCTGCCCGGATTCCGGAACGCTGGGCTCACGAGTCTGCCTGCACCCGCTCCGGACGTAACAGGTGTGTGACACTTCCCCTGCCTCAGTCACATGGCAGCCTCTCCAGAACCCCCTGCCCGTTCCCCCATTCCAGGCGCCATGCTCGGTGGGCAGGACCTGGTGAGCATATCTTGATAAGCATTTCTGGAATGAGTGAAGAATGTGCAGAGGGCTCAACAGTGGAATTACCAAGCAAACTCCAAACTCCCAGGGCAGAAATAATCTGCCAGGAGGGAGAGGCACCATCTCTCAACAGTTTGCCTCCAAAGTGTGCGGGAGGGAGAAGAGTCAGGAGTAGTCTATGTGCCAGTGTGTCCAGGAAGTGGCAGCTGCCTTACAAAGACCTGACCACCCAGAACACAGTCTGGGGAACAGACCCAAACCCCGCTCCAGTCTGCTGCCCAGATGGCCAGCTGGCAGCAGGCTCAGCCCAGGTTGGACGACTTGTTTCTGTGAATGAAGAGTGGTGTGTGGACTCGGACTCGCCAGTCCTCGGTAAGTGCTCTCTCCGTCTTGGTCAGAGGGCAGGCGCCAGAGCAGAGCTCCTGCCCCCGACAGTGGCGCACATGTGGGACTGGTCCCCCGTGGTCTGGGAGTCGGGTGGTTCAGCCTGGCCGCTGCTATGCATACCTTTCCTGGACACCAGGTTGGCAAGCTCTCGCTCAGCTCCCTGATGCCTCCGTGGACATGGTTAGGAATCCTGAGGCCTCTCCTTCAGGTCCCTGTCACAACTTCAGGGGCAAGGAAAAATTAATATATTCTGTAATCTCAGACTCAGCTCACCCCTCAGCCAGTCCGCACGAGCATGGTTTTATCTGGTCTATTCTGTCTTAACGTCCTTGGTTTTATTCTTTACAACTGAAGGTTGGGTCACCGGCTTGCCTTCAGAGGGAAGAAAGGACCGTCGGGTGCCAGCTGGGGGTCTTAGATCTGCCCTCCCCTCTTAACCCGGGTCCCTGAGCTGGACACCACTCTGCTGTCCTAGCCCCACTCTGCAGGCTCTGGCACCTGCTGCTGCCGGCGTGGGGAGGGCGGGGCTGGGGTCACGCACTCCAGCCCACACTGGGAGAGTCTGGCGACTGTGACTCAGACTTGGTTGGGCCGAGAGGGGCCAGCCTGGTGGAACAGGAGTCACGCCAGCTGTGGACAGAGAGCCAGTGGGCCTGACGCGGCCATCCTCCTGCAGGGCAGGCCCGAGCCTGTCCCCTGGAGATGGAGGCCCTCGTGAGAGAGGTACCTGGACCCGAGAGTGAGTCAGGGCTTCTCCAGGGAGCTCGGGCCAGGCCTTCCACCACCTCTGTCCTGGTTCCTCCTGGGAGGGATCCTAGGCTTTTTGGCCAGCGCTGGATGGGGCATTAGGGACATTTTGGTTCAAACCCCCACTGTGCAGTGGTCACAGAGGAAGTGTCACCCCCGAGGCGTGAGCTGGGCCCCCGCTCCTGGCCCCATTCCCAGCGTCACCCCGGAGATGGCCTGGCCCTGGCTGATGCTCTGCAGGTGGATGATGGAAGGAGGGGGGAAGGCCCCCAGCATTCGCCTGCTGAAACCCTATCAGCCCAGACATGGCAGAGGAGGACCCTGAGGGCCGGCTAACTCTGGACAGGGCCACCGGAGGTCACGGTGAAGCAATGGCGCAGCAGGGGTTTGGGGGAGGTCCCTCCTGCAGGGATGGGGAGCCTGCTCCTTGAGGGGCTGGGTAATCGGTAAGCTGCCCAGGTTATGACCTTGCAGGGACCGGGGTCAGGAGCGTTGTGTTACGGTTAGGGTTAGGGCAGTGTCCCCTGGTGGGCCTGGACTTGGGAAGACCGCCGAGCTGCAGCACGGGAAGTCTGAGGCCCCAAAGATGGTGTGCCTGGCCCACACAGCGTCTCACAGAGGGTTTGGGGTTAACAAGAGGCCAGGGAAGGGCTGCAGAGCGGAGACTTCAGGTGGGGAAGCTGCCAGCAGCCTCAATGACCACCTGTCAGGGCTGGGCCGGTGCGGAGGGCGCAGGGGCAGGAGACCACGGGCCAGGGTGCAGGGTGCTGGCAGAGGGCGAAGGATAGCAAAGGGAAGTGGAAGCAGGGGCAGGAAGGAGGGGAGAGGACGTGCCCTGCTGGGCCCTGTACATCCTGTGTGTCCTCAAGGTGAACAGCCCCATCCGTGTCTGGGAGCGCAGAGCACCAACACGGGCCACCCCTAGTCTCCCAGGTGCAAGGTTTGTGCCAACTCCTCGGGGAGCCCTTAACCCTTGGTCAAGGGGGAGGCAGGCGGTGTTTCTGGAGCATTCCACTGCAGTGTGTTGGACTGGACAGCATCAGCACATCCTGGGTACCCCCTCGGACTCTGTGGATCAGCACCTCCCGGCGCCAGTCCCAGGACGGCGCACCCGGTGTTTACGAGGGATGTAGACAGCGTGGCCTCTGGAACCCCCAACTTCCTGGCTTAGTGACCCATATAAAGCACAGAGATCTGGGGCGGGCAGGCCTGAGGAGGGACTCGGCAGGCCAGGTGGAGCCCACAGCACGCCCGCATACCCCAGGGCCTGGGGCCAGGGATGGGGGAGTGAGCGTCCAGTGAGTCCAGGTCTTGAAGGCCAGGGTCATGCCTTGGATTTCACCCCAAATTCCTGAGGATTCGAGCAGGGAGAAGCTTCTGATGTGTGCTGAAGAGGAGCAGGCTTGGGGAAGGGGAGTGGGTTAGGGGTGGGTGGCGGCCAGGCCCCTTAGAGCCCTCATCAGCTTCTGCATCTTACCTGCCTCCCTTCCTCCCTCCTTTACTACCCACCCCCACCCCCCAATCCTCCCTCCTTACTTCCCCGCCTGACCCACCTGGTCCCAGCTCACTTCACATGGTCCCAGGATCCTGGCCCATGGCCTGCTCCACCAGGAAACTTGAAACCCTGTGCTGGCGGAAGGTGCAGGCCTGGGCCCAGGTGTGCAGGGTGACAGGTCCTGAAAAGGCACCTGTTGACCCCTCCAGGGGCATCATAACCCCATGGATCCCCCTAGCTTGCCCCCCTCTCACCATCCCCTCCATGCCTGGAGGTGCACCTGCGGGTCTCCCCAAACTTGCCCCAGGCTGGAGGCCACCACTGGGAGGTGGAGGGTGCCTGGCTCCTTGTGCCTCAGCTTCCTCAGCTGCAGAATGACCCATGCTTGCGAAGGGCCTTTGGTGCCTGCAGCCCCTCTGGGATACCACCCCATGGGGGGTCAGCAGTGGGGCAGGGGAGGAGTACCGCCTGCCACCCCTGGCCTCCTGGAGCCAAGCCTCCTGCCCACCCTGCACCTGCAGATCCCCCCACTTCTCCTGGCCTTGGCTGGCCCCTCACGATTGCCTTCAGAGACCCTGACAAAGGTCACCACCCTGCCCTCCTTCAAGGAGCCCCAGCCCTGGGAGGACAGTCCCTGGCCAGGCCCCCTCTGCTCCCCTCTTAACTCTGTTCCATTTCTCTCCCCACCCCTCCCCCCTCTGCTCCTCTCCCCCCCTTCCTCCGTCCCACTCCCCCACCTCCAATTTTCTCTCCTCTCTCCCCTCTGCTTTCATCTCCCCTGTTCCCATCCCTCTTTCCCTCCTCCCTCTTTTCTCCTCCCCACTTCCTCAGGCCTCCCTCCCTCTCCTGACCTCAAGGTGGGAAGGTGACCTGGTAGCCAGGGCAGTCAGGAGGTCCACATCCTTTAACATGTTTATTGTGGTAAAATATGCATAACACAAAATTTACCATCTTAACGATTTTGAAGTGGCATTAAGTGCATTCACCTTGGTGTGCAACCATCACCACCGTCCATGTCCAGAACTTTTTCATCTTCCCAAAGTGAAACTTCATACCCATTAAAATATTTTTAAAGGACTTCCCTGGTGTTCTAGTGGTTAAGACTCCGCGCTTCCACTGCAGGGGGCGCGGGTTCGATCCCTGGTCGGGGAACTAAGATCCCCGATGCTGCATGGCGTGGCCAAAAAAAAAAATTTTTTTTTTTAAAGTTCATTGCCGGTATTGGAAATGAGAGAAGTCTCAGTTTCCTGGCTCTCCTGAAAGCTTGGGAGCCCAGGCAGATGGGATCCAGGCAATGGCTGTAGCAGGTGGGCAGTCAGATACTGCAACCCCAGCACTCTGCACTGCCCACCACGGGCTCCCTCTGCATCCAGGCATTGGAAGTGGGGGGCAGAAGAGTTTGTGTCAGAGTGCTGTAATGATGGAAGGACGTGACTAGCAGTTGCAGGTGGAGGGGACCGTGGGCCAAGGAATGCAGGTGGGGTCTACAAGCTGGAAAAGGCAAGGAAGAGGATTCTCTCCCAGAGCCTCCACAAGGACACAGTCTCGCCCCACGAGACCCATCTGGGGCTTCTGACTCCCAGGACTCTGAGAAAGTAACTGTGTTTTTTTAAGCTACTAAATTTGTGGTAATTTGTTAAAGCAGCAGTAGGAAATTAATACAGGCACTGTCAATATTTTGTACTTTAACCAGTTTAATAGGTGGGTGCTGGTATCTTATCGTGATTTAATTTGCATTTTTCCACTGGCTAACTATGGTAGACATCTTTTCATGTGCCTTTTGCCATCTATATATCTTTGGTGAAATGTCTGTCAAGTGTGTTTCTCATTTCCTAATTGGATTGATTGTTTTAACATTAAGATTTAAATTTCTAAAATATATTCTAGGTAAAAGTCCTTTGCTGGATATGTGATTTGCAAATATTTTCTCCCAGTCTGTGATTAATCTTTTTATCCTTTTACCATAGTCTTCCTCAGAGCAAAAGTTTTTAATGTTGATGAGGTTTAATTTATTAAAAATGTTTTTATGAATCATGCTTTTGGTATCAAGTCTAAAAAATCTTAATGTAGTCCTAGATCTCAAGGATTTTCTATTTTTTTTCTAGAAGTTTTATAATTTATGTTTTACATTTAAGTCCATGATCCATTTTGAGTTAGTTTTTGTATGAAGTGTGAGGTATAGGCTGAGGTTCTTATTTTTACCCCCTGGTGGCTCCAGCACCATTTATTGAAAGGGCTATCATTCCTCCATTGAATTGCTTCTGCTCCTTCATCAAAAATTAATTGGACGTATTTCAGTGGATCTATTCTGGGTTCTCAGTTCTATTCCATTGAGTTATGTGTCTACCCCTCCATCAATACCACACTGTCTTGAGTGCTGTAGCTATATGGTCACCTTTGACATTGTGAATCTTTTTCTCTTTTATACTTGTTTTGGTTATTCTAGGATCTTTCCCTTTTCATATAAATTTTAGAATAAGCCTGTCTAGACTACAAAAAATCTCATTGGGATTTTGGTAAGAATTGCACTAAACCTGTAAATCAATTTAAGAAGAATTGACATCTTTCCTATGTTGAATCTTCCAATCCATGAATGTGGTATGTCTTTCCAAGTATTTACATCGTTGATCTCTTCATCAGCATTTTGTAATTTTCTTCATATAGATTCTGCATGTGTTTTATTAGATTTGTACCTAAGTATTTTTTTTAACATCTTTATTGTAGAGTATAATTGCTTAACAGTGGTGTGTTAGTTTCTGCTGTATAACAAAGTGAATCAGCTATATGTATACATATATCCCCATATCCCCTCCCTCTTGCGTCTCCCTCCCACCCTCCCTATCCCACCCCTCTAGGTGGTCACAAAGCACCGAGCTGATCTCCCTGTGCTATGCACCTGCTTCTCACTAGCTATCTATTTTACATTTGGTAGTGTATATATGTCAATGACATATGTACTTAAGCACTTTGTATTCTTTAGGTCAGTTGTAAATGGTATTGCATCTTTTATTTTCCTCTCCTCTTGTTCGTTTTCAGTATATAGAAATGAAATTGGCTTTTTTTTTTAACATCTTTACTGGTGTATAATTGCTTTACAATGTTGTATTAGTTTCTGCTGTATAGCAAAGTGAATCAGCTATACGTATACATATATCCCCATATCCCCTCCCTCTTGTGTCTCCCTCCCACCCTCCCTATCCCACCCCTCTAGGTGGTCACAAAGCACTGAGCTGATCTCCCTGTGCTATGCAGCTGCTTCCCACTAGCTATTTATTTTACATTTGGTAGTGTATATATGTCCATGCCACTCTCTCACTTCATCCCAGCTTACTCTTCCCCATCCCTGTGTCCTCAAGTCCATTCTCTATGTCTGCGTCTTTATTCCTGTCCTGCTCCAGGGTTCTTCAGAACCATTTTTATTTTTAGATTCCATATATATGTGTTAGCATACGGTATTTGTCTTTCTCTACAACTCAATTTCTTTAATGGTTATGGGACTATTCAGGTTATTATTTCATCTTGTCTGAGTTTTGGTAGTTTGTAATTTTTGAGAAATTGGTCCATTTCTTCTAAGTTGTCAAATTTATGTGTATAAAAGTGTTCATAGCATCCTCTCATGATCCTTTTAATGGTTGTAGGATCTGTTATGATATCCCCTGTTTCATTTTCGATATTGGTAATGTGTGTCTTTTCTCTTTTTATCTTGTCAATCTTAGAGTTTTATTAATTTTATTGATTTTTTTTTTAAGAATCAGCTTTTTATTTCATTTATTTTCTCTGTAGTCTTTGTGTTTTTTATTTTGTTTATTTCTGCTCTTATCCTTTGTATTTTCTTCCCCTTCCTTTGGGTTTATTTTTCTCTTCTTTTTACTGGTTTCTTGAGGTAGGAGCTTAGGTAATTAATTTGCAGTTTTTCCTCTTTCCTCATGTACGCATAATGCTATAAATTTCCCTCTCAGCACTACTTTAGCTGCTTCCAACAACTTTTTTTTAAATTCAGTTTTCTATGTCTTACTTTTCTTTGAGACTTTCTCTTTCAGATATGTTGTTAAATTTCCAAGCAAGTGTTTGTAGAGTTTCCTACAAACTCTTGTCTTTCTACTGATTTCTACTTTAAATCCATTATTGTCAGAGGGCATACTCTGTGTGATTCAATTCCTTTAAATTTGTTAAAGTTTGTTTTATGACCCAGGATATGGTCTGTCTTGGTGGGTGTCAGTGGGCACTTGAAAAGAATGTGTATTCTGCTGTTGTTGGGTGTAAAGTGTGTTCTATAAGTATTAATTCCTGTTGGTTGATGGTGTTGTTCACTTCTTATATCCTTGTCCATTTGGTAGTTTTATCAATTGCTGAGAGTCCTCAACTTTATTTTTTTTTTTTTTCAGCTGTGCCATGTGGCTTGTGGGATCCTAGTTCCCCAACCAGGAATTGAATGTGTGCCCTTGGCAGTGAAAGTGTAGAGTCCTAACCACTGGACGGCCAGGGAATTCCCTGAGAGTCCCCAACTTTAATTCTGGATTTGTCAATTTCTCCTTTCAGCTCTACCAGTTTTGCTTCATGCATTTTGAAGCTCTGTTGTTTGATACATACACATTTAAGATTGCTATACCTATTTGGTAGATCTTTTTATCATTAGGTAAAGTCCATCTCTGTCCCTAGTAATTTTCTATGCTCTGAAGACTGCTTTATCTCAACTTAATATAGCCACGCCTGCTATATTAATATAAATAATAAAAATAATAAAAAGTATATGTTTTGATTAATGTTTACATGGTATACTTTTCCCATCCATTTATTTTCATTATATTTTGAACTGAGTTCCTTGTAGACAGTATGTAGTTGGGGGCATGTTTTTTTAATCCATTCTACCAATCTCTGTCTTTTAATTGGTGTATTTAGACCATATATAGTCAATTATTGGTATGTTAGGCTTTTATTTGTTATTTAAATTTTATGTTTTTTCCCTTTGTTTCTCATTCCTCTGTTTCTTTTTCCTTGGCTTTCTTTGGATTTCTTGAACCTCTTTTAATAATTCCACTCTGATTTATTTGTAACATTTTTTAGTATATTGCCTTGTATACTTTTATTTAGTGATTGCACTAGGTATTTCCATATACGTATATAACTGGTCACAGTCCATTGGTGTTGACATTTTATCACTTTGAGTGAGTGTAGACACTTTTGTTAATGGCTCTTTATCCTTCCAAATTTTAAAACACAACTGTCTTCAGTACTTCCTCTACGTTGAGGAACCACATTAGATGGTATTAGGATTTTTGCTTTAGCCATAAAATGTGATTAAAGAAATTCATGAAGTGAAGTAGTCTATTGTGTTCATCTTTATTTACTTTTTGGCCACACCACGTGGCTTGTAGGATCTTAGTTCCCTGACCAGGGATCTAACCTGGCCTCCGGCAGTGGAAGCACAGAGTCCTAACCACTGGACCACCAGGGAATTCCCTGTTTATATTTGTCCTTTCCATTGTTCTTTTCTTGAAGAAGTTTCCAGCCTTCTTTTGTTATTATTTTCTATTTGGAGAGCTTCCTTTAGCCATTCTTTAAAGATAGGTCTGATAGCAACAAATTCTCTTAGTTTTTCTTCATCTAGGAATATCTTTATTTCCCCTGCATTCCTGAAGGATAATTTCACTGGATTTTGCAATTGACTATTCCTTTCTTTGTGCACTTGAAAAATATTGTGCCACTCACCTCTGACCACCAGGGTTTCCAGTGAGAAATCTGCTATCATTTGAATGGTATTCCTCTATTATAAATATATCGTTTCTGTCTGGCTATTTTTAAGATTTTCTTCTTTGCTTTTAGCTTTCAGAAGTTTAATCATGATGTATCTTGGTGTGGGTCTCTTTAGGTTTTTCCTATTTAGGGTTTTCTCAGCTTCTTGAATCTGTACATTTATGTCTTTTGTAGGAATTGGGATTTTTTTGAAGACCTTATTTAATTACTTTTTCAGCCCCTCATTCTTTCTCCCTGCCTTCTGAGATGATATGAATGATATGATGTGAATGTTGGATCTTGTGTCATTGTCCCATAAATCTGTGAGGCTCTGTTCATTTTATTTTTCAGTCTGTTTTCCTCCTGTTGTTCAGAATGAGTAAATTCTATTGATCTTTCTTCAAGTTTACTGATTCTATATCCTCTGTCATCTCCAGTCTACTAGAGAGTTCATCCAGCAAAGTTTTTAATTTGGTTAGTATATTTTTCAGTTCTATAATTTTTTTGTTTTTTTTAAAATAAATTTATTTATTTTATTTGTTTATTTTTGCTGTGTTGGGTCTTCGTTGCCACGTGTGGGCTTTCTCTAGCTGCGGTGAATGGGGGCTACTCTTCGTTGCAGTGCGTGGGCTTCTCATTGTGGTGGCTTCTCTTGCTGCAGAGCATGGGCTCTAGGTGCGCGGGCTTCAGTAGTTTTGGCGCCTGGGCTCAGTAGTTGTGGCACGTGGGCCCTAGAGTGCAGACTCAGTAGTTGTGGCTCACGGGCTTAGTTGCTCCACGACATGTGGGATCTTCCTGGACCAGGGCTTGAACCCATGTCCCCTGCACTGGCAGGCGGATTCTTAACCACTGCGCCACCAGGGAAGTCCCCTATACTTTTTACTTTATAGAAAATATTTATTTTTTAAAAATTTATTTTATTTAAATTAAAAAAAAATTTCTCCAACCCCTAACCCCACCTCTGGCAACCACCAATCTGTTCTCTGTATCTATGAGCTTTTTTTTTTTTTTAAAGGTTCCACTTATAAGAGACATTATATGGTATTTGTCTTCCTCTGTCTGACTTATTTCACTTAGCATAATGCCCTTGAGGTCCATCCATGTTGTCACAAATGGCAAGATGTCATTCTTTTTTATGGCTGAATAATATTCCATTGTATGTGTATACCACAATTTCTTTATCCATTCATCCAGCAGTGGGCATTTAGGTTGTTTCCATGTCTTGGCTACTGTAAATAATGCTGCAATGAACATGAGGGAATATATATCTTTTTGTGTTAATGTTTTCATTTTCTTTGGATGAATACCTAGAAGTGGAATTGCTGGATCGTATGGTACTTCTATTTTTAATTTTTTGAGAAGTTTTCATACTGTTTTCAATAGTAGCTGTACCAATTTACATTCCTACCAACAGTGCACAAGAGTTCCCCTTTCTCCACATTCTTGCCAACACTTGTGTTTCTCCTCTTTTTGATAGTAGCCTTTCTAACAGGTGTGAGGTGATAGCTCATTATGGTTTTGACATACATTTCCCTGCTGATTAGTGATGTTGAGCACCTTTTCACATACCTATTGGCCATCTGTATGTCTCCTTTGAAAAATGTCTATTCAGATCTTCTGCCCATTTTTAAATCGAACTTTTAAATTTTTATTATTTATTTTTTTTTATTGCTATTGAGTTGTATGAGTTCTATATATATTTTGGATATTAACCCCTTATCAGACGTTTGACTTGCAGATATTTTCTGCCATTCAGTAGGTTGCCTTTTCATTTTGTTGATGGCTTCCTTTGCTTTGCAGAAGCTTTTTAGTTTGATGTAGTCCTGGTTCCAGTAAAAGACTGTGACTTAGGAAGATCCTAAACACCCCTCCTCCCACAGAAACACTGACTCTACAACTATATATGGAACAATTTCCCCTTAGAAAAACCTAAGGGCTGGCTGAGTGATAACTGTACTCAGCAAATGAGAAGAAAACCACATCGAAGTGCGTAGGAGTGGCTGGGAAGGAACTCAAAACCTGGAGCTTCTCTCTGATGAGAGGTGCCCACATCAGGCACTCCAGCTTTTAAGACATGCACTTGAAAGACGAGCCCCTAAAACATTTAACTTTGAAGACCAATGGGGCTCACATCCCTAGACCCACAAGACTGTAACAATATGAGTGGCGACTCTTATAAAGGGCTTGTGCACTTGGACCCACACACTCTAGGGCCCAGCTCACAGGCAACTGATCACACCTAGACTTCAAGTGAAGAAGGCTCATCTGCTTATATTAAAGCATTGGCCTGAGAGGCAGGCATCTAATTTAACACACACATCTTAAGAGCCTGCTAGAACACTTTCTGGGGATGGAGACTGGTGGCACTCTGTGCTTTCCCTTTGCCACTCTCCAGAGCACCAGTATGTCCTGGAAGGGAACTTCTACACACATCTGATTTTTGTGGCTGCTGCCGAGGGGATGCCTCTTGATCACCTGGCTCTGGAGGTCAGAAGAGCTTGTGTTCCTCGTCCCACAGGACTGTAGTAACTGGCGTCACCCAGAAAGGAGCTCATACCCTTGTCTGGTGCCCTGATTTTTGTGACTGCTTCCAGGAGACACATCTATTGATACATTGCCTGGCTTTGGCGGCCAGTGGGGCGTACACTCGTGGGTCTCACAGGACTGTAAGCAATGGAGAAGGAGTTCTTAAACAGCCATCCTCAGACATAGCAAGAAGTAACAGACCCAGGAGCTTTGTCTTTCTATGAAGAAGGCCTATTGGCTAATCATCATGACTGAGGCCTGAGGGGCAGGCTTCTAATTAGGTATGCATCTAGGGGCTAATTATAATCTTTTCTAGAGACCTCAGAGGGTGGATGTTATCTTTCTGCTTATCCTCTGCCATGCTACAGAGTGCCATGTCTTCTGGAGGGGATCTTTACCTGCATTGGTGCCCTGGTTTTTTGGTGTGGTGCCCATTTTTCGGCGGCTGCCACCCAGGAAACACCCCTTGATCACCTGGTTCTGAGGACCAGGAGGGCTTGCATTCCTGAGTCCCACAGGACTGTGGCAACTGGAGACACGGTTCTTGGCAGGCTGCCACCCCCGGGGCACAGTGGACTGAGGCATACCCTCCAGTCTTTCTGTGAAGAAGCTTTCTTCGCTTATCTTAGAGCATCAGCTTGAGGGGCAGACTTCAGGTTTGGCACACAGTTAGTGGCTTATAGAGCCACTCTCAAGGAGTGTAAGCTGTTGACACCATCTTGGCGCTCTCCATCTGCCTTGCTCCAGCTCACCGGTATCACCAAGAAAAGAGCTATGCTCATCAGGAGCCCTGATTTTTGTAACTGTGGCCCAGGGGGTAACTCCAGATCACCTGGCTCTGGTGGCTAGCAGGGCTTACACTTACAGTTCCACAGGACTGTGTATATTTGCATACTTTAAAAGCTGCTGCCTAAAGGTCTGACTTCCAGTCAGCATGAGCATGAATCTAGGTACTGAGATCCTCTTCTTTGGGACATTGACAGGTCTTGGCACATTCTTAACTACTGGGAGCTATTAAAAATAGAATAGGCTGTTTGGACAAGTACAATATTTGAGGGAAAATCAAGAGTTGGGGCAGGGTTGAACAAGTTTTATCTTCTAGACAAGGTTACTCCTTCAAGCCTGGGAGAGGTGGTGGTTTCATCTACTGGATAGAAACCTACACAAAGAGTCAAGCAAAATTAAGAAACAGAGGAATAGTTTCCAAATGAAAGAACAAAATAAAAACCCCAGAAAACTTTAATGAAATAGTTAAATGATACTTAATTATTTACCTGATAAATAATTATCCTGGTAAAGAGTTCAAAGTAATTGTCATAAAGATGCTCACTGAACTGGGGAGAAGAATGGATAGACACAGTGAGAATTTCAGCAGAGATGGAAAGTATAAGGAAGTACCAAGTAGAAGTAATGGAGCTGAAGAATACAATAACTGAACTGAAAAATACACCAGAGGGTTCAACAGCAGACTAGATGAAGCAGAAAAAACAATCAGTCAACTTGAGGACAGGGCAGTGGAACTCACCCAATTAGAGCAGGAAAAAGAAAAAAGAATGAAAAGAGTGAAGGTAGCTTGAGGGAATTATGGGACAACACCAGATGGACTAACATTCGTGTTATAGGAGTCCCAGAAGGTGAAGAGAGAGAGAAAGGGGCAGAAATCTTATTGAAAGAAATAATGACTGAAAAGTTCCCTAACTTGGGGAAGGAAACAAACATCTGGAGCCAGGAAGCCCAAAGACTACCAAAAGAGAGGAATCCAAAGAGACCCACACCAAGCACACTATAATTAAAGTGTCAAAAGTTAGAGAATTTTAAAAGCAGCAAGAGAAAAACAACTTGTCACATACAAGGGAACCCCCATAAAACCATCATTAGATTTTTTTTTTTTTTTTAGCATACACTTTGCAGGCCAGAAGGGAGTGGCATGATATATTCAAAGTGATGAAAGAACAAAAAAAACTTCCAACCAGGAATACTGTACCCAGCAAAGTTACCATTCAGAATTGAAGGAGAGATAAAAGAGTTTTATGGACAAGCAAAGCTAAAGGAATTCATCACCATTAAACTACCCTTATAAGAAATGTTAAAGAACCTTCTTTAAGCTGAAAGAAAGGCTGCTAAGTAGTAACAAGGACACATATGAAAGTATAAATCTCATTGGTAAAGGTAAATATACAGTAAAGGTAGTGGTTTGATTACTTATAAAGCTAGTATGATGATTAAAAGACAAAAGTAGTAATAATGAGTATAGTAATTAGCTAAGGGATACATGAGATTAAAATATGTAAAATGTGACATCAAAAACATTAAGCAGGGGGTGGAGAGGAGTAGAAATGTTGAGTTTTAGAATGGGCTCAAACATAAGTTATCAACTTAAAATAGACTGTTACAAGTTGTTATATGTAAGCCTCATATAACCAGAAAGCAGAAATCTACAGTAAATACACAAAAGATAAAGAGAGAGGAATATAAGCATACCACAAAAGAAATCAAGTCACAAAGGAAGAGGAAGAAGAAGAAGAAGGAAAAGAAGAGGAAAAAGAAGAAGGAAGGAAGAGACAGGAACTGTAAAAATAACCAGAAAACAATTAACAAAATGGCAATAAGCATATACCTATCAATAATTACCCTATATGTAAGTAGGCTAAATTCTCCAATCAAAAGATTTAGAGGGCTTCCCTGGTGGCGCAGTGGTTGAGAATCTGCCTGCCAATGCAGGGGACATGGGTTCGAGCCCTGGTCTGGGAAGATCCCACATGCCATGGAGCAACTGGGCCCGTGAGCCACAACTACTGAGCCTGCGCGTCTGGAGCCTGTGCTCCGCAACAAGAGAGGCTGCGATAGTGAGAGGCCCGCGCACCGCGATGAAGAGTGGCCCCCGCTTGCCACAACTAGAGAAAGCCCTCGCACAGAAACAAAGACCCAACACAGCCATAAATAAATAAATTTAAAAAAAAAAAAAAAAAAAAGATTTAGAGTGGCTTAATGGATTAAAAAAAACAAGACCCATCTATAGGCTACCTACAAGAGACTCACTTTAAATGTAAGGACACATCAGGCTGAAAGTGAAGAGATGAAAAAAGATATCCCATGCAAATGGAAACCAAAGGAAAGCTGGAATAGCTATACTTGTATCAGACAAAACAGAGAATAAAAGTCTGTAATGAGAGATAAAGAAGGGTGTTACATAATGAAAAAGGGGCCAATCCAACAAGGGGCTATAACATTTACATATGCACTGAATGTGGAAGCACCTAAATATGTAAAGTAAATATTAACAGGCCTAAAGGGGGGAATAGACAGCAACACAATAGTAGTAGGGGACTTTAATACCCAACTTACATCCAGACAAAATCAATAAAGAAACATTGGTCTCAAACAACATGTTAGAGCAGATGGACTTAACATATTTATAGAACAATCCATCCAAAAGCAACAGAATACACATTCTTCTTAGGTGCACATGGAACATTTTACAAGATAGCTTGTATGTTAGACTGCAAAACAAGACTTAATAAATTTAAGAAAATTGAAATCATATAAGCATCTTTTCTGACCACAATGGTATGAAACTAGAAATTAATTACATGAAGAAAACTGGAAAATTCATAAATATGTGGAGACTAAACAACATGCTACTGAACAACCAATGGGTTGAAGAAGAAATCAAAAAATACCTTGAGACAAATGAAAACAAAAATGTAACATACCAAAATTGATGGGATGCTGTAAAAACAGTTCTAAGAGGGAAGTGTTTTTTTAAAAAAATACGTTCAATTAAACAAATATTTATTAAGCACCTACTTTGTGCTAGGCACTGTGTTAGGCACCCTCACTGCATGCTGTCCACACAGCATGGTAATCTCAGAAATTAAAACCAAGAAAAGGAAAGTTGTCACAACCCTACAAACTGGGGGTGGGTGGAAGCAGGCGGAGTGCATATAGGCAATTCCCGTGCCAGAAAACACACCCACCAGAAACTTGTTTTCTTTCTCGGGACAAGTCTCTGCTAAGTGGTTGTTTTAAAGCATCTCTGTATATACTGAGAGGGAAGTTGCTGTCACCACACCCCCATACACTGAGGCCTGATGGACATTCAAATACTATGAATGCTACTCAAAAAAAGGAGGTGGAAAGGGTATTTATATTTGGATTAGAAAATACTCTTTCAGTTCATATGGTTGCAACAGCCCTTAAGAAAGATATAAACATCCCTGCCCTGACTGCATAAACGTTTAAGGTAGACCTAGTTCTGCATTCCTGAGTCAGAATTGTCCAGTTGTCTGCAAACTTGCAAGGCCAGAGAAGCGAGGGGAGATTGCTATTCTGGAGAGGAGAGAGTGGACGGCATCCCTGGTTTGGAAACACAACAACCTGCACCTGCATTTACAGAAGCAACGCGAATGGGAGGACATCCTAGTGCTACTCTGTCTCACGCACACACTGGGGACTCAGGAATGGCCCTAGTTGTTGGTGCCCAGCATGGAGAGGCCCCTGCGGAAGTCGTGCAGGTCGTCAGTCTTCCCATCCAGCACCTCCAAGAAGCTCTTCAGCTCCACCTTCAGGTGGCGCTATCAGTACTTACTCTTCTCAGTGTCTGTCTTCAGAGAACACACGTTGTCTTCTAGGTTCTGACTGTCTGCTGCCTCTAATTTCTCAGCGATGTATTCACACTCTGACCTGAGTTGTGGAATGATTTCACTTTGTTTTTGGAGGTCTTTCAACTTAGTCTCCTTTTCTCAGAGTTCTGATTCCAGCTCCTCAACTCTTCTCTTCAACTGGATAGTCTTCTCCTTCTCTCTGTTTATCTCACTGCATTGCTCTTCCAGCTCATCAAATCTTGTTCCAGAGCTGGTCGTTCTCATTGTGGCAGAGGGAGAACTGCCTCTTCCACTGCTCCACTCTGGCCGCTGGGTCCTGTAGTGCCGTGGTCAGCTGGGCGTTGCTAGGAGGGAAGTTTAGAGCAGTAAATGTCTATCTCAAGAAACAAAAAAAAGTCTCAAACAACCTAACTTTATACCTCAAGGAACAAGGAAAAGAAGAACAAAGACCAAAGTTTGTAGAAGGAAGGAAATAACAAAGAGTAGAAATAAGTGAAACAGAGACTAAAGAGACAACAGAAAAAAGATCGATGAAACTAAGATCTGGTTCTTTGAAAAGATAAAATTGATAAATCTTTAGCTAGACTTACCAAGATAAACGGAGAGAATACATAAAATAAATAAATAAAATCGGAAATGAAAGAGGAATGAACAATTATACACCAAAAAATTGGACAACCTAGAAAAAAGTGGATAAATTCCTGGCAACATACAACCTACCAAGACTTAATCATGATGAAATAGAAAATCTTAACAGACTGATTACTAGTAAGGAGATTGAATCCATAATCAAAAATGTCCTAACAAACAAAAGTCCAGAACCAGATGGCTTCACTGGTGAATTCTACCAAACATTCAAAGAAGAAATGATACCAATCCTCTTCAAACTCTTCCAAAAAACAGAAGAGCAGCGAACTCTTCCAAACTCATCTTATGAGGCTAGCAATATCCTGATACCAGAACCAGCTAGGGATGCCACAAGAAAAGAAAATTCCAGGCCAATATCCTTGATGAACATAGATGCAAAAATTCTTAACAAAATATTAACAAACTGAATTCAACAATCCATTAAAATGATCATACACCATGGTCAAGTGGGGTTTATTCCAGGGATGCAAAGATGGTTCCACATCTGCAAATCAGTCAATGTAACACATTAACAAAAGGAAGGATAAAAACCATGTGATCATCTCAATAGATTCAGAAAAAGCATTTAACAAGATTCAACATCCATTTATGATAAAAACTCAACAATTGTAGGTACAGTTTTTACCTTGTAGAAAATATTTTTCTTTATAGAGAAAATTTTTATAAAAAAACATAAAACTTCTTTGCTGAGACTTTCCATTTCTTCATTTTTTTCAAGACAGTTTGTAATTTCTTATTGAAGCATTTTTATGATGGCTGCTCCAAAATTCTTGCCCCATACTTCCAACTGCCAGTTGAGCTTGTCATTGCCCTCAGTTGGTTGTCTTTTCTCATTCAAATTGTGGTTTTCCTTGTTCTTGGTATGACAAGGATTTTCAACTGTATCCTGGATATTTTGGTTATTATGTTATGAGTCTTAATCTTATTTAACTCCTCTATTTTTGCAGGAAGTCACCCTTTTCAGGTTTAATGTATACTTTCAGGCCTCCTTTTATGGGTTAGGGTTCCAAGGTTTAGTTTTTGGAGTTCTTGCATGGTAGCGTGGCCTGTGAGACCAGCGTGCTTCCACTGGGCCTGGGGCTCTGCATGGCACTGGCTGGAGATGGGGAGACGCAGGGCTCCATGACGCTTTCTCCCTTAGGTGTTTGGTGGGGGAGCCCACAGCACCAGCTCTGTTGGGCCTCCCCTCTCCCATCCTTTGGTCCAAGGGCAGCCTTTCCTGTTGTCTGCCTGTTTTGTCGATGCCTAGTGGCGATTCAGATTGCAGGCCCCTGCGCCAGCCCTGGGTATGTGGGAGATAAAAAGCAACGCTGGGACATACAACATATTTTTCTCAAGTCCCATGGCCCCAGCCTGCCTGCCTTCTTTCCGGCTTTCAGGATCCTTTAATGGGTGTCTGCTGGATTATGTCCAGGGAGGAGGAGCTGGAAAAGGGAGTCCACGCCGTCCATCCTGTTCTGGAACTGGAAGTCCAGTTCCGGGGCGTTTTACCATCACAATATTTTCTCTCTAAAACGAGGAGCCATGATGGCTGCTAGATGACAGCCTGGCAGATGGCAACCCACGCAAATGGCACTGGGGCTTGAGGCTGCCGGAAGGTTCCCATCATTGTGAGGGGCGGAGAGAAGGCAGGCAGAGAGGAGCTGGGAGAGGGGTGCGAGGAGGTGGTCCAGAGCATCCTGCAGCTACCCAGCCTGCTGTGACCCCGGCCCCACAGACCCCCGTCTGATGGGGCACGAGGCACAACACAGTGTGGAAAGTGCAAATGATCTGGGATGCGGGGACAGAGGGATGAGGAAAAGGAAAAGGGAGACGGTGAGTGAGGACAGGAGGACAGGCTGCTTCGGGAGCCTCAGCATCCACCCAGCGTCTCCTCACGGACCTGGGGGCTGACATTCCTCGCGGGAGGCTCTCACGATCCCCATCCCCACCCCCAGGGCTCAGGGACCCCCGCAAGCAAGAAGGGAAGGCAGAGCCGGGCCTGGGGCCAGGAGGAGCGTCTGGGGATGCGGGGTCCCCAGGTGGTGCAGGAGGAGGGCACTTTTCTCAGCCGTTCCAGTCCCAGAGATAAAAATACCAGTTTGCAAAATCAGCTGCTAATCTTGTTGCTAGGTAGAGTTCAACCCCAGAATTGCCATTTTGTGCTAAGTTTGGCTGAACAGCTTTTCTTGGGAATTAGACTCAGACACAGGCCCAGGTCTTAGAGGGGGCACAAGGAGACAGGCGCTTTGCTCATAGCCTTGCGAGGGGACAGACCAACAGACAGGGTGTGTGTCACACCCAAACTGTGGAGGGACAGTGGCCCCGTGGAGGAGTCCCCACTCCACGGGGAGTCTGTGTGGAGGCAGCACACGGGGCTGGGGGCTCCCAGCGGGGAGGGGCTGGGGGCAGGGGATACTGCAGTGGGCACCCTTGGGCAGAGGTCCCAAGGCCAGAGGGACCAGGCAGACAGGTGACCTGGACACCGCTGAGGGAACCTTTTGTGGGAAAGGGCTTCTGCCAGTCACCATGGCCTCTGCGCAGGGCCTGACTCCCGAGCTGGTCAGGGTGGAGGGAAGGGGGCGGGGTGGGTGAGGTGCGGCCTAGAACCCAGCCCCTCCAGCTGAGGACGTGGGACCCGGGGACCAGAAGCCCTAGGGGACTGTGAGTCCTGGAGGGGCAGGGGAGAGGGTTAGGAGCCAGGAGAGGGGATGAGGCGGAGGTGCTCTGCACAGAAAGGCCTGGAACTGCCGACATGGCCACAGCAAAAGCAGGCATCTTAATGACTGTAATTAAAATGCCAAGGTGGGTCTGTAGCGGCCAGGTGGTTGCTGAATCCTGCTGAAGAGCTGCAAGTGCCTGACACCAGGGGCCGCGGGCCAGCCAGGCCTCTCAGGCCTCTGGGCCAGGAGGGGGAGGGCCATGCCCTCCTGGGAGCTTACACTCTGGTCCTTCTCCTTCCTGGCTTCATGGACCTCACGGGGACACTTGTAGGACCTTCTCAGGCTGCTTTGTTTGTCTGTTGGTTTGCTGGTTTTGGCCGCATTGCATGGCCTGGCCCCCAGCAGGGAAAGCACTGAATCCTAACCACTGGACCACCAGGGAGCTGCCTTCCCCCGCCTGCATTCGCACCCAGCTGCATTCTGCTTCCTGTGGGCCCCTGCTCTGCTGGGAGGCACGAAGTCAGAGAGGGCTCAGGGCCCCTGGGGCCTGGTGGGGAACCCGAGCTTCCCGGGCAGAGGCCCACTGGGGGCTACCCAGCGGTGGCACCAACCAGACTGGCTCCCGCCCTCTGCTCCCAGCCTAGAGCCTGGGTCATACGGAGGGGGCCGGGGGTGGCCCAGGGACCCATACATGGTCTGTCAGGCACAGTCCTCACCCTGTGTCTGCCGCCTTCTCCTTTCTGGCCCCGGTTGTCAACAGCCTCTGCCTAGGAAGGCCACTAAGGTTGCCTCTCCAGGGCCCCTGGGAGGATGCTGACACCCTGCCCCTCCAAGTGCAGGAAGGGCTCCCTAAAATGTGACACTGCAGAGGAGAAAGCATCCTGGGCCTGGGCAACGTGTTTGATTTAGAACACAGCCCTGGCAGTGCAAGAGTCTGGCCGGCAGCCACTGGAGGCCACAGGAGGGCAGCATGTTTGCTCTCCTAGAAGCAGGAGGCGTGGCTGCCAGGCCTGTCCCCCTCCTACGGGCCACCAGCTGTTCTTTTTGTTTGTTTGTTTTAACAACAGCTTTATTGAGGTATAATTCACATAGCATAAAATTCACCCTTTTAAAGTGTACAATTCAGTGGTTGTTAATGTATTCACAGAGTTAGGCAACAATCACCACTATCTAAATGTAGACTATTTTCATCACCCCAGAGGGAAACCTCATACCCATTAGCAGTCACTCCTAATCCCAACCCCCCCATCCCCAGGCCTAATCACCCACTAATCTGTATGAATTTGCCTGTTTCATAGGATGAAGTTGGACCCCTACCTCACACCATACACAAAAATTAACTCAAAATGGATTAACAACCCAAATATAAGAGCTAAAAGCATAATACTCTTAGAAGAAAACATAAATCTTCAGAACTTTGGATTTTATATTGGCTTCTTAAATATTACACCAAAAGCACCACCAACAAAAGAGAACTAGATAAAGTGGACTTTATTAAAATTAAAGATTTTTGTGCATCAAAAGACATTATCAAGAAAGTGAAAATATAACATACAGAGTAGAAGAAAATAAGGTTTTAATATCCAGACTGTAGAAAGAACTCCTACAATTCAACAACAAAAAGACAAATCAACTAAAATATGGGCAAAGGACTTCAATAGACATTTCTTCAAAATAAATATACAAATAATCAATAAGCAGATGAAAAGATCCTCCATGTCAATACTCAATAGGGAAGTGCAAAAACCACAATGAGATACACTTCACCCATACTAGGATGGTTATAATTTTTTTTAGAAAGGCAAATAATAAGTGTTGGTGAGCATGTGGAGAAATTAGAACACTTGCATATTCCTGGTGGGAATGTAAAATGGTGCAGGTTCTGTAGAAAACAATTTGGTGGTTCCTTCGAAACTTAAACATAGGATTACCATATGACCAAGCAATTCCACTCCTAGATATATGCCCAAATGAATTGAAAACAGGAACTCAAACAGATACTTGTGCACCATTGTTCACTGCAGCATACTCACAATAGCCAAAAGGTGGAAAGAACAGAAATGTCCATCCACTGATGACTGGATAAACAAAATGTAGTATATCCAAACAACGAAATAAAAATGAATGAATTTCTGATATAGCAGTTCGCCCTTATCCATGGTTTCACTTTCCAAGGTTTCAGTTACCCATGGTCAACTGTGATCCAAAAATATTAAATGGAAAAATTTTAGACAATTCATAAGTCTTAAATTTCTGCTATTCTGTGTAGTGTGATGAAATCTTATGCCATTCTGCCCGAGATCCCCAATCATTGACATTGTCTGCTCCTGACATTCAACCACTGACATCATCATGGCTTGCTGTTCCAGGATCACTCTAGTCAGATGATCCTCCATCTCACATATGGTCAGAAGGTCAATAGTAGCCTGATGCTACATCACAGTGCCTACTTCATTCACCTCATTTCATCTCATCATGTAGGCATTTTCTCATTTCACATCATCACAAGAAGAAGAGTTACTACAGTATGATAAAATATTTTGAGAGACCACAGTCACATAATTTTTATTACAGTATATTGTTATAATTATTTTATTATTGTTGTCAATCTCTTATTGTGCCTAATTTATAAATTAAACTTGATCATGGGTATGTCTGTATAGGAAAAAACACAATATACATAGTGTTCAGTACTATCTACAGTTTCGGGCATCCACTGGGGGGCTTGGAATGTTTCCCCTGTGGATAAGGAGGGACTACTGTACATGCTACACCACGAATGAAACTTGAAAACGCTATGCTATGGGAAATAAGCCAGATGAAAAAAATGACAAATTGTGTATGATTCCATTTATCTGAAATATCTAGAATAGGCAAATTCATAGAGATGGAAAGTAGATTACAGGTTACCAGCAGCTGGATGGTGGTGGGATGGGGAGTTACTGCTTAATGGCTACAGAGTTTCTGTTTGGAGTGATGAAAAAGTTTGGAAAGCGATAGTAGTGATGGTTGCACAACATTGTGAATGTACTTAAATATCACTGAACTGTACACTTAAAAATGGTTGAAACGGTAACTTTTATATTACAATAAAAACAACTTAAACTTTTTTCTATGTATTTCGGTTCCAGGGGATAGACAGATTGCCTGGACAAGTTAGTTTGCCTCTCTAAGCCTCAGTTTCCTCATCTGTAAAACGGGACCGGATGTAACACCTATCCTGTGAGGTTGCTGTAAAAATCAAATGACATGACACATGTAAGTACATAGCACCAAGTTTGGCACATGATAAGGGCTTCTTAGGGGGGAGCGGTCATCATTAGTTACCGTGTGTGTGTGTACACGAGAGAGAGACAGAGAGAGAGAGAGACAGAAAAACCTGTTCAGTTTCCAGTTTGATGCCATCCCTTCCTCGAGTTACTACTTCCAGCTATGGTGAAGGACTTGGCTGGACCACTGCCCTCGCTGAGAACAAGTAGAAAATCCAGATGAAAAAATTGGTTTGACAGCATCAGACAGCTGCAGACAACCATGAATTGAGGAACCAAGTTTCCAAAGAAAAGAGAATTGGAGAGATGTGAGCTCATATTCTGCACACCACTTACATCTCCAGGTGTGAACCAGTTCTTGGCTTAGAGTGGCTAGGAATCTTAGCATAGGGCTACTACTGCTGAGAGGCAAGGAAGCCGGCAGAGTTCTCAGCAAGTTCATGGAGAAACAGAGAAAATTTTAATTATAGTGCTGACAAAATAGCCAGCACTCAAGAGGCTGGAAGCCCCAAACTCAGATGTTGCCCCTGAAGCATTTGCCTATGTATTTAATACACATGATGAGAGACTAAGAAGCTAAGAGTGGAATTTTCAACAATCTAACGGTTATGAAGAAACAAAAATTGGAATTTAGGATCTGGGTTGGGGCCTGGGGAGGGCTCCACCCTAGGAATGGACATGAACCAAAGATAGAAGGAGGCATAAGGACTGAAATCCTACCTCCTGTTACTTTGGATTAAGATAGTCTGCCCACACTCTAGCTGCCTCCAGAGGATAAGATGAACACTATGGAGAAAGGTAAAAGAATCCAGAACCTCAATAAATTGTCATGGACTGTGTCCAACATTCAATTATAAATTATAGACACACCAAGAAAACCTCAGATGACTCAGATCTTGGAGTTATCAGACAGACTTTAAAATAACTTTTTAATATTTTAAAGAAAATAGATGATTAGATGAAGAATTTCACTAGAGGAAAACAAAACAAAAAAATATATATACATTTTAGAGCTGAAAACACAATAATTGATATTTACAATACAATCAGTGTGTTTATGATAGGACATGAGAGAATAGAGAATTAATGAAAGTTGACTGATAGGATTAGTAGAAGATAGGACAGTAGAAAATATCCAGGCTGATGCACAAAGATGTAAAAAAGATGGAAAATACAGAAAATGCTGCAAGAGATGTATGGAACCTGTTGAAAAGTTCTAAAATGTGTACACTGGGGTCTACCAGCATCATCAGCACTTACTGCAAAACTACAGTAATTACCCAGGGTGGCCTTAGTCAAAGATAGACAAATAGACCAATGGAACTGAACTGAGTCCAGAAACAGGCCCACACATGTATGACAACATTAACACTTGCTTATAAATTGGGGGAAGAAGAGTCTTTTCCAAAATTACTGCTGGGTGAATTGAATACACGTATGGAAGAAAATCTTGATGCTTACTTTATATTACACACACACAGAGACACACACAGACAGACACACATGTGCACATGCACATACACACTCTTAATTCATAAGGATTGTAGAACTAATTCAGAGGGAGAAACGGTAAAGTTGTAGAAAAAAGACATAGGAGAATATCTTTATGAACTTGGGGGTAGGCAATAACTTCTTAAATAGGATATAAAAAGCATAATGCCACGGAGGAAAAAATTGATACATTTAATCACATTGAAATTAAGAACTTATATTTATCAAAAGATACTATTAATAATGTGCGAGAAGGTGAAAAGCCAAGCCACAGAGTGGCAAAAGATACTTCCAATGCATATATCTGACAAAGGATTCTGATCCAGAATATTCAAGAATTTCTACAAATCACATGGTATTGAGGGGAAAAACCTGGACACAAATGAGAAAATGCTTCACAACTCCCAATTGTTGAAACCCCACAAACAGTCCATACTAATCTGTGTTGGCAAAGGTCGCCATAGCGGCTGCCACAGTGGGAGGGGGGGTCGTAACTGGGAGAGGATAGGAAGCATACAGCCATTGTTTTGTTTCCTAACCTGGGTGCTGGGTGAAGGTGGAAGTTTTTTGTGTGTACATACTTGTGATTTGTGCACTTTTCTGTATATATGTGATACCTCAATGAAAATAATTATTTAAAATAATTATCTTTCTTGAACTTTGACCCATTCTGTTGCCCTCTCTTCCTCCTTTTTACCCCAACGAAGATGCTTCTTATTTAAATGTTTTTTTAAAAAATAATCTCGAATTTACAGAAAAGTTGCAAAATAGTACAAAGAGCACCTATATGCTCTTCAACCAAATTCCCCAGTTGTTAACACTTCGCTACATTTGCCTTATAAATCTGTTTCTCTATGTATTTTTTCTGACTCACGTGATAATAAACCATAGACATGATTCTTCATTATCCCTCCATGCCCCTGTGCAAAACAAGAGTCCTCTCCTACATCAACCCAGTACAACTGTTGAAATCAGGAAATTATTCTTGCTCCAATATCACCATCTAATCCCATGCAAATGTTGCCTGTGGTCTTAATAATGTCCTTTATAGGCTCAGCGTTCAGCCCAGGACCCCATGTTGCATTTAGCTGTTGTGTGTGTTCAGTTTCTTTCTGCCTAGAGCAGTTCTCCAGTCTTTCCTTCCTTTTGGGCCTTGAAATTTTTGAAGAGTTCAGGTCTGCTGCTTTGTAGAATGTCTCGTTTGTTTTACTTCCCCTGTGTTCCTCATAAATGATGCAGAGGTAATGCTGCAATGTCAATTTGTCCCACTCTGGTGATGCTCACTTCTGTTGTGTGGGTAAGATTGTGTCTGCCAGGTTTCTCCACCTGTGCTCTTCATTCCTTCCTGCAGATCTGAGTTTCCATCTTGTGTCATTTACCTTAACTGTAGTGTGGGTCTTCTGTCAATGGACTCTCTTAGTTTTGTTTATGTGAATTTATTTCAACCTTTTTTTTTTAAAGGACATTTTTACTGGATAAGAATTTTGGGGGGTTGATAGCTTTCTTCTTACAGCACTTTGATGATGTCATTTCATTGTTGTCTGGCTTCCATTGTTTCTGGTGAGAAGTCTGTTATAATTCTTATAATCGTTCCCATGTAAGCAACGTGTCTTTTTTTCTCTGGCTGCTTTCAGAATTCTCTTTGGTTTTCAGAACTTTGTCTGTCTGAGTGTGGTTCTTATTATATTTATCCTGATTGGGGTTTGTTGAGATTATTGGGTATGTAAATTGATGTTTTTCATCAAATTTGGGAAGTTTTTGACCATTGCGTTTTCATTCATTCTGCCTCAATTTCACACTCTTTCCTTTGAGACTCCAATTATACATGTGTGAGATCATTTTATATTGTTCCACAAGTCTCTGAGGCACTATTCATTTTCCTTCAGCCTTTTTACTCTCTAATCCTCAGATCAGATCATTTCCATTGATCTATCTTTATACACATTTTACGTTTGGGGACTGAAATTTCCAATCCATTCACTGATCAAGACCATATCTTTCTTTAATTCTTTGAACACTGTTATAATAGCTGCCTTAAAGTCTCTAAGTTCAACATCTGGGTCATTTTGTGTTCAGTTTTTCAGTTTTTATAGATTGCTTTTTTCTTTCCTGGGGATCATATTTCCTGTTCCTTTGTATACACAGTGATTATTTTTTTAATTGACTATTGGACATTATGACTAATATGTTGTAAAACTCAACATTCTGTTAATTTGCTCTGAAGAATTTTGACTCCTGCTTTGTAGGCAGTTCAATCACTGGGTGATGACCTTGGTTTTGTGCTTTGTTGTTGCAGATCCTGGAAAATCCAAGGTGTTTCCCAAGGCCCTCTAATTTAGCATGACCCGATCCTGCCCAGCCTATATGCACAGGCTGGCTCTTGGCCAAGGACTTGCAGGTCCCCATGTAGAGTTCTGGGGACCCGCACACAGCTCCCTCTTCTCCGGCATCCTGTCCCACATACTCCCACTGCTTCTCTGCCCGATCTGGTCTTTACCTCAGCAGGTCCATGTGACCTCTGTGCTCCAGTGCTCTGTGCCACAGAGCTGAGTGATTGTAAGTTGTCCTTCTCTCAGGGATTCAAGTCTGGCCTGTCTGTCACCTATGGCCTGAAAACAGTTGTCTCATACATTTCATCCAGTTTTATGGTTATCTCTGGTGGAAATGTTAGTCTGGTCCCAGCTCATCCATAATGTCTAGACATGGAAGTCAGTCATGGATGTGCAGTTTCCACAGTGTGGACCCTAGCAGCTTCTCTTGGGAGTTGAGAGAAAGGGGAAGGTGAGGAAGGTTCAGGAGACCCTGGGTCCTAGGGTAGGACCAGGATCAACATGGCCCCCCTGCAGAACCCTGGGCAGAAAGCCCTGGGCACCAGCCACTTTGATAGAGACTCAGCCAGGTAGGAACAAGGGAGCTGCGGTGGTGTGAGGGGCAGCCTGCCTGGGGACCGACCGCAGTCGGGGATGCTTTGGAGCCTGTGCACACTGACTGCTACGAGGGTCCAGGCCCACCGGCCAGTCTGCCGAGACCCCAGCTGAGGTCCTGCCCTCCAGCTGTATGGAGAGGGTTTCTGTAGTCACCTTCCTGAGGGAGAAAGAGCCTCCTCCTCTTGTGACTGTCCTATATCAGAACCCTCAAACCCTAGTGGCCTGCCAGGCTTGGGGGGATACCGTGCAGGAGGGCCAGGGACCGGGGAAAGGGGCAGGAGGGCTGTAAGCTTCTGATCCACCAGGAAGGCCAGATGCAGGCAGCAGCTGGCAGAGGCCAAGGCACCCTGGGCTGGGGCCTGGGCAGGAGTGAGGCCACTACACTCTGCCGGCCTCCTGGCAGAGTCCACCCGCCCCCTCTTCCACCCACTGTCCTCAGGACCCCTGGGTGGAGGGAGCCCAGAAACCTGGGAGACCCCCATGTGATGACTGCCAGAGCAGGAGACCCTGCACACGGGGGTGGGGGGCACCTCAGAAGAGGGCCGGGGGGAGTCCTGGCAGGATGAGGGAACGTGGCCCTCCGGGGAGAGTTTAAAGCGTTACCTCCCCTCTGCTACCCGAGACCCACGTTTCCGGGGTGTGCGAGGAGGCAGCACGCTCAGAGGTAGGCGTTGCTTCCCTGGGGCTAAGCCCTGTGATCTTAAAGCTCTGTTTCCATCATTTGGACCCTTTTCGGGTGGCGCGGCACGACCGGCTGGGTCACCTGCCCCTACGCCTTGGGAGGGCTGGGCTGCCTGCCACCCTTACCGCTGCCGGCCCTACAGCTCAGAGCCCAGTGTCCTCATTCGCAAAGAGGTGACCACGTGCCCGCACACAGAGGGCCACGGCTACGCTAGCACTTGAGTTACTCTGGCTGTTGGCCGCCTGGCCGTGGCCTGACACCTCTGAGGGAGCGCATGCCTGCAGTGCCCCATAATTACGGTGGCTGTGTGCAAACTGCATTATATTTGGCTCCCCCCACGCACGAGGCTCTTGTCTCCACGGAGCTCTCCCTCCCCACGTGTCACGTGGCCCGGCATCTCCATCCCCTCCTCCGCGTATCTGCCAGGCCAGTCCCAGCAGGGGGTGATTTGGGTTGCTTCCAGTTTTCTGGGTTATAAATAGCACTGCTATGCATGTCTTTATTACAAATCCTTCTTTCCTCCGAAACCCTGAATAACCGGTGCCCAGCGAGAGCATCCATCCAAACCCTCCTTGCTTCCCGGCGCGTCCCACCTGCGCCGTGTAGACCCTCTCTATGGACGGTCGCCTGGCAAGTGGACAAAAGGGCACCAGGGGCAGGAATTCAGCCTCTTCCAGGTTCATGGGCATAAACAAACCAAACAAAAACTAAAGGAAGGAGCACCCAGTATTTCCTGATGTTTTAGTCCTTTAAATTTAGAATGAGCTCCTCGTGCACCTGGGCAGAGGCTGTCAGGTGCCCTGGGCCCTGGTCATTTCCTGGTCAGGGCTGTTGGCTTTGTTTGCTTACCTTTTTTTTTTTTTTTTCATATTCTCATTGACTTAAAAATAGTACAAATATAATAAGTGAAAACATTCTTATTGTGCAAAGTTCACCATAGTTTTTGCATTTCTTCTATGGTAGTTTACTTTTTTTTTGAGTCTCTATGAGTCATTTGTATTTGCCTAGAAAAGTTTCCATTTCAACTATGTTTTTCCATTTATTGGTGAAATTCTGTGCATAGTGTTCTTTCGTAATCTTTATCTCTTTATTTCATTTTTGTCCCCCATTTTTACCTTTTGGACTTGTTATTGACCAGACATCAAAAATTTGTCTATTTTATTATGAAAAATTTTTTCAAAGATCCAGCTTTGGGTATTACTGGTTAGTTTTACTCTTGGTTGTTTTTTATTTCATTAATTTCTGTTTGGCTTTATCAAACTCCTCCCTTTACCTTTCTTGAGGTTGTTATTCTTTTCCAGTGTCTTCGGCTGTAAATCTTAGTCTATTCTCAATCTCGCTTGTTTTCTAGTAAGTCAAGCTGGCTTATCTCCTCTGAACACTGCTTGGCTGCATCTCACAGCGTGTGAGGCATGGTGGTCACTTGTGTCCGTTTATAAGTTTCATTTTTGTAGTTTCTGTAGTTTACAATTTAAATTTCCTGCTGAGTGGATGTAATTGGCTTCCTGTAGTTATTTATTTTTAATGCTATTGCACTGTTGTCACTGATTCCTGCTTTTGTAGAATTTTTTGAGACCCTCCTTTGTCTGCTGATACTTGGCCAATCGCTGAGACTGCTCCATGTGACTAGAAGAACATGGATTCTCCACACGTGATACCAACATTTTGTGTAATGTTATGGTTACCAAAGAGGAAAGGGGGGAGAGATAAATTAGGAATTTGGGATTAACATAAACACACTATTGTATATATAACAGATAACCAACAAGGACCTATACTGTATAGCACAGAGAACTATGCTCAAGATTTTGTGATAAGCTATAAGGGAAAAAAATCTGAAAAATACATACATACACATACATATACATATATACATAATATATATCTGTGTGTATATATATATATATATATATATATATATATATATATATAAAACTGAATCACTTTGCTGTACACCTGAAACTAACACAATATTGTAAATCAACTATACTTCAATAAAAATAATCAATACTATTATAAAGCTAAAAAAAATTTAGGGGTAATTTACATACATAATGACATGTCACACATGTAAATTGCATTCACATAAAAATGCACTGATTTTAAGTGTACAGTTTGCTACTTTTTTGACAAATGTATACACTTGTCTAATCACAGAGAAATACAGACCATTTCTACCACCCCAGGAACTTCCCTCGGGCTGCTGGGAGTCAATCCCCACATTGCCTGAGCAGTGCAGCCGCTTTTCTGATTTTTATAACCATGAGTTAGTTCTAGAATTTTGTAGAAATCGTATCCTGCAGTATGTGTTCTCTGTGTCTGGCTTCTTTTGTTCAACTTTAGTTCCAAGAGATTCACCCATGTTGTCAAGGGTATCAGTAGTTCTTCTTATTTACATACACTGATTTGTTTACCTGCCCTCCTGTGTATGGACATTTATGTTGCTTCCAGTTTCAGCTACTATGAATAGAGCTGCTATGAACATTGCTGTACAAATTTCTGTTTTTTTCTTTTGACATACATTTTTTTTCTTTTGCGTAAATACCTACAAGCGGGATTAGTGGGTCATAGGGAAGGTATTTGTTTAGCTTTGTAAGAAACTGCCAAAGAGTTCTCCAAAGTGGCTGTCTCTAATTTCTGCACATTTTCTTTTATAGTGCTTTGCATCTGTTAACAATAGTAAATCCTAACAGCTATTAGGTATTAGCTCCTGTCACAAAGCAGAGACTCCCAATTGGGATCAGAATTAGATCCCCGAGCTGGTGTGTACTCAGGCCCCTGCTCTTTCTGTAGCAGTGGGCTCTGCAGACATTGGCTCCTTAGGACTGACACCTGGAGAATTGGTGGGCTATGCTCACGGGTAAGGTGGCAGAGACCACCGCTTGTCCCCCCTCTAAGATGCATTCTCCCCTCTTCTTCAGTGATGGAGCCCCACAGTTTAGCTGGGTCAAGACCTTTTCCCCAGCATCCTTTGCAGCTAAGTGAAGTCATGTGATAGATTCTGGCCAACGGGTCATCATGGGGAGGGTCATGTGGCCAAAGCTGACAAGGGCACTCTGTCCATCCTCCCTTTTGTTATGTGGCCACTAGGAACACGGATTTGATGGTTGGGTCTACATGTTGGGGTCCCAGGAAGAGGGCCTGCCCCTAGTGGTGGAGCAGAGCTGTAGGCAGCTGGGTCCCTGAAGGCTGCATGGAGCCGAGCAGCCATGACCGTGACCACCAGGGGTGCCACCTCTGGGTGCCTGGGGAGAAGGGAACAAACGTCTGTTTCAAGTCAGCCCCTAGCTGATGCACACAGGTCCTCTGCATTGGTGCTGGGGATCCCAGGCCTGTAGCCACTTCAGCATACCCTTCAAGCATGTGGGTGGAGGGCAAGCAGGTGAGCACAGGAGGGACCTGAGTGCAGGGTCTCCTGACTCATGCCAGGAGGCAGTTTCCATATGACAAGTCCCTGGTGTCCATGGCGAGGGAAACGAGCTGGGCATGGCTCCCAGGCCCCTCCTGGCCATTTGGGACCCTGGTGTCATGCTGCCTGCCCCTGCTGGCCTGAGCAGCCCTGGTTGATGGAGACACCTGTGTGAGCATGTGGGAGGGAACACCGGCCAGCCTGAGGCCTGGGAGTGGGCTCAGAAGGGGTCCCTGCACCCTGAGAGTGTGAATCTCCCAGACAGACCGTGCTGTCCACCTTGTGCGTGGATGCCTGGTGAGAAAGAAGGAGGTCTGGAGGGTTTGTGCCCTCATGTCCGTGGGCTGAGCCCTTGGACAGGCCAGGGGACGCTGCCCATGTCCTACTGGTTAGCTTTATTACTCTGCTTGTTAGTCATTCAGGTGGCTCAGACTCCCTTGGAGGACTCAGGTACCCAGCAGAATGTGCAGATGAAAAAATGGCAGATGTGGTGGTGCCTTTGCAGCCACTGTCTCCTCTGTCTTTTTCATTCCTTAAACACACCAGCTGGTTCTGGCCACAGGGCCGTTGCACGGCTGCTTTTTCCGCCTGAGATGCCCTTTCCCCCTATCCTAGTGTCTCTCTGCCATTCAGATCTCAGCTTAAATGATGTCATCTCCTCAGAGAGGACTTTCCTGGGCACCCACTCTGAAGTTGTCACCCTGTCACCCTCTTTGCTTTAAATCTGTGTAGAGCAAATATCACTACCCAATGTTTTCTTGTTTGTTTCTTGTTGGTATTGGGTGTAAGCCCTGTGAAGGTGGCAACCTTGCCCATCTTGTTCCCTGGTGTGACACAGTGCCTGGGCAGAGCTGGACACAGTTGGCACACACTAACTGCATGCACAAGGCCAGTAGTCACCCTTGAGCAGAGTGTAGTGATTAAAGGCACCGAGTATAAAGTCAGGCGACTTTGGAAACCAGTACTGATTTTTGCCATAGACTAGCTGTGTGATCTGAGCCCAATTACAGATCTGTGCCTTGGTTTCCTCGTTTGTAAAAGGAGGCTAATTGTAGTCCCTATCTTGCAAGGTTGTTATGAAGTTTATATGAAGTGGTGGGAGTTGGACCTTTAGAAGAGTTTCCATAGTGTAGTGGGTACATTGTAACTTGTAGCTATGGCCTTCATCATCATCATCACCACCACCATCACCACCATAATTAACCACTATCACCACCACCATCACCATCACCACCATCATCACCATCATCACTATCATTACCACCACCATCACCATCACCACCATCATCACCATCACCACCATCATTACCACCATCACCACCACCATCACCATCACTACCATCATTACCACTATCACCACCACCATCACCATCACCACCATCATCACCATCATCACTATCATTACCACCACCATCACCATCATTAACCACCACAATTACCACCATCACCACCATCATTACCACCATCACCACCATCACCACCATCACCATCATCACTATCATTACCACCACCATCACCACCATTACCACCATCACCATCATTACCACCACAATTACCACCATCACCACCACCATCACCATCATTACCATCATTACCACCATCACTACCATCATTACCACCATCATTCATCATCACCACTATCACCTCCATCACCATCACCACAATCACCACCATCATCACCTCATTATTATCACCATCACCGACATCACCACCATCACCACCACCACCATCACCACCATCATTCATCATCACTACTATTGCCTCCATCACGATCACCACCATCATCACCATCACTATCACCATCACCAACATCACCACCATCATTGTCACCATCGCCACCATCACTGCTACCATCACCATCCCCACCACTATCATCATTATCATCACCATCACCATCATCACCATCCCCACCACTACTACCATCATCTCCCCACATGCCTGCCATAGTGTCCTGCATGGGCTGCCATGTCAGGGCCAGGTGATTGGAGATTGATGAACTAGGGTCTTCCTGCTCTGGGGTACGGCACCCTGCTCTTCCAGGCAGATGGCTGGGACTGGGAGAGGTGGTGGCAGTGACATCCCTCCCATGACAGCAACCCCTGGAGGCAAGGGGGACAGGGGAGGCCGTGGCTTTCCTGGGAGAATGAGCCCCATGTGCAGCACTTTTGGCTGTGCAGATGTGATGTTTGCTGCCATGGTGACCGTCCTAACAATAACCTCCCAGAACTGATATTCCCCACACCCACCCCAGCTGCCACCTGGGAGAGAGAGCCCTCCTCACTGATGAAAACCAGCTAGAAAGGATAAGGTGGGAGGTGGAGATGATGTGGAGGTGCGGGTAGAAGAGGGCCCTTCCTGCAGGAGGGGTGAGAGGCCAAAGCCAGATGAGAGGGCTTCTGGGGTCTGGAACTCCAGAAAGCATCATAGCTGGTAGCCCTTCTCCCTTCCAGCTTTTCCACTCTTCTGGGAGGAACCCTCTGGGTCTGGAGGTGGGGAGTGGGTTGTCCTGTGAGTGGAGTTGAGGGACTGGGCTGTTTAGGCAGGGGCCCTCTGGGTCCCTTTGGTAGCTCAGTCATTCCTCACTGTGGTGCCCTGATCACCCTGCCCTCCCTCCTCTCCTCAGGGTCACACGGTGTCATGCCTTTAATGTTCCAGCCCAGAGGAGGGGCTGCCCTGTTGACCTCAGGAGCTAACAGGAGTAGAACGGCGGCCTCAGATCACACCCTTTCAGTGACCCTGACTTCTCATGTAAACTTGATCCTGGGCAGCCCCCCCACCCGGGGGAAGGGACCTCAAAACAGACACCCAGAGTGCTGCTGTGTCCCTGCCCAGGCCTGTAGGACGCCGTGCATGTGTGTGAGTGTGCAGTGAGTGTATATGTGTGTGTGTGTGTGTGAGTGTGCGAGTGTATGTTTGAGTGTGTGTGCATGTGTACGGTATATGAGTGTGGGTTGTGTATATGTGTGTATTGTGTGAGTGTGTATGTGTATGTGTGTGAGCGTGTATTTGTGTTTGTATGTGTGTGGTGTGAAAATAAAAGAGAAAAGAGGCTTAATGGGGCAGTAAGGTTTGAGTCCCAGCCACTTCTTGGCTGTGTGACATTGGGCAAGTTGCTTCACCTCTCTGTCTCTCTGCTGTCCCCCCTACTAACGTGGGGATCATAACAGTATATGTCTCCTAGGACTGCTTGAGAATTAAATGAGATAATACATGTAGAATGCATATAAGCAAGTCAGTGTCTGCTGTCACCGTGATTTTAATGCCACTGTGTCGTTGCGCGGACTCAACGCTGGAAGGAGCGTGTGTGACCCTGTCAGCGCACAGGGTCTGCTTGTAGCCTCGACAGAGCCTGGTTTACTGAGGGCTGCAATTTCGTTTTGTTTGTTTGCCAATTGTATTCTACTGTGTGGGACTGCCTCCTTCTCTTTCTGCTGCAGATGGCCCAGCATGTGTGGGGAGAGGCTCCTGTGGGGCAGAACACAACCGCAAGAGCAAGCCTCTTTTGGTCGGTGAGGGGCCTCCAGTCCTCCCCTGGCTGCCCCAGGAGAGGTGGGCGCCTGCCCATGAGGAGGCACCTGGGGTGCTCTGGTTCCAGCACTGAGCCCTGAAGGTGGTCTCCCCGTCTGCCCTGCCCTGCAGAGATCAAGGCCACATCCTCCACAGGGCCCCCTCTGCCCCCAGTCCGGGTCCGGCCTTTACCCCGAGTGTTCCTTGGCCTCCAGCTGTCTCTTGGGTGCAAGCTGGGTCTGCAGAACCACGCAGGACTGGGGACTGGTCACCACTGGTCTGCTCACCTGCCTGACAGCCATGTGTCAAAGGCATCCTGGTCGGGGGGGCCCTGGGTCCATCCCTACCGCCCACTCCTGTCTTGGAATCTCTGCATTAGATCTTTTCTCCAGGAAATATTTATTGTGGCTTCTGGGGCCAGCCCTGGGCTGGCCACCAAGGTGAGAGAGATGAGCAGGACGGGCCCAGACCCTCTGCCTGGGGAGCCCGTGGTACAGCAAGTGGCTCCTGTCAGGGCTGCCTGAACCACCCAAATCCGGAGCTGGCTGCTGGAAACTTCATTTCCTCAGGGCCTCCCCAGGACGGACCCCGGCCCCTTCCTCTCTGAGGAGCATGGGGGTGCTGAGCCCAGTGGGTTGTCTTCACTGGATTTGAAGTCCGGGTTCTAGATGGCAGCCTAGGTGTGGCCCTGGGAGAGGCTCTTCTGTGGGAAACGGGGTCGGCCCAGCCTCTCCTGCCCCTCCCCCCCGCTCGCTCCTCCTCCTCCTCTCCTGGGCCACTTTCAAGATGGACCCGCTTCTTCCAGGCCCGGGCTGGGAGCAGGCAGGTGGACTAGGCCTGGGAGAGGGAAAATGTGTGCCCCTACCTGGGCAGGGGGGCTGAGAGCTCTCAGGACCCCAAGATGCAGACGGAGCAGCCACTGTTTCCCTGATTCAAGGGCACGCTGCCCGAACTGGCAATGTCTGTTCCTGGGACCTCTGTTCCAGACACCCCAGTGTCGAGCGCTAGGAGGCGGGAGGGAGGGAGTGAGGGGCTAGGACCATGGGGGAGGGGGTAGCCTTCACCCTTTCATCTCCCACTCCCAGTGTCCCCAGTGTGCAGGCCTGGTCTGGGAGGCCCCTGGGCAGCTCTGCCAGGGGGCTGCACTGTGCGGTGTGTGGAGTGGTGGAGACCCGGGCAGGAGGGGTCCTGTAGCCTCTCCTCCTGGGGGTGTGAGGAATGAGTCTGTGGAGGGAGGGCTCCCCCCTCCCCCATGTGCACCTGAGGCCCCTCCTGAGGTCCAGGTCAAGGCTGGCCTTCAGGGGAGAGAGGGGGCTGGGTTCACTGTGTGCAGTCTCGTGTGTGTGTGTGTGTGTGTGTGTGTGTGTGTGGCGTGCAGGGAGTCGCCAGAAGGCATCGGAGAAGCAGGCTCAGGGAGCCAGCGGTTCCCTGTGTGCTTGGCCCCAGGCGCATGGCCGCGGGTGCTGGTGCCAGCGCAGCATGTGCAGGGCCAGGGCGCGGGTGCGAATGCTGGGAGCAGGAGCGGGTGCGAGAGCGTGTGCAGGGCGCGGGCGCCGCTGTAGGTGCAGGACTCAGGTGCGTGTGCGGGTGCGAGTGCAGAGCGAGATTGCGGGCGCGGGGAGCGTGCAGGGGGCGGCGGGCGGGGCGGGCGCGGCGGCGGCGCTGACAGCGTCGCCCGCGCTCCCCGCGCGTAGGTGTGCGGCGCGCTCCTGGCGGGCACGGAGCGCGCAGATCTCGCGTGCGCTCGCCGCCCGGCGCAGCCCAGCCCGGCCCCCGCTCGGCGCCGCGAGCCGAGGTGTCGCCCGCGCCCGCTCCCGTGTCGCCGCCGTGCCCGCGAGCGGGAGCCGGAGTCGCCGCCGCCCGAGCGCAGCAGAGCGCACGCCAAGCCCGTCCGTCGCCGCCATGGCCACCACGGTGACTTGCACCCGCTTCACCGACGAGTACCAGCTCTACGAGGATATTGGCAAGTAAGAGCCGCGGCGCGTGCGGGCCGGGCCGGGGACCCCGGAGGGCGCCGCGCTCCGAGGGTCGGGACCCTGGAGACACAGATCCTCTGCGCCGCCGGCTCCGGGTGCACTGCGGCCCCGCGCGACCCCGGCTCCTCCCGGCTCCGAGCCCGGAGCGCACGGCCCCGCGCGGCCCCGACCCCCGGGCCCCCGGGGCCCAGCCGCCGGACCTCGGCGCGCGCGGCCCTGCCGGGCCCTGTCCAGCGCGACCGCCCGGCCGGAGGCCCCGGCTCGAGGCGCGGGGCTCGGCGCAGCGGGGGCGGCAGCAGGTGTCCCCGGAGCGCCCGGCAGACGTGACGCATTTGGCGGCCGGAGGTCGGAGAGGAGCGGCGCGCGGGGGCGGCCGCGGGGCCTGGAGCGCGGGGGAGGGGGCGGACCTAGCCGGGAGGGTCGTCCCCGGCGCGAGCCGTGCTGTCCCCACCCCCAACAAGCGGCTGGGCGCGGGGGCGGCAGGACTTGCTCTGCGCCTGCTTCTCCGCGTGGCTCCATCCGCGCGGGGGGTGCCAGCTGCGCTCCGTGCCGCGTGGGAACAGCCTCTGCTGTGGGTGCCCAGGGGAATCGGGGTTCTGGAGGATTTTCCCCCAGATCCTTCTGGAAAGAGGAGTCTGGAGAGCTGGGGGCTGAGGTCAGGGAGCTTGGATCAGGTCACTGGGGTGAAGATGAGGGCGTGAGGTGGGAGCCTGTTGGGCTTCAGGGTCATGGAGGCAGGTGGGGGCTGGATTCTGGAGAGTTGTTTGCGGGGAGGTGATGGGAGGGACTTTGAAAGCTCGTTTCAGGTAGGGCCTCACCGGGGAACAGGTGGCTCCTGGGCTTTGCTCGCCAGCAGGAGCCGTGTAGGGCCCTAGACCTGCCTCTGCCGCCGGGCTCTACCCCGAAGCGGGTCGGCGGCTCCTCTCTGGCCTGCGGGTCTCCACTCTGTGCATCAGGGTGGCTGCACCTGGCATCTCCACGTCCGGCTCCAGAACTCCTGAAGCCCTGGCTCCAGCCCGGCGCGGCCAGAGCCCCGTTTTCGTCCATCCTCCTCCAGCCCACCCTCGTGGAAGGGGCGCTGGCGAGGTTTCCTCTTACTCATCCAGCGGCAGATCTTTTTTTTCCTTTTATTAAGAAACGTCTGTGGTGATACCTTGTGTTGGCGAGGGATGCTGATCACTGATAATTGTGGGCGCGAGCTGGGAGGAGTGCAGGGGGGGGTGTGAATTCCCCAGCTCTCCCTGCACGTGGGGGACGATGCCAGTTAGGCCTGGGGGGTGCTGAGGGAGTGGGGTGGAGTGGAGAAAGCCCATGGCAGGGTGCGGGCAAGGCTGGGCCCTGGGGACCCCAAAATTCCCTTCCCTCAGGTAGGGGCTGGTTGAGTGCCTGTCCCCAAGGCAGGGGGACCTGGAGAGCCGAGAAGGGGTCCAGCACACAAACTGTGTGCATCCCGGAGGCCCTGAGGAAGCTTCCGGGGTATGTCTGGGAGCAGGCCTGTGAGGACAGGCGACGGGCTGGTGGTCCTCAGGTGGGAGCAGGTGGTTGTCCGAGGCAGAGGGCAGCAGTGGGGGGAAGGTTACCCCGTTCTAGGGGACCTTCTTGTCGTTTCTCTGCTTGTGCCCAGGCCCTCCCACCAGGCGCCCTCTGGCCCTTTGGCAGAAATGCCTCTTCCTGTTCACCCCGTCTCCTCAACCTGAAGCTGGCTCTGCTGACATCTCCTTCGCTTTTCTGTGACTCTCCCTGGGCCAGCGGCCCTGTAGGGTGGTCAGACCAACCTCGGGCCTCCGGTTCCAGCAGCAGCAGCGACTGGTTATTCTTGTCGCTGCCGTCCACACCCACACTGGGGGATGGAGGTCCTTGGGGCTGCCCTCGGGGAGGCCGGGAGGGGTGGCGGACCCTGCAGTGGAGGCCAGGCTCCTCTCCAGTCGGCAGGAACGTGAGCAGCCGCGGGAAGGGAGCTGGGGGCCTGGAGGGGGAGTGGGTGAGGAAGCCTAGCTGTCGGGGGTCCCAGGGGCCTGGGAGAGGAGGGGAAGACACCCCACCAGCTGGGCCAGCCCAGCACCCCTTGGCGGGGCCCCCAGGCACCAGGCCCAGTGTGGGATGCCCAGGGGCCTGTCACAGCCCTGCTGGGGCGTCCCGGGGCGGGGGAGGAGGCTGGGCCAGTGCAGGGTGAGCTGCAGCGGGGCAGGTGGTCAGGAGGGAGGGTTAGGCACTCAGGCCAGCGTCTCTGCCCGGGGCTGAGGTCTGCAGTGGCCATGTCGGTGGTTGTTGACAGTGCCTGGCCGGCCTGAGGCACAGTTGGTGTTGCTTCCCGGCCCAGGTGGATGCGTCCAAGTTTATTTAAAGCTGCAGCCCCTGGCACCAGTCAGGCAACACTAAACTCCCTGCCCGGGAAGGGCCGGGCCACAGGCCCACAGCTGCTCTCATGACGTGGTCACCGGCCTGTCCCTTCCCTGCCCTGTCCCCTTCTCCACCTGTCCCACCCTCGCCACTGCTGCCTCTGTGTGGGATCGTTCCCTGGGGACCTGGGCATCGGGTCCGAGGGCCAGGAGGAGCTCTTTTCTGGGGCTCTGCCCTTCCTTGCCCGGCCAGGGCAGGGCTCCCCGACACCAGCCTGGAGGCCTAAGTCCTGGGTCAAGAGTCACCTTGAGCCCCAGACAGTCACAGGTCAGGGCGGTGAAGCCCTCGGCCCAACACGGACCGGCTAGCAACATGGTTTAAAATGTTTCCATATTGGATAGATTTTTTTTAATGGAAAAAAACTTCCAGGAGTAGTAAAACAAACACTTGTGTCTCTTCTACCGGGACTTGGAAACTGTTCCTCTTTTGTCATTTTGGCTTTAAGTCCTTTATTTTAAATTGTAAGAAAGTGTTACAAAGAAATGTTAAGGAACCATTGTCCTCCAAACCGACTGTCATGCATTTGGAATTTATCCTGCCAGACTCTTTTTGCCTCGTTTACGCACAGATAGAAGGATCGCCAACTAATACATAGGATTCTTTGGTGTGTTTTCTTTAAACTTTACATAAAAATTTGGGAACTTGCTTTTTCACCTAGCTTAGTCTTCTGGGCATCTGTGCATGGGGACACATTCTGACCTTTCGCTGCTGCTGGTGTGTAGTGACCGTAGTATCTGTAGTACGTCGTGCTCCCTTCCTCACGGCAGTCTCGGTGTTTCCAGCGTTTCTCTCTTCCACTCCTGCAGCGGGTTTGCTGGCGCGCAGGTGTGAGGGTTTCTCTAGGGTTTGTCCCTCCTGCTGGGGGTGCCAGCGGGGGTCCGGGTGTTCTCTGCGGCTCCCCTGGGCCCACTCCCTCCGGGCCCCCTCCCCGGGCTCGGTGCCAGCCTGATTTGTCTGGCTGTTTGTTGGGTAGGAAGCAGTCTTGCATTTTGTGTTCAGGCTCCCAAAGCTTCCACTCTGGGGAGTCATCCCCTTTAAAATATGAGTGGTTCCCCCTGGGGAGAAAGCAGCTCCCACACGGCTTTGGATATAATTCAGGGGTTCATGGACCTCCCTCCCCTTGGCGGAAGGTTGTAACAACCTCTGAGGGGCGCATCACTTCGAACATTTGATTTTATTTGATTCGAGTTGCCGGGGAATCCCCTCTCCCCTCTCCCCCCATTTTATAGGTATAGAACTGCAGCTCAGGAAGGGTGGGCAACTTGCCCTGGCAGCCGGGAAGGCCCCCACCTCCAGCCCAGGGCACCCCTGTCCCTCCCAGCTTCCCCCGAACCTCAGCTAGGCCCCGAGCTGACCTTGGCATGTCCTTGGCTCCATCCAGCGTGCCCCAGTCGGGGGAGAGCAGGTCCTGTCCCGGAGGGTGACCCCTCGCCGGGAGGATCGCCATTGGCCTTCCGTGCTTTCTCGGCGTCCTCTCAACTAGTGAGCGGCCTGCTAAGTAGTTAATAGATAAACTCAGGAAATTCAGAGCAAATCGACTGTGAGCCTCCTGAGCTCCGAAGCCTGGTTGCCAGGGAAGACAGGACTCAGGTGGGGGAGGAATCGCCGTGTTTGCTTTCTCCGCCCTCGGGCACATTGGGTGCTTCCTGCCCCAGGGCCTTTGCCAGTGCTGTTCCCTCCTCCTCTGATGGCCACACAGGTCATCCCCCTGGCTGCTCAGCGAGGTCCCCCTGCCCCCTTCCCGCCTCCTGCCCCACTCAACCTCTCCCCACTTCTGTCTTCCCCTGTCACTTGGCACCATCTGACACCAAGGTGGGGGGCAGGTCCTGCCCACAGTGGGGTCTCCTGCACGTGTGAGGAAGGGGTGAGTGAACCCGGTGGTCTCTGTCTGCTAGGCTGGCCCCCAGCGCTGGAGTCTGGATGCCTAATGTAGGGTATTTAGAGAAGAAGTCGCACATGTTGAGGCTGCTGTGAGATGCACATGAAGGTGAGGCTAGTTTAGTTACTATTGAACGGTATTTTTATACCATAACCTACTTTGCTGAGAGCTAAGAATATATCTTGCGCTTGCGACTTGCACTCTTTCTCTGCTGGTAACAGTTAAATGGTGCTTATTACATTAAGGTGCTTGATCTGTGAAATAGGTACCGTGATCACTCCCAGTTTGCAGAAGAGGTGCCTGAAGCTCAGAGAAGCTCCACACGGGGCCAGGGTTTGAATCCAGGCAGTTGACAGGTGGAATCCACCTTCTGCTTCTCTCAGAAGCTCATGACCCTACTCCATTCTGTGTTTTTAAAATGCTGTTATTCCACTGGCTGACTCATGGCCCGCTTGTGGTCTCCTCTGACCCTGGGCTCCTCAGGGCCTCACCTGTCCTTAGCAGGCTGCTCACCAAGCCTTCTTTGTGCTTTTCCAGCACAAAGGCACTACCCTACGGTTCCTTTTTGTAAAAACGTCATTTCCTTTGGTCATCCCTCTGTGACAACCAACACTGTCCCCATTTGAGGCCGGCAAGGCTTGAAATTTTATTTTATTGATTAAACAGACAACAAGGAGAGTATCTTATAAAGAAAAACCAATACATAAGTTTGTGCAGTAAATGTGACTTCTACCCTCAAGTTTCCTCATCCCCCAGAGGAACCTGGACTGTCTATTTTTTGTTTTTAATTTTATTTATTTTTGGCTATGTTGGGTCTTCGTTTCTGTGCGAGGGCTTTCTCTAGTTGCGGCAAGCGGGGGCCACTCTTCATCGCGGTGTGCGGGCTTCTCACTATCGCGGCCTCTCTTGTTGTGGAGCACAGGCTCCAGACGCGCAGGCTCAGTAATTGTGGCTCACGGGCCTAGTCGCTCCGCGGCATGTGGGATCTTCCCAGACCAGGGCTCGAACCCGTGTCCCCTGCATTGGCAGGCAGATTCTCAACCACTGCGCCACCAGGGAAGCCCCCTGGACTGTCAATTTTAATGTCAGTATAAGGATATATGTGTGTGTATATAGACGCAGGTATGTATACTGACACTTATACACGTCACATGTATGGTTTTAAAAACACGGATGCAGTCGCCATATTTGTGATTCTGCAGTTCGTTTGCCTCTAACACTTTTTCATGATGATCCCTCCATGTCAGAGGGACTTTCCTTACAGCTAAGGGCCTGCCAGTTCTCTTAGAAGCAGAGATGGGTGTATAGGTGGTGCCATATTTTTAAAAACAAACGTGGGGCCCCATGACAAGCACGGCAGAGGGAAGAGAGGATGCTGTGTTTGAAATTGGGGCTCCCAGGGTTATCAGGAACGCATGATCGTAGTGGATGAAGGGACACTTTTGTTCTTGGTGGGGCACAGGGGTCTTGTTCAAAAAGAAGCCAAGACCGTATTCCCCTCCTTTTTTTTTTTTTTAATTTGGGGGATCCCCCAAGAGCCTAGGGGAGAGAGATGCCATGTCGGATTTTCTTTCTTCTACTTAAAACGAAATTCTAGCAGAGCTGGTTCCCTTAGAGAGCCCATACTGAGCTGCCTGGAATTTACCAAGTGCTTTAATAAGAAAGACCAAGGGGGGGAAAAAAAAAGGGAAAAAAAAGAAAAAGAAAGACCAAGGGGAGGTGACATGAACGGCGTCTGCTCCTTGGAAACATCTTGTTCCTCCCACTGCTCTCTGTGGCCACCTGGTCCACGGCAAGAGACGTGGCCTTTCTGGAGATGTCAAATATATTTTCAAAATGTTTAATTCCCTCTCTCTCCCTCCCCTCAAAATGGAATCTGATTTGGTTATTTTTAAAGCATCTTTCACAGCTGCAAGTCACTTTGTTAGTGTAGAAACGTAAAAATGCATTATGTATAACTTGGTTTTCCAAAAATTATCATACTGGCATGTTACATAGAAATGTATATTTTATTCATATAAGGATCTGAATCTATTTAAAATCTATTTAAAATGAAGACATCCTAGTGGTGCTCCTAGGTGCCTAACTTTCTGGTGGCCTTTGTCTCCTACGTTAGAGGGTCACCAGCTCGTTCAGTGGCCGCAACTCCTGGTGGACATAGTTCTTTTAGCATTGACATAATGATCCTAAAATAACTGAAGTTATGATTCTTTGTTAAGCCAGATACAAGCATTTGTTGAATTCTGGAACAGATTGGCAATAGCCGGGCATAGATTTAGGAACATTTTTTTGGAGGACGCATAACCCACGCTGTTCTACGGGCCTAATTTGAGAACTACCACCTTTCCCCGCTTTATGAGCAGCCAGTGGGCACTGGGGGGAAGAGATGCTGTGACCGTTACCACGAAATGGGAAGCGTGTCCTGTCCTTGGATGTAACGCCCACCATGGCGTCGGGCACATCCAAGTCGGTGCCCGTTTTCAGCGAGGAGCCGAGGGGCAGCCCCTGCCTTCCTGTCACTCAGCCCACGCTGAATTTCAGGGCTTAGAAGCATGCCCAGTGCACAGTAGGCGCCCAACAGAGTGGCTTCGTGTCACCCTCTAAAAGATGGGAGCCTTGTAGGTGGCTGGGGGCAGAAGGTGCTGGTGGTCTTGGAGGTCCTCAGATGCGCGGCCTGAGTGGCCATCTGTCTTGTCACCTGACGAAGGGTGGCATGACTTAGGTGCTGGCCACGGAGCTTGATGCCAAGGGGTCTGCAGCGTTCTGCCCGTCTCTTAATAAAGTTCTTCACGTGGCTTTTGTTCTTGTACATTGAGGTGCAGCCTGATTTTCGAAGCCGTTGTTTCTATCCAGGCCGTCTGTTAAGGGCTTTCTGGGTGAAGAAGTCCGGTCTAGTTAGGAGCTGCACCTGCTGAAGAAGGCGATCAGGGCAGTGGGTCCCAGCCCCCGGCTGCACCTGGCAGGCCCCACCTCAGACCAGCTGTATCAGACACGAGGAGGACGGTGGTGATCCAGTGGGCAGCGCAGACACAGATCCTGCAGGGGCCTCTGCACCCCAGGCCAGGCCCCCATGCCTGCTCCCTCTCTGGGCTCTGTGAGAGCCTCACCTGACCACGCGTTTGGAATTTGCCTTCCTTTTTCTGAACACTCAACGAAATTACCCCCTGACCCTATCCAAGTCACCTGGAGCAGGCCTGTCCAGAAGAAACAAAACTTAAGCCACAAAGGTCAGGCACAAGTGCAATTCAAACTTTTCTAGTACTTACAAAAAACTAAACAAAGAAACGGGTGAAAAGAACTTTAATAGTATATGTATTTAAGTCAGTTTATCCAAAATATTATTTCAACATGTAATCAGTACAAAAATTATTGTTCAGCTATTTTATATTTTAAAAAGTGTTATGTTTTTGAAATCTGTTGTGTGTTTTACACATACGGCACATCTCAGTGTGGACCAGCCACGTTTCAAGTTCTTAGGGCTGCGTGTAGGCAGTGGTCACTGTATTGGACAGCGCACAACTAGAGTTTCAAGGTCATTTCTATCATTATTATTACTATTTGCAACTTTTCTGGTTTCTTTTGCTCTTCGCACATTCAGCAAGTCTGCCTGCACACTGATCATTTGCCAGGCATTTTCTGGGTGCTTAGGAAACAGTTAGTGAACAAAATCGAGGGTGCCTGCCCTCATGGAGCTTATACTGGTGGCAGAGGCAGGTAATAAACATTAAACAAATTATATGATCAGGTTCTTAGGTGATTAATACTTCTGCTCTGGGAATAGTTAAGGAAACTCAGGAGTGCCAGTTAGGAAGGTTGTAGTTATAAAAAAGGTGGTCAGGCCAAGGAAAAGGAGAGAAGCCTCAAATTGCTAAAATCAGGAATGAAAGAGGGGACATTACAACTAATCTTATAGAAATAAAAGACGATAAGGGAATTCTATGAACAATTGTGTGCCAAGTTAGAGATGACCTAGATGAAACAGACCAATTCTTAGAAAGACACAAACGACTGAAATTGACTCAAGAAGAAATAGAAAATCTGAATAGACTTATAACAACTAAAGAGATTAATTAATAAATTAAAAGTTTTAAAATGTCCTACAAAGAAAAGTCCCTCAGGCCCAGATAACTTCACTGGTAAAGTCTATCAAACATTTAAAGAAGAATTAATACCATTCCTTCAAAAACTTTTCCAAAAAATAGAAGAGGAGGGAATTCTTCCCAACTCATTCTGTGAAGCCAAGAACTACCCTGATACCAAAACCAGACAAGGACATCTTAAGAAAACTACAGACCAATATTCCTTATGAATATAGATGCAACATCCTCAACAAAATGCTAGCAAAACAAAACTAGCAGCATATAAAAAGGGTTCATTATGAGCGCGTAAGATTTATCCCAGGAATAAAAAGTTGTTTCAAGACACAAAATTCAATCAACGTGATATGCCATACTAACAGAATAAACAAAGAAACTATATGATCATTTCAATAGATGCAGACAAAGCATTTGACAAAATCTAATACTCTTTGCTGCTAGAAACACTCAACAGACTAGGATTAGAAAGGAACTTCCTCAACTTGATAAAGTGCCTCTATGAAAACCCCACAGCTAACATATTTAATGGTGAAAAACTGAATGCTTTCTCCCTAAGACCAGGAACAATCAAGTATGTCAGCTCTCTCCACTTCTATTCAACATTGTACAGGAGGTTCTAGCCAGGACACTTAGGCAAAAAAAAAGAAAGAAAAGGCACCCAGATAAGAGAGGAATAGGTAAAACTACCTCTATTTACAGATATCATGATCTTGTATAGAGAATATCCCAAGGAATCCCTGAAAAAACTACTAGAACTAAAAAATGAATTTAGCAAAATTGCAAGATACAAGATCAAGATACAGAAATCCATTATATTTCATTACAGTAGCAATGTTCAATCCCAAAATAAAGTTAGGAAAAGCAATTTCGTACAATAGTCTAAAAGAATAAAATACATAGTAAGAAATTAACAAAAGGTAATACAAGAGCTGAATGTTGAAAACTACAAACTACTGTTGAAAAAAATTAAAGAAGATCTAGATAAATGGAAAGACATTTTATGTTCATGGATCTGAAGACTTAATATTGTTAAAATGGCAGTACACTCCAAGTTGATCTACAAGTTCAGTGTAATACCTATCAAAATTTCAGCTGCCTTTATTTATTTATTTATTTAGGCTGCACTGGGTCTTAGTTGTGGCATGCGGGATCTTTTAGTTGCAGCATGTGGACTTCTTAGTTGCCACATGCGGGCATCTAGTTCCTTGACCAGGGATCGAACCCGGGCCCCCTGCATTGGGAGTGTGGAGTCTTACGGACTGGACTACCAGGGAAGTCCCTCAGCTGCCTTTAAAAAAAATAAGTAAAAATAAAATTCATATGGAACTGCAAGGGACCCAGAAGAGCCAGATGATCTTGAAAAAGAACAAAGTTGGAGGACTCACACTTCCCAATTTCAAAACTAACTATACAGGTACAGCAGTCAAGACAGAGTGGGTATTGTCTGGTATAAAGGTGGACATAGTGTGGCAAGAGGAGAAACACATAGATCAGTGGAATAGGATTGAGAGTCTAGAATAAACCCATACATCAATAGTCTGTGTTGATTTTTTGAAAAGGATGGCAAGACAATTCAATGGGGAAAGAATAAGGGTCCGTTCAACCAATGGACAATTGCATATCTGCATGCAAAAGAATGAAGTTGGAACCCTACCTAACACCAGATACAGAAGTAGATGTACTAGTGGACAGTAAGCACACAAGATGCTCAACATCATTATCTCAAAATGGCTCATAGACCTAATTATAGGAGCTAAAACCATAAAATTCTTAGAAGAAAACTTAGGAAGCTATCTTTGTGACCTTGGGTTTGGCAACGGTTTCTTAGGTACAACACCATAAAGCACAAGCAACAAAAGAAAAGTAAATAAATTGGACTTAATTAACATTAAAAACTTTTGTGTTTTAATGGACACCATCAGGAAGGTGAAAAGACAACCCACGGAATGGGAGAAAATATTTGCAAAGCATATATCTGATAAGGCACTTATATTTAGAATATTTTAAGAACTCACTGCCTAACAGTAAAAAGACAAATGGCCCAATTCAAAAATGGGCAAAGGACCTGAATAGACATTTCTCCAATAAAGATATACGAATGGACGATAAGTACACGAAAAGATGCTCAACATCTTTGGAAAATGCAAATCAAAATCGCAATGACATCCCACCTCACTTCCACTAGAATGGGTAGAATCAAAAAGACAGAAAATGCCAAGGATCGGTGAGGATGTGGAGTTGGAACCCTCATGCACTGCTGGTGGGAATGTAAAATGGTGCAGCTGTTACGGAAAACAAGTTGACAGTTCCTCAAAATGTTCCCTTCCTAGGTATGTACCCAAGAGATATGAAAACAAATATCCAAAGAAGACATACAGATGGCCAATAGGCACATGAAAAGATGCTCAACATCGCTAATTATTAGAGAAACGCAAACCAAAACTACAATGAGGTATCACCTCACACCGGTCAGAATGGCCATCATCAAAAAGTCTATAAACAATAAATGCTGGAGGGGGTGTAGAGAAAAGGGAACCCTCCTACACTGTTGGTGGGAATGTAAATGGATACAGCCACTGTAGAGAACAGTATGGAGGTTCCTTAAAAAACTAAAAATAGAGCTACCATATGATCCAGCAATCCCACTCCAGGGCATATACCCGGAAAAGATGAAAACTCTAATTTGAAAAGATACATGCACCCCAGTGTTCATAGCAGCATTTACAATAGCCAAGACATGGAAACAACCTAAATGTCCATCAACAGATGAATGGATAAAGAAGATGTGGCACATATATATACAATGGAATACTGCTCAGCCATAAGAAAGAATGAAATAATGCCATTTGCAGCAACATGGATGGACCTAGAGATTGTCATACTGAGTGAAGTCAGTCAGACAGAGAAAGACAAATATCATATGGTATTACGTATGTGGAATATGTGGAATCTTAAAAAATGATACAAATGAACTTATTTATAAAACAGAAGGAAAATTAACAGACACAGAAAACAAACTTATGGTTACCTAAGGAGAAAGGAGTGGGGGAGGGATAAGTTAGGAGTTTGGGATTGACAGATACACACTACTATATATAAGATAGGTAAACAACAAGGACCTACTGTATAGCACAGGGAACTATATTCAATACCTTGTGGAAAAAAACCCTCATATATCCACACAGAAACTTGTTCATAGCAGCATTATCCACAATAGCCAAAAGGTAGAAACAACCGAAATGTCCATCAACTGATGAACGGATAAAGAAAATGTGTTATATCCACACACTGGAGTATTATTCGTGCATAAAAAGAAATGGAGTACATTATGGCTTGTGGTGCCTGAGGGCAGGGTCCAAAGCGCCGAGGCCAAGCCGCAGTGAGCCATCCCCCGTGTTCCTTAGCCCCAGCCTTCGCTCCGTCTCACACTGGGGCACCTGTCACTGTGCCCAGAAGCCGCTGAGAGCCGCCTGGGAGCCGGAGGCTGGAGACTGGCGTGGGACAGACAGCAGGGGGTGAGAGGCCGGGAGGGGACACCCGCAAACCTCTCCTCTTACTCCCCCAAGTCCTGGTGTTTCATTTACCATGGTCTGGACTGGCTTTGGGTCCAGAGTGGTCTCAGAGTGGACACAAGGCCATGGCAGGACACAAGAGGCCGCATCCCCAGCCTGCCCCCAGCCCAGATCGTGCGCCTGGACACAGTTCCGGAAGGCACCATCCTCGCGCCCCTCTCCTGGCCCTGACTGGGGGAGGGGTTTGTGCCAGGATGGGTGCTGGAGGGTGAGGCCCCTCTGGGAGCAGGAGTGGTGGGTCCCAGCGGGTGTGGTGACGGGCGTGCGTGGCAGAAGGGGACAGGCTATCAGCGCGATTGGCAGTGACGGGAAGGGCTGGAGTGTGGGTGGAGACCAAACCCCGAACCCCGGGCTCCGTGATTCTGGGACGTCTGGTCTCCTCCTTCCCGGGCCCGCACACCTCCGTCACCGCCTCGGCTGGGTGTTCGCCCTTCTTTCTCCCTTCCTCCCCGCACCTCTCCTTACCTCCTCTTCTCCTTAGGCCCCTTCCCCAGGCTCCCGTGTCTCCCACTCTTTCTGTCCCCTGGGGCACCCTCTGGGCTGGGCTGTGACCCCCGCTGGCCTCGTCCCCAGCTCCCTGGCCGAGGCAGATCCAGGAACCCGTGAGCCCCTAGGAGCAGGGCCTGGCCAGGAACCCAGCAGACAAGTGCCACACGGGGTGAGGGCCCTCCAGCCCCTTGTGAAGACCGGTGTTGGGGAGGACACCACCTCAATGCAAGCTTAATGCCTCAAGCTCGGGGTCCCACTTCTAGGGACCAGTAGGTGCCTTGGCTTCCGAGCTCTGCCCCTGGCGTTGCCCCACATGCCAGGGCTCCACTTGCTTCTGTCCTCAGTGACCCCCTCGGGACTGTCCCATCCAAGACTCCTGGGCCGGAGCCTGGGCGCTGAAGCCAGGGCTCCGGTGTCCCCGTCGTTCCAGCGTGGGCTGGGCCCTGGCGTCTCCTCGTCTGTGCTCTTTCCTTCCTCAAGGGTCTGTGGCCCCTCAAGTCTGGGGGGGGTGCCTCAGAGCAGCAGTGAGACTTCTGGGGCGCAGAGCGTGGTCCCTGAAAGGCGGTGCTTTTCACGATTCAGGCCTGAGAGTGGGCGCGTTCGTATCCCTCCATTTTTATTTTCTGATCCGTGAACAAATGCTCGTCTTGACCGCTTGCCTGCGGGGCAGGCTGCCGAGGATGGCCTGTCCTGGGGGAGTTTAACCTCTCTTTTCCACTTCAAGCTTAGACTTTTCTTTCCTTCCTCCTTCAGCTGTGCCCAGGCTCTTCCTGGTGTGGTGACCGACGGGCCTTCCCCCCATTTGGCTGGCGGGACCCCGTGGAGCAGAGGCTGGGGGGCTGGCTTGGTCCCTCCGTTCCCCTTCTCCTCTCCTTTCTCCCCTCACTTAAAGGATGCTTCGGGGTCTCTCCTGATGCTGTCTTGGGGACGCCTTCTCCTACCTCCCCATCCTCAGGCTCCTCCGCGCTGAAATGCAGGTGATTCCTCCCTCTGGATCGAGCTGTCGTCTGAGCTCCGCTCCCCTCTGCTTTCCCACGACCTGTGTCCCTCTGCCCCGAGGGACGGTTGGCGCTGGCACTGGGTGGGGGGCCAGGGCTCGGCTTTGCTGGGGACTTCTGTGCTCTCACCTCTCAGGGTGCGTGGGGTCTTCAGCCTCGGTCCCCACTGGGGCGCAGTCTGCGTGGACCCCCCTGCACCCGCTGCACCCAAATCAGCCTGGGGCTCCTGGACGAGTGGACACTGAGGCCTGGGCTCTGTGCGGCAGAGGCAGCAAGGTGGGTCCTTCCCAGCAGGAGGGGACAGTCGAGAGTGTGCCGAGACGGGGAGGCTGGGTCGGTGCTGCACCCCTGGGCAGGGTCTAGGGAGGGTCACCTCTTAGAGCCTCAGTCTCCTCATCTGTGAAAGGGGTGTGTCATCATGAGGTTAGTCACGCACGCAGTGCAGGGAGCCGGCCACGTGGCCACCCTTCCCAGGGCAGGGCAGGGAGGGCAGAGCCCGTGCACTGCTGCCCTGCGTCCCACCCCAGGGCCAGAGGCCTCTGACACTTCAGCTTTCCCTGCACTGTCTCTGGGGCCTGGGGCTGGGAGGTGGGGGGAGGAGGGGCCAGGGTGACCATTAAGGAGGACACAGCTCAGAACCGAAGAGGGGGCCCTCCAGGACGCCCAGTGCAGTGTGGTTGGCACTGTGGTCCGGCCACTTTTCTGTGCCCAAACCAAGGAGGGCGGGGTGGGGTGAGGAGGGCACCCATGGGTGAGGCAGTCGTCTCCTGTGGGTGGTCTCTGCCGCGGCCTGACCCGCAGAGCAGTGACCCTGCCTGTGCCTGGGCCCTGACTGGGCCCGTCACAGCTGCTCGTCCCTTTCAGCTCATGGCGTTCTGTCTGGGATTGTTATGCTTTTTTTTCTCTAAATTTTTCTTGTTTGTCAGCAGAGGTTAAGGTTTGATTTGTCATGTGGTTCCAAAGGCGCTCTTTTTAAAAACCTGATTTTAATTTTAATTTTTTAATTAATTAATTTATTTTGGCTGTGTTGGGTCTTCGTTTCTGTGCGAGGGCTTTCTCCAGCTGCGGCGAGCGGGGGCCACTCTTCATCGCGGTGCGCGGGCCTCTTACTATTGCGGCCTCTCTTGTTGCGGAGCACAGGCTCCAGACGGGCAGGCTCAGTAGTTGTGGCTCATGGGCCCAGTTGCTCCGCGGCATGTGGGATCTTCCCAGACCAGGACTCGAACCCGTGTCCCCTGCATTGGCAGGCGGATTCTCAACCACTGCACCACCAGGGAAGCCTAAAAACCTGATTTTAAAGTCAGCATGACAAGTTACCAATTTCTTCCATTTTTTTCTTAATGATTTCTTAGAGATACGGCTGCATATCCTACCAGGAGATTTTTGTTTTTTGTGGTAAAATATATATAACATGAAACTTACCATCTTAACCATTTTAAAGTGCGCAGTTCAGTGGCATTAAGTACATTCACGTTGTTGTGTTATTATCACCACCATCCATCTCCAGAATGTTTTCATCCTGCAAAACTGAAACTCTGTCCCCATTAAACACTGACTCCCCATCCCCTCCCCCCAGCCCCTGGCACCTGCCATCCTACCTTCTGTCTCTGAAGTTGGCTACTCTGAGTACCTCATGTAAGTGGAAGCATACAGCGGTTGTCCCTTTGTGTCCGGCTTATTTCACTGAGCATAATGTCCTGAAGTTTTATCCATATTGTAGCATGTGTCAGAATTTCCTTCTTTTTTAAGGCTGAATAATATTTCATTGTGTGGGTGGACCACATTTTGCTTATCCCATTCACCTGTCAATGGACTTTGGCTCTTGTGGTTATTTTCTTTATTTTAAAAATTTTATTTATTGTTTTGTTAAAGACTTTTTTTTTTAAATTTATTTATTTATTCATTTATTTAATTTTTGGCTGCATTGGGTCTTCGCTGCTGCACGCGGGCTTTCTCTAGCTGCAGTGAGCGGGGGCCACTCTTTGTTTCGGGGCTCAGGCTTCTCATTGTGGTGGCTTCTCCCGTTGCAGAGCACAGGCTCTAGGCACGCGGGCTTCAGTAGTTGTGGCACATGGGCTTCAGTGGTTGTGGCTCGCGGGCTCTAGAGCGCAGGCTCAGTAGCTGTGGCGCACGGGCCCAGTCGCTCCGCGGCATGTGGGATCCTCCTGGACCAGGGCTCGAACCCGTGTCCCCTGCATTGGCAGGCGGACTCTCAACCACTGCGCCACCAGGGAAGCCCCTAAAGACTTTTTTGATGTCGACGATTTTTAAAGTCTTTATTGAATTTGTTACCATATTGCTTCTGTTTTACGTTTTGGTTTTTTGGCCGTGAGGCATGTAGGATCTTAGCTTCCCAACCAGGGATCGAACCCGCACCCCCTGCATTGGAAGGCAAAGTCTTAACCACTGGACCGCCAGGGCAGTCCCTCTTGTGGCTGTTTTAAAGAACGGAATACATGGTCTCCTCCCACTGGCCACAGCTTCTCAACACTGGGCTGTGTGGCCTTGGGCCACCATGTAACCTCTCTGGTTTCAGTTTCCCCCTCTATAAACCAGGAGGGTTGGTCAAATGACTTTGTGGGGTCCCTCATGTCTCCACAAATTGGCTCTGTGGAAACCCCACTTCCTTCCTCTGAGACTTGCCACAAAGCTCACCTGTCAGACGCTTGGGGGTCCATAGGCCCATCACACAGGTATCTGCATTCCCGGAGAATAAAACTTAAGGGGGATGGAGTCGAATTGACCTGAAACGCAAAACAAAAACAAACCCCTAGAGCTTTAATGGATACACACCTTGCAGGAAAAAAGAATCAAATGGCCACGAAGCCCATTGTCCTAAGCTCCAGATGCCCTCGGGTCTGGGCCACTGCGGGTGGCGCGTCGCGGTCTCTGTTTGGAGCACCTGTCCCGGCAGGCGGTGCTGCTGTCACGCCGCCCACATGCCCTGCCTCCTGCCAGGGCCGCCGAACTTTCCGGTCGGTGTCCCTCCTCCCCCGTCTGTCCTCCGTGAGCTGCGCGACCTCAGCAGTGATGTCAGGCCCCCGGGGGGTTGACTCAGTGCTGTCCCTGTCGGTGACCGCCTGGCACCGTGACGAGGGGGATGGATGCGGCTTTGGAGAGCTGCCTCTGAAGGTGGCTCCGCGGGCCCCTCGCTCACAGACCCGGGCTGGGAGGACCGTCCCCGGCCGCTGCGGCTGGGTGTGCATCAGCTGTCCTGTGACCCGAATCGGCCCTCGGGTCCATCCACGGTCGCACTGGGAGGGCAGCCACTGGGCTGCTTTCCGGGGCGCACTGGCCCTTCCAGCTGTGCTGGGTGCATCCCAGATGTGGAGACTGGAGCTGGGCTCCGTCCCCATCCAGGGTGGCCCCTGAGTGTGAAGGTGGCAGATGGGGGTACAGCTGGGGCGGGCCCTGGGCTCAGGTTCTGGGGGGCCATGTTAAGAGCACGGTGACCTGGAAGCGATGTCAGCGTCCCCAGATCAGGACAGTCACCCTGAGCCCGAGGTTGGGCGAATGGGCTGACCTGGACCCCAGCATCCGGCCCCAGCTCAGCAAGTGCGAGCTGCTCCTTGTCGGAACCTCCTGTACCAGCTCCTTCGGTGCCTCTGCTGGGCCCTCCTGGGCCCTCCTGGCCTGGCCGTCAGTGGCGGGCAGCTGACCATGGACAGATTCCCGGGGGGGGGGCATGTGTCCTTGGCCTCTGGCCTTGGGGGGTTCTCTCTGACATTCCCAACTGCAGTTTTCCTTTTGGAACAGAAATCTCAGGGTTCACATGCACGACTTCTCAACATCCCCCAGCACCCCTGTGGAGAGGCGTGAGGTCTCTGCATCTCTGGGGTGAGGTGGGCGGGCAGGCAGCTCCCAGAGTCCCCCAGCTGAGCACCTCCATCACCACACTGTTCTGTCATCTTTATAATCGAGGTGAATTCGCTTCCTTCCCATAACATGTTCATGCTTGTGAAAATATCAAAGTGTTTGCAGTCATTTGCTGGTGAAATGGCTTGGTGCTCTCTGTCCAAGTGTCAGTAGAAGGGAGGCCCATGATGTGACACCCCGCCTTTGTCCAGAGCACCCCAGATGGCTGGAGCAAGGATGGTTGTGGGTATCCAGGACGGTCCAGGGCCCTCTCTCTGAGCTGGCTCTTCACGATGGAAAACAGAGGAAAAGTCAATAACGGTTCTGGCAACCTCTGTGGTCCCTGGTCTCTGATAATTCAGGGTGAGTTGATTTTTGCCTGGTGGGCACTCGAGGGGGACGTGCAGGCACCCCAGGCGGGGCACGGGGCCAGGGGTGAGGAGAGGAGGGCAAGAGATCCAGGACGAGGGCCCCGAGTGGGGTGCCACCTGCACACAGGGTAGTGGGAACCCCGGGCCCCTCCAGGCCTGGTGAGACCTTCCTGTCCATCCCAACGTCGTCCCCGGCCCCCAGATCATTGCCAGCTTCCCTTGACAAGCTGGAATCCCGTGCTGTCAGGATTCTGGGGGCAAACAGGAGCAGACACAAGCGCTGCTCTTGAAGGCTCCAAGTTTATCTTAGGGGCCAAACAAAAACATGCCTTGCTCCCTCTCTCCTGAGCATGTAACACACAGGGCCACAGGGGCTGCAGGTGGTGAAAGGGTGGGGGTTGCCTTCACATATAAAGAGCTCCTACAGGTCAATAAGAAAAGAGCCAAAATTCCAAGTGAAATACGGATGGAGGGTGTAAGCAGGCAGTTCACAGAAAACGAAATGGAAGTTCTTTCACCCCGTGAAAACATGAAGAATAGAAATTAAACCAGAGCCAGTGCTCGCTTGTTCCTGAGTTCACCTCAGGCTTCAGACATGAGACGGTTCTTCCAGGTGGCCCATGGGCTGATGAGGCTACCTCGATCAGTCTCCGGGCTCAGCTGTCCTGAAGCTGATGAACAGAGGCCCTGGGTGTGGGTGGGCCGGGGAAGGGCTGAGGCCCCACAGCGTAGGCAGGAGAGGAATTCCAGAGATGCGGGCGCCTCATCCCCCAGCCCAGGCTGAGCTGTCCAGCTGCGGGAGGCCCTGCTCACCCCCCTCCTCCTGCTCCTTCTCCGGTTGTCCTCCCAGCAAGTGCCCCGCCCCAGGGGCCAAGCGGGGCCATAGCGCCCCTGTTAGCTGCCCCCCAGCCTCTGCAGAGGCCACCGCAGGCCGCACCGCCGGGTCTGACCCGCAGGCCGTGCCCTGGCCTGGTGGGAGGGAGGGGCACCGGGCACCGAGGGGTCCAGGGTGGTGCTGGGGCTTTCCTGCCCTCCTGTCCCACCTCTGTCCTTATTTTGGCCTTTGCTTAATGCAAACCCAGTACTCGGGTCATCTCCGTGACTTCTGGGGGGGCAGGGCCCAGTGTCGTTGCTACTGAAGAGTGTACTGGAGAGAAGGGTGGCGAAGGAGAGAGACAGACACCCACACGGCACGGGGGAGGGAGGGGTGGGCGAGAGTGAGGAGCACACAGACGTGAGCCTGGTCCCACGGGAGGCCCAGGAATGGCGTGTGCCCACGGAGGCTGCACGCGGCAGGCTGGATTTGAGGCGAGTGCTCAGCGGAGACCAGCTCTTGCCCAGGGGCCCTCTCTCTCTTGTCCCCTGGGACAGCCTGGACCACCCGCCCCCAGCAAGCCTCTGGCCTGGCCAGGATCTCATCCACCCCACCCCTCCTCCACACTGCACCCCATCCACAGAGCGGGGGGGAGTGGTGGCGTTCCCCGTCGTGGTCCCCTTTCTAGAGGCGCCTGATAAACATTAACAACTGGGCTGGTGGGCTGGGGGGACCCTGACCCATAGTGCTTGCCCATCCCTGTGGTGTAAATACCCCCGTCATGTCGAACGTCAAGCTACCAGCATGACGTCAACCACAACGTTTGGTTTTCTGTAGCCAGTAAGAGCCAGCCTGCGAGCCAGACCCGGAAGGAGCCCTGGCAGCTGAGCCCCTGCTCAGACCGCAAGCCCCCAGCCCCTCCTTTCCATGCTGGGGTGGCACTGCTAGACTTCTGCTTGGCTCAGCTTCTCAGACTCAGCTGCTCCTGCTCCGCCCCCACTGGAATATTCCATCTATTCCCGCTCAACCCCCTATTCTTTCTGAGCCAACAGAGGGCACCTGATAGGCGAATGTGCAGGAAGGGTGCAGAGGGGTGTCTGCGTTTAGGTCTTGGCTCTGCCACCCACAGTGCCGTGAGCTCAGCAAGGCATTTGGTGCCCTCACCCTTCCTATCTACCACAGGGGTCCTGAGAGCCCAGGGGCAGACACTTTGGAAGCTGTAGAGGGTGGTCCCCGGTGCTATCAGATCTGGAGAGTCTGTGACACCCCCAGCATCCTCCTCACCCTGTGCACATCCTTGGTCGCGCTGGGGTGTCAAGGTTTCAATGTGACTCAGATATACCGGAATTTTCCTTATGCTTTTCTTTCTTTCTTTTTTTTTTTTTTTTTTTGGCTGCGTTGGGTCTTAGTTGCGGCATGCGGGATCTTTTGTTGTTGCGGGCTTCTCTCTAGTTGTGGCTCGCGGGCTCTAGAGTGCGTGGGCTCAGTAGTTGTGGCGCGCGGGCTTAGTTGCCCCGCAGCATGTGGGATCTTAGTGCCCCTGACCACCCGCGTCCCCTGCATTGGAAGGCGGATTCTTAACCACTGGACCACCAGAGAAGTCCCTCCTTATGCTTTTCTGCATGTGGTTAAAAAATCCCCCAACTCCCACCCCTGTCTTAAAAAGATGCTTTGTTTTCTCTTTATACTTAAAAAAAAACCTAATGGACTTTATTTTTTAGAGCAGTTTTATGTTTACAGAAATATTGGATGGAAAGTAGAGAGTTTCCATATTTACCTCACAGCCAGGCCCCAGTTCCCTTTCCTGTAACCATCTCACTTGCATTCAGACGTGATACACTTGTTACAATTGATGACCAACATTCCTACATTAATATTAACTGAAGCCCATAGTTTCCATAGGGTTCACTCTGTGTTGCACAGTTCTACATGATTGACAAAGGTATAATGTCATGCATCCATCATTACAGTATTTCAGATCCTCTGTGCGCCTCTATTCATCCCCTCCCATCCTCCAGAGCCCCAGACAACCACTTTTTACTGTTTCTATAATTTTGCCTTTTCCCGAATGTCATGTAGTTGTGAATCATACAGTGTGTAGCCTTTTCAGATTGGCTTCTTTCACTTAGTACCATGCATTTAAGTTCCCTTCATGTCTTTTTGTGACTTGATAGCTCATTTCTTTTTAGTGCTGAATAATATTCCCTTGTCTGGAGTTTGCACAGCTTATTTATCCATTCAGTCTACTGAAGGATGTCTTGGTTGCTTTTAAGTTCTGGCGATTATGAATACACCTACTCTAACCATTTGTGTGCAAGCTTTTGTATGGACATAAGTTTTCAACTCCGTTGGGTAAATACCAGGGAGCATGATGGCTGGATCATATGGTAAGAGTATGTTTAGTTTTGTTAGAAACTGCCAAACTGTCTCCCAAAGCAGCTGCACCATGTTGCATTCCCACCAGCAGTGAGTGAGAGTTCCCGTTGCTCCACATCCTCACCAGCACGTGGTGGTGTCTGTGTTCTGGATTTTGTCCATTCTAATAGGTTTGCGGTGGTATCTCGTTGTTTTAATTTGGATTTGATGACATATGATAAGGAGCATCTTGTCATATGATTATTTGCCATCTGTATACCTTCCGTGGTGAGGTGTCTGTTAAGGTCTTTGGCCTATTTTTAATCAGGTTGTTTGGTTGTGCTTTTTATTATTGTTGCATTTTAAGAGTTCTTTGTATATTTTGGATACAAGTCCTTAATCAGATATGTGTTTTGCAAATATTTTCTCCCATCTGTGGCCTGTCTTCTCATTTGCTTACCCCATCTTTCACAGAGCAGAAGTTTTTTATTATAATGAAGCCCAGCTTATCGATTCTTTCTTTCATGGATCATGCTTTTGGTGTTGTATCTGAAAAAGTCATTGCCAAACCCAAGGTCACCTAAATTTTCTCCTGTGATACCTTCTAGGACTTTTATAGTTTTGCATCTTACATTTAGGTCTATGATCCATTCTGAGTTAATTTTTGTGAAAGGTGTAAGGTCTGTGTCTAGATTCATTTTTTGGCATCTGCATGTCCAGTAGTTCCAGTACTGTCTTAGACTGTTCAGGCTGCTATAGCCAAAATACCATAAACTGGGTGGCTTATAAACAACAAATATTTATTTCTCACAGTTCTAGGAACTTCAAGTCCAAGATCATGGCTCTGGCAGATTCAGGGTCTGGTGAAGCCTGCTTCCTAGATGGTCATCTTTCCCCTGTGTCCTCACATGGCAGAAGGGATGGAAAGATTTATCTGGGGTCTTTTTTATAAAGCATTAGTCTTGTTAATGAGGGCTCTGCTCTCATGACCTAATCACCTCCCAAAGCCCTCACCTCTTAATACTGTCCAATTGGGGTTAGGATTTCAACATATGAATTTGGTGGTGGGGGGCCGGGGGTGGGCATGGACACAAACGTTCAGTCCATAGCAAGCACCATTTTTTGAAAAGACAATCTTTTCTTCCTTGAATTGCCTTTACTCCTTTGTCAAAAATTGGTTGACTATTTGTGTGGGCCTATTTCTGGGCTGTCTATTCTGTTCCATTGATCTATTGTCTATTCTTTTACCAAACCACACCGTCTTGATTACCGTAGCTTTACAGTCTTGAAGTCGGGTCGTGTCAATCCTCTAACTCTGTTCTTCTCAACAATATTGTGTTGGCCATTATGGGTCTTTTGCCTCTCTGTCTGCTACACTTGATCTTAGCCAAAAGGCCGAGAAGCAATTTTTGCCTCTCCGTATAAACTTTAGAATCAGTTTGTCGATAGCCGTAAAATATCTTGTTGGGATTCTGATTTGGATTACATTGAATGTATAGATCAACTTGGAAAGAACAGATATTGTGACAATATCGAGTCTTCCTATTCATGCGTGGGATATCTCTCCATTTATTTAGTTCTTCTTTGATTTAATTCATCAGTATAGACCTTGTACATATTTTGTTGATTTATACCTAAGTATTTCATTTTTTGGCGCTAATGTAAATAGTATTTTCAAATTCCTTCAAATACTTTCAAATTCCACTCGCTCATTGCTGATATATAGAAAAGAAATTGACTTTTGTGTATTAATCTTGTATCCTTCAACCTTGCTATAATCATTTATTAGTTCCAGGAGTTCTTTGGTCAATTCTTTGGGGATTTTCTACATAGATAATCATATCATCTGGGAAGAAAGACAGTTTTATATTTTCCTTTCCAGTCTGTATACCTTTTATTTCCTTTTCTTGTCTTACTGCATTAGCTGAGACTTCCAGTATGATGTTGAAAAAGAATGGTGAGAAGGGACATTCTTGCCTTGTTTCTGAACTTAGAGGAAAAGCACCTACTTTCTCACCAAAAATATGATGTTAGTTGTAGGTTTTTGGGAAATGCTTGCTGCGGACTGAATTGTGTGCCCCCCCAAATTCATAGGTTGAAGCCCTACCCCCCCCATGTGACTGTATTTAGAGATTGGTTATTTAGGAGGTAATTAAGGTTAAAAGAGGACATAACAGTGGGGCTCTGATCTGATAGGATTAGTGTCCTTATAGGAAGAGACACCAGACACTTTGCTCTTTCTCCATACGTACGCACTGAGGAAAAGCCAGGTTAGCGCACAGCAAGATGGTGGCCACCTACAAGTCAAGAGAAGAGAGCTCACATAAGAAACCAAACCCTGCCGGACCTTGATCTTGGACTTCCAACCTCCAGAACTATGAGAAAATAAATAAATTTCTCTTGTTTAAGCCACCCGGTCTATAATATTTTGTTATCAGCCTGAGTTGACTAATACAATGCTCTTTATCAAGTTGAGAAAGTTCCCCTCTGTTCCTAGTTTGCTGAGAGTTTTTATTATGAATGGGTGTTGGATTTTGTCAAATGCTTTTTCTGCATCTATTAATATGATCATGTGATTTTCTTTTTAAGTCAGTTGATGTGATACATTACATTAATTGGTTTTCAAATGTTGAACCAGCCAGGCTTGCACAACTGGGATAAATCCTACTTGGTCATGGCGTATAATTCTATTTATACATTGGTGGATTCAATTTGCTAATATTTTGTTGAGGGTTTTTGCATCTATGTTCGTGAGAAATATTGATCTGTAATTTTCTTGTAATGTTATTATTGATTCAACTTCTTTAATAGGTATAGGTCTATTCAAATTGTCTATTTCTTTTATTTTTTTTTTTACTTTTTAAAATTGAGGTACAGTTAATTTCCAATATTATATTAGTTCTAGGTGTATAATATAGTGATTCAGAATTTTTACAGATTATACTCCATTTAAAGTTCTTATAAAATATTGGCTGTATTCCCTGTGCTGTACAATATATCCTTGTAACTTATCCATTTTATAAACAGTAGTTTGTTATCCCCTACCCTTATCTTGCCCCTCCCCCTTCCTTCTCCCCACTGGTAACCACTAGCTTGTTCTCTATATCTGTGAATCTGTGTTTTGTTATATTCATTTGTTTGTTTTATTTTTTAGATTCCACACATAAATGATATAATACAGTATTTGTTGTTCTGGTCTATTTCTTCTTGTGAGAGTTTTGGCAAATTGTGTCTTTCAAGGAATTGGTCCATTTCATCTAGGTTTCATCAAGTTTGTGGACATAGAGTTGTTCATAGTATTTCTTAATTATCCTTTTAATTTCCAAGGGATCAGTAGTGATGGCCCCTCTTTCATTTCTGATGTTTGTGTCCTCTCTCTTGGTATCTTAGCCTGGCTAAAGGCTTGTCAACTTTATGGATCTTTTCAAAGAACAGCTTTTGGTTTCATTGATTTTTCTCTGTTGATTTCCTGTTTTCAATGTCATTTATTTCTGCTCTAACTTTTATTATGTCTTTTCTTCTAGTTACTTTGAACTTAATTTGCTCTTCTTATTTCTAGTCGCCTAAGGTGGAAACTTAGATTATTGATTTTAAAATCTTCTTTCCTAATATATGCATTCAATGGTATAATTTTTTTCTAAGCACTTTTTTTTACTGCATTCCACAATTTTGATAAGCTTTATTTTCGTTTTCATTTTGTTAAAATGTTTAAAATTTTCTTTTGAGGTTTCTTCTTCTTTTTTATTTTACTGTGTAATTTATTCCATAGTTTTTATTTTTAAATGTTTGTAAATTGTAAAATATTACACGTAGAAGATTTTCCATTTAAAAAATAATGTGAAACACCCCTGCACCTAAAAACCCAGGACAAGAAGGTAAACTTGACCCACTGACCTTTTCCCTGATTCATATCCCTCTATCATTAACCTCCTTACCCAAGAGGTGATGCTGTTGAGATTTCTTCTTTGACTCTTGCGTTATTTGGAAGTATGTTGTTTAATCCCCATGTATTTTGGGGTTTTCCAGCTATCTGTTCGTTTTCCATTTCCAATTTAATTCCATTGTGATCTGAGAGCATACTTTGTATTATTTCTTTTCTTATAAATTTGTTAAGGGTGTTTTATGGCCCAGAATGTGCTCTATCTTAGTGAAAGTTCACGTGAGCTTGAGAAGAATGTGTGTTCTGCTGTTGTTGGATGAAGTCATCTCTAGATGTTAATTACATCCAGTTGATAGATGGTGCTTTTCAGTTCTACTGTGTCCTTCCCAAATTTCTGCCTGCTGGGTCTGTGCATTTCTGATAGAGGTGTGCTGGAGTTTCCAAGCGTACTAGTGGATTCACCTACTTTTCCTTACAGGTCTTTCAGTTTTGCCTCATGTAGTTTGTCATTCTGCTGCTGGGGGTATACATGCTAAGGATTGTTATGTCTTAGAGAAATGACCCCCTTATCATGATGTGAAATCCCTCTTTGTCCCTGGTAACTTTCCTTGCTCAAGTCTGCTCTGTCTGAGATCAATATGGTATATCTTTCTCCATCCTTTGACTTTTTTTTCATTGTGGTAAAATATACATAACATAAAATTTACCATTTTAACCATTGTTAAATGTAGAGTTTAGTGCCATCAAGTATATTCACAGTGTTGTGTAACTGTCACCACTCCCCATTTTCAGAACTTTTTCATCACCCCAAACAATAACTCTGTACCCACTCAGTAATCCCAGTGAGTCCCACTTCCTTCACATCCCACTGTGTCCCCTGGGCTGGTGCCCACCCTCTTGTTCCTGTTGGCTTTGCTGCCTTGAGCCCTCCAGGAAGCTTCTCAAGGATGTCTGTACCCGGTGGAACGGGGACTCAGGCGACCCCGCTATGGCGGGGAGGGGTGGTGGATCTGGGCGGTACTGAGGGTGACCGTGTGGGGTGTGAGGCCCGAGAGGTTTAAGAGCAACACGGTGTCATGGACAAGCGTCAGAGTCGGGCTATTCTCATCTGTGTAGGACGCACAAACTTGACGTGACTGTATAAAGTAACAATGATGACGTGAACGCATGAGAAATGTGAAAGGATTACCCTTTGTGGTCGTTGATATCTAAATCTCATTAGGATGTAGGGTGCCTTTTGTCATAAGCCTTACGTGGTCAGGACACGGCTCCCCACTCTGCTCACGGAGCGTTCCACCTGCTCCCAGCATTGTCAGAAATGGAAGAAAACGTGCTCTCTGAGCTGACGTTCTTGGCTCTTCCAGATGAAGCCCTGCTCCCCAGGGTGTCTGGGAGGAGGGCAGTGGGGGGACCTTGATGCCCGCGTGGTTGGGGAGGGGGCTTCCGATGGGAGGAGCGGCCGCCATGGCCTGGGTGCCCTGTTCCAAGGGGCAGGCAGGGAGAAGAGGGGGCCACGCTGGGGTTTCCTCCGTCTGAGATGCACCCACAGACTCCGTGGGCAGCGCTGCTGTTCTTGTGTTTGGGGGGGTGTCCTCAGGTGGCATTTCCGTCCCACGTTGGCCATTTGTTTCTTTGTTGGTGGATGCACTCGGAGTTGAGCCCTTAGACTAGAAGCCCTCCCTGCCCCCGGCTCTTGGCCCAGTTGAGACTTGTTTGGGTAAAGATTTCTCTGGTCTTGAGGGCACGGGGAGGGGGAAGGGTAAGCTGGGACAAAGTGAGAGAGTGGCATGGACATATAGGCACTACCAAATGTAAAATAGGTAGCTAGTGGGAAGCAGCTGCATAGCACAGGGAGATCAGCTCGGTGCTTTGTGACCACCTAGAGGGGTGGGATAGGGAGGGTGGAAGGGAGATGCAAGAGGGAGGAGATATGGGGATGTATGTATATGTATAGCTGATTCACTTTGTTATACAGCAGAAACTAACACACCACTGTAAAGCAATTATACTCCAATAGAGATGTTAAAAAAAATAAAAGTAAAACAATGAAGACCAAAAAAAAAAAAAAAAGAGATTTCTCTGGTCAAAGAAGTCAGGGAAAGCCTGTACCTCATACTCACTGGTTGGAAATTCACAGTACAGATGACCATGTTAAAGGCCCTGGGAAGTCCTGCAGTAAAAAAGGAAGGAAAGAAGGAGGGAAGGAAGGAAGGAAGGAAAACATTTTAACTTACTGGTTTCTAAACTTTTTTGCCCACAGAACCCCCTTTGTACCTAACATCTGTGAACATCCTGTGGAGCTAATATTTGATGATGGTCATTTGGGAAATGTTTGGTCCACACAGTGGCAAACTCCATAAGGCAGAGTTGGGGGTCAGCATGTGCTATGGGTTGAATTGTGTCTCCTCAAAATTCAGATGTTGACTCCTAACCCCCATACCTCAGAATGCGACCTCATCTGGAAATAAGGTTGCGTAGATGTAATTAGTTAAGGTGGAGGGTGGGCCCTCATCCAGTTAAGACTGTGTCCTTATGAAAAGGGGAAATTTGGGCAGAGACACACAGGGAGAATGCCATGTGAACATGAAGGCAGATCTGGGGGTGATGCTTCTACAAGCCAAGGAGCCCCAGGGATCACCAGCAAAACCCCAGAAGCTGGAGAGAGGCCTGGGACAGTGTCTCCCTCACAGCCTCAGAAGGAACCGACCCTGCCAGCACGTTGGTCTTGGACTTCTGGCCTCCAGAACTGTGGGACGATCTCTGTTGTTTCAGCTGCTCAGCCCATGTACTGTGTTGTGGTGGCCCCAGTACCCTAGCACAGCATGGATGACTTATGACTTGAATTTATGGCCCAGGCTCAGAGGTCGGGGCCGGGGAGCTGCCAGGATTCCAAGGAAGGACCTTGGAAAGGCCAGGGTCGGACTTTGGGGAAGTGGCAAGAGCTGGCGTTTTCATCGCTGGTGTGGTTGTAAATCACCCAGCGATTGTGCCTTTGGAAATAAACTCTACAGAAATAACCGAGATGTTTACGGCAGGCATTTACAAGCAGGGAAATTGGAAATACCCCAAATGCCTGCCAATCAAGGAAGCACTCGGCTACCCATGGAAGGAACGTTCTCTACAGTGAAGATGACAAGTATGCGATCTAGGTCAGAGAGTGGGAATTGCGTGTGAAGTGATGTTAAATATAAGAGGCCAAACACAAAGCAGGAACTCACGCACTGATAAAAGGCATGCCAGGATGCTGCAGAGACCACAGGGATTAAATGTTGTCCAGTGTCGGTCTCTAGTCTGTCTACTTCAGGCCCTGTTCTGGAACCCAGGACGTTCTGGGTCCTGGGCAGGAGTGGGACGCGGTCCCCTGAGCTCTGTGTGCCGTCCTGTTGGTGGATGCTGGGCATCCCTCATGGGCCTGCGCTCTGGACATCGCTCTTGTACTGGGACCTCATGCTCCTGCCCAGCGTGGCACGTGCTTGCCCAGATCCCCAGCACACTCCCCTCACCGGCTCTAACCCCGAGGCCGGGGAGCCTGGGGAGGGTCCCATGCCCTCCTGGTGTCCCCGGACGGCGTCCACCAGTGAAGCAGTATGTAGCTGCCAGATCGTGCCGTGGAAGAGTCGTTCACAGGGTGGGAAAGTAGTGAGAGGGAAAAGCAGAATGGAAACGGCAAGAGGCTCCTGAGTGTTGAAGAGGAAAGCCTTCCTGTGGTGTAGACCTCACTGGAGACACATCAGAACATCGTGGGACGCCAGCAACGGGTTACAGAGATGGAGGCGGTTTCTACTCGCTCTATTGAAACCACTTGTTTACTCCATTTTCTGCTGCGAGCAGGGATTCTGTTTTTAAAATTGTTATTATAAGCAAGAAAAAAAAACCCCACAACAACCTCATGTAGAAGTTCCTATTTTCTACCAAATTGCTTAGGTCCAGATTAAAAATATAAAGGCACCTCCCCCATCATTTTAATCGAAGGTAGAAAAAAAATTTTTGCTAACACACAAATAAGCAGCAGCTTGATTTAGTTTAAATCCACAAATCCAAGCAAGCGAAGGGCCTGGTGTGGTGAGCGAGCGTGTCTGCTGGGCTGTCCTCCCCGCTACCCCGCTACCCGCCCCCGAGCGCTGGCCCAGACCCTCCTCAGCCGAGCCCACTTGGGGCGGCCCAGGCTGGGCAGAATGGAGGTACACGGCCTCAGGCTGGTTCAGAACATCCATGTGTTAATTAACGCGGTAAATAAAACTGTCGGACCAGCCAAGTGCCTCTGCTGCCTGCTCCGCCAGTTCCAGAAAGATCTTCTTGTGTGGATCTGCCTGGGGAGTCGGGGGCCAGGAGGGCTGTTTTCACTGAGCGGGCACCCCTGCGCTCAACCTGTGTGGGAGCCTTTACAAAACAGATGAACGAGGCTTTGGTCCTTTTCTTTCCCTCAGGACTCCTGGCTGCTTTTGGCTCTAAAGGTTAAGAAGGCCGTGGACGGGTCTGAGCCGCGGGCCCTTGGCTCTGGGGCCGTGGACGGGTCTGAGCCGCGGGCCCTTGGCTCTGGCTGGCTGTCAGGAATTCCCGCTCCCGAGCATCTGAGTTAGCAGAGTGTGGACGGGATCTCCCGGGTTGTTTGGCCACCGGGTGTGTCTGCCGCTGGGCTGTGCAAACAGCTCGCAGCCCTGGTGGCAGGCAGGCAGGTGCCTGCGAGGCCGGGACTGGGAGGAGAGAGCCCGAGTCGGGTGCAGGGCTGGAGCCAGGGATGGGGGCGGTGGAGAGGAGCTGCCACGTCCCTGGAATGTCTACTGGGAGGGATGCACTGCAAGCGCGGAGCGGCCGCTGAGAAGCAGAGGTAGGGGCTCCCCGGGTTACACGATTCTGACGCCCGCTCCGTGCCAGGACCTCTGCACGTGCTGCGTGTGACGCTCATGCGGAAGCCCTGCAGCCCCAGGACCAGGATGCAGGGTCCCGAGAACAGCATCCACGGTCAGCGCTTCCGTGTTCTATTCTGCAGTCCCCACCACGGGGACAGGGCGAGACCGGAACCTCCCGCCCCATCAGCCTCTCCCACCAACGCCAGCTCGGCTCAGCGGGCAGCGGGCAGAGGGCAGGCTGGGCAGCTGGGCTCGGCCAACAGAGCAGGGAGGGGACAGGTCCCCAAAGCAGGCGTAGTGGGGGCCTCCGTGCGGGCTGCAGGTAATCAATGTCAGGGGCAAGTTCCAGGTGGCAGCGGGTGGGCGGGTGGGTGGGCACGGGGGCAGCTCAGAGGCATGGCCCCAGGTTGGACGGGGAGCAAAGAGAGAGTAAAGGGGACGGGGAGCCACTGGCTGGCTCACTGCGTCTGCCCGGTGTGCAGGGGCCAGTCACCCCTTTCGCTGGCGAGAGACTGACCCTCGAGTGCCACCGTGGGTCCACGCGGCCACAGCAGTGCTGGGCGCCCACCTGCAGCAGACCAGACCCCAGGCAGCTCTGGAGTTAACTTCCCCCTCTCTCTGGCCGGCCTCTCTGGTGTTGTGGTCCCACAGTAGACAGGAGAGAGCTTTCTGATCCGCCAGCCAGCAAGGACTGAAAGAGTATTTTCTTCCTTTCATTAGCTTTACCTGATTTTTAAAAGCCCCATGACATGCTTGGTGCCCGGGAGCCTCCTCCTCTGAACACGTTATTCAGACCACTCTAAACTCGAGTGCAGCAGGATGTGCCACACCGGGCATCGTGCGGCGACCTCGAGGTTCAGGGGGTCCCCCCACCAGGCCCACCCTCTTCCCCACTCTCCTCCCTGACCTTCACCCGCACCCAGACCCCCACTTCCTGGCCTCTCCCCCGCCAGCTGCGCTGGGTGGCCTTGCTCCAGGTGGCCTTCCTGACCCTGCAGCCGGCCACCACCCGCCACGCCGTTCGTGGACGGTCGGAGTGCCGGGCAGCGCAGGCAGGGCCCACCTGGATGCAGTCCACTGTCGGCCCTGTCTGTGCTTCTGCATCTTCATCGCAGCCTATCTGTGGGTACGGTGGGGAGCCTCCTGCTTTGATCGGGGGCCCCATGGCCTCCGCTCCATAGGAGACATCCCCCCACCTACAGACGCTCCCACCCTTCCACAGATGTCCCCCACTCATCCAGGGAAGCCTCGGGAGGTGACCCTCTCCTGCTGGCCTGCGGTCCACAGTCTGCCCCATCCCGGGCTCTCCCTGTCCTTCCAGAAGGCTGCCCCTTCTTGTCCCGCTGGCCTGACACGTGCTGAGGTCCAGCATCTCCACTCTCCACAGTTGACTGGTGGTGCTTGTAGGTCAGTCCTTACTCTCTTATCACAGTCTGGACACTGTGCCTGACCCCAGCATCCCTGATTGCATGTGGCGAGCCACAGCGTAGGGCCAGAAACGGACAGATGAATAATTATAATAAAGTGGGCAAAGTGAGCCGAGACACGTGCAGCGTCTGGCGTCCAGAGGAGACCAAGCTGACTTCCTGTGGGAGCTGGGAAAGATTTCTGAGAGGAGGTATTGAATTGAGTCTTGAAGGATGCGAAGGAGTTTGCCTGGTGGCCGTGGGGATGCGCTTAGGATACAGACCTGGGCCCTTTGTCTGTGTTGTTGTCTCAGTGACTGTAAGTTTCCGGGGGGCAGATGCTGTGAGTTCTGAGGGAAGGTGGTCACAGTGGCCTCACTGTTGTCTGTGATGTTCAAGGTGTCGGGGGCCCCCAGCCCATGGCCCGCACGGCACGTGCTTTTCGGCACGCTGGCACTTCTGGGGGGCTTCCCTGTGATCGGCCTCGACTATCTAGCAGAGTGGCCAGGAAGGGGGCGGATGCCGGGGGTGGGGGTGGGAGGAGACTGGGGGATGGTAGTGACCGAGAGGCTGGCTTCAAGGATGGAAGAGGGGAGCCGAGGGGCTGCCCGAGGGGCAGTGGTCATCGGGGGCCGAGCCTCTTCCCTGCACTCTCCCTCCGGGTAGTTAAGTCACGGAGAGCCCTCTAACTCGTGAGCTTCCCCAGGCGCCTGGCCAAGCTTTCCTGGCGACTTCCACGTGTCTGCAGCTGGGAGACTGAGCTCTGAGGGCTCCCCAGGGGCCCGGCTGCTCCTGCCTGCTTCCGGCCCAGCCTCACCCCAGGCCGGCCCAGGTTCCCCCTCATAGCTGACGGGCATTGGAGTGCAGGTGCCCCGTGGCAGACCAGGGTGGGCTGGCCGGGCCCGGGGGTCGGGCAGCTCTTTCTAGAACTTCTCTTCAGGCCGGGCAGCAGGGGCAGGAGAAGCCCTACCCCAGAGGGACTTCCAGAGGTGCCCTCCCCCGCACCCGGCAGGCAGGACTCCGGGAGAGGAAGGCCTGCGTCCAAGAGCAGGCCCTGTGCCAGCCTGAGTGCTACCTACGAGCGCCATTGTTGAGCGCTTGCTGGACGCCGGGGGCTGTGCCTGCCGCCTTGCTGGTTTCCTCCAGCGTCTGGCTCCTGCCCGCTTGGCGCTGCCCTCATCACCAACCCAGAGCCTTCTGCGGAGGAGAGAGCAGGGTCGGAACTGCAAGATGTGGGGCAGTGGGGCAGCCTGTCCAGGGTCGTCCATCTGGCTGTCGGCTCTCGTTCACTTTATTTACGCGCATCCTGCCGTGCGCCAGGGAGGATTCCCGGCTCCCTGTCGCTTAGGCCTGTACTTACCCTGGCGGGACAGCAGCCGGTGGACAGGCTGTGTGGGTCCCTTCCCCCCTCCAGGGACGAGCTCACCTTAGGGCCCCTTGGTGCCTCGCCTGGCGCCCACCATGCTGGAAGCAGCCCTCTGGCTGTTTGGAACTTCCAGCATCGTGGGGTCGGATTCTGGCATAGGAAGCTCTATCCCAAGGAGGCTTGTGAGCCAGAGCTTGGTTGTCCGTGCCCTTTGGGGGCCAGAGCTCGAAGGGTGGCGGCTCAGCCCTGTACGTGTGATACCCTCCGCCCTCCTGGGCAGGAAGCGGATTCGAAGACCAGGGGTGGGCTGGGCTGGGCTGGTGAGGATGAGGCCAGTGCAGCCTCGGGCGGACAGCCACGTGGGAGCCTTGCTGAGCCCTCGCAGTGGCTCTGAGAGCCTTTCCTGCTCCTTAGATGGATGGGGAAACTGAGGCTCATAGGGTGCAACCCGGTGCGGAGCAGGATTTGAACCCAGACCTGCTCGAAGCCTGTGGCCTTTCCCCCTCACCACACTCTCTCCCAAGCTAGTCTCACCGGTCCAAAAAAAAAAAAAAAAAAAAAAAAAAAAGTCATCCTTTCTTTACTTTTTTTTCTTAAAATAAAAAAATAATAATATTTTGAGAACGTAACCCATGCACATAGTGAGAAAATCACACAGGACAGAGGATGTAGAGTGAATTGTGTGCCCCCCGCCTGACCCCTGGCTCCCCGTCCCGCAGAGGCAGCCGCTGCCCAGTTCCCTGGCTGATTTTGGAAAAGCAAAGATATAGCTCTGAGCACAGCTAGGGATCATAAAGACCTGGGTTGTTAAGAAAATGTTCAAATAGATTTAGTGTAATTTTTATTTTTTTCCAAGGAAGTGAATAGTCTGTCTTAATGAAGTTTTAATCTCAAACAGGATTAGAGCAAAAAAGCGTTCTTTGTTTAAGACGCTGCTTTCCTGTGGCCCAGAGTCCGGGTTCGGGCAGCTGGTGGGCTTCTCAGGCTGCGTGGGAGGCAGGGCTCTGGGGTGGCGGTATGAAGGGGGTCGGGGGGAGGCTGTGCCTGCAGGGCCTCTGGGGAGGGAAGGCGGGGGAGGGGCGTGCGGTCGGGGTGTCCCCAGCCCCCCTGGCCCCATGCGCTCAGCCTCCTGTGGCCTTTGTGCCCACCTCTCCCTGGCGGCCTCCGGTCTGGACCCTTCCCAAGACATTTCCCGTTCCGGCTGTGTCTCATACGTGCTGTGTCTAATGTTCTTCGAAGATGATCTCAAATCAAATTAAACCGACGGTGGTGACAAGTTGAATACCGTGGAGGACCTTCTGATGGGCCCCAGGCTCCCTCCGGCCTGTGCCCCATGCCTGCCCTGGACTCACATGGGCCTGTTCTCTGGGCTCTGGCTTGCCGTGCTGCCTCCTACAAACCTTCCTCCTCTCAAGGGTCACTGTTTCGGGGCCACATGCAGGATGTCTCGATGGCCTTGGCGGTGGTCACCCACTCTCCTGGGTTCCCTTCTCTTGGCTCTCCAGGCTGGTCCCCTCTCCTCTCAGAAGCACTAATGCTGTGGGCGTGTAAATGTCTCCTCTGCTATGGGACTCTGCAACCTCTGCTGTAACTTGGGGCAGTGTTGGTGGAGGATCTGGGGGAGGGGGCCTTTGCCTCCAGCTTTGCAGCTTAATTATGCGATGCTTCTCCCTCCCTCCAGAACCTTCACCGAGTCCCCGCAGGCTGCACCAACCTATTCCGCTGTCTGGAGCCGGGCCAGGGTTCACTGCTCTGGGGGGACTCGCTGGGTCTCATAGGCCTGGGCATAGAGCGAGGGAGGACGCTTGCCCAGAGGCCCTCGGTCCAGCTGGCGCATGAGGATGCCCAGGCGGGGGGTCTCGCAGGAGCTGGGTGTGCCGGTCGGCTGGGCTCTGCCAGCTGCCGGGAAAGGGGCCCCTGCCGGGCTGGCACTGGACGGGGTGGGCTGGGAGTCGTTTGGGGGAGGGGCGCCCCTTCCTCGCACAGAGGCTGGGCCTCATGACCGGGTGCTGGGTGTTCACCGGGGGATTAATGGGCTCCCTGCCTCTGTTTCCCATTTCTCCCCCAGGGGGGCTTTCTCTGTGGTCCGACGCTGTGTCAAGCTCTGCACCGGCCATGAGTATGCAGCCAAGATCATCAACACCAAGAAGCTATCCGCCAGAGGTAGGGAATGGCTGTGCTGGCTGGCGTGGGCCGGGGGCCGGGGCTGGAGCCCATGCTGAGGGATAGGGCTCGGCCTGTGGCTCACAGCGGGGCACAGATGGAGCGGGATTCGTGGCCGCAGTGGGACGTGAACGGTGCCCGTGGCCGAATGGGGCCGGGAGGGAGAGGCACCCGCACACCCTCACATCTGGAATTGCACAGTCGCTCTGGTTTGGGGGCTCGCGGAGCCCCTGCCTCACCTCCCCAGGGCTGGACGGGGAGAGGTGTGCGGCCAGGTGGCTGAAGTGATCAGGTAAGGTCGTCTGCCCAAGAACTGTGGGCCAGAGGGGGACTCGGTGACCTGAAGACTTTGGGTGACAGGGCAATGCTTGAGGGGCGGCATGAACGGCACGTTTCCTAACTCAGCCCCCGCCGGTCTTCCGGACTCAGGGATGCACGTGGGGGCTCATCTGCCTAGGCTGGGGAGGGCTCGGGGGTCTGCAGGGGTGGGCGTGGTGCTGGCCCCGGGGCATGTGGCCTCACCCCATCCCGCACCGTCCAGAGCCCTTGCTGGGGGACAGCCCGTTCTGGGCAGACGGACAGACCCCTGCCCTCGTGGGATCCAGTGGAGTTCCACGTGGTGGGGATGAGGCGGGACATCGGGGCAGGGGATGACATGGGGCGACAAGGCCAAGGTGGAGGGTGCCGCTCTGAGCAGGTGATGTCAGAGCACAGAACCGAGGGGACAGGGGGCCGGGGGCCAGGCAGGGGGTCTGGTGGGGCCTCCAGCGTGGGTGTGGAGGCGTGGGCCGTCCCAGTGAGGTAGCAGCACCACTGCCGCCCCCTGTGCTGGGGGGAGCCCACGGATCTCCAGCCCCCAGCTCAGAAACGAGGGGCTGGGTGACCCCCTTGGCAGAGGGAGCTAAGCTAAGCCCCTGGCCTGATGGTCTCCCACCTCCAGGCACACCCATGACCCCACTTAGCATCCAGACACAAATGTGAGCCAACAGAGAGGCTCTTTCTCTGCAAAGAGGCCCTGACCGTAGGCAGTCCTGGCCCGAATCCCTCCCCGAGGCTGGTGCTGAGAACGCCTCCGTCTGTAGGGTCTGCAGTTTCCAGCCCGGCGGCCTGTGTGGGCAGGCGGCTGAGCCCGCTGTGCGGTTCGCTGAGCTGCGTGTAGGTGTTGTTTGGGCGCCTGCTGTGTACCAGGCCTTCGGGGCTGAGTGTTTCCAGGGGCGGGCGCTGCTGTCCCAGCCTAGCCGAGGGGCTGGTTGTGCTCGGGTGATGAGGATGACACAGGGCCCCACAGAGACAAGAGTCTGCGAGCCAGACAGCCCTGGGGCGTGTGTGTTGGGAAAGCTCAGATCCCGCAGCTAAACTGTGATCATAATAATAATGCACAAGCTAATATTTACCGAGCGTTTGCTGTACGCATGGTGCCGCCAGATGCAGGACAGCTTCTGTGTTCCCTGACACTGGATGGGCGGCACTGGTGAGCCACCAGTGTCATGTTTTCGGGGGGATGTGTCCGCATATGTGGAGTTTCTAAAGCAGGAGGAACATTCCGCTTCATTCCATAGGCTGGTGCCAGGCCACAGGAGGAGAGAGAGCCCACCTTCAGAGGTCCCGTGGACTAATGAGGGACACCCTCACTCACCCACCAGCTTTACCTAGCCTCTCCCAGTCAGTGCCCAGCACTGAGGACGGGGTGATGAGCGAACACACCCAAACAAGCCACTACAGCCCCATTCGAGGGGTGGGAGCACAGGGGACAGAACAGGGAGGTTGGATGGGTCTTGAAGGATGAATAGGAGTTTGTGAAACTCAGGCAGAAAACCACCTGGGTATGTTTCCATGAAATCACGCAGCTCCTTTCAAGGAACCTCACGCTCCCCTGTTTCTACCCTCAAAGTGTTCTATAAATCGGGAGGATCAAGGGCAGTGGAAGTCTGAAATGCCCTGCGTGCTCCACAATTACCACCTGCTCTTTCTTCCGCCGCTGCAGTAGCAGGCCTGCTGCCCACTTCCTGAGAGCCAGCCTGCTTTCTGCCATTGAGTCCCGGAGGCTGGGCCCCCGGAGACCCCTGCTAAGGGCGCCTCCGCGGAGCTGTGCAGACCTGAGGCTCCGTCAGCCCTGCGCCTGGCCTCCGTCTCCTTCCTGGCTGGGCGCAGCCTGGGTGGGATGGTGGCAGGCGGCGCCGCCAGCCAGGACTGGTCTGGAATCGAAGCAGCCAGCCCTTGTCTGTTGTCACCTTCCCTTGGGACCACTTTCCGGGCCAGGGAAGCCAGGACACCCCCTGCTTTGCCTCTACTCTTGGGCCCCTGCATTGCCCAGGTCTGTGGACGTCTTGGGCATCTTTTCCCCCTGTTTACCTCATTATTATGGAAAATTTCAAACATCCCCAAATATAGAAAAAATGATAGAAGGAGCCCCCAGCTTCGACACAACAGTTTTCATCTCCCAGGCAATTTTGTTTTCAACTGTAACCCTCTGCATCTCCCACCCCTGCCCATATATCTTGCAGCAGATCCCAGACCGGCCGCCATTTCACCCATAGTGTTCAGCATGTTTCTGTAACGGAAAAGGATTCGGAAAACAACTGGCCACCTCCCTATACAGGGACCCAGGGATCTTCTGATCCTCTCCAGCCCCTTTTGGGGCTTTCCGAGCTGAGTGGGCAGCGGAAGGGGTGAGGGGAGAGGGTCTTGGGCCCCCGACGCTCATCTTTACGCTGAGTGTGGGCCAGCAATGGGGCAACCAGGCTGCTGGGTTTGGTCTCGTCGCCACACGGCCCTGACCACCTCGCTGTATGACCCTGGCCGTGTTACTTAGCCACCCTGTACCTTAGTTTCCCCAGCCGTAAAATTGGGATAAATCTGCTACCTCCCTCAGAGGGGCATTGTGAGGGTGAGAGAAGAACTAAGGTGCTTGGAAGGAGCAGGCTGAGTGTGGTGCTGCCAGGGCACCCGCTGCCTTCTTCCCCATTTCTTGCCAGACTATCCTGCCCAGCCTGCAGGCTCCAGGACTCCTCCTCCAGGAAGCCTCCCTGGGTCCTCCCATACAGCTTGGAAACCCCCAGGTCCCGAAGCAGTCACCTTAGGCATTTCGTCATTGATCACTTGCTCCTTGAGGGCAAATGCAGTGGGTTCATCTCGGCGCCTTCCCAGCTCCCAGCCCAGAGCCTGGGAAAACACACGTAGGAACATCCCACCCTCTCCTTACCACCCTTTGGGGGCTGGCTCCATAAAACCCAAAGTTCTTATCTGGCCTGACACTCAGCCTTCGGCCCTGTCTTCTCCTTCCCTCCCAGCAGCTCTGCTCAGGCACTTGGTCTTTTCTGGTTCTGTACACCCCAGGGCCTTTGCACCTGCCTTCTCTCTGGAAATGCTTAACTCCTGTTGATGACACTTCCTCAGAGGGGTTTCCCCTGAGCCTCCAGTGGGAATCTGGGACCTAAGCACCCTGTTTTTATTTTATGGCTGTCTCTCCCACGAGACTGCCAGGACTTCATCTGTTTCATTCACCACTGTGTCTTCCACACCCTGCTCAGGCCCTGACAGGTGGTGAGCTCTCCATGTTTTTGAATGAATGAATGAATGTTTTGAGTGAATGGATTTTGAATGAGCAGATGGGTAGTCTGTGCTGGAGTGAGGTTAGTCTCCCAGGTGTGAAGTTGGGATAGGGACTGGGTCGAGTGAGGTCTAGAAGAGGGTTTGCTGCAGGGTCGGGTTTGCAGGGGAGGCCCCTGGTCACTGAGCACCTGAGCATTTGGGAGGTCCAAGTTCAGGAGAAGTTCCGTGGTGAAGCCTGAGGGTGGTCGGGAAGCAGGGAGGGGAGGCCTGGAGCCCACCGCTCCTCCCTGAATCCTGGTGATCACCGTGCAGCCTGCACCTGTGTTCTGCAGGGTCAGACATGCTCCCAGCAGAGAGTCCTGATGCCAGACCGGTTCCCTTCCCGGAAAGGCCATTTCAGAGATGCTTGCCCCACCTGTTGTGCTGGAAGGTGCGGGTGGAGGGGAGCGGCCCATGGCTGGGGAGGAGGATGCCAGGCAAGTGCCCTAGAAAGAGGGAGAGTGAGGAAGTGGAGACTGGACCCAGAGGCCAGAGGGGAGGCCCCACTTGTGCCGGCTTCATATTCAGTGCAGTGTGGAGTGGGCTCGCTCAGCCCTGCGGGGAGGGTGTCCACTCCTGGGCTGAGGAGACAGGCTTAGTCCTTCAAGGCCTCCAATGGTAGAGCAGCAGGAGGAGGATGCTGGTGCTGGACGCAGAAAAACTGTCCCACCCGGTAACTGGCAGTTCCTGGGGCCACGAGGACACTGCAGATTATACCCAGCTTGTGCCAATGGCAGTAAGAGTTAGATTTTTTAAGTTTAATACTTAATTAAATAGAGGATTGTGAGGCATTCAGAGTCTGTGAATGTACTGAATAATGAGAAATTATTAAACTACTGTTAACAAAATCAGTTAGAGGAAAATTAATTGACGGGGTGGGGGGATAAGGAGACCATCAGGCGTATGAGTCTTAAAAAGATTTCCTGTTGTTCCTGCGTCCCCCTCCCCCTCCCCTCGCTCACTGTCCGCACTAAGTGGCTGTTTTTGGGGCTGGTTCGTTGGCCGTTCTTGGGGCTGGTTCGTTGGCCTTTGGAGGGAGCCCCATGCACTGAGCTCCATTAGCACTTACTGGCCCCCAGCGTCCAGGGAGCAGGTGTTCCAGAAATGACCCCGGTCTGCGGCTGAACTCGGGGGAAGGACCCTGCACAGGAACGAGGGCTTCGGCATTTATGGTGTCCTGACCCTCAGCAGCAGTTTTCACGAGGTCGGTGGTGGGTGCCCCATTCCACAGACGAGGAAACCAAATCCCACAGAAGCAGAGACTTGCTCAGGATCCCACAGCCGTAATGAGCAGAGCCTGGGACACAGGCGGCTCTAGATTTCACCCAGCTGCGGAGGACCCAGGGTGGATCAGGTGTGGGGCTGACCTCACAGGTAGAGCTGACCTCACAGGTGTGGGGCTGACCTCACAGGTAGAGCTGACCTCACAGGTGGGGGGCTGACCTCACAGGTAGGGGCCTGATCTCACAGGTGGGGGTCTGATTTCAAAGGTGGGGGGCTGACCTCACAGGTATGGGGCTGATCTCACAGGTAGGGGGCTGATCTCAAAGGTGGGGGGCTGACCTCACAGGTGGGAGGCTGACCTCACAGGTATGGGGCTGACCTCACAGGTAGGGGGCTGATCTCAAAGGTGGGGGGCTGACCTCACAGGTGGGAGGCTGACCTAACAGGTGGGGCTGACCTCATAGGTGAGAGGCTGACCTCAGGTAGGGGCCTGATCTCACAGGTGGGGGTCTGATTTCAAAGGTGGGGGGCTGACCTCACAGGTAGGGGCCTGATCTCACAGGTGGGGGTCTGATTTCAAAGGCAGGGGGCTGACCTCACAGGTGGGGGGGCTGACCTCACAGGTGGGAGGCTGATTTCATAGGTGGGGCTCACGGCACGGGTGAGGGGCTCAGCGCACAGGTGAGGAGACAGGCCACCGACGATGAGATCTGGGGCTCACTTCTGAGCCTCCTCCCGCCCCCAGGCTGATGCCCAGTTTACCCCCAGCTACCTTCGCCTGGGGCCACCCCCTCCGCAGGGCCTGTGTGGCCCCTTCTGCCTTGGGAGGCACCCCTGCCGGAGCTGGGACAGGGAGGAGCTGTCTGGCCTCTAGGGGCCCTGGGGCTGAGCCTGCACCCCGGCCAAACCCGCCCGGAACCCTTCGCCCAGCAGGAACCGGGGGCTCTCCTGCTGCAGCCGGCGCTGCCGCTTTCCTGTCGGCCCCCCGCGACCCACAAACGCGAAGACGACCGAGTCAGAGGATAACGGGCGCCGGGGAATCCGCGGAACCGGGTTACCGGAGGACGCGGCGCCGCATTGCAGGGTCGGCTGAGCATGCGCCTCGGGCGCTGGGCTCCCCTCCCCTATCCCCCCTCGGGCACCCCTCCCCAACCTGGGCACCCCTCCCGCCTATTCTGCGGCCCCGCCCCTGCCCCTCCCTGGCAGCTCCCAGCGCCCCAGGGGCGGAGTCAGGGCCTCGCTGTATAATGTCCCAATTTTAGATAAACAATATTTTTTTTAGAATAAGTATGTCCCAAACCCCCAGCCAGCTTTTGGTCGACGCTGCTCTCGAATCGGGGCTCCAGGGGACCCTGGGCAGTGGGAGGGGTCTTCCTAGGGACCCAGAGGGTGGGTGGAGTAGGAGAGTCCCTTCCTTTGCCCCGGGATCAGTCTTTAACTGGACACACCCATCCCTCCCGGGTTCTGTTGCCAGGACTTGGGTTTTTGCGGAGTTGGGGGCACCACCTGTAGGTGGGGAGGGAGTAAGAAGAAAAGTTGGGGGCTCTTGTGGGCGAGGGGGACCCCCCCCCCAGTCCCATGCCAGGGGGAGGATGGGGGAGCAATGAGGGAACCGGCTGCGGTGGCCAGATTTAGAAGTAATTTGAATTTCAGATAGGCCGTGACAAATATTTGAAAACAAATATGTCCCAAACTGCATGGGACATACTTGTATTAGAAAATTATTTGTTTATCTGAATTTGGGACATACTTACATTAAAAAAAACTTGTTGCTTACCTGAAATTCAGATTTAACTGGTCATTTTGTGTTTTATCAGGCAATGCCAAACAGAGTCGTTGAGAGAAGAGGTCTTTGTCATTAATTCATTAATCAAATAGGCTAAGTCAAAACTTCCCCAAACTGGGGTGAAGGCAGGAGAGGAGAAGAAAAGGGGTGGAGGCCAGGCTGTGTGGGCAGGGGTCCTGGTGGACACCCCCGCCGTGTGCTTGGTGGCCTCACCTGTGAGGAGGAGAGTGTGGCAGCTCCGTGGCCCTGTTCACTGGTGCTGGGGTGTGTCTGTTTCTGGGGCACGGCTGCCTCTGTGAACCCTGAGTCCCACGGGCTTGGGGGGCCTGAGACCGGTGCTCCGTGAACTCAGGCCACAGCAGTGCCCACCCCATTGAGCTGTAGAGGGTCAAGAGGGGGTGGGGAGGTGGCAGCGCCTAAAAGGTGGACTGGTCCAGGGTTACTGGGAGGAAATCTCCACGAACTCCTGGGCCCTCGTGGGGTTGTTTTATCAGCCATTCCTGTCATTCCCCAGATCTGGAGGGGTCCTTACCGGCAGCCCTGTGCACCCCACATGCACCAAGGGCCCCCCTGGAGGTGAGCGTAGGGTCAGAGGGGCAGCCGCAGGTTTGAGGACCGCAGCCTCCTGGCCCCCGCCCTCTTGCTCAGCACGGCAGCCCCCGGCTCCCAGCAGGCTGGCTCTCTGTCTCCGCACAGCCTGTCTCCCAGCTCCGGGGTGGGTGGGGCGGGGCGGGGTGCAGGGGCCTCTTGGTCTCCCTCCCTTGCGAACAGTAGGTCCCTAATGAACATGATGAAGGGGTGGGGGGAGCAGAGCGCTTTCAACTCAAGAACTGAGCTGGAGGAGGGGACCGTTGGGAGGCAGTGGTCTGGGCCACCAGTAACTGCAGATGGCAGGAGGAGGCTGGTGGGAGGGAGGCGTCCCAGAGGCCTTGCTGAGTCTGAGTAGGACCCTGACAGAATAAGCCCTGCACCCTCTGGGGGCCATGCCCTAGCCTGGAAAGCACGCCGCACTGTGGCAGTGTCACGGGTGCTATCTTGGGGTGGGCTGTGATGAGACCCTACCCCCGGCGTAGGACCTATTGCACTGGGGCTGGGGAAGGAAGCAGGAAAGGAGGAGGCCACTGGTGGGCTCCTGCTGTCACCATGCCCTACTGCACTGGAGGGTGATGCTGTCCCATTTTACAGTTGACGAAACTGAAGACTCGAGAGGATAGTCATTTTTATTCACATCACCTCCTTTTTGCCTATTAGTCAGTGTGGGAGCCCGCCCTAGGGTCGTGGGCATGACCAAACACAGGATGGGGACCCCGGACAGCTGAGATGGACAGCAGTCTGTATCACACAGGCTCAGAGCCCGGGGAGGGCACTGCACGTCACGCAGGCCACTTCGGGTGCCCTCGGGGCAAAGTGAGCAGCGGACTGAGGGAGGCAGGCTTCGTGGTGACCAGAGAGTGGAGTGCCCCTGGCTCCCCCGGCGGGATGTGGTTGCTTGTTTGAATAATTCCTTGCTGGCAGGGGACCGAGGCCACCACTTGGGGATAGGTCTGCTCTGCTCCTGGTCTGCCTGGGAGGAGGGCCACTTGGCTGGGTGAGCGGGCTGGGGAGCCTACAGCTAGGCCATTCGGGCCCTCCCGGTTTCACCGGACATCAGGGCAGCACATCACACGGGGCCTCAGTTTCAGGCCTTACATCATGAAATGCCACATCTGTTTCGAAGCTGAGCTGTGCCCCGTGTTGGGTGATGATGGCTCTGAGCCTGAAAAGGACGACTCTTCCCATGGAGGAGCAGCTGAAAGGCCACAGGGACCGCAGAGTGAGGGCTCTGGGGACCACGTGGCCAGCTGGCAGCCCAGAGGCCTCAGCGCTGTGGTGTGGGGAGCGGCAGGTCGCTGGCCCAGCTCCCATGCACCTGGCGGCTTGTCGTGCCCCTCGAGAGCCCTTTCTTTGTCCCACCGAGGCAGTGGCAGCTGCAGGACCCACACAGGTGCCCTCCCTGGGCTGTGTGGCCGCCGGGTGACGTTGGTGTGATCATTGCTGGTTGCGTGCCGCCTTTTAAAAAACAAAACACATACAAGAAGCTACCATGGGAGCCGCTCTTTTCATAGTCATGGCTTTGCCAGTGCCCTCCAGGGGCTGAAGCGTGACTAGAGCTTCCTGGGGACCCCAGTGCTGGATGCAGAGCAGGATGGGATGCCCCCAGGGCCCTAGATGCTCCCTGGGTGAGCAGGCTGGGGTCAAGCATGTTAGCCCGTTGAAGGCTTGAGAAGCCCCAGGAGAGAGACCGTAGGATGGCTGAGGCCTCCACGCCAGCCCCCCTGGCTGGTGGCCCAGCTCCGATGCCCTACCCCACGGCCTTCCTGTGCCCCGTCCTCCATCTGGAAGTTGGAGGCGATGTTAATAACAGCCCTACTTTGCGGGGAGCCCTGGGCAGGTTCTGGGGCCTGTGAAGAGCCCAAGAGCAAGCAGCAGAGGCTAATCCGAGGCGACCCGCAGACGCTCTCGTGCTGTGGAGCAGGGGAACGACCAGCATCTCAGGGCAACGCTCCCCCGTGACCTTCCTCCAGCTCCTGAACCGGCTTGCACCCCTTGACAGTGACCGGATGGTCAGGCCCTGCTGCAGGACCCTGCACTGCCCCTGGGGTGTCGCTCCCACATGTGCCAGCCCCGTGAGCCCTGTCAGGAGGCGAGAGCCACCGAGACCCCGGCTTGGTGACATCCTTCCCGTAAGTCCTGTCTTCCCCTGCAGTCTGTCCGTTCTGCACCCAGAAAGGGGATGAAGCTGAGGTCGGAGCCTCCAGGGTCAGCAGGTGCTGGTGCTTACACTTGAACTGGCCTCTGTCTGCCCTGGTCCACCCACCCCCAGTCCTGCTCACCCCCTTCCTGGGACCCTGAGGGCAGGACTGTAGGCGGTAGGGCGAGGTGCGCAGGCTGGAGGGTGCCGTGGGTTCTGTTGTGGACTCCGCTGGGTGCTGTGAATGTCCAGGATGTTCTATCAGAGTCTGACTCGGCAGCTTGGAACCACAAGAGCCTCCGGCCCGTGTTCCCGTGCTCTGTTCCTCTGGACTCTGAAAACTTTGGGACACGTTGAGTTAAGGAGTTGATGCTGGACGGTGAATAGCATGAGCCCACATGAAGTGGGATGTGGATATCCGTGAGCCTCCGAAGATTCTAGAAAGCTCTCTGTGCCATCCGATGGCGTAGGCGGTGGAGACGGGTGGGAAGGAGAGGAGGGAACCCCGAATGACGCATCCCGGGGCCCAGTGGCGTGGGTCACCTGGGGACAACGGGTCCTTGCCCTGGTCCAACGCAGCCGCGGACCCCCACCTCCCTTTGGAAGAATAGAAGCCCCTGGAGAGGAGACAACTGCTGGGGTCCTGAGTGTCGTGTTGGACGGAGGCTGGAGGAGGGAAGCAAGAAAAGCAGCAAGGATGACAGGCCAGGTGCCCAGCTCTGTGGGCAGGCAGCGGGGAGGGGCCGGCAGCTGGGGTTTCCTCTCTTCCGTGGCCTCTCCCTGGGAACACCCCCCAACCCTTTTCACACACGGGAAACAGACTCAGAGAACAAGGCTTGGTCCCGTTCAGGGCCCTGTGTCCAGTGTCCCTGTGGCCACCGAGCCCGGCCTATGGGCGAGCCTGCCACGCCCCAGCTTGACGATGTTGGTTTGGGTTCACTGCTGGTTCAGCCTGGATGGAACGGGAGCCTGGGCAGCCCCCCACCCTGTGGAGGCAACAGCTGGACAACCAGATGGGACGTGGGAGCTGCCCCCGGCCCTGCAGGCTACGTCTGTCCTCGGACCTCCTGAGGTGGGCAGCGTGGGCATCTGATTGCCCCCCCCCGGGGGAGGGGCGGCACTGTCTCTGCTGGTGCAGGACCCCTGGCTTTGGTCACACCCACCCGGGTGAGGACAGGCGAGGCAGCCAAGGGCAGGGGCTGCTGCCTGAACTCCCCGCGGCCGCCGTCCTCCAGCCGCACCCGCACCCGCACGCTGCATGTTCAGGCAGGTGATTCTGTAGACATGTCACCCTCGGGGGCCTGGCCACACGCACACTCCCACACCCCACAGTCTGAGGGCCGGCCGGCCCTGTCCACCCCTTCCCTGTGGGCATCCTTCTCCCCTGGGGCCTTGGCCACAAGGGAATGGATGGTGACCCCGCGGCGGGGGCCTGACCCCAACCTGACGCTCAGATCCCTGCTGACTCGGTGTCCAGGAGCTGCTGAGTTTGGCGGAGTGTCCTGGGCAGCAGCCACGGTGGCCCACGATCTCCAGCCGGTTCCCTGACATGTCCCAGCCTCCCATGTCCCAGGCCAGGACCCCAGCAGAGCCCTCTGCCATCCCCTCGTCCCCAGCTCTCCCTGGCCAGGTCGTCCTCCAGCCAATGTGGGCAGGGGGGGAACTGCAGAAGCCCGCGGAGACCCTTGTGCAGGTGGGGTCTCCCCAGTGAACACAGCCCGCCCGGCCCCAGGGGCTAGGGGGGTCCAGTAGGCATCGGGGAGGAGAGAGTGTCCCTGAACCCCTCCACGTGCCAGGCGGTGTGGGCTTTCCACGCGGGGTTTCATGTTTGGTCCAGCCTGAACTGTCCTTACTGCTGACTTCCCGGGACGTGGCCGCACTTGTCCTAGGCCGAGCCCCGGGGAGAGGGAGGCAGCCCCTCCTCACGGCCGGGCCTCCTGTCTTCCCCCCGCCGCCCCGTCCTTCCTGTTGCCCGTGCCCGGCGCCTCGCGGGTGTCCTTCTGCCGGTGACAGCACTGCTGCTGCTCCTGGCAGCGGGCGAGGGGCCAGGCGCCCACCCACGTCCCTCCTGTTGCCCTTCTGCTGGCTCCTCTCACCCCCCAACCGCCCCGCTCTGCTGTGAGTCACCCACAGCCGGGCAGCAGGTGGCGGCTGGGAAGGCGGCCGTCACTGGGGGGCTGTGAGGGAGGCCACCAGCCTCGGGTCCAGTCCTGGCCTCAGGACTCTGAGCTCCTCTGGGTGCCTGTTTCTCGACCGTGTGCCCCACCCTGCAGGGTGCAGCAGGGCCCGCGATCGTCCTCTCCCACCTCCAAGGGCTGCATCTCCCCCCCTGCCCTCAGCAGCTACCTCTTCATTCTTGACTCAGCTCGGGCTGCCCCCACCTGGGGGTCCCTGCCTGGGGGACCCTGCCTGGGAGGACCCGCCCTGTTGATGAGTTAGTTCGGGGCGGGGAAGAGCTGGTTTGAGTCTCTCTGTGCCGTTCCACAGGGAGTTATTGAAGTCAAAGTTAATGCTTACAGTGAGTGGACAGCGCCCCCCTGTGGTCACGTTTGGCAGCACCTGTCTCTTCCTGCCCCTTGGGGTCCCCTGACCCATTCCCTTCGCGGTGGTGGGTGCCAGCCACGGCACAGTGACAGCCCCAAGAGGGCCCCTCCCCGCCTCCTAGGGGTTCCTGGGGGCCCCTGGGGTCTGGGAACTGCCATCCTGTGTGGGGTGTGCACCCAGCGTGAGGCGTGCAGGGCTGCACGGGGTCACCTCCCTTCCCGGGTCACCCGGCGCCACCCCTCGGGGACCCCCAGAGTGCAGGGTAGGCCTGCACAGAGATCAAGGCAGAATCAACCAGAAGCTTCCAGGTCCCGCGTTGCTGGGGCACGGGCTACAGAGCTGAGGGTATGGAGCCTCAGGGGCTGTGACAGGAGCTCAGGCAGGTGACAGCTGGTGATGGCAGGTCCAGTGTAGCTGGTGTCTTTGAGTAAAGTGCTTTTTGTTTTGTTTGATAAGCGCTTTTATAGAGTATAAGTGAATGCTGTGTTTTATCGGTGGGGTGTTTCTCTGCTAGGAGAAATAAATAGCTTGTTTCTGCCTCTGCCGACCCCTTCGCGGGAGCAGGTGTAAGTGTCGCGTGCACGTCAGGTTGCCCCAGACGCAACAAGACAGTCACTTTTTGGCTACAGGCCCGCAGGCACTTAGGCTGGTCTCCATGTGGGGTGCGGATCCGTAAGGCCCCCGAGCATTTAAGAGATGGCTGAACTCAGGAGTTCCCTAGAGCTTCACATCAGAGGGGGTGTGAGAACCGAGTCTGTGCCCCCATGAATGGCAAGCTCCTCCAAAACCCCACTCCGGTGTCCCCCGTTGAGTCTCCTTCAGGCAGCACCATCCCCCGCACCCCGCGTCTGCTGTCCTCAGGGCTCATGGCACTGCTGCACCTGCTCCTTGGGACCCAGGACCGGTGTCCCCTGGGTCCCCAGGACACGGTCAGTGCTGGCCTTGGGTCCGTGGCGGGGAGGAGGGCGGAGAGGTCTCGCCGTGACAGGGTGGGGTTCTGGAGGCTGGCGGGGAGTTTAGCTTGTGCCCTCATTCCCTGGCTCCCCGTTTTTCCATGTCCTATTTCAGAGGTCACCCTCAGACCCCAGAGGCAGGGCACGTGAGGGGTGATGCAGGGACCGACCCTGGAAAGGGGGCCCAACGCCCTCTGGGGACAGGATGTGTGGCGGTGTCAGTGGGGTGGATTCTCGGGGCTCACTTGTCCTTGCTTTCAAACCTGCACAGGCATGGCACACATTCCGAGACACGTACCAATGCTCCATAACAAAACGCCAGCCGACGTGGTAGCAGGGCCACGAGCAGCAGGTGCCTGGGCCTCAGGGCAACTCCGGGCACCCGGACCCTCAGGGCACCAGGCCACAGCCCTGGGAGGGCCCTTTCGAGCCTCTTGGCTGGGCTCAAGGCACCGTGGCCTCCACAGCCCTGGCAGGTGCCTGGTTGGCCCCTCCTGGGGTCACCCGCTGCCTGCGCATCACTGCAGTGGGCACGGCAGGGTCTGGCTGCTCAGGAAGACTCTTGGGACCTCCCTCAGGAGGGGGTACCGGGCTGGGGTGCCCGGGGTACTGATGGGTCCTGGGTGGGATGGGCAGCCTTTTGACTGCGTTCTCTCCACGGGCCTGCTTGGTGGTCACTGCCGTGGTCTTCCGAGTCCAGGCAGGTCCCTGGGGCCAGGGCCCCGGGAAGGAGGGAGACTGGCAGGGATGAGCGGGTGCGGCAGTTCTGAGAGGTCACAGAGCTTGCTCAGGGCTGCTGGCCGGTCCCACGTGCTGCTGCCCGCCGGGGGACGCGGTGGGGTGGAGGTGTCCTCCCAGGTTCCCACTGGTGGTGTAGAGCCAAGACACACTTCTTGCCAACCGGACTGGGTTAAATTAAACCCACCATGTCTATGGTGGGTTTTATGATGTTCCTTTGGACATTCAGAGATGATGCCTCAACTTTGTAGAAAGAAAATCATAGGATGCGGGCAGAGTTAGGATGCTGGGTTCTTCCTCACATGGCCACGTGCCGGGCCCGAGATGGGCCTCCTGGGCCGGAGAAGGGCAGCCTCCTCCTCCAGCCCCTTCTTGTGGCTTCTGGTTCCCACCTGAGGTCATGGAATATCAGCTTAGATTTTTAATTCCAGGGCAAATGTTACCATAGCGGGTTTTATGACACACCCTCATCATATTTACCCAGTGGCTTTGTGCTCTCTGGAGACAGGAACAAACTTCTAAAAAAAAAACCAATATTTTTCCTTATGATAAAAGTAACACAAGATTGTTGTCCAAGTTGGGGAAAAAATATAAAGAATAAAAGTTACCCGTAATTCTGCCACCCAGAGTGAAGCAATTACTATCTTGATGTGATGTACACACTTGGACTCTTACCAGCTTGGACCACGTGTTGTGATGCAGAGTTTCAGAGCTGCTCTCTGGCTGAGTACTGCTGGGCCCAATACGGAAAGGGGACAGCCGGGAGCGTCAGTGACCTGCGTGGCCACGGGGTGGACACCAGCACCTGGGCTGGGCAGCCTGGTGTCTCTTCTTTTTTTTTTTTTTAACATCTTTATTGGGGTGTAATTGCTTTGCAATGTTGTGTTAGTTTCTGGTGTATAACAAAGTGAATCAGCTATACATATATCCCCATATCTCTTCCATCTTGAGTCTCCCTCCCTCCCACCCTCCCTATCCCACCCCTCTAGGTGGTCACAAAGCACCGAGCTGATCTCCCTGTGCTATGCGGCTGCTTCCCACTAGCTATCTATTTTACATTTGGTAATGTATATATGTCAATGCTGCTCTCTCAATTCATCCCAGCTTACCCTTCCCCCTCCCCGTGTCCTCAAGTCCATTCTCTACGTCTGCGTCTTTATTCCTGTCCTGCCCCTAGGTTCTTCAGAACCATTTTTATTTTTAGATTCCATATATATGTGTTAGCATACAGTATTTGTTTTTCTCTTTCTGACTTACTTCACTCTGTATGACAGACTCTAGGTCCATCCACCTCACTACAAATAGTTCAATTTCATTTTTTTTATGGCTGAGTAATGGTGTCTCTTCTTGACCCCAAACAAATAATTTATCCCCCCAAACATGCCTCGGAGTAGGTCCAGATTTTTTGGATGAGGCTCTCTGTCCTTGGTGACAAGATTCAGTAAAAAGATATAGTTGTTTGTTATCTGCTTCCCAAAGATGGAGTCCCACATGGATTTTTCTCCTGGTTTTTATTTATGACTGCAATCAGGCAGTTTTTCCAGAGAAAACTACCCCTGCTTCCACCGCCTTATAGCCTCCTGTCTCTCTCTGACCTCAGCCTTGCTCTGGCCCCATCCACATGAGGGTAAGCTGCTCAGGTACCATCCACATCAGGAGGAATCCTCTCTGACATTATGGGGACAGGAACAAAATTGGAATGTAGACTGTGGGTTAGATTGAGTATCGTATCTGCACTGGATTTAGTGAGTGGGGTAACTGCCCCGAGATTATGTAAGAGAACGTCCTTGTGCTTACGAAACACACCGAGTGTTACCTGGTAAAAGGACACTAAATGCGGGGCTTACTTTCACATGCTTCAGAGGAGGTAAGTGTATGTATAGGAAGGACAGAGATTATACAGAAGTGCGGTCCAATAGTACTTTGTACTATTCTTGCAACTTTAAGTTTGAAAAATGTTCAGAATAATAAATGTAAAAAAAAAAAACACTATGAAAGAACAAAACAACCCACGAACCCACCACCGTGCCCATCCAGCCCTCCTAATTCCACCCTGCGAGCGAGCTGCGGTCCTGGATGTTGCGAGAACCGTTCCCCTGCTTTCCTCTAGAGTGGGCCTCACGTATATGGAAAACCATCCGCCCCCCACCTGGTTATGCTTAGTGTGGCCTGTTTTTGAGCTTCATGCAGACGGAAAAGTGAAAGCCACCCCGCTTGTGTTCTTTCGCGGCCACTTTCCACTTATCCCTCCTAATGGTGACTCTTGGGCTGCATCTCGCCTGCTGATGCTGTAGCTGCCCCGCCCACCCTTCCCTCCCCACCCCCCACCCCCGGCAGGATGGGCCACAAGAGTGCTTGCTGCGTTGGGTGTGGAGGTGAAGGTGCGAGGGTCTGTCCCGAACGCCCAGCCCCTGCCCTGCGGTTCTGCCAGAGCCCTCCCAGGGCCAAGGGGCCTGGCGAGACAGATGGGAGCCGGGTGGGCAGCTCAGGAAGGCGTTAGTATCTCCGGGAGGCTTGAGTGCCCATCCTGAGAGGAGGGAGAGCCAGCTGGTGTTCCCAGAGAGATTCCTGTCTACAGGCATGACTTTCCCGTTCAGGAGAGGCACACGTGTGTTTACAGGTATGTCCGTGTTCAGGACTGTCCTGATTCTCCCAGCCTCTGTCACATGGCCCAGGGAGAGCTGACCACACGCTAGCCAGCGGGCTCCCTTCCTGCAGGAGGACCTGTCGGTGGCTGGGTCCTTTTCCCCCAGGCAGAGGCAGGGATGGGCTGGCAGGTCTGGGGAGGCCTACCGAGTGGCTTTACTGCTTCTGAGGACATTTTGTAATTAGCACATTAATTGTGTCCCGCTAGTCAGGGCTGTCAGGAGTTCCCTGGTGAATCAGGCGGTCCTGTGGTCTTGTCTGGTGTATTAATGTCCTCCCCAGGCCCCTGCAGTGAAGGGCTCAGTGCAAGCAGGGGCGGGGGGTGGTCCCAGGCCCCGGGCACCCCCTCCCCAGCCACTTCCCGCCCTGGAGCAGCTGCCATCCTGAATCCCCACCTTTCTTCACCGTCCGGCCACCCGTGTGCCCAGCGCCGTGCGTGTTGGCCTCCATGTGAAGGAAGCGCGGTTTGGGTCTTCCTCTGTGAGCGGCTTTTTCCACGCGGCCTCACGTTGGGAGGTTGGGGTGATGTGCACACGTTGATGGGTGTATTCTTTTGTGTGATTTATTTCTGCCTTCTCCGCTCAGTGGAAATGTGTTTTTTTCAGTTTTTTACTGTGACAATCTCCATCAGCTTTTAAAATCCTCCTGGCACCTCTGTTTGAAAGATAAAATTTCTGGCTGATAAGTCGCTCGGTCCTTGGGGGGGGCTGGCCTCTGGAACTGAGGTCCTGTGCCTCTTGGGGCTGGGAGGAGGGACACAGGGCTGGAGGGAGGAAGGGCAGTTTCGGGATACCTGGGGTGACTTCTCTCTGAGGCTTTGACTCTTCTTCCTGCTGACGTTGCAATAAACACCAGAGCCCGGCAAAATTCAGGCGTGTGTTTTGTAGGTTTGTGCGTAGGGGTAGGGGTCAGGTCGAGCATCCTTTGCTGGGCTGTCCAGCCAGAGGCCGGCCCAGGCCCATGCTGACCCGCACGCTGGTTGGACGCCCCCAGCGGGCCGACAGCACTGCTCTGCCAGCCCCTCAACCGCCTCTGAAGAACAAATTAGGCCTCAGCAGAAAGCTCTGCAGAGTCTGGAATTAGGCCAAATTAGTGAAGGATTAAATTGGTGCTGTCCGTTCTGTTGCTGATAGATGGCATCTTCTCTTCCTGAATCACCTGGGGAAACTTTGGGCCCCGAGTGAGCCCCACTCCCGTCTCCCGTGGACCTCTCATTCCAGGCACTGGGCAGCCTCTTCCAGCCCAATGCTGCCAGCCAGGGGTCGGGATGGGGGTGGGGGGCACAACGTGACGTGTCCCCTGGGCAGGCAGAGGTCACCTGGGTGGACACTGAGGGAGGTGGTGGGCAAGTCCTCCTGGCCGTGAGTCTCGTGGTTGGCAGTCTGTCCAGCATGCAGTCGAGGGGCACGGGGTGTCACTGGCTGCAGGGCCACGAGGTGATGCCGTGTCCCTTTTTGTCCCCAGATCACCAGAAGCTGGAGAGAGAGGCTCGAATCTGCCGTCTTCTGAAGCATTCCAACATCGGTGAGTAGCCCTCGGGGTAGGGGTCCCAGCTCTCCCGTACAGCCAGCAGGGGGACCCCAAAGGCGTCCCTTTCCTTCTCCATTGAAGTATCCCACCCTCAGGCCCCTGGAAACATCTCCTCCTCCTGACCCGGAGGGATTCCTGCAGGGACTTTGGGGCAACCCTCTGGGGGAGGTCAAGGCCGGGCTCCTCCTGGACGGGTCCCTGCCCACCACTCTATAAGTCTGATCCATGATTCTGGTGAAAGCACACAGGGGCCTCACGTTCCGTGGCTTCAGAAAAGCCACAAGATGGCCTGATTACAGAGAAAAAAGTTTGGAAACCGAAGACCACACCAGGCACAGCCCCAGGCCTGAGGTCTGAGGTCTGATTCTGGAGAACCTCTGCCGTCCCCCCAGCCCGGGGCCCCTGGAACTGCCATCTGGGTCGGGGATCAGCTGCCCCTTGGGGGCACGTGGAGCCCCAGGAGCCCGGGTTTTGGCCTCAGGGAGTGTGGGTGCCCTGCCCACGGTAGGTCGCTTCCTTCTGAAACCCCAGACTGAGTAGAGATTCAGTCCAGACGCAATCGTAGGAGCTGCTGGGACCCCAGACCCCGGAAGCTGGTGCAGATCTCCCGGGGCCTGTCAGCCTCCGCCTGCCCCGCTCAGCCGTGAGCGGCCCCTGTCCGCGCAGCACAGCTGCCTGTCTTTTCCACCTCTGGTCCCTTTAGGGACCCCTGAGGAGCCCAGGACCCAGCCCTTGACCACACCGGGAAGCAGCCGGGTGGCACGGGGGGAGAGTGGGCCCGCGTTCTCAGAGGCCCCCAGGGAGCTCGTCAGGGTGGATTCCCGGGCCCTCTTGCCCGCGTTCTGACTCAGTTGTGCCGGGATGACGCCCAGGACTCTGTCTAAAAGGGACGCCAGGCTGTGCTCAGGAGCCCCGTCCGTGCCGCTCCCCGACCAGGGCCTCGGCCGCGGGACCAGGAGGGCCGCAGGGGAGCTCGGGGTCCTCGGAGCTGGTTGTGGGAGCTGCTGCCTCCGTGGCTGTGGCCCCTCCAGGCCGCTGGCTCTTGTGCAGCTGGCCCAGCCTGGGCGCGAGGTGCAGGGGAAGGCAGATCTCCCGTTCCTAGGCGGGCCCCTCGGTGTCGGCCCCAGGGCTGCTGCCGCCCTCGTGCCTGGGCCCATACTCTTTCTAATCACGGACTCTCAAGGCTGAGACTGGTGGAATCACGGCGTGCAGATTCCTGACCTGCCCCCGGGAAAGCCTGGCTCGGAGGCCCAGAGCGGGCCCAGGAATCGGAATCTGAGCCAGCCTGGTGGGTGATTCTGAGGTGGGTGTCCACAGGGACCCCAGCCCCCTCTTCACTGGGCTGGGGCACGTTTGGCAAAAGGCGGGCTCCAGTCCGACCTCACCCCTGGGCTGTTGCCCCTCTGCCCGTCCAGGTCCAGACGCCCGAGGACCCTCTCTCCTGGTGCTCCTGGCTGATGCCACCTCACCGCCAGCTGTACCCACACCCCTTCCCATGCCAGCTCCCTCCCCTGTGTCCGCTGAGCGCCGATCAAGTGTGGGTCCCCCATTTTGAGTGATTTTCAGGGATCCCCTTATTAGGGAGAAGACCCAGGTGTTCTTGGGTTGGTGTTTGGGGACAATTCTTCAACAAGAAGCCTCCCTGCCCTACCTGCATACCCCGTGTGGTTCTGGGTGGGTTCTGAGTGGTCCCTGAAATCCGCGTAGGGGGTTTATTCTAGAACACAGGGGAGGCAAAGCTGAGACTGTGGGGTTCAGCTGAACATTCTCTGTAGACTCAGGAGGGGCTCTCTGAGGAGTGAGTAGAGGGGGAGACTTTTGGGGGAGGTGAGGGGAGCCCCTTGCTCCGTGGCCTGTGTCTACCCAGCCCCATCTCTGAACAGAAGTGCTCCCAGCCCCGCACCCCCGGGAGAGGAAGCAGGACCACGTTCAGATAGAGGCGGGGGAGGGGCTCTGGGAGGGGCTCCCCTTCCTGTCCTGGCTCACTCGGGAAGCAGTTGTGCTCAGGACGTGGGCAGGGGACGAGCCCCAGTTTGCCCGTCTGGAAGGTGGAGATGCTGCCGCCTTCCTCACAGGGACCCCCCTGCGAAGAGCCGAGAGGGTTCCCCTGGGGAGCCGGGCGGGAGCTGTGAAAGCCCCCCTTTCCGAGGCAGTGTGCTGAGGTTCAGAGCTCAGAGACCTGGATTCGGGCCCCGCCTCTCCCCTCAAAAGCCACAGCAGCCACTGAACTTCCCTGAGGCACAGTCTCCTTGTTTGTGGACTAGGCGTGCTTCACAAGTGTGTCAGTCGTCCAGGCTTGGCAACTAATTACCCCAAAACTCAACCAACAAGCGTTGATTTTCTCTGTTTCTGTGGGTTCAAGAGCAGTTCAGCTGGGTGAATGGGGGGGGGGCTGCCACATAATTTGTGGGATCGGTGCACAATGAAAATGTGGGGACTTTTCTCAAAAATTATTATGAATTTCAAAACAGCAACAGCAGGGCAGGGCCCTCTGGAGCCTGGGGCCTGGGGCAGCTACACAGGTGGCCTGGCCATGAGCTGGCCCTGCCCAGGGCTCCAGAGACAGAGAGAGACAGAGACAGACCGAAAGAAAAAGAGAGACAGAGAGAGGCAGAGACAGAGACAGACAGACAGAGACAGAGAGACAGACAGAGATGGAGAGGGAAGGAGAACAAGGAACACAGTGCTTTTTCTTCCCCAAATTGTGGTAAAATATACATAACAATATTTATCAGTTTAACTATTTTTAAGTGTACAGTTCAGTGACATTAAGTACATTCACAATGTTATGTAACCATCGCCCTCACCTGTACTCAAAACTTTTTCATCACCCCCAGGGGAAACTCTGCATCCATTAAACACTAACCACTCCCCCCCCCCGCCCCCAGCGCCTGACACCCACCATTCTACTTTCTGTCTCTATGAATTTGACACCCTGGGAACCTCATTGATATCGGGACCATACAGTATTTGTCTTTTGGGAACGGGCTTATTTCACTGAGCCTAATGTCCTCAAGGTTCATCCGTGTTGTAGCAGGTGTCAGAATTTCCTTCCTTTTTAAGGCTGAATAATATTCCACTGTGTGTATATTCCACATTGTGTGTATCTCTTCATCCATCAGTGGAACTTGGCCTGTTAGCTATCGTGACTAATGCCGCCATGAACATGGGTGTCCAAGTCTCTGCTTTCAGTCCTTTGGGGGTATACCTCGCAGTGGATTCTTGGACCATATGGTGGTTCTCTGTTTAATTTTTGAAGTTATGATCCAGTCCAGGAGGGGTCACGCTGTCACCCTGCCTTATTCTGTTTGTTTGAAGGCCACACACGAGAGTGAAGGAGCCAAGCTCCCCTCTTAAAGGGGGCCCATCAGAGGGTGTGAATGTTTCTCACGATTAGCACGATGGCACATGCTGGCTGCTGGCTGCCGGCTGGGCTGTAGCATTAGGAGCTGGTGCCCGGAGTCAGGCCCCCGGGGGGAAGCTCCCCTCCCAGGGGCTTTAGTTTCTGTTCAGAGACCAGGGGGCACCTGGGCAGAGGAGACAGGTGTGGGCCGGCCTTGGCAGTGCCCTGTGTGGTCCCGTCCCGGGAAGCAGGCCCGGGCGTCTGGGGACGGGCATGACCTGCAAGGGCCCTGCTGTGGGCCATGCCCTCCCCACACACGTCTGTGCTGTACTCGACTGTCCATGAGGTTGGCTCCCTCCACCTGGGGTCTCAGGAATCCCCTCGTCAGCGCATACTTACGGACACCTACCCCGTGCCAGCGGGAGACTCGGCTGAGGGCAAGGTTACCTCCACCCTCACCTCACTGGTGGGCTGTAGCCGCCTCAAGAGGTTGCTGCTCAGCACGTGAGGGTGTCCCAAACTTCCCACACTGCCCCCAGGGACTGTGGGTGACAGAGATTGAGCAGAGCCCGTGGCAGGCAGAATCTTCCACAGCCTTGTTAGAATGGGCCCCATCGGGCGGTGAGCAGAGCCCATCGGCCTTGACTCAGCAGGCAGCCCTCAGCCTTCCTCCAGCCTCCTCTCTTCCTCCCTCCGGCCTTCCCTCAGCCTCCCATCACCCCTCAGCCTCCCCCAGCCTCCCTCCAGCCTTCCCTCAGCCTCCCTCAGCCTCTCTCCAGCCTCCCCTCAGCCTCTCTCCAGCCTCCCTCAGCCTCCTTCCAGCCTCCCCTCAGCCTCTCTCCAGCCTCCCTTTAGCCTCCCCTCAGCCTCCCTCAGCCTCCCTCCAGCCTCCCCTCAGCCTCTCTCCAGCCTCCCTTTAGCCTCCCCTCAGCCTCCCTCAGCCTCCTTCCAGCCTCCCCTCAGCCTCTCTCCAGCCTCCCCTCAGCCTCTCTCCAGCCTCCCTTTAGCCTCCCCTCAGCCTCCCTTTAGCCTCTCTCCAGCTTCCCCCCAGCTTCCCCTCAGCCCCCCATCAGCCTCCTCTCTGCACGCTGACCCTCTCTCTCCTGGGCCTGGCTCATTGATGGCAAATTCCCACCTCCTGGTTTCTGGGGCTGGAACTGCCTTCCCTTGCAGGATGGTCCACCCAGGAGCTGGGCAGGTGGGCACCATGGGGGACAATGGCCCTGTAGGGATTTCCTGCCGAGATGAGGAGGTCAGTGCAGGAGGGGAAGGTGAAAGGTTTCCAGTCTCCAAACGCTCAGGGCCCATGCTGTCATTCCCCAGCTCTCCCTTCCCAAAGCCCATCATATGATGGGTCACAGGGCCCTGCCCTCCCTCACAGCACAAGGGTCCAGGGAGGGGTTCAGGCGCAGCTTTGGAGGGGCAGAAGGACCCCCACCGAGAGCCCCCTGGCCTGGGACTCGGGGTCCTGTCCCTGGAGGAGCTGTGGCCCCAGCAGCAGGAGGCGCGTCCCTGGGCTCCCCCCACCCCCTTGTCCCCCTAACCCAGTGCTCCCAGGCCAGACTCTTTCAGGTATTACTGGGACTTTATCTGCCGCCTCTGTATGCCACCCACAGTGTTATTTACTTACTGTTTTTACTTAAAAAGATTCTATGACAATTCCTTTCTTGACTTAGTCCTGCCTGTGAAATCACGGGTCTGATGTGCTAGGTAGGTTTTCTTCCAAACCATTAAAGTAATACATAACTATTTTTTAAATGTTAAAACTATTTAACTAAAAAGAGTGTCTACGCCTACGTGGCCTTGACTCCCATGCAGAACCCCCAGTGTCTTCCAGGGCGAGGCCGAGGGCCCTGCCAGCAGGACCTGGGAGCCTGAGCCCCTCTCACCTGCTCGGGGGGCGAGGCCTGCGGGCAGCGTGGCCTCTGCCAGGAGGAAGGCCCAGCAGCACCCCAGACTTATGGACCCCTGAGGCTCCCCTGGGGAAGGGGGCTCCCCTGCATGGGAGGAGAGAAAGGCCCCCCGGGGGGGTCCCTCTGGGGCGCTGTCTGCAGGGCTGGCGGGGTGGTGGAGGGTGGACCCCTCCCCTCCGTGCCGCCCCTCCACCCCGGGCCTTTCTTTGCTTGGAGTTCCAGGGGAGGCTGCTCGGAGGGGCCGATGTGCTGGGCCCCCCGCAGAAAGGAGTCAGCAGGGGGAGAGCTTTTGGTCCCTCAGGGATTTTGCAGGAGGGGCCTCGAGGAGGTCGCAGTGAGCCGGGGGTCTGCTGTGTGTTAGGGAGATGCAGACCCGCCCGGGTGGAGTCGGGGTCCGGGCGGACCTGGGTGGGGTGAGGCTGGACGCCAGGCCCGTGAGCAGAGATCACAGCGAGCAATGGGAGGGGGAGATGGTGAGAGAAGCAGACGTGTGAGACGAGGCGCCCCCGGAGCCACCCATGCCGCTTCTCCTTGGCGACCAGATGCCCTGACTGCTTGCGGCAGGGGCCTGCCCCCCGGGCGCCAGGCCGTGGCCCGAGGTCAGGGGCCATTGCAGCCAGATTGGGGTTCCTGGTGTGAGGACAGTGCTGGCCGGGCCCTTGGGAAGCCCGGAGCTGGGAGAGGGAGGATGCTGGCAGCCAAGCTGGGAGCTAGGGCAGCTTCGAGGGCGTGAGGAAGGGGCTGTGGGCCCCGGGAGAAGCTCTGCTCTTCACCCCTTTGGTGCTGGTGGCCCCATCCCTCGTGGTGGGGGGGAGTGAGGCCTAAGGAGCAGAGGGGCAGAGCGGGCCAAGGCTGGTGGAGCAGCAGCTCTGTGGGGGCTCCGAGCCCCCGTCCACACTGCTGCTTTGGCCTTGTGCGAGCTGTGTGACCCTCAGCCAGTAACTTACCCTCTCTGTGCACCAGCTTCCGCACCTGTAACCTCTCGGGATGAGCACACTGCGGGCTCCTGACACAGAAGGCAGGATCCGTCACGTGGGGGGCAGTGTCCAAATGAGCCGTTACTAGAAATACCTGCTGTTTAGTGCCGGGCGCGTCTCCACCTCAAGGAAAAGGAGGCACTGGGCTTGTGTTCTTTGTGCTCACATCCACTTCACTGTTCACTCATTCATTCATTCCCTCATTCATTCGTTCATCAACTCCTAATCAGCACGACCCTGGCCGGGCCCTTGTTCCAGGCTCAGGGAGATGAAGAAAACGGACTAAAGCAGAGAGGGCGTGTGTGGCGTGGCGCCATCCTACCGACCATGCCGGTTCTGGAATGGGAGCTCAGGGTCTGACCTTTGGAAGTGATGCCGCACTGGGCCCTGGGCAGGTGGTCCTCTGCCCGGGGGTCCCTGCCCCCTCAGCCTGGCCCGAGAGGTTGGCGATGGCGCCCTCCGCACTCCTCTCCCATGAAGTCCCTGGACGGCTCCTTTCCAGACCTGGTGGTGTGGGCCTTCGTCCCTGCACCCCTAGCCCCACCCCTGCTGCGTTTGGGAGCAGGGGACCCGGCGGGGGCTGAGAGGGGTCAGGGTCTCCCTCGGGCAGAGGAAAGGAAAGGAAAGGCCACACCCCTGAGGCCCTTGGATGCTGGCCTGGGGCGGGCCGGCCTGCAGGGCCCACGGCTCACCCCTCGGGCTCTGCCTGCAGCACCCACCCGGGCCCTCCCCAGCCTGTGCTGTGGGAAGCCCCAGGCCCTTGGGGGGGGCCCTCCTTGGGGCGCTTGTGCTACTGGCCATGGGACTGGACTGGTCGGAGGTGGGCTGGGCGGCGTGGGTAGGCCCCGGGCTGCTGCCCACGCTCACGGCCTCTCCCGTCCCCACAGTGCGTCTCCACGACAGCATCTCCGAGGAAGGCTTCCACTACCTGGTCTTCGATCTGTAAGTGCCGGAGCCCAGGGACTTGTGCTCTCATCTGCTCCCAGCGTTGGGCCGGGCTGGGACCCTTGGTCTCCCCAGCCCCTGCGGGCAGTCCTCCGACTCCCGGTAGCCTCGCCCCCAGCCGCGTGGGCCAGCCTCCCTCGGCTCTGCTCTTAGCTGGTTGGCTTTGCGCTGGCGCACAGCACGGAGTCCCAGGGGGATGGGACTGCCCAGCTGGTCCCCTCCCCCCCACAGAACACCTGCTGGAGGCTGGGGCGGAGGGGAGGGAGGGAGGGGAGGAGCCCCGGAGGAACGGGCCCTCGGTGTTCCTTCCCCTTCCTTCCCCTGGCTGGGGCCCACCGGCTGGCGTGAGCATTCGCGTGTGTGCATGTGTGTGTAAGAGTGCCTCTGGGTTTATGATTGCGTGGATGCGTTTATGTTATGTTGATGAATGGGCATGTGTGTGTGTGATTTGTGGGGGCGTGTACGTGTGTACACACGTGCACGTGATTTGTGGAAGGGTGTGCACAAGACTGCCTGTGTGTTATGAGTGCGTGTGTGTGTTTATGAGCGTGCATGTGTGGGTTTCAGTGTGTGCACGTATGTGAGCGTGATTGTATGAACACGTGTATGTGTGTGGTTTGTGTGCATGGGTGTATGTGTGGTGTGTGTATGTGTGTGAACATGTGTATGAGTTGGGGGTGTGGACATGTACGTGTGTGTGCATGTCCATGAGTGCATGTGTGCACACACATGTGGCTTGTGGGTGTGCATGTGCACCCATATGTGCGTGTCTGTGTACACGTGCACATGATTTATGAGGTGTACGCATGCATGTGTGTACACATGTACATATGAGACTTGGAGTGGATACACGTGGGCATGTGTGTGCATGTGTGTGCACACATGCATGCGGGTGTGGTGCTAAGTGAGAGTGTCTGGGGCCTCTGCTGCCTCTCACTTCCTGCTGGATTTAGAAGCGGTGATCTCATCCCCTCACTTCCCGACAGCTCCGGCTGAGTGGTGCTATATTTAGCTGTCCGTGAGTCAGCACAGCTCGGGACCCTGGGGTGGGCAGGGGTTGTAGCTTCGGGGTGGCTCTGTGTGCCCTCCATGAAGCCCAGCCTGGGGGCTGTGGCCATGGGGGCAGGACGTGTCTCCATGGGAAGCTCCTCCCTCAAACGACAAAAGCCTCGGCCTCTATGGCCAGGAGAGGCCTGCAGGGGCTGGGCCACCTCTTGGTCCCGGGTGTCCCACAAGACGCCACTTCAAGTCACCAGCCAGGTGACCAGGGCTGACCTGTGACACAGCTACCGCTGCTGGGCTGAGGCTGTGCCCTGAAACGTCTGGCCCCTGGCCCCTGTGGAGGTGTCAGGCTTGCTGTCACCCCCGTGGGCCCCCAGACCCACCCAGTTCCACCAGCCTCTTTTCCAGGAAATATAGAGGCCCCTGGGCTGGAGGGTGGTCATGTCCAGGCCCCTGGTGGCCGACAGGTGGGTGGGTATGTGTGATTCAGGAGTGGACAAGGTGGGAGAGAATGGTGTGCGCGCGTGTGTGTGTACGTGTGTGCACACTTGTGCATGTAAGTGCATGCACGTGTGTGAGAGGGTCTTGAATCCGCTGCCCCCCACAACAGGCAGGTGTGGGGAGAGGCTCTGCGCGGGGCTGGCGAGAGGAAACTGGCTGGGGTTTTTGGAGAGGGTGGCGAGGAGGGAGGACCTGGGCCTTGCACATCCTCCCCCCAAACCTCTGTGGCCCCCAGGCCTGTTGAAACTCCCGCTCTGCAGCATGCAGGACAGCCCTAGGCCTCAGGCAGCTGTTTGCAGGGGGCAGGGAAGGCCTGCGCAGGGGGCTGCTGAGGGAGGGGGAGGAGTGGAGGCGTGGAGAGGCCCCCACCCTGCGCACAGCCCTCCTGTGCCACTCTGCATCCCCTCTGCGGCTCTGTAGCCCCAGAATTGGGGAGACGTTTCTGGCCTCGGTTGGCATCACCTTCAGGAAGCCCCAGGCCCTTTGGCAGTTTGGGGGCTCTGTGGATTTGGAGATTGCCAGGTTTCCCCACTCCCCATGCCTCAGAATGTCACGTGGCCTTGGGGACCAGGCCTGGGAACAGAGGAGAGGGCTCTCCCAGGGGCTGTGGCTGCAGCCCAGAACTAGCCATGCTGTCTGGCCGGAGCCTGAGGAAAGGGAGGACATTGGCCTCCAGACCAGGCCCTTCCCGGCCAGCTCGAGACGCCAGCCCCCTGCAACCAACTCCCTGACCTACAGCTCTGGACCACAAGGCCCCAGATGCACAGACTGGAGCCTCCTGTGGATGCAAGGACCCAGAGGGCCTGTCCCCGGCCCCAGGTGGAGCCTCCTGGGGGGCTCCCTGTGCCCCTGCTACAGCCCCGAGCAATACCTGTGCCCTTTCCCCCTCTGCCGTATGCTTGGACGCAGGGTCTGCAGAGCCTGACCTGTGAGCTGTGTGTGCAGAGGGAGGAACAGTGAGTCCTGCTCGCTTGGGCTGGACGTAGAGCCCCATCCTGCTCCACACACACACGTGTGCACGCGGACACATGAGGCTCTGCTCCCTCGGGCGGTCACCTGCTCTAGCCTGAGCCGCCTCAGGTGGCAGAGTGGGACCCTAAAAGCTCTCCCAAGTCCCAGGCTTGTTGGGAGTCTGACAGGATCTGAGGGCCAGCATCTAGCCTTGAGTGGGAGCATGCCAACACCCAACGCATCCTCGTTTTTGTGTTTCTCTAACACTAAGAGAGAGCCCGCCCACGCCAGGGCCACTGTTCAGCAGGGCCCATGCCCGTGGTCGCTGAGTGCTGGGCACAAAATGAAGCCAACCCAAGCCCCAACTCCGAGAGCTAATGGGAACTGAGATGCAAACGGAGAGATCATAGTGCATGAGGCCAGCGCAGCTGCAGGTGGAAGGAGGGTGTGGCTGCGGAGGGAGTGTCCCTCGGTGTCCCCACAGGACACAGGAGGGAGACTCTGGACCACACAGGGGTACAGAAGCCCTAGATGGAGACTTCCGGTGGACTCAGAGCTTGCCGGGTGGAGTGAAGGGCTTGGGTGGACCCAGGGATGTCTCCTCCCTGCTCCCCGTGCATCCATCCCTCACCCCTGCTTTTCACCTTGTTGTCCACGCCCACGTTTCCCAGCCCAGGGGATCTAGTCATTTTGGCAAGCGACACGTGGCAAGAGGGTGTGTGGACAGAGGTCCCACTCTCCTTCTGGAAATGGGGCTTTGAACACCTCGTGACCTTGCCCACCAGGGAGGCCAGATCCAGGCGCCGTCTCTTCTGGCCCCTCTGCTCTGTGTGTGGGCCGCATCTCTGGCCTTGCGGGGTTTGACAAGGGAAAACCAGATTTTCTCAGGCCTGGAATTAGTCGCAGGGCCTGGGTAACAGTGAAGAGGCCTGACTCAAATTCCTGGGCTGCCTGAGCCCAAACTCTGGGAAAGTCCCTGAGATCATCGAAACTCAGTTTTCTGAGTTTAAGAGTACCAGTGTCATGGAGGGGGCGTGAAGGCTAAAATGCGAAGTACCGCCCTATGTGAGTAAGCACTCGGTAAGCTGTCAGTCCCGGGTGATGCTGGAGACGGGGCGGAGGTGGTGGTGGTGATGGTGAGGATGGTGGTATTGATGGCTGTGGAGGTGAAGACGGTGGTGCTGGCGGCGGTGATGACGAGCAGGAGGTGGTGGAGACGGTGACGGTGGAGGTGGTGATGGCGGTGACAGGGCGACCTCTGTGTGCTTTTCCCACAGGGTCACTGGTGGGGAGCTCTTTGAGGACATCGTGGCGAGAGAGTACTACAGTGAGGCCGACGCCAGGTGGGTGCAGAGCCCTCACACCGTCCTGGCCCCTCTTCTCCTGCCTGGCCTCCCCTCTCTAAGCCTGGCTCCTGCCCCTCTGGCCCACATCTGCTCTCATGCACGTTGTCCCTGACGTGGCCCGGGCCGATGGTCAGCTGGGCAGAAGTGTCAGGCTGCCCGCCTGGCGGACGCCCTGGCCAGCCCTGCTGGGAGCCCTCTGGGCAGGTCCAAGGAGCGGGGCGGGCGGCTCGTGTGTCCTGAGTCGGGGAGGGCCCAGGCCTGCCCCGTCTCCCCCGGGATGGGTGGGAACTGGCCACAGAGGGGCCCCCCTTGGGGTGGCCGGTGGGGGGAGAGCAGACAGCGTGGTGGTGGGCGTCCTCCTGCCCTTCCCTTGGACTTGGTCAGCCCTCATGGTGGTCGAAGGGGACCGACCTTCTCAGAGATACCGTCTGCAGTGCGTCTGCTGGGAGATAGCAGGGCCCTTCCCCCAAGAAGGGTAGGCCCCCCGTGACCTGCTCTGGCCCGTGCTGTTGGCCAGATGCCACCCCGACCCGTGACAGGGATGTCACTACTGACAGTGCGTCTCAGCTTGGAGATGGCTGCGGGCCACCAATCCCGGCCCACCCAGCCTGGCCCGCCCGGCTCCCAAGGAGACACGCGTTTAAAAGAAAAAGAAAAAAGGCCGACAGTGGCCCTCTCTAGGCGGTGGAGTTACGGATGCTTTTTAATTTTTTAATCTTCTTCGTCTATTTTAAAATTTTTCTTTAATGAATATGTATTCCTTTTCTAATCAAGAAAATGAACGTTATTTTAAAAAGTAGCTTTTTGTGACTTGCTTCTGCACCCCCAGGCAACCTTGCCTGTCGGTGACAGCCTGGGTCCCCATGAGAATATGTGAGTGGGTCCCTGGTGTCACCCGGGCGCCCACAGAGCTGGGCAGCAGGAGGCTGGGGGCCTGGCGGGCGCTGGGGTGGGGCGTTGGAGCCGGGGTGAGCTGGGGCGTCACCCGAGGGTGCACAGGCACTGGCTGCTTTTCTGAGGCTCCTTGAGGAAGGGCTTTCATTTTGCACAGCAGCCTGGGAACGACCTGTTCCCTTCGAGAGCAGGAAGACTCCGTTTTTATTTCCTACTTACAAGAAAAGTAGAAAGTAGAGCAGAGGCACCTCCTCCTGCTCTGAGATGCTCGGGCGAGAATGTCCCAAGTATGCATGCCTGCCTGCTGGGTGGAGCCAGAGCCCCAGACCCGGGCCATCCTGACATCTGTCAGGGCAGGACAGGAGAGGAGGTCCCCAGCGGCTGCCCCCAGGTCGGGCCCCAGGGCCCGCAGCCAGGGCAGCGCCGGGACCAGGAGGGCTGCCTTCCAGCGGTACCGGGGCGCCACGGGGGGGGCGCGCTTGCCTTCACTGTCCTCTTCCCAACCCCCCCACCCCCCCACCCCACCTGGAGCATCCTGCCAGGGCTCCTTGGTTCTCAGCACCCACCGCTGGGCACGGCCCAGGGCCTGGCAGCCTCCTGTGCTCTGTGGTTGGTGGTCTCGCTGGAGGGGGACGTGGCCCACAGCAGAGCCCCGCTCTTGGCTGGGAGCCCCCAGTGCCTGCCCCTTCCCCATGTGCCCGACGGCCACACTCCCTCCCCTGCCACGTCCCCCACGCATGCCCCGGCCCCCCAACACCTGTGTCCTCGGAGCTCCTCTCTTGCCCACTCTCACCTCCTACCTGCCTCCAACCTCGTCTTCTCCGATGCCCACGTCTGCCCCCGCCCCCCCTCCCAATTCTGTGGCTCCCTCCTGCCTGCCCGGATGGCCGGCATCCTGACCTTGCTGCCTGGGCCTCCCTTGGGGAGGCTCTCCTGGCGTTTGGGGCCCCACCCACAAATGCCTAGTTTCCTCTCATAGACTCCACCTTGCTCATAGCCAGACTGCCACGGGAGCGAGAGGGAACGAGGGACACTCTCGGGGATCCCTTCCAGCTGGCCTCACTCATTAAACCCGCACCTCAGGCTGCCCTTTTTCCCGGGAGTCCTGGACCCTGGAAGCGTGCTTTTGACCTTTGTGTTGGTGCTTAGCCTTCGGGCAGGAGGGCGTTGTGGACGCCCACGTGGGTGGGTCTCCCACGGGCATCGTCAGGAGCTGTGGCAGATGGGGTGAAGGCTTTCTCCCGCCCTGGGAGGGTGTGCCCCCAGGACCCCCAGTGAAAGGGGCCTGGGCTCTGCTGAGGCTGGAGCCCTAGACGCCCGGCTGTGGTGTTGGGCACCTTCCTGGCCAGGGTGTAGGCCCGGCCCCCGCCAAGTGCGTCAGCCACCCTTCCAGCGGCCTGCCCCGGGGCCGTGCTGCTCAAAGCGGAGCGAGTGATGAATTTCCAACGTGTCACATCTCTAGAGGAAGAGGAAGCAAGGCAGGAGTTGCTTTTCTGAACCTTTTTCTAACCAAGAAGGCTGGAGATTGCTCTGAGGAAGAAGTGGGATCTTTATTTTGGAGTTCGTGGGGAAAAGGAGGGGTCTTTTTCAAACCTGGGAAAGCAAAGTTCAGAATATTTAGAGCCCATTTTTAAAAACCCTGAAAAGCAATATGGCTCATGAGGGATGCTTATGGGGGCCCATGAGAAGGCTGGCTGTCCCAGGGAGGGGGGAGGGGGAGGGGAGGGGGAGGAGGGGGGAGGGGAGGGGGAGGGGGAGGAGGGGGGAGGGGAGGGGGAGGGGGAGGAGGGGGAGGAGCACATCTGAGGTGACAGCCGAGCCCAGAACCCTGAGAATAACGTCCAGGACCCGGCCAGCGTCTGGAATGCCGCTTGGGAACAATTCTGACCACAAAAGTGACTTTCTAAGTTGTTCAGAATATGAAAAAAGGCCCCACGAGGAAGATGGTATGATGTAAATGGCAGGCAGAAGGGAGGCAGGACCTCATGACTGGCCAGGCAGCCTCACGTCCTCCAAGGCCGTGGTCTCAGCCGGGAGACCAGGGCGAGAGCGGGGTGAGGAGGGCCCCGGGAGCGGTCCCCAGAGGTCCCTGGAGGGTGGGCTAGCTGGAATGGGCCGCTCTCCAGGCAGGTGCGTGTCCCGTCCACCTGCAGGCCGCAGAGGCCACACCTCTCCATCAGGGCGGCCACGAAGCGCCCTGAGCAGGGCCTGCGGGATGGGCGGACAGGGGCTGCATCGAAGCTGTAGGGCTGGACTTCAGCCAACGGGCTGAGTTCTGTGACGCTCGGGGAGAGACGCTGGCTCAGCAGGAGCAGTCACCCCATCTCTGGCGCTGGTTTGGGGCCCTGCATCCCCAAGAGGAGGCGCGGGGGAGGGCAGAGGGCACAGCCCACCCCCATCTGAGCCGACGTATCAATCGGTGCTGCGGCCGATGGATCCCTGGGTCCAAGAGACGTTTGGGGAACACGTTCCTACAAGGCTGGGCCTGAGGACACAATCGAGAGGAAAGAACCGACATGGCCCTGTGGTCATGGAGGCCACAGTCCGGAGCAGAGACGGACGCTGCCCAGACGCCCACACAGAGCGCAGGGCCGCCGCGTGACTGCAGTGGGGACGACGTGGGTGCCTCACGCTCGCTCAACACGGAGGAGAGTCCAGAGAGCGTCCTGGGGTTGAGAGCGGAGGCAAGCTCACAAGGGTGGAGGAAGAAGAGGGGCTCGACCCAAAGCTCAAGACTTGCAGGGGTCTCAGCAGGCCTGAGCTTGGAGCCAGATCATTCCAGGGCTTTCGGGGAGTGGCCAATGGCCCAGGAGATGCCAGCCTGTGGGCTGTGAGGGCTGCTGATGCGCTGGAGGGAGGGCCGGGGTACCACGGGGATGGCAGGGCACACGGCACATGGCTGGGACGCGTGTCCCCCAGGACAGAACCAGGGTCTGGCTGCAGCGGCACAGGCGGGGGCTGGTCTGCCCCAGGGTGTCCGAGCGCCTGTATGGGGTCAGGTGCTGCGGCGTGCGGGTGGTCCAGGGGCTCGAGGCTGAGCTCCATGCGGATGCAGTGATGCCCCCAGCATGCCTCCCCAGGGCTCTGGGTTTGCCAGGGAGCCGCAGATTCCCGGAGACTGGGAAAGCCAGCGTACCCTGCCCCGGGCCCTGGCTCAGTGGCCTCAGCTACAAGTGCTGGGCCTTTATCTGGCCTCTGTCTCCACCCAGCGGCCTGTCCTGACCTTAGAAGAGCTTCCCTGACCTCACGGCTGAGCTCTGCCCACAAGGAGGGAAGCCCCTGTGTGGGTCAGCCTGGGCGGCGGGAGGGGTGCTGAGCCCGTGTCTGCAGTCACGGGAGGGCTGGTGGTGGCTGGGTGTGGAGCTGGGGATGCAAGGATGAGGGTGAGGACCACAAAGGATTGTTCCTGGCAGATGAGGACGTTGTGGGAGGGGCAGGAGTGGGGAGGGAGGCACTGGGAGCAGGTCAGGCAGGAGAGCTCAGGGCGTGGGGTGGGGGTGGGCTTTCCAGCCCCTAGAGGCACCTAAGGGCAGGGGGTGCTGGGGGACTGTCACCCACAGGTTTGGGCCCGGCCTCTCTTGACCGCTGCAAGCTTCAGGAATCCATCATCAGGATTCTGAGGTCTAGGTTTCTGCAGGGAGGAAACTCAGGTTTACTTTTCTATGCAGCAGGTGGTCTCCAGATGTGGCCAGAGGTATTTGAGGAAGAGGCCTGGTCCCCTATCCCTTCTCTGAGTTTGCTGTTAGGAAAACGAAGCCCACCCCTCCAGCTGACCTTCAGTCACCCCACAGGGTCCAGCCATGGCAGGAAGGGTCCTGAGGGAATCTGCCTGTGCATCCCTCGTCCCCACCCAGAGGGGCTGTGGCTGAGACCCCAGGGGGTGAGCTCTAGGGAGCCTGTGGCCCTCCTGTCTCCCGTGGTTGGTAACGCTGCAGGGCTGCTGTGGGAGCCCAGGGTCTGTGCCTGGCTTTGGGGGCAGCTGGAAACTTTCCAGTCCCCTGGGGCCACCTGGGGGAGGCAGGCTCAGGCCACAGGGGCTGGGGGCATCTAGGTCTGATGTTCAGGGCACGTTGCTGAAGCACAGGTGTTGGAGGCGCCTGAGGAGAGCTGGGTCTCTCCCTCCAGCCAGTAATACCCTGGAGGGCTTGGGACTTCTCCCGGATCTGGAAGGAAGCCCCTGGCTTGGGGCCCTGGGCTGTGCCAGGCTGCCTCTTCGCCAGGAGCGCATCCGGGACCCCAGGGCTGCTATGTAGCTGAGCTGTCTAGCACGGCAGCCAGCAGCCAGTGTGGAGGTTCAAGTTTATTCAAGTGAAATGACTCCTGCTCTAGCACATGAATGACTGGAGGCTGCAGCATTAGCGCTGCGCCAGAACAGAGGGGGGCCCTAGTGGCCAGGGCGTCACCCCACACTGTGGCACTGGCCTGCCCTCTCACCTCTGCCCTTTCCTTGCCTGGGTTCCCCCATCTCCAGCCTGCCTTGCAGGGTGTGGGCTCAGGCCGGGCCTCCCTCCTGCAGGGCGCCCAGCTCAGGTCCAGGCTTGGCCAGCATGAGCCTGGGGAAGAGTGCCCTGGGGCCAGGCATGTCTCCTCTGAGCAGCACTTCCAAGGGCCTGGCCAGAGGGGAAGGCAGGGTGGGGGGCGCAGGGGGCCTGGCTGCACCTTGGTTCCCTGCTTCCCGTGGCCCCCTGCCAGGCTGGGGACCCCACCCCAGTGCCACACAGCACCCTGCTCCTGCACCCCCGCCTACTCTTCGGGGGCCACCCGCACTAATGCGCCTGCTGTTTGCTGCAGTCACTGCATCCAGCAGATCCTGGAGGCGGTTCTGCATTGCCACCAAATGGGGGTTGTCCACAGGGACCTCAAGGTGAGTCCCCCACCGCGCTCTGTGCCAGGTGTTTGTTGTCTGTAACTGCATGTTGTGTTTAACAGGAGGCTCTGGGCTGGGGCAGTGCAAGCGCCAGGAGACACTGTGTGCGTGGGACGTGTGCACGTGCGTGTGCATGTGTGTCTGCGTGTGAAGGTGCATGCATGTGAGTGTGTGTGCGTGTGCACCAGCACGTGTATGAGCACGTGTGTGTGCATGTGTGTTTGTGTGTGAAGGTGCGTGCATGTGAGAATGTGGGTCTGTGTGCACATGTGTATGTGTGTGTGCCTGTGTGGGCACAGGTGTATGTGTGCTCACATGCACATGTGTGTATATGTGTGTGGGAGCATTGTGTGCGCATGCATGTGCGTTCATGCATGTGTGAGAGAATATGTGTATGTGTGCACATGTGTGTGCGTGGTGTTTGTGTGTGTGCATGCATGTATTTGCACACGTCCCTCCCAGCACCTCTAGGCTCCAGGGCTGAGAGGGGACAGTTGTAAAAAATCAGCCTATTAACACATGTCCACGTGGGGTCTCGCTTTCTGGGCTCCGGTTGAGATTCGGACCTGGCAGGTGGGACACAGGTGATGCCCGTGTAGGTGGGGCTGATGCCTCGGGAAAAGGGGGTGAGGGACCAGCCTGGGTGGTCTCTGCAAACTTCCAGCCCTTTCTTCTGGTCTCTGTGGCCCTTGGCTCAGCTCTGGGCAAAGTGACCATAGAGCATTTAAAACAAGGTTTGTCACCCACAGGGCTCAGTGCGGTGGGAGGGTCTTCAGGAGGAGCTACACCCCATCCTCCTCCCTCCCTCCTTCTCCCCCTCCCTCCTTTCCCCCTCCCTCCCCCTCCGCCCTCCTCCTCCTCTCAATTTCTCCTCCTTTCTTTGCTTTTAGCTTCTTCAAGTCTGGGTTTGGGTCAGTTTCTTCTGTTGGGGGGTGGGGGGACCCCTGGGCCTGTCATCCCTGCTAAGAGACCTGCTGGTGGCGTTTGAGACCAGCCTTCCCATGGGTGCTCAGGCTGAATGGGGTCACGCCCTTTCCTGGGCCACCGAGGGGTGTGTGTCTGTGAGCTGATCTTTGTGGGGCTGCTTTTGGAATGTTGTCCTGCCAGGAGCAGGCCCAGGACCCTCTCCTGTGCCCTTCCTGTGTTCCCGCTCCCTCTCTGCATGTGCCGTGTGGTCCCCTGTCCTTTCACATGCCCACCCAGGCCCGCCGTGTCTGCCTGTCCTGTGGGTCCCCCTCTGTCGCTGTGTCTTGTCTGAATTGGCCTCATTTGGGGGCCTCTGGGAGGAGGGGCCACAGGGGAGTGGACGCGCATACCCCCTTGACTATGGGCCTCGTGATGCATAAGTAACTTTGAGGCCAAAGCACGCAAGTGGAGATGAATGCCCCCCCCAGCCCAGGTGTGCCCTGGGGGCAAACAGAATCCTTGCTGAAAAGAAGAAGAGGGGGCAGGAGTCTGCCAGGTGTCGGGGGAGCAGAGTGTCCCTCCTCCTCTAGAGAGGCCCCCACCGTCTTGACTGAGACAGCCCCCCAGAAGCGGTGCTGTGGTGGGTGTCCTCTCAGCCCAGACGTGGAGGGCGGAGAGAGCAGAGGGGGTTGGTGCCATCTCAGGGTGCTGCGAGGGAGCCAGGGAGGAGCCCGGGGGCAGGGCATCACTACTCGGGCCCCGCTGGGTCCCCTGCCTCTCCCCACCGCCCAGCCCTGGGCCTTCTCGTCCAGTTCTTCCCAGGGACCAAGTTCACTTAGCTCCTTCTTCCTGGGGAGGAGTGCTGGTTTGTTTCCTCGGGGTGGGAGTATCTGACCTGTAGAAGTCAGGTCAAGCCCACAGCTGCAGTCCCTGACCCCTACGATTTCAGACTTCTTTTTTTCATTTAATATTTTAAAAATTGAAATATAGTTGATTTACAATGTTGTGTTTATTTCAGACTTCTTGATGTGGGGTGTGTGGAGAGGTTGGGGTCCCCTTGCCCCACGCACATTTGCAAAATCAAGGTGTTCAGAGGTGGGCTTTCCTGGTGGTCCAGTGGTTAAGACTCCGTGCTTCTAATGCAGGGGGCACGGGTTCGATCCCTGGTTGGGGAAGTTCCACATGGCGTGTGCTGTGGCCAAAAAAGTTGATGGGACGTGCATTAAGAAATAAACTTTAAAAAAGAAAGAAAAGGGGAGTATTTAAAAAAAAAAGACCAATAATCAAAAAATAAAATGTTCAGAGGCCTCCAGGCCGTGCTGGGCAGACAGGGCTGAGTGTCCCCAGCACGCATCACCTGGAGGGACAGCGCCTCGTCCAGCCAGCTGTGTGGGCCTGGAGGAACTGGTTTCTGCCGTGTGGGGCTGGCGTACTTCATCTCTTCCACGTGTTTCGTCCTAACACCCCAGGTGTACAAGCGGTGTTAACTCAGTTCGGTTGGTGGTGTTTGTCTTTCTTGGTGGCAGCAAAGTGGCAGTGTGGTCTCAGCGGGCCTTCCCGTCGGGAGGGTGGCCTGGCGAGGGGGGCCGAGGGCCCAGAGAGGCCCCTGGCAGTCAGGGATGAGGAAGTCCAGCGGCTTTGAGCTCTGAGCGCTGACTGCTGGGAGGTGGTGAGGCTGGTGGGATAGGCTGGGATGGGAGGGGCCCAGCGCGCAGGACACAGTGGACAGGGACCCCCTCGGGCCTTCGGGGCCAAGTGTCCCCAGTCACGGGGCAGCAGCCTTGGCGCTCCAGTGGGACAGGGATGAATGTCCTTCCAGCTTGAGCAAGGGCGCTGCTCCCCGACTCAGGGAGGTCTGCATGGGACCTTTTCCACCTGTGGGCACTGGATGGGCAGCGGTCAAGGCAGGCCCCCTCTGCCCAGCATGGGGCCGGTGGGACTTGGTGGGCAGATGTCCTGCACTGCCCGGCTCTCGGGGGCCCTCGGTTGTTCCTTCTTGCCCTTTGAGGGTTGCCGTCCTGCAGGAAGTGCCTGAGCACTCCAGCAGGCATGTTGTCTGTGCAGCCAGTTGTGGTGAAGGGAGGGAAGCCCCTCTGCCGGTGGAGGTCCCGGGCCCCTGCACAGCCTGCCAGGGCCTGTAGGGTGTGCTCAGTTTTGGTCCCAGCGCCCTGAGTTCACAAGCTTGCGCTTTGAGAGCCAGCTTCCCTCAGCTCTGGGGCGCCTGTCCCTGCCCCCGGGGAGTGGGGGGGCAGGGACAGACTGTGGGGTGCAGGCCCGGGGGGCCCAGAGCTCTGGGATACGCCCAAGCCAAGGGTGTCAGCTGTGCTGGGGGGACACCCACGTGGTGGCGGGTCAGACCTGTGCGCCCCTGTCTGCAAAGCACTATTTTGTCCCCCCTCCCTCCCGTGACACCCCTGGGTGTAAACCACACGCTCTCGGGCCGGTCACCTTCCCCGCAGCCCGAGAACCTGCTCCTGGCCAGCAAGTGCAAAGGGGCCGCAGTGAAGCTGGCAGACTTCGGCCTGGCTATCGAGGTGCAGGGGGACCAGCAGGCGTGGTTTGGTGAGTAGCCGGCTGGCCGGCCGGGGGCCAGGCTGGGGGCGTCAGCTGCCCCCGCGGCCGCTCACATGGCCCTTTCCCCTCCCGCTAGGGTTCGCTGGCACGCCAGGCTACCTGTCCCCAGAGGTGCTGCGCAAGGAGGCGTACGGCAAGCCGGTGGACATCTGGGCGTGCGGTGAGGCTGGTGTGCAGGGCGGGGTAGGGCCGCAGGGCCACCGTGAGGGACCCGCCGCTGGGCTGGCTCACGGGGCTACCCCCCGCTAGGAGCGCCCTCTCCACCCAGACTGGAGTCGCTAATGCGATCCTGGCTGTTGCTGAGAAGCCCACCACCCCAGCGCCTGCCCTGCGCTCCGCAGAGCGGTCTGGAGAAGGAGCGACAGGTGCCCGGGTGGTGGATGGATGCAGGAGGTCTGGGGGCCGTGCACACCACCCTGGCGGGGCCCGTCCTCTGCGCAGCGGAGGGGGCCGGCCTCGGGCCTCTCCTGTGACGTAGGGTGAGGGTAGAGCAGAGGTGAAAGAGATGTTCATGCCATTCCGCCGTCAGGGTCTCCAAACAGTGACACTTGCTGACACTGGCTGTGGGGACTGGGGGGTGTCCCACTGGACCTTGAGGGTCCTGGTATCCTCATGGGGCTTGCTGGCTTCGGGCAGTGACCCCCACCCTAGCTGATGCTGGGAAACTGGCTGAGGGTCCCCTAGCTGTCAGGCGGCAGAGCCGGGCATCTGACCCCCATGCCGGGGGTCACACAGCTGACCCCACGCAGCAGCGCCCCACTGGCTCGTGGCCGCGCTGTGGGCTCCGTGGGCCGGGGCTGAGCCGCCGGGCGCAGGCGGCGCGGGCGGCAGTGCGAGGCCCTGCGCTTGCGGTTCTCCGCAGGGGTGATCCTGTACATCTTGCTCGTGGGCTACCCACCCTTCTGGGACGAGGACCAGCACAAGCTGTACCAGCAGATCAAGGCCGGGGCCTACGACGTGAGTGCCGGGACCCCCCCCCGACCCCTCCCCGTCTGGGGGAGGCAGGCTGGCAGAGGCAGGGAGCAGGGTGATGCCGCCTGTTTCCAGATGAGGGCCCCCCGGAGAATCCTGTCTTCTGCCTGGGAAGGGGGCTTTAGTCTCCCTTGTGCGTGGCTTCCTTTCCTAGTTCCCGTCCCCGGAGTGGGACACGGTCACTCCTGAAGCCAAGAACCTCATCAACCAGATGCTGACCATCAACCCTGCCAAGCGCATCGCGGCGCACGAGGCGCTGAAGCACCCGTGGGTCTGCGTAAGTCGCCCCAGCCTCGGACCGCCCCCCGGCGCGTCGACCCTGGCGCGCGCTCCTCGCATCCAGTGGGTCCCCTGGTTTCCCGGGGGCTGCGTGGCCTGTGGCTTTAAGGCTGGCGGGTTTAAAGACCTTAGTCCCTGGGAGACTAAGGAGCTCCGTGGGAAGAGGAGGCCCAGTCCAGGGCGTGAGGGGATAGAGTAGCGCGGCGGGTGAGGGACAGGTGGGGGGGCGGACGGGCCATGAGGGGTGACGGGCTGGGGGGTTAGGCAGGCAGCGGGGACAGGTGGCCTCCGGCTGCAGTGGGCGGCTGGCAGCTCCTGGCACAAGGGCCCTGGGGGTGCTGCTGCCCTGAGCCCTTGCCCCGAGCCCCCTCTTTTGAGCCCCGCCTTGGGGACAGAGCTGATGCCCCTCGGGGCTCCTTGCAGCGTGTGACCCCCTCCTCCTGCCCCCCTCCCCACAGCAACGCTCCACTGTGGCCTCCATGATGCACAGGCAGGAGACCGTGGAGTGCCTGAAAAAGTTCAATGCCCGGCGGAAGCTCAAGGTGAGACGCCGACCCCAGCGAGCGGCCAGGGTGCCACGCCAGGCACGCATGCTCACCCACCCAGAGGAGCCGAGGGCCCTGCCCTGGGAGCAGCTGGAGGGGCTCGGGCAGGCCTGTGGGGGTCCCAGTCACCTAGGACGGGCTGCTCATCAGCGCCGTCCCAGACTAGCCCCCCCGTGGCAACAACACCAGAGGTGCCCAGACGTGGGCCTGGCCCCCAGGTGCACAGCTGGTCCCTCCTCAGCCGCCCGCGCCGCCCATGAGGCATTCCTGGGGCTCCCTGGGGGGAAAGGCGCCCTGTGGTTGGTCATGCTCTCTGAGCGGGAGCCGGCTGAGAAGCTTCTGACCTGGGGCAAGTTTGCTCAGGAGATCAGCCGAGCTCTGCTGCTTGGGTGGGCAGGAGGAGGTCGGGAGGGAGGGAGGGGGGCGCCCTCCCTACAGGCTGCTCTGTATTGGGAGTGAGTGTCCAGGCCTGGCGGCTGGCGTGCACGTGCCTGTCAGGGAGAGGAGGCGCCGTGGGGAGAGGCAGGCCCCCAGCTGCAGCCCCGGGGGGTCTTGAAGCCTTTAGGAGCTGGGCTCAGTGGGCAGTTTAGGGCCTGGGGTGCGTCCCTGTTTTAATGCTGGACGTGGGTGGCATGTCTGGGTGCAGCTGCCTCTCTGCGAGGCCGTGACTCGAGGTCCGGGCGGGGGTCTCCGCCTGGCCTCAGCTGTGTATCTCTCCCCAGGGCGCGATCCTCACCACCATGCTGGCCACGCGGAATTTCTCAGGTGAGTACAGCCTTCTCCAGGAGGAGCAGGCCTACGGCGGGAAGGCTGGGGAACGACTCGCCACCAGCTGCCTGCCGTGTCCTCACCCCACTGTCCCCTCCTCTGCTGCTGGCCCGGCCCGACCTTCCTCCCTCTGAGACCCTCGGGCCACAGAGGAGGCCTGGGCTCCGGCCGGGCCCCGCGAGGGCACGTCCCTGCGTGTTGGGTCTGTGTCTGAGCCGCCCGCCGGCCGGGCCGCAGCTCCGTGTGTCTGTCCAGGCGTTGGTCGGCACCTCTGTGGCCTCGTTGTTGTCCTGAATCCTCGGAGCACCTGTTCTGTGTGTGGCTTAGGGGGCGGCTAGAGGAGGCTCCGCATACTCGGGCTGGCGGCCGCCCACCCGGGCACCGAGGGTGGGCAGGGCTGGGGGCGTGCGGCCGCTCCGGGGGGCTGTCGGCGACCCTGAGGCCATGGGCCCAGGCGGGCCCAGCGGGGACGGCGTCACCCGAGCGGGGCGGCTGCCCCCTGGCGCTCCTGTGGCTTGTCTGTGGCCTGCGATGCTGGTGCGGGAGCGTCTGTGGTCCGTCCTCGTTGTCCGTCTACATCAGCACGCGCCCCATCCTGTTACTTCTGCTGTGATGCTGTGCTGCCGGGCCGGGGGGGCATGCTGTCACACCAATACTAACAGGACGTGTTCTGTCCGCACGCCCAGCCAGGCGCCCGGAAGGCCCCGCTGGGGTTTTCCAAGGAGAAAGGAGGCAAATGCTTTTCCAGTGTCAATCGGTCTCCATCTTGTTTTCACGCTCTTGTGAAAGGGATTCTGGAACCATCCGTCACCTAAACTTTGACTCTAATCTTCTTCTGCTTCCTTTGTCTCTTCTCTTCCCTCACCTCGCCCACCCCTCGTCTGTGTCCGCCCCTCCCCTCGTCTCTAACCCGGCGCTAACAGTGGGCAGACAGACCACCGCTCCAGCCACAATGTCCACCGCGGCCTCCGGCACCACCATGGGGCTGGTGGAACAAGGTAGATGTCCCGCCTGTCGGCATGCAGGTCCCCTCGCTGCACGCAGCCGCCGGCTGGGCCTTGAGAGCCTCCCCAGAGGCCCCGGGAGCCCCTGCTCCCGCCCTGGACACACCCACAGAGCCCCCGTGGGCAGGGAGGCAGTCCCAACTGTCCCAGCGGCCTCAGACCCCACCTGTTTCAGGAGGGGCCAGGCTGGCTGACCCCCGAGCCGAGTTGCCCTCCATGCCTTTGACTGAATTCCCCAGTCCTGGTCCCTGAGTCTGGGGGTCAGGAGACCCCTCTGGTCAGAGCCCTTTGCTGTCTCAGGCTCACTCCCCACTTGTCCATCGTGACCCCCGCTCAGAATGACCTTGACACCAACCCCAGGAAGCCTCGGGGCTGCTGCTGGGAGTTTGAATCCCGAGTGGGGGCCCTGGGGAGAAGGGCGTGGGCAGAGACCCTGCCCCGTGAGAGCCCACTTGCCACCCCGTCCACCCCCGACCTGGCCCGCACACGCTCCCAGGGCCCTGCCCTGCGCTCCCAGCCGCTCGCACGGAGCCGGTGGTCTGTGTTGAGTCCCAAACACGCACGTCTGCCCCGTGAGCCCCAAGACGGGGCCCTCGGCCACCCAGAGAATGACTCTGAAGGCCTCCTCTTGGTTTCTTTCTACGAGGCCCCCATTACCTCATCCCCAACCTGTGAGGGGAGAGGCTCATTCTGCTAACCTGTGCCCCAGTCTTTGAGGGGCAGACCTCCCAGGAGGCCCAGGCCAGCTTCCCGCTCATCCAGCCGTGACCTTGGCCGGACCACATGAGGCTAGTGGACCCCAAGACTTCCTAGTGGGCCCATGGCCCCAGCCCGAGCTGAGGATGGCACAGGTGCAGGGCGGGCAGAGCCAGCTGCAGCTGAGGGGCCTAGAAGAAGCCCAGCATTTCCTGCCGGTGCCTCGAATGTCGGCCGGGACAGGGCAGACGCCCAGCCCCTCCCAAGCCCGGGCCCTTTCTTTACTGCACATCCAGCCCAGCTCTTACCCCATGACCCCGCAGGGTGCGCAGGCCCGCCTGCCCACCCAGAGGACCCCGGCCGCTGCCTCCTGGGGCTTTCAGGGCAGGGCTGTCCTCAGCAGGAGGGCCTGTGCTCCTCCCGTGAGCCCGGTGACAGGTCCAGCAGGCAGGCCCCCGGGGGTCGTCCTGAGTCAGCTTCATTTTCTGGGCCTTTCCGGAGCACCTGAGAGGGAGGGAGGGGCAGAGGGACACAGGACAGTGAGACTAGGGGCTCCTGGTGAAGCCGGGGGCAGGGGGGCGGTGAGCGAGGCAGGCGCCCACCTGCAATGCCCGCTGCCTGCAAGGGGATGTGGAGCGTCCGTGCATGAGGCCGCGAGCATGTGCGGATCTGCCCCCGGCGCCCAGGGCCACTCTGTCCTGGGGGTGGTCCGTGCATGTGGACGGAGCCCAGCATGGCTGTCCCTGAGTGACGAGCTAGGGGACGAGGTAGAGGCTGGGCCCTGTGGCCTGAGCCCCCCATCCCTGCTAGGTCAGCCCATCTCAGCCAGTGCGTTGGACCCAGCAGACACGGCAGGCAGGGGGCTCAGTCCCAAGGCCGTCGCTTCTCTGTGGATGACGGCCTCTGGGGTGACATAGTGCCCTCGGCCAGCGAAAGACCGGGTGGCTTTGTAGATCTCTTGCAGTTCATCAAGGCGGCCTGGTCAGTCCCACTTGGCCTTCACCAAGAGGAGACTCAGGCAAACTTCTGGGGTGGCAGTGATGGCCTGGCCCCAAGGACCCGGGCCGGGGTGGGACAGAGGGTCTCTGCTTGTCTCCGGGGGTCTAGGGCGCCTGGTTGGTCCACCTTGGCTCCTGCTGTGTAGTAATGAATTCGATTTGAATTCGACTTGAGAAAACACAAAGGAAACTCCCTATGCCTTTGACCGCTAGTGTAGACGGGAGTCAACAGGATTCTGGAGTTATTCTCAGACAGAGATGTGAATTTCCAGGAAACACGGCGGCCAGGAGCTGCACTCAGGAAGACGGCAGCTGTGTGTCCAGACACGCTGCACCCAGACACGCAGGTGTAGGTTACAGGGGTTCCCAAGGAGGAGTGTTTGGGAATCGATTACAAGGACAGGTGTCTGCTGCAGGGCATCCTGGAGCCTGGGCCGTGGTGGCCGACTGAGTCCCCGGAGGGGTGGCTTGTTAGGGAGCGGAATTGGTACCGTCCCGTGTAGCACGGTCTGGAATGTGGGTTTTGATAGAATCAGGGACTGAAGGGAACCCTCTTGAGACCCAGGACTGTCCCAGGGTCTGACCCAGGGGCCCCCCATTTCCTGCCCAAGGGGGAGACCAGGCAGAGCTGACTCTGCCCCCGCCAGGGCACTGGGCTGGCCCGGGCCGGACTTCTCAGACCAGCACTGGCGTGCACTGGCTCTAACTCAGCCGGCCGGGAATGCCGCTGGCCAAGGCTGTGTGGCACTGGGAGGTGACTCTCCCCAAACTGCCCACCTTAAATTGGGGGCTGGGGGTCAGCTTCCTCGCCTGCTCAGCTCTCGCGACGAGTGCCTTCAAGACGGGCTGGACCCCACTTTCCTCCAGCTGTGTCCGGCCAGCTGGTCGGCCAGCATAGACAGGGTCCCTGGGCTCTGTGGGCACAGCACGACCCCCACTTCGGGGTCAGCAGGGAGGCTAGGGCCATGCTGGTCAGGAGTGAGGCTGCAGGCCCTGGAGGCCCGGGAGTTCCCATGTCTGCAGGGCTGGATTTTTCCTCTGTGGTGAGTTACAGGGAGGCGGACGTAGCTGCCACCAGGGAGCTTTTCACAGTCCCCGCAGTGGGAAGTGTGTTGTGGCCCTGAGCAGGCGGCATTTCTGGTCCTGGATGCCCGCGGAGCAGGGCTGCCAGGGCATCAGGGTGTGATCCTGAGTCCGGCCTCGCCAGGTGAGGCCTCGCCCTTGGGAGGATGAACTGGGGGACGAGGAAAGGGATGACCTGTGGTCCCTTCACTCGCTGGGGTACTGTGATGCTTCTCACGGGGTGAAGCCCACCGGGCGACAGGGTTGGGCCAGGAGTCAGGCTTCTCGTTAAACTTTGGCCCATGGATCCTGGGAGGGAAACTTGAGGGAATTGACGGGTCCGCTGGGGAGGAAGGCTGGGAACGGAAGCTGCGCCCAGTGTAGCAGGTCTCCGATGACCCCACGGGGCCCTCTGGCTGGGGGCAGCCACCTGTGTGCCAAAGCAAAGCCCGGAGGTCGGCGGTGGCCACCTGAACAGGGAAAGGCAATCAGCAGGGGGTGGCCCAGCGACCTGGGACTGGCCTGGTCACTGCACTGGGGACCTTGATCAGTGGTTCTCGAACTGAAGCAGCGTCAGGATCCCCCAGAGCAGATGAACAGTTAAACTGTTGCTGAGCCCACCCCCGAGTTTCTGCCTCGGGAGGTCTGGGGCGGCCCAGGCGATGCGATGCGATGCGGATGTTGCTGGTGGGGGTGGGGGTGGGGTCCAGGGGGACCGCACTTTGAGAATCGCTGCAGCTCTCTGGGTCTTTCTGATGTGCCCGCCGAGTCAACGGTCTCCAGGGATGTTCCCAGCAGGAAAGGTCCCCGCGCAGGCCTGCTGGGGGCCACCCTCCTCCTCCCTCTGGGCAGGCGGCCTCCCCTTCAGTGCTGGCCAGCCAGAGCTTTTGGAGCCGGCGGTGGGGACTGTGCCACCTTCCTTCCAGGGCAAGGGACCCCACCCTCAGGCATCCGACCCCAGGGCTGCTTCTCTAACCCGCACCGGCTGTCCTGGGGCACCGCTTGGCGTGAGCGTGGGCAGGGAGGGTGAGGCAGGAGCTGCTGAGTCCCGGGCTGCAGACTTGCACTCCCTGCCTGAACGTCCACAAATCTTGTTTTCTCTTTCTCTTCCTTTCTTCCTCACTCCCTCTCCTCCCCTCCTCACCTTTCCTTTTCCGTAAGGTAAGCTGACTTCCTTTTTTCTCTTTTTTTTTTTTTCAAGTTCTGTAATTAAAACTAACCACTGCAGAGGGTGCAGGTGCTGGGGGGCTAAGGGCCTGTGGGCTGTGGCAGGTCAGGGCCTCTGAAGCTGGCGCACAGAGAGGCAGAAGCAGAGCCGGGCCGCCCCCGACCTCCTCCCCGGGGGCGCGGGGAAGGCTGGGGTGAGATGGGCCATCTGCTGGGCCAGAGCGTCTGAGGGGTGGTGGGAACGTGGGATGCAGGCGGCTCTTTGGACCCTCACCCAGGTGTGTCATCCTGTTGATGTCACTCAGAGCTTAAGGTCCTTGGTAGGTGGGCACAGAGGCCCTAGTTGGCCCAGTCAGCGCTGCCAGAGCAAGGCCGAGCAGTGGCCCCAAGGCTCGGGCTGCGGGGTGGTTTAAGAGGGAGAGTGAGGCTGCCCCTCGGGGGCTCTGAGCTGAGAGGTGTGGCCTGAGGCCTGGCCGTGGGAGCAGAGCTCCGCGTCCGGTCTGCCAAGGGAGGGGGGCCAGGAGGCTGAGAGCAGGCACCTGGGGTTGGGACGAGCCCCTCCCTTTGTGGGTGGCCAGCTGCAGCCCACCCACCCCTGCCTGAGAACATGGGGGTGCCTACCGCTCCAATCTGCTGTCCTGCCCTGTGTTCCCATCTCGGGTGAGGGGCAGCGCCCTGCCTTCCTTTTCGGGGAACTCGCATGCTGCCCTCCCGGAAGCTGCTGGTCACAGGTGGGAGGAGAAACCTTGGTGTCCTCCAAGGTCATGGCAGATGGCCGGGGGAAGGCCCTGTCCCGGGGACGAGGGTCCTCGGGCAGCGCTGGCCAGGCCTTCCCCAGGGCGGCCCTGCTCGGCATAGGACACGGGCCCACTCTGTCCCCAGCTGGGCGCAGAAGCTACCTCTGCCTTGGGACCTTGGGTCCTGGGGAGCCCAGGCTCCTCGCAGGTCCCCGAGGCTGCCTCACGCCGAAGGGGTGGGCTGCAGTGGGACCCGGGCCCCTCACTCATCATGTCTGTTTCCTCCAATGCAGCAGCCAAGAGTTTACTCAACAAGAAAGCAGACGGAGTCAAGGTGAGGCGCTGCCTTGGCCCTTGGGGGTCTGGGTCCCCCCCTCCCCCGTCTCAAGCCTACAGCTTTGCCCAATCCCCGAAGCTCCCTCTGGGCCTCCTCCCCTCCCAAGGAAGGGGTGTGACCCCCTCATTCTCTCCCTAATGGCTTCTCTTCCTCTCTCTGCAGCCCCAGACGAACAGCACCAAAAACAGTGCAGCTGCCACCAGCCCCAAGGGGACGCTTCCTCCAGCTGCCCTGGTACTGAACCCCTCAGCCCCCCGCTTCTCGGCCCTCCTGTACCCCGGCTGTGTGGTGGCCACCTGTCGGGAGGCCTGGAGTAAAGCTGGGGTCTGGCTGCCAGCCTGTCTCTGACAGACGACACTTAGCCCTTCCGGCCCCACTGCCGCTCGGGTGTGGGAGTGAGGGTGGACCCCAGTTCAGGCCGTGCCGGAGAGCCCCTCTGGGGGCAGCGGACAGGCCCCTGCTGACTTGTGGGTCAGCAGTGAGAGCCCGTCAGGGAGCCGGTGAGGCTGAGAGCCAGGATCCAGGGCAGCGACCTTGCTCGGCTCCTCTGCTCGCAACAGGCTGACCCAGAGATCGGCCCGGGCAGGCTCTGCAGGGGGAGTGGCCCGGGGGTCGGGGGTGAGGACAGGCTAGGCGGTGGGGACTCCCCGCCAACCCCTCTCCCGGGTGCTGCAGGGGTGCGCTGTCTGGGAGGTGGGGGCCTTTGGTTTCTCCCCAGGAAGAATGGGTGGGCCTGACCTTAGCTTCAGAGCCTGGTGATCTGGAGGGAGACAGAGACCCCTTGGTGGTTTCCCTGGTGACGGCCCAGCAGCAGCTGTCGGGTCTAGGGCAGCAGCAGCCGTGGCGTTTCCCATCGGAGTCTGTGTCCTGCAGGCCCCGAGGCAGGTGGGGGGAGATACACTTCTATGGCTGTGCTGGCCTGTGGCTGCCCGGAGGGTTCAGGGGTTCCTGCTGGGGAGGGCTGGGCGGACGTGAGGTCAGAGGGACCCGCCAGCGCCAGCCCTCACCTGGAGGGTCCTGTCCAGGGGATGGAGCTGGTGGTTCAGGGTTGTGGCCAGCGGGTACCGGCCCTCCTGCCCAGTATGCTGTGCGCCTGTGGTGTCTCGTACAGAGCAGGCCATCCCGAGGGGCTGGGGTTTGCTGGTCCACAGGTTCTGAGTTTGCTGAAAGCACACTTGGTGTCCCCGCAGGCCCCAGGCCGCGCTTCTGGGAGTGAGCCCTGGAGCGCCCGTGGGGAGGCTGGGTTTGCTGAATGGCCATCCAGCGAGTGGGAGGGCGGCCTTGGCCCAGGAGGGGAGGGTCCCACGTGCCGGCCTCGCAGCCAGCCCCGTCTCGGACCCCATCCATCCCATGTGCCACCACACCCCCATGACATCTTCAAATCTGTGCCCCGCCCATGCCGAGGCAGAGGGTCTGGCGGCAAAGAGAGAGGCAGGGCGCCTGAGGCAGGGCACCCAGCGTGTGGCTTCTCGCCACGGCCCTCAGGCGCACGCTCTCCATCGCCCTCCCTCCCGTCGCAGGCGTCCGCGAGGTCTGGGCAGGTCTGCTTGTTCCATCCACATCGTCCCAGGTTTCTCTCCAGCTGCTCTGCTCCCCGCTGGCCATCTGCCGCCGTCCTGCTGCGCTGCCACCCTCTCCTCTCCTCTCCTCTGGGGGGCCTCCGCTCTCCTCCTCTTCTCACTTCCCTCTTTCCTTCCTCTGTGCTTCCTTCTTCTGTAGGAACCTCAAAGCACCGTCATTCATAACCCAGTGGACGGGATCAAGGTACTGCGCGTTCCTCACCGCCCTCTTGGGAGCGTCTGCTCAGGCAGTAGGCAGACCCCCTGGCCCTGGGGAAGCTCTGGGATGTTGACCCCGGGGAAGCATTTGTGCCAAGACAACTGTGCAAGGGACCCCTCCCAAGGCAGGACAGAGCCCCCCCAAGTCCGCGGGCTGCTCCCTTTTGGGGAAAGGCCCCAGGTGCTGCCCTTTTTGGAGGCATGGTTGTACCAAGTCCACGGTGGACACAGGAGCCTGGGCCTCCTCATGTCCTGAGCAGGGTCCACTTCTCAGACCCTCTCCCTCCTGCCTTGGCGATGGCCAGGCCCAGCCTAGCCAGGAGCAGCCGAATGCAGGGCCCATTTCAGAGGCTCAGGGTGCCAGGAAGAGCCTGGGTGCCCTCCGTGATGCGTGGCCAGGGCTGCGTGCTCCAGGGGAGAAGGGCTGGCGTGAGCTGCCCGGCGTGCCCCCGAGTGTGGGGCAGGGAGGAGGGAGCATAGACTCCCCCCGACCTCACCCGTTGCTCCTCACCTCTGCCCGCTGCGCCCGGTGCTTCCCACTGAGCTGACCCCTCCTCCCGCTCCTCCTCTCTGCTCTGGCATCAGCTCCCATCCCATCGGCATCTTCACCCCGGGGCCAGGGAAGGGGCTGGCTCTCTGGGGTGGGGGGAGGGATGGGTGGGCGGCCACGCTATTTCCAGAACCAGACTTCTACCCGGGCCTGGGATCCTCAAAGGGTCCCCACACACCCCAGCCATGGGCCAGGACCAGGGGGCCTTGGGCAATTGGCTCTGGGCCGACCCCCAGGCTCAAGGTGCTAGGAAGAGCCTGGGTGTCCTCTGTGACTCGGGGCCAGGGATGGGTATTCCTAGGACGCTGTGTCTGGAGTGAGGCTTCTGGGGCTGTGGTGTGAGCCCTGATCCTACAACCTGTAGACACCCCCATTCCTGGCCCAGGGCCCAAAGCAGTGTGTCCTGTGAGGGGGCTGGAGGGGGCGGGGGGTCCCTTGGGGACCCTGTTAAGATGTTCCTTCTGAGGAGCAAGCAGGCCTTCTGGGGACTCGGTGACAGGTGGCTGGCACCTGGTTTTGTATCTGAAGGGGGCAGTAAGCCAAGAGTGAGGTAGGAGGTGCTGGGGCCACCTCTCTGCCCTTAAGGCCACCTGAGCGGTAAGGCCAGGCCTGGCTGGATGGTCCAGGCCTGGGGAGGAGGTGTGGTTACTGCTGCAGTCTGTCACAGGTGGGAGGCCAGGCTTCCTGAGCACCTACTGGAAGCTTCCGCCCTGTCTGCCAAAACGCACGGGCTGTGGATGATTTTGTGCTTCGCCCGGAGTCTTGGAACTCCAAAAAGCTTGTTTTTCTCTCCTGTTAATGATCATCTGAGCACACGGACTCTTTCCACTGGGTGTGCCTTGTGGGGAGAAGGGGAAGTTGGGGTCCTCAGCTGTTGGGGACATGGCGACCCAGCCTGGGGACAGGTGACCCCTGGGGCTGGTGTGAAGCTCCAGCGCTGCCTGTGGGTTTCTGGGGTTCAGGCCACGTCCTGACCCGTTGTCTCCCCGTGTCTCCCCAGGAGTCATCTGACAGCACCCACACCACCATAGAGGACGAAGACACAAAAGGTACCCCAGCTCCCCGCCTGCGGGGGCAGCGGGGCGGGCCACTGGTGGGTGGGGAGCTGGGATGGAGAAAGGCCGAGGCCTGTGATGCGGGCGTGTCCCCCAGGGCTGACCCTGCTCAGGGCTGCAGTCCCACCGGAGCCTGGGGACAGACCGGCGCCGGGCAGTCTCCGGCATAGCATCCAAGCAGAGCCTGACGGGCCCGGGCGCCCTGAGCAGCGAGGAAGCCGCTGCCCTGGGTGGGCCGGTTCTCTGCACGGGCCCCCAGATTGCTCTGGGGGCTGTGCACCCAGTTCCCACGGTTGAATTTGCTGTTTCTTCTCTCAAAGGTCCTTAAACCTGTGCCTGCCCGGCTGGCAGTTGATTCGTGGACGGGCAGCAAGGGGCGTTTCCTGGGCTCGTTGTGGGATTGGGGGGTGGGCTGCAGAGACTCGAGCTCCAACCCACTCTCAGGGCTCCCAGGCCGAGCTGGGCCATGCTCTGTCTGTGCCCCACAAGGGCCCCAGGGTGCCGGGCGCCATGTGCTCACCCAGGGCCCCCTCTTCCACCCTCGGCTTTCTCAGCTGCCCCCAGGGAGGGGATCTGGTCCCCACTCCACTCAGGCCAGGCCGCCCGTCCCCACGTGGAGGGCCCGCCTGACCCTCTCGGCCACACGCTTGTGTAGATGAGCGCTGGGTGCCCTCAGGGCTGCCCCTGGGCTGGGCAGTGGCCACTCTGCCAGTTTAGGGGGATGCAGTGACCCTGTCCTGAGCATCCTCCCTGCCCCAGAGTGGAAGCGAGCATAAGGCTTTGGCCTCTGGACGCAGGGAGGGTGGACGTTCATGTGTTTTCTCCAGACTACAGGCCCCGAACCATCAGCGTGGGGCATGGAGGTCATCCAGACCTCTCCCAGGCCCTGTCCTTGCGGTTCTGTCCCTGCCTCAGCAGGCTGGGGGCCTGAGGCGGCCCGAGCCTGCGGGAGCATAGGGGAGAGGGCCAGCCCGGCCAGCCTCGTCCCAACCCTTTGTCTGGCTGGGAGAGGGTGGGCAGATGCCTGAGGGGCCTCGTGGGGCAGGGCAGGGCAGGGACAGGGGCCCCGGGGGCCTCTCACCTCAGCTGTGTCATCCGTCAGATGCGGAGAAGCCTCAGTGGGCCCAGGTCTGGCCTCTGCTAGCCTTGGCACACAACCTTCCCACCTGGAGCCCGGCCTTCGAAGGCCCCATGTCCAGCCCTGCACGTGGTCCTGTGTCTGCCTCACATACCTGCTGTGATCGCACAGCCCTGGGCACGCGGGGGTGATGGCGCTCCAGGAGCCCTGGACCCCACCGCGTGGCTCTCCAGCTTAGCCCCTCTGGTCCTTCTCCTGCACTCCCCCTCCTCTCCTGCGTGTCCTCACCTGCGTGTTCACGTCTCGTCTGTCTGCTCAGCCCCCAGGGTCCCTGACATCTTGAGCTCCGTGAGGAGGGGCTCGGGGACCCCAGAAGGCGAGGGCCCCCCGCCCTGCCCGCCTCCGGCTCCCATAAGCCCCCTGCCCACCCCATGTAAGTAGCCGGGCCCCTGCTGCTGCGGGGGTCTCCCTGAAGGGCCTGCAGCTCCTCTGAAGGGGCGCTCGAGAGCCAAGGGCCGGCCGAGCTTGGGCACCAGCCTGCCCCCGACAGCCCCCCTCTGAGGCTCCCCAGGGTCTCTGCCCCTCAAGCCCCGCTCCGTGAGGGCCTTCCCCACTGGCCTGGGGGGCCGCCCGGTCCACCATCCTGCTTGGGTGTCAGGGCCAGGGCTCCTTGATGCTGAGACAGGCCCCAGTGCGGGAGAGAGCAGAGGCCCTGCCTCCCCTCCCCCAGCCTCGCCCGGCAACCTCCTCATATGTCTGCCTCCTGTCCCCCCAGCCCCCAGAATCTGTGACATCCTGAGCTCCGTGAGGAGGGGCTCGGGGACCCCGGAAGCCGAGGGCCCCCTGCCCACCCCATGTAAGTAGTGCCCCAGGCCTGCTGCTTCTGCTGCCCAGCGGCTCCTGTGTCCTGCCGTGCACGGCCTCAGCTGCTCCCAGGCCGGGCTGCAGAGGCCTGGCTAACTGGCTGGCCGTCGGGGGGCACACGCGCTAACTCCCCCCCACCCCGCTTCCTCGACCCTCACCTCCCACACTGCTCCCCGCACTGCTGTCCGGGGCCCCAGGCCTCTCCCCCAGAGGGTCTCCCAGGCCCCTCCCCCAGAGGGTCTCCCAGGCCCAGGGCAGACGGCAGGGCGCCTCTGAGGCCGCCCACCCACGTGCCCTGCCCCTCGGGCCCTGGGCCATGCCCTTGCCAGTCACACGGACTCCGTGTGGGCCCCGGGGAGCCCAGGCACAAGGAGCTGTTATAGAAATCCTCTCAAGCACAGGCCTGGGGTTTAAGGGGAGAAGAAAGGGCCCGGCCTCCCTGCAGAACTGGGTTCTCCGCAGAGGGCCGGACGTCCTGCTCATCCTCCACTCGCTCGTCCCTTCCTCACCTGTCGGGCGCCGGCTGAGGGCCTGTCCTGCACTGGGCTGCCTCCTCTGTCCCCTCCTGGGCCAGGCTGCCCTTCAATGAGGGCACCCTCCGCCCGCAGCAGCTTTCCACGCGCCCCCACCGACCTGGTCAGGCAGGTGCAGCTGCCTGAACGTTCCTGAAGCTTTCCCCTGTGCCCCACACCCTTCTCTGTCCCCTTCCATCCCCCCATGTCCCCCCGTGTCCCCCTCCATCCCCCATGTCCCCTCGTGTCCCCCTCCATCCCCCATGTCCCCCCATGTCCCCTCGTGACCCCCCCGTCCCCCCCACTCTCTCTGGCTTTGGCTCATCCGCTCATAGGTTTTGTCTTCTGTGTGTTCCCCGCCTGCCTCGTGTTTCTCGTGTTCACTTCTCGTCTGCCCCAGCCCTCAGGATCTCTGACATCCTGAACACGGTGAGGAGGGGTTCGGGGACCCCAGAAGCCCAGGGCCCCCCACCCTGCCCGCCTCCGGCTCTCCCAGGCTCCCCACCCACCCTGTGTAAGTAGCACCTTGAGTGGCCCTGCTGGCTGCTCCTGGGGGCTCACAGGGGTGTGGAGACCCCTGGCTGCGGTGCGCCGCCCCCTGGCTCTGGGAAGGGGCCGGCTCGCGGGTAGGGGGACGTGGGGTGCAGGGAATTCCACATGGAGCTGCCGTTTGGCTAAAGACATGCACGTGTGGGGAGAACCAGGAAGCAGGTTCCCATGATCTACAGCCACACGCTCCCAGGGTCTGCAGTCTGTGGGTTTCTTCCGCAGCGAGGATGGGACGGTGCCGGCCGGGGTGGTGCCTGGGGTTACGCCCCCGCTGGTGATGCTAGGGGCGGGGGCCGGCCGGGCAGGCGCTGGGCTGGGCCACCTCCCCAGGCAGGGAGGAGCCGCCGCAGCCCGTCTGCCGCCTGCCCGCCCGCCCGCCAGTATCGCTTACAGGGATGGGTGACACCCCAGGGCGGCAGCCATCCCCACCTCCGGGGAGACACCGGGCTCTCAGGAGAGGCCGCGGGGCCGGGGGCCGGGCATGGCGGGGGAGAGGCTGGGTGAGTGCCGGGCCGGAAGGGTGCTGACCCCCGCCCACCTGCTGCAGGCCAGCCCCAGGGGCTGGGCCGAGAGGAGGGAGAGAGGGAGGGAGGCCCTGCGAGCAGTCGGGGAGGCTCGGAGGCCTGAATACTGTGGCCTAAATCCGGGCTTGGCTGAGGGGAGTGGAGGCGAGTGTCCTAGGTGAGGGAGCAGGGTCTTGCGGGTGGGCGCACAGCGGAGCCCGTGGGAGTGGGCAGATCCCCTTCCCCATTTGTGCGGCGTCTTATCCGAGTTCAGAGGCCTCCACCTCCCCATCTCTGGGATCCTTGCGGCCCCTCCTTTCACAGATGAGAACGCTGAGGGGAGGAGATGCGGAGGGTTGTGCCCAAGGGGGCCACGTGCAGCGTGACCTCGGCCCGGGGCTGTGACCCACCCTAGGAATGTGCGCAGGCCAGGTGGGGACCTCTGAGGACAGGGCATGCCACGGGTGCTGTCCTGAGCTTGACTCCAGGAGGTGCGGCCACAGAAGCTGCTGTGACCAGCACTGAATGGAGGGGGCCTAGGGGCCTGGACTCGGCAGGTGTGGCCGGGCCTGCAGGGTGCAAGGGAGGGGCAGACGCAAAGCCCTGGGGGGCACCGAGGGCAGGGGGGCCCCCCATCAGTCTCCCTCAGGGAGAGGGGTCCTCGTGCCTGGATGGGCACCCTCGTCTCACCCGGAGTTCCCAGCATCCCAGCTCCATAGGCCTGTGTGAGGGTCCTCGGGTGAAGGAACGTGGGTCGGGCCGGCCCGGAGAAGGGACTTCTGAGGGGCCGTTGCGGGGTGATATCTGGCGTTCAGTGGGCTGAGTGGGTGAGTGCCAGAGCCGGGGTGCCCCCGCTCCAGCTCTGGGACCGGGGATCGGCCCCTCCCAGCACCGAGGCCCGGGCTGCAGAGGGCCATCCCTGGGCTGGGTCGTGAGTAGCCTCCTTTCCCGGGAACGTCCCCGCCAGCTGTCTCAGCGTGTAAATGGGGTCGGTGCCCACCGGCCGGGGCCGTGTTCTCCATGATCGGGGATTACGCACAATCCAGGCTGATCCTGTGCAGCTGCCTCCCTGGGGTGGCTGGGGGCATCCTGGTGCCCCTGCAGCTGCTGAGGGACAGGGCTTGGGGTCAACCTGGGGTCACTGGGGTCCGCCTGGACCTTTGCCGGTGGCCGGGCCTCCCTGGCCTGTTAGCTCACCCCAGGAGAGCTGGATGGGACATGGGGGCTGCACTTCAAGCCAGACCTCAGCTCCGTCGCCAGAGCTGCCTGGTGGGGAAGACTTGTCCTCAATAACAAGCGTCACCCCTGCCCCCAGGAGTCCCTTTGCACAGCATGCCACTGGGGGAGGAAGGATTGCTCTGAAGCGTGGGGTTAGACGTGGGCGGCAGCCTCTCCGAGGGTCAGGAGCGTCCAGCCCACTCCTGGGCTGTGACTGGGCTCGTGTGGCCTCAGCTTTCCCATCTGCAGAATGGACGTGGTGGCTGTTTCCTAAACTTCAGACTTTGCAATGTGTGCTGTGACCCTAGGTTTCTATTTACGTAATTCTTTCTCTTTATACTGACTCCATTTTTAATTACGCTTTGTTTAAAAACGCTCAATATTACTTCATTAAGTGGAAGATTCGGCTCACCACAGTGCAGTAGGTGACTGTAAAATCAGAGCGCACGGGAAACAAAACAGAAAAAGAGTCACTCAATTCCAGCTGCAAGGCTGTTGGCTGAGGGCTCACGTGGGGCGGGGGTGGCTCACGACGTCTGTGAAGAAGGGGGGTTGACAAGTGTCGGGGTGTGCAGACGTCCCCTTGGCAAGATCAGCAGGATGGCCCGGAGCTGACGGAGTAAATCGCAGGTGGGAGGTGGGGGCTCCTGAGCAGGGGCTGGACCTGGTGCCACAGGCGGGAGGCGGCGAGGTCCCGGGTGACGGGCAGCCCTGGGCAGGGACGGAAGTGGCAGGGACTGGTTGCTGCCCTCGGACGAGCCCAGGCCCGGCCCTCTGGGCAGGGTCTGGTGGGGGAGCCAGGCTGCACTGGGGGGCGATCAGAGCCTGAAGCTCGAGGCCACTTCTGCAGAGGTGACAGGTGAACTGGGGATGGGGGTGGATGAGGTCCCAGAGGAGAGAGGGTTGCCCAGAATTGGGAAACGCCCAGGCAGAAGGCGGAGAGGTGGGCAGGCTGCGGGGGAAGCACTGAGAGGGGAGACGCAGTGTGATGGGATGGGCGAGGGAGGGAGCGGTGTGTGGGTGAAGGTGTGAAATATCCAGAGGGTGAGGACAGAGGCCGGCCTGCACGTGTCTGTGTTGGGACAGAGCTCTGCAGGTGGACGTGGGGCATCAGGGCAGCTGGGCTCACAGCCCGCCTCCTGGAGGCCAGCTTCCAGGGCTGACCAGACAAGGTGGGGCTCGGGTTCTGCAGGGACAGCCTTAAGCCCAAACCCTGCTATAGTCCAGACATGGAGTTCGGTGAGGATCAGAAACAGGACACCAGCAGAAGCGCCGCCAGGTCCAGAGGGAGGGTGTCTTTTAGATAGGGGAAGCCCACGCGTGCTTGTGGGTTGGTGTGCCCACACATACACGCACTGCAAACACACACACGCATGCCCATGTGCCCTCACTCACCTGCGCACGTATGCACGAAGGTGCGCACGCACACACACACACACACATATGCTCATGCATGCACTCAACCATGACACCCTTGGGTGTCACGGAGCTCACCCTGCAGCCACTGTCCAGAGCCGGTGCGGCACGGCCCAGGCTCCCAGCTCAGACACGGGCACGCCTGGGCTCGCACGCAGCAGGCAGCATCTTCTACCGTGGACTCTGTCCACTTGCTAGCCGGGTGCCTGGGAAAGTGAGCACCCAGAAAGCCGAAGGCGCTGATGGGAGGGCCGTGGGCACATGCTTCAGAATGCTAACTGCGCCCTTGTGGAGCTGGCAGCCCGCGCTCTGGGAATGTAGCCTGCAGATCAACTCACGCGTGTACTGGTCCCGGCTGCTCTGGCAGCTGAAGACTGGAGACCTACAGATGCCCATCACTAGGCCTGGTTGAGTGGGGATGCCCATCCCACAGGAGTGGCCGTGCAGAGAGTCTGTGGTCCCGATGTGCTGCTGGGAGCAGGGGGGACACGAGTACCCGTGCTGGGAGTGCGCAGACATGTGCAGCTGGTGTGGCCGTGACTGGGGAGGGAACTGTGGGACAGAGCTCCTGGGATCGTGCTTTCAGTGGCCTTCTTGGGTCTGAGTTTTATCACTGGCACGTTATCACTGCTTTAAGAAATCGCCACGTGTGGATGCGTTTATGCCTGTGTGCACGCTCGTGTGTGTTTCCTGTGTGCCTTTGGGTGTTTCTACATCTGCACAGAAGTGGTTAAGCACCTCACTCAGGACGGTACTTCTCTGGGGAGAGTGAGTGAAGAACAAGATTCAGGGGAACAGAGACATCTGCATCTTTATCTGGAAGGTTTTATTTCTTGAAATCTATAGCAAGTATGCAAATGGTTCAGATTTGAATCAGCAGGCTGTGGGCTGTATTATTCTTTCTGCTTCTTCCATGTGTTTAAAATGTTTTGCCTGAAAATAAATGGTAGTTAAAGAGATAAAGGGGCCCCCAGGTGAGCACCTGGGGGACTGGGTCTGTCTAGGACCAGAGGTCAAGTGGGCAGGAACCCGGAGAAGGCTGCCGGCCCAGGGCCTCAGGTGGAGGGTGCAGGATGGAAAGGTGATGCCGGAGGACTGGCCTAGGGGCCCAGGACCGCAAACAGGTGGGGGCTGGAAGAGGCAGAAGGCCAGGCGGCAGCCTGCGGCCTTCCAGGGAGAGAGGGCCGTGAGGCCTGCACTCTGCCTTCCCCTGGGCCCGGCTCCCTGGCCTTTGCACTGAGGCCCGGCCCTGCAGTCTTCAATCCCCTGCCTGCTTTGTGAGCCCGCCCTGAGCAGACAGCCGCCTCCCCAAGAAGGACTATGAGAGCAATGTCCGTGGCGGGGGGCGGGCAGGAGCTGGGAAGGCTGGTCACAGTGTTGCAGCTGCCGAGGGCCCAGGGGATACAGCCGGAGGGACTGGGGCATGGCAGGCTTGGCTTCCCCTTCCTGCCTCTTCCAGACCTTTTGTACTCTGGATGGAGTATTTCCGTCTTTCAGGGATGTTGTATTTAAGACAAATAAGACAGAAGCTTGTTGGACTTGGAAATGGGGACCCCGTTGGTGGCCCTGAAGGGAACAGTCTGAGCCGGGCAGCCTCGGGGTCCCTCCTGGAGGGGGAGGGGCGGGGGCGCTCTGCGCGGGACCCCCCGGGGCTGCAGGGGGGCGGCGCGCGGGTCACTGGGCGGCTGTCCCCCACAGCGCGGAAGCAGGAGATCATCAAGATCACGGAGCAGCTCATCGAGGCCGTCAACAACGGTGACTTTGAGGCCTATGCGTGAGTCAGGGCTCCTGGGCCCATCCTGGGGCCGCGGGGTGGGAGGGGGTGGACGGAAGGGGCGGGTTCTGAGGGGCCCCTCCTCACCTGGGTCTGCCCCCCAGGAAAATCTGTGACCCAGGCCTGACCTCGTTTGAGCCCGAAGCCCTGGGCAACCTGGTTGAAGGGATGGACTTCCACAGATTCTACTTCGAGAACTGTGAGTGCGGGGCGGCGGCAGGAAGAGGGCGGCACCCCCGGGGAGCCCACGGGCCCCCAGCCAGGCGCCCAGGGAAGCCCTGTCCCGTCCTCGCCCCACCGGGAGGGGGAGGGGTGGCCGGGCGGGCGGAGCGGCGCCGGGGGCGTGGTGCCAAGCCCCTGCCCGCCCACAGTGCTCGCCAAGAACAGCAAGCCAATCCACACAACGATCCTGAACCCGCACGTGCACGTCATCGGCGAGGACGCTGCGTGCATCGCCTACATCCGCCTCACGCAGTACATTGACGGGCAGGGCCGGCCCCGCACCAGCCAGTCCGAGGAGACCCGCGTGTGGCACCGCCGCGACGGCAAGTGGCAGAACGTGCACTTCCACTGCTCGGGGGCGCCCGTGGCCCCGCTGCAGTGAAGGTGAGCGCCCTCGGGGGAGGCGGGGCTGCGGAGAACGGTGGCGAGGCGAGCGAGCGTGGTGTTAGGGGGCGGGGGCGCCGGGTCAGGGCTTCCAGGCTCCTCTCCGGGCGGCCCCGCAGGCGCCCACCTTGCAGACACCAAACCCGAGTCAGACGGAGAGCGGCCGCCCGACGCTGACCTGCCCGCCCTCGGCCCGCCCCGTTTCAGAGCTGCTGCGGCTGCTTTCACGGGACAGACTCGGTGTTTGGAGCCCAGCTGCCCTCGGGCGCACGGCCTGCCTGTCGCATGTTTGTGTCTGCCTCGTTCCTCCCCTGGTGCCTGTGTCTGCAGAAAACCAAGACCAGATGTGATTTCTTTTTAAAAACAAGACGACAGCCGCACACACAAAATTGATGTCGGATGAAACGGAAAAAAAAACGAAACAAGGGAAAAAGCTGTAAAAACCCCTGGCGCTTGTGGGGCTTCGAACCTTCCGGCCGCTCCCCGCCCAAGCTCCACGTGTCCGTCTGCTCCTGGCCTCCTCCAGGGACCGGCCGGGGCAGTGAACTTGTCCGCAGGGGCCTGCCACCCAAGGAACGGTGTTTGCTAGGTGGCGCCCACCCCCACGCGTCTGCATCCTCCCTGCCGCGCATGGCTCCTTGTCAGGAGTGTCAGGTGGCGTCTGGGGAGGGGCTGGGGGGCTGAGCATGGCTGTTCTCCCTCCTGCTTCCCTTCCCTCCTCTCCTCCCGGAGAAGGCGCAGGTGCGAGCTCCCGGTGTCCCTGGCATGGGTGAGCAGTGCAGAGGCTGGGCCAGCCCCTCTGGGAGGATGCGAGCCCTCGGAGAAGGCCCCGCGGGCCCAGGGCTCCAGCTCTGGCCCTGTCGGGGCCAGGGAGGTGCACTGGGTCGGGCAGGGGGTGCAGGGGGGTCACCCCTTATTTTCAGACCTCACGCCTGGCAAGAGACATGCCGAGAGGACGCTGCTGGCTGCGGCCCAGCGTGCAGGGGACCCCGGGGCTGGCCTCCCTTCTGTTCAGGCACCGCTCCCTCTTTGCCCCCCTCCCCCTCCCCCCGTGTGGGAGTGGGGCAGGAAGGAGAGAGGGGCCAGAGGCGGGTGGGTGCCTTCGGCTCCCAGGCCGAGGCAGAGTCCAAGCAGGTGTTTGCTGAAGGAAGCTGCGCTTTCGGAGTCTGGGCCCAGGGCAGCAGGGAGCAGAGGGCCTCACGGGGCTGCGTGTGACAGGGACCCCCGGGGTTGGGAGAAGGCGGGCTGGGCTCACCTGGGGTCCCCCTGCGTGCTGGCGGGCACTGTGGCGAGCCTCCGGGATGGGCCATGTGGCCAGGGGGCGGCAGAGAGAGCCAAGGGCCGTCGTCTGGGTGTGCGAGTGGGTCTGAGCTGGCCCGCTGGGCCGTGGTTGGGGGGTGCAGGGGCCGTGATCGCAGGTGCAGGACCCCCTGCCCCAGTACCTGCCCTCTTCAACTCATGTTGTTTTCAACACGGATTTTCTTTATCTTCCCCCGCAATCAAGCCAAGGGAGGGGCCCGGAGTGGGGAACAGGACACAGGATGCTGGTCTCCAAGGGGACTGTCCATCGACAGACACTCAGAGTGGATGCTCACCTGCCCGTCCACGGCTGTGCTCAGGACAGCTGTCCCCACCCATGGACGCGGGGTGAACATCCGCCAGGCTCCCTGGGCCTCGGGCAGCGGCAGGGCCCGCCGTGGACAGTGTGTGGCCCGGCCACCCTTGCCTCCTGGGGCCTCCTCCCCTCCTCTCCCCCTTCTCTCCACGGAGCTGCCTGTCTGGGATAATTTGGGGATTTTTTTTTCTGGGGGATAGTTCTTTTGCATGACCCCTCATGAGCAAGCCACACCCGCTCTTCTAGCTAGATGTCCGCGGTGTGGCAGCGTCGGCCAGCCCGCCCTGCAGAGGGTCGGCTGCCTGCGGTGCTGGCCGGCCTTTCCTCTTCTCTCTTTTTGCTGAGTTTCATTGTCTTTTCTTTCTGAGCCTTGTAAGTGTACAAAATTATTATTTTGTTCTGTCTCGGGAAACTGCAAATAAAAGGAAAACAGGACAAACTGCTTCAAGTGCATCCGCGTGCTCTATGCCAGGACCCTGCCGACCCCTCACCTCACGGCAGGTCCCTTCGCCGTGTGGGCCCCGGGCTGGCCAGGCTGCAGAAACCCTAGGCCAGACGTCTGTTCCCGAGCCCGTCTCGGTGGACGGCACGCCCAGGTGGGGCCTCTCCGTGCCGCTGCAGGTCAAGCTCTGCCAGCTGTCCCCACCCCAACCTCTGGTTCCACTGAGGCCGCTGTCGGCCCTGGACAGACCCCTGAGTCCCCACGCCCCCAACCTCTCCCATCACCCTAGTGGTCTCTGAAGATGAGGCCGGGAGAGCAGATCTATGTGGGAAGAGCCGCAGGACCAAGGCCTGCTGCCCCGTCCGGTCTCTCCCTCCACCCATCCGTTCTTCGTGCGCGTTGATTGGAACAGGCGGTGCCCGAGGCCAACCCCGGCTGCTCTTGTGGGCCCTCACGCTGAGTTGTGTAGACAGCATGTAGACGGCACACAGGCCAGTGTGGATGTCAGACACTGACGTCAGAAGCAGAAGAGCAGTGGCTGCTGAGGTGCAAAGAGGACAGAGCAGGCGATGACAACGGGGGCCCGGAGAGGCTCTGCGAGGAGGCCCGAACAGCAGGAGCCCAGAGGAGAGACCAGGGGGACAGAAGGATGCCAGGTACAGAGGCTCCCAGATGGTCCCAGACTGAGGGGAGGGAGGGAGGGGGGGAGGGAGGGAGAGAGGGAGGGCCCAGGGTCGGCACAGCCAGGCGGTCCCCACCAGGCCTTCCCTCTGCAGCTCAGCCCCAGCATGGAGGGACGCGTCACCTGGCTGCCCATGGCACCCCTACAGCAGGGGACACAAAAGCCTGCTGGGCCTCCCTCGGGAACACTCACCCTCAGCCTGCGCGGCTGAGTGAGCGCTGGCCACGTGGCTGCCTGGCCTGTCTGATCACCTGACCACAGAGCCGCATGGCAGCCCGGCCCCGCGGCTGTCTGACCGCGTGGCCGCATGACCACAATGCTGCATGGACACGTGGATGCATGGTCGCCTGCCCCTCCGGACATCTGCCCTCGTGGCCGCACACACTCAGGCCCCGCCGGGCGAGGGCTGCTGGGGCCTGCCTGTGCTCTGCTGTCCCTCCCGCAGGCCTCTTGGCCCACCTCGCTCCCAGGCAGACCCTGGGCAGCCCTGCTGGTACCCCAGAGGCACCCTCCTGTGGAGATGGGCAGCCTCGCCTCCACGCCTGGTCCCCAGGCCCTGCTGCCTGTCTGTACTTTACGCCTCGAGCTTACTCAGCACAGAAATACGGGCTTCAAAACAATCTGATACACCAAACGCACCCACCCAGGGGGTCCAAGTGACTTCTGATGAGACGGCTGCCGCTTCGGGCCAGCTCAGTCCTGTCCACTGGGACAGAACAGGTCTCCTCCTCCAGCCTCGGCATCTGGTTGCAGGCACCTTCAGATGGGCCAGGAGGCCCTCGATGCCAGCTTGTCGGCCCCGTGGGCAGTACCCGGCAGGGGCCCTCAGGTGTGCAGGCAGGAGGGAGGGCTGCACAGGGAGCACCTCGGAGGATCCGAGAGCCGGGCACAGAGAATCTAGGACAGAGCCCGCGAGTGGAGTCTGTCCCCGCCGCCGCAGTATCTAGGGCTCCACTCACCTATCAGCTGTAATCCGAGGAGCCTTTCCAGGCCAGGCCTCCCTCCGGGCACCCGCCACCGCCTCCCCCTACCCCGCCCACTGCGGATTCTGAACCCTGAGGCGTGCCGGGACTCCAAAACCCAGAGCAGGGCCGGCAGGACGGGCAGAGGGAGGTCAATGAGAGGGCCTTTCACTTGTCATTTTAAAAAGCACCTGCTTTGGGCAAAGCCCCCTGGGCCACGGGTAAATCCCCTGCCCTGGCGGGTCCTCTGAGCAGGAAATGCCCACGCTGCTCCCTATTCCGATGGTCAGAAGTAAGGCTGAAAACAGGCCCCCGGCCAGCGAAGAGACAGACTGAGAAATGTTTGCAGACCGTCTGATGACCAGCTGCCGAGGACATTCCCTAAACTAGGACGAGAGTCCCAGGCCTGCAAGGATGCGGGGAGCACAGGGAGCTCCCACACCCCAGCAAAGACACCCCGCTCTGGAGGAGTTCCCGTCTGCGTGGCGCCGGCTCTGTGGCTGAGGCAGCCTCCCAGGCAGGTTTCCCAGGTGTAGCGAGGACCAGGTCACAGGGTTCAGAGCAGGGCTTCTCTCTGCTCTGCGGCTCCGTCACCCACTTCCTGCTAGAAAAGTCTGAGGGGAGATGACCGCTTGGGCCTAGCGGGGAGGGGAGCAGGGGATGGTGGGTTAAGGGAGATGCTGTCTCCCCCGACAGGAACTGCCCCAGGAGAGGGGGGACCCCAAGCTCTGCAGGCGCACAGCACGGAGGGGCAGGGCTCCCGCGGAAAGGGGTCCCTGGGTCTCCAACAAAGCACAGGACTATTTTGGAATTTCAAAAGTCAACTTTATCCAGATAGGAACCTTTCAAACAGAACACAGAGAAAAAGTTAGGCGGCAGTTACTAAAATACACTTTGCCAAACGACCTAACATTAGAATACAAGAGGAGCTGGGGAAATGCCGGATGCGGGGTCTCGGCCAGCCCCACCCCCAGTTCCTCCCCAGTATCCTCCGAAGTGGGAGGAGAGTCAGTCAGACAAAGCTCCATCGATCCTAAGGGGACGTCACGGCCGCCTCAGACGCCAGCGAGCAGGCTGGGTGTGCGCCTCTCAGGGGCACCCGCGGCAGCAGGACTCACGCGGGCAGGCTGCTTGTAGGCCAAAGTCCTCTGGCCAACGTAACGCCCGGAGAAACAGGGCAGCTGGCAGGTAAATCTCTTCAGCTGGGGTCCTCGGAAGCCACGCGGATCCCACCTTCTGGCCCAAGTGAGGGAACTCGTGGCCGCTGGCACTTCCTGTCGGGGCAGTGGGACCTCCCAGTTAGGGCAAGAACAGAGTGCGCAGGGAAGGACACCCAGGAACGAGACCACACTGGTTGACACCACCTCAGCAGGGGCTTCCACGGAAACTGAGTCCTGCAGGGGCATCCCGAGTTTGTGTCCTCAAGAAGAACAGCAGGGCCCCAGGAGGCAGTCTGGAACATGGCAGTAGGGCCCGAGGGACCAAAGAGGCTGAGAAGGGCCCAGAGCCCCCCGGGCCACTGCCTGGGCTGCTCTGCGTGTCTGTTTCTAGGGTTGGGCCTCAGAGCCATGGGCCTCGTGCTGCTGGGGGCTGGGGTGGGGGGAGGGTGCGGGCTCAGCAGTGCTTCTGCAGGGGGCTGGGCTGGAGTGTGGAAGGCTCAGACCGTAAGTGGGGTGCTGGGAGCCCCCGGGCTGGCTGGCACCTTCTCTTGGTGCCTGGTAGTGGTGGCCACAGTAAAGGTCACTTGCTAAGACATGTTTAAGTCCCAGGTGATTGTCAGGACAGTCTTGTCACCAGAAAGGCAAGTGAAACCTGTTCATGAGAGCCTACAGCACACCCTGCTATGATCCAGATGTTCAAAGCCAAACCGCAAGTCGGGGCAGGCGCCCCTCCCCCACTTCCAAGGCATCTCTGTGGAACTCGCTGGACGGGCACTGCAGAAAGTCAACCGCAGCAGGAGCGCAAACAAGGTCTCAGAACTTGTGAAGCCCAGTGGCTGTGTCCTCCCGACGTGGACGCACTGGCCCGAGCCCCCATCGGTGCCCCCCACGCCCACTGTGGCCCGCAGTGGCTGTCCCGCCCCAGCCCTGTGGTCAGGGCACCCCACTCACAGGAGTGTTAACACAGCTAGCGCACAGATAAAACCCAAAGGTGTACTGAAGATCAACAAAGAGCTGGCTCTGACCCCACCGTGGGCCTTGCACACGTCCTTCCCAGGGGGTTAGAAACGAGCCCTGCAGCATCTACAGGAGTCACTGAGCTTTATGGTTTCATTCGGCCCCAAAATACACGTTTAGGGGGCCTCAAATTACTAGACATGTGAATCTGAATGTTCCCCACCCCCAGGTCCCTTCCACCCTTTGGTTCCTCCCACGAGCTCCAAAGCCAAAGTTGAGTCTGTCCCACTCGGGTCGTGCCACGGCGGGTCTGCTCCCTGGGGGCTGCAGTTCCGATGTGAGTAACGGTGGCGTTCCAGCGCAGGGGCCTCTGCCGGCTGCTGTCACATGATTGCACAGCACGAGTTTTGCTTCCGGGCCTGGAAAGAGACAAAGAAGAGCTGAAGAGGTGGACCTCGGCGCACGTAGCACTGGGAGGTCCGCGGGGATCGGGCGGCTTTACCGGGGGCTCCGGGAATCGCAAGGAGAGAGAGAGAGAACCGGCCCGTCCGCGACGCCTGGAGCGAAGCTGTCCAGGAGCAGTTCATACCCCTGAAGTTATTTTGTCCGCCTTCCGTTAACGCTATCAGTAAGGAAGTAAACTTCCTGTTGTTAAGCCAAGTACAAAGAACAGGAACGTAAGTCGGGTCGGCTGAGTCTCTTCCTCTGCTCCGGCCCCATCTCCCCGTAAAGCTATCTGAACCCACAGGGGTGTTTCTTACTGAGGATGTCTTCAGAGAACAGAGAGGTTCACACTTGGTGTGTGGGGCCTCCGTTACCTTCCCTCTCACCTCCTGTTCGCAGGTGCCCCCTAGCCCCACTGGCTTCGCCCTCCAAGGCACACGTGAGCAAACGTGTGTGTGTGTGGATGGAGCAAGTAAACGCAGCGCCCCCGCTGTTCAAACTGAAATCCTTCGGCTGAAGGGAAGCTAACTAGGAACGTAAGAAACTCTCTGGGAAGGCGGTGCACTGCTGCTCCTCGGCAGACAGCAGGGATGCGGGGCCCACCCTTCCGGCCTCCCGGGGGAGGGGCCCGGAGGCAGGGCGGGGCAAGGCCCCTGCGCGCCCGGGCTCCCACAGCGCCCCAGTGAACCTGCGGCTACTGACCGGCCACGTGACTGACCGTTCCAAGGAAGACTTGCTTAGTGGTGAGCACGCGGCCACTGCTCTCGGGAAGGGGTGCCCGGGAGCAGCCGGGCCGTACTCACCGTTTTATAGAAGGCTTTAGACTGTATTCCCAGCACTTCGGATTTGGACACCAGGTCATCGAGCTTCTCGCCTCGCTCTAACAAAGACTCCATGGTGTTGTGCTGGACAAGAAGAAAAACAGAAAAGGACACTTTGCTCTGTTCACGAAGTGAGTAGACGCCAGCCCCCCCGTGAAGCTCAGTCACAGGAAAGCACTTCCTTTGGGCCCCTCCCCATAACTGGGACACCGCATCAAGACACAGTGTCCCAGACCTGTGGAGGCAACAGGACCTAGTGACCTTCCTGGAGAATCTAGAAGGTTCTAACTGGGACATAAAGCACTTCCCCCAAATCCTCCGCAGCACAGGCTCAGACAGCCACAGTCCAGGAGGGATCACCTACGCCTGTATTTATACACACACATTCCTACTGCACAAAACGCTTCCTGTTCCCCCAGGGGACATCACTGTCAATTCTGTGAGAGCACCTCTGCACTTAGGCAGTGCAGACAGACCCTTTCTGAATGGGTGAAGGGACGGAGGCCCTCAGAAGAGCCCCCAGCCCCGCTGCGAGGACCATCAGGAAGTGGCCGACTCACTCCCACCCCAGACGGCCATTGCTAGGGCAGCTGCAAGGCCCTCAGAGGCCTCTTCAGAGCAAGTGGCACGAACCTAGCTTTGCACATGTGAAACGGCACAGAATGAGGAGTGAGCAAAAATGTCCTTTATCTCTACACACAGCTGAGCAACTCAGATTTCCACCATAAAAAGTTAACTGGCTCAAGACATGAATGGGATAAAAGGTAGCATAACCAGTAATCCAGATTTTATCACTGCAGCCAGAATGGGCTGGGTGTCCAGGACCCATCTGCTCTGTGCAGTGGAGAGAGAAGGAAAGACAGAGAGCATGTGTCCCCCGGCTCTGTGGTGCTCACATGCGCAGGTTCTGAAGCAGCAGAAGGCAGAGACAGGGCTCGGTTAGGAAACGTGGAGAAACATGTCACGAAAGACAGAAAAGTGCCGGAAAACTGTCACATCTAACTTTCATTCCAAAGTCCCAAAACGTTACCCAAGGCGTGGTTTAGCAGACCTAGGCTTGGAGCCCCTGGGATGCTCTTTATAGAACACAGCCTCCTGGGCCCTGCCCCAGACCTGAGTCCAACCCCAGGAGACGCAGACGTGCATGAAAGCTGAGCCAGCGTTGGTAGGAGTTTTATATTTGGGGTAGTATTTGTCTCGGCACCTTTTCTGGGTTTTATTTTAATTTTGGGGGGCTGTGCTGCGCAGCTTGCGGGATCTTAGTTTCCTGACCAGGGATCGAACCTGTGCCCCCGCAGTGGAAGTGCGGAGCCCTAACCACTGGACGGCCAGGGAAGTCCCCTTTCCTGGGTTTTATATCCATCTACTTAGGCGTCCATTAATTGTCGGGCACCGGCTAAGCCCTCGCCCTAAGCCTAAGCCGGGCGTTGTCCTGTGAGCAGGGGCATAAAGATCAGGATAAGCTCCCAGTCCTGGGAGCTCGCACACGAGTCAGGCTTCATGTAAACGTGCAGTGACAATGCAGCGACATTCGGAAAGGGCCCATACAGCCTCCGAGTACCCTGGTGGCCTGAGTGCGGGGCGCCTGTGCAGGAGGCAGGCAGGAAAGGGAGGGAGGGCCCAGGGTACGAGACCACGTCAGGGAGCCTGCACTTTATCCTGGAGCTGACTTGGGAGCTGCTGAAGGACTTCAGGCAGAAGAGTGACAGATCAACAGCTACTGTCTAGTGGACAGACTGGAGGGAGGTGGGAAGCCAGGGGTCCAGTCAGAGGCAGAGGCCCCAGGAATCAAAGCCAGTGCTGCTCGAGGGCCAAAGGTAGCTCAGAGTTTTAAAAAAAAGTTGAAGCAGCAATTACAAACCAGGAGATTTCAGCTAAAAATGCAGGGTTCCCGCTCTTCTAAAACAGGCCTGATTCTGACAACTCTGGGCCTGTATTTAGTCAGAGCGGGTGAGCCTCAGTCTGCGCCGAGACCCAGACCCTGAAAGGGAGGCGCCTGCCGGGCAGTGGCTCAAGCTAAGGCAGGCACCGCAGAGGCAGGACCACAGAACTCAGACCCGCCGAACCCAGTAACCACCCAGACAGGGAGTGGGGATGGGAATATGCTGGGTCCCTCAAACAACGGGTGCCGTTAACCAAGACGGGGCGCAGGAGGGATCCTGCTGGGGTTGTCTGAGTGAGTCTGGCTTTGAGGCCTCCGATGCACGGGGACAGGTGGGCAAACACCACTTTCAGAAAAGCGCTTCGACTATAACTAAAACAAGCGTCGGCTGCACGGGCCTGACTACTGGCAAATCTTTCTGCCCCTCAGTTTGGGGACTTGCTCTCCTACTTACTTACTTACCAGGATGATTTTTGTCTCATCTAGTTCAGCCTGCACTTTAGTCATGGGGTCAGCTTCTCGGGGGTTCTAGGAAAGAACCAACAATAAAAACGATGTCAGGACTGGAGTGGCCGCCTGGAAACAGGGCTCAAAACCAAGTGAGCTGGACACACTTCCAGAAGTGAAAAACCACAGGCTGTTTAACCACATGATGGAGAAGCAAAAGCCTGCCTAGGAGCTCGGGTCCAGGGCTTAATGTGGGTCCCTGCGTTTTTCAAAAGGACAGCAACATCCACATCGCCCAGAGCCCCAGCCACCAGGGCCGCCGGCTCTTCTGTTTCATGCAGCTTTGGGCCACACAGTCTTTACACCCTACCTGGTATCTACTGAGGTGACCGTCCAGGCCTGCGTACTGGATGGTATCGGGGGATCCAACTGGCCAGTCTATCCTGTCGACCTGCCTGGAGAATTCGTCCAGTACCTGCAGGACAGAGGAGCTCAGCAACACGCCCTCCCCTCTGCTGCGCTCATCCGAAAGAGAGGGCCCAGGCAGGAGGGTAGAGGAGGATGGCTAACGGCAAGGGGAAAATCTAAGCTCAAGTTCCTCCTTCCTCAGTATTCTGGGAATTAAAAACCAAGGATGCCTAGCCTGATATGAACCTCATCTGGTGAATGATAAAAGTATTAGAATTTCAAACTACAGATTTCCACTTTTATCAGGTTATGAATTTCCAGAACAAAGGACATTGGCCCTCTAATTTTCCAAAACAATTCTTCAGAAAGGTAATTAGGTCCTTTGAGTTTAAGCAGCCACCAGATTTCATGTGCTTATAAGTGTATGAGTGTTTTGGGGGATGTGAGGCCAGGGCCTTTGAGGAGTTTATCATTAGCACCACACAAACACACTGAAGAATGAGGCGGCGCTAGCCCCACAGCGGGAGAGAAGCTGCTGTAACTGCACGATGGGCCAGCAGGGGGACTCCTCGAGCAGAGGCACAGAGGTGGGGAGGGGCCCGGTGTGTGCTGGATGGGCCTGTCGGAGTGGAAGAGGGGAGGAGGGGAGGAGGGGAGATGGGGAGGAGGGGAGGAGGGGAGGAGGGGAGAGCATGCAGTCTAGCGTGGCTCAGAAAGAAATGAAAGTCATGACTTTGAGGGCAGAGGCAGGAAGAGAGCCAGCAAGAGGAGTGACGGGGGCAAAAGCACAGCCAGAGCTGACCCGAGGGCCCCCTCCCGGAAGGAGAGATGCTGTGACTCTGTGGCCAACAAGAAGAGTCAAGGCAGCACCAGGGACACTAGTAGGGTGAGAAGCAGAAATCGGCAGGGGCAGGGGGTAGGGTGGGGTGGGACGGACGGGACTGGGAAGGCTCCCAGACTCTCTCTTGGTTTAGGGTGAGGAGAAAAGCTGAGAACAGGTTGATTTTGGACACACTATTTCGCCCCTTCCGCCTTGGGCCCTGTCGTCACTCCCGGCCCCAGTCCACACTCGTCTGTCCAAGTACAGTCCAGCCGAGCTGCAGACACACCTTCTCCAGCAAGGTAAACGCCACCCGGGATGGGTATTCATTGTCAGCAATGACCACTCCCGCCAGACTGTCGTTTCTCACGTAGACATGGCACAGATATTCTAGGGAGACAAGAGGCCAGACACACAGAGGGTGACGTGAGGGCTTTAGACTTTCTCACCACCAAAACCAGTCAGAGTGTTACAGTGCTAGGCTCCTGCCTCCTGGGCCAACGAAGCGGCTCTGCGTGAGGTTTATGGTGAGGCCCTGCACATAGGACAGCACGTGTAGTTCTGACGGCAGCGCGGCCCAACACCTGCTGCAGGGCGAGTGAATGCCCCAAGGCCCAGCGTGCAAAGCCAGGGTCGAAAGGAGCACCAGTGGTGCAGAAACATCCCAGGTAACAGGGCCCCAGGTGCATGTCCAAGTCACATCCTTGAGCTCTAGGTCAGGCTTGCCTGTATCTTGGGAGGCTGCAGCCCTCTGAGGCTGGGCTCTGCTCCGCTCCCAAGCTGATGGAACCCTGGCCAAGCCAAGCAGCCTCCACTTTCTTAGAAATCACCTGTCAGGGCCTCAGCCTTCCTCATTACAGCAACCTAGCCTGCTCCACTCTGTGGTGGGCCTTGGCGGGGACGGGGCAGGACGGGAGGAGGAGACAAAGCCCATCCAGAAAAAAATTAGCCACGACTGGCTGGTGTCTCAAGCATGTGCTGCAGTCATCAAATTATCAAAAGGTAGTCTATACAAGGGCTTCTGCAAAATAGTCACAATCCCTGAAATTAATTTTTGTCACTTTAAAAGGATTCAGAGATGACACAGCTCACCAAATGCCTCTAAAATAAGTGCCTCTAAAATAAATGCCTAAAAATTTTTACAGGAAACCTGAATCATGAAGAAGAAAAAACTAAGGTCAAGAGGAAAAAATGAGTTTCCAGATTCCTGGGCAAAAATCTAAGCAGCACAGAATACAGTATTACCTCCACAGGGCTGGGTGGAAATCCTTTCCCGAGATGTCTACAACTCCCGAGGGGAAAGAGGACACAGCAGGAAGGCCGCTTACTGCTCCGAGAGGCGGACCCTAATCTTAAGCGAGCCCAAGCATTTGGGGGTGATTTTAACCAGGCAACTTCGACACCAACAGTGGGCACAGAATCTTGCGTAACAGGAAAACGAGGAGGAGGGAAGAGAACAGCTAGCAGAGGAGCGGGGCCCTGGCAGCCCTCTCCATCACGCGGCAACCGCTCCTGCTGGTGGAGCTCCGAGCTGCCCGAGGTGGGGCGGCCAGGCCAGCACACACTCACAAGGCAGCAGGTCCTCTTACCTTGTTCCTTGACAGAAGCTCTGCTGCCTTTCGAGGAGCGCTCCACAATCAGCTGACTTGTGAAGGTCATGAATTCCTGAACGCTAAGAAACACAACACATATTACCTGTTCCTGTCACCTTGTCCCCAACACAGTGGAAAGGGACCTCTGAGCGTATACACTAAGGAGACGCTGTTTCTTGGTTTCATTCCTTTCCCTCCCAACCTTAGGAAGAAATAATAAACACCCTGTCAATGATCACAAATACAGGTAATTAGAAATCACCAAGACCATTCAAACCACATCTGCTTGCTACCTAGCTCGCTCAAACAAACCACTTCCAGACTTCTGGGGAACTTTCTACAGGTTATCCTTAATTTAACATTTTGGTCAGTGTATGATTTGGGGCACAATGGAGAAGCAAAAGCCAGCTCCTGTTTTCAAGGCTCCACTAACTTCTGAGAAGCGGGGACAAGTAAAATCTGTGACAGAAGCACGTTAAGTGGCAAAAACTGTTCGGCGGATGCACAGTCAGTTATGGCAGCTGCCACTGGCTGAACCATGCAATGCGACACATGTCCGCAGTGACTGCTGGCTCTGAGAGAACACGGCCTCCGGTCTGCTGGGGCAAATCCACCGTACGAGCCCGGGGCACTCTGGAAGGAATGCCAGGGCAAGAGCTCAGCCAAGACGAGGAAACAGAAAATGGCTTGCACAGAGGCTGAGAGGGAGGAGGAGGTTCACGGGCCCAACAGAGACATGCGGCCGGCATGGAAGGGTCCCAGGTGACAACGGTCCAGCTGGAGGAAGCGGAATTAACAAGAAGCCTCCAACTGGGAATGCCATGTAAAGGGCCGTCAGCACAGGGCCTTGACTTGTGGAATCCACAGTTAGCCCCAGCAGATGTGGATACTTCTGAAACTGCACGGACAGCCACACAGAGGAGTGAGGACTCCCGACTCGGGAGTGGACTTCCCTGGCTGGGATCCCAGCTCCACCACTTATGAGACGTGTGACCTCCGGGGCAAGGTACTTACTGCACCAGGCTTCATCTGTAAATCGAGATTTGCTGTGATGATTAGATGAGCACTTAGCACGATGTCTGGCGCACAGTATTACTTGTTATTATTATCTTGAGAGGGTGACAGGATCAAAATGATCCCTTAGAAAAAAGTCTGAAAATAAGGAAGTCCTTGCAGTAAAGCGACAGAGCTTAGAGTAGGACTATAATTAGACAAATGAAGAACTGCATTCATTGTGAGAGTCTGCATACAAGGGCCAGAAAAGCTGGAAAACCCTATGAAGGTTGGAGGCTTGGGTTCTGATAATCATGAGGCAGGCAGGATGTAAGAGAAGAGGACTTATGAGAAAAACAATGAGCTCGGCTGAACTACGTGTTGTTTTAAGAGGCACTGGTAGAGATGTCCCGACAGTATCGCAGTTGTGTTAATCATCTGAAACTGGCCTGGGTATCGCAAACCAGTGAGGTGAAAGTCCTACAGTGAAATCTCTGAGGATATTCAGTATACATGGGGAGGGGAAAAAGAAAAAGTGAAAGAATCAGAATCAGCCAAGTTAGCTCCCAAAGTTCGATCACAGAAAAGAAGCAACACAGAACAGAGACTAGAGGTCATGATAAAGAAAGCTAAGAAGTACCAAGAAGGACCCAGAAAGAAGCAGAAAGTTTCGACAAAATAACAAGAGGAATTGTTTGAGATCCTGCCAGTAAGCCACTCTCATCAAGAACAAAACAGCCGCACTGAAGCAGCTGAAAACAGAAAACAGAATCCAGACTGCAGATTCCCCCAGACCCGGAGACTGGATGACCACAGACCCAGACTCTGTAGGGTCCTTCTCCTTTGGTGCCTGAGTCACCCCCATCCCTCCCACGAACAGGCTGGAAGTGTCTGTGGTAATTCTAATACACACGTGATTGTATTAAAGTGCCTCACGAATGTTCAAAAGCTTGTAAGCCCTACAAATCCCAGGCTTCCTTCCAAATCTTCACCGTAGAACCCTTCTGTACCACGAAAGCCCAACCATAAAGAGCGTACGATTTGCACTGGAGTCCTGGCTGGTTTGGTATCCATCTCTTGGGACCTCAGTGACTTCACCCATAAGATGGGACAGTATACCAATATCTCTCATACGGAATTGCTGGAAAGCCCCACCAGATAATACAAACGTGGCTCTTAAGGTGTGGCACGTAAGCTTCCTAGGTCAGCATCACTAAGTGGGCGTTGCTGGTTTAAAATATAGATCGCTGGGCCTCCACTGGACCCAGGAATCTGAGTGAACCTGGGGAATCTGCACTTTTTCAAAGCCCCCTAATAATTTTTATACGACAGAAATTTGGAAAAACCCTGATTACAGCATTACATTCTACGGTGGGATAAGGCTTTTTGCGATCGAAAAAAACATGATTCTTCAGAGGCACAGTCCGCAGGCCGAGGAAGAGGCCCCCGCCGGCTCCACTGCGGGAGGCCGAGCCCCGGCCCTCCCCCGATTCCGGGGCCGTCTCCAACCCCGACCCCGGGCCTCCCCGCCCGGGCGCCGCCCGCCTGGGCCCGCCTACCTGGACCTCTGGAAGAAGCTGAATGAGGACACGTCGTACGCGGCTTTGAGCAGCACCGCCTTGGCATCGCCTTTGTACAGGACGCTGAGGCTGTACAGCCTCATGGCGCCGCGCCCTCGGGCCGGCTACCCGCCTGGCCGCGGGACCGGCTCGCACGGAGCAGCGCGGCGCCGCCCCTCGAGACCACCACCTGCTGCGGACGGGTCGACCGCCGGCTTCCTCCGCCTGGCTCTGGGTCCACTTCCGGCTCCGGTCATGGGCCGCCGCCCGAGGCCTAACGAAGGGTTTTCGTGCCCCGGATGCAGAAAGGAGCAGCCGGAAGCACGGGGGAGGGGGCGGGGCAGAGTGCTGCGCGTGCGCTTGAGGTCGGTCCCCGCCCCCCGGGCTTTCGTAGGCCGGCGGCTCATTGCTCGTAAGTGTTTAGCCTTCCCCTGCTGTCCTTCTCTCTGCGAGAGCCTGTCCTTTTCTCCCTGGCCGTCCTGAGTTCTCCCAGGGTCCCCTCGCTTCCTCCCGGTCCGTTCTGAGTCCTGTAGGGTCGCCTGTGTCCCCCGGCGCTGTCCTCCCTCCGAACGGTGAGACCCAGAGTCCCCCCCACACGCCAGGGCTTTGTAAACCCCACACGAGGGACTTTGATTTATGGGCGAACTGCTGTCCCTGGAAAGTGTTTTGTGAATCATATCTCCTTTCTGAGTGAAGGGCAGGGACCTGCCGGGAAGTGAAGGCATGCCTCTCATTTTCAGATGATTGAGTCCTCTCTTGCCATTCCCGCGCCTTCCTCCTGCCTGCCTGGGAGCAAGTCCCTGGTCACACAGGTCCCTTCAGCACAAGCCCGCAGGGGTGAGGGCTCCTGGGCCTGCCCACGACCTGGGAAACCAGATGTCTAACCACTGATTTGGGAGCCAAACTGCTGACCTCACAGAGTAGCAGAGCCACTTCACCTCAAAAGGGGCAGAAATTCATCTCCAAACTGAGGGAGCAGCTTGGCTTACCGTGACTTGGAAAACCTCATTTTGCTTGAGATGTTGGAATAATGCTTTTTCAATGGATGGGGATGAATGAGGCTCAGTTCCCTAAGGGTAGTACATCTTTCATGCTTCTTGTCTGTTAAATGGTATGTTATCCGAAAGCATCTTGCAGGACAGAGGTGAAAGGACCTTGGTGTTTGGAAGTTGGCAGAAAGGTTACACAACTATCATGCTACAAGCAGCCAGATCTGAAATGATGGGAAAGAGATGGTAATATTTGAAAAACTAACAGCATCACTCTAAACATTACCCTAAATCAGGGTGTCTCAACCTTGTCACTATTGCTGTTTCGGATTGGATAATTCTTTGTTGTTGGCGGCTGTCCGTGCATTGCAGGCAACATCTCAGGCCTTTTACCCACTAGATGCTGGTGGCACCCCACCGGCCATTTGGCAACCAAAAATGTCTCTGGTGGGACTTCCCTGGCTGTGCAGTGGTTAAGACTCTGAGCTTCCACTTCAGGGGGCACGGGTTCGATCCCTGGTCGGGAACTAAGATCCTGCATCCGTGTGGCCAAAAATAAACAAACAAATAAATAAAAATAAAAATACAAAAATGTCTCTGGACATTGCCAAATGCACCCTGGGGAGCAGTGGCTTAGAGAACCATTGCTCTAAATACTCCTGTGGCTGAAGGAAGTTCCCACCACCTGCTTTCACTCAGCACCTTCCTCACCGACCCTCTTCCCTGGCTATTTCCAAGTGCAGAGGGTGGAGAGAGCTTTCCCACATCCCCTCCAGTTTGGTACTAAACGTTAAGAACAGACTTTGGCCAACGCCAGGCCAGTGTCACGGGATGGTGGAGAGCTGTTAGTGCAGCCCCATCCTGACTGCGCTGACATAGATGACCTCTAGGGGGCGGTTGAGAGCCATTTCTGAAGACAGTTCTCAAAGTCCCTTTTCCTTTGCCACTAAAAGTCTTACAAAAGGAGGAATCAGGAGGACAGTGTTGGGTTGGAATAGATTTAAATGTATTCACGTGACACATAATAGTAATTGTCTTGAAGTTTCCCTTACACCAAGCACTTTTCCATATGCGTCCTCATTTAATCCTCACAAAAACAGAGGAAAATATTATTACCACCTTACAGACGTAGAAACTGAGCTTCAGGTTAAGGAAATTGCTCCTGAGAGGCACACGTCAACACCAAAACACGTCACAAACTTTCACAGCTCTAGCAGCGCCCTCCCTCCTCTCTGGCCTTGCTTGTCCTCCATCACCCCAGAAAGCCTCGCTTGGCCTCTGTGGTTACCAACTCCCCAAGCTCATCCATCTTACTGAGTAGCAAGGCCCACCTTCCACTCCAACACCCCAGCTGTCACCCAACTTGGATTCAGTCCCAGCACTTCCACAAACCACAAAACCACAAAAGTGAACAAACCATTAACTCCTCTGAGTCTCTTTCTCTGTTTCATCTGTAAAACTGGAAGAATACCCTTTCCCTAAGCATGTTGCCGGGAATGATAAGACATTATGTTCCAAGCCCTAGTCATAGTGGATGTTTAACAGCAGTGATGATTACGTGTACTGTTATCATTCATGACAAAAAAGAGGCGAGGTCGTGGTGGGTTACAGGTGTCCGGCTGGCTGTGGGAAGTGGAGATGTGATGGTAGGCTGAAGTCTGAGGAAGGTCTATAGATTGCAGGTTAGTATTGTATCTGTTTTAACTTATTGATTTTGCTCATGGTGTTGTGGTTATGTAAGTGAATTCTTTGTGTTTAGGAAATACACCCAAGTACTCGGGGGTAAAAGGACATCCTGTCTGAAACATGCTCTTAAAGGGTTCAGATCTATAATACATATGGAGGGTAAAGCAAATGTGGTAAATTTAAAGAGTCAGGACGAAGGGTATCCAAGAGCTTCCCTGTACTGTTCTTGCAGCTGTCCTGTAAGTCTGCAATTATGGGGATAGAAAAGATTGTAGGGCAGGGCGCTGACATCATGCATGCAGCACCCACACTTGTGGAGATGGCACATTTCTCTGGAGTCCTGGCCCCCCCCCAACCTCGTCAGCTGGGCCCTGCAGACAGAACTGGCACAAGGCTGCCCGTGACAAGTGGCTGAGGCTCTCTAAGTTCGCCCCCACTGGGCAAGGCAGGCAGCCACCCACCTTCGAGGCTTTGCTCAGCTCCCAGAAGGCGCTCAATGTAGCTGCACAGTGGAACCCTCTAGGGAGCTGGATAAAAGCTGGCTGAGGGGCATACTCCAGGAGGCCCAGCCCAGGGGGGAAACCAGCCATTCAGTGGCCTCGGTCCCCGTACCCCCTTGTCCGGCCAGTCAAGGCCAGGGCAGCAGGGCTGTTTTCACTCTAAGCCTAACACCAGCCTCCGCAGCCTACCCAGGAAAGGGGCCCTGAAAGGGGCCACCAATGTGGTCAGGCCTCCAAAGGAGTTCAGACCATGTCACCTTAAATATGTTGCTTTGACATACTGATTATTTTGAACCAACCCTCATTTTCCTTAGTCACTTCTCCGCAGTTTACTCTCCCGACCCCCAACCCCGCTGTCCTGTCAATTCTTCACAAATTTATTGTTTTTTTATAAAAGTATAAAAGCTTTTTGTCTGGTCACTTCTTTGGATCTTCATTCTCTCGTGAAGGCGCCTCTGTACAGGTAAAAATTTAAGTAAAACCTGTATGCTTTTCTCCTGTTAATGTCAGTTTAGTTTCTAGGCCCAGCTGGAGAGCCAAAGAGGGCAGAGGAGAATTATTCCTCCCCTATACCTTCTTAGTAGTTCACCAAGTCTAAGGAGCATGGACTTGATGCCATCAACTGGGGTCTACTAGCAGACCCAGCCCCCAGGAAGGCTGCTCGCTACCACCGCTGCTTACCCACGTGTCCTGTGCTCCCACTCGGTTCTCTAGGCCACAGGGAAGACAGGCACAGACATGGCTCTGCCACCAGCAGAGAGGGACCGGAAGATGACAGAGCAGGAGAGGACCGGGTATACTGTAAGGTTTACCTGGAGGCACTGGGCAGGAAGAGATCACAGCCAAGGAAGACAGGAGGCAGCTGGGAGCTCCCTGAAATAGAGGGACAGGCACCCTCAGAACTGTCTGTCCTTCAGGGGCTTCCCAGGAGCTGTATTTGTACCACCAGGCACCCCTCCCCTGCTCCGGATCTAGGGATGGATGTGTAGCCCACTCTGGATACATGGTCACTTAGGCAGGTGACTTGACCTGAGGCACCCTTACTCCTGTGGTGCTGCCCTGAACAGAAGGTGGGAGAAAGTCTGCAGAATAGGAAGGGGGTAAGTGGGGCAGGCAGAGGCCCTGGGAGAGGGGCAGAGCCGGCCACCATGAAAGAGGAGTCTGGGCCTCACAGCAGCCTGGTCCCCAGGACCTCTGCGAGCAGAAAGCAGGACGGGAGTCATCATAAAGGAAAAGTCACGACTAAGAATCTGAAAGTGCAAGCGATAGAGCCCCCTCCCCAGCCCATTCCAGCCCCACAATCCCTGTTCCCACATGCGTGCCAGGAAGTCTGAGCCAATCAACATAGTCCCATCCCTATTGCCTCAGAGACTGGTCTACAGATGGGCACCTGACCCACATCTCAGCCAATCAATGCAGACCTTCTCCCCACACCGGCAGAGTAGGCCATCCAATTAGAGCAAAGCCCAGGACTTCGTGTTTGACACTTGGGAGAAGCAATGGGATTTGCCCAGATTAAAAAGGTCAGCGAACCCCGAACAGTATCGGTGCAAACTTCTGTTTAAACATAGAAGATGAAATACATATGTTTATATGAACTCCACTAGAATGACACAAAGAGGGCAGGAGGAGAACGGCAAAAAGTAAGAGGCTAACGAGGGTAGGCAGGTGTAAATTGGGGAGAGGAGGCGGGGTGATGGGGGCTTAGCAGAGTGAGGGGCTGAAGCACAAGGTCCCGGAGCTGCAGGGGCGGGGTGGGGGAGGTGTGGGGAGGAAGCAAGGGGAGCCCTGAAGAGGCTCCCTCCCTCCTGCACCATAGATACTTCCCCCAGGAATGTACCATCCTCTGCCTCACCCCAGGGAGGAAGATGCAGGACTTTCCTATGGAGACTTGAATGTTCAGAGATTCTGCCACTTTGAGGCCCCCGTAAAATCACCTATTGTTTCAAGTAGTCTCTGTTGGGTAAATGTCTCCTGTGAGGTCACCCCCAAGGCTCTGACCTGTGTGCAGTGTGGCTGCCCTTGGATCAGGTGACATTCCAGTCATCTGTGGCCAGGGAGGCCACAGGGCTGTGCAGCAGGACCTGGGACTTCTGCATGAGGACTGCCTTGGCCCCTGTCCTTGGGGGATGGTGAGCCTTTGCAGCCCAATCCTTCAACATCCCCAGTCTCAATGAACTCATTTGAAAGTGGTAAAAATAATACCAGCCCTGCCTACTGCCCCAAGACTGTCTGATCAAATGACAGAATGAATACAAAAGTACTTTGTGAATCATAAATGTTTTAATCTGTATAATTATAATGACAATTTCTCCTCCATATAAATATATTTCCTTTCTTTAGGAATAAATCTAATAAGAAATATATACGACCTATAAGAGAAAAAAATGACGCTCACCTGAAGGGCATAAAAGAAGACCTGAACAAGCAGGGCAACTGGCTACATTTCTGAATGAGAAGACTTGGCATTATAAAGATGTCTGTTGTCTAAAATGGATCCCCAAATCCACAAATTCAATGCCTTTCCAATGAAATTATCAACAGCATTATTTTAGTGCAATGGGAAGAGTAGATTCTAAGATTTATATGAAAGATAAAAGCCTTATGGTAAAGAAAATTTTGTAGGAAAATAAAAGGAAGGGATCCCTTCTCACCAGATATCAAAAACTGAAAAGTGCCAACTGAAAGAATGCAGTATCTACAGGAATGGACAGAGAGACATCCAGCTCATAGACAGAGCTGAGGCCAAGGCAGGCAGAGTACCAACAGCCACTTTTACATTCAGATAGTGTGTTGCTGACAGAGGCAGCAAAATAAAAAGAAAGAAAAGAAAGAGAGAAAGAGAAAAAGAAAGAAGGAAAGAAAGAAGGAAGGAAAGAAGGAAGGAAGGAAGGAAAGAAGGAGGAAAGAAGGAAAGAAAGAAAAAGCACCCAAATGTGCCACTTCCCATCTTTGTCCCATGCACCAGAAAGGATGACACCCAACCAAAGAGAGCTGGATGCCTGCACCTCAAGTCACCGCAAGGCATCACCTCTGGCTGGGAGCCCGTTCTAGATGGCAGCTGCACCCCGGGGGCAGGGACAGAAAGCCCCACACCTGGGAACCAGGGATGCGGGGAAACCCTCCTGACGCCTCCTGGGCAGATGTGGAAGAGAGCGTGCGGTGGCTTCAGAGCAGCTCCTCGCAAGTCCAGCCTCAGTTCCTGGAGCATCACGAAGTGTTCTGACAGGCTCAGGTTAGCTGTGGTCCCAGACTTGGCCTGGTGGCCTTCGAGGACACCTGCAAGGTGACCAGAGCAGAGCCGTTCCCTCACAACAGAGAAATACAATAATGGAGCATAAACTGTGGTGCAGTTGTCAATACAAATCAGTGGGGAAAAGATAGCCAACAAACGTTAGACTCCTACCTCATACTCTACACAAGCAAATTCCAGAGGGGCCAAAGTGCTGAACATTTTTAATATATTGGAAAAATATTACAAGGAAATGTGGGAGAACATTTTTCTAATTTTGGGTGGGAAATCCTTTTCTTTTTTTAAAAAATTATTTTATTTATTTATTTATTTTTGGCTGCGTTGGGTCTTCGTTGCTGCGCGCGGGCTTTCTCTAGTTGCGGCGAGTGGGGGCTACTCTTCGTTGCGGTGCGCGGGCTTCTCATTGCGGTGACTTCTCTTGTTGCGGAGCACGGGCTGTAGGCACGCGGCCTTCAGTAGTTGTGGCGTGTGGGCTCAGTAGTTATGGCGCACGGGCTTAGTTGCTCCGCGGCCTGTGGGATCCTCCAGGACTAGGGCTCGAACCCGTGTCCCCTGCATTGGCAGGCAGACTCCCAACCACTGTGCCACCAGGGAAGCTCCCAGAAATGCTTTTCTTAACAAGACACGAGCTTCAAAAAAAGAAAGCAAGACAAATTCATAAAAAAGAAATACTTCTGTGTGTTAAAAGACACCATTGATCAAGCCATATGTTTAGCAGTAGGTAATACAGCATATTCAACAAGAAAAGGATTAATAGATATTATGGATGGAATATAAAAATAGTTTATACAAATTGAAAAGTAGAAGACAATTGAATAACAAAACAGTTAAGTAATATAAACAAATCATCCTTAGAAAAAGGAATACAAATAACCATAAACATATGAAAAGGTGTCCAGCACTTTGCAATTCAAATGACGATGAGATGACAGATAAGCAAAAGTTATAAAGATTCATCATCTCAAGGACTGGCCAGCATGGTGTCAAACTCCTAATGATGCTGGAAGGATTAATTGGTGAAGCCATTTGAAGGGGCCAATGTAGTCCTGTCTGCACAATCATAAAATGTGCCCAGCATTGGACCTAGCAATTCAGCCTCTAGGAAGCATCCAGAAGAAACACATGCACGTGTTGACCCTGGTAAAAGGCCAAGATTGATAACAGGGGAAAACGGAAACTGCCCAGATGACCATCAATACGAAATTGGTTTAAAAATATTTCAGCGTATCCATTTGGAGAGGTCTCACTGGCCACTCCTTCTCCCTCCCTCGGCTGGATCCCAGCAGAGCTCATATTTCCAGATGGTAGTCAGGGAAGGCAGTGACCAAAGCCTGAGGGTGGCCTGGGCACGAATAGCAATGCCACTGGCTCAGCCACCTGCTCCCTCTCCTCTGGTTGCCAGACTCAAGGGGGCCTCTCCTCCTTAGGACATGAATTTGGAAGACCCTGTGACCCTGCCCTGGGAACTGGAAGTGGCAAAATGGCAAAGCCTGCGGTGATAAGGCGATTGGGCTGTCACTATGGTGATGGGGATGGAGGCCTTTTGCCATCAGCCCCAGTTTTCTGCATGGCAGCTCTAATGACAGGATGGTCAGCCCTGCAGAGGCTGGAGGGTGTGAGCGCAGAGGCCTGTTCCTGGTTGCCATGGCAGCGTGGGCCCTCGCAGGAGCGCAGAAAGCCCTGGCAGGAGAATTCCCCACTCCACACCTGGTCAGAGCAGGAAGTGTTGGGCCGTGACTGAGCCTCAGGGAAGCAGGTTGGGGTGTGAGAAAAGAACAGTCGCCCACAGCTTAATTACTCAAAAGCTGTCCCCCAGCCACAGGAGGAAGGAGGACCTTTTCTGCTGAGTCTGTCTAGAGAATACCACGCCATCACAGCTCAGCACAGCCCGGAGAGAAAGCTGACCAGTGCTGACCAGCTCTGGAGCCCGGCAATGGCCCTGCCTCGACCATACCTGGCCTGACAAGGCCTCAGTGGGGAAGGGTCCCGACTGGGACCCAGAAGAGAAGGCTGGCAGGCTTGCTGGAGAACAATGAAAAGGAGGAAACTCTGTGATTGAACCTCAAGCCAGAAGCCAGCCAGAAGGTGGACCATATTCTACCAGACACTCGGGCCAGCCGTGACCCTTGGTTGGGAGAAGCCTGGGGATATTTCTGCCTTGGAAGCCCGTTGGGGGACACTGAGGGGTTCCAGCTCCCCCGGGCGGGCTGCGGTACAAATGCTGGATGACAGAGCCAGGATGGAGATCGCCAAGAAGGAAAAGGTAGCTCTCTGCTGCATTCGGTTTTCTAGAAGCGCTTCTTACTCGTTCCTGTATTCAGTGGTTTGTTTAACTTGACCAAGTGTTTGTACCTCAGTATCTGATTGTATGTGCAGGTGCTTTAGGGACGACCTGCTGGGAGTGAATTATGAGGCATTGACTTTGGTAATGATTTTATTTTATTTTTATTTTTTAACATCTTTATTGGAGTATAATTGCTTTGCAATGGTGTGTTAGTTTCTGCTTTATAGCAAAGTGAATCAGTTATACATATACGTATGTCCCCATATCTCTTCCCTCTTGCATTTCCCTCCCTCCCACCCTCCCTATCCCACCCCTCTAGGTGGTCACAAAGCACCGAGCTGATCTCCCTGTGCTATGTGGCTGCTTCCCACTAGCTATCTATTTTACGTTTGGTAGTGTATATATGTCAATGCTGCTCTCTCACTTTGTCCCAGCTTACCCTTCCCCCTCCCCATACCCTCAAGTCCATTCTCTAGTAGGTCTGTGTCTTTATTCCCGTCTTGCCACTAGGTTCTTCGTGACCTTTTTTTTTTTTTCTTTAGACTCCATATATATGTGTTAGCATACTATATTTGTTTTTCTCTTTCTGGCTTACTTCACTCTGTATGACAGACTCTAGGTCCATCCACTTCACTACAAATAACTCAATTTCATTTCTTTTTATGACTGAGTAATATTCCATTGTATATATGTGCCACATCTTCTTTATCCATTCATCTGTCGATGGACACTTAGGTTGCTTCCATGTCCTGGCTATTGTAAATAGAGCTGCAATGAACATTTTGGTACATGACTCTTTTTGAATTATGGTTTTCTCAGGGTATATGCCCAGTAGTGGGATTGCTGGGTCGTATGGTAGTTCTATTTTTAGTTTTTTAAGGAACCTCCATACTGTTCTCCATAGTGGCTGTATCCATTTACATTCCCACCAACAGTGCAAGAGTGTTCCCTTTTCTCCACACCCTCTCCAGCATTTATTGTTTGTAGATTTTTTGATGATGGCCATTCTGACGGTGTGAGATGATATCTCATTGTAGTTTTGATTTGCATTTCTCTAATGATTAATGATGTTGAGCATCTTTCATGTGTTTGTTGGCAATCTGTATATCTTCTTTGGAGAAATGTCTATTTAGGTCTTCTGCCCATTTTTGGATTAGGTTGTTTGTGTTTTTGATATTGAGCTGTGTGAGCTGCTTGTAAATTTTGGAGATGAATCCTTTGTCAGTTGCTTCGTTTGCAAATATTTTCTCCCATTCTGAGGGTTGTCTTTTGGTCTTGTTTATGGTTTCCTTTGCTGTGCAAAAGCTTTTAAGTTTCATTAGGTCCTATTTGTTTATTTTTGTTTTTATTTCCATTTCTCTAGGAGGTGGGTCAAAAAGGATCTTGCTGTGATGTATGTCATAGAGTGTTCTGCCTATGTTTTCCTCTAAGACTTTGATAGTGTCTGGCCTTACATTTAGGTCTCTAATCCATGTTGAGTTTATTGTTGTGTATGGTGTTAGGAAGTGTTCTCATTTCATTCCTTTACATGTAGCTGTCCAGCTGAGGCACTGACTTTGTTGGGCAGACCAGGTCCTCTCCCTGCTGCTCCAGACTCCGGCCCTGTGACCTGGAAGTCACAGGCTGCCAGGAGGCCCGGGAGGTGACCTCTGTTGGGTAGAGGGTCTGGGGAGTTTAGAGCCCCAGCTGGGGGGCCTGGGGCCTGGGATCTTGGTGGCAGAACCAACTGCCCAGGCATGAGGCAAGACTCAACAGACACCATGAAAGGTCTCAGATGCCTGCGCTTCCCTGCAGGAATCTCTTCCTAAGAAGCCTCAGGGCCGTTGCTCCTGGTGAGGAGTGGAGAGCAGTTACTTTTTCCAAAGCAAAGAAAACTCCAGACATCCTCTGAGCCAGCCCTGTGTGCGAGCGGAGCCAGGGCTGGTGCCAGGGCAGAGGGAAGAGCCTGCCTGCTCCCCCGAGCCGGGCGGGGCGGGGGAGACAGAGGAGAGGGCCCATATCCAGTCCCCTTGGCATGGTTTCCTCCTCACGTGTCTTTTCTTCTCCTTCTTCTGTGAAATGACGAGGTCAGCATAAACACTGGGCTCGTTCTGCTCCTGGCAGAGCTAATGATGTTGGGAGAAAAACAACCAGCCTGGGTCAGGGTGCCCGCAGCTGCAGGCAGCAGGAAGCCCGCGTCTGCTGGTTCCTGGGGCGATGGCCGGAGTTTGGATGAGAAATCCTGCGCGAAGGGGCCGTGGAGGCCAGCTGGGGAGAAGGGAGGCGGGGTCTTTGGCACAAGCAGAGAGCTGGCGTGGCGACAGTGAGAGGTGGGGCCTGTGGCTCGCCGTGGGGAGCTGGTGTGGGGAGCCCACCACGTCAGACTGGGGCTGGCCCACGCCCCCTTCTCGTTTGTCCCAGGGACACAATGCTCCACGCGGTAAACCATTTCTGTTCCACACGTGCGGCGTGCTGGCCCCAGTTCAGCAGCCAGGCTGGTTCCAGATTGCTGGTGGGGGAGGGGGGGTGTTTGACTGACAGCCTTGTCAGGGCAGAGAGGAGAGGGAGGCACCGCCTCTGGCACATGCCTTAGGGGGTACCAAAACCGTCAGTCATCAAGATAAATAATATTCTAATTCAAATTCTAAAGAATCAAAATCAATGCAAAAAATTACGATGAGCAAAATGCCAAATTTCTAAAGAAAGAGGGCCTGAGTATTACTGATTTTTTGCGCTTGTCTTAGGCCTGTGCCGGTTGCCCTTAGAGTGCCAGTTAGCAAGGTGCCAGGGCCAGACAAGGGAGGCGTGGGGCTGCGATGTCCACACTCCTCCCATCTGTCCTAGCTGCCCAGAGGACCCACCTCTTGTCTGGGGGCTGGGGGAGCGGGGCGGGGGCGCTTCAGCTTGGTTTCAGGGCCATCCTAAGGATCTGAGGTTTTGCTGCCAGGCCCACCCAGGTCCAGCCCTGCATCCCCGGGAAGTGATACACCCACCCCAAGCCAGCATGTAGCCTGGAGTGGTCAGCTGGGGCTGTATCCACTGCAGGCTCCCAGGAGGAGAGCCTTCAGGTTGCTTTGGAGGGAACTGAAGTGCTGCTGGTTTTGCTCGCTCTTTTTTTTTTTTTTTTTTTTAATTAATTAATTAATTAATTTTTGGCTGTGTCGGGTCTTCGCTGCCGCGCGCAGGCTTTCTCTAGTTGCAGCGAGCCGGGGGCCACTCTTCGATGCGGTGCGCGGGCTTCTCATTGTGGTGCCTTCTCTTTGTTGCAGAGCACGGGCTCTAGGCACACGGGCTTCAGTAGTTGTGGCACATGGGCTCAGTAGTTGTGGCTCGCAGGCTCTAGAGCGCAGGCTCAGTAGTTGTGGCACACGGGCTTAGTTACTCCACAACATGTGGGATCTTCCCGGACCAGGGCTCGAACCTGTGTCCCCTGCATTGGCAGACGGGTGCTTAACCACTGCGCCACCAGGGTAGTCCTGGTTTTGCCCTTTCTGTTTCCCTGGTTCATCTTGCCTCTGTGACCTGTCGGATCACCTGTGGTCATCCCCCTATAATCTGCAAGAGTGTGTGGCCTCAGTACCGTTTTTTCAGTGGCTTCCCCGTGGGGATGGCAGTTTCTTACATGGTTTTTCTAGAGCTCCTTGGGGGAGGCCCGCTCCTACTGATGCTGCTTCCCCTCCCCTCCAGACTGTGGCTGTGGAACCCCACCACTGAGTCATTCCCTTGGCATGGAAATCTCTCTTTTTTTCCCCATAGTTTCATCATCTGTAAATGGGTTAAAAATGTCATCTTTTTCTTTAAAAAAATTTTTTTAATGAAGTATAGTTAATTTTCAATGTTTCAGGTATACAGCAAAGTGATTCAGATACATATATCTTTTTTAGATTCTTTTCCATTATCGGTTATTACAACATATGAAATATAGTTCCCTGTGCTATACAGTAGGTCCTTGTTGTTTATCTATTTTATATATAGCAGTGTGTATCTGTTAATCCCAAATTCCTAATTTATCCCTCCCTCCCTTTTCCCCTTTGGTAACCATAAGTTTGTTTTTTATGCCTGTGAGTCTATTTCTGTTTTGTAAATAAGTTCATTTGTACCATTTTTTTTTGGATTCCACATATAAGTGATATCATAAGATATTTGTTTTTCTCTGTCTGACTTACTTCACTTAGTATGATAATCTCTAGGTCCATCCATGTTGCTGCAAATGGCATTATTTCGTTCTTTTTTGTGGCTGAGTAATATTCCAGTGTATATATGTACCATGTCTTCTTTATCCGGTCATCTGTCAGTGGACATTTACGTTGCTATGGAGTTCTATCTCTTGATGGCACAACTTCTAGGAGACCTGAAATTGGGTCCTGGGCTCAGGGGTCTGCCGAGCTGTGTGCGGCAGGGGTGTGTTGGAAGGTCAGCAGGCGTCTACAGGCATTCACAGGACATAAGGCCGAGGTCCTGGCCTATTCTTCCTGGAAGTTCCTGGTCTATTCTTCCCCCTCCCTCATTTGCGCCCTTCTGCTGGTGGGCGGGAGTGATGGGGGCTCCAGAGCCCGTACAGTTTGCTTTATGTGGTGGGTTTGGGGAGCACTTTTCAGGAGGAAAGCTGGGAAGGTAACACTCCAGGTGTCTTAGTCTGCCTGGCTGCCATAACAAAATACTGTGGACTGGGTGACTTAACCAGCAGACATTGCTTCCTCACAGTTCTGGACACTGGAAGTCTGAGATCAGGGTGACATCATGGTCGGATTCTGGGGAGGGCTCCCTTCCTGGCTTGCAGACGGCTGCCTTCCTGCTGTGTCTTCACATAGTTGCCGGGGGGAGGGAGAGCATTCTGATCTCTTCCTCTTGTGGGGGCTCTACCCTCATGCCCTCATCTAACCCTAATCACTTCCCAAAGGCCCCACCTCCTGACACCATACACTGGGGGTTAGGGCTTCGACATATGAATTTGGGGGAACACAATTCAGTCTATAGCATGAGGGGTGGGGGTGAGAGCCATAGGGGGCACTGACCTCCCTCCATTCAGCCCCCCTTGGCTGCCCTGGGCACTTTGCTGCTGAAGGAGAAGGCTCAGAGATGGAGTGAGTCTGCATCACTTGGCAGGCATGCTTATCCAGGTTCCCTGGCAGGACTTGTCCCAGCGGATCTGGGGCCCCAGCAGGAGAGATGCCCCTCCCCCAAGCCCCTTGGAGACCTTGCTACTGCCAGATGCTCAGGAGGACGCAAAGCTCCAGGTGGCCCCCAAGCAGGTGTTCTGGGAAAGGGGCCTACGCAGGGAGGAGCAGATGGCCCCACTGACAGAGCGGTGATAAGACCCTGAGTGTGCGGGGAACCAGGCTCCCTGTGGCTGGTGTGGGTTCAGCAGCAGGGGCTGGGGCCGTGCCTGCCTGCCGTGGGCCCCTCTCGGCCGGGAGCCGCTGGCTCTGAGCAGTGAGAGACGTTGTCGCTGCGGTCCCGTGACGGGGCTGGGCTGGGAGGCCGTGGAGCAGAGACTGCCCCAGGAGAGCTGAGCAAGCGGCCTGCGTCCCAGGCCTCAGGGTCCAGGCGCCTCAGGAAGAGCATTGAAGTCCCCAGCATGACCGTGCTCCGGAGAGGCGTCATCGTCTGGGGCTTCTCGGGTCAGGAGCAGGCCAAGGGGACCCGGCAGTGAGACGCAGTGCAGACCCAGCCAGGCCCACGCCTGCTCCTGCAGCAGCAGGACCGGAGGGTGGGAGCGGGGGAGAGGCACAGAGTGCTCTCGGCCGCCTCCCCGATTTCTGCAGAGCTGCCCTCCAGCCACCTGAGGCAAGAGAGGTGAGAGCTGCATTCAAGGGAGGCCCTCCAGGGAAGGTTCTAGGGCCCCCACTGTGGGCTGCGCTGCAGCCTTTGGGGACAGCCCAGGCGTGTTCCCCATGTCCCCCCATCCCTGCGACAGAGGGTCAGGCCTAGCCTGGCCCGGCCCCTCCGCCTTCATCTCACTTCCCTTCTCGTGGGCGGACGCTGATCTTCAGGAGGATGCGGCTCTTCTCTCTCTTTGTGTCTCTGTCTCTCTCCTTCTCCTGTCTCTCTGTCTCAGTCTCTGCGTCTCTCTGTGTGTGTCTCTATCTCCCTATCTCTCTCTCTTTGTCTATTTCTGCCTCTTTTTCTTTCCCTCTCTTTCTGTGTCTCTCTAGGTCTGTCTCTCTGTCTCTTCATCTCTGTGTGTGTCTCTTGCTGTCACTGTGTCTCTGTGTGTGTGTCTCACGCTGTTTCTCTGTGTCTCTGTCCCTCTCTCTGCCTCGGGCTGGGTGCACATTGAGAAGAGGCCCCCTCGTCCCCCCCCAAGCCTGCTGCCTCCCACATCACCCCCTCAGGGCTGGGTCTGCCCCCTGCCCAGGTTCCTCCCAGACTGGAGTCCCCTCGGGCCCCTCCTCTGCACCCCTGCTCTGCTCAGCACAGGACTCCCTGCTGGGCCCACGCCCTCCTCTCCCAGGCCACTTCCCTCCTCAGCCTCCAGGGGCCTCCCGGGAAGCTTCTTGGCGTCCACCAAGGCCCCTGGTCGTCTGACCACCACCATCTCCTCTCTTGCGCCATGTATTCTATTCCTTTATTTCTGAATGAGCAGCCGTTTCCTGGTGACCAGTTTGTGTACAGGCCATCGAGCTGTTTAGAGAAGCCAGCTTTATGGGACTAAGTTCCAGCAAGTACATGTGCCTGATGAGGGTCCATTTCTGTTTGTTTACTTCTGCTCCAAGGAATCCCTCACTGCAGCCACTCACGTTTCAGATACGGCTGTGGTGCCAGCTCCTGCCTCCCCTTTCTCAGTGAAGCCAGTTGTCAAGTTTCATAAAAAGCACCATGGGGGTTTTGACTTGGGGAGAGATGAACCTTCCACCCCAGAATATGGACCACTTCCCCCTGATTCAGATGGTCTTTTGTTTGTCTTTTTTGCTTTTCGGACAGCTGTTCACATTTTCTCCCTTTGGGTCTTGGGCTCTCCTCTCCACGAGACTTGAGCTCCTGGCCCAGACCTCTCCCTGACCCCTGAGAAAGCCAGTCTGGCTCACCCTCCTCCGGCCATTGACACCAGAAGGTCCCGTCCTGAGGGCTGAGGCGGGCCAGGGTGCTTGGGCTCTGAGCCTCCCGCAGGCTCCCCTATCATGTGAAGAGCAGGTGCGAGGATGGGAAGGGAACGGTGATCAAGAGCAGGGCAGCTCCCGGACGCCGAGCTGGGTGCCGGGGGTCCCACCAGCTGCTGGAACCAGCGGGAATTGCCAGGTGCTGACAGCCCAGCCATGTGCTAGACCGAAGGGAGGTGATTGGGAGGGGCACTGGGGGAGCGGGGCTGCAGAGGCCACGAAGGCCAGAGTGTGTACCCAGAACAAGAGCGGTCCTGTGGGGTAAGGGGGACAAAGGGCCAGGTGTGCGGGCAGACCATGCCAGAGAACCCACCCTTCCGGGTGGGCGGCCGGCTCCCCCTGGGCCCTGATGCCTCAGGACCCCCTGCAGTCATCCTGCCCTGTTCTTGATCACCGCCCCCTTCCCATCCCCGCACTTGATCTTCACATGTCTCGCTCAATCCATATCTGCTCTGCCCCCCTCGGCTGCCCCCCACCAGGCCGCACCTGCCCAGCTGGCGGCAGTGGGCAGGTCTTCCAAGTCTCCCCCCCTGGTGCTGGACCCAAGCAGGAGTCTCACCGAGGGAAGAGCCCCAGTGATGGGCCCTTGCTCCCAAGTCCCCGCCTGCCAGGTCTGCCCGCTGCTCAACCACTGGCTGTTCTCGGCGATGGTTCTCGGAGGCTGTCCTGCCCCTGATTTCACAGAGGAGGGCTCTGCAGGCAGAGAAGCCCCGTGAGTTGCTGAAGTCACACAGGGTGAGTGATGGAGACTTGGGTTCAGTGAGAGCATTTGTTCTTAGGCAGTGGCTTCGTGAGCCCAGAGGTGGCCCCTGGAGAGGGCAGAGCCTGCATGGGCTCTGGAGCCAGCTCCCTCGAGGCCTGCTGAGAGCTGGGCAGCTCTGGGCCTCACCTGCCTGGTCTGCAAAATGGGGCAATAGCAGCGTGTGCCACCTAGGCTGGGTGTGGAGACTTCTGTGAGGTGTGGCTGGAGGTCGATCAGATGGGGACGTGGGGACCAGGAACTTCTGAGAGGCCCCAGGGCTCTGGCCACCGCTGCTTACCGTTCCGGGGTTGACACTGCCTACACTGTCTCCTTTGCTCCCGCCCCTCCAAGGCGTCCTAGCATAGTGTGCTTCGGGAAGCACATTCAGGACCACGGCCTTATGTCCTGTGAATGCCTGTAGACGCCTGCTGACCTTCCAACACACCCCTGCCACACACAGCTCGGCAGACCCCTGAGCGCTGGGCAGGCCCCTGGGTGTTGAGTGGTGAGCCAGCTCGGCACGGGCTGTGGTCCTCCACGCTGGGCACCCTGGGCTTGCCCATCCGTCGGGGGCCCACTGTGCTGGCCACCCTGCCCAGGCAGGAGACCTGTTTGATCTCGGAGAGACGGCAGTGAGCGTTGGCTTGAAGCGAGATCTAGTTCCCTGCCCAGGAATTGAACCTGGGCAGCCTGGATCAAAACCAGGAATCCTAGCTGCTAGACCACCAGGGGCTAGAGGCTAGAAACAAAATTCCCCTGGTCCTTGCCCCCAGTGAAAAATGCATTTCTCAAGGAGGCAAAAACTGTAAAAACAGGTACAAGTTGACTATTAGAGACACAGTACAACAAGTGGGAGAGCACACAGAGAAACCGTTTGTTTAGTTAAGACAGAAGTAAGGCAGAGATGCACACCCGGAGAGCAAGGGTGTGGGCGTCCTCCCTAATGAGGAGGAGAGCGGTAAAGAAGCGGTTAAAGCATTCATATACGGCAGTTCTGGGTCTTTGTTTACCTTTGGCCAATTATCTGGTTTCTTTTTCTGCACCTGACCTGCCCTAGGACCTCCCCAACATGCGTGCGCAATTTTCTTTCATGATGGATTCCAGCCCAGAGGCCTATGGGGGCCTTGGCATCACATATTATGGGGTAGCGCCCCCTCCTTTTTGACCCCCAAGGAGACTTTCTGCGCATGTGTAGTGTCTTCCTTGCCCCAAGGATGGGAAATATGTGACCTCTTGATCTTTTCCTCAAACAGGGTTTAGCCCCTCTCTGTTCCTGCCATGACTGTTATCTTAAAGTGTCTTCGGGAGGCAAAGCCTGGCTATTTACCTTGTTTCTGTTGTTATTTCTATTTTGAAGTGCAAACAGGAGGCTGGTTGTAAATGTCCGGGCTGAAGCCCATCTTTTTCTCACCCCAAGCAATGTAAACAAGAGGCCAGTTGTAAATGCCTGGTCTGGAGCCCATCTATCTTGTCCCTCACAGGGCATCAGCAACAGACCTGGGTGGAGTACTTCAGGCCTGTAAGGACCCAGCAGATCCATCCTTTGCCCCCAGGGGAGGTGAGCGGCAGGAGGAGATAAAGACCCTCCCTCGTTAGCACTCCCCAGAGAGAGCAGAACTGGTCTGGGCACCCAGATGGGAAGGAGGCCAGCTCCACCTCCAAGGACTGCCCTCTGCTCCCAGCCTGTGCCTGGCTGGGCTGCAGGCTCAACCCCGCTCTTCCCCTTTCCAGCAGGGTGGCCTTCGGCGACGTTGAAATCCCTCCAGACCTCAGTTTCCCCTCCTGTACAGCGCCCCGCTGGGCTGCTGTGTGGGTGTGAGCCCCTGAGTGTGCGCCTCTCGCAGGCATGATTAGGACGGGGCCCTTATGCTAGGTAACCGAGCGCCGACCTTTCCAGAACAACACTTCCACCGTGAGTAGAAGCGCAGAGAAGTCCCACAAGTAGACAGATGGGAGGAGGAACGCGATGCGCCCCCTTCCAGAAGATACAGAGTCCTCGCCCTGCGTCCTCCGTCCCTCCGATCTCTGCTTCCGTCATTGTCATTGCATCTTCTTCTCTGACCTTCCTGCCTCCCCCTTCCCTCTTCTAAGGATGCTTATGATGTCATTGGGTCCACGGGATAATCCCGGACCATCTCCCTGTCTCAGAGTTCTTAACAGCTGCCACGTCCCTTTTGCCATGTAAGGCCATGTTTCACAGACTCCAAGGACTAGGAATTCTTGGGGACGGTGGCTTTGCCTCCCTGGCCACCCTCCTCCCACCTCAGTGACGGGCACAGCCCTGCCTGCCTGCCTCACCCTTTGGCTCACTGGCTTTGAGGACTTTTTCTTTTCAGCTGTAGATATCCGCCCCCCAACACCCGCCCAACCACACACATGCTTTTAATCAAATTCTGACACTTTTAGGACTCCCCTGGCGGCCCAGTGGTTAAGACTCCGTGCTTCCACTGCGGCGGGCACGGATTAGATCCCTGGTCGGGGAACTAAGATCCTGCATGCCGTGGGGCACAGCCAAAAAAAAAATTCTGACACTTTTAATCAAAATCTTATAAAACAAACCACACAGAGCTATTCCCCCTCCTGGGCAGCCCTAAGGAGGGCAAAAGAGGAGGCTGCCCAAGCCCAGACCCGTGCAAGGTCACAGCCTGCGTTTTCCCTACGTTCAGGAATTGGTACCAGACTCCTGCGTGGCCCAGTGGAGGGCAGGAGAGGCCAGGCTAGGGGAGGGGCTGAGGGCCCATAAACAGCAGAAGGAAGGGACTGAGAACCAGGGCAGGTGGCTCCTGGGCATCTTAGGGAGTTTGGGATGAGGTGCACGGCACGCCCTTCCTTTTCAATCCGTTCCAGGTGGGTCGGCCAGGAAGGCCAGCGAGAAGGGATGCTGCACAGGGGCCTGAGGGGGAAGCCAGCCCAGATGGGATGTGCCCATGAGGGTTTCGAGGCAGGAGGAACACTCAGGACGGGACACGTTGGGTCACGAGGCCCTGCAGCACAGGAGAAAACCACTTTCCTAGGGGAGGGGCAAGGACTTGACGCTTCTGGTCCGTGAGGATGAAGGGACAGCACCGCCAGGAACAGCCAGGAGTCCCCCGCCTTTCCCCTTGTCCACAGCCAAGTGCTCTGCTTGTGTCTGATGGGTGACCCTCAAGGTGTCAGCCTTCCCTCCAATGCAGGCACATACCCCCGCACATCACCGTCCAGGGGAAACGCAGCATTTTCTAGTAGGCACGTTACAGAAGTAAAAAGAAATAGATTAATTTTCATGATGCTTTATGTAACCCACTATAAACAGAATATTATTGGGACTTCCCTGGCGGTCCAGTGGTTAGGACTCTGTACTTCCACTGCTGAGGGCCCAGGTTCCATCCCTGGTTGGGGAACTAAGATCCTGCAAGCTGCGCAGCGCGGCCGGAAAAAAAAAAATTATCATTGAAATGTGTAATCTACATAAAAACTGTTAATGAAATATTTCACATGCTATGGTTCATATTGCTTTCCAAAGCCATGTGTATTTTCCACGTACAGCATCTCCCAATGTGGACTTGCCACATTTCAGGTGCCCAAGAGCCACATGTAGCCAGTGGCTACCACCCTCGATAGCACAGGTCACAGCCACTCTGACAGGTGGTCACCCAGGGAATCGTCAGGAATCTCTGGCCATAAGCAACGCAAACTCAATGGAACCAGAGGAAGCAAAGAGGGGCTGGACTGGCCTGATGGGCCAAGCTCCATGTGCTGAGATGAGGGCAGCTTTGGGGAGCAGGATCTGAGACTCAAAGGCGGCCAGGGTCCCTCTGTCCACCTCTATCTGGGGCTGGCGTCACTCTCCCCACCTGACGATGGGGACCTGGTCATAGGAGCTCCAGGCTCACAGCCTTACAGCCTTATAACCAGAGAGAAAGCAGAGCTCTTCCCTGTGAGTTCCTGCTAGACACGATTCCCAGGAAGGTCTCCTCGGGGCTCTGTTGGGACCACGAACCCACTGGAGATCCACAGGGTGGGCGCAATCTGACCGGCCCAGCCTGAGGCGCTGGCTGCCCGAGACACTAGAATCAGCAGCCTTTAGGAGTCAGAGGGCTGGTGTAGGGACACAGGACAAGGGCCCTGTTCTGGGCACACCCGGCCTGACCCCCATCCATGCCTGTCCTAACAGCAGCGTGGCCCCCACACAGCCCAGCTCCACTCACCAAGACACTCACAGGCCTGCGCTCGGCTCTGTCTTGCAGAGCCCATCCTTGCCGTGTGCCCCTTGGCCAGCTGGCCCCAGCAGCCCTTCTGCCCTCCCATCCTCACCCCCACGCCTGGCTCCGCTGACCGTCCCACTCCAGGTCCTCGCCTTGCAAGCCCACTTTTCCCACTGCTTCCAGAGTGAGCCATCTAAGCGCAATTCCAGGCGTGCCTTCCCTGCACAGAACCTCCCATGGCCTCAGCACAGAGCCAGACCCTGACCGTCAGAGGGCAGCCCAGATTATAGCCTCAAGGCCTGAAATCTGCTGCCACACTCCAGCCACCCCAGACCCAGTGCCCTTCACTGTACCCAGTCGAGCTCCTTGGCCTTGGCTGTTGTTCTCTGCCTGCCTGGCTACTGGCACAAGGAGCATGGGTGAGCAGGTCACAATTATAGCTTTAAATTTAGTGGGACTCTTCTTGTACCTCTACTGGAAGCAGCCCTCCTCTGAGAACCAGGACCTCTAGGCCCACAGAACCTAAGGTTGTGGGTACAGAAAGAACAAATTCCCCAAATGGGTCAGGAGGAGCAATGAAGAGCCTTTGGTTCCCAGACCCGTGTATTTTACCTTCTAAGGACACAGCATCACCCAGTGGCCATTAAAGAGGACATTGCACCCTGGAGGACACCCGCCCCTTCTATAGGGGAGCATCTTCAAGCTGACAGCTCAGTTGTACCTTCAGGAGGCTGTTTGACCACTGTACAAGGGGGGCAGCTTCTAGGTGGGAGGGCTAGTGGATCCTGTGGACCGTGGGCTAACTGCCAAGGCCTCCTTTGCCATGAAGCGGGTCCTTCGTCTGCGATCATGTTGTGGAGGATCTCACATCAGTAGATCAGACATTCTGTGGTTCCTCGGTTGGTGGAACTGGCTGAAACACTGAACATAGGAAAGGCAGATGCGTGCCTGGAATATCAGATGAACTGTTGCCCCTTCCAGAGAGGGAAGGGTCCAGGGTAGTCAACCTGTCACCGAGTCGTGGCTGGTTGGTCTCCTGGAGGAACAGTGTCACACCAGGCGTTTAGGGTCGGTCTCTGATACTGGCAGGTCACACATTTGACAGCAGCAAAAGCTAGGTCAGCCTTGGCAAAAGGGAGCCTATGCTTCCGGGTGTAGACGCAGCTTCCACCTCCGCCACCACTGTTATTGGTTTGTGAGGGCATCGTGTAAACACTGAGCTGACGTAAGGAGCTGCTGGTCAGTCCTCCATGTGTTTATTTAGTGCCTCTCCTCTAGCAGATGGTTTCTCACAGGCAGTAACTCCTCGAACTTGTTCCCACGCACCTGGATCTATCTATACGCCTCCTCCCCACACCTCTCCTGTCCCCAGTCCTCTTAATCTCTCTCCTTCCAGCTAAGCTATCCACCCCTGTCCATGGTCTCTGGGTACCTTGAGCTTTGGGCCACTTCTCTCTCCTCACAAAGTGCGTCACTGGGTGCCCTGCCCCACACTCTGGCTCTTGAGAGGATTTCTCCTCACCGCTGCCTTCTGGGGCCACCCCTGAGTGGGACTGCGGTGCAGCAGAAGTCCACTCCCAGCTTGTACCAACCGGCCAAGCTGACCTGTCCGTGGACCAGGCGTGGGTGGGTTTTTGCCCTCCTCCGCAGCCAGGCAAAGGGAAGGCCATCTGTGTGAGCTGAGAGAGGGGCACGGGGGCATCGGTGCAGGAGTGGTAGGTGACAGGTGGGTCTGGGCCAGCTGTTCCTGCAGCTGGACCTGCTTGAGCCTGATTGCAGATGCCCCACTTCCATCTTACGGTGGATGGCTGCGGGGCCTGCCCGATCTGATGACTTAGCAGCTCTGACAGCATTCAGCTCATGACGGGCAGTTCTGGCCACATGGTCACTCGATGTCCCATGGTCAGATGCTCTGTCTCTACCTATGCCCAGTGACAGGCCAGGAGCTGCCTTTCGAGTGGTGTTTGGTTCTCTGCTGCAGTTGGCAGGACCTTGGTCCAGAGCCCGGGGTCTGGTCTGTGACCCTTCTCTGGGGGGTTATCACACTTCACATAGTGTAACACCTCAAGTATCAGGGCTGCCAGGTCACATGGCCTCAGAGTCAGGGCTGATTGTGGCCGACTAGCTGCAGAGCCCTTTCTTTCTCTGTCTTCACTTAAACTATCAGCCTTCTGTTTCATCCGGTAAATAGGTTGGAACAGTATTGCCAAGGGCAGAATATGCTGCTTCCAAAATCTGAAGAGGCCTATCAAGCACTGTGCACCTTTCTTAGCAATAAGAGAAAAAGGTACAATCATTTGTTACTCACTTGAAAGCGGTTGTCCTTGGCATGTCCAGACCACTGGGCCCCTACACATTTCACTGATGTGGCAGGCCCCTGAGTCTTTTCCTGGTGTACCTCGCCAGGACATCCATGGTACTTGCCCCTTTTGCTCGGTGGGTCCAACTAGCATGGTGTCATCAATATGGTGAGTCAATATAATGTTCTGTGGTCTGTGTAGACCAGATGGTTTAGGTCTCTTGGGACTGTACTGTGACAGAGGGCAGGAGAATTCACATCATTTGGAGCAAGACTGTGACTGAATACTGTTATCCATCTCATGTGGGTGCAGACTGCTTCTGCTCTTCCTTCCTGAAGGGAATTGTAAAACAATGAATGTCTTCGCTCAGGCTGCCATAACAAAATACCATAGCTTCAGTATGGGTGGCTTCAGTAGCAGACATCGATTTCTCGCAGTTCCGGAGGCTGGAAGTCTGAGATTAGGGTACCAGCAGGGTTGGGTTCTGGTGAGAGCCCTCTTCGTGGCTTGCAAATACCCACCTTCTCACTGTGTCCTCACATGATGGAGAGAGCTCGAGCTGCCATCTCTTCCTCTTCTTGTAAGGACACTAATCTCATCATGGCGGCCCCACCCTCATGACCTCATCTAAACCTAATTACCTCCCAAAGGCCCCACCTCTAAAAACCATCACACTGGGGGTTAGGGCTTTAACGTATGAACTCTGGGGGGACTTTCAGTCCATAACAATAAATTTGCCAGACTAATAGCTGCCTACTATGTACCTACTATAAACTGTGTTAATCTGTTTTAGAAGAGATACTATATCCAGCACTTGAGCTGCAATTGTATAACTGAATTTGTGGTCGTCAGTCCACTGCCATCCATCCTGACCCATTCAGTTTTCAGGGATCAGACTGGAGAATTTAATGATCATATGATGTGACCCACACCCTGCGCCCTTTGAGTCATTAAGAATGGCAATCATTTCTGCCGTTTCCCCAGGATTTGACACTTTTCTTTTGGCTGGGGTGTGTGTGTGTGGGGGGGGGCAATCTCAAGGGCTTGCACTTGGCCTTTCCTATTACAAATGTTCTCGTTCTATGGATCAAGGAACCACTGTGAGGGCTCTTCCAGTAGCTAAGTAAATCCATTCCAATTATATGTTCAGGATTCACTGAGTGAATCCATGGAACTAGTAGATCCCACATAAGGCAGACCAGGGCCAGAACCCTATTTATCCCCTCACCCCAGTATGCCCCTGTGCTAACAGGGGAGCCATGATCATACATTGGGACCCTAGATATCAATGTCAATTGCCATGAAATAGGCATTGAAATATCTGAATATTATGTGTATTCAGGCAAATAGCCACATATCCCTATTATATATACTTGCTGTGGTGTTTCAGGGTCCTTCCTTCCTCATGGAGACTCAGTCCCTCTTTCAGTCAGTGGGTTCTGGACCTGAGAACAGGTTCGGGTCTGGAAACGACGCCTTTCCATCTTAACTTCCCACTGGGGTGGCTGACCTCAGCCTTCTGCTCACCCTTTCTTGGCCCAAAGGATACAGCGCTCTCTCAGCTTTCTCCTTAGATCCCTGTAGGCCAGCCCCCTCTGGTTGTCAGTCTTGCTGCTCAGTACGGTCATTATTCCTGCTCTGCTCCTGGTCTCTGCCATTAAGGGATCGGGCATCCCCACTGCTACTAAGGAGTGTAGTTGTGAAACAACGTCTCCCCCCATCAGCCCTGGTCTACAGAGGACAGCCCCCTCTGAGCCTTTCCGTTGATGTCCCCTCATCAGCATGTCCCCTGCAGCCTTGGAAAACAGAGTGTCCCTCTACTTTTCCAAGGAGTATGGCCACCTTGTGTGTTTTCCAGTCTTACAGAGCAGATCAACATTATTATACCCATTTCTCTTATCCTTTTGATCACTTCCTCCATGGTCTGCCATATAAACTCAAGAACCTCTGCCTCCTTTATTTATTTATTTATTTTTAAAGCTTTTTTTTTTTTTTTTTTTTTAGTTTATTTTTGGCTGTGTTGGGTCTTTGTTGCTGCGCGCGGGCTCTCTCTAGTTGAGGGGAGCAGGGGCTACTCTTCGTTGCGGTGTGCGGGCTTCTCATTGTGGTGGCTTCTCTTGTTGTGGAGCATGGGCTCTAGGCACACGGGCTTCAGTAGTTGTGGCTTGTGGGCTCAGTAGTTGTGGCTTGCGGGCTCAGTAGTTGTGGCGCAGGGGCTTAGTTGCTCCGCGGCATGTGGGATCTTCCCGGACCAGGGCTTGAACCCGTGTCCCCTGCATTGGCAGGTGGATTCTTAACCACTGCACCACCAGGGAAGCCCTATGCCTCCTTTTTTAAAATTGAAACATAGTTGATTTACAATGTTGTGTTAATCTCTGCTGTACAGCAGAGTGATCCAGTTATACATATATATATATATATATATTTTAAAATATTCTTTTCCATTGTGGATTATCATAGAATATTGAATATAGTTCCCTGTGCTATATAGTGAGACTACATCCTTTAATGTGGGTCATTGCTTTTTTAAAGCTTTGAGAGCCACCCCAGCAATGTAATGGAACCCTCTCTTGGGACCCTTGCCAGGGTGTTAAATCCAGCATCACCGGTGAATGCTCCCTTGTCAGCAAAGTCGCCCTTCTCCTTAGAGTCTTCCTGCCTTGGTCCAGTATGTGAAGGTCAAGTCTCCCACTTCCTGCCAGAACATGTTAGCAGAGCCTGCAGAAACCTCAGCATATCATTCTTTTCCTCCCTCAGCAAGTCCAAGCCTTCCCCAACTGGCCATTTTGAGATTTGACCTTAGTACATATGGCCAGGGGGAGAGGCAGAGGCGGGTCCTGAGAAGGACATACATCGTCCCTTTGAGACTTCTGCATTGTTGTCAAGGGAAACAAGGCCTCCTTCTCACAACAAGGCTACTCTGTAAGCCCAGAGCAGAGGCTGCATGGGAATCTGGGAATTCAAAATTCTCAGGCTCATCTACACATACTCGGAAAGCCAATCACGTGCCTCTCTTTCCAACTCCTCCTTCAGTGATGCCGTGTTGGCAGCTTGAAATCGGCCGTGGAGGGAGGGCTTACACCATGAAAATCAGAAAATGCTACCAGGAGCTTCCCTGGTGGCGCAGTGGTTAAGAATCCGCCTGCTAATGCAGGGGACACGGGCTCGAGTCCTGGTCTGGGAAGATCCCACATGCCACAGAGCAACTAAGCCCGCGAGCCACAACTACTGAGCCCACATGCCACAACTACTGAAGCCCACATGCCTAGAGCCCATGCTCTGCAACTGCAACAAGAGAAGCCACTGCAATGAGAAGCCTGCACACTGCCACGAAGAGTAGCCCCCGCTCACCGCAACTAGAGAAAGCCCGCGCTCAGCAACGAAGACCCAATGCAGCCAAAAATAAATAAATAAAATAAATAAATTTTTTTAAAAAAGAAAGAAAATGCTACCAATCAGGACCTCCATCATCCCTGAGAGCCAGTTGTTAACCATTGGCCAGCACACCACTGCCCACACTCCTCCCTCATGGGGCAAGCTTGCCCTCTCTGAAGTTCAAATACTGCTCCCTTACAATTAAGTCCTGCATCTGGTCTCCAACTCTGTTGGCCTTTGGGTGCAGGAGACAAATACTGCCCAGGAGACCCTCCTCCTCCCCCACTTTGCTTTAAATCAAGAGATCCGAGCCTGGCATTTTCTCTTTTCAGTGCATTGTGACACTTATCCACAGCCACTCAATTGCACAGTCCTTAGGCTGATGTCCCCCCGCCCAGAGCCCTCGGCGCCAGACATCACACGGGCGGTGCCTTCCCTTCCATCAGCACTCTGCCCTCACTGTGGGAATCAGTGGAAGTCTGCCACCAGTACTGCTTCTGCCACCAGTGACCCTCCTGTCCTCTCGTCAATCCCGCGGCAAGCAATCCAATTCCAGAGCCCCACCTCATGTCTAAGACCAGCCTGGCACCAACTTAGGTCCTAGGAGGAGGGTCCCAGAAGGTCTGTGATGAGGCTTCCGGTGCCGGTCACTTGTGAGAGAGTGTGCTCAGGTGAGACCAGGTGCATGGGTGTTGGGGTAAGACAGGGGTGGAGGCAGACTCGGATTCAGCAGAAGTCAAGCCCCAGCCTGATCCCACGGGGAGCTCTGGAGCATGAATGGCGTCGTGAGTCATCCCTCCTGAGGCCGGGCAGCCTCTGCGCTCCTGTACTGGGCAGTCATTGGCTGCGGGTCCCAGTGGGAGGGCCAGGGCTGCCAGATTCAGCAAATAAAAATTCAGAATGCCCAGTTACATTTGAATTTCAGATAAACAACAAATAAATTTTTAATATATGTTCCCAATATTGCATGACACATTGTATTTTCTCTGCCAATCCCGGAGGCACATAACCTTCCAGATATTTCTGGGTGGGGTGACTTCGTAGACTGAAGACAAGTCTTAGGAGAAGGGTCCAGCTGTCAGCTGCTGGCAGCCAATCGGAGCAGCTGGGGAGCAGTTGCAGTGCCCAGCAAAGGGAATCGCGGCAGGTACCAACACCATCTATAACGTGATAGGTTATGCCGTGAACAGGACCACTGTGTACTCCATACAAATACAGCCACCGTTGAGTTCTTTAAGAGTTCAATGATTAGGTAGTTGATGTTTTGAATGCTTTATAGTATGCAAAAATTGTTGGTGGATTGCTATATATAAAGAGAGTTTTAGTGATATTTGGAGAATGAGATGGAGTGTTTGGATGGCATCATTTATTTTTCATTTAAAACAAGGAATGTAGGCTCTTGCCGTTGGAAATTAGTTCACCAACATGTTTTCAAAGTGGCTGCAAAGTCATGAGTGTAGTTCAGCCACCTGGGGAATCCACGTGGGGAGCAGCAGACCTAGCTTGACCAGTGGCACCATTAGCCATGGAGTAAGTCAGAGGGTAGAACAGGGCGTTTCCCTCCATCCTTTCAGACACAGCCCCAACTCTGTCTGCAGGTGGTGGGGCCAGAGCGATGGGGGGAGCATGTAGCAGAGCCCCTCATGCCGTTGTCACATGGCCACGGCCAGAACCACAGCCTCCGGGAGGTGGCCCAGAAGGGTCAGGGGATCAGGTTCCAGGGAGGCTGGGGTGCCTCTGTTCAATTCCTCCACTCAGGTCTTTTCCCCTGGAGAGCCAGTTGTTAACCATTTTCCAGCAGAGCGCTGGTTTCCATCACCTTGAAGGGAGTAAAGTCCAGCTTCTGCCCCACCTCCTGGGGGCTTTCCTGAGCCACCCTGTTGAGGGTAATTACCTGTGGGTGTCCCGCCGTCCCTTGCTTCCCCCTCTCTAGGCTTTCTCTCATGCAGCAGAGCCGAATGACTTGTTAGTCCCCACCGTGGCGGTGCGGGTCCATTAGGCTGTACCAGATACCCAACTATCACTGAGTTCTCTGATAGGGCTCATAATCTCACACCATAAATAGGCCAGAAGTGGTTCTCAGCCCAGTACAGTGACACCCTGATGTCAGGCTCTGGGTCAGCTGTGCTGGCTGTCTTCGCCTCCCCCTCATGGCTGCAAGGTGCAGCCACAGCACAAGGGATACCAACAGACCCAGTGATGCTCCAAATGCAAGAGGGGTGGGCCTTCTGCTGCCCCATCTTCCCCAGGTGCCTCCCTCCTGGCAGCTCCAGAAGGGGTGGGCTTTAGGCCAGACGGGGCCATCGCCTAGTGCTGGGCGTGTCGCCACCTGATCCCCAAACAAAACGGAGGGTCCGTGAGCAAGAAAGAAGGGGAACCAGCGGTGGGGGGCAAGAAACAGTGTCTGCCCTCACCCCTAGGAGCAGGCATGAATCCCATGTCTGAGGTCAGGTAGGTAGCAAGTGTCCACCAGCTCCCATCTCCTGCTCCAAGTGCCACGAGGGAGCTGGAACTATGACTTCCAGGGTCCTGGCTCCTCGGGGTGGAGAGACCCGCTGCAGAGGGAGGCTTGAGGAAGGCAGCAGCTCTCTGCATGGGCGCCTGTGTCTTTCCACCTCTAATGTGGATCCCTGACTCTCTTCAACTTCAGTTGCTACTCTTCTTTTTTAAATGACGATATAAAACGCATACAATAAAATTCACCTTTTTAAGTCTACAGTCTGATGAGTTTTGTCAAATGTGTATGGTTATGTAACTGCCATCACTGTCAAGATACAGAATCTTCCCAGCACCCAACAGATTCCCTCCATCCCGCCTTTTTTTCTTTTAAATTAATTTTTATTGGAGTATAGCTGCTTTACTATGTTGTATTAGTTTCTGCTGTACAGCAAAGTGAATCAGCTACGCCTATACATAGATCCCCTCTTTTTTGGATTTGCTTCCCATTTAGGTCACCAAAGAGCACTGAGTAGAGTTCCCTGTGCTATACCGTAAGTTCTCATTAGTTATCTATTTTATACATAGTAGTGCATATATGTCAATCCCAAACTCCCAGTTCATCCCACCCTCCCTTCCCCCATTGGTATCCCTACATTTGTTCTCTAAGCCTGTGTCTGTATTTCTGCTTTGCATATAAGTTCATCAGTACCATTTTTCTAGATTCCACACATAAGCATTAATATACGATATTTGTTTTTCTCTTTCTTACTTCACTCTGTATGACAATCTCTAGGTCCATCCACATCTCTGCAAATGGCACAATTTCGTTCCTTTTTATAGCTGAGTAATATTCCATCGTATATATGTACGGCATCTTCTTTATCCATTCATCTGTCGATGGACATTTAGGTTGCTTCCATGTCTTGGCTATTGTAAATAGTGCTGCAATGAACATTGGGGTGTATGTGTCTTTTTGAATTATGGTTTCCTCCGGGTATATGCCCAGTAGTGGGATTGCTGGATCATATGGTAGCTCTATTTTGAGTTTTTTAAGGAACTCCATACTGTTCTCCATAGTGGCTGTATCAATTTACATTCCCACCAACAGAGTAGGAGGGTTCCCTGTTCTCCACACCCTCTCTAGCATTTATTGGTTGTAGATTTTTTGATGGTGGCCATGCATCCAGCCTCTTGGTGTCAATCACCTCCTCCACCCCCAGACCCTGGAAACCACTGGTCTGTTTGCTGTCCCTTTGGTTTTGCCTTTTCTATATAAGTGGGATCATTGAGAATACAGTGTTTTGCGTCTGTCTTCTTTGACTTTGCATCATGCTGTGCACGTATCAGCACTCTGCCAGTCCTTCTTACCTCTTCGCAGCCTAGCCGTGGTCCCCTGCAGGGATGTGCTATGTGTCCATTTATTCATTCACTAGCTAATAGGCATTTGGGGGGTTTCCAGGTTTGGCTACAATGAATGAAGCTGCTGTGAATATTCAATTACGAGCTTTTGTGTAGACTTGCGTCTTCATTTGGGGGGATAAATATCTAGGAGTGGTGCCAGGTGGTGTCAGGTGGCAAGTGTATGTTTAACCTTAGAAGAAACCACCAAACTGTTTTCCAAAGTGGGCTGTACCATTTTCATTCCTAATATTTGAGGAATCCAGTAACTTCATGTCCTCCCCAGCACTTGCTTTTGGCCATCTTTTAACTTTTAGTCATTCCGGTGGGTATACAGTGGCAGAACATTGTGGTGTTAATTGGCATTTCACTGGTTGACTAATGAGGTATATATTTTCATATGCTTATTGGGCATTCTTTGTGAGGTTTTAAAAATTGGGTTATTGGACTTCCTTGGCGGTCCAGTGGTTAAGACTTCGACTTCCAATGCAGGGGGTGCGGGTTCGATCCCTGGTCGGGGAGCTAAGATCCCACATGCCTCGGGGCCAAATAACCAAAACATAAAACAGAAGCAATATTGTAACAAATTCAATAAAGACTTAAAAAAAAATGGTCCACATCAAAAAATGTTAAAAAAAAATTGGGTTATAGTCTTCTTATTGAGTTGTAAGAGTTCTTTATATGTTCTGGACACAAGGCCTTTTATCAGACATGGTTTTGCCAAGCGGTGAGAGTAAAGCTACAGGGATCCTATTAGGAACGTGGTAACATGTTTCTATGAACAGGGTTCACAGCCTTCTGTTCCCACTGCTGAACCCCCGGGCAACAGCCCTCACCCATCACTGCAGACTTCCTGTGAGGATACCCCAAGCTCGTCTGGGGCTGGATAGCTCAGTGACTAAGAGTCACTGGAGACAGAATGCCTGAGTTTGAACCTCATATTTGCAGGGTGATAAGGGTAGGTAACTTACCTTTCTGTGTCTTGAAGACTGTACCTGGCACAGCACATAAACAGCCATTATTGTTGTTGTTGTTTGTTGTTATTTTCCCAGCCCCATCCATCCCACCTCTGCCACCTCATCTCCCTTCCCCCTGTCCCCCTGCTGTCATAAACCATCCGGCCTTCCACTGTCTGCAGGACTCAGTTGAACACACATCCCCGACTTTTGGGCTCCTCATGTACTGTCCCTGCCTGTCAAATAAGTCTTATCTTCTTATCATCTCATTAAATAAGCATTTGTTAAGACTTGTTATGGGCCAGGCCTTGCACTGGACATTTCCATAGCCGTATGAAAACAACAGCAGCAACCACAAACAAACAAAAAAAAACCTAGCAAGACCTGGTATTCTTTTTTTTTTTTTTTTATAACAAGCACTTTGTTTATTTATTTATTTATTTATTTTTGGCTGTGTTGGGTCTTTGTTGCTGTGCGAGGGCTTTCTCTAGTTGTGGCAAGCGGGGGCCACTCTTCATCGCGGTGTGCGGGCCTCTCACTATCACGGCCTCTCTTGTTGCGGAGCACAGGCTCCAGATGCGCAGGCTCAGTAGTTGTGGCTCACGGGCCTAGTTGCTCCGCGGCATGTGGGATCTTCCCAGACCAGGGCTCGAACCCGTGTCCCCTGCATTGTCAGGCAGATTCTCAACCACTGCACCACCAGGGCAGCCCTAAGACCTGGTATTCTTGTTAAGGGAAGTTTTTTGACATCTATTAACATTTCTTCTATTTTTCTCCATCTGGTCAGGTTTTTCTTATCTTCCTGAGTCAATTTTGATAATCCATATTATTTGGAAAATCATCCCTTTTCTCTAGATTTTAAAAATTTATTGAAGCAAGTCTTACACATAACTTTCATAAGACATTTCAAGCTCCTCTTTATCTGTGGTTATGTCTCTTTCTTATCCCTGAAGTTATTTATTGGTGTCTTCTTTTATCCTTGATTAGATGACCAAGTGTTTGCTATTTTATTGGTCTTTTTAAAGATCTGGGTTTGGGATTTCGTAATCAAGTTTACTATTGTTTTTGTTTGCATGCTTTCTGTACAATTTGTTTCTGCTTTTATCATTACTGATTCCTTTATTCTTAGGTTTACTTTATCTTCTCTGTGTTGGGGATTTTAAGACCTTGAGAGGAATGCTTTGCTCATTGATTTTCCATTTATTTTTTTGTGAGTGCATTTAAGGGCATGAATGTTCCTTTGAGTATTGCTTTGGCTACTACCCATACTTTTTTTTTTTTGGCTACACTGGGTCTTCATTGTTGGGTCTTAGTTACTGCATGTGGGCTTTGTGTAGTTGCGGCGAGTGCGGGCTACTCTTTGTTGCGGTGCGCGGGCTTCTCATTGTGGTGGCTTCTCTTGTTACGGAGCACAGGCTCTAGGCACGCGGGCTTCAGTAGTTGTGGCTTGCGGGCTCTAGAGTACAGGCTTAGTAGGTGTGGCACACGGGCTTAGTTGCTCCGTGGCATGTGGGATCGTCCCAGACCAGGGCTCAAACATGTGTCCCCTGCATTGGCAGGCAGATTCTCAACCACTGCGCCACCAGGGAAGTCCCTACCCATAATTTTTATTTTCGGTACACTCATGGTTATGCATTTCAAAGGGATCTGTAACCCACCTCAGATTACCTCTTTAGCCCAAATGCCATTTGCAACTATCTAATTTCCTGGGTGTGCCCTCTGTGGGTGTTGGTTCAAGCCACTATAAGTATCTGTGTTTCTCCAAATGCCTCTGACTTTGTCCTGTTGGCCCCTCTATCTGGAATGTTCTTCTCTGCTGGCCGCTTCCCACTCATGCATTAAGGGCAGCAGGAAGCAGTACTGAGAAATCCTATTCTCCAGAAAACCCCATCAGCCTCTTCCATGTTCCCCCAAGACTCTGTAGCTCTGCCAGTATCAGTTTGTATTTGTTATTTGCTTGTTCCTTCTGCTAGATTGTAAGCTCCTTGAGAACTAAAAACTAGTCATTTTCATAACCTCAGACTAAGCACAAGTTAGGTGCTTAATAATGTTAAATAAATGAGTGATTCAGTCCCCTCCCAAGCTCTATTTTTGCTCATTGGTGCTATCATTCTGAGTATGAATTAGGGCAAGCTTAATTGCTGTAACCAACACCAAAACAGGAAATGGGTCTACAGAGCAGAATTGTATTTCTGGCTCATATGATAGTCAATGCAAGTGTGAGCTGGCTGAGAGGTTGTCCTCTACATGGTAATCTAAGAATCCAGGCATCTTACATTTGTCTCCACTGCCTCCTAAAGCTTCCTCATCATCAGCGTGATGAAGCCCGCAGAAAGGTAAGAAAGAATCTAGAAAAGCCACTCTCTGTTTGAAAGCCTGGACCAGGAAATGGTAGGCTCGCACAAGGTGGTACATCTCAGAGCAAGAGAGGCTGAGAATACAGAATGGCTGGCCAGCCATGCACGTGGAGTTGTTATCACAGTGGACAAAGAGGACATGGATTTTGGCCCACAGCTGGTAATCTCTGCCACAGTGCATGGGTACCCTTCTTCTTACACTTAGAATCCACATTCATCCCTCCCCAAAGGTGATGAGCCAAGATCCCACACAGTCCTTGTATCCAGGGGGAGATGCAGGCAAGTAATGCTGAGCACGGTCCCATCGTCTGGGAAGGAAAGACGAGTCACCATCCATCCTTCCTCCCTCCAGGACCAGGGGAGTGGGCAGAGTGTCCACAATCAAAATTCCTATTGGGAAAGGGGAAGAATGGAAAACAGAGAAGTCACATCCATAGTGATGATGAAATCTCACCAGGCAGGGTCGGGGAAGACCTTGCCCTGGTGGGGACATGTTCTTCCGTAGGACTCCAGTTCTGCCCTCTGGGGGAGACTCTGCAGCCCCAGGGCCCACCCTTTGGGAGATTCTTCTTTGACCACTATCCTCTATGATGTAATACCCTTTCACAGCCTACTTCTTTCTGATAAAGTTTGGGGGTCCAAGGATTATCTTGTGGCTTGAGCAATCAAAAGCTTTTTCAAGCCAAGTTCATGGGGGGTTTAGCAATACAATTCCTCAAAAACTTAGGGCATCGCATCTATTTGCTCATAGACAAATGGTGGCAGTAACTACAACCAAAATCTCTCTCCTCGACATGGTTTTTATATTGTCTTTCTTCTTAGTCCCTATTCCCCTCTTAGTGGCATCCAAAACAACAGATCACAGTGAGAATTAATCTTTGTCACAGGGCTGAGTCCTTTTGTTTACAGAAATGACTGAACGGGCCTTCTCAAAGCCTTCTTCAGGCTTATGTCCAGTTTGGGGGGAATCCAGAAGTAGACTTCCCTCATCCTATTCATAAGCTATATCACATCCATATAGTGTGCAAGGCACTGCTGGCAAACATTGTTGAAAGAATGAATGAATGTGCAAGGGTGATTGAGTGGTGATTCCATTTGGGGCGGTAAAAAACTTGCTTTTACCATAAAAATAAACAGCTTGTTAGTATTCTTTCTTTTATTATTGTGGCAAAACATGTAAAACATTAAATTAGCCATTTTAACCACTTTTGAAGTGTACAATTCAGTGGCATTAATTACATTCACAGTATTGTGCAACTATCATCACTTTTTCCAAAACCTTTTCATCATCCCAGTCAGAAAACTCAGTAACTCCCCATTCCTCCCCACCATTCCCTAGGTAGCTACTATTCTACTTTCTGTCTCTATGAATTTTCCTATTTTGATATTTTATGTAAACAGAATCATACAATATTTGTCATTTTGTGTCTGGCTTATTTCACTTAGCGTAATGTTTTCAACATCCATCCATGTTGTAGTGTGTCAGAACTTCATTCCTTTTTATGGCTGAATAATATCCCATTATATTTAATAATACTTTTCTTTTATCCATTCATCTGTTAATGGAAAGTTAGATTGTTCCTACCTTTGGCTATTGTGAATAATGCTACTATGAAGATTAGCATACAAATATATTTTTTAGTCCCTATTTTTAACTCTTCGGGGAATATACTTTAAATACTTTTGGAAATTGTTAAGCCATTATTTCTTCAAATACTTTTTCTGCCTCCTTCCATCTCTTTTCTCCTCTTGGAACTCCTACAATACTTATGTTGGAATGCTTTATGGTGTCCCACAGGTCTCTCAGGTTCTGCTTATTTTACTTCATTCTTTTTTTCTTTCTGCTAGGCAGATTGGATAAGTTCAACTGCCTTATCTTCTTGTTCACTGACTCTTTGTTCTGCCTGCTCAAAACTACTGTTGAAGCCCTCTAGCATTTTCTTTTTTTTTTTTCATTTTAGCTATTGTACTTCTCAGCTCCAGAGTTTCTATTTGGTTCCTTTCTATAATTTAAATTCTAGGGAATTGTCATTCCCTGTTTTTTCATACATTGTTCCTCTAATTTTCTTTAGTTCTTTATCCATGGTTTCCTTTAGCTCATTGAGCATGTTTAACTTAACTTTTTTGACAGGTAATTCCAACATTGATTTAATGTGTTTGACTAGTAATTCCAATGTTCAGGTTTTCTCAGGGATAGTTTCTATTGATTTTTTTTTTCCTGTGAATGAGCCATATTTTCCTGTTTCTTTGGATGCTTTCTAATTTTTTGTTGAGTACTATATTGTGGTAACTCTGGAAGTCAGATTCTCCCTCTCTGTAAAGATTGGTTTTGTTGCTTGTTGAGGACTGCAGTTGTTCATTTGTATAGTGACTTATCCAAACTATTTTTTTTTTTTTTTTGCAAAATCTGTATTTCTTGTTGTATATGTTCACTGAGGTTTCTGTTCTGATTTCTCTGCAGTCAGCCTGTGACCTGACAGAGAAATCCTTAAATGTCTGGATCCAAAAAACAAAACAAAACAAAAAAATTCAAACTGTTATGTATGTCTCTTTAACTCTTCTGCTAAATGCCACCAGGGAGGCTGCTGCAGCCTGAGGAGGATGAAACAAAGGCAAGCTCTGTCCTGAGCCCTCAGGGAACCACCAGATCAACCAAAATACACAGCCCAAGGTCCTGACTGCCCAGGGAACATGGGTGCCTTTCCCATGGCCGTGGTGGGGACTGGGGGTGGTAGCTGGTTTGTGTCCACTGCTCACTTACAAGCCATCAGCAAACTCTCCTTTCATCAGGCACTCCCCTGGTTGCTATAAGTGTCCAATCAGGTTTATTTTGATCATTTTTTTCTAGTGTAGTGTTTGTTTTGGTGGAGGGACTCATCTCTGGGGCTTCCTACTCCACCATTTTCTGTGATGGCATCTTCTTTTCAGACAATAAGCTTCATTGACTTACTGTGGGAGTGGCATCCAAGAGGCTGTGGCACCTGTCTGTCTCCTTAGAACACCAGAATAATCAGCAGGCATGGGGGTGGGAGTTTGGATTAGGACCTGCTATAGATCTAGAGCTTTGGACGGCCTGTATTCTAAACTCTGACCCAGGGGCTAAAGCATCCTTTGGTAGTAAAAATAGCTACAAATTATTGAACAACTTGTATTGCCAAGAGTCTTATCTACATTATCCCATTGAATCTCCTCAATAGCCCTGTGAGGTAGGTAAGTCGTTACCTCCACTTTACTGATGAGGAAGCTGAGGCCCAGAAATTAAGGGACTTGCCCAAGTCCTACGGCCAGTGAACTGCAGTTTTCAGACTCAGGCTGGTGACCTCATGCTCCTGTGTCACCCCAGCGTTATCCTGCCTTCCTTGGATGATCCCACAGCCTGCCTCCCCCTCCCCAACCAATGTGCAGGACACTCCCTGTTCCTCACCCACCCTCTTCCCCTACCCCTCCCATGGCCACAGCCTTTAGGTGTCCCCCTGAAACCTGACCCCAGGCCTCCAGGCCCACCTACTGTCAGAGGCAAGCACCATGCAATGCAGACCTTGGCGGCTGCTGCTGTTCCCAGCCCCACCAGCTGAAGCTGAGGTCTCTGAACATCTCCAGCATGGAAGCAGCTCCAGAGGCTATTTCCTGACCCTCAGCATGTGCTTGGCCCTGAAGGAGCCCTCCTCCTCTAGTCAGGAAGACTAATCTTCTAGTACACCTGGAGTCAGGCTGAGCTGTGGGCAAATCCTGGCTAAGTCACTGATGGCTGTGGTATCTTGGAACTCCCTTAACTCGCATGGGCCTCAGTTTCCCCACATTTAAAATGACTGCCCTGGGCTTGCAGGCCAGTTGTGATCCACATAGGCATTTAGCACAGCAGCCAGCATGTGGAAGCCACTGGGTACTCACTAGCTGTGGTTATCATGACCCCAGCCCACTCTGCTGTCTCTTAGTTCCTCTCCCCCTTGCCTGTATCCCTGACATGACCACATTGCCTGACACCCTCTCACCACCGGGCCCCTGGCCTGCCCTTACACAAGGGCACAGCCAGTCTCCAGTCAACCCTGCTGTAGGCAAACACATGCAACACCATGCTGACCTCCAGGCCCCATTGCATCAGGTCAGGGAGTGCCCACACTGTTGCCCAGCTGGTGCTGAGGGCCGTCAGGCCATTGGGGAGGGGCTGGCATGCTGGGCTCTCCAGCTGCCAGCCCCACTTTCTTTCCCAGTGGAATATGGGGGCCGGCAATTTGACACATTTAACTCTGAGCCTGCATCCTTCAGAGTCTGGGCATCAGAGCCTCTGTGCAAAAATAGCAGGTAAGGCCCAACCTTTTTATTTTTTAGCTTGATTTTAAAATAGTACTCCATTAATACACATTCATTGCAGAAAAACTTAGGACATACAGATAAGCAAAGAGGAAAATTAAGTCACTCATATTTCCATCATCAAGATAACTACTATTACCATTTTTCTATATTTCCTCCCATGTGTATATTACATATAATATACATATACATGACAAAAAGGGATCATGCTATATATTATAACTGTTTTTCCTCTCTATTAGTCTTCTATTGCTATGTAAAAAACTACCTCGAAATTTAGTGGCTTGAAAAAACATACCTTTATTATCTCACACTGTTTCTGTGGGTCAGGAATCCAGGAGTGGCTCAGCTAGGGTGTTCTGGCTCAGTGTCTCTCCTGAGGTTTTAGTCAAAATGTTGCCTGGGGTGGCATCATCTGAAGGCTCGACGGTGGCTGTTGGATCTGCTCCCAAGGTGGCTCGCTCACCTGCCTGGCAAGTTGAAGATGCCCATTGTCAGGAGGTCTCAGTTTTTCTCAGTGGACCTCCCAATAGAACCTGAATGTCCTCATGATCTGGTGCTGGCTTCCCCCAGAGTAAAGAATCCAATAGAGAGAAAAGCGGAAGCCTCAATGTCTTTGATGGCCTAGCCTCACAAGTCACACTCCGTCATTTCTGCAATAGCTTATTAGTTACATAGGCTAGACCTATTCAGCATGCGTGGAGCCTACCCGGGGGCTTGAATGCAAGACATGGGGCTCATTGGAGGCCCTCTTGGAGGGTAGCCACCACATTCTCTTTAGACAGGATGTCGTGAACATCTTTCCATGCCATTAGAGGCAGATCAATCTTACCATTTTAAATGACTGCATATAAATGTAGCATAATTTATTTAGACAGTTTCCTAAGGTTGGGTGTGAGGATTATGTCCCATTTTTGGATCCTAGAAAGAGTAACCTGGAATATCCATCTCCGAATTTGTCAGATTATTTCCTAGAGATAAATGACAAAGAAAATTAAATCATGCCTGTCAGTCAGCTCCTTGAGCAACCAAGATGAGGGTACCAACTGGGACATGGAGAAAGTTCCCTCTGGTCTTGCTCTCAGATGCCCCACATCTCTCTCTCCCTGTTAAGTTGGGAGCTCACTATCTGCTGAGACATCCTAGCCCATTCTTGTGCAGTTCTGGGTTTTTGGGGGGGAAAGTCTAAGCAGAAACCACGTTCATCCAGCCTCCTCAGGACAACCCTTGAGATATTGAAGACTCTAATTATGTTCTGGGTATCCCTATGGAGCCATTGTCTCTGAGGCCCTCCCTCTCCTGGCCCCTCTTCTCTGGACAGGTCTATCCCTTGCTACAGGGATCCTTGACTCCAGCCCAGTGTTGACCCTCTGGTGTCACTCCCTCGCCTAAAGAGGAAACGGTGAGACAAGGCACACCTCTTGTGGTGGGAGCACAGGAGAGCTGGCATGAGGCATGAGAGTCTGGCTCCGGAGGACTAACTAGTATGGGGAAGTGGGGCTGTTGGACGCCTTCCTTCCTGCCCTCACAGGTGCTGGGGAATGCAAGGAGGCGGCCCCAGGAAAGGGCTCTGGGGAGGGGTGCTTGCTGGTCAAAGTGCAAGCCAGAGAGGACACTGGAAGTCCAGCAAACAAGAAAGGGGCCCACTGATCTGTGCCCAGCCCTGTCCTCTCCCACTTCCCAGAGGACAGAGCTGGAGGATTCTGATCGTCTTCTCAGGTGCCATGTGCCTGGACCAAGAGAAGAGCAGCTGCTTCTTGGCCTGGCTGGTCCAGAAGGCCCCCAACTCCAAACCCAGGGGTGAGCCCTGCCCACCCTGTGCAAACAGAGGCTCAGAGCCAGGGGCTGGTGGGACAGTGACCTGTCACATGTGGGTTTGGTGAAGCCCTTTTGGTTCTATTTTGGGAAGGGGATCAATCATGTCAAGGTCTTCCTCAGGGATGGCCACACTGGCCATTGGCAGGAGAGCCTGGCATTCCGTCAAGCTACCACTCCCCAACCCCACCCACTCCTGAGCTCTTGCTAATTTTAGCAGGGCTTGGCAGCTTCTGGCAGGTCCAGGCAGGACAAGTTCACTCCCAGGCAGGGAACTGGGAGTGGGGAAGGGGAATGGTTCTCAAAGCGAGCTCTGGCCTGGATTTTGCAGACCCAAAACCCAAGGATAACCTTCCCTGCCTTTTGAGGCAGGTTTTGACCATTTACAGTTGAAGACCCCTGATGAAGACAAGCATTTTCTACTTGGTGGGGGCAGATGGCCCTGGGTGGGGGTGGGGCCAGTCATCAAGGTGGTGCCCCACCTCCATCTGCTCCCCCTCACTTCCCCTCCCCTCCCCCACCCCTCCCACTCCCCTCCCCCTCCCCACCTCCTGGCCCCACCCCCATCCCCCACCTACCACCAACCCTCACCCCCACCCTCCAGTCCCGCCTCTGCCCAGCGCCTGAGCCTGGCTCTCAATGACCCAACCGAGGTCTTTCGTGCAACCCCCAACCCTGCCCCGCCCACCCACCCCCACCACCCCCCCGCCCCCACCCCCGCAACCAATCCTGCAGCCTGATTGGCCACACGGCAGGGCTTTGAGGGCTCAGGAGAAGAGCAGCCCAGGAGGTCCCTGCCCTCCGCACCCCTGCTTCACGAGGAGTCTGCCTTGCTCAGGGCCTCGGGCCTGGCCTCCCAGCCACCAGCCTGTCTCTCCCCTCCCAAGTACAGGACAGGCCCCAGGAGAAAATTAGCCAGGGATCCCTGTGGTCCGAGACCAAGCCCAGCCCTTCATTCCTGCGTGGGGCCGGCCCCTCAGCAGCCCCGCCCTGTCTGCCCGGCCCTTTAATGTGCTTTCCTGACCTGAGCAGCATGATGACTGCCCACCCTGGCACATCCAAGGACCGGAGCGTGTATAGAATGGTTCTGCCCCCTCCGCAGAAACTCTGGGCAACGAATCCCCACCCCGGTGGGCTGAAGGCATGGGGCACCACCCCACAACCCTCCCCCCGTGGCTCTTGTCACCCCTCACTCCAGGCCGGCCTCCTCTGCCCTTTTGGCCCTGCCTGACCCGGTGGCGGTAGACAGTATTTCAACAGCCAGCTGCTGAATGCTCTCTGCAGAAGCCCTGGGCGGCCTGCGCAGGCAACTCCCGGGCTAGGCGGCCCTCACCTGCACGGGTGGGCCTCAGACTCCCGGCCTGCAGCCCAGCCCTGCGCCTCCGCAGACAGGAGTGTCTCCCCCTCCCCGCGAACCTACCTTTCGGCCCCTCAGAGAGATGGTGATGGAGGCCACAAGGAGCTGGGCCCAGACAGCTTTGAATCTGGTAAGGGTCACCCCAAAGCCAGGGTGAGTGGTCCCCGGGGCCACGGCTGGGGCAGGTTCTTCCTGTGTGGGTAGGGCAAGTGGTTTGGTGGAGTGGAGGTTAGGGGCAGCTCTGGACCCCTTGGAAGGAGGCACAGAGGTGCGGAGGCTACGAGGCAGCGGGTCCCCCCCATGCCCACTGTCCAGCCTCTCCAGGAGGGGTCTCCAGGGACAGTGTCTTCTAGGGGACTTGCTCCTGGAGCTGACAGTGCTAGGCTGTCCCCTGCGCTCTGGCCTCACTATTCAACTGCTACTTGGCGTCCATCTCCCCTTGGCTAACAGACGCGCCAACGTGCCTGCAGAGACCAGGCGGATTTCCCCAGCCCAACCCACCCCTTCTCAGTCTGCAGAACCTCCCCTCCTAGGACTCAGCCATCAGTATGAGGACAGTTCTTAAGGCCACGGGTCTGGACAAGGCCATGGGCTGTACAGGTTGGAAGCATAGTGGGAGGGGCCCAGCTGGTTGGGCAGGGATGACGGGGGCTGGTGGGGCTCAGCTGGGGACACCTGCCCCATTTATGCCACAGTCAGTGCTTTGGGACCCTGCCCCAAGGGCTCAGGAAAGATGGCAGGACATCCTGTGGGGCTTCTATTTGACAGATGAGGAGACAGGGAAAGGTTTGAGAGGACCTCCCACACCTGCACAGCAGTGGAAGGGCCCCAGAGGGCCAAGGCATGGGGCCCCTGGGCAAACGCTGGGTGCCCCGTGAGCTCCAGAACCCATCCCAGTGTCCTGGAGGGCAGTATGAGCCCTGCGTGGGTCCAGCTGCAGCCATTGGATGGCTGTGTACACACAGTGGGTGACCCTGGGCCAGTTGCCACATACTCCTGGGGAAGTGGGTCCCCAACCCGCCAGCTTCAGACCCTCCTGGAGAATCCCAGGAGAGCCAAGATGGGAGGACCCCAGAGAGCCAGAGGGCACTGGGCAGTCTGGCTCTTCTGCAAAGCCCCGGGCCGGGGCACCAGAAGCTGGAGTCCTGGGGGGCTGTGGCACTGTCAGATGGTGGCAGTGGCCCTGCCTGGAGAGTAAGAGAGTTGCTCCGGGAGGAGACCCCCTCCCACCGTGTTTGGGTGCAGCCGTGAGCCCTGATGCTGTGTCCTGTGACCTCCTGGTGAGCAGGCAGGGGTGCAGCTATGGGGGCAGGGCTGGGGGGACAGGCTCTGTCTGTGCTTTGTTCTTCTGTGACCTGGGGGGACAGATGGCTTCTTGGGGTTCCTCAAGCAGCACCCCGCAGTTCCTAGGATGCTCGGCAAGACCTTTAAGCCAGCTTGCACGGACACCCAGCCTGGGTTCCGGGAAGGGCTGGGCAGCCCAGCGGGGTAGGAAGGGGAGGTGGGCTCAGAGCCAGCGCCTGGGTTCAAAGCCAGCTCTGAGCTGTCTATATCTGTGGCCTTGGAAAGGAAGTGGAGATAATAAAATGCTTGGGTTCCAGGGGGATTAAGCGTAAGGGAGAACTGGGGATGCCCCAAGCGGGGCCTGGTGCATGGTGCCTGCTTCTGGGGATGTTCCCACGGGGTCTGTGAGGCAGACCTCTGCCCCGTGACTTGAACCCCACTGGCGTCCGCCTAGACACACAGCCTGGGGGGTGAGGTCGGAGTGCCTCCTCTCAGGGTTGCAGGCTAACTGTGGTGTCTGCAGGCCCCAATGCACCTGAGAAAGGGGATCGCACCCACCATGGAGGACGCGCCCCACTGCCACGGGGGAGGGTTTCTGGAGGCCTGTGTCAGCCTGTGGCCACCTGGAGTGTTGGACTGCAGCCACGGAACCTTCCAGCACCCTTCCCAAACTGTGCCCACATTGGCCTGGACACAGAGGGTGAAGCCACTGGGTCACGGCCCCTCATGAGTCCAGGCTCATGGCCACTGGTTGGGCTGCCGTGACGGAGAGGGGGGGATGGAGCCCTGCGGGGCCTGAGGGCTGGACCTCTGCAGGATCCGCATCGCTTTGTTAAGAGCCCGTGATGTCTTACAGTTCTGTTTTGGGAGAGATGCTGGGCAGCCTCCTGAGGACTTCTGACAGCGGCCCTTGAGTGCATGGCTTTGGGTGCTGGCCTCACTCTGTGCGCTGGCTGCATGTGGCTGCATCTAGAAGATGAGCGGGTGGTGGCCCCTCCCCCGCGCTGTGTCAAGGATGAAAGGCAGCTTGTGTAGTGCGCTCAGCTCAGAGCCTGGCATATTGGAAGGATTCAGCAAGTGTTAATGTTACTATTCCTCCCTGGCACATTTTACTTGAAAGCGTGTGAAAGAAACAGAGATGAGGCCAGGCTGTAGGCATGGGCCTCTGAGGACAGCCTGGATTGTTTCACAGAGCATGAGGGCCTCTCTGGGGGTATGTCCTGCCAGGACAGCCTTGGGGTGGGCTGCACCCTCACCCCATCTGGGGCTGTAGCTCACCCCAGAGCTACAGAATGGCTTAGCAAACACGGGTGTTTGATTCTGTGTGTCTTGTCGTAGACTTTGTCAGCCCTATCCCTTTGTGACCTTCCCTGGATTTAAATTCTAAGTGTGAGGTCTTGGTAAGAGAATTTGCTCCTAAGTAAGGATCTGTGTGCATTAGGAATGCTTTGGGCTGCAGGAAACTAAAAGCCTGACTGACTGTGGCCTTAAGTGATTAGTATCTATTCCCACAACCAGCACTTGGAGGTGCGTGGGTCCAGGGTTGGCTCAGCACATCAGTGATGTCATCAGGGCTGGGCTCACTCTGTCTCTCTTCTCTGCCATCTATAATATGCTAACAGCCTTTTCTCTTCAGCCTTGTTTCCTCGTGGTTCAGGATAGCTGCTGCAGTGCCGGTCAGCACACCCTTATACAGCTGTGTTCACAAAGTTAGAGGCGCACTGACCTTCCCAGAAGGCCCCCGTCCTGCTAAAATCAGGCTTCCCTTCACCTGACACTGGCCAGAACTGGGCCACATGCCCATCTCTAAACAGCCCAGTCATGGGCTGTCCCCTGGGCCTGGGAAGGGGCTGTCTTCCTTTGATGTGATAGCTCCCCAGGCCCCCACCAAAATGTGTGCTCTAAAAACTGAGGAAGAAGGGGCAAGCAGCTCTGTTGTCTCCTGATTGGAATTCAGAGCATCTCCACCCCCCGAGCTTACATGGAAAACTGCTAGCGAGAGAGTATGAGTTTTTTGAAGAGTGGACCCACGGCTTTTATTCGAGTATCCTCCCTTTCCTTTTTGGTCCAAATATATAGGGAATCGAAGTGGCCTTCTCTCCATGAACACGTGCTATTGTGCAAAGGGGAAAGGGCGGCCACACCAGTGTCCACACGCAGGGTCAGAGCAGGGTCGCTGCTTCCTGGGGACTAGTGGGCATGGGCACGGTGTTTAAGTCCAATATCATGCCACCATGAAGGGATGAGCAAGCGGCCACTCCCCCAGAGGGTGCGGGAGGAGAACCCAACCCAGGCCGTCCATACTCACGGGAATGGCGGTATTGAATCTGAGCTTTGTGTGCCAGCCTCCCTCCCGTCAATGTATAGGGACCTCTCCTCCCTCTGAGGGCCTCAGCGCCTTCCAGGCTATGGACTGCCATGCTTTAGTCCACCAGACACCTCTAACTAACTGGTTTCACCTCTAAGTAGCGTGTCTTGACCATCACTTACGAACATGTGTACACACTGGCCCACTAACTCCCTTAGCATAGATTCCTAGAGGTAGAATGACCGGATCTTTTAGACAGTAACGCCAGCTGCCCATCGCCCTCCAGACGGGCTCTTCCAGCCTGTGTCTCACTCACTCTCTTGGTTAGCGCCTCCCTCCTCCCCTGGCCTGGATCAGGGGTACAAAGGGAGGTGCCACGTCTGCCCTCTGCCCCTCACCCTCCAACACGCCCCAAGCTGCATTTGTTTGGAAACCGGTGTTGGAACTGTGCTGTCTTAATTTTTCAACTGGTTGTAACTGTGGTAGTTTGAAATGATGGGTCATCCTGGACCCAGGGTCAGGGGGCAAAAGGAGACCATCGGTGTGTGGGGGAAACACCCACTCTGTGGTCCCCCTTCCCCGTACTGCACAGCCCCTCCTCCGCCCAACTGTTCCCCATCTCCCTCCCTTTGCAGGTGGAACAGATCCTGGCGGAGTTCCAGCTGCAGGAGGAGGACCTGAAGAAGGTGATGAGGCGGATGCAGGAGGAGATGGACCGAGGCCTGAGGCTGGAGACCCACGAGGAGGCCAGTGTGAAGATGCTGCCCACCTACGTGCGCTCCACCCCGGAAGGCTCAGGTACCGCAGTCCGGGGCGGGGCGGGGATGGGGCTCACATGGGAGCCAGCAGGTCCTCATCCAGAGGCAGCTCTCCCCTGGCCCCAGCAGGGAGAAGTGCCCCAGCCCCTTCCTAACCGCCCTGACTGTCCCCAGCAGCCCCGAGTCAGCTCCCCAACATGCTGTGCCCCAGACACCAGCCAGTTCTCACCCTCTGCTCCGCTGGCCCAGCCCTGGGGCCGTCAGGCTCACTCTGGCCTCGGGACACTGGCTTTGTTCATCTCACAATGAGACACTGGTTTCCCACAGTCATTTGGGGGACTCCCAGCCCAATCCTGAGTCTGGGCCATTTTCCTCGGTCTTCAGGTGGGCCCTGGGCTGGGGGCGACTTCAGCCCAAGGCAGGGGATTCTTGCTGACTTCCCCACTTCACCTTTGACCCTTGCCACAGTTTATCCTGGGGTTCCCCAGATGTCTGGCATCAGGGGCCCCTTGTCCAGCTCTCTGGTCCCCCCACCATGCCTTCCCCTCCTCCTCTCCCAGTCTTGGGGGCTCCTGCCAGGCGGTGCCCATGAGACTGATGTGCTTCTCTCTGTGGCTGCAGAAGTCGGGGACTTCCTCTCCCTGGACCTGGGCGGCACCAACTTCAGGGTGATGCTTGTGAAGGTGGGGGAAGGGGAGGAGGGACAGTGGAGTGTGAAAACCAAGCACCAGATGTACTCCATCCCCGAGGACGCCATGACGGGCACTGCTGAGATGGTGAGCAGCTCGGGCTAGGGCTGGGGGGCCAGGGACCTCGGTCAGGACCACCCAGGATCTCGGAGCTTGGCTAGTCCTGGCGGGAGGGCCCAGCTGTCCACCAGGGGCGGGCGGAGCTGTGGGCCCAGCCTCAGGGGACCCTGCTGCAGGAGGAGGAGGGAGCTGAGAGGCTTAGGTGGACGGCCACTGGGTGTGGCCCCGGAAGGTCGCACCCCTGCCCAGTTTCCCAGAAGGATCTGGAACAAGGCAGGGCAGCCAAGAGAACACGCTGCTCCAACAGGCTCGCAGCCCATCATTCTATCTCCACCCCACGTGTCGCCCTCACCCTCCACCAGCATGGATGCCAAGTGGCATGACTGCAATGATAATATCTGACCACGGGGAGGACTCAGGAAGGACCACAGAAGTAGAATGAGCCCTGGGCGGAGGTGGGGAGCAGCCAGAGCCAATCCCCGCGAGGGGCAGGGTTTCAAGGTAGGAGGCCAGTGGCTGCCTGGTCCTCGCCACACCCCCGCGTGCCGTGGGTCTGGGCGTGGAGCAACGCTGGCGCCCATCAGGGAGCTTAGTCAATCAGCAGGGCACTCTGTAACGCCCAGGTCTGTGGATAGGCCAGTGTGAATGGGGCGGCAGCTGGTCCTCGCAGGGCCAGGGGTGGGGCGGCCAGAACACTTGGAGGCAACAAAGAATACTCTATGGAGTCAGAAATCGTAGTTATCGCCAGGGATGCGCCTCTGTCCAAAGCCTGAGACTGGAGTCCACTGGGTCCAGCTGGGAGGGCCAGGCTAACAGAGCACAGCTGGGCTAGGGACCAACCCCGTCGTCCTGGCGTTGCCCTGTCCCGAGGGCTGCTGCCAGGGGGACTCTGGCATGGGGCGGGGCTCAGGGCCTGAGTCCCGACAAGCAGCGGTGATGAGGAGGTGGGGACTGAGGGTAGGCCCGGAGGCCACGCTTCCCTGGGGCCCTATGGCTCAGCAAGGGCTGAGGAGCACCTTGGCAGGAGGCTCGCCTCTGCAGCTGATGGCCACCTCGGTGTGCATCTTCCAGCTCTTTGACTACATCTCTGAGTGCATCTCCGACTTCCTGGACAAGCATCAGATGAAGCACAAGAAGCTGCCCTTGGGCTTCACCTTCTCCTTTCCTGTGAGGCACGAAGACATCGACAAGGTGGGACCAGGTGTAGAGTGGGTGGGGGGAGGTGGACGGATGGATGGACAGACACCCCAGAGAAAGGCACCCATGAACTCTGCCCTGTGCTGCCTTCAAATGCAGCTCCCATTGTTGGGAAAGAGCCTTGGATTCAAACTGGCTCCATCTCTTACCTCTCGTGAGACTCTGGGAAATGATCGCATTAGCTGATTCTTAGTATTTGCCTCCCACAACCCTATGAGGCGTGCCTATCACCCCCACTACAGGTTAGGAAACTGAGGTGTAGCAACTTGCCCATGGTGGGAAGTGGCAGTGCTGCGGCTCAAACTCAGGCAAACAGGCTCCAACACACCTGTGTGTCATCTCTATGCTGTACTGCTGCCTGTGGCAGAGGTGGCAGTGTGCCGGGGCTGAGGGTCTACCCTGCCTTCCAGCTGGCAAGTTAGCCTGTCACAGTTACACACACACACACGTACATGTAAATTACACACACACACGCCAGTTATACATGCTCACATAGACATGTGTAAATTATACGTATGTATGCACATAAATTATACATGTGAATTGTACACATGTACACATAAATGTACACACTGCACATTTAAATTATACACATGCATGCACTCATGTCGATTATACATTCATATAAACACATAAATTGTACATGCATATTTTTATGCATACATAAATTATACATACATATATATACACAGGCCAGTTATATATTCATATATATCTACACATGCCAGTCATACATACATATATACATGTAAATCATACATATCAAGTATACATACATATAAACGTGTAAATTACACATGCATGTTTACACGTGTCAAGTATACGTGCTTGCATATATGCACATGTCAATCATACATATATTCACAGGTCAACGATACATACACACCTACACACATTGAATATACATACATATGTACATGTGTGTGTAAATGATCCAAACATACGCACAGTTATACATAACACACAGGCCCTCTGGGTCAGAGAGGAAGCCAGGTCAGTACTCCTGGCAGAAGCAGTAGCAGGAGCTGCATCTCACAGTGCTTTTCCAAGCCCCAGTCCCCGCTGGGCACTGAGGGCCAGGTGGGACCTTCGCACGCAGCGGGTGCGCACAGGAGAGGAGCCCCACTCTCATACTGGCTGCACCCCTCTGGACCTCATCGTCACTCTGGGATGGCGACTCTGGGCTTAACTACACAAGCATTCTTAAATCGGCTGGGACCCAGCCCTGCAGAAATATGAGATACTGGTAGAAAATTATCTCCATCACTTCTTGAACTTATATGGCTGCTTTGAGCCTCAGTTTCCTCAGCTTTAAAGTGGGTGCACAGGGACTTCCCTGGTGGTCCAGTGGCTAAGACTCTGCGCTCCCAGTGCAGGGGGCCCGGGTTCAATCCCTGGTCAGGGAACTAGATCCCACGTGCCACAACTAAGAGTTCGCATGCCGCAACGAAGATTCCGCGTGCTGCAACCAAGACCTGGTGCAGCCGGATAAATAAATAAAAATAAATTAATTAATTTAAAAGAAAGGGTAATTATAAAGTGGGTACACATCCCTGTGGTCCGAGTTAGCTCCCGTCCCTTCACGCCTGCCCCCAGCATCCAGCAGCCACCGAGGCCCTCCTCTCCCCCCAGGGCATCCTTCTCAACTGGACCAAGGGCTTCAAGGCCTCAGGAGCAGAAGGGAACAACATCGTGGGGCTCCTGCGAGATGCCATCAAACGGAGAGGGGTGAGTAGCACCTGCACCTGCCCCTGCCCTGGGCCCCCTCCCCCTCACCACCCCCTGCCGGGAAGCCAGGGAGGGCCTTCTGGGCATCCCCCCAGGAAGGGGTCTCTGTCTTCTGCGCCTGGCTGGACTGGCCTGGAGCAGGCTGAGACCCCCCCGCCGCCCAGCCCCATCACCACTGCCTCTGTGCCTCTTGGCAGGACTTTGAGATGGACGTGGTGGCGATGGTGAATGACACTGTGGCCACGATGATCTCCTGCTACTACGAAGACCGCCGGTGTGAGGTTGGCATGATTGTGGGTAAGGATGCGCTCCCTGCCTGACCCAGGGGCCTGGGCCACCACCAAAGATGGGGCCGAGGCTTCCCGTCTTCAGCAGGCTGCACATGGCTTCTGTGCCAGTCATGGACCCCAGAGGTGCTGGAGCCCAGGGTGGTCTTAGGGAGCAGCAGGGGTGTCCCGAAAGACAGTATACCAATGTATATTGGTATTGGGTGTACCAATAAACAGGTGCTGTTTATTGGTAGGAAGCATTTCAACACTCACAAGTCACTGCCTCAGATGGTGTACCAGCTGCACGTCTACCTGGCCCATCAGGATTTAATTAAATCACCTTATCTGGTAAGTTGACCGACCTGGACAGATTTGTCCAAGTGGAAGAGGATAAACCAGAGTGGTGTCATCCCTCCCTGGACAGTCTTACCACACCCCAGGGCAGCCGTCTGCCCTGCCCGAAGTGGAGGCAGGTACCAGGAAAGGAGGCAGCACTGGCCCCAGTGGCCCTTTCCCACCAACCGAGGGCCTTTCCCAGAAGTTCCCAAGGCTTTACAATGAGTGTTTACTGAGGAGTGTTTACTGGACATACAGGCGAGCGGGTATTTCCCTGGACTCTCTGGGCCCTGGTTCCCAGAAAGTCAGCATTAAATTTGTTTACTTCCACGGCCTCTTCAGGGCCAGCCCTGAGGGTTTCTGTGTTCTTAGGACCCATCTCCAATTGCATGAACATGTTCTAAGGGGCGGGCCTGCTCTCTGCCTCTCCTCTAGTTTCTCACATCTCCTCCTTCCATTCTCACCTTTCGGATGGAAAGTTCTTTTTTTTTTTTTTTTTAACATCTTTATTGGAGTATAATTGCTTTACAATGGTGTGTTAGTTTCTGCTTTATAACAAAGTGAATCAGTTATACATATACATATGTTCCCATATCTCTTCCCTCTTGCGTCTCCCTCCTTCCCACCCTCCCTATCCCACCCCTCTAGGTGGTCACAAAGCACCGAGCTGATCTCCCTGTGCTATGCAGCTGCTTCCCACTAGCTATCTATTTTACATTTGGTAGTGTCTATATGTCCATGCCACTCTCTCACTTTGTCACAGCTTACCCTTCCCCCTCCCCATATCCTCAAGTCCGTTCTCTAGTAAGTCTGCACCTTTATTCCTGTCTTGCCCCTAGGTTCTTCATCACCTTTTTTTTTTTTTTCTTAGATTCCATATATATGTGTTAGCATACTGTATTTGTTTTTCTCTTTCTGACTTACTTCACTCTGTATGACAGACTCTAGGTCCATCCACCTCACTACAAACAACTCAATTTCGTTTCTTTTTATGGCTGAGTAATATTCCATTGTATATATGTGCCACATCTTCTTTATCCATTCATCTGTTGATGGACACTTAGGTTGCTTCCATGTCCTGGCTATTGTAAATAGAGCTGCAATGAACATTTTGGTACATGACTCTTTTTGAATTATGGTTTTCTCAGGGTATATGCCCAGTAGTGGGATTGCTGGGTCGTATGGTAGTTCTATTTTTAGTTTTTTAAGGAACCTCCATACTGTTCTCCATAGTGGCTGTATCCATTTACATTCCCACCAACAGTGCAAGAGTGTTCCCTTTTCTCCACACCCTCTCCAGCATTTATTGTTTGTAGATTTTTTGATGATGGCCATTCTGACCGGTGTGAGATGATACCTCATTGTAGTTTTGATTTGCATTTCTCTAATGATTAATGATGTTGAGCATTCTTTCATGTGTTTGTTGGCAATCTGTATATCTTCTTTGGAGAAATGTCTATTTAGGTCTTCTGCCCATTTTTGGATTGGGTTGTTTGTTTTTTTGATATTGAGCTGCATGAGCTGCTTGTAAATTTTAGAGATTAATCCTTTGTCAGTTGCTTCATTTGCAAATATTTTCTCCCATTCTGAGGGTTGTCTTTTGGTCTTGTTTATGGTTTCCTTTGCTGTGCAAAAGCTTTTAAGTTTCATTAGGTCTCATTTGTTTATTTTTGTTTTTATTTCCATTTCTCTAGGAGGTGGGTCAAAAGGATCTTGCTGTGATTTATGTCATAGAGTGTTCTGCCTATGTTTTCCTCTAAGAGTTTGATAGGAAAGTTCTTTAAGTCCACACCTAAACAGGAGCTCCAGGGGCCCTGGCAGTGCTCCCCTGGCTCTCTCCGGTTCCCCAAGACACCACCACCTGGGCTCTACAGCCGCTTGCCTCGGGCTCGCCCCATCTGGAGCAGAGATGGCAGAGTGGCACGTGGTCGCATCTGCCCTGATGTGCTTAGAAACATGTTTATGATAATTACCAAGAGCTAAACATTGGGAGAAACCACATCAAAGTCTGGATTTCTTTGTTTTTTCCCCACAAAAACTTGGAAGGCCTGGCATCACTGGGCCCGAATTCCAGGCAGCTCCACTGCTGGTGTGAGGTTGGCATGACTGAGTTGCTGTCCCTGATGGCTTGAGGGGTGTGCAGTCACGTTCAGATTGAAGCTCTGCTGTCACCATTTTGAAACTCTCAGTTTATGAACAAAGGACCCCATGTTTTCACTTTGCATGGGACCCTACAAATTACAAATTCCTTAGCCAGGCCCGCCTGCAGTGGCCCGTGTGCTGCTCCCAAGGGCCCACACTGTGACGTACTCACCTCTGGGTGCCCGCCTCCTCCCCACAACAGATCCTGGGACAGAGAAGCTCAAACACATGCTTAGAAAGTGCCAGAACACAAGGGTGGCGCATAGACAAGACAAAATCATAACATCCCATACCCATCTCGAATTGGCAAAGCACTCTGACACATGTTCTTTCCCTCACTTCTCTCAACTACCCAGGTAATAGGAGGAGTAGGTGTTACCAACCCCTCTTGGGGAAGAGGAACTGCCCAGGGAGTTGGGCTTATCTACCTGAGGTCACACAGCAAACCCAGGTCTTCCAGCTCTTGGGAGAGCTGGTTTCCTTTGCTCCAGGGGATGTAGGGAGTGCTGGGGGTGGAGGGCTCAAGGAAGCTGGGAAGACAGGGCCACAAGGGGCTTCCTGCCGGGGGGATGCACCCAGCCGAATCTTCATTGCGGCCTGCATGACACCCATGCCTCCAGGGGACATCCCAGGAAGCGCAGCGCCAGGTGGGGCCTGACGCTGCGGCCTCTCGCAGGCACGGGCTGCAACGCCTGCTACATGGAGGAGATGCAGAACGTGGAGCTGGTGGAAGGGGACGAGGGCCGCATGTGTGTCAACACCGAGTGGGGTGCCTTCGGGGACTCGGGCGAGCTGGACGAGTTCCTGCTGGAGTACGACCGTGTGGTGGACGAGAACTCCCTGAACCCCGGCCAGCAGCTGTAAGGACCGCCCCTCCCCCTCCCCCCACGCCGGCCCCGCCCCGCTCTGGCGGCAGATGGGGCCTGCCCGCAGATAATGGGCTTGTTTTTAAACAGCTCTGGGGAAAAGCAAACTGACAATCCCTTCGTAAGCTGGCTCTTCTCTTCCTTCAGCTCGTACGCGTGTGCCCCTCTGTGAACCGGGAACAGTGAGAGATGCCAAGGATTAGTCTTTAAAAAGAGGGTCTATGGGGACTTACCTTGCGGCCCAGTGGTTAAGACTCCGCGCTTCTACTGCAGGGGGCGTGGGTTCCATCCCTGGTCGGATCCCACATGCCGCGCAGCGTGGCCAAACTAAGATTACAAAAAAAAAAAAAAAAGAGGGTCTGTGGATAGATGAGCGGGAACCTCCTCGCTTCCGACAGGTGACCCCTGGCACAGGAAGGCTCTGAGACGCCCCCCAGCAACGTTAACTGGGTTTAGCCCAGAGTTCCCCAAAGTACAGCTCTGAACACGTTCACAGAATGAATCATAGTATTTGGGGGGATGCTGCGGGTTCGCGGACAGCTGGAGAGCCAGAGCTTGTCCTGAGTCAGGGCTCTCCTTTATCAGCCGCCTTCTGCGGCGCACCAGGCACGTGCTAATTCTTTCATGAGCTTCCTCTCGGGCTCTCATAAGCCTCTACTAGGTCGGTAGTATTCAATGTACTACAAGATGAAAATACGGAGGTTTACAGACTCTAGCGCCACCGGGCCAACTCCGTGGATTCCAGGAGCGCAGGGACCTAGGAGCCCTAGCCAGTGAGCAGAGGCCCGCCCCAGGCTGGTCACTAGCCGCTCTAAGCCTGAGCTTCCCCAACTGACACTGGGTGATGAGAACAGCACTCGTCCCACAGCTGTGGGAAAACCCAAGTGGGCTCAGCGCAGGGTCCTTCCTGAGGATGGTCTCAGAGGGACTGAACCGAGGCCCCACAGTAGAGCGTTCTCCCAAGGCCCCAAAGCTCCTGTTGATAAATGCGGGAACGGGCATGAACCCGGTTTTGCCAAGGCGGGGGGTGGTCACAGCGTCCCACATGGCCTCCTCGTGGCCGTGACTGGGGGGGGGGGGGTGGCTGGCCTCTGCCTGCTCGTGGAGACCTCCCTGCTGGGGATGACCCGGCTGCTCTCTGTCCAGGTACGAGAAGCTCATCGGAGGCAAGTACATGGGCGAGCTGGTCCGGCTCGTGCTGCTGAAGCTTGTGGACGAGAACCTGCTCTTCCACGGGGAGGCCTCGGAGAAGCTACGCACGCGCGGCGCCTTCGAGACACGCTTCGTGTCGCAGGTGGAGAGGTGCGCGGGGGCGAGGGGTGGGGTACAGTTGTGGCGTGCGCGGGGAGGGGTCCTGGACCCGGACCCACGGGGCGTGGGGGCGAGGCCCGGGCGGGGCTCAGAGGGCAGGGGCGAGACCCTGGTGAGGTCAGGGGACCGGACTCAGGGGGCAGGAGCCCAGGACCGGATAAGATTCTGGGGTGGGGCAACGGCGGCGGGAGTAGCCTTCAGCCCCCAGGGGAACCCGCCGTCGGGCAGCTGACGGAGACCAGGCGTCCTCTCTGTGCTTCCCCACCCGCTGTGGACCTCGTCTCACTTCATCCACACAACAGCCCCGAGGCACGGCAGTGTCACCCACGTTAGGGCGGAAACCCTGGGTTTAGAGAGAGGAGTAATGACCAGATTACTGCTGGTCCCTGGCGGAGCCAGACCCGCTCCGCTCGGAAGCCCGAGCCCCAAAAGCACTTTGCGTGGGAGAGGTGGGCAGGGGGAGGAGAAGAGGCCGCCGCTGTGGGGATCGGGCTGGTCTGGGACCAAGCGACCCTCCCGCGACGCCCTCCTGTCCCCGCCCCGCAGTGACTCGGGCGACCGCAAGCAGATCTACAACATCCTGAGCACGCTGGGGCTGAGGCCGTCGGCCACCGACTGCGACATCGTGCGCCGCGCATGCGAGAGCGTGTCCACCCGCGCCGCGCGCATGTGCTCCGCGGGGCTGGCGGGCGTCATCAACCGCATGCGCGAGAGCCGCAGCGAGGACGTGATGCGCATCACCGTGGGCGTGGACGGCTCAGTGTACAAGCTGCACCCCAGGTGGGCCCGCTCGGCCGTCTGCACCTCCCCACCGGGTCCAGCCTCCCTCTTGTGAGTTCGCCTCCTAAGGGCAGAGCCCGGGCATCGGTCTCCATCTATGATATGCAGGCCGAAACGGATGCTCTCCGAGGTCCCAAGGATTCTTAATCTCCTCGCTCCCCCTAAGCCCACAGACTCAGGGGAAGGTTCCCCTTGGCTTACCCCCTGCCCTGCCTTCAGCGCGTTAACTAACCGCAGTCCCGCTTGCCCCCTGCTCAGCTTCAAGGAGCGGTTCCACGCCAGCGTGCGCAGGCTGACGCCCAGCTGTGAAATCACCTTCATCGAGTCGGAGGAGGGCAGCGGCCGGGGTGCCGCCTTGATCTCCGCGGTGGCCTGTAAGAAGGCCTGCATGCTGGGCCAGTGAGAATAAAGGCTGCAAGGCAAGGAGGAGACTGTGGCCGCTACTAGACCTGGGCTCCAGGGGACACACTCCCTACAGGTCCCCCCAACCTGGTCCAGTCAAGAGGCTTCTCCTTGTAAGGACCTTGGATGCCTCCCGTCCCCGCTGTCACCCCAGGAGATGGGGAGAGCTTCTCTGGGGATGCGGTGAGGCCCTGGGCAGGCCTCTTCTCTCAGGGTCAGTTGGTAGGATAGCCCCAGGGCCCTGACTGGGTTGGGGGCTGAGATGAACAGGAATGGAGAACCCCCAAAGTACCTCGCCTTTCTTGCTGCAATCAAGGGCCCAGAAGGGAGTTATTAACTCAGGATTTTGTTGCATTTCTGCACTGCTTGCCTCTTGGAGCTTTCAGCCTGGCTCAGCCCTGGCTCTGGGAAGGGGGTGCCCTCTGGACCCTACTATGGCCTGGTTTCCCTGGGAACCCAACCCACCTGGGGAGGCAGCCCTCATGACCTGGCCAGACCTAGACCTGGGTTCCATAGGGGGCCCCGGGGAGCTGCTGATCACCCAGGCCTGGGAAATGGAAGGGACCAGCTCCATGTTGGAGGCTGTGGGTACCCCGAGGCCTGGAGATGGCAGCCTTTTCCCTCCCATCCTGCCATCCCTGAGTGGTTTCTGGTTCTGGGATGGACCCTCACAGGAAGTGCAAGAGACAGAGTCCCCAAAGCCCCTGCCCAGAGGGGCCCGGGAAGAGGAGGAGTCCCCCTACCCACAGACGGGCCTGGGAGCATCTCCGGGATCGAGTCCTCGGCTCCCACGGCGCTGGGCACTCAGAAACCCCAGCAGCACTCAGCACACCCCCAAGGGACAACCCAGGCCTCTTTCTTCTCACCAGACCTCCATGTACCACACCAACCTCTCCATGCCCAACCTGGGACTGTGTGGGTTTTTTTAATTAAAAGTTTTAAAAGTTTAGAACATGACCTTGTCCACCGTTCTTTGATCTCTGTGTATAAGACTGTGGGACAATAAACATATAGACGTGCTCACATGTACACAGACACTCTGCAGGCCTAGGCGTGTTTTGGAATTTTCCATCCTCTCCACAGAGCTATGCCGGGGAGTGTGAAGAGTGACAGACCAGGCCTTAGGAACAGGAATGGGGTGGCGTGGCGGGGTGTGGTCAGAGGTCCTGGACTTGCCCAGGCCTCTGCCCACCAGCCTGTGGGATGCGGGGTGTGGTTCTGAGGTCTCCAAGAGCTCCAAGGCAGTGTCTGGGAAGGAGTGGGGTTGCTCTGGGAAGGGGGATGGCTGGTTCTTGGGACTGGTCCTGCTGCAGGTCGGTCTCAACAGGAGATCCCTTGGAGCCACTTGGGTTGTGACAGTGACTGCAGTGGGAGGCCAGGATTACAAGAAGTCACATGATTTCTGTGGTCCTTCCAATTTGGTCCTGAATGAAATGCCTATTTCAGGTTAGCCAAGCCTAAGGCCTAAGACCAGTTACTTATGAACACGTATTTGTAAGATTTTAACATACACGCACTTTTTTTTCAGGTTTTTGGATGTTATCATCTTTTTTTAATTTAATTTTTATTTTATATTGGACGATAGTTGATTTACAATGTTGTGTTAGTTTCAGGTGTACAGCAAAGTGATTCAGTTATACATATATATATATCCATTCTTTTTCAGATTCTTTTCCCATATAGGTTATTACAGAGTATTGAGTAGAGTTCCTTGTGCCATACAGTAGGTCCTTGTTGATTATCTATTTTGTATATAGTAGTGTGTATTCCACTCACTTTTCAATGAGAGAAACTATCCAGCAAATCTGCAATAACTGTGTTGTTTTTTTCAGAACTTAACCCAAAGTTGTGATTTTGAGTTGTCACATCCTCCTTGAGATGCTCTCTCGTTTTCTGGTATGCCTCATGTGGAATTACTTCTGATCTCTTTAGTTCTCTCGAGTCTAAATTATGCATCAGAAGTTTGTGTGAGCATCTGATGACTTCATTATCAGTAGTAATGTACTCGTGTTCCACCATTCAGCTACAGTGTTTGATCTCATTTTACCATAAATTATTTCCTAGTTGTCCTTCATGTTATGGTTCAGGGCATTGTATTGTTTTTTTTTACAATTCTCTATGGAGGTAGCTTGTATAGCCTATGAATTTCGTTTCAGGAGAGTAAAAGGGGTGTTATAAAATACTTACTTGCTATACAAAAGGGACGTTGGGGCTGTTGGATGAGAACCCTGCCCTCCCAGCTGGCCTCCCTGCATTCCTCACCCTGGTGGGCCATCTCCTGTTCCGGGTTCAGGGAGCCCCTGTCTGCCCCGGGCCCGCAAGGAGCCTCGAGGCTGCTGCGCTGGCACAGCGGACGGAGCCCGGGCCCCTCACTCTGCGGTTGAACCCCGCAAGAAGGGCTCGTGACCCACTTTCATGGGGATCCCAGGGGATGCTTGGGGTCCAGGCAGTGCTTCGTGCTCCAAAAGCATCACATGGAGGCTCTGTTTGGGGTCACAGCCAGCTCAGGGCTGCCTTCTGCCCCTCGGTCAGAGGGGCCAGAGGCCAGGGCCAAGCATCTTCACCAAAACCTCTGGGAATCCCCAGGGGTCTCAGGCCAGAGACCATCCTCAGAACCACCAACTGCCCTCCCAAGCCCAGTGGGGGCCCCGGGCCAGCCCCCCGCACCGCTGCTGTCCTCTTGGCCTGAGCGGGTTCTGGGCTGGAACTGCAGGAAGGACGGTCAGGTGGGGGTTACAGGGGCCCCCTCGTTCAGCATGAGAGTGGTGAGAGTTGCGACTCTGCTCTCAGGAGGCGTTTCACCCGCTGCTGTCAGGGTGGGTAGACACCCGGATGTCACAGGTTGGGGGGGCCTGAAGGTCGCCAGGAACGTGGCTGGAATCTGCTCGGGGGCCCTGTCCTCCCCCAGCCCAGGCAGAGGCTGCCAAGTTTGGGCCTATCCTCTCCTCCTGTCCTTATTTGGTGCGCTCCAGGTGATAAGGCTGAGACATAAAGGGGGCTGTGGGCCCCTCGCAGCAACTAGGCTGCTGCAGAGAGAGACGATGGTGAGTGCCAGGTGGGGGGGGCTGAAGGCCAGCGGCCCCCCAGGTGCTGTCCTTTGGGCTGGGGGAGCGGAGCCAGTGACTTCTGTGCCTGTGTTGGGCCCGGAGAGACGGTCTCCAGGGCCAGGAAGAGGACCCTGACCCGGGCTCTCCTGGGAACGCTCTGGGGAGGTCCGTGGCAGGGAGTCCTTGGGGAGCTGGGGAGAGGACCCCTCCGCACCCACTGTGTTGCAGGCCAGCAGGAAGGCGGGGACCCGGGGCAAGGCTGCGGCCACCAAGCAGGCCCAGCGAGGCTCTTCCAACGTCTTTTCCATGTTTGAGCAAGCCCAGATCCAGGAGTTCAAGGAAGTGAGTGCCCTACCCCCAACAGCCTGGGACCCGTCTGGACACTCTGCCCCCAGTACACCCCTCTTCTCTGTAGGTCAGTGGTCCTGGCCCCTGTCCTTGCTCCTCCCACCACCCAGGATGCCCCCACCTCCCGCCTCCCCTGGGTGGGGACTGTTCCCACCTGGAGACTGTGGCCCGCACCTCACAGGCCTTCAGCTGCATCGACCAGAATCGTGACGGCATCATCTGCAAGTCGGACCTTCGAGAGACCTACTCCCAGCTGGGTGAGGGCGCCCACCTCCCACCCGGCCCTGCCCTGCTCGCACCAGGGTCCCGGCTCAGAGCTGCTGGGCTGGGGGGAGCCCGCTGAGAGGGGATGGGCAGGCTCTCAACAGGCAGTGCCCGGCCTGTATTCTTCTCACCCTCCCCCCTCCTCTCACACCCCTCCCCCATCACACCCCCTCCCCCATCACACTTTCCTTCCGCTTCACCTCCCCCACCCAGAGCTGCCTCTCACTCTCTACCCTGGGAAGGAGGGAGGGGCAGCCCAGGCCCTACTCAGGGACACTCAAGGTCCCTGTGTCCATTTCACGTCCCGCCCCACCAGGGAAGGTGAATGTTCCAGAAGAGGAGCTAGATGCCATGCTGCAGGAAGGGAAGGGGCCCATCAACTTCACTGTCTTCCTCACACTATTTGGAGAGAAGCTCAACGGTGAGCCTGGGGCAGCTCTGGATCGCCCTGGCCAGGCAGCGAGCTTGAACCCCACCTGGACCCTGCCTGGACCTGGCCTGAATCCCACCCAGACCCCTCCCATGCCGTACCTGGCCCTGCCCACCCAGAGGCTGTAGGGCCCACCTCTGCATTCCAGACCCGTGAGCACTGATCAGCCCGAGTCTCGGGGTTGGGAAATACGCCCTCAGCTCCCAGTCCTGGTCTCCCTGCCAGGCTCACCCACCTCAGAAGGACAGCCGGTCCTGGCGCCTCTGAGCCCCGAGGGGCACTTCCTGTCGGAACAGCCTCTCGCTTCTCTGGGACTGGAGGACTCCCCCTGCACCCTGGGTTCCTCCCGGGTGGGACCGGGACGATGGCCGTGTGGCTGCTTAGCTGGCCCCCTCGGCCTCCCAGGGACAGACCCCGAGGAAGCCATCCTGAGCGCCTTCCGCCTGTTTGATCCCAGCGGCAAGGGCGTGGTGAACAGGGACGAGTAAGTGGGAGCAGCGGGGCGAGTGCCGGGGGGCACCGTGTTGGACGGAAGCAGGGAGGGCGGAGGGTCCCCTTGTGAGGGTGGCCACCTGTACCTTGGGGACCTCTCTGCTCTTGGGGGGGGGTGGCCACCTGGGCCAGGGGAGCCTCCATTTTCCCCTCCCGGATCGGCCGCCCCTGCCAGGCCCTCCCCACTGCTCCTCACCTCCTCCAGGTTCAAGCAGCTTCTCCTGACCCAGGCAGACAAGTTCTCTCTGGCCGAGGTGAAGACTCCGGCTCCTTCAACACCCCTCCAGGCCCCTTCGCAGGGCCCCCACCCCGCAGGGCCCTGGGGAGGTCTCGGTGACCCACTGCCCTCATGGGCTTAGAGCCCAGCTTTCCGGAGGAGGTGCCGTCTCTCTTGGGATCGGGAGGGTGAAGGACATGGAATCAGAAAGGGAGGAGGGTGCAGCCTGGGCGAGCTGTGTGTGCAGAGGCCTAGGCGTGGGAGTGCGGTGCACCTCAGGATCTGGAAGAGGTTTCCTACACTGGGAAGGGGGAGGGGGAGGGGAGGGGGGCTGGGCCCGTGGCCAGGGTGGGCCCTGTGACCCACGGCACCCTTCGCTCCTGCCCCAACCTCTGGCTGCAAAGGCTAAGGGGCAGCGTACAGCCCCAGGGGCGGGGCGAAGGGTCACAGGCCTCCCTCGGGTCACAGGCACCGGCCCCCAGGACGCCCTGGCTGGGCGGCGTCTGACCAGTGCCTTCCCAGGTGGAGCAGATGTTCGCCCTGACGCCTATGGACCTGGCCGGGAACATCGACTACAAGTCCCTGTGCTACATCATCACCCATGGGGACGAGAAGGAGGAGTGAGCCCGAGGCGCCAGCGGCTGGGACTCAGGGCCGGCCTGTGGGGACACCTCAATAAACGCTATTTCTGAATTAGACCCGCAGTGGTGGCCTGTCTCTGACAGATGGGGTGGGGCGCCACGGGGACCGCCGTAAGAACCAGCCCGGCCCTCACCGGCCCCCTCCGTTCACCCCACACCGTCCCGTGACATATGAACCGTGATGTGCCCGGCTTACAGATGAGGACGCTGAGGCCTGCAAGGGTGCCCAGGGCCACTCCTCTAGGAGAGGAAACCCAGAGCTTTATGCCCATCTCCACCAGGCCCGGATCGAGCCATGCGATGGGCCTCTGCCCAGCAAACATCTGCCAATGGCCCAGGGACTCTGCCCTCCTGGGACCCCATCTCTGCACACGGACTCAGGTGGGCCTCTCTGCACGCGCCTGTGATGTGCTGGGCCCTGTGTGAAAGGCATTGAGGGACCCATTTGAAAACACAGCAGGTGAGGTGCCTTGTCGCCAAAGGAGGGGCTGGAGTACACGCAGACTTCCAAAGGAAATACTCCGGAATTGGCCTCATGCCTCGGGGGGGGTGAAAGGACCAGGCTGCCAGAGAGAGGGAGAGGGTGTCTCTGGAGGGTATTGTCAGTGTCGCATTCCCCACCTCACCTACAGAAACCAGGAGCTGGGGGGCACCCAGCCTCATCCGGGGAATGGGAGGGGGAGCAGGGCAACCTCCAGAGCACCCACGGCAGGGAGGGGGAGGGAAGAGGCAGTGGGGAGAGCGAGCTTGAACCTGGGCAAGACCCAGAACACAGGAAATCCTTCTCTGGACAGGAACCGCGAACGCTGAGTAAGAGCTCTCTGCCTCCCCTCCTCCCCTCCCTCCAGGCCCTGCTGCAATCCCCCAGCTGGGGAGGTGGGAGGAGGTGAGGGAGAAAGGAGGAACTGACCACATTCCCTCCAGAAGGCAAGCAAGAGGAAAGGCATTTCACCCGAGAGGTGTTCAGTTTTGATGTTTACCTGGGACTTGGCAATTTTAATTACTACATTGAGCTTTGAGATTTAAAGTTGTCATGGCGCTTTCTATTACTTATTCGTGATCACAAACGTCATGGCACTGCCTGAGTTTTCATCCAGAGAGCAGGCAGCCTCCCCGACTCTGCCCCCTACCCCCCGCAGCATGCTTGCCGGGAAGATGGGTGAACAAGATCAAGCAGGTGTTGGGAATTCCCTGGCGGTCCAGTGTTTAGGACTTGGTGCTTTCACTGCTGGGGCCCGGGTTCAATCCTGGTCAGGGAACTAAGATCCTGCAAGCCTCACAGCACACCCACACACACTAACACAAAACAAAAACAAAGGTCAAGCATCAAGCAGGTGTTATGATTCTAGCTCATGAGTTCTGCTTGTTCAACAAACTGATTTCAAGAAGTAAGGGATGGGGCTTCTCTGGGGGCACAGTGGTTAAGAATCCACCTGCCAATGCAGGGGACACGGGTTCGAGCCCTGGTCCAGGAAGATCCCACATGCCACGGAGCAAGTAAGCCCATGCACCACAACTACTGAGCCTGAGCGCCACAGCTACTGAAGCCTGCACACCTAGAGCCCATGTTCCACAACAAGAGAGGCCACCACAATGAGAAGCCCGCACACCGCAAGGAAGAGTAGCCCCTGCTCGCCGCAACTCGAGAAAGCCCGCGCGCAGCAACAAAGACCCAATGCAGCCAAAAATAAATAATTAAAATAAAATAAACCATGATAACTGTAGAAAAATGACTGATAAAAAGCTCCAAATATTAAAAGAATAAAGTTTAAAAATTAATTAATTAAAAAAAAAGAAGTAAGGGATGATTTTATAATTCAAGCCTCTTCAAGGAAAAGTTGTGAAAGACTCTGAAACGGACCAAAAAGATCATGGGTGTGTGAACAAAGAACAAAAAGCGTCGTTCACCACCTAGTTCTACAAGTCACAGCCCACTGCAGTCGCCCACCATCCGGATGGAAGACAGGAGGAAGCATTCTGTGCTTTGGATAACCGGCCCTTAGATAGTTAGATGCATATCTCAGGAAGGATTCCAATAACCCCAGATTCCTGCATCTTCCCATACATTGAAAAGCACTAGAATCATTCACTTGAGATGTCTGTCCTTTGTGACTAGGAGTAATCTTTTACCAAGATGTACGCTTGACTACACGTATTTCCTGGCCAAAAAAATTGTATGTAAACTGGCTTCTCCCCTTCCTCTTCAGAGCAGTTCCTCGGAGCTCACGGAGCAGCTGTCTCTCAGGCTAGGGTCCTCCGTAAGACCCGCAGGAGGGCCTTGAGCCAGGGCCGGCCCGCTGTGCTGCTGAGTCCCTTGGGCTTTGAGTGGTGCAAGCAGAGATGGCTGTAAAGGCAAATGCAAATTAAAAATGAGAAAAAGTTAATACTCCCTGATGCAAAGAAAGTAAACACTCCTCCCCTTCCTTAGAGCATTTCCTTTAGAAAACTTGTAAGTTCTTTCCCTTCTTTTTGTGTGTGTGTGTGTGTGTGTGTGTGCGTGTAAATCTGTTTAAAAGCTAAATCAGCCTCTTGCCAGTTTGACAACGCTGGACCGTCTCCCAAGGACCTGGGGGCATCTCTCTGGAGAGAGGTTGCACCCCCCTCGCCCAGATGCCCTGGGCAGTAGGAGCCTGATTTCTATGGCCTGGCTTGCAAGCCTGCTTCCAGTTGTAAAGAGATGAGAAGTTTGCTTTTCCTCCGGATAAAGGCAGTTAGCAAACGCAGGCGGCCCCCTCAGCCCCAGTGGGGCAGGGCGGGTGGGCGGCGGGTGAGCTGGGTGACGGACAGTGCTGTCAGGCCTCTCACTCAGGACTGGTTTCTGTTTCTCTTGAAGACGAGAACAGATGGGTTGAACTGGCATGAAAGGGGTGAGACTACTTCCTGCTCTGCCATCTCTGTGACGAGCACAGAGTCCTGGCTTCGTGCTTATTCAGTAACGCATCTGTCTTCTTTCTTGTGACTTTGGTGGAGAGGTTTTCTGGGTTGGCAGGAGATTCTTTTTGAATTATCACCCCAGCTTTGCCTGAAGCTCCATCCCACCAGAGCCTCAGCCTCGCTGGAGGGGGTGGGGAGTGGGGGGATGGGAGGGTGGGGACAGAGTGGCCTCGCCGGGCTGGCCAGGTGTGCAGCGCATGGTCAGGGTGGGTCCAGGCCCCTGTTCGCTGTATTTTCTAATTTTATCCTGAGACTGTTCAGCCCCCAGCCCGGGCCCCAGTCCCTGCCCTGCCTCCACCCCATCTCAGAGGCAGGGCTCACATTCTTTCTTTAGCCATTTTGACACCACTGATAAAGTTAGAGACGGGCTCTTTTATCAGTTCTGCCCTGGCATGAGACATCTGCGATCCGTCTGCTTCTCCAGAAGATGTGGCCTGTCCAGAGAATTAGCCGACAGGGCCTGGTGGGCTGTCACTGTCCTCATAGCCCACCTCGCCCACCCTGTGGTCCAGGCCCTCTCCCAGCAGGCTGACTGAGAGGATCCGAGAGATCTCAGTGTCGGTGCTTTGCTCTGGCTTCACTGCAGCAAGGATGCAGTTACGCTGGAGAGACTAGTAAATAATAGGTCTACATACACTTGCCTCTTCTTTGCAGTGAGCCTTCTAGACTCTTCTGGTCTGAAAGGCCAGGAATGTGGAGATGCAGAGGGAGGCACCGTGCTGGGGGAGGCCTTCTCTGCGGCAAAGGAACAGGCCTGGGAGTCAGTGGGCCACACTCACCGTGTAGGTGAGTGACCTTGAACGACCCCTGCTCCCTCTCCGGGACTCGGTTTCCTTATCTGTGAAGGAGAGGCAGGTCTGGATGTGAACAGCACCTGATGCTTATTGAGCACTCCTGTACCAGGCACTGTGGAGGTACCTTCCAGGGCCACACGTGGCGGACTCCTCATTGCCAGCGTCTAGCCCCAGAGTAAAGTCTACACTTCTCAGCCTCCTTGCCGGTAGGTGTGACCCAGTGGGTATCAGTTTTGCCCTTAAGAGACAGATGTGTGCCCCTCTTTACCTCCCTTCCTGGCATACGATCCCCAGGGCTGTTGGGGGGGGCGTGAGCTGGGCCCAGCTGGGTCCCTGACACTTGGGGGCACCACACGACACCCAGACCTCCTGTCCACAAGAAGAGAAATAAAAGTCTATGTGATCGGGCTTCCCTGGTGGCGCAGAGGTTAAGAATCCGCCTGCCAATGCACGGGACGTGGGTTCGAGCCCTGGTCCGGGAAGATTCCACATGCCGCGGAGCAACTAAGCCCGTGCGCCACAACTACTGAGCCTGCGCTCTAGAGCCCACGAGCCACAACTACTGAGCCCACGTGCCATAACTACTGAAGCCCATGCGCCTAGAGCCCCTGCTCCGCAACAAGAGAAGCCACTGCAATAAGAAGCCCGTGCACCGCAATGAAGAGTATCCCCCGCTCACCGCAGCTAGAGAAAGCCCGCGCGCAGCAACGAAGACCCAACGCAGCCAAAAATAAATAAATAAAATAAATGTATAAAAAAAGAAAAAAAAACCTTCTGTGTGATCAAAGCCCTATTATTTGGAGTTTTTTTTATACTTATAGCAGAACCTAGTCCTAACCAACACAGCATGGCCATTATCCCCACCTCCCGACAGGGAAACTGAGGCACCGTATGGTTAAGCAAACTTTTTAGAGCCACACACAGCCTGGAAGTGGCACAGCCAAGTTTGAATCTGCTGTCGATCTTTGTGCGGACTGATCCCAGAGCAGAGCATGTGGCACTAAGGCTATAAGTCTGGGTCTTCCTCTCCAGGACAATAAACTGGCCACAGGTGGCCCCACAGAGCCCATGGACGGGCTGAGTCCTGACATGTGGAGGTCCCCAGGCCCCCCTCACACACCCAGGGGCTGAAAATGAAAACGTGAATTATTGATATATACCTCTTAACAGCACTCACCCACACCCTGCCAGCCTCTTCTGAGATCAGCCCAGAGTAAGACCCTTGCAACAGACACCAGTTTTAGTTCAGGACCACCAGGCATATCCACAGGGCAGGGGCCACTGCAGCACTTGATTTTGTTTTTCTGATTCACTGTGCAGCTGGAGGAATGTGCAGATGTCTTGGGGGTAGGCTGGTACCCCAGACAGTTAATGGGTGCTGTCTGCACAGGTGACCTGACAGTTTCCTAGCAGGAAGGAGGGGGGAGGGGAGGTGGTGAGGGCCTTGAAAGGGTGGCAAGCTGGAGGAGTTGTCATCTGTCTTGAGGTGACAGAGCCCCTGCCAGCCACAGCTCGTCTGCACACCACAGTGGGGCAATCACACCATAGCCAAGGCTTTCTGCGTGTCAAGGTCATGCAGAGCTGCTCCATCAGGAGGCCATGTCTGTTTCTCCACCCTGGAATCTGGGCTGGCCCATAGCTCGTTGGCCTCAAGCAGCCTGCGGTTCTGTCCTCACTTCCTTGGAACGGGAGGTCATTGTGCAAGGCAGAGCCCAGGATAAAGGTCACGTGAGAGAGACGCCTGGCCCTCAGCCATCCCACCCAAGGCTGGACTTGGAACCGAGACTGTTGGACCCCTAGCCGCTGTCAAATGGCCATGTCCAACCTCAGGCAGGAAGAGACAACGAGCTGTCGGGGCACCCACTGCACCACAAGAAACAGGAAATTGTTGCTTTAAGTCAGTAAGACTTGGGATGGTTTGTTTTACTGTCATAGATAAGAGGTACATCATCTTATCTATATCCTGAAGTAATGTCAAGGAGGAGGAAATTTTCCCCTCTCCCCTCTTGAGTTCTTGTGGCTGGACCAATAATAAAGTTGAACAAGACCAGTTAACAAGAGAAAAAGAAACACATTTTAATTCCTGCACATGGAGGTCTCATGGGAATGGGACCTAGGAAGCAGCCAAAGCAGGTATCTTTTATACTTTATAGACAAAGAAACCAATTTGGGAGGAGTTGACAGCACGAAGAAACTGAGGTTTTGAGGGCTCAATTGGGGAAGAATCTAAACAGAATTTGGGTTTGGGGTTGTAAATTTAAAAAGTCACAACATGTGTTCATACAGGCTTCTCGCCCGAATTTCCCATCTCTAGCAATAAGGGTGTCCTTCTCCCTCCAGGCGTAGGGAGCCCACCTTTCGCAAGAGAGATGATTTCCTGCTTTCAGGGAGACAGAAAGGAGGCTCAGGGTGTCCCTCCTGCATTGGTCATTTCTTAAGTAACTTTAATTCAAAATAATCGATATGCCATTGTGGCATATTCTGGGGGGGCCCACCCTGAGTCCCAACAGTAGCACTGCCAAAACTTTAAGAAAGATTAACTGACAATTGAGATTCTTTCCTTCATTTTGACCTTCGGTTACAGGAAACAAGGCCCACTCCAACTGGCTCCCGGCTCACTGGTACCCCAGGCACCCATGGTTTTTGGTTAGAGACTTACTGAGACCAGCTCCTCTGACGGAGGACACAGGGCATGGAGGTGCTCAGAGTGCACAGGCTGGAGGGAGCTGAGCCAGAAGGTGCTGGAACAGCTCTGGTGGTCCTCAGGGCTGTGCCCGCCCCCTCACAGATCCCACACGTGGCCTTCTGGCCTCCTTGGGCTTCAGGCCCCAGCACAGGTACCACCTCCCTAGGAAACCATCTCCCGACACAGGTCTGGGCCCAGCCCACCCTTAGGTCAGCCCAGCTTCCCGGCCTCAGCAACACAAGCTTAGAGACGTGCGTCATCCCATCCCCAGCACCAAGCCTGGCCCGTAGCAGGTGCTCGGGGAATGTCTCGTGAATGATTATCGCGATATTATGAATCTCCCGACTCCTGGAGCCTGAGCCCGGGAAGCTTTGTAGGTTCTGTGGGTCCGTGCGGTTTCTCTCCAGGCAGGCCTTCGGCCACAGGAGACAGCACGGAGGAAAGGGGCAGGAGCTGTGGCTGCGGGGGAAAGGGGGAGCTCTTCTCCCACTGTCCCCTCCAGCTCTGCCACCTGCTGCCCTTCAGTGCCCGTCTGCGTTACCCCAGGGGTCTGGAACAGCCTCTGACCTCCCACCTGCCAACTCGCCTTGGCCCTGCCCCTGCCCACAGGATGCTCTGCTGACGCGCAGAGCTACCCAGCTCCAAAATAGAGCCTTATCAACCCTGCCGGCCCTGCTCTGCCGTCAGCAACACCCCCACCATCCTCCCCCGGACCCGCTCCTTAACTCTCCACTTCCTCCTCCTCCCGCCCCTACAAGGCTGCCCTCCCCAGCGCCTCCCCAGGTGCCCTAGTCAGCCCAGCTCCAGCCTGATCCTCCTGCCCTCTCTGACTCCAGCTGCTGGCCTGACCTGACCCCCGAGACCCTCCCTGCAAATGTCCACAGCTTTCTGCTTCCAGAGTGCAAGGGGTTGTCTTGCAGTGGACAGGGGTCATTTTCCCAGCTCAGTGCTTGTCCGCTTTCTAATAGCACTGATTCCCATGGGGAATTACTTCTCTCAGAATGTGTGTGGCCCTGATGGGGGTAGTTCCTGGTAACCAACCCTACAGAGGCGAGGGGCTCAGACCTCATCTGCACAGCAGGCAGCAGGCCCTTGGGCCAGCCAGTTGGACTACCTTACCCAGACTGTTTCATGAGCGAGCAATCCAAGGGCAGAGGGAACCCTGGGGGCGGGCATCAGATCAGAGAACTCCAGACAGGAGATGACTGCTATGCTCCCAGCTTCATGGCCCTCCCGTGGTTCCCATCTGTTCCCAAACCCAGTCCTCCAACCTCCCACCAATGCTGTGTCTCCTTGATACTGATATCCAACTAATCAACTACCTTTGGGTTTTTTTTTTTTTTTTTTAATTTTATTTATTTATTTATTTGGCTGGGTGGGTCTTTGTTGCTGCGCGCAGGCTTTCTCTAGTTGTGGCGAGTGGGGGCTACTCTTTGTTGCAGTGCGCAGGCTTCTCACTTGTAGTGGCTTCTCTTTTTGCGGAGCATGGGCTCTAGGTGTACGGGCTTCAGTAGTTGTGGCACGTGGGCTCAGTAGTTGTGGCACGTGGGCTCAGTAGTTGTGGCTCGTGGGCTCTAGAGCGCAGGCTCAGTAGTTGTGGTGCACGGGCTTAGTTGCTCCATGGCATGTGGGATCTTCCCGCACCAGGGCTCGAACCTGTGTCCCCTGCATTGGCAGGCAGATTCTCAACCACTGCACCACCAGGGAAGCCCAGCAGGCGGATTCTTAACCACTGCGCCACCAGGGAAGTCCCCCTACCTTTGGTTTAAGTTGGCCACGACCATGTGATACACCTGACTTTCACTGAACTGCAGCTGGGTCTGCCCGACTTGGGGGCCCCGATGTCATTTCAGGCCTCAGTCCCCTGCAGGGTGTACCATCCCACATCCATGAGGGTGGCCACCATCTTGGTCTTATGCCCACTGTGCCTTGAGCCAGGTTTCTCATGACCAAAGAATGGCTGAAAGCATCCTGGCTTCCAGAGTCCCCCACCTCACCTCCCAGATTTCCCCGTCTGGGCCCTCTACCTCCAGGCTCACTAGTCCTGCTCCATTGGGCCTTCACCTTTGCTTTGGCTCTTCCTCTGCTCGCCCTACTCCACTGTGGCTCCTGGGCTGCCCTGGCCAGCGATGTGGCCCCATCCTATACACCCTGTCACGTGGCTCAGACATCAAACCAGCCTATCTCCTACTGTGGCCTGTTGTGTCCTCTAAGTGACACTCCTGTCTTTCTGGGGAAGCCAAGGGCCACCTAGTCTGCCAGGTGTGTATCCAGTTCTGCTCCCACTTCATACCACTCAAGTACAAAAATGTTTCAATACAATGGTGATAACTTTTCTTCATTTCATGTTAATTTCTTCATGTTTCTATGGAAGAAACAACTTTTTTTCAAGTATCGTTGTAAAGAAATTCAATCTTGCCCTTAGACCATATAGGAAATGGGGAATGTTCATACAGTGTTCAGAGAGTTACTGTTTTTGCTTGTTTGATTTCTGCACTGCCTACTTACACTGCTGAGACCTTTTGTGCATCCAAGGACACTACCCACAGAGTAAAAGGCAACCCAGGGAATGGGAGAAAATATTTGCAAATCACATATCTAATAAGGGATTCATATCTGGAATATATAAAGAACTCCTAAAACTCAACCTCCAAAACCCAACCCAATTTTTAAAAATGGGCAAAGCACTTGAATGAAAATGTCTTCAAAGATATACGAATGGCCAACGAGCACATGAAAAGATGTTCAACATCACTAATCAACAGGGAAATGCAAATCAAAACCACAAGGAGATACCATCTCACATCCATCAGGATGGCTTCTATCAAAAAACCCCCAAAGGGCTTCCCTGGTGGTGCAGTGGTTGGGAATCTGCCTGCCAATACGAGGGACACGGGTTCGAGCCCTGGTCTGGGAGGATCCCACATGCCGTGGAGCAACTGAGCCCGTGCACCACAACTACTGAGCCTGTGCTCTAGAGCCCATGAGCCACAACTACTGAAGCCCGCGTGCCTAGAGCCTGTGCTCCGCAACAAGAGAAACCACCACAATGAGAAGCCCGCGCACCACAATGAAGAGTAGCCCCCGCTCACCGCAACTAGAGAAAGCCTGTGCGCAGCAGCGAAGACCCAATGAAGCCAAAAATAAATAAATAAAATAAATAAATGTATATTTTAAAAAAACACCCCAGAAAACAAGCGTTGGTGAGTATGTGGAGAAATTGGAACTCTTGTGCATTCTTAGTGGGAATGTAAAATGGTACAGCTGCTGTGGAAAACAGAAGGATGGTTCCTCAAAAAATTAAACATAGAAATACCATTTAATCCAGCAATTCTATTTCTGGGTATATAGCGAAAAGAATTGAAAGCAGGGCCTCAGACAGATACTTGTCCACCCACATTCTCAGCAGCATGGTTCACAATAGCCAAAAGATGAAAACAACCCAAATCAGTGTCCATTAATGGAAGAATAAACAAAATGTGTTCTATACATACACTGAATTATTGTTTGTCCATAAAAAGGGATGAAATTCTGATACATTCTGCAACATGGATGTACATTGAAGATATTTTAATGGAAATAAGCCAGATACAAAAGGACAGATATTGTATAATTCCATTTATATGAGATACCTAGAATAGGCAAATTCACAGAGACATAAAGTAGATTAGAGGTTAACAGGGGCTAGGGTAGGGGGAATGGAGAGTTATCATTTAGTGGATACACAGATTCAGTTGGGGATCATGAAAAACATCTGGAGATGGACAGTGGTGATGGTTGCACAGCAATGTGAATATACTTAATGCCAATGAACTGTACACTTTATAATGGTTAAAATGGTCAATCTTATGTTATATATATTTTACCACAATTAAAAAAAATTTTTAAATAAAAACACATTAGTGAGCATCATAGAAGGCCCTCTCCCTGTAATGCCATTCCACCCAGCCCTTATTTTCAATGGAAACTAGTACTTATTTGAGGGGCCCAATCCCAAAGACACCACTTCAGCCTTTTGGGACCCCTCTGCTCTTTTATATACCTACATACTTCATTTAAGAACATGTTTGGGCGACTTCCCTGGTGGCGCAGTGGTCAGGACTCTGTGCTTCCAATGCAGGGGGTGCGGGTTTGATCCCTGGTTGGGGAACTAGGATCCCGCATGCCTCACAGTACTACCAAAGAACAAACAAACAAACAAGAAAGCATGTTTCGTTTCATGTTCAGAAAATCCAAAGTGGGGAAAACAAATTAGGGGTTCCTTTTCTAAAATAAAATAAGAAGTTAGCAATTGCTGGTCCTGGTTCAGTAGCTAAGCGGTATCCGGGTTGGCATCTTTGCTGGACACTACCAGGCACTGTATTCGCTACAGAAAGAACGGGGAAAGGCAGTAGGCTGTGCCCCTCCTTCTTATCACAAAACCGGATTTCTCAGAAACCCAGCCTTCCCCCCCACCCCGCCCCCATCCCTGCCAGACTTCCCCTACGTCTCTGCCAGACCTGATGTCATCATCACCCTTGGCTGCCAGGGAGGCTGGGAAAGTCAACACTTAAGCCTTTCCATCCTTGCAGACAGCCAGGGGAAGAGAGTTAGGGAAGGATGCCCCGCCCATGGAAGCACACCCACTTGGCCACAGCCCCCCCTTTCCCAGCCACCATCATTCCTACTGTGACTGTTGCCTCCGGGTCTGTCCCACACCCCCTCACCTGCCCCAAGTGCGTGCCTGACACAGGCCTGCCAGTAGCCGACCTCAGTGGAGAGGCTGCCCAGCTTCATGTCTGAGTAGGAGTATCAGGCAGGTGGGTTCCAATTCCAGCCCCCGGCTCCCTGGCTATGTGACCCTGTGCAACTATAAATCTTTCTGTAAAACGGAGATCATAGTACCTGCCTCACAGGGCTATGGTAAGACTCAATAAGATAATGCTCTTGAGACACTTCGCACATTACATGCCCCGCCCGCCCCCCGAAAAGTGCTCATCTATTCATTCAACAAATACAGGCTGAACTGGGAGTCTCCATGTGCCAGGCACTGTGGTAAGGGAACTAGACTAGCTTCCCGCACATCCTCTGAGGGCAGACTTATCCAATCCAGTCCAATTGGATGTTTGACAAATGTCTGAACGGCAGGGACAAAAGTGAAGTAATGGGTAATTAGATGGGCAGTTCAGCTGACCTGCATATGCAGAGGGCCAGCACACATAAATGTCAGGGCTGAGTCACGCTGCCTCAGAGTGAATCCTAGTTGTTACTCACTAGCCGTGTGACCTCTCAGTGCCTCAGTTTCCTCATCTTCAAAGGGTTATTGGAGGATTAGCTGAATTTGTATGTGTCAAGAATTTAGAACAGTGTCAGGTCCATAGCAAGGGCTTTTATGTGTTATCCATAACTATTATCTACTTTGTTGCGGAGACAAGACTGGGACTTGGGAAACAGATGCAGAGTGAACCAGCAGAACAGCATGTGCTAAAGAGACTGAATCCCGGTGCTGGTGGGAGTGGAGAGGAAGCGTCATGGGGAAGGGCCACTCGGGCTCGCTTAGGAATTCCAAGCGATGTGGATTGGTGGAGATGTGGAAAAGAGCCCCCACGAAGTGCGGGACGGCACGAGGAATCCTTGGTGGGTAGGGAGGAGTGTGGATGACGAGAGGCAGTGAGGACAACAGAGACCAGGGAGTGTTGGGTGCAGGCTGGCAGGGCTGTTGGCCCCGTGCGGAGGGCCTCAGACAGCCAGTCTGCTTCCCTGACCCTAACTCTAAGTCCTCCCCCGCTGTCCTGGATCCCAGTGCCCGGCCCTGTCCTCGGACCTGCGGCAGAGTAACCGCTCCCCTTGGGCGGTGCAACCATCGTCCTCAGCCCTCCCACCGTCCACCGCAGAGGCGGGCACCCAGCGGGGTCCTGGGGTGGCGCAAGGGGCGCCAACTCTCGGGAAGGCGCAGCGACCTCCGGGAAACGCCGGGTCGGGGCGTCACGGCGCACACGCGTGCACACCGGTCCCGAAACTGCAACCCCGCCCCGCGTTTCCCTTGGAATCGGGGGCGTGACCCGGCGCACGCGCAGAGCTCAGGGGCGGGGCGTGCGTCAATGAACGGGGCGGAGCGCGGCTGTGGGAGAGCCCTGGGGGGTGATTAGCATGTGGAGCGCGCTGTCATTGGCGGGATGCAGCGTGGGAGGGGCGAAGCTCGCGGAGTGGCGGGAGGCGGCGCGCGGCGGCGGGCGGTCCCCGCGATGATGAGCATGGTGGAGCACGCGGTGACTGGTGGGATGCCTCTGTGGGCGGGGCAAGGCGCGCGGATTGGCGGGAGATGGCGCGCGGCTGTGGGCGGGGACGCGGCGTGCGGCGAGGTGAGTGGGGTGTCGCTTCCCCGGGCCGCGTGGATGCTTGGGGGGGGGCTGGCTCTTTGGGTGTCCTCGCGTGGCGGCGGATTAAGAGGCATCTCGCGAGGGAGGTCTGAGCAGGCTCTCTGCTGTATCCCCCAAGACGGCCCCAGGGTGCGGGCCGTGGCCGTGGCCTGAGGATTCAGGCCGCGGGGCTCCTTCGAGACTGCGGCCAGAGCGCTGCCCCCGGTCTGCACTTTGGGGCAGAAAGTTGATTCAGATACCGTCCCAGCCCAGAGCTGTTCTATAGGGACAGAATTCAAGCCACCTAATAGCTGTGCTAAAAAGGCGGGAGGAAGAAATCGGTTTTAGTGCCACCTCTTTTTTAACCCATTCCATGCAAACTATTATCGTCCCTGTACGCATGTAAAGAAATGACTGAGCTGCTCCACGCACTGATCTTGGAACCTGCTGTGGATCTGACGTCTACAGTACGTCTCAGTGGGGCTCCGGGCTGCTTCTGGAAAGTGGGCTCAGGTGCTGATACCTCTGCTCTCCTGGAGCTTTTATTCTAGTCAGAGGAGGCAGACAATAAACTTAAAATGTATTGTTTGTTGGAAGGTAAATGCCATGGAAAACAATAAACACTGGAGGAGAAGAAGTGCCGGGGAGGGTTGCAGGTGGAGAAGGTGAGGTTTGAGCAGACTTGAGGGACCTGAGGGAGAAAAGCAGGTCTCCTGGTGGGGGGACAGGAGGGCAGGACCAGTGGGACAGATCTCATAGGCCACTGTAGGGACTTGGGGTTTTATTCCGTGAAATGGGGAACCTTTGGAGCGTTTCGAGCAGAGAAGTGACTGATTTATGTTTTGTTTTATTTATATTTTTAATCATAGGCTAATTATTTTATGGTAGGCTTGTGTAATAATAAGGCTGGCCTCATGCCTTGAGATGGGGCAGGTGCCAGGGAGCTGGATGGAGGCAGATGAGGAATTCCATTTGGGGCATGGAATTTGAGACCTTGATAATTGTCCAGGTTGAGGTGTGGAGCAGGCAGTGGACACTTGAGATGGGTTTGGAGAGCTCCAGGTGGGAGAAGCATTTCCTAGCTTTCCTCATCTCCCTTTTTGCAGGTTACAGGGTGAGACACTGGTATCCAACATAGTCGAGTTCCAGGTGCTCTTCTGGCCGAAGTCTGGTGTGCACTACAAGTCTCCCCCACCCTCAGTGCCCTGTGGGTGCAGTGGAGCCACACTAGGGATGCGGCTGCCGTGGAGGTTGCAGGGATTGCAGGACTGCGTTTGTGTTCTTTCAGGGACCACCTCCTCCCTGTCCCGGCCACAGCAGTCTGGACACATCAAGCACGGACATGTTTTCTGAGCAGGCTGCCCAGAGGGCCCACACTCTGCTGTCCCCACCATCAGCCAGCAACGCTACCTTTGCCCGGGTGCCCGTGGTGACTTACACCAACTCCTCGCAGCCCTTCCGGCTGGGGGAGCGCAGCTTTAGCCGGCAGTATGCCCACATTTATGCCACCCGCCTCATCCAGATGAGGCCCTTCCTGGTGAGCCGGGCCCAGCAGCGCTGGGGTAAGTAATGAGTTTGGGGAAGTGCTTCTGGGTTTGTTGGGCATGAATCTCCAGACCCTTAGGGTCGTCTGTCTTTCCTAATCAAGTGGCCCAGGCAGTGCAGGCCTTTTTCTTTTTTTCCCCCATTTCTTCCTTGGTGATCTTTCCTGCTTTAAGTTATTCGTGATGAAGCAGGACCCCCACCACCTTCAACTTTTGGGTGATGCCCCATCACCCCATTGTTACTATTTATAAGAGTGGCTTTCTGGGACTTCCCTGGTGGTCCAGTGGTTCAGACTCCTCGCTTCCAATGCAGGGGGCATGGGTTTGATCCCTGGTTGGGGAACTGCGATCCCACGTGCCTCACGGTGCAAACAAACAAACAAACGAAATTCCAAAACAAAAAGGGTGGCTTTCCACGTAGTTTTCAATTCATCTGTTATGTCTTTAAACTGAAATTTTGTGGGTGAGACCGTGTCTTTTTCATTTTTATTGCCTGCCCCCTGCCCAGCACCAGGCTTGCTGGGTCTCAGCCCAGGTTGCACATTGGAACCACTGGGAAAGCTTTGGGAAGCACTGGCTCCCAGGCCTATCCCATTCCACCAGGTCAGCTGGATTGACTCTGGTTTTATTATAGGCAGCCTGGAGAACACGTGACCCGATCTCCTAGCTACATCATCGTATCAGAGATGTTTTCTTTTTTCTTTACTGCAGGCAAAAGTGTTATTCACCTTTTCTCTGCCACATTAACAAGGGTCTCCTTCCTCTGGCTCCCAATGCCTTTCCCTCACTTTCCTTGAAGTCCTCGAGGACACCCTCCTCGAGCCTAAGGTCAATGTCATCTTTTAGATTCTTTACAGCAGCATCTGCTGTGGTACCAGGTTTCTCTTCTTCTTCTTCTTTTTTTTTTTTAATTAATTTTTATTGGAGTACAGTTGCTTTACAATGTTGTGTTAGTTTCTACTGTACAGCAAAGTGAATCAGCTACACGTATATACATATCCGCGCCAGGTTTCTCTTCTAACAAAGCTGCCCAGGGACAGAAAGCAGCCATTTTATTCTGTTCACAGAGTGGGGCCCACGATGAATGGGGCCTTGGCTGGGTGATTGACAGTAGGCAGCATCGTTCACTCACCACCTGGCTTCTCTGCGTGGCCAGGCTTCCTCCCCAGAGCTCAGTCCATCTCAGAATTCATCCCTCTCCACTCACAAGTTTCCTGAACACCTCAAGCCCTTTCTTAACTTTGGCTCTCCCTGCGCCTGGCACGCTCTGTCCCCGGCACACTCTGTCCCCAGGCTTCCTTCACAACCTCAACTTAAACATCCTGTGCTTCGAGAGGCCGCCTGGGCCAGCAGGGCCTTCTCCGCATCTACTGCCTTCACTCCTGCCTGTTTGCAGCACTTGTCCCAGCGGCAGATCCCGCGTTTCCTGCTCTTGCCTCTCCCTCTGCGCCGGAAGCTCAGCGAGGGCAAGGATGGGCCTTCGGGTTCACTCTCAGTGCTGGCGCATGGCCTGGCGCCCACACTCCGCCCAGATGGACAGATGTCCCGCCCTCAGCACAGGGCCGTGTGGTTCTACCTGGTGCTCACACATGCACACTGGATCTCAGCTGGGTAGCCTCGGGCATGTTCCTTAATCTCTCTGTGCCTCAGTTTCCTCAGCCAGGTGGTGGGGTAATAATATCTCCAATGGCGTGTTGTCGGGGGTGGAAGAATTCCAAGCGCAGGGCTTGGCATGGCCACCTGGGGCTGAGTGAGGGCTTGGTGGACATTGTGGCTTTGGCATCTGTTGTCTCTGTTGGCGTCTGGCATTTCTATCCAGTGCTGGCGCCCTCCTTATCTTATTTTGAATTACTCCCCTTCGCTCCCTAGGGCGTGGATCTGTGGGATGTTCCTGGTTATTCCGGGGCAGGAGGGACATGTGCTGGAGTCACCGGGCTAAGGAAAGGGCTGGTCCCGAGTCCACATTATCCCATCACCTCCTGTTAGCGTTTTCTCCAGGCTTGGGGTCTGTACTAACAAACCCTCAGGCCTTCTGGGACTTGGCTCCTCCCTCCTGCCCAGCCGAGTGACCCCTGCATACCACCCCTCTCCCAAGCCTGTCTTCCTGCCCGTCCCTAACGCTTCCTGTGTGTTGTTCTCTGGGATCCCAGGCCCTCTGGTGACTCCACAGGGAGCAGGATGGGGTGGGTGGGGATATGAAGTTTGAATTTGGGGTATGTCTGTTTTCAGATGACGAGGCATTTGTGGGGCGGATGAAAGAATCCAAACTCTCAAAGGAAACTGTAATATTGTTAGGGCAGGGCTGTGCTGAGACTTGGCATACCTCTTTCTAAGGATCAGCGTTATAATTTAGGTATAAGTGAAGAAACTCTGCATTAGCTTCCCGTGGCCATTGAAATAAACAACAAAGCCACAAACTGAGTGCCTTCAAACAACAGAAATTGATTCTCTCCCAGTTCTGGAGGCCAGGGGTCCGAAAGCCAGGTGTCGGCAGTGCCGCGCTCCCTCCCGTCCTTCCTTGCCTCTTCAGCTTCTGGTGGTTGCCCCGGCACCGCTGGGCCCGCGGCTGCACCCCTCCCGTCTCTGCCCCGTCTTCACGTCGCCTTCTCTGCATGTCTGCCTCTGTTGCGAGGACACTCGGCAGCCAGAGCCCAGGCACATTCAGAGTCCCTCTGTGCCCCTGGGGCCAAGTGATCCTTGAGGTCTAAGGGGTCCTTGCATTTGACGTTCTCTCCCTCCTAGTGGAGGCCAGGGCCCCAGGGCCGCAGTGCTCCGTGGCTGTGAGGGGGTGGAGGGGGGCTCGTCTCTGAGCTCATACCCCTCATGCCGCAGGCCACGGAGTCCTAGTTAAGAAGCTGTGTGAGCTGCAGCCTGGGGAGAAGTGCTGTGTGGTAGGGACCCTCTTCAAGGCCATGCTGCTCCAGCCCTCCATCCTGCGGGAGGTCAGCGAAGAGGTGAGGCCCACACGGGCTGCCCCCAGAATCCTTCCCCGGGGGCACTGATGGGGCCACGTGCCTTGGATCCTGGGAATCAGGGCTGGGCCTCTGCCCATGGGGGAGGGGGCTGCAGGGCCATCTCACTGATGTGGCACGGGAGCCATAGTGGGCTCTGGCCCCATGACCACTCCCATCTTTGAATTCCAGCACAACCTGGTCCCCCAGCCTCCTCGGAGCAAATACATCCACGCAGACGATGAACTGATCTTGGAAGATGAATTGCAGCGTATCAAACTGGCGGGCACCATGGACGTGGCAAAGCTGGTCACAGGTGGGGGAGTGGGGAGCGGGTGGCCCGCACCTCTGGGTGCTGGCGAGCACCTGCATTATTCTTTCAGCCATGGGTTTGGGTTCAGGTGGTGGGTGAGACCCAGGTAGGGGTCAGTTCTTCCCACCTCCGCCCGAAGGCACTTGACTCCAGGAAGCAGATGCCCAGTCCTGAGTCCTCAGTGAGAATTCACCAGCAGAGGAGAGCTGGCTGGTTTTGTCATTTGGGTGCCTGGAAGCGGGTGGTAGCCCCTCGGGCCCCCCTCCTGGGCCTGACCCTGCTGCTCTCCAGGGACGGTCCTGGCTGTGCTGGGCTCTGCAGGAGACAACGGGAAGTTCCTGGTGGAGGACCACTGCTTTGCAGGGCTTGCTCCTCAGAAGCCCACACGCCCCCTCGACACGGACAGGTGAGGAGCAGGGGCCCGGGTCTGGCCAGTGGTCCAGGGGAGTCACATTCGCTGGCCCCTGCTCCCCTGTGATGGTGACAGAGCCCCACCAGGAGCTCCACACGGCCCTCCTGGGGGACCCCCTGCTTTCCCAGCACCCAGGAAGACCCCGACTTCTCCAGCAGGTTTGTGCTGCTGGTGTCCGGCCTGGGCCTGGGTGGAGGCGGGGGTGAGAGCCTGCTGGGCACCCAGCTGCTGGTGGACGTGGTGACGGGGCAGCTTGGGGATGAAGGGGAGCAGTGCAGCGCCGCCCACGTCTCCCGGGTCATCCTCGCCGGCAACCTCCTCAGCCACAACACCCAGAGCAGGGATTCCATCAATAAGGTATGGCATCCCCCCTGCCTGCATTCAAGCCCCTTCTTCCCCATGGAGGGTCGGGCACGGGGTCTCGCAGGTCTAGTGACCCAGGAATCTCCTGTGCCTGGGGGCCCGGCCTTGTCCTCAGGCCCTGCTTTCTGAGGGCGGTGGTGGGGGCCTGAGGCCCAGAACTCTTACTGTCCCCCTGCGGGTGGGGCTTTGCTCTGCTCTCAGCCCTCCTGGAGGGGGCTCTGGGTATCCCTTTGATGTAAGCCTCCCTTGGGGCCTGACAGCCTGTGTATGGGCTTCTACTCCCAGGCCAAGTACTTAACCAAGAAGACCCAGGCAGCCAGCGTGGAGGCTGTCAAGATGCTGGACGAGATCCTCCTGCAGCTGAGCGTGAGTGAGCTGGGGGCAGGCCAGGGCTCGGGATCGGGGTCTCTGGCACTGCAGTTGGGCACTGGAAGGTGGGCTCCAGCGGGGTGCGTATGGAGGGAGCTGGGCCCTGCGAGCTCCCCTGCCCCTGTGCCCTCCAGGCCTCCGTGCCCGTGGATGTGATGCCAGGCGAATTTGACCCAACAAACTACACGCTCCCCCAGCAGCCCCTGCACCCCTGCATGTTCCCACTGGCCACTGCCTACTCCACGCTCCAGCTGGTCACCAACCCCTACCAGGCCACCATCGACGGAGTCAGGTAGCCACACTCCAGGCTGACCCCTGGCCTTTTGCCTCGGTGGCACCAGGAGGGGAGGGTTGGGCCCAGGGCTGTGGAGGGCTCACCTGGAGTCGGGCTCGGGACTCCCTGTGAGGGTGCCAGGTGATCTCTGGGCCGGCAGCCGTGGGAGGAGTGCAGACGGTGGCCCCCCGGGGTGGGGTCAGCCGAGCCTTGCCTTGCAGATTCCTGGGGACGTCGGGACAGAACGTGAGTGACATCTTCCGGTACAGCAGCATGGAGGACCACTTGGAGATCCTGGAGTGGACCCTGCAAGTCCGTCACATCAGCCCTACAGCCCCTGACACCCTAGGTACTGGGACTCAGACACGTGGTGTGGAGCAAAGGGCCGGGGAAGGCCAGAGGGGCTCCTATCATGCTCGGAGGGTTCCCAGCCTGGATTTGCACCCAGCAGCCTAGCCGTGACCTGTCTAAGAAAAGCCCCAAAGCTTGACGTTTGTTTTGGGAGCTACTCTGGAATCTTACGTCTGTTCATGGCCAAGGCCCTGCTTAGGGCTGAAGGCCATGGGAGCATATTGGGAGCTAGGGCTGGTCAGAGCACTGCACGCTGCCCCGGTGCCCATCCAGAAGGGCGAAGGCGGCAGCAGCAGAGCACACTGCCCTGCCTCTGGGGCCACGTGGCAATGTCGAGATGTTTTTGTTGTGACAGCTGCAGGGCTGCTACAGGGTCACGTGTGTGAGATGGCACCCCACATCCTACACGGGACAGCCCTACCCCAAATGTGTAGGTGTCCCCTGTGCTGAGGCTGAGAAGCCCCACTCTCAGCTGTAGGTCCTCTTTCTCCAGGTTGTTACCCTTTCTATAAAACCGACCCGTTCATCTTTCTGGAGTGCCCTCATGTCTACTTTTGTGGCAACACCCTCCGCTTTGGCTCCAAAATCATCCGAGGTAAGTTTTGTCTGTTGGGGGTCCCAGGCCTGGGCTGACGCGAGTGACACGCTCTCAGCTGGGGCCAAGGCTCAGAGAAAGCCTGTGTTGGAGTGTCCAGGCGCCCACGGGTGGACAGCCCAGGCTCTGCAGGGACTGAAACTGTCCCCACCAGAGCTCATTCTGGTCAGTGTGGCTTTAGCCTTGGACCTTTATGGTGTCCTTGGCCCTTTTCGTTTCTGGTCTCAAGGAGCCTCTGTGGTCCACACTCCCATGGTGCTGATGGGGGCGCTCCTGTTTACTTTTGGTGACTTCCCTTTGAGACAGGCCTCACCCAGAACCTAAGGTGCGCTCCCACGTGGCTGCTTTGCAGGCCCCGAGGACCAGACAGTGTTGCTGGTGGCTGTTCCGGACTTCAGTGCCACACAGACCGCCTGCCTTGTGAACCTGCGCAGCCTGGCATGCCAGCCCATCAGCTTCTCAGGCTTCGGGGCAGAGGAGGAGGACCTGGGAGGCCTGGATCTGGGCCCCTGACTCACAAAGGCGGCCTTGTCCAGAGAGGCCCCGGCTATTCCTTCCCCGTGGCGTCAGCACCATGGCAGCTTTTGCTTTGTAAATAAACCGTGAGTGTTTACTGGTGTTGAGCTGGGCAGAGCTGGTGGTGGGCCAGGGCACTCCTGTGGAGGGAGCCTCCCTCCTCCTCCCCTCTCCCAGCTGGTCAGGATGGCAAGCGGTCAGTGACACATCTGCCGTGAGCTTGGTTTATTGGTGTGGCCTGAGCAGATAGTTGAGAAGTCTGCCCCCCCTCCCCTGGACTCGCTCAAGCTGCCCCACCCCGGCCCTGCAGCAGAGTGGCAGGTGGAGCAGACGCCTGACACAGACCCTGGCTCCTAGGTCTCCATCACATTCATGCCCCCTCCTGGCAGGGTCCACACCGGGGGTCTTTCTGTTTGCTGATGGCCGCTGAGCAGGCCAAGGCAATGTGACTACTGGTGCAAGCTCGCGCGTTGGCAGACCTGTTCTCAGAAGTCCCCAAAGTTCACTGTGTAGGTCTCAACTGTGGTGAAGGGGATCTCCTGGCCCGTGACCATCTCTCTCTCCTCCTCCTCCCCCTCCTCGGGCTCCAGCTCTGTCCCAAACTCCGTCACCACCTCCGTGTAGGTCTCGGTCTCTGACTCCTCCCAGTCAGCTGTGGTCTCGGGTGGAAAGTGCCAGGGCCCCAGGGTAGAACTCGGGGCGGCGGAGGGGGCGAAGGAGGGGGTGGGGAGCAGTGTCGGGGGGGTGGGGGGCGACGTGGGGACGGTGGAGGGGCTGGTTGTGGCATTCAGGCGCCGGAGCCGCATCTGTTCGCGCATGCGCAGCCGGTACTGCAGGCGGCGGCGTTGCATGCGCCGCTGCTGGGGGGTCATGGGGCGCGACGGGTCGATGCGCGGGATGGGCCGGTTCCCGTTCATGGCCATGATCTCCCGGATGCGCTTCCAGTTGGAGCGAGCCAAGATGAAGTTGCACTGGGTGGCCCCGATGTCGTAATCCACATTGCAGGTCTTGGAGCTCGGGGTGTAGCCCTCCGCGTGGGCCGTCACGCGGTACTCCCCGGGGTTCAGGATGCGCCAGTAATCGCCACCACTTGCTGCAGAGGGAGGACGGGTTCGGCTGCCTAGGAGTACCCCCTCCCAGGCTCCAGTCCTCCTGTCCGAGATCCCCCTACCCCTCCCTCTGTCTGGGGGGCTCCAGAGGAGCAGGGACGTGCTGGGCAGGCCAGGCTTGCCTTGCCAACGGCACGTACAGATTCAGTGCCCCACCTCGGGAAGCGGAGCGGCTAGAGGTATGCACTTGTGTACCTGTCTTCACTCCATGGTTAATGCCGCTCACGGAGATGGTGGCGTTGGCGATAGGGATGCCCTGCTCGTCCGTCACAACCCCCTTGATGCCGCGGTGAACCTGCAGGGGAGGCAGGGCGGGTGTCCACATGGAGAGCCCACTGGGCCTGCTGCTGCCCTGCCCCGTGCACGGGGTCCCCTCGCCCTTCACCACCCTCTCCCCAAATGCTGCCCCGCTCCTCCACCTGCCCCCCCGCAGCCCCCACACCTGCTCCATGAAGGTGAGCAGAGCTTCCTTGTTGTTCTCCCACTCTCGGGGCAGCTCACTCTCGTGCGGGAACTTGTCGCAGCCCAGGTAGATGGAGAGCTCCAGGCAGTTGGTGTGCAGGTAACTGAAGTCGTTGACAGCTGGGCAGGGCAGACACAGAGCCGCAGTCACCCCTGCCCACACCAGATGCCCCACCGCCGACCCTCCCAGGCTGACTCACTCCCAGAGCGGGGTTTCCACTTGGCCCCGTTGACGATGCCCATGCCACCAGTGTAGTCCTGTGCTTGGCACCCTCCCCGGTAGGGCTCGGTCATAGTGAGGTGGGTAGAGGCGAAGGAGATGGCCAGCCAGCGGAAGATGGCATGGTCTGGGGTCTCTTGGGCCTCAGATGCCTCTTCCTCGTCCTCTCCCCGGGCGGCTGCCATGGCCGCGGCCAGCAGCTGCTCCTGGCTGGGCGTGCGGGCCATGTCATAGGGGTAGGACACGAGCCGCTCACCGCCGTTCAGGTTCGCTCCCAGCACGAAGGGGTTCTTCTCCATCCAGGCAATGATGGCCCGGACCTCCGTGGACACCTAGGATGGCCAGTATGTGAGGTGTGGGCCACAGCCTCCATCACCCTCCATGTAGACCCCATACTGGTACTCACGCCCCCTCAGTCCCTCCAAGGCCCTGCAGTCTCAGCGCCCGGGCTGGGTAACCCACAGCCCACCCCCAGGTCCCGAGCTCCAGGACCCCAGGGTCTGGGCTGCTCCCGCAGGCCCTGCTGGCCAGGCTGCAGCCTCACCGTGGCGTCTGGAGACAGGTAGCGTTCAGGGATGGGCAGGTTGTTGTTGGGGACCCGGTAGGGGACCCATTTCCTCTCCTCAGCTCCCCAGAGCACAGAGTTGAGATCCGGGAAGTCCTCATAGATGTCAAAGCCCTCCTCGGTCCACAGTCCCAGCGCCCAGTTCCCAAACTCTGAGCCCTAGGGGAGCCGGTGGGGGTCAGCATCAGCAGCCCACCCCCCCAGCCCTGCCCCACCCTGGCCCCGCCCTGACCCCCTTCCCTCCACCCACCATCTGTGCTGCCACCTCGTAGCCGTCAGGGTTCAGCGAGGGCACCAGGTGGATGCGCGTGTCATGCACCAGGCTGCGCACGCGCGGGTTCCCGTCTCGGTACTCGCGGCACAGGTACTGCATTAGTAGCAGCAGCAACTCTCGGCCTAGCACCTCGTTGCCATGGATACCAGCTGTGTAGCGGAACTCAGGCTCCCCTGCAAGGGCAGGAGCCTCAGCAACCAACCAGCCTCCCGAGGCCTGAGGCCCAGGGGATCTGAGGAAGGACCCAAACCGGCCTCATCCCCAGGGGGGGTGAGGGTGGCTGAGGACTGTAGGGCCCAGCAAGGGGCTCCAAAGACAGGTGGGAGGTGGTGAGCTGGAAACATCAACGGCGCAGACCCAGCTGCAGTGCCAGGGCCTTGCCTCTATAATCTGTTGGGCGTGGGGAGGGCCAGGCCTCCAGGGAGTTGTCGGGGCCCTCACCCAACTCGTGATCCCCGGGGTTGTCCGAGATCTCCATGGCGTAGATCTTGAGCCCACGTGAGCTCTTCCCTAGGCTGTATGTGCGGGTGATAGTGGGGCACTGCTCGTTCACCACCTTCATCAGCTGGGTGCCAGAGAAGACACAGAGTTACGCAGCCCACCTACTCCCGCCACCCCCAGTCCACCCCCAGTGACCACACCTCTCCCACGGCCTGGGTCTGCTCTATGGGGAGGCTCCCCTGTTAGCCCTGAGCCCAGTCCCGGGGCTCAGGACAAGCACCCCAACCTGGCGCATGTCCTTGTAGCTGTGGTGCCGGAAGTCCAGGTCGTCGGTGGTCACCACCTCGTTCTGTGCGTAGTAGCTGTGGACAGCTGCAGAGGGTGGGCAAGCAGGGCCTTGAGCTGGCCACCTGCCAGCCCACCGTGGGTTGCCCCAGCTGCCCATCCATGCCCCTGCCAGCCCCTTGCACTCACGGGACACGGGGCACCCCAGCACCTCCAGGCGCATGCATAGGCTGCCGTTCCAGGTGAGTGGGTAGATGCGGATGAAACGGGCCACCACCGGCTCTGGGAGCTCGCTGAGCACGGGTGTGTCCTTGTCCACGTTCCCATGGAAGGTCTGGGAAGAGGCAGGCCTCAGAGCAGCCCCCAACCCCAGCTGAGAGCCCACCTGTGGTTCAGACGAGGGACATATAGAGCCGAGGGCTCAGGTGCCCACCATTTCCTCGTAGCCGTTGGTGTACATCACCCATGTCTGGCTGTCATTGCTGAAGCCCACGAAGAAGGAGGTCACGAAGTCGTCACTGGGGAGCAGATGGTGGTCAGGGTAAGGCTGCTCTCCCCGCCCCAGGTCCAGGCCCTCAGGCGGCCTGAGCCCCCTCTTCTGGGCCCAAGAACCTAAGAGCTAGCAGGTGTGTGGTGTTGGCCCGGATGTTGGGAGAGGCTGCCATGCCCGCTGCGTGGCCGTGGGCGATTGGTTTGCTTATCTGAACCCAGGGAACCGACCGGCCATAACCGAGGAGTGGCGGGTGGGGGGGGGGACCCTGGAGGACCCACTGGAAGGTTCTGAACGGGACTCAGAGCTGTGCCTGGAGCCACCTGCCTCCACCAAGTGCCTGTGAGCCTGGCGGACTTACTGGATGCTGGAGTCGCGGCCCTGGGTGATGACGCCCGTGAACTTGGTGGTCCTTCTGGTGTCCACCTCGATCCACTGGGTCTGAGAGTCGTCCTCGGCACACCACGCCCCATCGTAGTAGTCGTCCTCAGTGTCGCCGGCCTGTCGGGGACAGCAGGGGGGCTGAGCAGGCAGGGAACCCCTACCCAGCTGGGAGATGGGCCCGTCCCGACACCCACCTGCATGTTGAGCCGGCCACGCTGTGCCCCCAAGCCGTGGCGCAGCATGGAGGAGGCCCGGATCTGGTTGTCCTCGATGCGGTGCGACTCCATCCCGATGGGGGGACACTCTGGGGACATGGCACCCCAGGCTGGTGGCCCCCTGGCTCCGTCCCTCCCTCCACCGAACTCAGAACGGAGGAGCCCAGCGCCCACTTCCCCTCACATCAGGGGGCACCAGTTAGGGCAGCTGTGCCCCAGCCTGTGCTTCCCCACCCTGAGCCTCAGCTTCCCCCTCTGGAGAATGGGCTGATGATGCCAGGCTCCAAGGGGCCGTGGGGCTCACATGAAATCACAGGGACAGCCACCCCAGGGCCTGGCCAGTCCCAGGCATTGTCTGCATCGAGGCCATCTGCACACCTGCCTTGTGCCCCGAGCTCTGTCCCCTGGGGTCAGGCCCAGGACAGAGACACTCCAGGGCCTCTCCCTTTCGCATCACAGGGCTTTAAGAGCAGGAAGGGGCTCTGGAGGCCTGGAGTGCCAACAGGAAATCCGCGTTTGGGACCAATGTGTGGCCTTAGGTGGGTCACGTGCCCCATCACCGTCACCTTGCGGCCCTGGCACGGCCCCAGAGCCGTCACACCCGCCCTACAGCCTCCATACACGCCCACGGCACCCCCGCCGCTCACAGCCCTTACGCCCACTCCCAGCGCCCCACACCTGTCCCGCTGCCCCAAGCCCCCCAGTCCCCATACCCCCAGTGCCTCACTGATTTTCTCTGCGGGAGCCCACTCCTCCTCCAGCTCCTCACCCTTCTGGGGCCCTGGGGGCAAAAAAGGGAGGGAGGAGGTGCTGAGGGCCCCAGAGCAGCCGGGGGCCTGGCTGACCTCTCACGGGGACCCAGGTTGTGTGGGCCCAGCCCCCAGAGACACACCTCTGTGGTCCTTGCCCTTCTCCACAGTCCACTTGTCATCCGTCTCCTCCTCCTTGGGCCTGCTGCCCTCCTTTTTGGGTTTCTCTGGAGGGTGGAAGGTGGGAAGGGCCTGTCGGCTCAGCCCCGGGCTAAGGGGGGCTTCAGGGGGCAGGTGGGGAGGGGGTCAGGCCTGCCCGGGGGGCTGGGCGGGGGGTGGGGGCCAGCTCCCCGGTTCCACTCACTCAGCTCCTCCTTCTCCTCATCTGTTTCCAGGCCAGGGTCAGGCTTCTGGGGCTTGGGAGGCCGGAAGTAATAGTCCACTGTGGGGAGGGAGAGCCCTGATGAGATGGCCCACCACAAGCCGGGGCTCCTAGGTCCACAGGAGCCCCGTGGGCCAGACCGCGCACAGGGCGCGCAAGGAGAGGAGGTGAGATCAGGGTGGGCCTTAAAGAGTCCAGATGGGCTGAGACGAGGAGGGAGGGTCCTGCTGGAGGGGGAGGCTGCTTGGGCACAGGTGGGGTGAGCGAGACCCCGGGGAAGTCACCAGCCTGGCCCCCCAGCAGGGCGCGGCCCGGAGAAAGGTGGGGAAAGGCTGGGCAGGGAGTGGGGCATGGACATCGGACATGCCCTGAAGGACGACTGGCACCTGTGGCAGGAACGGGGGTCTGGAGGGCTGAGCTGGGGCCAAGGGGTTGATGGGCACCGAGGCCAGGAGGAGGGGAACGGGGTCCAAAGGGACCGGGAGCAGGAGGGAGAGGAAGGCGGCATGGGAGTCCCGAGGGGCGAGGGGTGAGAGGTGGCCAGGACCGGAGCTCAGGAGGGCCCGAAAGTGAAGCCCACTGGGGCTCAGGAAGAAGAGGCCAGAAGAGAGGGCGATGGGGGGGAAGAGCGAAGTCGGGAGCCAGGAAGACCCAGCCTGAGGGGGGAAATCAGATGAGGGCGGCCAGGTAACTGCCACCAAGCTGGAGGTACAGGCAGCCCGACCTTGGGATGCAGAGGGCAGGGGCCCTAGGCACTCACTGTCGTCGTAGTCAGGGATCACGTAGCCTTCCCCATAGTTGGGTGGCAGCGGCTTCGGAGGCGGCTCTGTGGAGGTGGGAGGCAGGGGTGAGCCAGAGCCCCCTCGCCTGGCACCCCGTCCCCCAAGTCTGCCCGCATCCTACCGATCCTCTCCTCCGGGGCCTCGAACCCCGGCCCGGGCGGCTCAGCCTTCTCCTCAGGGCGCTCAGGCCAGAGCTTTTCCGGCCTTCTCCTGCTGGGGGGCGGCCTGGGCTGCTTCTGGCGCCGGATGTACTCAACTGGGGGAGAGGGGGGCGCTCTGAGCTGGGCCGAGGCCAGGGAGGGCGGGGCCAGGGGCGGGGTCCAGGTGGGGAGGCGTGGCCAGGGGCGGGGTCCAGGTGGGGAGGCGGGGCCAGCGGGGCCTGCCCGAGGGCAGGGCCCTACTCACAGTCCTCGTAGTCCTCCCGCTCTATCTGGTCGTTGTAGTCCAGCGTGGGCTGCTCCGTCTCCTCCTCTGGCTCTGAGGGAAAGCGCTTGTGGCCGCCTCATTGAAGATGCTCCCCGCCGCCGCCACCCAGGCCCACCCTACAAACCCAGCAAGCCAGGGCGGTTGGTACCCTGAGGCCAGGCGGCTGGCGCCCACTCACCAGGCTGGCGCTCCACGTCGGTCTCTCCTGCTGGACCCTGCCAGGGATCTGGGAGGGGCCCGTCTGCAACACAAACCCCAGGAGCAGGTGGACGGGAGGCCTGCCCTGACCACGGGCTGCACAGCGAGCCTCCACGAGACCTGGGCCCTGCCGACGCCCCCTGAACAGCTCACTCCCGGGAGGCCTGGGCTGCTTCAGCCCTCAGCACCCTGCTGGCACTCCCAGGGGGCCAGAGAGCTGGGCGGCTTTCTGGGGAGCCCAGGCCCTGCTGTCTGGGAGGACCTGCCGCAAAGCTGCCCCAGCAGGCGGGCAACCTGCAGGCTTGGAGCCCAGAGACACTGTGGGCAGGTGGCTCTGGATGGGGCCCAGGGGACAGATCCCAGGACGGTGGAGGGCAAGCCCCCCCCCACGAGGCTGCCAAGCACTCCCTCCCCAGGGGAGGGGCGGCACCGAGGGAGGGACAACAACGAGGCCGCAGCGCCCACCCGGTCTGGGGGCTCTGAGGGTCTGCGAGAGGCAGGGCCTCAGGGACCCGCCCTCAGCCCCCTCTTCCTGCAGCCCAGCAGGTCAGAGCCCCACAGTCTCAGAAGAGCCAGCACACACCTCCCTCCTGGGGCAGCTCCTCGAGGCTGGGGCTGGTGAGTGGGGGCAGTGGCCACTTTGGGCTTTCGGAGGGGGTTGGGATGGGGGCCTTCTTCCCAGCCAGAGGCCTCTTGGTGGCCTTGGGTGGCTTCTCCTTGGGTTTCTTGGTGGCCTTGGGTGGCTTCTCCTTGGGCTTCTTGGTGGCCTTGGGTGGCTTCTCTTTGGGCTTCTTGGTGGCCTTGGGCGGCTTCTCCTTGGGCGGCTTCTCCTTGGGCTTCTTGGGTGGCCTGGAGGACGCCTCCGGGGGCTGTTTGGTTGCCTTGGGGCCTTTGTCCTTCTTTCCTTTTTTCCCTTTGTCTTTGGCTTTTCCTGGAGGTGCTGTTCAAGATGCAGACTCAGGTAAAATCAATGAAGAACCCCCTCTATGCCCCATGTGCCCCCCCCCCACCCCGCAGCGTGCCTACAACCTGGGCAGAGGGGCTGCTGTTAGTCCTGCATTTCCCAGGTGGGGGAAACTGAGAGGTTAAGCCACTTGCAGTCATGGCAGAGCTGGGAGTGGCTTTCTGTCACCACCACACCTTGGCCTGGGTGGCTCAGCTTCCCAGGGGGTAGGCCCTCGTCCTCCCATCTACCGAAACCTCCAGAGGAGCATCTCACAATCCACTCTTTCACCGTACGGCCCCTTGGCCAGTCAGGGCCCACTATTCTGTGCTGGGCACAGAAGGGGCAGAGAGGTGACTAAGCCATCCAGGCCTGGGGAGAGTGCCCAGTCTAAGGGGGAGGCAGTCTCATCCCTGCCAACTGCCACACAAAGTAAAGGGCATGGGCCCGGGGCCTCTCTGAAGCTAGAAAAGCTTCAAAGAAAAGGGACACTCATGGGCTATCCCCTATCCAGGGGTAGGGAGTCTGGGGTGGGTTGGAAGCCATAACCATAGGGGGTCCTGAGGCCACACAGAGGACAGAGGGATGGGTGGGCACTGCAGCTGCTCGCGCATCTCGGAGTCTGGGGGAGGGAGGAAGCAGGGGCAGGGCCTAGGGCTGCCTGTAGGAATCCTCCAGGCCCCTGAGCAAATCCTGTTGAAAATGTAATGGAGTGGGGGCCACATGACCGAAATACTGGAAACTCTACAAAACGCAGACAGTCAGGAGAAACAGAGCTGCCACAGCAGCGCGCAAGAGGCCAGGACACCAATCTCGACCGGAATGGCGGGGGAGGCTGAGATGGGTCCCAGGGAGGAGCCAGGAAAGATCCAGAGCAGGGTGAAGGGGAGGGGCTGCTGACCTCAGGAATGATGGATGGTGCCCTGCAGTCTCCTGGGAGAGAGATCAGCAAGGCCCTTGCCCACCGTCCGGAAGGTCACAATAAACAGCTAAGATTTATTGACAACTGCTTATATAAGAGGCACTAGGCTAAATGCTTTGGGGATGCATCACCTCGTTTAATTTTCACAGTAACCCAGGACTACTGCCCAGTGCTCCTGGAAGCCTTGTGGAGACGAGGGTCTTCTGCAACGCCCTCCCCCGGCTCTGTGCTCCTGGAGTAGGAGGCCAGGCAGCAGGGTGCTGGGGATCCTTCCCAGGGAAGGCTGGAGGCTGGGACTCTGGCAGTGGTGTGGGCATGGCCAGTGTGTGCCACAATCAGACTGAGTGGCCCCATTAGGACGGCAGGGCCGTTCCCGTTCAAACTGACCTGGGCAGGGGGCAGCAAAGTCCCCAGTTAGTTCATGTCTAGTCCCTCTGGGGGTTTGGGGCTGTGCGTGACGGATTGGGAGGACCCAGTTCCACTGGGCAGTGGACCTGTTGGATGTGTCTCCAAACCCAAAGGGCTCCAAGCCAGCAATGACCTCTGCCTGGCACAGTGTCCCGCCAGATATCTGGGCTCTCTTGTGCCTTACAGAGCCATTCCTCAGGCTGGGCAGGCTGGACCTCGGCCAGACACCACCGAGGCCCGCCATCCTCGCCTGAGGTGCAGGGCTCCCCGAGGCCCCCCATCACACCGAGGGCCACCCCTACCCGGTGCTCTTACCCTCTGAGGCCACCCCCGGACGCACCCCCGGCTTGCCCCCTGTCTGGGCTTTGCGGACGGGAAGGGTGGGTTCAGGGGGTGGTGGGGCCTCCACGTCGTCCTCCCGGGGCTCGGACTCCAGCTCCGACAGGAAGCCCTCGAGGAACTCCTCGATCTCGTCGTCGGTCAGCACAGTCTGCGGGCGCCCCCCGGGGCACAGTGCCAGCAGCGCCAGGAGGCAGCCGAGCAAGGGCGCCCCGCGCAGGACCGCCATGGTCGCGGCCCGCACGGGGGGGCGGGGGGGAGCCCTCCGGGGAGGGGCGGGCGGGGGCTCCGGGGAGGGGCGGGGGGGGTTGCTCCGGGGTGGGTAGGGGACTCCGGGGTGGGGCGCTGAGGGCTCCGGGACGGGCAGTGGCTCAGGGGTCGGTGTGGGCTCAGGGATGGTCTGGGGGTTCCGAGGCGGTGGCGGCGGCTGGGAGCTCAGGTCCCGCGTGGCGCGCTCCCGCGCGCGGACCGCCTTCTCCAAAGCGCCAGTGGCGGCCGGGGCGGGGGTGCTGGGGCTTCCGGAGCCGGCTCCCCCCACCCCCGGGGAAGGAGGAGGAAGAGGAGGAGGAGCCGGGCGTGGACGGAGGGGCTGCGGGGGGAGCCGAGCAGTCCCGGCGCCGCGCGCGCTTGGCACTTCCCAGAGTGGGAACTGCGGGCTGTGTCCCGGGCCGGGGCCCGCGCCTTGGAAGGAAGGCCGCAGGGAGGGAGCGTCGGAGGGGATGCGAGGTCCAGAGGGTGCGGGTCGGAGCGCTCCGACGCCCCTGCCCCGCGCCGTCTGCGACACCGCCCCCAAGCCGGACGGGAACTGGAGGCGAGATGCCCCAGAACCGGCTGGAGGTGAGCGGGACCCCTGATGGCAGAGCCAAGCCACGAACTCAGGCCTCGGGGACCCTCCCCATCTCGGGACCCGCAGAAGTGTCCCCACCTATCCTTTCCTCTCTCTGGAGCCTTGGCCTGGCAGCTCTGCGAACTGTCACCAGCCTTCATTCAGACATCCAGCTAACCTCCCAGGTCCATGAGAGCCGGGCCCTGTGCTGGTCCCCCTGGGAGGGACCACACTTTGGGAATTCACTGTCTAGTGAGGGGGACAGGTGCAAAACCGCCCCTCAAGGCAGGCTAACTGCTCTGCTGGGGGTATGAGCCCCCATGTAAGATTGCCCCTCCCCTCCCAAGGTACTGACATACTAGGTCAAGTTTGGAGGTGGGGTCAGAGATGGAGCAGGGAGGGACGAGATGCCTTTCAAGTTGTATTAAACTGTATGTGTCGTTCATAGGAATGGACTGTCAGGGGTGTGGAGGGACTCAGCACTCACACAGCGATTTCCATACAAGCTCAGGGGGTTCTGGCCCTCCCCCGCGCTCCCAGCCACAGAGGGAGGGATCCCAGATGAAGAGCCCGGCACGGAGGTGGGAGGCAGCAGCTGGCTCATGTGGCCCCCTTCTAGCAGATGGTACAGCCTCAGGTGAAGCCAGGTCAGATCAAGGGAACATTTTAGGGGCGGTGCGTGTGAGCCCAGCTCCGCGTGGAAGATGTAGGGGCCACAAAGCCATAGGAGATCAGACACTACCCCTGAGGACATGGGCCAGCTGGCAAGAGAGGATGGGTACCTTCAACCCGACGAACCTGGGTGCTGGGACCTACCACAGGAACAGTTCACTCACCACCCAAATAGGAGCCACAGATGTTTGCGGTCGGTTCCCCTTTCCTACGGTTTCTTTTACTATTTCCCCGCAACGAACATTTCTTCACCTCTAGGGATACACTGCTTTCCAAACAGCTGAGATCCCAACCAGGACAAACAGACGTTCCTCTCCTTCCTCTTACCAGAGCCCAGTTTTTTAAAACTGTGTTTACTGTAGCTCCAGCTACCATATGGACCAGCTGCAGCCGGGGCATGTAGATTGGGTAGTCAGAGGATCCCAGGATCGATTAGTAATGTCTGCCATGGGTGTTGGCTTAGGGAGTTATGCCATGTGTACCTGGTGTTTCCTTAAGTCTTCCCCAAGGGCAAATGTTGGCTGGCCCCAAATGGGTATGACACCTAAGGTCAGAGCTCCCAGAACGTTCCTCCTTGATGGGATGAGGAAGCAAGAAAAAGCACATCTGGAGCCCATGGGTCAAGTTTAGCAGCAGTCAGCCCTGAGCCAGCGTTGTCTGAGGGTTTGGCCCAGTTGGGAAAACCCAAGAGAGCCTGAGATGATGAACAGGCAGCGGCCAGGGAGCGTCGTGGGAGCTGCTGGCTCAGCCCGGGACTGGGGACAGGACCCAGGGGGCTCTGCCTTCTCTCACCACTTTCTTTCAAGGCCCTTCCTTCGCTGTTCACTGGCTCACTTGTTTGTACTTAGAAAGGCAGTGGGACTATGTCAAGAGCTGGTCCCTACAGTCAAATCCCAGCTCCGCCCCCCTGGCCATCTGATCACAGCAAGTAACCTCACCGCTCCCCGCGGCCTCACTGCCGCACACCAAACAGGGACTTTGCACGTGCTGTGCCGAGCGCAATTTCCGCACTCTCAACCCAGCAGCTCCCAGTTCTTGTCACTTCCCTTAGGAGACCAAGACCCACCTGGGCTCTCGGAGCACGACCCCCCCCACACCCCCACCCCCCCAGTTGGGCCTCCTTGTCCCTGCGCTGTCCTCGCCCTGCCGTGTGTACCCAGGCTGGTCCTGGCAGCAGTAGGACGAAGAAAGCTCTTACCCATAAATGTCCTCTGCGAGCCTCTGAATCATCGCTCTTGAAACTTTTGTCTTGGAATTTGTTCTGTTGCCCCCAGTTGAGTGTGTCAAATAGGGAGGCCCAAGGCTGGGGGGTGGGCGGTGGCGGCTATAGAACGTCACTTCCCTGGGAACAGCTCCCGAGTTCAGCTGGCTCACACATGGATCAGATTTGGTCTCCACATCCTCTGCCAGGGAAAATAGAAGCCCTCAGAACATTAGAAAGAAATAGAAAGAGCCTTCTCCTCAGTCACAGTGAGTCACCAACAGAAACATGAGCAAAGGCCTTGTGGGGAGCTGGGCCTGGGGTGGGGTGGGCAGGGAGTTGGGGGCCCCCCCCAAGAGTCTGGGCAGGTGGAGGGGGGCAGTGCCTGTTCTCTTTGCTGGGCCAGTATCTTCCCTCGGTGGGCAGGGCTGGCACTCCGCTTAGCTTTGACCTGCACTCAGGAAATCCCGCAGACCTAGGCCTGTCAGGACCTGTCATCTAAACCAAACTCCCCAAGGGCAACAGCCCAGGCCGGGAAGAGGCAGGCCAAGAGGTGGGAAGCTTGCGGCCTCTTGTGACTGCCTTTCACCCTTCTGGGGCTCCGGCCCCCTGCCAGCGGGTGGGGTGTCTGTCCCCACGTCCAAGGGCTCTCCTGAGCTAGTCTGGGAGTCGGCTGGACGTCCTGGGTCCCCTCACCTCCAGCTTCCTAAGAGAAGGCGGGGCCTTTCCCTCCTTCTGAGTGAGGCCTACCCTAGGGGCTGCAGCAGGACTGGGCTTACAGGCAGAGACAAGGCGACATCTCACCCTGGTGGACCTACCCTTGCTGCTTCCAGAGTTGGGGAGCAGAGTTCTTGGGGGAGCCTGACATGGGCTGGGTGTGTGTGTGTGTGTGTGTGTGTGTGTGTGTGTGGAGTTTTCCTGCAGCCTTGTGAGGGTCAGGCTGGTGGAGCCCACAGATGCAAGGGTGGGGAGAGGAGGGGGCGTGGCCTGCACTCTCACTTCTGACCAGGCTGGGGTCGGTCCTGTTTAGCTCATGGGCCAAGAGCTCACCTCTGAGGGCCATTGAGAAAGAACCATATGCCAGGAGGGCTGCCTGCCAGGGTGGGAGGTCCCCGGGAGAGACACCTGGTTGGGGGCCAAGGTGCCCGTGCTTGGGGTCAGGAGCAGGGGCATTGCAGAGGTCTGCAGAGACCCATCTGGGAGGAATGGTGCAGTGTAGAGGCCCTGCGGCCTGCAGCGAAGGGCGGGGTGCGGGGGGCGACGGTGGTGGGGGAATGCGGACATGTAGGCAAAGCTGTCACATGGGGGCTTTGCCCCTGTCAGTAATGCCCTCAGCGGGGCGGGGGTGGGCGGGGAGCCAGAAGCTCCCGCGTTGGGAGGGGGCTGAGCTGGTGGAGCAGAAATGGAACCTACGCTCTTCCCACTGTGGGGGTCAGTCCCACAGGGATGAGAAATCGAAGCTTCGGCGTAGGTGGGGCTTGCCTTGTTAATGCTTTCAGATGCGACAGCTTCCTGCATGAAAAGAAGAACCCAGGATGGACCTGGAGCAGGAAGGAGAGGGGCTTTCCGGCTTCCTTCTGCCCTTCCTAGAAGCCACACTTAAAACTATCACCTTGAATAACTCGGTTTTCTCAGGCTGTAAGTTGTTGGGGGGGGGAATGGCTCCATGACCACTAGCAGCCCCCCGCCCCTGTTAGGAAGGGTCTCCCATTCAGACAGGCCTGGTCAAGCAAGGTTTGCCTCTTGTCTTTGCAGATCAGACAGCTTGTATCTCGAGGCAACTCTGGCTGGAGCCTTGGGAGGCATGAGGGTCAGTCTCATCCCTGGGTGGGCCCCAGGTGACCTTGATCCTGTTCCCCTCTCCCACCAGACTTCAGGGTGGGAACCCTGAGGTCACTACACACCTAGTGACCACACCTCCACACGAGATGGACAGACGATGGAGTGGCCCCATCCGAGCACTCACTCTCCGTGTCCAGGGAATGAGGGGATCCCCGGAGGAAGGTGCCCCAAACCCTGGGTGGCCTCTCCCTAAAAACAGGCCCTAATGGGAAGAGCCATGCTCTGGGACTCTCAGGGAACTCATCCATTCTAAAGGTTCCAGCAGAGTCTCTGCACCCAGGGGCACCACACCTCAGCTTCCTGAGTGCCTGAAAAGATGCCCCCAGGCCGTCCTTCTAGGACTGCCAGCCACGTCGGCAGGAGACTGCCTCATCCCATGTCACTGTAGCCTGAAAGTCCATGATCTCATCACCCACCACTTCCTAGTCCCCAGCCCGCCCCTACCCTGCCACAGCACCAGCCCCCTCACTCTGGGTCCCCAGCGATCTAAGCACGTGTCTGTGGGTGTGTGTCCCTGATTGCGGCTCATTTGTTCACTGGGCAGGTCTCCACGGAGCTTTCAACGAGGTCCAGCCCTGAGCGTGGCCCAGAGACCCAGCAGTCATGGAGGTATCCTTCCTCTGAAGATGTTCAGGCCAGAGGGAACAGGATGTGAGTGGTTGGACCTCTGGAAAAGAGGGCACAGGGGAGGGCATTGAACCCCGGGAAGTGGAGTCCTGCCCTGTGGGAGAAAGGGAAGGGGGATCCCGGCGGGGGAGACCCTGTCCCCCGGGTTCAGACTCCTCAAGTCAGTCGCCTGCATCTCAGGCCCCAGCACGTGGACGGTGGGCTGGGCAGTGATGGTGCTTTTAATGCTTGTAGAGTATATACGCCATCTTTCCCCATTTTCAAGTAAGGAAACCTGGGCCCAGGGAGAAGTGATGTGTCCAGGTCACAGCATGTCAGTGATGGCGTGTCTATGAGGCCAGACCGAATGCTCTTTTCCACCCGGTTTACACAGCATCTGGCACTGGGCCACCGGGCCACGGGGCTACCAGCCCCTCCTGCTGAGGCCCGAATATCACCAGGAGCCACCCTGGTGCCTCAGCCTGGGCAGAGGTGGGAAACTCACCTGCCAAAAGGACCAGTGTGTCCCAGTTCTAACTGGGGCAGCCGCAGAACACTGGGACCAGGAGCAGGAGCGGCAGAGCTCCTCCAAGGCGCCCGTGGCCTCCGAGGCAGCAGCTCAGACACGACCCAGCTGGCCAAAATGAGTGTGTGTGCTGATGTGGGGGCCGGAGTTGCAACTGGAAGGCTCTGGAAGCCGGGCCTCTGGACACCAGCTCCTCCCAGTCTCCTGGAGTCCTGAGTTGGCCTCAAAGGACCAAGCGAGAAGGCCCCAGGCCCATCCAGTCCCTCTGCTCCTCCCTCTCAGGGGAGGCCCCTGGAAACGCCCTCTTGTCTACAGTTTGGACATTACCAGGGGATAAGTCTGCCCGGGCTCGCCAGGAGGGTGGTTCCCAGAGCCATGGGACCTGGGGTCTCCCAGACAGTGTCTAGCTCTCCGCACAACTGGCAGAATGATTTTCAAGTTTCCAACAACTTGAAAACCACATGTGATTTTCCATAGTCTGGTGCCCCCGCCCAGCTCCCCAGGCCCGGACTGCTGAGTGAGCAGAGTTCACCCGAATTCCTTCCACTCACCGCAGGACCCGGCCCCCGGGAGACTGGGGGGTCACCGCAGCCGCAGGGGGGCTGATGGGCTGAGGGGCGGGAGGCGGGCTTCCCGTGCCTGAGTAATTCTGCAGCCCGCAGACTGGGATGAGGACAAGGGCCACGTGTGGCAGTGTCATGTGACAATCAGCCAGGGTTGTCCGGTTCCAAAGAGGCTCTAGTGGAAAAAAGTATGCTGATCATCCCTCCCACCTTCCTCTAAATTGACTCCGATGGATTGAAGATGTAGATGTTGAAAGAGAAACCATCAAAGTAGTAAAAGAAAACAGAGAAATTTGTGCTTATAATCTTCGTGGGGGAAGTCTTTCTAAGCAGAAACTGTAGAAGGATGGAGAATTTTGGTTCTGTAAAAGTGCTAGCTTTCTGTTCAAAATATCCTCAAAATGAAATTAACAGGCAAACAAAACACTGGAAATAGATCCACAACCCCTAGGTCAGAAAGCGAACATTTTAGGAGCTGCCCGTGGCCTCAGAGCCTCTCTCCAAGCCTCAGTTTCTCTCCTCCATACAATGGGATAATACTGACACTATCGCTCCTTGTGAAAAGGGCACAAGGATTCACTGAGATAAATCTAGAAAGCTGTGCCTGAAAAATAGTAATTCTTTGATAAAGGGAAAACATTCTTTACATTTTTAAAGCTAATTTGACCTTGTTTCCATTTTTAAAAGTGAGCCCCCAAGATATAGGCCAATTCACAAAAGAAGAAACATAAGTGGGGACTTCCGTAGTGGTCCAGTGGTTAAGACTCCATGCTTCCACTGCAGGGGGCACAGGTTCGATCCCTGGTCTGGGAACTAAGATCCCGCATGCCACTAATAAACATATGCAAAAATGTTGACCTCATGAAAAGTTATGCAAATGCTAATTAAAATACACTGAGTAGTACTTTTCCAATATCAAATTCCCAAAGATTAAAACCCTCCTGGTGGGCTTCCCTGGTGGCGCAGTGGTTAAGAATCTGCCTGCCAATGCAGGGGACGCGGGTTCGAGCCCTGGTCCGGGAGAATCCCACATGCCGCGGAGCAACTAAACTCATGTGCCACAACTACTGAGCCTGCGCTCTAGAACCCGCGAGCCACAGCTACTGAAGCCCACGCCCCTAGAGCCTGTGCTCCGCAACAAAAGAAGCCACTGCAATGAGAAGCCTGCGCACCGCTACGAAGAGTGGCTCCCGCTCACCGCAGCTAGAGAAAGCTCGCGCGCAGCAACGAAGACCCAATGCAGCCAAAAATAAAATAAATAAATTTATTAAAAAAAAAAAACAAAAAACCCTCCTGGTGGAGGCGGTACCAGGAAGTCACTGTCTGAGCACTGTCCTGCAGGATCATTCGGCTGCAGAGATCGGAAACCCCACTGTGATGAGTAATTTTGTGTGTCCCCTGACTGGGCTAAGGGATGCCCAGATCAATGGTGAAACATTATTTCTGGGTGTTTCCGTGAGGCTGTTTCCGAAAAAGAGTCGCTGATCTGAATCAGTGGACTGAGAAAAGCAGATGGCCCCCCCCAGTGCGGGTAGCCCCAATCTCTGCTTGAGCTGGGACGTCCATCTCCTGCCCTCGGACATCAGCTCTCCCGGTTCTCAGGCCTTTGGGTTTGCACTGAACTGCACGACTGGCTCCCCTGGGCCTCCAGCTTGCAGACGGCAGATGGCAGCCTCCATAATCATGTGAATCAATCCTTCATAATAAGTCTCTCTATACATGTATATGTATCCTGCGGGTTCTGTTTCTCTGGGGAACCCTGACTGATACACTCTCTAAAGCAGCTGAGCCCTGACAGGCAATCCCACAGGTGCCTGGTAGGACAGAGGGCCTCCACGTTCCCCTGCAGCCCAGCCTTCACTGTTCACCCAGACCCCTCCATACCCCAGAACTTCAGGCTGGACTTCAGCTCGATGCATTTCCCAGAGGGGACTTGGACCAGGCAACTGGACTCCACCCTATACCTTATTCCAATCAGCTGCCGGAGGGGTCGGCCGTGTGCCCAGACGTGGCTGCACCGGCCACCTCCCCCGCAGCCAGAAGAGGACCCGAGGCCTGGGTAGGCCCTGGGCTCATCTTCTCGGGAAACTGGACGCCAGCCTCATAAATGAGCATGTGCCCCAACATCTGCACCCCTCTGCCACTCCGAGGACAGATTCTCCTGTCCTGAGGTGCATTGTGACCTCAAGGTGGGTGAAGCATGTGACTCTGGAGGTGACGAGCCTGGGATGTCTGTCCTGTCCACAGGGACTTCGGGGAATGAGGTGCTGCATTAGCCCCTGAGAAAGCCTCCCCTGGCCCCCCTGCCCTCAGACTAATACTACACGTTCCTGATTTAGTGGGAGGAAATCCCACCGACAGGTGGGCACGTCCTGCCTCAGGGGACGTATTTGCTGTTCTTTCTGCCTGCAGTGTCCTTCCCGGCTTCTCACTGAAGCATCCCCAGCTGCCCTTCGTAAAACTTCAGCCCTCTCCTATATCTGCCAAAACAAACCTTCCCACTCCCCTACTTTATTTCTGACATATTGACCCATTGGGCTATACTGATGGTGCTAATGGCTCCAGTTAAGTGGCCTCCTGGTGCCCATGCCCTTTGCCCTGTGCCTTGTAACATTGTAGGCCCCTCCTACTCTGACTACAGGCTTGGCCATGTGATGGCTTTGGCCAGTTGGACAGGAACAAACTTGGTCCAAGGAGAGGCTTGAAAAAACACCTGAAGCATCCTCTCTCCCCTTCCCCACAACCTTCCAGAACAATGAGAGCACACCTGGGCTGTCCTGCTGGAGGACAAGACCACAGGGAGCAAAGCTGAGACCATGCAAAACAGGCTGCCACAGCCAGTGGGACACAAGAGGGAGACCAGCGAAACCAGCCAAGCTGGGCTCAGATGGGCAGAGCTGCCCAGACAGCTGGCAGGCAGGTGAGCTAATAAATGTGATTGTCTTAATCTGCTGAGTTGGGTGGTTGGTTACTCAGCAATAGCTAACACTTATCTCAGATGTTTATTATCTGTCTCCCTACCAGCAGTGCCAGCGTCACAAGACCAAGGGATCAGGGGCTGTGATATTTCCTACTACAGCTCTCTGGCCCACAGAGGCCCTGAGTAAATATCTGTTAAATGGCTAAATACAGGATAAATACCGTAACAGAATCTTGTGAGACAGATAACAGTCCTTGAGCTAGTCAGAACTGAGTGGAGGGTGGTACTGACACTGGTGAAGAGAATGGCAGTGGGTGAGCACCAAGGGGGTCTTGATAACTGATGCAGGTCCTGTCTGTGAGCTTCAAGACAAAGACCAGCTCAGACTCCCCTTCCTTTCATTTTGTTGCTCCTCCATTCTCAGCATCTGGCTTCCATCTCATGATGCAAAACAGCTGCTGGAGATCCAGTCATCATTGCATCGTCCCAGCCAGTAGAAAGGAATAGTAGAGCACAATCTCTTCCTTTAAGAACTTCTTCTAGAAGCTCACACAAAGCTCCAAGTTCATTCCATTGGCCTTGACCAGAACTCAGTCACGGCCACACCCAGCTGCAAGGGAAGCTGAGAAGTGTAGTCTTTTTTCTGACAGCCTTGTGCCAGCTAAATGTCAGTTCTGTTATTAAAGAAGAATGAGATAATAAATACTGAGGAATAATTAACAGTCTTTGCTACAGCTGATATTATTTTCACTTTTGTGTCTGGTAAGATTACTAAGATCTTAAAAAGGTGTTAAAAAAAAAAAAACAACTAGCATCTGGTAGAGGAAGGTGTGAAAGCTGAAATCCCAGGAAAGTATAAGAATAAGAAACACATCGTGGTATTAGCCACTTTGTAATCAGTTTGTGTGTAAGGTATTCACATTCTTGCATATTTGTCTGCAGACCTGAGCCAGAAGCCCAGCCAACAAAACCAAGAAGCGCTGACCAGCTCTGTAGGAGGAAGGGGACCCCCAGCAGGTGTGCGTCCCCAGCTCCACAACCCCTGCCATTAGCGCGGAGTGTCAGAACGCCCCCAAGGCTGCTGCAGCGCCCAGAGTTCTGTGTTGAAACCCATAGCTGCTGTCTCTATCCTGATCTTCCTCCTAAGAGCCAAGCTTCTCAAAGAAGTTATTCACACTGATTTTTCCACTTCCTCAGTCCCAGGGAACTGTTCCTGCGCCTGGCACTCTCACCAGGCCCCAGGGATCACCCAGAGCCACCAGAGGCCCCGTCGTGACCTCCTTCCGGGCTGGCTCCTCGTCCTCCTCCCCTGCTTCCATGGTGGGGGCCTTTGCAGCACAGGTTCCCTCCCAGTGCACACCACGCAGCCCTCACCCACCATAGGCCCAGACCCCTGCGCCCCTTTTAAATCATCCACTGGTAGTTCTTTGCACAAACACCATCCCAAAGAGAGAAGGGTTCAGACTCCATGTCTAGAACCCCAAAGACCTGGATTCTGGGAGATCACCATCCCATGGGCCTCCGAGGCCGGCCCTCAGGGTCTCCCATGGGGATGTATGAGCTCAGTCGAGCCAGTCCCGGGCCTCACTGGCTCACCTCGGGCACAGGGTCATCTCCTAGTAAGAAGCGCTTGCTGACGGCAGTAAAAATAGGATGCATGCATTTAGTGCCAGGAAGACTCGCCCAGCCAGAAAGTGTTCGTAGACGGCTCCATGTGCGGGCATGGCCACCCCAAGTCCACACAGGGGGGGCCCGTGCCCTGGGAGCTTTCTCTCCAGCAGAGGAGACAGATGCTCCAGCCCAGTGGGCTGGGGGACATGCAGGGGACCCAACCCAGACCTGGGGACCAGCAGAGGCTTCTGGAGGAAAGAGTGAGTGGGATGCGCTAGGTGAGTCCCTGCAGGGAGGGGACGGTAACCCAGGACCCTGCTGTAGGGGAACAGCCGGGGGGAGCTCAGGACGGGCACAGTGTGGGCAGGGGGCTGAGGGCAGCGTGAGGCCCGGGTAGGTCAGCAGACCCCTGGAAGCCAACTTGCACTTGGGTTCTGTGCTGTGGGCAGTGGGACTTCATGCAGCCGAGTGGAGATAGGGAGGGCAGAGGGGCCATGAGGGGCAGGGATGCCAAGCGGGAGAAGATTCTGGGGCAGGACCCGCAAGACCTGGGCCCAGTGGATGACGGAGGAGCCAGCGAGACTGCTGGTTGGGAACTGGTGGGTGGGAATCCAGGAAGGCCCACAGGAAAGTAGGTACAGGGAGAGGAGGGGTAGACCAGCATGGGGGCCTGCCCTTCGGACAGCTGGTCACATGGTCCTGGAACCGGGACCGTGAACCTGGCTCTGTGGATGTGGGAGTGACGGAGGGGTGAAGGGGAAGGGCAGATGCACCCAGGGAGTGCGTGGGGAGTGGGACAGCGGCGACCCCACCCCTTCCAGGTTTGATGAAAGGATCAGATGTTATGTGATGGTGGCCACTTTGCCCTGACCCCTGCCCCTTGAGATGCCACATTCCAAAATGAGTCTGTGCTCCTCACGGGGCTTGCAGGGCTTGCAGGTGGGCCCCGAGTGCCTGTGCCGGGGTGGACACACGGCGGTCCTGCCGACCTTGCTGCTGGGTCTGAAACCCTGCCAGCTGTGAGCCACTGGAAACAGAGGTGGGGCCTGGGAAGTCTCAGGGTGACTCCCACCCCACCCCTGCACCCCTGCGGTCAGGAGCCCTGGGCTAATCACCGCTACCGGGCCTCATTGCTGCTGGTTCTAGGTCTATCGAAAACTCTTCTTGGGACTTCTCTGGTGGTCCAGTGGTTAGGACTCCGAGCTTCCACTGCAGGGGGCACGGGTTCTGTCCCTGGCTGGGGAACTAAGATCCCATAAGCCACGTGGCACGGTCAAAAGAAAACTCTTCTTATTACAAATCTCTTTATTATGCAGTCGGTGTGTGCTCATTGCAGGAAAATTAGAAAACACAAGTAGGCAAAATAACAAACTGATTATGATAAGTTTTGTTGAATTTCAAACTGTCTGATCCCCCAGAGAGAACAAGTAACAGTTTGTGACATAATCATCCGGGAGTTTTGGAAGCACATAGATCAGGAGTTCTGTGATGGAGCTAGGCTCTTTGGGTCACATCTGTGAAATGATAGAAAAAATATATATTAGTCTCTGCCCTTGGTTCCTGGCACAGAGCTCCTAAATCCCTTGGAATTTCCTAAGTGATAAGAACACTAGGGGCATCTTTTGTTCTAATATTTGGTCTTTGAACCCACTTCCTGGCACAGAGCTCCTAAATCCCTTGGAATTTACTGGGTGGAAGGAGGATCTTTTGCTCTAATTCTGTGACTCTAAGTGGGTTCCTGGATGGCTTCAGGATCAGGGCTGGTCACCAGAAAGATCAAGCCATGATAAGGAGCTTGGAACTTTCAGCCCAGCTGGAGATGGAGTTAATGATCGATCATGCCTGTGTGATGAAGCTGGCTATATAAAAATCCCTAAAGACGGGGTTCAGAGAGCTTCTGGCTGGTGAATACATCCATATGATGGGGGCTCACCCCAACTCCACGGGGACAGAAGGTCCTGTGCTCAGGACCCTTCTGGACCTTGCCCTGTCTATTTCTTCATCTATCGGTTCACTCATATCCTTCAGTATCCTTTGTAATAAGCTGGTAATCTAGTAGGTAAACTGTTTTCCTGAGTCCCGTGAGCTGTTCTAACAAATTATCAAACTGGAGAAAGGGGTTCATGGGAACCCCAGCTTATGGCCAGTTGGTCAGAAGCACAGGTGACAACCTGGACTCAATGTTGGCATCTGAAGTGGAGGTGGGGCCAGGGGGGTCTGCACTAACTCTGGTCAGTGTCAGAATTGGGTTGAACTTAGGACACCCAGCTGGTGCTGGAGAATTGCTGGGTGTGGAAAACCCACACATCTAGTGTCAGAAGTGTCATGTGAGAATAAAGAAGAACACAGGGGTGTTTTTCCAAGACAGCACCCCAAGGCTGCTGTTCACCAGCTGTGCAAACTCCAGCAAGTCACTTGACCTCTCTGTGCCTCTCTCTCCTTCCCAGCAAGATGGGAACATGTATGTCATCCAGTGACAGGAATGTCCTGGGCCTCAATGAGCTGACACGTGTAAAGTGCTTAGAACTGCTCCTGGCAGAGAGCGCTGATCTCATTTTAAGTGCACGTGCTTAAAAAAAACATTTTATTATTGAAATTTCAAACATATCCAGAAGTGGAGAGGTGATATGCCGAACTTTCCACCTCTGTCATCAAAGTTCTCAACTCAAGGCCCATCTTGTTTCATCTGTGTCCCACCCTTTCCTCTGCCTCGACATGATTTTGAAGCAAATCCCAGACATCATATGATTTCACCGGGAAATATTTTACTGTGTACTTTTAAAAGAAAGGACTCCCTCTGCTTGCCTCTCAATCTCTCTCTCTCGCTCCAACATAACCTATGTTATGAATGATAACTCTCAACCACGTTTCTTTTTTCTTTTAAATTAATTAATTAATTAATTAATTTTTTGCTGCGTTGGCTCTTCGTTGCTGCGTGCGTGCTTTCTCTAGTTGCGGAGAGCTGGGGCTACTCTTCATTGTGGTGCATGGGCTTCTCACTGCAGTGGCTTCTCTTGTTGTGGAGCATGGGCTCTAGGCGCACGGGCTTCAGTAGTTGTGGCTCGTGGGCTCAGTAGTTGTGGCACGTGGGCTCAGTAGTTGTGGCACGTGGGCTCAGTAGTTGTGGCTCGCGGGCTCCAGAGCGCAGGCTCAGTAGTTGTACAGCACGGGCTTAGTTGCTCCGCAGCATGTGGGATCTTCCCGGACCAGGGCTTGAAGCCACGTCCCCTGCATTGGCAGGTGGATTCTTAACCACGGCGCCACCAGGGAAGTCCCCCCCGCCCTGACTTTAGTTCTCTCCATGGCACTTTGCCCTTCTCCCATCCTCTCAGTTATCTGTGGCTGTGTGAAAAAATGCCCCAAAGCTGATTTGTCTTAAAGCAGCGGTGCTACATCATTCCTTACCATTCTGTGAGCCATTGCATGGGGGAGGAGTCGGCTGATGCCACGTGCAGGAGTCTGCTCACAGAATTGTGAGGAATGATCTAGCACCGCTGCTTTAAGACGTCAGCGGAAGCTGGTGTCCCGAGGGCTCCTGGTTCTCTATTGACGTGGTTCTCAGCACCCACAGTGCAGCCTGAGCTTCTTTCCGTGGCAGTTGCCTTCCAAGAGGGCAGAAATGGAAGCTGCAAGCCCTCGTCAGGCTGAGCCCACGCATCCCACAATGTCGCTTCTGCTGCCTTCTGTTGGTCCAAGAAAGTCCCAGGGCCGGCCCCCTATTAAGAGGAGGGGATAGACCCCACCTCTTGCCGGGGAGAGCATCAGAGGCACGATTGGAGAAGGGTGTGCACGCCTAAGGGATTGGTTCAGCCATGCCCTCTGTGCCCCATGGCACCACCCGGCACCATGTGCATTCTCCTTATTTGTCTGTCTGTCTTGCCTCTACAAAAATGGAATGAAGGCAGGTCCTTCTGTGCGTCTTACATGCTGTACCCCCTGCACTTAGGGCAGAGCTTGGTGCACAACACAATTTTGTTGAATCAGTGGTTGAGAGGCTGGCTCAGAAGTCAAACAACCACTGTTTAAATCATAATTGTGCCTCTGTGTGCACTGTAAACTTGGAAAGAGTACTTCGGCTCTAGGCCTCAGTTCTTCTATCTGTAAAATGGGGGAAATAATAGCAGTACCAATTCCATACAACTGGGAAGAGAATAAAAATGAAATAGAACAAATAATTAACACAATACGTGGCCTATACCAAGCCCTCCATAAATGTCAGTAGTTGTACTGACTAGGATCCCCCCTGCCCCACTATACCCAGATTCCATCCTTTTCCATCTGCATGTGGCCCTGACCACGGACACCCTCCTGAGCTGCTCCCCCCACCTTTCCTCCAGTGAAGGACAGACTCTGACCTTGACCTGCCCCATATCCTGGGGCAGGCTGCTGCCTCCCTATCTGGCCTCTCAATACCCTCCACCCCGTGGGCCACCATCCATGACAACCTTGGGCGTTCAGCCAAACTTTCCAGCCCCGGGCTCTCCTTGAAGCCGATAAGCTGGAACTCCCCACGGTCATATCTGTGTTTTATTTCAATAACAGTAGTAAATTGGGAAATACCTAAATGACATTGGGTCTGTTCACTCAAGAATGTAATAATGTCATATTCTGCCTTAATATCAATGGAATTACCCGTGGTGGAAAGAGTAGATAATTGTGTCAATTTGTGACGGAGTTTAGTTCAGCAAACATCCCTCTTCTCGTAATTCTTCCAGACCACTTAGCCCTTCCCCCAGGGATTACCAACCATGCTGAGTCAGGGCTGGTTGGAAAAATGAACGCTAAGAGCCTTCATTTTAAGGACACATCTATCTCTTTTCCATCATTCTTAGGCCAAGTCCCCATGGTGGGAGGGAGTCAGGGATTCTTCTCTACTCCTTGGCCCAGTCTTCCCGCTCCAGATCCTGCCCCAGTCCTCCAATCCCAACACCTCCTTCTTATACAGAGCCCATCTGTTTGTGTCCCCCCTCCCCCAAATCCACATGTTGGAATCCTGATGCCCAAGGTGCTAGTGTTAGGAGGTGAGGCCTTCGGGAGATGATTAGGTCATGAGGACAGGGCCCTCGTAGGTGGGATTTGTGCCCTTATAAAAGAGGCACCATGTCTCACCCCCTCTGACATATGAGGATACAGTGAAAAGTCTGCAGCTTGGTAGCGGGCCCTCACCAACACTGAATCTGCCAGCACCCTGATTCCACATGTCCAGCCTCCAGAACTGTGAGAAATTAATGTCTGTTTTTTTCAAGTCACCCAGTCTGTGGTATTCATTATAGCTGCCCGACCGGACTTAGACACCATCCAAAAAGCATAGGGACCCACGTCTTCCTTAAAAGACAGTATAGTTTCTCAAAAATAAAGCATCTCCTTTGGTCACATAACCTGGCAGGCCCATGGCAAGCCACAGTCCCTGGCACGAGCACATCTATTCCTATCAGAAACTAAATCCTGCAGCTCTAATGGATTTTTGCAGAGATCCATGATGGGCCATGGAACCTGTCAGCAGAGTCCAGAGCTGAGCCTGGGTCAGAGGTGTGGACTCAGGGTAGTGGATTGAATGGTGCCCCCCCCCGCCAAATTCATGTCCATGAGGAACCTCAGACTGTGACCATATTTGGAATAAGGGTCTTTGCAGATGTAATTAAGAATTTCATGATGAGGTCATCCTGAATTAAGGGTGGGCCTTAAATTCAATGACTGGTGCCTTTATAAGAAAAGGTGTGGGGGGGGATGTCCCTGGTGGTCCAGTGGTTAAGACTCTGTGCTTCCACTGCAGGTGGCACGGGTTTGAAACTGGCTGGGGAACCAAGATCCCACATGCCATGCAGCGTGGCCAGAAAGTAAAAATAAATTTAAAATTAAAAAATAAAAAATATATATATATAAGAAAAGGGGAAGGGACAGAGGGAAGGCAGCCATTGGGGATGGGGCAGAGATTGGAGGGATGTAGCCGCAAGCCCAGGAATGCCAGGATCCACTAGGAGCTAGAGGAGGTGGGAAGGATCTTCCCCTAGAGCTTTCAGAGGGAACACGGCCCTGCTAACACCTTGATCTTAGAATTCCAGGCTTCAGAACTACAAGAATAAATTTCTGTTGTTTTAAGCCCCCAGTTTGCGGTAATTTGTTACAGCAGCACAGGACCAAATACACCAGGTGCTATGAACTGAATTGTGTTCCCTCAGATTCATATGTTGCAGCCCTAACCCCCAATGTGACTGTATTTGGAGAAAGGGCTTTTAGGAGTAATAAGGTTAAATGACGTCACAGGGGTGCGGTCCTAATTTGATACGACTGGTGGCCTTATAAGAAGAGGAAGAGATCTCTTTCTCTCCCTCTCCACGAGCACACAAAGAGATCGAGGAAGAGCTCTCTTTCTCTCCCTCTCCACGAGCACACAAAGAGATCGTGTGGGCACACAGAGAGTCGGTGGCCGCCTACAAGCCAAGAGAGAAGGCCTCAGAATGAAAGCTGCCTGCCAGCACCTTGATCCTGGATTTCCGGCCTCTAGAACAATAAGAAATGTTTCTTTTGTTTAGGCTGCCCTGTCTGTGGTATTTTGTGCTGTCAGCCTGAGCAGACTGAGGCACCAGATAGCCCAAACCCACAGTGATGCAGTGGGTAGCTCAGGAAGGTCCAGGGAGCAGCACTAGAGTCCAGAACTTTGGGCCAGTGGCCCTCAGGAGCTCCAGTCCGACAGCATCGGCAGGCTGACCGCACACCCTCCGGAATGCAGCTGGCAAGTAACCCGCAGGAGACGGGAATCGGTGGGGGGTTGGGCCTCAGAGCCAGGCAGAGTCCCGGCCCCACAGGCCAAGGACAGGCGCCAACAGCACTGAAGCGGACTTCAAAGACGGTGCTCCATGGGGAGGTTTTATGAAGGTCACGAGGACTGAAAAATCACCCCCAGGGGCCTTTTCTGAACTGGAAGTGGGAACAGGAAATAGCTAGATGAGATTCATCTTGGAAAAATGCAAGCTCATACATCTGGGTGAAACTAATCCAAAACACAGCATGAGAAAGCACAGTGCAGAACACAGGGGAGAACTGCCACCCCCAGGGCAGCTGACAGGGCCCAGCCAGCAGCAGATCATCTGTGCAGCCTCTGACTTTTTCTGGGGGGTGGTCTCAGCGTGGGCAGCAGGGGGCTGGGGACTTAGACATCTGGGAACCCCAAGCCAGGTTTATTGGAGATAGAGGGCTGAGGTCTCCGCTTCCCAGCTGGCTGGACAGTGACCTGGTGGTCCAGGGAGGGGAGGAGAGGAGCACGCCAACCATCGATGTTGTGGCTTTGCCCACCTGTGCCCAGGCCTCCACTCAGTGGGCACTGAGGATCACCCCTCAACAAAACCTCCCTGGGCCTGTGGAAATCCTCGTTTTTGCAAGTTGCCCAGTGTTTTAAGTATTCAGGCACGATGGGTCATTAAAAGCTGCCTCTGCCTCCCCAAGAGAGAACCCAGGTGCCCGGGACGGAGACAGAGGCCATCAAGAAGAATGGAGATGGTTTCAGGGGATAGGCTGCTGCTCTCTGAGGAAAGGCAGAACCCACAGATGGGGAACTCCGACTCCTTACAGAGAGCCTGGGAGCTGCCCCTCCCCAGATGGCGGGAGGAGAAACGAGCACAGGAAATGAGAGAGGGGACGCATCCCAGGCCTACCAGCCAGAGTGTGTGTGTCCTGGGCCCGGGAGGGCAGGTGGGGAGCTGGTGTGGAGGCTGAGAGGAGGCCTGGGCCGAGGCACCAGCCTGCTTCAGCCCTGTGCCGCAGCCAGGGAAGACTGAGGAGATCACATAGCATAACAAAGAGATTCCAAAGCGTAGTGCCTGAAGATATGACAGACATACAGGAACACTCGATGTTGTCAAGATGTCAGCTTTCCCAACCTGGTCTTGGGATTCAACACAATACCAATCTTGGAAAAGGAATTGCTGGGTGAGATTTTTGTTTTCATTTTGTTGGCTATGGTTGCTAAATTGGCTTCCAAAAAGTCCCTCCTACAATCTGCCAGTTCCCTCATGTGTGATTAATTTTGTAAACGTGTCGGATAATGCGATAAGTGAAGATACTCTCATTTAACTTTGCCCTTCCCTGATTGGACGAGTCAGGCAATCTGGTATGTTTTTGAGTAGCATTTCTTCTGTAAATTGCCTACTGGTGTTCTTGCTTGTCGTCTTTTCCTTATTAATCTGTGGACAATTTCATAATTACAGGAATTAGATTTAAATTCCAAATGTGTCACACTCTTCCCCTGGTTTGCCTTTTAATGTTTAAATACATTTTAAATTTGTATGTCTTCAAGTTTATCATTCTTTTCCTTTAGTGTCTCCAGCTTTATTGTGATACTTTAGACTATAAAAACATTCATCGACTCCCCATTACATTTTTTTTTTCTTTTTTAGATTTGAATATTTGATCCATCTGGATTTTATTTCGGTGTTAAGCAGTAAGGGAGGGAGCCAACTTCCATTTTTCCACATGGCCGGCCAGTCGTCCTAACGCCATTCGATTGAGAAAGACTGAAAACCCTTTCCAGGGGTTTGAAGCGGTCGCTCCACCAGCACGCTCAATCGCGCATCTGCCCGGGCCCGCGATCCAGGGGCCCCGCACCGCCAGGTTTCCGGGGCCCATCGGTCCAGCCCGACCCAGTCGGAGGGAGCGAATAGCAGGGGCGAAGAGCAGGGGCTGGGGCGGATACTCCTCTCCTGCTGAGAACGGATCCCTCTCCTACCCGCCAAGGACCCACCACTAACATCCCCCTCCCCCCCCACGCGCCGAGGACGGATCCCCTGATACCCCCACCTCGATCTCCCCTCTTAGCCTCCGAGGACGAAGCCCCCAAGCCCGCGCCGAGGTTTCCCTAACCTCCCGCCTCCCCCCTCCCAGCTCCTGCCGCACCCCTTTTACCCCACCCCCCTACCCCCCACCCCAGTCTCTCCTCCCGGGTGGTCCCAAGGATGGGACGGGACTTTCCGCGAGGGTAATTTAAATAAAAGGTGTGTACTCTGGTTCTATTTGCATAGAGGCGGGGACTCTGGCGCTGAGAGGCCGGAACACCCAATCAGGTGAAACCCCGGGACCTCTACCTCGCTCCAAACGACCCTGGGGGCGAAATCCGCCCAGAGACTTAATTTGCATGGGGCGGGGCCTGCCTCTTTGAGTGGGGCCGGGCGCCACTTCCCGTTCCAATCGGCTTCCGCCCGCTGGCTTCCGCCCGCTAGCTTCCGGCTTCCGTGAGGCTTCCGCCCGCCTTCCGCCCGCCTTCCTTCCGGCTTCTGTCCAGTTTCCCTCTGCCTTCGCCGGGCGCCGCCCGCGGCCAGGGCCCGAATGCTACCAAAACAGCAGCGAGCGCGTGTCGGGCCCCCGGACACCGCCCCCTCCTCCGCGGCACGTTTCCCTGGGGTCACTGTCTACCTGGCTGAGCCACAAATGGGCCGCAGCCGCCGGGCCTTCCTCACAGGCCTGGCTCTCTCCAAGGGCTTCCGCGTCCTGGACGCCTACAGGTGCGCGGTCGTGGCGAAGCTCGCCGCCAGGCGAGGCCACCTTCCTAGGGCCGACCTTTCCGAGGGGCGCGGGGCGGGTCCGGCGCCCACGGCCTCGCCTCACCGGGGAACGTGGCATGCCCGTATAGGTATCACCATGCTGTCGCGCCCGGTGGGCTGGGGGACGCTGCTGAGTGGCGTGATGGCCTGAGCACAGATGCCCGTGCTCGGAACTTTGCAGCTGACCAGCCACTTTCACATATGGTGTTTCCTTACTGCTGAGGATACTGAGATCTGAAACGACTCCCACGCAGCTGACCCCGGGGCGGAGGGGCACCTGAGGTGTTTGGATTCCAAGTTAGCCCTGGCACTTCATGGTCATATAGCTTTCCTGTCAATTTCCTCTTTTGTAAAAGGGTGTTAGCAGTTAGGGCCAGGAGCGTTTCTGTAGGACAAGGAGAGAATGTATGCCGGAGGCCTTATAAAGGGCCATGTGAGTGTAGCGGTGGTTAACAGTCCTTCCTTAGGTGACTTCATCTTGCCCTGTTAGCTAAACTGATTTCTCTCCTCAGGGCTGAGAAAGTGACTTTTCTTCTACTTCAAAGAGTAGAAGAAAACCAAACAAAAACAAAACCACTACAGAAGCAATGCTGTAAGTAAGGGAGGAGGGTTCCCTTGGTTTTGAAGTTGAAAGAGCAAGTGAATCAGAAGCCAGTCCCCCTGAAGCTTAGTTAACCATTCCCAGGGGTGCAGCAGACCCACTCAGGAGAGGATGATGACCACGGCCTAGAGTGTACTGGGCACTGTCTAAGCCGTTTTGCTTATTAGCTCATTTAATCTTTACAGCAACCCTGCAAAGTAGATATGTTATTTATGGTATTATCTCTGCTTTGTGGATGAGGCAATCAAAGTACAGAGATAAGTGATGTGCCCAAGGGCGCACAGCAAGTGTGTGGCAGAGCTGAGGTTCAAACCCAAGTAGTCTGTCTCCAGCACTTCGATGAAGACCCCCCCACCCCGGTCCTGGCCCCTGTGCCCCTGGCCTCTCCTTCCTCTGGGGTTGGGGGGAGAGGGAGACAGACAAGTTAACACAAAAAAGGGTTGGTCTTATCATAGCTAGAGCCGAGAACCACACACAGCTCTGCAGATGCTGGCGTGGTGGAGATGTTTGTCTGCCAGGAGGAGGGACTGGGAGGTCTTTCTGAAGAATGAATAGGTGGTCACCAGGCAGAGGGGATAGTAACAGCAAAGGCCTGGAGGCATGGAGTGAAGCAGGAAGAATGGCAGGTCTGGGAAAGGGCTCCGGGCCCCACTTCCTCTTCTTCCCTCCGCCCAGCTCGGAGGTGACACACGTCATGATGGAGGGGACCATCAGCAGAGGAGGCCGTCTGCCGGCAGGAGCGCAGGACGGCGGCCCTTCACCCAGGATGCACCCGCCCAGTGCTCTTAGATGTAAGCTGGTTCACGGAGAGCATGGCGGCCGGGCAGCCTGTCCCTGTGGAGTGCCAGCACCGCCTGGAGGTGAGCCGGGTGAAGGATGAGGGTGGGGCCCCAGAGAAGGCCCCAGCGCAGGCCGGAGCTCAGCTGGGACAGGTGACACGGCAGCAGTGCCTCAGTGTCCTTCACATGAGGTGGGCGGTGAGGGCTCAGCCCAGACCACCAAGGGGCCCTGGGAAGCCAGGCCGTTCCTGCTTCTCCTCTCACCATTGGTGCAGACTCTCTTGAGATCCAGTTATTTTTAGCATCTTTAGGCCTTTCTTGCTTATCAAGTGGATGAGACTGTGACCCCAAGTGAGGCCAGCAGGAGGCCGTCCTCGGGGTGCTGTGAGGTTCATGGCCTCCGCCCACCTCAGTGCTTCCTGGGTGAGCACAGCTGGGGGCTTCAGGTGTGGGCTCAGAGCAGGGCTGCCTGCATTCAAATCCTGACTCTGCCTGTGAGCCACGAGGCCTCGGTGTCCCCGTCTGTGAAGTGGGGATGACAGGCACCCCAGCCCACTTGCTTGAGAGGGTTCCGGGACGTGGCGCACATACAACATGTGCGGTGGCAGGTGGTGCCACTCCTGCTGCTCTGGCCTCTGCAGGGCGACACCGCCTCTGCCCCGTGCCTCTGGCAGTTCTGCTCTATGAGAGTCGGCCCCTTCTGTCCCGAGAGCCCTAGGTGACCACCCAGGAGAGGCAGGGCTCCGGGGGGCTTCCTTGGCCCCTGCCCACCCTGCAGCCTCGAAGCAGCCTGTATATTGCTCCTCCCCAGGTGGCTGTGTGCAGGAAGGGGCCGCCACGCCCAGCATGGGGGCTGCCCTGTGCCTGCCAGCATCCCACACCCGTCACGCACCACAACACCGGCCTCTCGGTGAGCCCTGGGGCCCCTGCCTCCCTGGGATGGGGCCAGGCCCTCCCCTGTCCCAGCCTTGGAGGGGGGGGGTGAGGTACCCCGCCATCCCTGCCCCTCACCAAGGGCCGCTCCCTGCAGGAGGCTCTGGAGACGCTGGCAGAGGCCGCGGGCTTCGCCGGCAGTGAGGGCCGCCAACTCTCGTTGTGCAGAGCGGCCTCAGTGCTCAAGACCCTTCCCAGCCCGGTCACGGCCCTGAGCCAGCTGCGTGGCCTGGCCCGCTTTGGAGAACACTCGCGCAGCGTCGTCCAGGTCGGTGCTCCCCGCACTTAGCAGGGCGGGGTGGGGGGAGGCGAGGGGGCCGCAGGGCCTGGCCAGGGCAGGTGGCTTGGTGGCTCAGAGCCCAGCGGCGGCCAGCCACCCTCTTCACTCCGATTCCTCACGTGTAAACTGGGGCCACAGCACCTGCCCTAGGGGGACTGAGAGGACTCAGCCCAGGGAGCTGCCGGGAGCCTGGCGGGCTGGTAGCTGGCACCACTGGCATCAGCCCAGACTGTCCCGGATGGTGGAAGAGGAGCCCTGGGCATGAGCACCTCTTTTTAAGATGCGAAGGACCCAAACTGTGAAGCTGCCCTTTTGTACACTGACACTGAGCGAGTATCTCGTGATGGAAAGGAGACTTCTGAAGTCACTTATGCTTTTAAATGAAGTCTTGTTGAATTCACCTATGTTTTAAAAGCAGTTGTTTACGTATCCCGGGGCTTGTTATTTATCTGAGAGGTGGCCCATGTTCCCCGCCCTAGGGGCTTGGAGGCTCCCTGGGCACAGTCTTCATTTCCAAGTCCCCCGGGATCCTGCTTCCACAAAGCCCCCCTGCTGGGCCTTGGGCCCCCAGCTCTCCTCTTTCCAGTCAGGCTTTGCCTTCTCCCACAGGAGCTGCTGGAACACAGAGTGTGTGAGGAGGTGGAGAGAGTCCGGCTCTCGGAGAGGTACCAGGCCATGAAGGTACGCAGGGCAGCCCCCGGCAGGGGCACGCAGCTCCACGGTCCTCCCCCAGAGCCACAGCTCGGTTCACGCCATGTCAGGCGGCAAGGGGGGCGGTGGGTCCCCCCCGACCCGGGGTCAGAGAAGGTTTCACTGAGGATCTGGCAGCTCAGCCGACACCCGATATACACGAGGCAGCCAAACGGAGGTGGACGAGAAGCTTGTTTTGAGCACAGGGAATTTTCTAGATCACTCGGCACCATCTGTTCTTATTTGACTATTGATGGCATATTCTCAAGTATATCACATGCTCTGGCCCTTTACACAGAGCATACTGAACAAAACAGAACCTTTTTCCGGGTGCCACGGGGACCATTAAATCTGTGGGGCTGCTGACCCTTGCAGTGTCTCCACCTTTGATCTCACGTACTCATTTTCTTGGTGGCGTCCTGCCTGTGTCCACGGCGCACCTTCCTGCTGGTCCCGCCCATTTCCGGTCTGATAACGGAGCCGCCAGAGCTCTTGTGGATGCCTCGGTCGGGCTCCTTAGACACCCCGGTTTTGTGGCTGGAGGTTGTCAGATCAGCGACTGGTCGGGGGTGGGGGGTGGCTTCAAAAAGGGAGAGGAGCCCTGTGTGAAGGATGGGGGGCAGGGGGCTTAGGGGTATGGAGGCAACAAAGGAATTAGTGGCTGGAGAAGCGCTGAGAGAGGGCAGAGCCATCTGCTACCTCCCCCGGGGTAGCCCTGAGTCCCAGAAGGCATCCAGGCCAGGAGAGAAATATGTGAACAATTAGAAGTTTACTGTTATAAACAACATGATTAGGTTATTCTCAGCATCTTTCCCATCCAGTTCATGCTCTTGGTTCAGGGGATCTAGGGAAGGATGGCCAGCACAGTCCCAAAAGGGCAGGCTACAGCCGGTCTGCAGGAAGCGGGGCTCAGGGACACGAGTGCCACCCAGCTGTTCGTCCTCCCCTGGGCCTGCTCTTCTGTTTCAGAAGTCCCGGGGGAGGGGCTCTGAGTGGCTGGCCTAGGGCAAGTGCCCACCCCTGTCCAACGAGCTATAGTCAGGGAAGAAACAGGTGAGTTGCTAGCACCCACCCTGTGTGTGGGGTGCCCGTGTGAGGGCAGCTGGCCACCCCACGAGAGGTCAGCTCCAGCAGCGTAGTTAGTTTCCACTGGCCTGGACGTCTCTGCTGACCCGTGGCCAGGCAGTGGCAATGGTCGTGTTTGAACCTGGAACAGAGCCCCAGCCAGTCCTAACCCGTTCCTTCCAGATCCTGCTAAAACAACCCCCTGGCTGTTAACTGCCCGTTTTTGCTGCCTGTTAAGAGGCAGAGCCACAGTAACAAGTCCCAGCTGCTGTGGGGTGGGAGTGGTATGGTTTTCCCGGTGAATGCTCGGACTGTCAGGATGCCTGCTTTGGTGATGTTGGAATCATAGGCTAGAACTGTACAAGTTCTGGGGAGAGACCCTGCCGAGGAGGGGACCGAGGCCTGGGGAGGGAGCACATGGGCTCTTTCCCTGCCGTCCCCTGTGAGGGTGGGCTGTGTAGGCCAGGCTCGGGGATGGAGTCCTGCCTGTGCTCTCGCTGTGTGGCCTTGAGCAGGTTGCTTAAACTTGAAGGATGAGAGTGGGGATGCCACTTGCCCGGCCCGACGACGACTTAATGAGGCCACTTGTGTGACGCTGCGGTGGTGCTGTCCTGGGGCACGCCTTGCACCGCTCAGTGTCGTCATCCGCATCTCGCTGTGAGAGCTGCCTCCTGACCACGCTGTGCTCATCCTCCGAACGGCACCTCGCTCAGATCTTTGGGGTCGGGGTAAGGACCGCTGACCGGCGGTACCGGGAGGGGCTGCAGACGCTGGACGACCTCCAAGAGCAGCCCCAGAGACTGACCCAGCAGCAGAGAGCAGGTGAGCCCTCTGAGAGCGCTGGGCCCTGGGCTTCCCCAAAGCACCTGTGCCTGAAAGCCTCCCACACCATGGAGCCCTTAGCTCTGACGCACGGCATGTGCTCGTGGCTGCCTGTGTGGCAGGGAGCGGGGTGAGTGTGAAGACGGGCATCTTTATTGGGCGGGCTTCCTGACCCAGTGGAGTCAGGACCCAGTGCAGGCCCTTCTCAGTGAACGATAACGGTCAGAGTAGCTGCCGTGACATTCAGGACCTCCTGGTTAGACTTGTACCTGGACCAGCATGCACCCCTTACTCCTGATTCCACAGAGGGGAGGGCCTGTCAGAGCAGCCCGGGCCCCGGGCACGCTTGCTCGTGTGCTGCCTGGCGCCTTGGCCCACTGGCTGATGGCCTGGGGACCTGTGCTCAGCGGGGAGAGGCTCAGTGAGGAACCTGCTAGGGGGAGGTGGCGCCGAGCAGTGGAGAGAACGTGAACTTGACAGTTTGTCAGGCCTGGGTTTGAGTCCCATCTCTGCCGCTTACTAGGTAGGAGACCGTGGCCCTGAGTCTTGATTTCTCTGAGCCTGAATTACGTTCTCTGTAAAGCACAGGATCCCGTGAGCTCCTTGGCGTGAAGCCAGCAGGTCGCAGGTGTTGAGCAGACTTTTCTCCGTGTGGCCTGATCGGGGACCCTGCTGAAGGAGCCCCACAGCCCGGCACTCACTGCCTCATTGAACATCTTCCCAGGGGCTGGGGGAGGGGAGGCCAGCTGGGGGTCCCGGGAGAGTCGCCTGGTCGGTCGGCAGGAAGTGAGACCACAGAGCCGTGTGTCCAGTGGAGCGTTATGGTGACACCCATCGGTTCCGCTCAGTCTCCTCTCCCCGGAGGAGAGGCCTGCAGCGCCGACTGAGCGCGCATCCTGCCCGGGGCCGTTTATTCCCACACGTAAACCTCTCCTCACTGTGTGTGTGCAAGGCCCAGTGATCCCTCTGACAGGGGAGGAGGTGGACGTGGGCTAGAGCAAGGTGTTGTTAAGCGGCAGAGCCCTCTTCTTCGCAACTCTTTATCACCTCCCGGCCCCATTTTATGGATGGGAAAACCGAGGCGTTGAAAGGGATAGTCTGTATCTTGATTGTGTCAACATCAGAATTCTGGTGTGACCTACAGTAGTTCTGCAGGATGTTACCGCTGGGGGGAACTGGGCAGAGGGCACAGGGGACCTCTGTTATTTCCTTCAACTGTACGTGAACCTACAATTATTTCAAAATAAGCGTTTGATATTTAAGGGAGAGGAGGGTGTAGTGGGAGAGAGCTAGAGAGGGCCGGGCTGGGCAGGTCAGGAGAGCTGTGCTGCCCACAGGACTCCAGCACCACCAGGACCTGAGCACCCCGATCCTGCCGTCAGACGTGGAGACCCTGCAGCAGGCGGTGGAGGCAGCCGGGGGGCAGGCCCTTCCTGGGGCCGCCGTCGCGCTGACCGGCGGCTTCCGGAGGTAACGGGGCTCCACGTGCCCTCCGGCTCAGCTCCAGGCCCTTCCCAGTGAAGGCGTCTGAGGCGGGACCACCGAGGTGGGCCTTCCCTCACTGAAGGGATTCGGGAGAACACGGAGGCTGAGAGTCAGACTGGCCCCCTCGGGGGGAAGTTGCAGGGCCACGACGTGGACTTCCTCATCACCAGCCCCAGGAGGGCTGGGAGGCCGGGCTGCTGCCCAGAGTGCTGTGCTGCCTGGAGAAGCAGGCGAGGGGCTTCCTGCTCCCCCCGCTGACGGTCCTGCTGGGATCCTGGCTCCTGTCCCAGCCCCACACGGCGGTGCCCGGCCATGTCTGCTCTCCCCCAGGGCCTTGTCCTGTACTGCCAGCACCAGCGCAGCCGGCAGGCAGACGACCCCACCCACCTGCCCCGGCAGAGCCACACCACGGATGCCTTCGAGGGGGCTTTCTGCATTCTCCACCCGCCACAACCCCCAGGGGATGCTGTAGGGGCGCCCAGAGGCCCTGCCTCACCCTGACCACCTGGTGGTCACCCCCATCAGCCAGTTCCCCTTTGCGCTACTCGGCTGGACTGGCTCCAGGGTAGGGAGTGTAGGCCACCCTGGGGTCTGGGGTTGGTGGCCCTGCTGATGCAGTCGCTCTTCCCCCAGCGTTTCGAGCGGGAGCTGCGCCGCTTCAGCTGGAAGGAGAGGGGGCTCTGGCTGAACAGCCGTGGTCTGTTTGATCCGGGGCAGGTGTGTTTCTGGGACGGGAGGCCTGGGCGGGGAAAATGTCTCTCTGCCCAGCCCACAGTCTGCATCGGCCCCGGGGCCCTCCAGCCTGGGACCCACAGGGCCCTCAAAAGGCACCCCACTGCGGGGCTGGGCCCTGCCTGCCCTTCCAGCCTCCTCGCCACACCTGTCTCCAGGAAGCTGCTGCTGTGGTGGAGTGGCTCCCAGGCACTCATGCTTGCACTCTGTTGCAGAAAACGTTTTTCCACGTGGCTTCAGAGGAAGACATCTTCAGACTCTTGGGCCTTGAGTACCTTCCCCCCCAGCAGAGAAATGCCTGGTCCTATTAGCTGGCCCCCACTTCCACTCTCTGGAAATGGAGGGTGCCATTTGAGCCAGACGCTATGGGTGTTGTGGTCCCTGAATGTTTCCAGGTGGAACATGCACTGCTGCGCCAAGTCCTCACGCCTCCCAAGTGGGAGCCCTGTCTGTGTGGACCAGCAGTCCCCCACAGACACCCAGTTCAAGATGTCATGAAATGAGCACGTGGAACAAACTAAGCTGTATTTTCTGAATGTGTTGCTGGTGTGGGTGACCGGGGAGCATGGTTATTGGTTCTGCCCAGAGGTCAGCTACGGGGTGCTGGTGAGGGCGGGGGATGTGGACCTAAGACAGATAGACTTCCAGTTATTTCTGCAACACAAACGGGTTTATTCAGCATCAGCAGAGAATGGGTCTGCAACCATGGCAAGCCATGTGCAAGTCCCCAGCAAAAATGGAAAGGAAAACGCTTTTACAGAGGGGAAAAGGAATTTGGGAGGGCTGTAGTAAACAGGAGTCCATGGCTTTTCACTGGCTGAGCGCTCATCAGGAACGAAGAGGAGATCCTTCTTTCTGCTGGGCTCTGCTATCATCACAGGGCATGAGCGCTCCCCCTTCTGGCCTCCCAACTCTTGAGGTTTCTGCTTATTAATCTTTTTACACTTCCCCTTTCGATCAAGATGTTTCTCTGAAAGCATCACTAATCTGAGTCAGGCTTTCCAGTTTCAGGGTCTTTTTGTCCCTCAGTACAAGGAAGGACCTTTCCTGGGGGTAGTGTCCCACATCAGAGGGAAAGTGCACAGACTGGAGATCTATTGAGGTCATATTTAAGTAACAAGGAGGAGTAGGAGGGACAACTGTTAGGCACTTTTTATCTAAAGTCCCTGTGTTACCAAGATCCTAAACGGTAGAGATTATCTGAAGCCTTATGTAATCAAAGGTTTGGTGACAAAATTCCAACAGGCCTAGTCTGAATATCTTTGGAAAGCTGGCTCATCGGATGTCGTCTGCTTCAGTTCAGGGAAATCTTTACTTTCAGGTCACCAGCTGATTTGCAGGTCCAGACAGCGTTCGGTGCTTTCTTCAGGTGTGTCATGTGAACCCAAGAGTTGTATTTCTTGGAGTTTTGCAGCACAAGGGTTGGTCAGCAGTACCTGATAGCAGCCTTTCCAGCAAGGTTGAAGAGAGTCCTTCTGGAGGTGTCTTTTCCAATAGATGAAATCTCCAGGTTGCAAGGTGTGATGTTTAAGGTCTTCATCTCCCAAGAGTGCACTCTGAAAAGGTTGCCTACCAAAACATGGTTATTTTTAATAGAGGCAATTAGGCCTTTGCAGTATTGGAGTATCTCTCTTTTTATTAGTTGTGGGTCAAAAGAGGCAGGAGCCAAGTGCACTGGGCATCCTGTGACTACCTCAAAGGGTGTAAAAGTTCCAAAAGAGGTGGATCTACGATTTAGAAGGACCAACAGCAATGCTTTTGACCAAGGTATTTGGAGGGCCTCTACAAGTTTTGCCAGTTGAGTCTTAATAATGCTGTTAGTGTGTTTGACCAAACCAGAGGATTGAGGGTGGTAAGTGCAGTGAAAGTGTTGTAAAACTGGCCAAACAGCACAGACTTTTTGAAGCACCTGGCCAGTGAAATGGGTTCCTCTATCATTATGAAGTTGAAGAGGAGTTCTCCAGGTAGGGATAATCTTATCCAAGGCACTTCAGTCACAGAAGAGGTAGTAACGTATCTGCAAGGGAAAGCTCCAGTCCAGTGTGAAAACATACATACCATGACTAAAACATACTTATATCCATGAAATGGAGGAAGTTGTATGAAATCCATTTGCCAGATCTCAAATGATCCGTCAGGCAATTTAAAACGTCCAGGAGCAGTACAGACTTCCCTGGGTCGTACTTCAGACAAGGCGAACAATGAGTAGGTACTTTCTGTGACCTTGTTAGTGTTTCCCCACCAATACTGACTCATGAAGTATATCATTTTGTCAGACCAGTGGTTTAATGCATGTACAGTGGTGAGGAGTGGGAATTTTACAGTCTGTGGTAGGACTGGGTGGTTACTTGGTCTGAACCAGAGCTTTCTCTTTTTTATCAAACCAACAGTCGTTGAATTTCCAATCTTGTTTTTCTTTTCCTGAGGCCAGTTTTTGGGCTTCTCAAGCCAGTTTTTAAAGGAATCACTTGAGGAAATATCCCTTTGGACCATGACAGAAGTTTAGCTGCTGTGGTTCCTTTAAAGGCGGAATTCCTTGCAGAAATTGCGGCAAGGTGATTTACCTTAGCTTCCAGAGAGTCCAGTTTAGAATGCCCTGGAATCTTACTAATAACTCAAGGGTGGATAAAAGTGTTGCATCCGATAATTCCTGAACACGGGGGCCATTTTTAATTTTATTTCTGCTGGAAATAAGGAAGCCACATTGCTTCCACAACATTCCAAAATCACGAGCTACTCCGAGAATGTATCTACTATCGATATAAATATTGGCAGTTCTGTCCTTGGCTAAAGTACAAGCCTATGTGAGAGCGTATCATTCAGCCTGTTGGGCCAAAGTAGCTGTAGGTAAAGATGCTGCCTCAACAACATCAAAAGAAGTTGCAGTAACATCCCCAGCACAATATCTGCCATTGTCCCCTTTTACATAAGAACCGTCAGTGAACATGAGAAGTCAGTGTTACCGACTGAAATTTCCTGTAGATCATTATGAGGAGTCAGGAGGTGGTCTGTCAGGGTTAAGCAGTTGTGAGGGACTTCCTCAGTGACAGAGGAGAGAAGAGTAGCACGGTTAAGGTTATTACAATGTAGAAGAGTTATGTGAAGACCAGCTGACGATAGGACTCCAAAGGAGGTGAGACGGCTGACTGAGAAATGTAGAGTGTGATGAGAATTCAGGAGGGCTATTGCATGAGGTTCAGAAATGATTAAAGGAGATCCCACAATGATTTTCTCAGCAGCCTTAGCCACAAGGGCGGTGGCCGTGATGGCTCTAGGCGAGAGGGGTATTTATTTCCGTGTTACAGGGTCCAGTTGCTGGCCATAATACCCTATGGGTCGACGGTGGTCTCCATGTTTTGGGGTGAATATCCCAAGGGCATTCCCTTCTTTTTCGTATACAAGAAGGGAATCTGATCATTGGGATGCCTAAGGGCAGGTGGGTTCTTCAAACTCTCCTTTAAGGCCTTAAAATCTGTGTCATCTGGTTCTTCCCATAAAATTGGATTGGAGTTGTGCTTCAGTAAAACATACAGAGGTTTGGCCATGAGAGAGAAATTTGGAACTCAATTTTGGCAATAACCAACTAGCCCAAGAAAACCTCACAGTTGGTGCTTAGTTTTGGGTTTAGAGAAACTTAGGACACCAGGAAGTCTGTCTGGAACTAAGTGTAGCCCTTGTTCTGATATCAGATGCCGTGAACAATGAACCTGGGTTTGGGACGAACTGCAATTTATCCTCACTGCCGTATGTCCCTTTAAGGCTGAAAGCGTTAGCAGGTGGACGATGACTTCCTGTGAGGAGGTCTGAGAAAGAGCAAAGAAGCAAATCATCCACATGTTGCAGCAAAGTAGAACCTCTAGGGAACTTTGTATCATCCAAATCAGCCTTCAGGAACTATGAGAAATAAGGACTTGCAGTAAAACCATGAGGTATTACTGTCCAGGTGAATAGTTTTTCTTCTCAAGTGAAGGCAAAAAGGTATTCGCTAGGTTCAACCGGAATGTTACAGCATGCACTGCATAAATCAAGTTACAGTAAAGAATTTACCTCCTGTGGGAATGACTGTTAGGAACGTATGAAAGGAGCAACAGGGTGTCAAGGGATAGCTATGTTGTTTATTACATGGAGGTCCTGGACAAACCTACACCCTTGGCTTTTAGGTTTCCTCATCTGTAAAATGGGAATATTACAGGGGCTAGTACAAGGACTAATGAGGCCCTGAACCTTCTAATCTTCAATTACGGGCTTTATGCCTGGGATGGCTTCTTTACTTACACATTGTCAATTCTGGGAAGAGATTTTGAGAGATCTGTTTGAATCTCGATGGGAGATGTGCTGTGAATTTTGCTACTGTCAGTGGAGATTTTGCCCATAAAAAGGATGGTAGCTGATTCAATAGGGACAAATGATCTGTGTTTCCAGAATCAGCTCTAGTATCATCAGAGATGGAGCAAATAAAAGATATCAAAGAGTCGTTTAATTCACATTGTTGTTTACTCTGATGACTACTGTCAAATTCTGGAATTATTTCCCCCCCCTTTTTTTTTTTTTTTTTAAATGTTAGCCACTATCGATTAGCTTTTTCCTCCTAACGACATTTATTCTTTTTTAATTAATTTTATTTTTATTTATGGCTGTGTTGGGTCTTCGTTTCTGTGCGAGGGCTTTCTCTAGTTGTGGCAAGCGGGGGCCACTCTTCATCGCGGTGCACGGGCCTCTCACTATCGCGGCCTCTCTTGTTGCGGAGCACAGGCTCCAGACGCGCAGGCTCAGTAGTTGTGGCTCACGGGCCTAGTTGCTCCGTGGCATGTGGGATCTTCCCAGACCAGGGCTCGAACCCGTGTCCCCTGCATTGGCAGGCAGACTCTCAACCACTGCGCCACCAGGGAAGCCCAATATTTCCCCCTTTTGGGAGAAAGAAATTCTGGCCTGATGCTTCTCTAAGAAGTCTCAGCATAATAAATGGACAGAGGTGGAGGAACTAAGAAGAAAAGTGTGTGTATCTCTCAGAGGGCCTAAACAAAGTGGAATAGGTTCAGAGACAGGAGCCTGTTGAGGTTCATTGGAGATCCCCACTATCTGAACTGTTTACTCTGAGGCAGGGGCTGCTTTATAGTAGTGGGGCTGAGCCTTGAGAGTGTGGCTCCAAGTGTCAATTAGGACTGGAAGAGATTCGCCCCCCAATCTGGAGAAATGTTTCTCTAAGCCAGTTAAGAGGGAGGATTGAGAAGAGCCCCGTTGTTGAGAATTGGGAGGATGGTGGAAAAGCTGGTTAGAAGACTGAAGGTGCCCGAAGCACTTAAATTTGTAAAATCTCTTTTCCGATGTCTTGGCTCTTTGCAATAATAGCAGAAACTAGGAGGGTTTTGGTTTCATTTAGGAGCCTTCATTTGCTGGAGTTGAAGATAAAGGATTTCAGCTGTCTCCCTTTTAGGTGACTCCTCTAAGAAAGTGAGAGAACTGGTTTGCAAGATTAACTAAATCTGGAGTGGACACAGTTTTTCATTCCATCCTGTTCCTTTTTGCTAGAAGGGGAAGGTCCTGCTTCAGCCCACTAGTAAACATAGAGTTAAAAGCTGCCTGGGTAGAATTAACATCTGAAGGAAGATCAGAATTTTCTTTAAAAGCGATCTGAAGTCAATTGTTAATAGTCCTGAACAGATCCATTAGATTATTGTGTGCAAGCCTGCATTTTGTTCCAATCACCAGGCTTTGGAAAAGCCGCAGGACTTGCCCCATGAAGTCGCCTAGCAGTCGCCTGAGGCTGATCATATGAATTAGCAGGGTGGTCTCCCGGTTGTAACTCTAAAGGCCTTTTAGGGTTTTCCCAAGTAGCAGTTCTCATCCCATGCTGGGCCTGGCCTTCACCGACAAGCGTATGAACTAGCTGACGTAAGTCAGAGAAACCGGGTTGCTGAGTTTGAATGACTGTATTAAATTCCTCAGCAAGTCTGTGAGGATTTTCAGTTACTTTGGAAAAATCTTTGACTGTGGCTCACAGTTCACCTTTAGTCCAGGGCGTATATATATACGCAATTAAGGGTGTAAGTCTCTGGATTCTTAGGAGGCTTAATTTTAAAGGGACAGGTTCTGATAAGTTCAGAGGAAAAGCGAGTGGGGAGAGTTTTAGAGGAAAAGCGAGTGGGGAGAGTTTTAGAGAAAAAGGGAAGCTCAGTGAGAGAATTAGTATGGGGAACTGAGGGGCAAGAGCAGGTGCAGGTGGCCCAGAAGAGCAGGAAGATGGCACTGGAGGCATGGCCTGAGCACAAGGGGCTGAGGGAGGGAGACAGGATGTTGCTGGAGGTGGAGCATAGGACAAAGCAGCCGAGGAAGAAGAGCCTGAGGCTTTGGGAGCAATTCCATCTTTTTAATCATTCGTTTGCCTCAAAGTCTTATTTTGCAGAAAGTCAATTTTAGGCTGCTGATAACGTTTGGAAGCCTCAAAATACCAATCAAAATCAGCATTCCATTCAGTTTTGGAAATTTTAGGGCCCTGACAGTCCAATTCCGTTTTAAGAAAAGTAAGCTCCCCATAATGGCCATCGATATTCTAGATTGCCTTTGGTGAGGTGGGTCCATTTAGTTAGAAATTCTCATGAGGGGCGGCAATGGCGGAGAGGCCCGAGGACCTAAACCTGCCCAATGCCGTCATCACCGGGATCATGAAGGAGGCGCTCCCGGACGGTGTCAGCACCTCCAAGGAGGCCCGGAGCGCCATCTCCCACGCTGCCAGCGTCTTCGTGCTGTACGCCACATCCTGTGCCAACAGCTTCGCCATGAAAGGGAAATGCAAGACACTGAATGCCAGCGATGTGCTCTCCGCCGTGCAGGAGATGGAGTTGCAGTGGTTCATGACCCCTTTAAAAGAAGCTCTGGAAGCTTACAGGAGGAGCAAAAAGGCAAGAAGGAAGCTTCAGAGCAAAAGAAGAAGGACAAAGACAAAAAGACAGATTCGGAAGAGCAAGACAAGAGCAGGGATGAGGACGACGATGAAGATGAGGAAAGGCTGGAGGAAGAAGAACAGAGTGAAGAGGAGGAAGTGGACAACTGAAGAGGATGGGGAGACGCAGCTCGGAAGGTTCCACTCGGAAACGCCGTACACGTTTGTGTGAAGCTTTTTCGTGCTGAGCACAGTAGTCTTAGGCAGAAGATCGAAATAAAAACTGAATTATCCTCAGGATTATCATCAAAACCAGCGCTTCCCAGACTCGGAGCATCTGAGTAGCGGAATCCTGTTTTGCTTAATCAGTCTCAAGGTTGTGACTTTTTGGCAAGAGGGATTCTGAACAGCCAATTTAATTGGTCAATTTGATCTCTCTTGTTTACTTACACGTATAGTTAAGCAGTTGTTGATCCCCAGTTCCCTCCCCACCCCCCCAAAAAGTAATAATAACTTCCATGCTGCCGACTGTGTTCCAGATCACAGAGGCAGTCAAGGCTCAGGAAAAATTGGGGTTTGATCATGGTCAGCCTATTTGATTATACAGTATTTGGCAATACTAGCTTATTTCAGGTGATCAGAATGGCTTAGCTTTAGGAAATTACTATAAGGGTTCGAGAGAACAATGAAATCTGTTCTATTGCCTCCTCACTTGACAGTAACATTAATTGAATTTTGGTTTCTACAGACCCACTTGGCTTGGACCCCTTCTATATTGCCTATAGGCATGTTACCTGCTTGGGTGGCAATGTTCTCGGCACATAACACTTTTAAATCAACAGAGTAGAGTTAGTCAAGCAAGGTTGCCAGTGTCTTACTCTTGTAAAACAGATGGTTTAGTCTTAAATGCACCTCTCTGCCTGTGACTGTACAGCTTCAGGGTTTGTTGTCACCTCCTGGAAGGTATAAAATTCCAGGCTTTCTCTTCTTGTAGTCCATCTCCTAGACTTGTGGCTTGGCTTTTCATTATTCCAATTCATGACAAGTTCCAGACTTTATTTCTTCTAGGCACAACATTCTCCCACTGTGCTTCTCACCTCGTGTCTCTGTTCTGCCTCTCCTCTGCTCCCCATTCCCACTTTCTCTGTCCCTCTTTTTCTCACTTCTGCCAATCCAGGAACTTGGATGACCTGCTTAATATCCCAAAGTGTGGTTTCCTCTGATTCCCTAGTTCTAATCTCATGTCTTTTAAAAATGATTTTGTAAACCTCTCTGAACCATAAGGGAAATCTGATGGTGCTCAGGAATCTAATTCCTCCCCTAATCCATCCCCTTTAACTGCTTCTGAAGTATCTCTGTTGACCTTTCCTAGTTTTCTTCTCTTTCCATTTGGTGCTTCAAGCACTTTTTTGTTCGTCTCTAAGTTGAGTGCTTGGAGGTTGAAAGGTAGTGAAATGTAGTGTGACACTGTTAATTTGTTAGATGAATACAGTGGAAAGTTTGTTGATAAATGAGTGAAGAATATTGAGAAAATTATAATGCTTTGTATAAACAAAAACTCCTGTTAAAAGTGAAAAAAAAAAAAAGAAATTCTCATGAGGAAGGGCTACAGTTTTTAAACATAAGATCAGCCAGAGGGACATCCCTGGTGGTCCAGTGGTTAAGACACTGTACTTCCACTGCAGGGGGCATGGGTTCGATCCCTGGTTGGGGAACTAAGATCCCACAGGCTGCACTGCATGGCCAAAAAATAAATTAACAACAACAAAAAAAATCAGCCAGAGTCCCTGTAAAGGGGGGGGGGCTGCCCTCAAAATAGTTAGATAATTGGGATCCCATTTTTCAGCAGTTTTTCTCTAGAGTAAGGGAATAATTTTTAAAAAGTCTAAACAGCTCAAGCAGCTTACAGCTTAAACAGCTTGCAGCCCAGACAGTTCAAATATCTCTAACAGCCTGCAGGCCTAATACCAGCCAGTTGTAAAGGAATAGGTTGGTCCTAGAGGAGCCAGGCCAAAGGCTTCTCAGCAGAGTTCCAACAGAACAACCGCTATTCCAAAGGAATGGCCCGAAGGCTGAACTGGCACAGTTCCGATGAAATAGCCTCTGTTCCCAAAGGAATGGGCTGAAGCCTAGCCAGTTCCAGTTGGAAGAGTCTGATTTCAAAATCAGATGAGTACTTGAGTACAGAACAAGGCCTTATCCAGAAAGGACAAGACCTTAAAATAGATACCAGGTAAAGCCTGGAGAGCTTCAAAGAGGGCGGAGGCTCAGATCCAGGAGAAGTACCTTCAAACTCCAGGGTCAGTGAGAAAATCAGTGAGCAGCAATGGGCTCATGTGGATACTGCACCTGTTTACTTACCAGCCCATCGGGGGTCTTCTCTGGATCCCTGTACAAGTCACCAAAATGTTGACCTAAAACAAATAGACTGCCAGTTATTTCTCCAGCAAAAATGGGTTTATTTGGGATCAGCAGAGAATTGCAGTTCAGGGTCTGCAACCACGGTGAGCCACATGCAAGTCCCCACGTGACAAGGGAAGGAGGGGGAAAAGGAAGTTGGGAGGCTGTAATAAACAAAGAGTCCCTGTGTTTTAATTGACTGAGCAGTTGCCAGGATTGAGAAGACTCTTTCTTCTTCCTGCTGGGTTCGGCTATTGTTGCAGGGTGTGGGAGCTCCCTTTCTGATCTCCCAGCTCCATTTAATTGAGGTTTCTGTTTATTAATTTTTTACAGGGGCATCATAGCTCTGTGACCCTTGGCCAGAGGCCTCAGGCTCCTCCCCTGTAGAGCATGGACCTGAATGGGGCTTTGTTTCTGGGGTTGTTGTTATAGAGCCTGAGGTAGTGGATGGCAAATGCTTTGCACAGTGCCTGATTCAGCTTCTAGCCTCAGGGCCTCTGAGCTGAGAGGTGGAGGCGGGTCTCTTGCCTGCTCGGAATCTACCGCTGGCTAAAGGGTGTGCTGGGGCATCTGGAGAAAGGGCCCAAGGGTAAGGAGGTGGGAGGAAGAGAACTTTCAATGCTGACCCACCACCTCCTGCCTGGGTTAGGCCTGCATCTCTCAACCAGGCTTTCTGTCTCAACCTTTGCTCCTTTAAGGTCTGTCCTCAAAAGTCTTAAAAACAGGTCACGTGGTATCTTTTACTCCTTGCTCAAAGCCCTCCAGTGGATCCCCACCTCTCAGTAAAGCCAAAGTCCTCACAGAGGCCCCTGGGGGCCTCCACCTGTCTTATCTCCTGCACTACCCTTCTTTCAAGCCCCACTGCCCTGTGACAAGCAGGTGCGCTCCTGCCTCACTGCTTTCCTACTTGAACGGTCCTAGACACCCATGAGGCCAGTGGGTGTTTCATCCTCTCACTGAGGGGGGCCGGCCACGTGGTGGTCTCTCATCCTCAAATCCCCAGGCATGCTCCTTGCCATAAGGCCTTTGCCCTTGCTGTACTATCCACCTGGAAGTGATCTTCCAACTCAAAATTCTCTTTATCAGGTGAGAACTTCCCTGGCCAATCACCACATAAAAATTATATTTTTTAAATTAACATGCCGTAAAATTGACTCTTTTGGTGTAAAGGTTTATGAGTTTTAACACACGTTTAGACCCATTCACCTCCACCAAAATCATGACAGCCCCTCATTCTATCCTACTGTGGTCATATGCTCTCCCGCTCCAAGCCCACCCATTTGGTTTTTCTGTGTCTCTACAGTTTTGCCTTCTCCAGAATGTCATGTAAGTGGAACCTGACTATATGTAACCTTTTGAGACTGGCCTCTCTTACTCAACATGCCTTTGAGATTCATCTAACTTGTTGCTATTCCTCTTTCTTGTTGCATAATATTCCATGCCATGCATAGTCCACAGGTTACCCATTCACCTGTTGAACATTTGAGTTGTTTCCAGGTTTTGGTGATTATGAATAGACCACCTGTAGACATGCATATGCAGGTTTTTGTGTGAGCAGAGCTTTTCATTTCTCTTGGGTAAATAATAAGACATAGGATCACCAGGTTCTATGATAAGTGTATGTTTAACTTTATAAGAAAGTGCCAAATTGTTTTCCATAATGGCTGTATCATTTTGCAGTCCACTAGTGAGGAGAGCCACACATGTAAGTTAAACATGTACCAGTCGCCAGGTGCTCTGTATCCTGCCAGCACTTTGTATTTTCAGTATTTAACTGCTCTAGTAGGTATGTAGCAGTAGCTCATTGTGGTTTTAATTTTCATTCCCCCAGTGTCTACAATGTCAGCCATCTTTTCACTGGCTTATTTACTGTCTGTATATTCTCTCTGGTGCAGTGTTCAAATTTTTGCCCATTAAAAAAAAAATTGAATTGTTGGCTTTCTTACTGTTGAATTTTGAAAGTTCTTTCTGTATTCTGTACATAAGTCCTTTGTTAGTTATGTGATTCATAAATATTTTCTCCCAGTGTGTAGATTATCTTTTCATTCTCTTACCAGTGTATTTTTCAAAGCAGATATTTTAATTTTTGCTACGTCTGCTTTACCAGTTTACCAGCTTTTTTCCTCAGCCATTCAAAATAGCTGTTATGAAGAAATTCAACAAGCTACAAGAAAACTCAGAAGACAGTTCAATGAACTCAAGAATAAAATTAATGAATAAAATTAATGAAATTACTATAGAGATTGAAATTATAAAAAAGGACCAAACAGAAATTCTGAAGCTGAAGAATTCAATGAATGAGATATAAAAATCAGAGCTGAAATGATATAGAGACCAGAAAAACAATAGAAAGGATTAACAAAACTGAGAGCTGTTTTTAAAAAAAATAAAATTGACAAACTTTTAGCTAAACTAACTATGAAAAAAAGACTCAAATAAAAAAATTATAAGAGAAAGAGTAGACATTATAATTGATACTGCAGAAAAAAATTAGATAAGAGATTACCATGAACAATAATTGACAACAAATTAGATAACCCAGAAGAAATTAATAAATTTCCTGAAACATGATTTACCAAACTGAATCAGGAAGAAATAGAAAATCAGGCCAATAATGACAAAAGGAATTGAATCAGGAATCAACCTCTCAATATAGGAGGAGCAGACTCCCCAGGAGCTGACAGCTTCCCTGACAAATTCTATTTCCTAAACACTTAAAGAATTGATGCCAGGGACTTCCCTGATGGTGCAGTGCTTAAGAATCCGCCTGCCAATGCAGGGGACACAGGTTTGAGCCCTGGTCCAGGAAGATCCCACATGCCATGAAGCAACTAAGCATGTGCTGTGCGCCACAACTACTGAGTCTGCGCTGTAGAGCCTATGCTCCACAACAGAGAGAAGCCACCCCAGTGAGAAGCCCGTGCACTGCAATGAAGAGTAGCCCCTGCTCACTGCGACTAGAGAAAGCCCACGTGCAGCAATGAAGACCCAATGCAGCCAAAAATAAAAATAAATAAAATTTATTTAAAAAAAGAAAAAAGAATTGATGCCAATCTTCAAACTCTTCCAAGAGATTGTGAGGAAGGAAGACTTCCAAACTCATCCTATGAGGCCAGCATTACCCTTATACCAAAGCCATTTAGCACAACAGATGAAAAGGAAACTATAGACCAAGAGATTAAAAGTGTTGGCGAGGATGTGGAGAAAAGGAAGCACTTGTACATGTGGTGGGAATATACATTGGTTCAGACACTATGAAAAACAATATGAAAGTTCCTGAAAAAATTAAAAAATAGATTTATCATATGATCCAGCTGTACCACTTCTGGGTATATACCCCCTCAAAATGAAAACAGGATATTGAAGAGATATATACAATCCTATGTATATTTATCACAATAGTAAAGCTGTGGAAGCAATCTAAGTGCCTATAAATTGCTGAATGGATAAAGAAATTGAGATATGCATTTATTTATTTATTTATTTTACATTGGGCCATTTGCAACAGCGTGGATAAGCCTTGTTGCAAGTGAGATAAGTCAGAAAGACAAATACTGCATGATATCACTTGTATGTGAATTCTAAAAAAACCAAATTCATAGAAAGAATAAAATTGTGGTTGCAAGGGGGATGGGATGGGATAGGCCATATATTTAAGGGTACAAATTTGTGACAAGTAACAAAAAAGTCCTAGAGATCTAGAGCAAGGTATAATGAATCTAGACAATAGAGAATAATCATCAACACTTTTACAGCATCTTTTCTGAACACCAGTTTTTTATTTTAAAAGTCTTTTTATTGGGGTATAATTGGCATATAGCATTATATTAGTTTAAGTGGACAGCATAGTTATTCAATATTTGTATACATTGCAAAATGACCACCATGTTAAGCCTTAGTTACCACACGTCACTATACATAGTTACAACTTTTAAATATGTTTTATATGTTTTGGACATTAACCCCATATCAGATATGATTTGCAAATATTTTCTTCAGTAGGTCACCTTTTCATTTTTTGATGATTTCCTTTGCTGTGTAGAAAATTTTAGTCTGAAGTAGTCCCACTTGTATATTTTTGCTTTTGTTGCCTTTGCTTTTGGATTCAGATCCAAAATTTCATGGCCAAGACTGATGTCAGGAAGCTTACCACCTATGTTTTCTTCAAAAATTTTTATGGTTTCAGGTCTTGCATTCAACTCTTTAATCCATTTTGAGTTGATTTTTGTGTACGGTGTAAATTAGTGGTCTGGTTTCATTCTTTACATGTAGCTATTCAGTTTTCCCAGCACCATTTATTGAAGATGCTTTCTTTTCCCCATTGTATATTCCTGGCTTCTTTGTCATAAATTAATTGACCATATATGTATGGGTTTATTTCTGGGCTCTCTATTCTGTTCAGTTGATCTATGTTTCTGTTTTTAATGTGAGTACCATACTGTTTTGATTACTATAGCTTTGTAATATAGTTTGAAATCAGGGAGCATGAGGCCTCCAGTTTTGTTCTTCTTTCTCAAAGTTGCTTTGGCTCTTCTGGATATTTTCATATATGGCCTTTATTATGTTGAGGTATGTTCCATCTATACTTACTTCATTGAGAGTTTATATAATAAATGGATGTTGAATTTTGTCAAATGCTTTTTCTGCATCTATTGAGATGATGTTTTTTAAATCTTTCATTTTGTTAATTTGGTTAATACATTGATTGATTTGTGGATGTTGAAATATCCTTGCATGCCTGGAATAAATCCACTTGATCATGGTGTGTGATCCTTTTAATTGTTGAATTTGCCTTGCTAATATTTTGTTGAGGAATTCTGCATATATGTTTATCAGGGATATTGGCCTGTAAGTTTCTTTTCTTGTGGTGTCCTTGTTTGGTTTTGGTATCTGGGTACTGCTGGTTTCATAAACTGAGTTTGGAAGCATTCCCTCCTCTTCAGTTTTTTGAAAGCATTTGAGAAAGCATTTGATATTAATTCTTCTTTGAATGTTTGTTAGAATTCACCAGTGAAGCCATCTGGTCCTGGACTTTTGTTTGTTGGGAAGTTTTTTGTTTCTGATTCAATTCCCTTACTACTAATTGGTATATTCCGATTTTCTGTTTATTCATGATTCAGTCCTAGAAGGTTGTATGTTTCTAGAAATTTCTCCATTTCTTCTAGGTTGTCCAATTTGTTGGCATATAATTGTTCATAGTAATCTCTTATAATCCCTTGTATTTCTGTCATATCAATTATAATGTCTCCTCTTTAATTTCTGATTTTATTTATTTGAGCCCCTCCCTGTCTCTTTCTTGGTGAATCTAGCTAAAGGTTTGTCAATTTTGTTAATATTTTCAAAGAACCAGCTCTTAGTTAAAAGACCAGCTCTTAGTTACATCTTTTCAAAGAGCCAGCTCTTAGTTACATCTTACCAGCTCTTAGATTTTTTTCTATCATCTTATTAGTCTTCATTTCATTTATCTCTGCTATGATCTTTGTTATTTCCTTTCTTATAATAACTTTGGGCTTTGTTTGTTCTTCTTTTTCTAGTTCCTTGTGGTGTAAAGTTAGATTGTTTGAGATTTTTCTTGTTTCTTGAGTTAGGCATGTATTGCTATGAACTTTCCTTGTAGAACTGCTTTTGCTGCATCCCATAAATTTTGGTGTGTTTTATTTCCATTTTTATTTGTCTCAAAGTATTCTTTGAATTCTCTTTTGGTTTCTTTGTTGACCCATTTGTTATTTGGTAACATGTTGTTTAACCTCGTATAGTTGTGAATTAGTTTTCTTCTTGTAATCAATTTCTAGTTTCATACCACTGTGGTCAAAAACAAATCTTGATATGATTTCAGTCTTCCTAAATTTATTAAAACTTGTTCTGTGGCCTAATATATGCTCTATCCTGGAGAATATTACATGTGCACCTGAGAAGAACATGCATTCTGCTGCTTTTGGATGGATTTTTTTCTATATATTTTTATATATTTATTAAGTCCATCTGACCTTATGTGTTTTTAAGCCTGGTGTTTTCGTACTGATTTTCTGTCTGGATGATCTATCCATTGATGTAAGTGGGGTATTAAAGTCCCCTAGTATTAGTGTATTGCTATCTATTTCTCCCTTTATGTCTGGTAATATTTGCAAATGTTATATCCTCTTACTGTTATTGGCTCTTTTGTTATTATGTAATGACCTTCTTTGTTTCTTATTATAGTCTTTGTTTTAAAGTCTATTTTGTCTGATATAAGAATAGATGCCCCAGTTTTCTTTTGGTTTCCATTTGCATGAAACAGCTTTTTCAGTTCCTTCACTTTCAGTCTGTGTGTGTCTGTACATCTGAAGTGAGTCTCTTGTAGGCAGCCTATAGGTAGTTTTTTTTTTTTTTAAATCTATTCAGCCACTCTCTGTCTTTTGATTGGAGAATTTAGTCCACTCACATTTAAAGTGATTATTGATAGATATGTACTTATTGTTATTTTGTTACTTGTTTTTAGGCTGCTTTATAGTTTCTCTGTTTCTTTCACTTTCTCTTGCTCTCTTCCTTTGTAGTTTGATGACTTTCTATAGTGGTATACTTAGATTCCTTTCTCATTATATTTTGTGTATCTACTATGGTTTTTGCATTGTGGTTACCATTAAGGTTACATATAATAACATATTTATAACAATGTATTTTAGGTTGATAACAACTTAAGTTCCAACAGATTCTAAAACTTAACATTTTTACTACCCCCACATTTTATATTTTTGATGTCACATTTTACATCTTTTTATCTTGTGAATCCCTTAACTAATTATTGTAGCTACAGTTATTTTTAGTGCTTTTTTTTGCTTTAACCTTAATACTAGCTTTATATGTGATTAAGCCACCACCTTTACTGTATATCAGTGAGATTTATACTTTCATATGTTTTCTTGTTACTAATTATCTCCCCTTCTTTTCAGCTTAAAGAAGTCCCTTTAACATTCCTTGTAACGCCAGTTTAGTGGTGATGAACTCTTTTTGCTTTTGTGTATATGGAAGATCCTTTATCTCTTCTTCAGTTTTGAATGACAACTTTGCCTGGGTAGAGTATTCTTGGTTGGAAGTTTTTATCTTTCAGCACTTTGACTATATCATGCCACTCCCTTCTGGCCTGCAATATTTCTGCTGAAAAATCTGCTGATAGCCTTATGGTGGTTCCCTTGTATATATCAAGTTATTTTTCTCTTGCTGCTTTTAAGATTCTCTCTTTAACTTTTGACATTTTAATTATAATAGGTGTTGGTGTGGATCGTTTGGAGTTTATCTTGTTTTGATGTCTCTGGGCTTGCTGGATCTGGAGGTCTGTTTCCTTCCCCAGGTTACAGAAGTTTCCAGCCATTATTTCTTAAAATAAGTTTTCTGCCCCATTTTCTCTCTCTTCTCCTTCTGGGACCCCTATACACATAAATGTTAGTCCATTTGATGTTGTCCTGTACATCCCTTAGGCTATCTTCACTTTTTTATATTCTTTTTTGCTCCTCTGATTAAATGAGTTCCACTGCCATGTCTTCGAGATCACTAATCATTTCTTTGGCTAGCAAACTAGATGATTTTGCTGTTGAACCCCTCTGGAATATTTTTTTTAGTTCAGTTATTATATCCTTTAGCTCTGTGACTTCTGTTTGGTACTTTCTTATATTATTGCTCTGGTTGTTGAAGTTCTCACCTGTTTCATCCTTTCAACTCCCAAGTTCAGTGAGCATCTTTATGACCATTACTTTGAACTCTTTATCACCATTACTTTGAACTCTTTATCAGGTAAATTGCTTAGCTTCATTTCATTAAGGTTTTTTCCCCTGAGGTTTTGTTTTGTTCTTTCATTTGGAATGTGTGCTTCTGTTCCCTCATTTTGCTTGACCCTCTTTGTTTGTTGCTATGTATTAGATGAAACAGCTACCTCTTCTAATCTTAAAGGAGTGTTCTTGTATAGGAGATAAACTTTATTGTTCAAACTTGCCCTAGCTCTTCATTGTCTCACAAATCTTTGTGATTGTCCAAGCAGCCTATTTTATTTTTAAGAGCTTCCAATAGTTGAGGGTGTGCCAAGACCTGTCGGTGCCCCAGAGGGAGAGATCTCAGTCTGCACCTAGTTTTAGGCTGATTGGAATCCAGACTCTCAGGCAGCAACTTTTAAAGTATGCAAATAAATACAGTCTTGTGAGACTGTAATAGTAAACTCTGGCCTTGGACCAAGTGATCTAAATGTGCCCCCTGGGTGACAGTTGCAAAATCTGGGGCTCCAGACAAATGTATAACCTCTTTTCTGGGAGATACCAGAAAGCTATAGCAAAGCAGAGGGTGAGTACAAAGATAGCATACCCTGGCTTATGTTCCCTGAGAGCACCTTTGTAGCCTCTAGATGTGTGGTAAACCCAAAGCCTGTCCTGCAGGCTGAAGCTCCAGGACAAGTAAATAGGCCTCTCAGGGGTGTGTTTTAGTCTGCTGTCTGTGTAGACCCTGGGGGTGGTAGTCTGCTAAGAATTATGTCTCCTTTTGTTACAGTTCTATGGGACCCAGGAACAGAAGTCCCCCTGGCCTCCAAAGCCAAACACACAAGAGCTGTCCCCTGGGCTGCAGCTACAAAAACTGGGGCACAAGACATAAAAAAAAAAAAAACAAATAAACTGGGACACCAGAATGTCTAAAATCTCCCCTCTGGGAGATACTGGCACCGTGGTGTATTGCAAAGGGAGATTGTGGAGATGGCATTCACCAAGGAAAAAAGAAAGAAAAACAAAGATGAGATCCACTGGTTTTAGCAAGACAGAGAGAGAGCACAAAGATGGCACCCTCAGGTTGGGGGGTAAGATGGCACCCACTGAGAAAAAAAGTGGTGCCCACCACCTGCAGGCTTTAGCAAGGTAGAGGGAGAGCAGGAAAATGGCACTCACCAGTGCCTCCACTCCAAGAGAGTCTCCCAACAGGCCCCTGTCCCTCCAGTGGACACTTTAAGATTAACAAATGAAAAACAAATAAATGGAAAGGTATCTTATGTTCATGGATTGGAGTAATTAATATTATTAAAATGTCAATACTACTACAAGCCACCTATAGAGTCAATGCAATTCCTATCAATATTCCAACGACATTTTTTTTTTATAGAAATAGATAAACTGTCCTAGGGAATTCCCTGGCAGTCCAGTGGTTAGGACTTGGTGTTTTCCCTGCTGTGGCCTGGGTTCAATCCCTTGTCAGGCAACTAAGATCCCACAAGCTGTGTGGCACAGCCAAAAAAAGAAAAAGAAAAAGAAAAACTGTCCTAAAATTCATATGGAACCAAAAAGACCCAAATAGCCAAATAGCCAAATAAATCCTGAGAAAGAAGAACAAAACAGGAGGCATCATACTTCCTGATATCAAGCTATACTATAAAGCTATATGCATCAAAACAATATGGTACTGGCATAAAAAACAGACAAATAGACCAATAGAACATAACTGAGAGCCCAGAAATAAACCCAAGCATATACAGTGAACTAATAATTGACAAGGGGGCCAAGAATACTCAATGGAGAAAAGACAGTCTTTTCAATAAATGGTGTTGGGAATATTGAATATTCACATGTAAAAGAGTGAAATGACTCTTAACACCATTCACAAAAAATTAACTTGAAATGATTAAAGACTTAAATGTGAGCCCTGAAGCCATGAAACTCCTAGAAGAAAACAGGAAAAAAACTCCTTGACATGGCTTTTGGTAATGATATTTTGGAAATCACATCTCAATCATAAGCAACAAAATAAAAAATAAACAAGTGAGACTACATCAAACCAAAAAGCTTCTGTTCAGGAAAAGAAACCATAAACAAAAGTGGGGACAACTTACTGAATGGGGAAGATTATTTGCAAAAGATATATCTGATAAGGGATTAATAACCAAAATATATAAAGAGCTCATAGAACTCAATAGCAAAAATTAAAATTCAAAAAGTAATAATCCAATTTATTTATGTATTTTATTTAGCATCTTTATTGGAGTATAATTGCTTTACAATGGTCTGTTAGTTTCTGCTTTATAACAAAGTGAATCAGCTATACATATACATATATCCCCATATCCCCTCCCTCCTGCTTCTCCCTCCCACCCTCCCTATCCCACCCCTCTAGGTGGTCACAAAGCACTGGGCTGATCTCCCTGTGCTGTGTAGCTGCTTCCCACTAGCTATCTATTTTACGTTTGGTAGTGTATATATGTCAATGCTACTCTCTCACTTCGTCCCAGCTTACCCTCCCCCATCCCCGTGTCCTCAAGTCCATTTTCTACGTCTGTGTCTTTACTCCTGTCCTGCCCCTAGGTTCATTAGAACCAATTTTTTTTTTTTTAGAGTCCATATATATGTGTTAGCATATGGTATTTGTTTTTCTCTTTCTGACTTACTTCACTTTGTATGACAGACTCTAGGTCCATCCACCTCACTATGAATAACTCAATTTCATTTCTTTTTATGGCTGAGTAATATTCCATTGTATGTATGTGCCACATCTTCTTTATCCATTCACCTGTCGATGGACACTTAGGTTGCTTCCATGTCCTGGCTATTGTAAATAGTGCTGCAATGAACATTGTGGTACATGGCTCTTTTTGAATTATGGTTTTCTCAGGGTATATGCCCAGTAGTGGGATTGCTGGGTCATATGGTAGTTCTATTTTTAATTTTTTTTTATTTTTAATTTTTTTTTTTATTTTTAGTTTTTTAAGGACCCTCCATACTGTTCTCCATAGTGGCTGTATCCATTTACATTCCCACCAACAGTGCAAGAGGGTTCCCTTTTCTCCACACCCTCTCCAGCATTTATTGTTTGTACATTTTTGGATGATGGCCATTGTGACCAGTGTGAGGTCTCATTGTAGTTTTGATTTGCATTTCTCTAATGTTTAGTGATGTTGAGCATCCTTTCATGTGTTTGTTGGCAGTCTGTATATCTTCTCTGGAGAAATGTCTATTTAGGTCTTCTGCCCATTTTTGGATTGAGTTGTTTGTTTATTTGATATTGAGCTGCATGAGCTGCTTGTATATTTTGGAGACTAACCCTTTGTCAGTTGCTTCGTTTGCAAATATTTTCTCCCATTCTGAGGGTTGTCTTTTTAGTAATCCAATTTAAAATTGGGCAAAGGACCAGAATAGACATTTATGATTTATGTCTATCATTCCCTTTCACAGAACCATAGAATTTCAGGGTTAGAAGAAGACCTGATTAGTAGGTAATTTCTACTCAAGCTTCACTTCCCCACTCTAACCCTCTCTCACGTGAATTCATTGTCTTCTCTTTTCTACTATATGCACCCAGGTGGTAAGCAACAAATAACAATGGTTGCAGTTTTCTTTAATTTGGCTGATCTTTCATCACTTTACATGGAAAAATAAGTCTTTTAGTAGGCCCCAAATCATACTTTTGTTAAATGGTTGCCTATATTATAAATTAATGTAATACAGTTTTTCTTTAAAAACAGCTAACTCTTAGAGCATAGCTTGTAAACCCAGGCTTGCCTGGGGTGTTGAGAGCCCGCCAAAGGGATAATTGCAAACAGATGTCAGATGTAGGGAACCAAATTTTTAAGTTCTTAACCATTGACTCTCCAAAATTTGAATAGTTCTTTTTTTTTTCAGTGCACATTTATTTTGTGCAGGAAAAAAACTTAATTTTTTTAGCTTAATGAATTAAAGAAGTAGTATTAATGTATATTTTCCTCAAATTCATAGTGAGTAAAATTATTTTGTTCAAGTGTTCTCCATAGTAACTTTGCTTTTTCTTTAGACATAACTATTCCAGGCAATTGGTTAGTTTTCAAAATGATATAAGATAAAGAAGATTGGGGGATAAAAGTTTTGAATAAAATGTCTAAAGTGAAAATGGAAATCTCTTTCTTATGAGTGTTCTTAAAAACTTCTCTACAGGCATTGCAGAATAGGTATAACTTCCGTTCACTGGTATAAGACTGTTCTCCACACAGCAAGCAAGTAGTGTTCTTAGAAATATCGTTATTACTAGGGTTCTTAAACACTTCTGTATATTTATTACAGAATAGGTATAATGTCTAATCACAGATATAACACTATTCTCAATGAAACAAGTAAGTACTGTTCTTGGAAAAATCTTTATAACTAGTGTGCTAAACACTTCTCTACATGCATTACAAAATGGGTATAAAAAAGAAGGAAATCTTTGCCATTTGTTGTCAATATTGATGGGCCTTGAAGACATTATGCTAAGTGAAATAAGTCAGACAAAGAAAGACAAATACCTTATCTCACTTATATGTGGGATTTAACAAACAAACAAACAAACAAACAAACCCAGGTTCATAGGTACAAGGAGCAGATTGGTGGTTGCCAAAGGCAGGGGGTGGGAGGAGAAATTGGTGATGGGGGTTGAAAGGTACAAACTTCCAGTTGTAAAATAAACAAATACTGGGGCTGTAATGTACAGCATGGTGATTATAGTTAACAATACTGTATTGTATATTTGAAAGTTGCTAAGAGTAGATCTTAAAAGTTCTCATAAGAAAAAAATTGAAACTATGTGTGGCAATGGATGTTAACTAGAGTTGTGATCATTTCACAATATATATACAAATATCAAATAATTATGTTGTACAACAGGAACTAATATAATGTTATCTGTCAATTAAAAATGATTTTAAAATGGGTATAACTTTCATTCAGTGATAACAGCACTGTTTGCAATGCAAGCTGCAAGTACTTTTTAAAGAAACATCTTTATTAAAAGTGTACTTAAACACTTCTGTACATGTTTAGAGTGGGTAAAACTGGTATAACACTGTACTCAATGTGGCAAACAAGGTGCCTTCTTAGAAAATCTTTATTACAAGTTTTCCTAAACGTATGAGTACATGCATTACAAAATAGGTATAACTTCCATTCACTGATATGAAACTGTTCTCAACACAGCAAGTACAAAGGGTTCTAGAAAAATCTTTATAATTAGGGATTTAAAAAACTATTTTTATTGAACTATAGTTGATTTACAATATTGTGATAGTTTCAAGTGTACAGCAAAGTGATTCAGATATACATATTCTTCTATATATATATATATTCTTTTTCACACTTTACCTCTTTTTATCTTGTGAATTCCTTAACTAATTATTGCAGTTATGGTTATTTTTACTGCTTTTTGGTTTTAACCTTAATACTAGCTTTATATGTGATTTAACCACCACCTTTACTTTTTTTTATTAAACTACAGTTGATTTACAATATTGTGTAGTTTCAGGTGTACAGCAAAGTGATTCAGATATACATATTCTATATATATATTCTTTTTCACACTTTATATCTTTTTATCTTGTGAATTCTTTAACTAATTATTGTAGTTATGGTTATTTTTACTGCTTTTTTGTTTTAATCTTAATACTAGATTTATATGTGATTAAATCACCACCTTTACTGTATATTTACCTTTACCAGTGAGATTTATACTTTCATATAAAAAAGTTTTATCTGAAAATTCTTTTTCAGATTCTTTTCCAGTGTAGGTTATTACAAGATACTGAATATAGTTTCCTGTGCTATACGGTAGGTCCTTGTTGGTTATCTATTTTATTTTATTTTATTTAAAAAATTTTTTTGGCCGTGCCACGTGGCATGCGAGATCTTGGTTCCCTGACCAGGGGTCAAACCCATGCCCCCTGCATTGGAAGCACGGAGTCTTAACCACTGGCCCGCCAGGGAAGTCCCCTATTTTATGTATAGTAGTGTGTATCTGTTAATCCCGTATTCCTAATTTATCCCTCCCCACCTTCTCCTTTGATAACCATAGTTTGTTTTCTATGTCTGTGAGTCTGTTTCTGTTTTGTAAGTTCATTTGTACTATTTTTTAGATTCCACGTATGAGATATCCTATAATGTTTGTATTTCTTTGACTTCAGTTAGTATGATAATCTCTAGGCCCATCCATGTTGCTGCAAATGGCATTATTTCATTCTTTTTTATGGCTAATATTCCATTGTATACATACCACATTTTCTTTCTTTTCTTTCTTCTTTTTCTAATAGGATTGTTGTGAGGTTTAATGAGTTAACATAGGTAAAGCTCTTAAAACTCCCTGGCACACAAATGCTCAATCTGTTGATGAACATTTAGGTTGCTTCCATGTCTTGGCTATTGTAAATAGTGCTGCAGTGAACATGGGGTGCATGTATCTTTTTGAATTATGGTTTTCATATTTTCTGGATGTATGCCCAGGAGTGGTATTGCTGGATCATATTTTTAGTTTTTTAAGGAACCTCCATACTCTTCTCCATAGTGGCTGCACCAGTTTACGTTCCCCATCAACAGTGTAGGAAGGTTCCCTTTCTGCACACCCTCGCCAGCATTATAACTAATGATCTTAAATATTTGTCTCCATTCAGTGGCAGAACGAGTGCCACTTCCATACACAGAGATAACACTGTTCTTAGCACAGCAAGCAAGTAGAAGTTTTAGAAACATCTTTATTACATGTCCTTAAACACTTCTCTACATGCATTGCACAGTTGGGACCACTTTTATTCACTGATATAACCCTGTTCTCAGTGCAGCAAGCAAATAGAAACAAGTTTATTACAAGTGTTCTTAAGCACTTCTGTACATGCCATGCAGAATAGTGTAAAGAAAAGAATGTCGCCGTCCATTCTAGTCCTACAAGGATCAAGCCATTAGCCAATGCAGTCACCCACTGACAGTGCACCTTGAGGAGAATTCAGGGTGAGGAAAAACAGCAAACATTCTGTGCTTTGGATATACTGGACCCTAGATAGTTAAGATGGCTATCTAAGGAAAAATTTCAGTGACCACAGATTCTTACATCTTCCCATGCATAGAAAAGCACTAAAATTAACTCTAGATGTCTGTTCTTTTGATTAGCAGTAATCTTTTGATTTTCAACTACATGTTTTTTCTAGCAAAAAAATTCATATGTATCTGTTATCAAACTAGATTAGTTTTGCCCAATGCACAGCAAGCCAAAACGCTGAGATGCAGAGATTTGCAGCAAAGAGAGGGTTTATTTGCAAGGCAGCCCCATGAGGAGGTGGGAGAACAAGTCTCAGATCCATCTCCCTGAAGGCTAGGGACTTGGATTATTTATGGTATAAAGAATAAAGCAACAGGATAGTCTGAGGCAGGGGGAGTGTGGGGAAAGGTGATTGGAAAAGGTGTGGTAATCGGCATTCTGTGCAGGTGTAACCAAACTACAGGTCTCTGCACGTTCAAAACGGAAGCGTTTAGCACAATCTGAGGGTGGAGTTTTCAGCCCTCTGATGTCAAAAGGTCACTGAATGGACATGCGTGCTGCCCTATCCAGTCTTAACCAGCTCTGCGTGAAGTAGACAGAGCCGAAGCCAAGTTTCTGGAAAACAACTCAGGCAAACATTTTATTGTTTAGGCTACATGGAAGACTTTGAAGTCTTGAACGACCTTGGTTAGTGAAGGCAGGTGAAATGGATTTCACTCCATACCCATGGTTTCATATCCTAGCTCCTCCCTTGCCTCTTTGGAGCAGTTCCACAGAGCTATTTGAGAGGCTGTCTCCTGGGCTATAAGGTCCCTGAATAAAACTTAATTCACAATTTCTATGTCGTGCGTTTTTCTTTCAGTCGACAATGGGCATATCCTCCATTCAATGATATAACAGTGCTCTAAACACAGCAAGCTACTAGCATTCTTAGAAGTATCTTTATTACAAGTGTTTTTTTTTTTTAAAACACTTCCTTGTATGCATTACAGAGTGCGTATGACACTCATTTACTGGTATAACATGGTTCTCAATGCAAAGAGCAAGTAACGTTCTAAGGAACATCTTTATTACAAATGTTCTTAAACACATCTATACATCCTTTGCAGAAATGGTAAATCTTCCATTAAATAATATAACTGTTTTGTGCTGGTCTGTGCCTATCAATAACCAATGTTGAAGTTGGATCAGTCCTTGTGGTTCTTATGACTACAAGATGCCACTCAGCAATAACCATCAGGAAACTTTGAAAAAAGGTAAGGGTTTATTACTTATATGACCTGGAAATTACATGGCATGCCTGGAACCACACAGCGAGGTCACAGGTAGAGAGATAGCACACAGTCCTGGGGTACTGCTTTTATTGGGGTTGAGGGTGGAGGCCTAGGGTTTGGTGGGCTCACTATTGGTGAATTTAAAATGTAAGAGTGGAAATTTAAAGCACAGGAGGAGAAAAAAGCAAGTGGCCCAAATGGTCAGTTATTGAAGTCAACCAAGATCTCTAAAACAAAGGAGCCTCAGTGTGGGGAGGAGGCCTGGCTCTGTATCTAGTGTGTGGCTGGCAATGTGTTTATTCAAGATGGCTATCTTGGAAGTGGATGCCTCATCAATTTAAGCTTAAGTCAGGCACTTGCATTCACAAAAAAGGGGAAAAAATGGTCAGGGTTTACACTACAGTAACACAGATCAAGGCAGCAAGCAAGTAAAGTGTTTACAAATACCTTTCATACAAGTGTTTCTTAACACTTCTATATATGCACTGTATATTGGCTAAAACTTACAAGCACTGATACAGCACTGTTCTCAAAGCAGCAAGCAGGTACTGTTCTTACAAACATTTTTACTACATGATCTTACACACTTTACATGCATTGAAGAAAGGGTGCCACTTCCATTCACTTATATAGCACTGTTCTCAATGACGTACGTAAGTATTATTCTTAAAAAACATTTTTATTACAAAGGTTCTTTTTTTTAAATATTGGTTTTTATTATTAAATATCAAGCATATCAAAAATGTATGGAGAATGACCACCACTCAGCTTTAATAAACACAAACCTTCTCACATTTGATAATTTTTAATGAGGTAATAAATTACAGGTACAATTGAAGCTTCACCTGTATACACCTCAGTCCACTTTCCTCTTACCTCTTCGGAGGTAAACAAGCCAGACTTTGGTGTTTATCATTCTCATGCATGCTTTTATACTCTTAATATATGTATATACATCAAACTTTGTTTTGCATGTTCTAAAACTACTAAATCGTCTCACACAACACATATCAGTTGGCCATTTTTTTAATTCATTGTTTTTGATATGTAAAGTTAATATACATACCTTGTATTAATTCATTTTAACAGCCAAATGCTACCAAGCACAATTTATTCATTCATTCTTCTAATGGATATTGGTTCCAGGCTTTTACAATTAAAAATGTTACTGCAGTGAACTTTCTGTACATGTCTCCTTGAGTACACATGTCAAGAATTCTTATAGAATATAACACCCAAAGACCGGGTATAAGCATCTTCCAATAAACTAGATGTTGCCAAACCGTTCTCTAAAGTAATAACATAAATTTCACTGCCACCAGCAAAGATGAGAGCCCACGTGAACCTCAGCAACACGTTTAAGTGTCGAGGTTGTTTTGTTTTGCTTTGTTTTCATATTTGCCCATCTGATGGCAGTGAAATGGTATCTCAGTGTTGTTTTAATGGGGAATTCTTTTATTACTAGTTAGATAAAGCACCTTGTCCTGTGAATGACTACTCAGGGATCCTCATCTATGAATTGTCCATTCATATCCTTTGATCATTCTCTTGATTTAAATGGAGACCTTGTCAGTTACATGATATGCAAACATAAGTTTGAATTTTAGTGTACACAAATTATCGATCTTTCCTTTTTGTGCTTTATGTCTTCTCCAGTGTCATAGTCTTTGCTTTTCTACAGGTTTAAAAAAGTCTGCGAAGTATAATTTAGCCAAAACAATTGAGAATATTTCAACATTAAATATAAAGCAAAAAAAAAAACCAACTTTAATCATACCTGAGTGGTATGTGCAATTTAAATCAATGAAAAAATCCAATAAAATGTACATAATAAAAGATTTCCTATTAAATATTAGTAAGCTTTTATATATCTATTCCTCATATACAGCCATTCTTCATTGCCTCTTAAAGGATCAAGCATCATAATCAGATATTAAGTAGTCTCATTGGTATCCAGATAGTTTATATATCAGAGTCAAAATTTAAGTCCCAGTTATTCCATGTAAATGTCTTGCTGAAATGCCATTAAAATGGTTGTTATTTTCCAGGGATTCAAAGAAAAATTCTATGGAGATTTTAATTAACTTCAAATATTTTTTGAGTATCTATTCTGGGCCAGGCATTACAGATAAGCAAGTTATCCTGCTTTCATGGAGTTTGCAATCTAGCAAAGAATCAAAGAATAATAGAAGAAAATATTTTACTCTTTTTTGTTGTTGTTGTTGCATCTTACATTTTTGCAAGTTGATTCTATAAACCATTTCTGGTGAGAAAACTCAGTGTCCATCTTTAATCTGAAGAATCATCTACCTTCATGCATAAAACAAAAATGCTGTTATTATCTGTTGTATGTCCAAGACTTACACCTCCCAAGAGTTCCAGGCTGGGAAAGAAGTGAGACTCCAATCTAGTCTCCTGAAGTTTCATTTCTCTGGTATCAAATGAATCCAGCTTCTATCTATGAATCAAGTTGAACTATAGGATTTATTAACTATCTGGCATCATCTCTTTATGATCTCATCAGCCTTTAACCATTCCTACTGAGAATGTCCAAATCCAAGCCCCCTTGATTTTTAGGGGTCTGCAGCGGATGTTATAGAGGCTTTCACAGTGCTGCTTCTGGACTGGCACACATGGTGCTGAAGACCTAGGCCTTCCTTCCTCAGTGGATTCCATCTTCAACCAGCCCACCACCAAAACAGAAAGAGGGTATTACAAGGGTTCTTGAACAACACTCTATACATGCTTGGCAGAACGGCTACAACTTCCATCAGTGATGTAACTCTGCTCTCAATGTAACAGGTAGGTAGCGTTATTAGAAATCTCTTTATTTCAAGTGTTCTTAAAAATTCTGTACATGCCTTACAGAATGGGTGCTACCCTTTCTCTGATAAAACCATGTTCTCAATGCAGCGTGCAAGTAGTGTTCTTTGAAACACCTTTTGTTTTGTTTTTAAATATTTATTTATTTAGCTGTGCTGGGTCTTAGTTGCGGCGCGTGGGCTCTTAGTTGCGGGATGTGGGATCTAGTTCCCTGACCAGGGATCAAACCCAGGCCCCCTGCATTGGGAGTGCAGAATCTTAACCACTGGACCACCAGGGAAATCCCTATTTTTATATTTTAAAAGTTTTATTGAATTATAGTTGATTTACAATATTGTGTTAGTTTCTGGTATACAGCAAAGTGATTCAGATATATATATTCTTTTTCATATTCTTTTCCATTATGGTTTGTCACAGGATATCGAATATAGTTCCCTGTGCTATACAGGAGGACCTTGATGTTTATCCATCCTGTATACAATAGTTTGCATCTGCTAATCCCAAACTCCCAATCCATCCCTCCCCCCGACCTTGGCAACTACAAGTCTGTTCTCTACGTCTGTGAGCCTGTTTCTGTGAAACACCTTTATTACAAGTGTTCATAAACACTAATCTACACTGCATTGCAGAATATGTGTCTCTTTCATTCACTGATAAAACTCTCTTGTCAAGGCAACGAGCAAGTAGTGTTCTTTGAAACATCTCTTGTACAAGTGTTTTAAAACATTTTAACATGCTTTCCAAACAAGTATAACTTCCATTAAATGATATAATACTGTTCTCAACACAGCAAGCAAGTATATAGCATTCTTAGAAACATGTTTATTACAAGTGTTCTTAAACATGTCTATACATTCTTTGCAGAATGCGTATAACTTCCATTAAATGACTATCACTTTTCTCAATGCAATAGCATTCTTAGACATATCTATATTACAAGTTTTCTTAAACACTTCTCTACATGAATTACAGATGCTTATAACTTCCAGTCAATGATATAACACTATTCTAAATGCAGCAAACAAGTAGCATTCTCTGAAACATCTTTGTAACAAGTGTCTTGAAACAGTTCTCCAAACGCATTGCAGATGGGTGCCACTTCCATTCACTTGTAAACAAAGAACACACAGTGTTTTCACTCACCACCCAATTCTACAAGGACTAATTATAACCCACTGCAGTTGCTGACCGACAGTGCACTCCGAGAGGAAATTAAGACAATCACAGGATTCTCTGTGCTTTGGACAAGCAGACCCCTTAGATAGTTAGACCCCAGGAAGAATTTTAACGAACCCAGATTCTTTGCATCTTCCCAAACACAGAAAAGTACTAAGATCATTCACTTGAGATGTCTGTTCTTTGTGACTAGCAGTAATCTTTTACCAAGATGTATGCTAGGCTCTAAGCATTCCCTAGCCCAAAATCATACATAAACTAGCTTCCCTCCGTACCTCTTCAGAACAGTTCCCCCAAAGCTACTGAGAGGCTGTCTCCTGGGCTATTGTCCCCAATAAGCTCCCTGAATAAAACTTAAACTCACAACTCTTTTTTTAAAATTTATTTATTTATTTATTTTTGGCTGTGTTGTGTCTTCGTTGCTGTGTGCAGGCTTTCTCTAGTTGCGGCGAGCTGGGTCTACTCTTCCTTGCGGTGCGTGGGCTTCTTATTGCGGTGGCTTCTCGTTGCGGTGGTTTCTCTTGTTGCGGAATACGGGCTCTAGGCGCGTGGGCTTCACTAGTTGCAGCATACGGGTTCGGTAGTTGTGGCTCACGGGCTCTAGAACACAGGCTCAGTAGTTGTGGTGCACAGGCTTTGTTGCTCTGCGGCATGTGGGACCTTCCCAGACCAGGGCTCGAACCCATGTCCCCTGCATTGGCAGGCAGATTCTTAACCCCTGAGCCACCAGGGAAGTCCCTAAACTCACAACTCTTACGTTGTGCCTTTTTCTTTAAGTCGATGCACCGATAAAACAGTGTTGTAAGGCAGATGAAAGTAGGATTCTTAGAAACATCTTAATAGGTGTTCAGAAAGACTTCTGAACTACCTTTGAGAATGGGCATGATGTCTTTTCATTGGCAGTGCACTATTCTCAATACAGCATGCAGTGTGTTCTCAGAAACATCTTTGTAACAAGTGTCCCTATGAATTTCCATTCCTACCTTGTGGAATGTGTACAGCATTCATTTCCTTTTTTTTATTCCAGTTGAAATTAATTAATTAATTTTTATTGAAGTCTAGTTGATTTACAGTGTTGTGCTAATTTCTGCTGTATAGCAAATTGACTCAGTTATACACATATATACATCCTTTTTTTATTAACATTCATTTCCTGATATAACACTTGTCAATAAAGAAGGCAAGTAGTGTTCTTAGAACAATCTTTCTAAAATTGTTCTTAAACAATTCTGTCCATGCCTTAATGAATGGGCATAACTTCAAATCACTGATGTAAACACTGCTCTGAAGTCACCTACTGAGCATTGTGTTTAGACATATCTTTTTTTTAAATTTATTTTTTTATTGGAATATAATTGCTTTACAATGTTGTGTTAGTTTCTGCTGTACAATGAAGTGAATCAGCTGTATGTATACCTATATCCCCTCCCTCTTGGACCTCCCTCCCACACCCCCTCATCCCCCCCATCCCCCCCATCCCACCCATCCAAGTCATCACAGAGCGCTGAGCTGAGCTCCCTGCACTATACAGCAAGTTCCTACTAGCTATCTATTTTACACATTTAGCTATCTAAATACACATAGTGTATTTATGTCAAACCTAATCTCCCAATTCACCCCATCCTCCCCTTCCTCCCCACCGTGTCCACATGTCCATTCTCTTCATCTGCGTCTCTATTCCTTCCCTGGAAATAGGTTCATCTATACCATTTTTCTAGATTTCACATATATGCGTTAATATATGATATTTGTTTTTCTCTTTCTGGCTTACTTCACTCCATGTGACAGTCTCTAGGTCCATCCACATCTCTACAAATGACCCAATTTCATTCCTTTTTATGGCTGACTAATATTCCATTGTATATAGGTACCACATCTTCTTTATCCATTCATCTGTTGTTGGACATTTAGGTTGTTTCTGTATCCTGGCTATTGTAAATAGTGCTGCAGTGAACATTGGGGTACATGTGTCCTTTTGAATTATCTTTATTACACGTATTTTAAAACACTTCTTGACATGCATTGAAGAAATGGTGCCACTTCCATTCACCGAAGAAGCACTGTTCTCAACTTGGCAAGCAAGTAGTGTTCTTAGAAACGCCTTTATTACAAGGGTTCTTAAACACCTATCCACATGCATTGCAAAATGAATGCCCCTTCCCTCCACTGATGTATCACTTTTTTCAATGCAGAGTGTAACTAGCCTTTCACAGACAACCTTATTACAGTGTTTTAAACACTTCTGTACATGCTTTATAGAATGGGTATAACCTTTGACCGACATAAGATGATTCTAAACACAGCAAACGAGCATTTCTAGAAATCCTTTTTGTTACAGTTGGTCTCAAACACTTCTCCACATGAATTGCCGAACGGGTGACGGCTCCTTTCTTTCACAGGACAGTGGTCTTCTCAATGCAGCATCAAGAGAGAAATATCTCGTAAATAGTGTTCTTTCACTTCTCAACGTGTGCTGCAGAACGGGTGCCTCTTGCATTGACTGATATAATGCAGTTTTCTATGCAGCCAGCAAATGGCATTCACGATAACATCTGTTTACTTTATTATAGTTATTAAACACTTGTTTACATGATATTCAGAATAGGTATAAATTCCATTAAATGATATAATACTGTTCTCAACATAGCAAATAAGCAGTGTTACTAGACACAGCTTTATTACAAGTATGATTTTACATTTCTCTACACACATTGCCAAAATGGTACCACTACCATTCACATTTATAACACTCCTCAAGGCAGCATGCAAGTAGCTTTCTTTAAAAAACATCCATATTACAATGATCATAAACTATTTTCTAATGCACTGTAGAAGAGGTGCCATTTCCATTCACTTTTATAACACTATTCTCTTTCCAGCAAGCAAGCAGTGTTCTTAGAAACATCTGTATTACAAGTGGTTTTTTTGTTTGTTTGTTTTGTTTTGTTTTTGTATAGCTACCATTGCCTTAGATGCTTTCACTTTCTAAAAAAATTGAAGTATAGTTGATTTACAATGTTGTGTTAGTTTCAGGTGTACAGCAAAGTGATTCAGTTATACATACACATATATCTATTTTTTTTCAGATTGCTTTCCCTTATAGGTTATGGCAAAATATGGAGTATAGTTCCCTGTGCTATACACTAGGTCCTTGTTGTTTATCTATTTTATATATAGTAATACATATATGTTAATCCCAAACTTCTAATTTATCCTTCCCCCTTTTCCCCTTTGGTAACCATAAGTTTGTTTTCTATGTCTATAGGTCTATTTCTGTTTTGTATATAAATTCATTTGTATCATTTTTTTTTTTTAGATTCCACGTGTAAGTGATATCATATGATATTTGTTTTTCTCTGTCTGACTTACTTCACTTAGTATGATAATCTCTAGGTCCATCCATGTTGCTGCAAATTACATTATTTCATTCTTTTTATGGCTGAGTAATATTCCATTGTATATATGTACCACATCTTCTTTATCCATTCATCTGTCAATGGACGTTTAGGTTGCTTCCATGTCTTGGCTATTGTAAAAAGTGCTGCAATGAACATTGGGGTGCATGTGTATTTTCGAATTATGGTTTTCTCCAGATATAGGCCCAGGAGTGGGATTGCTGGGTCATATGGTAGTTCTATTTTTAGTTTTTGAAGGAACCTCCATGCTGTTTTCCATAGTGGTACAAATGCTCTTAAACACTCTCTACATACATTGCAGATGGTGCCTCCCCCATTCACCAGTGTACACTGTCCTCCATAAAGAAAGAAAGTACCATTCTTAGAAACATCTTTTTTTTTTACAAATGGTGTCAAATACTTCTCTCAATGAGAAATGTGTTCCACTTCCATGGACTGATATAACTCTGTGGTCAAAGCAGCCAAAAAAAAGTGTACTTGGAAACATCTTTATTATAACTGTTCTTAGCACTTCACATGCATTGCAGAACATGTTGTACTTTCATTCACAGATATAACACTGTACTCAGCACAGCAGGCAAGTAGTTTCTTAGAAAAATCTTTATTACAAGCATTTTCAAACATTTCTGTACATACATTGCAGAATGGGCATTACATCCATTCACTGATATAACACTGTTCTCAATGCAGCAAGCATTAGTGTTCTTAAAGATTTCTTTAATACAAGTGTACTTAAACACTTCTGGGGAATTCCCTGGCAGTCCAGTGGTTAGGACTCCATGCTTTCACTGTGGCCCGGGTTCAATCCCTGGTCAGGGAGCTAAGATCCCACAAGCCACATGGTGCAGCCAAAAACAAAAAAACCCCAAACAACCCCCACCCCGAACTTCTGTATATGCACTGATGCCTGTACCTGCCACTCACTGATAGAAACTGTTCTCAACTTGGCAAGCAGATTGTGTTTTTAGAAACGCCTTTATTACAATTGTTCTTAAACTCATCTCTCTATGCACTGCAGGAAGGTTATAAGCTCCATTCACTGATGCAACACTGTTCCCAACACTGCCAGCAAGGAGTTCTTACAGATGTCTTTATTACAAGTGTTCCTGGATGTCAGCATCTAGGTGGTGCGAGTGGTTCCTATTTTCTCTCCCCTTTGATTAATAACTATTTGGGCACCCTTAACCAAACAAAAGTGCCTCTGCACGTTGCACCTGGACATCCAGGAGGTTTTCACCCAGCTGTTCATCAGCATGTGGACACATTGGATCTCGGTCATGCCTATGGATCCAAAGGAGTCGGCAAGCCTCCCCCACCCCCATTCCCTGTGATTGGGTAAAAGGGAATCTGATGAGTACAAAACTAGGTGGAGGGACTTCCCTGGTGGCGCAGGGGTTAAGAATCCGCCTGCCAATGCAGGGGACATGTGTTCAATCCCTCGTCCGGGAAGACCCCACATGCCGCGGAGCAACTAAGCCCGTGCGCCACAACTACTGAGCCTGCGCTCTAGAGCCCTTGAGCCACAACTATTGAGCCCGCATGCCACAACTACTGAAGCCCACGCACCTAGAGCCTGTGCTCCACAACAAGAGAAGCCACCGCAGTGAGAAGGCCGCGCACCACAAGGAAGAGTAGCCCCTGCTCGCTGCAACTAGAGAAAGCCTGTGTGCAGCAACAAAGATCCAATGCAGCCAAAAGTAAAGAAAATTTTAAAAACAAACAAAAAAACTAGGTGGATACTCATGGGCAATAGAGAATTTGAAGAGGGCCAGTCTGCCTAAAGGGAGAATTGTCATGCCATCAGAGTGGGGTAGAGATGAGTTTGGATGCAGCGGAAAGGGTAGAACTTGCCAAGGGAGCCTCCTTCCCCAGGGCAAAGCTGTAATAGGCTGGCCTTCTGGCAGCGGCAGCAGCAATGTCTCTGGCAGAGTAGGTTGAAAGCGGCGACCTCTCGATGGAGGAGAGGGAAAGTGAAAACGGTGAGCGACTGCCTGGCTCCCCCTGCTGTGCAGGTTGTAGCTGGAGAAGCTTGTTTCTCTCCAGCAGCGCTGGGATTTCCGAGGAGGGACCTCCATACGGGAAAGGAGGGGGGAGGGAGGAGAAAGGAAAGGAAGCACGTGATAACACCCACGGGCATTAAAGGAGCACGGGTCCTGCTGGCTGCTTCAGGACCTCAGCAGGACCACCCACAAGCCTTTGGGAGTATCCACTGGAGGATCTTCCCCTGGCCCCACTGGCACCGCGAAGCTCCAAGCGCTAAACCCACACGTCCCTCCCCCTCCCCGCCCCCCCCCCCCAACTCTGGAGCCAGCTCCTTGTGTGTGCTCCCAAGTGTGAGAGCAGGGTAGGTAATCTGAATACTCTCAGAAAGATGGACCAGGGTCTGTGGACAAGGGAGACTCAACAAACTGGGGCTACAGTGCCACCTTCTGGAAAACAAAAGAGAGGTTTCCTGCAGCCAGCTGGGTGATTTATGAGAACAAGAGGAAACAACAAAGGTAAGAATTCTACCACAAGAGAGAACAAGAGTGGAGCAGGTCAATCCCCTATAAACCAGGGATTCCTCAGAGAAGTAACACCAAGGAACAGTACCTCATCAAAGATAACAAGTAAAGATACTTCAAATGCTAAAGCAGCAATGCAGAAATACAAAGAACTTTAAAAATCAAGGAATTATGCCATCGCCAAAAGATATCAACAATTCTCCAACAGCTGAGCCCAAAGTCCCAGCACACTGCAATCTATCTGATAAAGAATTCAAAATAGCGGTATTGAAGAAACTTAATAAGCTACAAGAAGAATTAAAAATAGCTCAGGATATTAGGAAAAGGACACATGAACAAAATGAGTTACTTGTAAAAGAGATTGAAAATACAAAAAGGCCCAACAGAAATTCTGGAGCTGAAGAATTCAATGAATGGGATGAAGAATGCAACAGAGAGCATCTGTAGCAGAGTAGAGCAGATGGAAGATAGAATAAGTGACTTAGAAGAAAGGAATTTTGAAATAAAGAGTTATACCAGAACAAAGATAAAGAATAAAAATGAGGGAGAAAACCTACGTGTTCTATGGGACTTAACCGAAAGGGAATACATTTGAATAATCAAGAATCCAGAAGGAGAAGAGAGGGAAAATGGTGTAGAAACTTTTTGAAGTATAGTTGATGCATAATATTATATAAACTGCAAGTGTATCATATAGTGATTCACAATTTTTAAAGGTTATACTCAATTTATAGTTATTATAAAATATTTGCTATATTCCCCATGTTGTAAAATACATACTTGTAGCTCATTTTATACCTAATAGGTTGTACCTCTTACTCTCCTACCCCCATATTGCCCCTCCCCCCTTCCCTCTCCCCACTGGTAACCACTAGTTTGTTCTCTATATCTGTGAGTCTGCTTCTTTTCCATTATATTCACTAGTGTGTTGTATTTTTTAGATTCCACATATAAATGATATCATATATATAGTATTTGCCTTTCTCTGTCTGACCTTTCACATACCATAATGCCATCTGAGTCCATCCATGTTGCTGCAAATGGCAAAATTTCATTCTTTTTTATGGCTGAGTAGTATTCCATTGTATAAACATACCACATCTTCTTTATCCATTCATCTGTTGATGGACACTTAGGTCACTTCCAAATCTTGGCAATTGTAAATAATGTTGCTATGAACATTGGGGTGCATGTATCTTCTCAAATTAGTGCAGGAGTGGAATCGCTAGGTTATATGGTAGTTCTGTTTTTAGTTTTCTGAGAAACCTCCATACTGTTTTCCACAGTGGCTGTACCAATTTACATTCCCACCAACAGTGTTCTAGGGTTCCCTTTTCTCTACATCCTCACCAACATTTGATATTTGTGTTCTTTTTGATAATAGCCCTTCTGGCAGGTGTGAGGTGACATCTCATGGTTTTGACTTGCATTTCCCTGATGATTAGTGATGCTGAGCATCCTTTCATGTGCCTGTTGGCCATCTGCATTTCCTCTTTGGAAAAATGTCTATTCAGTTCTTCTGCCCGCTTTTTAATTGGGTTGTTTTCTTGATGTTGAGTTGCATGAACTGTTTATATATTTTGGATATTAACCCCTTATCAGTCATATCATCTGCAAATATCTTCTCCTATTCCGTAGGTCGTCTTTTCATTTCATTGATGGTTACCTTTGCTGTGCAAAAGCTTTTAAGTTTAACTAGGTCCCATTTGTTTATTTTGCTTTTATTTCCTTTGTTTTAGGAGACAGATCCAAAAAATATTGCTATGATTTATGTCAGAGTGTTCTGCCTGTGTTTTGCTTTAGGAGTTTTATGGTATCTGGTCTTACATTTAGGTCTTTAACAGAAATTTTAATTAAAGAAACAATAGCTGAAAACTTCCCAAACCTGAACGAAGACTGAACATCCAAGTTCAAGAGGCTAATACATCACCCTATCATCTAATGACAGAAGATCTTCTCCAAGACACATTATAATGAGACTATAAAAAATCAAAGATAAAGTACTAAAAGCAGCCAGGGTAAAAACAGAATGTAACCTACAAAGGAATAGGATATCAGTGGATTTCTCAGCAGAAACACTAAGGGCCTGGAGAGAGTAGAATGGCATATGCAAAAGGCTGAAGATAAAAACTGACAGCCAGGAACACTCTATCTGGCAAAGTTATCCTTCAGATAAGAAAGAAAAAGACTTTCCCAGGCAAACAAAAGCTGATGGAGTTTATTATCATTACACCTGTGATGCAAGAAATGCTGAAAGGAGTTCTTCAGGCTGAAAAGAAAGATGCTAATCAGCAACATGAAAGCATACTAAAGTATATAGTACACTGGTAAAGGTGAAAAATACATAGACAGATTTAGAAAACTCCACTCTATAATAGAATGGAGTGTTAAACACAACTATAGTGTAAAAGTTAAAGGAAAAGTATATTAAAATTAACTATAGCTATTATAATTCATTAACAAATACACAGTATGAAAAGAGGTAAAATGTGACATCAGAAATATAAGAGGGAAGGACTCGAGGAATTCTCTGGCGGTCCAGTGGTTAGGACTCTTCACTTTCACTGCCGAGGGCCCGGGTTCAATCCCTGGTTGGGAAACTTAGATCCTGAAAGCTGTGTGGTGCAACCAAAAAAAAAAAAAAAAGAGAGAGAGAGAGAGAAAAATATAAGAGGGGAGGAATAAAAGTGTGTACTTTATGACAAACAGAGATAAATTGCTATCAGCATAAAATGGACTCTTTATGAAATGTTGTATGTAAGCTTCATGGTAACCACAAAGCAAAAATCTAGAGTGGATTCATTAAACATAAACAAAAGGGGGAAACTGAACATACCACCATGAAGAACCACCAATTTACAATGGTAGGCAGAAACAGAGGAAAAAAGAAAGAATGGAAATACAAAACAAGCAGAAAACAATAAGATGGCAGTAATAAGTTCTTATACATCAATAATCACTCTAAATGTAAATGGATTGAATTCACCAAAGACACAGAGAGGCCACATGGATTAAAAAACAGTAAGACCCAACTATATGCTGCCAACAAGAGATTCATTTAAAGCAAATATCAGATCAAAACGCAGGGCTGGAAGAAGATATTCCAAGCAGGTGGAAACCAAAAGAAAGTGGGGGTACTTATAGCAGACAAAATACTCAAGACAAAAATGATGACCTGAGAAAAGGAAGGTCATTGTATAATGATAAAGGGGTCAATACATCTATAAAATATAACAATAATAAATATGTATACACCCAAACTATATTTAGGTTCTGAGGTGTTGGGTGCATACATATTTATTATTGGAACTGTTCATACCACCATGGAGAACCACCAAAACACGGGGACCCTTGTGCACTGTGGGTGGGATTGTAAGTTACTACGGCCATTATGGAAAACAGCATCGAGTTTCCTCAAAAAATTAAAAGGAAATCTTGCCATTTGGAACAACATGGGGGGACCTCGAGGGCATCATGCTAAGTGAAATAGGCAGAGAGAGACAAATCCTGTATGATATCACTTCAGTGTGGAATCTAAAAAATAAAACCAAACAGAAAAAGAGGTCAGATTTGTGGTTACCAGAGGCGGTGGGTGGGAGGTGGGAAACTGAGTGAAGGTGGTCGAAAGGTAGAAACTCCTTATAAGATTAATAAGTACTGGGAATGTAATGTACAATAGTGACTATGGTTGACACTTCTGGATGGTATATTTGAAAGTTACTAAGATAGTAGACCCTAGAAATTCTCATCACAAGGAAAAAACATTTCTTTCTTTTGTATCTATAAGAGGTGATGGGTATTAACTAAATTTATTGTGGTAATCATTTCACAATATATGTAAGTCAAATCATTATGCTGTATACCTTAAACTTATACAGTGCTGTATGTCAATTATATCTCACTAAAACTGAAAGATAAAAATAAAAATGATAAAAGGACATTATTAGACATTTTCCCAAAGAAGACGTACAGATGGCCAATAGGTATATGAGAAGGTGCTTAACATCACTTATCATCAGGAAAATGCATATCAAAACCACAATGAAATATCACCTCACACCTGTTAGGATGATTATCATCAAAAGGACAAGAGATAACCAGTATTGGTGAGGAAGTGGGAAAAAGGAGAGCCTTATACACTGTTGGTAGGAATGTAAATTGGTGCAGCCATTATAGAAAACAGTAAGGAAGTTCGTCAAAAAGTTAAAAGTAGAACTATTCATATGATCCAGCAATACCATTCTGAGTATATATCCACAGGAGACTAAATCAATATCTCAAAGAAATATCTGTTCATTGCAGCATTATTCACAATAGCTAAGATATGGAAACAATATAAGTGTCCATCAACAGATGAATGGATAAAGAAAATGAGGTATATATAAATCCATCTATCTATCTATAGAAGCTAGAAGGCATTTTAGGCTAAGGGAAAATAGCCAGACAAAGACACATATTGTATGGTATTACTTATATGAGGAATTTTTTAAAAATGTCATAGTGACAGAGAATAGAATGGTGGTAACCAGGGACCGGGGTTAGGGGGAAGGGGAGATATTGGTTAAAGGTGCATACTTCCTGTTATATGATGAATAACTTCTGAACACCTAATGTACAGCATGGTGATTATAGTGACTATAGTTAATATATTTCATACTTGAAATTTGCTACGAGAGTAGATCTCAAGTGTTGGTAATGATGTGAGGTGATGCATATGTTAATTAGTTTGATGCTAGCATCAAGCTAATTGTTTTACAATGTATGCATATATCAAAACATTATGTTGTACCCCTAAAATATATACAATTTTTATTTGTCAATCATACCTCAATAATGTCGGGGAAAAATAATTTTTAAAAAAGGAATTGCTTTCCTATATATAGCTGTAATGAACAAGTAGAATTTGAAATTTCAAACAAAATTCCATTTATATAAACACCCACCCCCCCCACCAAAATTATAATTAGGTATAGATCTAACAAAATATGTACAAAATCTATATAAGGAATATAAAAACTTCCAATGAATGAAATCAAAGTAGAACTAAATAATTGGAGGGCTGTTCCTTGTTCAATGATAAGAAGATTCAATAATGTCAGGATGTCAGTTCTTCCCAACTTGATCTATAGCTTCAATGTAACCAAAATCTCAGCAAATAATTTTGTAGATCAACAAACTGATTCTAAAGTTTATATGGAGAGGCAAAAGACCGAGAATAGCCAGCACAATATTAAAGAAAAACAAAGTTGGAGGACTGACACTACCTGCTTCAAGACTTACTATGAAGGTACAGTAATCAAGACAGTGTTGTACTGGCAAAAAAATACATCAATGAAACAGAACAGAAAGCCCAGAAATAGACCCATACAAAGATAGTCAACTGATCTTTGACAAAGGGGCAAAGGCAATACAATAGGGCAAAGAGAGTCTTTTCAACAAATGGTGCTAGAACGACGGGACATCCAAATGCAAGAAAAAAGAAAGAAAGAAAGAAAGAAAAAAATCTAGACACAGACTTTACACTCTTCACAAAAATTAACTCAAAATGGACCACAGATGCAAAGCTATAAAACTCCTAGAAGATAACATAGGAGAAAATCTAGATGATCTTGGTATGGTGATGAAGTTTTAGATACAACACCAATGGCATGACCCATGAAAGAAATAATGGATAAGCTGGACTTCATTCAAATAAAAAACTTCTGCTCTGGAAAAGACACTGTGCTGGGTCTTCATTGCTGTGCACGGGCTTTCTCTAGTTGTGGCGAGCAGAACCTACTCTTGGTTGTGGTGCGTGGGCTTCTCATTGCGGTGGCTTCTCGTTGCAGAGCACAGGCTCTAGGCACACGGGCTTCAGTAGTTGTGGTGCGTGGGCTCAGTGGTCGTGGTGCATGGGCTTAGTTGCTCCGCGGCATGTGGGATCTTCCCGGACCAGGGCTCGAACCCGTGTCCCCTGCATTGGCAGGCGGATTCTTAACCACTGCACCACCAGGGAAGCCCCGGTACAGCCACTTTGGAGGACAGTTTAGTGGTTTTTTACAAAGCTAACCATACTCTTACCATATGATCCAACAGTCTTGATATTTACCCAAAGAATTTGAAACCTTATGTCCACACAAAAACCTGCACATGGATGTTTATAGCAGCTTTATTTATAATTGCCAAAACTTGGAAGCAAGCAAAATATTCTTCAGTAGATGAATGGATAAACTGTGGTACATCCAAATAATGGAATACTATTCAGCACTAAAAAGAAATGAGCTCTCAAACCATTAAAAAAATGGAGGAAATTTAATTGCATACTACTATGTGAGAAAGAAGCCAATCTGAAAAGGCTGCATTCTTTATGATTGCAATGTTGACATGAACCTAAAACTGCTCTAAAAAAATTTTAATCTTTCTAAAAAAAAGTATGCTGCCAAAAAATGTGAGAAAAAATATTATGGAAATGTCTCAGAAAGTTATTTAATAAAAATAGTATGTTATTTTTCTAGATTTTGTTAATGTGAAATTTCTCAAAATTTGTAAATTTGTAGTTTGTGGTTTTTTATCATTTTTAATAAATATTCACTTCTATACCTAATTTTTTGTGCATAAGTTTATATTCCTTTCCTTAAAGGGCTACCTTCCACAAAATGGATACGCTGGAGGTCCCCCCAAACGCTGGTTCAACTCTTGGGCTTCAACTTCAACTACCCTTTATAAATACAACCCTTCCTCAGTTTAGCTGTCCTCTGACACTCCTACAAAAACATCCCAGCAATACCAACCAATTGACATTGAGATTATGCTATCTTATACTATTTTTATTTATGTTCTGTGTTTTTTTCCGTCTCCCTAGCTAGCCTGCACACCCCGTTATGGACCCGTTCATCCAGTCATTTGTGCATTGAAGAAACATGCCTTGGATCTGTCATCCTTCACTCCTTCATCGTTCCTAGATAGGCCCAGATTCCAGAGTCCAAGGTTACTAGTTGCCTAGGAGATGCCTGCTATTTGATCATGATAGCGATGATACACATCCTGGGCTTAAAAAAAGCCCCACCCTACCCCAATTCTCTTCTGATGTCTCAGACTCGTCTCTCGGGCCTCTACCCAGAACTAGGAGTGATTATCCCTCCCTCTCCACACCTGCTGGGTGTTGTAAAGATCAGTGAAATTGGTCCATAAAATGTGTTGAAATCAAGAAACGGTTGCTAAGGAAATGTGAGTCAGAGGCCCCCAAACTGTTTCTTCACTTGGAAACTTCTACCACTCCAAATGAATTGTTCTTTCAACACAGAGGGACCTAAAGTAAGTGTTTTTCCCCCTATTTTTTGAGTCCTGGGAGGTCAGGCGCCGTTGTGCTCACGGACCACTGGATCCTCTGAGACACAGCATGGGGGGCGGGCCTTGGGCTGCAGGTCTGCTGCCTCATTGGGCAGTGGGACAATCAATCCCAGCAGCCTGGCCCAATCAGAGAGCGGGCAGGGTGCTACATGCAAGCGGCCACGGACTGATTCAACAAAGATGCTTAGAATATTCTCCAGCTGAAGCCCTTGCCATTTTGGGAACATGATGTGAGGTGTTCTGAAGTAGGAGAGCCAGCTCCTGTCACAAAGAACCCAAGAGCAGTTTCCCAGACAGTGAAAATAGTACGCTACCGTTTCTGTGTATTTTTTTTAAAGGGACAGAAGAACATATGTCAGAATTCATTTTTGTTTGAATATGGTTGGACACATAAGAGACTAATTTAAACATTATGCTAAGTGAAAGAAGCCAGGCACAATAGGCCACATATTGTATGGTTCCATTTATATGCAGTGGTAAGAGTGGGCAAATCCATAGAGAAAGAAAGGAGATTAGTGGTTGCCAGGTATATGGTCAGGCCATTCAAGATGGCTGTTGTCTTGTTCCCTATACATCCCCTGCTTGACCAGTGCCTGCTTCACTCACATGACTATCCAATCCCCTTAATTATAGGGCTTAATCAGTAACTGCCTATGCACTTGCTCCCTGCCCAGCCGCTGGTTTCCCTGGTAACTGATGAGCCAACCTGACCTCGATTCCCCCTATAAATAGTAGCCTCCTTCTCCCCAGAGCAGTATGGGTGTTGCCACGTCCTGCTTCCGCTGGCCGTACGCGGTGGAGTATTGCTCCAGGACCCTTTACTTCGGACTGGTAAGATTCCCCCGTCTAGTAAACTGTTGAAGTCTCTGTCACTGTCTGCGGGCTCTTTCTCTGGTCCTGAGGCTGAGCAGTTACAAGGCTTGCAGGCCTGCGGGGTGCAGCCCAACAATTGGTGAGCCAGCTGGGAAGCCGAGGAAACTCCCAGGAGCGCCGCGATGTCAGGAAATAAGGACGGGAATGGGAAGTTGTAGGGGAAATGCCAAGGTGGCCGTCCACTAGCATGTGGGACCCGGAAGTCTGAGTCTCTTTCCACTTTCAAAGTGGCAGCCCGGTGCTCGTGGCTCGTCTGACTGCACGGGGATGGCTGATGAATACAGACAAAATGCACTGACCTGGATTATCTATCAGACGTTTGGGCGTTATCTGGTCCGGTAAGACAAGTATACCCCTGACCCACCACCTCTAAGCGATTACAGACACAGGCTTTAGGGTTATTAACACAGGGATAGACTTGTGAACTGGATGTGGCTAGTTAACCGGAAGGGTTTGGTTGGGACCTGAGGCAACGGCAAAATAATGAGTACCCTTGGGCTTCTGGTCCCAGCTACGAAAGGGGTCAGAGCAACGATATAGTGGGATGGAACAGCTATATGCCGTCTACAGTGTGTTACAACAGGTGGGAGACATTACAGAAGGTCTATCTGAGTCGTCAAGCAACGCAGAAAAACAGTGCGGGGTCTAGAACAGCTGTGCATAACATACAGGACCCCCATGGACATCGATAGTGACCAAGGAACCCACTTTACTGACCAGGAAGTTCGGGAATGGGCTGATTAAAAATGACATATGCTGGTATTTCCACCTGCCTTATGCTACTACTACTGCCGGGCTAATGAAAGGATGAATGGACTACTTAATAGAGACTGAAACGCTCTCTCAATGTGTGGCCCAGGAGGCTAACTCAAGCCCTGTGAACCCTAGCTGAACGTTGCAGGAGTAACCATCCCTGTGGCTAAGCCATGCTAACCCAGAGGCAACTAGTCAACACCATCCAAGTTCAACTATTGACCACCGAAGGACCATTGCCAGCTATCGATCAGGACAGTAACTTGCTTTTGCCCTGGCCGCGGGATCCACCCCAGGAGAACACATCGTATGTAAAACGGCCTGGGACTGGCAGGTAAGTCCCCGGTGATTTGGGTTTGCTCCCCCGTGGGGAATAGGATTTGAAAGATCTCACCTGTCTTCTCCCCGGACGCAACTAAGCCCCCTTTTATTAACCATGTGGTCTGTGGTTACACCGCCTCTCCAGTGTTCAGCATCGGCTGTGGGGACCGAGGGTAGATGGGTGGTATGGTACTGCAGGCCAGGACAAAAGCCACAGGCAGGGTGGTGTTATCTCAGGATGCTGTCACTGCTTGTATTTTAATGGTCGTGATCTCCCCTGTACTGTGCCTGTTGAACGTCTTACAGTTCATCCCTGGTCTGAGCAGAGGGAATCTGTTCACGGGTTGGGCGACAAGGGTGGCCTCGCTGTGAAATGAGTCTCATTGCTGGGTCTATAGTGAGAAGTCATTGTCATCTTCCTCCGGACTTCCGTGAGAAATTGACCCGATTAGCATCTGGTTCCAAGGTTTGCCCACCTCTTGGTGAATGGCTGTTTTAGCATAGGTATCTTACGCTTGATACTGTCTAGCTGCTAGTGTCTGTAGTGCATTTGTGGTATTTGGTTGCAGCGACCCTCTACCTGCCTGACCCCAGGGATATCGCGGGAGAGGCGTGGACAAGATTGTAAGGGTTGGGTAGAGTGCTGTACGGGTGGAGTGTATGGTCAGGCCACTTAAGGTGGATGTTCTCTTGCTCTCTTTAAATCCCCTGCTTGACCCATCCCTGCTTCACTCACATGACTATCCAATCCCCTTAATCATAGGGCTTAATCAGTAACTGCCTACACGCTTGCCCCCTGCCCCAGCCGCTGGTTTCCCTGGTAACTGATGAGCCAACCTGACGTCAATTCCCCCTATAAATGGTAGCCTCCTTTCCCTCCAATTAGCGAAGATTGCTGCCACGTCCTGCCAGTGGGGAGTTCCTTTAGGACCCTTTGCTTCAGATGAGTGAGATTCCCCTGTCCAATAAGGCATTGATGTCTCTGTCGCTGTCTCCGGGCTCTTTCTTCAGTCTTGTGGCTGGGCAATGAAGAGGCTTGCAGGCCTGTGGGGCAGAGCCCACCCCAACGCCAGGCAACAAGGGAGGGAGGAACAGAGAATGGCTGCTTAATGGGTACAGAGTCTCTCTTGGGGATGGTTTGGAACTGGATAAAGGCGATGGTTGCACAGCATTGCAAATGTACTTAATGCCACTGAACCATACACTTTAAAGTGGGTAAAATGGTAGGCTAATTTCAACATCAGTAACCTTCACGACAGCAGACAGGAGAAAAATAGGTGGATGGGGACAAGGACGGGAGGGAGGTTTTTCACTCTGTAACTTCTTATACTTGGGATTTCTGGAACTTAAACCAACCCATTCTTCTCAGCCTGCATGTATGTCACATTGGTTTCAGTATTTGGATGAGCTAGTTAAATAGGAGCACCACTTTTTTGTTATCCCAGAAAAACAATGCATGTTCTGGAAGCCTGGAGAAGCAGCTCAGTCTGCAGACAAGAAGCAACGGGAAAAAGAGCTGATGCCTGTGCAGGTCAATTAATCAGCGCAAAATTGCTCTGTGCTGAGGCAGTGAAAGACCTGCCAAGTGGAACTGCCCTGCAGCATCTTTTCCCCACCTGGTCCCTTGGGACACAGAAAAGCAGGGAGTGGGTTCAGCACCATCTTTCTGTAAATGCAGATTTCATCACTGGAGCCCCACCCACCCATCCCCCCTCCTTGCCAAGCATTGCATTAATTGCTTGTGATGAATTCCAGCTTCTCCCACATCCAAGGTAGTTAGCTCAAGAAGTCTGCTCTTGAGTTGCTTACGCATCTGTGTCCCCTCCCTCCAACCCTGACCCCAACCTCCATCTGAAGACACTTTTACAGGCGGGGGCACCATGTGTATATAGCTGGTGGCGGGCTGCCCTTCCCGGTCCTTTGCTCCCCTTGGGCTTCGAGAAGTTCATCCATTCAACTCGGTTCTGTCTGGTCCTTCCTTTGAGTCTAAAGCTTCTTCAGAGAATTTTCTTGTACTCCCTTTACTCAAGGATGAGGTTACCCACGCCCTAATCCAGACAAGCGTCTCAGTTTTAAGTTTTTAGTTTTTCCTGGAAATCTGAGTCAAATTCCCTGTTGTGAACAGAAGTCCAGGGTCCCTGGAGAGCCTAGACGCCTTGTAACATCATCCCTTACTCTCTGAGCTGCTGAAAGCTAGTCTTCCAGCCCACGGCAGCACAGACAGTGATTTTGAAGTGACAAGGCTAGTTAGGCTGCAAACTGGAGGTGGGTCGGCATTGGTCCCGGTAAATCTCTGGCGCCCCCAAGTGGAAAGAATGAGGTGTAGAATGACTACCTTGCAAAGAAAGTACCCTAAGAGGATTCCTGGCCCTGGCGCTTGCCTCTGGCTGCAATTCCCATACAGGGTACAGGTGGGCACCGCCATGGGAGCCTTCCATCCGTGTGAAGAAATATGCCAGGGGTTCGGGAAGGGAAGTACAAGGCTTGGGAAGTGAACACTCTTTCTGACGTGCTTTTCTGTGGCCACGCCCTAATTTGAAGCGACTCTGCATTTTTTTTTTTTTTAACATGTTTTTTAATGGGAACCAGAGATATGGTTACAATTACATAGTCCGACACAAAAAGCCCGTGGGTGATCAGGAGTTGGAAGGTTACAAAATAATGAGGGTAGCACTGGGGACAGGAAGAAAGCTGCTCCAGAACCTCAGGAGCCAGGCTAATGCGGCCTCTCCCTGCGATGCTGTCTGTGCTCACCCCTGGAGTTCACCTTGCCAGGGCCAAAGCCACCTCTGTGCCCACCACCCCGGGCCCCTCGGAAGCCCCCACGGTCCCCGCCTCGGCCTCGGTAGCCGCCCCGATCATAGCCTCCTCTGCCAGCACGACGAGCATCTCCATAGTTACCCCCCATATGAGAGCCTCCTGGGCACCCCCCTGGGCCCCAGGCCGTCTGGGTTAGGGGCCTTACACTGGTTGCATTCATTCCTCCAAGAGAAGTTCATGTTCTCACACGTAGGATTAGGACACTTCCAGTCCCCTGCTCGCTGCTGTCCGCCACTGGGGAATCCTCCTTGGCCACTGTCACCACTGCCACCGCCTCCATAGCCTCCACAGCCTGTGGGTCCTCCTCGCCCTCGGCCTCCACAACCACTGTCACCACCCCGATTGAAGTCTGCTCGCCGGGGAGCAGATGAGACCTTGATAGGATTCCCAGAGAATTCTTTACCATCAAACCAGTCAGTAGCTGCTTTAGCGGTAGGTGGGTCATCAAATGACACTGTGCTATGCAGCTGCTTCCCACTAGCTATCTACTTTACATTTGGTGGTGTGTATATGTCCATGCCACTCTCTCACTTCACCCCAGCTTATCCTTCCCCCTCCCCGTGTCCTCAAGTCCATTCTCTACGTCTGCGTCTTTATTCCTGTCCTACCCCTAGGTTCTTCAGAACCTTTTTTTTTTTTTAGATTCCATATATATGTGTTGGCATACGGTATTTGTTTTTCTTGCAGCTGCATAGAACAGGGAGATCAGCTCGGTGCTTTGTGATCACCTAGAGGGATGGGATAGGGAGGGTGGGAGGGAGGCTTAAGAGGGAGGGGATATGGAGATGTATGTATACGTATAGCTGATTCACTTTGTTATACAGCAGTAACTAACACACCAATGTAAAGCAATTATACTCCAACAAAGATGTTAAAAAAAAAAAAATGATACTGTTGCCTCTCCCTTCAGCTTGTTTCCCTGTCTGTGTACAGATTAATCATGGGCTGTCCCGTCTTCTTGTTTGCCTTAATGATCCCAATCTGCTTGAAGTAATTGGCTACAGACTCAGTCGTAACATTCTCGCCCAGGCCTTGCACGAAGATGGTTGGCCAGGGTCAGTCCTCCATGAGTTGGCGGTCGTTACAACTGCAGCAGCGGTGGCCGTGAACCCAGAGGTCGTGGAGGCGACTCTGCGTTCTTGCCTCACTTTTCCTCCTACCTCTAGAAAGCCTGAGCTTTCTAGATCCCAAAATAAAGAAAAAAGCCCTTTACTTCCTGGGCCCAAGTTGCAGCCTCTTGACATCTGACTGCCACTGCTTCTCTTTGAAGCTGCACAAACTCATTCTTTCAGAGACCCCTATATTCTCCATAGAAATTCCCCAAGTAATCTTTCTATGAAGGTCAGTTCTGTTGATCAAGATTCATCAGGAAAGAGTGATCTTGGGGCCTCCTCCTTTTTATGGAAGACTTCATTTTATGGTCCAGTGTCTTGGTCCTGTGTCTGTACAATAATGCAGCTGTCATTATGTGAAGGCTTCTTTCTCTCCAAGGGGAGAGCCCCTCTTGTAGTCAACTGCCTGGGGAGAAACATGGACCCCAGCCCCTCTCTCCTCAGGGAGATGCAGCCTGAGATGCAGCTCAACTCATGTTACCTTGTTGCTCAAAACCCTCATGCAAGGACTCTGAAGATGATCTGGTCCTACCCCTTCTTTTTTTTTTTTTTTCTACCCCTTCTTTTAAGATGAGGAAACAGCACCCCAGAGACATCGACTTTTTTTTTTTTTTTTTTTTTTTTAACCGAGGTCAACCCCCTTTAGCAGAGTACCTGGGGGCTGCAGCCAGCCTCCTGACAATCTCCTGAGCTTCCATCCCCTCTGGCCCTGGAGTCTTCCAGGCTCAGCCCCTTCCTGCCTTTCGGCCTTATTTCCCACCCTGCTCCTCTGTGCTGTCAAATCCCTAACGTTGCTTGTTTTCCTCCTTCCTTATTTGGCTCAACCCAGATGCCACTTTCTCCCAGGATTCCCACGCAGAAGTGCTCCCTCCTTCCTGGGGTCCCTTGGCTTCAGGCGGTGCCTGTCCTAGGACATCAGACTCTCCAGCTGGTGTGAGCCATTCCCCAGTAAGCCGTCAGCATCCAGAGGCAGGAGTCAAGTCTTCGTCACTTCAGTCTCCCTGGAGCCCCGCACCAGCAGCGCACACACAGTGTAGGTCTCTCAGGTGTTAGCGGAACACAGACGGATGAATCTTTGACACATACTGGAACCAGGAACAGTTACAATGAAAGTCGGGAAGTGTGTTCTGTTTGCTCACTGAGCTTTCCAGACTCTGTATTTTGGACTTTATGACAGTGGCTATACCCTTCACCTTGACGTGAATGGGCACCTGGGGGTACTAAACAGAAAAGTGCAGCCAGAGGGGCCTGAGCTCAATGTTGGGCCCCCCCATCCAGAACGGGGGTTGGCAAACCTTTGCTGTAAAGGGCCAGATGGTAAATACTTTCGACTTTATGGGCCATACAACTACTCTGTCACGACGACTCAGCTCTGCTGCAGCATGAAAGCAACCGTATGCACTATGTCACTGAACGTGAGTGTGTCCCAATAAAACTTTACACAAATAGGCCGTGAGCCCCAAACCTGGCCTGCAGGCTGTACTTTGATGACTCCAGACGTAAGTGAGGGAAACTGGCCACGTAGCTTAAATTCTGAATCTGTTGCATCATTTGTTTTTTTTAAAAAAAAAAAAGTTGAGTGGAAAGTGCTTCCTGCGTATGGCCTTGTATGGGAATGATAGAGTAATTGGACTGGGGGAGGTAAGCTCTGGGCACCAGGCCTGGAGCATGTTGCTTGCTTCCTCTTTTCTTTGTCTCTTCTTTCATTCTTTTAGGTGTCCAAAGTCTTCCGCTAATGTTCAGCAGGTGCTCTGTGAGAACTGTTCCATTTGTAGATGAATTCTTGGTGTACTTGTGAGGAGTGATGAATTCCGCGTCCTCCTATTCCGCCATCTTGACTTCCCCCTCACCCCCCGTCTGCTTGCTTAGTCAATAGTAATTCATATGATCTTTTAAAGTCGGCCAAAGACTTCCTAAGTGTTTGTTAGCTCATTCTCACTCCACAACTTAAAATAGCTAGGCTTAAAGCCAATTGGAATGAACAAAAAAGGAATTTTAGGTGCCTGAACCTGTTCCATCCAGGGGCAGTACTGGCTGGACACACGTTTTGCACATGCTGTTCCTTCTGCCTGGAATGCCCTTCCCTCCCCTCCCTCACCTGCCTGCACCTGCAGCAAGTCCTTCTCAACCTCCAGGGTTCAGCACATTCTTTTGGGAAGCCTTCCTTGATTTCTTGCCTAAAAAATCTTCTCCCTACACCAGCTTTTAAATCCTCTTCGTAGCATTCTTCATAGTCGTGCTTTAACATTTATTAGTTGAATAGCGTTTTCTTCCTTACTAGTCTACAAGCTGAGAGAATTGGGCGTGCCCAGGAATCACCAGGCCATCTTATTAAAATGTGGGTCCCGGTTTAGCGGATCTGGGGCAGGCCTGAGGATCTGCATGCCTAAGAAGCCCCCAGGCTGTACCAAAGCCAAGGCTGCCAGTCAGCACACCACACCTTGAGTGTTAAGGGTTTAGCTCTCTTGGACCTCTTATTCCCTTCTTTCCCGCTTCAATTCCCATTCATGACTTTTGCAGAGAGGTTTGTCTATTTTTTCCCCTTCAACCCATCCACCTAGGTCCCCAAGGCTGTCCATTCCATTAGAGTCCCCTCCCCTATAACCCCCAACCTCCAACGTCACCACTACTAGTGCACGGGCTTATCAAGGAATTTCCCCCCAAATAGCTTTCTCTTGAAGAAATCTAGTGTCATTGGCTAAAATATTCTTTTTTTTTTTTTTTCCACTCGATTCCTTCAGTCAGAAGACCATAAGGCAATCACGCATTGCTGGGATTTCAGCAAGAAACATTTCCTTTTTCTCCTCAATTTTGAGGACCAATTAAGCTATAGATGCAGGTGAGAGATGAACTTTTTTAAAAAAAAGAATCAGTTTTATTCCAATAAAGCTGATTGGGGAATGTGGTTGAGATCTACAGCCAAAGAGGTTTGCTAATCTGTCCTCTCAGAGTAACTTAATTCTTCTTCAAAGCTGCAGGCCACCCCATTGCAAAGGAAGTTTCTATCCCAGCCACCTTCGTGTAGGCAAGCGGGGAACTCAGGTGCATCGGGGGGTGGCTGGGCTCTGCTGGACTTTGCTGCCTCGTCTCTCCCGCAGCTTTTTAGGGCAGGTTACTCCGGGAGAAGTAGGTGAGGGGCCGAGAGGGGTCAAGGGCACTATGTAAGTTACCTTCCTCCTAGAGGGACCCCCAACACTTACGAGCATTAGTACAGTGGGAGAGAGGGCTTTTTCCTTCAAGTTGAACAGAAAGCCTACTTTGTTCTGAAATCTTAGCCCTCAAATCGTCTTCTCACTAGACCTTCCAAGGAAGTCCAGGTAGCCTTAAGGCAAGGGAGCAAAGGAGGGTCACCATCTTTTGGGTACTTTGACCAAATGGCTCAGGGATAGTTGTGGCTTTTTTTTTTGTAGGAATATATCGTATTTTTATCTTTTTAGTTTATTTTAAAAGTAATTTTAAATTTTTATACAACTTTAAAAGTTACTTTCCATGTACAGCTATTAAAAAATATTGGCTATATTCCCTGTTTGTACAATACACCCTTGAGCCTACTTACACCCAATAGTTTGTACCTCCCCTTCCCCCATACTTACAGCCCCTCCCCCCTCCCTCTGCCCACTGGTTACCACTAGTTTTTTTTTTTTTTTTTAATTATTTCTTATTTATTTAGTTAGTTGTGCTGGGTCTTACTTGCGGCTTGCCAGCTCCTTAGTTGTAGCAGGTAGGCTCCTTACTGCGGCTCACCGGCTCCTTAGTTGCGGCATGCGAACTCTTAGTTGTGGTATGCATGTGGGATCTAGTTCCCTGACCAGGGATCAAACCCAGGCCCCCTGCATTGGGAGCACGAAGTCCTATCCACTGTGCCACCAGGGAAGTCCCACCACTAGTTTCTTGTTTTTTTTGGCCGGGCCTCGAGTCTTGCCGGGATCTTGGTTCCCCGAGCAGCGATTGAACCTGGGCCCTACACAGTGAAAGTGTGGAGTCCTAACCACTGGACCGCCAGGGAATTCCCTAGTTTGTTCTCTATAACTGTGAGTCTGCTTCTTTTGTTATATTCACTAGTTCGTTGTATTTTCAGATTCTACTCGCGGCTCCTTCTTTGAAAAGTTGTGATTAGGGGTGGGGCGTGGCCTTCAGAGGAAGGAGTATTTGGGAAACGCGTCAGTGGGGGGTCAGCCGGGATGGTTCCAGCTGCCCCAGAGGAAGGTGAGGGCAGCTGTAGGCAGAAGAGGAAGAGGCTTCTGCTGCATCTTCTCTCCCGGCTCTGTTTTCTCCCGTCTCCTCGTCCTCCTCCCTTTGCAATTCCTACGAATTAGTAAACTTGATGTTTTCATTCTGGATCTCTTGACCGAACAGAAAGCAGGCTTGAGGTGAGCGGTTAACAGCATCAATTAGTAACCACACAGCCCGTGGCGAAGACTCCCTCCTGGACCACATTTAGTCCGGCTGCTCTGAGCCCCCTGCTCGGCTGGGCCTCGAATTTCGGGCTTCCCCGTCTGTCCTTGCATCACCCAGTTTTAGCAAAACTTCTACTAAGTCCCTCAATATCTGATCAAATTCCTCATCCCTCACACCTCGGTATCTAATCGCGCCAGCTGCCTTCAGCAAGAATCTCGTCAAGTCGGTGTAGCCAGAATCCCCTCACCCCTGATGTTTCCCCTCAGTGATTTTCCATCCACCGACCCCTAAGCCCGCTCCTCGGCTATAATTTGCCACTGGCCCGTGCTGTGTGGAGAACTGAGCCCAGTCCTATACCAAGGTCTCTTTTCCCCTTTTGCAATTGTCCTGAATAAAATCGGCTTATACCACTTGACTGTCCAATTCTGGTTTTCTTTGACATCCACCCATTTTTTAAAAAAAATAAATTTATTTTATTTATTTTTGGCTATGTTGCTGTGCGCGGGCTTTCTCTAGTTGCAGCGAGCGGGGGCTACTCTTCGTTGCAGTGCGCGGGCTTCTCATTGCGGTGGCTTCTCTTGTTGCGGAGCATGGGCTCTAGGTGCGCAGGCTTCAGTAGTTGTGGCTCGCAGGCTCAGTAGTTGTGGCTCATGGGCTCTAGAGCGCAGGCTCAGTAGTTGTGGTGCACGGGCTTAGTTGCTCCGCGGCATGTGGGATCTTCCCGGACCAGGGATCGAACCCGTGTCTCCTGCATTGACAGGTGGATTCTTAACCACTGCACCACCAGGGAGGCCCCGTCCTACTTCTAATATCAAATAGGGCCAATATTTTGAAACAGCAGTTATCAAGCCCAAATGGGAGAGACTATTGCACTGTATTTTAATCATTGAATATGTAACATTTATCTCATGCTAGATACTGCGGAGCATACAAAAACATAGAGCATACAATATTTCCTGGCCTTGAGGGACACTTGATGTGATAATAAAACAAGAGAACAAATGGACCAATATTTATTACAAATTATTTTACATGGTGAATGAAAGAATAACCTTATGGGTTTTTCTCAGATTTAATATACTTTCCTGCTTTACTGGGAGATACTCTCGTGATGGAATAATAGAAACAGAGGTAGAGAATGGAGTTTGCCTCCATCTCATGGTTTCTAAACTAGTTAAGGCTCATAATAGCAAGTGGGGAGCAGGGAATAAACCAAGAGGGAGACATTTACAGAAGCAAGAAATCTAACACAAGCTCAGAAGAAGATGCAACAGGACCACCAGTGAAACGAAAGAGCAGCTTCCTGGGACTCGGCTCTGCCTCGAGGTCAAGCAGATTGGACCGGACGTGAGCCACGAGTCCAGACAAGCACAAGACTCCAAGTGCAAACACATGCGGCTTCCCTGGCTGTCTCCTGGGTCTCCGGTCTCCTCTCCAGGCAGCCTTCTGAGCGCTCTACCTAAATCAGAAACATGACCACGCACCCCACGCCCCCGGCACGTTAAACAACACCCTTCGGTGCCTCTGCACAGCCTGATAAACAACACCCCAGCTCTTCACCTGGCCTACAAGGCCCCCCACCATCAGATCTGCCTCCCTGGGACTCCCCACTCCAGACCCAGTGCTCCAGCGACACTGTCCCAGGGCACTGGCCAGGCTGCTTCTTACTTCTCTCTGTTCATACTGCCCCCCACCCCCAGCCAGGAAAGCCCTTCTTTGACCTTCACACAGCTGATCTCTTCATCATCAGGACCTGGTTTGGACACCTTCCCTGAACCCTCCTCCAGATGGCCAGGGACAGCCTGAACCTCCGACGTTACAATGACCAGTTTGTGCGACTCGCTTCCCGTCCGACACTGGGAGTTACTGAGGGCAGCGGCTATGCCTTATTCATTTTTAGGATCTCCAGCACCGGGCACGGGGCACGGTCGCCCAGTGATAGTCGGTGGGGGCGAAACAAAATTCCTTAAGGCAGGAAGGAGGCTTCCAGGCACTGTTTTGCAGTGATTTAGCGCATGAGTGGGATTTAAAGGCTGGTTCTGTCATTTACTATCTGGGTGACTTCAAACAAGATTTTTTCAATATACTAAGGAAAACAAGCCTGGTAATACTCGTCCGACAGGGCCGTTGGGAAAAGTGAATGAAACTGGACATCTAAAGCATCCCATGCCGCTCAACCAAGGGTGGTTCTCTTTTCATCCCCACCACGTGTGCCCCTACCCAAGTATCACTCCCAACGCGGCTCGTGACAATAAGCGAATCCTGTTTACCCAAGACACGTTTAATGGTAAGAATAGAGATAAAGGTCAACTCTTGATAAAAATCAGGCTCGGGTCTCGTCTGGGCAGGGCCGTGTTGCCCCCTCCCTTCACTTCTTCGAGCGGCAGTGTTTCTGGATCTCTCCCGCCAGCCACAGGCAGTGCAGGATGCGTTTCTTCTCGGCAGCCAGCTCCTCTTGAGAGAACTGGCCCAAGAGTTTCTGGACAAATATATTTTGATCCTTCAGGAAAATATTCTTATTGACGCCTACGTTGGGCATATTCTCCAGGGACCCAGACTTGAAATGGAAGCTTAAATGTCTGTTTCGCTTTAGGCCAGGCGCCTTCTCTTCAGTCCACGTCAACGGGCTGTGGAAGCAAGAGGCACAGGGTTAATTTCACAGAGGCGCGCGGATGCGGGCTGGCACCTGAGTGCCCAGTGCCAGGTCCTCGCTTTGTGCCCGTTTTCCGTGCAGCTGCTGCATCCCAACCTCCACCAGCCTCCCAGACGCCATAGGTGATTGTTGGCAACTTTACTGCCCAAAGGTCCTTTGTTCAATTTTGCCACCAGGCAGGGGAATTCAAAGATTCTGGTGTATCAGGTTGTTATTTAGGAGTTTTTACCCTGAATCTCACCAGATCCCTCTGGAGGATCCAGACCTGAGATCCTGTGCAAACTGTTGTTTCCAAGTGTATGTGCATTTTTATGGGAAAGGATTCTTAGCGTTCTTTCATCACATTTTCAAAGAGGTCTATGACCCCAGGCACATACCACGACCAGATGCTGCCTGCCCACTCACAAAGCACCTGTTTGCATTTCACATTTGCCCCTCAGGCCAAGGTCAGCACTCACAAAAATCTACAATTCAAATAGGACAGACCCCCGCTAAAGCTTCTTCTTTTTCTGGATTTATCTTTTCTGTCTTTACAGTAGATAAAAGCTGTGTTATCTGCTTAATGAAACACAGAGAAATCTAAGCAGATTCGATGTAAAGTTAGAAGCTTCACTGAATAATGTGACAGGAAAAATATAAAATCTGCTCTTCAAAAATGTATTCTAAAAACAATACAGCATTGATTTAAGGACTTTCGATGGAAAAAAAATCCATAATTCTTTTGCCTAAATAATCTTCAGTTTGAGACGATCCTTTCAAATATTTGCCTATAGGTATATGGAATATAAATCCTCAAGTATAACTAATTTTTTATTATGTTTACTTATTTAAAAATATTTTTATGATCCTACAGATACTGCTATTATATTTTTATCTGCATATCATGGGGACAACTGATTATATAATTCATTAAATATTTCATTATTGCCAAATATTCAAGCTCTTTCCAACTTTAATATGGATATCCTGCATTCAACCTCTTCACACATATACACATATATAGTTTTCCTTCCTTCTTCTGGGAACGAAGTCTCAGGAATGAGAGGACTGGCTCTGGCTACTTTTCTTTGCTTTCCCCTCCTTATTCTTATCCTACAGGGAAGAGTCAGGGTCAAGGACAGGCAATCTGGTTGGACCGCCGTGCTAAGTAATGGAGTTTTCAGTGCGAATAGGGAAAGGGTTCAATGCCGGGCAGGCATCAGGGTCCCTGGCCTTCTCTTGGCTCCATTCCTCGGATTCCCTCTTCCTCTCCCCGTGGGCTGCAGTGGGGCAGGCCCGGCGTGGGCAGGCTAGATCAGCGTGGCTAAGGAACGAAGGGGAACTACCTTTGGTTTGTTTGTTCTCTGCCTCTAGAGGGACGGGCCATAATACGGCTAATGGTGTCGGTGCGGAGTTGCAAGAAAGGGGCCCAAGCAGGTCACTTAAGATTGTTTTGGGTGCTGTAGGAAGCTCAGGGGTACCTCCAACGTGGGTAAAGGAGCCCTCCCCTTCAGCCAACCAGCTCACCCAGACCTACATTAGAGTGTGGGGTGAATGTTTAAGAGGAAAAGATCTAAGTACATAAAGGGGGAGCCATCAGGAGAGATGTGGACAGAATAACTTCCTCATCTTGTGGTCCTAAAACTTAAAGTATTTGCCCTGGAGGACGAGGGCATGGTGGGTAGGGCACGCCTGGCTCTGGCACCACTCCTACCAACTGGCTTCAACAGGAGGCCTGAAACGTGTACCTCTTCTATATAGATTTGGGTTGAAAAGGTGTTCTAATGCTTATTTTTTTTTTTACAAAGTTTGAAAACTGCTGGTAAAATGGGAAGAACATGGGCTTGGGAGTAAATTGCACTGGGTTTTCCTGGATAATCTGGGACCTGAGGCTAATGATACCCAGCCTCGTTGACAGGTGAGGACTAGGACGAAGTAAAGACAAGGCCTGGCATGTTTTCAATAATATTCCCTTCTCGTGCCCTTCCTGTGCATTTCTGTGGAGAAGGTGTGACCATCTGGGGACCAGAGACAGGCTGCCTGAGCGTGATTCTCACACAATCACTTGTTAGCTGTGTGCCCTTAGCAAGTTTCTTAACCTCTCTGAGCCTCACAGTCTCCTAGGTGATCATAATAATAATCATAATAACGCCCACTCCAGAGAGTTGGTATAAAGATTGTATGAGAAAATCCTTATGAAAGGACTAGGCCCTGGCACCTGGTAAGAACTCAGTGAATGTTAGCAAACACTGGCACTTGTACAACCGGGATTCAAGCAGTGATCCTGGTCCTTTTATTGTGACCTTTCAAGGTCATGTCTGCCCTCCTCCCCAGCCTCTGCTGAGGTTCTGCTCTGTTCCACTAGGTTGTTGGAAGGCAGCTATAACTTAAGAAACTGTGTCGGCAAACGACTCGCAGAGGCTCCTTATGTTTAAAAAGACTTGGTAAGAGGCATTTTATCTTGAAGTGTGTTTGCTGGTGAAAGATCTACATTTACTGTCAGATGGGACTCATTATCTCAGCCTCCCAGATGGATGAGTAGAGGACTTGGTTTCGAAAAATAATACAGGAAAGACATTCAAGTAGAATCTGCAAGCGTATTATTTCTGGGATTGCATTTCTCGTCATTAGGGGACTGATGGCCATTTACGGAAGATGCTGGGAATCAGAGGGTATCACCACTACCCACCTAGAAGAATTATCAGGGTGTGTCATGAACCAGGATCAAACGGAGGCTTTAGCAATGGTGGAACCAACAGACCCCAACTCCGTGTGAGCTTATATTTGACACGAACATCTTTGGGTCTCTGGGCCATTTTAAAGTCTCTTGAACATTTTTAAATAATAAAAAAAAAAGACTTGGTAGGAAAAATAAAGAATCAACATTTTGGGAACACTATGACATATGATGTGGTGGTAAAGCTGAGAAATAGTTGGGCATGTGATAAGCAAGCAGAGTACAATGTTAATGGCAGGATCTAGGTAGCTGGCTGGATGCTCACTGCAAAATTCTTTCAACTCACCAGTGCCTGAATCTTTCACCATAAAATGTTGGCAACAATTCAGGCCATAGACACAACCGGATACTGCTCACTTGTGTGGCTTAGACAGCCGGCTCAAATCTGTAAGCTTCTCTTAACCTTACAGGGCTGCTGGGAGGATGGCATGGGGCAGCATAAGTGAAATCCCAGCACCCGTCCCACTGGCATAAGCAGACGGCCCTTCTGGAGTCGAAGGTGCAGGTCTAGGCCCCTGGGTCCCCCATCTTCTCCCTCGTGAACCCATGAGGATGTCCTTATGCTGCCTTCTCCTCGCAGCTTCTCATGACCTACCTTTTGTTCTCCGTCTCCAAGCACACGGTCATCTTCATATACTGATCTTCTTTTCGCTCTTCCAAAGTGGCGGACACGAGAGAAAGCTCCCCAAAGAGGGAGACCAGCCAGGTCAGGCGAGAGATGCCGCTGAATGCAGGGAAGCCAAACCGCTCTTCTTCCAGCGGGCCAGCTGTGGGGAATCACAGACATGGCGGGGGCTGGAGGGGAGGGGCTGACAGCTGGGGGGCACGGGGGATGTGACAGGGGGCGAACAGATGTGGCTGGGTGATCAGGACACACAACCTACCTTGTGACGGGGGTGTGCAAGATGACTAATTCTGATGGAGACTTGCATAAAAACGTCTCCCCTTTTTCCTGTTTCTTAAATTCACTTTGTTGGTAAAATAAAATATTTGACTAGAAATTGCAGTCCATCTGGCCCACAGGGTAATAAAAATGTTTTAGGCTTCTAACGTGTGTGTGTGTGTGTGTGTATGCACACAGCACACACACACACATATATGTAAACATATATATCCCCTTCAGTTAGTGACTTAAAGAAGTAAAAGAATTAATGTATTTTAGTCCCTCAAGCCTATATTCCTATAAATACCATATAACTGTCTGTGTAACTGATAAGGGAGTGAAGGAATTGTGACAGCTGTGGAGAAAACAGTAATACCTATAAAGTAGTCAATATCAAGAAAACTGATACAGCGTTAAGTGTTTCCTTAGTCTTCATAATCTCGTGTACAACAGTATATTGCAAGGAGTATCTGTATGAGAAATCTGGTCAAGATACTGCTCCCCTCTCTTCCCGGCCTAAATTTTAAACATAACCTAGATTTATAAGACTTCATATCTGTTACACTGCTCTTTGAACCAAAGATTTCTTATAACTTTGATATTGACTTAAAACAACTAATAATTATGAGTATGTGCTAAAGAAAACAAAGTAAATAAAAAGATAAATAAAAGAAAACAGAGATTGTAAGTTTCATAGGCAGCATGATTTCAAATCACTAGAACCTAAGTATGAAACTTACAAAGGAAAGGCGGCTCCCTCTGGGCTGGTTACTGTCTGTTCTCGTTCTTTGCAGAGGACTGAACAGCTGCTACAGGTCTGAGCTCCAGTCTGTCTGCCTCGGCCACGTTAACTGTTGGGTCAACTTTGTGAAGCTACTCACCTCTCTGAACTTCATTTTAAAAAATCTGTATAATGGGGGTAATAAATACCCACTTTATAGGATTATCATATGAATTAACATGAAATAAAATAATGTCACATACTTAGCACAGTTCCTTAGCACCGATTAATGGTTATTATTGTCTCCACAACTCTCATTATATCATCATTTTAAAGGATGAAGATGGATTTTGTGCCATTCTTTTTTTTTTCTGGCTGCACCGCATGGCATGCAGGATCTTAGTTCCCCAACCAGGGGTTGAACCCATGCCCCCCCGCAGTGGAAACTCGGAGCCCTAACCACTGTACCGCCAGGGAAGTCCCTGAAGATGGATTTTGAAATGAGATTCCACTACTGTATATTTTCTGGAAACTCACGAACAGATGAATGGTTTTACCACTTGACAATGTCGGTTTCCTTTCTGTAAAGAAAGCCCTCGGGAAAGGTGGCCCAGATGCCTTAGGGTGGAGACAAATCCAAGGAGTCCACCCAAAGGAGACTGCAGACCTTGAGGCTCCAGGCTGTTCATTTCCTTCTGCTAATGGAGGTGCTCAAAGAATGACCAACATAAAGTAAATAGCTGAATATATAGTAGATCAAATATCTTGGCCGCAGCCAAGGTCCTGATAACTTGTTGGAGGAAGAAAGGGTCTATGCATATTCTACTTGCTCCACAGAGAAGTATAAACATGTTCTCTTCTCCAAGAACCTTCCTCTTGGTCCTTTTGCAAAGAGAGCTTTCATTTTTAACCTCCTGTGGAAAAATAATCTCCAACTCGTCAAGATTTCATGAGAGAAAATTCTACCTAATCGACTGGGCCAAAAGTATAAACGTGCCTGAGATTTCTAACACGTTTTCCCCAAGGCGCACTGAGCAATCAGATCTCATTTGAGGAAAGAAGAAAAATAGATTATTTTTATTGTCTGTGGGTGCATGGGAAAATTAAATCGGCCCTCAGTCAGAACGTCTTTAGCAGAAATGAATCCAAGCTCACATCCTAGAGAGCTCAGAAAGAACCCAGTAACCCCCCACCAGCCTCACCAGTTACATATGACCTGTGACCCCACCAAGGGCTGACCTGTGAAGAGGAGAGACCCTTTCAGCAGGTCCTTCCCCACCACTTCTTTCTTCAGGAATGCAAACTCCTCCATCAAGAGTTCAACGTGCTCCTCATGCAAGACTTTCCCTGTCATGACAAGGATGGGGTTTAAAAAAAAAAAAAAAAAAAGGCAGTCATCCTAAATCCTGTTAATTTCCTTGTATTTTTTTCATTTTTAAAAATTGAGAATGTATGTATAACTGAATCACTTGGCTGTACAACTGAAACTAACACAACATTGTAAATCAACTATACTTCGATGAAAAAATATATATATTAAAAAAAAATTTTTAATTTGCTCAAAAATGCTATGTCCATGCTTTGGACTCAAGATGGCTGACTGAACACACACATTTATTTCCACCTTTATAAAAATCCCAATGAATTTTATGAAAAAGTTATTAAAAAATAAAATTGAGGGGTAATGGACAGATATAACTATATATTTAAAGTGTACAATGTGCTGTTTTGACGTACATTTGCATTGTGGAATGATTGTCAAGATCAAGACACTTAACACGTCCATCACCTGACAGTTCACTCTTTGTGTGTGTGTGTGATAAGAATGCTTAAGACCTACTCTCAGCAACTTTCAAGTATACAGTTCCATATTATTAACTATAACAACCATGTACATTAGATCCTCGGAACTTCTTCTTCTTATAATTGAAAATTTGTACCCTTTGATCTATATTGCCCTATTTCCCCTTCCCCCGCCCAAGGCAACTGCCATTCAAATCTCTGTTTCTATGAAACAGGCTTTTTTTTCTTTTTAGATTCCACTATAAGTGAAACCATACAGTATTTGTATTTCTCTGACTTATTTCACTTAGCATAATGCCCTCCAGGCTCATTCATGTTGTAGCAAATGGCAGGATTTCCTTCTTTCTCATGGCTGAATAATATTCCATTGTATATATAAGCCACATTTTTCTTTATCCTTTTCATCTCTCGAAGAACATTTAGGTTGTTCCCATCTCTTGGTTATCGTGCATAATGCTGCAATGAAAATGGGTGTACATGTATCTCTTCAATATACTGATTTCAATTCCTTTGGATATATACCCAGGAGTGGGACTGCTGAATCATGTGGTAGTCCTATTTTTAATTTTTTGAAGACCCACCATAGTGTTTTCCATAGTGTCTGCACCAACTGATATTCTCACCAACAGTGCGCCAGAGTTCTCTTTTCTCCATATCCTCACCAACACTTGTCTCATCTTTTTGATGACAGCCAATTCTAACAGGTGTGAGGTGATATCTCGTGGTTTTGATTTGCATTTCCCTGATGATTAATGATGTTGAGCAACTTTTCATATATCTGTTGGCCATCTGAATGTCTTCTTTGGAAATATGTGTATTTAGTTCCTCTGCCCATTTTCTAATTGGATTATTTGCTTTTTGGCTATTAGTTTTCTGAGTTCTTTATACTTTGGATATTAACCCCTAATCAGATATATAGCTTGCAAATACTTTCCCTCTTCTGTAAAGTATCAATTTATTGATTGTTTCCTTTGCTGTGTGGAAGCTCTTTAGTTTGATGCAGACCTATTTGTTTATTTCAGCTTTCATTTCCTGTATGCTTGGTGTCTTACCCAAGAAATCATTGCCAAGACCAATGTCAAGGATTTTCCCCTATGTTTTCTTCTAAGAGTTTTACAGTTTCAGGTAAGTCCCTTTTTTTTTAAACAGCTCTATTTGTCCTTGATACATCTCAAAATAATTTTTGTGAATGCTGTAAGATAGGGGTCCAGTTTCATTCTTTTGCATGTGGCCATCCAGTTTTCCCAGCACCACTGATTGAAGACTATCCTTTCCCCACTGTGTGTTCTTGGTGTCAAAAATCAGTAGACTGTATATGCATAGGTTTATGCCCGGCTCTTTATTCTGTTCCACTCATCTATGTGCCTGTTTTTATGTCAGTACCACACTGTTTGGATTACTACAGCTTTGTAATATAGGTTGAAATCAGGTGGTGTGATGCCTCTAGCTTTGTTTTTCATCTCAGGAATGCTTTTTTTAATTTAAAGTCTTTTGTGATTCCATACAAATTTCAGGATAGTTTTTTCTATTTCTGTGGAAAAATGCCATTGGAACTTTGATATGGACTACACTGAATCTGTAGATTGCTTTGGATAGTATGGACATTTTAACAATACCAATCTTTCCAATTCAAGAACACAGGGTATCTATCCATTATTCATGTCTTCTTGAATCTCTTTCATCAGTGTCTTATAGTTTTCAGTGTACATGTCTTTCACCTCCTTTGTTAAATTTATTCCTAAGTATTTTATTGCTTTTGATGGTACTGTAAATGAGATTTCTTTCTTAATTTCTCTTTCAGATACTTTGTTGTTGGTGTATAGAAATGCAACTGATTTCTGTATGGTAATTTTGTATTCTGTAACTTAACTGAATTTATTAGTTCTAACAGTTTTCAGTGGAGTCTTCAGGGTTTTCTACATATAAGATCATGTTACCTGCAAAAAGACAATTTTAATTTTCTTTCTAATTTGGATGCCTTTTATTTATTATTCTTGCCTAATTACTCTGGCTTCAGCTTACAGTTTACTATGTTAAATAGCACACAGTGGTTATTATGGGCATCCTTGTCTTGTTCCTGATCTCACAGGAAAGGCTTTTAACTTTTCACTATTATGATGTTAGCTGTGGGGTTCTCTATATCATCTTTGTTATGTTGAGAAACATTCCTTCTACACCTAATCTGTTGAGAGATTTTATCACAAATGGATGTTGAACTCTGTCAAATGCTTTTTCTGCATCTATTGAGATGATCATATATTTATCTTTCACTTTGTTAATGTGGTATATCACATTTATTGATTTACATATGTTGGGCCATCTTTGCAACCCAGGGACGAATCCCACTAGATCATGGCGTATGATCCTTTTAATGTGCTCTTGAATTTAATGCAGATTTTTGCATCTATGTTCATCATGGACAGCAGCCTGTAATTTTCTTTTCTTGTAGTGTCTTTGCTTGGCTTGGTATCAGGGTAATGTTGGCCTCATAAAATGAGTTAGAAAGTGTTCCTTCCTCTTCAAGTTTTTGAAAGAGTTTGAGAAGGATTGTTATTAATTCTTCTTTAAATGTTTGGTAGAATTCATCTGTGAAGCCATCTGGATTTTATGTTTGGAGGTTTTTGATTACTTATTCAATCTCCTAATCCCCTTGCTTGTTATTGGTCTGCTCAGTTTTTCTTTTACTTCATGATTCAGTCATGGTAAGTTGTGTGTTTTTAGGAATTTATCCATTTCTCCTAAATTATCTAATCTGTTGGCATAAATTATTCATAGTCTCTTACGATTCTTTGTATTTCTGTGGTATCAGTTACAATGTCTCCTTCCTCATTTATAATTTTATTAATTTGAGTCATTTCCCTTTTTTCTTGGTAAGTCTAGCTGAAGATTTGTCAATTTTATCTTTTCAAAAAGCCAACTTAGTTTCATTGATCTTTTCTATTGTCTTTCTAGTCTCTATTTCATTTATTTCTGCTCTAATCTTTATTATTTCTCCCCATCAACTGTTTGTTCTTCCTTTTCTGTTTCCTTGAGATGTAAAGTTAGGTTGTTTGAGTGCTTTCTTTTTTCTTAATGTAGGTGTTTATCACTGTAAATTACTCTCTTAGAAATGCTTTTGCTGAATCCCATCAATTTCTGTATTTGTGTTTCTATTTTCATTCACCTCAAAAATTTTAAAACATTTACCCTTGATCCATTGTTTTTTCAGAATGTGTTGTTTAATCCATACATAGGTGAATTTTTCAGCTTTCCTCCCATTACTGACTTCTAATTTTATACCATGTAGTCAGAAAAGATACTTAATAAGATTTTAATCTTATTAAATTTGTTTTCTGACCTAACATATGATGCATCCTGGAGAATGTTCCATGTGCACTTGAGAAGAATGTGTGTTCTGTTGCTATTGGTTGGAATGTTCTGTATACGTCTGTAAGGCAACTTGGTCTAAAGTGTAGTTCAAATTCATTAGTTCATAACATATTTCTGTCTGGATATTTTATCCATTGTTGAGAGCAGGGTATTGAAGTCCCCTACTATTATTGCATTGCTGCCTGTTTTTATCTTCAGATCTGTTTAGGTACTCCAATATTGGGAGCATACATATTTACAATTTTTATATCCTCTTAAGGAATTGATCCCTTTATTATATAATGACCTTCTTTTTCTCGTTACAGCTTTTGACTTTAAGTCTATTTTGTGTGATATGCTACACCTGCTCTCTTTTGGTTTCCATTTGCACAGAGTATTTTTCCATCCACATGGAATATTTTTTCATCCCTCCACTTTTGGCCTATGAGTGTCCTTAAAGCATAAGTGAGTCTTCTGTAGGCAGCATATAGTTGGGTCTTATTTATGAATTGAGCTACTCTTTGTCTTTTAATTGGAGAATTTGAACTATTTACATTTAGAGTAATTATTGATAGGTAAGAACTTATTGCCATTTTGTTACCTGCTTTCTGACTGTTTTATAGTTCCTTTCTTCCTCTCACTGTCTTTCTTTTTATTTATTTTTTAATTCTTTATTTATTTTTGGCTGCACTGGGTTTTCGTTGCTATGCATGGGCTTTCTCTAGTTGCGATGAGCAGGGGCTACTCTTTGTTGCAGTGCACAGGCTTCTCATTGCGGTGGCTTCTCTTGTTGTACAGCACAGGCTCTAGATGCACAGGCTTCAGTAGTTGTGGCACATGGGCTCAGTAGTTGTGGCTCACAGGCTCCAGAGAACATGCTCAGTAGTTGTGGCACATGGGCTTAGTTGCTCCGTGGCATGTGGGATCTTCCCAGACCAGGGCTCGAACCCATGTTCCCTGCATTGGCAGGTGGATTCTCAACCACTGCGCCACCAGGGAAGTCCCTCACTGTCTTTCTTTATGAGTTGATGGTTTTTGGTCATGGTATCCTTTGATTCTTTTCTCTTTATCATTTTTTTCCTTGGTGGTACTAACAGTACCATGAGGCTTTTGTAATACAACTTATAGTTATAACGGTCCATTTTAAGCTGACAGTAACGTAACTTCAATTGCATTTAAAAATTCTACATATTTACTTGCCTCCCCCCAACGAGTTATGCTATTGGTGTCCTAATTTATGTATTCTAATCTTGTGTATCCATTAACAAAATATTGTAGCTATACTTTTAATACTTTTGTCTTTTAACCTATATACTAGAGTTCAAAGTGATCTACACACCACCATTGCAGTAATAGAGTATTTTGAATTTGACTATATATTGGGTTGGCCAAAAAAGTTTGTTTGGGTTTTTCCATAAGATGTAACAGAAAACCCGAACGAACATTTTGGCCAACGTAGTATTTACATTTAGCACTGAATTTCACACTTTCATATATTTTCATGTTACTAGTTAACATCCTTTCAGGCAGGTCCAGTGGCGATAAATTATTTCTCCTTTTATTTGTCTGGGAAAGTCTTTATTTCTCCTTCATTTCTGAAGAACAATTTGAGCACGTTCAATGTATCAGCCTACTCTCTCCTGGCCTGCAAGATTTCTGCTGAAGAATCTGCTTACAGCCTTATCAGGATTCCCTTGTGTGTGATGAGTCTTTTTCCTCTCACTGCTTTCAAAGTTCTCTCTTTGTCTTTGATTTTTGTGAGCTTGGTTAAAATGTGTCTTGGTAACAGTTCCTGATTTTGATGGTTGTATGTGGTTATCTAGAGACTGTTTTTATTTGCAGGATATACGCATGAGATTATTGGGGGATGAGGTTGGCAATTTACTCTCAAATGATTCTCAAGAAAAAAAGAGTTCTCTGTACTGTATTCACAACTCTTCTATAAGTTTGAGGTTATTTCAACATAATCTTCAAAAAAAAAAAAAACCAAACCAAATAAATAGTTATAGCACCAAAAATATGACAGCAAGCCAGAAACAGTCATGGATTATGAAATAAGATATAACTTCTTAGGAGAAAATGAAAAGGCAACTTGCAATTAATAGACTTGAATTCTCGACTCATTTATTTCCTCAAACATGACTTCAGCAGCTTTCTGACATAAGCAGTATATTATGAAATTCTCAAAGAAACATTTCTGGCCTTATCTTTTGATATAGGGTGTTTTGTGTATCTCAGAAATAATAAATAAGTGTTTTTAAATTTGGGGGGAATATTAGAAGAAATAAAAATACCCATGATCCTATTTACCAGAAAGAACCACTACTAAGATATATTGGTATATTTCCTTCTTTCTTGTCATTCTGCTGTGAATTATTTTTCATGGTTGTGATCATATGGTAGAAACAAAATTATATTTATTTTTAGTTTTAAAGTGTAAACATAAATTCATGTCATTGAAGAAAATTGAGAAAATGTGGAAGAATATAAAGAAAAAAATAAAACCGCCCAGAATTCTACTAGCTAATCTCTGTTACCATTTTGTTTCATTTGCTTTTTTTTTTCCTTGCATATATGTGACATGATGTTTATACTGATGATTCAGCAATACAGGAACGGTCTCAGATCCTAGCTGAGAGATAATCTGAAGGGAAGTCTGGTAGTAGGTAATCGATGTCACTGAGGGGACAAGTCACCGACAGGAAAGGGGCACTAGGGAACTTTCTGGAGTAATAAAAATGTTCTGTATCTTGGCTGGAGTAATAATTACACGGGTATATACTCTGTCCAAATTCATTTAACTCTGTACTTAAAATCTCTGAATTTATCATAAGGAAATTATATCTCAATTTACAAAAGGATAAGGACTTATTAAGGTAATTAATTTAGTGAGATGAGTACCAGAATTGTTATTCAGTTTCTTCAGTGGCTTTGCTGTTGGCCTATTCAGAGCTGCTTTTGTAAAAGAAATGACATTTCTCAGAACTTCTTGTGTCATAGAGATCTTCCTTTGTAACTAGTTTAACCATTGATACAAATGTTAGATAAAGTTGTCTCACTTGTTATTAAATGTGTCAAACTTGGCAAGCTATCCCATCTGATTGGTGGGGTGACAGATGGGGCTGGAGAAACACTGATTCTGAGAAGAAACAGAGGAACAGCAGGCCATGCAATGCCCTGAGCCAACAGTGATTCATTTTACATGTGTCCATGAAAACAAAAATATGATTTTTCATTCCATTTCTGATGTTTGAAAATGCAGACAGTACCCTTAACCAAGCACTAGTCAGCTATATGATAACCAATGCTGGGACTGTTTTCTATGGCATCTTGGGTAAATATGTCAGAACAGTTATGGTTCTTAGAAAACTCTTTCTTATATGAAGATGAGCTCTCCATCTCTATAATTCTGCCCCCTACCAACAGAAGCAATACAACATAAATTTATTTTCTCTTTCTGTGGAGAGCTTTTAATACCTCTTAAAATGTTTCTCCTTTACATTAAATATTTAAACTCTAGTGATATGTCCAAATTATGTGTAACTTTTTAAAATTTGCTTTTGTTTTAGGGTATTATACTTTCTAATTTAGATGCCTGGTATTCTTTTTCTTGCCTACCTGCTCTGGCTGCAACTTCCAGTACTATGTTGAATAGAAGTGGTGAAAGTGGTCATCCTTACCTTGTTTCCTGATCTTGGAGGAAAAGCTTTCAGTGTTTTACCATTTAGTATATCAGCTGTGGACTTTTTATATATGGCTTTTATTATGACGAGGTAGTTTCTTTCTATTCCAAGTTGTCATTATAACAACGTGTCTTGGTGTGGGTCTCTGGATTTATTCTAGTTGGAGTTCATTGTCTTGAATTTCCTCCCCCAAATTTAGGAAGTTTTCGGCCATACTTTCTTCACGTAAGCGCTCTGTCCCTTTCTCTCTCTCGTCTCCTTCTCTGACTTGCATAATGCATGTAATGATCTGCTTGATGATGTCCTTTAAGTCCCTTAAGTTTTCTTCATTTTTTTTTTTTGGCCACGCCATGTGGCATGCGGGATCTTAGTTTCCCCAACCAAGGATCGAACCTGCGCCCCCTGCAGTGGAAGTGTGGAGTCTTAACCACTGGACTGCCAGGGAGGTCCCTTTTTCACTTTTCTTTGTTCTTCTTTTTTTTTTTGCTCCTTTGACTCAAATTTCAAATGACCCACCTGCAAGTTTGCCAGTTCTTTCTTCTGCTTGATCAAATTTTCTATTGACCCCTTCTTGTGAATTTTTCAACTCAGTTATTTTATTCTTCAGCTCCAGAATTTCTGTTTGGTTCGTTTTTTTAAAAATAAATTTATTTATTTATTTATTTATTTTTGGCTGCGTTGGGTCTTTGTTGCTGCATGCGGGCTCTCTCTAGTTGCGACGAGCGGGGGCTACTCTTCGTTGTGGTGTGCGGGCTTCTCACTGTGGTGGCTTCTTTTGTTGCGGAGCACGGGCTCCAGGCATGCGGGATTCAGTAGTTGTGTTTCATGGGCTCTCTTAGAGCACAGGCTCAGTAGTTGTGGCGCACGAGCCCAGTTGCTCCATGGCATGTGGGATCTTCCCAGACCAGGGCTCGAACCCATGTCCCCTGCATTGGCAGGGGGATTCTTAACCACTGTGCCACCAGGGAAGTCCTGTTTGGTTCTTTTTAATAGTTTACATTTCTTGGTTGATATATTTTCATTTTGTTCATGCACTGTTTTCCTGATTTCATTTGCTTGTCTATGTTTTGTTTTAGCTGACTGAGCAACTTTTAGACAGTTATTTTGGTAATTCTTGGATCTACATTTCTTTTTTTTTTTTTTTTTAGAAATTCACGTTCTTTTATTTATTTGTTTATTTATTTATGACTGTGTTGGGTCTTAGTTTTCTGTGCGAGGGCTTTCTCTAGTTGTGGCAAGCGGGGGCCACTCTTCATCGCGGTGCGCGGGCCTCTCACCATCGCGGCCTCTCTTGTTGCGGAGCACAGGCTCCAGACGCGCAGGCTCAGTAATTGTGGCTCACGGGCCCAGTTGCTCCGTGGCATGTGGGATCTTCCCAGACCAGGGCTCGAACCCGTGTCCCCTGCATTGGCAGGCAGATTCTCAACCACTGCGCCACCAGGGAAGCCCCGGATCTACATTTCTTTAAGGTTGGTTTCTGCAGATTTATTTCATTCCTTTGAGTGGGCTATATTTCCCTGTTTCTTTGTATTCCTTGTGATCATTTACAGGCAAACCTCATTTTATTGCACTTTGCTTTGTTGCACTGTGCAGATATTGCATTTTTTACTAATTGAAGGTTTGTGACAACCCTGCCTTGTCAGATGATGGTTAGCATTTTTTAATAATACAGTATTTTAAAATTAAGGTATGTACATTGTTTTTTAACATAATGATATTGCACACTTAATAGACTATAGTACGGTGTAAACATAACTTTTATATGCACTGGAAAACCAAAAAATTCATTTGACTCACTTTACTGCAACATTCAATTTATTGCTGTGGTCTGGAACTGAATCTGCAATATCTCCAAGATATGCCTGTATTGAGATTTGAGTATTTGAAAAAACAGTCACCTCTCCCAGTCTTTATAGACTTGCTTTGTACAGGGGAAGACCTTCACCAATCAGCCAGGCCAGAAATTCTGGAGGCCACTCAAACCTTTTCTGGAGATGTATCTTCTTTGGGCTTGCACATGTAATTTCCAAGTTAAAGAGGCTTGCCCCTGTTCTCAAGAACCTGTAATCTCTTGCTCCCTGTGGTGTCTGTTCAGAGTACTGCAGTCTCCCTGGTGCTATAACAAACTACAGTGCTCACTTCATTCTTAGCTGCCCTGACCCTGGCATCCAGTGTCTACTACTGTTTCCTTCAGCATTCCCAGTCAGGAGAGACAGAAATCAGTCCTTTAAGCAGCCCTTGAAAAGCCAGAACATTGGACACATGTTCCACTCCTTCCTTTCCCCCCCTTAGATTCTTCTAATCTAAGAATTAGAAGGGGAAGGGCTATGGTGAGCAAATGCAATGAATTTTCTTACCCACTTCAATGCAGCTCTTCTTGGCTCTGTGCTTGCCTGGGGGTACTGCAACCACTTAACTGATTTCTGGAGTACTTGCTAAGGTATTTTGGTCTATATATTGTTGTGAAGTTGGTGTCTCTGTGGGGAATGAGGTTCTTCTGAGGCTTCTTATCCACCACCTTGCTGACATCACTCCCAAATTATCCATAACTCTTGCCGTCCAAAATGATATAACATTAGGTATGCTGAATTGAATAAGATTATTCCTTCCTGTGCTACAGTGTAATTGCTATAATTACTGTTTCAATTCACTTTCAGCAGGTTAAGTTAATACTGCTAGCTGTGAACATTTGACACTGTGGGCTCCTCAAGGGCAAGGGTCATCTTTTTGTTATCCCCTATTATCAAGGACAGTATCTCGTACATAGTGATAAGTATCATGTAAACGCTGCTTAATGAATATTCTAGTATGAGTTATGAATACTTGCCTAGAGGACAAAGGTCACTCTTGATGTTAAGGGCTTTTCTCTTTTTCAAAGCCATTCATGATCTGTAAGCAAGCCATCCAGATTCTGCTTGCTTAAGGAGCTAATACCAGGCTCCAATATAACAATATTTTGTTTCTCATTTTTAAAAAAGTCAGTCCATATTTGATTCAGTTTTCTATAGTTTTAACCTAATGTGCTCTTTGTGTTTCACTTACATTTAGTCATCATGTCTTCTGAGGCCCTTCTTAGGTTAGAAAGTTTCTCAAAATCTCCTTGTTTTTTAATGACCTTGATAGTTCTGAAGAGTACTGTTTAGGTATTTTGTAGAATGCCCCTCACCTGGGATTTTTCTGATGTTTTTCTCATGGTTAGACTGGGGTTATGTGTTTTGGACAGGAAAACTACAGAAGTAATGGGCCATTGTCATCACATTATATTAAGCGTACATAAGACATTAATAAACAGAAACCTCCATTAAATAGAGTTGGGAGACCAGCACAGGGAGCTCCCATACCCTGCGATGATAGTAGAGCCCCACAGGAAGAAGACGACTCCTCTTCTGTCCTGGCAAGAACTCAGCCAATGAAAAGCCACGGACTCTTTGCTTACTGTTCCCCCCACAAACTTCCTTTTCCCTATCAAAGTGTTCTCCTGCCCTTGCTGTGCAGGGATTTGCACGTGGCTCGCCACGGTTGCAGACCGTGAATTATAATTCTCTGCTGATTCTGAATAAACTCATCTTTGCTGGAGAAATAAGTGGCAGTCTACTTGTTTTCAGTCAACAAGTACATCCTATTAACATAACTTATCATTGTTCACACTGACCTCAGTCATCTGGCTGAGGCGTAGTGTTTGGTTTCTCTAGTGTAGAGTTAACTCTTTTTCCCCTTCTTTCCATCTTGTGCTCTTTGGAAGGAAGTCACTATGCACAGGACATTATCTTCCTGAAGACACTTAGTCTGTTATCTTGTAAAGTGTTCCACATTCTAGTTCACTTAATCTATTTTGCTGTCATTTAATTTGTTCCTTCATCCCTGTATTTCTTGCGAAGTGAGAAGTTTGGTTAAAATCTCAGTTACAGGATTGATGCTACGCACATCCCACCAGATGGCTTGTGATGTCATTCTTACCCAGATTAGCAATCACTTGGTTAGGATGGTAACAGTACAGCTCTTCGTTGTAAAAGGACATTTTTTCCTTTGCAATTAGCAAGAAATCTTTGGCATCTTGTACTCTGTCCAGGGACGTTTGTGCCATGAGAAATACTATACAAAGGTGATGGCCCCAGAGCTCCCCAACCTCTTGTTCACATCAGTAGTCATTCATCCATCTTTTCGTTCGACAAACATCTACTGAAGGCCTACTAAGTTCTGGGCAGTGTTTAGCTTTAGCTATTGGGGCTACAGAGAGGGAAGATGGGCTCTGTCCTCCAGCAGCAAGGCCTAGTACTAGAGAAAGGCAATCAAGAGTTTCAGTAGTGTGATCTGTCTACACTGGTGATAAAGGACAAGGTCCTTTCTTTGGTGATTTTCATTCACCATACTTTGTTCATATTTTAAAGATTTAAAATAGCAAATGTTGAAACAGAGAGAGTTTTTGACTTAAACTTCATTTAACTAGCTCCATTAATCCCTAAACATTCTAGTTAGTTCTAATTGCCCCCCGTAGAGGGACTTGTCCAGTTACCATAAAAACAGAAAAATCTCTGGAGGGCGGCATGGCTCAGAGGAATGAAATGTGGACTTCAGAGCCCAGAGAGATTGAAACCAAATCTCCATCTCCCATTTAGTGGTCATATTACTAGCTTTGTGATCTGGCACAAAAAATTTTTTTTGAAGTATAGTAGATGTACAATATTACATAAGTTACAGGTATACAATATAGAGATTCGTAATTTTTAAAGGTTATACCCCATTTCTGGCACAATATTTTAACTTCTCTGAGCCATGAATTCCTATACATAAGCTAGAGAAAATACCTACCTCCAACGATTTCTAAGAGAATTAAGCAAAATAACATATGAAGTGTTTAGCAGAGTTTTCAAGTTCCTGGCATATAATAAATATTTAATAAACAGTGTTCCTCTTGAGAAACAATGAAAACTACAAACTATGCACATAAGACAATCAATTACCCGGATCTGGGCATTTTTCCATTAGCAATACAACTATCACATGAATAAAACCAAAATGAAATATAATTATATATATTATTATATAAAATAATATATAATATTAATAATATATAATCTATAACACTGGCATAGGTGGAAGCTAATTCCTACTTTTCATAAGAGTAAAAGAAGCTAAGTCTTGAACAAAAGTTTGCAAATTCCCACCCATCCCTCCGCCCTGTGGGCCCTCCACACACGCCCCCTTTACGTGCCTACAGTATGGGGTGTGGGGTGGTGGTGTGGGAGCCCATGGGACCAGTAACATATCTGACATGGGGTTATGTTTTAAAGGCATAAAGATGGTACCACAGAAATCTTAGAGGCAGGAATTCTTAGGAAGAGGGTCTGTGCTCTAGATGCACAGAACATACGTCACCTTTCTGCTCAGCCAGTGCCCACAGTTCCTTAGCTGCTGCCCAAGACAGTGTCATGGGGTATTCCACAAGGACGTGCTTGCCAGCGTTTAGGAACTGTCTTTGGAAAAAAGGGATAAATACAGAGAAAATGCACTTCAATTAAACTTCACTTAAGTGCCCCGCATGACAGAGAACAGAATGTTATAAATGCACAAAAGTCTCCATGTAAATGTGTCATGACGGAACACGGGTGAGAGTCAGGGCCAGAGGATGAGGAGGATGAACTGCGTCTCACGTGATTTTCTACTAAGCGGTAAGAGAAAGGCTTTCTAGTCATGTGTTCATCTGAACACTCACCCATTCGTCTACTCACGTATTCTACCAGCTACTATGTACCAGTTACTCCGGAGGAGAAATACAGCCATGTTAGCAGGGAAATTGCCTAGTACCACATGACGGCTATAAATAAAAACCCACAGCAGTCAGCTCTGCCTGAGGCAATCGGAAAAGATTTCACTAAGGCTCTGAACTGGGTCTTGAAGTATCAACAGGCATTTTCCAGGTGCCAGGGGTCGGGGATGTTGCACTCTGAGTGGCATATGCAGGGCGCTTGGGTGTTTACGGGGCTTTGTCCACTGGGACGTGGTGTGAATTTCAGCATTTCAGCATGGCAGGGGAGTGGGCTACAGGGAGTGGAGGGAAAACTAGGTCCTAAAAGTAGCTGGGAGCCTGATGTAAAGGACGCAGAGTGCTGTGCTCAGAAGTCTGGCTTTTATTCTCTAGATATTCCAGGAAACAAACATTGATAAGCATGGGAATTACGTGATCACTTTGTTAAGGACATACCCTCTGGTGCCACAGAAGTTTAAGGGGAACCACAGAAAGGTGTTTCTGGCCACACTTAAGAGTGGGCCTGATAAACAGGGAGCAGCTGATTCTGGGGAACGGCATGGTGGAAGCAGCTGTAGTTTAAGGTAAGGACCCAGAAGGGAAGCTGAGATTCTGGGGGTGGCTGGCCCTGCCTTGTCAACTGCCAGGTCCTGAGTGGGGCTCCTCCTTCCAGGCTCAGTCCTACCAAATGCTTGGAGGGCTCTAGGCTCTGCATTCAAAGGTGGGGCGGGGGAACACTTCACTTCTCCTGCTCTACGAATAATGCGATCTCCCCACCCTGATGCCACCACTATCTCCTTACTCATCTCGTGGCAAAAACTCTTCAAATTAAAGCAACTCCTAGAGACCTTCTCAGAGATCTCATGTCGTTGAAAGGGCAAAGGATAAAATGTTGGAAACTGAAAGGACTATGGCAATTCTCCAAGGCACAGGAAAGATGGTGGCTAAGTTAAACCACCAGAAAAAGGCAGGCACTGTTCAAACCACACTCAATAAGTTTTTTACAAAGAAATAAGATACTTTAATTGTTAATGTTTTTAATGTTTTAAATTATGGTGTACTAAATAAATATTCTACAATATTTTTCATGTCCTTATACATTTATAACCCAGAGTGAAAGTTCATATTTTGACAATTTTTAAAGGTCATGGATCCAATGTAGTTCTTCCCATCGATAATTAAGACCCCTTTGCTAGATGTCAGCCTGCCCAGGCATTTTTATCGTCCCGCACTCCTGTGCAACGCAAGGACTTGAACACCCACCTGATGTAGTCTTCGTGGCTGGAGCTCTCACTGCAGATATAAGCAACCTCAACCTCTCGACTGGAAAGAGCATCTTCCAAAGAAATCTGTGGCACCCCATCAGTGCTTCCCAGCTTTCGTCTATTTGAGAGGAACAGACAGGTGGAGCTCAAAGTAGGCAGAACTGAGAAAACATGTTCTGAGAACATGTTTTCTCATTTCTGAGAAAACATCGGCTGAGTAAACATGAGTGCCATCCTTCTCCCCATCTCCCAACAATGTCCTGGTGATCGACTTTCGGAAATGAAGCGATGAACTTCCTGCCTCCCACTTCCAGGGCATTTTTCAGCACGCAGCGAGAAACACAGCCTCTGGGGTGAAGTCGGGGACCTGGCATCGAGTGCCGACACCACCGCTAACAGCCCATATGACATGGGAGTCTTTGCATTACTTCATCTCTAAGATAAAAAGAACTGATCTCCTGTAATGTCATGAGACACGATCTCCACGGTCACTGCCAACTTCAAGCACTTGGCCAGACACCAGGACTGCCTAACCTAATCCAAATCCAAGACACTAACACCTTTAAGGGACAAACGGCTGTGTGACTTCAAGCTCCTTCATGTTCATCGTGGCCTGTGATGGTCAAGTGGAAGGTGGGTGTCACTGCCTCACTTACAGCCGAGCTGACAAAGCCCAGAGAGGCAGGGGCTCCATGGCCAGCGAGCAGCAGAGGCAGGACAGGAGCTTGAGCCTTCCGGCTCCTGCACATTCAGAAGGACCGCTGCCTTAGGAGAGCTGAGAGCCCTGGCTGTCTGCGCACTGCCCCAGAGCGGAGGCTGGAGAGGACCAGTCCTCCAACGGCGGCTGCCACACAGGAGACGCGGCAGCCGGCAGGAGGCTCGGGCCGGCTCAGAGCTCCACCCGAGCAGCAGCCAGAGGGCGTCTGGGGAAGCGGGGCTGCGGCAGGACATTACGGCGGGTTTCTTCCCGTGGGGACCACCGACCTACACGGCTCAGTCTGACCAGAGCTCCCTGCTCGTCTCCTGTGTGCCTGCCCTGTAGGGAGTATGTGCAGAGCGGACCAAAGTCCTCAGCTTCCAGTGAGCTCAGTCAGCTAGAGGGAGGAAGACACGTACACACCTATGGCAACAACACGAGACCAACAGGAGGAATGCCGTGCCGGGGGTACAGGTGAAGGGGCAAGGAAGGCAAGGAACCCCAAGCCTCAGGCTTTCAGGAGAGGCTTCCCGGGGAGGTGATAGGACTTAGCAGGGAGGTCGTGAGGAACAGGGCACGTGAGAAGGGGACAGTGTAATAACCGCGGGGGTGCGGTAAAGCAGGGATGGGGGTGAGCTGGCCGTCCTCCCGAGGGACCTGGGTAGGTTCGGCATTCCCGCTGCAGCAGTTACGGCGCCAGCTGCCAAGGGCGGGGCTGCAGGGGGAGCAGAGGCCCCACTTCAGCCTGGAGCCCGTGTCGTGCACGATCCCAGCTGCCGGCAGGGGAGCGGCAGGAGGAACGGTGCCGGCTAATCGTAATGTCAAGCCTCCCATCTGTGCTGCTCCCTTAGAATCTGTTTTTAAAAATTAATTAATTAATTAATTAATTAATTTTTGGCTGCGTTGGGTCTTTGTTGCTGCCCGTGGGCTTCCTCTAGTTGCGGCGAGCAGGGGCTACTCTTTGTTGTGGTGTGCGAGCTTCCCATTGTGGTGGCTTCTTTTGCTGCAGAGCACAGGCTCTAGGTGCGTGGGCTCAGTAGTTGTGGCGCACGGGCTTAGTTGCTCCGCAGCATGTGGGATCTTCCCGGACCAGGGCTCGAACCCGTGTTCCCTGCATTGGCAGGCGGATTCTTAATCACTGTGCCACCAGGGAAGCCCTCCCTTAGAATCTTACTGGGAGGGGAAGACTGACCAAGGGCAGATTCCCAGCACTTCTGGGTCACCTTAGTGCCGCCACTTTAAATCCTTAAGGAAGGGCCAGGTTTCGAGACAGGCAAATTGGAAGAAAGCACGTCCTATAAATTAAAATTTGAAAGAACTTCTACGAGGACCGTCAGGACAGTTACTTACGCTCTGTTTAAGTATTGATATTTAGTTGATTTCTCTAAAGTACTAGGAAGCAGAGACGTGCCTGACTTGCTCTCTGCCGCATCACCTGCCGACACAGGGCCTACCTCTAGTTCCCAATGACTATTGATAAATGATGTTACAGGGCGTTAGTCTGGTGAATGGTGTGTATGCGAGGAAGTGGTCGGGGTGGAGGAAGGAGCTGAGGGTGGGGCAGGGAAGAAGAAATGCGCTGAAAAGTTTGGTTTTGAGTTACAGGAGATAAATGATACTCCTTAAAAGCGGGGCTCAGAATTATCGAAGGGGAAAAGAACACATGGTGTTTAAAAGATGGGCTTTGGAATCAGATAGACCTGCGCTGGCGTCTAGTTCTTAGATTTTTCCAGCTGTGTGACCTCAGGCAAATTACTTACCCTCTCTGTGGCTCAGCTTCTTTACCTGGCAAGTGGGTTGACATCTACGTCAAATAGTTGGTCAGGCTTGGAAAGCCCAGGGCCCTGCATGGGTGGCTGTCATGGTAACTGATGTGACAGTTACACGGTAACTGATGTATCACAGCTAAAGCCTTCATTCAGGCCGACCCCCATGTGTTCACTGTGCCGCTTCAGTAACCGTCAGGCCCTGTGCTCATCTTCCCTACCTCTGCCCGCAGTCCCCTCTACGGAGGAGCTGAGCGTGGTCACACTCACTGTACATCCCAGCTGCAGGTCTAGTTACTCGTCAGTTCCCAGACCCGTCCAAACTTGTGATCTTGTGGGGCTGACCCTGCACGGTTCCCTGGAATGACCCTGCAGCTGGCTCGCTCTCTCCCGGGTCTGGAGGAGCTGCGTGGCCCAAGGCCTAATCCATCTCACCGGGCTTCCCGTGAATTACAAGGCACAAAGCAAAGCCACCTGGACACGAAGGCAATCAGGTTCAGGTACGCCGAGGAAGCGTGTGGGTTCCGCAAGTCCCGGATCCGCACGGAGCCAGCTCTGCCGATGCCAACCACCACCACGCCAAACTTCCTCTCGGGCTGAAACGCAAGGGATCAAGGTGGGGTTTAGAAACGGTCCAGGCGTCTAGCAAAGCGCAGCAAAACAAAGACATGTGGGCAGGACCGGTCAGGGTCCAGACAAGCAAGCAAGGAGCCAACCCAGAACATACAGGAAGCCGCAGCAGGTAAGGGGGGATGAGGCACTCCCTGAAACGCGGGCTCGGAGAGAAGTCAGCTCCCCCCAGAACATTTCTGTGGGTGCGCTGACCTGTGTCGTCCACGGAAAAGGCTCTCCGCTTCTACTGCCACCTCCCCCAGGATGAGAGATCTTCCTCTTTAAGCCATACCCAGCCCTAGTCTGGCACCTCTGTCCTCCCCGAATCCCTCCTCCAGTGGACGTGCGAATCTGATACAGCGGGGAGTCATTCAGAGGCCGCAGCTGCTCAGTGAGATGTGGGCAGACAGGGCCCATGGGTACCAGACACAGTCACCTTACTCAGACTCCTCACCATGGCTTTCTGGGTTCCAACCAACGTCACTCCCACCCTACTGTGGCAGCGTACTCATTATTCAGGTACACTGCTGGAGGCTGGATGCGTATAGTATTACAATGAAAAATCAAGTCGACTTTTTCAAGTTATACAGCAACTCACTATAATCCAAACTGATAAAAATTATCTCTACACATCCCTCAAACCCAGTTCTTCTTGGACGTCTCCAAGCATAGAAACTCCAATGTCTCCCTAGCCGCTAGCATCTAGCCCCTTTCTTTCACCTTTGTCATCTGGGTGTCACCATTTCCCACTGAGTCCACCCCTCTTCCTGCGTCCACTGCTCTAGTCTTGGCCCAGGACTTGTTTGCCTCCTGCCTGATGACGTGACAAACCACCACCTGGTCTCACCCTTCCCATGTGTGGTCCCCAGGCCTGCCAGAGGAGATGCTTCAGATGAAAACTTAAGTCCCCTCCCCTGATTAAAGCCCTTCATTTTCTCAGCTGTTACAGACTGAGTGATTATGTCCCCCCCAGAAGTGGGAACGCTGTCCCGCAACATAATGGTAGTAGGAGACAGGGCTTTGGGGAGGTAATTAGGATGAGATGAAGTCATGAGGGTGGAGCCTGCATGAATGGGGTTGGTGCCCTTCTGAGAGTCACGAGAGAGCATGCCTCCTCTCCCTGCTCTCCGCTCACGTGAGGACAGGATGAGTCGGTAGTCTGCAGCCCGGAAGGGCAGCCCTCCCGCCAGATCTCAGCCTGATCTCAGGCTTCCAGACCCCGAACTGCGAGAGAGAAATTTCTGTGGTACCTTATTACAGCAGCCCAAACTGTAAGAGAGTTTGTAGGACACCAACTAAAGGGAAAAAAAAAAAAAAAATCCAAGTCCACGTTCTTTACCAAACACATAAGGCCTTTCACAACTCAGCTCCAGCCTGCTTCTCCAGCAACGCCTTCTGGTCAACTCCCCCACTGTGTAACTTTAGGCTTCTGACCTTCCAAACAACTTCAAAGTACGCAGAACACACATGACTGTTTGCTCCCTGTAAGTCTTTGCAAATCCTGTTCCCTTTGCCTGGAACGAGCTTCTCCCCACTGTCCACAGGGTGGATGTCCACACCTTCAAAGCTTTTAAGACTTGGGCATCTTACACTCTATGAAGCTTTTCCTGATACTATCAGTTAGATTTTTTTTTTTTTTGCATATAATAAAACCCACCCATTTTAGTGTACAGTTCTATGAGTTCTGACCAACATAAACTCATATACCTACCACAATCAAGATATAGAACAAATGAACTTATTTACAAAACAGAAGTAGGGTCACAGATGTAGAAAAAAGATTTATGGTTACCAGGGGATAAGGGTGGGGAGGGATAAACTGGGAGACTGGGACTGACATCTACGCCCTACTATATATAAAATAGATAACTAATAAGAATCTGCCATATAGCACAGGGAACTCTACTCAATACTCTATAAAGGCCTATATGGGAATAGAATTAAAAAAAAAAAAAGAGTGGATACATGCATATGTATAACTGATTCACTTTGCTGTACACCTGAAACTAAAACATTGTAAATCAACTATACTCCAATTAAAAAAAAAAAAAGATACAGAACAGTTCTATCACCCCCTCCAAAATTACCTGTGCTCCTTTGTAGTCAACCCCTGCCCAACCCCAGGCAACCACTGATTTGTTTACCATCCCCACAGTTTTGCCTTTTCTAGAATGTCATATAAATGACATCATACGATATGTAGTCTTTTGAGTCTATCTTCTGCCTAGCACAATGCATTTTTCAGCTATGTTGTTGCATGTATCAATCATTTGTTTCTTTTTATTACTAAGTACTAGTCATAATGGCTTGTTGATCCATTTCGCAGTTGAAGAACATTTCTGATGCTTCCAGTTCAAATGAACTCATAATTCAATTATGAATAAAGCTGCTATAGATAGTCATGTCCTACTTTTTGTGTCAGCACAGTTCTCAAACTTGGGTAAATACCTGGGTATGAGTTTGCTGTGTCATATGGCAAGTGTAGGCTTAACTTAATGAGAAACTGTCAAACTGAGTTTTTCCAAAGTGTACCTTTACACCTATACTGTTTTGCATTCTCGCCACTGATGTCTGAGAGGTCCAGCTGTTCTGCATTCTCACCAGCACCTGGTATTATCAGGTTTTCTCCTCTTTTTGTTTTAGCCATTATAACAGGTGTGTTGTGGTCTCTCACTGAGGTTTCTATTTGCATTTCCCTAATGACTAGTGATGTTGAGCACTGTTTCATGTGCTTATTTGCCGTCTATAAATCTTTGCTGGTAAAGTGTCTGTTCAAATCTTTTGCCACTTTTTATTGGGTTATTTTCTTATTATTGAGTTTTTAGAGTTCTTTACCTATTTTTGATACAATTCATTTGTCAGATATGTAATTTGCAAACAACTTTTCCTAGTCTGTAGTTTGTCTTTTCATTTTCTTAAGAGTGACTTTGTAGGAGCTAAAGTTCTTAATTTTGATGAAGTCAACTTATCAAAAAATTTTTTCAATGGATCATTCTTCTGGCTACTCCAATGTCACAAATATTTTCTTCTATGTTTTCTTTTAGACATTTTATAGTTTAAGATTCACAGTTTTAGCTTACTTTAGTTTTAGTTGCTTTTTTTTTTTGGGCCGCATTGGGTTTTCATTGCTGCACACAGGCTTTCTCTAGTTGTGGCGAGCGGGGGCTACTCTTCGTTGTGGTGCGCGGGCTTCTCACTGCGGTGGCTTCTCGTTGCGGAGCACGGGCTCTAGGCACGCGGGCTTCAGTAGTTACAGCACGTGGTCTCAGCAGTCGTGGCATGCAGGCCTTAGAGTGTGCGGGCTTCAGTAGTTGCAGCGCAAGGGCTCAGTAGTTGTGGTTTGTGGGCTCTAGGGCACGCGGGCTTCGGTAGCTGTGGCTCATGGGCTCTAGAGTGCAGGCTCAGTAGTTGTGGCACACAGGCTTTGTTGCTCTGCAGCATGTGGGATCTTCCCAGACCAGGGATCGAACCCGTGTCCCCTGCATTGGCATGCGGATTCTTAACCACTGCGCCACCAAGGAAGTCCTTAGTTACTTTTATAGTTTATGTTCTGAATTAATTTTTCCACATGGAGTAAGGTATGAATCAGTTTCTTTAAAAAATTTTTTTAGAGCAGAGAGGCAGCTTCTAGTATATGTATTCACTCCACAGGCTGTATCAACTATCTACAACTAGACAGGGCTATGCCAGCCCTGTATTTAAATGTACCAGGACTTTAAACCCAGCTCATGTGCCTTCTTCTCTGGAAGCCATCAAGGTTCATTTTTTTTTTTTTTTCCGCATATGCTACCCAACTGTTCCAATATGATTTATTGAGAAAGACCATCCTTTTTCTGTTGAAATGCCTTTGTACCTTTGTACAAAAGGAAACTGTCTTGATCACTATAGTTTTATGGTAAGTATGGAGTCCATTACTGTGACTCCACCAACTTTTTCTTTTCCAAAATTATAGTTCTCCTGCCTTTACATATAAATTTTAGACTCAGCTTGTCAATTATTAAATAAATAAAATAAAATGAAATAAAATAAAAATTCCTGCCAGGATTCTGAATTGGATTATGTTGAATATATGGATCAGTTTGAGAAGAAACCCAACATTTTCACAATAATGAATCTTCTAATCCATGAACATGGTACATATCCCCATTTATTTAGGTCTTTGATTTCTTTCATTCTGTCATTTTCAGTATATGGATTTAGCATATATTTTGTTAGACTTATACTTGTTTTTTTTTATGATTTTTTAGTGCTATTATAAATAGTATTTTTTTTAACCTTCCATTTCCAATTGTTCATTGAGAGTATATAGACATACAATTGATTTCTGTATATTGACTTGGCATCTTGTAACCTTGCTGAACTCACTTATTACTTCTAGCAGCATTTTTGTAGATTCCATTAGATTTCCGCATAGACCACAGAGTCAGATGTGAACAGAGATGGTTTTACTTCTTCCTTTCCAATCTGTATGTGTTTTATTCATTTTTCTTGCCTGATTGCACTGGGTGGGACTCCAGTATGATTTTGAATAGGAGTAGCAAGAGCAGATATTCTTGCTCACATTTTAATCTTAGAGGACAGCATTTGGTCTTTTCACCAAGAAGAATTATCTTAGCTGTAGAATTTTTTGTAGATACACTTTATCAGGATGTGGATATTTCCTTTTATTCATATTTTGCTTACATTTTAAAAACCATAAATGGTCTAATTTTGTCAAGTGCCTTTTCTATGTCTATTGAGATGATTGTGTGATCTTTTTCTTCTTAAAGTCTGTTGGTATAGTGACACCTTTCATTCCCAGGATAAACCTCACTTGGTCATAATGTATTATCCTTTATATATATTGTTGATTCTATTTGCTAAAATCTTATTAAAAATGTTTGCATCTGTGTTCATGAGAGTTACTGGTCTGTAATTCTCTTTTCTTGTAATGCCAAATTATTTCTAGTATTTCTGATTCTATAAAAGTATTCCCTTTTATACTGCCTGTATAAAACATTTTATATCACTGTTAATTCTACTAAAGAACTGCTTTTTCTTTACGGTATGAATTCTGACTGATGGAATACATGCCCTTAAAATAGGTTTCCTTTATCCAATAAAATTAAGATTACTGATAAGTTTCTTGGCTTTAGGGCTGGGCAAGTTGCTACTAGCACATTTTAGGTAAATAACATTCCTTTTTTTTTTTCAATTTGTTTATTTTTGGCTGCATTGGGTCCTCGCTGCTGCACGCGGGTTTTCTCTAGTTGTGGCTTGTGGGCTCTAGAGTGCAGGCTCAGCAGCCGTGGCGCACTGGCCTAGTTGCTCCGCGGCATGTGGGATCTTCCCGGACCAGGGCACGAACTCGTGTCCCCTGCCCTGGCAGGCAGATTCCCAACCACTGCGCCACCAGGGAAGCCCTAAATAACATTCTTTACTAAACACTGTGAGATCATTCATTTGAAACTTTCAGAATAATTCATAGGAAATAGATAATATATTAAATTACACACTGGTCAATCTACAACTATAGAAATTTATGTATGAAGCAGCTCTTTAAAGAAATAAGACCCACAAATATGTCTGTTTTGGGATAATATACATAATTGAAATGAATAAAATCTGGAAGACCAATATTGTAACACTATGTTCTGTTAGTCTTTTTTTTTTTTAATCGTACAATTAGTAATCCATTTGTGCTTACAATATTCATACGTATGAGCTTAAAGGAAACAAATCTCACGATAATAAAAAGGTTTTATACTCACATATACTTTTAAATTACACTACTGTTTAAACATTTTCCTAAAGTCAAACCCTCCTTTCCAGCTGGCACGGTTTTTCAAGCCTAACTCTTGACAGGGGGTGGCCCTCTGGCATTAGTGAAGTAAGGAAGGTGGTGATAAGATCAAGCTGAAACCATTAATCCAGGTCTCTGAATTGCACTGGCTTCCTCACCTGCACCTTCCCCACTCCCACCCTCATCGCCTTGCCCATCATCCATAAAATGACCCACTTCTTCAAGTTTTAGATTGTTTACTTGTTTCCCATCATCCTTAACTTGGCACTATTCTAGGGAGCCTGTGGCCAACCTCCTCATGCCTAACAGGAAATCATCCAACTTGCTGTACATAAAGCAGCGGCATGGCTTCCATTACCATATAAATTGACTAAAGGAAGAAAAGAAATACACAATGCTAAAGAGAACTGCAGCTTGTGAGGACATGTACATCCAATCCAGCCAGCCTCAAACTGACATCTCCTTTGTTTAGCATTCTCATTCATGGGTTAGCTTTCTTGGACCACTGAGTTTGGAGCCGGTGGCGATTATTCTCCAGGAACATGTGCCAGTTTAGAGGCTGTGAAGCAGTAGTTTGGGCTGGGTTGGCGTTTGACGTGGCCTGAGCTGAAACGGCAGCTTGACATTGTACAACATATCACATATCACTAATGAGCATACAAATGTTTGCCACCATAGTATCTGCAATGGACTAAAAGCAAGATACACTGGCAATCTAGCTGGAACAGCTTGCCCGAGAAACTGGTTGTCTACGTTTCTTTGTATTACGTGTGGAAACAGATAACTATACGGGAATCCATCTGTGCTTGCGGAAGCGTGTGTTGTCTCAGTCTTTCTGAGAAAGAACTGGCAGCTCTAGACACGATTTCTTGACTGGATGATGGAGTGGCTGATCTTGAATCATCTGGACTAGAATTGCTGCTGGATGCTGGCGTTTCATGGCTTTCTCTATTGGCACTGGGTTTGGAGTACCGGGATGAGTTCACGAAAAATACACAAATGATAAACCATGTGACACTCATTTTGTTTTCTGATCATCTTTCGGTGGCAAATGATCAGGAAGGAGTCTGCCCAAGTAGAGCACTCTGATCCTTCGTCAAATTTATTATCTCACGGTTTCCGAGGGTCTGGAACCTGAATGTGGCTTAACGGAGTCCTCTGCCCAGGGTCTTGCTAGGCTGCAGTCAGGACCTGGCAGGTGACGTTCCCAACCAGAGCCCAGGGCTCTCTTCCAAGCTCGTGTGGTTGCCAGCAGAATTCAGTTCCTTCTGGTTGTGGGATGGAGAGCTCTTAGAAGCCACCTGAAGTTCCTGACAAATGCCCCTCTATATAAGCAGTTCACATCACAGCAGCCTGCTTCTTCAATCCAGCAGAATTCCCCTCTGTGGAAAGGTTTTAACTACAGAGACAATTTATTTAATAGGTATAGTTGGAATATATATACATTCAGGTTGCCACTTCTTTTTCAAAGTGCTTACGAAGTTTGAGTCTTTCAAGGAATATGCCCATTTCATCTAAATTACTCATTTCCTAGCCACAAAGGTATTCATAGTATTCTCTTATTATTCTTTAACTCTCTGTAGAATCTGCAGTAATGTCCTCTCTCTCATTTCTGATATTGGTAATTTGCGTCTTCTCTTTTTCCTGAGCAGCCTGGCTAGAGTTTTATCAATTCTAATGATCTCAAAAAAAACCCCAAAAGACTATCTTTAGGTTTCACCGATTTTCTTGATTGTTTTTTGTTTCCTTATTGCATTGACTTCTGCTCTTATCCTTATTACTTCAAATTTTCTGCTTATTTTGGGTTTAATATGCTTTTTTTTTTTTGTGCAGAAATATATATTTTTAATAGTAGGATTCAAGTACAAAATAACTTGGAGAATGCACATATGGGTTTTTATAAAAATCGTACAAAGTCTTTACCTACAATGAAGGTACTTGTTCAGATTAGACAAAGATGTTCAAACACACATACACAAGGATGTCCAAAACTTACACCCTTCAATTCTTTCAGGATGAGCCAAAAGGAGGCTTTCAGGTTTCAAAGAAAAAAAAAAAAAAGTTTATTTTGACTGAATATCACATATGAAAGTAAGTGACTAATAATAACAGAAGCATGAAAATCTAAGCACCATGAAGACCACTGTTAGAAAAATCCTTCTATTCAGAAGTTCCTTTTGATGATGTGCTAGCCATTGTTGTTGCCAGTGAGCACCAAGCTCCGCCCACCTCTCCCTAATAGACATAAAACAGACCTCAAACGACCAAGGCAGGGTACTACTGTTTTTCTACTCTGGTAAGGTATGTGTGCAATTATATTTTTCATCTCTAGATGGTGCAAGCTGAAAGTAATTTCTCTTTTTCAGGGTTTAGCTACATGAGATGATTTGTAATATCTTCAGGTTTACTTTTTCTGCATAACCATGGAAAAGGCATTTCTGACCTTTTTTTTTTTTTTTTTTCCACACACACACACTGTATTTTATTTTTACAAGAGATAAATAGACTGACACCAAGCATTGTACATGGATGACCACAACAAAAGCAACAATGATTGCAATTACCAAACATGAAACACACTCATACTATGTCATAATATTGACATTCAGTCCAGGAATCCTCCACTGTAACAGCTCCTTTACTTTGCAGTGAAAATTGATTTGTATATTCTTTGCCTCTGAGTCCTTGTGGGATTTTTTTTTTTTTTTTAATTCAGACAGAAAGTCACAAAAATTATACTCATCCTCATCAGTTCACTCAGTCCCATGTAATTAATTGTTTTTTTTCATCTTGATCTTTTGTTAGCACTTTTATGAGTTCATCAGTTTTTCATCAGAGTTCTGAAAATGCTTATTCATTCAGTTCAGCAGTACAGTCAGTTACCAGAAACCTGTACTTGTCAGAGTCTTTTCCATGAATTTCTTGAAGATGAAACCCTTTTATAGGAACATGTAACTCTGAGGTTGGGAATATAAGTTATTCATTCAAAAACTTTCTTCTTTTCAAAAACAGACATATAGTGCTATAAATTTCCCTGTAAGTGATGGCAGTGCTTTAGCTGCGCCCCACAAACTGGGAAATGCCATGCTTTCATTTTCATTCAGTTAACAATACTGTCTAATTTCCCTTGTGATTAACTCTTTGGTCAATGGATTATTCAGAAGTATGTTATTTAGTTCCAGATGTTTAGGGATTTTCCAGATATTTTTCTACTACGGGTTTCTCATTTAATTCCAGAGAAGTATCAGTCAGAGAACATCCTTTAAATGATGTGAACCCTTAAATTTTTAAAAACATGTTTTATGATCCAGAATATGGTCTATCTTGGTAAATGTTTTGAGCACACTTAAAAAGAAGGTAGGTGTATTCTACTGTTGTTGGCTGGACTGTTCCATAGGTCTGTTAGATCAAGTTGGTAGATAATGATATCCAAGTCTTCTATATACTTACTGATTTTCTGTCTACTTGTTCTATCAATCATTGATAGGTACTAGAATCTCTGAATATAACTGTAGATCTGTGTATTTCTCTTTACAGTTCTATCACTTTCTGACTGATGTATTTCAAAGCTCTATTGTCAGGAATATAAATTTTTAGGGTGGCTATGGTGTCTTGAGGAATTAACCACTTTATCACTCTGAAATGACCATTTTTATTCCTGGTAGTATTTTTTGCCCTGAAATTTATTTTGTCTGATATCATCAATCTACTCCCAGTTTCCGCTGATTTGTGTTAGCATAGTACATTTTTTTCCCAACCCCTCACTTTTAACCAATGTGTGCTTTTATATCTAAAGTGAGTTTCCTGTAGGCAGCATATTGTCAGGTCTCGCTTTTTATTCAGTCTAACAATCTCTGCCTTTCAGTGAAGTGTTTAAACAATTTACCCTATGATTACGGATATGGTTGGGTTCCAGTCTACCGTCTTGTTGTCTTCTATCTGTCCAATCTGTGCTTCTTTCCCTCTTCTTCTGACTTCTTTTCAGATGAATAAAATATTTCTAATGATTCCATTTAATCTCACCTGGTGGCTAGTAGCTGTAACGTTTTTAGTGGTTTATTAAGGCCTTTATATGATACATATTTTATTTAGCACAGCCTGCCTTAAGGTAACATCATACCATTTCACACATGAGAACCTTCCAACAGCTACTTCCACCTCCTCTCTCCCAGACTTTGTACTACTGTTGTTCCACAACTTACTCACAAACCCCTCAAGGTACCAGTTGGGATTCAGTCTGGAAAAGAGAAACCATTCAATGTGTTCTAAGCACAGAGTTTTAACACGGGGAATTGGACGCTTATATCAGTGGTCCCCAACCTTTCTGGCACCAGGGACTGGTTTCATGGAAGACAATTTTTCCACGGACAGTGGGTGGGGGGAGTGGTTCAGGCAGTAATGCAAGTGATGGGGAGTGATGGGGAGCGACGGGGAGCGATGGGGAGCGACAGGGAGGGATGGGGAGCGATGGGGAGCAGCAGATGAAGCTTAGCTCACTCGCCCGCCCGCCACTCACCTCCTGCTGTGCCGCCCGGTTCCTAACAGGCCGTGGACCAGTACTGGTCTGCGGCCCCAGGGTTGGGGACCCCTGCGTTACATGACCATTGCCACCACTGGGGAGCTAAAGCCAGAGAAGCCATCACTGACCATCTCCCTGCTGTACTGAAGCAAGTGATTCTCAAGAGCTTGCCTGGACGCCAAGACCTTGGGGAAAGCATTTGCAGCCTTTTGCAGCCTGCAGCGGGGAAGAAGCAACTGTGCTCTCTCAATAACAGTGTCTCTTTCTTCAGCCTTCCAAATCTCCCAAGACTGCTTCTAACTGGCCAACTTCACACATGAAATGGACCAGTGGGCATTGCAGTTCCAGGCTTATCTTCCTTGAGTCAGGGAGAGTGTGGGAAGGACAGGCCACAATGCCCAACTGACAACAGGCAAGTTAGCCCAGTGAGTACCTTCTGGGTTACAAGTTTACCCTTTTAATTCTAACTGTTGACAGTCTCATATACAAAAAGCAGGAAGACAGTCTTTAGAGAAATCTGTACTGCAGCAGCCAAAACACACACGCCTGATCAAATATTTGTTTCTTCTTTCACCCAGAAAAGGAAACAAGCAATCTCCTTATGAGGCTGAATATTTACAGCATTCCTAAGATTAACTACGAAATTACTACATTTCAGAAAATAACCAGGAACATAAGTTTCTATTAGCTTTAAGAGAGCCATGAGGTTAAGAAACAGCTTCATTATCTGTAAGAAGCCAAGTTACTTTTTCTATTTTAGTAATTAACAATACACACAAACTTGCGTACAAAACCTGGCTTGCATGGTGTCAGACTGAAGTGCTTCTGAGTTTGGTTTAGACAACATTCCTTTGCAAAACTGACACAAAGGGACAAAATATGGGTGAAAATGCTGACATATTAACAGCTGAGTTCCTCTGTGGGAAAGAACTTTGTTTTTGACAAAAATGACTTTGCTAGACCATTTTACCTGCGCCTGCTTATTTTACATGAGGCTTCTTCAAGGCATGTTCTGAAAGGAAACTGCAAATCAAAGAGGTGAGGGCTTCTGGTTTCCCATTGCACATGGAAGGAGCTTGGAAGTTGCTACTCCATCCTGATAATGGGTAAACAGCTAAACAGACTGAAAAACTAACTAAAACTAAGTCTTTCAGGATCCTTAAGAGAGGTAAGGACACAAGGCAAACCGCTGCCCCGAAGACTGGACAGACAGAGAGACTAATGCAGAGAATAGCTTAGCGGAGCAGAGATTCAAGAGTAGAAACCACCACAGGAACCAGACGCCAGAACCAGTAGGAAAGCCTGAACTGTAATGGATGAGTTGCTGGGGGCTCAGCGTGGACAACTTGGAGACCTAAAAACTCCAGGGGGACCCAGTCACAGGGAGACCCTCTCAATTTTGTGAGATTTACCTCCAAGAGCTTGACCAGGTTCCCACAGTAAATACTGGAGATGTTTCCCCTTGTGCTTCCAGCAGGAGTGGGGAAAAAGCACCACTCTGAAATATACCAGAGCGTGCTGTTCTTCCTAATGAGGCCTGCCCTCACAGAAAACTAGCTAACCAGACCCTAACCTGCTGGGGAATTATCAGACCCTAACTGACTGCAGGGAAGGGAAAATCAGTTGACCCTTGAACAACATGCATTTGAACAGTGCAGGTCCACTTACACATGGATTTTTTTAAAAAGTAAATATTACAGTACTACACAGTCGTGGCTGGTTGAATCTGTGGATGCAGAACTGTGGATATGGAGGGACCGTGTATATGGAGGGCTGACTGTAAGTTACAGGCAGATTTTCAACTGCACAGAGGGTCACCATCTCTAACCCCGGTGTTGTGTAAGGGTCAACTGTACAAAACTCCAGACTACTCTAGAATTCATTTTGGGAGAAGGGAAATACCCAACTCTAGCCCACTCTAGCCATACTCCCCTACCTAAGAGGGGAAGAAGAAAAAAACAACTGAGAAATACTTGTGTGGTTCACAGTCCAGAGGCACAGGCTCACTAAAAGACTGAGACCTGATCATGGGACCGAAGAATGCTTCCCCTTCCCCCCACACCTCACCACCACATGACTAAAGGCCCATTTACAGCAGCTCCTTTTACATGATACATCATGTCTGGCGATCAAGAAAAAAATGAGAAGCCATAGCAAAAGATAAAAAACACAATTTGAAGAGACAGAGCAGCATCAGAACCAGACATAACAGGAGTGTTGGAATTACCAGACTGGGAATCTAAAACAACTGTGATTACTATGCTAAGGGTCTAACAGATAAAGCAGACAACATACAAGAACAGATGGGCAATGTAAGCAGAGAGACAGAAATTCTAAGATAGAATGAAGAAGAAATGCTAGAGATCAAACACGATGTAACAGAAACAAAGAATGCCTTTTATGGGCTTATTAGTAGACTAGACATGGCTGAGGAAAGAATCTCTGAAACTGAGGATATCTCAATAGTAACCCCCCAAACTGAAGAGCAAAGAGAACAGAGACTGAATAAATGAAGCGAATATCCAAGGACTGTGGGACAACTACAAATGGTGTAACATGCATGTAATGGGAACACCAGAAAGAGACGGAAGAGAGAAAAGAACACAAGAAATACTTGAAACAGTAATGACTAAGAATTTTCCTCAAATTAATGTCAGACACCAAACCACAGGTCCAGGAAGTTCAGAGAACACCAAACAGGATAAATACCGCCCCACCCCTGCAAAATGATGTCAGGCATATCATTTTCAAATTACAGAAAAGCAAAGATAAAGAAAAAAATCCTGAAAGAAGCCAGAGAGACGGGACTTCCCTGGCGGTCCAGTGGTAAGACTCTGTGCTCCCACTGCAGGGGGCGCAAATTTGATTAGGGAACTAGAATCCTATACGCCGTGTGGCGCATATAGGGAACTAGAATCTTACATGCCGTGTGACACAGCCAAAAAAAAAGAAAAAAACAAAAGCCAGAGGGAATCAACCTTATCTACAGAAGAACAAAGATAAGAATTACATCCAACTTCTCCTCAGAAACCATGCAAGCAAGAGGAGAGTGGAGTGAAATATTTAAAGTGTTGAGAGAAAAAAAAACTACCAACCTAGAATTCCGTACCCTGTGACATTATCCTTCCAGAGTGAAGAAGAAATAAAGACTTTCTCAGACAAACAAAAATTTGAGGCAGTTTGTTGCCAGTAGACCTGTCTTGTAAGAAATGTTAAAAGAATTTCTTTAGAGAGGAAGAAAAATAATACAGGTCAGAAGCTCAGGTCTACCTAAAGAAAGGAAGACGGATTAAGTGAAGGTAAAATAAAAACTTTATTTTTCTTATTCTTAATTGATCTAAATAACAATAAAATAACAGCAACAAAGTATTCAGTTATTTATGCTTATGTATATACTTTATGTATTTATATGCTCATATATGCTTATACGTGAGTGCAATGAGTTACAGCAGTGACGCATAGGACAAGAAGAAGGAGTGGGGTTATTATGTTATTTTACAGTACTCACGCTGTCTGTAAAGTGGTATAGTTATTATTTGAAAGCGGACTTGGATTAGTTGTAAATGTATATTGCAAGCCCTAGAGCAACCAATAAAAAAGGAAGTACAACCAATATGCTAAGACAAAAGAGAAAATGGAATCATATGACACGCTCAGTTTAAATCACAAAAGGCAGAAAAAGAGTGGAAGAGAAAAATAGGACCAAAGAACAAAGGCAATGAATAGAAAACAGTAACAAATATTAATCCACCTACATCAGTAATCACTTTGAATGTTAACGGTCTAAATGCATCAGTTAAAAGATAAAGATTGTCAGGGTGGATTAAAAAACAAGACTCAACTATATGTTGTCTACAAGAAGTCCACTTTAGATACAAAGACACATATAGATTAAAAGTAAATGGATGGGACTTCCCTGGTGGCGCAGTGGTTAAGAATCTGCCTGCCAATGCAAGGGACACGGGTTCGAGCCCTGGTCCAGGAAGATCCCACATGCTGTGGAGCAACTAAGCCCATGTGCCACAACTACTGAGCCTGCGCTCTAGAGCCCACAAGCCACAACTACTGAGCCCGTGTGCCACAACTACTGAAGCCTGCGCCCCTAGAGCCCGTGCTCCACAATAAGAGAAGCCACTGCAATGAGAAGCCTGCGCACCGCCACAAAGAGTAGCCCCTGCTCGCCGCAACTAGAGGAAGCCCACACGCAGTAATGAAGACCCAACACAGCCAAAAAATAAAGAAAGAAATTAAAAAAAAAAAAAAAAAAGTAAACGGATGGAGACAAATATACCATGCTAACACTATAAGCAAAAGAAAGCAGGAATAGCTATGTTAACTGCAAGAAGGTCATTACATAATAATAATGGGGTCCAAGAAGACATACTAATCCTTAACACTTGCGCACTTAACGACAGGGCACCAAACGACATGAGGCAAAATCTGATAGAACTGCGAGGAAAAACAGATGAATCCAAAATCATAGTTGGACACTCCAACACCCCTCTATCAGAAATGGACAGATTGAACAGGCAGAAAAACCAGGAAGGACATAGTTGAACTCAACACCATCAGTCAATTGGACATAACTGACATCCATAGTCTACTTTACACCGAAGCAGCAGAAAACGCATCCTTCTTAAGCACACATGGAACATTCACCAAGACAGACCACATTCTGGGCCATAAAATACACCTCAACAAGTTTAAAAGAACAGAAGTCATACAATGTCTGCTCTGAGACCACAGTGGAATTAAACTAGAAATTAGAACAATAACTGGAAAATCCCCAACTGTAGGAGATTAAACAAGTCAAAGAGATGGCTAAACTGCTCTGCAATTTAGTAGCTAAAACTTTGGCGGCGAGAACCAGCAGAAAGCAGAGGAAAGGGGAAGAAAGATGAGCAGGAAGGGGAACGTGCACACAGATTATGAGAAGGCTGAAGTATGGCAAGAAAGAAAGCAGTAAGACATGCCCAGCAGACAGGTGGGCAACGGATTTCTAGAAGCCAGGATGTCTAAAATTCCATTTCAGTTGTCTGCTGTGCTCTGCTGTCTTGAACCCTTGATCAAATGCACTATATATCCAGTCCTGTACACGTGGTATTTTAAGGAACAAAGGAACAGCAGCAGTTTCAAGACAGCAGAAAAGGGACAGACATAAGGAACAGCAAAGTGACTCAAAAACTAACTGGGGACCAAATTATAGTCACAGAGTGAGCTTGCTCTCCCTGTCTTGGACTCAAGAGAAGCTGAGTGTCTGGAGCTCAAGATCTGACGATGGAATTTAGAGAAAGTTCGGATTAAGAACACATGCAAGGCCAACTCGGAAAAAAATTATTCTGAGGTAAGAGTAGAAGAAAATGTAAAATCACTATAGAACTTCAAGGTGGGAGGTTTGAGGGCAGGTGCTGGGTTTCCACTCCAGGAAGGGGTATGAAGATTTCAAATAGTCAGGAAGGACAACCTAATGTTTTTCACTTGTTTACAAGAATCAGTAAGTTTGATAACACACTGGCTGGCCTGGGAAGACAGGCATATTCGTACGTTGCCAGAGGGAGAGAAAAACAGGCAACCTTTGTGGAGAGCAACTTGGAAATGTTTATCACACAAATATTCTTTGCTCAGAGAAATCCACTTCTAAAGCATATATGCAAGTAAAATGACTCAGGTTTATTGCAGCCTTGCTTGTAACAGCAAAAGACTGAAAATAATGTATATGTTGTTAATAGCAGACTGGTTATATAATTATGGTATGCTACACAGCTATAAAAAAGAACAAGGAAGTTCTTTTTGTATCGGAAGGGACTGATCTCCAAGATATATTGTTGGCTGAGAAAAGCAAAATACAGACCGGTGTAAGATGTGTGCTCTAGTTTGTGTAAAAAAAAAAACAAGGGGGGGGAGGCAGCTGAAGGGAAAAAATATTTGTATATGTTTAGAATCTCTCTGAAAGGATAGCCAAGAAACCAGTAGCACTGGTTGCCTGGGAGCATAACAGAGTAGCTGGGAAAGAAGAGGTCTTCTCAGAGTAAATCTTTTTTCTTTCTAAATTCTTTAAAATTTTGAATCATGTGAACGCATGTTATCCAAAATACAAACACTTAAAATAGATATAAAAATCCGAGGGATACTTTGAGCAGATCAGAGCGCTACAGTTTGTAAAGCCTTGGGCTTACTCGCTGCTCCTGTCCTAGGCTCCAGCTACAGAGTTGGGCGTGCTCTGCTGCCTGGTCTTCAGTACGCTCTGGCCCTGCCTGGGGCCTGTCCGCTGCCCCCAAATCAGCCAGCTCCTCATACCCCCAGGCTGCATCTGCTCTCTCGACTCACCCTTCCAGCCCAACTGTAAGCTGGTTTTCACTACCGCACCTCTCTGCCTTATCACAGGGCATCTCAGATCTTCTCACTGCCGAATTCAAGGGCTTTCCCTCAGCGGAATTCTCCCAGACCTCAACTCGTATTTGACACTTAAGGGGACCTTCTTTAAATTCACTCCTTCCCTGTCTTCCCTCGTCTCACTGCGAGGTTTCCTTCTCGCACTTCATCCTGCGCCCTAGTGTTGCACATTCCCCAGTGCTCAATCCTGGCCCTCTGTTCTCCTCTTTTCCCCATATTCCCAGAGTGGGGGAGGGGTGTCTCTCACTCTTAAGGTTTCCAGGACCACCGTTATGCGGAAGTCTCCCACATCATGCACTGTGAACCATCCTCTTCTCCAAGCTCCAGTCCCAGGAAGAAATGCAAACTGGGCATTTCCACCTGGCCGTCCCACCCTGACCTAGATCATCACGTTCTGCGCTAGACTCCAACCACCCACCCCACCTGACTGGCTGTGCTCTGAACTTCCGGGCAAAGGCCAGTGGCTCTGCCAATTCTGTCAGGCACCCAGCCTGACATGCTGGGAAATCCTGGGAGTCATTCCTGCACTGGACAAATCCTCTGAGACCCAAGGGCTGATTACGGCTGAGATCCTGCTCCTCTCTCCCTCTCCAGCCAGCCTCAAGTCTCTGCAAGTTTTCCTTCCTCTACATTTTTACTGATCCACCCAAGCTCTGGAATGCATCATGAGATGACTAAACGGTCTCTGAATCATCCCATCATTTAGTCAACTGCCATTCAGCGAGGACACACGGTGTCTGAGGCATCACACCAGGTGCTATGGGTATGCTAAGATGAACAAGGCACACAGACGGTTCTACTCCCAGTCAAAGAACGGAAGGTAACAAAAGAAGTGATACATAAAGGGTGATGGAAATTCACACGAGGGAGGTACCACTTCCAGAGAGCCAGCTCTGAGAAGTTTTACTGGAGCAGCGAGGACCACGTCAGGCTGCCCTGGGATGAGGCAGGAGAGGGAAGTGAGAAGGGTGACCACCACCACTAGAAGGTGGCCACAGGGTGTTGAAGGCAGAAGAGAAGGCAGAATAGGTAGAGGGGGACCCAAGGTCTGGGAATATTTTTAAAAGGTTGAGAGAGAAAAGGCACCAAAGAAGGAGAGGTCGAAATTATACAACAGAAGGGGTGGCTGATGATTGATAGAATTCTTACCGGGCCAGGCTGTATGAGCTTAATATTAATGCTAAGTTTTTACTCTTTTTTTTTCCCACAACTTCCAAGAACATGAGAATTAGAGTGAGTTACGGGGCCTTCGGATAAGGCGGCAGAGGCCCCAGAAAATGGTTAACAGAGGTCAGCCCTGGGGTGGAGGAGGCTGGGGGGATGGGGTAGTTGGGAGACTTGCTTTTGACTATTTAATGTTTTGTATATAGCTTTTGAGTTTTGTACTAGGTCTGTGTATTGACGTTATTACAAAACTAAATTTTTTAAAAGCTATTTTTTTTTTGTTTTACACATATCTATATTCTTTTTTTATAGTCTTTTCCATTATGGTTTACCACAGGATATTGACTAGAGTTCCCTGTGCTCTACAGTAGGACCTTGTTGTTTATCCATCCTGTATATAACAGTTGCATCTGCTCATCCCAAACTCCCAGTCCTTCCCTCCCTCACCACCCCCTCCCCCTCGGCAACCACAAGTCTGTTCTCTGTGTCTGTGAGTCTGTTTTTGTTTCATAGATAGGTTCATTTGTGCCATATTTTAGATTCCACATATAAGTGATGCCATATGCTATTGGTCTTTCTCTTTCTGACTTACTTCACTTAGTATGATAATCTCTAGTTGTATCCATGTTGCTGCAAATGGCATTATTTCATTCTTTTTCATGGCCAAGTAGTATTCCATTGTATATATACCACATCTTCTTTATCCATTCCTCTGTCCATGGACATTTAGGTTGTTTACTGTGAATAGTGCTATGAACATAGGGGTGCACGTATCTTATTTGAATTATATTAAAAAACTACTATTAAAGATGAGTTTCTGAAGGGCATGAGAAAAATAGGATGACGGTAGCTTGACAAGACCGCATGTGTTGCTTTGTTCTGAAGAAAGTAAAAACTAAAGTAGTTGGAAATGTTGACGGGAAAGATCGAGGAGAAACGAGCCCAGCAGTGCAGCTGGTCAAGGAGGTAATCAGGGAGGCGGTACAAGGTCTGAACAGGCAGCAGAGTCTGCAATTCAGAGTGCAGACAAAGAGTGTCGCCTGCCGTTTCAGTGAAGAAAGGCTATCGAGGCCATCAAGCCCTCAGCCACTGCAGCCGCCCCCGAGGTGCATCCAGAGGGGACTCAGGATGGGAAACAGCAGGATACTGCTCTTAGGCACCCTGGATAGCTAAGGTGCACATCAAGGGAATGATTTCAATAAGCCTAGACTCTTGCATCTTCCCATACACAGAAAAGTGATAGTCATTAACTTGAGATGTCCTTTTTCCTTTAACAGTAATCTTTTGATGTTCCAATTGCCTGGGGGTTTTTTTGGGGGCAAAAAACCCTATATATCCTGGCTTGTCCCTTACCTCTTTGGAGCAGTACCTCAGAGTTTCCTGAGAGGCTGTATCCTGGGCTTAAGTCCTCTGTAAGTCAGCAGAATAAAACATGATTCTCAACTTTTAGGTGTGCATGTTTTTCAGTCAATACGCTTTCACCAGAAATGTCTGGGACGGGATGTGATAGGTCCTTTCCCAGTGTCCACTCCCCTTCCTTCTTCCCAGATCCAGCCCTGGAGTAGAGGGGGAAGCTGCACCGGGTGGGACTGATTAGTCTAAGCCAGTTGGCAAAATCCTGGCTCCTCTGACACAGTAATTAGTCCAGGAACGGGCATGTGACCTGGTTCTGGCCAGTAAGACCTAAGCAGGAGTTTGGTGGAGGCTTCAAGAAAGGACTTTCCCCCTTTTCTGGGGGAGCTGCAGGAAGCCACCTCTTTCTCCCGCTCAGAGTGAACGAGGAAGCGTGTAGTCCCCACCCCTGCTGGCAGCCATCCTAGAGCCCTGAGGGGCGCTACCTCGAGGATGGAGCCAACACTTGGATGAGAGGAGAGAGATGACAAGACCCTGGACATCCTTGATAAGATGGCTGAGCCACTGGATCAACCCGCCCTGATGCCTGCCCTCCCTCTGGACTTCCAGGATAAAAACCACGTTAAACTGCGTTTTCCTGTACTCGCAGCCTGGAGCTCTGTCACTGATAAGCATTCCTTCCACTATGAAAAAAGGAACAAGACAAACAGGGAGTCAGGAATTGAGAGAGATGATGGCTGATGGTTCCAGTTTTTTGTCCGTCAAGTAAAAGGTGACCCAGGTGCTAAGAGTGAGGAGGGAGCTAGGAGGAGTGAGGAAGACCAGACCTGGTTGTTCAGGGCAAAGGGAAAGAGAGCCGCCTGGGGCTACGGAGCGGGGCTGGTGGGGTGCCGAGCACCGAGATGAGGTCGAGACCGCTGCCAGCCGCAAACAGCATGAAGCTGCGCCACTCACCCAACACCACCGTCCTGTGGGGACAGCCTCTGGGTTGGCCATGGGGGATCAAGAGGACAAGGGGAAAAGGAGTTGGAGACGCGAGCACAAGAGCAGTCGAAGAGGTGGACCCCACCATCTACGCTGGACCTGGAAGGGAGAGAGGGCAGAAGGGGCTGATGGGTCAGGAGAAAACAAAGGGACAGAGAGACTAGGCATCTCGTTGGATGGAAGACCAGGTTGAGTGGAAGTGAGACGACAGGGGGCTGATGCAGAGAAAGGTCCTTGTAAGCAGAGTTAAGTGTCCCCAGAATAACACAAGGGCCCAGCAGCCCCCATGGCCCAGCCCACTCCACCCCTAACCCGGGAGTGTTGTTTCAGGATTAACTCAAGTAGATAAATCCTCATCTCACTGAAGCTGGACTGACACAGATAAGAACTCAGAGGGGCCTAATTCCTCCCATATCACCTGGAGCCATGTGTGGTGGCAGGAAGGAGGGGGACATGTTTTCAAGTTTGTGCTGATGTTTCCGAAAACTCTGGAGGAAAGAAGACACTCTGTGAAGGAGAAATGAGGGACACTGCAAAAAAAGCATCCTTAAACAGGTCCTTTTAGACGACTCACCTCTGCGTTCATCTTGGTCTCTTTCTGCAGGAGCTGTGAAGACAAAAGCAGAGGTTCAGGACCTTGGTGGCACCGCCCCAAACTCCCCGCCGACACTCTCCCTGGCCACCCCCCTTCTCCCCCCATTTCCTGTCCCATTGGCCCCCTCTTCCCCAAATGCCTTCACCACCTTGTGCCCTCCAGTGAGGGCACCCAGGCCGGTGTCTGATCTGAGACAGGTGGTCGCTGGCCCCCCTGGGGACATCACACCAGTAATGTTTCTCTAAAGAACACTGCCAACCCCCAAGGTCCCCCTCTTATACTAGAAGGGATGCTTCTGTATACTTCAAAGAATGATGCAGGGCTTCCCTGGTGGCACAGTGGTTAAGAATCCACCTGCCGATGCAGGAGACACGGGTTCGAGCCCTGGTCCGGGAGGATCCCACATGCCGCGGAGCAACTAAGCACATGCAGCACAACTACTGAGCCCATGCTCTAGAGCCCATGAGCCACAACTACTAAGCCCGTGTGCCACAGCTACTGAGGCCCACATGCCTAGAGCCTGTGCTCTGCAACAAGAGAAGCCACTGCAATGAGAAGCCCGTGCACCCCAATGAAGAGTAGCCCCCGCTCGCCACAACTAGAAAAAGCCCGTGTGCACCAACGAAGACCCAATGCAGCCAAAAATAAAAATCAATAAAATAAAATAAATTTATAAAAAAAAAAGAATGATGCATTCCCCAAAGTCGGTGCTTGGAGAGGATAGCTTTGTGTCTGTCCTTTTTTCATGGGGACAAGCAAGGCAGTAAGAAATACATACTTCTTCTCTCCTCGCTGAGTTTCCAAGGGACTTAAATATGTTAAAAGATTGGGACTGACATACACACACTACTATATATAAAATAGATAATTAACAAGGACCTACTGTATAGCACAGGGAACTCTACTCAGTACTCTGTAATGGCCTATCTGGGAAAAGAATCTAAAAAAGAGGGGATAGATACATGTGTGTAACTGAGTCACTTTGCTGTACAGCAGAAACTAACAACATTGTAAGTCATCTATACTCCAATAAAAATTAAAAAAAAAAACAACCCCACCAGTTCAGTGGGCTACTCTGAAGCCTTAGCACTGAGGAGGAGGAAGAGTAAACAAGCAAGCATGAGTCACAGGGAAAGAAAACGGGAAGATGATGGGAAACAGGAGAGAGAAGGAAAAGAAATAAGGAACTAGCGCGGAATAACAGGGGTCCCAAACATTAATGGACTCCTGGGGCTGCCTGTTGGAGACGTGCTTTTCTGGGTTCCACCCCCAGAGTTTCTACAGGGGAGGGAGGCTAAGAATGTGCATTTTCAACAGGCATCCAGGAGGTCGTGCTCAGATGGTCCGAAAGCCACTCTCAGAGCACCGCTAGAATTGAGAGTAGAACAGATGGGCCCCTAAGAATGAACGTTCTCATTCACTTTCAGAGCTGTTAGAACTGCCACTTTATTTTGACTAGGATGGTAGGTGGGTGGCCAGAGGGGACGGAGAAGGGTCTAAGGAAGCCGCTCTGGCCCTTCCACCTGGGGGGCTGTCCAAGAAGCCAACATAAAGGATGCACCCGAGAAGCCGAGGAGGGGAAGGAGGGCCCTCCAGGGCCTCCGCAAAGGGAGGCTGAGGCAGCCTCCGTCCTTGGACCCGGCCCTGCATTTGATCCTATTCTCTTTCAAAACATAGGAAGGACTAGGCATAGTGAAGTTAACCGTGACTAGCAATAGCGAAAATAGCACCCATTTTTAAAAACCTCGACTCCTGGCAATCCTAAGATAACCTGGGCTGATCACCTGGGCTGTGTGTTGAAAATAACTCGTTTTCAGCAATTCCCCTCCCTCCTCCCTTCCTGTTCCTCCTTCCTGCTTCGACAGTGGGTCTCGTGACCCAACCTGGCCAGCACACATGCTGTCTTTCCTTTTGCCATCTGGAGGCTTTTCAAGTTTCCTGGAAAATCTGAGAAAAAGGAACTTGCTAGAAGCCAGACACTAAATAAAGCAGAGAGTGAGGACAAAGAGGGTGAGCTTTCTTCTCAGGTCCTGGGGAGTCAGTATGGGTGTGATGTCTTCTCGTGCATAAAATACCTCCGAAGGACAACCAGGACGCTGCCGACAAAGCCAGAACTAAGTCAAGGATGCATCTTGGGCAACAGTCTGGACTGCAGGGGCTCCTCGGAGGGCCTGGCCGGGCTGCCCGCCCGGCACAGATGCCCGCTCCAACACTCTACGGTGCTTTACTCATATTGTTAAGAATGTTAGTGGTGGGCTTCCCTGGTGGCGCAGTGGTTAAGAATCCACCTGCCAACGTGGGACACACGGGTTCGAGCCCTGGTCCGGGAAGATCCCACACGGCGCGGAGCAACTAAGCCCGTGCGCCACAACTACTGAGCCTGCGCTCTAGAGCCCGTGAGCCACAGCTACTGAGCCCGTGTGCCACAACTACTGAAGCCCGAGCGCCTAGAGCTCGTGCTCCGCAACAAGAGAAGCCACTGCAATGAGAAGCCCGCGCACCGCAACGAAGAGTAGCCCCCACTCGCTGCAACTAGAGAAAGCCCGCACGCAGCAACAAAGACCCAACGCAGCCAAAAAATAAATAAATAAATAAATAAATAAATAAATTTATTTAAAAAAAAAAAAAAGAGGCACGGGAAGAGCCATAGACAATGTGTAACAAATGGGTCTGGCTGTGTCCTAATAAAACTTAAAAAAAAAAAAATGTTAGTGTTAAGTGTCCCTTACACATGGGTGGGGAAGTCAGACAACGAAATATGAGGAGGATGGTAACAGCTGTGAGACAGCTTGTGTCGGCTGCTTTATCTACATGATCCCTAATCCTTGAAACCCTGGCAAAAAGGCTAATATTAACTCCATTTTACAGATGAGGGATCTGAAGCTCAGGGTGGGTTAAAGCACTTGGCCTTACAGTCACGGTGTTGTGGCCCTGTGCTGTAACTTCCAGCTTCCTGGCTATGGAGCCAAACCCAGACTGCCCCAGAGACCTTTCCAGGGCTGTCTTACACACACCCAGAGAGCTTTTATGATAAATAAAAGACCTGGGGTTTTGGTCTGGCTTCAGTCACGGACTAGCCAAGTGACCACAGCCAAACAGGTTCTCCATGTGTAGGCTGAATGGCTGGACTTCATCTCTAAGGTTTGTTCCAGCTCTAAAATGCTCTCTGATTCCCGGAAAAGGAAAATCTGGTGACTCTTAAAATAGTGCTCAACCTCAGTTGTGAAATGACTTTACCTAGATGCTCTGTCAGACTGACAGAGATCAAAACATTTGCCACATGTTGGTCAAATATCTCTGATTTTTTTTTTTTTTTTTTGGCCTTGCCACACAGCTTAGTCCCCCAACCAGAGATTGAACCCAGGCCCCGGCAGTGAAAGCTCAGAGTCCTAACCACTGGACCACCAGGGAACTCCTCCTACCTATTACTGGGGAACGATAGGTAGGTATCATCTCTACAGACGGCAGTTTAGCAACATCTATTAAAATCCCAAATGTGAGCAAGCGAACTCTGACCTAGCAATTCCGCTGCTTCCCATTTTTCTTTTTCAATTAAACATTTATTTTTCAAGATTTAACCTTTTATTAAAATTTTAAATTAATTAATTAATTTATTTATTTATGGCTGTGTTGGGTCTTTGTTTCTGTGCGAGGGCTTTCTCTAGTTGCGGCAAGCGGGGGCCACTCTTCATCGCGATGCGCGGGCCTCTCATTATCGCGGCCTCTCTTGTTGCGGAGCACAGGTTCCAGATGTGCAGGCTCAGTAATTGTGGCTCACGGGCCCAGTTGCTCCGCGGCATGTGGGATCTTCCCAGACCAGGGCTCGAACCCGTGTCCCCTGCATTGGCAGGCAGACTCTCAACCACTGCGCCACCAGGGAAGCCCCAAGATTTAACCTTTTTATTGCAGTACAGTTAATTTACAATATTGTGTTAGTTTCAGGTGTAAAGCAAAGTGATTTAGTTATATATACACATATACATACATATTATATATATATTATACATATATGTGATATATATATAACAGCCAAGACATGGAAGCAACCTAAACATTCATCAACAGATGAATGCATAAAGAAGATGTGGTACATATATACACAATGGAATATTACTCAGCCATAAAAAAGAAAGAAATAATGCCATTTGCAGCAACATGGATGGACCTAGAGATGATCATACTAAGTGAAGTAAGTCAGACAGAGAAACACAAATATCATAAGATATCACACTTACATGTGGAATCTAAACTATGATATAAATGAACTAACTTACAAAACAGAAATAGACTCACGGACACAGAAAACAAACTTATGGTTACCAAAGGGGAAATGGGTGGGGAGGGATAAATGAGGAGTTTGGGATCAACAGATACACACTCCTATACGTAAAATAGATAACCAAGGACCTCCTGTAGAGCACAGGGAACTCTTGATATATTCAGTATCTTGTAATAACCACTGCTTTCCAATTCTGTCTCCAGTCTCCACAAGAGAAATCACTAAATTGCCCTGAGTCCTTTTTTCTTGTAGAAACATTACTGCTGCTTGTCTTCCCTTTCTAATAAGAACTTCCAGAAAAGCTTTCCTATAAAAAGTCAATAAAACATTACTTATGAACTTTACTACCTTTCCCACAGAATCTGGGGAAAGCAAAACCAAACCAAACCAATTTGCAGAGATGCACATGGATGAGAAAGGACCCCATCTAGAAACCTTACCGCCTTTGGCACCAGCGGTCGATTACCAAGGGTGAATTGCATTATTACTTATAAAGCACGTTCAACAGGGGTATCCTGGCCAGGATTCTTTCTATACTCCTCCTTCTCCAGCTTTCAACTTCCCTTGTAATAAGATGGCACTGTCGTGGTAGGCAGCAACCCCAGGCCACCTTTCAGCACCCTCCCTGCCCATCACACATCTCTCCCTTCCTCCCCACTGTCCTGCCAAGACCCGTTAAAGTCTGAACAGAACCCAGGGAGAACTTTATTCTACATTTAATACATTCTAAAAGATCTAAGACCTAACCCTATAACAAGAAGATTTACTTTTTTTCCCCTGTGCTCTAGTGTATTTTATTTTTATTTATTTATTTTTATTGGCGTAGAGTTGATTTACAATGTTGTGTTTGTTTCAGGTGTACAGCAAAGTGGTTCAGTTATACACATACAAATATTCATTCTCTTTTCGATTCTTTACCCATATAGGTTATTACAGAATACTGAGTGGAGTTCCCTGTGCTGTACAGTAGGCCCTTGTTGGTTACCTGTTTTATATATAGTAGTGTGTGTATGTTAATCCCAAACTCCTAACTTATCCCTCCCCCCACATTTCCCCTTTGGTAACCGTTAAGTTTGTTTTAGCAATTTGTGAGTCTGTTTCTGTTTTATAAATAAGTTCATTTGTATCATTTTTAAATTAGATTCCACACATGAGTGATACCATATAATATTTGTCTTTCTCTGTCTGACTAACTTCACTTCGTATGATAATCTCTAGGTCCATCCATGTTGCTGCAAATGGAATTATTTTGTTCTTTTTAATGGCTGAGTAATATTACATTGTATATATGTACCACATCTTCTTTATCCATTCCTCCGTCAGTAGACATTTAGGCTGCTTCTATGTCTTGGCTATTGTAAATAGTGCTGCAATAAACATTGGGGTGCAAGAAGATTTACTTTTGTTTGTTTTTTATTTCAAGGATTTAATATTTTTAACAATATTGAAAATATTTTAAATAATATTTAAAAGCCTAAAAGGCTTTAAGTTTCTGACTTTTAGTATTATGTTTAGAAAGACTTATATATACAATTTTCACTTAGATTTTTAACTTTTTTCCCCTTTATTTGTTTAGTTTTAATCAATCTAAATTATATTTGGTATATGGCATGAGATAAGACTCTCCTGTAATCTTTCCAAATAGTTGAGTTGTTCTCACATCATTTACTGACTCTTTCATTCTTTCCCCCAATGGCTCATACTTAAATTCTTATGCATATGGTTATTCTTTCTTTCACCTTCTGGGCTGTGCCACTGACCCGGCTTCCCATGCCTATAATATGTTGTTTACCTGACTGTGGCTTTACAGTATGTTTTGCTATCTGGTAGTTCAAGTTCTCTCACTAACTTGTTCAGTATTCTTATCTAGTCTTGCTCGCTCAGACTTCTAGATGAAGTTTAGAACAGCTCTGTCAAGTTAAAAAAAAAAAAAAAAATTCCATAGGAACTGTACCTATGATTGCATCAAATTTGTAAATTAAATAGGATTGCTCATTCAGCCTTCCCACCCAGAAATATATGGTATGCCTCTCTAGGGGAAGCCACTTAAAGAAAAGAGAAGAATCTCAAGTTAGTTCCTGAATTACTGCATAATTACAAACAACAGCTCAGGCTGCGGTGGTTCACTAGAAAGTTAAAGGAAAAAAGTCAGCACTTTTGCATAAATAACCTGCTTAAAGCATTTTCAAATAGGCTTCTCCTTCCCCAGTATCTCCTGCAGCAGACAAGCTACCCTCTGGGAAATGGACCTAGAGATTATCATACTAAGTGAAGTAAGTTCAAAAGAGAAAGACAAATACCATATGATATCACTTATATGTGGAATCTAAAGTGTGACACAAATGAACTTATCCACGAAATAGAAACAGACTCACAGACATAGAGAACAGACTTGTGGTTGCCAAGGGGAAGAGGGTGTAGGGGAGGGGTGGATTGGGAGTTTGGGGTTAGCAGATGCAAACTAGTATATATGGAATGGATAAACAACACAGTGCTACTGTACAGGGAACTATATTCGATATCCAGTGATAAACCATAATGGAAAAGAATATGAAAAAGAATGTGTATACATGTATAACTAAACCACTTTGCTGTACAGTTGAAATTAACACAACATTGTAAATCAACTATATTTCAATAAAATAAATTTTTTAAAAAAGAGACTAGTTCTAGACCTGGCCTGGGTACCCACTAGCTCTGTGATAGAGGCCAGGGCACATGGTCTCTGAGCAATTTGGTTCCTGCACCTTGAAAAAGCTGGGGGTCGGGGGGATGAGCTCAGACAAAGTTAAATGACCCCTACACACTCTTCTGGTGCTTATGTGCCATAAATTCTAACTCACTTCTATTATTTTGTTCTCCTTTGCTTTAGCTTTCTTCCATGTTTGGCTTGGTTAACTGGAGGTTATTAGCTTCTCTTCTGGTTCTCTCAGGGGCAGACAGACACACGTGAACTAGGACAAAGCTCAGGTTATCAGAGCTAGTAAAGCTGCTGCCCTGAGACGCCAGGCACAACAGTGCTGAACAGGTAAAGCTTTCCTTGGCACTCTCTCCAAACAGAAGCCGCTGTCCTTCCCACCCCAACTTTCAGGCCCCTCCCACCTGCTCCATGTTCCTCCTCGTGGCGGCCGTTTCAAAACCTTTTGCTTTTTACTGAGAGTGATCTTGATATAACAGAAGAGAATGTTATACCAGGAGTCAAAGCACTCTTACTAAGGAATGAACATCTGGTATCCTGTATTTAGGCTTATCAGGGTGTGTCCATTCTTTAAAAGAGCAGCTTATTAACTCAAATAATTGCAAACAATGCAACTGGAGTGCAACTAAATTTTAAAAGTGGGGTGAGACCAGGACATTCCAGGGGGGCCCATACATGTCGTTAGGCACTGATCCCCCAGAAAGTCCAGGTCAAAACCTTGGTCTCCTATTGCTGAAAGACGAGTTCTTTCTGGCCAAGTGCTTTTGGAAACAACAAACTGCTGGAACATCCGAGCACAGCACAAATGTGTGACAAGTGTGTGTGGCGGGGGCCAAAGGAATATAAATCTTCCACCCAGAAGGAATCCCTGTAAATGTAACTTTTGTCTTTAACAATTTAAAAACTCGCTAGAAAGAATGTATTTTCTTTCCTTAGCAGCTCAGTCAAGATTTTTTTTTTTTATAAGCAAGATTGCACAGTGTGTTATCTGTGACCTTGATGTTAATTGCATAAATCATGTTATGCTCTACGCTGAGCATATGATGCTTTTCTGCTGTTTTGTGCCTATTTTGTTTTCCTATGCAGCTTTCTTCCAGCTTTATAGAGATGTAATTGACAGATAACACCCTATAAGTTTAAGCTGTACCTATGATAATTTGATACGTGTATATATTTCTCATGCATTTTTTTTTTTAAGACGCTGCAAATTCTCAGATATCAGGTGAGAAACTATAAGGCCTTTACAAACTCTGAGGTATTATGATGTGGTTTCTGTGATGATTAAAAAAAAGTAAACAGTTAAGCTACAAGAAAAATCATTCTGTACAAGATATATAGAAAATATCCAACTATTTATTCAGGCACCAGCAAAGATATGTTTTATAATAGTGCACCAAACAGCACAACTGAGTTGGAATATGCAGGATTAAGAAGTTTAAAGAAATCCTGCAGTAAATTTGACCAAAATGGCAACACAGAAGGCTCCTGAGCTCCCCTTCTGCCACAGACACACTGAATGTACAGCTACACTGGGAGCAATCCCTTCTGAAAGAGATCCAGAAACTAGCTTAGCGACTCCTACACATCTGGTGAATGAGAAAATATCCACATCAAAACAGGTAAGAATGGCTGAGCCAAACAACAAGGTCCTACTGTATAGCACAGGGAACTATATTCAATATCCTGTGATAAACCATAATGGAAAAGAATACATAAAAAAAGAATGTATATGTATGTATAACTGAATCACTTTGCTGTACAGCAGAAATCAACAAAACATTGTAAATCAACTATACTTCAATTAAAAAAAGATCTTTATAATGAAAACTGTAAGACAGGAATGAAAGAAATCGAAAAAGACCCAAATAAATGAAAAGATATTCTGTGCTCATGGATTGGAAGAATAAATATTATTAAAATGTCCATACTACCCTAAGTGATCTACAGATTCAAGGCAATCCTTATCAAAATTCCAATGGTATTCTTCACAGAAATAGAAAAAGCAATCCTAACGTTTGTACGGCGCCACCTAAGATCTGAAACTGTAAATCTAGAAGAATACATAAAGGGTGAGCTCCTTCACATTGGTCTTGGCAATGATTTTTTTGGATTTGACACCAAAAGCAAAGACAACAAAAATAAAAATAAACAAGTCGGACTACATGAAAGTAAAAAGCTCCTGCACAGCAAAGGAAGCCATGGAACAGGAGAAAATATTTGCAAACTACATATCTGATAAGGGGTTAATACCCAAAATATACAAGGTACTCATACAACTCAACGGCAAAAACCACAAATGGTCCAATTTAAAAATGCACAGAGGGACTTCCCTGGCGGTCCAGTGCTTAAGACTCTGCACTTCCACTGCAGGGGGCATGGGTTCGATCCCTGGTTGGGGAACTAGGATCCCACATGCCACGCACTAAGGCCAAAAAATTTTTTTTAAAAATGGGCAGAGAAACTTAATAAGCATTCTTCCAAAGAAGACATACAAAGGGTCAACAGGTACACGAAAAGGTTTTCAGCATTCAACATCATTAATCATGAGGGCAACTGAAATCAAAACCATAAAGAGAAATCAACTCACACGTTAGGATGGCTATTATCAAAAAGAAAAGAGATAACAAATGCTGGTGAGGGTGTAGAAAAAAGGGAACCTTTGTGCACTGTTGATGGGAATGTAAACTGGTATAGCCACTATGGAAAACAGCATGGAGAGTCCTCAAAAAATTAAAAATAGAACTCCTGTATGATCCAGCAATCCCACTTCTGGATATATATCCAAAGGGAACAAAATAATTATCTTGAAGAGATATATATGTACTCCCATGTTCACTGCAGCATTATGACAACAGCCAAGACCCGGAAACAACCTAGGTGTTGACGGATGAAAGGAAAAAGAAAATGTGATCCATATACAGTCAGCCCTCCATACGTGAGGATGTGAAATCCACAGATAGGGAGAACCAACTATACTCATTGTACTATACCATTTTATATAAGGGACTTGAGCATCCAAGGATTTTGGTATCCACCGGGGCTCCTGGAACCAATCCCCTGCAGATACCAAGGGATGACAATATATGGAATATTATTCAGCCTTAAAAAAGAAGGAAATCTTGTCATTTTTGACAACATAGGTGAACCTGGATGGCATTATGCTAAGTGAAATAAGCCAGGCAGAGAACGACAAATACTGCATGGTATCACTTATATGTGGAATCTAAAAGAAAAAAAAAAACACCAAACTCACAGAAACAGAGATTAGAAAAGTGGTTCCCAGGGGCTGGGGTATAGGGGAAATGGGAAGAGGTTGATAAAAGGGCACAAATTTTTAGTTACAAAATGAATAAGGTCTGAGGATCTAATGGTAACTATAGTTGATGACACTGTCTTGAATAACTGAAATCTGCTGAGAGTAGAACCTAAATGTTCTCACCAAAACCAAAACCAGTAAACATGTGTGTTAATTTACTCGGAGAGAATACTTTCATAATGTATCTGTATATCAAATCATCACACTGTATACTTTATCTCAGAATTTTTTGGTCAATTATACCTCAATAAAGCTGGAAAAAAAAAAATCCTGTAGTAGCTAAAACAGCATGACTTGACCTTACTGCTTGAAACAGAGTCAGAGGTCAGAAGCAGCAGTGGCCTGCGTGTGTTATATGTTTTAATTTTCAAAAACATTTTTTGCCTATCTCCTTTTCCTCCCCTGGTAACCCTTAAGAGTTAGAGCCCTCAAACTTTCATTCTACAGAGGCAGAAGACTTTAGATCACATGCTACTCGCGGTTCTGGTGGCTCTCCATCTGCCCTGCTCCCACCCCCTCGGGAGCTGGCTGACCTTCCCAGGCTACATCACCTGGGTTGCTTCGCCCTCCAGCTTCCACTAGGGACTGGCCAGAGGAGGAGATCAGTGGGTACAGGAGGGGAAAGGTGTAACAGAGAAGAACAAACCTGACTCCATACTGGATCTATTCCTTTAGCTCTCACCTTTGCACTCTGCTGCCTGTGCTTCGTTATGCTGGCTCTACTTCTTTGTAAAAGAATGTTGCCTACAGCCTGAAATATACATGATAACACATTCTCAAGGCTCTGCCTCCCAGGCTTGACCTTTAAATGTATAACAATTTTCATTCATACAGAGATAAAAAGTTGCACAACAGAGAATCACATTGGTCTTGTTGGAGGTTTACAGCAGACCTACCCGTACAGCTGCAAGCACATCCCCTTCCGGGTCTGGCCCACCAAGAAGTTCTAAACAACCTGCCACACCCCCTCCCCTCTGAAGCCTGAATTCTAACTTGGGGGTAAGATGGTTCTTTGGGATGCAAGTCCACCATCTTCTCTGTCTGCTGGCTTTCCAAAAAAAGCTGCTATGCCTTGCCCTAACGCTTTATCTCTCAATTTAGTGGCCTGTCACGCGGCTGAGCAGTACGAACTTGGACTCGTAACAAAGGGAGAGGCTGGTGAACTTATCCGCCATCTGCTGGGCTGCCACTCTGACAGTGGCCGCATTCTGCCAGGGCCACAGCAGCCCTGGAGGGCGGCTCCTCCTCCAGTGCTCCAACCCACCCACCCGGCCCCCACTTCCAAGCTCTGGTATCCCAGTCCCTTCCCTGCCCCTTCCGGCCAGGGTGGGGATGGCACCCCGCCAGCCGTCCTCCTGGGGTGTCGCACTGTCATTTGCTGGTTCCCCGAATCCTACCCCCTCTTCTATGGAGTCCCCTCAAAAGTGTCTTGCATTTTTGTGGTTTTTTCCTGTTTCCATCCTAACTGATATACTTGCCCACCAAAATCTCACCGTAAGTGGATTGTACAGCCAGGACTAAACAGCTTCCTTAGCTTAAGCTATGCCTCTCTTTCGATCTCAGTCCTTCTCCTACGTGCAAACTGGAATATGAACCTCTTTAGTGCACGTCATGAATAATTTAGCAATTTCCGTTAACCCAAGTGGTCTCAACCAACACTGCTGATTGTCATGATGAGAAGCGGGGGGGGGGCGGTGAGCCAGCATGCTGCTAAACATCTTCTAATACACGGGACGGCCCTCCCCCAACAAAGAGTTATCCAGCCCCAAATATCAACAGTGCCAAGGATGAGAAACCCTGGATTACTCCTCATGCGGAATGAACCACAGCTGTGACTTTCCTCCTCTCCGAAATGCTCTCAGATGCCTATAACCACTGCCCCAAAGCCAGGTTGAGGAATGAATGAATGAAGTATGTTTCAAACAACAGGAACAATGCAAATGACCAAGTTTACTTTCCTAGAGACAAATTTGAGACTCAACTAGAAAAACAATATAGACCTGCAATGTCCTATGAGGCAGCCACTAGACACACACTTTTTTTAAATTGAAGTAGTATAGTGGATTTACAATGTTGTGCCAGTCTCTGCTATACAGCAAAGTGACTCAGTTATACACCTAAGTACATTCCTTTTCTAAATATTCTTTTCCATTATGGTTTATCCCGGGAGACTGGATATAGTTCCCTGTGCTGTACAGTAGGACCTTGTTGTTTATCCATTCTAACTGTAATAGTTTGCATCTACCAGCACCAAAATCCCAGTCCAACCCTCTCCCTCCCCGTCCCCCTTGGCAACTGTAAGTCTGATCTCTACGTCTGTGAATCTATTTCCGTTTTGTAGGTAGGTTCATTCGTGTCATATTTTAGATTCCACATATAAGTGATATCATATGGTATTTGTCTTTCTCTTTCTGACTTACTTCACTTTGTATAATAGTCTCTAGTTGCACCCATGTTGCTGCAAATGGCATTATTTCACTCTTTTTTTATGGCTGAGTAGTATTCCATTGCATATATGCACCGCATCTTCTTTATCCATTCACCTGTCGATTGACATTTAGGTTGCTCCCATGTTTTGGCTATTGTAAATAATGCTGCTATGAACATGGGGTGCACATATCTTTTTGAATTATAGTTTTGTCCCGGTATGTGCCCAGGAGTGGGACTGCTGGATCATACGATAATTCTATTTTTAGTTCTCTGAGGAACCTCCATATTGTTTTCCATATAGACTCACACTATTTAAATGTAAATTAATTAAATACAGAACATTTCCATTTTCACAGCAAGTTCACACTTTATTTTTTCCCCTGGACTTATTTTCTGTCTTACATTATCTCTGCTCCCAATATCTGGTTACATTCATTCTATGTTGACTTGTTACTATTCTACGTGATTCTGTTGCAAACTACCTTAGTTCCTTTGTGGAACAATTCAGGGTTATCAGTACTTTGAAATAGCTGTGTCTAGATAACCCTGTTGTTGCTGGGAGCTCAGCCTTAGTTTTTTTTTTAAGAGTGCATTTAATTCATGTAACCCTCAGAACAACATCTGACATCATAAGAGTTTCCAGTTTCCAAAGAGGAGAGCGCGGCCAGGAGAGCTTAAGGGACCTACGCAGGGTTCCTACCGAGGAGCTGAACCCCAGCGCGGCGGGTCCCCGGATTCCCTTCCGGCCGAACCCTCGACACCCGCCCGCAGCAGGAGCCGAATACCTCTGCATAAAAACCGAAACCATCACCATTTTACAAATGAAACTAGATGTAATGTTTTTAATAGTTGGTCTTTGTTTACTTGAGACAGGCCCTCCCTGGGGAGCACGTCGGGATCCCGGGCCAGCGGAGCCTCCACAAAGCGAGATCCGCGCCGGGCCCGGGCGGGGCGAGGTGGGCGGCGCCGAGGGCTCGCGGGCCCGGCAGCGGGGCGGGCGCCGGGTCTCCCACTAGCATCAGTTTTCAGGCTCCTGCTTGAGGGTTTTAGAAAAGCCCGACGCGACCCAGATCCCCCCGCGCACCTTACCTGCCGCTGGGCACAAAGCTCGAGCTCTCCAAGCCGCCTCCGGGCTCCGTGCCACCACCCTGAGCAGCCGGGCAGAAGCGCGGCTGGGATTGGCTGCCCGGCTACGGGACTCGGGGGCGCGGGGGGAGGGGAGCCGGGGAAGGAGGAGGAGAAACGGGGCGGGGGAGTGGGGTGAGGGGAGGGGTCCCGCCTTCCGCCTGCTCCCGGGACTGCACGGCCCCAGCACTCTGCTGGCCTACGGAACCCGCAGGACTGGCTGTGAACTTGTCCGGGCAGTGTCTGCAACCCAGCTCCTGCCCTGTCCCTGCGCGAGTGGGCCGAGGGCGTGCGTCCACAGGGGAGGGAGAGCCCTAGGCGCGTGCTCCCGGGCCTGTAGAGGCGTCTGGGGCTGTGCTCGGTGTGCCCTGTCCGCTAGTGGTGCGTATCGCCTCCCAGTCCTCCGGCCCCGCTCACACCACGTGGAACCCGCTAGATCCTTTTTGGGTTAGTAGCCGCGGCCCTGGTGGAACAGGCAGGGAAGCCTCTCTCTCTCTCTCTCTCTCTCTCTCTCTCTCTCTCTCTGTCTCTCTGTCTCTCTCTGTCTCTCTCTCTCTCTGTCTCTGTCTCTGTCTCTGTCTCTCTCTCTCCCCCTCCCCGCCCTCTCGTAAAATACACATAACATAAAATTTCCATCTTAACCATTTTTTAAGTGTACAGTTCAGTGGTATCAAATACGTTCACATCCTTGTGCAAAAATCACCTCTGTCCATCCGCGTAACTGTTTTCATCTTGTGAAATTGAAGCTCTATCCCCGTTAAACAATAACTCCCCGTTATTCCTTGCCCCCAGCCCCTGGTAACCACCAGTCTACTTTCTGTCTTTATGATTTTGACTATTCTAAGTACCTCATATAAGTGGGGTCATGCAGTATGTATCTTTTTCTGACTGGGTTGTTTCATTTAGCCTAATGTCCCCAAGGTTCATCCATGTTGAAATCATACTGTAGAATCTCTTTCCTTTTTAAGACTGAACAATATTCCATTGTATGTATATCCACATTTTGCTTATCCGTTCATCCACTGATGGACACTTGAGTTGCTTCCACGGTTTAGTTATTACAAATAATACTGCTATGAACGTGGGTGTACAAATATCTCTTGGGACCCTACTTTCTGGGTATATGCACAGAAGTGGAATTGCTGGATCATATAGTAATTCTATCTTTAATGACTTGAGGAAACACCATACTGTTTTCCATAGTGACTGTACCAATTTCCACCAGTAGTACACCAGGGTCCCAATTTCTCCATATCCTTGCAAACACTCATATTCTATTTTTTTGATAGTAGCCCTCCTAATAGGTGTAAGGTGGTAGGTATCTCATTGCAGTTTTGATTTGCATTTCCCTAATGATTGGTGATGTTGAGCATCTTTTCATGTGCTTGTTAGCCATTTGTGTCTTTTCTTTGGAGAAATATCTATTCAAGTTTTTTGCTTATTTTGAATCAGGTTGTTAAGTTTTGTTGTTAAGTTTTAAGAGTTCTCTATATATTCTGGATATTAATCTTTTGTCAAATATATGATTTGCAAATATTTTCTCCCATTGTATGGGTTGCCTTTTTACTCTGTTGATGCACAAAATGTTTAAATTTTCATGAAGTCCAGTTTGTCTATTTTTCCTTTTGTTACCTGTGCCTTTGGTGTCATGTCCAAGAAATCATTACTAAATCCAATGTCATGACATGTTTTCTTCTATTGTTTTAGGTCTTACATTTAGGTCCTTGATCCGTTTTGAGCTAATTTTTGTATATGATTCTTTTTTATTTTTGGCCACGCCACAGAGCATGCAGGATTAGTTCCCCGACCAGGGATTGAACCCATGCCCCCTGCAGTGGAAGCATGGAGTCCTAACCACTGGACCACCAGGGAGTTCCCTATGATTCTTTTTCATTGTGGATAACCAGTTTTTCCAGCAACAATTGTTGAATAGGCTGTCCTTTCCCCATTGAATGGCCTTGGCTCCGTTGCCAAAAATCATTTGACCACATTCAGGGAGTTATTTTTTGGTTCCCTATTCTATTCCATTGGTCAATATCTCTGTCTTTATGCCAGTACCACACCGTTTTGATTACTGTAGCTTTGTAATAAGTTTTGAAATCAGGAAATCAGGGGTAAAGTTGTCCACTTTAGCTCCTTTTCAAGATTGTTTTGGCAATTTGGGGTCCCTTGAAATTCCATATGAGTTTTAGGCTGTGTTTTTCTATTTCTGCAAAAAACATTGTTGGAATTTTCACATGGATTGCTTTGAATCTGTAGATTACTTTGGGTATTAATTGACATTTTAACAATATTAAGTCTTTCACTCCATGAACATGGGCTGCTTTTCCATTTATTTGTCTTCTTTAATTTCTTTCAGTCTACTGCCATCCCACCCTGAATGCACCCGATCTCATCTAATTTCTTTCAGCAATGTTTTGTGTTTTGTAGTTTTCATTGTACAAATCTTTCACCTCCTTGGTTAAGTTAATGCCTTAGTAATTTATTCAGTTTGATGGTGTTATATATAGACTTGTTTTTGTTATTTCTTTTCAGATAGCTCATTGTCAGTGTATAAAAATGCAACTGATTTTTGTGTGTTGGCTTTATAACTTGCTACCTTGTTGAAAATTTATTAGTTCTAACAGTATTTTTTTTGTGGATTTGGGTTTTCTATATATTAGATCATATAATCCATGAAGAGAAATAACTTTACTTCTTCCTTTCCAATTTGGATGACTTTTATTTCTTTTTTTTTTTTTTTGCTTAATTGCACGGTCTAGAATTCCAGTATTGTGTTGAATTGAAGTGGTGAAAGTGGGCACTCTCGCCTTTTTCCTGGTCTTAGAGGAAAAGCTTTCAGTCTTTCACCATTGAGTCTGATGTTCACTGTGAGTTCTTCATAAATGCCTTTTATTATGATGAGGTAGTTTTCTTTTATTCTAGTTTGTTGAGTATTTTTATCATGAAAGGATGTTGAATTTTTTCAAATGCTTTTCCTGCATCAATTGGAGTGATCATGTGGTTTTTCCCCTTCATTACATTGATTGATTTTCATATGTTGAACCATCCCACTTGGTTATGGTGTATAATCCTTTCAATATGCTGCTGAATTCTGTTTTCCTAGTATTTTGGTGAGCATTTCTGCAACAATGTTTATAAGGGATATTGATCTGTAGTTTTCTTTTTTTAGGGTGCCTTTGTCTATCTTTGTTATCAGGGTAATAATGGGCTCATAGTTAGGGAGTATTCCCTCCTTTTCTTTCTTTCTTTTCTTTTTTTTGCAAATTTGAGAAGAATTAGTATTCTTCTTTAAATGTTGGTAGGATTCACCAGTGAAGCCATCAGGTCCAGGACATTTCTTTGTGGGGAGAGTTTTTATTACTGATTCAATCTCCTTACTAGTTACAGGTCTTTTCAGACTTTCTACTTCTTCATGATTTAGTCTTGAGAGGTTTTGTGTTTCTAGGAATTTGTCCATTTCATTTAGGTTCTCCAATTTGTTGTTGTACAAGTGTTCATAGTACTCTCTTACAATCCTTTTTATTTCTGTAGAATCAGTAGTAATGTCACTACTTTCATTTCTGATTTTAGTAGTTTGAGTCTTTTCTCTCTTTTTCTTAGTCCATGTAGCTAAAGGTTTGCCAATTTTGCTGATCTTTTCAAAGAACTAACTTTTGGTGTCACTGATTTTCTCTATTTTTTTAAAAAATAAATTTATTTATTTATTTATTTTTGGCTGTGTTGGGTCTTCGTTTCTGTGCGAGGGCTTTCTCCAGTTGTGGTGAGCGGGGGCCACTCTTCATCGCGGTGCGTGGGCCTCTCACTGTCGCGGCCTCTCTTGTTGCGGAGCACAGGCTCCAGATGTGCAGGCTCAGTAGTTGTGGCTCACGGGCTTAGCTGCTCCGCAGCATGCGGGATCTTCCCAGACCAGGGCTCGAACCCGTGTCCCCTGCATTGGCAGGCAGATTCCCAACCACTGCGCCACCAGGGAAGCCCTCTCTATTGTTTTTATATTCTCTATTTCATCTATCTCTGCTCTAATCTTTATTGTTTCCTCTTTTCTGCTAGCTTTGAGTTTGTTCTTCTTTTTCCAGTTCCTTTGGTTGTAAAGTTAGGTTGCTGATTGGAAATCTTTCTTGTTTTTAATGTAAGCATTTATAGCTATAATTTTCCCCCTTAGCACTGCTTTTGCTGAGTCCCATAAGTTATGGTATGTAATGTTTTCATTTTTATTCATCTCTAAGTATTTGCTAATTTCCCTTATATTTTCTTTTTTGTTCCATTGGGTGTTTAAATGCATATTGTTTAATTTCCACAATTTTGTGAATTTTCCAGTTTTCTTTTTTTATTGATTTCTAACTATGTCCATTGTGGTCAGAGAAGATACTTTGTATATCTACCTTTTCAAACCTACTGAGACTTAATTTGCAGCCTAACATATGGTCTATCCTGAAAAATGCCCAATGTGCACTTGAGAAGTCGTAGTCTGTTGCTGAGTAGAGTGTTCTGTGGATAACTATTAGATCAGTTGGTTTATTGTGTTAAGTCCTCTGTTTCCTCAGTTATATTCTGCCTTTTTTTTTTAGCCATTATTGTGAGCGGGGTATTGAAATCTTCAACTATTGATATTGTTATAGAACTATTTCTCCCTTCAATTTTGTCAGTTTTTGCTTCATATATTTTGATGTTCTGTAACAAGGTGTGTATATGTTTATAATCGTTAAATCTTCTTGCTTTACTGAATCTTTTATTAACATATAATGTCCTTTTTGTTATAATCTTTTTTGATTTAAAGTCTATTTTGTCGATATTATTACAGCCATATCTGCTCTCTTTTGGTTACTATTTTCATGGACTATCTTTTCCCATTCTTTCACTTTCAACGTGTTTGTGTTTTTGGATCTCAACTGCATCTCCTGTTAACAGCATATAGTTGCATCATATTTTTTTTATCCATTCTGCCAATCTGGGTCTTTTGATTGGAGAGTTTAATCTGTTTACATTGAAAGTAATTACTGATAATGAGGCTCTTTTGGGTTTGGGGAGGGGGGGGTTGTTTGTTTTTTTAATATTTATTTATTTGGCTGCATTGGGTCTTAGTTGCAGCACGTGGGATCTTCGTTGTGGCATGCGGGATCTTTCGTTGCAGTGTGAGGGCTTCTCTCTAGTTGTGGCACATGGGTTCCAGAGCACACGGGCCCAGTAGTTGCGGCACACGGGCTCTCTAGTTGTGGTGCGCAGGCTCCAGAGTGTGTGGGCTCAGTAGTTGTGGCACATGGGCTTAGTTGCCCTGTGGCATGTGGGATATTAGTTCCCTGACCAGGGTTTGACTGCGTTTCCCCTGCATTGGAAAGTGGATTCTTAACCACTGGACCACCAGGGAAGTCCCGAGGCTCTTTTCTTATTATGCTAGTTGTTTTCTATATGCCTTATAGCTTTTTTGTCTCTCATTTCCTGCATTACTATCTGTTTTTGTGTTTAGTTGATAGTGAAATGTTTAAATCCCTCTATCATTTCCTTTTATGTATAGAATATAGCTATTTTTTTTGTGGCTACCATGGGGATTACATTTAACATCCTAAAGTTATAACATTCTAATTTATACCAGCTTAACTTCAATAACATACAAAAACTCTGCTCCTTTACAGCTCTGTCTCCACCTCTTTCAGTTGTTGATGTCGCAAAATTATATCTTTATACATTATGTGCCCCAAAACATAAACTAATAATTATTTTAAATCATGTAGAAAACAAAAGTGCAGTTACAAACCATTGTTACAGTGATATAGCTTTTATGATTGCCCTTGTATTTCTCTTTACTGAGATCTTTATTTCTCCATACAGCTTTAAGTTACTGTCTGGTATCCTCATTTCACCTTACAGGACTCCCTTGAGCATTTCTTGCAGGGCGGATCTAATGGTTACAAACTCCCTCAGTTTTTGTTTATCTGAGACTGTCTTGATTTCTTCCTCACTTTTGAAGATAGTGTTTGCCAGATTTAGAATTCTTATTGATACCTTTTTTTTCCTTTTAGCACTTTGAATATATCAGCCCACCTCTGGCTTCCAAGTTTTCTGATGAGAAATTTGCTGATAATGTTTTTGACAATCCCTAGTATGTGATGATTTTCTTCTCTCTTGGCTGCTTTTAAGATTATCTCTTTGGCTTTTGTAAGTTTGATTATAAGTATGTTGGTATGGCTCTCTTGAGTTCATTCTACTTGGAGTTTGTTGAATTTCTTGGATGTTTATATTCATGGCTTTCAACAAATTTGTGAAGTTTTCAGCCATTATTTCTTCAAATATTCTCTCTACCCCTTTCCCTCTCTATTATTCTTCTTGGACTCCCACATACATATATTCTTCTGCTTGATATTATCCTGTATGACCCTTAGGCTATGTTCGCTTTTCAATTTTTTCTCTCCGTTCCTCATACTTGATCATTTTAATTGTCCTGTCAAGTTCACTGTTTCTTTCTTCTGCCTGTTAAAATCTGCCTTTGAATCCCTCTCATGAATTTTTTGTTTCAGTCATTGTACTTTTCAGCTCGAGAATTTCTATTTTATTTCATTTTAGGCTTTCTATGAATTGGTATTTCCATTTTGCTCACACATTGTTTTCTTGACTTTTTCCACATCTTCCTTTAGTTCTTTGAGCATCATTAAGACAGTTGTTTTAAAGATTTGTCTAGTATATCTGTCTTTAGGTCTTTTTCAGGGACAATTTCTGTTGATTTCTTTCCTTTGAATGGGCTATACTTTTCTGTTTCTCTGTATGCCTTGTGATTTTTTTGCAGAACTTTGATCATTTGAATCTAATAACGCAGTAATGCTGGAAATCAGATCTTCCCCCTTCCCCAGGGTTTACTGATTTCTCTTATTGTTGTTGTTTTTGTTTATTTATTTTTAAATTGTTGTAGGTTGTCTGTGTTGTGAGGATCAGCCTAAGGTGTAAATTTAAGGTCTTCTCAGATCTTTTGTGAGCCTTTCCCTGGGCATGTGTGCTCACTTTCCAATTTTCCCCCTTATATGCAGTGTTTTTTTATGTCCTAGTCTTTAATGTCTGGCTCCCAAAGGGGAAAAAAGCAAAAACGGCAAGGGGGGGAAGGGCATTGGCCCTTTTCAACCCCTGGACGTCACTTCAGTTGGGGAGGAGGGGCTTGCCACAATGAAGGGAGATGAAACGACAATGGCTGCCCACCTCTTTGACTACATCTCTATGATCATAAGCAGCAGTGATCAGAGCACAGATATTTGGAGGACAGGCTCCTGACTCCTGCAACCTGTGTGTAAGCTGCTCCAGCAACATGTACACAGCTGACTGCCATGCAGCTGGGGATGGGGGATGGGTAGCTGCTACTGTGCTAAGAGCTGAAATTGACTGAAACTAACCACTATTTACCATCCAAATCTTCCCCTGGAAGTTGAAAGCCTTCAGCAGACCTCAGAGTTCCTAAATAGTTACCTCAGACAGATTCTGACAGTATAATTGCTTTCTAGGTGGCCAGACAGATTCTTGGTGCTTCCTACTCCACTATCTTCCCAGAATCAGGACTCTGACCTGTTAGGTTGACTGGTATTTCCCTCAACAAAGAGTTTTCATCCTTTATCCTATGACCTGGCAAATCTGCTTAACTAAGTGAGAAGAGAGAAGGCAAATCTTTTTATCTTGGCTTTAAATTTTTATCCCCAGCCCATACCTGTGTCCTGAACTCCGTTCTCCTCTATCAGTGGTCTACTTAATATCTCCTCTTGGATATCTGAAATACATCTCAATATGTCAAAATCTGTGTCACTGATCTTTTCCCTAATTACTCTTCCCATATTATTACCAACTCCATCCTTCCAGTTGTTCAGCTCCAAAACCTGGTGTTATCTTTGACTCATCTTTCTCTCACATCCCACATCCATGGGCCAAGAAATTCTGTTGGATAGAGTCTCCTAGCATATACAGTCTGACTACTTCTTACCATACATCCTTCATCTCCCACCTGAGTCATTGAAGTCTTCTCCTTCCTGGCCTTCCTGTAGTTTATCCCCACACAGTAGCCAGAGTGACCTTGAAAAAATGAAAGGTCATTTCCCTCTTCTGCTCAAAGCTTCCAGTGGTTTCCCCTTTAATTCAGAGTAAAAGCCAAAACTCTCACAACGCCCCTCAAGGCCCTAGACGACGTGCTCCTCCATTACTCCTGCAACCTGAATACTACTATCCTCTCCTTGGCTGATCCAGTTACTCTGGCCTTCTTGCTATTCCTTGAACAGGCAGGCAGGCTTCTGCTGTAGGGCCTTTGCACTAGCTGGTCCCTCTCTGGAATGCATGGCTAATTCCCATTTCCTGATCTTTGCTCAAGTTCCATCTCAGTGAGAACTATCCTTGCCACCTTTTTCAAAATTATCACCTGCCCTACTCCTGACTTCCTTAATTTGCTTAATTCTTCTCATAGCACTTGTCATCTCCCAATATACTCTATTATTTATTTATTTACTATGATTATTGTTTATTATCTGTCTCTTCCATCCACCTACCCCTGCCTCTTGGGCCATGATATGCCCTTTCTTGAAAATAAAAAAAAAGCTGCCACCAGAGATATGCTACATTTTCACTGGCAAGGCCTAGATCATAAGCCAAACTCTGGGGTCCGAATGTGAGATCATTTTAAATAAACCACATGGAGAAGAGGTGGTTCCCCACAAGGAAATGCTGGGTTCTGTTTCTAGGAGAAGAGATGCTGGCTAGGCAAAACCCACAGGTGTTCACTTGCTGAGACTAGCACACCCAGAAGAAATATGGGAGAGTCTGTGAGAGGGACCACATGTGTCATTGAGTGTAGGGTGTTAAGGACGAGACCGCCAACGCCCTAACTTTCTTGTAATGATGTGTCATGAATCTGTTAGTTTATTTATCTTAATCCCTGTGTAGTCTGATTTTTTTGTTCATTTTCTACTCCTTTCTTGAGTAAGAACTTCCCATGATACAAAGTAGTAACCTTCTCCAACCTGAAGGACTTTGTGATAGGTTGCAGGGGACAGTAGCAGGCTGCCTCAGGCCACAAGTAGTAGGAATCCCCCACTCAAATAACATTAAACAATAAGGAGCTGCGATAGGGCTCCAGCTCCATTCCTGTGTCATTCGCTTTGCTGGGTTTTTTTCCCCCTATGAATGACAGATTTTGTATAGATTTGTATAGATTTTGATTAAGACATCAGGATACAGTAGATGTGAAATTCTAGGACCAGATCTCCGAGGATATAAGAAGGACTCAAAGGGGAGGGATGATTTGGTGAGGAAAACTCTGAAAAGTTCTTGCTGTGCTGTGAATTCCCCTTCTCCCCGTTTGAGGGAAGCTGCAGCCAGCCAGCTTCCAGAAGCTGGCTATTTCCCTCATGTCATGCCTCCAGGCTTCCAGAAGACCACTTGGGGAACTTGATAAGTGTGTCAGTAACTTGAAGAACTCTCTGGACTCTCATCTACTCTCACCTGGGAAAGACAGGCTGCGGACAGCTGGGGTGGCAGGGCTAGCAGTGTGACGCTCTGCTGGGGCTGGTCAGCACACACAGAGGGTTGGTTCATAGGATGCATTCATGTTTCCCATGGTCAGGTGTGGGACATGCAGAAGAGACAGTCCTCCTGCGTCCAGTCCGATAAAGCTGCCTAGAGGGGCAGAGGGATCCTCTCAGGAAGAAGCTGGAGGTAAATGTCAGCTTTGTAGGGACTGAGGAAGGAGTTACATACAATACATCTGCCTACAGCAGGAGAATTTCTGGAGAGAGGTCCTTGGTGAAGGTCACCTCCAAAGAGTTTGTAAAAATCCCAGTCCGAAATTAAGATCATGTATGTAATGCCTCAAAATCTTCTAATAGGAACTGTTCAATTAGGTTCCATTTTTTATTCCTTACCAGTCAGAACCCTTTCAGGATCTCTCTCTTTCACAGAATCAGCAAGTTGCTTATAAATTCATTTTACTCTATTGGAGAAATTTTGCAAGTGAGAGGTATTTTTTTCCCCCTGCATTTTGTTCCATCCAAATGTCAAGACCTATTTGATTTTAAGACTCAAGAGATAATGACTTCTATTTCTGGTCCCTTACCAGAAGTGCAGAATCACTGAGATTACCGGAGTGGTTAAAGTTTTCAGAAGAAACCTCTATTTAAACTACTCAGTTTTATATTTCCCTATGCCTCTCCCAATACAAAGGTCCCTGTAGCCTTAGCCCAACCTGTGATAACTTCATTTTAGGGCAGATCAAAACATGTTGGCTCCAAGCTCCAGTTCCCTCTCCCCAAGGACATCTGAGTGCAATTTTAAGGCCTTATATAACCCATTGGTTAGAATTAGTCTCATGGCTCCATCTAACTCCATGACTGGCTAGGAAATATGGGGGACCAAATGGAATGTTTGGTGGGTCTTACTCTCTCTGCCATCTAAGGGCATAATGGAGTCCATCATTCTACAAATATTTATTGAGCACATGCTGTATAGCATTGATACAAAGTACTGGGAGAACATGTGAAAGAAACGGTTCTAGATGGCATTGCTCTGAGGACGCTGTAGTTTGGGAAGAATCTCAGACAGAGGCAGGAGAGTGCAGTATCCTGCATGCATTGGCCTGTTATGAACCCCTCTGAGATACCACCTGAAGAGGGGGACACTGCATAGGGTCCTGCATGTGTAGGTAGGAATGGTCAGCTAGAAAAAAACAGAGTAAATGCAAATGTGACCGTATTTATACACAGGCAGGAGACGTTTGAGGACGTCAGAAATATATCTACATATCCTAAAATTTTGGATGTAGGGAACACACAGCTGGGAAGGGATTACCATATTTTACACTATATCAGAAAAAGTCCTTGTGTCCATCTGGATCTCCTTTAAGATTTGGAGGGACTCCTCCCTTCCCAGAGGATACTGCTTAGGAAAACCTACCGCCTTTCTGTAAAAGGAAGCAGTGATCTCAAGTGCTGTTTAAATTGCCTACCCAGAAAAATGGTTCAACTACTGCCCCATCAATTTACCTCTCCACCCCCTTCGTCTTTCTTTGTAGCCTACCTTGGGATTTCTTTATTGACTCCTTTTGCTGACCCACATTTTCTTTTCTCCCTGCAAAATGTAATTACCAATGCTAAATACTTGCAGCTCTGGTATGGCATACCCACTTTTGTTCCCACCAGCTGGGCAATAAACTTACCAAGCGTCAGGGTAGTGGGTGGACTGTTATGGGTTGAATTGTGTCCCCTAAAAAAGATCTGTTGATGTCCTAACTCCCAGTACCTCAGGACGTGACCTTATTTGGAGACAGAGTCTCAACAACAGAGGTATTCAAGTGAAAATAAGGTCCTCAGAGTAGGCTCTGAGCAAATATCACCAATGTTCTTATGAAAAGGAGAAATTTGGACAGACATACACAGAAAGAAGATGGCCATGTAAAGACAGAGAATTGTAGCATTATGTCTACAAGCCAAGAACACCAAAGATTTCCAGCAAACAATATGAAGCTAGGAATAAGCAAGGAAAAATACCTCCTCTCAAGTTTCATAGGAAACATGGCCCTGCTGATACCTTGGTTTCAGACTTCTAGCTTCCAGAATTGTGAGACAACAAATCTGTGTTGTTCTCAACCACTCAGTTTGCGATATTTAGTTATGGCAGCCCATACAAAGCTACTACAGTCTGTGTATACCAATGCCAGTTATTGTAATTATGTAATTTAATTAAATATGTCAACCAAAGAATTAATGCAAGAAGGTATAAGCTGAATGCTTTGAAAGACTTGATAGAAGTGAGTCTTTGAAAAACCTGCTATTGAATTAGATGTGGGCAAGCAACTGTAATTTATTGGAAGAAAAAAATGTAGGGTTCTGCCCTCAAATTGCTAAAAACAAATCTTTCATGATGCCTGGTGTGGTTCATGCAAGAAAGATGATATAAAACTCTAGTCATCAGTCATATACTCAAATGAATGCCTTGAATCTATAGAAAAGACTGCCAAACAAATATACATTTATGTGTTTTAAGTTAAAATATGGGAGATATATACATATCACTTAAAAGTAATTCTCTGCCTTGATTCTTTTGGTTAATTGGTCATTTACACACAGACTACATGAGTAAGAGGACCTCAACTGTATTGTTGTAGAGGGTTTGGAACTAGATATGAGTTCGAAAACGTGGTTCAATGAGCTGTGCATCTTGTGCCAGTTTCCAAATTTTTTCTAAGTTTTAGTTACCTTATTTGTATAAAATGGGAATAATAATACCTATGAATCACATTGTGAAATTAAATGATACGATGTATTTAAATTGTCTAGCAGCATTAGATGTTTTTCTGTCGAAAGTGGGAGAAAACTCAATCTACCATGGCTTAAACAAAAAGAACATGTATTGGCTTGTGACAATCACAAATTTCCGAAGATAGCACTGGCTTCAGGCGGTGCCAGACTCAATTCTGTGAGTAATGTTCCAGAACCTGGTTTCTCTGTCTACATCAATCAACTACTACTTGTTGGCTCAATCTTTAGACAGAATCTCCCTGATGGCTACAGAAGGCATTTTTTTTCATATCCTCCCAAGTTTAAGACCCGTGACTAAGAGTCCCTGCTTTACTTTTTGAGCCCCATAAATTCCTTGATTCTGAGTAGACTACATACCCACCTATCACTATTCCAGAGGAATGCAATGATTTGATTTGGGAGGACGAGGTCTTATGCTCCACATAAAGAATGTGGACTGAGTAGGGAGAGGGGGCTTTCTCAAGAAACAGGAACAGTATCAAAAGCAAGGGAAATGAGTTTGGGGCAGGTAGAAACACTAAGTGTTCATACACTAGTTTTGAGGATGATGCCTCCTAAACAATCAGCATTAGCTACCTGTGTTGTGTCTTGCACCCCCATCCCCTAACTCAGACTTCCCTTTTGGCTCTAGTGAGAGTGCTGACTTCATGAGGGCAGATGCTCTGCTCTTCCCTCTGCTTTCAAATTCTTGGCTGTGTATCCAACCAGTCTGCCAGACCAGACTGTGGCAAATCTCCTCTGGCCCTGTTCTTCTAACTGCCTTACCCGTCACCCCCACCCACCGTTCCACTTTAGACCTCCTTTAAGGTTCAAGATTACCCCTCAATTCTAGGATATCAAGATGCGGTAAAGTATTAACTTCTTCACGATTTTCAAGACTTTGTTCATTTAACTCTTAGCTTTATTCTTTGTCTTTCCAAACTCAAATCTTAATTTTGATTTAAGCCACATTTGGAAACACATCTATCTACTATCACTCGCATTGGGAAAATGGATTTTTCTACCACTTTTTCTTTAATTGTTTGGAGTAGATATCCACACAGTAATCATAATTGGCCTTAAATTGAATACTGTGGTAGAAACTACTAATCAACACAATATCTACTCTCCTGCTTTTGGTGCCCCAAATTTTAGCTGGGCACATGTTGCCCAGAACAGACCACATTACCTCATCTCCTTTACAGCAAGATATGGCCATGAGATTAAGTTCTAGTTGGAAGTATGTGATTCATACAATTTCCACATCATTTCCTTAAGAGACAAGGGTGTTCCCTCAACTTCTCATTTTCCCTTCCCCCTTGGCTTTAGTACCACTAATCTATTCTTGCATGTTTCTCTTCATACATCCCTGACCAATTCAGCTCAGTTGTCCTCACTAGTTATCTCTCCTCCACCCATTCCTTCATAGAGGTAATACCACCAGTTATAGTCTTGGTTCTCTTTTAGTCCATCCTGGAGTCCCACAGATTCCCAAGGCTTTTGTCATACACCATATCCTAATGTCTTCCAAATGTGAACCGCTAGGGTTCATTTCTCTCTTGAGCTCCAACCCTCTATGCCCAACTGCCTATCTTATTCCAGGTGATTTTCTAAACGTATCATTCTTCTTGTGTTCATTAGTTGAAATTCTTCTCTTCAGAAGAATTTCCCCTCTTCAGCTGAAATATAATATATAGAGAAAAGGCAGGTGAATGCTTATTTATTTATTACTATTCTGTTTACAGAATACTTTGTTGGTGCCCTAACAACCCCAATAGGGGTCAGTGAATTTGTTTTAAGTATCACTATGCACAGCAAAAGAAACAATCCACCAATGAAAATGCAGCCTTCAGAATGGGAGAAAAATATTTTAAAACCATATATCTGATAAGAAGTTAATATCCAAAATATACAAGGAATTCATAAAACTCAATAGCAAAAAATACATAAATAATCCAATCCAAAAATGAGCAAAGGACTTGAATAGACACTTTTCCAAATAAGACACACAAATGGCCAACAAGTACCTGAAAAGGTGTTCAACATCACTGATCATCAGGAAATAGAAATCAAAACCACAATGAGATATCAGTCACTCCTGCTAAATTGCTGTGATCAAAAAGATAAGAAATAACAAGTGTTGGTGAGGTTGTAGAGAAAAGGGAACCCTTATGCACTGTTGACGGAAATGTAAGTTGATACAGCATTATGGAAAATAGTATGGAAGTTCCTCTAGCAATTAAAAGTAGAACTACCATATAATTCACTGTAGCATTATTCACAGTAGCCAGGACATGGAAGCAACTTGTGTCCACTGATGGATAAAAGGATAAAGAAAAAAAATTTACATATGTATAATCATTATATATATGGATATTGTTCAGCCATAAAAAAGAAAGAAATCTTGCCATTTGTGACTGCGTAGATGGATCCTAAAGCCATCATGATAAGAGAAATGTCAGTCACAGAAAGACAAATACTGCATGGCATCACTTACATGTGGAATCTAAAAAAAAGCCAAACTCATAGAAACAGAGTAAAATGGTGGTTGCCAGTGGCTGAGGAGGTGATGTAGTCAAATGAGGTGATTGGTCAAAGGGTTCAAACTTCCAGTTATAAGATGAGTAAGTTCTGGAGATCTAATGTTCAGCTTGGTGACTACAGTTAACAATACTGTATTGTAAACTTGAAAGTTGCTAGGAGAACAGATCTTAACTCTTCTCACCACACACAAAAGACCTAATTATGGGGGGTGATGGAAGTGTTAACTAACCTTATCATGATAATCATTTTACAAGATTTATGTATATCAAATCATCACGTTGTACATGCTAAATGTATGCAGTTTTATATGTCAATTATAACTTAATAAAGCTGGAAAGAAATTTTTTAAAGTATCACTATGAATTCATGGATTTTAATATACTTAATGTGTTTTGATTCAATATAGTCATTATTTTTCAAATTTGTCTCATCTTTGGCCAGGTCAAATTGATGTCTGTGTCCTTTTAACATGACTCCAGTAGTCTTTGATAGCTCCCTTGCTTTCAAACATCATGAAATATCCCAAGTACATTTATCATATTCCCTGTCCCATATCTGGTTTCTTTTCAGAAGGAATAGTAATATGTGACCACAATCTAAGCACTAGAGGTATTCATTGCTAGTGGATTGTCATTATTTCTAGGCCTTTCTAGTGGACAGGGCTAGGAAATATGTATTTATTTAGGAAAATAAAAATAAATAAATCCTGTACTTATGACAATATTTTTTATTGGAATAAAGATATCAAGTTTTTAATTCTTTGATTTTGTTTTTGCATCTCATTTTCTTACTGTGAAAAAATTGCTTCCCAACAACACTAATGTAATTACTTACTTACTTGATTTTATCCCAATACACATACACATAGACATTAAATATTATATATATATAAACTATTGTAATAGCTTCAAAATAACAATATTAGTACAAATACAAACCAACTGAATTCAATTTACGATATCTTTGCGGGTGTTTTTTCCTTTAGATGTACAGTCAAAATACAGGGCTTTGAAGTCATAATAATTTTTCTGAAAGGGGTTATACCACTAATTTTATGCAGTTAGGTTCATTTGTTCAAATTTTGCTTTAAACAGGTTTTTAAAAAAGATATTTTAAAATTTAATTTTGACTTTTAATTATGTGAAATAATACTTGTTTCCAAAATAAAAACAGTAAAATCTGGTAGAGGTCTGGCTTCCATCCCTGTTTCCTTTCCTTTGTTCCTCCCTCACTTCCTCTAAATGATTAGATTTTATTTACATTTTTCTAAAATATTAGCAAATACATATTCATCTCTCTCCCCTCTCCCATTTCCTATACAAAATATAGCATATTATCCATTCCCTTCTGACTCTTCTTTTTTTAAATTAATTAATTAATTTTATTTTTGACTGCAAAATAAAATTTGGCTGCATTGGGTCTTCGTTGCTGTGCACGGGCTTTCTCTAGTTGCAGCGAGTGGGGGCTACTCTTCATTGTGGTGCACGGGCTTCTCATTGCAGTGGCTTCTCTTGTTGCGGAGCACGGGCTCTAGGTGCATGGGCTTCAGTAGTTGTGGCATGCAGGCTCAGTAGTTGTGGCTCACGAGCTCTAGAGCTCAAGCTCAGTAGTTGTGGCGCACAGGCTTTATTGGTCCGTGGCATGTGGGATCTCCCCGGACCAGGGCTTGAACCGTGTGCCCTGCATTGGCAGGCAGATTCTTAAGCACTGCGCCATCAGGGAAGCCCTCCCTTCTGACTCTTGAATTTTTTTTTTTTTTTTTTTATGACACTATATCATGGAGATCGACTGGCCCTGTGAAGAGATATTCATTATTTCTTTTTACAGCTGCACAGAACTTCATAAAATAGATGCATCATAATTATTTGACTAGTCTCTAGTTAATAAGATATTTCAGTAAAACCCAGTCTTTACTAATACAAATAGTGCCAAAATAAGTGGTTTTGTGCCTATTTCATTTCATATTTGTAACGTTTTTTAATGGCAGTGTAATATTCTGTCTTAAGGGTATGCTAGGTCAACTCAATCATTTTCTTACCGTTGGACATTTTGGCCATTTTCTAATTTTTATTATAAAGAATGCCACAGTTAACATCCGTATGCATAATTTTATTTCAGCCTCTCTGATTATTTCTCTTTTAATCTATAGCATGCATAAACCATTACCTTATAATGATGAACACTGAAAATATTATGCTAAGTGAAAGAATCCAGTCACCAAGACAACATATTGTATGATTTTGTTATGAAATGGCACGAACAGGCACATCTATAGAGACAGAAAGTCGATTACTGGTTGCCAGGGCTGGGAGGGTAGGTGGGGATACTGGGAAGGGACAGTTAAGGGATGGGGGGTTTCTTTTTGAGGTGATGAAATGTCCTAAAATTGATTGTGGTCATGGTTGCACAACTCTGTGAATATATAAAAACCATTGAATAGTACACTTTAAATGAGTGTATTATATGGTTAATTACACTTCAATAAAGCTGTTAAAAATAGGATTTTGATTTATGTCTGCTGCTTTTCTATTCTCTTCCTCATTAATTTCTGCTTTTATCTTCCTTATTTCCTTCTATTGCTTTTTTGTGGTTTTGTTTATTGTGTTTTTTTCCCTTATTTTTGATCTGGGAATTTAATTCATTTATTTTTATTAAAATTTTTTGATTAACAGTGTTTAGTACAATGATTTCCCTCTGATCACTGCTTTAAATGCATCCCATAGATTTCAATATGTGGTGATTTCGTTATCATTCTTTTTAATTTTATAAATTCAGTTTGTATTTCCTTTCACCAAGAGTGCAGGAGGTTTTAAAATATGAATCTCGAATTCTAGGTTGACAGTTTCTTCCCTTTCACCACACTAGGTATGTTTTGTTTCCTTCTGGCCTCCATTGTTTCGGAAGAGAAACCAGCCGTTTTTCTTATGCTTGTGTCCTTTTTTTTCCTCTTCCTATTTTTAAGATTTTCCCTTCTCTTTTGGTTTTCAGTAATTTGATTATGACATGCCTAAGTGTGGTTTCCTGAAAGACCTGGGAGATGGCTGAGCTTCCTGAATCTTTAGGTTATTGCTGTTGCTACTGTTTTAAAGCAGATTCAGAAAGCTTTGGCAAACATTTCATTTTTTGGCTTATTTTAGAATATAAGATTATGTTTTCATCCATTTGTGGGCATTTTTTTAGTGTGCCTTCATTGTCTGTAGGGATGTTATTCTGCTTATTCCTTTTTTTTCTCATAGTGACTTTTATGAGGTTCAACTGTGTGATCTATGTGCTTGCTCATATTTAAGTGAGATGAGTATTTCTATCCTAGCAGAGGAAGTAAGAGCTTTCCTAACCTCTCAGTTCTAGAGCTCCCTCTTCTGTTGTTTTCATAAAGTACTCCTCCTCCCCCTGTGAGTGTACCTTCTGTTTCTTTGCTCTTTCTGTTCCTGACCTGACCAGTGTGCTCTGCTCAATTCTACTTCCAGCAGTTTCTCCTTAAGGTGGGCTTTGCCCTGTAAGAAAACTTGGGTCACTTAAATTTGAGAGTTCATAGGGCTCAGACTGCTCCAGCCATCCTGCTCTCTCTTACTTGGGACTTGGAGTCTGCAAAGCTGTATTGAGTTTTAGCCATTCTCAGATTGGCCTTGTGAGCATTGTGACCTTGTGACATGTGGCCTTCTGGCCAAGAACACCTGTGGTAATTTGGGGGGCTCTCCAGCCCTCAGAAGACCTCCCTGCATTGCTGCTGACACCATGTGAGTTTTGTGGGAGGTTGACTCCTACCTACTCAAATTTGAGAGTTTGTGGGAATACCCAGTCACCTAGCTTGTTGATGTTGTCTGTAGGGTTTTGGCTTTCCTACCCTGTTTGCTCTGTTGTTATGGGGAGCTTTAGGGAGATTAAAAATGTATGGTATCACTGTCATTTTTCCAGAAGATATAAAGAAAGGAAACATATTATGAATTTTTTTTTTTTAAAGTTGTCTTCATACTTGAATTGTAGTTAAGAAAGCATGAACTTAGAGTTCCTCAGTCTTGGATTGAAATCCCAGTTTTGCTGTTTATTATGTGATCTTGTGCAGCTGGTTTATTCTCAGTGTCAGTTTTCTTATTTGTTGGGGTGATGTTCAAAATTCTTAATAACTGGGGGAGTCCAGGTGCTGACTGATCACAACAAACGCTGTGACCCATCAAAACAGGTGGCTTTGAATAACTGGTTGAGCTGTACCAGTGCGAACTGGCTGAAGATCAACACTGCTCATCTGTCAAGTGGAACTGCAATTATATACGTCTTGCGGTTTTATGAGGAATAAATGCAGTAAATCTTTATGAATGGTATTGGGCATAGAGCCTATGACATAGTAAGCATTTAATAAATAGTATTTATTATTACTACTATTAGTCAAAAGTTGGGAAGTCCGCAAACTTTTCCTAGATGCGCTCTTGTCTCTCTTAGTCCCACTTCATTGAATACTCCATTCTCTGAGTTTTTATAACACTTTGTTTAAATCACCAATATAGCATTTTATCATACTTTATTGTATTTAGTGGTAGAGGGTGGAGTGATATTCCAGATATCATTACAGAGCTGTCTGTAATTCCAGGCCTTTGTTTACCGGATCATAGGGATGTCTGGTGTGTCTCAGAGGTAGGACCTGGTTTGTACCAAAGGTTGCTGTGCGGTGGGGAGGGGCACAGGGTCTATGGCATCAGCTATTTATCAACCAGCACAGAAATATTTTGATATCTGGCAACCAGTAGGGTCACACTGGTATGCCCTGGATGAATTTAAGCTCTTAGCACAGGTTGTATCTCCCTTGGTAGGCTGTGACTCCTTTGTGGCTGGGAACTTATTCTGACCTGGATACTCAATACTGATTTGTCATAGGGTTAAAAAACATTCATGCACATAAAAAGAAGCAGTTAAAAGGGGGCAGGGTGTGTGTGGAGAACCATCTTAGAGAAGGAGGGATTATTTTCAGAGGAAGTCTCCACAGTAGAGATGAGTAAAACCCCCTGTGCTTTAGGAGGGGCAGAAAGGCTCAATGAAGATGTACTGAAGTAAGCTTTTAAGACAAAGATGAAAACCATTCGCAGCTAATGAGTAAAACCACTCACACCTGATGGTCACAGGTATTTTGTAAAGTATTTGATAAAATGATCTTTCAGAGCAAGAGGGAAGAAGAACTGGAGGATAGAAATATAAAGACAGTTGGGTTGCAATAACCTTAGTATAAGTTGTCTTGGAAAATCTGACTACTAAATGAAAAGATTCCTGACAAGTTTTAAAAGTCCAAGGTGAAGATACTACTAAGTTTCTTGCAAAATAATGCTGAGTGTGATTGAAGCTATATTTTAATTGAAAAGGCAGCATGCTTGCCACAAAGTTATAGAGATGGAGAACAAGTTACTGGTTGCCAGAGGTTACAGAGAGGGTGTGGGGCAGGAAAGACAGGAATTGACTGTGGCTATGAAAGGGTAGCACCAGGGATCCTTGTGATGCAACTGTACTGTCTTGCCTGGGGTGGTGGTAACATCGATCTAAACATGTGATAAAATTGCTTCGAACTACACACACGCACACACACACACACAAATGAGTGTATATAAAACTGGTGAAATCTGAATAAACTCTGTGGATTATACCAATGCCAGTTTCCTGGTTTTGACATTGCAGCATAGTTACAAAAGACGTTATCACTGGAGAAAATTGGGTGAAGGGTGCCCATGACCTTCCTTTACATTTTTCTTCAACCTTCCTGTGAATCTATAGTTATTTCAAAATCAAAGTTTTAAAAAAGACAGCATGCATTACTTGCCAATCCCCGTAAAGTTTATATAATTTAGAAATTAGGTGCTCCTTTTCTTACCTCTGTCCTTTGTCCCCCAGTATCTCCTCAGGTGGAAATGTTCTTCCCTTCCTTTGTCTAAGTCCTACCTGGTTTTTTTTTAGGACAGCTTCCAGCCAGCTTTGCCTAATTTACTTTTTCCTTGTTCTTTTGTTGAGCACTTGATGTATCTTAAGTATAACCGGACTCACCCCAAATTCGTTTCTCTTTGCCCCATTTGTGGACGGTGGCTGTTGGAGTGCCCAGCCTGGAATGAAGGACTCATGACCTTACCTGCTAAGAGCTCCCTTCAGCAATTGCCATAGTGGAAGAGCATTGTCTCACCCTTGGCCATGCTCCTTTCCTGAAGTGGCCCACATCCCGTAACTAACCTCTTCCCTCATCTCAGAATGTCTTGAAAAGTTCATCCCATCTTCAGAATTTTAAAGGTTTGTAGGATCTGTAGTGAAAACTCTTTCATCCCTGATATTATGAATTTGTGTTTTCTTTATTTCTTAATCAGTCTAGATAGCAATTTATGGATTTTGTTGATATGTCAAAGATCTAATGTTTGGTTTTTATAAATATACTGCTATTTGTTTTCTATTTCGTTGATTTCTGCTTTTATCTTTATTATTAACTTCCTTCTCTTTTCTCTGACTTTACTTGCTCTAATTTACCTAGCTTCTTTTTTGAGGTTTTAATTTTAATTGGTTTATAACATTATATAAGTTTCGTGTGTACAGTATATATTTTGACTTCTGTATATACTATGGTTTGCTCACCACCAAAAATTAAGATTCTATACTGTTGACCTCCTTTACCCATTTCAACCTCCCCCCAATCCCTTTCCCAACTGGTAACTACTCTGTTCTCTGTACTTATGTGTTTGTTTTTGTATTCATTCATTCATTCAGTTATTATTTCTTATATTCCACATGTGAGTGAAATGATATTGTCTTTCTCCATCTGACTTATTTCACTTGGCATAATTCCCTCAAGCTCCATCTACATTGTTGAAAATGGCAAAATTTCATCTTTTTAATGGCTGGGTAGTATTCTATTTTGTGTGTGTGTGTGTGTGTGTGTAGAACATCTTTTTTATCCATTCACTCGTAGATGGGCACTTAGGTTGTTTCCATATCTTGGCTGCTGTAAATAATGCTGTGATGAACATAAGGGTGCATGTATCTTTTCGAATTAGTGTTTTCATATTCTTTGGGTAAATGCTCAGAAATGAGATGGCTAGATCATATGGTAGTTGTACCCTTAATTTTTAAGGAATCTCCATACTGTCTTCCATAGTGGCTGTACCAATCTACATTCCCCACCAACAGTGTATGATGGCTCCTTTTTCTCCACATTCTCTCCAACAATTGTTATTTCTTAGCTTTTTGATAAGAGCTATTCTAATAGGCATGAAGTAATATTTCCTTGTGGTTTTGATTTGAATTTTCCTGATGATTAGTGATGCTGAGTGTCTTTTCATGTTCCTGTTGGCCATCTGTATATCTTCTTTGGAAAAATGTCTGTTTAGCTTTCTGCCCATTTTTTAATCTGGCTGCTTTTTTGATGTTGAGTTGTATGTGTTCTTTATGTATTTTGGATATTAATCCCTTATCAGGTATATGATTTATAAATATCTTCTTCCATTCAGTAGGTTGTCTTTTCATTTTGTTGATGATTTCCTTTGCTGTGCAGAAGGTTTTTAGTTTGATGTAGTCCCCTTTGTTTATTTTTGCTTTTGTTTACCTTGCCTGAGGAGACATATCTAGAAAGATATTTCTTAGACGTATGTCAAAGTGCATACTGCCTGTGTTTTCTTCTAGGAATTTTATGGTTTTAGTTCTTACACTCAAGGCTTTTATCCAATTTTTGATTTTTTAGTATGGTGTGAGATAGTGGTCTAGTTTCATTCTTTTGCATCCAATGTCCTAACACCATTTATTGAAGCGACTATTCTTTCTCCACTGTATGTTCTTTGCTCCTTTCTTGTAAATCAATTGCTCATATATGTGTGAGTTTATTTCCGGGCTCTCAATTCTGTTCCACTGATCTATGTGTCTGTTTTTCTGCCAATACCATGCTGTTTTGATTACTATAGCTTTGTAATATAATTTGAAACCAGGGAGTATGATACCTCCAGCTTTGTTCTTTTTTTATCAGTATTGCTTTGGCTATTCAGGGTCTTTTGTGGTTCCATATAAATTTTAGAATTTTTGTTCTATTTCTGTGAAAAATGTATTTGGGGTTTTGATAGGGATTGCATTGAATCTGTAGATCACTTTAGGTAATATGGACATTTTAACAATGTTAATTCTTACAATCCATGAGCACAAAATATCTTTCCATTTCTCTGTGTCTTCTTCAATTTCTTTCAAAAATGTCTGATAATTTTCAGTGTATGGGGTCTTTCACCTCCTTGCTTAAATTTAGTCCTAGGTATTTTATTCTTTTTGTTGAGATTGTAAATGGGATTGTTTTCTTAATTTCCCTCTGCTAGTTTGTTGTTAGTGTATAGAAATGCAACAGATTTTTGTATATTCACTTTGTACTCTGCAACTTTATTTATTTATTATTTCTTTAAGAATGTTCCATATGCACCTGAGGAGAATGTGTATTCTGCTGCAATTGGATGGAATGTTCTGTATAAATCTATCAAGCCCATTTGGTCTAATGCTTCATTTAAGGCTGGTATTTCCTTGTCGACTTTATGTCTGGATGATCTATCCATTGATGTAAGTGGGATGTTAAAGTTCCCTACTCTTATTGTGGTACTGTCAATTTCTCCCTTTTTATATACATTTTGGTACTCTTATGTTAGGTGCATAAATATTAATAACTACTATTTCTTCTTGATAAATTGTCCCCTTTGTTATTATATAATGTCCATCTTTGTCTGTTGTTACCTTTTTTTGGCTTGAAGTCTGTTCTGTCTGATATAAGTATGGCTATACCAGCTTTCTTTTGGCTGCCATTTACTTCAAGCATCACCTTCCATCCCTTCACTTTGAGCCAGTGTTTGTCTTTGGAGCTGAGATGAGCCTCCTGGAGGCAGCATATAGCTTGGTCTTGTTTTTTACTCCATCCAGCCACTCTGTGTCTTTTGATTGGTAAATTCAATCCATGTGCTTTTACATCTATTTATTTATTTACTTATGGCTGCACTGGGTCTTTGTTGCTGTTCGTGGGCTTTCTCTAGCTGTGGGGAGTGGGGGCTACTCTTCATTGCGGTGCGTGGGCTTCTCTTGTCGCGGAGCATGGGCTCTAGGTGTGCGGGCTTCAGTAGTTGTGGCATGTGGGCTTCAGTAGTTGTGGCATGTGGGCTCTAGATCGCAGGCTCAGTAATTGTGGTGCATGGGCTTAGTTGCTCCACAGCATGTGGGATCTTCCTGGACGAGGGCTCGATCCCCTGTCCCCTGCATTGGCAGGCGGATTCTTAACCACTGTACCACCAGGGAAGCCCAATCCATGTGCTTTTAGAGTGATTATTGTTAAATGGGGACCATCTTATCTTTTGTCTGCTGGTTGCTCTATATCTCAATGTTTCTTTTCCTTGCATTTCTGTCTGCCATTTTAGTTGGCGGTTTTTCTATGATGTTTTTCTCAATTTTCTCTTTTTTAATGCATCGTGCCTCTGCTCTACATTTATGTTCTGTGGTTGCCATGAGGTTTATATGAAACATCTCATAAATAAAGTAGTCTTTTTTCTGCTGATGGTATCTTCATTTTCTTATATGAGTTCCATCCTTTTTCTCTTCCCCTTTTATGTTTTTGTTGTCTCAAAATTTCCCTTTTTATGTTGTGAGTTTGTTACCAAATTGAAGTAACTATAGTTATTTTTTACTACTTTTTCTCTTTTAACCTTTATGCTGTAACTGTTTAATAACCTATTCTGATATAGAGCTGCAATTTTCTGATTCTTCCTGTGTGTTTATCACCTTACTCACAGTTTCGTGTACTTTGCCTTTTTGTTTCAGATAGAAGAGCTCCTTTCAACATTTCTTGTAAGGCAGGTCTAGTGTTGATGAATTCCTTCAGCTTTGTTTGGCGGGGAAAGCCTTTATTTGTTCTTTTTATCTTGAATGATAACTTTGCTGAATGGAGTATTTTTGGCTGACAGTTTTTATTTTTCAATGTTTTGGGTATGTTATTCCACTCTCGTCTGTCCTGTAGAATTTCTGCTGAGAAATCTGCTGATAGCCGAATGGGGGTTCATTTGTAGGTTGCCATCCTTTTTCCCCTGGTTGCCTTTAAAATTCTTTCTTTGTCATTGACTTTTGGCAGTTTTAATATAATGTGTCTTGGAGAAGGTCTTTTTGCATTGAGGTGTTCTATTAGCTTCATGGACTTGGGTACCCAGTTCCTCCCCCAGGTTCGAGGTGTTCTCAGCTATTATTTCTTTAAATAAACTCTGCTTCCTTCTCCCTCTCTTCTCCTTCTGGGATACCCATTACCCTAATGTTTCCCTTCCTAATGGAGTTGGATAGTTCTCATAGAATTTCTTTTCTTTTTAAGATCTTAATTGTCTCTTCTCTTCTACCTGTATCATTTCTAGGTTTCTATCTTTGAACTTGCTAATTCTCTTTTCCATATGGTCTGCTCTATTTCCAGTGCTTTCTGTTGTGTTCTTCACCTTATTTATTGGGTTATTCAGCTCCAGAATTTCTGTTTGGTGCTTTTTTAGAGTTTCAACCTCTTTGGTAAAGTATTCCTTCTGTTTATTAATTTTATTCCTGAGTTCATTGAACTGCCTTTCTGAGTTTTCTTGTAGCTTGAGTTTCTTCTTGACGGCTATTTTGAATTCTCTATGAGCTAGCTCACAATATTCCATGTTACCGTGGTTTTTCATGATGCTTGATGAGTTGTTCCTCAGCCAGTTTGTTTTACGTGATCCTAATGATTCAACAGGTTAGTCATTTGGGGCCTTTCTTTTGTTTCCCAGCAGGTGGCGCTATAGCACAAGTTTTTGGTTTCTCTTACCTGAGCTGCCTGCTTGAGAATCAGCACTTTCCACCCTCTACCAGCACTCTCAGGGCTGTTGCTTGGGGCTTTCATTGTGGTTGCTTGTGCCTCTGGGGTCATTGGTGCCTTTGCTGCTAGTGTCACTGGCAAAGCTGCATGGGGCACCAAGATGGCGGTGGCTCTGCTGCATCTGGGGTCTCCTGCTGCTGTGAGGGGAGGTTGAGGGTGGGGGAGGAACCAGGGTCACAAGTGCCTCTACCATGATCTGGGTGGTTGGGTCTGTGGGCACAGCCACTGCAGGTGGGGGCCTGAGTTACAGGCACCTCCTTGGCTGGAGGGACAGGGTTGCAGGCGCTGCTGTTGCTGCTCTCTGGTTCCCTGTGGCTGAAGTCACCACTGCAGCTGGGAGGCCAGTGTTATGAGCACTACCCCCAACGCAACTGGATTCTCTGGGGCTGCAGGTTCGACCTTTGCAGCCGGGGGTCTGGGGTCACAAACATCACCCTTTTTGTTCCCCTGGTTCCACCACTTCCATGTGTTCCATCCACCCACCTTTAGGTGTACAGATGTGTGGAATTCTCTGGCATCCTGATGTGTTCGGTAGAGGCACCTTTGTTGAGTTATGGATGTTTTACTGGTTGTAGATTGATGGGGAGAGGCAAAGGGAGCATCTCATAATGCCATGATGCTGACCAGTTTTTCTAGCTTCTTAAGGTCGAAACTCAGATTGTGATTTTCACCTTTCTTCTCTTTTAAAGCAAGTATTACTTAAAGCTTTAATTGCCCCCTAAATATCTCCAACTATTTTGGGGTTTTCCAGATATTTTTCTGTTATTTATTTCTAATTTAATTCCATTATTGTTAGAAAATATAATGCCTGATTTCAGTCTTTTAAAATTTATTGGGACTGGTTTCATAGACTAGCATATGGTTTATCTTGGTGAACAAATCATGTACATTTAAAAAGAATGTATATTCTATAGAGTGCAGTGTTCTATGAGATATCAATAAGGTCAAGGTGGTTGACAATGCTATTCAGATATCCTATGTCTTTACTAAATTTTAATCTAGAACTTAACTTGCTAAGAGAAGAATGTTGAAAGCTCCAACTGTTATTGTGGATTTGTCTACTTCTCTTTTCAGTTCTGTCATTCTTACCAGACTTCAGTTGATGTCTGTATTCAGTTTTTGAGGCTTAGATAGCTCAAAAATTTGCTCCACACGTGTGTTTCAGGTGTCAGCTGGAAATATTGGCAGTTTATACACAGAATTTGGTCTTCTACCTGACTCCTCTCCTTCTTGGGATTTCCTTTTAGGATGTCCTCCTACTTTCCAGCTATTGTAGTTGTCCCATACTCTGTCTTCTGGTTTTTCAAGCCAGTAAGACTGAGGGTGACAACTGGGGCCTGTCCTCAAGTGAAAATCCATAAAAATGGAAAACTCACTGAGTCCCATTTCTTTCTCACAAGCATTGACTCCTCTACAGTATATGCCTTTTTTGGTGTTCTCCTGTATCTTCAGGGGCTTATTTTTTTCTATTTGGTTCATAGTTTGCAGTTTTTGCCTTGGTTCAATGGGAAGTACTCAGCTATTATCGGAAGCAGAACCTGTTATTTTCCTACTAATGTCTATAGGATCTGTACTGATTTCTCTCATTCCTGGTATTGGTACTTTGCATCTCTCCCACCTTCCTTTTGGTTGCTCAGTTAAGCTAGACGTTCACCGATTTTATTAAACTTTTAAAAGAACCAGCTTTTATATTCAGTCGATTTCCAAAATTGTCTTTATTTCCTTTTCTACTATTTTTGTTTTTCCCTGATTTCTTAAAGTGGAAGCTTAAATAATTTAATTTAGACTTTCCTTCTTTCCTAATATAAACATGCAAAGTTATAATTTTTCCCTCTAAGCACTGCTTTAACTGCATTCCACACCTTTTGATATGTTTTAAAATTTTTATTCAGTTCAAAATATTTTTCAGTTTCCCTTGTGATTTCTTCTTTGACCCATGGGTTATTGAGAAATATGTTGTTTAATTTCAAAACACTTGGAGTTTTCCCAAATAGCTTCCTGCTACTGATTTCTAATTTAATTATATTATGGTTAGATAACATACTGTGCATGATTTCCATCTATTTAAATTTATTGAAACTTGTTTTATGAACCAGCATAATAATGAGTATTCTGTACACTTATAAAAGTATATTTTGGTTTTTGTGAAGTGTTTTATAAACATCAATAGGTCAAGTTGGTTAATAATGTTGTTCCAGTCTTCTGTATACTTACTGAGGTTTTTATCTAGTGCTATTGATTGCTGAGAGATGAACGTTATAATCACCCACTGTAATTGTTGATTTTTCTAATTCTTCTTTCAGTTTTTGTTTCATATATATCAAACCTCTGCTATAAGTTACATACAAGTTTAGGATTATTATATCTTCTTGATGATCTAACCTCTTTATCATTATAAAACGTCCCTATTTTCAACAGCCAGCATATTTGAACTGATACAACTTTATAACAAAACTATAGTAGATCCATGCAATTTCCCATAAAAAACATATAGAGCAAGCATAGACTTTGGATTAAAGGTGACATTTTGTTAGAGATTGCAAAGAACTTTTCCAGGTTTAAAACTGAGGCAATGACCGTGGAATTTCTTATAAACAAACTAGTCAGGACTCAATTTCATGATGATAGTATGTAAGATAAGTAAGAGAGGACATTGATTCCAACCTAGCTAATGCTAATTTTATTAGTGTCTTTGTGGTAAATATTGTCTAGTTTGCACTTACTTTTATGACAAGATGTAATGGCCTGCTCAATTGTTTTCTCAAAGTATCTGTGTCAAAATTTTCCCTGTTTTCTTTCAATAGCTGGATACTTCCTTAATATGCTAAGTGATATGTACTTCAGTCCCCACAACTAGTTACATGCTTAGTGGGAAAATTCTAGCAATATCTCATTAAAGGTAGGAATAAGACAAGGAAGCTCACTGTCTTCACTATTATTAAATATTTTTACTGGAAATACTAGCTAATGCAATTAGATATGAGAAATTAGAGGTAGAAAATTTGGAAAGGATTAGGTAAAACTATAACCATTTCAATGATATGATTGCAATCCTAGAAAATCTAAAAGAATCAACTCCAAACAATAAGGCATCCGTAGTAATAACTAACATTTTTGAGCACTAACATTACCACCTCTATTTTAACTCATTGAATCATCATACTATCTATCAGAAAACAATAAGAAAATGTATTAGATATCCCTACAAGAAGTTCAGAAAGAGGGTGAGTTCCAGGTTTGGAATGATAATCCATCACTTCATGCAGTGGTCCTCAGCATCAGCTTTATTCCCTTGGGGCTGCCAAATGGCTGCCAGGGTCAGTGTTGGGCTAGAAGTTTCCATGTCAAGAGGAGAATGTGTTGGAAACTTTCTTGTAAGCATGAATCAATACCATATCAATACCATAGATAGTACATGTATATAATCTGGTTTTCTAACGCGGATGTGTGATCAAGAATTTGAAGACCACTGCCTTGGACTAAACTTGGTTAGTCTGGTTATGTAACACATCAAATTTAGGTGACCCACCAATTGTGAGACTCATTGATTTGTGGAGGAAAGGTACTTGTGAGATAGGCTGGACCTGGGACCCTTTACTGGAGTGCTTGGTCTCATTTTCTGGAGGAACAGAATACAAAGAAACTATAAGGGACTAAAAATAACTGCACACATGTGCAGTTGGGGCAATTATGAACAATAAGATACAAAAACTCCACAAACCAACTGCCACTTCTGAGGTGCTGTGAGCAAAAGAAGGGTACTGCACGTGATCCCTGCACACAGCACCACCAAAGGGGTGGGCAGACCACCTAAACTATGCCTCCTGCCCAGCCCATGGACCTGCCCTCCTTGTTACCCCATTTAAAGACCCAAGCAGCTCATTCCGCTGCACCTGTTTCTTGTTTTCACTCCTTCCTGATGCAGCAGGAGCCCCACAAAGCCTTGCCTAGAATTCTCCTCTGGCCTCTACCAATTTCTACTGATTAAAGAGTCTAAGGGCCTGGGTCGTAGGTAACACTCCAAGCTTGACATTGAAAAAGTAAAGGATGACGTTATTACTAGTGACGATGGCAATGGAATGATCAAGATGAAAACAGTAATTACTAGCATTTATTGAGCACTTACAAAGTGCCAGACTATTCTGAGCACTTTACATCCTCAGGACAAATCTATTAGGCAAATACTACTATTAATCCATTTTACTAGTAAACTCCATGCGAACAGAGAACATTACAGTTTTTTCTTAGCAATGCATTACCTGGAGCACAGTAATAATTTAATAAATATTTAATGAATAAAAAAAATGAGTATTGCCAAATTTCTCAGCGGAATAGGGCAAGATGGCCTTTAGTGCCAGAGCCGGGCTCATATGGCCCGGGCTTTCGCATACTTGGAGGTGAACCAAAGCACCAGATCCCTGCAAGGGACAACACGAACCAGCGGTTTAAATTTCCTCGGCAACCGCTGCTGGACTGAATGTATGTTGCGGGCTAACGGGGCGCAGAAAACAAAAAACGGAGATTTGAGGAGACAAACCCCCTCCCGGCTGGCGTACGAGCTTCCGAGAAGCCTGGCCGCTAAATCAATTTCAGCGCGGGACCCGGCCCTGGGGGATCCGCAATCCTCCCGACTCGCGTCCCGACTCTCTAGCCGCGCGAGGAGGCTACGCCGGAAGTCTCGACTGCTCCTCGGAGTGTGTCCACCTGCCGGCTTTTACCCCACCCACTCCCCACGCCCCACGCCCGGAAGGAGTCCTCACGCTTGCCGCGGCGTGGTACTTCAACGCCGGACAGGTTAGCGTCGCGGCGGGAGGCAGAGTCGGGTCCCTCTCACCCCAGAAGCTTTTGTTTCCGTAGTCCTGAAGGCCGCGTTTGCACGCCAGGTGGGCTGCTGCAGGGGGAGCCCCTCAGGGGCCACCTTGCTGTCGTCGCCGGGTCGCCACCTCCCGCAGCAGCGTGGTTGGCGCCTGGGGGCCCGTGGTGGGCTCAGCGCCTCGGGATGCTGCAAGGTTCCCCTCCCCCGCCCCCCTTTGTAGCTAACGGTGGCCTAGCCCTGTGGTCCTCGCTGAGCGTTCCCAGGAGCACATTTGTGAAGCGGTGGGGTCCTGTCGAAGAGGTGGAACTGGGCATTTTGTCGGTGGTTCCAAGTTACAACAGTCTGAGGAGGACCTTGCCCAGATGATTGTAGAAAGGAATTTTCTGGCTCGGTGGTCTGAATAGTTTTTGTCTCGTCACATTTGAGCTCCATACAGGGGCTGACGATAGAAGTGATTTTCAGTGTAAGTGGTTTTCAGGTGTTTAAGTGTGTGTATGATTGTCAATCAGTCTGTGCCTGTGTGTGAGAGAGAGGGAGAGGGAGAGAGAGCACGGGCGCTCGGTAGCTGTGTGTAATTTAAAAAATCCGTAAATATATTTTGCTTCTTGCTTCTTCTGGTCTCTTCTCCTGATTCCTCCTTACTCTCACCTGAGCGGTATTTCTCTACTTCAGCTTTGGATAGAAGTAGCAATTCTCTACCTAGGCTTTACACATTTAAAACAGATCTGACCGTGTTAATCCTCTGCTTAAAATCTTACTGGCCTTCCCATTATTTCAGGATAATACAAATTCCTTAGGCTGGTTTCAAGACCCTTCAAGGTCTTGATTTTGCTGAGTTTTTCAGTCTCATCTCCTTTCATGGAAGCACACATACACACCGTATGTCCCCTATCGTGCCAACCTGCAGTAGTTTCATCTCTTTGGCTATGACAAAGTTTTATAATGGTTTACCCACATTTGGCAATTTATTTTTTCCATTCAGTCAGGATATATTGAATTCCTGATACTGCGGGCACTGTTTTAGGAGCTGGGGATATAATGCGGAAAAAAACCCCAACCCAGTCTATAGTCCTTTTGAAAAATAACAGCTTGACTGCGATGTAGTTCACATACCATAGAATTATAAAATACACATAAATTTTTAGGGCATTCACAAAGTTGTACAACCAACACCCCAATCAATTTAAAGACATTTTCATCACTTCCAAAAGAAGCACTGTACCCATTAGCAGGCTCTCCTGATTTCCTCCTTACCCCACCCCACTCGTAGACCTAAGGAACTATTAATCTACTGAATATATATTCGGCTATTCTGGACAACTCATATAAATGAAATCATAAAGTATGGGACCTTTTTTGATCGTCTTTCACTTAACATTCATGTTCATCCATGTTGTAGCGTGTATCAGCACTTCATTCCTTTTTATTGCTAGATAATATTTCATTGTGTGGCTAGTCCACCATTTATCCATTGGTCAGTTGATGGGCATTTGGATTGTTTTGGCTCTTACAAATAATGTTACTGTGAACATTCATGTACAAGTTTTTGTGTGAACGTCATGATTTCATTTCTCTTGGGTATATACCTAAGAGTAGAATTGCTGGGTTGTATGGTAATTCTACGTTTAACATTTTGCGGAAATGCCAGACTTTTTTAAAGCAGCTGCACCATCTTATATTCCTGTAAGCGGTGTATGAAGGTTCTGATTTCTTCCCATCCTTGCCAACACTTGTCATTATCTGCTTTCTTTTTTTTTTTCCTTAAATTCTAGCCATCCTAGTGGGTGTGAGGTGGTATCTCATTGTGGTTTTGATTTGTAGTTCCCTGATGGCTAATGACGGTTGAGCATCTTTTCATGTGCTTTTGGCCATTTGTATATCTTCTTTGGAGAAATGTCTATGCATATCCTTTGTCCGTTTAAAAATTAGGCTATTTGCTTTTTATCATCGAGTTGTAAGAGTTCTTTATATATTCTAGGTCCAAGTCCCGTATCAGATATATGACTGTCATGTGGATTATGCTATAGTTCCTGTAAATGGAAAGCACATGAGGTTAATTTTTACTCTTCCTAGAGACCATGTTATAGATCTGCGGAGTAATTTAGAGTGAATTACTATGTGTGAAATACTGGGCCCAGGAAAAATGATGGGAAGAACCTGTGAGCAGCATTTTAAGATTTGAAAAATGAAGCAAGTGGAAACAGTTTATATAATTTTCCCATTCCCTACTGAGTTTTGTCTTTTCCGTATTGATTTGTAGGAGTTCTTTGTGTAGAGATATTAACCTATTGACTGTTAGATATGGGGCACATATTTTCAGTCTATTTGCTTGTAAACTTTGTTTTTGTATCTTCTACTATGCTAAAGCTTTACATTTTTGTATAGTCAAAGACTGTCAGTCGTTTCCTTTAAAAGGCTTCTGGGGGTACTGATGTAGTTTGGGATACTATTTTTAAATGATGGGAGTTACAGAAACTGACACAGTAGTTCCCTGGTTAGTGTGACATCTGAGTCCATGGTACTGTATTTAACTTTACAGGCAGGCCTTATTTTATTGTGCTTCATTCTATTGTGCTTCGCAGTTACTGTGTTTTTTACAAATTGAAGGTCCCTGGCAAACGTGCATCAAGCAAGTCTATTGGTGTCATTTTTCCAACAGCGTTTGCTCACTTTGTGTTTCTGTGTCACATTGCGGTCATTCTCACAATATTTCAAACTTTTTCATTATTATTATATTTGTTATGGTGATCTGTCATCAGTGATCCTTGATGTTACCATTGTAATTGTTTTGGGGTGCCGTGAACCGTGCCCATATAAGACAGTGAACTTAAATGAGAAATGTTACGTGTGTTCTGACTGCTCCACCAGTTGACCGTTACCCCGTTTCTCCCTCTCCTTGGGCTTCCCTATTCCCTGAGACAAAACAATATTGAAATTAGGCTAATTAATAACCCTGCATTGGCCTTTAAGTGTTCAAGTGAAAACAAGTGTTGAACTTCTCTCACTTTAAGTCAAAAGCTAGAAATAACAAGCTGTTGAGGAAGGCGTGTCAAAGGCCTAGATAGGCTGAAAGCTAGGCTTCTTGCACAAAACAGTTAGCCAAGTTGTGAATGCAAAGGAGAAGTTCTTGAAGGAGGTGAAAAGTGCTACTCCAGTGAACACACAAATGATAAGAAAGCAAAACAGCCTTATTGCTGATATGGAGAAAGTTTTAGTGGTCTGGATAGAAGATCTAACCAACCACAGCACTCTCTTAAACCAAAGCCTAATTCAGAGCAAGGCCCTAACTCTCCTCAATTCTGTGAAGGCTGAGAGAGGTGAGGAAGCTGCAGAAGATAAGTTTGAAGCCAGCAGAGGTTGGTTCATGAGGTTTAAGGAAAGAAGCCATCTCCATAACAAAAGTGCCACGTGAAGCAGCAAGTGCTGATGTAGAAGCTGCAGCAAGTTATCCAGAAAATCTAGCTAAGATAATTAATGAAGGTAGCTACACTAAACAGTGGATTTTCAACGTAGATGAAACATTTCAACAGAGGAAGCAGCCTTATCTTGGAAGAAGATGCCATCCAGGACTTTTATAGTTAGGAGAAGTCAATGCTTGGCCGCAAAGGACAGGCTGACTCTGTTAGGGGCTAATGCAGCTGGTGACTTTCAGTTAAAGCCAGTGCTCATTTACCATTCCGAAAATCCTAGGGCCCTTAAGAATTATGCTAAATCTACTCAGCCTGTGCTCTTTAAGTGGAACAACAAAGTCTGGATGACATCACATCTGTTTACAATATGCTTTATTGGCTGTTTTAAGCCCACTGTTGAGACCTGCTGCTCAGAATAAAAGATTCCTTTCAAAGTACTGCGGCTCATTGACAACGCACCTGGTCACCCAAGAGCTCTGATGGAGATGTATAATGAGATTAATGTGGTTTTCATGCCTGTTAACACAACTATTCGGCAGCATATGGATCAAGGGGTAATTTCGACTCTCAAGTCTTACTATTTAAGAAATACATTTTGTAAGGGTAGAGCTGCCAGAGATAGTGATTCCTCTGATGGATCTGGGTGAAGTCAATTGAAAACCTTCTGGAAAGGCTTCACCATTCTACATGCCGTTAAGAACATTCATGATTTACAGGAAGAGGTAAAAATATTAACAGGAATTTGGAAGAAGTTGATTCCAAACCTCATGGATGACTTTGAGGGGTTCAAGACTCCAGTGGAGGATATAACTACAGATGTGGTGGAAAGAGCAAGAGAGCTAGAATTAGAAGCGGAGCCTAAAGATGTGAGTGAACTGCTGTGAGCTCATGATAAAACTTTAATGGATGAGGAGTTGCTTCTTATGGATGAGCAAAGAAAGTGGTTTTTTGAGATGGAATCTACTCCTGGTGAAGATGCTGTGAAGATTGTTGAAATGATAACAAAAGATTTAGAATATTACATAGACTTAGTTGATAAATCAGTGGCAGGGTTTGAGAGGATTGACTCCCAATTTCGAAAGAAGTTCTACTGTGGGTAAAATGCTGTCAAACAGCATTGCATGCTATAGAGACCATTTGGGAACGGAAGAGTCAATCGATGCGGCGGACTTCATTGTTGTCTTGTTTTAAGAAATGGCCACGGCCACCCCAGCCTTCAGCGTCCACCACCCTGATCAGTCAGCAGCCACCAACACCAAGGCAAGACCCTCCACCAGCACAAAGATTACAACTGTCTGAAAGCTCACATGGTGGTTAGCATTTTCTAGCAATAAAGTATTTTAAAGTTATGTACATTGGCTTTTTTAAAGATACAATGCTATTGCACACTTAATAGACTGCAGTATAGTATAAACATAACTTTTATAGGCACTGGGAAACCAAAAAATTTGTGTGACTCACTTTATTGCAATATTCGCTTTGTTGTTGTGGTCTGGAGCGGAACCCACAGTATCTCCCAGGTGTGCCTATAGAGCATTCATTGTTTCAGACACTTGTGCCTCCCTATCTCTCTGCCTTGAAAAATATGCTAAAATGTGCTTCAGCTTTGTTGGTTCATTTAATTTTCTATTTCAGACGGACTCCTAGAAGTTATTTCCTTATTCTCATCGTCATGTTTAGTCTACTGCACTAGATTTGTGAGAGCTGTATTGGACAGTTGGTCATCAAATAGTAGGTACTTATTACATGCCAGCAGAAGTTTATTTGAAGGTTTTATTTGTGCAGAGCTTGAATGTAACTGCTGGTTCTATATTGATTGGGACATGCTGGGAACAGTTGTTTTATAAAATCCTATTAACGTTATTTTGGTGTTTGTTTTTCTCATTTTATTGGTTTAAAGGTAGTGGTAATTCAGGTATTTTTAGGGTCTCTGAACATTTTGAGTAACTGAGGAGAGCTATATACCATAGCTCCTTAGAAAATTGCATTTCTATTTTACATGCAATATCTAGGGCTTCATTGTTTCCCTATGGCCTGATTTGTTAGGATGACTCTGTGTTTCTTGCTCTAGTGTTTGTTTTTTTTTGAAATTGTGGTAAAATGTACAGGACATCAAACTTAGCATTCTAACCATTTTAAGTGTACAATTCAGTGACATTAAGTACATTCATGTTGTTGTGCAACTATCACCACCATCCTCTCCAGAACTTTCATTTTCCTAAACTGAAACCCTGTATACCTGTTAAATAATAACTCCCCATTCCCTCCTCTCTCCAGCCCCTTGTAACCATCATTCTACCTTTTGTCTCTGGAATCATAAAATATTTGTCCTTTTGTGTCTGATTTATTTCACTTTGCATAATGTCTTTAAGGTTCCTCCATATTGTAGCATATTGCAGAATTTTCTTTTTAAGGGTAAATAATATTTCATTGTATGCATATATCATATTTTGTTTATCCAGTCATTAGTTTATAGACATTTGGGTTGTTTACATCTTTTGGCTATTATGAATAGTGCTTCTATGAACATTGGTACAGTTATCTGTTTGAGCTCTTTTGAGTGTGTACTGTAAGTGGAATTGCTGGGTCATAGGGTAATTCTCTGTTTAATATTTTGAGGAACCATTCATATGCTTCAGTGTTTTTTGTCATTCACATAAAATATGAGATTTAAATAAACTGTGTAATTTAGGCAAGTATTAATTACCACATTTACCTTTCTAAAAATATAAATTCAAAGAGCCATCTCCTAGTTGAAGGGATGCAGGGGTTTTTGTCTTAGGACTTGGAGATCTTGGAGTTTTAAAATTATGTACTAGAATTCAGATTAAATAACAGGTTTATCTGTTCTGTTTGGGATAGGTTCCCAAATCCTAAACTTCTTCTTTTTTTTTTTTTTTTGGAAGTTAAAGTTAGGAGCATTCAAAGCTGAGGGAAAAATCACACCCAAAACCTCGAAGGTGCACTAAATAGTGTGAGAACTAATAGTTATGCTTGGCTGGAGCACAAGTGGCATAAAGAGAAGAAGTGAAAGGGAAGAACTAAAAGTAGGTTTGAACCTAATGCTGGAAGGGTGCATATAGCTGAGTCATCAGTTTGATAACAAACTCCATTTTGCTTTAAGTACTATATGTATTTCTTGAAATTTTTATAAATTAGTAACTTGCCTAGAGCTTCCTCAGCCAAACCCTAATTTTGAAAGTCTTTTCATGGGAAGAAAATGTGCTTCTCTAGCTTTTCCTTTATATACTCTGCCGATACCACCCAAAAAGTATTACTTGTGCCTGGTTTTTACCTACACCTATATTCCCCAACAAAGAAAAAATTAATGAAAGTCAAAATATGACATGATAGTTAGCTCTAAGATGTAAAATTAGTGAGACTAGCCAAGCAATTCCTACAGGAAAAATTTACAAGTCTCTGATCAGGTAGGACAGCCCTTTTTTTTTTTTTTTTTTAATCAGTCATCAATTTTATACACATTTTTACACAATTTTATACAAATCCTAAACTTCTTTATGATCTAAACTCCTGTTTTTTTTTTGTTTTGTTAACTGTGTATTCAGTCTTTTTGGACAAATTACTTATCATGGCAGATGGTAAGATGGAGGTGATTTCGCATACTTGTATTGTTGCAAAGTTCTGGATGGTTCTGTTACCATTCTGCTGCTTTAGTTGGATACTCTGGCACTTACTCAGGTATGCTGTGAATATTGCTGCTTCTGACAAGCAAGTTCACTTCCGCCGGTGCAAAGATATCCATGTCATTAACTAGTGAAGGATGGGAAATGGCCACTATTATTCTTTTATTACTGTACAATTATTTTTTCAACGATTCCCCTGATGTTGGAACTGTAAGTTGTTTTGGGTACGGAGATCCCTCTCAGTAACTGGCCTCCCTGAGATAAATGGGGAAGTGTAGATAAACAGACAACAGTATGACTCAACCAAATCTTAGAACACTAAGATCTCATGCCTGCCAGACCCTCCCTCTTCCCCTTCCCCTCCATTTGCAACATCTTTCATAAACTCCTGTTTAATATTTCCTCATCACTGTTACAGCCCATACCCCATGGTAAACAGCAAGCGTATTATCAGGAGAGATGGAAGGAACAAATATGTTAATGTGACTTTCGCTCTCAGTTTGGGTCCATTTGTCATCTGGGCTGTCACCTGATCATCCATCTTGTGGGCTCTTGGTACCTTTTGGCATTTGGCATCTACAGATGCACTAGAAAGGTCCCCAAATGGATTTGGATGCTCCAGACTCTTGGAACTTGAATATGACTTAGATTTGTATGTGATTTCCCTAGCATCCAGCAAATACCAAGATTACATAGATGCTGAGTACCCACCTTGGCCTGTTTATGCCTCAGCTCTTTGAGTAAGACAAAACACAATCACATAAAAATGACTTTGTAAGACTTTTTTTTGAGGTTACCAGACAAAGGTGAATATTAATCCCTAGTTTTTGGTAATAGATTGTTACCTTTCATCAGACTTATCGATACTAGGGACAAAGTGATTTACTTCTAGTGTACGTCAGTAGCCTTTAGAAACACTTCCAGGTCCATATTTAAATATGTCAACGTGCTTATGTCAGATTAGGACCTTTCAAATTTTATTTGGGCCACAGGCCTTTGCATAAATGGCAAAACTGTTGAATTTTATGTGAATACTTTTGCATTTTAACTTTATGATGTTTCCTCCTTTCTATAAACATATGGTACTATTTTTATTCTCTTAGTCTGTATCTTTTAAAAAATTATCATATAGTAAAATTGACTGTTTTACCTTTTGGTTTAGTTCTGTGAATTTTAATTTTTTTAATAAATTTATTTATTTTACTTTTATTTTTGGCTGTGTCGGGTCTTTGCTGCTGCATGCATACTTTTAGTTGTGGTGAGTGGGGGCTACTCTTCGTTGTGGTGCACAGGCTTCTCATTGTGGTGGCTTCTCGTTGCGGAGCACGGGCTTTAGGCGCATGGGCTTCAGTAGTTGCGGCACATGGGCTCAGTAGTTGTGGCACATGGGCTCAGTAGTTGTGGCTCATGGGCTCTAGAGCACAAGCTCAGTAGTTGTGGCGCACGGGCTTAGTTGCTCCGTGGCATGTGGGATCTTCCTGGACCAGGGCTTGAACCTGTGTCCCTTGCATTGGCAGGCGGATTCTTAACCACTGTGCCAGGAAGCCCCTTAGTTCTGTAAATTTTAATACATGTATAGATTTGTGTAATGGCAACTATAACCAAGGTATACCTCACCTCAAAAACTCCCATGTGCTGTCTCTTCATGGTCACCTTTCCCTCACCCAGGTAACCAAAACCAAAAAAGTAAATGTCATTTTGTGCTTTTTATTTAGGGAAGCAGTAAGGTTGTGTCCCTTTCTTTTCTCTTTACCAGTGATTTTTATCCAAATGTGATGGAGCTAAAAAGGATAAAATAAACATAATCCCTTTTCATTTTCTTTCAGAAACTTGCAAACTTTCTCACAAACTTGATTAGGAATAAAAACATTTTGCTTGTGATTCCTTCCAGAAGGTGGCAGTGTTGTGCTATAATAGGACATAAAGATCGTCTGCTTGAAAATATCAGTAATTAAGTTTTTACTTCAGGAAAACAGGACAGTTAATTAAGAATTAACACTTAACTCTAGAATCTGTTTTCTTTGGATCAGTTCCAAAGTCTGTCTTATTCCTAGCAAAGCAGTCTGTGGATAAAATTATCCTTTAATTCTTTCATATTTGTTTTCAAATAGTTTTAAATGTTTGCAGAAGTAGGAGTTAACTTTAACCTTTAGGAGTTAAAGTTAACCTTTGTGGCAAGAATAACTCCAGTGTTATGGATGAATCTGTGAGTCACAGAATCAGTCGTATCAGTGAGACCGCAGGTGTTTTATATTTCAACCTTCTTTGTCACAGGTAGGAACCCCATCTGTAACATCCCTCACAACTGGTGGCATTAATTAACCAGCAGATGGAGCAGATGCAGAAGAAAGATACAGATTTTGATTGCCAGCATCCTGAGTTTGAAGCTTTAATGGAGGTATTCAGTGAGAAATGATGAAGTGGAGCTTGTGAGACATTCACACTTAGATGACTCACAGGTTTTCAAACCTAATCCACTCAAAAAGGGATTCCCTTTCTCCTTCCAGCAACTTACATCTGACAGTATATACTTCCCTGGGAACTGGGTCCGCCATTTATCCAGATGCTCATGCAAGATACTTGGGATCATCTTTAAGACCTCTCAACATTCTCTTAATTCTACCTCTTAGGTAGAATTTCGCAAACCTGGTTACTTCATCTCTACCTCTCTCATCCTAGTCCAAACTACCTTTATCTCTCACCTGGATACTGCTTTCTAATTGGTCTGCCCAAATGTGTTAATACTTTATTTTTCACACAAAAGATATTTTAAAAAATATAAAATCTGATCATGTCAAACTCCTGCTTGAAACTCTTCTATTATTTGCCTTTATACTTAGAATAAACCTGAAATATTTAACTTGATCCACAACAATCCTCCCTTCCAGCCCCACCCCCTGATCTGGCCTCTCTGCTTCCTGCTACAGCCTCACATCATGCCACTGTTCCCTCGTTCACTGTGCTCCATCCTCTATTCCTTGACTGGAGGAGGGGAGGAGAATAGAACAGGGAGACCTGTTTTTAAGCCAACATGCATTTTAGGTAAAGAAGTGATGGCTTAGTAATTTATTAAAGTTCGTGGCTCATGGGGACATTTTCATAGCAATCAGGAACTCATCGCTTTGTCACTTTTCAACACCTCAACTTAAATCTAGGGATAAATGCACATCTCAGTTCAGATTCTGTGTGGGAAAAAAAAATTATATTCTGACTGAGAAAAGGAAATTTAGGACCAGACAGTCATTACCTGTTATATTCCAAGTGTGGCTAATCCTTTGTATTTGAGAGCTTTCACTCATTGTGTCTAAAATGACTCTATTTTTGTAATTTCATCCTTCTAGCATTTAATTATGCATTAGCTTTGTTTTTCACATGTGTGAGTCTTGCCTCAGCAACCAATTGGACCACACCACCATCTGGGGCTTAGATGCTATTGGTGGCATCCCGAATAAGTGATAATTGTGCAGCCTGTTCTTGAGTTTCTTGCTTCCCAGGGCAGTTCATTCCTTTTTGGGATAGTTTTGTCTGTTAAGAAGTCCTTCTCTATCTTGTACCAGATCTCTGGTTTGCAGTTTTCCCACACTGGTTCTAGCTTTCCTTGGAGGCATAGAGAACAAGCCTAACTTCTCTTCCCCCATTAGCTCTTTAGCTGTTGAAGTAGCTGTTGTAGCTCGCAGCATATTCCCCTTGATAAACCTTCTCAGCTTCTTCAAGTATTTCTCAGTGTTTTCACTCTTCTGGGGACTTTCTACTGACTGTCTTCTAGTTTAGTGTTTGAAAGTGTGTTTTGAGACTACCTGCAACACAGTCACTTAAGATACTTGTTAAAAGTGAAGATTCCTATTGGATTAAGATGGTAGATTGACTTCTGATCTTGCTCCCTATTGAAACCCCACTAAAACTATAGTAAAGATTCCAAAGGACAGAACATTAGGAAAGGAGATAAGAACAAAACAATTTGAAAAACTGAAAAGCCCAAGCAAGAGTGAATGGAAATTTATCTCGACCCCCAAGAATCATGACCCGTAAATTGGCAGAAGGAAAAACTGAAACTAATCATATTTACCTTGTAAATCCTCAAGAAGCTCAAGAACTGGGCAGTGCCAGGTATTCCTGGAAATTGGGATACAAGGGAGATAAAATAAGGAAGACTGGGTGAATACTGCTGATTAGTAACTCCCAGTGGATGCTGTTCACCTTGGGGCAGATGCTGAAGGCTCAAAGCGATGATCTCTGGATAAAGTAGCATTTCCTTACGGGAAGGCATTCCTAGAATTTCTCAGGAAATTTTATGTTTATTCGAATCCCAAATCCTGAGGAAAGTCATTTAAAAAGTCAGGAAAACAGAAAAAAGGATTTTAAAATTTCCCAAGAATTAAAGCGTAACATATTATTGGATACCGTTGGTTCTAGGAGTTCCACTGGCATCAAGTGGAAAGCAAGAAAGGGGCATGCTGACACTGAGTAGAAAGTAAAGGTCTGGGAACTGAGACAGAAGCATCTGGGAGAAAAGCATCATGGTGTAATCAGTTGGTCTTACTCATAGTTGTTGCTGTCTTATAAATGTGTTTTCATGTTCTACCTGCTGCTAACAGGCATTCTTACAAGTAAAATAAGTTTATATGCATTATAAATCCTATGAGTGGTGTCCCAAGAAATAACAAATTTGGGAGCAAAATAAATCTGTAAACTGGCAGTTACAACATAATATTCTGTGTAGTACTGTTAACCTTGCTATGAGATCTCAGTGTTGTATATATAAATATTACCCAATAATTGTTGGTGTTTTCAAGTTCAGCATATTCACTGATAGACTGTGGGGTTGTTTTTTTTTTTTGGAAATACAGAGGAATTGAAAAGAAGGTTTGAAAGTTTTTGTGGAATACTCCAGTATGAAATGAGAACTTAATCTAAAAGCTGAAATAGTAAAAGCGATATTTCAAAGCAAAACCAAAACCAGAGTAAGCAGACAAAATAGTTTGTCGTAAAAAAAATATAGGAGTTTATATGAAGCAATATGTACCCTAACACTCAACTTGAGGGATGCTTTTTGATACACTCTGAATTTGACCAATGTCAACACAAATGAATGAAATTTTTCTGCATCTGGAATATTTGTTATGAAAGACTATTGAACAGGACAAGTAATACATGGTATATTTTAAAATTTCATTTTTAGGATGATAACTTCTAAATATTTATAGTATTTCAACTTTTACAAGGATTTTTATTTGGCATTTATTTTATATTAATGTTTCTTTTATAAGGTCTTTTTTTTCCCCTCAGATTTCTTGAGGTATAATTGATGTATAACATGTGAGTTTAAGATGTACAACGTGATGCCGTTTGTAGCAACATGGATGGACCTGGAGATTATCATATTAAGTGAAGTAAGTCAGACAGAGAAAGACAGATATCATATGATATCACTTATATGTGGAATCTAAAAAAAAAAAAAGTGATACAAATGAACTTATTTATAAAACAGACTCACAGAGTTAGAGAATGAACTTATGGTTACTGGGGAGAAGGGTTGGGGGGGGAGGTATAGAATAGATTGGGAGTTTGGGATTGACAGGTACACACTGCTATATTTAAAACAGATAACCAACAAGGACCTACTGTATAGCACAGGCAACTCTGCTTAATATTCTGTAATAACCTAAATGGGAAAAGAATTTGAAAAAGGATAGATACATGTATATGTATAACTGAATCACTTTGCTGTACTGAAACTAGCACAACATTGTTAATCAACTATACTCCAAGATAAAAAAAAGATGTACAACGTGATGATTTGGAACACGTGTATTTTGAAATGATTGCTACAGTAGGGTTAGTTAATACCTCTGTCACCTCACATAATTACCATTTGTGTGTGGGTGTGTGGTGAGAACATTTAAGATCTACTCTTAGCAACTTTCAAGTATATAACACAGTATTGACTGTAGTCACTATGCTGTACATTAGATCCCCAGAATTTATTCATCTTATAATTGGAAATTTGTACCTCTTGGCCAATATCTTCTCATTTCCCCAATCCCCAGCCCCTGGCAAACACCATTCTCTGTTTCTATGAGTTTGGCTTCTTAGGTTCCACATATAAGTGATATCATACAGTAAATGTTTTTCTCTAACTCATTCCAACTCATAGTGCTCTCAAGGTCCATTGATGTTGTCCCAAATAGCAGAATTTCCTTCATTTTTTTTTAATGACTGAATAATATTCTAGTGTATGTGTATATATCCGTTTTTTATCCATGCACCTATCAGTAGATACTTCGGTTATTTCCATGTCCTCACTATTGTGACTAATGCTGTAATGAACGTGGGGAGTATGGATTTCTCTTGACACAGTGATTTCATTTCCTTTGGAAGTATACCCAGAAGTGGGATTGCTGAATCATATGGCAGTTTTTTTTTTTTTTTTTTTTTTTTTAACATCTTTATTGAAGTATAATTGCCTTACAATGGTGTGTTAGCTTCTGCTTTATAACAAAGTGAATCAGTTATACATATACAATATGTTCCCATTTCTCTTCCCTCTTGCATCTCCCTCCCTCCCACCCTCCCCATCCCATCCCTCTAGGTGGTCACAAAGCACCGAGCTGATCTCCCTGTGCTATGCGGCTGCTTCCCACTAGTTATCTATTTTACATTTGGTAGTGTATATATGTCCATGACACTCTCTTACCCTGTCACATCTCACCCCACCCCCTCCCCATATCCTCAAGTCCATTCTCTAGTAGGTCTGTGTCTTTATTCCCGTCTTGCCACTAGGCTCTTCATGGCCTTTTTTTTTTTTTTTTTTTCCCCTTAGATTCCGTATATATGTGTTAGCATACTGTATTTGTTTTTCTCTTTCTGACTTACTTCACTCTGTATGACAGACTCTAACTCCATCCACCTCATTACAAATACCTCCATTTCATTTCTTTTTATGGCTGAGTAATATTCCATTGTATATATGTGCCACATCTTCTTTATCCATTCATCTGTCGATGGACATTTAGATTGCTTCCATGTCCTGGCTATTGTAAATAGAGCTGCAATGAACATTTTGGTACATGACTCTTTTTGACCTATGGTTTTCTCAGGGTATATGCCCAGTAGTGGGATTGCTGGGTCGTATGGTAGTTCTATTCGTAGTTTTTTAAGGAACCTCCATACTGTTCTCCATAGTGGCTGTATCAATTTACATTCCCACCAACAGTGCAAGAGTGTTCCCTTTCCTCCACACCCTCTCCAGCATTTATTGTTTCTAGATTTTTTGATGATGGCCATTCTGACTGGTGTGAGATGATATCTCATTGTAGTTTTGATTTGCATTTCTCTAATGATTAATGATGTTGAGCATTCTTTCATGTGTCTGTAGGCCATCTGTATATCTTCTTTGGAGAAATGTCTATTTAGGTCTTCGGCCCATTTTTGGATTGGGTTGTTCGTTTTTTTGTTATTGAGCTGCATGAGCTGCTTGTAAATCTTGGAGATTAATCCTTTGTCAGTTGCTTCATTTGCAAATATTTTCTCCCATTCTGATGGTTGTCTTTTGGTCTTGTTTATGGTTTCCTTTGCTGTGCAAAAGCTTTTAAGTTTCATTAGGTCCCATTTGTTTATTTGTGTTCTTATTTCCATTTCTCTGGGAGCTGGGTCAAAAAGAATCTTGCTGTGATGTATGTCATAGAGTGTTCTGCCTATGTTTTCCTCTAAGAGTTTGATAGTGTCTGCCCTTACACTTAGGTCTTTAATCCATTTTGAGTTTATTTTTGTGCATGGTGTCAGGGAGTGTTCTATTTTCATACTTTTACATGTACCTGTCCAATTTTCCCAGCACCACTTATTGAAGAGGCTGTCTTTTCTCCACTGTATATGCTTGCCTCCTTTATCAAAAATAAGGTGCCCATATGTGTGTGGGTTTATCTCTGGGCTTTCTATCCTGTTCCATTGATCTATATTTCTGTTTTTGTGCCAGTACCAAACTGTCTTGATTACTGAAGCTTTGTAATATAGTCTGAAGTCAGGGAGCCTGATTCCCCCAGCTCCATTTTTCGTTCTCAAGATTGCTTTGGCTATTCGGGGTCTTTTGTGTTTCCATACAAATTGTGAAATTGTTTGTTCTAGTTCTGTGAAAAATGCCAGTGGTAGTTTGATAGGGATTGCATTGAATCTGTAGATTGCTTTGGGTAGTAGAGTCATTTTCACAATGTTGATTCTTCCAATCCAGGAACATGGTATATCTCTCCATCTATTTGTATCATCTTTAATTTCTTTCATCAGTGTCTTATAATTTTCTGCATACAGGTCTTTTGTCTCCTTAGGTAGGTTTATTCCTAGATATTTTATTCTTTTTGTTGCAATGGTAAATGGGAGTGTTTTCTTAATTTCACTTTCAGATTTTTCGTCATTAGTGTATAGAAATGCAAGAGATTTCTGTGCATTAATTTTGTATCCTGCTACTTTACCAAATTCATTGATTAGCTCTAGGAGCTTTCTGGTAGCATCTTTAGGATCCTCTATGTATAGTATCATGTCATCTGCAACTAGTGACAGCTTTACTTCTTCTTTTCCGATTTGGATTCCTTTTATTTCTTTGTCTTCTCTGATTGCTGTGGCTAACACTTCCAAAACTATGTTGAATAATAGTGGTGAGAGTGGGCAACCTTGTCTTGTTCCTGATCTTAGTGGAAATGGTTTCAGTTTTTCACCATTGAGGACAATGTTGGCTGTGGGTTTGTCATATATGGCCTTTATTATGTTGAGGAAAGTTCCCTCTATGCCTACTTTCTGCAGGGCTTTTATCATAAATGGGTGTTGAATTTTGTCGAAAGCTTTCTCTGCATCTATTGAGATGATCATATGGTTTTTCTCCTTCAGTTTGTTAATATGATGTATCACATTGATTGATTTGCGTATATTGAAGAATCCTTGCATTCCTGGGATAAACCCCACTTGATCATGGTGTATGATCCTTTTAATGTGCTGTTGGATTCTGTTTGCTAGTATTTTGTTGAGGATTTTTGCATCTATGTTCATCAGTGATATTGGCCTGTAGTTTTCTTTCTTTGTGACATCTTTGTCTGGTTTTGGTATCAGGGTGATGGTGGCCTCGTAGAATGAGTTTGGGAGTGTTCCTCCCTCTGCGATATTTTGGAAGAGTTTGAGAAGGATAGGTGTTAGCTCTTCTCTAAATGTTTGATAGAATTCACCTGTGAAGCCATCTGGTCCTGGGCTTTTGTTTGTTGGAAGGTTTTTAATCACAGTTTCAATTTCAGTGCTTGTGATTGGTCTGTTCATATTTTCTATTTCTTCCTGGTTCAGTCTCGGCAGTTTGTGCATTTCTAAGAATCTGTCCATTTCTTCCAGGTTGTCCATTTTATTGGCATAGAGTTGCTTGTAGTAATCTCTCATGATCTTTTGTATTTCTGCAGTGTCAGTGGTTACTTCTCCTTTTTCATTTCTAATTCTATTGATCTGAGTCTTCTCCCTTTTTCTCTTGATGAGTCTGGCTAATGGTTTATCAATTTTGTTTATCTTCTCAAAGAACCAGCTTTTAGTTTCATTGATTTTTGCTATTGTTTCCTTCATTTCTTTTTCATTTATTTCTGACCTGATCTTTATAATTTCTTTCCTCCTGCTGGCTTTGGGGTTTTTTTGTTCTTCTTTCTCTAATTGCTTTAGGTGCAAGGTTAGGTTGTTTATTCGAGATGTTTCCTGTTTCTTGAGGTAGGCTTGTATTGCTATAAACTTCCCTCTTAGCACTGCTTTTGCTGCGTCCCATAGGTTTTGGGTCGTCGTATCTCCATTGTCATTTGTTTCTAGGTATTTTTTGATTTCCCCTTTGATTTCTTCAGTGATCACTTCGTTATTAAGTAATGTATTGTGTAGCCTCCATGTGTTTGTATTTTTTACAGATCTTTTCCTGTAATTGATATCTAGTCTCATAGCGTTGTGGTCGGAAAAGATACTTGATATGATTTCAATTTTCTTAAATTTACCAAGGCTTGATTTGTGACCCAAGATATGATCTATCCTGGAGAATGTTCCATGAGCACTTGAGAAAAATGTGTATTCTGTTGTTTTTGGATGGAATGTCCTATAAATATCAATTAAGTCCATCTTGTTTAATGTATCATTTAAAGCTTGTGTTTCCTTATTTATTTTCATTTTGGATGATCTGTCCATTGGTGAGAGTGGGGTGTTAAAGTCCCCTACTATGATTGTGTTGCTGTCGATTTCCCCTTTTATGGCTGTTAGTATTTGCCTTATGTATTGAGGTGCTCCTATGTTGGGTGCATAAATATTTACAATTGTTATACCTTCCTCTTGTATCGATCCCTTGATCATTATATAGTGTCCTTCTTTGTCTCTTGTAATAGTCTTTATTTTAAAGTCTATTTTGTCTGATATGAGAATTGCTACTCCAGCTTTCTTTTGATTTCCATTTGCATGGAATATCTTTTTCCATCCCCTCACTTTCAGTCTATATGTGTCTCTAGGTCTGAAGTGGGTCTCTTGTAGACAGCATATATATGGGTCTTGTTTTTGTATCCATTCAGCCAGCCTGTGTCTTTTGGTGGGAGCATTTAAGCCATTTACATTCAAGGTAATTATCGATATGTATGTTCCTATTCCCATTTTCTTAAATGTTTTGGGTTTGTTATTGTAGGTGTTTTCCTTCTCTTGTGTTTCTTGCCTAGAGAACTTCCTTTAGCATTTGTTGTAAAGCTGGTTTGGTGGTGCTGAACTCTCTCAGCTTTTGCTTGTCTGTAAAGGTTTTAATTTCTCCATCGAATCTGAATGAGATCCTTGCTGGGTAGTGTAATCTTGGTTGCAGGTTTTTCTCCTTCATCACTTTAAGTATATCCTGCCACTCCCTTCTGGCTTGCAGAGTTTCTGCTGAAAGATCAGATGTTAACCTTATGGGGATTCCCTTGTGTGTTATTTGTTTTTTTTCCCTTGCTGCCTTTAATATGTTTTCCTTATATTTAATTTTTGATAGTTTGATTAATATGTGTCTTGGTGTGTTTCTCCTTGGGTTTATCCTGTATGGGACTCTCTGTGCTTCCAGGACTTGATTAACTATTTCCTTTCCCATATTAGGGAAGTTTTCAACTATACTCTCTTCAAATATCTTCTCAGTCCCTTTCTTTTTCTCTTCTTCTTCTGGGACCCCTATAATTCGAATGTTGGCGCGTTTAATGTTGTCCCAGAGGTCTCTGAGACTGTCCTCAGTTCTTTTCATTCTTTTTTCTTTATCCTGCTCTGCAGTAGTTATTTCCACCATTTTATCTTCCAGGTCACTTATCCTTTCTTCTGCCTCAGTTATTCTGCTATTGATCCCATCTAGAGTATTTTTAATTTCATTTATTGTGGTTTTCATCATTGCTTGGTTCCTCTTTAGTTCTTCTGCGTCCTTGTTAAATGTTTCTTGCATTTTGTCTATTCTATTTCCAAGATTTTGGATCATCCTTACTATCATTATTCTGAATTCTTTTTCAGGTAGACTACCTATTTCCTCTTCATTTGTTAAGTCTGGTATGTTCTGACCCTGCTCCTTCATCTGCTGTGTGTTTTTCTGTCGTCTCATTTTGCTTATCTTACTGTGTTTGGGGTCTCCTTTTCACAGGCTACAGGTTCGTAGTTCCTGTTGTTTTTGGTATCTGTCCCCAGTGGCTAAGGTTGGTTCAGTGGGTTGTGTAGGCTTCCTGGTGGAGGGAACTAGTGCCTGAGCTCTGGTGGATGAGGTTGGATCTTGTCTTTCTGGTGGGCACGTCCACGTCTGGTGGTGTATTTTGGGGTGTCTGTGGCCTTATTATGATTTTAGGCAGCCTCTCTGCTAATGGATGGGGCTGTGTTCCTGTCTTGCTAGTTGTTTGGCATAGGGTGTCCAGCACTGTAGCTTGCTGGTCGTTGAGTGAAGCTGGGTCTTGATGTTGAGATGGAGATCTCTGAGAGATTTTTGCCGTTTGGTATTACGTGAAGCTGGGAGGTCTCTTGTGGACTAGTGTCCTGAAGTTGGCTCTCCCACCTCAGAGGCACGGCCCTGATGCCTGGCTGGAGCACCAAGAGCCTTTCGTCCACACGGCTCAGAGTAAAAGGGAGAAAAAATAGAAAGAAAGAAAGAAAGAAAGAAAGAGGCTATAATATAGTGAAGTAAAATAAAGCTATTGTAAAGCAAAGCTATACAGACAAAATCGCACCCAGAAGCATATACATATACACTCACAAATAAAGGAAAAGGGGAAAAATTAATATATCCTGCTCCCAAAGTCCACCTCCTGAATTTGGGATGATTCGTTGTCTATTCAGGTATTCACCAGATGCAGGCACATCAAGTTGTTTGTGGAGTTTTAATCCACTGCTTCTAAGGCTGCTGGGAGAGATTTCCCCTTATCTTCCCTGTTCGCACAGTTCCTGGGGTTCAGCTTTGGATTTGGACCCGCCTCTGCGTGTAGGTCGCCTGAGGGCGTCTATTCCCCGCCCAGACAGGACGGGGTTAAAGGAGCAGCTGCTTCGGGGGCTCTGGCTCACTCAGGCCGCGGGGAGGGAGGTGTACAGAGGAGGCAGGGTGAGCCTGCGGCGGCCGAGGCCGGCGTGACGTTGCACCAGCCTGAGGTGGGCAGTGCGTTCTCCCGGGGAACTTGTCCCCAGATCACGGGACCCTGGCAGTGGCGGGCTGCACAGGCTCCCGGGAGGGGCGATGTGGAGAGTGACCTGTGCTCACACACAGGCTTTTTGGAGGCGGCAGCAGCAGCCCCAGCGTCTCACGCCCGTCTCTGGGGTCCGTGCTGATCGCCGCGGCTCGCGCCTTTCTCTGGAGTTCGTTTAGGCGGCACTCTGAATCCCCTCTCCTTGCGCGCCGCGAAACAAAGAGGCAAGAAAAAGTCTCTTGCCTCTTCGGCAGCTGCAGACTTTTTCCCGGACTCCCTACCAGCCAGCTGTGGTGCGCTAACCTCTTCAGGCTGTGTTCACGCCGCCAGCCCCAGTCCTCTCCCTGCGATCCAACCGAAACCGAAACCCGAGCCTCAGCTCCCAGCCCCGCCCGCCGAGCAGCCAAGCCTCTCGGGCTGGTGAGTGCTGCTCGGCGCCGAGCCTCTGTGCGGGAGTCTCTCCGTTTTTTTCCTTTGTGCCCCTGTTGCTGTGGGGTCTGCGGTGATCGCCGCGGCTCGCGCCCTTCTCTGGAGTTCGTTTAGGCGGCGCTCTGAATCCCCTCTCCTTGCGCGCCGCGAAACAAAGAGGCAAGAAAAAGTCTCTTGCCTCTTCGGCAGCTGCAGACTTTTTCCCGGTCTCCCTCCCAGCCAGCTGTTGTGCGCTAATCCCTTCAGGCTGTGTTCACGCTGCCAGCCCCAGTCCTCTCCCTGCGATCCAACCGACAGTTCTCTATTTTTGAGTTTATTGAGAAATTCAGGAAGAGGTAGCAGTGCTATAGTCCTAGGCGGAGGGCCCAATTTAACCAGAGGAAAGACTGTCAGCTCTGGGACCTGGAAGCCTTGCTAATGAACATTCTGTAAACATGGTAAGAGTCAGGGAGGAGATCAGCTACCTGCTGGTCTTGGAGAGTCTTCTGGAGAGGCGGGTGCGGCTCACCCTGGGAACATAGACACTAGCAGCAGCCGTAATTGGGAGCTCGTTCTACCCTGAGGAAGGTGGTGCTGGCGGGCGCCATTACGTGGGCTCCTCCTTCTCGCGTTCAGCGCCAAGACGTGGCCCCGCCCAACAGCCCGCAGGTGCCGCTGGGACGCCTCAGGCCAAACAACCAACGGGGCGGGGACACAACCCCAGTCACCTGCAGACAAGCTGCCTAATAAAGAGCCCACAGCTGCCCTGCCCACCAGAGGGTTAAGAGCCCGCTCCACTCACCAGCCCCACCAGGAAGCCTGCCCATATGGCAGTTTTATTATTAATTTTTTGAGGAATCTCAACACTGTTTTCCATAGCGCTCTACCAATTTACATTACTACCCAAAATACACAAGGGTTCCCTTTTCCACATTCTTATCAACACTTACCTCTTGTTTTTTGATCATACCCTTTCTAACAGGTGTGAGGTGATACCTCATTGAGGTTTTGATTTGCGTTTCCCTGATATTTAGTGATGTTGAGTATCTTTTTATGTACTTGTTGGCCATTTGTATGTCTTTGGAAAAATGTCTATTCAGGTCCTCTGCTCATTTTTTAATCAGATTATTTGCTTTTTACTATTGAGTTGTATGAGTTCGTTATATTAACCCTTATGAAATACATGATTTGCAAATATTTTCTCCTGTAGATCACTTTTTCATTTTGTTGATTCTTTTGCTGTGCAACAGTTTTTTTTTTTTTAATTTTCTTTATTTTTGGCTATATTGGGTCTTTGTTGCTGCGCATGGGCTTTCTTTAGTTGCGGTGAGCGGGGGCTACTCTTCGTTGCGGTGCACGGCCTTCTCTTTGCAGTGGCTTCTCTTGTTGTAGAGCACAGGCTCTAGGTGCACGGGCTTCAGTGGTTGTGGCACACGGGCTTGGTAGTTGCGGCATGTGGGCCCTAGAGCATGCGGACTTAAGTAGTTGTGCATGGTCTCAGTAGTTGTGGTGCATGGGCTCTAGCGCATGCTGGCTTCAGTGGTTGTGGTGTGTGGGCTCAGTAGTTGTGACTCATGGGCTCTAGAATGCATGCTCAGTAGTTGTGGTGCATGAGTTTAGTTGTTCCGTGGCATGTGGGATCTTCCCAGACCAGGGATTGAACCTGTGTCCCCTGCATTGGCAGGCGGATTCTTAACTGCTGTGCCACCAGGGAAGTCCCTGCCAGGTAATATTCTTGATGGGAAGTTTTTTTTCTTTCAGTACTTGTACTTGGGGTATATCTTACCCCCTGTCCTGGCCTGTAGGTTTCTGTTGAGAAATCCACTGATGGTTTTATGGAAATTCCCTCATAAGTGAGGATTTTTTTTCCTTTTACTGCTTTTAAAATTCTTTGATTTTTAGACAGTCTTGAAATGTGTTTTGGAGAAAGACATTTAGGATTGAACCTTTTTGGGGAACTGTGAGTTTCATGAACTTGGACGTCCAAATCTCTCCTTAGATTTGTGAAATTCTCAGCCATTATTTCTTTAAATAAGCTTTCTGCCTTTTCTCCCTGTTTTCCCCTTCTGGGACTGCAGTAGTACATAGATTATTTCTCCTAATGGTGTCCCATAGTTCATATAGGCTTTCCTTATTCTTTTTCATTCTTTCTCTTTGTTCTTCTCTGAATGGATAATTTAAAAAGTCCTGCCTTCTACTTCACAGATTCATTCTGCTTGATTCATTTTGTTGACGTTCTCTGTTGTATTTTTCATTTCATTCATTGTATTCTTCAGCTCCAGAATTTGTTTGGTTCTTTTTAATTTCTATCACTCTGTTAAACTTGTCTTCTTTTAAAAAAAGTTTTGTTTCCTGATTTTATTGAATTATCTTTCTATGTTTTCTTGTAGCTCCCTGAACTTCCTTAAAACAACTACTTTGAATTCTTATTGTGTAAATTGCTGTTCTCCATTTCTTTGGGATTGGCTACTAGAAAATATTGTTTCTTTTGTATTGTTACGTTTTCTTGAGTTTTCATATTCCTTGATATCTTGCATTGTGTCTTCACATTTGAAGAAGCAGTCACCTCCTCCAGTCTTTACTGAGTGGCTTTTAGAAAGAAATACCTTCTCTCACCCATTAGGGATTCTGAGGCTTTCTCATACCTCTTCTATGCGTACACTTGCTCCACATTCCTTGTACTCTCTTGTGGCAGAATTCTTAAGCTTGTATGCCTTCTCTTGGTCCTACAAAGTTCAGTGGGTGCTGACAGCCTCCCTTTTGCTTTCCCTAGGCCAGAGCTCAATGTTCAAGTTTGTGGTTTCTCCTAAATTGGCTTTCTAGGCATGCTCACTAGCCATCTGCAAAGGCTTGCTCTTGCTGCCATGGGGAGCATGCAGGGAGCTGTCTGTGGTGGAAGGGTTTATGGGTGAGGCATGTGGGGTGCTGGGGGTGTCCAGGAGCCAGTTGTGGGGATGCACTGGAGAGGCATTCCCAGTAGCTCATGGGCAGACCTATAATAGAGTCCACAAAGTGGTTAGTATGATCTCTGTCACTTTGAGATGTTCACTACTGACCCCTGGCTGTTTTTCTCTTAGCCGCGCACTGCCCTGAGCTCACAGCTCAGTATTCTGGATGGGGCCAGAGAAATGGGCCTCATTGGCAGCGTCCCACACAGCTGGTGAAGCCAAGCACTCACATGTTCTCATGTTCCCCTGCAGGAGAAATCACTGGGCAAGAAGGGCTCTCTTGGCACTGAGCTCTGCCCCCTTGTGGGAGAGATGGTACGTTAAGTCAAACATTTCCTCTTACCCTCCTCACAGGGTAGTTTTGGTCTTTTTTGTTTCAACGATGTGCTGGAACATCTCTCCTGGACTCCTGGATTTCTACAAAGGCTCTTTTGTCTGTGGGTGGTTATCATAATTGGTGTTCTTTGGGGAGATGACAGTAGAAAACTGCTGTTCCGCCATTGTGATGATATCACTCTCTCCTAAAGTCTTTTATTATCCCGTGACTGATTCATATAGAGATCATTTTTACATGTTTTTCTGATACATAATCTCACCACAGTATATTGGTTCATAATAAGTGTGCATGGATTTATTACTGGATTTTTTTTTAAATAAATTTATTTATTTATTTATTTATTTATTTCTTTTTGGCTGCATTGGGTCTTCGTTGCTGTGCGCGGGCTTTCTCTAGTTGCGGCGAGCGGGAGCTACTCTTAGTTGTGGTGCGCGGGCTTCTCATTGTGGTGGCTTTTCTTGTTGCGGAGCACGGGCTCTAGGCGTGCGGGCTTAGTTGCTCCGTGGCATGTGGGATCTTCCCAGACCAGGGCTTGAACCCATGTCCCCTGCATTGGCAGGCGGATTCTTAACCACCGTGCCACCAGGGAAGCCCCCTGGATTTTTTTAGAAACAGAAAACGTTTGAATCTTTTATTATAACCTTATTGCAGAAAAATGATTCATTATGTATTTTTATGGTCACTCATTATTATTTAAAAAAAGATTATTATAACCTTATTGCAGAAAAATGATTCATTATGTATTTTTATGGTCACTCATTATTATTTAAAAATAAGTGAAGTCTTATGAAAAATAGAGAATAACTTGTGATTTGGGAAAGTTCAGTTTCTTGTTTCCAAATCCCAAAGAACTTGGAAATAATATTGGGAAATAAAAGTCATAACTGTGATGGAAATAGAAGAATAAATGGTTTATGCATACTGAATCTGGGGGCATTGCCCCACCCCCGCTCCCACCCTCATCTCCATTTCTCTTCTAGGTTCATAGAATGCTGGTAGCCAATAGGCAATTGAAATATTCTCAGGGATTTCTAAGTAGCCCTAGAGAAAACACCTGACATGAATTTCTCTGAAGATCTAAATTACCAAGCCCCACCCACAAGTCCAATTACAAGCTTTTTAGTCCCCTGCTCTTAATCATAAGCAAACACCCAAGTATTACCAGTTATTTGAGGAAAGCCTCTTATATTGAAGATGGAAGATGGGAACTGAAACAAATAAACAGGGAAAAGCACTTGGAAGAGACTTTGCAAGGAGGAAAAAAACCTTTCCCCGTTATTAATATATTATGAGAGATAAGAGATGAGGAGGAAGTAAAAATAGGATTCTGTAAAAGGCATAATCAGAAAACAAAGAAAAGAATTTAAAATATTATAGTAGAAATGAAATTTTAGGAGCACTGTAAGATAATGTTCAGGAAATCTCCCAAAAAGTAGAGTGAAAAGACACATGGAAAATAAGAACACTTAGCAGACTATTCCTGAATTTCAATACCCATACCAAGAATATCCAGATAAAATAGGGGAAATGAAAAGGAGAAAATAATAAATAATTCAAGAAAGTTATCCAAAATTGAAGGTTAGAGTTTTCAGATTGAGTGTGCCCACTGAGTGTCCGACCGAATAAGTGAAAATATACCCATGCTAAGGTACATCATTAGGAAACTTCGAAACACTGGGAGGCAAAGAGATGATTCGAGATGCAGAAAAAAGGTTATGTATAAAGGATTAGTATGCAAAAAACAGGTTATGTATAAAGGATCAGGAATCAGAATGGCTTTGGATTTTTATGCCGCAACCTAGAAATGAGAAAACAGTGGAGCAATGCCTTCAAAATTCTGAAGGAAAATGATTTTGAACTTAGAAGTATGTAGTCAGCCAAATTATGGCCAACTAGAATAAAGATATTTTTAGACATGCAAGGTCTGAAAATATTTACTTCTCTTGTCCCCTTTATTAAAATCTACTGGAAGGAATTCCCTGGCGGTCCAGTGGTTAGGACTCTGCTTTCACTGCCGAGGGCGTGGGTTCGATCCCTGCTTGGGGAACTAAGATCCTGCAAGCCGTGTGGTGCGGCCAAAAAAAAAAAAAAGCTCCTGGAGGATGAGAAATGAGAAACACCAATTGAGAGTAAATTAAGAAAAAGGAAGACAGTGGGGTATAGGAAACAGGAGATCCAAGAAGGAGGGAGATGAGGGGAATCCCCAGAACTAGATTTAGGAGATTCCAAGGTGCTGGCTGTGTATTGTATATAGAGGGCAACCACTCCAGTTGGAGGGCTGTGAATCAGGACCTAGAAATGTTTAAGGCAGAATTACCAAGGTGCTTGCTGTCACGGTTGTTTTTTTAACCTGAGGACAGAATACTCTGGTGAGCTTGATCCAGAATTTATCTGTTCTTAGCTTGTCTTGACTATGTACTATGGAAGTTCCAGCTTTCCTCTCATGCCCTGCTGTGTGGCTCAGCTGAGGATACTTGTTTCACCTCTCAGATATATTCTGCTTTGACCTACTCCTAAGTTCTGGTGGGTGGCCATAGTGAGCTTAGAAACAAAAGATGAACAGAGCCTGCTCTCTCATCTGTATTTCTGTTGTAAGTTCAATGATACTAGCCTGCATTACCCAGCTAGAAGCCTTCACTGTGGTTGACCTGTGTTTTCCAGGATTCATGTCTTTGCCTCATAACTTGGCCTCATAACTCATAACTTTTCCAGAGACGAATTCTCTTAGCTTTCTGGAAAGCTGAAACTGGACAGTGACACAGAGACTGTTCAGTTTATCTTTCCCTATCCTTCCTTACTGTCCTTCATCTATAAGGGTACCATGCCCTTGTGTATCTAGGTGTGTGATTTCTATTAAGTTTTTAAAAACCAAAAATATATTGTTCAGGGATATATATATTTATATATGTATGTATGTATATGTGTATTAAAGGCAAAACTAATCTGAAAAGCAAGGGAATGATTAACACAGAAGTCAGAAGTCAGGATAACAGTTACCTTAGTGGAGGGAAGAGGATGAGATCAGGGGGCTTCTAAGGTCCTGGTAAAGAACAGTGTTTAAAACAGGGGCAGTGGATATATGGGAGTTTATTGTATTAATTTCTTTTTATATGCATATATATATATATAGGATTATATGTGTTTGATACATATGAAATAGAAACTTTTTTCTTTTTTTAAAATTGAAATGTAATGGTACAGATGAACCGGTTTGCAGGGCAGAAATTGAGACACAGATGTAGAGAACAAACGTATGGACACCAAAGGAGGAAGGCGGCCGGGGGTGGGGGGTTGGGGTGGTGCTGTGATGAACTGGGAAATTGGGATTGACATGTATACACTAATATGTATAAAATGGATAACTAATAAGAATCTGCTGTATAAAAAAATAAAGTTAAATTAAGAAAAAGAATTTATGAGTAAAGATGGAATGAGATAGAGAGTATAGGAGGTAGACTGTTTGGGGCAAAAATGATGAGTTCTCTATTGGGTCATTGTGTTTGTATTATCCTTGGAATGTTCAAGTGGAGAATGATAGCCCTATCCTCTACATTTTTACAGTGCATACCTTGTTGCTCCTTTAAACATTTATTTAATTCTGCCTTGTTTTATAGCCATTTGATATATTTGTTTCCCCAATGACATTATAATCTCCTGAGGGAGGAAACTAAGTTTTACTCCTATTTATTTGTGTACACAATTAACACATAGTTTTTCAAAAAAAGCTATTTTTTAAATCTATCACTATTACATGATGGTACGCAATTCATTGACTTCCGGGCTTGATTCAGGTGATCTATTTGCAAAGGCCCAATTCTTCCAACCTGCATCTCCTCTTACAATTCCATTTATAATACTCCTGAGACTTTCACTTGATCTAATAAAGTGATTCGTACCAGGTGAAAGAAAAAAAAAAGTGAAATGTAGTTGACATATAGCAATTTATTGGTATTAGGTATACAACATGATTTGATATTTATATATATTGCAAAATGATCTACTGTCTTAGTAGCGACTTTCAAATATGCAATGCAGTTTTTTTTTTTATAAATTTATTTATTTAATTTTAAAATTTTTGGCTGCTTTGGGTCTTCGTTGCTGTGCACAGGGTTTCTCTAGTTGCAGCGAGCGGGGGTTACTCTTTGTTGCGGTGCATGGGCTTCTCTTGTTGCGGAGCACGGGCTCTAGGCGCGCGGAGGATTCAGTAACTGTGGCACGCAAGCTCAGTTGTTGTGACTCACAGGCTCTAGAGCTCAGGCTCAGTAGTTGTGCCACACAGGCTTAGCTGCTCTGCGGCATGTGGGATCTTCCCGGACCAAGGATCGAACCCGTGTCCCCTGCATTGGCAGGCGGATTCCCAACCACTGTGCCACCAGGGAAGTCCAACAATACAGTATTATTAACTGTAGTCACCTTGCTGTACATTACAGCCCCATGAGTTATTTATTTTATAACTGGAAGTTTGTACCTATTGACCCCCCTTTATCTATTTTGCCCACCCTCCACCCCCCACCCCCTGCCTCTGGCAATTGTGAATCTGTTCTTTGTATCTGTGAACGTCTTTGTTTGTTTTTTTGTTTTGGATTTCATATGTAAATGAGATCATATGGTATTTGTCTTTCTCTGTCTGACTTAATTCACTTAGTGTAATGCCATTAGAGTCCAACCATGTTTTTGCAAATGGCAAGATTTCCTTCTTTTATTTGGCTACATAATATTCCTGTGTGTGTGTGAGTGTGACGTTTTCTTTATCCACTCATCCATTGAGGAACACTTAGGTTGTTTCCATATGTTGACTGCTGTAAATGATGCTGCAATAACATGGGGATGCATATACCTTTTTGAATTAATGTTTTCATTTTCTTTGGATAAATACGTAGAGTTGGAATTGCTGGATCATATGGTGGTTCTATTTTTAATTTTTTTGAGGAATCTGCATACGATTTTCCATTGTGGCTGCACCAATTTACGTTCCTACTGACTGTGCACTAGGGTTCCCTTTTCTCTACATCCTCTCCAACACTTCTCTCTTGTCTCTTTGATAATAGCCATTCTAACTGTTGTGAGATGATATCTCATTGTGGTTTTGATTTGCGTTTCCTTGATGATTAAGTGATATTGAATATCTTTTCATGTGCCTGTTGGACATCTGTATGTCTTCTTTGGGAAAATGTCTATTCAGATTCTCTGCCCATTTTTAAAAATCAGATCGTGTGTTTTTGCTATTGAGTTATGAGTTCTTTATATATTTTGGATATTAACTCCTTATCAGATACATGATTTGGAATATTTTTTCCTTTCTGGAAGCTTGCCTTTTCATTTTGTTGATGGTTTCTTTTGCTGTGCAGAAGCTTTTTAGTTTGATGTAGTCCCACTGTTTATTTTTGCCTTTGTTGCCTTTGCTTTTGGTGTCAAATCCAAACAATCATCTCCAAGACAGATGTCAAGGAGTGTACCACCTATGTTTTCTTCTAGGAGTTTTATGGTTTCAGTTCTTACATTCAATTCTTTAGTCATTTTTAGTTGACTTTTGTGTTATGTAAGATAGTGTTCCAGTTTCATTGTTTTTACATGTGGTTGTCCAGTTTTCCCAACACCATTTATTGAAGAGACTGTTCTTTCCTCACTGCATATACTTGACACCTTTGTTGTAAAATAACTGACCATATATTCATGAGTTTATTTCTGGGTTCTGTATTCTGTTCCATTGATCTATGTGTCTGTTTTTATGCCAGTACCATACTGTTCTGATTACAATAGTTTTGTAATATGATTTGAAATTAGGGAGCATGATGCCTCTAGCTTTGTTCTTAAGATTTTTGTCTATTTGTTCCATAGGAATCTTAGGATTGTTTTCTCTATGTCTGTGAAAAATTCCATTGGAATTTTGATAGGGATTGCATTGAATCTGTAGATTGCTTTGGTTAGTATGGACATTTTAACAATATTAATTTTTCCAGTCAGTGAACATGGGGTATTATTTCATTCCATTCTTTTATTTCATCTTTTGCAGTTTCTTTCATCAATGTCTTAGATTGTTTTCAGTCCACAGGTCTTTCACCTCCTTGGTTAAATTGACTCCTAGGTATTTATTCTTTTTAATGCATTTGTAAATGGGATTGTTTTCTGAATTTCTCGTATTTCGTTATTAGTGTATAGAAACCAATAGATTTTTTTCTATTATTGGTTTTGTATTCTGGAACTTTACTGAATTTGTTTCTTAGTTTTAACAGTGTTTTGGTGGAGTCTTTAGGGTTTTCTCTATATAATATGTCAGCTGCAAAAAGTAAGTTTTACTTTCTGATTTCCTTTTTTGATTTGGATGCCTTGTGTTTTTCTTGCTCTGTGTAGGAGTTCTAATACTCTGCTGAATAAAAGTGGCTAGAGTGGGCATCCTTGCCTTGTTCCTGATCTTTGGGGAAGAGCTTTCAGTATTTCACCATGAATATAATGTTAGCTGTTGGCTTTTCATACATGGCCTTTATTATGTTGAGGTACATTCCTTCTTTACCCACTTCATTGAGAGTTTTTTTTATCATAAATGGATGTGGAATTTTGTCAGATGATTTTAATGCATCTATTAAGATGATCATAAGACTTTTATCTTTCATTTTGTTAGTGTGGTATATCACATTGATTGATTTGTGGATGTTGAAACATCCTTGCAGCCCTGGAATAAATCCCACTTGATCATGGTGTATGATTCTTTTAATGGATTGTTGAATTGGTTTGCTAATATTTTGTCGAGGATTTTTGAATCTGTGTTCATCAGGGATTTTCACCTGTAATTATCTTTTCTTGTAATGTCCTTGTCTGATTTTGGTGTCAGGGTAATGCTGGCCCATAAAATGAGTTCGGAAGTGTGCTCTTCTCTTTGATTTTTTTTTGGGAATAGTTTGAAAAGGATTGGTATTGTTTAAATGTTTTGTAAAATTCACCAGTGAAGCCATCTGGTCCTGAACTTTTGTTTGTTGGGAGGTTTTTGGTTATTATTTCAATCTCGTAATTAGCAATCAGTCTGTTCAGTTTTCTATTGATATTTCTTCATGACTCAGTCTCGTTAGGTTGTATGTTTCTAGGAATTTGTCCATTCCTTGTAGGTTGTTCAATTTGTTGGTATGTAATTGCTCATAGTAGTCTTGTTATCCTTTGTGTTTCTGTGGGGTCAGTTTTAATATGTTCTCTTTAATTTCTGATTATATTTATTTGAGTTCTATCTCCTTTGTTCTTGGTGAGTCTAGCTAAGGTTTGTCAGTTTTGTTTATCTTTTAACAAAAGCAGCTGTTGGATACATTGATCTTTTCTGTTCTCATTTTAGTCTCTATTTCATTTATTTATGTGCTGATCTTTGTTATTTCCTTCCTTCTGCTAACTTTATGCTTCATTTGTTCTTCTTTTTCTAGTTCCTTCAGGTGTCTTGTTAGATTCTTGGAGATTTTTCTTGTTTCTTGATGTAGGCATTTATTGCTATGGACTTCCTTCTTAGAACTACTTTTGCTGCATCCTGTAAGTTTTGATAAATTGTATTTCCATTTTCATTGTCTCAAGGTATTTTGAATTCTCTTTTGATTTCTTCTTTGACCATTGGTTATTTAGTAGCATGTTGTTTAATCTCCACAAATATGTGAATTTTCCAGTTTTCTTCATGTAATTGATTTGTGGTTTCATAGCTTTGTGGTCAGAAAAGATGCTTGATGTGATTTTAGTCTTTTTAATTTTTTAAAGACTTGGTTGAGGCCTAACATATGATCTATCCTGGAGAATGTTCCAATGCCACTTGAGAAGAATGTGTATTGTGTTGCTTTTGGATGGATATCCTGTATATGTCTGTAAGTCCATCTGGTCAGCGTGTCATTTAAGGCCAATATTTCCTATTGATTATCTGTCTAGATGATCTATCTGTTGGTGAAACTGTGGTATTAACATTCCCTACTATTAACGTACTGCTGTCTATTTTTCCCTTAGGTCTGTTAATGTTTGCTTTATATATTTATGTGCTTCTGTGCTGGGAGCACAGAAGTATTTATGCATGTATCCTCTTGTTGTATTGACCCCTTTATCATTATGTAATGGCCTTCTTTATTTCTTACTACAGTCTTTGTCTTAATGCCTATTTTGTCTAAGTATGGCTACCCCAGGCTTCTTTTGGTTTCCATTTGCATGGATTATCTTTTTCCATCCCTTCACTTTTAGTCTGTGTTTGTTCTCATATCTGAAGTGAGTCTCTTGTAGGCAGCATTTAGATAGGTCTTGTTTTTTTTTTTTTTAATCAGTTCAGCCACTGTCTTTTGATTGGAGAATTTAGTCCATTCACATTTAAAGTAATTCTTGATAGGTATGTGCTTATTGCCATTTTGTTAATTGTTTTCTGGCTGTTTTCTAGAAACATTTAAAAAATCAGATTTCTAGGCCCCATCTTCAGACCCAATGAAATAGAAACTTTGTAAATAATTTCCAGGACTCTACATTATAAATCTTACTCTTAGATAAAAATTGTTACTCTGATTGAGTAAGTGTATTGCTCAGTATTACTAATGTGGTCTAAAGAGTACAGAATGAAGCAGATCCATTTCTTCCCTACTTGTAGTTCCAATCCTCTTATGTATATAAGAAAATTATTTTCTTCTGCCCAGTTATACCAAGGTGTATCATAATGATCCCTTATCTTTTCATGAGTCTGTAATACCTAGTTGTTGTTTAAAAATTTTATTGAAGTATAGTTGATTTACACTGTTGTGTTTAATTTCTGCTTTACAGCAAAGTGACTCAGTTATACACGTATATATTCTTTTCATATTCTTTTCCATTATGGTTTATCACAGGATATTGAATATAGTTCTCTGAGCTATACAGTAGGATCTTGTTGTTTATACATGTAATACCTAGTTTTAATTTGTGTCAGAATATGTTAAAAATCAAATCCCAAGATTTCTGCTGTCACTGTAGTGGGATTGTAAAAAGTGTGGGGTGAGCTATTACATGGTTTCTAACATAGATTAAAGATCTAAACATCTTTTTTTTTTTTTTTTTTAAGCTTACAGTGCCAGCATTTAAGGGGGAAAAAAGGCAGAAAAACCCAAGCAAACAAATGTAGTATTGTTTTCAAAGGTGACTTTGCTAGGGGCAATAATGTCAGAAGGCTCCCATGTGACTTACTACATTCAGTTACAGTGAAATCCTGACAGCTGCCTGGCTGTTGTTTTCGAGTCACTTGTGTATTCCCCAGTGGAAAATCTAGTTTTTCAGCTCAGCTGTGAAATAGATATCACATGGTTATTAGCAGTTTGTTATGGTGGAAAGGACTTAGCAACTGAGGGTTTCAGTTAAGATCTGATATCCTGTGCTTTCTTTCCTGTTCCTGTTTTTTTTTAATTTGTAATTTGGGGTAGCAGTAATACCTGCTAGAGTTGGCAGGATGAGATGAGATAATTTATGTCAGGCACTTACCACAGTGCCTAGTTGCTAAAGAAATATTAGTTCATATAATATTAATTCTGTGAGTACCCTTTGCTCAAGCCAGACATTTGGGAATTGTCCAGGAATCTTTTCTCTCCTTTACCTACCAAAGATCTATCCATTTCATCTCCTTAATAGCACTAGAACGGGAGTGAGACATGACCCACATTTTATAACAATCGGGCTTTAAGCAGGCAGTAACTAAATCAATTCTTCAGGACATCACGTTCTCTTGTACCTTTATTAGTAGTAGTCACTATTAGTTTCTTAGACCTCTAAAAGGATTGTAGTAATTTTCACTTCTATTGGCAGAATTGGTACTGTTGTACCAATTTCATAATAAATTTGCCAGCATTGGTAGAATTAGTTATCTCAATGTTTCTTATAATAAGTTGAATAGGTAATAAAATAATACTTTATTGTTATTTTTACTTGTGTATATTTTTAGGCATAACATTTTCACATGTAAGTTTATAGGCATGCAAGATATTGTAAAGTGTGCCCTTTGCACAAACGCACTCCTGGGTTCAAATCTAGGCTGTGCAGTTTAATGACCTCGGTCAAGTTATATAAGTGCTTTAGGGTTGCTTTGCCATGTTTTTTAAAGTGGGTTGATAAGATTTGGTTACATACAGGGTTGTGATAATCATTAAAAGAGATACATTTTTATGAAAATGCAAAAGGCTGAGAAAAGCCAATACACTTTTCAAGCACAAAGTGGAACAACTTGTTTGATAGGTCTCAAGATTTTTAATGAAAATTAAGCTAGGTTAATAAAGACAGTGTTCTATTGGTACAAGGATACACAATACTCTTGGTTCAATAGATCAGTGGAACAGAATAAGGAATCCAGAAACAAGTGTATGTGTATACAGACACTTGATTTATGGGAAAGGTGGCACACAGAACAGTGGAAATGTTGTATTTCAGTAATGGTGCTAGAGCATCATGTATATTCATTTGGAACAAAGTGAAACAAGACCCCTATCTCACATCACACTCAAAATAAATTCCCAGTGGATTGTGGATCTATTTGTGAAAGGCAAAACAATAAATATTTTAGGCGACAGTATAGGAAAATATGTGGCCTTAGAGTATGTGAAGTTTTCTTAAAGAGCACACAAAAAGTATTAACTACAAAAGGAAAATTATAAACTGGATTTTATTAAAATCAAGAATTTCTGTTCATCACAAATCACCTTTAAGAGAGTGAAAGGGCAAGCCACAGAGTGGGAGAAGGTATTTGCAGCAGTCTGACAAAGAGCTCTTCCATCTGGGCTGAGACGTGTATAAGTCTCAACTTCCTCGGTGGCCTCTTGGCTCCATTTTAGAGAGCTCTGTTAGCAATACTGACTTCATTTTGATTTTCCTTTCACAGGGTTTGTGGAATGAATGAAGGCATAATAGGATTTAGAATACTGAGGGAACAGGCCTGGCGGTGTGCTCTGCAGCCAAGAGGCTTCCTGGGTGAGCAGTGAGACCATGTGGGCACATGGTGGCAGGAGAGCAGTGAGGGGTGCCTGGTTTGGGATCCCCAGAGCAGACTTGGACTTGAACCCGGGCTCTCTCATTTCTTGGCTGTGTGTTTTTGCCTCAACTCTAAAATAGGGATAGTTATAGAACACACCATACAGGGCTGGGATTAGTGAGATGACGTAGACTAGTATTTGCCCACAGGGGGTCTTCATTGTGGTAGTATCATCACTGTTGGAGTTACGGTTCCTTGGAGGTGAGGGGTGGCTGTGCCAGTAGGATGGGGGTAGGGGGTCACTGCAGATCAGTGAGAAAAAGACAACCCAATAGAAAAATGAGTGAGAGACTTGAGCAGGCACTTCACCAAAAGGATGGCCAAATGTCCAGTAAAACTAAGAAAAGGTGCTCAAGACCACAAGTCATTAGAGAAATGCAAACTAGAACCCTGATGGCATATAACTACTACACACCTACCAGAACACTAAATTAAAAGGACTAACAATAGTTTGTAGGAATATGGGCAAGGAAATTCTCATACACTGTTGTTGGAATATAAATCGGTACAACCACGTGGGTAAATTAGTTGGCAGTGTTGAAGCTGAATGTATGTATACGTTATGACCCTGCTGTTCCACTCCCCGCAGGAATGGTACAACCCAGTGGTACGTATATGAATGCTTATAGCAGCATTATTTGGTCTAGCTTCATATTGGGGAGGTGTGGAAAATGTGCATCTGTGATATAGTAGGTAAGTAAATTATTATATCTTCCTGCCTAGAAATAAAATACTGTAAACGAAAATGAACAGACTCAGCTCACACAACAAAATGGATGTATCTCAAAAACATAATGTTGAGCAAAAGAACCCACATGCTAAAGAATATATACTATATGATCCCAGTGTTTACAAGTCATGATAGTTCCCCTTGGAGAGGAAGAAGGGGTTAATGATCGGGCGGGATCAGGAAGGGGCTTGTGGGTACTGGCAGTGCTCTATTTCTAGACCTCCATGGTGGTTACATGGATGCTTGCTTGTTCTAATTTACTGAGCTGAACAGTTATGTTCTGCGTGCTTTTCTTCTTGTGTTCAACTTCAATAGAAAAATAAGAAAAGAACTACCCAGCTTTATAATGCCCAGTAAATATTCAATACGAGATTGTCCTTCTTACCTCTCCATCTCATTTGTTAGCATTTGCATATGTCCTTTGAATAATGATTAATTTGGGGCTTGATGATATAAATTTGAACTCTTTAAAGATTAGATAGGGGCCGTTTTAACCAGCACACATACAGAAAGTGACTTTGCCCTTGAAAATTCAGATGCTCCAAGTTTTTGTGTGACCTACAAACAGTATATATTTTTTTAAAGATGACAAGTACAATGAAACTCTTATGACACATTTGTTGTTTAGTTTTCATTGTAGACAAGTCTTAATTGTAAACAGTTGAAGCTATCACTTCTTTGGGTATTTTTTTCTATTGTTTCAAACCTTATTTTTAACCCAGGAGGTTTGTGGTTTTATAAAAGTTATAAACATTCTATTAAATTTAAAAAGTTTTAATATATTTATTTTTCAAATTGCAAATGGCATATTGTTTTGAAATTTCTTCTAATTGCTGAGTATTTACAAAAACGTTGGCTTTTATGATTATCATTTATATCACACTTGATTAACCTCATTGATTCTTTGGTAATGGTTTTGAGTAATTTCTTTGTATTATCTTCCTATAAGTCATATCAGCTATATCAATTAGTATTAATAATGGTGATATTAAAAAATCTTTTCCTCTTTTTTAAAAATATCTTATTGCACACCAGTATTCCTAATACAGTTAAATGGTCATTCTTATCTAGTCCTGTCCCCTCTCCCCTCATACTTTTTTAAATAAGTAAAATTTCTCTATTTTCTCCACTAAATTTCAGTGGCATTCTTTTCTAGATTATGCTTTAACCCTTGAATTCTTAGGAAGGCTCATAGAATAAATACGGGGCTCAAACCAGAATTTAACCAGGTTCAAGGTATAGAGAGTAAAGGGTCACTGAAGATTCTAATATTACTGCATGCATTTTTAGCTTTCGAATCAAAATACTCTAAGCATTTGTATAAAAGAGGTTTTCTTTTCCGTAATATGAAAGATGAAAATTTTTCTCTCCTTTTATTTGTTAATTACTAAAAGAGTTTTCACCTTCATTCCTTAAAAATAATTTAGTGGTAAAGAAGTATTTTAACTTTTTATGAAAAGGATTCTTCATAGTCATATATTGTTCTGAGTCTACATAAGCTTTTTGGTTTTGTTTGTAGCTTTCTTTTGTAGAAATGAAAATAGGTAAGGTAGGCAGGATGTATTGGCCTAATAAACTCATTACTCCTGTTGATAAAATGATACGTTAGTCCACATTATAATTTCTTTGAGGCGGGGGACGCCTCTGAGTCTACGATAACCTGAGAAGTACTTCTTTACAGAGCACCTCGTAGAGAGGTTTTGTTCTGGGTGCAGAAGCCAATGTTGCTCTGGCTTCATTTTCTTAACGTACTACATTTGTAAACTGTAAAGAACATTAGCCATCCCATTTTTTAAAATGGAGGTACTGTAATAAAATTCAGCAAGATCAGTATGAGCTTGAGTATTAAACTATAAATTTAAGTTTTTTTCTTCCCCTCATTTACGTTCAGGGAACGTGGAACACTTACCACGGCTTCTCTGCTAGTTTTTTTCTCTGATGTTACCAGATATTATATTTGCAGTCTGAGGACAGAATTAGTTAGAATGTGGGTCTAAAGAATTTTTCCATGAGACAAATCAGGCTACTTTCAGAGGCTTGCGTTTTTTGTTCTTTTATTATGGAAAATTTCATACATAGACAAAATTAGGATAACATCCAGCCATGTATCTATGACTCAAATTGAACAACTCCAAAAGCGTTAATTTACACTGATGTTGGAATATTATTACTGATTTGAGGTTTTACATTACTTATTATGGTCCATATACTTCTTTCTCAAATTTAGAGAATAAATGGGCCACCAGATGATGCTAAATATGCTAAATATTTAGGGCCCAATTTGGACAAGAGCCATCAGAATCATAGAGCATCCTGGATTTGCTGGCATGGTCTTGATTTTTGTTTAGTGAGGGACACTAAAGAGGCAGAAGTTAAGTTTTCCCTTGCCCTTTAAGTGTTTACAAAGTGATGTTAAATACTGATATATAAATATATTTATAATCCTTAACATAGATCTAACAGATGAAGAATCAAAAGGGCAGACCAAAAATGTACCTAAAATAGTCCCATGCCCTGGCATTTGTGTATTTGGAAAGTCAGGCTGACTTTAATCATGCCCCAGGAATTCCCCACCTCCTGCCCAATTTCTCTTTCAACTTATTTCTCAAATGCCTTTGGCCATGACTTCTAAGATAGTTCTCATTCTGAAGTGATAGCGTGTATGATATGCTAATTAGGTGTTGGGATGTTAACAGCATTCTAAATAGCTGTGGTATTACTTGTAAGATATCAAATAAGCTTCTCTCTAGGACACAGTGAATCAATGAAAACATTTCTAACAGAATTGTTTAAAATTTCCTTTTTGTGACAGTGTAACAGTGGTGCTGTCTGTGGTATCTTTCAAGATTGGAAACTGTATTAGGAGCGAATATAAAACACACCCATGCTAATTAGTTCTTAGAGAAAAAAGTTTTCACTTTTTTTGTAAAACAAATAATAAGTTGACTCTGCAAGGCCCACTGTTCCCTTTACACAGACATAATTACTCTGTAATTAATAAAGTGAATTAAGAGCTTTTAATTAAATTATAATAAGTACCTCGGTTACATCCAGAAAGGTGCACTGACTGTCTCCTCTCACGACAGGATGAACTATGCACTCCCCATTGTTCTTTCTGTAAAATTTACCAAGCGAAGGGGTATGTGTGACTTCTGCGTTTGATCCTAGTGTATCAGAGTGCAGGATTCAACTTTAAGGGTTTGTTCTTCTGTGAGTGTCTCAGTGTCTTCACCTCCCACTCCTATAATTTGATGAAGGCAGTCAAGATATAATTGTAGCTTTTCTAACCCATGCTGCTGTTGAGTTTTCCCAAGCTCTAGATGTCTCTTCAGTGCTAAAATAAACCCCAGAGGAATTTGAAACTTTCTAGTGGACAGTTGCAAAAACGTTTAAGCTAATATAGAGCGGTCGTGGTGGTGAGGGCTTCTGACTTTCAAACGTGCAGACGCTTTTCAGAATGGATCTATCAGCCCTCATACAGACAGAACATTTGTGTGGTAGAAGTGTGTGCTTGGTGTGCCCTCCAAGCAATATCTCCTTGTGAAGATTAGTTATTTAATCGGTAGTGGCTGATAATGGGCTTTTAAAAGCACATCCTAGTTTAGATTAGTGTCCTTGGAAACCAAGTACCCAACCAAGTACGAATCACAAGGATGGCAAGCTATTGATGATTCACATCACGTAGCCACTAACACAGTTTATACAAATAATTAGAAAAATAGAGTTGTTCTTATGCTAGTTGCCTCATCATTTTCAGCTCATGGCTGCCTAGTGAATCAACTCTAAACCTTCACTCTGGTTATAAAGCAGGTTTTGCATTGCCTTTTGTCCTGTGATTCTCAAAGGTTCTGTGTAAATGTTAGTGGGTGGCAAGTATTCAGTATCTTTACAGGGTATTACAACAAGGAAACCATAGCACGGAGAGGTTTGTCATTTATACCAGTCAGCTGGGTTTATGCCTTTGCTTCTGCAAATTGTGTATTAGTTTTCATGTTTGAGGTTTTTAAAAACAGTCTTGCTTATAAGAGCAAGTTGGTTGTGTTGCTGTCAGTGAAATTAATCTGTCTGATTTATCTAAGAGCTAAACATTAGTTTTTCATATTATATGTGATTCCACAACTTTTGTTTTGACCTTGCAATCATGAGTTTTCCTAAAGATTATGCTTTAATGTTCCTGGATTTTTATCCTGTATTATTCTAATTAATAAGTGATCTTGAGACTTTTTCTTCTGAGTTCAAGTTACATAGGCACTTTCTAATTTTGGTAAAAGGTCTGAGAAAACAGAAGAGACTCACCGGTCCTCCTGTAATTCAGAAGCCTAAGGCTCTAAGTGAAAGAGTAGTTATCTACCTTTACATCAGTAGTTATCTGTACCAACTGGTGATTTTAGAAACTCACATGGGTCTTGGTGCCGATTGCTGTGTCTGCTTCAAATTGCATTTCCACTTCACAGCCCTCCCTAGGGGTGTATTTATGTGGTAGTGTTTACAGATGATTAATATTTAAATAGAAATATGCCACTCGAAGGTCTTTTGAAGGAAAGGAAGCTGAGGTGGAAGAGTGAGTGTGCTGGCAGCCAACCCTCTTCTTGTGGAATTCCAGAATTTTCAGAGAAGCCCTGGCAGCCTTACCATTCATTTCAATTAGAAGAAGCTGGCCATTGTTATTTATGAAGTTTGGAAATAGGAAATTTTAATCATATAAGTTTTCTTAGATGTAATATAGTTCATTAAAATTATGAATATTTTAAGATTACAGAAGAGTTTAGAGAATAACGTAACAAATACCCATATGGCTGTCATCTACTTCTGTCAAATTCTAATATTTTCCCATACTTGACAGGCTTTTCTTTTTTAAGAAATAAAACAAAATAGGTACAGTTGAAGCACCCTGTATAATCCTCCCTGATTCTATTTTTCTCTCTTCTTCCCTTCCTCCTCACAGGTAAACACTGTCCTGATATATATTATTATATAGAAATATAGTTACATACAAGATTGGTTCATTTTCTGTGTTTTCAATTACATATATTCAATTATATGTGTGTGTGTGTGTGTGTGTGTATATATACACACACACACACACACACACACACACACATAGCATCATACTATAATACCATTCTGCAAGTTGCTTTTCATTCATTCGTTCAGCATATTAACAAGCATGTTGATATTTGTAGGTTGGTCATTAATCATTTAGCTGTTATATAGTACTCCGTTTTATGTATCTATTATAATTTATACATTTCCTGTTGGTAGGTATTTAGATGTCTGGTTGTTCTGCATTTACAAACAACATGGGAGTGAGTATTCTTGCAGAGATCTTCTTGTGTGCTTGTAAGAGAGTTGCTGTGGGCCCTAGGGTCTAGGATACATACATAGAAGTGTAATTGCTGGGTTGAAGGGTATATGCATCTTCAGCTTTACTAGATATTGCCAGATTGTTCTTTAAAGTACTTGCATTATACTCCCACCACTGGTGTATAAAAGTTTCTGTTCCATGCTCCGATCATTCTTGGTTTTATCAGGCTTAAATTCTTGGCATATGATCGGTAGGTAATGACTTTTCATATTGCTCTAATTTGCACTTTACTAATTATTAATGAGCATAAGTACCATTCATTCACACAACGGATGAACTGAGTACTGCTAAGTCCCGTGTGCTTACATTCTAGTCAACGGAGGCAGAAAATGAATAGACAGGAAAATACACAGTATCTTAGATGGTAATAAGTGCTGTGGAGAGAGAGAAGAGAGCAAGTACCTTGTGGATCACTGGAGGAAGAACATTCCAGGCAGAGAAGATAACAGATGAGAAGATCCTTGTGTGTGACATGTTCACAGAATCACAAGGAAGCCAGGGCAGCTGAAATAGAGTAAGCAAGGGGGTAGTAGGAGGTGAGGTGAGAGAATGAATAGTGAGCCTCACAGGCCATTATGGAGACTTTGTGTTCTACCTTGAGTGTGATTACCATCTGAAATGTGAGGATTTTGAACAGAGGAGTAACATTGTCTCATTTAGGCTTTAAAAGGATCATAGAGTGTCGTGGTGCTGAGAGGAGACCGTAAGAGAGGCTAATGGGAGAAACAAGGAGACTAATTAGGGAGTTGTTATAATTCAAGCAAGATGATGGTGACTTAGTCCAGGGTGGAGATGAAGGTGATGAAAAGTGTTCACAATCTGGATATATTTGTAAGCAGAGTCAACAAGGTATGATGATATTTTAGATGTGGGATGTGAGAGAAAATGTACGAAAGTTTTTGTCTGGGACAGTGGGAAGGTTAGAGTTGCCATTCATTGAAAGAGATTCCTGGGAGAATCAGGTTTGGGGAGAAGAGAGAATTCAGGAGTTTGATTTTGAGTAAGCAAGTTCTAGATGCCTCCTTAGCATTTAGGTTAAGATGTTGACGAGGCAGGTAGATACATGAGTCTGGAATATGAAGAAGTCTGAGCTAGAGGCAAGGATGTCAGCATAGAGGAGGGGTTTAAGCTGTGAGATTGGATGAAGGGATGAACGTGGAGATAGAAAAGAAGTCCGAGAAGAGCCCTGGGTCAGCCCAGTGTTCAGAGGTCAGAAAGATGAAGCTTACCAACAAGAGAGACTGAAAATGAGTGCTCGGTTGGGAGGAGGAGAACCAGAGCAAGTAGTGCCCTAGAAGCCTAGTGTGGAATCTGTTTCAAAGAAGAATTGGTTGGTGATGTCAGATATGCTCTGATAGATCAGGTAAGGTGAGTGCTGAGACTTGACCTTTGGTTTTAATAATATGGAGGTCATTAAAGACTTTCACAGGAGCTTTTTCTGTGGAGTAGTGAGGAGATAAAGACTAGGTTGGTGGGGCTTCCCTGGTGGCGCAGTGGTTAAGAATCTGCCTGCCAGTGCAGGGCACACAGGTTCAAGCCCTGGTCTGGGAAGATCCCACATGCCATGGAGCAGCTAAGCCCATGCGCCACAGCTACTGAGCCTGTGCTCTAGAGCCCGTGAGTCACAACTACTGAGCCCGCGTGCCACAACTACTGAAGCCCGTGTGCCTAGAGCCTGTGCTCTGGAATGAGAGAAGCCACTGCAATGAGAAGCCTGTGTGCCGCAACGGAAGAGTAGCCCCCGCCCGCTGCAACTAGAGAAAGCCCATGCACAGCAACGAAGACGCAACGCAGCCAAAAAAAAAAAAAGACTAGGTTGGTATACCCTCAGAGAATGGGAAGACAGGATTTGGAGATAGCAAAAATAGACACCTCTTTTGAAGAATTTCTCTCCACGGCAGAGTAGAGAAATGGGACTGTTGCTAGAAGAAGACACGGGATTAAGAAAGTTTTTTCAAAGATAGGGGCTATTATAGCATATTTGATGCTGATATGAGTGATACAGTAAAGAGGGAGAAATTGATGATGCATAAGAGAGAGGGGAGAATTGCCGGAATGAGGTTGAGCAGATGAAAGGAGATGGGATCTAGCATACAGTGGAGGGACTGGTTTCAATAGGAGCACATCCATGGTGGCAAAGGGAAGGCAAGAGTACTTTGGCACAAATGTAGGTAAACTGATAGATTCTGACTGCTTTTATTTTCTCAGTGAATTAAGAAGCCTGGGAGGGGGAAGGAGGTGTAGAAGTGAGATGAGAGGAAAAGGTGTGATCTAACCATTCAGGACAACAGAGAAGTTGTCTATGATTACAAGGCCGCAGCATGGCCCACTTAGAGTCAGTGGTCATTGGTAGATAGTGAGGTCAGTCAGCAGAATTAAACAATTCACCTGTGCAGATAAGGTGGAGGTAGGATTTATCTAGGATTGGGGTTTGCCTGGTGATAATGATAGAGGAAGAGGGGTCAAGATAGTTGAGGGTGTGTTCAAAAGAGTGGGATTGTAATGATGGACCATGGACTCTAGGTTGGGTGAAGAACAGTAAAAGGTGGTAGGATCAATGGATTGTAGAACTGGGCTTTAAAATACTGGAGTAAAGGGACTTCCCTGGTGGCACGGTGGTTAAGAATCTGCCTGCCAATGCAGGGGACATGGGTTTGATCACCGGTCCGGGAAGATCCCACAGGCTGTGGAGCAACTAAGCCCATGTGCCACAACTACTGAGCCTGTGTGCCACAACTACTGAAGCCCATGTGCTAGAGCCTGTGCTCCACAACAAGAGAAGCCACTGCAATGAGAAGCCTGCGCACCGCAACGAAGAGTAGCCCCCGCTCGGCGCAACTAGAGAAACCCTGCGCACAGCAACGAAGACCCAGTGCAGCCAAAAATAAATAAATGAATAAATTTATTTAAAAAAAAGTATGGGAGTAAAGATATTTGAGGAGGTGAGCTGAAAAAATGAGGGGGTGGCTGGAGAGTAAGGTGCTGGAAGTTGAGATTGTGGAGGGGGTCAAGTTATTGGTAACGACAAGTTCTAGGGTATGACTGTGGGAATGAATAGCTGTGGTCAAGTGAAGGACCAGATTCTGAGAGGAGAGGAGGATGTCAGGGATCATCTGTGCGGATATTTAAATCATCATTTTGTTTCTAGGAATTTATCCATTTCTTCTAGGTTGTCAAATTTGTTGGCATATAATTGTTCATAGTAGTCTCTTATGATCCTTTGTATTTCTGTGGTATTGATTGTAACGTTTCCCCTTTCATTTTGGACTTTGAGTCCTTTCTTTTTTTGTTTTTTTTTCTTGATGAATCTAGCTAAAGGTTTGTCCATTTTATCTTTTCAAAGAACCAGCTCTTAGTTCATTGATCTTTTCCATTGTCTTTTTAGTCTTTATTTCATTTATTTCTGCTCTGATCTTTATTTCTTTCCTTCTGTAAACTTTGGGCTTCGTTTGTTCTTTCCTTTCTAGTTCCTTGAGGTGTAATGTAAGGTTGTTCATTTGAGATTTTTCTTGTTTCTTCATGTAGACATTTAAGTTTGTTTGTTTTTTGTTTGTTTTTAACATCTTTATTGGAGTATAATTGCTTTACGATGGTGTGTTAGTTTCTGCTGTATAACAAAGTGAATCAGCTCTACATATACATATATCCCCATATCCCCTACCTCTTGTGTCTCCCTTCCACCCTCCCTATCCCACCCCTCTAGGTGGTCACAGAGCACTGAGCTGATCTCCTCATGTGATGCAGCTGCTTCCCACTAGCTATCTGTTTTAGATTTGGTAGTGTATATATATATGTCAGTGCTACTCTCTCATTTCATCCCAGCTTACCCTTTCCCCTCCCCATGTCCTCAAGTCCATTCTCTACGTCTGTGTCTTTATTCCTGACCTGCTCCTAGGTTCATCAGAACCAGTTTTTTTTTAGATTACATATATATGCGTTAGCATACGGTATTTGTTTTTCTCTTTCTGACTTACTTCACCCTGTATGACAGACTCTAGTTCTGTCTACCTCACTACAGATAACTCAATTTCATTTCTTTTTACATCCCATAAGTTGTAGTATGTTGTTTTTCCATTTTCTTTTGTCTCAAGGTATTTTTTGATTTCTTAAATTATGCATTTTGATAAGAACAGTGCTGGAGAGAGTATCACAGCCACGAGGTAAAACCATTAGGGAGTGAGGTTGGGGGTGTCATGTTGATGACCACAACAGGAGAGTTAGGGATGGTGTCATCTGATAATGTGAGATTGAAAGCTGGACTCTTAGGGAGCAGGTGTGATGGTAGTTTGGAAGTGGCAATGAGAAATAAGAGCATCTCTCTTGCCTCCAGCCTAATGGGGGGAGAGTGTGAGAATAAAGACAGCGGACTGAAGAGGGCTGCAGGGAGAGCCAGGTTTCAGTTGGCAGTGGCTTTCAAGCCTGGTTGCACATTTAAATCACCAGGGAGGACTCGTAAACATACCATTTCCTGGGTCCCAGCCCCTGGAGATTCTGACTCAGATATCTGAGGTGGAGCTCAGGCTTAGGTAATTTTTTAAAACTCCCAGGTGATTGTATGTGCAGCCAGGGTTGTGTCCCAAGCAGGAATGTCTGAGAAGAGGTTGAGTAATTGGGGATGATAGAGGTGTTTCTGAGGGCATTAGGGAAAGGATTCTGGAGTTCGAGAGGGGTGGGACTTCTTTTCAGAGTTCATTGGCCTTTTGAGTTTCTGTGAATTGCCTGTTCTTACCTATTACTCTTTGTTTCTATTGCTGAATGTTTGATTTTTGTTTTGGTTTGAGCTTGTTATTGAAGTATTTCATGAATACTGATAGAAGTACGCACCTGCACACATTGTCTAACAAGCACCCAAATCAGGAAACAGAACGTTACTAGCCATGCAGAAGCCACACTTGTTCCCCCACCATTCCAGTCACTGTGCCCTCTGCTAGGGAAGATGTGATTTGTAAAGATCAGATCTTGGGCTTCCCTGGTGGCGCAGTGGTTAAGAATCTGCCTGCCAATGCAGGGGACATGGGTTCGATCCCTGGTCCGGGAAGATCCCACATGCCACAGAGCAGCTAAGCCTGTGCGCCACAACTACTGAGCCTGTGCTCTAGAGCCCACGAGCCACACTATTGAAGCCCGCGTGCCTAGAGCCCGTGCCCCGCAGCAAGAGAAGTAACGACAATGGGAAGCCCACGCACCGCAACGGAGAGTAGCGCCCGCTCGCCGCAACTAGAGAGAACCCATGCGCAGCAACGAAGACCCAATGCAGCCAAAAATAAATAAATTAAAAAAAAAAAATCAGATCTTATGCTGCCTGCCTTGAACAACAAGATTTCATATCAAAGTGTACTCGCCTTAGGTTATATGGTGAACCAAAATGATACAGGATACATAGAAAATGTCTTGAAAATCCAAGATAACACTTCTTCATCTGAAAACTGGCCTCCTGGCAGTGTATTGTAGTTGGAGACCCATAAGAGACCATGGTCTTTTCTGCCTTCTCTCTCATCAGCTCTCTCCCCCCCTGTCTGACTGGAAATGAGCTCTTTTGGCAAGTGGAAACATGCTCTAGGTGACGAGGGCCTCACCCAGTTATCCAGGGCAGTTCGGGTCTTCCGTACCTGCCTGACTGTGGTTCTGAGTCTAGGGTTAGGGCTTGCAAAACAGCCCTAAGTCAGGCTTGAGTCAGGGAAGAGCTCTGAGGAATGACCACCATGGTTTTTCTTAACTGTGACGTATGTCTCATAAATGTAAATTGCCAGGTTCTGCTTTTTGGCAGCTGTTGATTTCCAGTATTTTGACCACTGCTGTTAAAAAAAAAAAAATTATAAAAGCTGGAGTTTTGATCTGTAGAATGAGCCACACAGTGAACTTAATTTTTCATTTCTTGACGGAAAGCCGGGAAGCAGAAGCTGGTAGGGCATTATGATGAAGCCTTTTTATTACTATCAGGAGCAGGAAATAGCAGTTTCTTTTATTTTAGCTATACCTTTAGCATCTGTTGAAAAATAAAGATTGAAAATAACATCATAAATATTAAAGACCACTGGAAAAAAATGGTAAGGACAAAAATACTGCTTGCTTGCTTTCAGCTAGTCACCTTGTACCACATTCTCTAAAATTCTTTGAAGTTTAGAGGAGTACAATATCAGAATATTGTTATAATTAATGTACCAATAACTTACTAATATTAAATTTCTTTCTTTAAAAAAAAATGAATTAATTTTTGTCTGTGTTGGGTCTTCATTTCTGTGCGAGGGCTTTCTCTAGTTGCGGCAAGCGGGGGCCACTCTTCATTGCGGTGCGCGGACCTCTCACTATTGTGGCCTCTCTTGTTGCGGAGCACAGGCTCCAGACGCGCAGGCTCAGTAGTTGTGGCTCACGGGCCTAGTTGCTCCACGGCATGTGGGATCTTCCCAGACCAGGGCTTGAACCCGTGTCCCCTGCATTAGCAGGCAGATTCTCAACCACTGCGCCACCAGGGAAGCCCAGTATTAAATTTCTTGAGTGAAATATTTTCATTCTCCTGGGAGTTTCCTTATACTGTACTGTTATAATAGTGACAAAGCTCAGGTACTCTGTGATGTTGTATGACAGTGAGTAAAGACAGCTTAGGATGTTGAATGGCCATATAGAAAGTCTTCCCACCTTTGTCCTAGGAAAGCCTTTGACCTTAAAACAAGGTATTTGAGTAGAAAGATCAGTGGTTGCCAGGGTTGGCAGGGAGGGAGGGATGAATGGGCAAAATCAAGAGGACTTTTAGGGCAGTGACACTGTTTTGTATGATACTGTAATGGTGGATACATGTTGTTATACATTTGTCAAAACCCATAGAATGTTAACGCCAAGAGTGAACCCTGATATAAACTGTGGACTTTGGATGATGACGATGCGTCACTGTAGGTTTATTGGTTGTAATCACTGTCCCACTCTGGTTCAGGATGTTGATAGTGGGGAAGGCTGTGTGTATGGGGGCAGGGGATACATGGGAGCTCTCTGTACTTCCCGCCCAACTTTCCTGTGAACCTAAAACTGCTCTAGAAATAAAGTTTACTATTAAACAAAAAAGTAATTTACAGGCTCTTTTGATGGCATGTTGCAATATTTAACAAAACTTTCTAATGTAAAATTATTCCCTTATCCATCATAAGGCGTTCATTTGACAGTGTACGCCTGCTTCTTAATATTTGCCCTCAGTAAATGTGAAAAATAGCTGTTATCCTCTCAAATACTAGAACCTTGTTATTTTACAGGTGAGCAAACCTAGGCCTTTAGAGAATATGGGGACTGGGGCTTAGGTTTCCAAATGTTTAATTCATTGTCACCAGAACCACAACTTTCCTCCCATGATCCCTCTGTAAATACTGTAGTCCTAATTCCAGCTATGATGTCCTTAAGCTGTTGGCTCCACATAGTTTTCTTTTACACATTCACCATTTAGTACAGGCAGTCATTTACAAAACCTGTAGCTCTCTTCTTACTGTATAAATTACCCAGATAGATTTATTTCTGAATTCCCAAAGCCTACCTTACTAATGTTTATATAAGTGTTGAGGCCAAAAAGTGGATATCTGGATTATTATTTTAGAGGAGATATTCCTTTACTTTTAGGTTGACTGTAATTCTTTATACTTTTCTGTATTCCTCTGGTACATTTGTGTAGGATGTTAATGATTATAATCAGTTCTTTCTGGCAAAAAGCCTAGGTATTGTTTCTGGAGATTGAGTTATATTGAATACCTGAGAATTGCTACAATCAGTAAGTATTCACATATCATGGGCAATATTCTTGTGTAATAAGGATGAACTACATAGTATATTTCAATACTTTATCTTTTTAAAATTAGTATTCTGAAATCATGTAGACTGGGCATTTGTTTAATTTTTTTGTTTTTAGGGTTGTGTTCTAGGTGTTTATTAATATGTTAGTTACCAGTTTCGTAACTCATAATTTGTCCTGAATGACACTTCCTGCTTCCTAGGAACTGGTTCCTCCACCGTTCCCAATCCTTCCTCCCCAACACCAAAGATTGGTTAACCTAAGATTTTCTTTCTTTTCCTAATGGTATAATATTATCATTTTATATATTTTAATTATTAGAATCATCAAAATATGTCATCTGTTGGCGTTTTAAATTTACATGGATTAGTCAAAAATTTAAGAAATAATGCTATAGAGAGTCAGATTTTCCCACATACTTAGTGTTTTCAAGGTATCATTTATTTGGCTTCAAAATAAAAAAGTCTACTATTCTCCATTTCCATGGGAAGATGAAATGCTAAGCCCTGGTTTTAAATTTAAGGAGAGTAAACTTCTGGTCTCTTTTATTCCTTTCTCCCCTATTACATTATAGCACTTTGACTTGGAAGAGACTTTAGAAGATAATTTAAATCAACTTTTTCATTTTGCAGAAGAGGAAAGTAGGACACAGCAGTTAAGTGACTTGTAAGATCTTGCAGTTAGCGCCACATCTTGTACTCAAACCCTGACCCTCCCCTACCCCCCCCCCTTTTTTTGTGTCTGTGCTTCTTAGTGGCACTGAGGTTCCCAGCCGCTCTACTCTGAGCCAGTCCAGTCTGCAGTGCTGTGGGTGCTTTCTTGGCAGCCTCGTCCACACCTCTTCCTGAAGATCTGCAGAGTCACAGACTTGGAATCACAATGGCTACCTGTATTTCCCCGAATCTGTGCTGTTTCCCCTCTTTAAACAACGTGGCTTTATTCAAGGAAATCAGTAGAGAAGTCCCTATGGAAAGCTGCTGGCAGCACTGTGGTAGGCAGAATAATGTGGTCGCCATCCCCCCACCCCTGGCAGTATGTTCACATTCAAACCTTGGAACCTCTGAATATGGTAGGTTACATGGTAAAGGGGAGTTAAGATTGCTATTCAGCTGACCTTAAAATATGGAGATTACCCTGGATTAATTTGGTGATCCCACTGTAATCACGGGTCCCTAAAAGTGGAAGAGGGAATTGGAAGAGAGAACCAGAGATGGCAGTGTGAGAAGCTAGGCCTGCTGTTGCTAGCTTTGAAGTTGGAGGGAGGGGCCACAGTCAAGGAAAGAGGACGACCTCTACAAGATGGAAAAGGCAAAGAAACGAATTCTTCCATATAGCCCCCCGAAAAGATGTATCGTACTGACACCCTGATCTTAGCCCAATGAGATCCGTGTTGGACTTCTGATTAACAGAACTGTAAGATAATAAATTTGTGTTATTTTAGGCCACTAAGTTTGTGGTAATTTATTACAATAGCCATAGAAAACGAGTGCAAGCATTTATACCACTCCTCAGAAAAAGTCACCCACTTGGCTTTCCCGCTTCCCTCATCACCTGATTATTTCATTGGCTGCCTTGATTTCCCTTATGAATCCTGGCTCCATGTTTCTCACCTAGATCCTTGGGTAAAACAACCCACTGTAAGACTGTCTACTCTCACTCAGCTCTGACTATCCTTAAGACACACCTCCTCAGTATTTGCTCACTGGCTTTAAAAACCAGAATCCATGTTAAGAGGCTACATAAAATTTTGAAACTATTCTGTTGTTGTCTGCTACTTTCCAGGAATTCAAGCTCAGGCTGATCCAGTAGTGCTAACCACCCTGCCCTAACCCTTAAGAAATTTTTTTTTGTCACTTTGTAATGCTTATCAGGGAAATTACCTATATGGCAAAAAATGCAGTTGCTCATAGCTTCCTATTTATGAAAGAGACTGAGTGAAATGTATATCTTGCTTCTACTTTACAGAGGAGGAAAATGCTGGGCCATTGCCTGGTTACCTATTTTATTGGGCTGACTTGCTCAGCAGGCTAAAGTGCATGTTTGATGGCCCTGCTTGCCAAGATGTAGCCAACACATCTGTTAGCTCCTGCAAATGATGTAAGCCTTGACTTGATACAGCACCAAGTTTTTTCGCATTGCACAATGACTGTTGTAGAGTTAATTGGTTTTGGGGGCTTGATTTTGCAGAAGCCTCAGTGGGTCAGTGTGATATGAATTAGGACAACTGACTCCCCCAGCCTTTTCAAATTAATGTTATTCTCCATGTGGCTGGGAGGCTTGAATTCACCCAAAGTGTCTGTCTCCTCAGCACATTCTATGTTAGGGCTGCCAGAAAGGCAGAATCCGTAATTCTGACTTTCTGCATTTGTTCACTCCCTGGCAGCGAAATTTTTTATTGACTCAAAATTTCTTGACCCACTGTGAAGTGAGGACCTTTCTGGGCCCTCCTTCCTGCACTATCCAGTAATTTCCCAGGTATAGGGAAGAGGATATTTTATATTTTTGTAGACCTTAGGAACATTAGTGTCATTGACCAACTAATTCTTGCAGATGGTATATCATTGAGTCTTGCTTTTTTTCTTTTATCCATTATGATAATCTCTGCCTTTTAAGCATAGTGTTTAGACAGTTTACATTTATTTTCAGTATGATCAAGTTTAAATCTGCCATCTTGCTCTCCGTTTTCTACGTGTCTCATCTTTGTTCCTCTTTCTTCATGTTTTTCTGCTTTCTTTTGGATTAATAGCGTATTTTTTTGTGATTCCATTTTATCTCCGTTATTGGCTGATTAGCTATACCTTTTGTTTTATTATTTTTAGTAGTTACTCTAGGGTTTATATATCTAACTTTATTAATTTACCTTTAAGTAATATACCATTTCACACAAGAATCTTACAACAATATACTTCCATTCTGCACTCTCATCTTGTGCTATTTTTATCATATATTTTATTTCTGCATGTTATAAACCCATATACTTTATTATTATTAAGTTTGCTGTAAACAGCCAATTTGTTTCCAGCCTTATTGAGGTATAATTGACAAACCTGTCATATTTAAAGTGTACAACATGATGATTTGATATTTGTATAGATTGTGAGAGTATTTCCACAATCAAGTTAGCACAACCATTACCTCACTTTTTGTGTGTGTGTGTGTGTGTGTGACAACCCTTAAGATCGACTCTTTTAGCAAATGTCAGTTATATAATACCAGAATATAGTCACCATACTGTACATTGTGCTGTGTTTGCTGTAGTCATGCTGTACATAGATCCTCAGGATTTATTCACCTAACAGCTAAATGTTTGTACCCTTTGACCAACCTCTCCCCATTTCCCCGTCCCACCCCAGCCCCTGGCAACCACCCATCTACTCAGTTTCTGTGTGTTCAGTTTCCTTTTAAGATTCTCCATATTGGTGAGATCAGGCAGTATATTTGTTTCTCTGTCTGGCTTATCTCACTTAGCATAATGTCCTCCAGGTTCGTCCACGTTGTTGCAAATGATAGGATTTCCTTGTTTTTTTTATGGCTCAATAACATTCCATTGTATTTACATCTCTTTAAACACAGTTTTATTTGCATACAGAGCGTTGAACACATCCCTTCACTGAAAGCGTGGGGCAGGGGGGATACGCATGGGGAGCCTGCCACCGGGTGGGAGTATGTGTGAGTGAGGTGCACAGATGGGGAAGTGCAGGGGAGGTTTCCCCAGCAGCTCGGGGGTGGCCTTCCTGATGCTGTCCTCGAAATGGCTAGTGGGATGCATGTCCCTTTGAATGCATGTCCCTTTGACACATTCCCGGCTCTGGCAGCTGTTCTCTCAGCCCCTCCCTGACCCTCGGTGTTCAGCTCACCTCAGCGCCCTGGATGGGGCAGGAAAGAAGTGGGCCCCTTTGGCAGCACCCTGTACAGCTGGGGGAGCTGGGCACTCACTCACATGCTCTCACTTTCCCTGGTGGGAGAAATTGCTGGCGAGAGGCACTGAGCCGTACCACCTTGGGGAGGGGGTAATATGTTCCTTTTACCTTCTTCACTGCATCTGATCTCTGCTGTTTTTGCTCCCGTAGTGTGCTGGAACTTCTCTGCTGGACTCTGCAGTTGCACAAAAGCACCCTTCTCGGTAGGTGATTGTCCTAATCATTGGTCTTTGGGGAAAAGACGGTAGAAAACTCCTATTCTGCCATCTTGCCGACGTCACTTCAATTAACCTTTAAAAAGATTAAAAATGAGACAAAAATGTCCTTAACAGTTAGCCATGTATTTTACATTGTAGGCCTCTATTACTTTTTGTAATTCCAAATTTCCATTTGATATTTTCCTTCTGCTGGAAGAACTTTAATATTTCTAGTGAGACAAGTCAGAGAAAGACAAATACTGTATGATATCACTTACACGAAGAATCTAGAAAAGACAAACTCATAAAAACAGTGAAATGGTGGTTACCAGAGGATGGAAGGTAGGGGTGATAGGACAGATGTTGTTTAAGGGGACAAACTTGCACCAAGTAGTAAATAAGTCCTAGAGAATTAATGCACAGTACAGAGAATATAGATAATATTGTATTATAATAATCAAACTTGCTAAGAGACAACTTAATTATTCCAACCACTAAAAAGAAATGATAATTATGTAATGTGATGGAGGTGCTGATTATTGCTACAAAGGCAATCGTATTCCAAATATGAATATTAAATCAACATGTTGTACACCTTAAATTTACACAATGTTATATGTCAAATATATTTCAATTAAAAAAGTTTCTCATAGTGCAAGTCTGCTTTCAGTGAATTCTGTCAGCTTTTATTTGTCTGCAAAAGTATTTATTTTGCCTTCATTTGTGGAAAATATTTGTGTTGAGTATAGAATTCTATGTTGATAATTTTTTGATTCTGCCCACTGAGAAGTGTTTTTTGAGGTACAGATGATTTCCTGCTCTGTGAAGACCCTCATCTCTGACCACTGAACCCCAGCAAGATTCTCCACAATCACACAGACACCAGATTGCAGTCAGTCTCTCTGTCTTTCCCTAGGGGCCTTAATACGTTTGCATGGAAGAGCAGAGTTCCTCCTTTGCCAGGGTGGCTTGTATGAGCCTGAAGGTGAAGTGATGGTGCCTCCCACTCACATGACTCTTCCCACGCTTTTCTTTAGTTTCTGTGACCAAATGGAATAGCTGATTTCCACCTGGCTCAGGGAGATCAGTTAGGATGTTATAGTTCAGGCAGAGATGATGATAAGGTGAATTACAACCATGCTGATAGGGTTGACTTAGCTAAATAATGGTGATGAGCTGAGAGGACTGGATGTGGGGAGTAAGAGAGAAGAATCCTGGAGGCTGTGACTGTGCTCATCCTGGCAAACATTTCCTTCTTCCTTTGTATAACAGAACCCTAATTTTCAGTTGGATATATTGTTGCCCAATGAAAAGATTGCATTTTCAAGTCTTTTTGTAGCTAGATGTGACCTATCACTAAATTCCGCCTAGTGAGATGAAAGTGGAAGTGCTGTGTGGAGCTTCTAGAAAGTGTTATTAAAAGGATTGAGCCCTGCTTTCCCTCTTTCCTGCTGGCTGTTATGGGCATGCGATAGCAGGCACTCAAGCAGCCATCTTGCACCTTGAAGGGGAGGGCACATGTTGAGACTGGCACTCATCAAGAGGGAAAGGGCCCGGCGCTGTGAACTAGAATACACTGGCCTGACTACATCTGGGCGTCTTTTTTTGTGAGAATACAATTACTTTCTGTCTTGTGTAAGCTGATGGCTTTGTCTGATTGATTGTTTTTGCTCACATTGTAGGTGGTTGAACTTAATCCTGACTAATGAAAGCAGGGTGACAGAAGAGGCCCGGGTTTCGATCCTGGATGACTGAACAAGGAGTGATGCATTTGGTAAAGAACAAACAGGTTAGGGGCTTCTGAAGGTAGACAGTCCTATAAAACAATTAGGCACTAACATGAATAAATCTCTGTGATTAAATTATTTTTTAAAACATGAAAACAGTCAAGCTGTGTTTGAATCTTTTTTTTCTTTTGCTTTTTTAGACAGGAACATTGATCTCATACGTTAATCATGTTAGGAATTTGATGACTTAGTCTTACATCATAGTGGAGTTCTGAAGTATTAAGGCTCCGTCTGCCTCATTTTCCTGTTAATGGAGGTGCAGGTCTTAATCACATTCTTGAATTAGAAAGAGACTTTTAGGTATCCTCAAAAGATTAATTGAAATAAAACATGGAAGAATGCATGATCTGTTGGAACTATTTATGAAGTGCTATTTTTCTCTTTGGATTAGGTCTTTACCCTCAGTCACTAACTGTTAAAGAACCTTTATCACATGTTTGACATTTCATGTCAAAATTGTTGTTGAGCACACCTAGGGAAAATTAAATTCAATTTACATTTTTGGCTTTATTATCACAAAACTTTGAAATGACAGTAATTTGGGAGTGTAGATTTCACTTTGCTTTTTTATCCTTCAAGCTGTTCACAGAATTTTTAGGATGCAAGTATATTTTTAATCTATTTTCTCCCTCTGACTTTTCTCTCTCAGGACAAAGATGATGGATTTGTGGTGGTAGTTTTAAGCTTGAAGCCATCAGGGAAGCATTTAAAATGTCTTTAGGCAAGCTTATCTTCCCTGTCTTCTTGTCTGGTAGTTAGTGTTGAAAGCTGAGTGTCTCTTTGCCTTTCTCTTCTCTATGTGCTGGCAAACAAGTTGGAATTTAAATGACCTGTGGAATCCTTCAAGGCAATGACTGTATGTGGGAAAAGGAAACTTTCAGGCAGATTCTGAGCTAGAACTGATGTAATGCATCCCAGAGAAGCAGTGGTCGGAACTCAGGTAGCTTTGAGCAGGTAACATAATAGCAGAGGATACTTACCAGAAACAAGCAGGTATAAAAGAAGAAAAGAAATGGAAACAGTAAGACCATTGATAACAAAATACAGTAGGGAGTAGGATGTAGGGCCTCTCTGGAAATCTTTAGAGGTCAAAGGCTCTAAAAGCCGAGACTGCTTCATTTTTCTTTTGATCTAACAGTCATTACAAAATAATAACAATGTTCAGGTCACTATCAACATTGAAACTCACCTATATTATATCAATTTTTTTTTTTAATACCTGTTTTATAGCATAGGGCAGTGTCATACAAAAGGCCGCCTTCTCCCAAACTGTGCATTTCATTGAAAACAAAGGCAGGCATACTTGGAACTGAATTGACAGCTTTGTGGCTGTAAAGATAAATATAGCATTTTTCAGGTAGTGAATTCATGAATAATCAATGAACCAGCAAAGGACAAAAGTGACATATGGCGGCCCGGTGTGGATTCAGTGTGATTGTCACATTCCCCTCCCCACCTTTTGCCCTTCTCTAATTTATTGAAAGAAACAAAGCCAGCCTCACTAGCCAGAACACAGTACCTCTGGAAAAATCCATGTAGACAAAGTTAACAAGGGGAGTTTATTCATTAAATGTCTCCTCTGCTGTTTGGTTGTTTTAATAGTCCAGCTCAAGTTGTCTGTGTCAATTGAAATTTTATGCAAAATGAAAATTTGACTTGACTTCTTTAAAGTTAAACTGGTAAAGCAGTTTTTTTTTTTTTTTTAAATTACTGCTACACCAGTATTTCCAAATAAGTAACACTTAACCAGTTATGCTAATTTTGCCAGAATGTTTCTCTGTAAATAAACCACGAGTGCATTGTAGCTGACTCTGTTTTCATGCCTTCACCTAGTGTGTAAACCACGGGAGAGGGAAGGCATTCTTGGTTTTTCCCTTTGTATCAACCAACACTTTATTGAAGACAATGATTTTATTATTTTTAACAAAAAACCCTCCACCAGATTTAATGAAATTCCTTGGTAACACCAAGGTTTTTCAGAATAGTATTCTGAGGGACTGTTAATGGGGAGGTATTTGTCCACAACCCAAATAATAACTGTACCACTTTAGAACATCATTCTTCCTCTGTGGCTAATGAAGGGTGGGTTTTTAGTCCAGTGAGTCAGTTTGTACCTTTTGTTTGCTTGGCTTTGTGCCAGGGATCTGATCCTGAAAGATTTAACATTGGAGAGTCTCTAAATAGCCTGATTTCTCCAGTCTCTCAATTGTGCTTTAGTTTATCTAAAACCCTTGAAATTGGCAGTGGAATCAGTGGTAAGCTTTGATTATATCACATATATATGAAATAAAGTGATATAAAAAATTACTTGTTTTGAATGGCTCCTCTAACTCCTCTACACCCTAAAAAAGGTTCTGGAAACTTGCTCTTAGACTTATAGATTCCCATCTGAATATGAACTATTTGTTGATTTATTTGTAAATAATGTGGATCTTGTGGCAGTTTTAAATGCGACCTCAGAAGTCAAGGTCTGATTTGGGTTAAGTCTGTAATATTTGACCTCAGATGACCAGATGATGGTGCACAGACCAAAAGTCAAGTCTATGAGAGTAGGCTATCCATGGGACATCCCTTGCCATCTTTCAGAAACAGTTAAATTGATTTTTATGATGGAATTGGCCACCACTGGGAACTGTCATGGTGGAGAGATTATAAGAGACTCTTCGTTTTTCTTGGTGGTGTAGAGAATCCTCTGTTTTCACTGATGGATTCCAGAGGGGGGATGAACATGAAGGGAATATAGCCTAAAGAAGCCTCTTCAGAACTCACCCTCCCCTTGGTCCCTTTGCCCATTCCAGATTCCAAATGGCATTGCATGCTACACAAAAACTTTTGGACTAGGTCAAGAGCTTGGTTGTTAAGCACTATATAGAGTGCCACTTTTTGAGCTCGCAGTTGGGTTTGGTAGTTAAGAACATGCACTGTGGATCTCTGCAATACAATGGTGGTATGTTGTATTTCCCAAAGATGGCTGCACTTCCAGCCCCCTGCTCTTTATAGGCTGTGACCTTGACACTCCTCTGTTGAGAGGAGGGGTCTCTATCCTCTCCTCTTGAATCTGCACAGGCTTGTGATTTGCCTATGACTAATGGAATGTGGCATAAGTGCTGAGCGATGGCTGAGGCTAGATTGGAAAAGGCACTTTAGCCGCCACCTTGTTTTCGGGGGCACTTGCACTTGGATCTCTGTGCTGCCATGCAAGATGTCCTGCTATGCTGAAGCTTCCATGCTGTGAAGAAAGCCCAGGACACAAGAGAGGCCATATGTAGGTGCTCTAGTTGACAGCTCCAGATGAGATTCTAGGTGACAGTAGCATCAACAGTCATACACACAAGTGAAAATTTCCCCGGATGACTCCCACCCCCAGCCATTGAGACATCCCTAGTTGTTGAGTCTTCTTAGTTGTAGCCTCAGACATTGTACGTTACCTTTGTGCCCTGTCCAAATTCTTGACCTACAGATTTCATGTGTGATAAAATCGTTTTTCAAGCCACTACATTTGTTGTAATTTGTGATGTAGCAGTAGTAACTGGAATGAAAAGCTGGGCAAATTATTTGACTTTTGTGTCCCTTTTGTTTCCTATCTTGAAACTGCTGATGGTAATAATAGCATTCCTTCAGAGAAATGAGTTAATTATGTAAAGCATTTAGTAAAGTACCTGGCACACAGTAAGGGTTCATTAAATGTTAGCTGTTAATTAAGGGAAATCCATTAGACACTTAAGTGTTTGGGGGAGCATTGTCAAATAAGTAGTGAGCTCAGCTTGACTTTATTAATGAAATGTTCATCGTGATATGTAAAAAGGAAAAAGAATGAAGCTTTTCCCGAATTTGAATTTTTTCCCCACATTTGAGGGGATGAGGCTCTGGTAATTGTTCTCAGGAATATCAGCAGGTATGGTCAGGACATGTCCTCACAATAACCCTAGCTTTCCCTACTCGCCTATTGAGAGCTATCGGCTGTGAATTAAATTAAGTGCTGTTTATATCATTGCCTTTGAGCACCTTCTGGAATAACAAATTCTGTGTGTTTACTGGGTAGAGTGATTAGAGTAGAACTTTAAAAAATCATCCTAAAATGATTATTTTCAGACTTTTAAGTGATATGGAGAAGAAATCAGTGTCTACATCACCACGTATAAAATCATTGTCATAGGTCTTTAAAAATGTATACGGTCGGTATAAGTCTTGATCTTCATCTTCCTGTTGTGAAAGAATTCTAGTTATTTCACTCTTTCTGTATTAGTCAATACCTGTCACCATATTTTAGTTGACTATATGTTCAAACACAGAGATTAAAATATCAGTTTTTTTGTTTTAAAAAATGTACTTATTTAAAAATGTTGACTTTAGGCTAGCTATGTGTGATATGCTTTCTTCCACCTTCCCGTTAAACTACTCAGATAGTCCCATAACAGCACCACAGAGTTAAGTAGCAATCAACCGTTTCTTAGTTTTAGAGGTATTTCCACTAACTACTTACTACATTGAGGTTGGAGTAGACTGAGAAAGCCTTAGTGGTGTATTTATGCTTTGACTTCTAACACAGGAGAATAAAATTAGATGAGGAGGAGAAGTTAGAAAGAGGCTTTGATCTATTCCCATTGTTCACTCATACTTCCAAGATGAAGGTTACCATGAATGACTGTTGGAAGCCTGTTTCCTTCACGTTTTGTATTTCATGACATATTACAAGCCAGTTAACTTGACTAGAGATTCCTCTATCTCCCCCCACTCTCAACTCCTCCAAACTACCTTCAGCACCATTCTTTGTGCATCCATTCATAGACTAACATTTCCAATACGTAGTATGGAAGAGAATGAAAGGAAACTTAGGATGTTGCTTTCCAGGGATGCGATGCAGCTGTAGAAGTGGCGTTAAGAGGAAACCTGCAAGAGTTGTGCTCTTAGGGTTTTAGATTAGCATTTATTTTTTTTGTTAAAAGACAAACTGCAGCATGTTCCTGATGTTATAGTAACAAAATTCTCATAATATGAGAGAATCGTAGAAGATCCTAGATCAGTCCAGCATAGTTGTACTGTCTGCCGAATATTATAAATGGAGCCATGGCCTGTGTACATCAGGCTGTACACAACAAAACCTGACCAAATTCAAGATGTGAGCAAAATTTCACCATCCAATGGATAGTGGCGGGAATCAAGGGTGATCTGTATACTCTGCCATTTAAACATTGTACATTTTCTTTTAGCAAAGATAATAATCTTTATGGAAATTATGAAAGAAATCTGTAGCGTAGAAGAAGGGAACCATTACCCAAAGATGATGAGGGAAGGCTTAAGAATCATTCTGTATGATTTATTATGGTATACAGAAGATATTTGTGGAAATGTAAGATTTTATTCTTAGCAAGAGAGCAGAAAATATGACCTCTATGAAAGCAAAACAAAAAGTCATAAGAAAAAATCAGAATGAGATTTTAAGAGGAGCTGAAATGATTTTAAGAGGAGCTAAAAACAAAACAAACAAAAAACCTGAAAATGCAATAGCGGGATAAAAATCTGCAGTGGCAATTGTAAAGAGCAGAGCTGATACTGTGGGAAATGGAATCAATCCTATATTGAGTATTTGAGATTGTCCAGAATAAGGAGAAAATGATGACAGGGAAGTGAAGTGACGAGGGTAAAGACGACAGATACTGAGGACAGAGAGAGGAGAATAAGGTATTTCGAAGGGAGAGATCAAAATAAATGTAACAAAAGCGAAAAATAAAAGTAGAAGAAGACTTTCTTGAGGTAACAAGGTTCTGAATCTGCAGGTCCAAAGTGTAGGCTTCATTGTGTTCTGGGTAAAATTAATGAAAATAAATCCCCACCTGCCTGAATTCTGGTAACACTTATAATTTTTAAAGAAAAGAATTCATAGATTAAAAAATAAATAGGTTACTCTAATGATACAGTGGTCAATCTTACTTCACTGCAGATTTCTTTTTATTTATCCTGTAATGGATTCATTGGGCTTCTTAAAGCTATGATTTGGTGATTTCATTAGTTCTGGAAAAATCTTAGCCATTTTCTCACCTGCCATTCTCTTGTTCTTCAATTTCTTCAGTTCCTTTTGAAACTCCAATTAAATATATATTGGACTTTCTCATATATTCTTCACATTTCTTACCCTCTGTCATGCATTCATCATCTTTTTGTCTCTCTGTCCTGAATTCTGTATGGTTGCTTCCAGTGATGTGCTGTTAAACTGGTTCTCCAGGGGGAAAAAAAGCCCTGATTTGTAGCAGTTGTTGATTTCCATAGTGTAAATATTCGCAAGGGCAGTTTCAGGCAACCAACATGACTTCACTGAGGCGGAGTTAGAAGGAGCTGCATATAATTGGCTTTCACAGGCTGGTTCAGGCCAGCTCTAGCATACCTCTAGGCTTTTCTCCTGTCTTCCCATTTACTAAATATCTTTTAAGTTGCATCTAATCTGCTTTTAAACCTCTCTATTCAGTTCTTAATTGGGGTTATTTTATTTTTAAGTCTTGACTTTCTTTTTTTTTTTTTTTCCTTTTTCAAACTGTGTCACTGTGTATAGTTTTCACTTCTCTGCTAAAAACTCCAACTTGTCTTTTGTTTATCCTATCACAGAAAACACAATTTTTTGTCTGCATCTGATATTTCCAATTTCTGCAATTATTTCCTGACCCCTTTTTCCTGTCTGTTGTTTCTGCTTATTCTTATTCCTGTTTAGTTTCCTGTGTATTCCATTATCCTTGACTGAGCCCTCGATACTACATTTGAAAAATAATTTAAGACTATTTTTAGGCCCACAGGGTAGGTACTTAGAAAATTTGCATTTGCTTCTGACAGACACTTCGGGAGTATTCTAATCCGGGATGGGTTATAAACCAAGTTTAAAGTTTGAGAAAAGCAGTTTGATCCTAGGTTATAATCTCCTTCAGATTTCAGATTCTCATTTAAGGATGTAGCCCTTTGGGATTCCAGCTTATTGTGGGGAGGGTCTTAGGTGAGATGGCCCTCAGTTTTATTTCTGTGTCTGTCACCCTGAGAATCAATCAAAACAAAGGTTCTAATTTTCCAAGATCAGCGAGGACCCTTTAGAAGAAATGTGGCTTCAGAATTTGCTTTCCATGCTGAATTTTCATTCCCATCTCACTTTTTGAAAAATTGTGGTAAAATATACATAACATAACATTTACCATTTTAACTATTTTTAAGTGTGTAGTTCAGTGGCATTAAGTATATTCACATTGTTGTGCAAACAACACCACTCTCCATCTCCAGAACTTTTTCATCATCCCAAACTGAAACCGTACTCATTAAACAATATCCTCCTTACCCCACTCACCCCAGCCCTTGGTAACTGCTATTCTACTTGGTGTGAATTTGACTATTCTAGGTACCTCATATTAGTAGAATCATGTAATATTTGTCTTTTTGTGTCTGGCTTATTTCACTTAGCATAATGTCTTCAAGGTTCATGTTATAACATGTATCAGAATTTCACTCCTTTTTAAGGCTGAATAGTATTCCTGTGTGTGTGTGTGTGTGTGTGTGTGTGTGTGTGTGTGTGTGTGTGTGTATATACATACACCACATTTTGATTAGCAGTTCATCCATTGATTGGAAGCTTTAGTTGTTTCCACTTTTGGCTATTGTTTATTATGCTGCTCTGAACATGGGTGTACAAATATCTGAGTCCTTGCTTTCATTTCTTTTGGGTATATACCCAGGAGTGGAATTGCTGGATCATATAGTAATTCTATTTTTAATTTTTTGAGGAATCAGTAATACTATTTTCCACAGCAGCTGCACCATTTTACATTTCCACCAGCAATCACAAGGGTTCCAGTTTCTCCACATCTTTTTTTTTTTAATAACCATTTTAGTGGGTGTGAAGTGGTATCTCATTGTGATTTTGATTTGCATTTCCCCAATGATTAGTGATGTTGAGCATCCTTTCATGTGCTAATTGACTGGTTGTATATCTTCTCTGGAGAAATGTCTATTCAAGTCCTTAGCCCATTTTTGAATTTGCCCAGTTTTTGTTTAGTATTAGTAGTTATTTGTTTCCAGATATGAATTCCTTATCAGATATATGATTTGTAAATATTTTCTCCAATTCCGTGGGTTGCCTTTTTATTCTGTTGATAGTGTCCTTTTATGCACAAAAGTTTAAAATTTTGATGTAGTCCAATTTATCTGTTTTTTTTTTTTTCTTTTGTTGCCTGTGTTTTTAGTGTCATATCCAAGAAATCATTGCCAAGTTCAGTGTCATGGAGCTTTCTCCCTATGTTTTTGAAGAGTTTTATAGTGTTAGCTCTTGCATTTAGGTCTTTGATCTATTGTGAGTTAGTTTTTGTATATGGTGTAAGGTAAATGTCCACCTTCATTTTTTTTTTCTTTGCATGTAAATATTTAGTTTTCCCAGCACCATTTGTTGAAATCCCCTCTTAGTTTTGACTTGATAAATTCTTACTGTCTTACTATTTTTCAGTACTTTCGAAAGATGTTTTTCAGTGCTTTTGAAAGATGTTTTTAAGTACTTTTACAGATTATTGTTTCCAACAGGATGTATAAAAGATATTTCACCATTTTATTGGAAATAGGAAAATTCATTGATGTTTTAAATCAATTTGAATGAGAATACAAGTGATACCCTAAATCCTATAAAACGTGTGGAGGGATATAGCCCCTATCCTTAGCTTTTAAATACTGTTTGGTTGCAATTTTGCACTTTTCATGGGAAAAAGGTACAGCTTATCAGCATATGTATTTTTTAATAACCAAATAATTCATTAGTCTAAATCTCATCTTCTTAGGTTATAAATCTTACTTAGAATTGAATTACTAGTGAGAGAAACAAAGATGTAATTTTCTACCAAGAATATGGGAATCATGAAAGCATTCCCATCTCCTTTTAGTGGTTTTAAGTTTTTCCCCCAGTCACGAGTAAGGATTAGAGCCTAGATTTTAATTTGTCACCTATTTAATCATGTTTAATTGGGTGGATGGAGGGGCAACCTCCCTATTTAAAAAATTTTAGTAACAAAGTAAATGTTAATCATACTTCTTCAGATGATACACTGCTAATATTTCATTTTATTTCTTATAGAAATTTCTTCTTTGTTCATGAATAGGCAAGTACAGGATTCCCAAAAGGGAGAGCTAGAAGCAGTCAGTATTCATAGATAGTAATTTTCAGAGATCTGTTGAGGGGCTCTTAATATTAAAGGAATCAGCAAAGCAGTGCATTAATGATTTTAGTTGGATGTTTATTAACATTTGGCTTTGTTTAAATTCATTATAGGATTCTTTGATAAGATTTTTCATGTAAATCTTCTTGAACTATGTGCCAATAGTACTTTTTTCTCTCTCAAAGTATAACCTGACTTTCCCTGTAATTATTTTACTTTTACAATACGAATTAGGATGGATTTACACTTAATCTTACAATAGTTTTCTACTTGCCTCCTTGAGCAGGGGAGAAAGAGATGGTGTTACAATATAGTGAATGTACTTACTTATTCTGTATCCTGGCAGGGTATTTGTGCTTGTAGATGTCATGTATTATGTGTGTTGGGGAAGAAAAAAACATGAAGGGCTATTCTTGTATAGAGGGTATCTATGAAAAATGCAGAGTGTAGTATTTGTTGAAAAATAAACTTGGCTAATGACCTTTAACTTTTAAAATTACCTTCAACCAAGACATTTTATCAGTTTATCAACAGTTTTGACATACCTAACACCTGTGCCCTGGTTCAGCTATGCAGAGAGCACAGTCTGGGCTGGAATGAGAGTGGTCATGGGAAGTCTGCCCTTACAAGTCCTGAAGATAAGCCCTGATACTGAGTTGGGCATATTTATTCCCTCAGTGACTAGCTCAATAAAGCCTATTCATTAAGGAAATCTTGTCCTTGACTCAGGTCCACTTGCCACAAATCATACTGTCCAATTTTAGGATTACGTCAGGCTGAAATCATGGACAAAGCATGTTGCTAGGTTCATTCTTTCATAACACAAGGAGTGGCTTATTATCAAATTGCCCACAGCAATTTGATCATCAGCAGTTTTACATGTTTAGGGTGATTACTCCAACACTTCCTTAAAGCTATTGAGATTTATAAAGGCCTTTAACTTTTGGAACAAGAAAAAAATAGTCTTTGATGTATATTAAATGCTTCCCACTTGCCACACATTGTATTATATTGAATCCAACACAAGTAACATACAGTTTCTCCTTGCAGGTAAACAGTCTTCTTAGGAAGGTACAATACATAAAAGAGAAGAAAAGTTCACACTGAGCTGAATTTTAAGAATAGTTTTGATTTTTATCAGAGACCATCTTAGTCATTGAAGATTTCTAATCCATAAAACAGAAGTGGCAGAACTATTTGGGTGGGGGAAGACGAAGACATTTAAAAATTCTATTTAAGAAGCCATTATTGATCCTCTTTTTTATTTCAGAAACTCTGCCGGTCAGTCAGTCACAAAGATGTGATTATACTTCCAAGATACTCAAAGTATAGGAGGATAAGGGCAACTCAAAACTATTAACACGTTGCTTTTATGGTATAATCTCCATTATTCTTCATAACAGTACTCTTTGGGCTTTACAGCTGGGGTAACAAAGGCCCAGAGAGATTAAACAAGAACGGAGTGGGTATTTAGCCCCACTCCTGTGCTTCTGCAGTGTCTTCGTGAGATGCCAACTGAGTGAGAATTAGATAAGCTGTGTAGAGTGGCACAAGGGCCTGTGTGGGACCTTTAAAATATATCCTGTATTGGTCCTTGAGTCACATTGCTAGGATAAAATGTCGAAGCAGAACCATTTAGTAGTTTGATAAGACTGAAGGCGTGAGATATTTACTTTTCTTTATTATCTTGACAGATATTTGTTAAGTGCATAATACGAGTCAGACATTGTATTCATTGACTGTTCTATTTGGTTCTGCTGTCACTCTTAGTAATTTAAACATGCTTAATGCAGAAGATTTATAAGTACAATTAAGCGTGAAGATCCAGAAAAAAGTAATTTACTCTGCCTCTCATCTTCCAGAAGGAGTCATTGTGAACCTTTTGGTTCATTTCCTCAAGTTATTTTTTATCCATAAAAAATAAGTCCTATTTTATTGAGACCATGCAGCATATACATGATTGAATTCTATTATACTTTTATGTAAGTACTTTCCCCTCACAATAAAAACAGTTAATATTTCTTGAGTATTTACTATATTTTTGGCACAGAGCTAATACATAATTATTTCCTGTGGACGCTTACATGTACATGAAAAAATAAAATGTGTATGCTTTTCTCCTTTTAATCTGTCTGAAGTCAATTTAATTCTCAGGCCCAGCTGGAGACCCTAATAGGGTAGAGGTCAAGTTTTATAAAACTCCACTACCATTCTGCCCTCTAACCTCCCCGTCAGAAACACTACTATCTTCAGTTTTGTTTGTCATTTCTTTGCCTTTTTAAAATGTTTTAAAAATCACAAATTTATGTATCCCTAAGTAATGTATAGTATAGTTTTGCTTATTTTTGAGGTTTTACAAAAAAGTTACCATGTATTCTTGTTTTTTGTTTGTGTCTACATGTTGTTGCCTTTAATGGTAGGTCATTCATTTTTATTATTGTCTAATATTCCTTTCTGCTAATACATCATCATATGTTTGTTTATTTGCCTTTCTGTGAGCATCCGAATTGTTTCCAGATTTTTGCTATTTTGAGCAATGCTGCTATTATTGGGTTTTAGGATACGTGAATGCTGAATTTTACATGATATCCAAAATTGTGATTCAAAGTGGTTGTACCAGTTTACATTCCATCAGCAGTATATGAGTGTTGCCAATGATCTCCATCCTTGCTAACACTTTCCATTTTCCTGCTTCTTAATTTTTGCCATTCTGATGGATATGCAGTGCTATTCTATGGTCTTAATTTACATTTCCCTGAAAACTAATGAGACTAAATACTGTTTCATATGTTTACTGCCATAAGTCTTCTGTGAAATGCCTGTTTATATTTCTTGCTCATTTTTTCTTTTGGGTTGTTTGTTCTTTTTTTATTGGTTTGTAGGGTTTACTTATATGTTCTGGATACTTTTCTTGGGTGTTTAGGGTTTTAGAGTTATTTTCTCCCCGTTTAAACTTGCGTAAGTTTTGTTTGAATGCCTGTTTTCAGCTCCTTTGGGTACACACCTAGGAGTGTAGTTGCTGGGTCGTATGGTAACTGTATGTTTAACATTTGGAGGAACTGCCAAACTGTTTTCCACAGCAGCTTCACCTTTTTATACTTCCACTAGCAGCGTGTAAGGGTTTCGATTTCTCTACACCCTTACCAACATTTGTCATTATCTGTCTTGTTTCTTTTGAAGTGTATTTGACATACAGCATTCTGTAAACTTAAGGTGTACAACATACTGATTTGATACATTTATATATTAATAATATGAGTGCCATTGTAGCAATGTTTAGCACCTTTGTCACATCACATAATTATCATTTCTTTAGGTGGTTGGATAATTAAGATCTACTCTCTTAGCAAGTTTGGTCAATATTGTCTATATTTACTATACTGTGCATTAGATATCTAGGGCTTAATTGCTACTGTTGCAAGTTTGTGCCCTTAAGCAAGGTAGTCTGTCCTGTTCTGTAACCCCCAATCCCCTGGTAACCACCAGTTTACTCTCTGTTGTTTAGAGTTTGGCTTTTTTAGATTCCACATATAAGTGATGTCATACAGTATTTGTCTGATTTGTCTTGTTCTGTCTGGTTTATCTCACTTAGCATAATGTCCTCAAGGTCTGTCCATGTTGTCACAAATGGCAGGGTGTCCTTTCTCGTGGCTGAATAATATTCCATTGTGTGTTTATGGTATATATACATACGTACATACATACCATATCTTCTTTATCCATTCATCTGTTGACAAGCATTTAGGTTGTTTTCCTATCTTGGCTATAGTGAATAATAATACTGCAATAAACATGGGAGTGCATATATCTCGTCAATAACCTGTTTTCATTTCTTTGGGTATATGCCCAGAAGTGGAGTTGCTGGATCTTATGGTAATTCTATTTTTAATTTTTTGAGGAAATTCCATATTGTTTTCTGCAGCGGCTAAACCAATTTACATTCTCACCAGCAGTGTACAAGGGTTCCCTTTTCTTCACATCCTCACCAACACTTGTTATCTCTTGTCTTCTTGATGATAGCAGTTCTAACAGGTGTGAGATGATATCTCATTGTGGTTTTGATACGCATTTCTCCGATTATTAGTAGTGTTGAGCATCTTTTTATGTACCTGTTGGCCATTTGCATGTCTTCTTTGGAAGAATGTTCTGTTTGGTTCCTCTGCCCATTTTTTAATTGGATTTAAAAAATTGAATTGTATGAGTTCTTTATATATTTTGGCTACTAACCCCTTATCTGAAATATGGCTTGCAAAAGGTTTCTCCCATTCTGTAGGTTGCTTTTTCATTTTGTTGATTGTTTCTTCTGCTGTGCAGAAGCTTTTAAGTTTGATGTAGTCCCACTTGCTGATTTTTGGCTTTGTTGTTTGTGCTTTTGGTATCGTATCTAAAAAATCATTAGCAGGACTCATGTTGAGGAGCTTCTTCCCTGTGTTTTCTTCTAGGAGTTTTGTGGTATCAGGTCTTATGTTAAAGTCTTTGATCCATTTCGAGTTAGTTTTTTGTGAATGGTGTAAGATAGGGGTCCACTTTCCATTTTTTGTTCTGCATGTGTTTATCCAGTTTCCCAACACCATTTGTTGAAGAGACTATGCTTTCCCCATTGGGTGTATTGGCTCCCTTATTGAATATCAGTTGATTGTATTTGTGGGGGCTTAATTCTGGGCTCTCTGTCCTGTTCCACTGGCCTATGTGTCTACTTTTATGCCAAACGATACTGTTTTAATTACTGTTGATTAGCAGTATAGTTTGAAATCAGGAAGTGTGATACCTCTGGTTTTGTTCTTCTTTCTCAGGATTACTTTGGCTATTTGAGGTCTTTTGTGCTTCCCTACAAATTTTAGGATTGTTTGTTCTATTTCTGTGAAGAATGTCATTGGGATTTTGATAGGGAGTGTGTTGAATGTATAGATGGCCCTGGGTAGTATGGATATTTCACAATATTAAGTCTTCCTGTTTATAAACATGGGATACCTTTCCATTTATTTGTTTCTTCTTTGATTTATTTCAACAAGGTGTTGTAGTTTTGTTTCCTTGGTTAAACATCCCTAGGTACTTTATTATTTGTGATGGTATTGTGAATAGAATAATTTTCTTTATTTCTTTTCAGATGTTTGATTATTCATAACTACAGTTGATTCTATGTGTTGATTTTTATACCCTTCAATTTTACTGAATTTGTTGATTAGTTCCAGCAGTTTTAGACTTGAGTCTTTGGGATTTTCTACATAAAAAATTATATCATCTGCAAATAATGACAATTTTACTTCTTCCTTTCTGATATGGATGCCTTTTATTTCTTTTTCTTGCCTAATTGCTCTGGCTGGGTCTCTCAGTACCATGTGGAATAGGACTGATAATAGCTGGCATCCTTGTCTTATTCCTGATTTTAGAGGAAACACTTTCAGGTTTTCACTGTTGAGTATGATGTTAGCTGTGGGTCTGTTATGTATGGCCTTTATTATGTTGAAGTTATGTTCCTTCTACACCCAATCTGCTGAGGGTTTTTATCATGAAAGGGTGTCATGTTTTGTCAAATGCTTTTTCTGCATCTGTTGAGATGATCCTGTGATTATCTATTAATGTGATGTATTACATTTATTGATTTGTGAATGGTGAACCATCCTTGCATCCCAGGAATAAATCCCAGTTAGTCATGGTATATAATCTTTTTAAAATGTGTTCTTAAATTCAGTTTGCTAATATTTTGTTAAGAATTTTTACATCTCTATTGATCAGGGATATTGGTCTTTAGTTTTCTTTTTTTGTAGTGTCACTATCAGACTTTGGAATCAGGGTGATGCTGGCCTGGTAGAATGAGTTTCGATATTTTCCATCCTCTTAAACTTCTTGGAAGAACTTGAGAAAGAGTGGCATTAATTTTTCTTTAGATATTTGATAGAATTTGCCAGTGAAACGGTCTGGTCCTGGGGTTTTCTGTGTTGGGAGGTTTTTGATTACTCCTGGGTAATCTCTTTACTCAGGTGTCTGTTCAGGTTTTTTCTTTCTTCCTGATTCATTCTTGGTAGATGTGTGTTTCTAGGAACTTCTATTTCTTCTAGGTTACCTAATTTTTTGGCATATAATTGTTCATAGTAATCTTTATGATCCTCTGTATTTCTGTAATATCAGTGTAATGTTTCCTCTTTCATTTCTAATTTTATTTAGAGTCTTCTTGCTCTCTCTTTTTTTTTGTAGTCTTAGCTAAAGGTTTGTCAGTTTTGTTTATCTTTTCAAGAAACCACCTCATAATTTTGTTGAACCTTTCAACTTTTTTCCTGGTCTCAGTTTCTTTAATGTCTTTTCTGATCTTTGCTCTTTTCTCTCTTCTGCTAACATTGAACTTAGTTTGTTCTTTTTGTAATTCCCTGAAATATAAAGTTAGGTTGTTTATTTGAGATCTTTTTTTAAAATATAGGTGTTTATTGTTATCTTCCTCTCTTGCTCTCTTCCTGTGTCAATTGATTATTTTCCATGGTGGTATGCTTTTGCTCCCTTTTTTAAGAAGAGAAAAAAATATTTTGTGTATGTATGTAGGTTTTTGCTTTGTGATTTCCGCAAGGCTTTCATAATACATCTTATAGATATATCAGTCTACTTTAAAGTTACTGCAATATGATTTCAATCACATGCCAAAAAACTCTACCCTTTTACTCCCCCTACATTTTATGGGGTTTTTTTGGTCACAATTTATATCTTATCATATTGTATATCCATTAACAAATTGTTGTAGCTATAGTGCTTCTGTCCTTTAAACTTTAATCTTTATACTAGAGTTAAGTGATTAACATACCACTATGTTGGAGTTTTCTGAATTTGACTACTTAACTTTACTAGTGTGTTTCATATTTTCATATGTTTTCATGTTACTATTTAGTGTACTTACTTTTTAGCTTGAAGATCTTCTTTTAACATTTTTGGTAAAGGCAGGTCTAGTGATGATGAACTCCCTCAGCCTTTTTTTTTTTTTTTTTTGGTCTGGGAACCTTTTTCTCTCTCCTTCATTTCTTAAGGACCACTTTGCTAGATAAAGGATTCTTGGTTGGCATTGTTTTCTTTCCGCACTTTGAATATATCATCCTACTCTCTCCCAGCCTGTAAGGTTTCTGCTTAGAAGGCCACTGATAGTGTGAGGAGGGTTCCCTTGTAAGTGACAAGCTTCTTTTCTCTTGCTGCTCTCGAGGTTCTCTGTCTCTTAATTTTGAAAGTTATATTATAATGTATCCTGGAGAAGTTATCTTTGGATTGAATTGTTCAGAGATCTATGAGCTTCAACAACTTAGATGTCCAAATCTCTCCCCATTTTGGGCAGTTCTCCGCCACTATTTCTTTAAACAAGCTTTCTGCCGTTTCTCTGTCTCTTCTTCTGGGACTCCTATAGTGCATTGTTTATTTCTTCTAATGGTGTCCTATGAGTTCTGTAGGCTTTCTTCATTCCTTTTCATTCTTTTTTCTTTTTGTTTCTCTGATTGGATAATTTCAAATGACCTGTCTTTGAGTTCATTGATTCTTTTTTCTGTTTGATCTAGTCTGCTGTTGAAGCTCTCTATTGAATTCTTCAGTTCAGTGATTGTATTCTTCAGCTCCACAACTTGTTTGGTACTTTCTTATGTTTTCTGTCTTTTTGTTATACTTCTCATTTTGTTCTTGTATTTTCCTGATTTCATTAAATTGTTTATCTGTGTTCTCTTGTAGCTCTCTGACCATCTTTATAACAGTTTTTTGAATTCTTTGTCAGGCAATTCGTCTATCTCCGTTTTGGGAGGAGGTCAGTTACTGGAATTTTACTGTGATTTTTTTGTGGTGTCATTTTTCCTTGTTTCTTTCTGGTTGCTGTAGGTATCTGTGTATTTGAAGAAGCAGTCACTTCTAGACTTTATGGACTGACTTCACTAAGGGAAGACCTTCACCTGCAGGTGGGGGCCTACTGGACTGCACTGCAAACCTGGGTCTAGTGGTGCAGGGTGCCAAGTGTATGGGTGTGTGGCACCTACAGGCCCCATGGGTGCATGGTATCTTGTCAGTTCAAGCAGCAGGAATCCACTACACCGACAACTGTGTGATCCTTGGTGAGAGCCAGAGGCAGTCCACAGTGTCTGCAAGGGCTCTTGAGGTCCTCAGCAGTGTCTGTAGGTCCAGCGGCTATGTACCAGGACAGGCAGTGGTGGTGGCCAGAGTTGGTGCCATGTGCTTGGCTGCGAGGCCTGCTGCAGGTGCCTGTGTGGGCAGGATTGGCTGCAGATACATGTGCAGTGGCAAGGTCAGAGGTTCAGTAGCAGGGTCAGGGGCCAACTCTAGGAGACCTGGCTGTTAGAGTTGACTTGTGAGTCTGTAGGAGCTAGCCACGGGGCATGCATGGTTTTGGAGCCGGTATCTGGAATCAAGGCTGGCGAGCATAGAGGTGTGGCTGCCGGGACTGTCTTGGGCACACGTGAGGTGCAGGTCAGTGACAGGAGTTGGGGCCTGCTCTGGGTGCCTGAGCAGCTCTGGGGACCTGGGCTGTCACCATACACTTGTGTGGCTTCAGGGGCTTGCCGCAGGCATGTGCATGGCGTTGGAGGCCTGTGATGGGAGTTGGCGCCAGTGGCCTGCAGGGGCTGGCTGCCAACGTGTGCAGCTGTGCAGAGCAGTGACAGGAGTCAGAGTCTTATGTGGGCCTTAGCTGTTGGTGTGCACACGTGTGGCTGCAAGGGCCATAGGGGCAGGCACATCGGTGGGGGTCAGCTGCAGGGGCCTAGGCTGGCGTCTTGCTTGCACGCAGCTGCAGCAGCCTGAGTTGCCTGCTGGTGAGGATCCTGGGCTCAAGCGGGAAGTCGGGGGGAAGGAGTGGGGAGGGACTCCAGCCCTGTTGTCAAAGTGAAAACCTGCGGGTGGAAATCTCAGCGGTGAAATCTGCAGGGGGTCTACAGCAGGCTGTGCTGCCTTTTGGTTTCTTCAGCTGTGAAAGCTACTGGGGTCCTCTGTGGAGCAGTCTGCTGGGGTGCGCAGTGAGGTCCTCAGTGAGGAAGGCTGCCGGTTCTGCAGTGTCCAGCAGGCCTGTTGCTGGTGAAAGCTGCTGGGACCCTCTGCAGAGCAGGCCGCTGGGAGCTGTGTTACTCCTGCCACATGGCCGATATTGGTAGCCCGGCCCTTCTTCCTGTTCCGAGCTCTCTCCATGCGTGTCAGCTTTGCTTGCCTCTGGTGGGGTGAAACTGCAGCAGGTCCTGTGTGCAATGCCCTGAAAGGCTGGGGAAGCTAGTCGCTCACCTGCTTTCCTTTTCCTGGCAAGGAGAACTCTCTCGCATGGGGGAGTTCCCTCTTGGCACTGAGCAGTGCTGGCCTGGGGGATGGGCTGGTGAAGGCAGAGTCAAACTTTCTTCTTACCTTTTTTGTGCAGTTATCCTCAGGCTTTTTCATCCACTGTGTTGCGGATGCTTCTTAAGTGGATTCCTGAGCTCTCCAGGAGCGATTTTCATTCACGGATAGCTGTCTGATTGTTCTTTGTTGGGAGATGGAGGCGGGGGTCTCTTACTCTGCCTTATTGGTGATGACATTCTGTGTTTTTTACCCACACCCCCCCCCCACCTTTGGGGAGGAAAAATATTTTATGTACAGAGAATTATTCAGTGTGCAGTATTTGGGATCCAGACTTCTCTTGCCCAATATGGTGTGTCTAAGGTTTATTCTCACTTGTTCATTTTCATTGCTGTACTGTGTGTCATTGTGTGAACATACAACAGTTGTTTTGTTCTCCATTCCATCATTGAGGATATTCTTATTTGGGGCCTATTATAAATAACACGGCTAGGAACATCTTCTGTGTGCTTTTTGATGTATGTACATATGTATATTTTTCTATATATTTTGGAGTGGGGTTTCTGGGTTATTGGGTATGTACGTGTACACTTTAATAGATATTGTCAAACAGTAGTTTATGGTGCTTTTACTAACTTATACTCCAGCAGCAGTATATGAGAGTTCTCGTTTCTTTGTGGAGATGCATGTAAAGCTCTCACATGTTTAGTAATTATGTGGTAGCTATTTTTGTTTTTATGACGATGACTCCCAGGTACTTTACTTAGGCACCTGGATTGGTTCTATCCACCGCAGTAGGGAATGCAGGAAGGGGAGAGCTGGCACGGCGGAGGGGAAGGTAGGGGAAGGAGCTCACTTGGGGATATGTGTAAGTGTTTAATAGAGGTTTAGTTTAAGCACAGAAGGGATGCCTGTCCTAGATACAGAGATTTGGGAATCATCTTGGCAGACCCAAATTCAAGTCATTGAATAAGATCTTAGGTGAAGATTGGGATGGGGACGGAAGTTGGGGGTCAAGTGGGGACATAATGTGTATTAGTTTGCTATGGCTGTCACGACAAAATACAACAGACTGGGTGGCTTAAACAACAGAAATGTATTTCCTCACAATTCTAGAGGTGTCATCAATTTTGGTTTCTTCTGAGGCCTCTCTCCTTTGCTTGAAGATGGCCATCTTCTCCCTTTGTCTTCACGTGGTCCTTTCTCTGTTTGCCCACATGTCTCTGTGCAAATTTCCTCTTATAAGGACACCAGTCATAATTGGATTAGGGCCTACCCTAAAGACCTCACTGTAACTTAATTACCTCTTTAAAGACCTTATTTTCAAATACAGTTACATTCTGAGATACTGGGTATTAGGGCTTCAACATATGAATTTTGTGGTGGGTGGAGGGGGAGGCAGTTCAGCCCGTAACATAGAATAAGGGGGAATATAGGACAGGTAGAGGACTACAGATTTCAGTAAGGAACTTAAGAGGACTGGCCAGAGAGGTAAAAGGAGAATAGGTAGAGAGTTGAGTCAAACGAAGGGAGGGTTTCAGGGATGGTAGAGTCAACCACAAGCCTCCCAGATTCTAAGTCTAATCACTGATACCGAATTGTTTTACTTTTCTAAATTCTTTTTCTAAAATGGAGGCTTTCAGTAGAAATGCTGAAGTAAATGTTTAATAGGGTTTGCCTTACTCATACTCACTTGCAAAATAGTTACGAATCAGAGTCTATTTGAAGTTTTGGATGCCAGAAAATACTGAATATCTTCTTGCTGTGTTTTCACATCTTTAAGAGAATGGCCTTGAAACGTATTTTGTTCAAACAGATGAGACATCATGAGATTTAGAAATCCTAGTTTACTATTTAAAGCTTATTCTACAAGACTGTTTTATCATTTCTAAATTCTAACTGCACTGTAGTCTTGAATGCTCAAAATATTTGTGAGGAGGTTTAAGGATAATGATAAATTCTGTGAAATCACTCTGCTACGTGCCTTGTCCTTCACCCTTGTTATTGTGCTTCATATCGGACATCTGTTCACTACTTTGCATCTCCACTGCTACCAGCTAGTTCAACTGCCATCAGCTTTGGTGTGGACTACCACAGAAGACTTTTAACTGGACTTCCTGCTGACTTCTTGCCCTTTCTAGAGAAACCAAAAAAAACCCCAAAAACAAAAAACCAAGCAAGAGCATGTCATCCCCTGATTGAAATCTTCAGCAGTTTCTCATTATACCTGGAATTAAATTCAAACTCAACACCATACCCTGTAAAGATCTGTGTGGTGAAGACGCTGCCCGCCCTCATTTACCACACTAGCCTGCTTTCTGCTGCTTGAACAGACCAAGCCCGTGGCTGCTTTAGGGCCTTAGCCTGGTTTACTTGCCCTTCCCTGGGTTTTCAGATTACTCCTTCAGTCTCAACTCAGATCTTGGCAGAGAGGCGTTCCCTCACTCCACAGCTAAAACTGCTCTTTCCCCCTTTCACTTCCTAGCATGTCACATGTATGTATGTATGTATGTATGTAAGTAGGTGAGTAGGTTAGTTTTGTAAGCAACTGCAAAATCGTCCTCCAGAGTGGATGTACACTCCCACCGGCAGTGGTTGCTCCACATCCAGCATTTAGTGTTCTCAGTGTTTTGGATTTTAGCAGTTCTAATAGGTGCCTAATGGTATCTCATTGTTGTTTTAATTCGTAATTTCCTAATAACATTTGACATTGAGTATCTTGTCATATGCTTATGTCATCTTTATGTCTTTGTTGAACTGTTTTGTTCAGATTTTTTGCCCATTTTTATTTAGGTGATTCATTTTCTTATTGTGTTCTTATTGAGTTTTATGAGTTCTTTGTATATTTTGGATAAAAGTCCTTTATCAGATACGTCTTTTGCAAATATTTTCTCCTAGTCTGTGGCTTGTCTTCTCATTCTCTGGACACTCTATTTTTTCCAAAGTATTTATCACTAACTAAAACAGTCTTACTGTTTATTGTTTGTCTCCTCCCACTACAGTGTAAAATCCATGAACAGCTGTCTTGTTCTCTGCTGTATTTCCAATGCACAACATGGTGCCTGGTATTTTGGATGCCGTTGACAAATATTTGTTGACTGAATGGATAACAACTGTTAACGTTTTTAGTTTGTTTTAGTCTTACTGAAAATGGCATTAAGCTGATTTAAGTTCTCCCATCTTATTTAAAACTCTGTCAAAATTTTACCATTTTAATCTTCAAAATTAAGGATAACAGCCACTTGTAGTAGTATGAGATGAATTTCTACAGTGGTTCAGATTAACTGGTTTAAGATACGTAATTACTGATCTACACTTGCTTTACCCTCTCAAGAGGTGTACAGATTTATTCTCCAGGAAGTAGTCACAGGATTGGGTGGTGAGAACAGGAGAATGTTTACAAAAAGCCTTAGGGGATGAATGCTGCCTGTTAGACACTGGAAAAATCTCACTGTGTTCAAATATGTATACACGCATACACACGTACACACACACACGCTGAATCTTGCAAGGTTAAAAAAAATTATTCAGATTCCCTGTTCTTGATTGCTTTTTGTTGATTGGATTTGTAAAAGATGGAAAATGATACGTTGGTCTCCTACTCTGGTTGTTTCCAATTATTTAAAAAATATTTTTTCTTTAGTTGTTTATGGCTGTATATTTTAGTGTTATGTTGTTTGCCATTAATTTTTATAACTGTTATATTTTTGTCTGTTTTTATCCCAACTAATGCTTTTTGCCTTGAATTCTACTCTTTGAATATTTCCACTCTGCTTTGTTCTTGTATGAATATGCCAAGTCTTCCATTTTTAAGCCTTTCATTGCTTTTTAAATTTTTGCTCTTAGAAGTGACGTATATTTGAAGGAGTTGTTTTTTTTAAAAAATCCTTTTAGAAAAGCTTTTAATTAATTAATTAATTAATTAATTTATGTCTGTCTGCGTTGGGTCTTTGTTGCTGCACGCGGGCTATCTCTAGTTGTGGTGAGCGGGGGCTACCCTTTGTTGCGGTGCGCAGGCTTCTCGTTGCAGTGACTTCTCTTGTTGCGGAGCACGGGCTGTAGGCGCATGGGCTTCAGTAGTGGTATGCGGGCTTTAGAGTGCAGGCTCAGTAGTTGTGGCACACGGGCTTAGTTGCTCCGCAGCATGTAGGGTATTCCCAGACCAGGGCTTGAACCCGTGTTCCCTGCATTGGCAGGCAGATTCTTAACCACTGGGCCACCAGGTGAGTCCCTGGAAAAGCTTTTAAAAGATGTTTTGGTTTTCTATTGCTGCATAACAAACCATCTCAAAACAGTGGCTTTAAACTTAGAACCATTTTGTTAAGTCTCATGATGTATGGTTGAAACAGCTGGATGGTTCTTCTGTTCCATGGTTATTCTGCTGGTACTGTAGTCATCTGGTGGCTCACTTAGACTGGAATGTCCATGAAGGGTGGCTGGGCTCAAGTGGGATCTTGGAACCGTGGGGCATGTGTGTCTTCCTATACTATCTATCTATCTATCATCTAGTCTCAGTCCTCTCCCTCACCAAGTGGCCTCTTCACTTACTCTTTTTATGTGATCTCTGTAGTAGGGCAGGGTAACTACACTTCTTAGATGACAGCTTGGAAGTCCCAAGAGTGCTGGTGGAAGGCCAGGCCTCCTTCAAGCTGAGGCATGGAACTGCCACAACATCAGTTTGGCCTCATTCTGTTGGCTGAAATGAGTCCTAGTGCCAGCCCAGGTTCATGTGAGGGGGTGTAAACACCAGGAGGTGTGGTTCACTGAGGGACAAATTGGGAACCTACCTACCACAATATGAGAGTCTAAATCCTTCACGTTTATTATTTTAATTGATGTGATATTGTTCCTATGGCTAAGGCTTTTATTTCCTGTAGTGAATTTGCATCATGCTTTTAATTCTATTAATTTCTCTATCAACATCAAGGAAAATAATAGTACTTTTACCCCAGTTACGATGAATGAGGCCTTCAGCATGATTTTACTTGTATTTTCTATTTATTATGTGGAATTTTAGGCCATATTATAAATTTATTTCTTTTAAAAAGTTTTAGATGTTTTCATTCATTTTGTAACTGTATAAACAATAATTATTTAGATCTAATTAATTTAATTGGTCTCAGTGCGTGCTGTCAGTCGTAATATACCATTATTTCTAGGGAGTTTGGATTTATCTTTTGATGAAATGTCGTATATCTTAACTAATGTTTCAGGAAGGCTATGTAGATTGTATAATACCTGAGTTCTTTCCAAATTTATAATGCCTTCCTCTGTCTTCACACAGTTTGATTGGTCATAGAGTTGTTGTTTTGGTTTTTTGGGGGGGGTGGGGAGGGGGCTTGAGGGATCTTAGTTTCCCGACCAGGGATCAAACCCCGGTCCCCGGCAGTGAAAGCACCAATTCCTAACCACTGGACCGCCAGGGAATTCCCGGTTACAGTGTTTTTGGATCACATTCTGTGCTTCTCAGGAATTTATTGTTATTATTCCATTGTCTTTGGGAATTCATTGTCCTTTATGGGTATACCTTTTTAGGGCACTGGATTCTTCTTTTTTTTTTTTTTTTTTTCATGTAATGTAAAGTTTTTGCCAGTGAGGGATGGTGAATGGACCTGGAACACGGTGTGTGTGCAGTTTTGTCTTTTTTCAACTCTGTCAAGTCTTCTAGTATAATTTTGTTTTGTCTCTTCTTCCATTTCACAGCAATTACAATGATCAGGTTTGGTAGATCTTAATTCTATAAAATTGGCATTTGTCATTTTCTCTATTTTTGCTCTTTCATTCCACATTATGGGAAAACTTCTTGAATGTAACTTCCTCACTAAGAATTCAGCTTTTCTGCCATGTTAATTCTGCTGTTTTTCTCCAATGCTAATGTCAGGTCTGCTGTTGCATTTTCAAGTTTCCTTGAAATCTCCTTATCTGAGTTTTTCCCATTTCCTTCTTAGCATGATGTCTCTTTATTCCTGTTGTACTTGGTTCTTGCAGGCAGTGTCTTTCAATAACTAATTATGTGTCTAGATCCATGCTCTTTTCCATATTATTTTATTTCTTGGAGTGAATTGTTGCCACTGCCAGTCCTGTGTCTACTTACTGTGGGGTTGTACTGATTAGGATTGTAGTCTCGGAATGGATATAGAAAAAGAACTTCCGGATAGGGTAGGGCGAGTGGCTGTCAGGGCTCACCCACTCTGCGGCTGGCTGCCTGTTTCCTCATTGCTACAGACCCAGGAACTTTGGGCTGGGGTGGAGAGAGGCGAAGGGCTGCTGCTCCCTCTTCCCATGCACTTCCTGGCAACTGTGCTCTTACCCTTCAGAGGCGGGGCTGCAGTTGGCCACTGGAGTGTGTCTCTGTCTTCATTCACACTGTAATTAGTGGAAACTTCTCCCAGATTTGAGTAAATTGTTATTTTTCAAAGTAGGCTCTACTTTGTCTTTTCTTGTGGGTGTCTTTGTAGGTGTTTTTTTGTTTGTTTTTTTGTTTTTTTTACAATTAACTGCCTTCATTTTAAACTATATTTTTAAAATTTTATTTACTTTTTATACAGCAGGTTCTTATTAGTTATCTATTTTATACATATTAGTGTATATATGTCAATCCCAATCTCCCAGTTCATCCCACCACCATCACCTGCCCTCAACATTCTTAACTCAGCTTCACCAAGGGGGAAAGTTGACTCGTGCCAGGGTGCTTGCCTGTGATTATCCTGAATTCAGAATAGAGATTATTCCTCTAGAAGCCTTCGGTTATTCTAAGACTTCAGAGCCAAAACTGGTAAGCTGGCACTAATGTCTTTATGCTTAATTTTTTAAATGCTTACCTTCTTAGTCTTTTAATTTGGGGGAAGGGGCTTCAACAACAGAAATTTGTTTTCTCACAGTTCTGGAGACTGGGAGTTGGAGACCAGGGTGTTGGCAGGTTGGTTTCTTCTGAGGCCTCTCTCCTTGGCTTGCAGGTGGTCTCCTTCTTCCCATGGTTTTCTCTGTGCACCTGCATCCCTGGCGTCTCTTCCTCTTCATATGAGGACACTAGTCATAATGGATTAGAGCTCTACCCTACTGGCCTCATTTTAACATAATCACCTTTTTATTTTTTTCATTTTTACTGAGGTATAATTGACAAATAAAATTGTAAGATATTTAAAGTATACAATTGTGGTGATTTGATATACGTAACGTAAACACTGTGAAAGGATTCCCTCTAACAAGTCAGTTAACAAAGCCATCCCTTAACATTTATTTATTTATTTATTTTTGGTGAGAATATTTATGTTCTTTTAGTTTTTAAAAAAATCTTTTATCACATTTACTTGGCATGCTGTTATACTTTTGGGTTTTGTTATTAGCCTTTTTTGTCTCCCTTATCTCAAATATAATACATTTCATTCTTTTAAAGTTTAGCCCTGTTTTATTTCTTTTTTGCTATTCCTATTTCTTAAATTCTGTTTTTTCCTCTATTGGTCTTTTTGGCTTTATTCCTTCCTTATTCTTTCACTCTAATTTTAATTCGTACTGCCTTAATTTTTTCATGTCTGTTTTCTTAAGCCTGATTCCCTCCCCTCCTCTGCCCTCCCTCCCCGTTATGGTTTCATTTTATAAAGGCTGGAAGGATGTGTAGTCCTTAAGAGTGGCAGTAGCTGTGGGCAGTGTCATTCAACAAATAGGGAAGACCTATCTCTCCTTCTCCTTCTGAGTGGATTTTATGTCTCTTTGTTCTGTCTTGACCCCTGAAATTATGACTTGGGGATACAGTGGCACCTGTGAACTTTTGGAGTGGCTTTTGGACAGCATGTATCACTTGTATGAGAAGCTGATTGTTCTGAAGTCTGTGGTCTATAATGTGTGTTTCGTCACTTAGGGGAAAGACCAGGGCCTCCGGTGTCAGACAGATGCATGTCATAGCTCTGGTGTGGAATAGCTCCGTGACCCTGAGCTGCTGCTCAGGTGATTCTGATGTGCACAGAGGTTGAGATTGCACCACGGTACTGCTTCTACTCTTGCCAGGTCAGATCCTGCCTGTGTCTGGAACCCTCAGGGGTGCTTCTGTTCATCGCCCTAGTGATATTCTGTAGACCTCCTTCATCTGGTCGGGGACTCGAGGGGAGGCAGCCAAGAGGGCCCTCCAGCCCTGTGCCAGCTCCTGCAGCTGTCTAACAGATTGTCCTTTGGCTCTAGAAAGGGATTCAGTACTTTGAAAAAAGTTTGTAGACCATTGGCCTTTGGAGACTGAAGTCACCCTTCGTATATCAGAGCAGAGCTATTTAGGACTGCTTTCTGGAGAGACCTTGCCTGTACTTTGTTCCATCTTTCTGTGGCTAACCAGTCCCTTAATTTTCAAAATGGGTCGCGACCCTTTCCTCTTGGTTAACGGTAAAGCAAAAAAATTCTTTTCTTAATTGGCTGTGTAGTAGACTAATTGAATTGAAGTTTCTAGCAGATTTTCACATCAAGTTTAAATATTTCCAGTTCTTATCAAAAGCTTAGTTTTAAAATGTCACATTCTTAGAGGTAGCCTAAAGTCTATCTCTAGTTTCACAGCACCTTTTTGAATTTTTTCTGTGAGATTAGGGCCTGCTGAACACTCTATTCAAAAGCTAGCTGACGGAGCAGGTAAACTGAAGCTGGTTAAAAAGGAGTAGAGACTGAGCCCCCTTTCTCGCCTCCCACCCCAGTCCCTTCACCCCGCTTTGGCACACGGAGAGCAGGTCGATCACGCCTGCCTTACCTCTCCACGGAGTCAAGGTGGCCCAGCAGAGCTTCCTACTGAGTCCTCACTGCTTGGGACGCTTGTAAAATTCTGTTTATGTTTTTTTCGTGGACTGTGATTGTGGTTTTCATTATGAAATGTCATTAAAAAAATAGTCATTTTAAAGTTATGAACTTAAAGAAAAAAACCTGGGGATGCTGTTTGTAACACCAGCCACTTGAGAGATTCCCGTTCTGAACATGGTGGGAGAGATCTTCCTCAGGCTTGGTGTGTCATTAGCAGGTGTGGTATTCCTCCACGGATGCTCTGGACCTTGTAGATGCTGCGGCTGCTTTTTCTGCTGAGCAGATAGGGAGCTCAGCGTCAGATCCGTGGCCACCTTGAGGAGATGTCTAGTGCGTGACAGTGTGTAATTTGGGACACTGACTTTACCCCAGCTGTGTTTCTCTTCTTAAAATTATTTTCCATTTGTCTTCCTTTCCTCATCCATTTATTTACTTCTCTTCTGACATGCATATCCTTGTTAGCCCCATCATTCTTTTTGGAAGAAGTTGGTGTACAAATTAGCAAATACATAAGAACGATCCTAAATATTTTAAGAAACCACCCTCTTTTTTTTTGCTGATTAAAAAGTATTTTCCAACTTTATTGAGGTATAATTACAAAATTATGTTATTTAAAGTGTATAACATGATGATCTGATATACAGGTACATCCTGAAAGGATTTCCCCATTTAGTTAATTAACACATCCATCAACCTCACATATTTACTTCTTTTTTTTTTTTTTTTTGGTGAGACAATTTAAGTTCTACTCTCTCAGCAAATTTCAATTATTAGATAACAGTGTTGTTAACTGTACCAAGGTTTTAGATTTGTCTTTCTTGTCTCCTGGTGGTCTCCCCAGGATCTTATTTATTTATTTATTTTTTAAACATCTTTATTGAAGTATAATTGCCTTACAATGGTGTGTTAGCTTCTGCTTTATAACAAAGTGAATCAGTTATACACATACAATATGTTCCCATATCTCTTCCCTCTTGCATCTCCCTCCCTCCCACCCTCCCCATCCCACCCCTCTAGGTGGTCACAAAGCACCGAGCTGATCTCCCTGTGCTATGCGGCTGCTTCCCACTAGCTATCTATTTTACATTTGGTAGTGTATATATGTCCATGACACTCTCTTACCCTGTCACATCTCACCCCACCCCCTCCCCATATCCTCAAGTCCATTCTCTAGTAGGTCTGTGTCTTTATTCCCGTCTTGCCACTAGGTTCTTCATGGCCTTTTTTTTTTTTTCTTCCTTAGATTCCGTATATATGTGTTAGCATACTGTATTTGTTTTTCTCTTTCTGACTTACTTCACTCTGTATGACAGACTCTAACTCCATCCACCTCATTACAAATACCTCCATTTCATTTCTTTTTATGGCTGAGTAATATTCCATTGTATATATGTGCCACATCTTCTTTATCCATTCATCTGTCGATGGACATTTAGGTTGCTTCCATGTCCTGGCTATTGTAAATAGAGCTGCAATGAATGACATAAATCACAGCAAGATCCTTTTTGACCCAGCTCCTAGAGAAATGGAAATAAGAACACAAATAAACAAATGGGACCTAATGAAACTTAAAAGCTTTTGCACAGCAAAGGAAACCGTAAACAAGACCAAAAGACAACCCTCAGAATGGGAGAAAATATTTGCAAATGAAGCAACTGACAAAGGATTAATCTCCAAGATTTACAAGCAGCTCATGCAGCTCAATAACAAAAAGACGAAAAACCCAATCCAAAAATGGGCAGAAGACCTAAATAGACATTTCTCCAAAGAAGATATACAGATTGCCAACAGACACATGAAAGAATGCTCAACATCATTAATCATTAGAGAAATGCAAATCAAAACTACAATGAGATATCATCTCACACCGATCAGAATGGCCATCATCAAAAAATCTAGAAACAATAAATGCTGGAGAGGGTGTGGAGGAAAGGGAACCCTCTTGCACTGTTGGTGGGAATGTAAATTGATACAGCCACTATGGAGAACAGTATGGAGGTTCCTTAAAAAACTACAAATAGAACTACCATACGACCCAGCAATCCCACTACTGGGCATATACCCTGAGAAAACCATAGTTCAAAAAGAGTCATGTACCAAAATGTTCATTGCAGCTCTATTTACAAGAAACCACCCTCTTGATCCACTCTTACTACGCTGGTCTGAGCTCTTGGCCGTGTTGTCGCAGAAGTCACCTGCCTGGTCGTGCCGCATGCCTCTCCTCCCACCTGCAGCTCCTCACCTGCAGAGTAGACCCAGCAGCGCAGGGTAGAGGGCCTTTCTGAGCAGTAACCGCCTCTATTTCTAGACCCATTTCCTGTGGCTCCGCTTCCGCTCCCCGTGCCTCTGCAGCTCTCGTTTCTGCCCCTCTGGTCTCCCTCTGCTTGTCATTTCTGCAAATCTGAAGCCCGCTTCCTACCCCTTCACCTCTTTCTGCTCAGAGTCGGTTTCCTCTGTGAAACCTTTGCTCATCCCCTCCAGGCAGGGCCGACCACTTCCTGGGTGCTGCTTCCTCTCTTGGTGCACACTTGGGGGCACACCGACCGGGCTGCTCGCCCGTGGGCACCTTTGTGCAAATTAGAACAAGGCTCTTTATACAGCTTCCAACGGCTGGAAAAACCCGTCTTAATGAGTGTGTGCGTCTAGGCCGTTTACCCTGTGAGTGGTGCCGTGTGTGTGTGTGTGTGTGTGTGTGTGTGTGTGTGTGCGGTTGTGCTCCGTGGCCTCGTCTGTGTTGGAATTTGTGTGAATTGTCTGTATCCCCAGCACCGTCTGTCTGACCCGGGGCAGGTTCTCAACAACCATTTGCTAATAAGCTAAAGGAAGAGCAAAGGTGTGAATACCTGCCACGCTTTTGTCTGGAAAAATAGCAGGGAAGGCATACCTGACAAGGCCTTTTGCACTGAACGTTATGAATATATTGTAATGCCAAGACATATATATATATATTTTTTTCGCATCTCAGTGTCTCTGAAATCACAGATATCTTAGTGTGTAATGGTGGGTGAGGGCACAGCCCTGGAGCTGGACTGCCTGGGTCTGAATCCCAGGTCTGCCACTTACACACTTATTTGTGTGACTCTGGGCGTGTTACTTAACCTTTCTGTGTCTCAGTTTACTGGTCTGTAAAATGGGGATGATAACAGTAGTTCCTACTTCATGGGGTTGTTGTGAGAATTCAGTGAACTCTTATATGCGCAGCGCTTAGAATATCACCAGGCACATAATAGCAAGAGATAGGAGTGTTAGCTATTATCAGTATCACAAAAGGCTACATAGGCACTTAATATACTGTTGTTTCTTTCTAACCCTGAGATGCTGTTTTAGTCCCCTGGAGTGCAGCTTACATGGATAGCACCTCGTGTCGGTGTCTGTGGACTGGTCCCATTATATGTGCTGCGGTTCCACACCATCTCCCGCCCACACCAGTTTTCTGGTTGCTGCAGCAAAACATGCACGGTACACAGACAGGAAACCAGCAGGCTTTGTTTTTTCTTCTTAATATGGCAGAAGAGTAAGAGGGAACAACCAGGGCCCTATATAGATAAGGCTCCTTTCAGAACTTAAACTCAACTTCTTTCATGCTGTAAAGCTTAGACTGGTACGAAATCTTGGCTGTGTAAAACTAGAAACCAGAGAGAATTGGGTTTGAAAAAGTGATTTTATTTATTTATTTTTTGGCTGCGCTGCACGGCTTGTGGGATCTTAGTTTCCCAACCAGGGATTGAACCCAGGCCCCTCAGCAGTGGGAGTGCGGAGTCCTAACCACTGGGCCGCCACGCAAGTCCCTGAAAAAGTGATTTTAATGTAAAGTTTTTGTCTGATTGCAGGGCAACTTTCCTTTGATGATTTTCAAGGAAGCTGGGCTACGAAGTGGCAAAACGTAATGGCTGTTCCGGGGCCAAGTTCCCCATCAGAAGCCTCCAGGGTGTCCTCAAGTTAGACAGTAGATGAACGTCGCTCCCCAGATAGTTGTGGGTTCGCCTGGTCTTCAGTGCTCACTTGTGGCTGCAAGGCCACGTGAGGGGTGGGGTGGCTCGTGTCTGAGTTGTTTAGGACGACCTTTCCCTCGTCTCTCACGCTCCCTTTAGCAGCTACAGCCGTGCGGGGAGCCGCAGGTAACTCCTGTTCGCTCGCTGCCCCACCCTGTTGAGCTCTCCTTCAAGTTAAGCAAGATCTGACTACTGCATTCTTTGGAGATGCTCTGCTCGTTTTCCTTATGAGACTAAATGGCTTTTCCCAGATCACATCACTGCAATTGACTTGACCCTCAACTTTGAGAAATACTCTTACCTACTACGCAGCACAGCCGAAACTCCCACAGCAGCTGGAGAACACTGATTTGGGGGTTCGGCATCTTTTTCTTAGTTGAACAAAACAGTATATAAGTAAATAATACAGGGATGATCTGAAACTTCACCCTCTTTAATTCGATTTATCTAAACGCTGGATTTGATGGTATTTCTGTGTAGAACTGGTCAACTTTAGCCCTGTCAGAGGGTGTGTTTAATGATCAGTTCCCAGAAAGAGTATCCACATGAGGAACTTTCTCCAACAGGCCTTCTTCCCTTCGGGATTCACTTACCTTCAGGTTTCAGAAGTGATAGGTAGGCAGTTGTTCTTACTCTCCGTATTCTAGAAAGTGGAGAAGCAGATAGTGAGAATGTGTTTATTACCTTGACTCAGATCAGCCAGTGGAGGCACTAGCATTATCCCTAGTTCTGCACTGCACACCCCTTCAGGTCACATCAAAGACTTTGTTTTCTAAAGAAGCACATACAATCTAAGGTTAAATATGCAAACGGGGACATACATACTTATGGTTATCTTTTCCTTTATGTAAACCTGGAATTTCCATCTCTGCCCAAAATCTTTTTTTTTTTTATTTTTTATTTTTTTGAGAAATGTCAGCAGAGAGGGCAGAGGAATTACCTCACCTCAGGTGAGGATGCCCTCATGCAGCCTGGGTGGCCAGAGCCAGCTGGAAGCCCACAGAGAACCTGACTCACAGGCGTATTCTGTGAGGTCTTTTTTTATTTTTAATTGGCTGTCAACATTTAGAATTCAGGCAATTTTACATAAAAGACCTCTTGCAAAATCGGAAGATCCATCCAGGCCTGGCCCACGTGGTGAAGTTAGCTGGAGCCAGGTTGGGGCTGAGCCGCGTGCCCCTCACTTCTCATCTGTGTGACTTGTGGGGCCCGGCGCGCACGTGAACTGTGAGTCCTCTAAGCCCGTGGCCGCCTCTGCTCTATGGCCAGGTGTCCAACACGCTCCAGCAAGGCCTAGGTGTGCGCGGTGGTCGAAAGGCCACCGGGAAGGAGAGTAATTGGTGCCACCGAGACCCGCGTGCTGCCTCTAGTCCCACCTGGCCTTGGCCTTCAGGGGACGGGAGTTCAGGCCGGCGGGGTGGGCGCCCTGCATGTGCTGAGCTGGCTCCTTCCTCTCAGTCTCTTCATTCAGCCTGAAAGTCAGGACCACGGTGTCCTCATCCAGGGGGTGGGACATTTTTCAAAATATGAAAGAAAGCAGCCAGTGACCGCTCCGGCCCATTCGGAGGCTTACAAGCCCAGCTATTGCACAAAAGGGTAAGCTTCCTGTTTACCAGCCGGCGTGAGACAAAGTGGTTGTACTTCCTGGCCGTGCGGGACTTGGCACACAGGCTGCGTTCTGTCCCTCAGGACAGCAGGGCTGAATGCCGGCTCTGTGCTCAGCCCTCGCCCCCATGGCCTGGGTCCTGGATGCGGGCCACCCTTGGGAGGGCACTTCGGCTTGGGCTCCAGAACCGGCCCTGGCGTTCTGAAAGGGAAGGCGGCCTCGCCTCCTTGCTGGCTTCCTCCTTAGCTTTCCTTTCCCTGTGGGGTCCAATCCAGGCGGAGGCGCTTGGCATGAACCTGAATCTAACCGTAAATTCACATCTTTTGTTTTTCAGTCTCTAGGAAGCAGGATGTCAGTGCTTCTGGGGAAACAGGTCTTTTTTACCGGCGTGGCGGCTAGCGGGGGCTGCGCCCTTTTGTACTACCTGATACAGAGTAAGTATCCGATGAAGCGCCCGAGGCAGGGCCGCCTCCTAGTTCTCTTGCCCACGTTCCTCCAGCAAAGGAAATACTTCAGATGCTTTCAGCAGGTTAGAGAAAGAAGGAAAGGACTATTTTTAGAAGCCAGTAAGCTGTTCCATTGGCTATAGCTTCCTTCTTATCCTCTAATCCCGGTTTTCCCAGGAGCCACAGGAACAAATCAAAGGAGTAGGACCCATTTGCATAAGAAGCCTCAAAAAAGCAAGATGGGCTTTCACTCCAGTGCACATGCAGTAGATCCATCAAGATTTCTGAGATTATAGAAAGAACAGAGGGAAGGGGGACACCACATGGTTCACAGGTGTGGAAAACTGGCTCTTTCTCAAGTGTCCTCGGCCTGTTTGCCTTGCCGTTCTCTGCTGTTGATTTAGTGGAGGACAGGACCTTGCGCAGCGGACTCTGGCAAGAGCAGAAAATGAAAGCACTGTCCAGGCTGGCAGAACCCTGGCAGATGCAGCTTCCAGCCTTCTGCACCCAAATTTGAATTTGTAAAGACAGGCCGCAGTTATTGTGAGCAGCGAGACATTTAAGGGCATTTCCATGCTACTGGTTGCGAAGCAGCGGCAGCAGTTTTTTTCTGGACTGACTTTCTTTGAAGATCTTTCATGCCCGCCCAGCTTGGCTCCTCACCCGACTCCGCAGCACTGTTACTTCCTGCCCGGATGTGCGCTCCACCCGCAGCCAGGCGAATGGCCATGGCCCCTCCGCCCGTTCTTCCCCACCTTCCTTCAGGGCGGGCCCAGAGGTCTCCGAGTCTGCAGGTGGCCGGAGATGAGCGTTCCCAGGGATAATTCAGACCGGAACAACTCGGCAGCCCCTCCCCTCTGCCACAGGGACGGAGGCAGGACATGGCAGGAATGAGTACACTTTCGGGTCAGGGGCCTGGCAGCCTCTCCCCTTTAGGAGGCTGGAGTCGGCGGAAAGCGATAGTCCAGTGGGCTCTGCAGCCAACTCCGGCTCTACACTAGCTGTGTGGCCTTATGGTGGGGGGTCTGGCTTCTTCCTGGGCCTCGGTTATCGATGTGATGAGGGGTAATATTAGTGCCTGTGTGCGAGGATGTTGTAAACATGAATCTCACAGCCTGTGGGGTACTGAGAAATCGCTCAGTGAAGATGAACGGCCTGGACCCAGCCTCTGCTGCCCTCGGGGCTGGCACCTCGTTCATGCCGCAGCACCCCCTCTCCCCTCTCCCCTTTCCCGGGAAGCAGCACGGGAGGGGCGTTCTCCTTGGCCTCTGCAGGCTCGAGCCACCTTTCCAGTCCATTGCTGTGGCTGAGCCTGCAGAGGGAAGTCTTTCTTGTTGCCAAACAAAAAACCTTCCTTGGGAAGCTCACCGTCCTTTGCTCTCCTTGGGGCCGCTTGTCCTACCGTACACTTTCAGGGAGGTGCTTCCTGGAGTTCCTAGTAGCCTTTGGGCCAAGGATACCTGAGGCTGAGAGCAGTTTGTAAGCTTTATCTACATGAAATGTTGGCGTACATCTGTAAACTTGACAAGTTAGCGTTTTCATGTCCTGTTGCGTGGCCTGAGGGTTTTGTTGTTGTGGTCTATTTTATGCTGGTTTATCAGGACCTTCCTCTTAGTGGAAGGAGCAATGTTCAGAAGTCAAGTCGTAGATTCTGGCCCCAGCTCTGCCTCGGATTAGCTATATCACTTTGAGCAAGTCATGGAACCAGAGGACTTAGAACTGAAAGAAAAGTTAGAGAAGATCTGATCAGACCCCTTAGACGAAGAAAAGAGGCAACGAATGAGGTGAGGAAATAAGAGATGAAGAAATTGAGGCACAGAAAGGTCCAATACCTTGCTCAAGGTCACCTGCCACATCCCTGCAGATGCTGACTTCCTATGTTTTGGTTTTGGAGTCTCTAAAATGGACAGTTCAGAGTAGATGGTCCCTAATAATAATTCCACCCATAAATTTCATGTTTCGGTTTCCATGTTGTACATGAATTACATCATCTCGCTTTCTAGGGAGAGTATACCTGACCAAGTTCAATTGAAAAAAAAAAAGAAAAAAAAGTAACCATTTTCCTTCCCCCTTAGAAGCTTTTTCCAGGGCTTCCTATTACCAGTGGGCGTTGGAGCATCTGCGCAGTCACCCTGAGGCGCTGGACGCTCTGGGCACTCCTCTCAACGTTCACCACCTCCGCCTCACCGACAAGTACAACTTCGTGGACATTGCCGATGCAAAGGTAACGTGCTCCCCCTGCGAACTGCAGGCCGGGTGCCTACTGAGCGGAGGAGGGGCTGCCGTCCTCCGGAAGGAGTCTTGGAGGACGCTGGAGAAAGATGTGGGATGGGAAAATCCACCACGTACAACTGCCGCTAGGTGGTACCTAGCACCGTTTAAAAAAGCATTCTGGATTAATTTATTTTCATATAGTTTTCTTCCTTTCTGGGGAATTGATGTGGCACGGAAAGCCCTGTTTGTGCTCAGGTCGCCATCTTGAACGGGAGGTTGTAGAGAAATGATGAGTGGTGGTTTGCCAGTATTTCAGCTTTGAACTTGAAATACACCTAAACTCTAGTTTTAAAGCTTATTTCCATTGCTTCCATGGAATGCCAGTCCATTTTTTCAGCTGTATCTTATCTTCTTTTATAGTTCAACTGAATATAAGAAGTGTTGTTTTCTTCTGTTTAATATGTTTTGAGTTGGAGGAATGATTCTCAGTTGTGTGGGGAATGCAGAGATGCAGAAGGCTTTCAGGGAGTTGATAGTTTCAAATTCCAGCATAAGGCAGGGTGATGCAAATGCCTTAGCAGAGGCCTGGGAGGGAGAGGTTAGTGGACTGGGAGGTGGTTGTGATGACAGGGGGGCCCCGCTGAGCAGCTGTGCACGAAGGCACGTGGCTGTGCTCCCTGCCAGTGTGTCCTCCGCGGAGGTGCAGCTGCCCAGGGAGGGTGTGGGCAGGGAGAACGGGCTGAGGCAACCAGAGGACTGTGACGTCGTCTTGTGAGGTGTGTGCACTTCATCGTGACAAGCAGAAGCCCTGAAGTATTTGGAGGACAAGAGTGAGCTGATCGGACCTAGTTTATTTTTTGTTGTTGTTTTTATTATTTTTAATGGAAATAGTTTTATTAGAGATATTTCCCCCCCTAACTACAAAAGCAATTCTTGCTCAAGTATTCTGATAAGGATAATTGATGATTTTTAAAAAAAAATTTAATTGACGTATAGTGATTCAGTCGTTTGTTCTTGCAGATTATATTCCATTACAGGTTATTAGAAGATATTGAATATAGTTCCTTGTGCTATACAGTAAATCCTTGTTGCTTATCTATTTTATATATAGTAGTATGTATCTGTTAATCCCATACTCCTAATTTATCCCTTCCCCTTTGGTAACCATAAATTTGTTTTCTATGTCTGTGAGTAAATAAATTCATTTTTATTATTTTTTAGATTCCACATATAAGTGATATCGTATAGTGTTTGTCTTTCTCTGTATGACTTACTTCACTAAGCATAATATTCTCTAGGTCCATCCATGTTGCTGCAAATGGCAATATTTCATTCTTTTTCATAGCTGAGTAACAGTCCATTTTGTGTGTGTGTATGTATGTATGTATGTATACCACATCTTCTTAAGCCAATTGTCTGCTGATGGGCCCGTGGGTTGTTTCCATGTCTTGGCTATTGTAAATAGTGCTGCTATGAACATTGGGGTGCATGTAACTGTTGGAATTACAGTTTTTGTTTTTTCCATATATATACTCAGGAGTGGGATTGCTGGATCGTATGGTAACTCTATTTTTAGTTTTTTAAGGAACCTCCACGCTGTTCTGCATAGTGGCTGCACCAATTTACATTCCCACAAACAGTGTAGGAGGGTTCATTTTTCTCCATACCCTTTCTAGCATTTATTATTTGTAGATTTTTTGATGATAGCATTCTGACTGGTGTGATACCTCACTGTGGTTTTGATTTGTATTTCTCTAATAATTAGCAATATTGAGCATCTTTTCATATGCTTGTTGGCTCTCTGTAGGTCTTCTTTGGAAAAATGTCTATTTAGGTCTTGTGCCCATTTTGTGATTGGGTTGTTTGTTTTTTTTGCTGTTGAGTTGTATGAGCTGTTTGTATATTTTGGGTATTAACCCCTCGTCAGTTGCATTGTTTGCAAATATTTTCTCCCATTCCGTAGGTTATCCTTTTGTTTCGTTGATGGTTTCCTTTGCTGTGTACAGGCTTTTAAGTTTGATTAGGTCCCACTTGTTTATTTTTGCTTTTATTTCTTTTGCCTTGGGAGACTGATCTAAGAAAATATTGCTACAATTTATGTCAAAGAATGTTTTGCCTATGTACTCTTCTAGGTACTTTATGGTATCATGTCTTATATTTAGGTCTTTAAATCATTTTGATTTTATTTTTGTATGTAGTGTGAGGGAATGTTCTAATATCATTTATTTACATGTAGCTGTCCAGCTTTCCCAGCACCACTTGTTGAAGAGACTGTCTTTTCTCTGTAGTATATTCTTGCCTCCTTTGTTGTAGATTAATTGACCATAGGTGTGTGAGTTTATTTCTGTGCTCTCTATTCTGTTCCATTGATTTATCTTTTTCTTTTGGTGCCAATACCATGGTGTTTTGAGGCTTTGTAGTATAGCCTGAAGTCTGGAAGTGTTATACCTCCAGCTTTGTTCATTTTTCTCAGGGTTGCTTTGGCAATTCTGGGTCTTTTGTGGTTCCATATAAATTTTAGGATTATTCTAGTTTTGTGAAAAATGTCATGGGCAATTTGATAGGGATTGCACGAAATCTGTAGATTGCTTTTGGTAGTATGGTCATTTTAACAACATTTTTCCAATCCAAGAGTGTGGGATATTTTTCCATTTCTTTGAATCCTCTTCAGTTTCCTTTATCAGTGTTTTATAGTTGTCAGCATATAGGTGTTTCACCCCCTTGGTTAAGTTTATTCCTAGAGTATTTTATGTTTTTTGAAGCGATTTTAAATGGGACTGTTTTACTTTCTGATATTTCATTATTAGTGTAAAGAAATGCAACAGATGTCTACAAATTAACCTTGTATCCTGCTACCTTGCTGAATTCATTTATTACTTTAATAGTTTTTGTGTGGTGGTTTTTGGGTTCTCTATATAGAGTATCAGGTCATCTGCAAATAGCGACAGTTTTACCTCTTTCCTTCCAATTTACATACTTTTTCTTTGTGTGTGTGTGTGTGTGTGTGTGTGTGTGTGTGTGTGTGTGTGTGATTGCTGTGGCAGAGACTTGCAGTACACTGTGTTGAATAGAAGTGGTGGGACTGAGCAGCCTTGTCTTGTTCCTGTATTTAGCAGGAAGGCTTTCAGCTTTTTACTGTTGAGTATTATTATGTTGGCCGTGGGTTTGTCATAAGTGGTCTTTATTATGTTGAGATGTGTTCCCTCTATACCTACTTTGGTGAAAGGTTTTATCATGAATGGTTGTTGAATTTTTATCAACTGCTTTTTCTGCATCTATTGTGGTGATCATGTGGTTTTTGTTAATGTGGTGTATCACAGTTGATTGATTTGTATATGTTCAACCGTCCTTGTGACCCTGGAATGAATCCCACTTGATCACGGTGTATGATCCTTTCTATGTATTGTTGGGTTCGGTTTGCTAATATTTTGTTGAGGGTTTTTTTGCACCTATATTCATCAGAGATATTGGCTTGTAATTATCTTTTTTTGATAGTGTCTTTATTTGGTTTTGGGTGCTGGTGACCTCATAGAATGAATTTGGAGGTGTTCCCTCCTCTTCAGTTTTTTTTAGAATACTTTGTATGTTTGGTAGAATTCCCCCGTGAAGCCGTCTGGTCCTGGACTTTGTTTGCAGGGGATTTTTAAATTACAGATTGTTTCACTTGCAGCGATCAGTCTGTTCAAATTATCTGTTTCTTCTTGATTCGGTCTTGGCAGGCTGTATGTTTCTGGAAACTCGTCCATTTCTTCTGTGTTGTCCAATTTGTTGGCATATAACTGTTCATACTATTATGATTCTGTATCTCTGTGATAACTGTTGTTATTCCTCCTCTTTCATTTCTTATTTTATCGGGGTCCTCTCTATTTCTTGGTGAGCCTGGCTAGAGGTTTGTTGATTTTGTTTATCTTTTCAAAAAACCAGCTCTTGGTTATACTGACCTTTTCTGTTGTTTTTTTGATCTATTTATTTCCTCTCTGATCTTTATTATTTCCTTCCTTCTGCTGACTTTGTTCTTTTTCTGACTCCTTTAGATGGTAGGTTAGATTGAGATTTTTATTTCTTGAGGAGGGTGTGTGTTGCCGTCAACTCTCCTCTTAGAACTGCTTTACGGGCCAGGTCAGAGTATGGACCAATTTGCTAGAAATAGTTCCCCCCTTTTAAACAGTGGACTCTTTGTTTTTTGGGGTTTTTTTTTTTCTATTTTATTATGAAAGTTTCAAACATACAGAAAAGATCAAAGAATTTATGCTGTGGAACCCAATATCTGCTACCTGGATTCTGTAACTAATATTTTGCTCAATGTGCTTTATCCCATACCTGTTTGTCTAGCTCTACCTTATCTGTTCTTGAACCTATCATCTTATTATTTTCAAATATCCATACACTTCACCTTTAAATACATAAGCCATATATATCATTAACTAGAGCTTAATATATATTTTTTGAGGTAAAATTTACATTCTGTGAAAGGTACACATCTAACTGTCCTGATGAATTTTAACAAATGCATCCACCTGTGCAACTTAAGCCCCTACCTACATGTAGACTGTTCCCATCACCTGAGAGCTGCCTCATGCCCTTCCCAGTTGGTCCTCTCACATCCCCCCCAGCTCCAGCAGAGGCACTTTCTGACATTTTTTTCCCAACCTAGTTTGGTCTAAGACATGGAATCATGCATTATATACTCTTGGGTAAGGCTCTTTCACTCTACATGTTTTTGACCTTCATCCATGTTGTTGCATATATCGGTAGTTCTTCTTTAACCGTGGATTTTAAAATAATCATTGCAAGTACTCAGAGCATTGAGTTTGGCACATAAGGTCTCCTTGCCAGATAGGAGCACTGCCATTGACCTCACCAGGCCATCCAAAGAGGGGCAGGGCATTTGAAGGGAGCCAGATGGAAAATAAGGTGAATTCTTCAGCTAGGCTCCAGTTCAAGAACAACCAGGTTCTGTGGATAATCACTGGATTTTATAGGTTATCCCTTGAGAGGACAGCACTGTATCCACTTGCGTCTCTCATTTTATACCCCCAGGTGAAGATTCCTGTCTCTGGACCCAAGTCAGAGGGCTGTCTCTATGTCAGCTCATCTAGAGATGCCCCCTTTCAGAGGTACGATGGGAAAGTGGGTAGGAATCCGGCAGCAGGAGGAGAACCTTCTGATGGAAACGATTTCCATTTTCAATTGTAGTTATATGATTGTGGCAGTAAGAATTAGTTTTTCAAAGCTTGAGAAGTTTCACAGCTTGGACAGCATGCCACTACTTGGGCTCTTAAGCTCAGTCCAGACATTTTATCCAGTGCACGCTACTGAATTTGAAGAACGTTACAGTTGTAGTGGTCTAGGTCTGCCATAACTTGATGCTATGTCACAGCTTCCAACGCTGCTGCCTCCGTCGTTACAAATGAATAGAGGCATGGGTTCCTGTTCCAGAATTATTCGTCACATTCTTTAAATAAGCTCTCTACCCCATTAATTGGCTTTTCTTGTCTGGTTGCCGGTAGCTACACTCACTCACTTCCCCCACGGGAAGCCTCTCTCAGAGATGTTTGCTGTTTAGCCAGGATGTGTTTTAATTCTCAAGGACAAAAGGAGCAGGCAGCCCCTGCCTGGCTCCCCTGGACTCACTGACCCCTGAGCCTGGGATTAGTGGAGGAGCTGGCCGGCTTCCAGCCAGGAGCTGAAGGTCCGGGCGGGGTTGGTGGGGGGTGGATTAGGAAAAGGGGAGGAGTGAGCTGCTCCTTCCCTTCCCTGGGGTCAGCCATTCATTGTTAAACTTGCCTTGATGGTGATGCTGGTTAAATAACGTGAGCCTGGAACAAAAGGTTAAAACGTTAACATACTGCTAACATAAAATAGTGTTTAAAAAACTTAAGACATTCCTAACAACTGCTTTTTTCCTTTTAAACCATGTCTTTTGCCTCAGTGTTTCGTTGACTAGAGACTATACTTTTGGTTTCTCTCAGGTGGAACCTTCAGGAGGTCTTCTTAGAGCTCAAGGATGGCCAGCAGATTCCCTTGTTCAAGCCCAGTGGGGAGAACAGCAACGAGCTGAAAAAGGAGTGAAGGTGATCAAAGACCAGCCCCTCCGAGCCTGGCCTCCCTCCTCCCCATGCGCGCCCCCGTGGCTGCAGGCCAGCCCCCAGGTCGGGCTGGCTGCACGTGTGGGCATATAGTGATCTCAGGATCATTCTAATTTGACCACAGTGAACCCTGCTGAAGTTTTTAATTTCATCAGAAAGTTACTATAATTTATAAAAATTTGAAAGTTCTCTGTATAGAAGCAAAGCACAGAATGAAAGGAATCAGTATTAATAATGCTGATTTCTCATCTCTTTTCCTCTTCTCCCCTCTACCCCAGTTTTCAGCCCTATCAATGAGAAGGTTTTCTAGTACCAAAAAGGTTTTTAATTAATTGTTAACCTCAGAATGCCGCGGGAGAACAAGCACTTCTGTTTGGTTGCTCTATGTTAAGTAGCTTGTGGACGTATCTAAAGCACTTGGAATTTTTTTTTGCTTCATTGTTGTTTTATTTTCTTCTTTAATTTAGTCACCAACTGTCTGCCTGACTGAAGATTTACAAAATAACTGCTTTAATGCAAACATTTTGAAAGCTTAAAATATTTATATGTACAAAAGCACGTGAAACATAGGAAAGTTAGTTTAAAGCTAACAGGCCCTTACACATCTTCTTTCCACACAACTTAACCACATAGTAGAGAATCTTACCTGTAGGTTTTATTAGTCTTGCAAGGGGACAAAGATCTTCCTTCCCTCTGAGCACCAGAGCCTACAAAACCCAGAAATCTGTCACCTTTGCTTTGAAAAGGCCAGTTTAACCCCCTCAGTATTCCTAGGCTTAAATGCAGTTGTAATAAAGGACATTTATGAGCTCCTTTACTGTATTCTTAATATTCATTGGAGGGGAGCCTCTCAGAAAAGATTAAGCTGAAATGTGCCAGTGTAGAGTACAAGGCCTTTCATCGTTTTGGAAGTTATTTCTGTCCTGTAATTTCTTTCTTTAAAAAATATGCTCTTTGAATAGACCATGAAGTGAAAAAGTAGGTCTTTCCCTGAGAGCTTTTATTGATAAATATTACGATCTATACAGTCTTTCTTGTGCTGCTTTATTCTTTAACCATTATGTACCGTTCTGTTGTGTACATGTCACTTTATATAATGCCTCATACCTGGCTGTTCTATAACAGCTTTTACTTACTTTCAGTGTTTGCTGGATTTTTTTCTTGCTATGGCCAAGCCACAGAAAACCGGGGCCTGAGTGGACCTTCTGTTCTGAAGTAAAAGCAAGTAACAGTTTGTATGAAGAGGCTTTCCTAACCCAACTGACAGGAAATAGTATTATGTAGTGAAAAGATCCCTGATTTCTGTTTGAAAGCCACCATCATCTTGGGTATTTTTTCCAGTTAAGCGTAGTTCCATGACTTCTTAATGCCTTATGGTTGACTGTGAACAGGCCGGAGCCCGGTGCTGGCAGTAGACATTGTCCTTTCTTTTCTCGAAGCAATGCTGTATACCTGCAGCCCACTACTCCCTGTGTGTCCAGGAATCACTGTGATTCAGCCATGGACTCACCGTTTGAGCACGTGTTCCCAGCACACCCCATAAGAGTCAGCCCAGCAGTGACTGGAGAAAGGGCTTCACTAGAATTGTAAGAATTATAGATTTGTCAAGACTGCAGAAGAGCGATCACAGCCAGCAAATGGCAGTAGGGCTCCCACGCGCCTCTACTAAGCTGCTGTATGGTCTCTCTCTGCTCACGTAATACTGGACTAGGAGAGTTCCAAGCAGCGGTGCTAAAACGAGGCAGGAGAGAGACCGATCAGGGGGAATCCGGGAGGCCAGTCAGCTCACTCCTCCTCTTGGGGGACTGCTGACCTCATGGGCTTTGAGATCTAAGATTGCAGACGTGATGGAGGCTGCCGTGCAAACAGAAAAAACATGAAAACAGGCCTCAGCCGGGGAGGTGTGAGCTCTGCTCCAGAAAGATGATCTGCCATTTGGCCAGTGTATAGGTTAGCTGAAGATATGGTAAAAGCAGGCCCTGGACAGGTGAGGTGGCCAGAGCGTGAATGCCAGCATTAGCATTCTGCATTGAGCTTGTAGCCATCAGGTTCTGGAGTAAGTATATGATTCTACTGTTAATGAAGGTTTAAGAGACTGTGCTGAATTATACTGACAAGACCTGTACGACTTTCAAATAAATCACTGATTTTACTGTCATTTATCCCATTTTTCTAGATTTGGCTTCCCCCTCCTTCTCTTCTTTCCAACCGTTCCCCACTTACCAATCCAGGGATTTAGTAATACCTGATGAGACAAGGTTCTGCTACTCCCAGTTTTGGTAAAGTTGCGTTCAGCAAAGATGAAGCTAAGCTAAATGACAGCCACGTGAAGCAGCCAGCGCTTCACCGACGGTGGCCTCTGCCCCCGGCACAGCGGGAAGGCCAGGGCGACGCTCCGTCGGCAGCGGCTCCACAGGGCTTGCTGAAGGCTGCTCGACTCTGCTGTTTCCAGCCTGTCGTATGAAGAAATACTTACCAGTCGCTGGTCTTGCAGGCGAGGCAGCGTTGTTTATACTGCTTGTTGGGAGGCTTGGGCAAAAGACGCTGTATCCACAGGAGGCCCCGTGAAGGGGCTGGGGGGCGGTCAAGGAGGAGGTGAGGGGGTGATGATGGGAAGAGCCTTGCCTCCTCGGCAACCTATCCGCCCTCCAGCCTTGTCTTTCCGCCAACTTCAGCAGTTGCTCAGTCGAAAGTGCTGTCAGGAATGTGTACAGAAAAACTGACATTTTACGATCCAGGGTTCAAAAGTGGGAGTTGAAAATATTAGAAACATGCCTCAGTACCATAGATCACATGCGGTATATTAAATGCCTTTCATTATTAAATAATGAGCATTCAAGGCAGAACTATTATACTTATCTTTTAAATTTGTGTGTCAATAATTACCTTGCGTCTTAATAAGGTAATTTCTTACTTCCAAATTATTTTTATGAAGTAAGAAACTATAGGCCAGTCCCTCTCAGGAATGTTGCAAAATTCTAAATAAAATATTAGCAAACTGAATCCAGTGACATACAGTAAGTGGTATATTGTATTTGTCACAAAATATTTTGGTGCCTCTCTTGCACTGCCTCCCTTCTCTATGGGGAGATTATACTTCCCTGCCTGTTGAACTTAGGCTGTGTGATTTGTTCCGGCCAGTGAATTCTGAGTGGAAATGACATGCAACTTCTGAGTAAGAAGTTTTAAGTGCCAGCCCTTGGTTTGCCACGTCTTGTTTGCTCTCTTTCCTGAGATCGGAAATGTTCCAGATGGCAGCTATTCCAAGGACCTGGGTTCTGGAATGAAGATGACGTGTAGCAGAGCTACAGCTGAGCCACAGTGTGACAGGGTAGCATGAGCGAGAAATAAACCCTTCTAAGCCCTGAAGATTGGGGGCCATTTTCACTCCAGCTTAACCAGACTGTACAGTGACTAAGAGAGGTTTATTCCAGGAATGCAAGGGTGGTTCCCTATTAGGAGAGCCATTAGTATAGTTCATCACATTAGTAAAGCTAAGGAGGAAAATTATATGCTAATTTTAATAGATACAAAAAGGCATTTGACAAAAATTAAGTATTCACATTAAAAATAAATGAGAATTAATAGATAAGGGATATGTGTGTGTGTGTATATATATATTATATTCTCAAAGCCAACATCTTACTTAGTTGGGAAACTAGTAGAGGTTCCTACAAGATAAGGATGCACTCTATTGACTGTTATTTATTGTAACATTATATTGTATCCAACACAATTAGAAAAAACAAAACAAAACCCCAAAAAACAAGAGGCCTAAATATTAGAAGAGTAAGGCAATTAATTACTGTTTACATAGATTTTATATCTGCAAGCTGCAACGCAATCCATGGATCAATACCGAGTATTTAGTAAAGTAGAGGATGTAAGATTAATTATAGAAACAATATTCTTCACGTAAACAAAGAATAACCAGTTAGCAGAAGTAATGGAGAGCAGACAATACTTAAAATAGCAAAAAGCAAACCCAAACAAAAACTACTTAGGAAAAAAGTGAGCAAGAAATCTGCAAAACTTGTATGAGAGGTGTTAAAACACACTACTGAAAGGTACGAATGTAGAACTGGACAAAGGGAAAGACACACTATGTTCTTGGATGGCAGGATTCTTCATCATAAAGATGTCAGTTCTCCCTGAGTTAAATTTAATGTGATACCAGGGATTTTTAAACGTTAGACAAGCTAATTAATTATAAATTCCTTTGGAAGAAGAAATAAGCAAAGATAGCTAGGAAATCCCTGCAAAGGAAGAGTAAGGAGTGGGGAGGGCTAGTCTTACAGACATTAACACATATTTGTAAATAAAATAATGAAGTGCTGGCACATGAAGAGACAATGCAATGAAAATATAGACATGCATATGGAAATCTGGTTATGGTAAAGCAGCATCTAAATCAGGGAGGGAGAGGAAGACATTTGAAAAGTGATGTTGGAACAACCTGATAGCCATATGCAAAAAGATGAAATTGGATCCATTGCTCACCATACATTCCAATTGGATCAAAAGATCTAAATGTAAAAATGAAACCATCTAAGCACTAGCAGAAAAATATGGGTGAATTCTTTTATAACCCGGAAGTGGAGAAACTCACCTAACCATGATTCGTTATAGAATAAGGAAAATTGACTGTATAAAAACAAATTTCTGCATGTCTAAAAATACCAAAAGCAAAGCAAGAAGCAAATGATAAATGGGAAAATATTTACAATATAAATCACAAAGCTTAATATCCCTAATTTCTAAAGAGTGAAAGTTGACAAAACAGTAACCTAATAGAAAAATGGGCAAAAGATATTATGTATTCACAGAAAAGAAATGCAAGTGACTCAAACACATTAAAAAAAAAAAAAAAAAGCCAGCCTCACTCTTATAAATTCAAACTACAGGAAGATACCATTTTTCTTCTAGCAAATTGGCAATAATCCCTAAATTTAAGAACCTATTTTCTCGAAAGGCTATGGGGAAATAAGCATTTTTAAATTGCTGGTGTAAAGACAAAATGAAACAACACCTGTGGAAGGGAATTTGACAATATCTAGAAAAATGTCACATACACTTACCATTCTATGCAGCAATCCCACATCTAAGATTTTATCCCAAAAGTACGCTGGCAAAAAATACAAAATGCCATTTATGTAAGATTATTTAATGTAACACTATTTGTAACAGCAAACAACTAAACAACCCAGATACAACCCAAGTATCCACTGACAGAGAATGGGTTGAATAAACGTTGACTTCCATACAGTTGAGGAGACTGTACTTGTGAGAAGGAATGTTATATACGCTTGTATATATGTATGCATACGTTAGCTTCTACTTTCAAAAAGAAACAACAGAAGAATAACTAAAATCAGTACAAGTAGTTACCTTTGGGGAAGTAAACAAATGGCCAGGGGATGTAAGGAGGAAACAGGGATGGAAGCTGTACTTTCCTGAATGTACCTTGTTTTACACTTCTGACTTTGAAATCATGCTGTTTTGTTTTTACATAATTTAACAATAAAATCACAAAAAAAATCTTTAAAATACTTCTTAAAATATTGAAACAAATGAACCATATAGAGAAGAAATATTTCAAGTGACTTTCAAACAGTTCTGACTTAACATCCTTGGTGGGATATATCCTCATGGCAAAAAGGAACCTGAAGAAATTTTAAACTACGTTCAGTGGTCTAGTGTTAGTGCCCACGCACGCACACACACACTCACTGGAGACTTCCTCCTTTCTGTACTTGTCACTCCTTCTCCAACAGAGAGAGAAAACCTGGCTCTCATAATCCGAGGTGTATTTACTAATTTGCTTAAATCTAAAATACACAGAAGGGAGTTCTCCTACTGTCAACTTTAAAAAGCAAAAACCCCCAGGAGGAACAAGATGGAGTAGACACACGTTTCCCTACTCTTCCCACTAAGCACAGCTAAAACCCTAGACATTTATCAAATAAACACACTGAAAAATGAAAAGAAGGCAGATTGGCTAAGGACCTTGGGACCCACGTGATAACAGCAGTGAGTTCCCTGGGCTTGCTTTTGCCTCACATGTCCCAGACTAGGTGCTGGTGAAACCAGCAGCCTAGAAACACCAATGGCTGCAACAACAAAAGCCAAGAAAAGCCTGCTTTCTCAAGCTAAAGAACTTTCACACAGTAATCGCCCTATTCTAGCCAGATACCATGGAAAAAAACATGGCCCCAACCCTACCCTAGCCTGTCAACAAAGGCCAGGTAGAGAGCTGAGACTTGCTACCCTTACTCAGCTAGAATGAGGCCTTCCCCGCCCGCCCCTCTGGCCCCCGTCCTCTGCGGGGGGTGGTGGTGGAGAAGGCCCAGGGGAGCTACACCCTCCTTTCCTGCCCACTGATACTCCCACCCCCCCGTGGCATCAGTGGAGCCCCTATTCTTCAGTGGGAAGCTGTAAGGAGGTACCCCTCCCCCTGCCTGGGTGTCAAAAGAGGCCAAGTGGTGAGCCTGGACCTTCACCCCCAACTGGCAGCAGTGAGGAGGCAGTGTACATAACCCCACTTCACCCACTGGTATGGTGGTATCAGAAAAGGCCTGCTTTTAAAACAAGATTTAGACAAGATCCAGAGTCCCGTGACATAAAGCCAGATGTCCGGTATACAATAGAAAACCACACTTTTATACCAAGAACCAGGAAAATCTCAAATTGAAAAGAAGGAAAGAATCAGGAACTCAAAGATAAAATAGAAATTACTCAATCTGAGCAGAGAAAACAGACCGACAATAATACCTGTGGTTCTATAACAAAAAAATCTAGCATTCATGTCATTGGAGTCCCAGGAGAAGAGAAAGGTGGGGCTGAAAAAAGCATTTGAAAGAATTAACGTCTGAAAAGTTTCCAAATTTGGCAAAAGACATAAACCTATATATTTAAGAAGCCGAGTGGAACCCAAACAGCATAAACCTAAAGAAATCTATGATAAGACAAACTTCTGAAAACTAAAGGCAAAGAAAAAAGCTTGAAAGCAGCAAGACAGAAATACCACCTTACCTATAGGGAAAAGATAATTCAGATGATAGCTCTCTCCTCATAAACCATGGAGGCCAGAAAAATGGCACAAAATTTTTCAAGTTCTAAAAGAACTGTCAACTCTGAATTCTGCATCTGATAAAATTATTCTTCAGGAATGAAGGAAATATAAAGACTTTCCAGATGATGGAAAACAAAAAGAATTTGCTTGAATAGACCTCCCTTAAAAGAATGACAAAAGGAAGTTCTTGAAACAGAAAATGTTTAGAAAAAAAAGTCTTGGAACATCAGGAAGGAAGAACAATGGAAAAAGCAGAAACATGGGTAAATATGATAGACTTTCCTTCTCCTCTTGAGTTATCTCAGGAATTGTTTGGTGTTGGAAACAAAATGTATAACATCGTCTGATGTACTATTTACCTGAACTGGTAAAATGTTGGCATCAACCCATCTTTGTTGCTATGAAATAGTTCTGTATCTAAATTGTGGTTACAGGAAACTACATGTGATAGAATGGCATAGAACTATACACATGCACTGCTCAGATGTCAGTCTCCTGGTTTTAGCACTGTACTACAACCACGTAAGATGTGTCTGTACTACTGTCTTTCCAACTCCCTGTAAGTCTAAAAACTTTGTATTTTGAAATAATTGTACAGGTGTAGGATAAGGACACTGAATATGCTGCTTTGAAAGGGGCAAAGATGAGGTGATAATCCTTTCCTTCCCTCCTGGATAATCTCCAGCTCTCTGAGGATTAAACATCTCTCTTCCTAAATATCTTGATTTTTTTTTTTTTCCTCCTAGGTACATTTCTCTCACAAGTTATTAGAAAACTGGTCACTTTACAATAATGGAGATAACCAAGAGATACTAATTTTCATGAAAACCGATCAGTGTATTGAGACTAAGAGAACATTTTTATGTAAAAATGTTGTTATACTATTGCTGATGACATATTTAGTAAAAATAGTTTAGTTATAGTAGATAAAATTCACTTGTTTTAATAAAAACTGTAAGAACGAATCCAAAGCCCTAAGATTATTCTGCCATGTAAAATGAACTGCTCCCCAAAGGACTGTGTCGGTATTGGTTTGAAATAGGAAATATCTCCTATTTAAAATATGTTTAGATTACAATAGCCTGGGGTGGGGGGGTTGGCAAACTTATTCTGTAAAGGGCCAGAGAGTAACTATTTTAGGCTGATTAGGCCATAAGATCTCTGTTGCAACTACTCAACCCTGCAGGTTTTCCCATGAAAGCAGCTGTAGACAAATGCAAGTGAACAGGCTGTGTTCCAAGAAAGCTTCATTTACCAAACAGGCCACAAGGGTATAATGTGCTGACCTCTGTACCAGCCTAATCTCAGGTTACCTATCCTCCAGTCATTAACAAAAATTCATCCACAATCAAGCTACACAAAAATAATTTAAAAAAATGATTGTTTATGGACATTAATATGTAGCCAAAGGTAGACTCCACTGAGGTAAAAGCCCTGGAAAGCTCAACGATTCTATCCTCTGTTTTGCCGGCAGCTGTTAAGATCCTGGGCAAACCACATATTCCGTATGAGATTCTATTACCTCCTCTCTACTTTGAGAGAATTAGAGGAGGGTATGTTATTCCTTCCCAATTTTGTTACCATGAATTTCAATTCAGCAGACTTACTTCCACTCTTACCAACAAAACTTTAGGCCAAGACTTTAAATGAAGAGTTTCAAAAGTACACTCATTTTTATTTGAATAATTTATAACATAGGTCTGATTAAGCACAATGAGCTAAAACTGACCACTGGAGGATTAGGAGTATCAAAAACCAAAACTGAAAAGAGTATCCAAAACAATAGCATCAAATAACAAAATACACAGGGATAAAGTTCACAAAGGATGTACAAGGACTCTACACTGAAAAATATAACACAATGCTGAGAAAAATTGAAATAAACGAACGGGAATACACACTATGTTCATAGACTGGAAGAATCGTTACAAAGTCAAATTGATCGATAGATTCGATGAATCTCAAAATCCCACAAGGCTTTTTTAGGGGGTGATTTTGGTAGAAGTTGACAAACCAACGCTAAAATTTCTTCAGAAATGCCAAGGACCTAGAATAAACAACAATCTCAAAAATGAAGGCATTGGAAGTCCTACTGTACTTGACATCAAGACAAAAAATTCTGACAAAAAGATAAGCAAATAAATTAATGAAACAGAAGAGTGTGCAGAAGTAGATCCACAGACATACGGTCAGATGATTTTAGGCAAGGACAGCAAAACAATTCAATGGGGAAAGGAAAATCGGTCTGACAAATGGTGCTGGAACAACTACATATTCATATGGAAAACAAGGACACTTGACCCCTACCTAACACCAAAGGGGACAAAGGTGTAAAGTGGATCGTGGGCCTGAACATAAAAGTTAAAACTATAAAGCTTAAAAAAAATCTTCATGACTTTGGGGTAGGTAAGGACTTCTTAAAGAGGGTATAGAAAGTATTAACCATAAAACAAAAATTGATGAATTGGACTTCATCGAAATTACAGCTACCTTCTCGTCAAAAGACACTTGAGAAAACAGACAACCCACAGTCATTAAAAAATATTTGTAACATGTAAATCCTATAAAGGACTTGTATCCAGAATATATAAAAGATTATCACAACTCACTATCCAATTAATAAAAAGGGAAAAAAAGGACACAAAAATGGTTCAACAAACACATGAAATAGTGTTTGTTCCTCATTAGTCATCAGGGAATAGCGAATTAAACCACCTTGTGATACCACCACATACCCATGAGAGTGGCTAAAATAAAAAAGATGGCCAACACTAAATGTGAAGCAATGAGAACTCTCATATATTGCTGGCAGGAATGCTAAACAGTACAATCACTTTAGAAACGGTTGGGCATTTTCTTAAAAAGTTACATATCCATCTATCCCGTGGCCTAGAAATTCTACTCCTATTTAATCTAAGAGAAATGAAAACGTGTCCACAAAAAATCCCTGGACAAGAATATCTGAACTTCCCTGGTGGCACAGTGGTTAAGAATCCGCCTGCCAATGCAGGGGACACGGGTTCAAGCCCTGGTCCAGGAAGATCCCACATGCAGCGGAGCAACTAAGCCCGTGTGCCACAACTACTGAGCCTGCGCTCTGGAGCCAATGAGCCACAACTACTGAGCCTGCGCACCACAACTACTGAAGCCCGCGTGCTCTAGGGCACGCATGCCACAACTACTGAGCCCGTGCTCCGCAACAAGAGAAGCCACTGCAACGAGAAGCCCATGCACTGCAACAAAGAGTAGTCCCCACTCACCGCAACTAGAGAAAAGCCTGCATGCAGCAATGAACACCCAATGCAGCAAAAAAAAAAAAAAAAAAAAAAAAAAAACCAAACCAAAACAACAGAAAAAAGAATATCTATAGCAGCTTTACTCATAAGAGACAAAACCTGCAACAGCCCTGGGGTCCATGAACAGAGATATGGTTTTACATAAACCGGTGTGTTCAAACAGCACCACATGGCAACAACAAGGAACACACTGCTGATACAAGCACCAATATGTATGAGTCTCAAAATCGTGCTGAGTGAAAGCCACAGCAGGGTGGACATGCCATGTAATTCCCTCTATATGAATATGTGCATTTGTCAGGCTCGAGAGAGGCTGGTACGGATTTAGAGCTATACATTTCGTTACTTGTAAATTATATCCCCTACGACAGTAAAACAATAGTTGGCAATTAAGGTGCTTGAGGTTAACGTTTTTAATCCAGCTCTTTTAATTCTGTAACAAATTGAAGACCCTAAGTGCTAAATGATCTTGAACAATACTATCTTATTTTTATCAGTCTAATTCAGATTTCTCCAAGTGTGAGCTTAAAATGTATTTAGGATTTGTTTCTTGGTACCTTGAGATGATCCACGTCGGTGTCAGGGAGCGACGTCGCTCAGGCCTCCGTGGACGGGGCCGCACAGCATTCACCTCGTGTCCAGCAGTCTCTAAGCGACCTCTTCTCTCCTACACTTTCTTCCAAACTGAGGTCTGTTGGAAAAGTTTAAGATACACTGCAATTAGCATCTGACCTGCCTCTGTAACTACGAGAGAAAGCCATGTTCTCCTACTTTTCATGTGAAAACAACAAAATGAAACATTAAAACACAATTTCCCAGTTGACTAAAACCACTTACGTTTTGCATACTTCATAAACAACTTCTCCTCAAGCTAAAATATTATAATGTTGAATTTTATTATAATTAAAACTGGAGTTCTAAATTGCATGGATATGAATAGTTTAGTCCATTGTTAGCAAGTGAAAAGAAAAATTAACAGAGCTAGTTGGTTAGTAATTAACAGAAAGATTTGGTCCAACACTGTGAAGACTCTTCATGCTCTATTTATATGACAGGCACCAAAAAATGTCAATATATCCCTTTACCAGTGCAAGTGCTTCCAAAAAAGTAGTGTACAATTCTAAATTCAAGGCACCAAGAGCAGCTAAGGACAGCTGAACACTGCAAATGGCAAAGTGGCCAGCTAAAAGAAAACACGTCTTTTTTCTTTTCTTTTACAAATACAGCAATTATATTAAATGTATTATGAATACAGTATAAAAAATGGCTTGGAAAAAGTCTAACTGTTGTCCACATGATTATGATTTTAAAACTGAATAAATCCATCAAGTATAAAAACGTGTCATTCAAATAGTGGATATTTTTTTTCTCACCTCCCTCCTATTTTTGTCAGAGGTATTTATAAAAATTTGCCTAAAATTGTATTTTACCTCTTTTCAAGACTTACCTGAGGCTTTAGCATTGTGGCCATGGGTTTTCATTGACAACTGCCATTGTAGCAGAATTTCCTCTTCCTCTTTATAGAGCTTGTTTAGAAATGCTCGTTTCCAAGAAACTGTATAAATCAATATGCCAATTTAGTGAGAAAACAGTGCAAACCGAGGGTTCGAACTGCCTAATCAATTTCACCTGATGGTGTCGGAACAATACAGGGCCTGCGACACTTGCAAGGCAGGGCTGGGAGCTCGTGCAGACCACGCATGGGGAAGTCCAGCCCAGCACCCTACACACACTTGAAAACAGATGGTTAGGGGCTCCCATGGTCCTGAGGCTGACATCTGAGCAACCAGGCTGGGAAGAAAGCGCCACGTGACACCCTAGCGGACTGCGAAGGGATGGGTCCAAGTAGCTCACGGTACAGAGCACACGTTGTGTGCACACAGCACACAGGTCACAGACAAGTTGTATTCACCCGATACAAGCACCTAATACAAGATAAATAAGGACTCTCAGACTGTTCTGTGTAAGAAGAATATTTAGTTGCTTTAAATTATACAGCATACGCTTTTACATTTCCACTTTTTTAAATAGGCATTTGTTCACTGTGGGCCCAGATACAACTGAAGTGTTCAATCCTAAGTAAATTAAACGCTACTGAGTATATTCTTATAAATCTTACAAGTCTTAGGGTACCTCCCTAATGACAAAGTCTCCAATGTCAAATCGTTTATGAACAAAGTAAAGGTTTATAAATATTCTGGCATTTTACCGCTTTTCCTAGTATTGCGTGGGGGCTAATATGAAATTCAGCAGAAGCAGAGGCTCGATGGCCAGCATGAATGTGCTTTATATTTCTTCCCCGATTCCTGGGGACTTTATTAACAAAAACAACATAATAGCGTCTTTTCACTGACCGAAGCACCACTGTGTTGATCAGATCACACTGCCTCTCGCAAGAGACCAAAGTCAGGCGACAAGCGTGTGAGGAGGCGGCAGGGGTGCGGCCTGTGAAAGAGGGTAGACAAGGAAGGTGTGATGAGGGACACGCGGAGCCGACACTGGTTTAACATTACAGGGTGACTTAACCTTGACCTTGAAAACCAGAACAATTTCAGAGGTGAAAAATCACCACCACTCTTACTAGTGGTGTTGAAGAAAAAAAAAAAAAAATTAGCCAGGGTTTCTCACTGATAGGGTTGCAAAGCATTAGGAAAAAAACAACAGAAGCCAAAACAAGTCAACATAAAGCAGTAATAAAATATAAAAATAAGACGTTATTAAACTAGTGGATGTTATTCTAGGTCTCAAAAATTTGCAAAATACCTATTTAAATTAAAATCTTAGTCCCCTCCAAAAATCCAAAGTGAAAAAGTATCAATTTTAGTAAAGATATCAACATACATATATGCAGATATAGATATACATATGAATAATGCAAAACAAATTTACAAAGATGTTAATTTTGGCACTTTTACTTGGATTTTTAAGGAAAGTGACTACAGATATCTTTGCATACAAATTCTCATTCTGGAGAAACAGGATGCAGAAATAAAAGGTTCAAGCATCTCCCTTCTTAAAAAGAACTTTGAAAAGGATAACTTTACCCGTTAAACCTCCTGGTTGGCAACTTTATAAATCTGGCTTGATTTCTCTAACTCCACAAGTTTGACAAAGTTATTTTAGTTTCTACCAGTGACACCTGGTCATCCACTTTCAGCACATGTACCATTTGGCCAGAAGTCCATAAATAATGTTTCCAATGTAGAAATCTTAAAGTTATAAAGGGAAATACTGCTCAGTAGATAAAATCTCCCGGAATGTCTTGCAGCAAAGGTTCCTCAAATTTAAATCGTTTGGAAATGGCCTTTTGCTCCATTTTCTCTTTTTCAGACTGTCTGCATTGTCCTAAAGTATATGAAGTAACTACAATCAACTCCTCTGTGACGACGGATTCCTCGGTTTCCGGCTTCTGAGTATCTGAATTACTTTCAGGCACAGAATCGCCTTCCTGGAGGGCCTGTGCCTCTTCTAATGCCCCTTTCACCTTGAGAGAAGGTTCCTGAACACTGCTCTCCATTAGCCATGGATGTTTCAGACATTCCTCAGCAGTGGCGCGATCTCTGGATAAAGATACACATTTTACAATTAGGACGAAGTAGTTTAAAGCCTCAACTATAACTTAGAGCATAAGGTATTATATTTTGGGACGTATGAACCACAAAGATCTTATTGTGGTTCCTGAATAAAACAAAGTTTTAGCATTTGCATGCAAATGCCGTTCCCCACAATATAGAAAAATAGTATTTTAAGTTATCTCTGAAAAGCCCCTTTGAAAGACCAAGAACAGATGGCAAATATCTGTTATACTGAGGTGCGGTTCACATTTTCTAAAAAACATTTTCATTTTTGCCACTTTTTCTTTCAACAGATGTAAGAAGCCAAAGGTTTCATCTAGTTTTATGTCTACACTTTCAATGTCTTCATTTTGGGGTTTCAGTTGTTAATCTGCTTTTGTTCAGATTGCTCAAAAATTGATAGAGATCAATATTAACGAATACTTACTCAGGTTTCTTAACTAAAAGTGTCTTGATGAAGTCAACAGCTGACTCAGACACAACATCAAATTCTTCCTCAGAATAACTCAAATTCATCTGTGAGATGTTGAGGAACGTTTCTTGTTTATTATCGCCTAAGAAAGGCGATACTCCCGTCAGCATGACATATGCCAACACTCCAATGCTCCTAAATCAGAATGAAAATGTAAGAAAAATTAGTATCTTATTCATTTCTTGAAACTAATTTGATCAATTCATCATAAATAATTCTCACCACATATCCGTTGCCATGCTGATGGGGTCATAACTAAGAATTTCAGGAGCTAGTATCAGAAACAGAAGAAAACATTCAGTTTTGTGAAAAAAAAAATTGCCAAATTTGCTCTTAGAGAGAAAAATTTAAAGATCAATCTAAGACATTGTTAAGGTTTGGGCTAAGATGAAATAAGTTCACGTGATAAGTCAAATCAATACGCATTACTGTAAAGTCTAACTAGATGTTTATAATTAACTTGCTTTTTGCACCTCTATCCTCCAATGCTGGGTCCTAGTATTTTTTTTTTTTTTTTAATATTTGAATACATAACTACTGCCACATAAACTGGCAACTTTTACACTTTCCTCTTCCCACACCCTCTATCTAATCAAGCATCAAGTTCCCGCTTTTAAATCGTGCCCTCCCCCGCCCCAGTCTACAGCACGTGCCCCCTGACCCCCACTTGGTCCCGCCCTCTGATCTACTCTCTATGCTGTGGCTGCAGTGAGCTTTTAAAATGCCCACCCGTTAACACAAAGTCAGTCAACAAGGTTAGAAACAACCTGGGCATCCTTGGATGACATGCATCACACACACAGACAACAAAGACAACCTACAGGGTTGAGAAAAAGTTTGCTTTGATAATATCTAACTAGACTGCTGCCAGCCAGAGAAGTAACAGAAAGACAGTCCCAAGTGTGCAAGGACATAGGGGGAATTCAGGAAAATCCTCCCTGAAGACTACTCACTGGTATGATGCAGTCAACCAAAAGACGATTTTTTTCAAAAGTATAGAAATAGGAAGACTAGGCTATGAAAAGACAGGCAATTAAGTACTGAATCCATTTAAAAACAGATCAAAGCCTAAAAAATGGTGGTAATTACAATAAAAAAGGGAATGAAAATGTTCTAGGGAAAACCAAAACACTCAAAGTTGCACATGCCTTAGGAGTGGGAGATAAGCCTGCCCCAGAACATGAGGGGAGGAGGTGTAGGGGATACTGGTTTCCCCCACTTCTATCTGAAGCTGTTGAGCTGAGAAGCAGAGGCTACGAATGTTATTTAAAAGTTGTAAAAGACGGAGTGCCCCGGCGGTGCAGTGGTTAGGACTCCAGGCTTGCACCGCAGGGGGCACGGGTTCCATCCCTGGTCGGGGATCTAAGATCCCACAAGCGATGCAGCATGGCCAAAAAAAGAAAACAGAAAAAGAAAGTTTTAAAAGATACTACCAGGAAATTTAAAATCAAATGCAGAGTATCCAAATCACTGGAGGGGAAAAAGTACAACAGAGCGGAGAGAGCAGTAGATGGTGGGAGGAGCGGGGAAGGAAATAACATTAGCTTACTCTTCTGAGTGTTTATTACGTGCTGAGCGCTGACGTGAGAGTGTGACGGAGCAGATCCAGTGAGGTAGGACTTTCACAGCCTCGTTTCCTGGACAGAGGACTGTGAGGTATAGAGAGGTCTGGGGACCGAGGTCCCACAGCTGGCCAGTGCGGAGGGGCACACACCCAGGCAGCCCTTTCTGCGTATGAAAGGCTGGGGCGGGGCTGGGGGCACGGGGCCCCCTTTAAAAGGCAGGCCAGGCGAAGAGACAGGAGCGCCGCCTGTTTTTCTGTATTATATCCTTCGGAGTTATTTGTAGTTTTTTGGGGTTGGGCTTGTACTGCTTTTATCATAAAGAACAACACAGCTTTGTTTTTTGGAGGGAAAAAAGCTCTTGGTAGAAAATATAGAATTTACCAAAGAGCAGAAAGCATCGGAGGGAAACAAAACAAAACAAACAACCCCCCAGAAACTCATTCAGGGCAATAATTCCTATCGACATCTCGGCCCACAGCCCTTCAGCCCGCAGTCTCCCGTGCTTCTTCCAGTTTACAAGGCCTCCCGTTCGTCACTGGTGCTTCCCCTGAAGCAGCAGCTTGTTAAGCCACATTCCTAACACTAACTCAGCGGCCATGAGACGTACCAGTCGGCGTACTGGAAATTGTGTTCTAGTCCACAAAAAACACACAATATTTGAAGGGTGTTTTTCTGCCTGTGGTATCTTTTATTACCTAATTAATAAAGGATCTGCTGTTTCAAACTGTAGGACTTTAGAAAGTATTTTAAAACTTCAAATTATTTTTTGTACTGTCGTTGCCATACAGCTTTGTTTTCCTCAACCCGACCTGTCCCCCGGGACTTTCTGTGTCCCCCTGGAATCCTTTTTTCCTTCCTACATAAATTCCCACCATCCTGGGCTCCTTCAAGGACTACTCTTCTCATTTCACTTTCTTCTTGCCACACCCCCAGGCCTTCTAGAAGGAGACTGCCTGTCCGCCCACTTCACGCCTCTGCCCTCAGGCAAATCTTCTTCTTCCCCCCAGGCCCAGGCCACAGCCTTCTCTACTCCTGGCCACAATGATGCTGTCACCTACGGACACAAAAGCCATCCTCCTCCTCCCAGGGCTGCCATCACCCCGGGCAATTTCCACACTGATGTGCAGGACCCCACGGCCTGGCACCCATGCTTCTCGACCTCCTGCTCTAAAGAAGCTGACCTTCCAGAGCTACATCCAAGGCCCTGTAATCACAAAGAGCCCTTTCTACTCTGACATTTTAAATGATAAAACTGTAATCCCTGGTCACACCCTTAAATTATTTTACTGCTTTGCTCTTCTACAGAAATCTCTCATTTTCTTTAACCTCATCCAACCACTAATTTTATGCTCCATTTTCCTTCCAGTCTATCCAAAAAGTCATAGTTTACCACTTTTTCTACCAAACCGAGAAGCCATGGTTCATCACTTCAGCTGCTCTCTCCTTTCTCTTTCTGCCAGAAGCTCTCAGCCCTGCGTCAACCCAGCAGAATGCCCTGTTTCCCATATCTATGCAATCACAGGGCTTGCAATGACTTTCACAGCGTTTATTCTACCAACTTGAAGTTCTTAAAAGGTCCTTACTTGTTAAATATCCTTCCACCCTCAGACAACCTGACATCCTCTCCTATTCCTTTTAGAAGCAATCCCTTCAACTTCTCTTAGCCCTCCAGGAAAGGGACCACCAATTTGGTACCTTACTCTTTAAAGTTTTCCATTTTTTTAACTTAATACAAAGGAAGGGGTCTCTGGTGGTAGAGTTTCAACACAGTGGACGGCAGGTCCCACCACTCATCACGCCACATGGGAGCTCCCCAGTGAAGGCGACGCCCGACCCCAAACACAGAGCACACCCCACTCTCGCGGACACTTACCCACATATTCAGGAGTGCCCATGATCTCCCGGAGCTCTTCGCTGTTCTTCATGACTCTTGAAAGACCAAAATCAACTATCTTAATGTCGCCCAGTGGAGAGTCACTCGTCAGCAGAATATTCTGGGGCTACAAAATGACCCGCCCGAGTTAATAAAGCGTGATTGCACACGAGGAGCATAATGAGCGAGGCGCCCCTAAAACATACACATTCCGCCTGCGGAGCTGCGAGCGGGAGATTCAGCAGCAGACAGTCGCTCGTTAGACAGCGTTTCTGCAGCATGCTTCCTATGCGTCAGGCAGCGGGCCTCGCGCCATCTCTTCCCTTATACCGGCTCTTCCCCGGCACGCAGCTACGCATCTATTCCCATCTTAAAAACCAAACCAAACCGCTTAATAAAAAGAATCCTCCCCCCATGACCCTGCATCTCTTTCTAGCCAACACACTCCCTCCCTCAAAGCTCAACTTCTTGAAAGCGAGGTCATCTCAATCCAGCTGAATGGGGATTTGCCCCCTGTACTCGACCTGCTCTCACTAAGGTCACAATATCTTTAATAATCGAAGGCCCACCAAGTCCAGCGGGGGTCCTGCAGGCACTGACAGCGGGACACTGGTCGTCCTTATATTCCCTCTTGGATCTCTTCCTCCCTCTATAGCTCCCTCTCCATTTTTTTCACGATTGTTTTCTTTGCTCTGCTTTTAAATAGTGGTGTTGCCCAAGATCTCTTGCTGGCTGGCCCTCTTCTCGTGACACTCTGCGTTCTACTTCTCAGCAATTTCATCTACTATCAAAGCCTTAGCCGCCACTTACATGCTGATCACTTCTACCCTAAGCCCTCTCCGGACTCACAGCGCCAATTAAAATCGGATCTTTTCGCCTGGCAAGGCCTTCAATGCAATACACACCTCGGGCACCAAACCCACTGCTCTCTTCTGTATTCCCAGCCTCAGTGCTCAAGTCAGACACTGGGGAATCATCCTAAAGTTCTCTGTACCCTTCATTTTCCATCACTTTCACATCCAGTGAAGTCACCAGTCATGTGAATTCTATTTCCTAGATCTCAATATTCCCACTGCACGAAATCTGGGATTTCATGACCCTCCTGTCTCTAGTTTCCCCACCTTCAACCCATCCTCCACGTACGACAACCTTCCCATACTGTAAGTCTGATCGTGACCCTCTCCCTGCGGTCGTCTGGCTGTTCTTCGCCAACAGACACACTCCGGTGGGGCCGGGGCGGGTTGGACGCACGTGGTGGTGGTAAGCGCCTCCCAGAGGACCAGTGAGCTTCGCACTCCTGGAGTCATTTCTGCTCAGCTGGAAATAACTAGGACATCTTTGCATAAAAAGTCAAGCTGATACGTTACGGACTAGAATGTAAAATTCATCCGCCTTTTTAAAATAAAATATGAGATTTGAAAGAGGCTTACGTGCGCTTCAGAATGGGTCGGCGCTCACTGTCTTTGGCCGTTAAGAGCACTTGCAAAGGTGAACTGAGGAGCACGGGCACCAATAACGTATACGTACCTCCCCAGAGCGCCCAGCGTGTTCCACGCTCCGGCCCCTGCCTCCCTCTCTAGATGCCGCTCCTGTCACCATTCTGCGGGGAGCCTGTGCTCCAAGTCAGTCGGGCTGCAGTCCCTCAGCAAGACACACGGTGCACACCTCAGGCCTCTGCTCGGGAAGGGCCTCCCCGGCTGCCCGGCAAACTTACCCTCTCCTTTTCTCTTGGCTTCCAGAACAGAACACGGTCCCGGCCCTCCTGCTAACCCCCGGGCTGCTGCCGCTGGTCCGTCTCCTGCCACCACCTGCTAACTGCTGGGCGCCCGGGGCCTGATCCGGAGGCTACTCCCCTCCTCGCTCCACTCCCACCCGCACTTCCACCTGCCCCTCCGGACTCACAGCCTTTCTCTCTGGCTCAGCTCCCTTCAACCAACTCTTTACCTAACTTCTCCCCTTTGATGTCTCAGAGGCGCCTCCCATTCAACGTGCCCAAGTGGGACTCCTGTTTTCCTCCCAAAGCAGACTCTCCTGACGCCCCCGCAGGCATCTCGGTGGGTGCCCCTTGCGGCCAGCAGGACGCAACGCCGAGGAGCATCTCCGTCTCTCCTCCCCCCCCACCGCCTTCGCCATCGAGCTAACGCGTCACCACGTCCTAGTGACGTTAAGTCCTAGATGTAGGCATTTCTAGACCTTGTCTGCCCCTCTCCCCACAGAACACTACCTTGAGCTACCACCACTTTCTCCTCCGTTGCAGCAGAACGCTGCCCGAACTGCAGCCAGGAGGGTCTTTCGTCCTCTGTAAATCTGCTCGGTGGCCGCCCTGCCTAAATCCTTCAGTAGCTTTCCTCTGCTCCTACGATAACCTCCCAGCTGCTCACTGGGGCCCACAAGCCCCGGGCAGGGCAAGCTCGCGCCGGCTGTCCAGACTTGTCACACACCCGCTCCCTGGGCTCAGGGCAAGTCGGTCTCCCCGCCGGACACTGCCAGCCACTCACACCTGTCACGCTCTCCCTCTCAACAGCATCTCTGTCGTCGCACCCCCCCCCCCCCCCACCTGGGACGCTCTGCTCTGCTCTGCCTATGGTCAACTTGGCGAGAAGACCTAGCACGGCAGGGAAGCAGCAACGTGAAGGGCTGCCCTACGACAGAGGATGCTGAGATACAGGGGGGCCCTCTCTTTGAAACGGGTCTTACTGTCGAGCCAGCCATCCATTATGAAAATGCTTGTAGGTTTATCTCAGTCTGGATTCAGAAACAGAGGGGAAGAGGCTACAGCTCTGTGGGAACAGGAGCCACAGTCCTGGCCACGGTGACGTCACCGGGCTCAGGGCCTGGCACCCCGCAGGCCCGCACTGATACTCGCCCAGTAAATGAAAAGAGGAAAGGTGACTAACTACAAAGAAACCCTTAAAGGGTCTCTATTTTGTGTCAGGACAGGTGGTACCATAACTATGAGTAATGCCAAGCCCCTACTGTCCTGAGTTCGTACTCAGAACAGAAGACAGATGGGCCTGTCGGGCTCAACTAGCTCAGGTGCTGCAGTTGACAAAGCACTCAGGCAAGAGATGAACAAGACGGAATGATTCTGCCTTGGAGGGTTCCAGAGGAGGTAGGGGAGCAGCCCTGACGGGGAAAAAGGATTTCACCACTTATTCCGGAAAGTTTTACTGACTGCCTAGTGAGCTGTGACCTGAGGAAATGGCAGAAAACAAGTCCTCCGTTCCTTTGGAGACTTATATTCCAATAGGGTCAAATAAGTACAAATAAATAATACAACCTCAGGTTGTTTTAAGCTCTACAGAGAACTCAGAGTGGGGGAAGGAGCGAGAGAGTGCCCGTCGGGTATGTGTGTGTGCGGATGCTATTTCCAGGGCAGTCAGGGAAGGCTTCCCGGAGGCGGCGTATTTGAGGGCAGACCAATGTTAGGAAGGAGCCAGTCATGGCAGAGCCTCTCGGGGTTGGGGGTGGCAGAGGGAAGAACTGCGAGCTGAAGACAAGCACAGAGGTGAGGGGCAGGTGTGAGGCTGGAAGGAAATGGGGGTGGGGGACAGGACTCGCAGGGCTTTGTGGGCCATTCGGGAGTGCCTGGCAGAAGGCAGAGCAAGGGGAGGGACGGAGGACATTCCAGGGAAAGACAAGACCGCAGGCCAAAGTACACAGGGGAGCCAGCACACAGCACGATGTGCAAGGGACTGTCAAATACAACCATGCGGCTGCGAACAGCCTTCTGAAAAATGTGCCTTTAGCCTGTTTTCAAAGTCTCTAGAGGGAGAGAGACAGAGTGAGGAAGATATGATGAAGCATGGAATGAAAGGAAAGATATTTTACACGTAACAGAGGCAAAATCCACAGGCCATCGTGACTGATGACGTGTAGGAGCAGGAAGAGGGACGTCTCGTCCTTCGCTGATGGATACACTGGGTCCGCAGAGAGGATCATCACTTCAGTTTTCTCAGGACCAGCCGGGACAATTGGAGATTCAGCCTGGAGAGACAGCAAGGCCGAGGACATGGCTTTGGGGGCCCACGGCACACAGGAAAGACTAAAAGCACGGAAGTCAACGAGAGGAAGGGTGTACGGCGAGAAGAGAAGTGGGCCAAGAGGAAGGATGGCTGGTAACTACGTTTCGGGGTAAACACCAAGAGTCAGGAAAGAGAGGAGAAACGCTGGTCTGAGAGCGAGAACCCAGGTGTGACACTAGAGCAGGAAAGTCAGGGAGAACAGCGCCGTCAGACGGGACCAGGGGAAGAATGAGGGCCACAAAAGAGCTCAGAGAAAGTAATTTTTAGTAAAGTGGTGGGAGAAAAAACTAGCTTACACTAGGCTGAAAAACAAACGGAAAGGCTAAGAGATCTAGTACAGGTGGTTTTGGCTCAAATATCTTCTGATACCCTTGAAGCCAGTGCTGTCCTACAGAAAGGTAATTTAAAATGTCCTAGTAGCCATATTACAAAAAGTAAAATGGAACGGGTGAAATTAAATGTATTTATTTAACTCAATATATCTAAAAGGTTATACCCTCAACATGTAATTAATAGGGAAAATTATTGAGATAGTTTACTGTTTTTCATACTAAGTCTTTGAGCTCTGGTGTGGATTTCACACTCTGAGCACCGCCTAGTTCAGACGAGCCGCGTTCCAAGTGCTCTAAAGCACCACGTGGCCAGTGGCACTGGGTTGACGGTGCAGCGTTAAACTCCTTAAGAGAAAAAAAAAGATGCAATGACACCCCAAGAAACAGGGAATTCTTAGTGTCTCTTACCCACTGTCCTAATTTACTACCACTATGCAATTATGGAATGATAGTTTGTTTTGAAAACAAATTCATCAGAATAACTAAGACTTTTCTGCCTACAGTGAAACAACCACACTGTGGCTCAGTATCATCTCTAATTTTGTATAAAAACCTGTTTTTTCTTTTTCTTTTAAATCACAGACAGTTTTGGCTACAGTAAAAACTTAAAACTGAATGAAAACCCAAAACAACAAATTGCTGTCACTGTAGAAGTTTCCACTGCAGATGTGTGCTCAACGGTTATAAATACCCAAACCACATAAAGCACCCCCCAACCGAGATTGAGAAGCTCAACTGATCAATGTTAGAATCAATTTCTCTTTTCAATGACAAAGTAACTATAGAGGTTCTGGTAACATAAACTTCCTTATAAAGCCAACATTTTCTTTTTTACTTAGCTTCTAGCTATTTCTTCAGGAAAAAATCCTATGTAACATCATGATTATGAGACCCCAGACTTCTCAAGGCAACTTTAGTTGTATTGCATTAATGATATACTACAGTACAATCAAACATCATTGTTCAGGCAAATTAGATGAGAGGAGTCTGGCTCCAAACAGACGTTCATCACTGCACATGTTTTGCCTTTCCCAGTACATCAAAAACGCCAAGAGAAATACTGCTAATCACCAGATCTCCTTAAGGTTCATTTGTGGTTAACACGACATGCTCATTCTGGGAATGTTTTTAAATACCATTTGTTCCCTTAAAGTAGATTAAACATCTTTCCCTTACATTTTGTTTACTCTTTACATTCCATGGGAAATGCTTTCTTTAGTTATTATGCAAAAGCTAGTTGGTTTGGTGGTAATGTAGTAAATTCGGTAGTAGTGTGACCAAATTATTAAAAATGTTGCCTTAGTATCTGAAATCAAGGCTTGGTCACAGCATCCATAATCTGCCAAAGTGAGAGACATTAAACCTTGAAAGAGAGATTGCTAGAAAAAACACACGTCTCATAAAATCCCAGCTTTTTGGAACTTCACAGTTAACGTTTATTATGTCCTCTCATCCAACTGTGCCCTGGTTTGACCACAGGTACGTTTTTAAAGTAGACCTTACTCCTCTAAATAAAATATAAGACTATAATCTCCATCAGTTTCTGAAAATATCCATCAGTTTCTGAAAATATGTGCTGAAAACAAAGATAAGTACCTTTAAATTTACAGCTTAGTTAGACCTCCTTTCTATGGAATCCAGTTCATGACAGAGGCTGCAGCTCACAATACTTAATTCTATTTAAGATGCACGCATCCCAAATGGTAAGAGAGAAAATAACAAGGTCCACAGAGAGGTAATGAGAGTGGAATAAACGGGAAACATACAAACTGTTCCCAAATAGACAACTGGGAGTAGAGGAGTCCTAAAATCTTATTTCTCAGCTTCGTGGGGGAATCCTTTTATTTATCTGGGTATCTTCACTTCTGTACAGAATCTGTTTACCATTTACTGAGCAATCACCATTGAATGAGATCATTGTAGACTTGAGGCTAATCTGCTCAATAAGGCTTCAGGTACCATGGACAGCATTTTAAGGAACATTTTATCAGCCCACGAAAATTCAAGTAAATAGACTTTTTATGCACTAAAACCCAGGTCAGAGTATAGAAATAGGTTAATAATCCTGTCTAAATAAATTTGGGAAACTGTTTAGAAATGTTACATGTTACCCCTCTTTCAAGTAAAACATTGATGCTTAAACTATCAGTGATCAACTTAATCTCAGATGGGAAAGTTCCAGCTTCTAATTCCTAGTCTGCTCCTCTACTTCCCATTATACATATCACAGGGTGGACGGGTTTAATGACTGAATACCTAGTACAGAACTGTTGGAAGATCTGACCAGTACAAGACCGTCTAAACACAAACAGCCTTGGATTTTAAGACTGGATTTTTTTATGCCCTTTTTTGGTCAGTCCTCCCCTTGACTGATGTAAAAGCAGGCCATTACGCCCATGACTAGCTCACCAAATTACTGAGATGGTATTGAGACTTGAGCTTGTCCTGACTCTGGCAGAGTTGCTGTTACTGAGACTTGCCAGCCCTGCCATGATTTACGTGCAAAGGAATGGGCTCTCCCTTAATCACACACACTTCAGTGTCTTCAATTTTCATAGATGCATAAACACCCCAACATCTGCATCTGCTACTCCTCAAAGAACTTCCCACGTTCAGTTGAAGATACAGGCCTGCCTCGTTTTACCGCACTTTGTTTTACTGCATTTCGCAGCTATTTTGTTTTTTAAGAATTGAAGGTTTGAGGCAACCCTGCGTCGAGCAAGCCTTGGCGCCGTTTTTCAAACAGCATTTGCTCACTTTGTGTCTCTGTGTCACATTCTGGTAATCCTCGCGGTATTTCAGACTTTTTCATTATATTTGTTGTGCTGATCTGTGATCAGTGACCTTGGCACTGGGAAAGATCGTGTGACTCGCTTTATTGCGACATTCACCGTACTGTGGTGTCTGGAAGCAAACCCGCCACATCTCCGAGGCCTGCCTGCATCTGGCTGAGAGTCTTCAGCGAATCAGTCTTTTGGCAAACTGACCGTTTGGGGTCTGACCAGACTGAGTAGTGTATTTCCCGTTCTGTCAATTACCACTTTTCAAAGAGACAACTATAATAGTTATTCTAACTAACTTCTGTCTCTGGGACGAGAATTGCCCATTTTCACCATAAGGGGGAATAAATGGTCTACTGACTCAAAGTTCCCATATATACTGGGGTTATCACTTTTCACAGAATTAAAACGTAAGAAAACACATTTAGCTCTATAGCTTCGTCTTTCAAGCTCTGAAAGAGACTGAGAGTCAGCATTATAGACAAGTCGTCACTGGGCAGACGGTTGTTAAAAGATGCAGGACAGCAGACTCTCTTTGTCCAGACTCACGGGGGACATGGAAGTCAACTTGGAAATGACCTTTTGATAGAAATCATTCCCGTCTGCACTGCTGCCTTTCCAACCCCATCCCCAACCTTTCCCCTCCAGAGCTCACTGAGAAGCAAGTCTGACAGCGTGTGTGCAGAGCGTGCGGGCGGAAGGCAGGCTGGGAGCCTTCCAGGCCACCTGTCCTCTAGCTCTTCTGGGCCCAGGAAACATGCAAAGTCCTGTTTCCAACATCAAAGGCCCATCATCAAAGCCTCTATTAAAGCTGGAAAGAATTCTACACCGAGTGCACTGGGGAGAAAGGGTACGATTTATACTGAGCGTATTAGGGAGAAAGGGATATAATTTCACTGTGTAAATACACAGTTGAACCTGGTATTCAAGAACTTAATATTCACCCTTGACTGCTTTCAAGTAACATCAAAGATGCATGACACACGGTGTTGGCAACCTGTCTGACTTGCTACCTAATTAGCTCCTTTTCTGAATAATGTCATAGGTGGAGCTGTCATAAATTGAAAGCTCATTTCCTATAGGTGCAATATTATTTAAATTGGGGTTCTGTTCCTGGAGGTCGTTTTTATATCATAAAACCAGCAAAACGTCATAGAAATAAATGTATGATTTTACAAAGTTAAGTGTGTAAAACCAAACATGAGAGAAGGCTTGGCACAGACATGACTTTGGGGACGTCCTCCTCACGGCTGGTACTAACTGAGGCTTCTTAAAGCCTGAGTCCACTGAAGTCTGGACTGCAGAGACCATCTCTTCCTGGCAAGTGTTCCCGAGCGAAGCACAGCGGCTGTGTCCCGCACCCAGGATCTCTGAATTTCTAATGCATACGACGCACTAAAGGGAAAAACCAAAGCCCCAGCTCCCTTGGCGCATGCTCTGAGGGTCTCACCTAGGTGATCTCTAAGGCCACTGCGGCATCAGCCTCCTGGGACCGCTCGTGGGTGCACACACGTCCACACCTGCCTTCAAAAAATGGCACTATCACTCCCACACTCTACTGTGCTGTAACCGCCCACTTTAGACACCCTACTAAGAGATCAGTGTGCCGCAGAAAAAAAGAACTGTTAACAAAATGAAATATTGGCATCTTTCAGAAAAGAACAAGAAGGTTTCCAAATAATTTCCTTTCCCCTGTATTTTTCTGTAAGAACCTAGCATTTGAAGGAGGACCTATTACCTTTCCACCTAATTTCAAATGGAATTTGATCAAGTTTACTTACAGAGTCACTTCCAGGTTATACACTGCACACTCCTTGAGAGTCTTCCTTCGTGCAAAAGAGACTAAACACTGCCATGTATACAGCACGGTATGTGTACAGTATGGTACGTGTACAGTATGGTGTGTATAACGTGTCACAGAGTGTGCCATCCAGCAGCAGCTGTCTGAGTGGCACCTGCATCCGCAGGACTGGCATCACCTGGCCCTGCCCTGAATCTGAAACTTGCTGGGGCCCAGCAATTTGTTTTAACAAGCCTTTCAGGTGACCCTGACCTGGGTCAAAGCTGAAGAGCCACTGCCTAAAGCATCTCCTTTCTGCTGGAAGCACACGACAGCAGGGGTCAGGGTGGGTGGGCAGGTGAGTGAGACGAGGCCGCAGAAGTTCAGGAGACGAAAGTGGTTTTGGGTCCGGGGGTTCGGCCCTGTCAGGTTACCCTCCTTCCTCACGCCCTCTCCTCTGGCTGACAGGGCGGGTAAGGAGCCGGAGCCCCTGGGGTGTGTCCTGCGCTGGAGGACTGTCTCACTTCCACAAAGCCCCACCTGGACTCAACCATGGGAAAGCCAGCAGGGGTCTTAGACGCTCTTCTCCTCAGCTGCCTGAAGGAATATGCTCTGAATCCCTGCGGTGGACACTTACTGTTTGTCCCCTGAGCGCCCGTTCTCTCGTCTTGGAGAAACGGAACTGGTCTGAGAACCCATCCCTTCCCCACTCTCAGTCCGCATCAAAGCTGGGCTGGGAGCAGGGCTGGACCCCTCTAGGTGGGAGCATATGACACCGATGGCACTGGCCTGGCCATCAAAACCCTGCACCAGTGCACCAATTCTTTCTGGGTTGATCTAAGCTGGTCTGAGTGGGTCTCAGGACTTCTGAACGAGCCAGTGACTTGAGAGCAGCTCTTTCCTGCTGAGTCTCAGGGCAGTTGTGAGGCTAAAAAACGGTCACATCTAACTCACCACCATTTCATTGCCGTTTGGAGGAGGTAGAGCTGAGAACTGAAGAAAAACCAAGCGCTGGCAGTATCTGGATGAATGAATAGTGCTGTAGCTGCAGCCAGAATTACCCTGGACTTTTTAGCCAGTGAAAGTTCCTCTTTCGATTACCCTGCTTTCAGCTGGCGTCCGCGTCACTTGAAAGGATGGTAACTGATACCACCCTTTGTATTTTCTCTCCTCCTTCCTCCCCTTCCTTCTTTGACAATTTCAAATTAAAAATCTACCTGCCTCTGATCGCTTTCATTCCCTAATTCATTTTATTTATTGCTGCCTGCCTAATTTTCCACAACACTGCCTTTCAAATATTTCTGCTCAAAAATCACCTATCACTCTGTGACATGTGAACCCCGGGAATCTGGCCTTTTCTCAACTTTCAGTATCTCCTACGTCATCTTTCAATTCCAGAGGAACTTTTCCATTTATTTTTGTCCAAACACATCACAAGTATTCCTAACTCTTTTGAGTTACTTTCTCCTATTCTTCTCTACCTATCTAAATCCTAACTTTTTGGAAAGGTCTGTCTCAAGCCCTGTCTCCGCCAGGAAGCCTTCCCCTACCCCAGCAATACCCTCGAAGCTCCATTTCTGGGGCAATGTATTATTATTTATCTTTCTATGCATGCACACGTGCATTCTCTCCCTGATTAAACTGGCTACAGGATACAAGTTATGACTCAATTCGTATATCCTTGTTACCTAATAAAACACACAAACCTGACAAATATTGGAGGAAACCACTGTGAGATATTTCGCATCTAGAGTGTCATTCTCCAGCAACTTCAAAACTGTAAAGTAATTCAGCTCTTACCTTCAAATCAAGATGAACTACATCATGAGCGTGTAAAAAGCGAACACCTTCTAAAATCTGCCTCATGAGTCTCTGAACATCTTTTTCCTTAAAGGCTTCTTCTCTGTCTGCAACACACTGGTCAAAGATTTCACCCCCAGCAGCACTAGAGAAGATGAGAAGCACATTTTCAATCGAAAGGAAGAGGACTCATTAAAAATAGCCTTTTTGTTCTTAATATTTAGACACAGTAGGTATCTTTATTTACAGAGACTGTAATTTGAATGTGTGTAAACGTTCGTCCATGTACGTGCTGAAATCCAACATTTTTTAAGTAAAAATTTAAGCTCAGATTAGCATTTCCAAAGCTAAATAAAAACATCAGCTTCAGAACTTCAAGAACTAAACCTTAGTAGTAAAATATATTAACACACTTTCAAGTAAAAAAATTCTCAAGAATATTTAGTTACAGAATACATAAAAACATTGTTTTTGTAAAAAATGCAAATAATGCAAATAAAGCAAATGCCCTCCATTGAAGACCCTTCCCCCAGTCCAGAGCTACATTTAGAAGTAAGCTCTGTTATCACTCAGGTGTACTCCATCCTTCCAGATTTTTAAAATATATTTAAATGCATACAAAAATATTAGTTTTCTGGATTTTTAAAGACACATAAATGGCAACATTCTAACTGATACTGTTCTATTACTTTTTAAAATTACTTAAACATGCCTTAAGAGTCTTTTCCATGATGGTTTTATATCTCATAATTTTTATCTTTTATTTGTTAAATTTTTTGGCTGACTTGGATCTTTGTTGCTGCAGGCAGGCTTTCTCTAGTTGCGGCGAGCAGGGGCTATTCTTCGTTGTGGTGGCTTCTCTTGTCACGGAGCATGGGCTCTAGGCGCACAGGCTTCAGTAGTTGCAGCACGTGGGCTCAGTAGTTGTGGCACGAGGGGCCCTAGAACGCGCGGGCTTTAGTAGTTGCAGCGCATGGCCTTAGTAGTTGTGGCTCGTGGGCTTAGTTGCTCTGGGGCATGTGGGATCTTCCCAGACCAGGGATCCAACCCATGTTCCCCCTGCACTGGCAGGTGGATTCTTAACCACTGCGGCACCAGGGAAGTCCTACCTCAGAATTTTTAATTCCTGCAACCTTGTGAATAGAAAAACCATAGTTTATTTAGCCATTCCCCTCTGAAGGACATTTAGGTTTTTTTTTTTTTCCTAATTATTCATGATTATAAACAATGTTGTGATGAGAAGGTGTGTGAAGGTTCCTGTCAGCTCCTGTGTCAGTAAGTAGTCTTCAACGTAGATACTGGGATGAAACTGCTGGTGTGAAAGGAATGTGCTTTTGAAATTTCAGTAGATATGACCTAGGCTCACCAAAAGAGCGGTACGGACTTAAACTTTCTTCCACCCTCTGGCCAAAGCACCTGTTTTGTTTTTTTTTTTCCCCTGAAGAATTTTGCCAATAAAAGAAACAAATCATTTACAATTTTTCTTTCCCTTCAGCAGAAATTCCATATTTTAACAATTTGTTCTTACCATAAATGACAGCTCATGTCCTATCTCAAATTTTCCTTTATGTGTTTAAAAAAAAAAAAAAAGACTGGATTGCCTCCATGAAGTTGTTATAAAAATTAATGTGAAATACGCAACTCCAAGCAGCCATCTACTGTCAAACAAAAGCTACTCGTTCGTTTCCTTTTCATAAGATAACTTAGTTCTTTCCTTCCAGCCTTCTTTCCTTCCTTTTTTTTTGTTAGGGCAATCTATTTTCTAAATTCTGTCTATAAAAGGAAACAAAAATTTTCACCAAAGTCAGCTAAGAACCTATTTAAGTTTAGCTGAAAAGCTCTAGGTGGTGAGAGTGAAAGAAAATAACTCGCTGGCTGATTCAGATTTTCATTTGGTTAAACCTACACAACTGACAATTATATTTTACTTACAGTATGAGAAAACCATACGTGAAAGCATCAAAACAATTTTTATGTAATTAACTGTAAAATGGCCATTGCATGTTCAGGCAAAGCTAAAGTGATGCATAACTCGTAAGAAAGGAAAGGGTGAGCGTTTACAACGAAACCAAAGAGTAAGTTAGTGACAGCCTGCGGTACCGTACACGTGAGCAGGCAGTTAGTGAGGACGAGCTGAGCCCGCTCGGTCGCAGCGGCTAGAGACGCACCAGGACGCGATGTGCAGTCCACGGAGTGCCCTGCACGTAAAGGCTACACTCAGAGCTGCCTCTTTTCCTCAGTTGAGACAGACAAATGCATTTTGGTTGCAAAAGTTCGCCAGTCTCAATTTACTGTCCTCTGGGCCTCTCAGCTCAACACTACCACCCACAATAAAATTCAATAGTGGTCAGTTTACATAAACACAAGGATTTCTTCACCTAAAATTTAAGAACAATTTATTATTAGTCCTTTCCACTATGATGTTTACCCATTCTTGCTTTAACAAAAGGGTTTTCCCAAGAATTTAAGCAGTTCACATAAGCACAAAATGTGAAGCGCAAAACTAGTTTTCTAAAAATTTTCAAGGATGTACTTCAAATGCAGGCTATTGTAATAAAAAAACTGTAAAAGCCAGCCTTGAGCGATCAGTAAGACTTAACATACCCTCTCGGTACAACGTACGACCATCATATCATCTCGCCCTACTTACATTTAAGCCTGACCCATTTAACTAATTGTCATATTAACTAATGGAACCAAGTGAAATTTTACTAAGGAACAACTTGAGATGTTAAAAGCATCTGTCAAGTATGGTAACAGAAAACACAAGAATATTAACAACTACTTTGCACAAAGCACCTTCCTTCACACAGAAGTTTGTGTGTGAAGGAAGGTGCTTCACACCTTTGTGTGTGTGCTCGAGCAGCACAGAGTTTGCTATGTCTCCCTTTCACTACAGCAAGACTTCCACAGCTTTATTACAGTACACTTTACTCCAGCAGTGCTTATTTTCCACAACTTTAAAATTACAAAGAAACGAATTCATTTAACTTTTTACCCAAATATCTTTTACAAAACAATTAACTCAAGGGCTTTACAAAACAATTAACTCAAGGGCTTTTCAAAAAATTTTACACCAAAACGATTTTTACATAAAATATTAAGAACTGTGAATTTCAATTTTCTAGTTAGTGGTCCTCAGAAAGTTGTAAGTATCTCTTTGCCAACATTATTCAGAGCCATATAAATGATGTTTGGAAGCTAAGTGTAACTGACTTTCCCTGGCTGCTTGCACCTTAGCTAGATCACAGCTTCCAACCTTAGGCACCAAACACTCCTTTTTCTACCTAAACCAGCATTTCCATTTCTATCCCATGGAGAGGCCCCGTTTGGATCTCTACTCCCTCCCTATTCAAATTCAACAAATATCAATCAAATATGTTAAGAGGCCCTGTGCTAGGGCAAGAAAGATAAATTATAAGTTTTAGTTGGGAAGAGAAAGATGAAAGATAATTTTAGGAATATGTATGCATAAATACACATGAGTGTGAAGTTATATATCAAGTGATTTGATAACTTAGCAAATGAGCAATTAATTGGAAGGAAAGAGAAAAAAAATCTTAGAAAGATGACACTTATTCTGGGCCTTCGGGAATGAACAGGAATCCACTAGATGGAATGGCAGGAGTGCATCCCAGGCAGGGTGGAGATATGTATAAGGGCCTGTTGGTGTGACAAATAACTGGTACACTCACAGGAGGATAAGCAGCTACTTCCCCTTTCACCCAAATGGTACGGAACTTGCCATCTACCCATAAACAATGAGAAAATGAGCCAAGTATATGAACCAACTATTTTCAGACATAAGAACAACAGGCCGTTAGGACCATTATCCCTGAGGTGGAGGCACACACAAGCTGACCCCTACGCTCTGTCTTTCTACCTGGAGGTAATTTACGGCACGTGGTACAGGGCTGGGAAGGATCCCAAGCAGAACAGCAGCCTTGCTAAATTGAGGGGGTAGGAAGGGAGTTTGACAAGGCTAAGGCAGCTGGCCTGTGTACAGGCAGAGGACCAGGGAGGAGGTTCTACACAGAGGGAGACCTGCAGACATCTGCTTAGGTGTATCCCAGAGTCTTAGGCAAGGTACTTACATGCACATTCACTGGATAAAACTGTGAGGTCAGGCAAAGAACTACCAGGAAATCATTAGCTGAACAAGCCCTAGCATTCACCAAGGACAGAATAAGACATTTGAATTTTACCCAGTCTGAGTAGAAAAACCATGCCAAGCACCTGGGGCATTCAGCAGTCCCCCCAGAATGCCATATTTTAGCCTTATTAAAGGCTAAAGTAGCCCTAGACCTGCCCAGTAAGTCTGATCCACAAGTAATTTAACTGCCTGCCAAAACAAACATCACCATTCTTTTAGTGGAAGATCATAAAATCCACCCAGCACTGTGCCATTCTAAATATATGGCATCCTTCCAAAAATTACTAGACATCTGAAAATGCCACCACTTACAACTCACAACTAACAGGAAAATAAAAACAGACCCAGAGATGATGGAATTGGCAGGTAAGGACTTTAAAACAGGTACTATAAATACACTGAAGGATTTAAAGTAAAATATGAACACAACAAGGAGAGAGATGGAAGGTATGAAAAGAACCAAATGGAATTGCTAGAGATGAAAAATACAGTATTTATAGTGAAGATTTCACTGGCCAGGCTTTACAGCAGATCAGACACTATAGAAGAATCAGCAAATTTGAAGACGGAAATGGAAGCCATCCATCTAAAGTACGGAGGTGTGGGGTGGAGAATAAATAGGACCCTGGGGACCTGAGCGACAGCATCAACCAGTTTAACACACTGTATTGAAGAAACGAGAGGAGAGAGGTGGGGCCAGAAAAATATCTTTTAAAATAATTGCTGAAAAATCGCCAAATCTGATAAAAACTAAAAGATCCACGTAGCTCAATAAACCCCAAGCAGGATAAACAAAGAAAATCAGGCATATTATACTCAAGTTGCTGAAAACCAGTGTGAAAGAGAAAAATCTTTAAAAAGGCACACATACAGGGGTATCAAGAATCAACACAGACTTCTTGTCATAAACAATGCAAGGCAGATGACAATGCGATGATATCTTTAAGTAATGAGAGAGAAAAAAAGTGTGCCTAGAATGCAGGGTGAGGTTGGAGAAGTACTAGCAGGAGATGAGGTAGAACAGAAAGTCAGACAGAAAAGCATGGGACACAGTCCAAACAACCTGAAAAATCCCAAGTAAGGCAATGATGGCTGGTATATAACACTAAATATCTCCTTCAGAAGCACTCCCTAGCCTCTCTGGTGGAGTAAAGGTGCACAGTGCATGGCTAAAAGCTTTGGAATCACACACTCCTGGGCTAAATCTTGGCTCTGCTACTTGTGGTGTGATCTTAGGTTGATTATTATTCTGAATTTTTTTTCTCACATATAAAATCTTGTTCTAAAATTTGTAAATAAGACAATTTCAGTTGCAGGATACAAAATCAGTATACCAAAATCAGTGTGTTTCTTCTATACACTAACAATGAACTATCAGAAAGAGAGATTAACAAAACAATCCCATTTTCAATAACATCAAAAAGAATAGAATTCTTAGGAATATTTTTAACCAAGAAATGATATATCTATACATGGAAAACTAAGACACTGGTGAAAAAAACTGAAGAAGACACAAATAAATGGAAAGATATTCTGCTCATGGCCTGGAAGAATTAATATTATTAAATATCCATACTACCCAAAGTGATCTACAGATTCAATGCAATTCCTATCAAAATTCCAATGGCATTTTTCACAGAGAAAAAACAATCCTAAAATTTGTATGGAACCACAAAAGACCCCAAATACCCAAAGCAATCTTGAGGAAGAACAAATCTGGAGGCATCAGCCCAGTTTCAAAATATATTACAAAGCTACAGTATCAAAACAGTATGGTATTGGCATAGAAACAGACATATAGTTCAATGGAACAGAACAGAAAGCCCAGAAATAAAATCATGCATATATCATTATTTAACTTATAACAAAGTATAAAGAGTATACAACAGGGGAAGAATAGTCTCTTCAATAAATGGTATTTGGAAAACTCAATATTCACATGCAAATGAAGGAAACTGGACCCCTACCTTACACATACACGAAAGTCAACTCAAAATGGATCAAAGACTTGAATGTAAGACCTGAAACCATAAAACTCCTAGAAGAAAACATAGGGGGTAAGTTCCTTGACATCAGTCCTGGCAATGATTTTTTGGATTTGACAACAAAAGCAAAAATAAACAACTGGGACTACATCAAATTAAAAAGCTTCTGCACAGCTGAGGAAACCATCACACACAAAAAAGGCAACTATGGAATGGGAGAAAATATTTGCAAATCATATATCTGATAAGGGGTTAGTATCCAAAATATATAAAGAACTCATACAACGGAATAGCAAAAGACCAAATACTCCAATTAAAAAAATGGGCAGAGGAACTACATAGACATGTTCACAAAGAAGACATACAAATGGCCAACAGACACATGAAAAGGTCCTCAACATCACTAATCATTGGGGAAATGCAAATCAAAACCACAATGAGCTATCATCACCTCACACCCGTTAGGATGGCTATCATCAAAAAGGCAAGAGAGAGTAAGTGTTGGCAAGGATGTGGAAGAAAGGGAACCCTTGTGCACTGCTGATGGGAATGTAAATTGGTGCAGCCACTCTGGAAAACAGTAGGGAGGTTCCTCAAAAAATTAAAAATAGAACTACCATATGATCCAGCAATTCCACTTCTGGGTATGTATCCAAAAGAAATGAAAGCAGGATCTCGAAGAGATATCTACGCTCCCGTGTTCACTGCAGGGTTCTTCACAATCGCTAACATATGGAAACAATCTGAGTGTCTGTCAAAACATGAATGGATAAAGCAGGTGTGGTGTGTGTATATATATATATATATATATATATATATATATATATATGTATAATGGAATATTGTTCAGCCATATGTGACATCCTGTCATTAGCAAAAATGTGGATGGGACTTGAGGGCATCATGCTAAGTGAAATAAGTCACACAGAAAAGGACAAATACTGTATAATATCACTTATAGGTGGAATCTACAAAAGGCAAACTCAAATGGAAATAGAGATTAGAACGTGGTTACCAGAGACTAGGGGTGGGGAAAAAGGAGCTGTTGGTCAGAGTATAAACTTCTAGTTATAAGGTAAGTTCTGGGGATCTAATGTAACTATGATTATTACAGTTAATAATACTGTGTTATATACTTTAAAGTTGCTAAGAGAGTAGATCTTAAATGTTCTCACCACAAAAAAGAAATGGTAATTATGTGACGTGATGCAGGTGTTAGCTAATGCCCTGGTGGTAATCATTTTGCAAGATGTAAGTGTACCAAGACGTTGCAGACCTCAAACTTACAGCATGTTCTATGTCAATCACATCTTGTAAAGCTGGAGAAAATTTAAAACTAAAATGTACAAATAATGTATATAAAACATATAAATGATGTATACAAAGCTGGCAGAGAAGACTTAGCACAGTGCCTGGCACAGAGTAAAGTCTTAACTACGACTATTACACCTCATCTATGTTTCCACAGCAACTAACAAGAATTCTAGCAAAACACCAAGGTTGTTGCCATCATTTCTATCTCTTTCACTAAACTATAGCACTTGGAACAAAGGGGTTATGCTATTTTCACTTCTGTATTACCAGCACCTTAGTATCCAGAGCACGTGGCAGGTGGAATGAGTAATACAGTAATCATGAACCTGCCTGTTTCCATAACAACAATCTGTTGACATGGCCGAGAATTCTGATATCTCAATGTCCAAAGTCTAATTCTAAGACTTCCTCTTCAAACAAAAAGTAGAACACAAAAATTTTTGGCCAAATCATACTGTTTTGTAGTTCTAGAAACATGATCATAGAAGCAACAGAAGCTACCAAAGATTTCTAAGCAAGGGAATAATATTGCCACATCTACGTGTAGGTCACCTATCCAACAGGAGCCTGAGGGATGCCCTAGAATTGAAGCCAGAGTGATCAGCTAAGCAGCTACTGTGAAAGTCCGTGGGAGAGAGAGGACCCAACACAGAGGAGAAACGGCAAACACAATGAAGAAGGGCCCAGCAGGGGAGAGGTTCAAGTGGAAGACTTGGTCATTCATTATACACGAGCATTAAACGAGATGAAGCAATCAAGGATAGACCCAAGGTTTCTATGTGAGTGATGAAATAAATAGGGATACCACTGGAAGCGGGGAACAAAGAAACATGGGCATTAGAAGGGCAGCAACGCAGGGGTGAAAACATATTGATCGTGCATCGGTCATGATGTGCGGGTGGATTCAGGGATGTGCAGTAGAGCAGCTGGAGCTGAGGGAAAGGTCTCACGCTGGAGATAAAGATTTGGAAATAATAACCAGCATGCAAAAAATAGCTGAAGCCACAGAAATGGACTGTCACCATCCAGGGTAAACGTGCAGAACAGAAACGTATGACAAGAGTAACACTAATGAACACTGACAGTGGGGAGCACTTGTATTTATACAGCAGATGAAGCGGAAAAGGCTCTAAGATTTAAAAAATAACAGAGGGCCCTGCAAGCCAAGGAAGAACATAACTTCAGGAGAAGAAGGTATAATATCAAGTGTTTAAAGAGAGTAAGAAGTAGAATGAACACCAAAATGAGGCGATCGATTTTGGGACACAGGGCTGACGACCTCATGAAAGTCTGAGGACAGCGGATGGCAGGAGAGACTGAAAAGTGATGGAGGAACGGCACTCGAGCAGACGGATGGATCAATGGAGTGGAACAAAACTGACTGGAAGGTGAGGGAAGCTGAGAATTCAGACGACTCCTTTACAGACCACAGCGGTAAAGGAAAGAGAAGGGCAGGACATTAGCTCAGAAAGAGTCAAAGCTGAGGACCAGGAATTTTAGGAGAGAAGTGACTGAAATCCTGGAAGATGGAGGGAAAAGAATCACTAGAGGAGAGGGACTCAGAGAGGTTAGATAAGTGACTAAAACATAAAACACAAGTCCTAGAAAAGGAAGAGGATTAAAGAACGTATGTCAGAGTTTTAGCCTTCGAGTTAAGGAGTGGAACCTCTTCCTCGGAACGGAAGGGAAGCAGGTGAGAGCAGTTAGAGAGGGATGCCGAGGCGTGTGTGTCTGATGCCTTTATTTCTTCCATAAACGAAGAGGAGCCTCGGTGTCTAACAGGTGGGAAGTGGGTGACACAGTAAGTGTGGTCAAGGTTTTGATTAGCTCCTGCCCGCCTGCCGGGGATGGTAAAAGAAGGGGATGAGAGATAAGGTAAAGAATTACCCAAGTACACCAAGAGCCCAGCTGAGGATGCAACTCTCACCCTCGTAATAAGCAGACTGAAGACTACGCAAGTACTCCCAAAAACGGGCAGGAGGAGGGACCCACAGCGTGCGTCCCACGTTTCAAACGGGCAGAAGGAGTTGCGGAGGGAGAGCAACAGAAAGAAGGAAGTAACGCTGGTGAGGCGCTGGGGAGGGCCTAGCTGCAGTAACGACCAAGAAGGGAAGGGAATATAACGGAAGAAAAGGCAGGAGCAGACGGAAGACTGAAGACCTGCGCGGAGGCTGAAGAGCGGGTCTGGGAGGACGGGAGAGGAACGAGGAGATGACGGCTGGAGGGTCTCTTCCGGATCAATTTCCAATCCTAGCTCGAGCCTCTCCAGGACAAACCCGAAGACCAAAATCCTCTCAACCAACCTTTTTTTAACAACTGAAAAACAACTGCACGGAGATATAATCCACAGCGACTACATTTCTTAAGCATTTGATCATTTGCGGATATTTCTATTATAATGTAAAATACACAATGGAAAACACTTTCATGCTTTTCATTGTTCACATTTTACTTTTTCTTTGTAGGGATTCCTACAAGTGAAATTACTGAATTAAAATATATAAACACAATGCTCTTGAATTATATTAGCAAGAGGAACACACTATTTTAGCCGTCCAGACTTCTCCCTCTATAAACTTTTAAATAAAAACAAGGTAATAATAGACATGTTATTTGGTAAGGTTTCTTTTTTTTTTAACTTAATATTTTAAAACATCTTTCTATGTAGTACATCTCTATCTACCATATCTTTTAAAATGACTGCATAGCAATCCATCGCATGACATGATCACTTATTTCACCAACCTCTTACCATTAAAACATTTAGATTATTTCTTTTTTTTGTTATGTAGATGCTGCTGCACTGAACATTTTTGTAATACATCTTTGCACAATGGCCTGATTATCTCCTTGTGAAAAAATCTGTGTCTGTGAGATTGCTGGGTTAAAGAGTATATATATTTTTAGGGCTTCTGACACATGCTCCACACTGTTCTCCAGAAGAGTTACACCAGGTAATACTCCCACCTGTAGTGTAAATGAGATGACCCAAGTCATGAGCATCACTTTTCTTCATGATATCCGACGACCTTACAGAGGGAGAAATCGGCAACTCATTTTTAAATTTACATTACAAAAACTGTAAGAATCAATATTTTTCACGTATGTATAGGCCATTTACACAGGCTTCTGTGTGGAATTTCTCTTTATATCCTCTCTTTGTCCATTTTTTTTTTTTTTTTTTTTTACACTGGGAGGTTCATGTTTCTGTGTATATTGGTAAGATCTAGTTACATATTAAAGAAATATTAATCATTTTGGGCGAACAGATATTAGGACTATTTTTTACCCTGAGTCTGTCTTTTCATTTTGTGTTCATATCATGTACTAATAATGCTTTTTAATGTACTCAAATCTATCAATCTTTTCCTTTGGCAGGAGAAGCAGAGAGGAAAACAGGATTTCTTGAGAAGAAAACACTGTCCTTCATTTTCCAAAGCTGTTTTCTCTGCTGTCCTTACTTATTTACCCAAATTGGAAACATGGTATGAATCAAAACAATCATTTCTGAAAGAAGGATTAATAACTTAGACTACATGAACATATACGGGATTATAAAATGCTTTTCATTTTAGTATTATCTTGGTGCCACTTGCCTTAAGAAAGCCTCTAATAAGAACATAAGAGAACTTATTTTCAAAGGAATTTCATTAAAGAGTGAAAATGAAAAACGTAACATACATGCATCCTTGCAAATGTGGGATATGTTAAATGAATAAGAAGAACACACAAAACAGTTCTGGAAAATCTTCAGATTTCTAAAGAACCAGGGCCTGCCACGTTGTCACAGATGAGTGGCACCGATAAAGGAGTGTGGACTACGAAACAAACTCAGTAAGGGAGACGATACTTACTATTCCAGAACTAGGATCATTTCCGATGGCGTCTCATAGACCTCGTGTAAATCAATGACCCAAGGATCGTCCTGTGCTAGTTCAAGAACAGCAATTTCATGAATTATTTCTGTCCGACAATCTTGGCCTTTTCTTCTTTTTCTCATGAACTTTGCTGCAAATTCTTTTCCAGAATCTTTCTTTATACATTTCCTCACCACTGCAAATTTCCCCCTAGAATTACACAAAACACATTCACTGTTAAAGCTGACTTTTCAGAGATGATAAATCTTAATAAAATTTCCCAACAGTCATCAGTGGATATTCAAATTTAGGTCATATGCAATCATAAAAGTAGCAATATAACTTGGGAAACACCTCTCTAATCAAATAAAATGTAATGTGTAAATCTGCAAGATTCATTCTTCTAAATACAGAACCAAATATGAAAGCCAATATTTTTTTGCAGCGTTATATATAAATATAACTTAATTTTTCACACATTTATACATAAAAATGATTTAAATCTTAAAAAAGCCATTTGACTTTTTTAGAGAAACTGGTTATGAGAATTCCTAAAATAATGAATTTCACTGTCACTAAGTGACTCTAAGAGGACACTATCACCTTCCAAAATTATAAAAGTTAGGGATCTTATTTATATGACATCATTTCAACTACTGCATCAGCTGGAAATGTCTAGTTTTCCTATAAAGACAGATACAACAAACATTACTTTGATACACTCCACTACCATGTTATTACACTAATAAACAAGTCACAGGGGGGATACGTATAGCATATTGACTAAGGGATAAGGTCTGGAATTAGACAGATGTGGGCTTGAATCCCCAAAACGGCTCTGCCCACTCACTCGATGCATAACCTTGGGCAATTTATTTAACCTCTTATTTAAGAAAAATCTCAGTTTCCTAATCTATAAAAGAGGACACAAACGGAATCTATTTTACAGCGCTGTTGTGAGAATTAAAGAATATAATACATGTCAATTGCTCAGCATGGTACTTGCCACATAGTAAGTACTCAAAAAAATATTAGTAATCAAACAAATCATTAAGTTGTAATAATCATCACCCATAAATATCCAATACTCAAGTTGGAAGGCAACTTAGAAATCATATAGTTTTTTTTTTTTTTAACCTACTGTCAAATGCCAAAGCCATGTCTTCTTTCAAACTGTGAGGTAGTCTTTTCCACCCCTGGGTGCATACTATTTTAACAAGGCTTTCATTACAAGCCTAAACCTGGCTCCAAGTGAAGGGCTGTAGTCCTGGTCTTTTGCTGAGCAGTATAGAAGACCCCCCAGGACAGTCTATCAGGTACTGGACACAGCCAATCATTCCGCATCCCCTTAGGGTTCTGGGATCGCCTCACTGTCATGACTCATAGAACTGCTGGAAAAATGTGCCAACTGAATCTGAAGCAACTGCGCCAAGTATAATCTCATCAAAATGTTACATGATTATTATTTTGCTGATGTTGGCACAATACAACTTAATATGCCTTTAAAAAAACTTGACAGGTTTTCCATATTTCATAAATAAAATAAACGACCTAGATCTTTTTCCTCTTGGAGTTTTTCAAGCCAGTGTCCTCATACTATGGTTTAAAAATATATTTAAAAAATTTCAATGCAAGGCTTTAATTTGCTCTGTTAAATTCTACTTTCTAGGTTTGGGCCCAGCATTCTAGACTACTGACGTAATTTTGAGGACTAAATTCTTCCTTCTTAGCTACTGTTAACCATGATTTTCATGCCCTCTGTATTTCTGTTATACCATCAGCAATAAAAATGTTACATGAAAAAATCCTTAGGCACAGCCCTACAGATGTTCAATTAGGTGGCAATCTACCTGATAGCACCCTAATTCAGAACAAAGTTCTCTGTGTTCAACAGAAATGCGGAAGACTTTTCCAGATTACTAGAGAGATTAAACAATAAACTATGCATCACAGACTAACACCTCTTTTTATTTTACGCCACAAAATCATTAGGCTAATAACATCTCCACTGAGTTTTAAAAGGTTCCTAATGATCTTTGGATTCCTTTAAGGAAGAGAAAAAAATCATCAATAGTTTGATTTTTTTTATACCTATATTTCTGAAGTTTCAAAAGAAGAGAAAAAAGAGAAAGCCTATTTTGTAAAAAACTGACCACCATAATTGACAACAAGCGTCTTGCTATTAAATTAGAAATGGCTGGGTTGAACTACCTTCAAAGTACTCTCACATGAAACACACAGATATCTATTGCTACCATACCTAACATTCAAGGCAACAGTACTGTGTCGTAGTAAAATACTACTTCTTACCTATCTGGCCTGAAGGTATATTTCCAAAGACCAGAGACTCAACAGAGAAATGGACCCCACACATCACTAACCTGTAAACTCTGGGAACCCTTGCTACAGAAGAACCATTGCTTAATTCAGGGGCCAGAGGCAAACACGGGGAGAGACCTAAACTTATCTGATGTCTGTGGCCAGGCACCCATTTCTTTGGGTCACCACAGTAGGTCCCACGGCTCTCCTCCCACTCCAATCACTACTCTTGACACCACCTTTGTTTTTGAGGAAGCATTCCTCATGGCTGTAGGTCTACCCTTTTCTTTCCCCCATATCATACACTATACTGGGAGTGGGCAAACTTTTCTGTAAAGGGCCAGATAGCAAATATTTTTGGTTTTGCTGACCAGACGGTCTGATCACTACTGTTCAAGTCTGCTGTTGTAGAGTGAAAGCAGCTGGAGACAACAGGTAAATGAATGGGAGTGGCTGGGTTTAAAAAAAAAACACACTTTACCAACACAAAATGTGAATTTCACATAGTTTCCATGTCATTAAATATGACTTTTCTTTTGACTTTTTTCAATCATTTCAAAATGTAAAAATCATTCTATATAGCTGGCGAGCTTTACAAAAACAGGCAGCCAGCAGTAGGTTGCCAACCCGTGCACTATTCCACGCTGAAGAAAACTCTTCTACCGTTCTGATACTGCACACCACTGAAACTGACAGCAAGGCAGCAGATCACAAGGGTCTGAGGAGACGCGCACTGCCTTCATCTCTGAATGACTGGGAGGGAACCCTTAAAACTACTCAGAGGGTCAGAAGATGAAACGAGGTTTCTGGGAACCGTTCTTTCTGTAGAGCCACGCGGTACACAGAACTGTGAGACTCGGCCTTCAAGGTGCGGGGTCCTAGTGAACACACTAAGAATTAACACCGTCACAGTGTCCCTAAATTCCACACCCACAGGGGCTCTAGTATGCATGCTTTACCACAACTTCATGGTAAAAACTGTGATTGTACCTCAACTCTAAGTTACTGAGCGTTCTCCAAAGCATGAAATAAATGACGTTTCTCTGACACTAGGGGCCACAGTTACATGCAGAGACTTGAGACTGATGAGGTTCAACGGGCACAAGATGTCTGCTGCACATCTACTTCCTTTGCTGACTTACCCGAAATTCTTCCTGGATCACATCGTTGTTACAGTTTTCGGAGCTCTTCACTCATTTCACAAACATCTATAGTTCACTATTACACACTAAACTGAGAACTCAGGTTTTCATTACCCATTTTTTTTGGGGGGGGGGGAATATCAGAAATGAATACATTTCAGAACTCAATGATAACCCATTCCAGGGTGGTAAGAAAGGAAGGATAAACAATGATAACAACAGGAAGTGACATTTTGAGTCAGAGCCACCAGTCTAAACTTCCTCAGAACAAGGATTGGGCTTTACCAGTGCCCAACTGGTAGAGCCTGGGAAGGCACAGTGAGGGTCTGTAGGTAGGTACGACACGCTAAGGAGTTTGCGCTTTATTTCTCAGGGTAAAAATGGGCACCTACGAGAATTTTTTAAGTAAGGTAAATGTTTTAAAAGGTAGGTCTGAGAGTGTATTATCAAGTGTTAACTAGAAACTAGGGAAGCCAAGAAAATAATTCAGGGTAAGGGGTCTGAAGGAAAGTACCAGCAGTGCAGGCTGGGAAGAGAGAATGCATTTACAAGACATTCAAGGTCAAGATCCGTCAGCACTTCCTGACACGCTGAGTTGCAGGCAGAGATGAGGGCAGAAGGGAAAGGTGGAAGTGGAAGATGACTTGGAGATTTTTAACCTGGGTACTGGGTGATGTGGTACCATCCACTGAGAGAAAGATGAGAATGATAACGGATTTGCGGGGGGCAGAGGGAGGGGGAGCGTGTTAGGTTTTGGATGGGAGAAGTTTGAGGTGCTTTTCTCTGTGAAGAGAACTTTATTTACTAGATGGATTCCAAATATAAGTTCCAGTGTTGGGTTGCCACACAAAGGTGAACAGATAATAAAATATACAAGGTTCAGGCAAAGATAAAAAACTGTAGATGCTAATTTGAGTGGTATATAGAAGAAGCAAAATAAAAGTGAGCTCCGAGGTTCCAGGTTTGATTCTATAATAGATTACAGTAAAGTGCTTTGTTTCTCCCTGTATTCTATTAAAGTTGGTCTGACATATTAGAATTTGTTGCCCTGAGACTGTCTCCTTGGCTGGAGGATGAGTTCCAGGGACCTGGCCTCTTACTCATCTTCGCATCTCCATGTGTAGAGCCCCGCACATGGCAGGTGCTCAAATATGACATCAGATAACACCCTGAGTACATACAATGTTCATGCTATTCTGTTAAAAGAAAAGTTCTATGGCAACTTAACCTCATAAGGTTTAATATTTTAGCCACAATGGACTACTTGCTTTTCTCTTTCTCATTGAATTTTTCTGCACTGTGTTTATTTGTTTTCTTGCCAATGGCTGGAGTATCTTTCATCACTACTAGTAGTAAAATTCCACCCATTCTTTCAGGTCCAGCTCAAATGTTATTTTCCCCAAAAGATTTTCCCATGTGGCATGTCAGCTTGCCGATAAAGGGTGTAGTGACTGATTTGTTAGATTTGGGAATAATTTCCAAGCCTACCAAAGAGCCTTACGTGCTCAATATGTAAGTACAGTATTTGCTTAATAGCACTGGGGTAATGCCTTAAGTGCAAAGAAGTTCCGTTCAAGAAAGACCTAGAAAAGATCTGTCTTCCTTACCTCTGAAAGGAAAACAACAAAAAACAAACTATCTACTGACCCTAAGTGTAAAAATCAGTGAGTCCATCAGATCAGACATCGACATAAGTGACAAGAGCAGGTAAGGCTTTAAAAGCCAGACTCAGTTTTAAATTCTGGCTGGTAACTGTAATCTTGGGCACTTTGCTCAAGCTTTCTGAGTCTCAGATTGCTCACCTGTAAAACGAGGTTGATGGCACTAACCTTGCAGGGTAGTGAACACTAAACAAAATGACATCTCCAAAGTGTGTAGCATCCAGCAAATGATCAGTAATCAGTACACAGCAGCTATTTTTATTGTTTGGGGCATTAATTTCAGATCTACGATAATTTGTAAAAAAAAATAATCATATAGAACAGAGGAGTTTTGGAGGTGATCTAATTTGAACTCTCTACTTGATGCATAAATTCCCTCTATAAGTCGGGTTCCTTCTTCCCTTCCTGAACAAGTGAATCAATGACTGTAGCTACTTAACTTTCTAATGCACTTGGTTCAATAATCAGATTTTATAAAATGTTGTTACTGTAGTTTTGTAAAGAGGCTGAAATTCATTAAATCCTTAAGTTTATGTATTTTTTAAATTTAATTTTTATTTTATATTGGACTATAGTTGAAGGTTTATGTATTTTAAATTAAGATTTTACTTTTACTTTTTTTTTTTTTTTTAAGATTTTACTTTTAACACTGTAAGCCCCAACTTTTCAAAATTAAAACAGCTGACTTAATGAAGCATCTGCCTTAGAGCAGGAGCCATATTTCCTAAGTAATGTCTGATGCTGAATCACAAACATAGCCAACTGTTTTTACCCATCCAAAAATACTGGATTATCCAAAACTGGAAATATTTTTCAAACTAATGATAAACTGCCAAGAAATCTTAAATAACAGTTTTCCTCAAACAAGGTGCAATTTCTACGTGGATAGTATTATTTAACAAGGGTCTTTACTTCTAAAGAAACTACAGCTTACAATTTATGACATATGCTTAAGTAGCTGTAAGGTACTAAACCTGAAGCCATTACCTACAGACAGGAATCTAGGTAAAGGACACCCACCTCCCGAAACACATCCACCTGTGCATCCCCTTCGGCTCGAACACCCTCTAAGTCTCTGATAAAAATCCTTCCTTGTTCCTGTTACTCCCAAGAGCTCTGAGGATAATGAGATAGGACGTCCCTGTCTACCATAAGGCCCAGCTGAGACAGGCTGGGACCTGGGACCCTTCACCTGAGTGCTTGTACCTGGACAAACATCTCGTCGAGCAACAGAATACAAAGAAGCGCTAAGGGCCTAAGAAAAACTGCACGCATGCGCAGGTGCGGTCAATTATGAACAATAAGATACAAAAAGGCCACAGACCAACTGCCACTTCTGAGAAGCTGCGAGCAAAAGTGGGGGGCTGCACGTGATACCTGCACACAGCACCACCAAGGGGGTGGGCAGACCACCGAAGCCACCCCTCCAGCCCGACCCACCCATCGGCTCCCACCCTCACCTCATTTAAGGGACCAGCCCCCCACCACCACCTTGGGGAGCGAGCAAGGACACCTGCTTCTTGTTTTCATTCCCTCGTGCTGCAGCACGGAGTCCCAGTAAAGCCTTGCCTGGAACACTCCTCTGGCCTCTTATCCATTGCTATTGATTAAAGAGTCCAAGGACCCAGGTGGGTGACACAACCGGGGAGGGAAGCATATGACACCGAAGCTGGGCGGGGCTTGTTCCAATTTGGAACTCATTAACCTGTCCGCTCATAAAAACGATGGGAAATTGCTTTAGCCACAAGATAGACTACGGATTGTTCTTTGAGAAACATCTGTGGTATAATGGAAGTGATTTCAAAGAGTCCCAGCTCAGGTGATTCTCACAAGACTCAGTCTGTGTCTTGATTTTCTCATCTGAAAAATGGGACTCCCCAAACCTGCTTGTGATGAGAAGTAAATGAGATCATGCAAGTGAAAGCACCTGTAAAACTGTAGAGCCCCTATACATTTATGAAGGACCCGTTCCAGCAGAGAACTCATATTTATACCTTTTTTCCTCCCACAGGAAACGTCAACTATGAGTATGTAATAATATAAAAAACAAAAGATGTTCTTTTGACTTTAAAGATCTCTTTTTTCTGAAGATAAAATGTATGAGTATGTCAACAAATGTTCAAGTTGAGGACTAGGCAAATCATTTGATGTGGAATTAGTATACTTTAAAATTCCTAGAAACATTTTGGTGTTCCTACACTATCGGTTAGAACTCGAGAAGTCAACACTTTGAAAAAAATTCTCAGAACTCAAGGTCACGGCTCCTGCGCCTTGCGTCGTTACTGTGGTTTCCACTGGCACCTGTCCTGCCTCAGAGAAAGGTAACAAGCCTCAGGAATAATAAGTCAAGCTTCCAGCAATAAAAGCAAATTTTACGTCTTATATTTACCCACATTTAGGTTGCTATGGACTCTGCTGGAGACTTGAAAGAAATGTGACATTTCTTAAAATAATCAACATTACATACTTTCATTACTATGGAATCAATATCAACCATTTAAAATGTTTTCTCCAAACAACCATTTCACTGAAAGCTTTATATTTCTGTAAGATAAAATAATGGGAACTCCCAAAAGAACTCAGTTTCTGTGTTTGGACAGTTAGCTCTTCACACCTCTTCAACATTTTCAACTAAATGAAAGGCCATAGAACAAAATGAATAGATCTTTGTTTTTCATACCACATCGTTAAAATACAACATGAGTAATTTTTAAGTTCTGTATCAGCATGAGATCGATTCGTTGTATCAGAAATGCAACCAGAGTTAACAGTTGGAAAAAGATGCAACTTTTCTATCTTACTACAGAAAGGAATACACATAAACACACTTCATTATGTCAAAACTACAACACACAGGCAAAACTTATAAACCTTAAACAAAGAGCTTCTAACACAAAACACAGCTTTTTCTTCCTGAGACTTCTGAACAGTTCTCTTGTCTTTTGGAATGAGGTTTTATTACTTTTGCAACAGACAAGAAGTATTTTGAGGTCGTGCACGTTTTCCTGTTTTTGCCTTTTGGTTACATGTAAAATACCATTCACTGAGCTACACAATGAATTGCATTTTTTGAGTGCGCCCCGGAAGCTAAGTACAGCCTTTATGCTACGGATGTGTTTAATTTATTTAGTTCTCTCAACAACTCTATGAGGCTATCAATGGTTAGGTAACTTACTCAAGTACACATAACTAGTAAGTAAAGAGCCAAGACTCAATCACGGTCTGACTCCAAAGTCCATGTTCTTGACTACTGCATTACACTTCTCCGTGATGAAAAGAGAACCAAAAAGAAACAAATACATTCGTTCTCTTTTTCAGTTTTAGGCTCTTATATCAAGTATCTAACTGCATTGTTCTGCTGCTTCAGGAATTATTACTTACGTAAAGAAATTTATATAAGAAGAGATATGTAGAAGACGTCATAACCTTCAAACAAACACACTTTATAGGCGAGCTAATTTTATAATAGAGAGAGTAAAATGAAAGTTGAAACATTCCCGGAGGAATTGTCACACAGCTGGTAGGGCACAAATCAATTTTTTTTCAGATTAAATCATTTACTGCAAAGTCTACAAGACAGCGCTTGCCACCTGAAGACATTTCAGTTTTGTAATATGTTCTCGTTTTGTGGAATGAAGCCAGACAACCAAACAACGGAGAGTCCTAGTTTTCCTTCTTCAAGAAATCAGGGTTACTTCAGAATGTCTGGAATTTTGACCAATTAGAATACCTACATGAGTCAGTAGCTGTCTACCTCTTCCTTTGTCATAAAGCATGCACAGATCCAGTTAATTAGTGCCTAGCACAGTGAAGTAAATCTTCTCCCAGAAAGATGTTTCTCCTTGTAACATTTGGAATAAATAAGACACTTTTAAGGTAGGTTTCCTTGCCAAAAAAACTATTCCTAAAAGTTACCTTAATAGTTGTAAGGCAGCTTGTTTTTAATATTGTAATCACTGTTACAAGGACTTCTTTTTCCAAGAGCCCCAGGTGAAGGCTGTTACAACTGTCGGGCCCTTTCCCCATTACAACGCGGCGCGGTTTTGCAACCATGTGCTATGTGCCAGGCCCAGTGGCTTGTGCTTTACAGCCACTGCATCTTCACGACACCCCCGACGGAGACACTGTCACTATGCTGATTTTATGGGTGGCAAACGAGAGGCTGGGGAGTCTAAGTCACCGTCCAAAGGCACACAGAGCAAGCAAGGTGGGGATCTGAGCTCGGGTCTGACCCCAAAGCCTGTGCTTTTGACAACTTCTCCAAACTATTCTCAAAGAAAAAGGGAGTCGCTCCCCAAACCCCTATCACACTCTTGGACCCCTCTTCAACGTACAAGATGTAAAGGATCCAAACAGCCTTCACCTTGAGCAATTTTAAAAAGAGACCGAGTTCTAAGCCCTCCCGACCCCTACAAAGCAAGAGTGGGGAGGGGAAGAGAAAGCAAGGGCCGGTTTTCAGCTGAGAAAGTCAGACGAGGGGCCGAAGCCTACAAGTGAAACCGATCTGAACTTAAAAGGCGCAGGGACCTCATTTCAGAACGAGAGCAGCACAAACCCAAGAAACCGCAACTGAAGTCAGCAGGAGGCGGCTGACATAAGTTCGCCCAGCGCTGGTGCAAAGGAAGCTGTCACGCTCGGCGTTCTGCTCTCTGCTCTGTCACAGCCGCAGAGGGAGAAGCAGGAACCCACAAGTTCCAGGGGCAACACCAGAGCTGCCTTCACACCTCTGCTCTGGCTTCAGACTCACCGCCGCGGGTAAAGGTTCGCAGCGTGGTTCCCACGCCGTCTCGTTAAGTTACCGAGCCAAGGACCACAGAGGCCGAAAGGCCCGGAGCAGAGGAAGGGGTCAAGGTTCTCGGGGACCCGCGCGGGAGACTTTCTCACGGCCGCTACCCGGGGTATACAGCACACGCCGGTGGAGCGCGCCGGCTCGGGGGACGCGGCGCGCGCAAGGGTGGCCGGGGGGCCCTGCCGCCCTAATCGCCGCCCGCACCCAGCTCTGTGCCCGGTTCCGGCGCGCTATCTGCCCCCGCCGGCCTCCCGCACTTATCTGCTCCCCGCCCGCCCGGCCCTCGCCCGCCTCACCTGCCCAGCTCCCGGCCCGGGCTCAGGCTGTAGGCGTCCTGGAAGGGCTCGGTGCACACCGCGGTGCGGATCTCCGTCAGCAGCCCGCGGGGCGGGGGCGGCAGCCGGCGTGGTGTGCTCAGACCCCGGCCGACGCGACCCGAGCCGGGGGCGGCGGCCGGGGAAGAGCCGCCGCTGCCCGGCCTCTCCAGAGGAATCATGGCGCTCGGACGCTCTTTCGTTCCGGCCACCCGGCTCGCTCCGAGCTGCCAGCGGGTCACGGCCCCGCCTCCAGCTGCCTCGAGAACGTCTGAGGAGACCAACTGCTCTGCCCCGCGCCGCGCACAGAGTGCCGCCGGCGGCCTCCTAGCCGTCCGGTCCCGCCCCGCGCTCGGCCCCGCCCCTCCCCTCCCCTCGGCCCCCGCTGAGCTTCCGCGGGGCCGGAGCGCCGCGTGCCTCACGCGCGCCCTCTGCAGCCGAGCGGGAGAAGGTGCAGCCTGGCGGGCGGCCTCGGGGTGGGCCCGGGCAGTCTGCAGGCGACCAACAGCACCACCCTTCTGGCTGGAGGACCCGCTGCGTCAGCCAGTTACGCACCTGCTGAGCATCTGAGAGTTGCAAACCTGAGCCCTGCGTTAATGAAAGGCGTGGGAGCTGCCAGCCGGAGCTTCACGATCCCTTCCCTTGGGCGGGTCAGGAGGGGTGATGAGACTCAGATCAGGGCTGCTGTACAGCACGCGGAAGCTGCCCGGGGCAGCTGGTTCCTTCCCACGTTGAGAGGAGGACGTGGAGGCAAGAGGTGGATAAATATTTTTGAGCTCTCACACCAGCCCTATGAAACAGGCACTATTATACTGTCTGCAGTCTTCTCTATATTTAACTTTCAAGGTGCTCTCATCCGGTCTTGTGGCTTTAATTACATCCGTATGCTCATGACTACAAAAGTTTTATCTCCAGCTTCCAACCATTCTCTGAACTTCGGATTCATATATTCAAGTATACACTTGGCATCACCAGTTAGACGCCAAATTAGCATCTCAAACGTAACAAGCAAAAGTCAGGTCCTGATCATCCTTCACTCCTGCCCAGTTTCCCCACTTGGGTAAATGTAGCTCCATCCTTCTGGTGGTTCAGGGCAAAAACCTTGGCGTCAGCACTGACTCCTCTCTTTCTCTCATACCCCTCATCCAATTTATAAGTAAATCCTCTTGGCTTTCACTTCAGAATATATCCAGAATCTGATCACTTCTCTTCACTTCCACATTACCACAATTAGCATTATCTCTTGTTACCTGCTTCCATCCTTCTTCCTCCCCCATCCCACACAGTTTATTTTCAAGGCAACCAGAGTGATCTTTTTAAAATCTAAATCAGCTCATGTCACTGCTCTGCTTAGAGTTTTGCGATGATGAGCTAGTCCACTTGTGATCAATACTCTCACTGAGAACTATTAGAAAAAAATTTAAAACAGTCCTCTACTTGAAACATCAGAGAGTTTCAAAAGCAGCAAGAACTTGGATGACTAAGATCCTGGAAAGAAGGGCAGCCCAGAATGGCACCACTTTCCCATGAGGCATTTGATAATTCCAAAGCAATGACTGAAAGGGTGAGAAAGTAAGTAGGACTTTCGGCATCTCACCAGGCTGGGGAGATGAAAAATTGGAGTTTAGGATCTACTAAGGAGAAAGAGCTGATAAACACGCGAGACTTGCAGTTGGCACCCCAGAATGCTACACCCTAGGAGCGTCGGTAAAAAGGAAATAGACCAGCCCTGCCAAGGACTGAAGAACAGCTTCAAAACGCAATAGTAAATCCCCTCTGGAGAAAAACACCATCAACCAGAGCCACACATTATCTGTACAGTATTTCATACACAATGTCTGGCACATTTAAAAATTTTAAAAGGGGCACACAAAAAGAATTATCTTAAAAACTAAGAGGAAAAGACAGAAAACAGAAATAAGCAAGCAGGAGATCCAGATACTGAATCTTAAAGACAGCTTTTTGAATAATTCTGTTTAATATCTTCAAGAAATTAAATGACAAGATAGAGAATTTCAGCATAGAACCGAGAACTCCAAAGAAGAATAAAATGGACTTTGTAGAATTGGGGGGAAAAACCCCCCAAACTAAAACTATGACTGAATAGGGATGGGTTTGATAACAGATTTGATACAACTTAAGAAAAAATTAGTGAACCTGATTAGTGAACTTAATAGGTCAAAAATTATGCAAAATGAAACACAAGATAAGAGGATATAATGTTCAGAAAAGAGAATGTAGTAAGTCTCCTACATTTGAGCGAGTTCAGTTCCGAGAGTGGGTTTGTAAGTCCAGTTTGTTCCTAAGTCCAACAAAGTTAGCCTAGGTACACAACTAACACAATCGGCTATATAGTACTGTACTGTAATAGGTTTATAATGCTTTTCACACAAATAATACATAAAAAAAACAAAACATAAAGAAAACATTTTTAATCTTACAGTACAGTACCTTGAAAAGCACAGTAGTACAGTACAACAGCTGGCATACAGGGGCTGGCATCAAGTGAACAGGCAAGAAGAGTTACTGACTGGAGGAGGGAGAGGAGGTGGGAGATGGTAGAGCTGAAGGATTGTCAGCGATAGGAGATGGAGGGAAAGCTGCAATTTCACTCATGCCTGATGTTGATGGCATAGGTTCTGGTTCCTTGCTGGATTCAATTCTATCTATCTTCTTGAAAAAACAATCCAGTGATGTCTGGGTAGTAGCTCTTTTTTTCTCATCACAGATGACATGGTAGCACTGGATTGCTTTCTGAATGGCTGCTGCAACCTTCGTGTACCATTCTACATTTGGGTCCTGTGCCTCAAAAACTAACAGTGCCTCCTCAAATAAAGAAAATCCCCTTGCCGTTTCCTGAGTTGTGAATCTCAGCAGTACCAGCTACAGCACTGTTGCTTTTACACTTGCTCCTGGACATTCTGGGCTTGAAATAAAGATACTGTACTACTGTACTCTATACAATACTGTACAGTAAAGTACACAAAAGCACAACCACTTGTAGAGGATGCACGCACATGACAATGTATGCCAGACAGGTGAACTAACTTACGTGATTGGACATGTGAACGCATGTTTGCATCTTTGAAAGTTCGCAACTTGAAGGTTCATGTGTAGGGGACTTACTGTAAAGCACGTAAGGTATGTGTTAAAATGTTCTAACACACATGTAATTGAAGCATCAGAAGGAGAGGGGAGAGAAAAAAAAAGAAGCAATAGTTTAAAGGATAGTGGCCAGGAATTTTTCAAAACTAATGAAAGACAACAACTCACAGAATCAAGAAACATTGTGAATATCAGCAGGATTTCAAGCAAAGAAAACCATACCTAGGCAGATCACAGTAGACTACTGAGAATTAAAGACAAAGAGAAAAATCTTGAAAAAAAATAGGCACAGGAAGCAGATATATTACCTGCAATAGAGCAACAGTAAGATCAAGAGCTTATTCTCAAAGACAAATTGGAAGCCTAAAGACCTTCAGATAGCTTCAAAATGCTAAAAGAAATTAGCTGCCGATCTAGATTATATACTACCCAGTAAAAAATATTCTTCAAAATTGAAAGTAAAATACAGGCATTTTTATGACAAACATTAAGATCATCAGCTGACCTACATTAAAGGAAATTCTAAAAGGAGTTTTTTAGGTAGATAGAAAATAATTCCAGATAAAATTGTGGAGATGTCTGAAGGGATGCAGAAGAATGAAGGGATTAAGCCATAGCTAGATATAAATAAAATAGGAACTGTATAGAACAATAAAAATAATGTCTTGGGCTTCCCTGCTGGCCCAGTGGTTGAGAATCCGCCTGCTAATGCAGGGGACACAGGTTCGAGCCCTGGTCCCGGAAGTTCCCACATGCCGTGGAGCAACTAAGCCCACGCACCACAACTACTGAGCCTGCACTCTGGAACCCACCAGCCGCAACTGCTGAGCCCACGTGCTACAACTACTGAAGCCGGTGTGCCTAGAGCCTGTGCTCTGCAACAAAAGAGGCCACTGCAATGAGAAGCCCCCGCACTGCAACGAGGAGTAGGCCCCGCTCGCCGCAACTAGAGAAAGCCCGCGCACAGCAACAAAGACCCAATGCAGCCAAAAAAAAAAAAAAAAAAAAAGGGAGTTTAAATATATATGGAATTAAAATATACACAATAATAGCACAAAAGGAGAGAGGGAGTAAATGGAATTAAAGTGTGCTAAAGTCCCAGCATTGAGTGGGAATTGATAAAAGTACCAGGCTTTAATAAATCAAGAATGAATATTATAATCTCTAGAGTAACAACTAAAATAATAGAAAAAGAATGAATAACAAGTTAATGGGGGGGGGAATGGGATGATAAAAATATTTAATCCAAAAGAAGTAAGAAAGGAAAGCAAAAGGATCATAAAGTAAGAATAGACAAATAGAAAACAAATAGTAAGATGATATGTTTAAGCAAACTGAAGTTGTTTGTTTTTTTAACAGCAGTTACTTTAAATTTAAATGGAATTTGATATACCCCAATTAAGATACAAAGGTTCTAGACAGGATTAAAAAATAATAGCTGTGTGTGCTTCAATAAGACACCTTAAATAGCAAGTTACAGAAAGGTTGAAATTAAAAGGATAGAAAGACTTATGCCATGTAAATAGTTCCTAATAGAAAATTGGTGCAGTTATACAAATATCAGACGAAGTAGATTTTTAAGGCAAGAAGCATTACTAGAGGTAAAAAGGAACATTTCTCAATGATAAAAGGATCAATCCGTCGTAAGTTATAAAAATTCTAAATTTGCGGAGTCTTAAAAATATAGCATTGAAATATACAAAGCAACATGACAGAACTAAAAGGAGAAATAGATCCACAGTTGTAACCAGGGATTTTTAACGCGCTCCTCTATGTAACTGATAGAACAAGCGTACAAAAGAAAAAAAAAAAAAAGGAAACATTTTTAGCAGTTTTGAACAACACAATGAACAAGCTTGATGTAACTGATGTAAATACAACACTGCAGAATACACATCTTTTTGGTGCAAAGAGAACATTTATTGATCATGTACTGGCTCGTAAAGCACGTTTCAACAATTTTGAAGGACTGAAGTTCTATAGAGTGCTATGTTCTGCGATCGTAGTGGAATTAAGCAGGAAACCAAATGTTACCCATCAGTTTGATATACAACTACAACCGAAATCTCTATAAAATCACAAATGCTTGGAAATTAATCAATTCATCTCATTTATGGTGATAGAAATCAGAAGAGGGGTTGACTTTAGGGTGGAGGAGATTGACTGAAAAGGAGCAAAAGGGGACTCTCTGGGGTGATGAAATATGCTATTTTTGCAGGGCTATGGCTTACAATGGATATATGCATTTTCAGAACTGATTGCGATCAGTGAATTTAAATTACACCTCAATTTTTAAAAACTTCTGTTTTATAGAAACTTTCAAACCAATGGAAAAATGTGGGCTCAGAAATATTAAACAAAACTAATTAATTCAAGCAATGTACTCAAAGATACATCATGACAGAGTAGATTTTATCCCAGGAATGTTCACGATGTTTCACTACATGCTTAGATTAGTGGAGAAAAGGAATTCTATCAACTTAATAAATACTGGGAAAAACAGTTTATAATATTCAATACCCATTCATGATTAATTTTTTAAAATTTAGCAACCTCAAATAAAAAGGAATATCCTAAACTTAATAAGACATATCCCTCAAAACTTGCAGGAGCATTATCATCGAAGTTGGGGCATAACGATGACACCTGCTCTCAGAACCCCTACCCAGTGTTGCAGGAGAACCTGAGTGGTTCATGTTGGAAAGCGAGAGTTAAAATGGTCAGGAAGGAAAAGACAACATTATTAAATGTAGACAGTTTGAGTACATTTCTACATTACCCCAAAGAATCGACGGAAAAATATTAAAATTAAAAATTAGACAAAGGTGATTAAATACAATGAAAATAAATACCAGCTTTCCTACATAGAAACAATACAAGGAATGAAAGCTAATGGGGAAATTATTCTATTTGCAATAGAAGGAAAAATAAAGCCTGCAGAAACAACCCTCACAAAAAATGCACAAAGTCTACATTTTACGTTATAACTATATAGAACATAATTATTCTAGGAGACATAAAAGAAGACAAATAGAGATACATGTTCTTTGATGAAGAGATGAGATTCTGTAATTCTTTGTAAATCGATCAATATATTTAACAAAATTCTAATAAACCCCAAAATGATTTCTTTTGGAATTTATTAAAATTATCCCAAAGTTTATCATGAAGAATGTTCAAATGTGAGTAGCTAGGAAAATTTTGGAAAAGAAAGTTGGTAAGGAGAGAATTGTCCTAATAGACACTAAAATTTATTATGAAATAAGACAGCTCAACATAATAGAATACATAGTTTTAAAATAGAGTTATTATATGTATGAAACTAAAATAGGTCCCAAATCTTCTAACTCATTAATTAAATTAAATGTAAAATAAATCAATTAAATATAAAAAGACTAAAATCTGGAAATAAATAGTATATGACAGCTGATTTCTAAAGGAGAAATAATTTCTAAACTATTGACTACCTAAAAATTCAAAATTCCTGTATATATTTAAAAAGTTAGGCCTTCCCTGGTGGCTCAGTGGTTAAGAATCTGCCTGCCAATGCAGGGGACACGGGTTCAAGCCCTGGTCCGGGAAGATCCCACATGCCGCGGAGAAACGAAGCCCGTGCGCCACAACTACTGAGCCTGCACTCTAGAGCCCGCGAGCCACAACTACTGAAGCCCACATGCCTAGAGCCTGTGCTCCGCAACAAGAGAATCCACCGCAATGAGACGCCCACGCACCGCAACAAAGAGTAGCCCCTGCTCGCCGCAACTAGAGAAAGCACGCACGCAGCCAAAAATAAATTAAAAAAAAAAAAAAGTTATATACAAAATAAAAGGGCAGACAAACTGGGAAAACATTTGTAAAAAGCATTATAAACAAAAATTATACCCTAAATATATAAAGAACATATGAACCAATAAGCAGTATGGCAACACTATATTAGAAAGAGGACAAAGAAAATAAAAAGTAATTTTTAAAGGGACAAATATAATAAACTCATATCAAATGTTTAAATTTGCTAGAAGTCAAAGAAATTATAAATTAACCAATGGGGCCATAAAAAGAAATGAAGTTGAACTATTTGTAGTGAGGTGGATGGACCTAGTCTGTCATACAGAGTGAAGTAAGTCGGAAAGAGAAAAACAAATACTGTATGCTAACACATATATATGGAATCTAAAAAAAAAAAAAAAAAAGGTTCTGATGAACCTAGGGGCAGGACAGGAATAAAGACACAGATGTAGAGAATGGACTTAAGGACACAGGGAGGGGGAAGGGTAAGCTGGGACGAAGTGAGAGAGTGGCATGGACTTATATATACTACCAAATGTAAAATAGATAGCTAGTGGGAAGCAGCTGCATAGCACAGGCAGATCAGCTGAGTGCTTTGTGACCAGCTAGAGGGGTGGGATAGGGAGGGTGGGAGGGAGACACAAGAGGGAGGGGATATGGGGATATATGTATATGTATAGCTGATTCACTTTGTTATAAAGCAGAAACTCACACACCATTGTAAAGCAATTATACTCCAATAAAGATGTTAAAAAAAAATTAACCAATGCGGTTCCATTTTTGTGAGTAAAATTAGCAAAACATTTTAAGGTAATTCAATGCCCATCATTAGTGATAATGGATGGAAAGACAGGAAGAATAAGTGCTCTTTATTTCCTTCTTTTGTTCTAATCTGTGTTTTACTGAACTTTTCCAGGAACTCAGATATCACTTTCTATAGGGTATCTAACCTCATTCTACCAGAGTAAGAGTCTGGCCTCCCTGCTTCCATATCAACCTGAGCTTATCTTTATCAAACTGCATTCTAAGTGTATAATTCTCTATTTTCCTAGTTAGAGAGGACAGAGACCATTCATTTCTGTATCTCAGTGTATATAAGTGAAACTCCATAAATATTGATGAATAAATGTGGTTGAATTGAATATGCAACACTCTAAATGTCTCTCTGTAGGAAATAATTAAATGAATTATGATATATTTACTTGATAGGTCATTATGCAATACTTTCACAGGGATTAACCACACTGACCTATACTTGTTTTGCAATGATAGCTATAAAAAAAGAATGATTCAAAATTGTTTCTATTGTATAGTATATTTTTAAAGTGCATTGAAAAGAGGTGACATGGTATTAGCACGTTAATAGTGATTCTTTTTGAGGTATGTGACTATTGTTGAGTAATTTTCTTTTATATTTTGTATTTCCAAATGTCTTTAGATGATTATATATTACTTCTATAACTAAACTAAATGAAAAAAAAGTTTAAGCTTTGTTTTTAAAATAAACATTCCATAGTCCGGCCATCCAGGCATAGACTATGGTTATTATTATTTTTAACATCTTTATTGGAGTATAATTGCTTTACATTGTTGTGTTAGTCACTGCTGTATAATAAAGTGAATCAGCTATATGTATACACATACCCCCATATCCCCTCCCTCTTGCGTCTCCCTCCCACCCTCCCTATCCCACCCGCCCGTGCTATGCGGCTGCTTCCCACTAGCTATCTATTTTACATTTGGTAGTGTATATATGTCAATGCCACTATTTTAAACACAACTCACACCTACCCAGCTGCTCCTATCTTTCCATCTACCGATGGGGGATTAAATCACATTCTCTTTCTCCTCTTACTTCAAATTGAAGCTTGTTGTATGTCCAAACTTCGATTATTTTTTAAATACCAGAGCACTGTCTGGGAAATTATGTGTAAGTTACAGATCTAAGCTCTTTGAGGATGAATATGTGTTTGAGATCAGCATTTCAGATAAACAACATAATTTCCTCTGACTTCTGCTGTTAAAGAAGATCGATTTGTACTTCTGATTTGGGTGCCAAAATTAGCATTCAGGTCAAATGTAATACTGGACTCTAACATTTCAATGACCATTTTTCAGAATTTAGCTTAGGAAGGAGCAACTCTCTAGGGTCGTCTCTTCTTTCTTTTCCTTTGCCATTTAGCCTTTCTAAATAAGGTTGACATGTGAGAGAATGACAATTATTCTACCAGAGTTATAAAAGATAACTTTGGGGAGGAGATTTATTGTGAAACTAAACACGAATTTACACACATTTGAGGGTTCAGATTTGAAAGCACATGGATCTGAGAGAACATAAGTGAAGCAGCTACAGCATGTCATTCAACAGCTGTTCGGTGAATGTTGTGGAATCTTATGAAATGATCAGCTAACACACTTTGAAATATTGATAAATGGGCAACTCAATTCCCAGGTTAAAACTTTCTGTATGACTTCTGAGGTGTTTATCGCTTAAGAAAACTAAATATCTCAATAAATGTAGACGAGCTAATGAAAAGCATAACAAATATTTTCATGAACTGAATGAAATTCTCTGCAGTTCTGTGTTTTACAGTGCAAACTCTAAAAGGAGCATGTCAGCTCAAGGGAGAAAATGTGGATCCACTTCAGATTGGTTGAAAATGTAATATAATTGGTATTTCATCGACTGTAATGTTTGGAGTTTTGAATTATAATTATGCGAAATACATAACAGATTGATGGAAATCTTTGAGCAAGAGGCAACAGCGTCATCAAAAGAGCCTACACATCTAAGGAAGCATCAGCGGGATAGGAGCCTAGAATCCCGTCTCCTAACTTCTCATTTAAACACTCACGAAGAAGATGCCTAGAGGAAATAACCACATGAGCTCTAGAAAACAAAAGGGGGAAAAAAAATCAATCTTATAGTGGACTCTAGGATTAGTGTCTATGATTTACAGTTCTGAGGTCTGAAGATACAGAGTAGAAAACAAGATTAATGGGCATGCTCACAAAATCATTTCTGATGATCTCCTCTTGGGAAAAGAGAGTAAAGGTCAGCCTTTTATATTCTGCAAAGACTCTGGAAACACAGAAGTAATTATTTTGTACTGGACTGGCCTTTACTGGCCTGACATAGGAATGCTTTAATTCCTAAATTCTGTTTCCTATGCAAGATAAGGTGGTTCAGCCAGAAATAACATTTATTAATTCCCTAATGTATTCTAGGCACTGTTTTTAAAAATTTACCTGTACTTTCTTGAGGCCTCAAGATAACACCACCTTGATCTGCAGATTAAACACAATCCCAATCGAAATCCCAATGAAGTATCTTGTGGATACTGACAAACTGATTCTAAAGTTCATATGGAGATGCAAAAGACTCAGAATAGCTAACGCAATATTGAAGGAAAAGAACAAAGTCAGAGGACTGACACTACCCAACTTCAAGACAAACTGTAAAGCTATAGCAATCAAGACAGTGTGGTATTGGTGACATTAGCAATATGGTGGAGTGCGAGGTTCCCAGCCCACATTTCCTGGGATCCAGGAAGGAGGCTGTGAAACCTCAGTGGAGCCCAGGACTGAGGAGGGCCACCTTGAGAAGACAGGCTCGTGCGCCACTGGCAGGCCTGTTGACCGTGGTCCCAGCTATGGAACAGAGGTGGCCCTGTTACTCTGTGGACTTGACTTTAACCTTCACTTATTTGTCCTTCAATGCTTGTCCTTTCTTTATACAGTTCTGACTTCCTGACCTATATTATTTTCCTTTTCTCTAAAGCCTTTCTTTTAACATTTCGTTCAAGGCAGTCTACTGGCAACAAATTCCCTCAGTTTTTGTCCGAGAACTTTTTTTCCTCCTTCACTTTTTAAAAAAAATTTATTTATTTTATTTACTTATTTTTGTCTGTGTTGGGTCTTTGCTGCTGCGCGCGGGCTTTCTCTAGTTGTGGCGAGCGGGGGCTACTCTTTGTTGCGGTGCGCGGCCTTCTCATTGCGGTGGCTTCTCTTGTTGCGGAGCACGGGCTATAGGGTGCACGGGCTTCAGTAGTTGCAGCATGCGGGCTTAGTAGTTGTGGCTCGCAGACTCTAGAACACAGGCTCAGTAGTTGTGGCACATGGGCTTAGTTGCTCCACGGCATGTGGGATCTTCCCGGACCAGGGCTCGAACCCGTGTGCCCTGCATTGGCAGGCGGATTCTTAACCACTGCGTCACCAGGGAAGCCCTTCTCCTTCACTTTTGAAGGATAATTTTCAGGGTACAGAATTCTAGGTTGGTGGATTTTTTTCTGTCACCACTTCAAACATTTCACTCTACTCTTAATTTCTGAGGAAAAATTGGATGTAATTCTTATCATTGTTCCTCTATAGTTAAGGTGGTTTTTTCCTTCTGGCTACTACCAGGATCTTTTATCTTTGATTTTCTGTAATTTCAAAATGATATGCCTAAGTGTAATTTATTTATTTATTTATTTATTTGCATTTATCCTGCTTTGGTTCTCTGAACTTCTTGGATCTGTGGTTTGGTCTGATATGAAATTGGGGGAAACTTTACAGTCATCACTGTTTCAAATATGTCTTCTGTTCCTCTTTCCCTTCTCCTTCTGGTGTTGCCATTACACACATGACATCTTTTTTTAGTTGTCCCACAGACCTTGGATATTGTTTAGCTATTTTTGGTCTTTCTTCTCTTTGCTTTTCAGTTTTGGAAGTTACTATTGAGATATACTCAATTTCAGAGATTCTTTCCTCAGCACATCTAGTCTATTAATCAGCCCATAAAAGGCATTCTTCATTTCTGTTACATTGTGTTTGATCTCTAGCATTTCTTTTTCGTTCTGTCTTAGGATTTTCATCTCTCTGCTTACATTGCCCATCTGTTCTTGTATGTTGTCTTCTTTATCCATTAGACCCTTAGCATAGTAATCATAGTTGTTTTTACTTCCCAGTCTGGTAATTCCAACACCCTTGCCATGTCTGGTTCTAATGCTTGCTTTGTCTCTTCAAATAGTGTTTTTGTTTTTTTTTTTTCTTCTGGTATGTCTAGTAATTTTTTTCTTGATAACCAGACATGAGGTGGTGTAAAAGGAAGTGCTGTAAATGGGCCTTTAGTCACGTGGTGGTGAGGTGTGGGGCAAGGGGAAGCATTCTACAGTCCCATGATCAGGTCTCAGTCTTTTAGTGAGCCTGTGCCTCTGGACAGTGAACTTCACAAGTGTTGCTCAGTTTTCTTCTCCCTCCTTAGGTGGGAGAGTATGACTAGAGTAAGCTGGAGTTTGGTATTTCCCTTTTCTGAAGTCAGTTAGGCTCTGGAAAGACCCCAGCGGGTTAGGGTCTGTTTAACTAGTCTCCCCTGTAGGCTGGCCTCGTTAAGAAGAACAAAGTGCTCTGGCATGTTCCAGAATGGTTCCTTTTCCCCTCTCCCTGCCAGAAGCTTGAGGGTATCTTTCTCTGATATTTGCTGTGGGAAGCTGGTTGAACTGGAAATAAGTCTCACAAGATTGTGGAGACCTCCCTATGACTGTGGGGTCCTCCTGGAGTTTTTAACTCTCAGATTTGTTCACATTGAGTTTCCAGCAATTGCTCGATTACAGTTCAGCATTTCCTCCTCCAGCACTGGCTCCTGTGGCAATTTCTGAGAGTCTCTGCTCCGATAAGCCAAGATTCCCTGTATTTGTCCGTCTGTCTCTCCAGTCTTGCGGGCCCCGGTTGGCCCTGTGTCTTCCCCTCTCTTATGGAGCCAAGAAGAATTGAGCTTTCAGTCTGTTTCTGCTTTTTATGAGTTGTTAGGACCAAGTGATGACTTACAAGCTCCTTACATGAGGAACCGGAAACTGAAAGTCTCATTAATTTTTTATACCCTGTATGAAATTCATTCATTTATTCAAGAAATATCCAGTGATTAATTAATTAAATTTGATTAATTAACTAAATTAATTCATTACATTGATATTTAGCCAGAACTGTTTTAGGCCTTGGTGTTATAAGGGTAAACAAAACAACATCCCTGCTTCTCTGGAATTTACATTCTTATGGAGGAGGCACAATAAACAAATAGAGATATAAGTCAGGTAGAGATAAGTAGTATAAAAAAACATGAAAAAAGAAAATGAGATTGGGAGGGTCTGGAGACTGTACTTCAGATTTGTTGAACAGAAAAAGGCTCTCTGGGAAGGTGAAAGATGGAGAGTGACCTAAATGGAGAGAGGGAGAGAACCTTGCATACACACAGGGGAAGAGAATTCCAAGCAGAGCAAATCATGACTGCAAAGGCTCTAGGGTGTTTGGGTGTGTGGCTGGGAAAGAGAAGTAAGAGATAAGCAAAGTAGCCAGAGGCATGTCACATAGGGATTTATACGCTGATGGGAAACCATTGGAGGGCTTGATCTGGGGAGTGATGTGATTTAACACGTTTTATAAGGGTTATTATGGCTACAGTGTGGAGGATAGACTGTAGGGTGGTGAAATGGATCCAGGAAGCCCAGCTAGGAGACTGTGACAATAATACAGATGAGAAATCACTGTGGGTTGGACTAAGGGAGGTGGCAATGGAATTGGTGAAAAGCAATGAAAATTCTTTCCAGGTAGGTCCAAGCAAGAATTGCTGGTGGATTAGATGTAGAGCTTGAGAGAAGGATCTCTTTCTGCAGTTTCTCTGAATCCTGGGTCAGGTATGTGTGTAGCTCCATCATGAAAGGAGCCATCACTTTCGACAGGTCACCAACCTTCTTGAGGCAGCTTCTAGTTTGTTCTCATGGGTTTCAGTTCATCCTTGTGAGCTTCCTTTGTCCTGGTTCTCCCCTGCTGCAGATCTGGCTTCTCTTCCTGATTCAGACGAACCATTGTCTGCAAAAGCTTCCATAGATTTATTCACCAGCCCCACAGCTGTGTAAGGTCCATCCCTATAATAAAGTCCTTATTCTGTATCATTCAGAGTGACTCTACTTCCCTGATCAAAACCTTAACTGATACAAGTTTGATCTGTTTTTCAGCCCAGTGAATAGAGATGTTCATGGGCCAGTTGGATATAAAGTCTAAGAGATGCTTTAGCGATATTCGTGAATCGTGAGTATCTAGTGTTTTGTTATAATCCTGTGGTAAATAATTTTTAAAACTATTGGCTTCTAATTACGTTGCATTGTGGTCAGAGAATGTGGGACTATGGCTTCTTTGGCATTTATTGAGACATTGTCTATAGTCTTATTTATTTATTTAGGAAATGCTTTTGTGCTCGGAAAGAATGCGTATTTTCTGCTTGTTGGGTAAAGGTTTTTATGGGTATCTACACAATTGGTAGGATGTGGATATCCATAAAATCCTTAATAACTCTTAAAAATGAAGACAAAAGAATTTTAGGTGAATATTGTTGGGGGGTAAGACGGTCATTACATATTTGTAAAATAAACAAGCCACCAAGGAGACCCAACCATCATTAACTTATATACACATAATACATAGCCTCAAAATAAATGAAGCTTACTGAATTACAAATTCAAAGAATTTTGATTTATAAATTATTTATAAAATTGACCAAAACAAATTAATAACAATAATTAACAAACCAAATCATATTTATGTGTGTTTCTATACCAAGGAAACAAACTATACTTCTTATAACAAAAACAAATTTGAATGACATTGATTAAGTACCTACACATCAACATTTTGGAAGCTGGGGCTCAGCGTTCTCAGGGTAGAAGTTCAGCGTTCTTATCTCAACCTAATAGTTTAATCTACAAAATAAATATCAACTGAACAATATTTGTTTGTACCATATATTATGATAAAACTACATTTTATAAACAAATATATGAAAAATATAGATTCACTTATTTTAGAAGCTATATCTTTCAAGTGCCATGAGCTGCTACACTTTTTCATATAAGTTAAATACTTAAAGAGTTCAAGTGGCTTGTTCCAGGAAAAAAAAAAAAAAAAAAAGGAAAAGACACAGTATTGTTCTTTTCATACCTGCTTTTTCAAAGTTTATAATCTGCCATCCCTTATTTACATATTTTATTTCTTCTTTGTCTGAACATTTCAAAGTACTTACTTTATGCCTCTTTTAGATTGCAGTAGTATATCAATTTCCCCTTGTTCATTCTATCTGGCAGTTCCCCACATATTTTATAATTTTTTGTTGATGAGCTCATATAAATATGCCAATTTCTCTTCTCGCTTCAGCATCATTATTAATTTAAATTAAACAGTGGCCACCATGCATAATAAGGTTAAACCAAACTTTCAATGCTTGGTTTCAAAAGTTATCCCAGAAAGGAAAGGATGCCTAATGGTCTTTGAATCAGTTATCTATTGCCACCATAACAATGTACAACAATCATAAAATATCACTGGCATGTAACCATGTCTCAGCTGGAGTTTGGCTGGGTGGCTTTCATGATCTTGGCTGAGTTTGCCCTAATACCTGGGGGTCAACTGGCTGTTGGTTGATCTAGCCTGGTCTCAGCTGGGCTTCCCCTGTTTCTCATCTTCCTCTTACACTGGGCATGCACTCCTCACAACAGGAGAGCAGCAAGAGAGAGAAGTCAAGCTCAATTGTGCAAATACTTTAGAAGCCTCTGCTTGCAGTATGGTGGCCAAAGCAGGTAGGTCAGAATGCTTGGCTCCCAGTAGGAGGTGACAGCAGAGTTAGGAGTGTGGAAAAGGGTATGGCTATAGGGAGGGGTGATGAATTCCATGTTATGATCTACTATAATCTTAGAAAAGAGATAGTCCCCATTGTTATTTAATTTTTTCCACCAAAGGAATAAGCTTGAAAGAAGAGAATCTCTTTTTGTGGGCAAATGTAAAAGTTTGGATAAAAGTCGTGACCCAATTTTTATTACATTTAAAAAATAATAGGTAACACAACATTGTAAATCAACTATACTTCAATTAAAAAAATGTAATAGGAATTATGTAACTATAAAGGCAAAAAGAAAACTCTACAACATACACTCCTTGGAATAAAATGAAAAGAAATACAAGTTCTTGGGCATATAGGAGATGGACAATGAAACAAGTTTTAACACTAACTCAGAGTTTCCAGACATTAAAAAAATCTCTATGTTCTCCCAGCTCTTCAAGATGTGAGGGTTTTAAGGCTGATTTACTCACTTCTAGGCCCTTCTCTGTTTACTGTTTCAGGAAGAACAACATGTTTCCCTCTCGGTGATCAACCTAAATTATTGTCCCCAATTTTATACATGCTCAAATCCTGCTGCCATTATAAACACATTTCCGTCTGACTTTCCTCTCCAGCGGAGCCAATGGCTTCTGTTCCCTTTCCCCATAGCATTTTGCTTATTTATTATTATTATTTTACAAGGACATCACATCTTACTCTGGGGCTGGGGTGGGGAATGAGAGAGGGACTATGCATATTAAAAACAGGGGCCAAATCTCAAATGAAGGGGAGGAATGCAGTGTTATTTGCTGGACCATGGACTCTCTGAGGGCAAAGACTCCTAAGCACAGGACCCAGCATGTAATAAGTATTCAAAAAATGCTTAAAGGAATGAAGGTGGTGGGTAGTGGTGGTTGAGAGCTTGGACTCTGGAGCCAAGCTCCTTGTTCAAATCTTGGCCATACATTGACTTTGGGCAAATTAACTTCTCTCTGTTTCAGGGTTTTGTTTTATTTTTTCAGCTTTAGATGGGGATATAAATGTAGCTAAGGCAATACTGGGTTGGCCAAAAAGTGCCTTCAGTTTTGAAGTAAAAATCAAAGACATATTTTTCATTTTCACCAAGAACTTTATTGAACAACGTATTCACCCTTTTGTTCCACTACCTTCTGCCATTTTTTCAGGCAACTTCATAGCTCCGTCTTCCCAAAACTTTTTATCTTTTTGAGCAAAGAACTGTTCCATGTGCCTTTTACAGTCTTCCAGGGAATTGAAATTTTTTCCATTAAGAGAATTTTGTGAAGACCGAAATAAATGGAAATCCGAAGGTGCAATGTCTGGTCAATATGGTGGATGAATCAGAACTTCCCAGCCAAGCTGTAACAGTTTTTGCCTGGTCATCAAAGAATCACATGGTCTTGCATTATCCTGATGGAAGATTATGCATTTTCTGTTGACTAATTCTGGACGCTTTTCGTCAAGTGCTGCTTTCAGTTGGTCTAATTGGGAGCAGTACTTGTTGGAATTAATAGTTTGGTTTTCCGGAAGGAGCTCATAATAGAGGACTCCCTTCCAATCCCACCATATACACAACATCACCTTCTTTGGATGAAGACCGGCCTTTGGTGTGGTTGGTGGTGGTTCATTTCACTTGCCCCACGATCTCTTCCATTCCACATTGTTGTACAGTATCCACTTTTCATCGCCTGTCACAATTTGTTTTAAAAATGGAACGTTTTCATTACGTTTAAGTAGAGAATCGCATGTGGAAATACGGTCAAGAAGGTTTTTCTCACTTAACTTACGTGGAACCCATACATTAAAGCGATGAACATAACCAAGCTGGTACAAATGATTTCCAACGCTTGATTTGGGTATTTTGAGTATGTTGGCTATCTCCCACGTGGTATAACGTTGATTGTTCTCAATTAATGTCTCAATTTGATCGCTATCAACTTCAACTGGTCTACCCGACCATGGAGCGTCACCTCCAGCGAGAAATCTCCAGCATGAAACTTCGCAAACCACTTTTGACATGTTCGATCAGTCACAGCACCTTCTCCATACAATGCATAAATCTTTTTGTGTGTTTCAATTGTGTTTTTACCTTTCTTGAAATAATAAAGCATAATATGCCAAAAATGTTGCTTCCATCTTCAATATTAAGATGGCTACACAAAAATTCACCAATTTTGATGTCTTTTTTAAAATGCACGCTGATATGATGGCTGTCACATAAAATCTAACAAAATCGTTTCGAATGAAGTTAAAGACAACTAAGTGCTACTAGAGCCATCTTATGGAAAAAACTGAATGAACCTTTTGGCCAACCCAATACATGAAAAGCACCAGTTTTTTTTTTTTTTTAAGTAGTGAAAAATTTACTGTGATCCTGGTCATCTTCATTAATCCATTGATTAAACAGATACGATTATTTTAGTTGTTTTTAAAAAGTGGATCTTTTATTTTTAAAATTTATTTATTTTTTGTCCATGTTGTGAGGCTTGAAGGATCTTAGTTCCCCAACCAGGGATTGAACCCAGGCCACCAGCAGTGAAAGTACAAAGTCCTAACCACTGGACCACCAGGGAATTTCCTGTAATATTAATTATTGATTTACTATATTAATCTATTTTATTTTATTTATAGATAAGGTACTTCTATTTTATTTAAATACTGCAAGATGATCATAAAAATGTTTTAATGTTTACTTTTGAGAAAAGCAAAAACAATAAGAATTTAGCTGGGAAGGGACTAATATAATAGAACTTGGTCATTTATTTTTATTTAAAAATTTTTTTTATTGAAATATAGTTGATTATATTAAACTATTTTAAATAGCAGTAACTTATAGGTAACAATTTTATTCCTTCCATGATTATTATTATTGCAATTAAAAAGCCTTCAGTAAATTCGTGGTGAATCGTGTGGTTCTAAATATGATAGCTTTTATTATTATTACTATTACTGTTGGGGCTGATGACACTGATTAGTGTGGCAGGAAGGAGGATGGTATGGATTGAATTGTATCCTCCAAAGAAGCTGGTTGGAGTCCTAACTTCCAGTACCTCAGCATGTGACCTTGTTTGGAGTTAGGGTCTCTATAAAGGTAATCAAGTTACAAAATGAGATCATAGGGTGGGTTCTAAGGCAATATGACTGGTGTCCTTATATAAAGGGGAAATTTGAACACAGACACACACAAACACACAGAAGGCAAGAACATTACCCGAGGATGAAGGCAGAGATCTCCAATCCAAGGGACGCCAAAGACTGCCAGCAAACCACTGGAATCTGGAAGAGAGGGAGGGAACAAATTCTCTCTCTCAGCCGCAGAAGGAACCAACCCCACCATCACCTTGATCTTGGACTTCTAGCTGTGTTTAAGCCACTCCCTTTGTAGTCCTTTGTTATACTATACTTTGTTATACAGCAAACTCATACAGAGGGTGAATACACATTGGCTGTGGATTCCTGGCATCCCCTATGGTACCCCAGGTGGATCTCAATTCCATTTCTTCTACCCTCCTGGCAGATTTCCTAATAGTTATGCCAGGTCCGGAGGCCCAGGACCCCAAGGGATATTCTGTGACAGGGCATACCTTCTGTCCCCAAGATAAAGCTTAGTGGCTTGAGCAAATCACCTCTCCTGGTCTCAGATTCCTTGTTTCCAATATAAACTAGTCAGACAAAAGTACCTAAGGGTCTGGTCCCAGCTATAAATGTGATGATTCCTGCGGCACTGATAAAGATTCGCCTGACTTTCCATAACTCCCTTCATTTATTCTGCTAGAGAACAATCATCTATAAACATATTTAAATCACATCTTGACTATAAGCTATACATGTCAATTTTTTGTTTTACAGTATATATTAATGAGTTGTCAGCACAGTGTATTGGAAAAGTATGGCCATAGAAATCAGGAGATCTGAAATTTAATTTTGATTTCAGAATAATGATCAGATTAAAACACAAGATAATATCATCTACTCTTCTTTGTCAATTATGGTCTATGATAATTTTTTTTTCTTATATCTTAAGAGAAAAATTATTTTCAGTTTGAATGAGTCTCACGTAAACCCAGCATGGGTATAAAAATGCAATAGTGAGACTTCTCAGGTTTTTCTTTCTCTCAATTCTACCCATACTTCTTTTCTAATAATAAAATATTTTTCCTCAAAGAATAAATCAGCTTCTGACCACCCAGTGAGAGCCACATGGTTTTCTTTTTGAGACTTGGAAGGAGGTAATAAGGAGAGAATATCATTGTGATATTGGGAATCATGGTATGTGCCACTGGACTCAACACTTTTGCCTAGAGCTAAACCTTGTCTTAGGGTCACACCGGGTGTCAGGCTGTGGCCTGAAGCCTTTGTAGAAGCATCTCAAACAGGGAGGAATTCAACAGGCCAGTGTATGCCTGATTTGATATAAAGCACACTCACAAAATCCCATAGTTTGTGTGCCGTTCTAATAGGCAACACCAGGAACTTGTTACAAAAGCTGTCCCTTTATTTGTGGATTTGTGAGCACATTACTTACGCTTTTTTGATAAATAATCTTCCCGGGGAGTACTTACCGTAGCAGCTGGTAGTCTTCTGTGTTGTTTCATTGCGTACACCCGGCATGAGCACGATGCAAACTGTTATGCATGACCCTAGCCTTCTCTTTGCAATAAGGAGCACACACAATGCCATACCAAAGTGTTTATTGACATTCCTTGAAGGTGGCAGGATGGAAGAGAAAGCTCGGCCTGAGTATTACGTGACATTTCTCTTGTCAATATAAGCAAAATCAACCCAAGAACAAGGACTTCTCCTGCTATTGACTAAAACAAAGACTTTGAACAAAATCGTTATAGACATTTCCTTAGGTAAATTGGAAGCTTCAGGAAGTAGGCTAATGGAACAATATTTACTCTAAATATTACCTCTAGGCACCTTTTTTTTCTACTAGAACAAAGGGACTACATGTCACTAACAGGAAAGTAACACTTTCTCCTTTGGACTTTACGATGGCTGGAACATCCAGCCCAGATTTTGATGATATAGTATTGCAGTAGTTTTAAGAATGAACACTGAAGTACATAATAATAATAATAATAATAATAATAATAATAATAAAGCACCACATTTGTTATGTAAAGTTCTAACTACTTTCATGTGAAAGTGTTTCATCTTGACTGGGAAAACATTTGTGGGAACTGAGAAATTTTCTGAACCCAAATTTGGGACACATGGTTTGACACACAGACTGATGGTGCCACAGATGTAACATTAGAACTGTTCTGGAAGGTCCAGCTCATGGGCTGGCCACACAAATGCACTTACTGTTAAAGCACAGATGGTCATGTATTAGAAGAGAAAAAGATTGAGATTCTGCATATTTAAAGCCTGCCAACAAATCATATATCACTTTTTCTTAATTTTCTCACTGCATGACAATCGTGATAGCAGTAAAAAATTTTCACAACCACGGTCAACTTACAGACATAGGGATGACAAAGAAATCAGTAGCTTTATAGTACTTCTCCTGATTCTTCAGAGTCTATTTCTGTTTTTAGGATTATCACCTTCATATGATAGATTAAAATGGGATATCCATGAAATTATCATAAATACGTCATAGTATTTTTGAAGCATTTTTCTAATGAAAACATAAGTATTCTCTTATTTATTGTTCTTTGTCTCCCAATCAAAGGTAATACACTCTTACTAAAAATAGCTCTAGGGCTTCCATGGTGGTGCAGTGGTTGAGTCCACCTGCCAATGCAGGGGACACGGGTTCGAGCCCTGGTCTGGGAAGATCCCACATGCCGCGGAGCAGCTGGCCTGTGTGCCACAACTACTGAGCCCACGTGCCACAACTACTGAAGCCCGCGTGCCACAACTACTGAAGCCCGCGTGCCTAGAGCCTGTGCTCTGCAACAAGAGAAGCCACCACAATGAGAAGCCTGCGCACCGCAACGAAGAGTAGCCCCCGCTCGCCGCAACTAGAGAAAGCCCGCGTGCAGCAACAAAGACCCAATGCAGCCAAAAATAAAATAAATAAAATAAATTTAAAAAAAAATAGCTCTAAAAGATCTTGTTTTAGGGAAATAGTGGTTTATAAATGATTAATTTTATACTATGCCTCCATGGAGAAAACTAATACTTTAAGTTAAAAAGAAATTTACACAAGGTAACAAATGGGTGAGATCTATCTTGCTCATTATGAATTATATGATTTGGGGTGGTTTGCACCTCCACCTGGTGAAATTAATAGCACAATCGAGTCCTATAGCTGTTTTGTTATATATGTAAATATATATATATATAATGTTATACATAATTTAAAAATCAGCCTCATATATGAGGGAATATTAACTAAAGAAACATCATCTGGGACAAAGACAAATAAAGATTTTTCCATAGCAACTGTCTGTCCTCCTCTTCTCTTTGTTTTCCATCCTTAGGGATTCTGTGCAAGGCTGTAATGGAAATTGGGACCCTATTAATAAACACACTTCGCATTCTTTCAGGGACTCTGACACCAGTATGTCTTTCTGGAATTTTATACTTTTATGAAATAGTGCTCCTGTGATGCTTTGTGGGATATATCTGAGCCATGGCATTGGGCGGGGCAGTGGGAATAAGGAAAAGTTAGTTGAAAACCATTCATGCCCCAGTTTTCTATCTATATATAACTTCTAGGCTACCTTGTTCCTTCTGTATGTGGGAAGAATAGTCATCAATTAATCTCATTAACAGATTAATTAGATACTTGTGTAAATTGTGAAGCTCCCTGGAGCAGGTTCCATCTTTGGAACAGCCTTCTCCCTTGCCAATGTTCTAATATAAGTACTGAAAAGAAGAACTGAATGCTTGAATTGAGTATTTATATACATCTAACACCAAGTTCTAAAAATGAAAGATGCCCCCTGTACTAGAGATTCTATTCTATATAGGATGGTGAAACAGTTTGCATCATCCTTATGTCCTGATTTCATAAACAATAGCTCCACTAGAATCCATAACTTTCCCGATGCTGAAACGTGTCCTGAATTTTACAGATCCCTCATTCTGTATTATGTAGCTTACACATTCCATCATCCTATCTTGGTAAATATACTTTTTAGACAACACAGAAGGCCAGATTTCTGTAACATATATATTTCCTGATTGACAACAGGTACACAGCAGCAAGGGGTGCTGAGCATTCTAATGTCTACTAAAGGAATGTTTCCTTGTACAGTGCAGGGAACACAATTAACGCATTGTCTGGGCACAGACCAATATGAGCGCTAGACATGGCTCTGGATGAAATTAACTTTCCCACATTTCTCACATTTCTCCCTTGCTTAACATACTGAAGGACAACAATGTGACATTTCAACAGTTCTTTTCCCAGTGAAGAAAAACACTTTCATTAGTGACATATTTCAGACGACATGATAACAAGGTTAGACAAATAGCAAACGACCATCATGTTTGGGTTTATGGCAAATGTAATTGAGAGGTTAGGCTGTCCCTGGAGCCTGCAACTGTTGTTCTGAAAACACTACGTTTTCTGAGACATCTCTTTACTGAATGCTAAAAGAAACTGGATCCCTATTTTGACACAAATCAGTGTGCCTTTGGGGAGTTAGGTCTTTGCTCCAGGAGGACCACTATGGAGGAAGGAAATGTATTATATTTCCCTTTGGGGGGTTAGGTCTTTGCTCCAGGAATGACTGCTACGGAGGAAGGAGATGTATTATATTGCCCTTGATCCCTAACAAGCACCATCGCTCTCTGCAGCTTCCGATTTAGTGTGGTCCCTGGGGACAATCAGATGCGAAGGAATTTGAACACCATGATGAAGGAAAAAAAAAAACCATGAAAAAATAAAAACACTACCAAAGTTGAAATAAAAATTTGTTTGCCAAACAGGTAATTACTTGGCTTGAACAAAAGTCATGAGATTATCGGGACATTTTTCTTCCTCTGGGAAGGAGACCTGTGGCTAGATCGAACAAAGCAAAAGAAAACAGTTCAGAACTCAGGTATTCAAACCAACTGAATATGTCCTTCTAATATGTCCTAATGTCCTTCTCCCCTTTCTCCTGTTTGCTTCAACACGTTCTATACAACACAATGGGGGTAGAAGCCTCGTTGTTTATGCTACATAATGAGATCTCCTTCTTGGACTTGTGCACAAGTTTGTGCTTCTTGGGTGGTGGGTGTTCACGGGGGGTGCACCCCCCCCTCCCCCCCAGGACTTCATTGAACTCAAGTCGTGCCACAATCCCCACAACCATTGGGATGCCCTGCGTTGCATCAGCAGGAGGTGTTTTTCTTGCTGTTATTATTGGTTGGAAAGTGTAATATTTGCACCATATGTCTAGGCTAGTTCCAGCTGATGGGACTGATGCCACATACGAATCATGAGTTGAATGTATCAAAATTGTGGTGTTGCCACTGCTGTTTTGGGTGGATTGGATGCCCAGGGAAAAAGTAGAGTGGGAGGAAAAGAAAGAGTTGATCAGCTCCTATTCTGGAGTTTATTGTTAGAAATTATTAAAAATGGTGGCTCTGCTCAGAAGAGATGGGTGTAGAAAAGCTTGGAATGCTTAATGCTCAAATTTCCCCTTAAATCATAGAAATGGAAGTAAACATTTATTACCATTTGGTCAAGTGTAGCATAACTTGCATTCATATTTCATTGTTAGTAATGGAGGTATGTGGAGATATACACAGACCTTGAGACAGCTGTTTTGTTTGTTTGTTTGTTTGTTTTTAAATATTGCATACAGGCTAGCAGTTCATTGAAAGTAGAGGAGATAAGCCTGAAGGTTAGATCTTAGAAGAAGGCAATTCTTCATGCACAGCTCGTCAATCCTGATTTGGTTTGAAAACGAAAATCATGGAATACCAAAATCAAAGGAGAGTTGATTCAGGGAAAGGGAAAGGATGATGTCACTGGCCAGGAAAATGTCAGGGAAGTTTTGAGTTCCTCATTCAAGTCCAAAGGTGCTGGTTTCTTCTACCGCCGTTAACAGCTTTTCATACAACATGGAGTACGAGGGATAAGGTGGAAGATCCAATCGATTGAAGCACGTGTGTGCCCTGAACGGGGGAGAAAAGGCTGGTCAAGGTGTTTGTTTCAATGGTACAACTGGCTTGGCCAGTTCTGTGATCAGTCTGAATCTGTGAATCAAAAGTGAATCTAAAGGGGGTAGAACCATGTTTTAGGACCACCATAACACACTTGCAAACTAAGAAGCACAGCCTTGGGCTTCCCTGATGGCGCAGTGGTTAAGAATCCGCCTGCCAATGCAGGGGACACGGGTTCGAGCCCTGGTCCGGGAAGATCCCACATACCGCGGAGCAACTAAGCCCGTGCGCCACAACTATTGAGCCTGTGCTCTAGAGCTCTCGAGCCACAACTAGTGAAGCCCGCGTGCTCAGAGCCCGTGCTCCGCAACAAGAGAAGCCACCGCAATGAGAAGCCTGCGCACCGCAACGAAGAGTAGCCCCTGCTGGCCTCAACTAGAGAAAGCCCACGCGCAGCAACAAAGACCCAACGCAGCCAAAAATAAATAAATAAATAATAATAATTAAAAAAAAAAAGAGAACCACAGCCTTCCAGACAGGAATAGACCGGTTGAGGGACTGGAATATCTAGAAACTGGAGGGGTGGGTTTGCGTTTGGAAGCAAACCACGCTATACTAGCACTGCAGTAGCAAACCAGCGACATTTTACAACTGAGAGATGAAGTTGGATGTGGCCAGCAAAGGAACATAATTAGTATTAGAGGATTATGTTCCCAAGTCTCCCTGCCCAGCTCTGATTTCTGGGCCTCTGTAAACCCTGTGCATTGACTTAGAGGTGCCAACGGATGCCCTGGAACTCTCGAGATCCGATGCTCCATCAAGGCAGGTGTGATGGAGCACTGACAGTCCCACTCCTTTACCGTTCATAGTGGGGCCTGCTTAACCTGAAGCAGAGATGCTGCATTTCCAAGAACAGCTGAGCTTGGGGGATAATCCTCCCTGGATGCCTGCAGCATCCCGGTGCCACCTGCCCTGGGTTCTGCTTATTTTGTCATGTACTTCATCCTGCGGGCCCATCTATGTGGGCCAGTGTCTGGCCTAGACAAAGAATGGCTTTCCCTGCTACGTGCCAATGCGTGGACCAAGCCCAGACCCTGCGAAACCAAGTTGAGAGCGGCAGAAAAATGCCAAGTGTGCTTTTGGAACTGGCTGAATTAGCCAGGGGCAGGATACGGGCAGACAGCATCTTCTTGGTTTTCTTTATCTGGTCATTTTAACTGTCACTCCCGAGTGGAAATAATACAGAAAAAAAAAATCCTATTTAGAAAATAGTTGGGATCAGATTAATTCTGTAAAAGATAATTTCTGGAAACTGAAAACATTGGCAAATGGCCCCTCTTCAAGACCTAGTCTGAACACCCAGAGTTTCTTCAAGAGTTGCTCTTAGTGCATTAATCTATAGGCCTGGTTCACTCTTAAATAAATCCTAGTTTGTAATCTAGAGTGAATGAACACAATCAGATCACGATTTGATTCCTCATTCCTAAGTCCTCGCTGCTCTCCACGTGTGGTCCTGACAGCACGGAGGACCTGCTTACTTCATTTCCTGGGCACTGGACCCCGTGCTCCCAGGTGGGGTGGGGCTGCGGACAGAGTCCGGAACCAGGGTTCGGAAGACCTCTAGCCTGGTCCCAGTCCAGCCACTGACTAGCTTTATAACCTTGGGAAAGTCAATGAATCTTTCTGAGCCTCAGTTTTCTCACTTATAAAATGGGGTAATAATACATATCCCGTGCACCTCAGAGGGCTGGCGTGTGAGGACCGCACATAAATGCCTTTCGTAAACCGTGAATCATCATTTAAGCTTCAGGGTCTCTTAATAAGAATGCGACCACCATTGCAGTCATGATTTTAGGAACTGTGTCACCCTTGTGGGGACTTCAGACCCTTGGCCTCTTCCACATGACTGCAAGCAAATGACTCACCCTCATCTCGTATTTGTGAAGTTGATATTTTGGAACTCCACTGGATCTGTTCAGTTGTGCCGTGTCAGATTTCACTCTGTCGGTGTTATTCTAGGGTTCCAGCATTTTGGGATCATTTTGGATTTGGATTGTGCCCATCACATTACTACGTGTGATACTACTAACCTGTGTCACCTACACAGTCGATCTCTCTGTCTCCTCGAGGTTTTCCAAGTTACTGGTTAAAATGTGCACCGAGACAGTACCAAAGCCAGTCTTGCTCTTCTGCGGTGGAGACCACTCTAAGCTTGGTTACGAGCAAACAATGGAAAGAGGCAGCATCGCTACCGCGTGCGGCTGTGAGGCCAGTTCTTTAAGTGTGACTCCTTTTCAAGTCATCTTCTTCCACCGCCCGACTACGGCCTCAATCTCTGGACAGGTTCTCGCTCTATCACTGCTGAATCTACTCTTTTCCAAGTTTGTCAATGACCTCTTGATTCCCCAATCCAGAGGCACATTTTCTATGCCCACCTCCTCAAGCTCTTTGAAAGCATCTGACAGCTCTTCCTCTGAACATCTCTCTTCCCTTGGCTTCTTGATGGCTTCTCAGTGGCTGTCAGTTTCTCTTAGGGACTCCCAAGGGCTCCCTCATGCCTCCTTTGTAGCCCGACAGCCTACAGAGCAGGGCTTCCCACCCGGCACTGTTGACACTTTGAGCTTGATGACTCTTCACCGGGAGGGACTGTCCTGTGTCTTGTAGGTGTTTCGCAGCATCCTTGGCCTCTACCTGAGAGAAGCCAGGAGGACTCCTCCCCGACAACCAAAAATGTCTCCAGACATTGCCAAGTGTCCCCTGAGGGGACAAAATCACCTCTTTCCTGCCCTCCCCACCTTGAGAACCATCCCTATAGAGTAAGCCAACTACTAACTTAACCAGGCCTCCACCTTCATCCTGGGCTTGGGCTCAGTTTACATCTGCAGTGAAGCATGTTTGTGTTAGTATTTTAGTCCTGTTAATCCGCCCATGACTCATAATTCTGGTACCCCTGGTCCCTAATCTAAATGTAAACCCCCTAAGGTTTTCTCCTCTCCTTTGTCTTATCTCCATGCTGCCTGTGCTGGGTCTACCCTGACCAGCTCCCGAGTTTTCTTTCCTTCCAGGCCTTTCCTTGTCAAGTTCCGCAGTAAGGAAACTCTCCCACCTCCTGGTCTGGATGTGGCCTCCAAGCTCTGGATGTGGTTCTCAGCACTCATGAGTGGAGATGGTCACCGTTCACCCTGCTGCATGCTGGGCTGTGGATGGACGAGAGACTTTTCCACTCCCACTGCCAATTCTACATCATTACTTTTCAATCTTTGATCAAAAATTTCTGTTCCTCTGAATCTCATGCCATTTAGGTATTTTTCCCCCCCAAACTACAGGTTTTGTCTGGCATCTTATTTCAATGAAATAGGATAGGGTAGAAAATAGTGTATTACCTGCAGGTAATAAGGATGAAGTATTGTTTTGAAGAACGTGTATTTCAGATACACACACACAGGAGTACCTATGCATGTATTGTGTTGGGATGTGAAGGGTCCTTCTCTCTGTGGGCTGTAGCTAAGACACGTTTGACCATCAGTGATCTAGATATACCCTCCATACCTTCTGACCTTCTGACCTTCTGGGTAACACATTTATTAAAATCTCTGGTACTTGGCTTAAATGCTCTCCATTTTCAGGTCTTCCCACCAGACTGTGTAGCATCTGAGCCCACTTGGTTGACTGTTCAGTGCCCTGGCCTGCCAGCTCCTTGACCCCAACCTCCGTGACCTTCTCACCCCTCTTATGCTCCAGCGATGGTGGTTTATGAAGTTTCTTCACCAGGCACTGTAAACTTAGAGCCTAGAAACCTCTACCCTCAGAGTCCTTTGTCCTAATCCCCACACACTCTGGAAAGCAAGGACTTGGCCTGATGTATTGTTTTGCTGTGACGCTCTCTCACCTGGGAGGCCAGCTGCCTTTCTAGAGGGAAGATCTGAGGAGAATGCAGCTCCTCAGAGTGTGGGGTGCACACGGGGCTCACGGTCTCTGGGGAGCCCTGGGTCACCCCGAGGGTGTTCGGTGCCCCTGCTCGCCTCAGGCTTCTATCACCTGCCATGTGGCCAGGCCAGGTCTCTCCGAACTACCATTATTGGAATTCAGAGGTTATTTCTTTCTCTCCACACATAGGTGACACTTGCCAGGTTCTTGGATCTTCAGAAAATGCACGAGGGAGACTAGTCGGGGGTTACTACTCAGAGGGTCATTTTCGCTGTCCCTTTTTAGAGGCATCTCAGCACTTGACTCTTGGGGCCCTTCTGGCCTACGGCGAAGTCCCCGCTTCCCCCAAGAACCCTCTCCGGGATTTGTGGGGTAGCAGCCTTTTTAGGGGTGCCTTGGCCCAGATGTGCTGGGCTGTTCATAAGCCTGACGTCCACCCTATAAGTTCTCTGTGTGGGTTGATAGTATTAATGCACATTTCATTAATGCACATTTCCCAGAGCGTATATGTAATTAGACTCACGCTCTGACCCCAAGTGACCAAAGCAATGACTTCCGTTTCCTAAAGAGTAAAGCGGATTCCTCAGGGGGGGTCTTCTCTCCACGGCCCACCAGACGCTCTCATCAACCACGTCCCCTGCGAGTGTCGCAATGGACGTCTTGTCCTCCATGCCAGCTTGGTGACCTTTCCTGAACACAGCTGACCCTTCCCACCCCCAGGCTTTGCTCCTGCTGTTGCTTCAGCCCAGAATACCCTCTACCCTTCCTTGCCCCTCAGGGCTCACCTAAATGCCAGCTTCTCTGTGTCACCGTCTCCTGTCAGCTCAATCAGGATCAGGTCTCTGTGCTACATACTCACGGCATCCTGCTTTTATCTTCCCTTCTTGGTGCTCCTCTGATTCCACCTGGGGTCGTAACCACTTACTCTTCCGCTCCGTTCCTCCCTAGACTGTAAGCCCCTCTGGGCAGGTGCCTTGCTGCAGCTCAGGCCCTCCATCAGGGGCACACTGAGGGGCCCACTAGGAGAGAATCATCAAATGCGACTCAAATTCACTCCTCTAAAGTCAGAGCAAAATGTTTCCAAAAAAACTCATCCTCCAAATCTATCATTACACTCGACAAATGGAAATCTTGCCTTTTTAGCCTTATTTTCTTTCCAGACTTCATTCAGCAGGTCCGGTGCTCAGCAGAGCCATGCAAACGAACCCTGAGGGTCTGCTGATCGAAGTGGGCGAAGCCAGGGCTGAAAAGTGCCCCAACGCTTTAGGCTGTTAGTAACCAGCTGGGCATGCACTCTGTTTCCTGGGCCTCCTAACGCTCACCGTCATCAGGTGAATTATCTCCGGGATGCTGGAAAGTCTAGGAAAGCTAGATGAAAATTATAGTTCAGTAAATCCTTCCACAATAGGGATTTAGCAAAGCGTCTGGGAGGCCGCATAGAAATACAGCTGGATTAAATACGAATCTTCTGTTATAATTAGAAAATATCACAGTAGAAGAAAATAATGTGGATCAATCTTAAGTTTGCTGAGTGGGTTTTATTACTATAGTACCGAGACAGAAGTACCTCTTTAGTGCTCCTTATTTCACTGATGAGGAATATGCTACCCAAAGAGGCACAGAAAGGGCCGAGGAAGTGTTGGGATAAAAACTCATGGTGCAGGGAATTCATTCCGTTAAACTGCCTGGAGCCCTAGTGCCTCCTTTTTTTGCATTATCTTACAATAATTTCATCAATAGCTTACTGTATAGAAGCCACTATAGAGACCGGAGATATACACGTGGTCTTGTCTGCACACATTTTGAAACATAGTAGGAAAACTGCAACATGTACATGCTAACTATTCCAGGGAATATCAAGTGTATCCAGTGCTACGCCATAGTGAGACAGGCTGGGACCTGGGATCCTTTACTGCAGTGCTTGCACCTGGACAAACATCTCCTTGAGCAACAGAATACAAAGAAACTCTAAGGGACTAAAAATAACTGCAGGCATGGGCAGTTAGGGGCAATTATGAACAATAAGATACAAAAAGGCCACAAAGCAACTGCCATTTCTGAGATGCCGGGAGCAAAAACGGGGGACTGCCACGATCCCTGCACACAGCACCACCAAGGGGGTGCGCAGATCACCTAAGCCGCCCCTCTGGCCCCACCCACTGATCCACCCTACCCTCACCCTATTTAAGGGACCAGCTCACCACCCCACCTTGGGGGTGAGTCCCAGTAAACCCTTTCCTGAATTTGTCTGGCCTCTTACCAATTTCTGTTGATTAAAGAGTCCAAGAACCCGGTGGGTAACAGTAGAAGTCCAGACACAGTGCTGGAAGGGCCACTTTGGACCCTCCCCCAGATGAGGCATTCCTCTTTAAATTAAATTGGGCTACGTAGGACTGACACATGGACCGTGATACCAATAGCCCAAATACCATCAGTCATCGAAAAATCACTAAGAATATGGTCTAAATGCACCTCCCTGAGACTTCTCACCCACACCTTTCACTAACGACTCATAGAACAATACTTTGGGTGGCAGGAAAGAATACCATCCCAATGGATAAGTGCCCAAGCTCAAATAACAAAGGGTACTTGGCCTTCTTCGGCAGGTTTCCCAAAGGTGGGCAGGAGCTCCGTACCTGGGGAGAGATGTAATTTTCCCCCATTTCTCTATGCAAAAACGCCGAAGCCCGTTGCTTCCTCGAAGGGCTGCAAAGCCTTCATAGGGCACACTTGATGTTCCCGTGACGAACTGCAGTAATCTGAGTCTCTGCTCATTGTTGAAACGTTCCACCGCAGCCCAGAACCAGCGGATCACGAGATGCCCATCGTGATAACCTGAGCGGAGGAGGAGGGAGACCGAGAGGATGTGTACAGGGGAGGAGGGAGTGTGGGGGGGGAGATGAAATACACATCAGGTGTGCCAAGAACTGAACAGCAGCTCTTGATCTGCTGATTTCTCTCGTGGTGGCCTTTAGGTAGGTCTAAAACAATTTGTATAACTGACTCAAATTTAAGAACAAAAGCCTATTTAGAAAATAAGCACTTTATAAAAAGGCTGTATGTTGTGAGGGATGTCCTCAGAGATGTTTGCTTTCTATTTAAACAACTGGGACCCCAGGAGTCCTTTTCCTGCCTGATATAAATGTAGACAAGGAGTGACGAGGTTCGGTAGAGATCTTTGGGGTTCCGAAGAGACAAAGCTCTCTACAAATACGATATTTCCTGGTATTGTCTTTGTTCTGATGTCTTAGCTCTTGGGAACCACGTACTGTGGAGCGTCTAGGACTTAAGAAAGGCTGGAGGTGAATGTCAAACTTGGTCAACGGAAGATGCCGGGCTCTCCAAGTGCCCTTGGAGCCGCTGCCCCCCGATCAGCCCTGGGCCACAAAGAGTTGGGCCCACGGAAGTAGTATGGGGCCTCTCACAGGACAGTAAGGAAGCCAAGCTTGGAGCAATCACTTATGATGAGGTAAATGATTCCCCACTGACTTCAAATGCACAAAACACTCAATGATGCAGAAATCTATGTGGACTTGGGCAGAAAGAAGGAAAGCTTCATAAGGGAAGGGAGGTGTGAGTTCAGCATGTGAAGGGTTTGTGTGAATGCAGGAGGGGAAATAGAGAATGATAAGAATGAGGAATCAATATGTAGGGAACAGCGAGCTGACTAGACCAGCACAGAGGGGGTTCTGCTGAGGACTGAAGGGACCTTGCTGGGGGCTCAGAGGCCTTAATAGCTAGGCAGAGACATTGTGACTTGACACCTTAGCTTGGTGGCTTTCCTACCAAACCAGGAGGGGCCCAGTGGTCCCACAGAGGTTTCCTCCTACACGGCTGAGTATACCGGGGAGACAAAGGAGGCTTAGATGATGGGCCCCTTGTTCACCCTCTATTATATTGATAGGGGTTTCTCTGTAATATTTTACATGAAGAAAGGATTTTCAGCTTAAAAAACATTCAGAGGTCTCTAAGTAATAAGGAGCTTGCTTGTTTTGTGGGGCGGGAAATGGCCTGATCAAAATAAATGTTTCAGGAAGGCTGGTTTGGCAGCGTGAAGGTGAATAGCTGGGAGGGGTTAGACATCAGATTTGGAGAGATGACAGTTAGAACCGTGTTGCAGCAAACCAGGGTTGATGTGAAGAGGGCTTCACTTCTACCGGGAGCAGGACACGCTTTCCTGCCAGCAAATGACCCCTCTCTGGAGATGGCCTGTGGACGCTGGCATTCTCCAGAACGCATCTCCACCGAGTTATGCCAGAGACGACCAGCAGGGATTACTGTCACCCCAAGGAAAGTCTAGGTTGGAAGCTGGCGGAAGGCATGGACCAGAGCTTACTTTGCACATGTACTGAAGTAAGGCCAAGTTTTTTGTAACCTTCAAAAAGTGATATTATTTTATATTTATATTATCACTACATATGGAATATATATATGAATATTATTCAGCCATAAAAGGGAATGCAGTAGTGAATCATACTACAACGTGAACAAACCTTACTAAGTGAAAGAAGCCAGAAAAAGGCCACATGATACAGTATCATTCTATTTACATGAAATATCCAGCACTGGTACATCCACAGAGACAGAATGCACACTGAGGTTTGCTGGGGTGGGAGGATGGGGGAGGAAGGGGGAGCAACTGCTTCATGGGTCCAGGGTTTCCTTTGAGAATGAGGAAAACGTTTTGGAATTAGCTAGAGGTGATGGTTGCACCACATTGTGAGTGCAGAAAATGCCACCACGTTGGTCCCTTTAAAATGATCAATTTCATGTTATGTCAGTTTCACTTCAATAACATTTGTTAAGAAGTGACGGACTGTGTCTGCGAGAGCTGATCCGTCAACAAGCCCCGCTCGCTCACCTCCCCGGTACTCAGCGTTGTTCCGCCAGTCGGCCAGGTCGATCTCCGCCGTGCCCGCGATCACCAGCTCCAACTCCCTGGCATCGAACACGGAGACCAGCCTCGAGTCCACCACCTGAAATCCACATTAGGCCTCAGCCTCCAGGCTCAACCTCCTTGAGAGGTTACATTCATTATTATTTCCGTGGGTTAAGCTGGGAGGCTGACCATTGTTTACAACTTTTTCCCCCCAATGTGCTATCATGTTTAAGTTCAAAATCATGAACGTTTTGAAACATAACCCCTTCATGAGCTGGGAACTCCAAAAAGGTCTGCTGCTTTTCACTACTATGATACACCCTCTCGGAAGGATGTTATGAATAAGCCTGACTTGACCTTCCATAGTCACATTTAAGTTTCCAAATAACATTGCCTTTTGAAGGCAAAAAGTCCAAGTCACTGTGAAGTGATTCAAGAGCTATTAGTGTTATCACTTCACTTAAAAGGGATCCTCTCCTCTACATAAAACTAGGACTTATTGCCTAGGAATGGACATTATATATTAAAATGACTGTCTTTTCCTTCCTTTCTCCCCTTACTTCCTGCCTTCTTCCTTCAAAGATCTGGGAAGATCTGCTTGATCTGGGTCCCGTGCTCCGGCTTTACATCTTGTTGCCAAATGTATCAGGTACGACTGAACACCTGCAGTGGGTACCTCCTCTAATCAAACCAGTGGACCAGCCGGTCACCCACGCTGTTCTCCATCACAGCAGCAAAGAAAACCTTCCAACACCCAAACCCTTGTTTCTAAATTGCAGAAGTTTAACCATGTCAATTTTTGGTGCACACGAAGGCTAGCAGTCGTCAGTGTCCTTTTTTTTTTTTTTTTTTGATGACTATTGGTCTCTGATGCTTTTTTTAAAAAACTTTTTTTAATTGAATGAAAGATTCTTTAAATTTCATAGTGCTTTATAATTTTCAAAAGTTTCACACACGTGATTTCATACAATCCCCTAATAAGTCACTATCCTCCTGATTTACCATCTCAGCATGGATCACGTGGCACAAAGTGACCCGAGGAGCATGTCTCCTTTTATTGTGTTTTGCTTTATTGCATTCTACAGATACTGCGTTTTTTACAAATTGAAGGTTTGTGGCAACCCTGCATCATCAGATGATGGTTAGTGTTTTCAGTAATAAAGTATTTTTTCAATAAGTTATGTACATTGTTTTCTCTAGACATAATGCTATTGTACACTTAATAGACTACAGTATAGTGTAAACATAACTCTTATAAGCACTAGGAAACCAAACAATTCATGTGACTCGCTTTATTGTGACACTGGCTTTATTGCCATGGTCTGGAACTAAACCTGTAGTATCTCCGAGGTCTGCCTGTGTAAGAAAATAAAAATCAAGCGAGAGTGGACAATGCCCTCCAGTGCCTTCATTTCACTCATTTTTATTTCACCGAGTGAAAGGAGATGCAACACGCCCGTGTCTTGGCAGGAGGTGCCATGTATTTTCACAGGTGACACAGCAGGGCCACACCAATGCCAGTTTCGTGAGACCACAAGAGCTGGGTTTCCCAGAGAACTCTGACCCCTCACCCTCTAACCCCAGGAGGTCCTCTTTGCACGCTGGTGAGTAGAGCTGAGCCCTCTTCCTGCCTTGCTCTTCCTCTCCCTTCTCCTAACAAGCTGTGTCGGGGGTGAAGGCCTGGCCTGCCTGCCGGGCCTGGGTCTCACCTCGTAGAAGCCCCGGACCAGGGCCTCGGTCTGTTGCACCACTCCGCGCTCCACCCGCCACCTCACCATCCTCTCGATGTACTCTTTCTTGTTCTTTTCTGTCACTTGGGTGTTGGCTCCTCCAGATTTTAACTCCCTCTCCGTTACCTTGTGGGGAAACAGAGATCATGATGCTTGTTGACTCAGCTCATCTTGCAGTGAGACAGATCGATTTTAGGAGGATGAACTCTTTGCAAAAAGTCCTCTTCACAAGCATTTGGCACCATTACCTTCTTGGTTCTTTTTCCTTTCCTGGAAGTTACTAGAAAGGTTCTGGTTGTTCTAAGCAGACACTTCAGTACCTTAGAAGCATTTTTGTTTTATAAAGAGGAAATGTGTTTCTTTAACTCAAGAGGCTTAATGGAAATAAAAGAAAAAGGCCCCTGGCTGTCCCTAAATGGACTGGAATGTCCTTATCCTATAGTCACATACTTGATTGCCCCAAATCCCAATTAGATCAAATTCTTAACAGCCAAATTCTTCCCCAACCACAGCAGATCATTGGCAGGAAAACAGTGGAGGGTGGGAGGATAGTTTTGCAGCCAGGTATAAGAGTGGCTGAAGAGTGACAGCCTGACCTTGAGAAAGGAAACAGAGATTGATGTCGCCACGTAGTATGAAGATGCATGTTTGTTAGGACAAGCTAACAAGAAAAGTGATGATCTGTGCTTTATTGTTTTGAAAGGCAAGAAGGCACATAACATATTAGACATTTTTATCAAAAAGTGTTGGTGTTTGAAGGGGGTAAGCATCAGTTATCTTAAATTTGCTTAAGGGGTTCACCTTGCTGCTCAATGCTGTAAGAAAAATGAGGCATAACTGTACTTAGCTATTGATTAAAAAATATATGTATATATTTGGCACTCATGGACAAGGTACCTAAACAAAACAGTTCACAGAAGTATGTTGATTACATTTTCTTCTATCACTTGGGTGACTAGGGTAAATATGAAATACTTGCCAATTATAACATAATAATTGCCACCCAAGACCCATATTCTTTGGAGCCTCTGGATTTTAGCTGCCCAGTTAAAGACTATTTCCTGACACTAAGTGTGTGATGTAATCAAATTCTGGCCAATAAGGTATAAGCGGGGGTGTTGGATGGCACTTTCAGGGGGCCTCCTTAAAGGGAGGGGCTGTGCCCCTTTGTCCTGCTACTTCAGACACGGACGTGATGGTTGGGGCACCGTATGCATCTAGGTCATGAGTGCAGGTGGCCATCGTAGGGACCGCAGCCTTGGGTTGCCTGCCTCCACACTTTTATGTGCGAGAAAAATATACTGTTAGTTTCCGCAGGGTCATTGGGTTTCTTCATTAGCAGCTGAACCTAATCTTAACTAACACGCCCAGGAAAAGCCTATGGTGACTTTCAGCTGCATCTGTCTGTCTGCTCTTCACTCCATAACTTGCCAAAAGAAGGGCTGAGACTCGATTTTCTAAAACCAAAATCATCGTTCTTGGTGACCTCATTTGAAAAGAAACAGGATCGTTTAAGCTTTAAACAGATAGATATTATTCTAGATCTATAACACATCCTTATTTTTATCGCTGGGAACACTTTGAACTTTCTCTGAGTTGTTCAATTCCTACGCTATATACACATGAAGAATTGCTCTTTTTATTTTCAACGTTATTTTTTTCCCTCTAATTTATGTATTTAGTCATTTGTAGTTTACTTGATTTCTTCCTGCGTCCATGGAATAAAATTTAAGTGCTATGAATGGCCATACAATGAAAAGCAAGTTTCTCTCCCACCTCATCTCCTAGCCATACAATCTCCCTACTTGGAGAAAATCACCCTTCCCTCCCTTCCAGGGGAGGGGAATGTATACACTAGGGATGTATACATGTATCATGTATACACTAGGGAATACATATAGATCATCTCTTTTCCCATAAACGGTAGCATATTATACACACTGTTCATCATCATACTTTTTCAATTAAAAATACACCTTGACCATTGTTTCATACCAATTTAGACCTGTCTTATTCTTTCTTTGTTGTTGTTATACTACCCGGTTTCTTGTTTATGATTTATATGTAAATGGATGGGCTGGGGTGTCAGACCACACATCCCACTAGCCCACTATTCCACTGTGTGAGTGAATCATCATTTATTTCACCAATGCTCTACGGCGGAACATTTAGATTGGTTCGGATCTTTGGCAATGATCAACAACGCTGCAATGAAGATCCGAATCCATTAGTCATTTCAATTGGATGTGAATATGTCTGTAGGGCAAATTTCTAGACGTGGATGCTGAGTCAAAGGCAGGTGCATTTAGAATGAGGATAGATATCACAAAGGTGCCTTTCATAGAGGATGAAGCAAACTTCTGCTTACTCCCACCTACACTCCTGTATAGAGTGCCTGTTTCTCTACACCATCTCCAGAATAGAATACTGCTAAGCTTTCTGATTCTTGACATTCTCATGAGGGAAAATGGTATTTCACAATGCTTTAATTTGCATTTTAAAAAATAGTGAATGAGGGTGAGTATTTCCTTCCCTGGGAACTATCTACTTATATTCTTTGCTAATTTTCTACTGTGCTGTCCATCATTTCTTACCGATCTGCAGAATCTCTTCCTATATTGAAAGAAATAGCCTTTTGTTTGTTTTATGCATTACAATGTAGTAAATATGCCATTTTTACTTTATGTTGTATTTTTGCCATGCGGTATTAAAAAAGTAATTTTAGTTGACTGTATCAATCTTTTCCTTTATGACTTTGAAAGTCTGTGTCACATCTATAGCAGCATTCCTTACTGCAAGATTAAAAAGAAAAATCCTTTCATTTTCATCTTTTTGTTGTTTTTTTAAACATTCAGCTTTTTCACCCACGTGGAATTTATTTTAGCATAACGCGTTAGGTTTGGGATCTAACTTAAGTTTTTTTAAGTTGGGTTCCCATTTGTCTTAATATATTTTGCTAAATAATTGTGTTTATTTTACAAATTTACCCTCTACTATAGGGCAAATGTAAAGGATGGGCTAAAAAGTAGTCATGCAGAGGAATAGTGTATTTTACACGTTCCTCTGGTATACAGGAAGACAGTTAAGTGAATCGTATATTCTTGAACATATTTACAACATATAGTTGTAAGAAGAAATAATTTTTTGTTAAATATAGAAGAGAATATTCTTCAGAGGTATGTTTTACACACAGGCAATGCACCAGAACAGTGACATTTTCCAGGACCTGTCCAAGATGCTTGATTGAGCTGTGGGTGATGGGAGGTCTGCAAGGTTCAGTGGGTAACTCTCAGCACGCTGTCCACAGTCACGCAACGTACTTATAAAGTAAACCAGCTTAATTCTCACAACACCCCATTACAAATTACACACGTCATGGAACCTCTCGTAAATGATATTCTCAAAACCTTAATTGCTAAATCTGCTCAGGCTGTGGTTGGTCTGATAAAACTGTAACCCAGAAAATTCAATGTTATATAAACACTGGTAGAAAAAGAAATGGGAAGCTTATCTTATTAAATAGTACTGAAGTATATGCATTTTGGAGAAGTAAATATCTGGATGCTAGTGATAAAAAGAAGTATTATTGTAGTTGCACAGATAAGAGAAATACCTCACAGATGTATTGCACACTTTACAAAAATGCTTTCTGATCCATTATCACATGTGATTTTCAAAAAACTCTATAAACTAGATCCATGTCAAAACAAGAAAAAGAAGACATGGGTACCTTTAATAAAGGGAATAGTCCTCAAAGAATTATATCTTAAATGAATGACAGTTCTTGTTTTTAAACACAAAATCCTATTACTATGTGATCCAGCAATCCCTCTTCTGGGTATATATATCTAAAAGAATTGAAAGCAGGGACTTGAACAGATATTTGTACACCTGTGTTGATACCAGCATTATCCACACTACCCAAAAGGTGGAAACCACCTAAGTGTCCATCAACATACGAATGGCTAAACAAAATATGGTATTTACATACTATGGAATATTATTCAGCCCTAAAAAAGGAGGCAATCCTGTCACATGCTATAACATGGATGAACCTTGAAGATATTACGCCAAGTGAAATAAACTGGTCGTGAAAAGACAAACACTGTATGATTCCACTTATATGAGGTACTCAGAGTAGCTAAATTCAGAGAAAGAAAAAGCAGAATGGTTGCCAGGGACTGGGGAGGGGAGAAATGGGGAGCTATTGTCTAATGGGTACAGCTTCGACCTTCAACATGGTTAAGATGGTAAATTTCATGGTATGTGAATTTTCCACAGTAAAAACCAAAATGTCTTTTCCAAGACCCACATCTCACAAACCTGGCCAAAAACTTCTTCATTAACCGTGAATGTGAGGTCGAGGATGTCTGTGATGTTGTTGTCTTTCATCCATTGCAAGCTCTGGTGGAATTCCTCATCCAGATATTCCAGGTCACTCAAATCACAGGGCCTGGGTATATTCAAAGGGAGAAAGGTAAACGGATTGTTTCAACAAACAGCTGCCCAGACCTCATGCCAAAATGTGGTTATGTCACTCCTGGCTAAAGTGACACAGACGTATTCTAACAATTGGATACTTTTGAATATACTGATGAATCTTTTTAGTTCATTCAGTAGTTTTTTTTGGAAAGGGAAATTTTAAAATGTTTACAATAATAAACACAAAACAATTATTGACTCAGGGACTCTCCATGGCTGTTAGAGAAGAGTATCATTTGAAAACAACCAAATTATAGACAGATCAATTCTTCTTTTTTTCCTTTTTCTTCTTCCAGTTTTATTGAGATATAATTGACATACAGCACTGTATAAGTTTAAGGCGCACAGCATAATGACTTACATACAAGGACAGATCAATTCTACTTGGTAGTTTCATGCAATGCTTGTAATGTTACTATATTTATATAAACTGATTTATATCTGTTACATGATGTTCTCTTATGCTTACATAAAATCTCCAAATGCATTTTTATTGGACTAAAAGGTTTATGTGATATCTAAGCACTCAGAAAAGTAAATCACCATAAACCTAACAGGAATGATTAGGGAAAAACAGGGACAAAAGGGTCAGAGGTGCCAGAGAGGCCAGTGCCTCTGGTCCCACAGGCAGGGCCGGGTGGACACTTACAGTCTCAGGAGTGCCTTATAGAAGGGCCTTGTGAAGAAAGCGTCCAGAAGGTACTGATGGATCAGAGCCAGGCCTAGGATTCGACCACTAAACCTGAACCTGGAACACAGACAAGGCAGAGCAACTGAAGGGCAGGTGGGAAATTACACTGTTAAATATTTTCATTTGTAGTGTTATCTGATGTGTTTCTTCATAGTACTCATCTTAAGCCTCTTGAAAATTCTGCCAATTGATGACACAATGGAGGCACCCATTCTTCTTATTCTTTACCATAAACAATGGCTATGAACTTGGTATGTACTAAGGAACCCTCCTCTCCCCCAAGTACCCAAATAGAATCATTTTGCTGGAATCCTTTTCTCAGACCTGAGAGTATAAGGACCTAAGTGATGAAAAGAGCTGGTGGAGGGGAATTCTGGGACCCTAGACAAACAGTCAGCATTTTAAAAAAATTATTTATTTATTTTTTTCTTTGCACACATTTTTTTTTTTAACATCTTTTTTGGAGTATAATTGCTTTACATTGTTGTGTTAGTTGCTGCTGTATAACAAAGTGAATCAGCTATACGTATACATATATCCCCATATCCCCTCCCTCTGCATCTCCCTCCCACCCTCCCTATCCCACCCCTCTAGGTGGTCACAAAGCACCGAGCTGATCTCCCTGTGCTATGCGGCTGCTTCCCACTAGCTATCTATTTTACATTTGGTAGTGTATATATGTCAGTGACACTCTCTCACTTCGTCTCATCTTACCCATCCCCCTCCCCATGTCCTCAAGTCCATTCTCTACATCTGTGTCTTTATTCCTGTCCTGCCCCTGGGTTCTTCAGAACCTTTTTTTTTTTTTTTAGATTCCATATATATGTGTTAGCATACTGTATTTGTTTTTCTCTTTCTGACTTCACTCTGTATGACAGACTCTAGCTCCATCCACCTCACTACAAATAACTCAGTTTCATTTCTTTTTATGGCTGAGTAATATTCCATTGTATATATGTGCCACATCTTCTTTATCCATTCATCTGTCAATGGACACTTAGGTTGCTTCCATGTCCTGGCTATTGTAAATAGTGCAAACAGTCAGCAATGAACCTGAGGATCTGAATCTAAGGATATGGAAAGTTTTCTGGACCATGCCACCTGAAGGTCTAATGTGTGCCTGACCCTACGCTGGGAGGTGGGGGACTTGAGTATGAACCACATATGGCGGTTGTGCTCATGGTCAATGGGGAGAAGTACGTAGAATCCCACTGTGGTAAGCGGTAAGTGGAGCCTACATCGTCACACAAGAAGAACAAGGTCTCTGCTGGGAGGAACTGATCACATAGACCTGGTCACCTCCAGATGTAAGGGCCTTCACTGATTTAAAACCTTGTTGGGGCAAACTGCTTCCTGGCAGTTTTGCTGGTGATCTGCCTAGCTGTGTGCTACGGCTCCCGAGAGCTTGGTCCCATTGTTGCCCTGCTCCTAAACCAGTTTCCCGTCTGCCTGGTCTAGCTCGCTGGTTCCCTCACCCTGTGTTCTGCTCATTCCTGGTACCTACCTCCATGATTGGGGTCTCTCCTTTCTCTTCCTATCTAACTAGATTTTCACCTAAGCATAGACTTAGCTGTGACTCTTCTCAGATCCTCCCAGTTGGAATTTCCAACTAAGCCATGACCTTTCATGAGGCTCTTTTTAGACTCAAAAGGCTCTGTACTCTGTAACTGCTATAAAAATGGTTTAAATGAATAGATGATCAGATCCTGTAATAAGTGTAATCATAAGCAGCACTTCAAATTGCCATTTTGGAAGGAGTTGATTCTTTTTGCGTGAAATAACACGTAAATATTATTGACTCCGGGGAGACCAGAGGCGAGTAGAATGTTAGTAAAGGTGCTAAAGGGGCACCGTGGATGGGGAGGCTCATGGAACAGCTGAACATCTTACAGTCCTTGAGGCCGGGGTACACCATCGGTGCTGCATCCCCCAGTGGTCTTTCCTGATACCCCAATAACTAACGGGTCCCCAACATGGCGGCCACAATCCTGCGTACTCCATGCAGGCTTACCCACTCTAAAGGATTCTGAGGCATCACAACTGATGTTCCTAACATGATGTGGGGCTGTGGCCACGTGGTGGAGACGGCGAGACCACCCACAGTGGCAACAGAGCAAACGTCAACACGGAGGTGCCTGCCAAGAACCTCCCTCACTTAGAGGTGGCCCTGAAAGGCCTAGTAAAGAGAAATGGTAATCTCAGCAGGCAGTAGTGTCTGCAGAAATGGAATAGATAAAAATATTACATGACAATACTATTTTCAGCTCAATGTTAAAAAAGGGACTATCTCAATAAATTGTAAATTCTCCAGCAAAATACACATTATTCAAATCTATTCAAGAAGAAGAACTTAAACAGACAAATGACCACAGTATAAACTAGAAAACTTTGAGGAAAAAGGACTATATTCAAAATTGATGCTGGGACACTCCATATATGGACAGAAAACACCCCTACTATTTAAATAGCTCCAGAAACCAGAAAAGGGTAGAAAACTTCTTACTTCATCATTATGAGCTACCATAACCACAAAATGGAATTTGGAAAAGAGTAAAGGAAAGGAAACTAAAGACATCTCACTTATACATTAAAAACGTCACAAATAAAACACAAGAGAAAGTACCAGTCCATTCCCTGAATAATGCCAGATGATTAAGGATGTCTGATTTTAGGAAACTAAGGACAATTGACTATCAGGCATTCTATTATTACAATTAATAACGATGTCAAGAGACAAAAATCATATAGCTTTTCTTTTTTTTTTTGGTTAGAAGCTGAAAAGTTACTTGAAAATATTCACCGTCTATGATATCACTTATATGTGAAATCTAAAAAAATGATACAAATGAACTTATTTACGAAACATAAATAGACTCACAGACTTAGAAAACAAACTTATGGTTACCAAAGGGGAAAGGTGGTGGGGAGGGATAAATGAGGAGGTTGGGATTAACATATACACACTAGTATATATAAAATAGATAATCAACAAGGTCCTAGAGTATAGCCCAGAGAACTCTACTCAATACCCTGTGATAACCTATATAGGAAAAGAATTTGAAAAAGATTATATATATATATGTGTGTGTGTTTATATATATATTTATATATATATTTATATATATATATATGAATCACTTTGCTGTATATCTGAAACTAACACAACATTGTAAGTCAACTGTACTCCAATATAAAATAAAAATTTTAAAAAAATGGGGTAAAAGGGGACCAAGAAAAAAAAAATCCACTGTCAATTTCTGAAGAAATCTTTGTAGTAAACCAGGAATAGAAGAATACTTCCTTACATAATGAAGAACATTCATATCAGCGTCATATCTGACAATAAAAATACAGGATGCTGGTTACCACCACCCTTCACAATGCTCCATCACTTGTAGTCACTGTAACTCATTACAAGTGAAACATGGGAAACAGATTAGAAATAACGTTTATGGAATGCCTATTGGGCCAACACATATTACGTTATCTCGTTGATCCTTGCTACAACTCTATTTGATGACGACGGCTATCTTCATTTCACAAGAAATCTAGGGTCAAGAATTAGCCCCGGGCAAGTGGTACAGTAGGGTAACTGACCCATATCTGCCAGAAGCCAGACCAAGCCTTTTCCTTTGTGTCCATTTTGAGAAGCTGGACAGTAGTGAGGTTAATCCTCTGGTCCAGGGGCCAGGCTGCCTGGTGTGTGACCTCGTGCCAGGACTTAACCACCTATTCTTCATTTCTTCTTCTGGAAAAATGCACTCTTCAAGTGATAGCTATTATTATTTTATGTTGGCTTCCAATACCTCCTTGTGCTAATTAGGAATATTTTGAGTCAAGTAACCTTCAACTAGTTTAAGCCAAAGGGGGAATTCATTGTAAGGTCCTGGCAGTGTTTCAAGAAATGGAGGGTCAGGAATGCAGTTGAGCGTCAGGTACTGGGGTGACTTCACCCTCCCTCATCCAATGTCTCCCCTTAGCTCCTCTCTGTGCATGTCTGCTCCTTTCTTCTCTCTCACTGCCAACGCTGCTCATGTTTTTCAGCCTGGAGTTCAAGCCCCTAGAGAGACCAACTTGACTTTCACTGACCTAGGTCCAAATTTCCAGCATGATTCCGTGATTGCCCCAACTCATGTTGGATGTCCACCCTGCCCCAATCCTGAGTGGTCAGGAAAGCAGGGTCTGGGGAGGAGATCTCGGAGTCTGGTGTCTTGCTCAGCACTTTGAAGCTAGGATCACCGTGGCTTGCCTTTCCACCAGGGGCTGGGATCAGATGGAGGGTGGCAGATGGGGTTGTTTTCAGCACATGGGACTGCAACGCAGACCACCCACTGAGAATTGCTTATTTGCTTTGAATGGGGTCAGGCATAAGATGGAATTTCTAAAGACAAAATTATATTGGCTTCACAGGCTGATGTGGGCAACTGGTAGACCCTTGATATTTTTTCATAGCTGGGCAAGCAATCCATGATAATGTGGTTTGGCTTTATATAAACACAGACAGGATGGCTCATAGCCAGTCCAGCACGTACAGTAAAATCTATTCCAGAGAGATGAGCTATGATCTGGGATGTGTTAGTACAGAGCATAATACAGGGACTGTACAATTCAAATCCAAACAACAGCTTAAAAGGCAGAGATGGGCATGGAAAGCCTTTCCCAGCTGATGAATTGCCCTGACAATCTCACAAGAAAACATCTTCCAGGGCTTGTACACCTCCTTTATTTATCTCACCCAGCTTGAACAACTGCTTGCTAGGAAATTGACTGTGCTTGTTGTCAGCATTGGTTGGAAATGTGTAGGAGTTAGGAGATGGAAAGAAAGTCCTTTTCTTTAGCCTCTGGATTGATCACTGGAGAAACTATCCAGATAATTTAAGCAAAACAAAACAAAAACAGTTTATGTTTTGACCTAAGTTATCTGGCACAAATAAAGAGTTCTAAGGATCAATGAAAGTGAGTGTCTACAGAAGAAGTGGACTTCTCCTCCCCTGCCCACAGTGGGCATTTGTTACTTTACTATCCAGGCCCCAGGGTCTCCTGTTTGCGAGCCCGCCTCCGCCCCCTCCGTGTGAACGTGCAGGACCTTAGGTACCCCTTCTATTCAGGGGACCCTCGAGGGGTCTCATATGATGCTGCAGGCCAGCCCTGCTCCTGGGTGTGGCGCTGTTCCTTCTTTTTTCTGGGCTGCCATTCCTGAAGCCATACTGATCTCAGCACATCCCCAGGGATGGTTACCGTGTTGCAGGTTCTGGTGCCACTGCCCCCAGGCTGCTGCTCAAGATGTGCTCTTCTGAGTGGCCTGTGCTCACTTCTATTTGGCTGGTAGGGAAACAGCTGCTCTGTGTTGACCTGCTCTGGTTAGAGGGGCCTCACAGCAGAGTTGCTGGGGCCCCGAGGGTTTCATGGGCCTGCTTTGGAAGTTCACTCCACTGCCCTTTCATCCCTTGGCTAGCAAAGCCAGGGTGGGCTTAGGGGACATCTATCCCCACGCATTCACATCTGAACCTCAGCGCTGCTGGTCACCTGTTGGGCCATTCTTCTGCTTCTCTTGGGCTGTACTGTTTCTGAGGACCCCAGATTCCCTGCTTGCAATGTGCCTTCTGTTGCCCCATGCCGTCCTTTGCAAGCACGTGGGACATGCCCACAGGATCTGATTCCAATGATAGGCACCATGCAACTTCTCTTCACCGGAGAGGCCTCGGCTACCAGGTAAATCAGCAGATAAACGTGCACACAACGTGGAGGACACGAGGAGATAAGGTGTGTCCCCCGACCGCATGTCCCAGTCATGTCTAAATCCACGTGCCAGCTACACCAGGCCGGGTCCCACCTGGGACCCTCCCCCTGGTACTAGAGGTTGGGTCTCAACCTTTCCTCCATCCCAACCACCTGAAGAATATGACACCCTGAGGGGTCAGGAATGAGGCCTTCCTCTCCACCAGTAATCCTTAAGTTGGGGGGGGGAAGACAGAGTTTCCTTCTGGCTCCCTCTTGTGTGTAATATGAAAACTCCCCAGGAGATTTTGATTGGCCGTCACCTTAAGATGTGTTACTGACTTTTAAAAAACACATGAGCCATTTTTTTTCTATTTATTTACTGATAAGAGATGATTCCACAGAAACCCATTTGGACCTAAGACATCACAAAAAGATGTTCGTATATCAAAATACAAACAACCCCATATTTAATAGGAAAAAAAAAATCCTCTCTATTGAGAGTCAGTCAGATACGGGTCTCGTGAGAAGGCCTGGTCTGTCTTCCTTCAGGGGAGGAACGTGGACAGCTCACAGATTTCTCAGCCTAGCCCCACCCACCTTGCGTTTTTTTTTTTTTAAGATTTTCTTTTTGATGTCGACCATTTTTTTTTTAATACAATATTTACCTTTTTTTTTTTAAAATAAATTTATTTATTTATTTATTTTTGGCTGTGTTGGGTCTTCGTTTCTGTGCGAGGGCTTTCTCTAGTTGTGGCGAGCGGGGGCCACTCTTCATCGTGGTGCGTGGACCTCTTACCGTCGCGGCCTCTTCCGTTGTGGAGCACAGGCTCCAGACGCGCAGGCTCAGTAGCTGTGGCTCACGGGCTTAGTTGCTCCACGGCATGTGGGATCTTCCCAGACCAGGGCTCGAACCCGTGTCCCCTGCATTGGCAGGCAGATTCTTAACCACTTGCCACTAGGGAAGCCCTTGATGTGGACCATTTTTAAAGTCTTTATTGAATTTGTTACAATATTGTTTCCATTTTATTTTGGTTTTTGGCTGTGAGCGAGGCACGTGGGATCCTAGCTCCCTGACCAGGGATAAAACCCGCATCCCCTGCATTGGAAGGTGAAGTCTTAACCACTGGACCACCAGGAAGTCCCCACCCTGTGGTTTATAGAAACATCCCTTGGACTAAATTCTTCTCAAATCCTTGGTTTTCAATACGTTGCAAGTTTTTGTGTTTTGGTATCACCAACCTTGACCCTCTTACCAAAGAAAAGTAGCAGAATTGGGTATTTTTTAGTGTAAAGAAAAACGTAAGCAACATAGACAACATCAAACAAAAGTGCATCAACCCCATCTCCCGAGGCAACGTTCCTGACCCTGGTGGGTCTTCCCCCCGAACATCAGCTGTGAGCACACACATGCCTATGTGAATGGGGTCGCCTTGCCACTCCTGCTCCTCTGAAACCTCCTGTTTTCACACCACAGCACAGCCCAGAGACCCTCACATATCTGCAAACATAGGTTTTCATCATGCAATTTAAATAGACTTCAAAGTACTTCATTTTCTGAATGTTCTCTGCTTGGTTTGGCCCTTCCCGCTCTGATGGAAACCTAAGTGGTCTTCATCTTTACGCATCTGCTCACAGGTATTGGAGGGGGACAGCATACAGCCAGTCAACTCTGGGGCCGTGGGAGAACCTCTGAAATGGGCAGATGTCACTCTTCAAGCATCCTCATCAACATGTCAGCAGACATCTGGGAGATTAACTTGAGTTGCCTCTGATAAAAGCAACTGCAGCCACTCTGAGCTTTCTAATGATGCTGAGGGAGATTACTGCAGGAAATCTGAAAGCAACCGATGTTACTGGCAAGGGTTTATCTCACTTCCATCTGGGTTTTGCACATTGCAGTGAGCGTTCAAAGGCAACAGAGTTTCACATATTTCCAGCTCATCTTCCCACCTGGTTTAAAAGGCCCAGCAAAGACTTGACTCTCCCCTTGAGAGGGTTACTGTTTGTTGATTCATTACTCTTTGGGTTGTTTGCTAATGATCCCAGAAAAGCAGTATAGTGGAGAGGACCACGTTGCAAGCTCTGACGTCAGGCTGCTTCGGTTTAACTCTTCTGATCTGTGTGACTTTGGGCAAGCTGCTTACCATCCCTGGGCTTCAGTTTACTCATCTGCACAATGGGATCATAATGGTACCTACTCTATAGGGCAACTGCCAAGATGCTGAAAGGCTTTGCCCAGGGACTAGTGGAGGTCAGTCTACCTGGGTGTTTATCCAGAGACTGGCATGCCTGATCCCTTTTCCAGGCTGAGGATCCTAGGGCTACACATCCAGACCTGATCAAAGGATGAGAATGTGGACTTGACCGGTGGATTAGGCTGCACTTTCCTGCTGTTGCAGAACTGCAAACTTCTGCTTTGCTTACAGACAGCACTCCTGTATCGCTGTGCCTGGCTACGGGCAAGGGCACAATCCAGATTTGCTGAATTGAATTAAATCGAAAGTTATCATCTGGTTTGATTCCAGTGGATAAAACTGTACAAACCTACTGAAAATTCCTGAAACATCATTTGAAGCTTGTTCGATGAGATTAATTGTTCACATTTCCAATATCTAGAGTAGGTCTCTGTCCCGAAAGATGGACAGAAAGACCAAACTGCAGAGAAGACTTGAGGTCACGGAGTCAATGTATGGGCGGATGTGATGAATGTTTCACACCCAGAAACTGAACTAGCAGGTCTCTCTCTCCCTTTCTCTCTCCCTCTTCCATCTCTCTAATGAACCTTTGTGTAGGAACGTGTTTTAGCAGGAGGTAGGATGTAATAATTTCACGGTGTACTTTTCAACTGATTCTTTAAACAAAAGCAGTTTGCGTAATGGCAAAAAATTTAGCCAGGAAGTTTGGGAGAGGGATTTCTTGTTCACAGGTTAGATTTATGGAAGGGGAAGCAGGATGGTTTGCCAAGTGAAGAAAATAAAAGACCTAATTACACAGCATTGTAAATCAACTATACTTCAATAACATTAAACAAAAAAACGACCTCAGTACCCTGGAAAGACATTTTGGATAGTGCAACAAAACCCTTTAAAAAGGCTTCTAGTTAATTCCTTTATATGAAAGTGATATAAAAATGGGATAACACCCTCATTGCAGTGCCCAGGCAACATTTCAAGTCTGAAAGGTTCTGCTGTGGTCTTTCTGGTAGTTTGATCCCCTGGCATAAAACTTGTGCCCCTGATAATTGTCTCATGGTGTCTTTTCGTTCCGGTGACCTTTCAGGCTCTTCTTGACCTGTAAGCCATCAATCTCTCTCTGTATGATTCTTGGTTTCTGCATCTTTTCATGCATTACCGCTAAGCACCAGAGGTACTCCCTGTACCAGCTTCAGCTTTGAGGAACCCAAAGCTGGCCCCATCTCCGGGCCTTCCTGCCTGGAAAGGGCATCAGACAGTGTGTTAGGGAGCTGTAAAGAGCTGGACGCTTGGTGACAATGTGCTTGGCTCTGCTGCCTTCGGTGAGGGGATGGGGGACTGAGGCAGATACAAGAACAGCTGGCAGGACACTGAGGTCTGCTCAAAACCCGGCACACAGTCTACAGACCTTGATGGCTTCTTCCAAACACCATGGTATCTTCTGGAGCACAAACACATTCAGAACCAGCACTGCACTGGCAAATACTAGAGGCTCAAAAGCATTTTGCTGGTCACTGAATGAAGCCAGAGGGCTGCTAAAACTGCCCCCGGGCCTGAATGCCCCCAGACCACCGTCACAATGGCCTGTCTCCCAAGCTATGACTCTGGGACGGCACCCTCCTGTGCACGGCCTACCTCCTGCAGACTGACAGCTGAGTTCTAGAAGGTTTTCCCTGCAGCAGTCATGGTTTCCATCCCTGCTCATTTCCGGCTCTTCCGCCATCACTGCTTCCCTGGCAATGGACCAGGACTTGCCGGGGTTAAGGTCCTTTAAGAGGTCTTTGCGGTCCTCCGAAGAACAGAGCCGGTTCCTCAACTGTAGCACAGTTGACATTTGCTGTCCTGTGCCCTGCAGGGCATTTCACACCACCCCCCGGCCTCTGCCCACCAGACGCCAGTACCACCCGTCCCCCCAAAGTTGCGATCACCAAAACTGTCTCCAGACATTGCCAAATGTCCCCTGGTGGGGCTGGGGCAAAACCGCCCTCTTCGGGAGCAGGATATCCTAATAGGTGGTCATGGTCTCCTTGCTGACACGTGGGCACCGTCTGCCTGTCCCGGGCCCTCGAAGGCAGTGAAGGTCACAAGCTCCAGGCTTTGTGCTCCACTCTGCACGTATCTGAGCAGTTTTCATCACTCCCTTAATTTCTAAGTGTGCCTTCCGGCTCCACCAAACATCATTTTAGACTCCCGCCTAGAACTTGGGCTCTAGGTCTCTCTTGGGAAAAGGATGGGAGGGAAGAATAATTCCTCCCAAATGTACCAGACTGTGTCATCCTTTCTGAGGGGATGATGTCTGATCTGAATGAAGAAAAGGAGTGAGCTTCCAGGAGAAGGAGCCTTGCAAGCTGGGGCAACAGCAACGCCAGAGGTGGGATCATATATGGTTTGCTTGAATAACAATAAAGAGGGCAAAGGGGCCGGACACCGGAGAGGGAAAGAGAAGATGGGAGAACATGAGGTTGGAGACATTCCCCAGGAGACAGGTCATGCAGGGCTTGGCAGGCATGGGAAGGAGTGTGGATTGTATTCTGAGTGTGATGGGAATCCACTGGAGGTCTCCTGTAGGGCTGATGGGATGAACTGATTGATGTTGGGAATGATCACTCTGGAGGCTGCAGGGAGAGAGGTGAGGCTGGCAAGAGTGGGAACAGACACTCCCAGGAGACCCTGCAGGAGTTCAGAGGCTCCTGCAGTAATCCAGGTGGGAGGTGATAGCAGATTACACTGGGGTAGTGGGGGTGGAGGTGATGAGCTCAGATTCGGGATGTATCTTCATGACACAGCCAAGAGGATTTGCTGATGGATTGGATGGGAGATGTGAGAAAAAGAGAGGCATCAAAGACAGTCCATGGTCTTGGGCCAGAGCAATTGTGTAGATGGTGGTGCCATTTAATGAGATGGGAAACACCAGAAGAGAAGGTTTGGAAGAGAAACTTGAGAGTTCTCTTTTAGACCTTTTAAGTTTGTGATGCTTACTAAATATCCAGGTGGAGCTGTTGAGTGGGCAGTTTTACCAATCAGTCAGGATTTCCAGGAACAGGGTCAGGCTGCAGATGTTAATGTGGGGTCATGAGGATGGAGCTACATGAAGCCATGAAGTTGGATGAGATCAGCAAGGAAGTACGAGCAGCTGGAGCGGTGGACCAAGGGCTGAGCCCTAAACTGTGCAACATCCAGGGATCTGGAAGTTGACAACAAAGGCAACTGGGCAGGAACAGGGGATGAGTTAGGATGGGAACCAAGGGATGTGGAAAGTGTTCAGGAATGAGGCAGAGACTGACTGTGTCAAGTGCCTCTGAGATCAAATAATAGGAGGTCCAAGAGTTGCCCACTGGGTTTGGCAACCCTGGTGACAGCTGTTTCTATGGAGGGAAAGGGGAGGAAAGGCTGGAGAGAATGGGAGAAGAGAAAGTAAGCACAGATAACTCTTTGTAGGAATGTTTCTTTAAAGGGGAGCTGTGAATCAAAGTGGTAGGTGGAGGAGGGTGTGACATGAAAGGAAGCTTGGATTTGTTTTTAAATGTGAAAGAAATTACCGTGTGTTCATGCATTTTTAATCTCAACAAATTTACCGAGTGCCTCCTCTGTGCCAGGGGCGTACAAAGATATGAAGGTAAACGTTCGTTCTGAAGAATGTACAGTTCGGTAAGGGGGAGAGATCTAGCAAAGCAGCATTTCATTACCATATAGCACATGCAGTAGAAGAGGGCACGGGAGGTGTGAAAACCCAGAGGAGGGAGACTTAGCTGACTTGGGAGGGATTAAATCTAGGTAGGCTTCCTGGAGGAAGTGATGACTGAGGTGAGCTTTGAAGAATGAGTAGAAAATTAGTCTGCTTCAGAAGGCAGGGAAGGGCTTTCCAAGAAAGTAAAATCATATGAGGAAAGAGGCAGGAAACAGAATGGAATATGCTTAGAACAGCAAGAAATTCACGATGACTAGAGCAGAAAGAGGGAGAAGGGGCAAGATCAGGCCGAATAAAGAGGAAGTGGGAGGTCCTGGAAGGTCTTATTCTCCATGCCAACGAGTTCAGCCTTTCAGTTGTAGAGAATGGGGACCCGCGGAAGGGCTTGCTTTGGGATTTTAGAGAAATCAGCCTGCAGCCATGTGAGGGATAGTTCTGAGGAGGGACACAGGGGAGGGTATTACAGTATGTCCAGGGAATTGTGAAGAACATTTTGGAGATAAAATTGGCAGGACAGGGAGCTTTATGTGAGAAGAAGGAGAAGAGAAGGATGACAGGAAGTGGCTCCTGGGAGAGATTAGATGTTAACTTCAAGGGGGATCAAGTTGACGATGTTTAGCAGGGATAAAAGCTAAAAGAGTTTGAAGCTCAGCAGAGAGGTTAGGATAAAAACATAGATTTAGAATTCATAGTTTGACATGGACAGAACTTTATGGAAGTTTACTTTGATTCCATTGCTATATTTTATGTAAAATTATATCTTTCCATCTATCCATCTGTCCATCCATCCATCCACCCATCCATCCACCCATCCAATAAAATAGCATGGAAGGACTTAAGTCAAAATATTAATAGCATTTATTTCTGCGTGGGCTTACTTCCTTATGTATATTAAATTTTTTTACAATGAATGTGGGTTACTGATGTGATAAAATTATATATGTTTATTTGCATATAACAGAGATACAAGGCAAACTAGAAGACACTGGTGTCTCAGAATCTAAGGGAGTAGACTTTGAGGTAGGAGTCCATATCTACTGCAGTGATGTTTCCATTAAGGTCGAGAGGGATAATAGTCCCCTAAGTTTGCGATTAGGTGGTCTCTACCGTTCAAGGAAAGAGCAATTTTGGTGCCGAATACTGATGTCAGATTTCAGTAGGTGAAGGAGAGAATGAGGGAAAGGAGCCGTAAGCAGGGGGAGAGGGTAAAGTATAAAGACAGATGAGAAAGAGAAATTTTCTGGAGTAAGGGCATGGAGGAGATGGGAACAGATGGAGCCAGAGCCTCAGTGGGAGATCTGCGTGGACCGGAAGAAGGGCGATGCAGGGAAGTGTTAGCGTCGGGTGGGTATTTGTAGTCATGGTGGTAAATGGAGGTGGTCCCCTCAGAGTTTCCACTTCAGTGAGATCTGAAGGCATCTCCTCAAAGTGAAGGAGTCTGGTTGGTAGGGGCTTTCAGGCCAGTGGAATGAAAGATGCATCAAAGGACAGGTGAGCTTTGCTGTAGAACCTGCTGAGGTCAGAGAGTACGATTTAGAATTGTACCGTCTCTCAGGATCATTTCATTTTCTCTGGTGCTAGAGGTGCAGGAAACAGCTCCGGTGTTGAACATGGGAGAGTGAGTTATGATATTGATCCAAGGTGGCGTTTTGCCCATCAGATGGGGTGTAAGCGTGGAGGGGAGGGGGAATTGTGTACAGGGGAAGGAGGTGTTCGGGAGGCCTGGGGTGAAGGAAACCATGCCAGATGGGCAGGGGATGGTGAGTCTGAGGTGCAAATGAACTTGGTGAGCAGCTGCGCTGGTGGGAGGAGGTGGGAACACTGGCTGTAGAATGATGGATGGAGGGATTTTAGAGTCGTCAATTTCAGCTATGGCACAGTTCTGGGTGATAATGAGGCTGGGAGGGCCATTGTGGGAGCAGGTGGCTGGAGTCGAATGTAGGTCAAGGTCACTGGGGCTAGGAAAGTTAGTTTTTGTTTTTTTTTTAATCTAAACTAGTATATATATATATATACTTCTTAACTTTTTTATTCAAGTAGAGTTGATTTACAATATTGTGTAAGTTTCAGGTGTAAAGCACAGCGATTCAGTTATACATATACATATATCTATTCTTTTTCAGATTCTTTTCCCTTATAGGTTACTACATAATATTGAGTATAGTTTCCTGTGCTGTACAGTAGGAAGTTAAGTCTATTCTCTTCAGCACCTTTACTCAGATAATGTTTCAAGGCATGGGTAAAGAATCGCCTCCCTCATCCCCCCTCAAACTGTTTAAATATTGTAGATGCAAGGCCTGATTTATATTTGGCTTTCATAGCTTCCCTGTGTGTGGAAACAGCACTGCAAATTAGCTGAGAAAACTTGAAGTTTTCTTCATCTGTCCTGAAAGAGACCCTGCCAACACAAGATAATGACAGGATATGATCTTCTGACTGCTAATTAGCAACTGAAATGAATGTGTCTAGCCCAAGTGCCCTTCAGTAAAATCAGCCCTGCAGGGGGCAAAGGAGTAAGACCAGGGCTGCTTATTCCTCAACATGGCAACATGGTGGGCCAAATGGGCGCCTCCTGTTCAGAGAAAGCTCTTCTAGAAGTATGTTATGCAGATTACCTGTATCTGTAGCGGGTTGAATGTGCCCCCCCCAAAGATGCACTGTCTTCCTCAACCCTGGATCCTGTGAATGTGACCTTAAGAAAAAGGGTCCTTGCAGATATCATTAAGGATCCCCAAATGAGATCACCTTGGATTATCCACGTGGGCCCTAAATCCACTGCCAAACGTGCTTATAAGAGACAGAAGAGGAGAAGACACAGAAACAGAGGAAAATGCCATGTGAAGACAGAATCAGAGACTGAAGTTATGGAGCCAAAAGCCAAGGAATGCCTGGAGCCAGCAGAAGCTGAATGAGTCTAGGAAGGATTCTCTCCCAGAGCCTGGACAGAGAACATGTCCTTGCTGACACCTCAGTTTTGGACTTCTGGCTTCTAGAACGGAGAATACCCAGTTTGTGGTAATTTGCTAAGGTAGCTCTTGGAGAGTAATATAGTACCCAATGCAAAGGACACCCCTCTTCCTTCGTCTTCTTGGACATTTATCACTAAACCTATTATTGTAGAGTTTATAAGTTGACCCACTAAAGTCATATTTTTAATTTCATGCAAGAGGAGAATTTATCTAATTTTCAATAAGACACAGACTCTGGTTCCATGCCCAGAATTATATAGGAAAGTTGACCAAAATGTGCTGCTTGCCTGGACAACTGAAATGTTCTGAGATCTGCTCTATCCTCATCTAACTGGGTAAAACAGGAAGGTGAAGGTTTAAAAGGTCTTAATTATCTGAGCTGCAAAGACCAGAGAATAAAGGAATAACAGTGTCACTGTACTTCAGGCAAAACCCATAGTGCCCTACTGACCCTTTAAATGTTGCGTCCTTCTCTGCCTGTGACTCGTTAAGCAATGCACAGTATTACACAAAAACTGAGTCAGGTGAAAAAAATAATCAATTTGATATAACCTAAACAACTTTTAGGTTTTTCATTCATTCATTCATTCATTCATTCAATCTTTCAACAAATCATAATGAGGTACCTACCATTTTTGAGGCACTGTCTAGTTGCTGGGGTACTTAGAGCACAACAGACAAGGCTCCCAAGCTTCCATGGAGCATATAGACTAGTGACATTATGGTTCAGGAAATTATTAGAATTACTGAACTACTACCTAGGTCTCAACTGAAATGACATTCTGTAATTTCCACCTGACTGGCAAAATAATAATGGCTCTGACAACATAATGTTCTCATGCTACACAAAAGCATACGTACTGGTATAACCACATACCAGGAATACTTGAAGCTATTTAAGTAATTGGTTCTGAATTAATTGTATTGGTAGAGGGGAAGTATGGGAAGCACAAACAATATATAAATGAATCAACATGATGTCAGGGCTTGCGACTATGTCCCATTTAGCTTGATTGTTTTGAAGATTTATCGACTGATTATATTTTTCTTTATAGCACAGAATTAGTTGATATTCTTTGAGATGAAAATATAAGGAGAAAGTCCCTAGAAGTCTGGATAGTAAGGAAAGCCAACCTTGGAGTCTACGTTTGCTATTCATCATCTGAAACCTGAAAGTCCTTCTTGCCCCTTTGGGCCCCAGAGGTCCCAAGGCATCTGTCTGGTCTGTTCCCAGACTGTGCCTGAGGGTCTGTCTCCTGGATTATGTCACACACTTTCTTAGATGTCTGGAGTGATTCCCATGTGTCTTTCACAGTGATGTTCCTAATCATTAGATTTATACGTCTCCACCAATTATTCCCCTTCTCAGATCCTGAGACCATTTAGGTACCTTGATCCTGTTCTCAACTTGACTAGGGTTGAACTTTTGTCCCAGGTCCACCTGTGCAAATGTCCTTTTCAACACATTTTTTTTTTCCCAGACAGCTTTACTATTCTTAACTTAGGAAATCCATTCCAGGTGGTTGACCCTGACCCTGGCCCTGGCCCTCCATTCATTCCAAATTCTGTTGCTGTAAAACTCTTCACCCTTCCCACTGCTCTGAATATATATTTCCTCTAATGAAATTGAGGCTAGACAGAAGATAAACCTTTGTATTTTCACAGAACTTATGTTTTTAGAAAAGCTCTTCCAACAGGCAAAAAGTCTTTTGAAGACGAGATGTTGACTCTCTTAATTCTATTTGGTATTTAAACAAATCAGAAAATGAACACATCTCTTGGAAAGTACATCTTTCAATGACTTAACCAATAGTTCCAATTTTTAACATTTTTACACTTAGAAAGGGTCAAGCGTAAGGATTTCTCAGCCATGGTATTAACTACGTATTGTAATTTATTCTCGGGCTTGTATTGTTACTTGAGTACTTTCATTTCCTTTGTCCTCAAAGCAAATTTTTAAGGTGAGCATCCATTTCCATTTACTTAATCAAGCCGTAATGTATCCACAAAAAAGTTTGAGTCACCTAATCGAAGCCTAATTTTTAATCCCCAGGTTACATGTTACGACACTGAAGTAAGGTAATGTAAACAGCCTGGTCAAATTAATTAACTTTGCTTCTTTTGAAACCTTTGCTCAGTTTAAATCCTAACACACCAGGGAAATTAGGAGAACAGGAAATGGCATCTCCCGCCTCTGTGCAGCACAGAAGCTTATTCACACCTTCACCAGTGGTCACTTATACAAAACGTGCTGTGACTTCTTGTCTAATAATATAAGCATCCAGGAGAGCTAAAGGTGGGAAACCCAGATCTCTACGGTGGGAACTTATTTTTTTTTTTGGTAAGTCCTTTCAATGTTAGGTTGAAACAGCCTCTCCACTTTTCTCTCCACTTTTCTCTCCCCATCTACAAATAAGGGATAATAATGTTCAATTTTGCTTACCTACCTCGAGGGAGAATTTTAGAAAACAGTACTTTAATGTTAATAGGTTCTTTGAAGATGAAAAAGCACTCCATAATTGCCAAATTCCATTATATTTAAAAAACCCATCTCAAAGATACTCCTTTTTCCTTATGCTTGTAACTTTGATTAATTAAAAATAATTATCCTTCCTCAACCTCACTATTTAAGTGCATTAAATATGAGGTTCCCACACAATATCTGTTTCCATGCTCTACCCAATATTATTGCCTTCCTCTTTGGACCTTCATGTTTTCTAACTTCTCACGTATTGGTAAATGGAGTGAAAATCTGTCGTTTCTGGCTCGGGTGATTTCATTTCTTTGTGTGAAAACTGCACCCACATCTAGCTTTCTTCTTCTCACACTCTCTGGAGGGGTCCTGAAGCCGCCAGCATCTGCGGCAGTGTTTCTCCAAGGGTGGCGATCCTTCCTTTGGCATCAGGTTCCCTGGGGTGCTTGTTCAAGTATAGGTGCCTGGAGATTAGACTCTCTGTGGGGTGGGTTCTGGGAATCTGCATTTAAAACAAGCTCTGCAGTTGTTGACTAAAGTTTGAGGACCACAGACTCCAAGTCCCTCATCTTTTTTTTTTTTTTTTATGATGGAAAAAAATGGCGTGAAAGTCGGAAGTGAAGTTTTGACTTAGGCAACAGTCACTGTGCTCTATGCGTGGGCACCAGAGAAGGATGGAGTTCAAAGACCTGTTTCTTCCAAAAGCAGAGGATGTGAAGGGTCCTGCTTGGCCTCCTCTCAGCCCAGTGACCTGCATGCATGCCTCCTCCTGTCCCATTAAACAGGGGAGGGGTTCTTCCTTTTGTCCCAAGCTAATCCCCTTCTTGTGTCACCAGCCTGTACGTGGCGACATTTGCCATGTGTTTCCCTCCAGTCCAGAGGACGAAGGGCCGCCCTGGTTTCAGTTTCTCTTTCCACCTGTGCCATAGATCCCCTTCCCTTCCGCCTCCTCGGGCTCCTGGCCCATCAATGTTCTGACCTCTCTGATAATTCAACTCTTTCCCTTTCTTCTTTCATTGTCTCCTCAAAAACCTTGCACCCTTCCAGCTGCCCCACCCAACTGAGCTTCCAGAAAAAGCAGTGATCAGGTCTATGAATGGCTAACACAAATTAAAACAAACAGAGCTCCCTCTGGAATGTGAATGCGGGGGCAAGTGCCAGCAAAAAGCACGTCCCCGCTATGGAGCTGTTCTGCAGTCAGTATCTGGGAAGGGCAGGCTAGTTCTTTGCAGCTCCCTGTACTTACAGAACGACATTTCCCCCGCTCCCATGCCACGCCCGGCGCGGTCTGCATTCCCTCTGCTGGGTGCACATTCCTGCCAGCTGAGTTCAGGGTTTGGCCCTAAGCTAGTGTCCCATCTCTACAGCTAATTGTGGGTTGGGCTTGGTCCTGACATCCCCGCCAGTGGTTTGCTCTGTAATTGCTCCCTCCTGGTCTGTGGGAAGACTGAGGCGTGGCATCTGGCCCTCCTGCACATGCAGGCCCGCCGGGAGGGAGAGGGTGGCCGGCTGCTGGGCAGGTGACAAAACCACCTGCCTGAACACTCCCTGCCCTCCACCCTCCCAACCACCCAGAAATGCTGTGGGAATCCTGATTCCCAAGGGGCGTGGCCTCACTCCAAGCTCTGTCCCTGAATGAGTCGGGGAGGCAAATGTCCTGGGAAGCCTAGAGGGGTGGGATAGGGAGGGTGGGAGGGAGACGCAAGAGCGAGGAGATATGGGGATATATGTATACGTATAGCTGATTCACTTTGTTATACAGCAGAAACTAACACACCATTGTAAAGCAATTTTACTCCAATAAAGATGTTAAAGAAAAAAAAAAAGCAAGTGGAAGAATTACTACTAAAGAGGACTAACGAAATAATTCCATTTCTATGAAGTTCTAGAGCATACAAAGAAAACAGGTGCTGAAAATATCTATTCAGTGGTTTCATGGAGTTGAGAGGGGTCAGAGATAGACTGGGAAGGACCATGAGAAGATTTTTGAGGTGACAGAAAAATTCCATATCTTTATAAGGGTGTAGGATATACATGTATATACATTTGTCAAAAATATACAGATAAAGTTTGTGCACGTAATGTGTAAATTTTACTTTAAAAAAATCAAATTCAGGTCTGGAGAAGTGTACACGTTCTTGAAACTGGGTGATAAGAGCATTAGGCATGTCTGTTGTTTGGATATGTTTGAAACGACTCATAAAGGGTATTAAAAAAAAAAAGGAAGCAAGTGGGAGGTTCTCTTCTGGATGGACTTGAAGGGAATCAGGGCATGGGCTCAGCTCAGGGGCCTGACTGCACTGTGGCTCCTGCCCCGTCCCCGCTCAGGGGCTGGGTTATGCTGGTCCAGGAACCAGAGATGTTGAATACGAACATTTTTTTTAATAGAACTATAGGCCACGGAAATATTCTTAATCCTGCAAAAATATTGCTGCCCTTGGTCAGCCACGTGACACATTTCCTTTTCCAAGCTTTTTCCATATGGGAACACTAAAGCCGTAGTTCTCAATAGGGAGATGTTTGGCAATATCTGGAGACACTTTTGGTTGTCACAACCCCGGGGTGGTGGTAGTGGTGGGACTGTACCTAGTGGGCAGAGGCCAGGGACGCTGTTCAACATCCTCCAACACACAGGACAGTCCCCACCATAAAGAATCATCTGGTCCCAAATGTCAATAGTGCCAAGACTCAGAAACCTGGGATCAAGAGAACCAACCTAGCTTTCTCTAACACTTTCTGATGTCCCTATAAAATACACACGTGCAGTCAAGGACAGAATGATGGCATCTGCATCTGTTAAATGCCTACTGGGTACCAGTCACTTTTCCGGTACCCTTACGACCATCACACAGAATAGGCACTGTTATCACCTTTTCATGGGAAAAGAGGCTGAGATTCAGATAGGTTGAGAAACCTGCTCAGGGTCACACAGCAGCTGAGAGTTGGAGCAGGAATTTACTCCTCTAGCTGTGTGGCACCCTGCCTCAGGAACTGAAGGGTGCTGCCTGTATGCCAGAAACCATGCTGGTTGCAAGGGGCGATAACGTGCTTGCTGCTGGATCCAGTTTCGAAGCTAGCACGAATCCTTATAATACAGAGTAGCCAGGGAGAGATGGAATGAGAAATGCAGACAGCCCAGAGTGGTGTTTTATTCAAACTGTTTTGCACAGAAGCATAAAGATGGGGAGGAAGAAGAAGAGTCTGAGTGGACAAATGACCAGCCCCCAGACTCCTTGAAGGAGACTAGCTCCACCTTCTTCTGTTCTACATACTGGGACTGAATGTAAATTTCATTGGAAAACAAGGTTTCAGCTAAAAGTGTCTGAAAACCTTTGTTTCTAAAAGAACTCAAGGGGACTTGCCTGGTGGTCCAGGGGTTAAGACTCCGCGCTCCCAATGCAGGGGGCCCGGGTTCAATTTCTGGTCAGGGAACTAGATCCCACATGCATGTCACAACTAAAGATCCTGCATGCCGCAACTAAGACCCAGCGCAGCCAAGTAAATAAATATAAAAAAATAAAAATAAAGAACTCAAGAGAAGATGAACTTACTCTTCAGAAGAAAGTTCAGGAAAGAAGTCACAAGAGAACTATAAAGTATTTTAAATGGACTTTAAGGGTGGGTGACATGTGGACCCACATAAATGAGAGAACAGAGGAAATGACGGGGCCCGTAAGGGAGAGGAGCGCACCTGACGGAGCACGGGGAGTGACAGGAGGAGCTGCTGGGAGAGGTAGATGGTGTCCCAAGACAGGTGATCTTGCACCTTGGGGAGCCCCTGAGGATCTGAGGAATCTGGACTTCGTTTTGTAGACAGTGGGAATTATTAAAGCTTTGGGGGCTGAGTAAAGGGAGGGCAAATGGGATGGAGAATGGAAGACACCAGAGGTAGAGTGAGCGAGGTGGTAGTGCGTCTGTGTGGCATTTCTAATACGCCAGAGGCTCACTGACTGCCCAGCAGTTTCGTGCGACCAGCATCGGGTCCTCAGAAATTGGAGGGCGCATTGAGGGATTCATGTCTAAGACACTTGTTTCTTTCTAATAACGTAGCTAAGCCATTTGTACCAAATGGCATTTTAGTCGTTAGGGATTTAATTTTAAAAATTTACACACACTTGTAATTTTTATATCAATTCATTAATATGCTCATAGATACCTTTTTATTATCATTGGTTTTGTCTCCTTCTGGCCTGGTTGGCTGCTCTCTCCTCATCTCATCTCCTGGGACCCCTGCTGACTAAGATGTATCCTTCCATATTTTTCCTCTAAGTCATTTAATCACATACTAAGTTATTTATATTCACATATCTATATCCATACAGGTACAGGTTTTGCATCATTATTTTTCGGTTTTTAAATTGTGTTGTTCATAGTTTTCTGCTTTTCTTCCCTCAACGATATCTTGAAGAAATCCTCTTCCATCATCTGGTAAGATTCTAATTCAGCTCTTTTACGCCTCATATCATGGTGCAGTGTGGAGCTGCTGTGATGAAGTTAACTGGTCTCTGTTGATGGACACTTGGGTTGCGTCTATATTTGTGTCTTTACAAACGATACTGAAATAAACATCCTGGTATGTTTTGTTAGGGAAGATAGGATAGCTTTTACAAGTTTGCACTGGAGAGCCATGCTGCCTGGGTTGGATTCCTGGCTCTGCCATTTGTTGGCTATGCTACCTTGGGCAAGTACTAAACCTCTATGGGTACCAGTTTCCTCATTTGTAAAATAGGGAGATCATAAGAGGATGTGCAACTCATGTAGAGCTTTTACAGAGATACCTGGCCCATAATAAGGGCTCAATAAATATTAACTGTTATTATAAGAGTCCTTATAGCAGTGCTTTTATTTCTATGAGAGAGATTCATGGGCCAGAGGGTATATGGGTTTAAAAGTTTTAGTATATGTTGTTGATCGTGTTTTTAAAAAAGGCTATCAAAATTCACATTTCTATGGGTGATGGAAGAGAATAAACTTTCACCCATGTCCTCCTGAAAAGAGGTAATAAAATTCTTTTTAATTTTTGCCAATTTGATTGTTATAAAGTGATATATCATAGTTTATTTTACTTAAATATCCCTGGCCACTGATAAAATTGAAATTCTTTTTATGGGTTTGGTGATTATTTGGATTTTTTCTTCTCTGAACAGCTTTTTTCATTTTCTTTGCTGATTTTTCTAGAGTTGTTTCTCCTCTTCTTTTCAAGGTGGAAGAGCTCTTTGAAATCTATGTTGCAGATTTTCAGCCTCTGATTTTCCTGAGTTGCAAAGATTATTTTTCAAAATCAAAGCTTGCCTTTTGCCTTTATTTATGGTATTTTTGCCATAAAAAATATTTTCATTTTTATATATTCAAATATATTTTCCTTTTCTTTGCTAGATTCCAGGGTTCCAATCTTGAGTGAAAAAGCCTCTACCACTCAAAGTTTCCTGAGTTTGTTTTCTGTTCTCAATAATGTTTATTTTCTAGAATATATAGAAAGTCACCTAGAGTTTTTTGAAGAAATCTTACTGTTACATTTTTTTACATGTGCTTTCAAGTTGGAGAGGAATTTAACCTAATTTTTTTTGGTTGTAGAGCCAGTTATATTGGCCTCATTGACTACATAGTCCGTTCTTTTCCAACTGACTTGAACTGCCACCTTAGTCATATAAATCTCGTACATCCTTAGGCCTATTTCTGCATAAGGCAAGTGTTGAAAAAGACTGTTCTCGCTAATTGTTTTGAAAGCTTTACTAGAAGTTTCTCGCAAGTTCTGAAGAAAGTTAGGTTAAGAAGTGGACATAGTCACAACCAGACACGCACATTTTATGGTGACTTCTCAACTAATGTGTGCCCTGAGCCTCTCTAGGGCATTGCTAGGAAGGCTACTCAGATTCAGCCAGAGATGGAACCAGGGAAGCTCTTGTAGGTCCCTAGGAAGGAACCTGGGGGCTGCTATTGGGATGACGTGGCATGGGGGAGCTTATCTGACCCTTGACTCAAATGAAAATGACACACTGCGCTATTCTCTCAGGAGGGGCCCTTGGGGGTTGAAGGGGTTAATTTCGCGATATTGTGGTTTCTACCTACTAATTCAGACTCTGCAGATATAGTAAGGGATATATAAAGTGTGTTATCCATGACTTCTTAAGTTCCATAAAACTCTGCAATTATACTTAATACCCACTTGGCCAAACTCTAAACATGCTCCAAGAAGCCTCCCTCCCTCCTCCCCCTCCTCTTGCTAAATACCTGAAAACAGAAGATTTCTGCCACCCAGGTAGTGTCTGCTTGGAAAGGGAGAGGTCAGAGCAGGGGTAGAAGGACAGGGAGAAGTCTGGTTCACAGTTAGCAAAGGTACTTGGAGATTTTGGCTTGAGAGGTCCCAGGATTTCCGGTTATGATACTAGTAGGGTTAGATCTGTCACCATCACTGACATGAAATGAGCAAACAGACCTTCTGGTGGTTGCACAGAAACTGATTAAACAGCATGAGATTTGAACCCTGGCTTCTGAAAATTCTTCTTACACTGACGATTATGTAAAGAGTGACTCACATCATCATGACTTCTTAAAATGATACATGCTAATATTTAATGAACAGAGCACGCCGACACTCTGGCACTCTCCCTCAAAATAGAGAAGTTCACCTCTTTCAGTTGTTTAGTGCATCTTAGATTTGCTCTGGGAAAAGTGGCATTCAGAATCATTGAAACAGAAAAAGAATTTTCAGTGGTGATTTCAGAGAGAAGATCTAGTACAACTTAAATGATGCTCGACAATGACCCGTTTTTCTGAATTCCAAATATTCTGAACTAAAAATTGAAATGAGATTGAAACTCATCCATCCATCCATCCATCCATCCACCCTCCCTTCTTCCCTCTGTCCCTCCTGTCCTTCTTTCTTTCTTTCCTTCCTTCCACACTTATTTATTGAGTGCCAAGTTTGTGACTAGGAAAGCAAGACCTCAGTCTTTCAGGGGGAGAGACACACAGTAATGAGTTACAAGTATACAATATAAATCTATAAATACAGTTTATTTCAGAGAGTGATAAGTTCTGTCAATAAAATGAATTAAGATGTTAAGTTGGAGAGTTATAAATGGCTGGGCTATTTTAAAATGAGTGCTGAAGGAAGACCCTTAGAGGAGATATTTCGGCTGGAATGTGAATCTTTTCTATTCAAGCATAATGATTAGAAAGTATATGCATTTTGATCTAATCATAATTTATTAGATATAAAAATAAGTTTGGAGCTTTTCACATTTATAGTTTTGTTGTTTATGCCTCCATTAAAAATAGATGAAAGGACTTCCCTGGTGGCGCAGTGGTTAAGAATCTGCCTGCCATTGCAGAGGACACGGGTTCGAGCCCTGGTCCGGGAGGATCTCACATGCCGCGGAGCACCTAAGCCCGTGTGCCACAACTACTGAGCTCACGTGCCACAACTACTGAAGCTTGTGCACCTAGAGCTCGTGCTCTGCAACAAGAGAAGCCACCCCATGAGAAGACTGCGCACCACAACAAAGTGTAGCCCCCGCTCGCCGCAACTAGAGAAAGCCCGCGCGCAGGAACGAAGACCCAACGCAGCCAAAAATAAATAAAATAAAAAAAAAATAGATGAGAACTTTTGACCTGGTATTTTCATATACATCATTTTATGCAAGTGGGAAATTTCATATATGGAACCCCACCACTGTCTATAATCTATCACGAAGTTTTGCTCATTTGCTCACCCTTCTTATGAAATAGCTTTCTGTTACCACTGCTTCTGCCCTAGTTTGATTCTTTATCCTCTGTTCAAAGAACTATTTCAAAGAACTGCCACTTAAAGGACAACCCCATTTCCACTCCAATTCACCTACTTATAACCAGAGTTGACTTTCTAAAATACAGACCTGATCAAGACATTCCTCTGCCCTAAAAAAAATACATCGTCATCATTGTGATAAAATCCAAACTCCCTGGATGCCATTAAATGCACTTCCCTATTTGACACAAGGTGCCTTTACAGCCTTTCTCTTTCTCTATTTTGCAGCCAAATCCAACTGACATCTGCTTGCTCACCTGCCATCCTGCTGTGAATTTCAGGCCCTCTCCCTGGAAGTTTCCTCTCCCCATCTCTGCCAGCCAACTAACTATTCTCACTCATTTTTAAAGCTCCTTGTACCTAATACTTATTACCATGCAATGTGATAAGTTCTATAATAGAGGTACGTATAGCATTTATCACATTGTATTGTAATTCGCCCAATTAAATATCTGACTTTGCCTTAGTGGGGGGCTACAGCCTGACACTGGAGCCAGGTTTTCTGGGTTCCAATCCCAGCTTGGTGACTATCTCTGTGATTTTGGTTATATCTGCACCTTATTTTCTTCATCTGTAAAAGCAGTATACTAAGTAGTATCTGGGCTATAGTGTTGTTAGATGAAAGTATCTAGAACAGTGCTTGGCATGTTTAATAAGTTTTCAATGGGTGTTTTATTGTTTAGTTTTATATTAACTTCTGTATCTCCAGGGACATAAAATCAACATGCAATGGTGATTAAAAGAATAAAAAGATCATCGTATGAGCACCTCACTAATATGCAAATGACAATCATAATCAAAGAATGAAGATATGGAATTTGGAATATTACTTTAAGATTTCTCGGTCAAAGACACATACAATTTAGCAAATGGTAGTATTTCTAGTGGATGGATTGAAAGTTCTGAACGGTAGAGGCTCCTCTGGTTATTTTCAGTCCCTGCTCTACACCCCTCATGGGTTTCCCACAATTTTCTGTCCTGCTCTGTGACCGTGGGGACAGGCTGTTATGGGCTGCAGTAGCTGGAGATCCTGCACCCTCTGTGCATGGTTGGCGTGGCCAATGGGACTGGAGGTTGGAAGAGGGTGTTGTGCTCTTTCCCGGCCCCTCCCAGTGGGGGGCAGGGCTGAGTCCATCTGTGACCACAGCTCCCTTGGGAGGCCCAACGGGGTTCCAGCTCCACCTCCTCTCTCTTACTTGGCATGAGTGTTACCCTTGCTGATTTTGACAGGGTCCTTATCAACTGGGAAAGTCAGCGGTACAAAGGCTGCCACAGTTGCTCCAGGTCTTTGCTCAAAACCTGCCAACCCCCGACTTTAGCAGGAATTAACATAAATCTTTAAGTTAAAGGGTCCAGAGATAAGAAAGGAAGCTACAAACAAACAAACAAAAAACCCAGATGGAACCAGCTGGGACCAAGATGGCAACGAATCTGACCTCCAACAGACCCGGAGTCTCATTAGACACTGATTTTACTACATTAGCATATTAAGTGACACACCTACCAGTGGCCATGATGCGACATTAAGGACCAAAAAAGGATAAGGGCGTGGCACCCCACTCCTTCAGAAAAAGCCCTGCCCCTTCCCCAGTAGACTAATGCATAAGCCCCCCCATCATTAGCCTCATTCCTCCTTCCTTTGTCTTTACTCCTAAAAATTAAATCCCTTTCCTGGTGGGTGAGAAGTTGATCTGTGAACTTAGTTCCTGCTTCTCCATTCTTTGGTTACTGAATAAAGCTTGTGCTGTGCCGTTCTCAGCTTTGGTTTCATTATTTGGCTGCTCCGACCAAACGGAAAAAGAACCCTCCCCTGTTGCTGCAGAGAGCCTGGTGGGGCTAGGGTCCCAGCAGGGTCCATACAACTTTATTGGGTAATACAAATAAGTAATGAAACAGCAATTACAGGAATTCCTTTTAGGCTGACGTTCAAAAAAACAGATTTTTTTTTCCAGTTTACTTAATGTGTGTATATAGAAATGTCACCATATTTATTCATATTAGTATCTCTCAACGCCTGACTAGGAATAAAGGGAAGGAGGTTGAATCGCTATGCCCCATATGCGGGCTTTTGATTTCGGGGCTGTATCCCAGGGTATGCAAAACCCACACACAGGGAGCAGGAAGCAGAGAATTTCAAGTAGCTACAGTCAAAGAGGAGCTAGCAGGGGAAGGACCTGGTGCCAGAGGCCTCTCTGCCCGTCTCTGGGGTAGTGCCTGGTCTGGAGGTGGCAGTGTGAGAGGGGGCGGGCACTGTGTCAGTAACAAGCTGAGTGTGGACCTCGTGCAGAGCTAAGTGCAAAGCTCCCAGGGGACATGCGTGTTTATTGCCGACACTGTAAGGGCTTTAAAACCAGAGATGACAAATAAAAGCGCGACCTTTGAGCAATTAATTGCACGTGGAAGATACGAGCCCTCTGTCTTAACGGCCCTGGTACAAGGAAGTGGCTGGTGTGGCTTGTGGAACAATTCTCACTTATGCACCCAATCGTCAATGAAATGTTATTTTGAACACCTCAAGGTGCCAGGCCTGTGCCAGAGTAAAACAAGACAGACCCATCTCTGCTTTCATGAAGCTTACTCTTTAAAGGGGACACAGACAAAACAGAGTGTGGGACACAAAAGAAGGGCCAGTGAAAAGATAAAGAACCAGAATAATAATTTACAAGATGGCCTCCTCCAGCCATACCCGAGCAATGTTTCCATCCTGGGTGATGCTTAATCCTGTAAAGCTGATCAGTTTTCTCCCTGCTTACTTCTGGTCTGCAGGGCCTCTCTGCAGAGGGAAGAGGAGGGCAGGGGGCAGAAGTCACTCCCCTTCCAGGCGGACTCCTGCCCTGGCCTGTCCTGCATCAGGGACAACTTCTAGCTTTACAATGTCAAGGCTGTGACCGTGATGAGCCCTGTCATCTTCTGGTCTCTGTTTTCTTGTGAGTGATGTGTTGGTCACAGTAAGTGTTGTCTTCCTCACGGCCCACGTGGATCACGGGATGAAGGGTCCCAGGGGGGAGTGAAGAAGGAAGGAGGGCCAGGCGCCCACATCTGAGATCAGCCGCAGCCTTGCCCACCCTGCCGGTGGGGAGTGGCACCCGGTTGGGTAACAGAACTGAGAACTCGGGAGTCAGGTTTCCTCAGTGGCATTGACCCCTGGCTGCAGGAACCACAGTGACAAAGCCTCAGGCAGGGGCCTCAGCACCCACTTGCTGCCCACACTTTGTGTAAGGCCCGGAGTGACTTCATTCAGGTGTCGAGCCCTCCTGCGTGCCCTTTGCCAAAATGGCCCAGCACTCAGGGGCGCTCAGTTTCCTTGTTAAAACCATGTGCCCCAAGGTGCAGGATGGCTTGTAGGAAAATACACAGAAGGAATAACTGCAGCATTACCATCTGGTTGAGACGCCCACAGCCAAGCAGGGCTTCCCATTCAAAGCTAAAGCAGGCTCGTACCCAGTGGCTCAAGTTCTCTCTGTGTGGCAGTGACGCCCAAAGGAAACCCTCTTCCTTCCCCCAGGACCTCTGAAGCACTGATGAGACAAGAGTCGGACCCCACGTGAGGGTCGTGGTACCATCTGGGACCACTGCTGGCTCTGCATCCTGGCTTTTCTGCCAGCCCAGGGCTCAGGGGACTGAAGTTCAGAGTCAGAGCCTCGGATCAGAGGGGAGGCCCCGGCTCACTTCATAACAATTCATCATCCAATGTTGAGCTAAAAGGGAGCTCTCACCTGCGTGAGCTCTGTTCAGATTGCTAGTTGCTCAGAAAGGTACCTGCCATTTTGCTTCCGGGCTACACAGCAAATATTCTCAACATGAGCGGGAACCTTAGAGGGTGAAAGTCCTCACGTCCTTTCCTTTGCAAAGACTGAGGGTAACTAGCACCTCTGGGCCAGGCACTACGGGCCTTTGACCTTCATAAAGGATCCATCCAGAGAACTTTGCTAATTCTTAAAACATCCCTGTGGTTTCCTTCCTCCAAGCGCTGAAGTGTAACAGACATACTGACATGGCCTGCTCCAGCCAGAGATGGTCAGAGACAGCAGAGTCAGGACGAAAGAAAGCAGGGGCTGGGCAGTTGGCGAGGTGCCTTCCCTGGTGGAAAGTGACTGAGCAGGCCAGAAGTCCAGCGTTTCTCCTGTGCTTTTCATCAGGCCTTTGCCTGTGGCCTTCCCTTGCGTCTGTGCTGAGACACGCTGGATCCCAAGGTTTCCTCCAGAACGCTGGGTTCCCTTCACGCCGCCAGGGCGCTTACCCCCATGAACCTCTGCCACCATCCAAACGCAGCTCCCTTGGTCATCTGAACGCTCTCCCTACCCTGATGTGCTAAGCTCTGTCCTCCCAATCCTGGGCTCTGAACCCCTGGGGACCCTTGCTATTGCCTGCACACCTCCTCTGGCCTCCAGCTTCTCAGACTGCCTTCTTCCCTCTCAGCAGGTCCTCGTCGGAGCACCTCCTTCTCTGTCCCATTCCTCCCAGGCTGAGCGCTCTGGCCACTCCTCCTTCTTTTTTTAAAAAAAATATTTATTTATTTATTTGGTTGCGTCGAGTCTTAGTTGCGGCTCGCGGGCTCCTAAGCTGCGGCTCGCCGGTTCCTTAGTTGTGGCATGCGAACTCTTAGTTGCGGCATGCATGTGGGATCTAGTTTCCTGACCAGGGATCGAACCTGGGCCCCCTGCATTAGGAGCGTGGAGTCTTAACCACTGTGCCACCAGGGAAGTCCCTGGCCACTCCTTAGCTCCCCCCCCAGGGACCTTTTGCTCTGCCCGCCCTTGACACATCAGCATGGTCCACCTCTCTGCGAGCTCCCATCTCCTCCCATGGCTGAGCCACTCCAGCTGTGTTGGTATCTCTCAAACTCAGTTTCCAGCCCAGCTCCCCAGGGCCATATTCCAGTTACATACTAATATATCCGTGTGTATTTATAAGGGAACCTGCAAATTCTACGTGTCAGAGGGTGAATTCCTCATCTTTCCTCTAAGTATCATCTATTTCACATAACTCCCATCACAGTGAATGGTTGCAATCCATCGCATGGTGCAACCAGGAACTTTGAACTTATTCTATATTTCTCTCTCCCCTTCACCTCAACATTAAACCAGTGAGCCAACTAGTTCAGTCTCTTCTCCCTCCGAGAAGTTCCCAAAGTCAGTCCCCTCCTCTCTCAGACCCCACCTCTGCCTCAGTTTTGACCATCTGTTTCTCCCCATGACGTATCAACAGCTTCAGAGCTGGTCTCGGCTCTTTCCAGCCTTCCCTCCTCAAAAATTTCCCCACATTACAGCAAGATTTACTTTTTGAAAACACAAATCCAACGATAGCATTCTCCCTATGGGATGAGACCATCTGCCTCTCTCTTCGTCTCCAGCCTTATTCCCACCACAACCCCAAAGGCCATTCTTGGCTCTGATCCACCTACACTGCTTGCCGAAGGCTCTATTCCCTCCCACGCCTTTCGAGTCTTGCTTCCAATACTGGATCCTCAAAACGTCTTTTCTCCCCTTCTCTGCCTAGTCTCCTACTCAACTGTCCCTTAAGACTTGGCTCGTATACCCACTCTCTTTAGAAAAAAAAAAAAAAAAGATGGCACAATTATCCCCTCTTTTTATGAGATCCTCTGGTTTCACTTCCCACTCCCCCATCCCTTGCCTTGAGCTGAGTGAGACATTTTCCCTTGTGATTTAATACAATTCCCAAGCTTATATTTGCATCTCAGGGGCGCTCTCTCTCTCTCTCAAACACACACACACACACACACACACAAACACACACACACACACACACACACACGTACGTGTATTATGTATGCATAACCTGGCATTTAAGATATTATAGTGGAATTATTGATTTACTCACATGCTCCCCCCTTGAGGGGGGAGATCTCATTCACTTCTTCTTTGTATTCTCCTAGCACATAGCACATGCTTGATTTACAATTGCTTAATTAATGAAGGTATCCCACAACACCCAGCATAGTCCTTCCTATATGCTACAGTATTTGATGAAAATATTTCCTGACTCTAATTCATGACCTTCAAGACACCATCTTAAATTTCATGCTCACAGACTAAGAGAATTAAGGGATTATATGAAGTATACTCTGTGTACATATATATTCTTGTGGCATGGGGTACGGCACTCTCCACCGCTGGAGTGAACCCTGCCTGAAAGTGACTAAGTTAGATGTAGCCTTCAATTCTCATTCCTAAGTCCCCTCAGTGGCCACTTCCTGCTCCGCCTGCCCCATCTACGTGTTTCTGCCTCCCAGGTTTCATCATCCACTTATTTGATAAGTTACAGGAAAAGGAACAACAAAGGCCACATTTGCTTCTTCACCTGTGGAGAGTCAAGAGACCCACTGTAACACTTGATGCAGACACGCCTGCTTCAGCTCAAGAACTTAAGAGCTGACACATGCAAATCAGTGAAGTTAGAACACACCCTCACACCATACATAAAAATAAACTCAAAATGGCTTAAAGACTTAAATACAAGACATGACATTATAAACTCTTAGAAGAGACCATAGGCAAACATTCTCTGACATAAATCGTACCAATGTTTTCTTAGGCCAGTCTCCCAAGGCAATAGAAACAAAAGCAAAAATAAACAAATGGTACCTAATCAAACTTACAAGCTTTTGCACAGCAAAGGAAACCATAAACAAAATGAAAAGACAATCTACGGACCGGGAGAAAATATTTGCAAATGATGTGACCAATAAAGGCTTAATTTCCAAAATATACAAACAGCTCATACAACTCAATAACAAAAAAGCAAACAACCCAATAAAAAAATGGGCAGAAGACCTAAAGAGACATTTCTCCAAAGAAGACATCCAGATGGCCAGTAGGCATATGAAAAGATGCTCAATATCACTAATTATTAGAGAAATGCAAATCAAAACTACAATGAAGTACTAACTCACAATGGTCAGAATGGCCATCATTAAAAAATCTACAAATAACAAATGCTGAATGGGGTGTGGAGAAAAGGGAACCCTCCTACACTGTTGGTGGGAATGTAAGTTGGTGCAGCCACTATGGAGAACGGTACGGAGGTTCCTCAGAAAACTAAAAATAGAACTACCATATGATCCAGCAATCCCACTGCTGGGCATATACCTGGACAAAACTATAATTCAAAAAGATACATGCACCCTTATGTTCATAGCACACTATTTACAATAACCAAGACATGGAAACAACCTCAGTGTCCATCAACAGATGAATGGAAAAAGAATATGTGGTACACACACACACACACACACACACACACACACACACACACACACACACACTGGAATACTACTCAGCCATAAAAAAGAATGAAATAATGCCATCTGCAGCAACATGGATGGACCTAGGGATTATCATACTAAATGAAGTAAGTCAGAAAGAGACAAATACCATATGATATCACTTATATGTGGAATCTAAAATATGACACAAATGAACATATCTACGAAACAGAAACAGACTCACAGACATACAGGACAGATTTGTGGTTGCCAAGGGGGAGATGTGGACGTGGAGGGATGGATTGGGAGTTTGGGATTAGCAGATGAAAACTATTATATATAGAATAGATAAGCAACAAGGTCTTACTGTATTGCACAGGGAACTATGTTCAATATCCTATGATAAACCATAAAGGAAAAGAATATGAAAAAGAAAAAAATATATATCTGAATCACTTTGCTGGAAAGCAGAAATTAACACAATGTTGTAAATCAACTATACTTCAATAAAATAAATTCTAAAAAATGAAAAAAAACAAAAAAAGAACTTCAAAGCTGAGAGTGTTTGGAGAGAGAGGTCATGGGCTGTAGCTGGCAGCTGTAGCAGACGTGGGTTGTTCTGTTGCCATAAAACCAAAATATGGCGATTTGGGCCATACGCCCAGCAGGCCCAGGTGTCACCTGAGAAGCTCCCTTCACCAGCAGCCCCATGACACATCATCAATAAGCAATGTCAGAAAAGAACTCACATCAGCAGTTTCCGAGACTTGTTTCCCTCCTCATGGCAGGAGCTCCTGCAGTGAAGTCAGGGGTACTTTTCAAGTCAGGTGTGGTGGTGACACAGTAGGAAAGTGCAGGCATCCTAGATGTCCCATGCAGCTTTCTGGAGACTTCTAACACCCATATCTGAGGTATCTCACCCACAGAACTACACAGAATTGACTGATACTGATCTTCTTACTCATTTCAGTAAGTGGCAATTGATGTCTCAAGAAGAGAGGACCAAAGAGATACTGGATTTTCAAGTCAGAAGGATGCTGAGAGATCATCTGACCCAACAGACTTATTTTACAGCAAGATGCAAAAGCTGATGGCCACAGTGTGAAAGCCATTGGTCCAAATCAGAGAATTTCCTACAAATACCTTCAAGAAGCCTCTGCAGGGGACTCTTAGGATTTTAGTAGAATTATCAACATTCAGAACCTATGTCTACTTACCTTCGCGTCTCCTCAGAAGGCAATGACAGTATCTTACATCAATTTGCGGTTGATAGGAAATTTGTATGTCTTTAGTAATTTATTTTGTATTCTGAGTGAAGACTGGCAGAGAACCTTCGCTCTAGTGCCTTGTTATTCACTCCCATCAGCCCTCATGATATCGGGCCGCTGCTCCAAACACAGTGGTCCTCAAGAAACACCACTGTCTTCTGACTAAGAAAGACCAGAACTTTCCAACACGAGAATGTAAATATTCCAGCTCTTACCATTCAAGATGGTTTTCTACAAACGCAGACATGGGGCTGATCTGCACGGTGTAGGTGTCATTGGCGGAGTACTCGAAGAGTCCGTAGTAAGGGTTGAAGAGCTCCTGAGACAAAAGGAAGAAGAACTCTCGCGAAGGACCACTGTAGTCCAGGCTGCAAAGGAAGCAGAGGCCCGGGAAGCTCATTACGTGCGAGAGGCGGGGGACCTGTCCCTACGCAGGGGCTGGCTTGCCCTTTCAGAGTCAGTGCTGGGAAAGCAGAGAGCAGCCTCTGCTCTTTACAGTGGATCCCAAGGGAAGTATACTTTGCTGTAGAAAATGAGAATGCAGTGATTGGTTTGGGGATGATGTCCTTACTAGATGGCCATGCACCAATGCTTACGGCAGTGTTCCTTAACCTTTGTCCTCGATCATATGATACCTTTTGGATAAAAGGTATGATATGGCCCATTCAAAACCGGGACTTCATTGTGGGAGGTACAAAAGAATTTCCTGTGATGGTGCATGAGTGCATATGTATGAATTGAAAACACTTTCAAGTTCATTCTGCTATGCCCTCCTGGGTGGGCTTGCCCTCCACGGTTGAGATGGCTTGCCAAGAAATCACTGAAATTATATGAAAAATTTGGTATGTAGTTATATACGTGCACTCTTGGGGGAAGAGTTCTTTGATCAGAAACTCAGAAGGGTATTCACTTGAGAAAGTAAAGATGCAGTAGTTTAGGTCTGTATTTTTGGCTTATACTTTGACCATGTGACCTCAGACTCTAGAACATGCCAATCATCTTAGGCTTTTAGAGAACATGAAACCTAAAGATTGGCAACACCTGGAGAGAAAGGCCTCCTGGGAGGACATGATCAGAATCACCGTGGGGCAAAGGCTTAGAGACATCCTGCTTCTTCTTGAGAAGAATCACCCAGGATCTGGGGTTTCTGGTCTACCCACACTAAGGTGTCTCCATAAAAGTGCTGGTGCCTCACCCCTCCTCTCCAACAAAGGTGATGTAGAGCTTGTTTCGCTGGAGCTCCTTCCGGGAGTAGGCCATAACCTGATTGAAGGTTCCCTCCAACAGGTGGTCTCGCCGAATGATGAGCCTGGAAAGGAGAAGAAGTCATGTGGGTGGTGAGCGGGTGCTCGGGCTCCGATGTTAGGGAGTGTTCTAGGCGAGCTGTGGGGACCCAGGCTGATGGTCTCATTGCCCAGCCTCTCCAACAAGATATAGATTCCGTCAGTTCAGCTATGGCCTTATGTTGACACTCTTTTCAAAACCATGAAAGCACGAGGACAACATGTGCACTTTCATAATGGGACACATTCCATCAAGTTGGACTACCTTTAGGATTCTTTTTGATCAATTCCAAAAAGAATCTCTTAAGTTGGATTCCTGAGTTTGGGTTTGGCTTTTCAAGATGAAAATAATAAACCCAAAGTGGAAAAAGACCACGACTCTTTACTTAGATCCGAAGATCAAAGCTATTTGACTAATGAGTAGGTAAATTTGTCCCAAGAATATGTAAAGGGAAACATACGATTTTTTAATTTAGTTCAAGATTCCTTGTTTTCTGAAAAGGTCTACCATTGATTTTATACATGGTTTTGTTTGAAATCTACTTTTCTTTCTCCCTCTCCTTCCCTTCTCTTCTCTTCCCTTCCTGCCTCCCTTCCATTTCTTAACTTCCTTTCTTCTTTCTTTCCAACTTCCTAACTTTTTCTTTCCTCCGTTCTATGAACATGACTGATACTACACCATGGTATCCAATCTCCAAACATATATTACCAAGTTATGGGGGAGAAAAGGATAGAAACATCTACCATCTGAGTTCAGTGCCAAGCACTGGAGCACTCACTTAATTTTCCCTGGACCCTGACCAAATCCTTTGGCTTCCAGTTTTCGGTAGAAATTGCGGAGCTTGGCCTCAAAGTCTCTCCTGTAGGGTGAAGGGGCTCTTGCACTGGCTCTCTGTAAACCTGCAGAGAGAAGCACACAGGCTGAAGGTCATCATTTTTTATTGAAGAACAAATATGCAGGGCAACGGAGGAGGAAGGGCCAACCAGAGGCACATTCCTGCGTCTTCTCCAAGACGTTTCCCTTGATTTCTATCACTCCCTCAGTTACTTTTATAATAAACAGGTATAATATAATAAAGAGAAGACTGAATGCTGATGACAATAAATATTTATGTCTTCCACTCCATTTCAAGTTGTATTTCTCTTCAGAATACCTCGAGGAGCATATTTCTTGGCTTAGTTATGCTTGAATATTCTAAAACAACATAAACCAAACTAGACTCTTGTAAGTTACTAGATTATAAGAAGTGGTTGTAACTATAATGAAGCAACTAGGATTGTAATATATGTGTACTTTGTACTTCTCTAACTATATTGAGGCTAAAATAAATATACATGTCCATTAGGCCCCAGAGCATGCAGGAGTTTATATCAGATTACCTTGCACTATAAAAGCAAAATTAATAATATTATTAATAATAATTCCTTACTCTTTACAAAAGAGAGTTTTTGTATCACCTAGAGTGCTTTGTAGATGCTTTATTATCTTTATATACCTTTTAATGAAAAAAGGAATGGAAAAAATAACATTCTTCTCCAAGTTTCACAGATGGCTATGATCATGGTTTGCCCCTTCAATACCTATTTATTAGTTTATATTCCAGGTACTGAATTTATAATCTAGATAAAACTGATATAACCAAACTCACAGAAATGAGAATATAATTATAAGTTGAGATGATTCCTACCCATGAAGGATAGGAACTTAGTTCTTTGAGATCACAGAATACTCTGGCCAAGTTCAGGAAGGCTTCCCTGGGGAATAGCTGAAGAATAAGTAGGCATGAATTAGATTGAGTGAGTTAGGAAGGGCTTCCACTTAACTTAAGAGAAGAGATGAGCTGGGAGAAGAGCAATCTAGGTAGCGGACCAGTACATGCAAAGGTACCGTGACAGGATGGAAAATGGTGCTCCAGTTTATCTGGAGCATAGCGTGTGAGGACCAGAGTGATGCAAAACAAGGCTTGAGAGGTGGGCGGGAGACAGATCAAACAGGATAAGGTACACTGTGTTAAGCAATTTTGTTTAATGTTAAGCACAACAGGAAAGCCATTGTGTGGGGACCAACGTGATGTGTCTTGAGTTATGAAAACCTTAGTCTTTCTGCAGTAGAGAGAAAACACCAGAGAGGCCCAGAGTGGATTTAGACAGCCTGCATTGCACTAGGGTGGTGTCAGTGGAGATGAGAAATGGGACTACATCGAAAAAAAGAAGAAGAAGATAGATTGGAGATGTGTTTAGGAGGCAATGAACTGGATATTGGTAGTGAGGCCAAGGTGGGTTTCAGACATCATAATGGAATGGCCTGTGGTGACATTCACTGAGATGGGGACAAATGGAAGAAGCACAGATGGGTGAGATCACAAGTTTGGTCTTTGTTGGCAGTACGTTTGAATGCTTGATTGGAAAAAGACATAGCTTGAGAGAGAGGAGAAAAAAACCTGGCACAGAGTCTTGAGGATGGTAGGAAGGGAAGGATGAGTCTGCAAAGGTGGCCAAAGACGTACATGAAATGCCTACAGCTTGTGTCCCAGAAGCCAACTGAAGAGGTGACTTAAGGGGAGGAGCCATCAGTAGTGTTAAGTGTGGCTGAAAGATCAGGAGGAGGGCTGAGAATTACCCATAGGACTGGGTGCCCAGAGCTTGCTGCGACCTTAGTGAAGACACCCCCTCTAATGCACAGGTGTGAAGGGGGAGAGGGAAGTGGCAGCCTTGGTAGGCTTGTAAGATAGGCAGCAGGCATTTGAGACAGTTTGTGTCTAAGGGCTTCAATTTTCTCAGTGAAGGAAGAAGGCACGTCATTTGCCAGGAGAGACCCAGGGGTTGGAAGTTTGAGAGGAGTGGCAACGTTTGAAATAGAAGTAGAGAAGTGCATATGTTTACCACTGAAATGTGGTTGAATTTTCTTGGGTGTTTAAGGTCCATGTGAGGTGGAGAGATGACTAATTTATAATTGATAATCTGCCTTGTCAGGTGAATTTGCCCAAGAATGCCTGACTACAGATGTAAGGGAAGCAGATAGTAAGGTGATCTAGGAGTGGAACTCTGTAAATGAAATGGAGAGGATCGGGGAGCTCAGGGCATTGTCAAGAAATGATGAACCAGGGAGTCTATGCTGGATGAGGGAGAGGCAGTTAGAAAGGAGAGGCGTCCGTGAACTGGAGGTCCTGATGAGGGCACAGGGTGGTATCAGGAAGAGCAGCTGAATAAGCACGTTGGATGGGAGTAGGACGCTTGAGTCAGTGACTTCAGAGATGACAACAAGGCAGGAAGGGGACTGTGGGACTGGTGGAGGGGGAGGAGGAGGAGGGGGAGGGGGAGGAGGGGGAGGGGAGGGGGAGGGGGAGGGGAGGGGAGGGGAGGGGGAGGAGGGGAGGAGGGGAGGGGGAGGAGGGGAGGAGGGGAGGAGGGGGAGGGGAGGGGGAGGGGGAGGGGGAGGAGGTCAGGGCAGACAAGGAAGCCCAGAAACTGGGAGGCCAAGGAACTGCACGGGTGCCCTTGTGGATGCTGATGTCATCCAGGACGGTGGAAGGACTTGGGGAGGAGAGGGAGACTGTGAGACGGGTGCCACAGTCTTTAAGAATGAGAAAAAGGTCGGTGGATGACAGCAACTAGGAGGAGAGATACAGCTGATGATCTGTGTTAGCAAGGAGGCACACAGGGCACCAGCGGCACCAGTCTCACCAGCGAGTCCTGCAGCATCTGAGGTGTGGGGGGAACCAACAGCCACCACTTGAAAAGGAAAGAGTCTCTGCTGAAATACCACGTTTCAGGATATAGGTAGAACTAGAATACAAGTCTGTAGGTGCAAGTGTAATTTTCTGCCATCAGATTACAGTATATTTTATAATACAACTTTCATTACTGCTGGTACTACCACTAGGGCCCATGGTCACTATGATGCATTTTTCTAATAATTTAAGCTTTACAAAGTGCTTTGGCATGTATGATTCACTATGTTGCCCCAGGTAAATGTCATAAAGGTCTAGAAAAATGGGAATTGTAAAGTTTAACTTCAAAATACCTGGCTTACATAGTCTAGGACCCCAAGGTCAAAGCTAGGAGAGTAAAGAGTTAAGCACTTTGACAACATGAATTGGATGATTCTTTGCGTTCATGGTGTCAGTAATGTCTGTATCAGGAAGGTTGATTCCTTTTATAAAACCTATCCAAATAACTCGCAGTTAGCAAGTAACTCCTTATACTCCCTTATTTTTTCTATTTGCAGTATGATATCTCCCCCGTGTAATGATACTCTGCATACCAAAGGTACGTAGACACTCTACTGCCAAAGGTTTGGACCAAGATGTAGACACATTATCAGGCTGGGACCATCTCTACAACAAGATGGCAGATCATCATGCAGACCAACAGGTCCCCCAGATGGAAGGCTCTGCTCCCCAGAAGGAAGTCATCCTGTGCACACTGGAAACAACTGATTGTCCTGATGCTGGCTCTGACAAAGCTCCTGGTCCTCCTTTTCCCAAGCCGTGTCATCTCAGCTATGCTGTATGTCAGACGCAGCACACGTGGGACATTTCCTCAGCAATGTTACTGATACACTTGTTTGGAGAAAGGCATAACAAGGAGATACTGACTTAAAAACAGATTTTAGGAATTAGCGAAACCACCTCTAAGAGAGAGTTCTGAACAACATGATGGGGGTCATTCTGAACAAATGAAAAGGTTTCTAGTTTTAGAGACCTATGGCAGTATTGAGTGACACTAGCTGAATGAGACATCCCTTCTGGGGGACAGAGCATATTGCTAAATTCTGTTTTTCTTCTCCATTTCCCCCCGGCTTCAAAAGCCAAGTTTGAACTCTAACTCTGGAGGTCATAAGATAAGAAGTTACTAGATTTTTCAACTAACTTCCTTTACTAAATTTTAAAGTTATAAAAATAGATTTGGGTTTGTCACAAACACCCATGACAATGTGATCTTGTAAACCAAGACAATGGGGAAAAACGCTTCAATATCTGGATCCCATTTGGGAGTACAGATTTGACTGAAGCTAATTATCTTGATGAACCCAGGAAATACTAGCTTCTTTTTTCGCTGAACAGTTCAATATATATCTCCTCATTTGGAATGGAAAATACCCACAAAGAATATCATGAGTTCTAATTCTAAATTCATTCTAATACACAAAGAAAACTTTAGGGAAACAATTTCACATCACGTTAAAAACTTCTTTGGCATCTTCATGGGGGCATAATGGTGGTCCCTAGTAAGCATGTAACCTAGTAACTCCTTTACAACTTAACAAAAAGTTACTCAAATTGGTATCTAATAACATTCTGATTCATGAGGCAGAATGTTCCAGAAAGTGCTCTTCCCTTGTAAATGCCCAGAGAGTGTGTTTTAGAACAAAACAGCAATTTAGAGCAGGGGTCCGCAGACTTTTTCTGTAAAGGGCCAGATGGTAAATATTTTAGGTTTTTGGGGCCATACGGTCTCCATCGCTACTACTCAGCTCTGCTGTTGTAGCATGAAAGTTGACACAAAATATATAGATAAACGGGTGTGGCTGGGTTCCAATAAAATTTTATTGATAGACACCGAAACATGAATTTCATATAATTTTCATGTCATGAAATATTGGTTTAGTGAAAAATGTTTCCAAATCATTTAAAAATGCACAACACATGATAGCTTGGGGTCATTACCAAAACAGGTGGCACTGTGTCAACACCCAACTTAGTGTGCAGATGATCAGAAAATTGAGAGGGGACTAAGGGAGAGAGGGCACGTTCATCAGGTGGAAACACAGGTGGCCACTTGCAGGAGACAGAATGACAGACCCTCAAGTTACCTGGGGAGTTCTGAGGTGAGGAGCAGGGTGAAGAGCGGGGAGAGAAGCTGTACCCAGGGTGGAAGGCAGCCTGCAGGGGGACATAGGACATAATCTCTTCTTCAAAGAGACTGCAAAGTAAAAAAAAAAATTAAAAAGTTAGTTCTCTGTCCATAAGAGAACGTTCACAAATTGGGGTAAGAGTGGTTACAATTCTCACGAGACAACGAAAGCACTTAGATTCACTTAGATGGGCACATCCCGGCACGCAAACTCTCCCTGTTATTTTAAACCCTAATTAATCCTACAACAAGGTCTCCATCAAGTACCATATGTAGCTCTTGATACCCCAGTCTTACATGTAGAGAAAGAGGTGAATAGCAGGTATAAGGGTGGGAGCCCTACTTCAGTTGCAGCCGCTAGAATATTCTAGAACAAGCAACGAGTGTTTCAGTCTGGGCTGTCCTGGAGAACTGCCCAGAGCAGCTTTTCCAGTTGCTTTTCCAGAACTGTTTCAGGCTCAGCCCCTTACCTCAGCAAAATGACTAGATCTGCATCACAGGACAACTTTTCAAGCCCATGATTACCCTCGGTCCGAATGTAATGGATTTTCTCCCTAGAATAATGTGGGAAGGAAAATAAGAATTACACACCGATGCATAAGTTAAGGAATGAACCCCATTCTGATCCCCCTTTCTCTTCCAATAGGGCTGAACAGTGATGTTCTAATGTCCAGAGTATTTCGAGGTATTTAAGTTCATATTGCAGGTTCCCATGATGCTCTCCAAGGGATCACCTTTCCTCAGACTCACACGGGGACAGAAGCCAAGGAGCACAACACAGGTAGGTCCTCAGAGAGCCACACAGTTGGTAGTGGAGCTGGGGAGGACTGTTGTGGGTTCATGGCATCTTGGAAGCCATGGGAAGAAAGAGTGACGAGGTGTCTCCTGAGAAACTTTATGCCTGATGGAAAATGAATTAACTCCACACTGGGTCCAGAGAGGGTCTGGCCCCAGAATACATGAGAGTCTCCCAGGTCAATTTGAGTATAGGCATCAATTTCTCTCTGTTTAATTACAACTCATGCATTCTGACTTTTTCACAACCTCCAACTCCAACCTGGCAAAATGATTCCAATAAGTCTATGGATAAATAGCGTTTCTTTTGATCAAATGAACTTTGTAATGTGCTTCTCTGACATTCACATATTCAAAGATTACAAACACTATGGCGAAGAATCATTCCCTTGTAGGTATGCTTCAAAGAAGTTAAAAGTTTTCCCCCTTTCTTGAAGAGATGCAGCAGAAATCTGAGAAGACTTACGGATTGATTTTTTAAAAATATTTCACTTTTTTCTTTTTTTGTTTAAGTTTTTGAGATGCTTTTAGAGTCACATGTACTTGTAAGAAATTAATAAAGAGTGGTCTAGTATACCCTTTAATCAGTTTCCTCTAACGAAAGATTAAAAATAAATCTATTAATAAAAATACTGTAGATACAACTTTTTTCTCTCTCTGATTATAGTAACGTGAATCCAAATCTTCATCATAACTTGCATATTTCCAGGTAAAAATATAATGAACTTGACCTTTTGGTGTGGGTATTTTTAAGAAGACGAGAGAAACTTTTTGGCTTCTACAGAGATACACAAAATGGGATTAAACAGAGAAATGCACTGTGGTCCAACCTGAAGGTATGGGTAGAGTACTGCTGCAGTAAATGCTATTTCCAAAACCTGGGGCTGCTCATGGTGGCTCCTCTGACCAGGGACTTGGAAACTGGAGCAGACCTGTCCACACATCATTTTTCAGGGAGGAGGTGGAAGCCCGGCCAAGGGTGCAAGAACCAAGCCTCCTCCACCAGCTGCTTCTCCCTCCAAGTCCCTGTGCCCTTGATACAGTGTGCCTGAGCACTGTCTTCCAATCCTGGCAGCATCTCACAGCCCTCTTGTTTGGAGGATTCTCGTGGACCCTGTTCCTCTGGTTGACCAACTGCAGCCCCAAGAAGGACTCTCAAATTGATGTGTTCCCCCAGTGGCAATGTTCCTGGGGCAGGTCACCCTGCTGCCCCAAGGGACCCGCATCTGGGCAAGCCCCTGGTCTCCCTGCCTGGGGAAAAAGGGAGAGAACGTTCTAGGGGGTCACTCTTTATTCCCTGGGTTCCTGGGGAAACAAAGTCCAAAGAGAGTCAAGTCCATGAGGGCAGGAGAGCATCCTTCCCAGCCACGGGAAGTGGCACCCTCTGTAGTGGTTCTACCACCACCCTACCTACTCAGGCCACATACACATATCAGAAAGCCAAGCAGAGTTTTCTGAGAGTTTTCGTTGCTCTTCACGGGACATTACACCCTCTGTCATGTATGTGAAAATCTCATGCAGACCTAGTGTTCTGAGGGGCCTCCAAATGTCCCTGGGTCCAGACCAAAGGCACTGAGACCTGGGGGAGATCTCTGAGGGTGAGAATGCCAACCGCCTCTCCTACACGCATCCCATCAGGAAGACTCCAGTGTAAAGCTCCCCTCAGAGCTCAGGTCAGTAGAGCCACCTGCCTCCTTGACATCCTGACATCTTCATTTGTGGCCTCAAAGACCTTAAAACTCAATATCCACAAGGAAATCCTTGCCATCCTTCCATCACTATCACTCAGTTCTGATCATGTCCTTCATGGCCCATAATACAATCTACAGCTATATATTTGGCTTTAAAAAAAGTCACACTTGTCTATCATCTGTCTTCCTCAATAGATCGTAAGTCCCATGAGAGTAGGACCGATGTCTGTTTGGCTTCGATACTGCGTACACAGCCCTCGCACAATCCTGATTCAGAATAGCTGCTCAATAAAAGCGCTAGTTGAAGGAAAGAAAGAATGAATGCGGACTGCTACCATGACCCTTAAACTTAACAGATGTCATTAACCCCTGGGTTTTATGCCTCCATCTTCCCTCTCCCCATGTGGTTTCCTTATGCTTCACTACTTCTGCTGAACACAGTTTTCTGAGAACTCATCCTTCACCCTCTAACCCAACGACTGGCTTTGCAAACCCAAGACAGTGGATCCATGGCTCCTGGAGAATAGCAATGACCATGGGGTCATGGTCCCCATGTGGGAACCACAGAGGAAGCAGTAAGTTCTTCCTCTGGGCAGGGTCATGGGGAGAGGAGGTTTTCCTTTCAACTACTGGATCTTTAAAGTCAAGCTGACACACCCTCACACCACATCTAGGCGCAGGCAGAGGCATAGTCATAGGTCCAGTGCCCTGTTTTTTGGATTCTTAAAGCCTGACACCCTGAAGAGCAAGCTCTTGCTCTTGTTCTGCCTTTTTGATTCCATGACCTCTTAGTCAGTTTCTGATGTCACTGTGGGCTTTCTGTTTTTGAGGAGCTCTTTGGGTTTTCAACCTGGGGTCTACAGGTCCTTTAGGATCCATTAACTGTTTGAAATTATATGCAAAGATTTATGTTTATATATCGAGGAGAGTCTGTAAGAGCTTTCGTCAGACTCTCAAAGGAGTCCTTAACCTTATAAAGGTTATTAGTTTCTACATTAATTTCCAATTTTTTTCCAGTTCCAATATTCCCTAATTCCAAGTCACCCACATCTGGAAAATCATAATTGTACAATTCCACACTGCAAAAAAAACCCCAGAGGTTTCTTAGATTTTGTTATAACGTGATACTACACAACAGTGCTTAAATTGTTTGCTTCCCTTCAGAAACATATTCCACTCTTTTACACAGGGGATTATTTTTATTACTTTAAAAATGATTTAAACAGGACTCTAGTGCCTTTTGGGAGCTCACATTTCTCCCAAAAGTAAGCACTGAACTCCTTATTTAGTGGTAGAATCTGTAACGTAAAAATGTTCAAGAGCAGTGATGTGTCAGAAAGTTTTCAGGTAGTACAACATCTCTGAAACTCCCTTGGAAATTCCCTTAAATTATTATGTACCATGAGCCGGAGAGCAGCCCACGAATGGACCGAGTATGGCCCTGCCTTCCGTGGCACAGTAATAAAACTTGGGCAGAGTTGAACACAAGTGGAAGTGATAATCAGTCAAGCTAAAGTCCTTTTGTTCACTCAAAAAGTAATCAGTGTTTCCTATCTTCAAAGTAGAGGAACCAGGCTCTGAGGCAAGAGTGGTTCAAAGACCAAGAAGATACAGACCCTGCCCTAAGACACTTCCAGTGTTGTAGGAAGACATTAGTACATGGTAGAATACAAGGGATAATGGAAAAATATCTTAGAGGTACAAAAACAAATGCTATTAAATCAAAGCAAAAGAACTACTAAAGTCTGCCTAGATCACCGAAACTTTGCGTTTGACTTGAGCCTTTCAAATGGGTTGAAATGTCTTTAAGAGAGAAGCCATTACAGGAAGGATGTGGGTAGGAGAGGGAGGTGGAAGACACCAGAAGGAAGTAAATACAAGCACAGGATGGCGGAGAGTTAGATTAGAGCCAGTCTTAGGAGACTATGGAAATTATGCTTAGAAATCTTGACTTTATTACATACATAACAGGAGCCATGGGAAGTTTTTGTTTGGGGGCATTATTTTGTTGGTATTGAGTAATGAAATTGAAAGTATTTGTTAATGAATTTTGAAATCCTGGAGAGAAAAGCTGTAGAAGTGTCTCAATATAGTTCATCTAGTTCTTCAATTGCAATGAATTCCACTCTTATGCGAGGGTTTCCATCTTTCCTCAGCATGAGCTCTGATGTAAGAAAGGTTCCATCAAAACCAGTTCCTTTTTGGAGAGGGAGCTCGTAGTTTCATAAGGAACTGAACAAAGAGTTCCCCCCCGCCCCAAAAACCCCATGTAAATAAGCCAATTTTATTAGTTGGTGCATTTTTCACAAGTTCTCAAACTATGTTCAGATTCCACCTCCCTCCCCCTCCATGAAACTAAGGTCTTCTCCTAATGGGTAGGCAGGAAAACCTGCAGAAGATCTACATAAATAGCCTCTTTCATATGGCCTCAAAACCTCATGAGGTGGGCAAGAGTCCCTGAGTCACAGATCTGGCCTAAACTGCTCAGTGGTCTGGCTAGGGTGGCCAGAGCAGGGATTAGAAGAAAGGCAGGCCTGACTAGAGGCCCTGCGAGGGTGAGGGCCAGCGGCCCGGTCTGGAACAGGATGCCAGCCCGCCCCCTTACTCACAATGAGGTTAGTATCACATGCCCATCTCTGCCCTCCTCCTGCTATTGTGTGGTGTACTTCCTCAAGGACTAAATTCCAGAGAGGGTCCTTAGCTGCTCTGAGGTCCCCCAAAAGAGAGTCTGAGAGCCACTGTGGTGGCCAGCCCTGAGGATACTCCACGGGAAGCTTTTTTCAAGGGTGTGGGTGACATGGGTTATAAGGAGGTAATGCTGTTTATAGTAGAGTGATGGGGAGTATCTTCTTAAGAGATCCCTGCGAAGTCCGGGAGAGAGATGATGAGGACCGAAACTTGGCCATGGCAGGGAGAAGAGAAAAGAAGGGCTGGAAGAAAGTGAGGCGATAAATGTTTAGATGCAAAGCTGAAGAAAGAGGGCGGAACTGAGATGATGGGCATTTGGGAGGATGGAGGTACTAATTTGCGCAGAGTAAAACCACAGGGAAAAGAAGCGTCAATGGGGGTGGTGACGGAGGGGAAAAGAACAGTGAGTGATCCTTCCTGGCAGGATTAATAAAGATATGACTAGCAAAGAGGTTATTTTTAGGTGTTGGTGACGCATTGAGGAGGTCAAAGTAGAGGATTATAGTTGTCAGCCAGATTCAAAAGACCACCAGATGGGAGGTGAGGAGTTAGGGGCAGTCACTGGCTGCATCCCTGCCCACCTTGCCTGGTCCTTTATATACAAACCCAGTGAAGCATCTTAATGGTGCCCACATTGTGACCCTGTTTCAATGAGGAGGAGGCTGAGGGTAGAGGATTAAATGACATGCCTCCATCACTGGTCCCTAAGTGCTGGAGCAGGTATTCAAACTCTGAGTGGACACACTTAACCATTGTGCATCTCCAGCTTTTGAAATGCTGGGTAGTAAACTGAAGGAGAGATATGCTTGCATATCTTGGTGAGAAAGTGGGATTTAAGTTCAGAGGATATTTTCTCTTTTCATCACTTTGGGTGGCTTTCCCTTCCAAATAAAGTGATTCAGAGTTTCAGAGACACTCATTCAGAAATGACCATAATGGACATTAGGATTTAAGGTGTTAGAACACATATGATACTTTTTGTTTGCTGGTTTATTTTTGAATATAGTCACCTAATATCTGGTGTACCATCAGACAATTATATTCTTATAACAAAAATAATTTATATGGTGCTTTACATAAATAATTTTTTGATGAAAACTATTTTGCTCCCTTTCCGTGCTTCTCTCCAAATCAATGGAAATCATTTTAGCATCATAAGAATAATAGGTAACCTGGCATGATAACTATCTCTGATTGCAACACTTTAGAGAACATTAGAAACCCCGGGATCCTTTGTCTTAAATATTCAGGTTATAATTTAAATGCATGAGTAAAACACATCTTAAGTGTCTGCCCTCTCTCCACAGAGGCTGCCCCACCTGGAAAACCAGCAGGAGAGACCTGTAGGTAGAGGGTGGTAGACAGGCCCCTACCTGAGTGTGTGGTTTCTCGCCAAACTTGGCTGACGCTCTTGCAGCATTTCAAAAATGTTTGGCTGGCGAAGAAATGCCACAATCTTGTCATTATATGCTGAAACAGACAAAAGCACAAGTTGTGGTTGAGTCTTCAGCCCAGAGATAATTTTGCTCATGATTGGAAAATGGCAGCTAGATACCAGGATTTAATGGAGGAGTTGAAAAGGCAGGGAGCAAACTCATCAAAAAATGTAAGCTCTTGAGGGTTTTTTCTGTGACATAATGGTATGATTATTTTTAAAAGATCAAACCCAAAGTGAACCAGATCTAAGTTAATTATCTTTAATATTCTAGGAACTTAACTGGGTGTTATCTCATCCCCTTGTGAACAGATGGAGAATAAAATAGATCTTCCGTGAGGGGAGTACTACACTCTGTTCTTTCTGACTTCTCTTGTCATTTTGCCATAGTTATTATGGCAAAAGATTCTTTATGAGTCCACAGAAATCCTTTTCTGAGCACTTGCACTTATGACTTTGGCCATCCGTTGATTTCCCAATAGTGATAATGAAAACATCCAAATCCATTTAGACTCTCTCACCTCATTTCCCCTGATACAAGTGGCATGTGTTTTGGAAAGAGGTAGCTGAGGTTAGGAATGGAGACTGTGCCAGTTTATCCCCATAAACATGCATGGGAAGAGAGGCCTAAATTAAAAAGTGCATCTAAAAGCAACAAAATCCGTCACCTCATTTAAACTATGCTCTCCTGGGACCCAGCTAACAAATCACTGAATGGAATAAACAAGGGTGGGGGGGAATGACGGTCTGGAAGAGAGGAGAGGGAAGAGAGGGAAGGGAAGAGAGGGAAGGGAAGAGAGAAGGACAAAGTGAGGAGGAAGGGAGAGGGAAAAGGGGCAAGCGGGGGATGGGAACAAAGGGTAGGGGAGTGGACTATACCATAAGAGAGGAAAAAGAAAACACAGAATCCCGAATATTAAAGGAGTCACGATAAGAAACACAAGGCTATCCAGGGGTTCACAAAGCGTGATACGTACCCAGTGGCAGTGACTCATGTTGATGTTGGCTTCGAATAGCAGCTACTAGGCTGTGTCCTGGCCTGGCCAGTAAAGAGGCTCCTCTGTTTCTAGAGACTTCTGAGGCCTAATTGCAAAATAAAATTGTTAGCGTTAGAAATCTCACCCATTTCGGATGATCTTTGGAAACTAATTTTTCAAAATGAGGGGTAAAAAGGTCCTGACATCACCTAAATTAAAGAAGCAATGAAGTTATAAACCTCAAAGTGTTGGAAAATAAGCAAGTTTAAAAAAAATGACTCAGTAGAATGGTCATTAATACATTAATACACTGAATAGACTAAGAAATATTTCTCATCAGAAATACGTTAAAGAGATGTAAATAAATTCTACATGAATATTATCGGTAAGGTAGGTTTATGACCTTCATCTCTAAGAGGCAGCACTGAACTTCATAACCGAATGTGGAATGGGCTGGTTTTCTTAAATAGTGTTTATTACACTCAAATGGCATTTCTTTGTTTAGTGCCTATTCTTCCGTTCACTGTGCTGGCTACTCTTCACATAGTATCTCATATCCTCACAAAATTCAGCAAGATAAGCATTATTCACTCCCGTTTACAAATGGGGAATCTGAGGATCAGAGAAAATTAAGTCTTTCCCAAACTTTCAACTGTAAGAGATAGAACCAGGATACTTACTGATGACTGACTGCAAAGAATTTTTTTACTTCCCCATACTACTAGCCTGCATCCAATATCTTGGTTTGGGTTGGACATTTTGACATAACTTCATGGAATATGGAATTTGCTTAGCTTAAAACTGAAATTTGTGATGATTAACTTTAATTTAGCTTGATTTAAAATTTATATACATTCCCTAGGTGCTAGAGCATGACAATGAGTTTCTACCATGATTCCATATATATTTTGCTCCTTAAAGGACCCTTGCAGGGCAAGCTATTTAAACTAAGGCACCACACTGGAGATTTTCCACATTGGAGTACATTCACCAGATATATGGGGTTTGGTGTAGATTATGACTCATTCTATGATATTTGGCAAAGTAGCCAAAATAGGCTTTAAAGTATTTAAGAATTTTGAAGATGACATTGTAAGATACTCATAAAGGGCTCAAACATCCAGACAGAAAAAGGAAAGAAAATTCTCCCTCTGAGACCAGAATTCACTCACACGGAATTCAGGAGAGGTGATGAGCTCCTATGCTCCAAACCCCAGAAAGGTCCAGGTCAGTCTCAAAGTAGTCACTTAGGACTAGGCCACATGTGATATTGCAGATGACAAAGGAGGGCAGATCACTTAGGGTTTCCCAATTACAGAAATGGTAATTGCTGGCTTTCCTTTAGGTCCTACTTTCACGTCTCACACAGACAAGAATAACATCCTTCGTATGAGATGTGCTGCCAGTTTGCTATCTGTATGTGGCAGTCTTTGAACTGCTCTTCTGGAATTAGTAGGGATATAGATCCATCCTTTTCCTCTCCAGATCCTTCTCTTTGCCCATGGCTCACTTGAGGGACAAGGGAATAGATTTTGTGCCACTCTGGGTGACTTCTCACTTTGATGCCATTAGCACCCAGCTCTGTTCAGTGGGTGTAGCCAGCCACCGAGATTTAGATGCCAGTGCTTCTGTAACAGCACTTTCTGGTTATATGGTTATAATGCAAAGTGATGAAAGAAAGGTTTGCTCATGGCTTACATGCAATAGTGAGTCTCATATTTCGTTTTTCTCCATGAATTAATAAATACATAAAGGCTTTCCGGGACTGAAATATCCCTTTTCCTTCAAGGGAATTGTGTCAGTCCGCCTTAATGCGTGTTTAAAATATGTTTTGATGCTGTAAAGACAGGAATCTCAAAAACTACTCAGTTGCAGATTATCCAAGTGATGAATTACAGAGAGAAATTGGGGAAGCAGATAGATTTGAGAGCGGAACTCAAGAAGGTTTGGCTGTGCACTGAACCTGGGTGATACCTGCAGTCACACCCCGAGCAAAAGTGGTTAATTGTCAGTAGTTGCCTGGAAATTAATAAGGCTTTGAAACAGGAAGAGGCTCACTTCTCTTCCTGGGGCGTCACAGGGAATTCAGGTGTTGCAGATATGCCTTAGGGAAAACTGGTGCCTACTTCTGAGGTCACCTACTTACTGGCAAAACTAAGCCAGATTGAAAGACTTCAGAAACAGAGGAAGGTCAGCTACTTTGAAGGCAGGTGACTGGCGGAGGGATATGCCACGAGTGAGATGGAGGAAACAACACAGGGTAGAGGTGGGGTTTGTGGGGTCCCCGAGCCATGGAAACACTGGCCAAGAATAGAGGAGGTGATTATAAAGTGGTACTGGATGGCTTACAGGCGAGAGAACCTGAGAATGGGAGGGCTGAGTAGAAACGGGCTTCTCCAACCAGGGGCCAGGAATTTACAGGGATGGAGACAATTCAGGTAGGGCTAAAGAAGACTCTAATATTCTAAGATTGGGTAGAACTTGGTATGTACTAGGATCTTTGTGGCCCGGAAGTGGTACTAAATGCTCCATCTTGAGGGATGTCTGACATCAACTGACTGACTGATTTAGATCTCACTGCAAACATGATGCTAACATTTGCTCTCCAAACTACTGAAAATACCTAGAAGAATGGAGTTTCTATTTAAAACCAAGATGATATGACTCACTGAATTCCCTAGAATTTGACACTTTTTGTCTTACTGAGGTTTTCAGGCAGGGTTGTGTGTGTATGGGTGAGAGGGTGAGAGAGAGACAGAGAGAAGAGAGCCCCATGTGACTACTTTTAAGATTTCTTTCCCTTTTGATGTTGAGATAGCTTTCATCATAATTGCAAATGTGCAAACTTCAAACATTTAGCTCTCCAGACAACACAAAATAGATATGCTCAGAAAATAGTTTTCAGTGACTGGTAAACAAGCTTCTCTTCTGTGTTGCAATTTGGAAATGTAAATTGGCCGTTTTTTAAAAATCTGTGATTGAAAATTGTAGGTTTTAGACTGAATTTGGGTTAATAATCAGCTAATGCTCTCTTGAAAACACTGGAGACCTGATAATAAAAAATAGCAAGTTCAGAGGAAAAGCCCAAGTGATGAATTTACATTCATCTCTAGATTCCTTTTGTACTCTAAAAATCGATTATTAACAAAGTTTGGAAAGAAAAGAGAGATCTATGTTTGAGTTTTTCAACATGTTTATAATAGCGAAAAGTGGGCGATAAACATAATGTCCAGAGAAAGCCTTGAGTTAAATTATGGCAGATCCATCTGATAAAGTATAGCAGAATTTTAATGGCATAGAAACTATCTACAATGTACTATAATGGCAGAGGAAGATACAGAACCATAGACAGTATGATTCAATTTTTTACTTCTATGTTCACCAGGAATTGTCTCCAGATGGGGGACTGTACCTTCCTTTTAACTTCTTTTCCATCTGTGCTTGTATTTTCTACACTCATTGTACACCGTTTATAATTCAAAAGTGTATTTTCACAGGTGTCTGAATTTTACAAACTTCCAAACAAACCTGTAATCAAGTATAGGTTACATGGAATCAAGAGGAAAATTACCGATTTTAAAACACAGTGCAAAAGTTACCCTCCCCAAAGGCCAGCTTCCTGCATGATGGCCTCTGTCATCAGAGCTGATGCAATGACTTTCGTCATAAGAGCAGCTCACTGCAAAGAATGACTCACAGTGACTTCTGCTTTGAGAGTGAAAAGTCAGTTTCTCTTCCCTGCCAGACTCCTGCCCTTTCCTTGAGGCAATTACTGTTAAGCATTTTTATATGTACCCTTCCAGAAATTTTCTATCACTAATGATTTTCTAACCTGACCAAGATAAGGTGGTGAAAGAAATTAACATTATATGTTCTGTTATCCTTCCTTATTCATGTTAATTTATACTGCAAACTGCAGTATAAACAAGGCAAAATTTGACCTTCCGTGATTTCCTTACTGATAGAGAGATGGGATCCAATATTTATGGCCCTGTGGGCTCCCTCCATTTACCTATGTCCAATTCCATTTGGACACTATGGAAGAAACCAAGCCTGTTTTGTTGGTACTTAAATATATTGCAGACAGATGTGCCACTGTATTAAAATGCATGTTAAAGTGTCAAATAATGATCTTTTTATGCATAAAATCGTATATTCCTGACAACTACTTTCAGGAAACGGCCTGAACAATTTTCAGGTGAGGTTAAGACTAATTCAAAAGATGTTGAGCAGTGTCTCTATTAATAACCTATTGTTGGGGTTTTGAGGGGAATTTTTACCATTTAGGATCTTGAATATAGAAACTGATGTGTTTTTTTTTTGGCCTCGCCGCACAGTATGTCGGGGTCCTAGTTCCCCGACCAGGGATCGAGCCCATGCCCCCTGCAGTGGAAGCGTGGAGTCCCAACCACTGGACCGCCAGGGAAGTCCCTAGACACTGATTTTAATTCCATCCTTAAATGCAATGGATAAAAAAGATCAACCCCTGGGCAACACTCAAAAAATGGCTCACAAAGGAGAACAGAAGAAAAATCTGGTTCCTAAAGCTGAGGTCTAAGAAACATCTATAGTGAATTCCCCATTGCCCGTGAGAGGTGACACAGAAAAATCGCAGGTTATGGAAACAGTTCACTCATATTCCTGAGTCTCATATCTCCCCCTGCTTAGCTGTCATTTCTAATCGGCTCTCCTGCTGTTTCCATACTCATCATCAACTTACCTAAAGGCACACCTACCAGCCTCCCCACCTGGCTTTCCTGCTCATCTTACCTGTGAGCTCTTTTTGGGACTGGGAGTCAAGCCTCACAGACTCTAATAACCCCAGAGCTGGAAGGGACTTTAGTGGCCATCCAGGCAGGTCCCTTGTCTCCAAATGCAGATGGGGAAACTGAGGCCCCGGAAAGGGAAGGAAGGCGCAATGACACATAGCACCTCTGCGGAGAAGCCACAGCTGGGACTCCCATCTGCTAACCCAAGTCCCAGGTACCCCTCCTCCACACCCCTCGACTTCCCTGAGGTTTTGCTGTCTCTTTGTCACCCCAACTTAGGGCCTCATCACCTTCTACCTGGTCTGTGGCAGCGGCCTCTCATGGCCTTTCTCTCTCAAATCTCTCTGTGCCACAATTCTGCCTCTTCTTGGCCGTCACTGTCTTCTTTAAAAATATGAGTTTACACCAGACTGGGAGTTGGGAAATCTGGACTGCGGTCCTGAACTCCCTGGGTGACTTGAGTTCTTGACATTTCAGTGTACTTGACTGTGAAATACGGTTCTTAACTGGAGTGGAATTACCATCTAGGAGTGTTTGGAGATGCTCAGGGCTATTTTGTTTTGTTTTTGTTTTTGTTGTCATAGTAACTGGTGAGGCGGGGCCACTCCTGAAATTTAATGGATGGGACCAGGAGAAAAGATCCTGCAATGGCAAGGGACGTTTGCACGCATCCGAGAACTGTCATCCCAAATTGCCAATAGTCTTCTCCTTTGGAGTAGCAATGGGTGAACTGATCTCTAAAAGCCCATTTTTACATATAAATCATCATATTATTCTTCTCAAATTCATTCAATGGACTCATAAAAAAGTCCCAGCTCTTCCACGTGGCATTCAAAGCTTTCCAAAATCCAAGACAAAAACCAAGTGGAAACTTACTATTCTGGTCACAGCGAACTATTTATTCCTTGTCTTTCTGCAGGCCTTTCTCAATCCCACCTCGGCACTGAGGCTTGTGCCGTGCTCTCTGTGGGGCTGTCCTTCCTCTGCCTTTGTACTTAGCTAGGTTTTACCGATTTTTCTAGGTCTAGGTCAAGTACCTTCTTTTAAAAGATACCTTTCCTTGGCCTCTTTTGGACTTCTGTGGCATTTGTCCTAACATCTCTCTTGGCACTCAGTTGTATTCTAATTTCTCCTGTTACTTAACTCTGTGTGTGTTTTTGGCCTGGCTTCAAAAGTAGAATACAAATTTCTCCAGGACAGGGATCGTATCTCATGCATCTTTGCATTTCACAGTGCTCATAGGACGCCATGAACTTAATCAATGTTTGTGGCAGAGCAAACACAATGAACATTTCTGCCACGCCCCTCTCTCTATTTTTATACCCAGGTCCTCCTGACTCCTCCTCCTCCTGACTCCCTAGGCTGTGCGTTCTCACAGTAGGAGGAACCAGGTATTTGTTTTCACAGAGGCTGGGTCTCTTGTTTTCTCTGGTGCGCTGCCTCTGGGTCAGATATCCTCTGCCTCCCAGCTTCTCTCTTGGTTGCTTTTCTTGGTTTTCCCTTGGGTCAGTGAAAAGCTACCAGCAGAGAGAGGTTGGGCAGAGGGATGAGAGGGGTTTAAAAACCTGATGGACAGTCAGTTGGAGATCGAATGAATTAGGAAGCATCCAGACGGCTGATGCACACTGACACCCTTTTGTCGTTATGTGTTGGTCTTTCTTGGCTTGATGCAGATGGCACTTTGTCATTAATATTGATATTCAACGTGACTGTGTTTGGGCTAGTCAATCACATCAAATAAATGTTTTGGAACAGGTAATGCACGCGATGCTCACGATCTTAATCTTGTTCTTTCAACAGGAAGGCTCTAATATTTACATTTCCAGGTTAATTTCGTACATGTGTAACAGATCTATATGTTTAGGGTTTTCACTGAGGGATTGACTTTTTAAAAAAATTAACCGTGGTGAATCTGTCTGCGGTACTGAGCTTCTTCTATCTTACGCAGTTACTCTATGTTAACACTGAAATTACCTTAATAGTATTAAAGAGCTTGGACATTTTACATACATTAAAATGGCATACTTCAAGCGGATGCAGAATTTTGAATTTATCCATTATCATATCAAGACAATACATCTTGAAATTTCTGAAGTGTTATAAAAGGGAGGCGGACTATACGTGTTGAGCTGAGAAGTGGAGGCCTGGCTTTCTGCAGCCTGTGAACATGTCTGCTGCTGAGTGCCTGGTATCTGAAGGGTCCTGAAACCCACAAAACCCTTGGGGAGGTATAATACTCCCTCTCTACATGGTCACATACACATTTTACGTATATGCAGAAAGAGTTAACATGCTTTCAGTAGCATCCTAAAACAATGATATTTAAGAGGACTCCATGAAAGAAAAATTCAATTTATCACACTGGCCTTAAACCATGAGTACCCTTGGTTGGAAACAGTTACGTTTCTCAGTGTACACAGATGAGTCCCCCGAAAAGCCAGTAAAGATTTTCTTTTTGAACACTAAGCTTTCATTAAAACAAGAAGTTCTTCCCTTGAGACTCATGTTTGTTCTCTGGAGGCTGTCAGGTAGATGGTTATTTTCTGTTTCTCCAGAGACGTCCACTGTGGCTCTCCCTGGAATGACTCTCTGTGGGACCGTATAGATATATTTCTTTGCTTCCTATACCACTTGCTTCATTTTTTAACCTCACGGTAATCTAACTCTACAAGCTGCTTTATGGGAAATGGTTCTCAGAGCCCACATCTCCTGAGATTCTGGTGGTTTGTATGAAAAGAAGGTGTAGCTACTCGGGAAATGTCAGTGAGGACATAAAGGGATTTGCTCATATTAATATCAGGAGCTGATTAGCAATAGAAGAGAGCTATGTTTTGAGTTTTGGTTTGAGAAAGGAGAACAGGAAAGGGTATGGGATATAGAAACAGGAATTCAGGAAGGCAAGGAACCTGATGTTTAAGAAAGGGGGCAGCCTTTTAGGTTGTTACATAATATTGAGCAGCGTTCCCTGTGCTACAGGAAAAGAATTTGAAAAAAGAATAGATACATGTATATGTATAACTGAATCACTTTGCTATACACCTGAAACTAACACAACATTGTTAATCAACTATACTCCACATAAAATAAAAAGTTAAAAAAAAGAAAAAGAAAGAAAGGGGGCAGCCTTTCATGGCCCAGCAGAAGGTAATCATGTCGAGTGAAAGAAAATATAAATCAGGGAAGAGCAGATGATAGGGTGGGAACAGAGTATTCATGTGGCCCCGTTGATTCCCCCCGTTTTCAGTCCACGAATGCATTGCTGAAGTCTTTTCCAGGATCCAGGGAGAGGTAGAAGTTTAAAAGCAGTCATATGCTGCCTAGCACTTCCACGGTCTTTTAAGAATTTACATGTGACCAGTGGCCCTGAGGAAGCACCTCTCCAGTCATAAGTGTAGGGATGTCTTGACACTGCATTTTCAGTTTCCTTTACACTAGATCGATTTTTCAGCAGTGTGACTGTGTAGGAAAAAAGGGAAGGCAGAAGGAAGGCAATCTGAAGATGGGTCTAGGGCACAAAGTGGGCGCCCCGAGTCATCACCCACTCTTCTAAAGAGCATACGGATATGGGCTCCTGGAGGAACAGACAACCCTAGATCCTGGCTCCACCAGGAGAGGCAGAGCCTATGGTCCTGTGAACGGTGGGGCAGGGGGAGAGGGGGTTACCTCTCCAGCGCTGTAACTTCGGAGTCTCTGGAGGTGCTGTCGATGTGTCAGATGGTTGGGAAGACGACCGTTCTGAAGAGGGATTCGGGGGTCAATGAAAGTGGTAGCTCGACTGTTGTGGTCCACGAAGAAAGACTACGGACAGACCAGGAAAGAGCACAGGCGTGAGAAGCAGCCAAATGAAGCCAGTGACACCTGGGAGCGCTCCAGGGCTCAGTCATCATGTTTACGTGTGTCCCTCCTTTTCATCTACTCAAAACTAGATGGCAGGTGCCTCTGCTTCTGCTTGCTCAGCAGTTCAAAGAAGCAACGCCAGTCGCTGATAATCACTTTACACGGTGGAGTCACAGAACAGTGAGCATAACACCTTACTTATCATGGAAAATAAGAGAAATAGAGCCTTTCACGGATAAAAATCATTCTAGTAATTAATCATTTGTAGAGCATTTTGTTTATTTATTTTGTAAATAAATGCTCTTTTTTTTTGATTATAGGATTAGCATAGTCTCACGGAGAAAAAAACTTGAAAAGGATAAAAACGTGGGAAGAAGGTAACTGAAACCATCCCAAATATTACAATCTAAAGGTAATCACCGAAATATTTTGGTGAATGTTTTCCATTTTTTTTCTCTTCCTATGCAAATATACAAATATATACATACCTTCCCACATCAGCACCTACAATTTTGTTGTAAGATATTTTCGCCTATTATTTTATGAGCATTTTCCTATGTTATTAAGTATTCTTTTAACACAGAATTGTATTGATTATATGGTGTTCAGTTTGATGAATGCATAATAATTAATTTCAGTACCCTCGATCATTGGACACTTGACTTTTTACTGTTTTATAATAATGCTTCAATAAACACTCTTGTGTATAAATCTTTGTGTCATGTCTGATTAGTGTATAAGTTCCAATATATGACAAAAGTCATTCTTTAAATCTAAAATTAGTTACCTTTCACAAAAGAGAAAATTAATACTTTTTTTTTCTTTTACAAAACCTTCTGTACTAGAAAATAGTCTTTCAAATACTCTCTTCTGAACAAAGTGTAATATTTGGTAATGATATCTTTGCCTTAAATCACCTCAACCAATGCTCGTTTTAGACATGTTCAGGTGTCACCTGACAGAAGTAGGCCAAGAAATATTATACAGATTTAGAAACTATTCTTGGGGAATATGAGCTTATGATTTAAAGTATTGTAAACAAGACTCATTGTAAACGAGTCTTTTAAAAAGCTCCATAAAATGTCATACAGGAAGTGGGTTTCATTAGGGAGATCAAAGATACTCACAGATACTAATCATGTGAATTAGTATCTATGTCTGGTAATAAAATTTCCCAGAACAGCTTCCCACATAGCGCCAAAAAAGAGCTGTATGTCCAACAACGTAGAGGGGACTGAAATGATGTTCCCTGAAACACTGTGTTAGATGCTCAAAAAATAATGCCAGTGATATAAAAAAATACAAGAATCTGAATAAGAATGAAATGTGAGTGGGAAAAAACCCAACATTTATCAACATGTTTACATGAGATTTTAAACACGCAAGTATCAGCTAAATTAATGTATAGTAAAAGGAGACATTATTCAACTATATGTCAAAGTTTATAAATTAAAGTTAAATGGGTTCCTTATATATATGTATATGTGGTAATTTTTTAGTATAAAAATTTTAGTATAAATTTAGTAGAATTTAGTATAAATTCCTAAAAGTTGAGTTAATTACTGGGTTAAAAGTTAGGATAACATTTATGTTTATTGATCCATATTAACAAACTACCTTCACAAGAGCCGTACAGATTTGTCATCTTACCGAAAGTCCATGAACCCTTTTCACGGACTTTGCCAGTGCTGAGTATTGGAAAGAACTCTTAGAAATGCTGAATGGTAAATAATGATGAATTATAAGGGAAGCCAAACATTTTCTCCTAAGTTTATTGGTCAGTTTCTTCATTGGAGTGTTGTCTACTTTGCCTATTCCCTTTTTTGTTGTTAGGATGTTAAGGTTTTCTTTAATTTAAATGTGCTTACTCATGTGCCTTCAAACTGTTTTTGATTTTCATTGGCTTTGTTTTCTAATACACAGAATTTTTTAGGTTCCTATGTATACAAATCTCTCAATTATTTCTCTCTAGCTAGAGGTCATTTAAATGCTTAATTATATTTTTCTAGCTTTATTTTTGGTGGGTTAATTGTTTCTGCAAACTTATTTTGGTATGATGTGAAGTTGTAATTGGATTTCTTTCTCCAAGGCCTTATTTTTCTAAATCACCCATTCCCTATTGTTTCACTAAATATAAATTCTTATAAATACCATGGTGTGTTTCAGGAATATTTCATCTGTTCCAATGGTCTGTGGGAGTTTCACTGTTCCAATTATTAATGTCTGTAGGGCAAGTTTCCTCTCATTTATCTTTTCCAAAATTTTCTTAGGTATTCTTGCCTGTTTATTTCACTTTTCCAGATGAACTGATATTAATTTTATTAATTTCCAAAATAGTTTTAACTGGCAAATAATGATAATTTTGTCTCCTTTTTTTACAAGGGCTCCTTTATCTTTTACCTCCTTTTTTTGTAATACATGCGAGAACTTCCAAAACAATGTTAAGTAAGATACAGCCGCTGCAATCTTCTTGTTCTTTATTTTGATAGGAAAACTTACTAGGGTCCAATTGTAAAACAGGACGTGGTTCATTATGTTAAGGGAACCTTTCTTTTGTCATGAAAACACATTTACTTTCCTACTTTCCTAAGACTATGTTTTATTTTTAAAACATAAATGTGTATTTCATTTTTATCAAGTACTTTTCTAGTATTTCTTAAAATGATCAACTGAAATTCCTCCTATAAACTATTGGTTAAAATACTAGAGATAATAGATTTACTAGTAGTAAATGACCCTTATATCTTTGGGAGAAAACCTATTTAATTGTGGTGGGTCATTCTTTTAATATACTGTCAAATTCAACTTCAGTTTAATTTTTTTAATTTGCTTTTAAGTTTTGTTTCAAAAGCATTTATTTATTTTTATTTTTTGTTATGCTAATTATATTCTTCACCAAATAGAGTATAAACTTCTATCTGCTAGGACAGTGTTTTACTTATCTCTAAACCGCTCATGCTGTAGCACTGTATTATGTATAATACATAACTCAACAATTTGTGAGCACAATTCATGAATGCATGACATGAGAACTTTGATTTCAACAACTTCATTTTTAAATATGAGCTTTTTGGAACTCAAGTGAATTTTGTGTATACTTTTTAAAAAAATTCAGATTTCCCTAGTTTTACTTGTACTCATCTGTGTACGTTTAGTTTTATACAATTTAATCATGTTCATGTATCCACCACCACAGTCAAGATACTGAACAGTTCAATCACCATAAGGGCCCTTCATGGGGCCCTTTCCAATTACACTTACCTCCCTTCCTTATTCTTCTACCCCATTCCATCCTTGACCCCTAGCCAATAACTGTTCTCCATTCTGTATTTTTGTCACCTCAAGAATGCTATAAAAATGGAATCATACAGTATGTAACCTTTTGAGATTGACTTTTTTCACTCAATATAATTTCTGTGAGATTCATCCAACTTGTTACATGTATCAGCAGTACATTCTTTTTTTTTTTTATTGCTGATTACTTTTCTATGGTATGGATGTACTAAATTGGTGGCAACACTTTTTGCTTTCCGCCTAGTTTCATAAGCAAAGTTATAATGGCTTCATAAAATAAACTATGCAGTTTCCATTTTTTCCCATGTTCTGGAGTAGAGCATGAAGATATCTGGGAGTGGGAAATGCATTCACTGATACATTTTCCAAATTATTCTATGAGTCTATTCAATTTTTTATATTTACCAAGTTAAATGTACATGTATATATATAATACGTAAATTATTCATTTCTTCTAGATTTTCTGTGATATCAAACATTTAACTATTTGTTAAAGAAAGAAAGAAATGTATTTTTTTCTTTTTAAAAATTTCCCTGCACCTGCTACATCTCATTTTGTTGATTTTATTTACTATTTATGTCTCTTCTACAACAACTCTTACATTTATTTCTTACACTGTTTTCTAATTCATACACTTCTGCCTTTTTTTTTCCCAAATAAACATTAAATTACATTTCTGCTTTAATTACTGTTGCTTTTTTATCTTCTCTAAATCATTGATTTGGAAGCTTATATTTTATATTATTTTTCTTCTTTGATAATAAAAACCAGTGCTGCTAATCCTTTGAGTACAAGCTTTCTTATCTCATGCTTTATTAATGACTACTCTCTTGCGTTTTCAATAATTTCTTAAAGATTTCTAAGTCTTAATTTTATTTAAATCCCAATAGTCACATAGAATATTGTTTTGAATTTCCAGCTGGCCCAGTTTTTGTTTCTGATGGTTTTTTTTTTTTTAACTTTTAAAAATTTTTTTAATTTTTATTTTTTAAAAAATTTATTTATTTATTTATTTATTTATGGCTGTGTTGGGTCTTCGTTTCTGTGCTAGGGCTTTCTCTAGTTGTGGCGAGCAGGGGCCACTCCTCATCGCGGTGTGCGGGCCTCTCACTATCGCGGCCTCTCTTGTTGCAGAGCACAGGCTCCAGATGCGCAGGCGCAGTAATTGTGGCTCACGGGCCCAGTTGCTCCGCGGCATGTGGGATCTTCTCAGACCAGGGCTCGAACCCGTATCCCCTGCATTGGCAGGCAGATTCTCAACCACTGCCCCACGAGGGAAGCCCCTGATGGTTGTTTTTAAATTTGTTATTTAAAATTTGGCTTTATTGCTTGTGGCCATGGAATGCAACTTGAGTATTTTCTGCTTTTTTGTTTTCTTTGTGTTATAGAATGTTATCACTTAGAAAAATGGTCCATAGGATCTTGAAAAGATGTTGTAAGCTCTGTTTTTTTTAAAATTGTATTTCTTCCTTGGTATTTTATTCTTTTTGGTATGATTTTAAATGGGATTATTTTCTTCTTTCTCTTTCTGATAGTTCAGTATTATTGTATAGATAAGCAACATACTTCTATATATTAATCTTGTATTCTGCAAATTTACTGAACTCATTTATTAGTTCTAATAGTTTTTTGGTAGACTTTAGGGTTTTCTAGATATACTATTATGCCATCTGTAAATAGTGACTGTTTTACTTTTTTTCCTTCCAATTTTTGATATTTTTTATTTCTTTTTCTTGTCTAATTGTTGTGGCTAGAACTTACAACACTATGTTAAATACAAGTGGCAAGAGTGGGCATCCTTGTGTTGTTCCTGGTTTTAGAGGAAAAGCTTTCAGCTTTTTACCATTGAGTATGGTGTTGGCTGTGGGTGACAGTATGATGTGGATGTTTGTCATAAGTGGCCTTTATTATGTCAGGATATGTTCCCTCTATACCAACTTTGTTGAGAGTTTTTTTTATCATAAATGGATGCTGAATTTTGTCAAATGCATTTTCTGCATCTATTGAGATGATCATGTGATTTTTATCCTTCCTTTTGTTAATGTAGTATATCCCATTGATTTGTGGATGTTCAACCATCCTTGCATTCCTGGAATAAATCCCACTTGATCATGGTATATGATTCTTTTAAGGTATTATGGAATTTGATTTGTTAGTATTTTGTTGAGCATTTTTAATCTATATTCATCAGAGATATTGGCCTGTAATTTTCTTTTTTCATAGTGTCTTTGTCTGGTTTTGGTATCAGGGTAACGGTGGCCTCCGAGAATGATTTTGTGAGTGTTCCTGCCTCTTCAATTTTTTGGAATAAAATACCTAGGAATAAACTTAACCAAGGAAGTGAAAGACCTATACTCTGAAAACTATAAAACACTGATGAAGGAAACTGAAGATGATACAAAGCAATGGAAAGATATCCCGTATTCATAGATTGGAAGAATTGCTAAAATTTCCATACTACTCAAAGCAATCTAATGATTTAATGCAACCTCTTTCAAAATACCTATGACATTTTCCACAGAACTAGAATAAATAATCCTAAAATTTATATGGAACCACAAAAGACCCAAAATTGCAAAAGCAATCTTGAGGAAAAAAGAACAAAGTTTTCATGCTCCCTGACTTCAGACAATACTACAAAGCTACAGTAATCAAAACAGCATGGTACTGGCATGAAAACAGACACATAGATCAATGGAACAGAATAGAGAGTGCAGAAATAAGCCCATGCACTTATGGTCAATTAATCTATGACAAAGGAGGCAAGAATATACAATGGAGGAAAAACAGTCTCTTCAATAAGAGGTGCTGGGAAAACTGGACAACTACATGTAAAAAAATGAAATTAGAACATTCAGTAACACCATATACAGAAATCAACTCAAAATGGATTAAAGACCTAAATGTAAGACCTAAAACCAAAAAACTCCTAGAAGAGAACATAGGCAGAACACTCTTTGACATAAATTGGAGAAATAATTTTTGGGGTCTGTCTCCCAAGGCAAAAGAAAGAAAAGCAAAAACAAACAAATGGGACCTAATTAAACTTAAAAGCTTTTGCACAGCAAAGGGAACCATTGACAAAAAGCCAACCTACTGAATGGGAGAAAATATATGCAAATGATATGACTGATAAAGGTTAATATCCAAAATATATAAACAATTAATACAACTCAATATTAAAAAGAAAAGAACCTGATTAAAAAAATGGGCAGAAGACCTGAGTAGACATTTTTCCAAAGAAGATATACAGTTGGTCAACAGGCACATGAAAAGATGCTCAACATTGCTAATCACCAGAAAAATGCAAATCAAAACCACAATGAGATATGTCACCTCCCCCTGTCAGAAGGGCTATTTTCAAAAATTCTACAAACAACAAATGATGGTGAGGATGTGGAGAAAAGAAAACCCTAGTACATTCTTGATGGGAATGTAAATTGGTGCAGCCACTGTGAAAACAGAATGGAGGTTCCTCAAACAATTAAAAATAGAACTATCGTATGAGCCACCAATTCCACTCCTGGCTATATATCTAAAGAAAATGAAAACATTGATTCAGAAGATACATGCACCCCAGTGTTCATAGAAGCATTATTTACAATAGCCAAGATATGGAAGCAATCTAAGTGTCCATCAACAGATGAATGGATAAAGTCGATGAGGTGTATGTATGTATGTATGTGTGTGTGTGTATACATATATATATACACACACACACACACACACGCACACACAATGAAATACTAATCAGCCATAAAAAAGAATGAAATTCTGACATTTGCAACAACATGGATGGACATATAGTGTATTATGCTTAGTGAAGTAAGTCAGACGGAGAAAGACAAATACTGTATGTTATCACTTATAAGTGAAATCTAAAAAATAAAACTAATTAATGAATATAACAAAGTAGAAACAGACTCTCAGATACAGAAAACGAACTAGTGGTTACCAGTGGGGAGAAGGAAGGGGGGGAGGGGCAAGATAGGGTAGGGAATTAAGAGATACAATCTACTATGTATAAAATGACTAATCAACAAGGATATATTGTACAACACAGGGAAATATAGCCATTATTTTATAATAACTGTAGATGGAGTACAAGCTATAAAAATATTGAATCACTATGTTGTACAACTGAAACTAATATTATATTGCAAGTCAATTATACTTCAATTAAAAAAAATAAAAGATTATTATTAAAAATTGTGGTAAAATATAAAATTTGTCATTTTAATTATTTTTAAGTGTGCAATTTAGTGGCATTAAGTACATTCTCTTTGTTCTGCAGCCATCACCACTATTCATCTTCTAAATTTTTTCACTTTTCAAAACTGAAACTATGGCCCCATTAAAAAATAACTCCTCATTCCCTCCTCCCCTCACTTCCTGGTAACCTCTATTCTACTTTCTGTTTCTACGAATACTATTTTAGATATCTCATATGGGATATAATATTTGTCCTTTTGTGTCTGACTTATTTAACTTAGCGTAATGTTTTCGAGGTTAATTCATGTTGTAGCATGTCAGATTTTCATTCCTTTTTAAGGATGAAAAGTGTTCCATTGTATGCATATAACACATTTTGTTTATCCATTCATGTAAGCTCTATTTTTCTACCTTTATTGAGATACACTTGACAGATAAAAATTTTATGTAATTAAGGTCATAGGTTTTTGAAAGAGATTGCATTAAATTTAAATAAAAGAAAAGAAAAATTAATTTTTCTTTATATAATATGTATGTTGTTCTTTGGTTCACAAGGTGTATATGATTATTGTATCTTTATTTTAATTGCACCATTGATTAATATAAAATTTTTCTCTGACTCCATTTTAATGATTTGAATTTCAACTCTCCTTTGTATGATATTAATACACCATCACTGATTTTTCTGTTATTGTTTTCACACTATATTAAATATTTATTCTTTTACTATTAAACTTTCTGAATTATTTCTTAGGTATGTTTCTTTTTAAGCTGGGTTTGTTTGCTATCAAATCTGATAGTATCTCCTTTTGGTAAGGAGATACTATTTCTTACTAGGAATACTAAGTTCATCCTATTTCCACCTGCTGCCACGACTGTTATGCCTGGCTTTACTGTTGTTATTTTATTTTATTAATTTAATTTTCTTTCCTTCCTTGTGGATTTTTTTGTGTGTTTTGTTACATCAACTGTATTTTGTTTGATTTTATCTTTTGTAGGGATTCAAAAGAGAAAACTCTTGCTTTAAATGGTACAATGGTTGCCTTTTAAGTTTGTCAAATAACTATATTTAGCCATTGTTTTTCAAATTATCCGCTTTGACCCCCCTTACACCCAACTAGGAACTTAGCACAACTTTCCTTGCCCTGTTCACCAACCCACTTCCTGTTTCCTTATCTTTTTAATTCTGGTCTGTGGATATTGGTCCAGATTGTTCTTATACACGTATTCCATTTTTATTACACATATTTTTCCATATTTTATTGAGTCTTTTCCAATATATTTTAAAGCATTAAAATCTTAAAGCAATTATTTACACTTATATTTGTGGATTTGATTGATTTTAAATACCCACCACCATAGTTTTTAATGCTATGATTTTCCCATTATTGATTTCCTCTGCTTTATTTGTGAGTCATTTGGAGAATGGTTTTTGGTGTTTTCTTAGGGCAGGCAAAAGAGTAGGGTGAGCTCTGAAATTTTGTACATGAGATTTTTTTCCCTACTGTCTTCATACTTCAATGATAACAATTTTTCTGGAAATAGGATTATTGGGCTACTACCTTTCTCATCAATAACCTGCAGTCATTGCTTTCTGGGTTTCCATAGTTTGGTTTTATGGATGGGAAATTTGAAGCTTGTCTTAATTCTTTTGTAAATAACTTTCACATTATCATGGCTGTATACTGATAAGATTTTTTAAATCTCTAAAGACATTCCAGAGTATGTGTAGATATAGCATTTTTTTAATTAATATTACTGTAACTCAGTGAGTCCAATTAATCTGCCCACCTGAACAGTTTGTTGTAGATCAAAGTTGTATTTTCAATATTTAACAATTTAATATATTTAATATTTACTTATTGCTACTGTATTCTGATTTCTTCTTGAAGAACATCTATAAGTCATTCATCCAACAGAGATTTATTGAGGGCCAACTATGTGCCAGGCACTATTCTAGGCCCTTAGAGGTTTCATCAATGAGTAACACAAAGATCCCTGCTCTCAAGGAGCTTAAAATTCTGCCAGGAGAAACAGACAAAACAGTAAATCAAGTAAATATGTAACTTATATAGCAGAGCACATGGGTAAGGGATCTTGAGGGATCTTGTAATATTAACTTGGTCAATATTAAACTGGTTCTTGCTGAGAAGATGAGATATATATTTTTTCTCTTTTTTGGTTTTTACATTTTTTTTTTTTCACTTTATGCTTCACTGTTTGCAATCTGGTGCCTTCCCTGTGCTTTGGGGGCTATTTCCATGTTCATATTCTACATTAATGATTTGATTTTACATAGTGTCAGTTCTGCTCTGTTTTATCCCTATGCTATTACATTTTGTTGTTCCTTGCAATCTTAAAACATTTATTTAGCCCACGTCCTTTTCTTTTCTTGTTTTTAATTGTAATAAGAACACCTAACATGAGTTTTAGTTTCTTACAAAATTTTTTTTTAAATTTACTTATTTATTTATTTTTGGCTGCCTTGGGTCTTCACTGCTGCATGCGAGCTTTCTTTAGTTGTGGCGAGTGGGGGCTACTCTTCGTTGTGGTGTGCAGGCTTCTCATTGTGGTGGCTTCTCTTGTTGCAGTGCACAGGCTCTAGGTGTGTGGGCTTCAGTAGTTGTGGCATGCAGGCCCAGAAGTTGTGGCTCATGGGCTCTAGAGCTCAGGCTCAGTAGTTGTGGCTCACGGGCTTAGTTGCTCCGTGGCATGTGGGATCTTCCCGGACCAGGGCTCGAACCCGTGTCCCCTGCGTTGGCAGGTGGATTCTTAACCACTGTGCCACTAGGGAAGTCCCTGTAACAAATTTTAAAGTGTATAGTACAGTACTGTTAATTATAGGTACCATATTGTATAGCTGATCTCTAGAACTTATTCATGTTGTGTAACAAAAACTCTCTACCCACTGAACAGAAACTCCCCACTTCCTCCTGCTCCCATCCCTTGGCAACCACCGTTCTACTCTGTTTCTATGAGCTTGAGCAGATCTCTCGTATAAATGGAATAGTGCAGTCTTTGTCCTCCTGTGACTACCTAATTTCATTTAACATAATGTCTTCCATGTTCATTCATGTTGGAACATGTGTCAGAATTCCCTTCTTTTTTTAAGACTAAATAATACTCCATTGTATGTATACACCACATTTTCTTTATCCATTCATCCATCAACAGACATTTAGGTTGTTTCCATATCTTGGCTATTTGATTAATGCTGCAAAGAACATAGGAGTACGGATATCTCTTTGAGATTTTGATTTCAGTTCTTTTGGATCAATACCCAGAGTGGGATTGCTAGATCCCATGCTGGTTCTGTTTTCTTATGTCTGCTTCCTCTCGGATTGTTTTCTGTGTGTGGCTTCTTTTTGCTCAACAGAAGTCATACGGTCTTGTGCCATTCTGTGTATGATAAGCAGATTATCTTTAAAATATTCATTTCTATTTTCTGAAGAAAATCATACGCTTTTTCTCAAGATAAAGATTCTGTTTCCTTCATGTAGTAGTAGGTCTTCAGAGGTCTCTTCTTATTTTGTTGTTATGCGTTCAGTCCTTAGCGGAGGCCGCCTCCATCTCATGCTTGCCACAGACGGGGTCTCACCTGTCTCACCACCCGAAGCCCCACCACCTCTTGGATGACAATCGTCCTCCTCGGCTCAGCCCTGGAGCCAACTTGAGGCTCACATGCCATCTCCACCGATGTTGGGCAGAGGCTGTGTCCACCTTCCTCAGATTTCCAAGACAACAGATGAGTCAGATGCCATTCTGTCCCCCTTGTGGGGATGACAGTGCATTCAAAGACACCAAAGAGCTCGGCCCCAGCCCTCCTCTTCCTACACAGTACACACTAAAAGTGAAGGCTGTCGACTCTGAATGTGTCAATAAAGAAAGAAGCGGACTGGCCGAGCGAGGAACGAGAAGATGGTCTAGTGTTCTGGAACCTGCTCTGTTTCTTTTGCATAGAAAGCTATCACCACACCATGAAAATGACCATGTGTCGCTGTCATTCTCCCAGTGGAGGCAACATCCAGTAAACAAGAAAGTCCTGGGCAACGAAATCTGGCTGTGGTGGCTTTCTGCATACACGAGGCACCCCTCGCCCAGTTCGTCCCCGACTGCAGAGCTGGTCATAGAGGGTCATTGTACTGACGGACTTGCATTAATTAGTGGACACAATCTTTCCCCCCATACTCCAGAGAGCCCAGGTTCTTAGGCACGATAAAAGGTTTGTGGGGGGATTTCTGGCTCCCGGGGCACGGTGATGTCCCATCAGCCCACTTTGGGGGACCATGGCTTTGCATGTTCACCATCACAGAGGGGAGGAGCTGCGTAATGCAGTTTCCCACTGAGACGTGTCTGCTGGCAACACTTCTGATTCCTTTGCCACCAAAAGAGGGAGGGATTCTCTCTACCAAAGTTTGTAAAAGATTACATAGGGACAATTCCTTGGTAAGCTGTTTGGCCTTGTCTTATAAGTACACTGAGATGACTGATGGTGATTAAGGAAAAGCATCCTCGCTTTAGCAGACTCAGCTAGGCTTCTAGAGCATCCCTGGGAAAGCCCAGTTTTGGTTAAGGTCACACGAAAGCAAAATGCAAGCCAGTAACATTGCACGGGCCCAATTCACCCGGTCCTTGTTTGCCAGGCTGTTTTAATAACTGAAGCCTTATTAGGGAAATCACAATGAGTAATCTAATAATGTCACTCCCAGTTAGCTAATAACTTCATTCCCTGAGAGCGAGCTGTCTAAGGAGGCAAAACAATAGAAAGGTCATGGAACAGAATCTGGTTTCAGGTTCCAAACCTAAAACCAGTTCCAGATGTCAACTGGGTGTGATACTGTCCCCCCTACCGCCAACACCCCACCCCTTCCCCACCCAGAGAACACATAGTAATGTCACAACTTGGTGGAGGTGCTATTGGCGCCAGTGGGCAGAGCCAGGGATGCTTGAAAACATCCCGCACATCACAAGACAGAAACCCAGGTGTGGGTAGTTACTCTTCCTTCCTTCCTGGTGGCCAATGGCACGTCTCAGGCACAGCCTTCCCTGCCCTCCCCACGCTCCCTCCTCACCGCCTGCTCACCGGTCTTCTCCTTTTGCTGTAAGGACCCCCCACTGCAGTCACGCTCACCTTTCCCTGCTGGTCTGTTTTGATCTCCCAGCCCCGGGGCAATTCCAGCCGAGTGTCCGCAAACATGTTGATGAAATTCACCAAGTCTCGGTTGTGCTGGTAGCGTTCAAAGTTGCGCGCGTCCCGCCGGACTTTGAGGATCATGTGCTTCAAGCAGGTGCTACTGGTGAAGACTCGGTAGGCACTCTGAGAGGGCGTCGGGGGCCGATGGGGAAGGCAGTGGGGATTAGGAGAAACACAGACCAAGCGTACTTTGAGCACCTTAATGGGATGTGATGTGATTGCTACACAGGGATTTACTGTGAGCCTTGGGCATTGGGGGTGGTGTGTGGAGCTCGGAAGCGGAGCTCTTGCTCCAGAAGTAAAAGCCTGCCCCCCGTAAACACACACGGACCTCCGCGTGGTCTGGCTCTACCGCTGCTTCAGCATCCTGGACGCTGTCGACCTGCCCTGAATCTCAGAGCTCCCCTCCTCCTTCCTCCCTCCTCCCACCACAGCAGGGCTCTGCTCTCTCAAGTCTCCCTCTGACTCTCTGAGCATCTCCTCCCTCTCCGTCCAGCTGCCTCCTCTGACTGCACAGGTCCGCCCGTGCTCCATCTTAGCTGTCTGTATAGCAGGGTGTATTAATTAAGGTTCTCTGCGGATTTAGGGCTGACCTTCAGAGGTCTGCCACTCCTTGCTAGGTAAAAACTTGTGTGTGTGTGTGTGTGGGGGGGAGGGGTTGGGGGATGAGAAGAAGTGAAGAAAGTTTCACAAGTTTCTAATTGTGCCAAATAAGCATTTTATGCTAGCTGGGGCTGGTGTGTGTGTGGTTCAAGGAGACACTGCTCGCAGCCAGGGCACGCTGGGGCAGTGGCTCCTTCCAGCTCAGGGCCACCTGGTGCCCAGGGCTGAGGGCGCCACTCCCTGGCATCCTTGTCCCCCTTCGTGACTCCCCCCACCCCCACACCGCTGGGCGGCTGCTCTGGGTCTAACCACTGGATGTCCCCGAGGCTTCTCAAATATAACCTACTCAGAACTGGTCCCTCCTCCCCTGCCATAGCCTGCATCACTTAATCAAACTACTGCTAACTGGGGACATGACCACCTAACTCAGGGGCCCGAAGCAGAGAGGACTCACACTTTCCGGAGCCCTCATCTCCCATCCCCCCCGATCACAGTGGCCCCAAGCGCGACTGAAATATCTCCCGAACAGAGTCATTCTTTCTCTGCTCCCAGCCCCCTTCCGTAGGGCAGCCCTTGATCATCGCCCACTTGGGTGCTTGAACCAGCCTCTGGTCTCAGCCCCCTCAGTCCCTCTCCCACAGTTCTGCCAGAGAAAAGAATTCCTCAAACACTGGATCATGTAACTGATGGTAACGTCTGAGACTGCTGGCTCCTGTCGCCTACTGAGGTAGATCCAGGCTCCTTCCCGTGACGGAGGCAATTACCAGGCAATTTGCTGCTCATCCCTCCACGCCCTCTTCCCACCTCTGCCTGTCACCACACTCCAGCCCCACTGGACCCAGCCCCAGGCGGAGTCCTTCCTCCGGCTGCCTGGAACCCCTGCCCCTCCCACTTTCAACCTTCACGACTGAATTCAGCAGCCGCCTCCCCAGGACCGCTCCCTGTGTTCCCCGAGCCATCTCGTTCCTCCCTGAGGTCAGGCGCTGTCCCGTCACGTTACACTCATCTCTGCAAGTCTGTTGCTCCACAAAATGAGGAGCTTTGGCTCGTCAGGTGTCACCCTAATCTGTCTTTATGACTCCAGCACTTAGATCTGTGCCTGAACTGCAGGAAACATTTGTCGAATGAAAAACGTAATGACTATAGTAATATAATGTCATTGCTTCCTTGATAATACCAAAAAGAAAAAGAAATGAAAAAAACTACGTATGTAAAAATCACATCAAAGTTACCTTAAGCATGTTCCTTGAAAAACTAATTATAGGAAAAGGAAACCTAGTTATTTATCTATTCTAAAATTTCTTTAATGAAAGTGATTTTATAAAATGATTCAGGCTGAAGGGAATCCGTCAACTTCATAACTGAGTTCCTTAAAAATTTTAACAATAATAAAAACGCATCTTTGTTTCCAAATCGCTGTCACTGATATTAACACATCTGAACCTAACAAAAACCCACAGAAGCTACAGCATTTCCAAATCTAGCTTTTCTCCTTTCTGGGAGACTCACAGAGAGCAAAAAAGAGCCATCTTTTTTCTTTTCTCTCTTTTTTTTTTTCCTTGCCTTAGTTAAAATGCTATCCTCTTTAATCTATCCAATGACCTTGCAAAGTTGTGTTTCGGGTCTTGCTGGAAGCCAGGCCAGGCCCCTTCTGTGTGTGGGAACACTCACGTAATTGGCGTGCAGTACAGTGAAGAACTCAGGGTTGGTGATGAACTTGACAGCTGGAGACTGCAGCAGCAAGGTGATTTTTTGTGAGTTCACTGGAGAAAGTGACCCATCTCTCCTCAGGTCTGGAAAAAGTGAAGCAAAGCAACTAAAGGCATTGGGAAAAGATCGTTTCAAATAGAGGACTTCTCTCTTGTGGCACCAGCAGCCCACAGGCCTTCACCTGCACAGCTGGAGGGGATTGCTGTTTCGAATAGTGATCCGACCAGGTGTCACAGTCATAGGGCCAGGTGTCCTATCACTCGGTGTCTGTCAGTTAAGAATCATTATTTCCTAGGAGTGTTCCTGTGCAACTTCAGTCAGGATCAAGTCCTTGAATACCTCATCCCTTTTATCCCAATGACTTTTTTCTTACTTTCTTTATAAGTTGCTCACCATAGCTATGATAATTTGTTTGCAGAAAGGACCACAATTCTTCCCCTCCCTGCATCCCCATTGGTATGGAACTTTGCAACCCTGTTGAATCGAGCTGGCCTTGTGCCTTGCTCTAACCAACAGAATTTGCCAGAGGTTCTGAGCCAGGGTTTTGAGAGGCCTGTGGGTCCCCACTTTCTCTCCCTCATCACGAGAACAGTCTGTGCAAGATGAAAAGCCATGGGGAGTGGGGACAAGCCGCCCCGGCTGAGGCCACATCAGGCCAGCCAGCTTGCAGCCAATTCCACAGCTGACCAAGGATGCAGATGTGAGCCCAGTGGCCTGAGGGACCACCCGGCAGAGCTCAGCTCAAATTGCCCACCTGCAGGACTGAGGGCTAAATGCACGGCTGTGAGCTTAAGCTTTGGATGGCTTGTTATACAGCAAATGCCACCGGATCCAATACCAAACCCAGAAAGAAATTTTCTGTTCCTTTTTCCTCATGTTTCTAATTACTCCATCACTTTACTACATCTCTCTCAGAGATTAATAGAAATTAATAATAGAAATACATAAACTAGTCAGTTTAGTTAGTATATCTGATAAAATGAATAGAATGGAGGCAATTAAAATAGTTGGTGGAACTGTGTACATACATGTTTAAAAGAGGGAGTGAAAATGTCTCCCCTCTTCTGCTTTTGCAGAGACAGCTGAGACCTGGCAGTACAGGAAGCACATGGCTGTTTGCTCCGAATGTTCTAGAGCCGTCAATCTGCCATCATTTACCCAGTTCAAAAAGAAGCTGGATTATTAGGATGTTACAGTAATAATCTTATGCTATTACAGGTATAAAAAGCAGAAGCCAATCTCTTCAGAGAAAGCAATCTTATGGTTACCAAAGGGGAAAGGAAGGGAGGGGATAAATTAGGAATTGGGGGATTAACAGATACACACTACTATATATAAAATAGATAACCAACAAGGACCTACTGTACAGCACAGGGAACTATATACAATATCTTGTAATAGCCTATAATGAAAAAGAGTCTGAAAAAGAATATATATGTATAACCGAATCCCTTTGCTGTACACCTGAAACTAACACAACATGGTAAATCAACTCTACTCCAATTAAAAAAAAAGGAGAAGTCAATCTCTTACGCCTTTTGAATATTCTCATCTGAGTTCCACTCAGGCAGATTCAAAGAAATGAACATCAGACCCCCTAGTGGATGCTGATGGTATCTGCTAAAAAATGCTCCCAGGCAGCCGTGTGTAATCATAAGCCTGCAGGTTCTCTTTACTCCCAGGTTCCTCCCTCAGGGGGGATTGTATTTTATTCTTTTAAAAAATTTTTTTTTACGATTTCCTATTTTTTTAAAAAAACATCTTTATTGGAGAATAATAGCTTTACAATGTTGTGTTAGTTTCTGCTGTGTATTTTATTCTAAATGCAAACAAGTCTTATTCCTATTGTTGTCATGTGGCTCCTTGGAAGCAGACCGTGAATTCTTATTGCATGTTTTATTTACAAGTGGAAAACATCCTTAGGACACCAACCAATAAATTTACTTAATAAGAAATGATTAAGCCACCAAAAAAAAAATTGCCTTGATGCATAGGTGCAAGGTCTCTTCACTGTGAATCCACTTTTCCTTTACGTTCCTGGTGGGAAACTTCGGTCTGTTTTACCCTGCTGGTGCCAAGCCTCTTTCTCCTCCTGGACCTCGCCCATGCCCTGCTTTCCTTACCCCATCCGCATCCCAGGAGTCTGGGCCCATCCTGCATACCTATGCTCGACTGAGAAGATTCAGCCTCTGAGTCACTCCCGCCTCCTCCGCCGCCTCCTGCTGGGACTTGCTCACAACTTTGGCTGCCAGAATCTTCTTCAGGCCTCTCTGTAGCAATGGTTCGCTGAATATTTTGGTACCTTTGTGTCAGAAAGTGCAAAGACAGGAGTTAACTTTGGTTTGATGGCTTTTTGAGGGGTAGATGCTCTGAATCAGATAAGTGGGGAAATCACTAAAGAATCGTCCTGGATGTCAAGAAACGTCAGGAAAGAAATGCTCAAAATCCCCACAAGATACCCAAGACAATTAACACTACAAGTATCTCTGGATGATTTGACTTGTTTTTGTTTTGTGAGCTGTGATGAGTTTCAAGTATGGTGACTTAAAAAAAAATCACCCTGCATTAAATGAAATTAGGCTAAATCTAAAATAATGGCGTGGGAAGGAACTTAAAATATTACAACTAAGATATCAAAGCACCTCTCCCTGATGGTGATAAGTCTACAAACTAAAATAAAAGTTCTACTCATTTGTTTTTATTTAACAGGTAACTGACAGGACTGGCAAGGGGTGTGCAAAGGTTACACGCTAAAAACACACTGGCTGACAAATAAATGCTTTCTGCTTATTTGAAGGCTCCTTTGAATTTTCTTTCCAAGTTGGGGAATCAGTCAGTCAGCTGGCCAGTCAGTTGCCTAACCAGGTGCTTACTAAATATTTACTGACTCTTCCAGTGTGTCTGGCTCTGCGCTGGACTTCCAGACCAAAGAGAAGACTGGAATGCGATCTCGCCCTCTGAACCCTCACGGTCAGGACAGAACAAAGAGGGGAAATGCACATAAACTGTGACTCTAGTGAGGTGAACAAGTTGCCCTAGGTGTGTAAGAGGTGTGAACACAGACGAGGAAGCACCCAAGGCACATGCGTTCCGAAGTCAGAGTACGACGTGTCGGGGAGCTTGTAGGGAAGGTACACGGAGGAAATAACATGTGCAAAAGGCTTCAGCTGGGAGAACTCCGAGAAGGTTGGTGGTGGCGTCAGGATGTGTGGGCCTTGCGCAGTGCCAGGGAACCAGCAGGGGTGGCAGGGAGCGCCTAGCAGGTGCCCAGCGGCGGTTGGGATGTTTTTCTCTAGGCCCAGGTTCTCCAACTTGAGCTGCATCAGGATCACCTACAGGGCTTGTGAAAACACAGGCTGCCGAGCTCCATCCCCCGCGTCTCTCTGATTCAGCAGGTCCAGGGATGGGGTGGGCGGAGGCAAGAATGTGCATTTCTGACTAGTTCCCAGGGGATGCAGTTGCTGCCGCTGGTCCAGGGACCAACTTTGAGAACCGCCACTGTAGGGGCTGAGCAGCTGCTGGAAAAGCGAGGCAGGTCCAGTTCTACACCAACCCCCACCTGTGTGGAGGGCACGGGAGGAGAAGACCCTGGAGTTGGGGAGAGCAGCTGAGAACTACGGCATCGCTCCAGGCTGGAGATGCAGAAGCCTGGAACCAGGCAGGGGTGGCGGATCACGCTGGTGTCTGAGGATGCTGCTGGGGGCGGGGAACACCCACATTCTGTGGGGAAACTAAGATCGCCTATATCTGCCCACAAAACACTCACAGAAATTTCCTAAACCTCCCTGCCTAATTCACATTGTGTTTTGTAGGCAGGTGTCCAGCTGTCTCGTTCCTTTTTGCTCCGCTCTGCTTCCTTCACTCTTTGTAGCCCCTCTTCCTCCTCGCTAAATGACCTTGACTTTGCTTGATGTCTCTCAGCCCTACCAGGGCACAGGACAGGAATTCCGCTTCCCTTTTCCTCACGGCACAGCAGCAATGAGGGAAGCGGTCAGACTGACGAGATCTTTAGTGGCAGAGTTCGTAATAACTTTACATGTAGACTCAACAGAATTTGGGACCTGACTGGGTATGGAGGTTGGAGAAGACAGAGGAGACAACTTTGAAGGTCAAGGCACCTGCTTAGAGCAGGTGGGTGGAGGTGCCGGTACTGATGAAGACCATGTAGGATGGGCAGGTTGGTGGGAAGATTTTAGTGTGGATTTGGACATGTTGACCTGGAGGTCCTTGAGGTCACACGAATGACAATAGCCAGGGGAGCGTTGCTGTATGAGTCTTGTGCTCAGGTAAGTGATGTGGGAGTGGAGGAAGAGGAGGAGGAGGGAGCCTCCAGGGAGCAGTGAATAGCCAGGTCGCCATGTGCAATCCAAGGTGGGGGCACAGGGAACGTATCATTACATGGACAAGGTCTTCCATGGCAGGGATTCTGAAGACTAGTGACCTCTCCTTGACCTTTAGAGAGGAGTTTTGGGGACTTCCCTGGCGGTCCAGTGGTTAGGACTCCACGCTTCCACTTCAGGGGGCACAGGTTCGATCCCTGGTCAGGGAACTAAGATCCTGCCTGCCACCCGGCCAAAAAATAAATAAATAAATAAAAAATAAAGAGGAGTTTTGTTCTCAAGTGTGGTCTCCAGACCACTTGCCAGAGAATCAACTGGGTGATTATGATAATTACAGAAACTGGGGCAAAATTGAAATCTGCATTTCTAACAAGTTCTTCAGGTGGTATTATCTACATCTAGGTTTGAGGCTCTCTGGTGCCGGGCTTTCTTTAAGTTTTATTTTAGCTAAAGAGACTCAGCCACTCCCTCCTGACACCTGGCGGAAGATGGCTCTGCCTGCAGCACTTACTGGGAGGCATTCCTGAGAAGGCTTCTTATGAGAAAATGTGGAAGGGGTAGGAATGAGCAAGGAATCGGAGAGAGAAACGCTTGCTTTTATTTACGCCTCCACACGCCTGTGGCAGGGCGGCTGTGGGGAAGGTACAGGTTGTCCGTCTGTCTGTGATGTTCTTTTTGCTGGAACTCAAGTAATGCAGCCACACGTGGGGTACTCAGTGGGCCAATGAGAAGCCGCCTAAGCTTGTGACCTTGACCTGGGGGAGGAATGGGGCCTGCCAAAGACCAAGGAAGCTGCTGTTGGAGGATCCCCTAAGTGGCTCAAGGCCGGCTGCCTTTTCCAAAAGTGGCTCAACAATATTTTCAGTCCACAGCTTCTTCCAGAACCTGACTACTCTCCTATTAAGAGGTACAATCAATGTCCCTTCCCCTTGAACCTGGGAAGGTCTTGTGGCTACCTGGACTAACAGACAATAATGAAAGTGACAGCTTGTGATGGAACACAGAGGCCACGCTGTGAGGAAGCCCAGGCGACATGGAAAGTCCACGTGGAAGTGCTCTGGTTGACAATCACAGCTGAGATCCCAACCAACAGCTGGCATCAACCTCCAGATATGCGAGTCTCCAGCCCAGCCACCCTCTGACTGCAACCATGTGGTACCCAGAGAAGGGCCTCACTGAACCCAGTCAACCATGAGAACCATGAGAGAGGATGATACTCATGATGATAATGGTGATGATAATCAGTTATTGTTGTTTTAAGTCACTAAGTTTGGGGTGGTTTGTTACTCAGCAACAGACGCCTGGAAAGGGCTTTGACAAACCTCACACTGTAGCCTCTCTTTTACTTCCCAAATTGCAGTGATCACTGAAGAGAATTTTAACGAGTAAATATAACCTTATTTGATGGAAATGTCAGCAATTTCACAAACTGCTTCACATGTCCTCAGTTGGACCTGGTTTATCTCATGCCTTACTAAGTCAACAGCCTCAAATCCCAGGTGCCAGACCCAACCCCTGGCCTTTGCTGAAGTCAGGACAGTCTTGGGGAAGCAGGACACACAGCAGTTGGTGAAGGATCACCCAGCAAGGGCAGGGCTGCAGCCTCAGAGGCTCTCTTTGCTCTAAAGATGAGAGAGGGGGTCACAGAGTTGGTTCTCTTCTATTTCATCAAAAATTATCCTTCAATGTCCCCCCTCACACTTTTTTTTTTTTTTGCAGAAAAAGGTTAAGTATTTATATTATATAGGGTTTATGGAAATTGGTAAGGAAGTCAGCTGGAATGTCTAATTTGCAAATGGACACACAGAGGAACACACACAAAACCAAACCAGAAACCTTCCAAAACCAAACCGAACCGAACCAAACCAAACAAAAACCAAACAAACAAAGCCTAAAGGAACAGACAATTCTCACGGCAGGAGCTAAACTTGGTAAAAGAAAAGCTCATGGAAACAGAAGTTGACCTTCCGTCCAAGAAGTGAAATGTAAGAAGCACCAAAACACCAAGAGAATCACTTAAGTCAGTAAAAACCCACCAAAAGATGAGATGAAAGGCAAGGTATTGTTGCTAGCAAAGTAAACCCGTAGAAACACACTTTAGAAAACATTCAAGCATTGATATCAAATACCAACACCACGCGGCTCTCTCTTGGCCTGCTCTTTTGGGAATATAACCCTAAAGAAACACTGTAAGACAATCCTAATATTTTACATACCCTAGGGCCTTATCCAAAATAGTGATAAAAAGCAATAAGTGAAACATCCAACAATATGGCAAATTAACTAAATTACATCTGTTCATTGGAATACCATCATTTAAGTGACAATCTTAAGACTATATAGCAATATGAAAATGCTTATAATGTAGGAAGTGAAAAATGAATATAAAGCTATACTATCATTATAGCTATATAAGGACCGTGCATATGAAATTTGAAGATAGTTAATTTTTTTTAAAAAGCTAATCCTTCGGGCAGTAGGATTATAAGACTTTTTTTTTTTCTTATTTAAAACTTGCATTTCTCAATAGTATAATAATTTTATCCAAATAAGTAAAACATCAAACTTGAGTTGATGATTTAAAATGAGATTATGTATTTATATTTTCGGTTTCCTCAATAAATATTTGCGAAGGAGGTAGAGTTAGTTCGTTCAGGATATTTTAAACGTGTAGGAATGAACTCGGGAAATGGTCTTGTACTGAGTCCTGGTAAACTCTGGCCCCATCCAGGCACCGGGAGGAGGGACACTGAAGAATGAGAAAGAAGGTAAGGACAGTTACCAGTGGCAGGTATGATGGGCCATCAGTCATGGGGCTGCAGAGGAGGCGGCCCCTGGCTCTGTGCAGAGAGCTCTGGGGAGGTTCCAGGGACCATGTGACATTCGGGTTGGGCTTTTGCAGGAGGGAGATGAGTGCCAGGTGGAAGGCATGCAATGAGGGACTTTCCTGCAGTGGAAGCATGTGGCAAAGCCACAAAGGCCACTTAGGGGGTGGCCGAGGGAATGTGGTCACCGCACACTACTTCGTCCACTCCGCATTTTGCAGTGTGCGTCTCCTTGCACAAACACATTTGCCTTTCACAATCACCCTGTCAGGAGTCAAGAGAAATTCCTTCTTGCAACACTGAGAAATATTTCCATCTTGCTGTGAGAAGGTGATGAGTGTAAATTTCTCCTGCTAACCAAACACATGCCCCCCTGTGTGTGATCACATCTGCGATGGATAAAAGACTGACAGTATACCTTCTGTGCCTGCCATTATCAGGCCAAATCACTGGAAAACTTTAAATGCTTGAAAGCAATAGGTTAAAATAAGCATTGAAGAGCCTGAATACTTATCTGAAGGTTATCCGACCTTCCCTAGGTAGGATTTTTCACAAGAAATGAGCACTTTCTCAAATCGCTCAGTTCCTTTTCTTTTTATCTGTCCACATGGACGCAGCAAACACAACTTCTTATTCAGCAAAGTCTGGTCTCTCTCAGCATGTTCAGTCCACTGGAGGGCACGGGGGTTTACACATCAAAGCCTGCACACTTCTCTAGAGGCCTGGTTCAGGATGGATTTGGCCTCACTTTTATATTATACAACCTGAACATTGTGAACGAACTTCCAAGGATTTTTATGTCACGGGTCAAGGTGTTTACTTCTGCTTCTGGTTTACTGTTTTGTTTTAGTGTTCAAACTACGCCTCTTGTAGATATGGACTGATGCTGCTCTCCGTGTTTCTTAGTCTGGTAAATCATTTCAGCTTATCTGTCTGGCAAGACAGACCTTGAGGCTATTTCTGCCTATGGCATCTGAACACAGTCTCTATGTAAAATGAGCTTGCTGTGTCCTCTGCATTTTTAGTTGTAGGAGTCTTGCTGCAATCACCATGAAAGGACATTCCCATGGATTTTGGTGCATTTATATTTAATATGTTCTTCCTTGTAATATGCTTTCTTTCTGTGGGAATGACTAGAGAAATACACTGCCAATGAAAACCCATTATGGTTCTTATTAATGACTTAAACACTCAGGTACTGATGGGGAAAAATGGAAAGCAAATGTCTTCCAAATGCTCAAGAAATAAAAGAACCCCTGGTGATTTTCACCTAAAGCATCCTTCTCTCTCTACAACAACAGTAACCAGAAGTTCATTTTTTGTTTCTGTGTGATTTTAATAGGATTGAATTGTCTACTTTTTTTTTTCTGGAGGTACAGTTAACTTTCAAAGGATATTTGTTATCAATAGCTGTGTCCCCCCAAACCCAGTTAGTTATTCTTTTTAGTCCCTCTCCACCTTTTTCCTTTATTTTACACTAGCAAGACGTCATGTGGATACATATGAAGTTGGGCCTGCAGTCTGCATTCCTGGCTACTAAAAGTATCCAAAAGCCACTGCCCTGGTCTTAAAGAAGCAAGATATTGGGTATGATGCTCGTACTAGCTTATGGCATGGGAGAGGTGCTGTTTAGGGTTTCATTTGCATGTTGAAAACAAAATGACATCTTTACATACTTACTAAAAACTAGTAAGGGGTCTAGTTTTTAGACAAAACAATTCTCAAAAAGTACTTTTAAATGTTTCCTTTTCTATGATGAAAGCTTTTTAAGAATGTATATTTCTGAGTATATAGCAATTTTGGGACCAGGGTAGGCATGAATATAGAGATTTATGAGACAGCTTTTTCTCCAGGCAGCTTTTAGTATTCTGTTAAACCTATCCTTGGAATGTTTTCAAACTGTTTGGGTTCTGGACCTGTTTGAGAATCTTATGACAGATATGTATGAGTTTGGTAGAAAAATGTGCAACCATGTATAATTTTGCATATAGTTTCTGGATGGTTCCTGGAACGCTGACACCCTCAGTGAATACCTGGGTGGGTGTGGTCCATGGGCCCTTGGTTAAGAACACCTGTGTTCGAGCCTGGGCCGTCAAGAGGATTCCCCATCTTTAGATGACACTTAGGCTTAGCTTGTCTCCTCACCAAATTTTAAATCTAGCTTTCCAGGTACTAACTATGAATGGGTTAATTACTTTGCAGTTTCCTCATACAATCTGAGCAGGAAGGTATAAAAGGGGGTTTCTTTAGCTGCCCTTCTCCTTTCACTGGTTTATAGGGGCTCACGGCATGCTGATCACTCACCGTCTGTTGAGTTGCTCCATCTGCTGGATGGACCCGGATCTCCGCATCCCGTCGGGGGTGGCTGCTGATGTGGGACGCTGCCAGGTGGTCGTGCGGTTCACGTGGTCCACATAAAAGACCCGCCCGTGGCTGTCAATGCGAGCTTCCCAGTCTAGTGCATGACGAAAAGGCAAAAAGAAAAATCAAGGACAAACTACGCATCCATGTGAAACAGACACCACTTCCAGGTCTTTTGCAGTTAGAACTCACCACTGGTGACTTGCTGAAGACCAAGCACTGCCCAGAGCACCTGGGTGACCTCTGAGGCATTGGTACGGAGTTGGCATTCCAGAAAAGAGCCCATGGGACTCAGATTCTCTGCTGGGCCATTTTAAACAGTAACTGGGGTTACTCAAGTATGACCTGTGTTAAAATTCTAACAATTTCTAAAGAGAAAATGGAATGTTTATTTCCTTCTTTAAAAAATTCCATCTTGTCAATTTTCTTGGCTACTCAAATGACAGCTGGAAGACTGGAAATGTCCTCCGGTGACAGCTGACACTCTGATGCTGGAAAAATCCTTTCTTTGCTAAATCTGATGGAGGATGGCTGCTCAGAAGGGAATAATGGCCCTCATAGTAAAACCAGGTTTGACTACAGTTCTAAAATGCACTGTATGTGCAGCTTCATATAACCTCTAGCTAATACTTAGCAGCCTTAACTGATTGCCATTCCACTTGAGAGAAAGAATGGACACATTCAATACTTAGAGTTGTGAATTCACAGTGTATGTTCAACCCACCTGTAGTTGCCAAATATCTCTCGACCAAAACAAAACCAATCACGACTATTAACTAGCTTTGAAGTATCTCTTTGTTGATAAGTAACTATCCCAAACAGTAGAGGGAGCCCAAGATAAAGCTAAATTCCTTTACTTCTCAAATTTAAACAACAGCAACAAACTAAAAGGTGGAAGCATAGATGATACAGTCCATGATAAATGTAGGAGCTGGGCTGGGGTGATAGGATGAAAAAGTCCTCAAAACTGAGAGAGCTGGAAGTCATATGTACACACCTGAGCTTAACAAAGATGAGCAATGTCTGCTGTACAGAGATGGGCAAAGCTTTTAGGGTCCACATGTAAAACTGTGGTGGAAATAACAGCTTCATGATAAAGTTATGCTGAAAAATACGTTAGACTAAAGAAGAAAAAGCAAAAATGACTGCAAATGAGGAAAACCATTCAGGCTTTTAAGTGAGAAAAGCCATAGCTTTTGGGAGTAGGTCAGATATTTAACAATTCTGTTGAAAAAGTATCATTCAGGTAATGACATAGCAACGCCCAATTGTTTTTAAAATGAAAAACTCAATATATTTGGTATAGTTATGGTTTGATATCTGTGTGGTTCAGCTGTTTGAGAACGTTATGGCTTATGTCTGACATTTACTTGAGGGATTGCCAAATAATGCCCAAGGAAAACTAAAAATACCAGAAAACACCAAATTCAACTTATAAGACAAATTGAAGGAAAAAAATGTGGTCAGATTGTATAAATATATTCTAGAAGGTTGTGATTAAAATTGACTACTAGATGATCCAGTTGTCAACTGTTAGTTGTAAATGTTAATTAGCTCATTGATGAAATTGTATATTTGTGTAACTACTAGGTAATTAATCTCGAGCCAAACATTAAAAAATTTCAGTGATTTCCAAACTAGCAGCAACTGGGTGTTTTTTTTTTTTTCTTGAACCCAACATGACTGTCATCCAACAAAGAATGAGCATTAATCTTTGAAGAGTATCGTGCTACTCAATTCAGTTGAACAAACTCTTCCTTGTACTATGAACTAGAGACCATGCCAGGTCCTGAAGACACATTGCTGACTAACACACATCCCTGCCCTCCAGGTGCCCACAGTAAAGGAAGGATTCCTTCAAAGACAAGCCTCCAGTCTCATAGATTCTCCAAGGAAAATAACTCAAGTATGGTGCAGCGATAATAATAATTTCTCTCTATGAGTTTCAATATTTCCAAGGCACACACGAAAAAGAATGGCAAGCCAGACAGTTAGGCCCTCTTGTCAATACATTAACTATCTGGAAGGCAGAGTGCTAATTAAAACTCTTATAAATAATCAGAAAATAACACCTAAGTGCAATTAGAGATTCTAAGTGTGTTTTCTGGGTTGCTTTGTAAAGAATTTGCTTTCACGTACTGTATAAACAGTATCGCATAAAGAAAACATGTTCCGAATGGAACTTCAGGCCTCAGCATGTCCGATGGACTTGGCCCTGTGATGCCAAAACAGACTCCTGAAAATGATACCTTTACGGATGACCTTGGGACAGTTAGAGTCATTCATGTGTGTCCATTCATTTGTGGTTGGGGAGCCTTGTCAGATATTAAACTATATATTTTCCATGAAGTCTAAGAACAACGTAGAGCCTAATAATGTATCCTATTTTAATTATTATACCAAGAAAAGCCTGTAAATTTGTACTTTTACATTAACAAGTGCAATACCATGTTTGTAGTTTAGACCTTTATCTTGAACTTCAGTTGCATCTCACTGTCTTCTCGACACTCATACCTGGATGACATCTCAAATATAACACGATCAAAACCAAGCTTCAGCTCTTTCCCACCCAAACCTGCTCTATCTGCAGCCTTCTCTTCCTTTCTCAGTTAAAGGAAGCTCCATCCTTCCAGGTTAAAACTCTTGAGGTCATTCTTGACCCTTCTCTTTATCTCACACACCACATCCAATCTGTCAGCAAATCTACCCACAAAATATCTGGCCAGAATCTGACCACTTCTCACCACGTCCTCTGCTCCCCACCAGCTCAGGCCACCACTGTTTCTCACCTGCAAGAACGTTATGTTGGGTCTCAGGCTTCTATTTTTCCTCCTCACGATTTAATGCCAACACAGAAAACCTTTTAAGTCCTAAGTTAGGCAATGCCACGTCTCCGCTCAAAAACCTACAACGTCCCCCTTTCATCCACAGTAAAAGCCAAAACCCTTAAGTGGTCTACAAGGCCCTAGGGGATCTGGGCCCCCGATAGACGGACCTCTTCACCTGCTGCTTCCTCACTTCCCAAATCTGCTCCATCCAGACACGCTGACCTTCTTGCTGTTTCTCAAACCCACCAGGCAGGCCGCTCTGTTTGCTCAGAAAGCTCTTCCTTCCCAATACTTGGGTGGATAACCCTCTTACCACTTCTAAGTCTAGCTTCAAATGTTGCCTTGTCAGCGAAGTGTACCCGACCACCCTATTTAAAATGGCAAACCAGCCACCACCACATGCTCCAGATTCCCCTTACCCTGCTCTGCTTTTGTTTTTCCACAGCACTTAAGACCATCTAACGTGCTGCACTATTTCTTCATTTATTCTTTTTATTGTTTATTATTTGTCTCTACCAGCCTAGACTGTAAGCTCCTTGAGGGCAGGGATCTTTGCCTTTTTTGCTTACCTAGAACAGTACCTTGCATAGAGTAAGCATTCAACAGATACTTATTCAATGAATAACTATCTGATGAAGTCATCCATGTACTACGTGAGATTAAGAAAATTCAGTTGTTAGCTTCACTACCAACTTTTCTAATATTTTTCAGTGTCACATGGACAGAAAATTGAAACCTATCTGGAAGAAATTTGTTTTCATTGTCAAAAGTAGCTTATATAAAGCAATTCTTTAAAACAGAATATATTATATTCAATTATTTATAATATCTGTATGTATAACTAGTTATTACTCTTGCATGGGTTGAAGGTCAATTCATGTACACACCCATTGATAGGTTTTTTTGTTGTGGGGAAAATATTCCTTTCTTGGAGAGAACATGCTATAGGTATTTTTCTAAGTAGGAAGTATCTCTAGTGACACTGAAATTTTACTATTCATTTATGGAATATCCATAAATCAATGTATAAAGAAAGAAATCAGGCATCAAAAGTTAAAGGACATAATGTTTGTCTTGGTCTCTCCAAACAAATGTGGTACTCCTTTAAGTAATCCTACATATTAAAGACACTGTTTATCACTGATAAATTACAATTGAATAGGAGAAGAATGGTGTAAATGTAAAATATATCACATTGCCAAGAATAGATGAATTAAGGAATAAACCTTTCTTCTTTCAAAACTGTAACGGCTTAATGTAAGCACAGGCAAAAGAATGTAAAGAAACACTGATTCCTTGCATCCTGGAAAGATCTTGCAGTTGTAAAATTTATCAAATTTTAAAGGTTATCTTTGCTTGAAAAATGAGCCCAAACCAAAACAGGGATGTTCTAGAATTCATGAACATATCTGATGCTAAGTGAATATATAACGTCTGGGGTGTCATTTCCTTCTTACAAATGTTATATATAAGGGAATATTATAAGGGTAAATTACACTGGAATGATATCTAGAGACTACCTAGTCCAAATCTAGCATTTAGCAGATGAGAAAATTAAAGCTTTACTTTACAAATAAGAAAACTGAGTCACAGAGATTGATTTTCCCAAGTTCAAATGACCAGTTAGATAATCATTAATTACACATTACAGTTACCAGGGAAATGTGCTGTTGAATTCTATCCCTAAAGATGATATTTTGCCTGGAAACCTCTAAGAACTACAGAAAAAATTTGAGGCTGTCACCTATTGGTGCAAATTAGAGTAAGGAAAATGCAAGTTCATGGGTCCTGGTGGGTTGAAATGTTTTATTACGTGGAGATGCTCGAACCATAAAAGGTCCCATGGAGAATAATAGGATTATTCCATCTTGAACTGCAAACTTTTAAATATAATATAGTAAAATTTGCGAATTAAGGGTCATGAACAGTTTGCAAGGACTAGTCAAGTCTTGTAAAGAAATGCTCTCCATTTCAGAAGTTGAAGGGCGCTGAAAATACTGGGTTTTCTCATTAAGATCACATCCTGAAACCATACGACAAAAAACCAACCAACCAACCAATTTCTACGGTAGGCGCCATATTGGTTTTTGATCACAGTGTGAGGTATGGAGTGGAGGAAGAGTTTGGATGTTTATATACAAAGTTGATACTGACCTGCTTAGACTTGATGGGAAGAGTTATGAACATAGATTTTCAAAACTAAAGCTTACTTGGTGGAAGAGGCTCATCGATTGTTGGGTAGTGGTGATGTTCAGGCCTCAAGGAAGGAAGCTGGCTTACTGGCTGGGAATTATGGAGTATAGGACATTCACCTATGGACAAGATAGTCGAGACATTCAGATTCATTCATTGCCATGGCAACGTCAGCAAAAAAGCATGACTGTAAAACAAACTACTGCAAGAAAAAACCCCAAAGAGTGGGCAACTGGGGAGACTGGGATTGACATATATACACTAATATGTATAAAATGGATAACTAATAAGAACCTGCTGTATAAAAAAATAAAATAAAATTCAAAAAAAAAAAGAGCAGGCAATTGATTTTTTTCTGTGTCAGTTTGCTACATACAGAGTCATTCATGAGCCAGTGAATAGAGGGAACTATATTTTTTAAGAAACTCGAAAAAAACAGCCAAACACTCCATGGCTGTGATCTGTACCACAACAGACCAATAGGTAGGATTGGGGTCTGATTCTGTAACCACCTGTATTTTCTTGAGGGGAAGGTGGCATCAGAAAGGGACACAAAAGAAAATGAGCAGAGCCTGAGTTTAGCCCAGGAAAAGAAACAGGCCTTTTGGAGGGAAGGGCAGCATTTATAAGGTCTCATAAAAGTTCAAGGGGTCTGTGCAAAAATGACAGCTCCTTGTTTGGATAGGTTTCATCAGAGGGCTACCCAGAGGCCATCTTTCAGAGATTTTGTGTTTGGAATGAAACTCTTAGCTGGTGCCTTTCTGAGATGGGGTTAAGGAACAAGTGGGCCAAGAAGGTAACTTCTTGTAGTATGGAAGCTAGGGGCTGGGGTACGGAGCCAAGGAGCTATGGCATCTTGTGATTGTTCCAGATTATTCTGAGGAAGAATCTGATAAGCCAGGGTGTTCTGGAAAAAGACAAGAGACGAAGGAAGTAGATAAGAGGCAGGAAGACCGAGACAGGAAAACTTGAAACACAGAAGTGGGATAGACGGAAGAAGAAAGACAGACATGGAGAAATTTTAGAAATAAACATATCCACAGAATGCGCACCCTCAATTTTAACAGACACAGCTAATGTTACTCTCAGGCAGACTTATGATGAACTGAACAATGTTGTACAATGGAGTTCCTATTTCATGATGTCCTCGGGTCCTGGTAACACTGCCTGTAGACTGGCCATGTGGATGGAAGGCCTACAGCACCAGCTGTTTGGGTCACATAATCAGAGGCAATTGCTCTTGATCTCTGTGGAGCTAGAAGGGCCCAGGCCACGAGACAGCTCTCAGACTGGTAACTCCCCACTAATACCATCCTGGATTTCTCACAGTAGCCCCTATTGGCCAGAGGACAAAGGTCAGGACTTTTCCTTCCTCTGCCCTCCATGGCTGATGCAAATACCAAGTGTTCCATTATTCCTTGGCCCAAAAAGAGAGCAACTGTGAAAAACAGTGGTTAAGATCTTCGTGGGATCTCAAATTTCAAAAATATTCCCCAGAATGTCCATACATGGAAAGGATGCTTATTTCTTCTCACTCTAGATCCACAGAACTGATTTAAAAACATAAAAGAAATTAGCTAGGAAGGAAGTTAGGTGGATTTAATTTAGCCATTTAATTCCTAGAGCTAATTGGAAAACAAAAACAGGGATGTATTCAGGAACAAAGGGTCCTTTTAAATGTTAAATATATAACATTATTTCTTGTGCAAACTCTGGTGTGTGACTGAAATTCTTGGGGTCCCTGGAGACTAAGGAAAGTCAAGGAAGGTGCCCCTCATGCCAGCACATAGCTCCTTGCAAACTGACTCCTGTTTCAAAGCTGGGCTCTGAATTTAGTGGATACCACACTCATGTTTGTCTTTATATACGTTTAGTGTCAGAAACTAAAAAAAACAATGGTACAGTTGTTATGTCACCAGCTGCTGCATGTTTAATTTAGTTTCTTAAAAAAAAAAGAACAACAACAAACTTACCTCATCATAATTAATTCAACCAATCAGGTTAATTACTCCTCCAAGCTAGTGGAAACATAATAGTGTTGCTTGCTGGAGTTAATGGAGCTGACCCCACCTGCCTGTGAACCCCAAGCAAACGCACTGATGTGACTGATGCATCTCGGCCAACGGAATGAATGGAGCGCACAGAGGAAGCAAGCAATTCTGTTCTGCCAGAGGCCGCGGCTCCACACCATCCCCTTCGTCTCAAACACAAAGCAAGTGTCAGACCTGCTAGACCTTCTGAGAAGGAAACTTATTCTAATTTAAAAGGGAGTCTCACTGCTCATCTACCTGGAGGAACCCTCACTCAGTGAGAGGCTGGGCGCTTCATACGAATCACCTCATTGAATCTTTCCGATAATCCCCTTAGGGTACGTTCTACATTTGCACCCATTTTACACGTGAGGCTTGGAGCAGTTAGGTAACTTGGCTAAGGTGTCATGGCTGGGAAGTGGGGGGACTGAATATAAACCCAGGGGAGCCTGATGGCAGGGCTGAGCTCATAATCATATTATGTTACTTTTTTCATTTGATCTGCAGGTTTTAAAAAACCATTTTATGTTGAGATTAAAAAAAAAAAGGTTTTTATGGAGGGAAAAGCAGCAAAAAGTAGATAAAGAAGACATCCTCCACAAATTGCTGCAGACTCATCTGCGTGGGCATGTATATAGTACATCTACCTTGGCTAACCTTGGGCAAGAATTTGCAATCTTCAAATTCACGGTGAGGGGGCAGCAGAGACTCTTACAGGAGAAGAGGGCACACATGCATGTAATCGGGCACATGTGCTTTCTTTGAGCAGGTGCTCTTGGAAACATGGTGGTCAGTAGGGGACAGATCTGCCACGCCGATCCCATTAGCCCCGGGGACTCACTACCAAGGGAGAGGAGAACTGTTTGGAGGAAGTCACACGCCAAGGTATGCACAGCTTTTGTGAGATCAACAGTCCTTCCCAGGAATCCTCATATTGCCCTTGGTAACCACCACAGTGAAGCATGTAGGTGCTTCTTAACTTTTTCCGAGTTTACAATCTGCAAAAAATTCAGGAAGCTAGAAATTTCTTTACAAACACAGACTTCCACTATGGCCCTGAAACATTTTCCTGTCCTTTCAGTTAAGGGGATGGCTTCCCCCTGCTGGACTGTTAGGCCCTCAAAGGCATGGGCAGTGTCTTTTTTTGTTGTTGTTGTTAAACATGCTTTTATATCAATGTATACTGAGTCAATTTTCAATTACCCATGTGTGGACTGTCTCCCAACATGGCGCTCAAAGTATACCCATTGGCTACAACGGGTTGACAAACTCCGAATCCAGCCTTGTTTTTGTATGGCTCCGGGCTAAGAATGGTTATTACACTTCTAAGGATAAAACTGTCTTAAAAAGTACCCCTTGGGTGAGAAGAGTTTTTTGATTTTGCCTCTTGACCTACAAAGCCTAAAATTTTTACTATCTGGCCCTTTACAGAAAAAATTTGCTGAACTTTGGTCTAAACATCCCTGGCAGCTCCGAGTTGTGCCCTTGTATGGGTGTATCCCCCAAACTCCTTGTAATATACTTATTTGTAATTCTATTGTAATTACTGAGTGCCTTCCACACATATCTACTGCCAATCCATCTTCCTGTGCCCAGCACAAAGCCTCTGGCTCAGAACGAAGAAGGGACTCAAAACAACCTTGTTAAAGAAAGGAATTGTCCACCCCATTCTCACACTCACGGGTGCCTTTCCATATTGTATGCCACTATGGTTTTCCTCCCTGTGTCTCTTTATTACCAATTTCCTTGGGCTTCTCCTTATCCTATGTGCCACTTTCCCTCACCCCTTCTTTCTCTAAAATGTAGAATTGGGCATTGTTAACTACTTAAAATTATTTCTTTTAAGCTCACGTTAGTTCCTGTAAAAATTTGTAGGTGCCAGGCATTTGTTTAGGTGCTGAGAATTCAAACATAAAGAAGCTATAACTCTGGCCCTTGATGAGCCTGCAGTCTAGAGACAAGACCAACGCATTTTGTTTGGAGGCTAATTTAAACAAATTAGAACAGCAAAAGAGCAGACTCTATATTTTTCTCTTTTAAAACAACTGAATTATTTCATATTATTATGTGACTTTTAAATTATTTCCCTTGAGGTCATTGTCACTTGATTGGAAGGTGGTTCCCAATTCTGGATAAGGAAATGCAAATTAATTTTATATATGATTCCACAGGCATGACTAAGAAGGAAGGTCTTTGGTTAAGACACGGAATACATTTTGAAACTACAGGGGGCACCTACTGGATTCGAATCTTACTTGAGACAAAGCGATTTACACATTCATGTTATTCTTCCCTTCCATTAGCCAAAATAGCCCCCAGACCCCCGAAACAACACAAAACAAAACCAACAACAATAACAGAATCGAGGAGACAGAAATCATGACACATACATGTAGCCTATACATATCCATTTGTACACAGGTTAGTTCAATTCTAAAACAGGTCATCTCAATGTTCTTCCAGTTATATTAACATTTATTGCTAATCTTCAATACGTTTTGGGGACCAGCAGATACTGACACATTATCCACCTAATGTTGATGATCATTGCCTGCTTATATCATCTGATACTAGCCTTGATGCTCTGGTTGTTGTCAGGATTAGAGGGTAACATGTACCCTATAACCAGTGATCAGTTAAAACCGAGAAGCACACACACAAGTATACGCTCACATCCAACTAGCTGTAATTCTTGGTGTGTATCTGAGCAGTGGCGGGGTGTCAGCTACCCACAGTCTGGAACACTGACATACACATACACACATGCACACATATACATACAGGACAGGCACACGCAGCTGCTGCAGCAGCCTCATTGGGGACTGAGCCTCTCCCTCTTGTTTTGAAACCATGTTGGTGAGACCTGCGTCCCCCTGGTGGTCCTATTTTCTCTCTGATCGGGTGTGAGGTCTAACCTTCTCTCCGACTGCTCGGCCCTGCCACGGGGGACTCCAGACCTTCCACGGTTCTGGCCACGCTCCCGGTGGGGGCAGCCGACTCGTCTGGCCACCCGGCGCCGTTCGCCGACTCCGGCTCCAGCTCGGGGCTCTGCACCGAGTCGGGCACCGACTCGAAGGCGCTGTTCTCCTCCTCCTCGTCGTCATCCTGGGAGGAGAAGACGGTGCTCTCGGAGATCTTGGCGCTGTCCACGGAGGAGAAGCGGGTGTGGCTGGCGAACCTGCTGCCGTTGTAGCAGGAGGGGCTGTAGCAGGAGGCGCTGTAGCAGGAGCTGCTGTAGCACGAGGTGCTGTAGCACGAGGAGCTGTAGCACGAGGAGCTGTAGCACGAGGGGCTGCAGCAGGAGGCGTCGCAGCCCTCGCAGCTGTGGTCCCCGCCCTGCCGCGGGCTGGAGTCGCTCTCGCTCCCCGTGCTGGGGAGCGTGTCGCCATCTGGGACCGAGCCGTTGGCCAAGCCCGAGCGGCCCGGGGGCGCCGCGCCTGGAGTGGTCCCCTCGGGGGCCTCTCCATCCTCTTCCAGGGGCGGAGGCTCGGCGGCGGCGACCGTGTCCACCTCGCTGAGCGCCTCCTTCTCCGACGCATCCTTGAGGGTGGCCTCCTCCTCCGCGCCGTCCTCGTCCGCGCTGCCGCCCTGCGCAGAGGGCAGGCTGTGCAGCAGCGTGTGGATGCGGATGTAGTGGGTCCGAGGCGTCTCGGGCTCCCCGCAGGCGGACGCGATCACCGTCTCCAGCTCAGACACAGGCAGGGAGCACGGCCTGCTCTTCCTCTTCCCCGAAGCCCGCAGCGGCAGCCTGTCCTCCCCCTGCCCCAGGGCAGACACGCCCCCCTCCTCCTCCTCCACCTGCTCCTTCTCCTGCCCCCCAGCCCGGCTCTCTGCCGCCGCCTCCTCGGCCACTGGCTCCCCGGGGCTGCCCGGGGCTCGACCGTCCTCCAGCAGCCCGGGTAGGGCCGCCTCCCCTCCCAGGTCCAGCCGCTCGGCCAGTTCTTCCGCGCTCAGGGCGGGCTCCGTGTCCTCTGGCCAGGGGGCCGGAAGCTCCCCAGCCCCCTCAGGCCTCACACAGACCGTGCCATCGTCTCCTGCCTCCGTGGTACCTGCGGCTGCCTCAACCAGATTGGCAAGCTCCAGGCTCTCGTTCCCTGCAGGGCCCGCCGCGCTGCCCTGGCCCAGCTGCTCCCGCCTTGAGGTCCCCGAGGGCTCTGGTGCATTAGTGCCAGGGGGCTCCCCAAGGCTGCTTGCCACCAGGCTATTCGTGGGGCTGTGCTGAATTTCTGCAGACTCAGGTTCGGTACTCAGGGAAATCTCCTCATCATCTGCGGACAAGAAGAAAATGTCACTGTAGTGTTAGTCTGCTCTGGCGGACTGAGCCATCCTAGGGATTTCTGCCTTAGGATATTGGAGGTAGGGGTTGATGAGGGTTTCCCTTTGGCCAAAGCTCTGCTAAAAATACTGCAAGAATGAGTTCTCCTTATGTTAAGGACAACTTGCAGTCATGATATATTTGAGAATTTTGTTTCAAGGAACTTCAGTTTTTGGTTAAAATGCCCAAAGCCTAGCACTACCCCAGTTCTGGGCACATAAATGTTTGCTACATGGAAGACCTCAGAGATGGGGGGCACGGTTTATAGTTCCTTGCTGGCTCCAGGCAGGACTAATTATACTGGTTCAGAGTGTTTACTATGGCTGGGTCCCCCAGGGTGGCAGAATGGGGTTCTTAGGAGACCAGAGAGAAGGAAAGGCCAATGATGGGAGCAACCACAGTCATTCAGTGGCTCAGACTGGAAGGTTTCCAACATACGGCAGTTACTGCAGTGGAAGATAAAGCAGGTCTCCATACCAAGCACCCATTCAAGGAGTAGCAAGCATGGTTTACCTCTACCTTCCCCCAGTTGCTCTACTGGCATCCCTGCCAGATAGGAATTCCCATTTCAAGCCCTAGTGCTAGTCACTCATCGAAGAAAAGCAATCTCTCTGGTGCACTGTAAAGCTGTCCTTACTGCTACACTGAAGGAAGAGTCAGTTTTATTCTCAGAGTGTAGAAAACGCTGGATTTGAAAGGACGAAACAGTCAAGTGTTTTCTTACAATCTGCTTTGTATATTGGGCATAGAAAAGCGCAACTTTTGCCTGATGAGCGGGCAGTGATAAACTTCAGACCCTGAACTCTCAAAAGCTTTATTAGCTTTAATGGCAACCTATAAATGTGGCCCAGGAGGACCAGACAATTCTCAGTGTGATCTACACTTATGAGGGGGGTTGCAGGAGAAGAGCAAGAGGGGAATAAAGAGGCATCTCATCATTCTGATTTGGAGATATGTTTTGGCCTGAAAAACTGAACACGGCATGATTCTCAAGTTTTCTGTCCAACTTATAGTTTTCATTTTTCCTGCGATATTGTAAAAAACCACTGGGTAATCGCAGTTCAACACTATGACATGTATCACCTTCATTCACTCACTCATGTATGTAATGTTTCAACATCTATTGAGCAAGTCCTATGTGGATGCTGGGAGTAAAATGATAAATTAGACATGGCTCCATACCCACGCTGGCCTCTTTGTCAATTCCCACTCGAGTGTCTAACCCTCTACCTTTGGGTCACCGAATGGAGAGGAGCCTCTCAATCAAGGGGACAGCAGAGACTTCCCTGGTGGTCCACTGGTTAGGACTCTGCGCTTCCACCGCAGGGGGCCCGGGGTTTGATCCCTGGTCGGGGCACTAAGATCCCACGAGCCATGTGGTGTGGCCAAAAAATAAAAATAAAAAACATAAAAAGGGGGACAGCAACCTGGCTTCCAGAACAGATCACTGGCTTCCAGGCCTCAAATGGAGAAGACAGATAGAGAACCACAAAACCTAGGACATGACTGGAGAGAACCATGGTTATTGTATTTTGGGGAAAGGAACCATGTTATGACACTCGGCTAGGACAACACGTGAAAGTACATGCTGAAAATACCTGGGTGGATGGAGGAAGTGATCTCAAATCGGAACTGCAGCTGTCCACTCACGTGATCTGTTGGAAGCCTGCGGCCAAGTGTGTAGCTGACGACCCTGTCCCTAGAAGGAAATAAGCACCGTCACAGATCTGGTCAATACCTGTCCTCCTAAAGACCACGCAGTGTGCTTTCTGTGTCAGTGGGTGAAGCAGCCAAGCCCAGGGAGGCCCTGCTCTTAGGAGGTGGTGATCTGCTCGGGTACATATGAGATGGTCCTAAGGGAAAGATGGGAAAGTACATCTGCTCAACAGCGATGAAAACCTTCAAGAAAATCCTTATCGAATACTCCTAAGCAGGATCAGTAAACTACAGCCCGTGGGCCAAATCTGGCCCATCACTTGTTTTCATAAGGCCATGAGCTTTTCACATTTTTGAATAGTTGGAAAAAAAAAGCAAAAGAAGAGTAGTATTTTGTGACATGTGAAAACGATAGGAAATTCAAATTTCAGTTTCCATAAATAAAAGTTTTATTAGAATGCAGCCTTGCTTATTATTAAGTTTACTTCTTGTCTGGGCTGACTTCATGCTACAATGGCAGAGCTGCAGAGTTGGGACAGAAACAATATGACTTATACAGCCTGAAATATTTACTCTCTGGCTCCTTACAGAAAGTTTGCCAACCTGTGTTCTAGAGAAAAAGAGAAAAAAAAGAAAAGATATGGATATCCTTTGCTTGCTTTTCCTGTGCAGGCTGATATTTTCCAAATATGCCCTTAACAATAGACAGTGCCAGCAGCAGATGCATGTCTTGCGATATCTATCTATCTATCTATATCTAATATCTACGGAAGGATGCTGTCCTGGTTACCAGGGACCCTGTGGAGTGGTTCAGAAAGGGACCTGCTGCAGAACGGAGCAAAGCAAGACTTGTGGGCTGGGTCCACTGGCCCATGACCTCCAATTACACCAACTCCAGGGTCCCACAGAGAGACTCTGAAACTCCACCCTGGACTCTGGCACCATTCCCTCTTCCTACTCAAGGCAATTTTTAATTACTAGGAAGACAGTTATCCAGGGAGAAATCAACCTGAAACTCTGCTATTATAGTTTCATCAACAATGCAGCTTCAGCAGAGGACATGGTCCCCTACCTTCGCCTAAATAGGAAGAGTGATTACCTTGGGATATTCAGAAATGAACAAATCCACTCTACCCAATAATAACAAAGACATATTCCCAAACCAGTTGTTACTTAGATAATTCTGTAGTCACTCCATTTATTCATTTGTGACATTCCAATAAAAAGATAAGTCACTGGCTGGTAGTGTTTTAATGTTTCTTCCTAGAAAGCACCAGCATTAGGAAACAGCATATATCCCAGTGATCCACTGACTTAGTATTTCTATTTGGGAAGCCCTGGTTTCATGCTTGGAGTTTCTAGGAAGCCCATTAAATAAAGCATTATATGCAGGGAAAATAGAATGAGCTACAATATTGACATGGGCCTTGGTCAATATTATGAGGTAGGTCTACTACGACCATAAGAGATCCTGAACCCCAAACCTCGTTGGAATCAGAGGAGGCCTAAAGACCATCAGACAGTGAGACAAAAATTAAATCGATCATGCTTTGCATTTGTTTTCCACGTTTTTCTTTCCTTTGCTTTCCACTCACTTTATCAACAAATATTTTTTGAGCCTCTTCCATGTAAAAAGTGCTACCGGTGATACACAGCAGGTAATGCATACCGCTGCCTTTAAATAGCTTACATCCAGCTGGGGGCATGAGGCAGGACCACTACATAAAGGGCTCAAGGCAGCGGTGATATTTCCAATGTGAGGCTGAGGCAGGCGTGGGTAGAGGACTTGAGGGAGGGAGGCAGCCAGCCAGGCAGAGAGCTGAGGGCTGTGATGTTACAGGCCAAGGGATCGAGGGAGCTTTCTGAGCTTTAGTTTAGAAATTTTTTTGGCCGCACAGCACGGCATGGTGGGTCTTAGTTCCCCGACCAGGGATGGAACCCACGCCCTCTGCAGTGGAAGCGCGGAGTCCTAACCATTGGACCGCCCGGGTAGTCCCATGAGCTGCCTTTATTTTAAAAGGCATACGGTTTGCTATTTTAAAAATGAACAGTTTGGAATCATTTAGTCCCTATGTGCCACAGACAGCTTTACGTTCTTTAGGTATATTTTTGTTTGTTTGTTTGTTTGAGTGGAAAATGCAAACACCTTGTTTGACACACGACTGTAGCTTCCTAAATATCAACTCCCTTTGGCTTGAGAATTAACACATGTCTATGTGCACACAGCTGCACACATGCTATCAAGTTCTGATTACATGTCCTTATGATAACTGTGAGTGATTCCAAAGTCCTTCTGAAAATCCAAAGAGCTTTAAATTAAGACCCTTGGAAATTCTACATAATTTTCCTCATTCCTTTGATATCATTCTAAGTATTGCATTGAGGCATATCTATGACCAGAGAGTTAGTGTTTTCAAATATAGTTGCCATTACCTATGGAAATACATATTATGTACAAGGATTTTATCTGGTCAGAGTTTAATGAGAACCCTGAATGCACATGAATGTAGAAGATACAAAACGCAGAAACATATTCTCATATACAACTGAACTATGCAAGCAACATAATTGTGGTTGCACCATAAGGATTTACGCTTTTAAAATTTCATACATATTATCTAGCATTTTCTATAAATACTAGTGTTTTCTAAGGCGCTCTGGTCTAGTAACCCAGCATTTCATCTTGTTATGGAAATGTCACAAATGATTAAATCCTACACACAAGACAGGCATATGAATGAAATGTTATCCTTCGTAGTAAAACAAATTTTAATTTCTATCTGTACAGAAAAAATGCTGCATTAAGGGCTTCTTTCACTATAGTGCCTTAGGAATTTTTACTCTCTTGCATAAGTAACCAGTGGTACGCAAACTAGGGGAAAGGGAAGGGTCTGTTTAATTAAATGTTGTAGCTCAACAACATAATTAATGGGAGAAGCCAAGGAAATACAGCACCACCTTTTCAGTTCAAGTCTCTATGAGACTGTATTGTTGCCTCCCTTGGGCCTGGCCTGCTGGCTGTTGCCTAGTGATACTGAGCTCTTGGTCAAGGTTTACCCTATGGCATGTCTTTCCAGGAGTCTCTGAACGGGCATCGACAGCTTTCCCAAGAAGCGCTTGATGATGGGGCGGCTCTTGGCAAACTTGTCCTTCACCTCAATTTCCAGCACATCAGTGGGCAAGGACACAAAGCTGAATTGCTGCAATGAAAAAACATGTGGCATCAATTAATTGCAAGGTGAGAGGGCTGGCCAGTCCCCAGTCCATCTGCTTTGAATGATGTCATTGTCAAACACCCCAGCAGCAATATCTCTATCTATCTATCTATCTATCTATCTATCTATCTATCTATCTATCTATCTATCTACCTACCTACCTACCTACCTATCTACCTACCTATCAATCTATCTCAACCTATCTCTATCTATCTATCTCAAGGTTTTAGAAATGCTGTGAACCCTGTTTATTCAATAAATGAATAATGGTCACAATGAGATGTCTTCTCAGTGCTTAAAAATAAGGTCCTTTTCTTTTTTTTTTTTTTGGCCACTTGGATTGCAGGATCTTAGTTCCCTGACCAGGGATCGAACCCGTGCGCCCTGCAGTGGACGTGCGGAGTTCTAACCACTGGACTGCCAGGGAATTCCCTAAAAATAAGGTTATTCTCGGAGATTCAAATAATAAAATCAACTCACTTTAAAGGGAAAGAATGCTACCCAGGCTTCACCATACTTGACTGAAGGTATCAACATACATAAAGAAAGAACAAGCAAAACTCACCTATAATTAAGGAAATGCACTTCAAATCAACAATGCAATATCTTTCTTTTCATGATTATAATGGCAGAGATTTTTAAAAGTTTGATCATACACTGCCTTCTGGAATGTGGGAAGGGACAAGAACTCTCACACTGTATTGATGGAAATGCAAACTGACTGGACCCTTGGGAAGGGAATTGGTAATATTTTTTGGCATTTAAACTACAAATTTCCGGGGGCTTCCCTGGTGGCGCAGTGGTTGGGAATCTGACTGCCAATGCAGGGGACACGGGTTCGAGCCCTGGTCTGGGAAGATCCCACATGCCGTGGAGCAACTAAGCCCATGAGCCACAGCTGCTGAGCCTGCGCGTCTGGAGCCTGTGCTCCGCAACAAGAGAGGCCGCGATAGTGAGAGGCCCGCGCACCGCGATGAAGAGCGGCCCCCCGCTCGCAGCAACTGGAGAAAGCCCTCGCACAGAAACGAAGACCCAACACAGCCAAAAATTAATTAATTAATTAATTAATTAATTAAAAAAAAAATACAGAACTTAAAAAAAAAAAAAAAAAAAAACTACAAATTCCCTTCAACCCGGAATTCTACTTCTAGGAATTTCCCCTCTGGATTAACTTGTACAAGTGTGCAAAATACATATTTTTTATAAGGATGTTCAATAGAGCATTATTAACAATTACAAAAGGCTGGAAAGATTTAAAATACGCCTACCAATAGGAAACCAGCTAAATGAAGGATGGTAAATTTTCGAAACAGAGAACTCTGCTGTCATTCAAAAGAAATAGGTAAATAAATATGTTCTGACATGAAATGATACCTGACAAATTAAGTGAAAAAAGGCAAGATGTAGAAAAATGTGAAGAGTGGGATTCCGTTTGTATTTTGAATTGCAGAGAAAATGCCTGGAGGGTACAATCCAAACTGAACTTGAGGATGTGGGCTCATGGTGGCGTTGGTGGGGGGAGAAAGCAGATCTTTTTCCCTCTGCTGTAAACTGTTCATTTTTTAAATAGCATACTGTAGGGCTTATAAAATAAAGGCGATGACAATTAAAGGCAGACTGTGATCGTCAGAAGTTGGCTTGGCCATCAACAAGTGTAGAAAAGGAGAGAGAGGAAAATATTTTCATTGCCCAGCTCAGACTCTCTGGGAGGGGGGAGTTGATTAAAAGTTACAGTACCCTTAATTAAGGGTTGTGAAACAGCTGAAATATATAACTATTTTCTTTTATTCTGATTAATTCCTAAAAGCATTCTTTTCACTTTAGTTGATTTCTAATTTCAGAGGTTAAATATGTCGGGCATGCCAATGTTAATATCCCCTCCGTACCAGTCAGGATGGGCTGGGGTATGCTGCAGTAACCACCCAATTCCACATCTCAGTGACTTATGGTAGCAAAGTTTTTTCCTTGCTCACACTGTCACTGTGGGCTGGCAGAGGGTTCTGTTCATTAGTCACTCAGGGAGCCAGACTGATGGAGCAGACACACTCTCAAACGCTGCCAGCCACAGTGACAGCAGGAAAGAGAACTCTGGAGGGTTTTCCTCCTGCAAATAAGTATTCACTTTCAATCCTAAGGCTTCATCACAACTAGACACACACCCCAGCCACCCATAGCGAATAGGAAGTATGATCCTACCGTATGTCTGGGAGATAGAGAACAGAAATATTTGGCAAACAGCAATAATGGCTTCCACACCCTCCCTCCATACGGTGCTTCTAGTTTCCATTACAAATTAGGTTTGCTTAATAGCCGTATACTTCCTAAGAACCAATCATTTTTGGTACTGACAAAACTGAATTTACGGACATGCTAAGCTCGAGGATCAAACCCAGGAATTGGTTTGATTCTCCTCTAAGAAGGCCTGTGAGCATCCAGGCTCCCTAACTATCTCGGGTGCCAAACTTCCATTTCTTCTGCCTAGTAATTCCATACTGAAGTGTACCATAACGGATCTCCTAACCTAAAAGCTCAACCGTAGGCTAGGCACATTGTAGTATATGTATATGACGAATAGTTTATAATTTTCTAAATTACAATCATTTATGATTATACCTAAATATGCAATTACAACACATTAAATGCCAATAAGATAGAAAACGCTTATTTTCCAATGCTAAGTGACCAGAGCAAGGAACATGTAGCTCACGATCATAATAACGTGAATGAAATGAATAGAAAAAAGACTGGAAAGAATTACAACAAATTTCAATAGCAGCTGCTTTACCAAGTAAGATTATGTCCCCCACCCATTTCTTTCTGTGATGAACATGTATTATTTTTATAATGAAAAACGTAATCACCTTTATTAAAACAAGAGTATTTCTGGCGCTAGCAGCCTGCATGGGACACGAAAGTCAGCTTACTTAGACGTTCTCTGAAACTTGGTGGTAAATCCTGAGTTCTTTTCCTCCCTCCACAAAGACTTCCTTCTCAGCCTCTCTTCACAAATCCACCCCTTCATGGCTGGCATCAACCCCTCCCCACCAGGCCCTTACTTCCATGCCATGGTTACTAGAGTCCATGTAAACTTCCAGCTAGGTCAGGTTCTTCTTTTTTTAAAAATTTTTTTATTGGAGTATAGTTGACTTACAATGTTGTGTTAGTTTCAGGTGTACAGCAAAGTGAATCAGTTATATATATATATATATATATATGTGTGTATATATATATATATATATATATCTATATATCTATATATCTATATATATCTATGTATCTCCATTCTCTTTCAGCTTCTTTTCCCATATAGGTTATTATAGAACTTGAGTAGAGTTCCCTGTGCTATACAGGTCAGGTTCTTTTAAGAACCAGTGAGCAGCTCTAAAAATATAAAAGTCTGCCTATTCCTGAGCAAGCTATTTGCACCCGTGAGTCTGAGGCCAGGGTGATGAATTTTGTCTGGCTGCTGTCCTGGCTCTTACTTTGAGCCCCTGAAGAACTTGCGGAGTGAGGTGGACTTGGCTTTTTTTCCTAGATCTGCACATCTAAATTCTTGACTTTCTCATGCATGACCTCACTGAACCTCAGCGTCTTCAACTGTAGACTAAGAAAAGAAGGTTCATGTTGTGTAAGATTAAACTGCATCTTTTCCTCTCCATTCCTGGTCTATCTAGATTCTACCTGCCCCATCCTCTAATATTTCCTTCTTCTTTTGACTCTTTAATTATTGGACTTCTTTCAAATCTACGACCTTATTTCAGCTGGTCCTTAACAACCAGTAAGTCTATACAACTGTTTGTAGTATCCGTAAGCCAGGTTCAAATGCTTAGTGCAGAGACAAAAGCTACAGTGCTCCTACTACTAATGCCCACTCTGTGTTTCTATCCAGAGCAATGGCCTGGTTAATGGTCAAAAGAAAAATCTGTGAACTGTATCTGCAAAGGATTAAAAAAAAAGATGCATTATTGATCCAAGCCCCCTGCTCTTTGTGGAATTCTGTCACCTTGCATCCTAGTTCGCCTGTGAAAGAAACCAATGTGGCAAATGAAAAAGCCAATCCTGGATCCTTAGGGACTGGAAGTCTGGCCATTTCCCACTTCACCTTCTTCCTCTTGCTTGAGAGCATCTAAGGGTAACTGTACTCCATGCTTGGACCAATCAGTCAATAAATGGCTCCGTATCTCTGCGTAAGTCATGAAATTATCCTAGATAAAGGAACTCCTGATGTCTTGAGGGTCAGAGAGTAAAGTTCCATAAGTCACCTTTCCATTAGAACATTAAATCCTGAATTCTCTTTCTTGGCTGCACTTGAGGAACCAACTGTCAGACCTCTTATAATTGGCAGCAATGGCAGGAAGAAAGCTGTACGAGGCCCAACACCGGGGCATGAGATGGAATGACACATCCAGTATTCTTACAGCATCAAGCCTCCTTTTGGTTTTGTTTCAGCACAGGTTGTGGGACTCTCACTTTTGCTTTGGGCCATTGGTACTTAGCCCTGGCTCCCATTAGAATCATCTCGGGAGCTTTAACAAAAATACCCATTACTGGATCCCATCCTTGACTAATTAAATTAGATTCCCTTGGGGGTCGAGCTGGGCACTAGTAGTGTTTCTAGCTTCCCAGATTACTCTACTGTGCAACCAGAGTGGAGAACCACAGTTCCCTCAGTAATAATCCATTTTAACATAGAATAATCTCATTGTTATCAAAATATTTCTTAGATCAAATCTAAATCTTCCTCTGTGGCCTGAATATTTAGCTCAGTGATTCATAACATATTCTTCAAATCCCAGCTTAGTAGTACTATTAAATTTAATATTTATTTTTTAATAATAATATTTAATAATATTTATTCTTTTGGTCTTGGCATTCTTATTAATAGCAGTAGATGGTAGTGGGCCTCTATCCAATAGATGCCAGTAATACCCCTCTAGTTGTGACAACCAAAAATGACTCCAATCATTGCTCAGTGTCTCCTGGGGGCAAAACTGCCCTTGTTGAGAACCACCAATGTAGGCCTAACATCTTCAATTTTCCAGAGAGATGTTAGACTAGTGTTGCAATATATGGGGGTATCTATTTATTTTGGTTTGCATTGTTACTCAATAGGCCACTTACAGAAATAAGATGCTTTATTTATTTATTATATTCTATCTTGCTTCAGAAAAGACACGGGGTAGATCTTCTATAAACAGAATTTCGATAAACTGAACTTACTGAAATAAAAACAAAGTAGAGAACCAAAAGAAATATTAAGTTGGAAATTATGTTAAACTATGGTAGCAGTTTCATAATGGGCAAGTGAGGCAGAGATCAGGAGAATGTTGGTCATAAAGCAGCCAATGGCTCAGAAGAAGGGAAGGGTTACCTATTCACTCACAAACACCTCCTGAGCACTGACTCTGAGCTGGGTGCTGGTGACACGGCCACGCCCTTACGAGCTTGCAGTCTTATGCTGCAGGTAGACAATGACAAAACAGAAAGTTCCATGGTAAGAGTCCCCAAAGGCTCAGCCTGATGGACAGGTACAGAGAAGGGGTGGCCGATGGTGGTGGGGAGAAGGCTAATGAACAGGTAGAGACAACTTCCCAGAGGAGGCGATGCCTTAACTAAGTCATAACAGTTAAGTAGGCATCAGCTGGATGAAGAAGGTGTGGGAGGAACATTCCAGGGAGAGAGGACACTATTGGCAAAAGGCTGAAGTTCACAGAGGGCACGGGTCCCTTTGGGAAATGTGGGTGCCTCACTATGTCTGGATCATAGAAGGGGTCAAGTTATGAGAGGAAACTGGATAGATAAGTAGGATCCAGCTCACAAACAGCTTCCTGGACAGAGCCTAGACTTATCCCAAAGGCATCTGGGAACAATGGAACTGAATTATGCAAATGACACACTCAGCTGTGCATTTTAGAGAAGTCACTGTAGCAGTGCTGAGGAGGTGTCCACAGATGGTCAGGCCAGGAGGCAGACAGACCAGGTGAAACAAGTGAGAAGTGAGGAGGAAGCCTGGCAGGGAAGGAGGAAAGGGGTGGCAGATTTGTGGACTGGCTGAATGTCAGTGAGAGCCATGGCATGTGGGAGAGGAAGAGACCTCAAGTTCCCAAGGCTGGATTTGCAAGACTGAGGGCATGTGGGAGGATTAATAGCTAGAAAAGAGGGGCTGAGTGATTGAATGTCCCAAAGCAATGAAGGTACAGAGTGATGGAAATAGGGGTTGGTTATGGAAGGATATTAGGTTGTAAAGAGACAGCTGGGGAGCTTGTGATGTTTTCACATGATCGAAGGTGTAAGCACTGGAATGGATGGCTGGTGATAAATGGAAGTAAAGGTCAATGGGATCGAGGACGTTAAGGAAATTAGGTCATTCATGTGGACTCTGTGATCATCCAGGAGAATGGTTGGTCTTGGGTAGAAAGGGAAGACGGTGTCACAGGTAGAAAGGATGAGTTGTAGTCGAGTAACTAATGGGACCTATTAGTGCCTTGATGTAGCCAAGACAATAAGGACATCAGTGTGAGAGGGGACACTATAATCAAACACGAAGAAATAGTTGTGGGAAGTTTCAGAGAAACGTTCAACATGATTTGGAAAGTATTTTCACTTAGGCATTTAGGGGCAGGTATGAGAAAAGATGATCCCAGTCTGAGAGAGCAGAAGTGCAGCTGATTCATTTATGTCCACTCATAAACTTATGGAAGCTGGGAAAGGTTGAGAAGGGAAAAGTGGTAGGGATGGTTGACTTGTTTTGGGTCATGTTACATTTGAAGAGGTAGGAAGATATTGAGGAGTAAGGCAGGAATACCAACTCGAAGCCAAGACTGGATGCCTGGTGATGTAGGGGAGGAGTGGTCCTAATTGTTGTGTGAAATAGGTCATGATATGCAGTTAGAGGGGCATCTAGTTTTGCCTCTCTTCTCTTGCAGACATAAGGGGAAAATAAAACACCAACTCCATTCACAAGAGGCTGCCTGGTGCCATTCAGCCAGCACCATTATTCATTACTAATGAAAGTTAAATGGACTAGGTTTAGTGCTTCCTGTGCAAAGGTTCTCCAAGGAGAAGGAAAGCAGGAAGGAAGTAAATGGAGCATGCAAACCGCAGCTACTCTTCCTTAGAACCTTGCATGGTATGTGACTTTCCATTCAGGTGGCACTATTCACTGAGCTTAAAAATGATACTCAAAAATAGTGCTGCCTAAAGTCAAGGATAACAACAGACAGGAAAACAACTTCACTAGCAGAGCAATCACTGAGTCAAGAGCAATGTTTTTCTCTCTCACTAGCAATGTCACAGGGTTTTATATTAAGAGGTGATGCTCTTGGACTCTGGGCATAGGAGACCTACCCCTCCAAGCAGTGCGTAGCCTGACTCTACCCCAGGAAGGACATCCCAGAATCCTGCTGAGAGGTGAGCCTTGTATCTGCAGAGAATCTAACTGCTTTGAATAATAAAGGCTGCTCTTACAGATCTGTGGTATATGGAAAGTTTACATTTCTTCTTATGCATAAGAATGAGGGAACTGGTCTTGACTGGGCCTCCACCATCTCCATATCAGGCACTGAGAAAACTCAGCCACAGAAAAGAATATTATTAATTTTATTCGCAGGCACTGCTATGGCAAAATTAGGCCAAGATTTAGGCTTGGCAGAGTGGGAAGCAAGGTCTGCAAGTGTGTGCTTGTAAATATGTAATGTTATATACTTATATACTATATATAAAATATATCAAATACAAAACTATGTATTATACTTACTATATAACATATATTCTATCTATATCTGTATCTATATCCATATTCTTAACCAGAGGCGTCCCTAACCCCCAGGCCACATACCAATACCGGTCTGTGGCCTGTTAGGAACTGGGCTGCACAGTAGGAGGTGAGCGGCAGGTGAGTGAGGGAAGTGTCATCTGTATTTACAGCCGCTCCCCATCGCTCGCATTACTGCCTGAGCTTCGCCTTCTGCCAGCATTATGGTGAGGTATATAATTATTTCATTATATATTACAATATAATAATAATAGAAATAAAGTGCACAATAAACGTAATGCACTTGAATCATCCCAAAACCATGCCCCTCCCTCCCCGGTCCATGGAAAAATTGTGTTCCACGAAACCAATCCCTGGTGTCAAAAAGGTTGGGGACCACATCTACATCTCTAAGTCTTTTGCTTCTGAAGATGATTCATTTCAACGCCTATAAAAAAGGAATAGGATTAGATTACTAGATTGAAAACCAAGAAGACCAAAATTTGCTGTGTGATCATAAGCAACTTAATCAACCTTTCTATGTCTACTTTATAGTACCCCTAACAGAGAAGAAGCACTGTCTGCACAGGCTTTGTTGGTAAATTGTCATCTTCACTGTACAGTTCCTCAACTGCATACCTTGGTCAGCCCTGCATGTTCTTTGTACCTTTAGGAGCCTATATCCAATCAGTCATTGAATCTAAACTCTCTAGAGTCCGTTCTCTCCTCCCCACTTCTGCTGCCACTGGCCAATGTCATTCCCTGCCCATGGAATAACCTCCGAACTGGTCTCCCAGTCTTCAGTTTCTCTCTTACAGTGGCCAGTAAAGTTATGTCTCTGAAACACAGATTTGATCCTTTCATTCTCTTGCAGAATAACTTCCCCTGATTTTCTTCTCACTCACGGGATGAAATCCAAATTTCCCAATGAGGCGTTTGGTTCCTGCCAATCTTTCCACCTTCACTTATTATACTCATTCCCTGGCAACCTCATTTTCTTTCACACATTTTCACAGACTTCCTATTTTCCTAGAAGTTGTTCTTTCCCAACTTCCTGGCCATGCCAAACTCCTACTCATCCTTTAAACACCCATTCAAATAAAATTTCTTCTGTGAAGGCTTTTCTGACTTTGGGAACCACCAACAGAGACAGCTGTTTTTTCTTCTGCTCCATATCTCCTCTATAGTTTTTATCACGTTATTTATTTTCTTGTGGTAAATAAGGATGCACACAGAAATGTGTAATTTGAATATGGAAATGAACATTGACAAGAGAGGGAATCAGTGACTGGCTACTCCTGGAGGTATTTCCACCAGAAGTCACATATTGATGCTGCAAAAGTGGAATATAATACAAGCTTGTGTGTAATCTAAGATGCACTCTCTATGAATGCTAGATTGCACCTTCAGTGCCCAAGCCATTTTAGTTATTGTTCTGGCAGAAAATCTAAGTACTAGATTTTAATAGAAATAGAAAAATATGAACAGACCAATCAAAAATGCTGAAATTAAAACAGTGATTAAAAAACTCCCAACAAACAAAAGTGCAGGACCAGATGGCTTCACAGGCGAATTCTATCAAACATTTAGAGAAGAGTTAACACCTATCCTTCTGAAACTATTCCAAAAAATTGCAGAGGAAGGAGTACTCCCAAACTCATTCTATAAGGCTGCCATCATCCTGATACCAAAGCCAAAGATACCACAAAACAAAAGAAAAAGAAAATTACATGCCAATATCACTGATGAAAATAGACACAAAAATCCTCAACAAAATACCAGCAAACTGAATCCAACAATATATTAAAAGGATCACACACCATGATCAGTTGGGATTTATCCCCGGGATACAAGGATTTTTCAATATCCACAAATCAATCACTGTGATACACCACATTAACAAATTGAAGAATAAAAACCATACGATCATCTCAATAGATACAGAAAAAAGCTTTGGACAAAATTCAACACCATTTATGACAAAAACTCTCCAGAAAGTGGGCATAGAGGGAACATACCTCAACATAATAAAGGCCATACATGACAAACCCACAGCTAACACCATACTCAACAGTGAAAAGCTGAAAGCATTTACCCTAAAATCAGGAACAAGACAAGGATGTCCACTACTGCTACTTTTAGTCAACATAGGTTTGGAAGTCCTAGCCACAGGAATCAGAGAAGAAAAAGAAATAAAAGGAATCCAAACTGCAAATGAAGAAGTAAAACTGTCACTGTTTGCAGATGACATGATACTATATGTAGAAAATTCTAAAGATGTTACCAGAAAACTACTAGAGCTCATCAATGAATTTGGTAAAGCTGTAGAATTCAAAATTAATACATAGAAATCTGTTGTATTTCTATACACTAACAGTGAAAGATCAGAAAGAGAAATTAAGGAAACAATCCCATTTACCATTGCATCAAAAAGAATAAAATACCTAGGAATAAACCTACCTAAGGAGGCAAAAGACCTGTTCTATAAGGCACTGATGAAAGAAATCAAAGATAAAACAAACAGGTGGAGAGATATACCATGTTCTTGGATTGGAAGAATCAATATTGTCAAAATGACTTTACTACCCAAGGCAATCTACAGATTCAATGCAATTCCTGTCAAACTACTAATGGCGATTTTTTTTTCAGATCTAGAACAAAAAATCTTAAAATTTGTATGGAAACACAAAAGAACCCAAATGCCAAAGCAACCTTGAGAAAGAAAAATGGAGCTGGAGGAATCAGGATCCCTGACTTCAGACTATACTATAAAGCTACAGTAATCAAAACAGCATGATACTGGCACAAAGACAAACTTACAGATCAATGGAACAGGATAGAAAGCCCAGAGATAAACCCATGCACATATGGTCAATTAATTTATGACAAAGGAGGCAAGAATATACAATGGAGAAAAGACAGCCTCTTCAATAAGTGGTGCTGGGAAAACAGGACAGCCACATGTAGAAGAATGAAATTAGAACATTCTCTAACACCACACATAAAAATAAACTCAAAATGCATTAAAGACCTAAATGTAAGACCAGATACTATAAAACTCTTAGGGGAAAACATAGGCAAAACATTGGATCCACCTCCTAGAGTAATGAAATAAAAACAAAAATAAACAAATGGGAGCTAACTAAACTTAAAAGCAAAGGAAACCATAAACAAAACCAAAAGACAACCCACAGAATGGGAGAAAATATTTGCAAGTGATGTGACCAACAAGGGATTAATCTCTAAAATATACAGACAGCTCATGCAGCTCAATATCAAAAAAGACAAAAAACAAAAAACAAAAAAACAAACAACCCATCAAAAAATGGGCAGGAGATCTAAGTAGACATTTCTCCAAAGAAGACATACAGATGGCCAAAAAGCACATGAAAAGATACTCAACATTGTTAATTATTAGAGAAATGCAAATCAAAACTACACTGAGTTATCACCTCACACTGGGCAGAATGGCCATCATCAAAAAGTCTACAAATAGTAAATGCTGGAGAGGGTGTGGAGAAAAAGGAACCCTCCCTCCTGTTGGTGGGAATGTAAATTGGTACAACCACTACGGAGAATAGTATGGAGGTTCCTTAAAAAACTATAAATAGAGCTACCATATGATCCTGTAATCCCACTCCTAGGCATATATCTAGAGAAATCCATAATTCGGAAAGATACATGCAGCCCAATGTTCATAGCAGCACTATTTACAATAGCCAAGACATGGAAGCAACCTAAATGTCCATCGATAGGTGAATGGATAAAGAAGATGTGGTAAATTTATACAATGGAATATTACTTAGGCATAGAAAAGAAGGAAATATAATGCCATTTGCAGCAACATGGATGGACCGAGAGATTATCCTACTAAGTTAAGTAAGCCAGATAGGGAAAGACAAATATCATATGATATCACTTATACGTGGAATCTAAAATAAAATTGATACAAATGAACTTATATACAAAACAGAAATAGACCCACAGATACAGAAAACAAATTTATGGTTACCAAAGGAGAAAGGTGAGGGGGGATAAATTAAGAGTTTGTGATTAACCTATACACACTACTATATATAAAATAGGTAACCGACAAGGACCTACTATAGTGGTGGCTCCTGGGAGCCCACATGAGTCGCCTCCAGCACACCACTGGCCCCATGGATGGTGTCCTAAGCCAACCCCTCATCCAGTTCACTCTATTCCTCCATGAGAAATTAGGAGGCACTTGGTTTTACTGCTGCTCTCAGAACCTCCACTTCCATCTTATTTCTTCAGAGGCTGCAAAATGATGCTAACAGACAAGTACAAAGAATACTTTAGCCAATGGACATCAAACTGTGTGTCTCTCTGAGTCCTAGGTTCAGTGGATGAGCCACAGGCATCACCTGGGAACCAGAGGCAGTACCACTGGAGTAGCGTGCCTTATGTTTTTAAGTTGGTGTTCCATTCATGAATTCCTTTCATAAGAATTTAGCCAATGGAAGAAATGATTTGGTGCTTAGATGATGGTTGTCTATATCAAGGAACTTCAATAATCTTTTTTTTTAAAACTATTGTCCTGGGGCAGGGCTGCTGGTTAGGGCTTCTTGCACACTCACCGCCAGTGCCAGCTTTGCATGTTGAAGAATGCTTTTCTTCCATAAAAGTGAATTTTGGGTTTATGATCCTGTTTCCCTTGTCCAGGTCAAAGTGCAATTTAATTTCTGATTAAATTACTTCTTAATTTCTAATCAATCAGGACAGAAGTTAACAATCTATTTCAAACCAATCAATTTGGTTAAAGCTCATTAGGGTTGGCTTCTTACAGTAATCATTTAGCAATTGTGCTTACTTTCTGGGGATCAAGAGCCTTGGCCAGGCATCTGTATTTATCTCTAGAGGATGGGGGTGCTTTTAGCCTAAGCTGGTCTGCTTGCTCTGCTCAGTCAATCAGGTTTTGGCAATTTCCCCAGCCAGTAGGTCTCATTCTTATTTACTCATGATGATGTGGGGATGATTAAATGTGATAACTCTGGTAAACAACGTATTATTACTGGCTATATAGAAGAATACTCTAAGCCTGACCCTTGTGAGTTTATGCTCATGCTTGACTCAAGTTGTCAGGGCAGTGGCTTGTGGTTTGGTTAACTGTACGGTAATGTCTGGGTTATTGGTGTCTACTCACAGCCAGTCCCAGCACTAGAAGCTGCCCTGATCTACCTGCACTGTTGTTCTTCTCACATACCAGAGCCCTATTTTAAGTGCACTGTAGCTGGGGGATACTGAAGGGACCCAGTAGACAAAAGTGAGTAATAACAGCTAATTAAAGTTACATCTACACTTCTCCATATTCACTGCCACTGTTCCGGTCCAAGCTTCAATATCTCCCACCTAGTTTCTTCCACTGCCTCTTAACTGATGCCCTTTCTCCACCTACGTGCCCACACCCCTCACCATGCATCAGCAGCACAAGAGTCTTATTTGTTTCACATCTCACCAGCATTAGATATTGATCTTCTTCATTTTAGTCATTCTGGGGGATGTGCAGTGGTATCACAACAGTATCTTTAATTTTTAGTCCTGGATGACCAATTAAGTTGAGCATCTTTTTATATATTTATTGGCATTTGGACATCCTCCTTTGTGAAGTGCCTGTTCAAGTCTTTGGTCCATTTTTCTGTTAGTTTTTGCCCTTTTCTTTTGGATTTGTTGGGGTAGTAGGGGTAGTATGTGCATTCTAGATACTAGTTCTTTGCTATCTAGAAATAGCTCAATATTTTCTGTGGCTTGCTCCCAATGTAGAGTTTTGATGAACAGACATTCTGAATTTTAATGTCATCCAACTAATCAATCTTTTATTTTACGGTTAATGTTTTCTGTGCTCAATTTAACAATTTTTGAGGGAGGGATCAAGATGGCGGAGGAGTAGGACATGGAGTTCTCCTTCTCCCACATACACATAAAAAATACATCTACATGTGGAACGACTCTCACAGAACATCTACTGAATGCTGACAGAAGACCTCAGACTTCCAAAAGGGCAAGAAAATCTCCATGTAACTGGGTAGGGCAAAAGAAAAAGAAAAAATAAAAAAGAGAGAAAGGAATCAAGACAGGACCTGTGCCTCTGAGGGAGCTGTGAAAGAGGAAAGGTTTCCATACATCAGGAAGTCCCCTCACTGGTGGGGACGGAGGGGGAGCTTTGGAGCCTTGGAGAACATAGCAACAGGTGTGCTGAGGGCAAAGTGGAGAGAGACATGCAGAGAGGGTTGGTGCTGACCAGCATTCCCCAGTCTGAGAGGCTTGTCCGATCAGTCCTCTGGGGTAGGTGGGGGCTGGGTACTGAGGCTCAGGCTTCAGAGGTCAGACTTTGGGGAGAGGACTGGGGTTGGCTGTGTGAAAACAGCCTGAGGGGGCTAGGGTGTGGTGCTCCACAACTGAGGGAGTCTGGGAAGAAGTCTGGGCCCACCAGAGAGGCAAGGTGCCATTGTTGGGAGGCACTCAAGGAGAGGGATGGGCCCACTACAGGAGCTTCTTTCTCCTGGCACTTAAGGTGGCAGGGCACTGCCTACATGAGTTCCAGGGGTGGGCGAGAGCCACTGTTCCCATCTTGGACTCTAGAGGCAGGCTCGGACTGCTGCTGCTGCCGCAGAGGGTCCTGTGAGCAGGTGCAGGTCACTGCCCCCACCTTCCCAGGATCCTGCGCAGTCCGCCACTGCTGAGGGTCCCGGGACCCAGTGCCAACCACTGCTTCCTCCTCCCCGGGGGCATGCGACCCACCGCAGCCACTGCAGAGGGACCTGTGACCTGACTGGAAGCCAACTGCTGTCCCCACCTTCCTGGGAGCCCTGTGCAAGCCGTGCACCTGTGCACCTGCACGCCCCCTATCAAGGGGATAACAGCCAGCACACACTGAGGAAAGAGATGGCAAGCATCCAAACCAAAAACAGCCCTCATGCCAAAGAAATATTAAATGCACACAAGCTGCCCAGGGATGCTCCTGCTTATAAATAGCCCTCCAAGACTACAGTAGATAATTGTTTCTCCTAAACTCACAGACTAAGAGAAATATAAACAAAATGAAGAAGCAGAGGAACCACTCTCAGTTAAAAGACCAAGAAAATTCCCCGAAGGAACAAACAATGAAACAGACCTCCTCAGTCTAACAGACACCGAGTTCAAAAAGAAGGTAATGAAAATACTGAAGGAATTAAGAAAGGCTATCAACAGAAATGCAGCGTACTGTAAAAAGGGACTAGAAATTATGAGGAGGAGCCAAGAAAAATTAGAAAATTCATTTGCCAAGATGAAAGCTGAGCTCAAGGCAATGAAGAGCAGAGTGAATAAAACTGAAGAAAGAATAAGTGATCTGGAAGATAGACTAATGGAAATTACCCAATCAAAACAGCAGACAGAAAGCCAAATGAGAAAAAAATGAGAGTAATATAAAATACCTGTGGGATAACATAAAGTGGGCCAATCTATGCATAATAGGGATTCCAAAAAGAGAAGAAAGAGAAAGGGGATTGAGAATGTATTTGAAGAAATTATGACTGAAAATTTCCCATACCTAAAGAAGGAAACAGATATCCTGATACAGGAAGCACAGAGGGTCCCAAACAAGATGAATCCAAACAGACCTACACCAAGACATATTAAATAAAAGTGGCAAATGTTAAAGATAAAGAGGATTCTAAAGGCAGCAAGAGAAAAACAAAGAGTTCATTACAAGGGAGGCCCCCATGGGCTATCAGCTGATTTCTCTACAGAAACACTGCAGGCCAAAAGGGAGAGGCAAAAAATATTCAAAGTCTTGAAAGAGAAAAATCTGCAACCTAGAATACTCTACCCAGCAAGATTATCATTTAGAATAGGAGGAGAAATAAAGAATTTCTCAGATAAGCAAAAACTAAAAGAATACAGCAATACTAAACGTATCCTAAAAGAAATACTGAAAGGTCATCTCTAAAGAGAAAAGAAGCAAGAAGAAATAGGAAGGAGGAAATCACAACTGGAAAGTAAATCACTTAAATTAGCCAGTATACAGATAAAAAAGAAAAAAAAAAACTATTTGTGAAAGCAATTATAAACACAAGGAACAGCAAAAGGATAAACATAAAAATGTAAAAAGGGACACCAAAACCATAAAATGTGGAGAAAGAGAGTAAGAAAATGCAGATTCTTTTTCTTTTTTTTAGAATGTGTTTGAGCTAATATGACTATTAGTCTGAAGCAAGCAGATATAGGAAGGGGTTAACATACTTGAAAAATAGGGCAGCCACAAATCAAAAATATACAACAGATTCACAAAAAGCTAAAAGAAGAGAACACAAGCATAAAATAAAAGGAAATCATCAAACCATAAAAAGAAAAAGAAAGGAACAAAGAAGAAACAAAGAATAAACTGGAAAACAAGGTTTGAAATGGCAATAAATACATATGCATCAATAACTACCTTAAATCTCAATGGACTCAATGCTCCAGTCAAAAGACATATAGTGACAGACTGGATAAAAAAACAGGAGCCTACAATATTTTGCCTACAAGAGACCCACCTTAGGGCAAAGGACACACATAGATTGAAAGTGAGGGTATGGAAAAAGATATTTCATGCAAACGGAAATGACAAGAAAGTGGGAGTTGCAATACTCATATCAGACAAAATAGACTTTAAAGCAAATGCTATAAAGAAAGATAAAGAAGGACACTATATGATAAAATCATATCACTATATGATAAAAGGATCAATACAAGAAGAGGATGTGACACTCATCAACATATGTGCACCTAATATAGGAGCACTCAAATATTGATACATAAAACAAATACTAACAGACATAAAGGGAGAAATCTGACAGGAATACAATAATAGTAGGAGACTTTAACATCCCATTCACATCAGTGGACAAATCTTCCAGACAGAGAATCAATAAGGCAACAGAGGTCCTAAATGATACAATGGAACAGTTAGACTTAATTGATATTTTCAGGACACTACATCCAGAAAACAAGAATATACATTCTTTTCAAAGGATTGACCACATATTAGGCCACAAAACTAACCTCAACAAATTTAAGAGTATAGATATTATTTCAAGCATCTTCTCTGACCACAATGGCATGAAACTAGAAATCAACCACATTTAAAGAAATGAGAAGAAAATGATTACATGGAGACTAAATAACATGCTACTAAAAAACCAATGGGTCAATGAGGGAATCAAAAAGGAAATAAAAAAATACCTTGAGACAAACAACAATGAAAACACAACCATACAAAATCTATGGGACACAGCAAAAGCAGTTCTTAGAGGGAAGTTCATAGCGATACAGGCCTTCATGAAAAAACAAGGAAAATCTCAAGTAAACAACATAACCTACCATCTAAAAGAATTAGAAAAAGAAGAACAAACAAAACCTAAAGTCAGCAGAAGGAAGGAAATTAGAAAGATCAGGGAGGAATAAATAAAATAGAGATTAAAAAGACAATAGAAAAAACGAACAAAACCAAGAGCTTATTCTTTGAAAGGGTAAACAAAATTGACAAGCCTCTGGCCAGGCTCACCAAGATGAAAAGAGAGACCCCAACTAAACAAAATAAGAAATGAAGAAGGAGAAATCTCAACTGATACTGCAGAAATACAAAAAACCGTAAGAGAATACTATGAACAATTATAGGCCAACAAAGTTAACAACCTAGAAGAAACAGGCAACTTTCTCCAAACATACAGCCCACCAAAGTTGAATCAAGAAGAAACAGATAGTCACTGTTTGCAGATGACATGATACTATACATAGAGAATCCTAAAGATGCTACCAGAAAACTGCTAGAGCTAATCAATGAATTTGGCAAAGTAGCAGGATACAAAATTAATGTACAGAAATATCTTGCATTCCTATACACTAATGATGAAAAATCTGAAAGAGAAATTAAGGAAACACTCGCATTTACCATTGCAACAAAAAGAATAAAATACCTAGGAATAAACCTTCCTAAGGAGACAAAAGACCTGTACTCAGAAAACTATAAGATACTGATGAAAGAAATTAAAGATGACACAAACAGATGGAGAGATATACCATGTTCTTGGTTTGGAAGAATCAACATTGTGAAAATGACTATACTACCCAAAGCAATCTACAGATTCAGTGCAATCCCTATCAAACTACCAATGGCATTTTTCACAGAACTAGAACAAAAAACTTCACAATTTGTATGGAAACACAAAAGACCCCGAATAGCTAAAGCTATCTTGAGAAAGAAAAACAGAGCTGGAGGAATCAGGCGCCCTGACTTCAGACTATACTACAAAGCTACAGTAATCAAGACAGTATGGTATTGGCACAAAAACATAAATATAGATCAATGGAACAGGATAGAAAGCCCAGAAATAAACCCACACACATATGGTCACCTTATTTTTGATAAAGGAGACAAGAATATACAATGGAGAAAAGACAGCCTCTTCAATAAGTGGTGCTGGGAAAACTGGACAGCTACATGTAAAAGAATGAAATTAGAACAGTTCCTAACACCATACACAAAAATAAACTAAAAATGGATTAAAGACCTAAATGTAAGGCCAGACACTAGAAAACTCTTAGAGGAAAACATAGGCAGAACACTCTATGCCATAAATCACAGCAAGATCCTTTTTGACCCACCCCCTAGAGAAATGGAAATAAAAACAAAAATAAACGAATGGGACCTAATGAAACTTCAAAGCTTTCGCACAGCAAAGGAAACCATAAACAAGATGAAAAGACATCCCTCAGAATGGGAGAAAATATTTGCAAACGAAGCAACTGACAAAGGATTAATCTCCAAAATATATGAGCAGCCCATGCAGCTCAATATCAAAAAAACAAACAACCCAATCCAAAAAAGGGCAGAATATCTAAATAGACATTTCTCCAAAGAAGATATACAGATTGCCAACAAACACATGAAAGGATGCTCAACAACACTAATCATTAGAGAAATGCAAATCAAAACTATGAGGAAGTATCACCTCTCAGCAGTCATAATGGCCATCATCAGAAAATCTACAAACAATAAGTGCTGGAGAGGGTGTGGAGAAAAGGGAACACTCTTGTACTGTTGGTGGGAATGTAAATTGATACAGCCACTATGGAGAACAATACGGAGGTTCCTTAAAAAACTAAAAATAGAACCACCATACGACCCAGCAATCTCACTACTGGGCATATACCCTGAGAAAACCATAATTCAAAAAGAGTCATGTACCACAATGTTTACTGCAGCACTATTTATAATATCCAGGACATGAAAGCAACCTAAGTGTCCATCGACAGAATGGACAAAGAAGAATGTGGCACATATATACAATGGAATATTACTCAGCCATAAAAAGAAACGAAATTGAGTTATTTGTAGTGAGGTGGATGGACCTAGAGTCTGTCACACAGAGTGAAGTAAGTCAGAAAGAGAAAAACAAATACCATATGCTAACAAATATATATGGAATCTTAAAAAAAAAAAAAGGTTCTCATGAACCTAGGGGCAGGACAAGAAGAATGAACTTGAGGACTTGGGGAGGGGAAGGGTAAGCTGGGAAGAAGTGAGAGAGTAGCATTGACATATATACACTACCAAAGCTACCAACCACTAGCTAGTGGGAAGCAGCTACATAGCACAGGGAGATCAGCTTGGTGCTTTGTGACCACCTAGAGGGGTGGGATAGGGAGGCTGGGAGGGAGACGCAAGAGGGAGGGGTTATGGGGATATATGTATACATATAGTTGACTCACTTTGTTATACAGCAGAAACTAACACAACATTGTAAAGCTATTATACTCCAATTAAGATGTTAAAAAAAAAGAAATAGATAATTTGAACAAACCAATCACTAGAAATAAAATAGAATCTGTTAAAAAAAAAAAAAACTTCCTGCAAACAAAAACCCAGGACCAGATGGCTTCACAGCCGAATTCTACCAAACATACAAAGAAGAACTTATACCAAGTCTTCTCAAACTCTTCCAAAAGACTAAAGAGGAGGGAACACTCCCAAAGACATTCTGTGAAGCCACCATCACCCTGATACCAAAACTAGACAAAGATACCACCAAAAAAGAAAATTACAGGCCAATATCTTTGATGAACATAAATGCAAAAATTCTCAACAAAATATTAGCAAACCAAATCCAACAACACATTAAAAAGATCATACACCACAACCAAGTGAGATTCATCCCAGGTTCACAAGGATGGTTCAATATATGAAAATCAATCAATGTAGTACATTACGTTAATAAAAGAAAAGTCAAAAACCACATCATCATCTCAAGAGATACAGAACAAGCATTTGACAAAATTCAACATCCATTCATGATAAAAGCTCTTACCAAAATGGAAATAGAGGGAACATATCTCAACATAATAAAAGCCATTTATAACAAACCCACAGCCAATATAATACTGAGCAGCGGAAAGCTGAAAGCCTTCCTGCTAAAATCTGGAACAAGACAAGGATGTCCACTCTCACCACTTCTCTTCAACATAGTATTGGAAGTCCTAGCCACAGCAATCAGACAATAAAAAGAAATAAAGGGTATCCAAATTGGAAGGGAAGAGGTAAAATTGTCACTATATGCAGATGACAGGATGCTACATATAGAAAACCCTAAGGACTCCACACAAAAACTACTAGATCTAATAAATGAATCCAGCAAAGTAGCAGGATACAAGATTAATATTCAGAAATTGGTTGCATTCCTTTACACTAACAATGAAATATCAGAAAGGGAATGTAAAAAAACAATACCTTTTAAAATCATACCAAAAAAAACCACCAAAAACAAAACAAAAGCTAGGAATAAACCTGACCAAGGAGGTGAAAGACTTATATACTGAGATCTATAAAACATTAATAAAGGAATCTGAAGAGGATTCTAAGAAATGGAAAGATATCCTATGCTCTTGAATTGGCAGAATTAATATTTTTAAAATGGCAATGTTACCCAAAGCAAGCTAAAGATTTAATGTGATCCCTATCAAATTACCCATGACATTTTTCACAGAACTAGAAAAAATAATCCGTAAATTTATATGGAACCATAAAAGGCCCAGAATTGCCAGAGAAATCCTGAGGAAAAAAAAAAAAAACAAAGCAGGAGGCATAACTCTCCCAGACTTCAGACAATACTACAAAGCTACAGTAATAAAAACAGTGTGGTATTGGTACAAAAACAGGCATATGGATCAATGAAACAGAATAGAGAGCCCAGAAGTAAACTCACACACTTAAGGTCAGTTAATCTTCAACAAAGGAGGCAAGAATACAAAATGGGAAAAAGACAGTCTCTTCAGCAAGTGGTGCTGGGAAAGTTGGACAGCTGCATGTAAATTGATAAAGTTAGAATACACCCTCACACCATGCACAAAAATAAACTCAAAATGGGGCTAAAGACTTAAACATAAGACATGACACCATAGAACTCCTAAAAGATAGCACAGGCAAAACATTCTCTGACATAAATTGTACCAGTGTTTTCTTAGGTCAGTCTCCCAAGGCAATAGAAATAAAAACAAAAATAAACAAATGGGACTTAATCAAACTTACAAGCTTTTGCACAGCAAAAGAAACCATAAAAAACAAACAAACAACAAAAAAATGAAAAGACAACCTACGGAATGGGAGAAAATATTTGCAAATAATGTGACAGACAAGGGCTTAATCTCCAAAATATACAAGCAGCTCATACAACTCAACAACAAAAAAACAAACAACCCAATCAAAAAATGGGCAGAAAACCTTAATAGATATTTCTCCAAAGAAGACATACAGATGGCCAGTAGCCACATGAAAATATGCTCAACCACTAATTATTAGAGAAATGCAAATCAAAACTACAGTGAGGTACCACCTCACACCAGTCACAATGGCCATCATTAAAATGTCTACAAATAAAAAATGCTGGAGAGAGTGTGGACAAAAGGGAACCCTCTTCCACTGTTGCTGGGAATGTAAGTTGGTACAGTCACTATGGAAAACAGTACGGAGGTTCCTCAGAAAACTGAAAATAGAATTACCATATGATCCAGCAATCCCACTCCTGGGAATATACCTGGACAAAACTATAATTCTAAAAGATACATGCATCCCTATGTTCATAGCAGCACTGTTCACAATAGCCAAAACATGGTAACAACCTAAGTGTCCATAGACGAATGGATAAAGAAGAAGTGGTACATATATACAATGGAATACTACTCAGCCATAAGCAAAAGAATGAAATAATGCCATTTACAGCAACATGGATGCAACTAGAGATTATCATACTAAGTGAAATAAGTCAGAAAGAGAAAGACAAATACCATATGATATCATTTACATGTGGAATCTCAAACATGGCACAAATGAACTTATCTACAAAACAGAAACAGACTCATAGACATAGAGAACAGACTTATGGTTGCCAAGGGGGAGGAGGGGAGCAAGAGGGACGGACTGGGAGTTCGGGGTTGGTGGATGCAAACTATCACATTTAGAATGGGTAAACAACAAGGTCCTAATGTGTAGCACAGGGAACTATATTCAATATCCTGCGATAAACCATAATGGAAAAGAATACAAAACAAGAATGTATACATGTGTATAACTGAGTCACTTTGCTGTACAGCAGAAATTAGCACATCATTGTAAATCAACTATACTTCAATTTTAAAAAAAGAATATTTTGGCTTCCACAATTTATGAAATATTCTCATATATTTTGTTATGAATTAGAAATGAATTATTGTTATATTAATTACTGTTATTTCATATCTAGATTTACAATCTATTTGGAATGAATTTTTGTATATCTTGTGAGACTGCATTCAGAGTTCATTTGTTTTCTATATGGATAGCAAACTGACCCAACGCCAAGTTTTGAACAAGCCATCCTTTCCTTACTGCATTGCAATATTATCATTGTCATAAAACAATAACGATATGTGTGTGCATCTACTTCTGGATTATAATCAATTCTATTAGCTCTTTGTCTATTATGTGCCAATGCCATACCATCTTAATTCTTACAGCTTTGTATGTGTCATGACATCTGGAAGTGTAAGTCCTTCTGCTTTTTTCTTCAAGATTCTCTTGCCTACTCTTAGTCTTTTTCATTTCTGTATAGATTTTAGAATTAGCATGTCAAATAACATTAAATATACCTCTTAGGATTCTGATTGATACTTCATTGAATTTACAGATCAATCTGAGGAAGAACTGACACCTTAACAATTTGAATTTTCTAAGCCTTGAACACATAATATCTCTCCTTTTATTTAGACTGCTTTTAATTTTCATATAAATGTTGTAGTGCTCAATATAGAGATCTTCCACATTTTTTGTTAGATCTATTCCTAGGTATTTGATGTTTTCTGATGTAACAGTAAATGGTATCTTTAAATTGTTTAAAATTTCTATTTGCCTAGAGAAATGGAATTTACATTGACCTTTATTTATTTAGTGACATCACTAAATTCACATATTAATTTGAAGAGTTTGTTGATTCTTTTACACTGTTTACTTATACAACAATGTTATTTGGGAGTAAGCACAGTCTTCCTTTCCACTTCTGATGTATTTTACTTATTTATTTTTGCCTTATTGCATTGGCTGGGATCACTAGTACATTATTAAATCGAAGTGGCTAAAGCGTGCATCCTTGTCTTGCTCTCAATTTCAAGGAAAAGTATTTCAACATTTTATCAAGTATGATGTATGCTGTGGATTTTATTCTTATTATTTTTATTATTTAAAATCCTGTATCGGATTGAAGAAGTTCTCTTTTATTCTCTAGTTTTCTGAGAGTTCTTAAAAATAAGGAACGAATATTAAATTTTATCAACTACTTTTTCTGGATCTACTGAAATAAACATACAATATTTTTCCTTATGTTGTCAGTGTGGTTTCTCTTATTGACTTTAAGTTTATGCTTTAATAGGACACATAAAGAACAGAAGACAGACAACTATTGTTACTTGCTTTAAAAAAAGTCCAAATACTGGCAGTGTCTAGAAAAATGTAAAAGAATTGTTTGTAATTGTTATACAGTTGAACTATGGGCACTTGTTCACTGAAACAAGAAACTGGTATGGAATAAGTTCTCCATATTTGGGGTCTTTGACCTGAATGAAGCTATAGTCACTGTAACAGTGGTGCAGAGCAGGTAAAACTCCAATAAAAATTCTATCATCTTTTTGGCTAGAAGAACCAGGCAAAGGATCCCAGGGCAAGTGGTGTTACCAGAGAATGAAAGTGGAACACTAGAAAGAAGAGAGGCAAATTCTGTATATAAACTTAGCCCAAGTTTCTGGCCAATCCCAGAATCATAAAAGCAGAGGGTAAATGAAGCCAGCTTGCATTTAGGGCTTAAAGAACTGAACTGTGATCTGAGCTACTGTTTACCATATGCATGAAAATGTGAGCTTAAGCCAGATGAATTCAATACTCTTTGAAGCAATATAACAAAATGCAGAATCTCTTCAACATGGCATTCAATGTTCATGATATCATCCAGAATTACTCACCATATGAAGAAACATAAAATGTAATCCACATCATAATTACCAAAGTCAATAGTTTATCTTAGGGTTAATTCTTGCTGTTGTATATTTTATTAGTTTGGACAAATGTATGACTTATATCCATCATTATAATATCATACAGAGAATTTTGACTTTCCCAAAAGTCGTCTGTGCTCTGCCTGTTTCCCCTCCATAAACCCCTGGAATCAACTAATCTTTTTACTGTCTCCATAGTTTTGTCCTTTTTAGAATGTCATATAGTTGCAGTTATACAGTCTGTAACCTTTTAAGATTGGCTTCTTTCACTTAATATGCATTTAAGGTTCCACCATGTCTTTTCATGGCTTGATAGCTCAAAATAATATTCCACTGTCTGGATATAAAACAGCTTATTTATCCATTCAACTGCTAAGGACATATTGGTTGCCTCCAAGTTTTGGCAATTATGAGTAAAGCTTCCATAAACATTCATGTGCAGGCTTTAGTGTGGACATAAGTTTTCAAATCCTTTGGGTAAATACCAAGGAGTTAGATTGCTGGATCATATGGTATAAGAGTATGTTTAGCTTTTAAGAAACCGCAAAACTGTCTTCCAAATTGGCTGTACCATTTTGCATTCCTGCCAGCAACGTATGAGAGTCCCTGTTGCTCCACATCCGCATCAGAACTTGGTATTGTCAGTGTTCTGGATTTTGGCCATTCTAATAGGTGTGTAGTGGTATCTCATTATTGTTTTTATTTGCATTTCCCTGATGACATATGATGTGGAGCATCTTTTCATGATTATTTGCCATCTGTATATTTTTTGGTAGTCTGTCAGGATTTTTGGCACATTTAAAAATTGGCGTGTTTGGTTTCTTATTGTTGAGTTTTAAGAGTTTTTTGTATATTTTGGATAATGTTCCTTTATCAGATGTTTCTTTTGCAAATATTTTCTCCCACTCTATGGCTTTTCCTCTAATTCTGTTGATATTGGCTTTCACAGAGCAGAAGTTTCAATTTTAATGAAGTCCAGTTTATAAGTTATTTCTTTCATAGACTGTGTTTCTGATGTGGTACCTAAAAAGGCATCATCCTACCCAAGAAACCATCCTACCCAGGAAACCCATCTAGGTTTCCTCCTATGTTATCTTCTAGGAGTTTTATAGGTTTTCATTTTACCATTAAGTCTATGATCCATATTGAGTTAATTTTTGTGAAGAGTGTAAGGTCTATGGCTAGATTCATTTTTTTTTTCATGTGGATGTCCAGTTGTTCCAGCTCTATTTGTTAAAGAGATCTTCTTTTCTACATTATATTACCTTTTGCTCCTTTGTTAAAGATCAGTTGACTATATGGGGGTCTGTTTCTGGGCTCTCTATTCTGTCCCATCGACCTATTTGTATGTATGCACGTATGTATTTATTGACAATACCACATTGTCTTGATTACTGCAGCTTTATAGTAAGTCTTGAAGTTGGGTGGCATCAGTTCTACAACTTTGCTCTTCTCCTTCAATAATGTGTTGGCTATTCTGGGTCTTTTGCCTCTCCATATAAACTTTAGAATTAATTTGTCAATACTATAAAAATAACTTGCTAGGATTTTGATTGGGATTGCCTTGAAACTGTAGATCAAGTTGGGAAGAACTGACATCTTTACAATATTATCTTCATATCTATGAAGATGGAATATATCTCAATTTATTTAGTTCTTCTTTGATTTCATTCATCAGTTTTGTGGTTATCCTCATACAGATCTTATACACATCTTGATAGATTTATACCTAAGTATTTCATTCATATGTTTTAAATTTCAAGTTCCATCTGTTCACTGTTGGTATATAGAAAAGCAACTGACTTTTCTATATTAGCCCTGTACCTTGCAATTTTGCTATAATCAGTTATTAGTTCCAGGAGTTTTTTGTTGATTCTTTTGGATTTTCTACATAGACAATCATATAATCTGTGAAAATTTTTAAGTCTTCATTCCTAATCTGTATACCTTTTATTTCTTTTTCTTGCCTTGTTCCATTAGCAAGGATTTCCAGTACAATGTTTAAAAGGAGTGGTGAGAGGGTACACTGTTGACTTATTTCTGCTCTTAGTGGGAAAGCTTTGAGATTATCACCATTAGTATGCTGTTAGCTGTAGGATTTTTGTAGAGATTTTCTATCAAGTTGAGAAAGTTTTTCTCCATTCCTAGTTTACTAAGTTTTAATCCTGAATGGGAGTCAAATTTGGATTTTGTCAAATGCTTTTTCTGCATCCATAGATAAGATCATGTGACTTTTCTTAGTGTGTTGATGTGACAGATTACATTAGTTGATCTTTGAACGTTGAATCAGCCTTGCATACTTGGTATAAGTCCCACTAGGTTGTGGCACATAATTCTTTTTATGCTTTTTTGGATTCAAATTGCTAATCTTTTGCTGAAGGTTTTTCATCTATGTTCATGAGAAATATTGGTCTGCAGTTTTCTTTTCTTGTAATATCTTTGTCTGGTTTTGGTATTAGGGAATGCTGACCTCATAGAATGAGTTGGGAAGTATTCCCTCTGCTTCTATCCTCTGAAAGAGATTATAAAATTAGTATAATTTCTTCATTAAATGTTTGCTTGAATTCATCAATGAACCCATCTGGGCCTGCTGCTTTCTGTTTTGGAAGGTTATTTGTTGTTAATACACTTTCTTTAACAGATATAGCCCTGTTTAGATTATCTCTTTCCTTTTGTGTGAGTTTGGGAAAATTGTGTCTTTCAAGGAATTTGTCAATTTCATCTAGATTATCAAATTTGTGGGCATAGAGTTGTTCACAGTATTCCTTTATTATCCTTTTAGTTTCCATGGGATCTGTAGTAATGTCCCCGCTTTCATTTCTGATGTTAATAATTTGTGTTCTCTCTCTTTTTCTTAGTTAGCCTAGCTAGAGGCTTACTGATTTTATTGATCTTTTAAAAGACCCAGTTTTTGGTTTCATTGATTTTCTCAATTGATTTCCTATTTTCAATTTCATTGCTTTATGTCATAATTTTTCTTACTTCTTTTCCTCAGCTCCTTTGGGCTTAATTTACCCTTCTTTTTCTACTTTACTAAGGTGGAGTCTTAGATTATTGAGTTTAAATCTTTTTATTTTCTAATAGATTCATTCAATGCCATACATTTCCCTCTAAGCACTGTTTTCACTGTATCTCACAAACTTTGATAAATTGTGGTTTCATTTTCATTTAGTTCAGGACATTAAAAATTTTCTCTTGAGAGCTCTTCTTTGACCCATGTCTTATTTAGAAGTGTGTGGTTTAATCTCCATGTATTTTGGGATTTTCTAGTTTTCTTTCTGTTACTGATTTATAGTTTAATTCATTGTGGTCTGAGATCAGACACTGTGTGATTTCTATCCTTTTCAATTTGTTAAGGTGTGTTTTAAGGCCCAGAATTTGGTCTGTCTTGGTAAATGTTCCATGTGAACTTAAGAAATACGTGTATTCTGCTGTCGTTGGATGAAATAGTCTATAAACGTCAACTATATCCAGTTGACTGAAGGTGATACTGAGTTCAACTCTGTCCTTACTGATTTACTTCTTGCTGAATCTGTCCATTTCTGAGAGAGGTGTGTTGAAGTCTCTTACTGTGATAGTGGATTCGTCTAGTTTCGCTTGCGGCCTACCAGTTTTTGCCTCATGTAGTTTGACATTCTATTCTTGGGTTCATACAAATCAAGAGTTATGTCTTCTAAGAATCAATATTGTGAAAATGACTATATTACCCAAAGCAGTCTACAGATTCAATGCAATCCTTATCAGATTACCAATGGCATTTTTTACAGATCTAGAACAAAAAAAAAATCTTAAAATCTGTATGGAGACACAAAAGACCCCGAATAGCCAAAGCAGTCTTAAGGGAAAAAAATGGAGCTGGAGGAACCAGACTCCCTGACTTCAGACTATACTACAAAGCTACAGTAATCAAGACAATATGGTACTGGCACAAAAACAGAAATATAGATCAATGGAACAGGATAGAAAGCCTAGAGATAAACCCATGCACCTATGGTCAACTAATCTATGACAAAGGAGGCAAGGATATATAATGGAGAAAAGACAGTCTCTTCAGTAAGTGGTGCTGGGGAAACTGGACAGCTACATGTAAAAGAATGAAATTAGAACACTCCCTAACACTATACACAAAAATAAACTCAAAATGGATTAAAGACCTAAATTTAAGGCCAGACACTAGAAAACTCTTAGAGGAAAACATAGGAAGAACACTCTTTGACATAAATCACAGCAAGATCTTTTTTGACCTACTTCCTAGAGTAATGGAAATAAAAACAAAAATAAACAAATGGGACCTAATGAAACTTAAAAGCTTTTGCAGAGCAAAGGAAACTACAAACAATACGGAAAGTCAACCCTCAGAATGGGAGAAAATATTTGCAAACAAATCAACGGACAAAGGATTAATCTCCAAAATATATAAATAGCTCATGCAGCTCAATATTAAAAAAACAAACAACCCAATCAAAAAATGGTCAGAAGACGTAAATAGACATTTCTCCAAAGAAGACATACAGATGGCCAAGAAGCATATGAAAAGCTGCTAAACATCACTAATTGTTAGAGGAATGCAAATCAAAACTACAATGAGGTATCACCTCACACCAGTTAGAATGGGCATCATCAGAAAATCTACAAACAACAAATGCTGGAGAGGGTGTGGAGAAAAGGGAACCCTCTTGCACTGTTGGTGGGAATGTAAATTGATATAGCCACTATGGAGAACAGTATGGGGGTTCCTTAAAAAACTAAGAATAGAATTACCATATGACCCAGCAATCCCACTACTGGGCATATACCCAGAGAAAACCATAACTCAAAAAGACACATGCACCCCAATGTTCATTGCAGCACTACTTACAATAGCCAGGTCACAGAAGCAACCTAAATGTCCATTGACAGATGAATGGATAAAGAAGATGTGGTACATATATACAATGGAATATTACTCAGCCATAAAAAGGAACGAAATTGGGTCATTTGTAAAGATGTGGATGGATCTAGAGACTGCCATACAGAGTGAAGTAAGTCAGAAAGAGAAAAACGAATATCGTATATTAACGCATGTATGTGGAACCTAGAAAAATGGTACAGATGAACTGGTTTGCAGGGCAGAAATAGAGACACAGATGTAGAGGACAAACGTATGGACACCAAGGGGGGAAAGTGGTGGGTGGTGGTGGTGGTGTGATGAATTGGGAGATTGGGATTGACATATATACACTAATATGTATAAAATAAGAACTGATTTATTTTCTTAGTTATGGATAACTAATAAGAACCTGCTGTATAAAAAAATAAATAAAATTCAAAAATGGGGGAAAAAAAAGAAAAGAAACCAATCTAACCACATGGACACTTAAAAGCAAATAACTTTCTCCCACTAAAGGCAGAAGAACTATAGCAGAAGGTTGTCAGAGAAATTCAAAGCATGAGAAGGACTCTCTGTGCTGTTGCAGGAATGCAGGCAGTCTTCAGGAAGTGAGAGAACTCCAGCTGACAGCCAGCAATGAAACGAGGACTTCAGTCTTACAACCACAGGGAACCAACTCTGCCAAAGACCTGAGTGAGCTGGGAAGCAAATTCTCCTCCAGAGCCCACAGATAAGAGTCCAGCTCTGCCTATATCTTGATTTCAGCCCTGTGTGACCTAGACCAGAGGAACCAGCCAAGGCAACCCAAGGCTTCTGATCTACAGAAACCATGAGGTATTAAGTGTGTGCTGTTTTGAGCTGCAAGGTTTGGGGTAACTCGTTACAGCAGCAAAAGAAAACAAATACACACTTCCTATAGCTGGAGGCCTGAGGCACCTTCTCCAGGCCTCCACACCATCCTATTGAAAGGCAGTCCAACCCTTTACTCCCTAGCCTTCCCCCTGCCTTATTACACTCATGTCACATAGCAAAGATGACTTTCTAACAATTTATATAGTTTCCTGATTGGCTGGGTTTATTGCCTGTTTCTTTGTCAAGGACAAGTGCCAGGAGCATAAGAAAATGCTTTTTAAAATTCAATTTAAAATTGAATGAATGAATGAATGAATGAATATTGACATATTTCCAATAGGTTTGGATTGTGGCAGTAGGCAATTAAATCCATGGGACTTGGGTCAAGAAGTCCAAGAACAGAAGAATATAAAGCTATAAAAAAATAAGTATCAGTGCCACTGACCTGCCCCATGGATTTGGATGGTCACGGGTCACCTGAGCAGCAGCGTGTCCTATGTACATGCTCACAGATTAATTAGTAATTTGCTTCAAAGGACACCTAGCTACAAATCGCTTGGCTCATTGATTGTCCAGGACATGGCTAGACCCTTCCTCCCTCTTAGATATCCTGGAGCCACCCATTTAGTGCAAGAAAGCTGGTAAACCTTGACTTCAGCATTTTTTTAGCTTACAAATCACACTGACACCTGGTGATCTGGTTATTCTGGTGAGGTCATTCACCTGAGGTCCAGGCAATACAGTCTCCAACTGAGAGAGAAACTGAAGCTCAGAAAGATAGTCATTTGCTCAGTCATGCAAATAACTGCAAGCAGAGCCTGCACTCAAACCCATGGTTTTTAATTTCAAAGTCCATATTCCTCACATTGTGATATGCTGCCTTTTGGCTTGATTGGTTTAAAAAATTATGAATGAGAAAGAACGCATGTAGAAACAGAGAAACTGGTTTAAGAGATCTAAGTGTGGGAGAGTGAGAAGATTTTGAGAAGGGAAAAAAAAATAGGGCATAATACATTTAGAAAGAGTACCAAAAAGCTTTATTTTTGAACATGGCTAAAAACAGACCACGTACATTAAATATGTACATAATCATTGGGGATTCACCCACATATCTTATTAACCTGGATGTGACCCAGGGAAAATTCTAATGAAAATCATGACTCCAGATGCTCTTTTCTCAATGCACTGAGTACAAAATAAGGAGAGAATCATAAGCAGTGCTGAAGTCAGAACATCTTAAATTATCATCTTTCCTCAAGCCCACTGGCTTTCACCTGACTAGGAAAGAACATCAGGTATAGGTGACAATGCTTTCCTCATGTCCCATGCTGACTGCTACCCAGCTTTTCTTCTAAAATGGAGGCTGCCACGATTGTGCCTATAACATGTATGGTTTTTAAAATGGGGAGATAACTACAAAAGTAATACTTGGTTATTTTAGAAAATTTGAAAAATGGAGAAAAATAGGAAGTGTAGGAAGAATACTGCCCCAAATGTTACCTTCCACAGTCACTGCCTATTAACATTTTAGTATACCTCTGTCCAACTCATTTTTGTGGGTTTTTGCATATGATAAAGAAAATGTTATAAATAAAATGGAAGTACTTTAAATTCTCCCTCTCCAGATCCATTTTCTTCTCTCCCCAGAGCCAGCTGCTTTCAAAAATGTCATATATCCTTCAAGTTAATATTTTATTTTTTTGTTATATACATATTTGTATTATTTTGTTTTTAAATTTTTTTCATAAATGCTACCATACTGTAGTAAAGTTCTCTTCAACTCAGTTTTCTTCATTCAACCTATTTTTAAAATCTATCCTTATTGTCAAAAGTGAATGCATTGCTCATGGATTTTTAACTGCTAGATAATATTTCATTATATGACTAGACCACAATTTATTTATTCCCTCTGAATAACATTTGCTTTTCCATTTTTTTCTCTTATATTAAAAAACACTACTATGTATGTAACTATGTTATGGTGACAAATGTTAACTAGACTTATTGTGGTGATCATTTTGCCATGTATATAAATATCGAATCATTATGTTGTACATCTGAAAGTAATATAATATCAATTATATCTCAATTAAAATAAAAAAAATAAAATCTCTTCACATTAAAAATAAATTAAAAAAAAAAGAGTTATGTCTCCTAGGAGAATTTACCCCTTTTACCATTATGTAATGTCCTTCTTTATCTCTGATAACTTTCCTTACTTTAAAGTGTGCTTTGTCTAAAACTAATGTAGTTAGTCATGCTTTCTATTGATTAGTGTTAGCACGGTACATTTATTTCCATCCATTCTCTTTTAATCTATATGTGTCTTTATATTTAAAGTGGGTTTCTTTGGACAACACACAGCTGGATTGTGTTGTTTATCCACTCTGACAATCTCTGTCTTTTAATTAGTACATTTAGACCATTGGCATTAAAGTGAGTACTGATATAGTTGGATTAATATTTACCATATTCATTAATGTTTTCTATTTCACTTGTTTCACTTGTTCTTTAGTCCTACATTTGTCTTCCATTCTTTTTCTGCCTTTTGTGGTTTTAATTCAGTATTTTGTATGACTTATTTTCTCTCATTTCTTAGCATTAAGTTGTTCTTTCTTTTCCCTGTATTTTTTAGTGGTTGCCCTAGAGTTTGCAATACACATTTAAAGCTAATTTAAGTCCACTCTCAAGTAACACTATACCACTTCATGGGTAGTGTGAATACCTTATTATAACAAAATAATCCTAATTCCTTCCTTCAATTTCTTGTATCATTGCTGTCATTTATTTCATCTATACATATCATACATAATCATATATATATAATACATATATACATGACATACATAATTGAATATATTATTGCTATTATTATTTTGAACAAATTGTTATCTGTTAGATCAACTAAGAATAAGAAAAATAAAAGTTTTTATTTTATCTTCACTTACTCCTTCTTTGGTACTCTTTATATAGATCTGAGTTTCTGACTTATTATTTTTCTTCTCTCTGAAGAACATCTTTCAACATTTCTTGCAAGGCAGGTCTACTGACAACAAAATTCCCTCAATTTTTGTTTTTATGAAAATGTCTTTTTTCTCCTTAACATTTGAAGACTATTTTGCAGGATACAGAATTTTAGGTTGGTGTTTTTTTTTTTTTTTTCCTGTCAACCACTTCTCACATCATTTCATTCCACTTTCTTCCTGTTTGCTTTGTTTGTGAGAAGTCAGATAGGATTCTTATCTTTGTTCCTCTGTAGGTAAAGGTGGTTTTTCCTCTGGCTTCTTTCAGGATTTTTTCTTTATCTTTGACTTTCTGTAATTTTAAAATGATATGCCTAGGTGTCATTTTCTGGCATTTATCCAGCTTTGTATTCCCTGAACTTCCTGGGTCTGTGGTTTGGTATCTGACATTAATTTGGGGAAATTCTGATCATAACTGTTTCTTATGTTTCTTCTGTTCTTTTCTCTCTTTCTTCTCCTTCTGGTATTCCCATTATGTATATGTTATTCCTATTGTAGTTGCCCCACAGTCCTTGGGTGTTCTATTCTCTTCAGTCTTTGTTTTTGTTTTTGAGGATTCTGTTGGTATATTTTCTAGCTCAGAGTTTTTTCTCAGTTGTGTCCAGCCCACTAATAAGCCTATCAAAGGCATTTTTCATTTTGGTTACAGGTTTTTTGACCCCTGTCCTTTCTTTTGGTTCTTTCTTAGGATTTCCATCTCTTTGCTCACACTGCCCATTTGTTCGTGCATGTTGTCCAATAGAGCCCTTCCCATATTAATCATGGTTGTTCTAAATTCTTGGTCTGATAATTATGACATCCCTGCCATGTCTGGTTCTGATGCTTGGTGTGTATCTTCAATTTTTTTTTTTTTCGCCTTTTGGTGTGGCTTATAATTTTTTCTTGATAGCCAGACATGATGTACTGTATGAAAGAAACTGCTGTAAATAGGCCTTTAGTAAAGTGGTGGTAAGGTGTAGGGAAGGAGGAAGTGTTCCAAGTCCTATGATTAGGTCTCAGTCTCCTAGTGAACCTAAGCATCTAGTCTGTGAACTTCACAAGTGTTTCTCAGATTTTTTCCCCTTTTAGGTGGGACGGGACAGCTAGAGTAGACTGGAGCTGGGTATTTCCCTTCCCCCAAGTCAGTTAGGCTCTGATAATACCTGAGCAGGCGAGGCTCTGGTTAAATAATTTCCTTAGTGCAGGCCTTGTTAAGAGGAACACAGTGCTGTGATTTATTTAAAAAATGGTTCCTTGTTCTCTCCCTGTGCTGGAAGCATGAGAGGATTTTTCTGATATTTACTATGAGAACCTAGTCGAGCTCCTGGAGGTAAATCTCACAATATTGTAAATCTCCACCCTACAACTGGATTCCCCTGGAAGTTTTAACTGTCAAAATTGTGCACGCTGTGCCTCTAGCAATTCATCAATTACAGTTTGGGTTTTCCTACCCTGACACAGATTCCTGAGGTAGTTTTTGCCGAGAGTCTCTGCTCTGGTAAAGCCATGACTCCCTGTATTTGCCTTTCGGTCTCTTCAGTCTTGGGGACCAATTTACTCTGTGTCCTCCTCTCTCTTATAAATCCAAGCAGAGATGTTGATTTTTTCAGTCTGTTCAGCTTTTCATCATTGTTAGGATGGACTGGCAACTTGTAAGTTCCTTACATGTGGAACCAGAAACTGAAAGTTGCTGAAATAATTTTTTAAATGAAGAACAAAGTTGAAAGACTTTTACTACTGGTTTCAAGATTTACCAGAAAGCTACAGTAATCAAGACAGAGTCATAATGATGAAAGACAGATTGCTCAATGAAATAGAATAGAGAGCCCAGAAACAGACCCACACATATTTGTTCAATTGAAATTTGGTAAAGGTACCAACACAGTACAAGGAGGAAGGAAAGTCTTTTCAACAGAGGGTGCTGGAACCACTCAACATCCATATGGAAAGAAATGAACATCAATCCTTACATCACACCATACACAAAAATTAACTGGAAATGAATCCTAGAGGCATATTAAAAAAAAAGCTAAAACTATAAAACCCCTAGAGGAAAGTTAGTAGTTATCTTTGCTAACTTTGGTAGATTTATTAGATAGAATGGAGAAAGCATGAATCATAAGAGAAAATTACTTAATAAACTGGGCTTTATAAAAATAAAAAACATTTCCTCTTTGAAATACACCATTAACAAAAAGGCAAGCCACAGAATGGGAGAAAATATGTGTAAAATATATGTGTGACTAAGAACTTGAATCAGAATATAGAAAGAACTCTCAAATCTCAGTAAGTTAGACATCTCCAAATACTTCTTAAGAGAAGATGTACAAATGGCCAATAAGCACATGAAAAGATGATCAATACCATTAGTCGTCACAGAAATGCAAAGTGAAACCACAGCAAGTTACCACTTCACATCTATTAGAAGAGCTGAAATTAAAAGAGAATACCAAGTGTTTATGAGGAAGCAGAGCAACCAGAACTCTCAAACACTGCTGGTGGGAATGTGAATTGGTGCAATCACACTGAAAAACTTTTTGGCAAGTTTTCACCTACCAAAATGATCCAACCATTCCACCCTTAGGTACTTCCTGGGAGAAAGACTGTACCTGCACGTTCACAGCAGCTTTGTTCACAATAGTCAATATCTGTAAACAATCTGAATGTCCATTAACAGGTGAGTGGATAAACAATATGTGGCAGAGCCATATAACTGAACGGTACTCAGCAGTAAAAGGAACAAATTACTGATGTATGCAACAGCATAGATGAATACAAAAACATTATCCTGAGCAAAAGAAGCCAGAAAGAAAAGAATGTATACTGTAGGATTCCATTCATATAAAATGCAAACTAATCTATTATGATAAAAGAAATAGTTCAGAATTTGACAGTGGCCAGGAATGAAATCAGGGCGGAACTGTGAAATGGTACCAGTAATCTTTTGGGAGCGATGGAAATGTTCTGTGTCTTTAATGTGGTGTGGTTTCATGGGCATCTAAAATTGTCAAAGCTCATCAAATTGTTTTAAGTAAATGAATTTTTTTTCACTTGTATGTAATTAATTGTATTTGTTATGTAAGTTATCTCCTAATAAAGATAATAAAGATAAAAATAATCATGAAAGGCATATTAGAGACAAAAAAAAAAAACAATTGAAAAATCAAAAAAACAATGCCAAAGCCTGTGTCTGTGCACTTTTTTCCTATTTGCAGTTATATACTTAAGAAAAAAATTCTGATACTCATAATTACCAATAACAGGAAGATTGCTGTTGTTTTTTTTTAAGAGAATGAAATGTTTACCATTATGGTATCAATAGTTTTTAAGCACATTCTCCATATGTGATTTTCCTTACTGGGTATCATTTGGCACATTTGCTGTGGGGAGCATACAGCTTGGTGACTTTGAACAAAAAATCAATAGCAGTGATCTGGAAGTGAAGATCTGGTTGAAGTCCTAAGCAGTTATTATTCCAGATAATGGAGGGAAGTTCATGAACTAGAAATTAGGTGAACTTCCGGTAACGTTGGCACACTTTTGTGAACAAGTTTTGTGTCTAATTGCTTCCTGGGTGTTTTACCATTGGCAGATTTGTGGGAAGTGTGCCTGTTATAAACCATAGCATAGACAACTAGTTACTCCCTTTTTTGTCCAGCTGGAGTTCAGCAAATGATGAGTTCACTGGTGCCAGAGAGAAACTGCTACATCGATTGATGTTTTTTTAGTATTTGTATTCTTGGAATAAACACAATTTGGTAAAGTATTAGCCCTTTTATATTCCTGGATTCAATTAGCCAATGTTTTATTTAGGATAACTGCACAGATTTTCATGAGAGAGCTTGGACTGTAATTTGCATTTTTTGTATTGACCTTGTCAGATTTTGGTATCAAAGTTTTGTTGGTCTTATGAAACAAGCTGACCTCTTAAAACAATTTTCTTTTCTTTGGAAGAATTTCTACAAGATCATTGTTATTTCATTAAATGTTTGGGAGAATTCAATAGTGACAATCCTTGTCCTAGGAATTTCCTTGTAGAAACGTTTTAAATTACATACTAAATTTCCTTAAGAGATAAAAGACTACTCAGCATTTCTGCTTATTCTTGAATCAGTTTAGTAAGATATGTTGCTCTAGGAATTTTCCATTCAAATTTATTAGCATAAATGTTATAATATTCTCTTATCTTTTTAATAAATATAAGAACACATTTTGATTTTTATTAATTTTCTGTTATGCATTTGTTTTCTAATTCAGTGATATTTGCATTTATCTTCATTATTCTAGTATACTTCCCTCTGCTCTTTTTGTTTGATTTGCTCTTAATTTTGTAGCTTATTCACATGGAAACTCAGAACACTGAAATTCAGCTCTTCTTTTCTAATTTAGCTGCATCCCACAAGTTTAGATATGTCATATACTCATTGTTATTTAGCTCAAAATATTTTCTAGTTTTTGTTGTGATTTCTTCTTTGAGCCAGATTTTTATGGAGTTTTTCCTGTTTAATTTTCAAGATAGGGCATATTATAGTTACCGTTTTATTGTTTATGTCTAGCTTTTTAAGTTTAAAAACACATAAAAAGTATTTAAAATGTATGTCTAATAACTCCAATAATAAACCTCCATGTGTCTGTTTTTATTGTTAGTGGGGTCAGATTATTTTATTTAATCAGGGACTGAGTTGTCTGAGCTGTCTTAAAGTTTTCTACCATAGCTTGGCCCTGATCCTGTACTTAGCTAGAGAGGGGTCCACGTGAGAATCTGGGGTTTTCTAGGCCACCTCCTCCTTGGAGGATCCAGAACTCCTAGTTTGCCTTTTCAGTACTGTGAGATTACAGCAAACTCCTCTTTGACCTTCAGTAGCTTTTTGCCTACTTTCTTATCCCTCTTCTAAAAAGTAGTAGCAGAAAGCTGGCTCACTTGCAATTCCTTTCTCTCCAGGAGCCTGACTGCATGAGTTCTGGTTGTTTAAACCATGCTCAGATGTCATCACCATTTTTTAAGTTTTGTATTTTATCTGGCTTTTCTAGGTGTTTTTGTGTTAGTGTGCCAACATGCTGCTCCATGAGAGCCAGAAGCGAAACCGACTGCTTTCATCTTAGCCTCTTTATAATCCAATCCACACATAGCAGCAGGACCATTTTTATAAAATTTTAATCAGTGTGATGCTTCCCTGCTCCAATGGCCTCTTACCACATTTACAATAAAATCCCAACCACTTTCCAGAATTTACAACATGCTGGTCCCTGCCTCTCTCTCCAACTTTGTCTTAGACCCCACCCCATCCCTTCCGCACTTGCCATCCTCCAGCCACCATGACCTTCCTGCTTAGACATCCAAACTCGTTATATGTAGGACTTCACACCGGCTGCTTCCTCTGTCTGAAATGCACAACCGGCCAGGTCTTTGTATGTCTGGCTTCTCAGTTCACATGACAGCAACACAGAAAGGCCTTCTTGGACCACCGCTATCTAAGGCAGCTCTTTTCCATCAAACACATCATATTATGATGTGGTGGTTCCTTCCTGTTACTTGTCTTCCATTGAAATTATCTTGTTATTTATTTTGTTTTGCTTTTCTCACATTAATGTAAGTTCCACAAGGCCAGGCCTTATCTACCTAATCTTCTAATCTTATGACCAGACTGGAGTAGTGCATGTATGGGGATTAATCCATCCAGCTTTGAGGGCAGAGACAGGGAGAATGGAGTAGAGATTACTATACACCAGGGCCCCAGTCCTGATTTTAATATTTGCTCGATCTGCTTGATGTTTCTGAGACTCTGCTTTTAGGAGTTCCTTGTTTTACTTAGAGGTACAAATATACAGTCTACATAAGCACTCTGAACAGATAACCCGAGACACTTTAGTTGCTGCTGTTTCTGTTTAACTTCTCTGTGAAGCTATAATCTTATAAATGCTCATTATATCCATACTGGAAAGTAAACAGACCTAAAAATCAAGGACAGTGTTCCCGGAGTGAAAACAGCTTCTAATCACAGTAATAAAAAAGAGGAGATAAATCAATCACCATGGAAGTCTTCTTTTTAATTTCTTTAGTTTGCATTATGTCTAACATGTATTCCTCTCAATTTTCCCTCCTCATTTAAAACTTCTGACAGTAACTTTACTTTTTCTCAGATTTATGTTTTAATTAGCAAAAATATGTTTCCAGTTTGAACTTGAATAAATTTGAAAAAAACCACATTAAGACTTTAATGCAACATTAATCAAAGAAATAAATTGAGCATTTAAACTACACATTAAAGGGTATTCTTGCTGTTAAGTGCAGGCAACTTCGATTATTTCTCACTGAACATCCTTGGTATGTTAATCAACAAATACGGAAAGTAGGACAGTTTAGTTCTCATTTACCTTCTTGCATACAGATTTAAAGACTTGCATGAAATCTTGCAGGAACAGGGAATCTTCATTTCACTCACTACGGTGCAATGTGAGACCCCGGAAGCCAACATTAGCTTCCATTTGTAAGGAATCAGGAAACCACGCCAGATATGCATGACGGAAATAAGCCCAGCCCAGTTGCCATCTCTTATCTGAGAACACCACAAGCTCCACCCACATGACATTTCTGAACAGTCCCCTAAGCGTCTGTGGGTGCCTTGGTACCTTTGCACATGTTGTTCCATCTACCTGGAATGCCCTCCCCCTCCCCCCAAATATCCTGCCACTTGTCAAGACCCAAGTCCAAGAGCACACCCTCTGTGAGATCTTCCCTCAGTGCTTCGCAGCATTCTGTCCACACCTTGATTAGGACATTTATTTCATTGTATTTTCTCCTTCCACTAGCCTGCAGGGTCTTATCTATCAATCATTTTTGTGTCCTTCCTGCCGCTTCGACTTCTACTACAGAGTACATGCACAATAAATATTTCTTAAATGAATGAATAGTCAGCCATGAGAACTTCACCTTGCTTTCCCCCATTTAAAAAAAAATTCATTTATCCTTCAAACTTATCCTCCAGAAGGAGGGGCTCATATGATTAGCTGGAAAGACCAATTTAAGCTTTTGATAACTGCCTTTGGCCTTATCACTCAATGCTGTCAATTTTAACTGATTATTTTTTTAAACTGCAATAAGAGGAGGTATAACGATCATTTTGAGTATCTGATATAAGCTATGGATACTTTCTCCAGAATTTATTCACAACCACCTGTGCACAAAACTGATCAGTATCAGGCTCTGAACTGGTTCAAATTCTGGTTCTGCCATTTACCAGCTGTGTGATCTTGAGAAATTCACTTAACTTCTCTGTGCCTTGGTTTCCTCATCTTTCAATGGGGATAGTAATAGTACATATCTCATAGGGTTGTTGTGAGGATGAAATGAGTTAATTATATAAAATGTTTTGAACACTGCTTGGCATAGTAATCCCTATAGAACCTAGTAGTATTAGGTCCAGGAACTGGAGGTATCAAGATAAATTGGATGTGATTCCTTTCCTTGAAGAGCTCAAAGTCTCGTGAGGAAGACAGCTGTGCAAATAGAAGACACTATGTAGAGGTCTGGACAAAGGAGCAAAGAGGAGGAAGCACTTTCCTTCTGAGGCCTGGGATGGGGCGCCAGGTAGGAGGTGGTATTTTAGCTGAGAATTGATGGATGAGCAGGAATCTCTGGTTGGATTAGTTGAGGATGTACAATTTAGGTAGATACAAGCAAAGACACAATTTACGCAGCCATGTGAAAGCACAAGGGGCACTGGGGGACAGCAGTTACTGAGAGTGGCCTTAGTGTAATGTTGGAGGTAAAAGGTGCTGGAGAGTAAAGCCGAAGCACACTGCAGACACTATAAACTGGTTTATTCAGCGCCTATGTTCAACTGTCTAGTCCCCGGCCCTCCCGACTAGAGAGTCAGGGAAGCGAAACACTAGATTTTCCCAACCAGGTGAGCTCCTGTGATAGGTAATAGGGCTTCTCTTACAGGATAGTAATTCAAAGCCTTTCAAGGAGAAAGCTTCTTTGGCCTTTTTGCTTTCTTCCTACCTGGAACTTGGGTTTGAGGCTTTAAGACAGGAAGACGAGAGCCACCTGCTAAGGTGCAGTGGCAAGACCCAGAGAGCTTGGGTCCCTGGTGGCCGTGCTCAGTAGCTGCAATGCCTGGACCACCTCCTTCTGGACTTCAGGTTTGTGAGAAATATCACAGCTGACCAGGCTTCCTCTGGCTTAGAGCCTGAGACATCCCTAACTGACACAAGTGGTGAGCAATGCTGGGTCATTGAGGCCTCGAATGTTCTGCCCAGGGGCTGAGACCCCCACATTTGAGCTCTGGGCACTGTAAGCTAATTTAGGGGTTTGAAAATACAGCTTTGCAATCACACAAACCACGCTGTGTTGTTTTTTTTTTCTCAACCCCACATCCCTTCTTTTTTTTTTTAACATCTTTATTGGAGTATAATTGCTTTACAACGGTGTGTTAGTTTCTGCTTTACAACAAAGTGAATCAGTTATACATATACATATGTCCCCATATCTCTTCCCCCTTGCGTCTCCCTCCCTCCCACCCTCCCTATCCCACCCCTCTAGGTGGTCACAAAGCACCGAGCTGATCTCCCTGTGCTATGCGGCTGCTTCCCACAAGCTATCTGATTTACGTTTGGTAGACAGCTCAGCCAGTTACTTGCTGTTTAACTTGAGAAATCAGTTATCCTCAGTCTGAGCCTTGTCAGGGGGACATGTGGTGAAACTTACCTTAGGATGCCAACCTTCGCCACAGCACACTGGAAAGAACGAGGAGGTCAAGAGCAGAGGAAGAGTGAGAGTTGGCCTGTGTCCTTGCAGAGCAAAGTATATCTGAACTAAAGATTCGGAAATAATTTCAGAACTTAAAGTGGATTCTAGTTGACATTTTTAGCCAAAACATATTCTGATGGTGCTGGATTTTATAAATGTTCTTTGAGACTTATAATACCTTTATGACTAAATGTCTTAGTACAAGCTGCTCTAAAGTTCTTTAGAAGAGAGAGGTTTGTTTTTTGTTTTTTTCCATGTGCTATAAATTCCTGAGGCATCTTGTATTATCTCCAGGAATGGAGTGAGGAGTCCATAAATAATTGGCGAGAACAGCCGGGACTGAAGAAACAAATAATTTAAGATTCATGATTCCATGCTAGCGGTCCTGTGGGTGCTTTAGAGTCTGTTGATAACCAGAGTAGTAAGAAGTTCAAATACAACTCTATTTCCCTGATGGCCACTTAAAAGCTCTAATGTTGATCTTCTGTAAAACCTGGGTCAGGCTAAATTAAGCCTAGGAAGTAGGTGGTATAATTTAAGAGACGATGAAAAAGCTTCGGCCCCAAATATCTACACTTGCTTGTCAAGGATGCTTGGAAGTTCTGCATCAGAGATGATCTACTTTGAAGAATAAAGGAAGGAGCCCTGCCCAAAGCGAGTGCCCAGGGTAGTAGTAACACATTTCCATCAGCACCAGCCTGATGAGGATAATCTGATGCTCAGATTAAGGATAACTGATTTCTCAAAGTTATACAACTGGCCGAGCTGGGATTTGAACCAAGGTCTGAGTGACTGCAAATCTGTACTTTTAACCCCTACATTATATACTGTGGCATTTCCATGCCCTAAGCCCCGCTGTCTCCCAAGCCATGCAGTTTGCAGGTTATACCCTCAAGCTAAAGCAGGGAGCTAGGCAGTCAGTGGGTGTGACAACTTTCTGCTGATTCTCTAGGACAGGACTTAGTCACTGTGAGGCTGAGCCTGATGAGGCTTTGCTGAGGAACCGCCTAGCTCCCAGCTGGTGGTGGAGACACATGTAGGAGAGGAGAAGGGCCTGGATCAGGTAAAACAAACTATCTGAAACTCCAGCAAGTTGCCTAGCACTGTGTAAACCAGGAAGATGGCATGAACAATCAGCCTCCGTGTCAATTTAAATCAAACAAGATGCAACCCCATATCTTAGCGTTATCTTAAGGCTTATTGATTTACCTGTCCTAGGAAACCTGACAGTTTCAGAATCTCTGGAGCTGGTCCAGAGGGACACAATTCAAATTTGGCACTCTTGCTTAAGGACCACATGCGTGGGAAGAATGAGAATGCTTGGATTAAAACACATCACTTCCTTCTCCTGTCCTGCTTTCAGGTGCAAGCTCAGAATCAGAGTGAGAGGCTATTACAGTTGTCCCTCGGTATGTTGGGGGACTTGTTCCAGTGCCCGCTGAGGACACCAAGATCCATGGATGCTCAAGTCCCCTTACATAAAATGGTGTACAATTTGCATATAACCTACACACGCCCTCCTGTATGCTTTACGTTATCTCCAGATTACTTACAATATCGAATACAGTGTAAATGCTATGTAAATAGTTGCAAATACAATGTAATGTTAGGTAAATAGTGCCTGTGTGCAGCAAATTCAAGTTCTGCTCTCTGGAATTTTTTTTTTTCCCCAAATATTTTCCATCCGAGGTTGTTTCAATCCCTACCTGCAGAACCTGCAGATACAGAAGGCTGACTGTGTTATCGCGACTGAGTGTAGCTGCAATGAATAGTTTCATGGTCCCGCGCTGTGAGCCTAATCAAGATCTCTAGGAGTTGTAATCCAAAGAGAACATGGTGACTTTCCAGGACGAAGAGAACCATGAACTTAGCAGCAGAGTTTGGGGCTCCAAGGAGGGAGGGAGTAGCATGTGGGCTTCAGGGTCAATCGTTTTGTTGTCTCTTAAGCTCCTTTTCAGGGCCCGGGCACTCACCTCGGCCTGCCAGATGGGGTTCACGGTGTTGCCGATGATCTTGGATCGCCTCTCCTGTCCGTGGTGTGGGAGGGCAGGGAAGATGCTGTGTTTCCCAGGCTGAATGGAAATCTTCAGGTAAGGGTCTGGGTTGAAAAACATCCCTTTCTTCAACCCCATGGCCTGGAAATCTATCAAACAGAGGATATTTTAATTTCATGTGTTTTGGCAAGGTTAAAGATTATATTAGGCCTCACACAAGGAGAAGAGTCCATCTGAAACGTGTAAAAAGTTTTTCAATCTTTAGACCATTTTCCACCTCATTACAAATATAGACTGATATGTCTCCAGAACCCATTACATGGAACGTTTACTGATTTAAATGAACATTTACTTATTAAACTGTTTTGGTTAAGAAGTGCCTGTAATAAGACTGGCATTGTGGTCACTATGCTTTTCAAGAGAGGACCGTTGACCCCTAGTGGTCTGGGCTTCTGGCGTTCCTCAGGCAGGTTGGGGTGAGGGGCTGAGGGTCACTTCGGGAAACCTGGTGCACACTGAGGGAGGAAATCCAACTTGGAAAATTCAGTGGGTCCAGGTGAATTTTATTTTATTTTTGGCTGTGTTGGGTCTTTGTTGCAGTGTGCGGGCTTCTCATTGCGTTGGCTTCTCTTGTTGCAGAGCACGGGCTCTAGGCACGCGGGCTCAGTAGTTGTGGTGCACGGGCTTAGTTGCTCCACGGCATGTGGGACCTTCCCGGACCAGGGCTCGAACCCGTGTCCCTTGCACTGGCAGGCGGATTCTTAACCACTGTGCCACCAGGGAAGCAGGAACCACTTCTTCAAAGTGAAGACAGAAAAACAAGGGCTCTAGCCTCACAATAAATATGATTTTCACTGAGTAAGGAGAGAGTGCATCAGAAGAAATAAAGAGAAAGGCGAGGATTAAAAGAGCAAAGAGCACGGACATTGGAGGAAAGGAAAAAACATGGCCTCCATGGAGCTAATGCACATCAGGGAGGAGGGTTCTGAGGAGAGACCATGTGGTCGGGAGGGAAGGCTTTGACAACTGAGCCGTTCCATGTAATTGAAAAGGTCTGATCATGTACAATTTCATGCTCTGTGTCGGGGGGCGGAGAGAGAGAGAGAGGTCATTTGTGATAATGGTTTATGGCTGTTCTGAGATAATTTGAAATCATCTTATATTTATTAGAAATATATGATATCAAAAAATATAATTAAAAAATTTCTATTATCAAAGTATTTCCCCCGCAAAATTGTTCATATTTATATATAAGTGAAAGAAACAGGTAAAAATACATCGAACTGATTCTCAACTATGGTATAAGTTGTGAGGTGTTGGAGGAATTTGTTACCGATGAAAAAAGTACAGAAGTTTTCATGTGCATTTACTTAAATGTTATTTTGAGTTGATTCAAGGGTGTCTCCATAATGAAATTATTCTTACTCTCTTGCATTATAATATACTGCCATGAGGCGGAATAAAGGTTAGAAAGTACAAACATCACAGAAATTTGCAAAACCCAGGCTACACCCATGGGAATGTGTGCAGAAAAGAAGTAACAAAGCAGCCCGAGACTTCTCTCCTTCGAAAGGTCTGTTTCTGAGGTTGGTCCTTGGCTAGGGTCTGGGAACTTGGATCTCAGGAGGGTTCCCGCATCTCAGAATTGATAAGAGTGGCTCTCTGTGCCTCAAGTGTCTGTGCAAACTACGTGGTTTATGCTGAACACCTGCTTTTCTTCTGGGAGTCTGGAATTTTGGTAGGTGCTAGGAGCAATTTGGCCGTATGACCAGCCCCCAATCAAAACCTTGGGCTCTTGAGTCTGTAATGAGCTTCCCTGGTATATAGTATTTCATAGTATTTCACAACCTGTTGCTGGGAGAAATAAACCCAAGCTGTGTGACTCCAGTGAGAGAGGACTTGCGGAAACTTGTGCCTCGTTTCCTCCAAACTTCATCCCAGGCACCTTTTTCCTTCACAATTTGCTTTGTATCTTTTCAATGTAATTGATTACATTGATTATAGTCAATGTAATTGACTACTGATTATAGTCACGAGTATGACTACATGCTGAGTTCTCCCAGTGAATCATCAAATCTGGGGGTGGTGTTGGGGAATATGGCCCAGAGTGTGACAGACATATAGATTTATCCATCATAAAATAATGACTATCATCACCTTCATCACCTCTACCACTACTGCCTGCCATTTACTGATTAGCTACTAAATTCTGGGGACCATTCTATGCCCTTCAAATACATTATCTGATTTAATCCTAACCACAAACTCTACAAGATAGTTATTACATCCCTAATTTGAGGAAGAGAAAATAGATGTTTCTGAGTTAAGTAACCTGGCCAGGTCTTCAGAGTTGGTCAATGTCAGAAATGAAATTTGAACCTGCTTTTTTGATTCCAAAGTCTGTGTTTTTAACCATTATGTGATATTACCTTTTTATAAAAATGACAACTTTGGCATAGGTCAAATTCTCAAGCATAAACGGGTCTTTTTAAAAAATTCTCTTCCATCAAACAACTTGTCTAAATCTGCATAATGTCTTTATCATACGTCTGATACCTGATAAGTCTAGTTACTCTTTATTGTTCTTGCTTTTTTCCAAAAGAAAACATCTTTCTTTACCAGTCACACATTTATTCTTCTGGATTAATCTTTTATTTTTTTAATCAGCTCCCCTCCAAATAAATGAGATTTTGAATGGAATTGCATTAAATCTATAGATTAATTTTGGGAGAAATGGTAAATTTACAATACTTCCTATTCAAGAACATATGTTTCTTCATTTTTTCATGCCTCCTTTCATGCCCTTCAGTGAGCTTTTATAGTTTAAGTTCAATTTGTATACTTATAAAAATATATGTTTCACGGAGTAAAAAAGTTTGAAACCTGCTGCAATAAGGAGTTAATTAGGAGTTAAAAGAGCATTCGCCTGGGAGTCAGTATATCCAGATTTTAGTTCTGGAACACTCTCTATTGAGCTTTGTAACTTTAGAAAACAACTTCTTCAGGTCTCAATTTCTTCAACTATGAGATTGTTGGAACGGATATCTATAAGAACACAGAGTTTTGTGATTTTCCAACAGTAAATGATACATTAATGGGAAAATAATTTTCCCTCATTTTTTCCTGCATTAGTTTTTTGTTCTGATGGTACAACATCAGAACATGGTAAACATGATGCCTACTGTAACTTTTTTAAATATAGAAGGAAAAGAAACAGAATTTTAAAATTATTTCAAGTTGTACTGCATAGCGGCAACCATTGCTAGACTTTTTCTTTATTGCCTTTCAGTAATTTTCTTTGCATAGTTGCGACCACACTGTATATACAAACTTGTACCCTAAATTTTTTCTTTTGCCTGGATTATATCATAAGGATGTCCCATGTCTTTTAGAACATTTTGTATACATAATTCTTAAAGAGTATATAGTATTTCATTATTTGGCTCTGTGGTAATTTTGAATATTTAAATTATCTCCAATACTTGTGAAAAAAATCTGTATTTGCCTTTATGATTTTTAAGGTTGTAGTGTTAATTCATTGAAAATTAAAGGGATAGTAGTTACACAGGAAATTTATTACCACCAAGGAGTGGTAAAAACTGAAATATATAAACAGATTTGAGAAGTAAAGCATTTACATCAACAATCTTGCTTTGACATGTCTACTCTACTCTGGAAAATTTCCAGAGGAGACAATTCCATGATCTATTTTTCTGGTTATTTCTCATTTTAAATTCTAAAAAGAAAAGCAGTCCAATTATATGCAGTATCTCCAGTTCTTGAGTTTTCTTAAATTTATCTCTCTGTATGCTGGCGTGGATGTTCACATATTACTTTCAGATAAGATGCAAGGGTGAAGTTCTTTGAGCCATAGCAAACCTGAGAATGTGTTTCTCTTGCCTTCTTACATAAATGACAACCTGGTGGGCACAGAAATCTTTGGCTACAACATGCTACCCTTAAAACTCTGTAGCCTTTGTTTCATCATTTTAGCATTCTGTATGATAAGAAGACAAGTCTGAGATTAACATGAGGTTTATTCTTTGGTAAGTATCATGCGTTTTCCACTCAGATGTCTACTGTGTCTGCATTAGAAAATTTCTTTAAAAAAATTGGCATTTGTCTAGATGTTGGTCTCTGTACATACATTTTTTTCCTTAGAACCTTATAATCTAATTTAAAGATTCAAGATCACATTCAACTCAAGAAACCTTTCTCCTATTATTTCCTTTCAATTTGTTCTGATCATTTCATCAAAAACATTAAATATCTATGTATTGGCTCTGTATATGTCATCCATCTTTTTACTTCCTTATCCTTTTTAGGTCTGACCCTTCTTCTATGTTTTCTAGGAGAGAATCTCAAGTCAGTCTACCGTATCGTTGATTCTAATTCTGTAGTGGTGAGTATGCTCTTACTGCTTTCTAAAAGCTCTCAAAGCTCACTTTGAATTCTGTGATTGCACCTTTTAGAATTTATTTTAAATCTCTCCTTGACTATGATAGACAGAAAAATGGTCCCTCACAGATGACCATGACCTAATCCCTGGAACCTGTGAATATGTCACCTTACATGGTAAAAGGGACTTTGCAGATGTGGTGAAGGATCTTTATTGAGATGGAGAGATTAGCCTGGATTATCCAGTTAGGCCCAATGTAATTATAAGAGTCTTTATAAAATGGAGGAAGGAGGGGCAAAATGAGGAGAAAATGATGTGACAACACAGAAGAGATTGGAGTGATGCAGCCACGAACCAAAACATGAAGGTAGACTCTAGAACCTGAAAGAGATGAGGAGCGGATTCTTCTCAGGAGACCCCAGAAGAGAACCAGCCCTGCCTGTCGACGCCCGGATTTTAGTCCCTTAAGATTCATTTGGACTTCTGATCTCCAGAACTGAGTGAATACATGTGTCTTATTTCAGGCCACTAACTTTGTGGTAGTTTGTTACAGCAGCAAAAGGAAACAGATACACTTGACTTTCTTTTAGCTTCAAAGAACTTCAAAGAAATCTCTTACTATTTTTCTTCATCCTAGACCTCTTACTTAATAGGTCCTGTACTTTCCTGTATTTTATAGTCTACAAGCAGACGAGTGATAAATCCCTTATTTCTCTTGAGCAGATATTTGCCAACAAAATACTTGTCTTTTTCCTCTTGAGTGTTATGTCCTTCAACTTTTTTTTTTTTTTAAGGTAGAATCTATTCTCCACACATTCTTCAAGTCACAATGTCTATTCTTTATCCATGAGTAGGTTGTGTACCCCTGGTATTATCCATCTTTATTTAGTTTGGTTGTCCAACGAGCTGCTGTCGGAATTCTCGTCCCTACTTTTACACCTGGAGGTGACCAGCATCTAGTCAACTTTTTGATACTTTGTGGGCTTTGCTTAGCTGTAGATTTGATGATCTTTTTATCTCATCTTTCTTTGAGGCATGGAATTTATTATGCTACTTTAAGCAGTATTTACTTTTATTTTTCCTTGACAGACGTAGTGAATTAAACATATACATATTCAACTACTAAGTATTATATTTCCACGACCATTACAGGCTTGCTTCTTTAGTCGCTAATTTTACATCTCCAGTCACATTTCATTGCTGGCAATTTTTGCCTTGAGATAAGTGTAAGAAAAATGATATATTGGGGGCTGTAGGAAATGAGTCCATCCTGATCACCTTATAAAGTAGCTTTTTGTACCAAGCTGGTGGTGGTGGTGGTGGGGGGCATGGTTTCCTTTCCTGTGGTGAGTGTGTGAGCCCACGTCTACATGGTAGAGCCAAAATGGGAACCAGTGAATGGCTATTTCATCTCCTTCCCCAGCCCCATGCTGTCCATCCTGTATGGCATCCCTCTTAGGCTTTAGGATTTTAGTGAGCTTTGGTTAGAAAATTCTTCATTTCTGGCAGACAGTAGAGTAGTTTTCCTGGTTTCTACTGCTTCTGAAGGTTTGTACAAATAATTGTTATCAAGCATTTCAATGGGAACATAAGAATAACAAATCAGGAGTTGTTAGTTTTCTGTCCTAGTAATACAAAAGTATTGAGTTTCTTCTTTTTTCTTTTCTTTTTAAACCTAGACAGACACATGCTAATGTTGTCAATGGGTTTCTTTTAAGACTTAATTTTTTAGAGTAGCTGTAGATTCATAGCAAAATTAAAAGGAAGTACAGAGATTTTCCCATATACTGCCTGCCCACACATGCATCGCCTCCCCCATTATCAACATCCCCTACCGGAGTGGTACATTGGTTATAACTGATGAGCCTACATTGACACATCATAATCACAGTTGAGAGATACTTTACTTCCTTTCCCAAAATCCATCGTTTACGTTACAATTCACTCTTGGCATTGTACACTCTCTGGGCATTGACAAATGCATTATGACGTGTATCCATAATTATTGTATCATACAGAGTATTTTCACTGCCCTAAAAATCCTCTGTTCTCTGCCTATTCATCTCTCCTTCCCCTATCTCCCAGCAACCACTGATCTTTTTATCATCTCCATAGTTTTACATTTTCCAGAGTGTGATATAGTTGAAATCATACAGTACGTAGCCTTTGCAGATTGGCTTTTTTCAATGAGTAATATGCGTTCAAGATTCCTCCATGTCTTTTCATGGTCTGATAGCTCATTTCTTTATAGCACCAAATAATATTCCATTATCTGAATGTACCATGGTTTACTTATCCATTCAGCTACTGAAAGACATCTTGATGGCTTCCAAGTTTTGGCAATCATAAATAAAGCTGCTATAAACATCTGTGTTAGGTTTTTGTATGAAAATTACTCCATTTGGGTAATTTCCAAGGAATGTGATCATGGGGTCATGCGGTAAGAGAATGTTTAGTTTTGAAAGAAACTACCAAACCGTGTTCCAGAGTGTCTGTGCCATTTTGCATTCCTACCAGCAATAACTGTGAGTTCCTTTTGCTCCACGTCCTCACCAGCATTTGGTGTTTTCAGTGTTCTGGATTTTAGCTATTCCAATAGGTACATAGCTGGTATCTAGTTGCTGTTTTAATTTGCATTTCCCTAATGGCATATGATGTGGAGTACCGTTTCATATGATTACTTGCCATCTGTATAGCTTCTTTGGTGAGATGTCTGACAAGATGATAAGATCTTTGGCCCATTTTTCAACTGGGTTGTTTGTTTTCATATTGTTGAGTTTTAAGAGTTCTTTGTATATTTTGGATTAACTGTCCTTTATCAGATGTGTCTTTTGCAAATATTTTCTCTGAGTCTGTGGCTTGTCTTCTCATTCCCTTGACATTGTCTTTTGCAGAACAGAAGTTTTTAATTTTAATGAAGTCCATCTTATCAATTTTTTTTTCATGCATTGTGTCTTTGGTGTTGTATCTAAGAAGGCACCACCCTACCCAAGGTCATCTAGGTTTTCTCCTATGTTATCTTCTAGAAGTTTTATAGTTTTGTGTTTTACATTTAGGTCTATGATCCATTTTGAGTTAATTTTTGTGAAGGGTATAAGGTCTATGTCTAGATTCATTTTTATTTTTTGCATGTGGATGTCCAATTGTTCTAGCACCATTTGTGGAAGGGACTATTTTGCTCAACTGTACTGTCTCTGCTCATATTTCAAAGATCAGCTGACTATATGGGGGTCTATTTCTGGGCTCTCTTGTCTATTTCATTTACCTATTTTTCTGTTTTTTTCTTTTTTTCACAAGTACCACACTGTCTTGATTACTGCAGCTTTATAGTAAGTCTTGAAGTTGTGTAGCATCAGTCCTCCAACTTTGATATTCTCCTTCAACATTGTGTTGGCTATTCTGGGTCTTTTGCCTCTCATTATAAATTTTAGAATAAGTTTGTCAGAATTCACAAAATGACTTGCTGGAGTTTTGATTGGGATTGCATTGATTCTATAGATTAGTTTGGGAAGACCTGACATCTTTACAGTATTAAGTCTTCCCATCCATGAACATAGAATATATCTCCATTTATTTTGTTCTTCTTTGATTTAATTCATTAGAGTTTTGTAGTTTTCCCTATAAACATCTTGTACATATCAACATTTTGTTAGATTTATACCTAAGTATTTCATTTTGGGGAGGTGCTAATGCAAATGGTATTGCGTTTTTAACTTAAATTCCATTTGTCCATTGCTGGTATATAGGAAAGAGACTGACTTTTTGTATATTAACCTTGTTATTATCAGTTATCAATGGATTTTTAGATACACGTTTGCTTTACTGGGGGCTCACTTAGACATGAAAAGCCTCAGTTGACCGTCCATCTCCCAAGGACACTCATGAACTTCATTTCTGTGATCTCAGATCTCTGATATTTATGGCTTACAATAGTTGTTGGTTTGATAATAAGCTAAGCAATAGTTTTCAAACTGTGCTGAACAGTTCTGTGCCCTATAGCTTCATGCCATTGTGTCTTCGCAAAGACCACTTAGGGTGAAATTGAGTGCATGGGGCTCTGAACTCTGTATATCATTTTAGCCAGGGCAACTCAGTTTTTCTGTATAGTTTTAATTTTGAAATTATTTTAGATTCAAAGAAGAGTCTACCCAGTTTCCCTTACCGTTAACAGGTTATGGAACTATGGTACATGATGAAAACTAAAAAGTTAACTAAATTACTCTTAACTATTAACTAATTATGATTAAATAAATGACAGGTTTTTTTTGGATTTCACTGATCTTTCCACAAGTGTACTTTTCTGAGCAGCTCAGTTTTTAATCTGTTTTACCAACTGGGTTTCATGTGAGATTTTATTTAGACCAAGGGTCTGCTATCTGCTTCTTGCCTCAGGCTTTCCCCTACCTCCACTTTATAAACTCTCAATTACTGCTAGTTAGCCATGAAGGAAAAGTAGAATGGTAGCTTCTCTTCTCATCATCTCACCTCATCCAAGGAATGCATCTATTCCTTATTGAATCCTCTAGTACCCTTATGAGGTCAAGGGGTGAGAAATGGAATGTTTCCTGCCATATCAGTAAACAAAGGATGTCACAGTCATCAGCGACTGCAGCCACCACCCATGGTGAGTTGGTGAGCCCTGAGGAAACTCAGGATATGAAAACACAGGATACTGGCCCCAGATAGCTGAGGTGCATATCAAAGGAATGCAGACTCTTGCATCTTCCCAAACACAGAAAAGCACTAAATGCTTTAACTTGAGATCATCTGGTTTTCTTTACTTAACAATAATCTTTTGACATTCAGACTACCTGCCTTTTGTTGCAAAACTCCTATATATCCTAGTCCCACCCTCACCTCCTCTGAGTAGTTCTGTCAGGGTTACTTGAGATGCTACCTCCCCGGCTTGAAGTCCTAAAAATTCCCACCAAATAAAACATAACTCTCAACTTTTAGGTTGTGCATAATTTTTAGTCAACAGGGGAACGGAGCAGATATTTTAAAATTTTGTTTTACAGATGGAGAAACTGAGGCACAGAGAGGTTGAGTAACTTATAGATAAGAGTCAAATTGAAGGGGTCTCCTGACTGTTGACTGACATTCTTATTCACTCCACAAGGCCTTCATATGAGCAATACATACCTGAGAGAGAAAAGCTGATCAGCCTCCGACTTCCTTGCCCTTGCACAGTCTCATCAGAGCCAATACTTTTAAAAATCTGTAAAGAAGACAGAAAATGGGAGACAAGCAAAAGAAGCATTGAAATAGATACTCACACTCCAATACAAACATGCTTAATCACAGTTATTTCTGTGCTACAGAATACAAAGACAGTAGCATTGTGATTTCATTAGGCTACTACTGATTAAAAGAAGCTTTTAGCAACCTAATGTCTTTCCCAGTAATAGAGTGGGAAATGCTAGTGGGGATGAGGGGTACTTTTCAGAGAAATGGAAACCAACAAAAATAATTACTGTAATAATAGAGGCTCTTTATAACCACTTATGTAAACAATGTCTTTTCACATTCAAATTTGCAAAAGCTTTTTATTAAAGCAGAACCTAAGGCAGTAGAATGATAGGTCAATAGATGTTTACTGTTGTAATTACAATATATTTCCATTAGCAAATTATAGCGTTAAACTGCTGTATCTTCATTCCTTCTGATCTGTATTACTATCTAGAGAGTTCCAGGAAATTCTGTTTATTAGGGAGGAGACTGAGCATGGCATTAAGAAGCTACTCTGAGGGCTCTTTATTTAACTGCCTTCCTGGGATGTTTCAGAACACAGTTGTTACATGGGTTTTCTTCATCTAGTAGGTATTTGCAAACCAGGTTGCCAAAATCTTCTACTTTCCATCATTGCTCAATATTTATCTGTTAATGGATTAATCAAAGCAGCTAGAGTCCTTGCTTCCATTCTCTTCCAGGCAAGTTTTACTCAGAAATGATTCTGAGTATTTATTCAAAGGCAGTTACCTTTGCATATGTTATATATTTGCAGAAAATAATATACAAATCTGAGCATTAAGCAAATCCATACAGTGTCCACTTTTTAGAAGATAATCTGTACTGAAGAAGCAAAAAATGGAGAGCTCAATGACCTCTTGCTCAAAGTCTCTCTGTTTCGAGGTTCTGTGGGTTTGCTCTCTTTCTACTTCCTCTCAGTATTCTTTTTTTTTAAATGTTTTGTTTTTGTTCTTTTAATTAATTAATTTATTTATTTATTTTTGGCTGTGTTGGGTCTTCGTTTCTGTGCGAGGGCTTTCTCTAGTTGCAGCAAGCGGGGGCCACTCTTCATCGCGGTGCGCGGGCCTCTCACTATCGCGGCCTCTCTTGTTGCAGAGCACAGGCTCCAGACGCGCAGGCTCAGTAGTTGTGGCTCACGGGCCTCGCTGCTCTGCGGCATGTGGGATCTTCCCAGACCAGGGCTCGAACCCGTGTCCCCTGCATTGGCAGGCAGATTCTCAACCACTGCACCACCAGGGAAGCCCCTCTCTCAGTATTCTTGATGCTGGAAGAGTTGTGACTGGATGTGACCATCATCTTGCCTTATATGAGACTGGGAGTAATGACCAGGCATCACTAGGGCTCACAGCTTTCTCCCAAGGAGAATACAAAGGGATTATTAGAACACCTCCTCGTAAAGCAGGTGCCCTTGGCGGGCCTACATGCTCGGCTGCAGCTCATGTGCCAATCCTCTCAGTATGTCTGCTTTTAGGCCCACATGCAAGAGGCATTTCGGGGATGCTGGGCTGCCCAGCAGAGGGAACAAATGTGGGTGACATATGGAATGGGGTGAGTCAGAACGCTGGTTGCGCTGAAGTATCAGCCCTCTTCACACTGGACAGCCTGCTCCTTCCCAGTCTGTGTTTGTTCTTCTCTTTGCCTTGCTGACCCCGAGCAGCAGAGGTCAACAGTTCAGAGACTGCATCCTCAGGCTGGACAATTCTCCTAGCTCTCAAAGTGGCCAATGTGCATGGGCCTAATCAGAGTTCAAAATTCCTTCATGCTGAGGACTTTTCTTCATTTCAAATCTATGCCTGAGCAAAGGCCATGGGAGACTTGGGCAGGCTGGCCACACTCCCTTACAGTGACGTACCTGCCTATGTGGGACAATTACAATTGACTGTTCTTAATTCTAGTTTAAAGATGTCAGCATCTAGCTTGTTCCATCTCAGATAAGTTCCTTGAGGGCACAACAAAAAGTATACTTTTAATAGAGCCTTGATTTTACACTGTTTCAAAGGTAGGATTAAACTGTACATTTCATGCTAGTCTAAACGAGCTTAAACTTGCAATGATAACAAAGAATAGTACATCTGTTCCTTCTTATTTAAAACATAATTTTGATCCCTCGTATTTAAATATTTTTCTGCTGGAAATTCAAGGTATTTACAAAAAGGTCCTTCATATTTATTGCATCGAAACAAGTCTGTAGACAAAAAGATAATGTATATTTTTCAGAAGCTACTAAGTTCAGAAGGGAGACACACATTTAAAACTTCATAAAAATCTCCCTAACTCATGGCTTTTTGCTAACATTATTTATCAAGTCATCTCAGTGCCAGACTGATGATACAAAGGGGGAGGCAACAGGTGATAAACATTTTCCAGGAAGTAAAGATGTTTGGGAAGGTTTTGTATCCTGGCTTTTTGTTCAAGATGAGTTCCAGAGACTGGTCTGAGGTTCAGAAATCTGCTGCACTCACAGAGATATGCTCTACCATTTACTGACTGTGAAAATGGTGTGAAGACTCAGGAAAAATAGTCTCACCCTGGAACAACCTAAGACTGAGGGGCACATCAGGGAATTGCTCATCTTCTCAGGTCTGCACATTCTCTCGGCTTTTCAGCCTGTCTGATGCCCAGTTGTTATTCCAAGCCCTGGGCGCTGGGTCATGATGTCCCCTCTCAGACGCAGTGCACAGTGTCACCGTGTTTTGCACACAACTTATTTCCACAACCAAGCCTACTTGGCAAATGGTTTAACAGATTCAAGGCTGAATCTGCTGGGAGGGGGGGATCAAGGGGGTGGAGCAGGAGGGTGTGGGGCTCACCTCCCCCATAAACAGTGAAAGTTACATCTACATGCAGAACAATTCTCACAGAAAACCAACCGGAAACTGGCAGAAGATCCCTTATACAACCAAAGCTGCAAGAAAGATCCCCATGTAACTGGGTAGGATTAAAAAAAAAAGGGATCAGGATGGGACTGGCGCTCCTGGAAGGGATCTGTGAAGGAGGGAGGGCCGCATAGGAAGGCTCTTGCTCTGAGAAATCCCTGTCTGCTGGGAGGTCTGCTGGGACAGATAGGAAGCTGGAGGAGCCTGTACTCCACTTGCAAGGAGTGTCTGCGTGCTGGCTTGCTAGCAATAAGTGCAGAGAGAGACTGGTGTTGATGGCTGCCACCTCTCTGTACCTCCCAGCCCAAAATGCATGCTGGGTGGGGCTGCTAGTACACACAGCAGCTAAGCACTAAAACTCGGGTGGAAGAACCCTGGGAGAGGACTTGGTCTAGCTGCACAGAGACAGCCTAGAGGGCCTGGAGTGTGGTCCAGGCTGCCATGGTTAGTGCACTTGAGATAGGATGTGCGTTCACCATTGAAGCCTTACTATCAGAGTGGTGCCGGTTGGGGCACAGGTCCGCCAATGAAGCCCCACTGTCAGTGTGCTCACAGCAAAGTGCGACTCTGGCTGTTGGTGGGCTTTGTGGAAGACTGATAATGGACTCAGATATCAGTTACCCTGATGGGCAGCCCCTGGGGAGGAGTATGCAGCGGTTCCTTTCCTGGTGAGTGCACTCCTCACATGGCAGCTTGGAGCCAGATCTCGGTGAAAAGGTCCGGGGAGAGCCCTACCATAGAGGCAGCCCGGGTCCCAGGCAGCAGCACAACCACCTCGAATCCTGCAGTCACAATGCCCCAGCCCCACCGCCAGCCTAGCACTAGGGTCTGGGATGAACACAACAGAGAAAGGGACGTGACCTTGGGCTGCTTATGCGCAAAACTGCAGATACCTGCATGGGCAGTGCATAGGTCTGCTGTGACCACACGGGCCTCAGTGGATTCTGTGTTCACCTCCTTGGGGACATAGGACATAGAGCAATGGAACCTTATAAAACCCAACCCTCAGTGCTTCTACTCCAACAACTAGGAAGCAGACCCTACCCCTGACAAGGCTGTGACAGCCATGCAGCAAAGAGGAGGACCCACCCAACATCTGCAGGCTCTGGATACCACATGAATCACACCTCCTATCAAGGGGATAATGGTCAGCACACTGAGGAAATGGCCCTCACACCAAAAATATTGGACTGCCACAATCTACACAGGGATGCTCCCACATATAAACAGCACTTCAAGACCACAATAGATAACTATTTCCCCTATATTCATAGAGACAGAGAAATGAAAAAGCAGAGGAACTACTCCCAATTAAAACAACAAGAAAATTCCTCTGAAAAACCAAAAATGAAATACCTCTCCAGGCTACAAGTTGAAAAAGTACTAAAAATGCTAAAGGAATTAATAAATATTACCAATAGAAATGCAGATCGCTGTAACAATGAACTAGAAACTATAAAGAGGAACCAATCAATATTAGATAACTCAGTTGCCAAGATAAAAACTGATCTAAAAGCAATGAACAGCTGACTTAATAGTGCATAATAATGAATAAGTGATCTGGAAGACAGAATAATGGAAATCACTCAATAAAAACAGCAGACAGAAAGACAGATGAAAAAAATGAAAGCAATGAACAAGATCTATGGAATAATATGAAGTGTGCCAACCTACACATAATACAGATTCGAGGAGGAGAAGAAAGAGAGAAGGGGATAGAAAATGAAAAAATGTATTTGAAGAAATTATGGCTGAAAACTTCCCAAACCTAAAGAAGGAAACAGGTATCCAGGTACAGGAACACAAACAAACCCAGACTAAGACATATCATAATTAAAATGGCAAAAGTTAAATATAAAGAGAGGAGCACCAAGAGAAAAACAAAGAGTCAGTTACGAGGGAACCCCCATAAGCCTATCAGTTGATTTCTCTACAGAAACTTTGCAGGCCAGAAGGGAGTAGCATGATATATTCAAAGTCCTGAAGGGGAAAAACCTGCAACCTAGGGTACTCTACCCAGCAAGATTATCATTCAGCATAGAAGGAAAGATAAAGAATTTCTCAGACAAGCAAAAACTAAAAAATACAGTAATACTAAACCTATCATAAAAGAAATATTGAAAGGTCTTCTGTAAATTGAAAAGAAGCAAAAATCTATAGGAAAGGGAAAAATCACAATAGGAAAGGCAAATATATAAAAGGACTGAAGATCACTTAAATAAGCCAGTACATAGATTAAAAAATAAAACCATTTTTGTAAAAGTGATCGTAACCTCAATAAATAGCAAAAGGATAAACGTGAAGATGTAAAATAGGACATTAAAACCACAGAATGTGGGAGAAGGGAGTTAAAAAGTGCGGATTTTAAAAAAACGTGTTTAAACTTACATGACTATCAGTCTAATCAAGTAGATATAGCTATGGGTTACACTTGAAAACCAAGGTAACCACAAATCAAAAATATACAATAGATTCACAAAAATAAAAAAGAAAGGAACTCAAGCTTAATACAAAAGAAAACCATCAAACCACAAAAGGAAAAATAAAAAGAACAAAGTTTGTTCAAAGAAGAACAAGGAAGAACTACAAAACCAACTGGAAAACAAGTTTTAAAATGGCAATAAATACATACTTATCAATAATATCTTTAAATGTCAATGGACTAAATACCCCAATCAAAAGAAACAGAATGGTAGACTGGATAAACAAACTAAGAACCTACAATATGCTGCCTACAGGAGATCCACTTTAGGCCAAAAGACACAGATAGATTGAAAGTGGAGATAGAAAAAGATATTTCATGCAAATATAAACAACAAGATAGCAGAGGTAGCAACACTCATATCAGACAAAATAGACTTTAAAACAAAGTTTGGAAAGAAAGACAAAGAAGGACACTATATAATGATAAAGGGATCAATACAAGAAGAGGATATTATACTCGTTAACATATATGCACCCAGTATAGGAGCACCTAGATATATAAAACAAATAATAGCAGACATAAAGGGAGAAACTGACAGGAATACAATTATAGTAGGAGACTTTAATACCCCTCTGACATCGATGGACAGATCTTCAAGACAGAAAATCAATAAGGCAACAGAGATCCTAGAAGACACAACAGAACCATTGGACTTATTGATATCTGCAGGACACTACATCCAAAAAACTCAGAATACAAATCCTTTTCAAGTGCATATGGAATATTCTCTAGGATTTACCAGATACTAGGACACAAAACAAGCTTCAACAAATTTAAGAGGATAGAAATTATTTCAAGCATCTTTTCTGACAACAATCGTATGAAACTAGAAATCAACCACAGAAAGAAAAACAGGAAAACACCCCACAATCACATGGAGACTAAACAATATGTTATTAAAAAACCAATGGATCAACAATGAAATCAAGGAGGAAATCAGAAAATACCTTGAGACAAATGATAATGAAAACACAACCTTACAAAATTTATGGGATGCAGCAAAAGCAGTTCTAAGAGGCAACTTCATAGCGATACAGGTCTTCCTCAAGAAAAATCTCAAATAAACAACCTAACCTAACACCTAATAGAACAGGAAAAAGAACAAACAAAACCCAAAGTCAGTAGTAGGAAGGAAATAATAAAGACCAGAGAGGAAATAAATAAAATAGAAATTTAAAAAACAATAGGAAAGATCAATAAAACCAAGAGCTGCTTTTTTGAATAGATAAAAAAAATTGACAAACTTCTAGCCAAGCTCAACAAGAAGAGAGAGGAGCCAAATAAACAAAACAAGACATGAAAGAGGAGAAATAATAACTGATATGACAGAAATATGGAAAATCATAAAAGACTACTATGACAACAAATTGGACAACCTAGAAGAAACAGACACGTTTCTAGAAACATATAGCCTGCCATAATTGAGTCAAGAAGAAACAGACAATTTGAACAGACCAATCACAAAGCAAATTAGATCTGTAAAAACAAAACAAAACAAAACACAAACAAACAAACAAAAACACCCTGCAAACAAAAGTCCAGGACCAAATGGCTTCCCTGGGGAATTCTACCAAACATACAAAGAAAAACTTCTACCAATCCTTTTCAAACTATTCCAAAAGAAGAAGTTATGTCAATCCTTAAACTATTCCAGAAGATTGAAGAGGAGGGAAAACTCCCAAAGTCATTCTATGAAGCCACCATCATCTTGATACCAAAACCAAAGACATTACAAATAAAGAAAATTACAGGCCAATATCTCTGATGAATATAGATGCAAAAAATCTCAACAAAATATTAGCAAACTGAATCCAACAATACATAAAAAGGACCATACACCATGATCAAGTTGGATTCATTCCAGGGTCACAAGGATGGTTTGACATAATGCAAATCAATGTGATACAACACATAGTAACAAAAGGCGAGACAAAACCATATGATCATCTCAAGAGATGCAGACGAACCATTTGATAAAATTCAACATCCATTCTTGATTCATCTCAAGAGATGCAGACAAACCATTTGATAAAATTCAACCATTTGATAAAATTCAACATCCATTGGATAAAATTCAAAGTGAGTATAGAGGGAATATATCTCAAAGTAATAAAAGCCATTTATGACAAACCCACAGCCAATATTATACTCAGTGGTGAAAAGCTGAAAACCTTCCTGCTAAAATCTGGAACAAGATAAGGATGCCCACTCTCACCACTTCTATTCAACATAGTATTGGAAGTCCTAGTCACAGCAATCAGACAAGAAAAAGAAATAAAAGGTATCCAAATTGGAAGGGAAGTGGTAAAACTGTCATTATTTGCAGATGACATGATACTACATACAGAAAACCCTAAAGGCTCCACACAAAAACTACTAGAACTGATAAGCAATTTCAGCGGAGTAGCAGGATACAAGATTAACATACAGAAATCTGTTGCATTTCTTTGCACTTACAATGAAATACCAGAATGAGAAAGTTAAAAAAAAAAAGATCCCATTTAAAATCACATTAAAAAAAAAAACAACCTAGGAATAAACTTAACCAAAGAGGTAAAAGATCTATATGCTGAAAACTATAAAACACTGATAAAGGAAATTGAAGATGATTCAAAGAAATGGAAAGATATCCCATGCTCTTGGATTGGAAGAATTAATATTGTTAAAATGGCCATACTACCCAAAGCAATCTATAGATTTAATGCAACCCCTATTAAAACACCCATGACATTTTCCACAGAACTAGAATAATCCTAAAATTTACATGGAACTACAAAAGACCCAGAATTGTCAAAACAATCCTGAGGGAAAAGAACAAAAGCTGGAGGTATAACCCTTCCAGATTTCAGACAATGATAGAAAACTACAGAAATCAAAACAGTGTAGCACTGGAACAAAAACAGGCATATAGATCAACGGAACAGAATAAAGAGCCCAGAAATAAACCCGTACACCTATGGTCAACTAATCTATGACAAAGGAGGCAAGTATATACAATGGAGAAAATGGACAGTCTCTTCAGTAAGTGGTGTTGGGAAAGCTGGAGAGCTACATGTAAATCAGTGAAATTAGAGCACTCCCTCACACCAAATATACAAATTAACTCAAAATGGTTCAAAGTTCTAAATATTAGATATGACACCATAAAATTCCTAGAAAATGTAGGCAAAACATTCTCAGACATAAATCATAGCAATGTTTTCTCAGATCAGTCTCCCAAGGCAAAAGAATTAAAAGCAATGATAAACAAATGGGACCGAATCAAACTTATAAGCTTTTGCGCAGCAAAGAAAACCATCAACAAAATGAAAAGACAACCGATGGAACTGGAAAGTATCTGCAAATGATGAAATCGACAAAAGGTTAGTATCCAAAATATACAAACAGCTCATACAACTCAATATCAAACAAACAAACAATCAAAAAATGGGCAGAAGACCTAAATATACATTTCTACAAAGAAGACATACAGATAGCTAACAGCCACAGGAAAAAATGCTCAACATGGCTAATTATTAGAGAAATTTAAATCAAAACCACAATGAGGTATCACCTCACACTGGTCAGAATGACTACCAAAATGTCTACAAATAATAATGCTGGAGGGGGTGTGGAGAAAAGGGTACCCTCCTACACTGTTGGTGGGAATGTAAATTGGTGCAACCACTATGGAAAACAGTGCGGAGATTCCTTAAAGAACGAAAAATAGAGTTACCACATGATTTAGCAATCCCATTCCTGGACATATATCCAGAAAAACACAAAAACTTTAATTAGAAAAGACATATGCACCCCACTGTTCATAGCAGCACTATTTACAACAGCCAAAACATGGAAACAACTAAGTGCCCGCCAACAGACAAGTGGTTTAAGAAGATGTGGTGTACTAATATACAATGGAATATTACTCAGCCATAAAAAAGAATGTAATAATGCCATTTGCAGCAACATGGATGGACCTAGAGAATATCATACTAAGTGAAGTAAGTCAGGCAAAGAAAGACAAATATTATATATCACTTACATGTGAAATCTAAAAAATAATACAAATGAATATATATACAAAACAGAAACAGACTCACAGACACAGGGAACTTATGGTTACCAAAAGGGAAAGGGCGGGAGGGAAGGAATAAATTAGGAGTATGGGATTAACAGATACAAACTACATAAAATAGATAAACAACAAGGATTTATTGTATAGCACAGGAAACTACATTCAATATCTTGTAAAAACCTATAATGGAAAATAATCTGAAAAAATGTATATATAATTGAATCACTTTGCTATACACCTGAAACACAATATTGTAAATTAACTATACCGTAATAAAAGAAATTAGTTTATATCTACACAGATGAACATCTTTTATTACTAGAGTTAGACAATTTATCACCAGTTTTGTTCCTTTTTATGTATGCATTTGAGACAACTGTTCATATATAGAAGTAGGTGCAAATACAAGGAGCTTTATTATAGTAACGTTCTTCATTTTCTTTAAATCTCTACAAGCTATGTACAAAACAAAAACATAGTTATCAATCAATAAAAATTAATTTACATTGCCTATCCACTGACAATCCCTTTAAGTCTTCCTTAGCTCTAACGAGAGCCAAGAATTGGAACCACCTGAGCTGCAAATGGCAATCACCGCAATCACTGCAGCCACTCACTTTCTCAGCAAGCACCAGGATTCTGAAGTGCCTGCTTGGTTGCTCCCTAGATGCTTTTCCACCCCCAAGCCAATGCACATAATAAGATCTAGAATGGGTGAGACTGATGCCTTTCCTTAACTATGTGTGAAAGAGGAAGAGTGAAAGGAGAAGTTGGAAAAGAGAACCTACAGACCACTGGCATATTCTCAGGCAGATCAATTTCAGGAAAACAAACATATGGAAACTGAGACTCTGGAATCATTGTTCTTGTTACTCCTGGGAATGCCATCATATATGCCCAGGTAAATATTTACCCCAGGTTGAAAACAGGTGGGATAGGTGAAAGGGGTAACACCTGGTTTTGAGATAGGGAAATGCTAACTGTAGATGGTTGAGAAGTACCTGAGAGACAGATGCCTAGCTGAGGTGGCAATGATATTCCAAGCATATTTGTGAACTATTTAGCATTTCAGAGATTCCCAGAAATATTTGGTGATAAAAACTGGATTTCTTGCAGTCAATATGATGGTATCCCAGAGTATTTGACCATGTAAATGAAATAGCATCTGCTTTTTAAATAAGAGGAAAAAGCTGTTCCCCCTATCATCTCATGAATCACCCAAAAGCAACAAGGAAAAGAAAAACAAAAAGGCAAACTCCGTCTTCAATAAAACCACAAGATATCTACAACTCTGAGCACAATATATGAAGTGTGGCTTCCATATGCACTGGAGGTAAAATTGGGGTGTGGGAAGACACCAAGTCAAGATGCACAGGACTGCAAATGAGGAGAAAAAAGGTAGTACATGCACCTTGGGATATACTGAAGAAATATGCAAAAGGATAAAAAGATATTGAAAGGTATACCATGTTCTTGACAGGATAACAATTTCAACATGATAAACATGATAATTTCAGCACTTTCTTAATCTTTATTTTTATATGATCCCATTGAAACTACCCATAGGATTTAAAATTAGAGAAGCTGATTCAAATTTTCCTATGGGAGAAAGAAAAATTAAGAACAAACAAGATTCTAAAAGGGGAAAATAATGAGGAAAAAATGCTATAGAAGATACTTAACCATATAATGAAGCTAGAGTAATTAAACAGTGTGGTGCTAGTACATGAATAGCCATAGCAACAAAATAGACTAGAAAGTCCAGAAATAGACCAAAAAAATTTTTAAAAACCATACGGGAATTATAATAAAGGTGAATTTTCAAATCAGTGGAGAAAATATGGATTATTTAATAAATGGTGTTGGGACATCTGGATAGTAAATCCAGAAGAAGGAAACACATTTGGATTAATATCTCATATATATAATAGAAAAAAATTCCAATTTGATCAAATATTTAAATTTTAAAACCAAAATCATAAGAGCTTTAGGGAAAAAGTGGAAGAACATTTTTAAAATCTCAAAGTTGAAAAGGTCTTCCTACAGGTGAAGAAAAACCCTGAAGTCACAAAAGAAAACACTGATAAACTCAACTCTGGAAAAAATTAAAATGCATACATGGAAAAACCACCATATATCAAAAGATAAATGAGAAACCTGCATAAGTATTTCCAACTCACATTATATTCAAAAGCCCAATTTCTTTCATGTCTAAGAAACAAAAACGACGACCAAAGGAAAAGAAGCATGAACAAAGCATATCAAAAGATAGTTCACAGAAAGGAAAACCAAACAATTCTAAAAATTAAGAGGTATTCAACCTCAGCCCCAATAAGAAAAAATGCTAATCAAAACTACAAGCTCTGAGTTTTCACCTGTCACGCTGGCAATGAGCAAAAAGTCTGAGAACTTACCAGCGTGACCTGCCAGGTTTTGAGCTGTCTTTCGACTCCATTCCCACCCTTCTAAACTGTGACGCTGGAGCGGAGACTGCTCACCCCATCTCTGCTTTGCCACCTGCCGCCTGCGCAGGCACTGCCAATAGGAGATGCCGGAGGGGAAGATGGAGGCTGAAAGAGGAAGAAGGGACTAGCTCCGCCCTCTCTGCTTCCTGTGCCGGTCCACGTTAGCCCAGCAACTGTTTCCACCTGCAGCGTCAATGCTTCACCTTTGCAGCAGCAGAATCCTGTTTTGGGTTTCTTCCAGCACTTTAAGATTCAGTCTGACCTTTTCCATCTTAATGAAGCATCAGTAACCTTCTCAGAAGTCAGGTCCGGGCCCATGGGGTCCCTCCTCCAAGCTCACAGCACCGCTGAATAAAATCCTCCTCCAGAGAGGTCTGCATTTCAATACTGCGAGGTCCCTCCTCTAAGCTTCTAAGTTGATTATTTCAATCTCTTCACTTGCTCCTCCAACCTTACAGATGGCGGCTGCTTTTTGCAATTGCTACCTCCCTGATACCTTAGGATTCTCTTCTTGTTTTCTCTTCTTAACAGCTTTATACCTGTTTAACAATTATCCATATGAAACTCTAAGTAATTGGTATGGCGTCCGATTGGCTGTTAACTGGTACAGTGGCTAAAGGTGTGGAGACACAGGGAGCCTCATACACTATTGGGGAGAATGTTAATTGATACACACGCATACACCCAAGAAAGCTGGCAATTGACCATTAATTTCACGTCTACGAACTTATCACAGCTTTACTTATTTGTGTGTGAAATACTGTGTATAAAAGGAAATTTATTGTAGCTTTGTTTATATAAAGCAAAAGATTGGAGGGGAAATTAAAGGTTAATCAATAAGGGAATGTTAGATAAATTACAATGTATTCGTTAGTGAAACACCTTGCAGAAAGTAAAAATACTTTTTTTTTTTTTACGTAAAAAAAAAGCCAGATCTGTTGGTGGCCTGCAGAAGAGTATATAAGGTTACAGTAAGTCCCCTACATACGAACCTTAAAGTTGTGAACTTTCAAAGATGCGAACGTGCATTCGCACGTCCAATCATGTAAGTTAGTTCACGTGTCTGGCGTACATTGTCACGTGCATGCATCCTCTACAAGTGGTTGTGCTTTGTGTACTTTGCTGTATTGTATAGGGTACAGTGGCACAGTATCTTTATTTCAAGCCCAGGATGTCTGGAAGCAAGCATCAAAGCAGCAGTGATGTAGCTGGTACTGCTAAGAAGTGCCAAATGATAACGATGGAAACAAAAGTGAAAATAATCGACAGTGGAGTGAGGCCATCACTGTGAATGGGGTTTGGAAGAACCTTTGCCCGCAGTTTGTTCAAGATTTTCCTGGATTTGAGAAGGTGGATGAGTCCAAAGAGATCTTCAGCAACTTAGTGACACTCAGCAAGAAGCTGGAGCTAGATCTGCAAGAGGACAACTTCATTGAACTCCTTGTTGTGCAACATGAGAAGCTTACTAATAAAGACCTGATGGAATTGGAGGCCCAGAGAAAGGACGAAGAGAGACAAGAGGAAGAAGTAACTGAAGAACAGAAGAGATTCATAATGCAGGAAATAGCAAGCGGATTTTCTTTATTTGAGGAGGCACTGTTAGTTTCTGAGGCACAGGACCCGAACGTAGAACGGTACACGAAGGTTACAGCAGCCGTTCAGAATGCAATCCAGTGCTACCGTGTCATCTATGACGAGAAAAATAGAGCTACTACCCAGACATCACTGGATCGGTTTTTCAAGAGGGTAGATAGAATTGAATCCAGCAAGGAACCAGAACCTGTTCAATCAGTGTCAGGTGTGAGTGAAGTTGCAGCTTGCCCTCCATCTCCTATTGCTGACGATCCTTCAGCTCTACCATCTCCCACCTCCTCTCCCTCCTCCAGTCAGTAACTCTTCTTGCCTGTTCACTTGGTGCCAGCCCCTGTATGCCAGCTGTTGTACTGTAATAATGTACTTTTCAAGGTACTGTACTGTAAGATTAAAATGTTTTCTTCGGGATGTCCCTGGAGGTCCAGTGGTTAAAACTACCTTCTTCCAAAGCAAGGGGTGCGGGTTCGATCCCTGGTCAGGGAGATAAGATCCCACATGCTGTGCAGCGTGGCCAAAAAAAACGTTTTCTTTATTTTTTGTGTTTGTTTGTTTTTTATGTATTATTTGTGTGAAAAGTATTATAAACCTAAAACAGTACAGTACCATATAGCCGATTGTGTTAGTTGGGTACCTAGGCTAGCTTTGCTGGACTTACAAGCAATTGGACTTTACAAATGTGCTCTCAGAATGGAACTCTTTCGTATGTGGGACTTACTATAGTCCCACTTACTAATTTTTACTTTGTTGCTTGTTGTGGTGTTATATCCAAAATATCGTTGCCAAGACCAATGTCAAGGAGCTTTTTCTCTATGTATTCTTTGAGGGGTTTTATGGTTTCAGGTCTTTCATTTAAGTCTTTAATCCATTTCAAGTTAATTTTTGTGAGTGGTGTAAGATAGGGGTCTAATTCATTCTTCTGCATGTGGCTGTCTAGTTTACCCAATACCATTTATTGATAACACTATCCTTTCCCTACTGAGTGTTCTTGGCTCCCTTGTCAAATATTAGTTGACTGTATACTCGAGGGTTTATGTCTGAGCTCTCATTTCTGTTCCATTGGTCTATGTTTCTATTTTTATGCCAGTACCATACTCTTGATTACTACTGCTTTGTAGTATAGTTTGAAATCAGAAAGCGTAATACCTCCAGTTTTGTTCTTCTTTCTCAGAATTGCTTTGGCTATTTGGAGTCTTTTGTGGCTCCATACAAATTTTAGGGTTTTTTTCCTATTTCTGAGAAAAATGCCATTGGAATTTGGATAGGGATTGCAATGAATCTATAGGTGGCTTTCAGTAGTGTGGACATTTTAACAAAATTAATTATTTCACTCCATGAGCATGGAATGTCTTTTATTTGTGTTTTAATTTCTTTCATCAAAGTTGAGTACTTTTCAGTGTACAGATCTTTTTCCTCCTTGGTTAAATGTATTTTTTTTCCTGAATAACTTTACTGAATCAAAGATGGGTCACTAAGGAAATATATAATTATAACATGGTTAAATACATTTCTAAGTTTTTCATTGTTCTTGATGCTATTGTGAATGGGATTTTTTGCTTTCTTTTTATATTTTGTTAATATATAGAAACACAATTGATTTCTGTATGTTGATCTTGTATCCTGCAACTTTACTGAATTAATTGACTAGTTCAAATAGTTTTTTGGTGTAGTCTTTAGAATTTTCTCTATATAAGATCATGTTATTGCAAACAGACAGTTTTACTTCTTTCTTTCCAATTTGTATGTCTTTTATTTCTTTTTCTTGCCTGATTACTCTGGCTAGGACTCCAGTACTATGTTGAATAGAATTGGTGAGACTAGGCACCTTTGTCTTGTTCCTGATATTAGAGGAAAAGCCTTCAACCTTTCACTGTTGAGTATGATGTTAGCTCTGAGGTTGTTATATATGGCCTTTATTACGTTGAGGTATGTTCCTTCTATGCCCTATTTGCTGTATGTTCTTTATCATCATGCGTTTTCTGCATCTGTTGACATAATCATTTGATTTTTATCTTTCATTCTGTTTGTTTTTCTCATTGATTGGTTTGCATATGTTGATTTGCATACTGTGGCATATTTGCATCCCAGGGATAAACCCTACTTGATCATATTGTATGATTCTTTTAATGTACAGTTGAATTATGTTTGCTAATATTTTGTTGGGAATTTTTGTATCTATATTCATCAGAGATATTGGTCTGTAGTTGTTTTTTCTTTTTTTTCTTGTAGTATCTTTATTTGGCTTTGGTATCATGGTAATGCTAGTCTTGTAAAATTAGTTTGTAAGTGTTCCTTCCTCATCAATTTTTTTTGAAGTTTGCAAAGGATTGACATTAATTCTTTAAATGATTGATTGAAATAATTGATAAATCATCTGGTCCTGGGCTTCTCTTTGGGGAGTTTTTCAATTACCGATTCAGTCTCCTTACTCATTATTGATCTGTTCAGAGTTTCTATTTCTTCATGATTCAGTTTCAGTAGGTTGTATATTTCTAGGAATTTATCCATTTCTTCTAGGTTATCCGATTTGTTGGTGTAAAATTGTTCATAGTAGTAGCTTATTATCCTTTGTATTTCTGCGGTATCAGTTGTAATGTCTCCTCTTTCATTTCTGATTTTGAGTCTTCTTTTTCTCTTAGTCTAGCTAAAGATTTGTCAGTTTTGTTTATCTTCTCAAAAAATTAGTTTTTAGTTTGTTAGGCTTTTCTATTGTTTTTCTGGTCTCTAGTTTACTTCTGCTCAGATTTTTGTTATATCTTTCTTTCTCTTAACTTTGGGCTTAGTTTGCTCTTTTTGTTTTTGTCAGTTCCTTTAAATATAAACTTAGCTTATTTATTTGATATATTTCTTTCTTCTTACTGTAGGCATTTATTTTTATGACCATCTCACTTAAAACCGTTTTTGCAGCATCCCACAGATTTTTTTTTTAAATCAGAGTATAATTGCTTTACAATGTTGTGTTAGTTTCTGCTGTACAATGAAGTGAATCAGCTATATGTATTCATATATCCTCTCCCTCTTGGACCTCCCTCCCATCCTCCACATCTAGGTCATCACAGAGCACCGAGCTGAGCTCCCTGTGCTATGCAGCAGGTTCCCACTTGCTATCTGTTTTACACATTGTAGTGTATTTGTGTCAAACCTAATCTCCCAATTCATCCCACCCTCCCCTTCTCCCACTGTGTCCACATGTCCATTCTCTATGTCTGTGTCTCTATTCCTGCCCCGCAATAGGTTCATCTGTACCATTTTTCTATATTTCACATATATGCATTAATATATATTTGTTTCTTTCTGACTTACTTCACTCTGTATGACAGAACCTAGGTCCATCCATATCTCTACAAGTGACCCAATTTCATTCCTTTTTATGGATGAGTAATATTCCATTATATATATATATATATACCATATCTGCAGCATTCCATATGTTTTAGTATGTTATATTTCCATTTTCATTTGTCTCAAGGTATTTTCTGATTTCCCTTTGACCCAGTGGTTGTTCAGGAATGTGTTGTTCAATTTCCATGTATTTGTGAATTTTCCAGCTTTCCCTCTGTTACTGATTTCTAGTTCCATACCTGTGTGGTTGGAAGAGAGATACTTGGTATGATTTCAATCTTTTAAAATTTGCTAAGACTACCTTTGTGATCTACCATATGATCTGTCCTGAAGAATGTTCCATGTGTGCTTGAGAACAATGTGTATTTTGCTACTGCTAGATGGGATGTTTTATATATGTCAATTAGTTCTATTTGATCTAAAGTATGGTCCAAGTCCAACATTTTCTTATTGGTTTTCTATCTATATGACCTATCCATTGTTGAAATTAGGGAATTGGAGTTTCCTACTATTATTGTATTATTGCCTGCTGCTCTCTTCAGATATGTTAGTACTTGTTTAATATACGTTGGGGCTCCAATGTTGGGGGTACATATACATTTATAATTGTTTTATCTTCTTGATGAATAGGCACCTTTATCATTATATAATGACCTTCTTTGTATCTTGTTAGAGTTTTTGGCTTAAAGTCTACTTTGTCTGATATAATTATAGCTACCCTTGCCCTTTTTTGGCTTCATTTGCATAGAATATCTTTTTCCATTCTTTTATCTTGAGCTTATGTGTGTCCTTAAAGCTAAGTCTCTTGTTGGCAACATAAGTTGTGCCTTTTTAAAAAAAAAAAAAAAATCCATGTAGCTACTCTATGTCTTCTGATTGGAGAATTCAATCCACTTACATTTAGAGTTATTATTGATAGATAAGGACTTACTAGTGCCACCTTATGCACTGTTTTCTGCCTATTTTGAAGTTCCCTTGTTCCTTTCTTCCTCTCTTACTGCTTTCCTTTGTGAATTGATGATTTTCTGTAGTGGTATGCTCTGAGCTTCTCTTTATCTTTTGTGAATCCAATTTAACTTTTTATTAAAAAGTTAATTACCATAAGGCTTACATAAAACATTTTATAGATATAATCATCTATTTTATGCTGATAACTAAACTTTGATTGTATACAAAACTCTACCCTTTTACTCCCCTTGTCTTTAATGTTTTTGATGTCACAATTTACCTCTTTTTATATTGTGTATCCATTAACAAATTATTGTAGCTACAGTTATTTTTAATACTCTTGTCCTTTTCCTTTATCCTAAAGTTATGTGGTTAACCCTCCACTATATTATAGTATTAGACTATTCTGAATCTGACTATATACCTACCCATATCAGTGTGTTGCATATTTTCATATGTTTTCATGGTACTAATTAACATGTTTTCATTTCAGCTTAAAGAATTCCTTTCAAGCATTTCTTGTAAGGCAAGTCTAGTGGTGATAAACTCCCTTAGTTTTTGTTTGCCTGTAAAAGTCTTTATTTTGCCTTCATTTCTGAAGGACAGATTTGCCAGGTAAAGTATTCTTGGTTGGCAGTTTTTTTCTTTCAGTGCTTTGAATATATCATCCCACTCTCTACTGGCCTCTAAAGTTTCTGCTGAGAAATCTGCTGATAGCCTTATGAGTGTTCCCTTATAAGTTAACAAGTTTTTCTCTTGCTGCTTTAAAATTCAATTTGTCTTTGATTTTTGATGGTTTTATTATTATGTGTCTTAGAGAGGATCATTTAAAGTTGATTTTGTTTGGTGAGCTTCATGAACTTGGTAATACAAACCTCTCCCCAGATTTGGGATTCTCAGCCATTATTTCTTTAAATAAGCTTTCTGCTGCCTTTTCTCTCTCTTCTCCTTCTGGAACTCTAATAATTTGTAAGTTGGTTCTTTTGATGGTATCCCATAGATCATGTAGATTTCATCACTGTTTTTCATTCATTTTTTCTTCTTGCTCCTCTGGATAATTTCAATTGATCTGTCTTCAAGCTCACTTATTTTTTCTTCTGCTTGATCAAGTCTGCTCTCTATTGTATTCTTCAGTTTAGTCATTGTATTCATCGACTCCAAAATTTCTGTTTAGTTCTTTTTTATGTTTTCCAAGTCTTTGTTAAATTTCTTATTTTATTCTTGTATTGTTTTCCTGATATTGTCGAATTACTTATCTGTGTTCTCTTGTATCTCTCTGAGTATCTTTAGAACAATCATTTTGAATTTTTGGCCAGGTAATTCTTAGACCTGTTTCTTTGGGGCCAGTTTGGAGGTTTACTGTATTCCTTTGGTGGAATCACATTTCCCTGATTCTTCATGATCCCTGTAGCCTTGCATAGGGGTCTGTGCAATTTAAGAAGCAATCATCACTTCCAGACTCTATAGACTAACTGTGGTAAGGGAAGACTTTCACCTGTGGGTGGGAACATGCTGGAGCATGTTGTGACCTCACGTCTAGTGTTGCAGGGTGCTAACTGCAGGGGATTTTGGAAGCTCTGAGTCTAGGGGGACACAGTGTCTCTTTGGCCCAGGCTGGTGGGGTTCATAACATTGACAACTTTTTGGTTCACTGATCACTGTTGGGGGGGTCTGTTGTGGCTGCCAGGGCTATTGTGGTCTTCAGCAGTCTCTCCAGGTCCAGCAGCTAGGGACCAGGGCACACAGTGGTGGTGGCCAGAGCCAATGGTGTGCACACACTCAACTGTGAGGTGCAGCTGCAGGTGCTGTGTAGTGGCAGGGGCCAGTTGCAGACACTCATGTAGTGGTGAGGGCCAAGGCAGGCAGCAAGGGCTGGGGCCAACTGTGGGTGCTATGGCTTTCAGCACATACTACTGTTCCTGCTGAATCTTGCCACGAGTGCACAGCAGTGGAAGCTGGAGATGGGGGTCAAGCGAGGGGTGTGCAGGTGCACAGCTAGAGGGGCTAGCTTCAGGTAAGCACAGTGGTGCAGGCCAGTGACAGAAGCCAGTGCCTAATTTGGGCCCACAAGCAGCTGTGGGGGCTTTGGCTGTTAGTCGTGCTCTCCTGTGGCTGTACAGTCTCCCCTTGAGTGTGTGCACACAGTGCAGGCTGATGACAAGGGTCAGGCTGGCAGCACGCAGGTGCACAGGTGAAGGAGCCAGCCCCGAGTGCATGCACGATGGTGGTCAGCCATAGGGTGTAGAGGATGGCATCTTACACTTGTGCATCCTCAGAGGCCTGGGCTGGCTCCTGTTGTGGTTCCCAGGCTCTGGCAGGGGCAGGGAGGGACCCAGATAGTTTGCATGAGCAAACACGAATACCTGTGGGGCAAAAGCTGCTAAAATCTTCAGTGGTTCCACTGCAGCTGTGCTGGTCATTGGTTCCTTCTTCTTTGGTAAAAGCTGCTGGGTTTGTTTATAGAGCAGGTCACTGTGAACCACAATCACTCCCACCTCATGGCGGCTATTGGTAGATCCTGCTTTTCTTCCTTGTTCCTAGCCATCTTGACTTTGCTGGTCTGGGTACAGTGAAAGCCAAGAGGGATCTTTGTGTGATGCCCCCAAAGCCTGGAGAAGCTGGTTGCTCATTCTGCTTTCCCTTTCCTAGTGAGGAGAACTCTTTCTAGCTGGGGAGTTCTCTTTTGGTGCTGAGCAGTGCCAGCCTGGGGAATGGGATGATGCAGGCAAATGAAGCTGTCTTCCTTCTCTTCTTGTGTGATTATTCTCAGGTTTTCTGTTGACTATGTTGCTAAAGTTTCTTAAGTGGACTCCACAGATCTCCCAGAGCTGTGTTTGTTGGTGGATAGCTGTCTAACTGTTGATCTTTGTAGGGGGACAGAGATGGGGTCTCCTATACCAGCATCTTGATGATGTCATTCTCACAGTTTGTTTCCTACTCTGGTATTTAACCAAAAATTGATCTTAGCCATTGGTTTAAAGATGATTTTATATAGTATAATAACCAATTAATGTTTTATTCCTACTTTGCAAAGAGATGAAAAATTCAGGAATGGATGTTGAATTTCCTGAATCTGGAGTGAACAGATGGACAGTCTGGGCATTTATGGAGGTTGTGATAGGTAGGTATACAATATGGTGTTGACAGCTCAAGCTGGTTGGTGCTCCCCTTTCTCTGCCAGCTTCTCCCCATACCACGAGGCCCAGAGACAGGCAATCAATTCCACTAATTCTCAGCTTTCCTTTCTAACAAATGGAGACCAGAATAGAACTACCTCACTGAGTTCTCCTGAGAACTAAATGAGATGAAACGTGTACAACACTTAGCATGAAGGCTGGCACATAGTAAATGCTCTAACTTAGGCCAATTATTATTTATATTGTTAGTTGTTTTTTAACCTATGACCTTTTATTATTAAGAATTATGTTAGCAGATTGTCTAATATTTGATTCTTTACTTTACAGACCAGAAACATGAAGCAGAAAGAGGTCAATAAAGGGGCATGCTTGGCTGGCTGTGAGAAAGAGATGTGACCAAAAGGTAGTTCTGGAGGCTCTATCAGCCCTTTCCCTATGGCTAGATCATTTTTCTGCTAAGGCAGACTGTATTATAAATATACACCTCAGGACCACAAATGCACTGTCTGCTGTGTCACACTCATCTGGATTAACTTAATATGCTTGGAGTCTTGTCCATATTTTTCTATCCTCAGTTTTCCAACAAATTCATGTCAAGCTGCTCTTTTAATCATTTTGCAAGCAAAACCTGGCCTTAATGAAATACAGAAAAAAATAAATGCAACAGTGCAGTGATCTTATGTTCACTTCAACACCCTTCAGTTGGCAGACGAGATAGCTGATGAGTGCATCTCCCTCAGCTCACTTTGGAGCTGATCTTAGGGCCCATGGACCTGGGATGAGGGACCATGGTTAGAGATCCTGGGATGTGGGGTCACAGGGCTGATGTGGGCAGGGAGGTGGGGGTGGGCAGAATTTCTGGAGGAGTTCCATCAGAAGACAGGAGAAGCAGGTAGGGAGTTAGGGATCAGGCTGAATATAGGGCAAGTACTTGTCAGCTCCTGGGGGAGGAAAGCTGTTTGAGGCAGGGCAGCATTGCTTTCTCAAGGACCAGCACTGGGAGTGGGCTTCTATATTATGTGGGTATTTAGGAATTCTGGACTGAGTTGGGATGGCTTGTCTCCTCTGTTTCCTCCTCCATCTTCAACTCCCAAACACCAGGAGGGCTGGAGGGGCCCTTTCAAGCCTTTGTGGCAGGCAGAATTCTAAGACGGGGCCCCAAGATTTCCTGCCCCTGGTATACAAGCCCTGCATAATCCCAGGGACTGTGAGTTATTCCTGTGACTAGGTTACATTATATGTCACAGCTGACTTTGAGAAAGGGAGATTATATTGATGGGCCTAACCTAATTACAGGAGACCTTTAAATTTGGGTCTAGAGGTGAGAGAGGGAGAGAAAGAGAAAGGGAGAAGGAGTGAGAAAGAGAGAATCAGAGATTCAAAGTGAGAAGGATTTGATGTGCTATTACAAGTTTGAAGAGGCAGCAAAGAAATGGGAACCTCAGTCCTACAACCACAAGGAACTGAATTCTTCCAACAAGATTGAGCTTGACAGCAGGATTTCCCCTAGAGTATCCAGATGAGAACTCAGCCTGGCTGACACCTTGATTTCAGGTATTAAACTGCAGTACACTGAACAGAGGACCCAGCCATCTGTGCTGAACTTCTGACCTGCAGAACTGTGAGCTAATACATGTCATTTTAATTGCTAGCTTTGTGGTAATTTGTTCTGTGACAATAGAAAACTGAGACAACTTTCTTCACTTTATTTCCTTGGTGATCCAGAACTCATTGTCAACACATTGTTTTGCCTTGCGAGAAATATCTGCCTGATCATAGAACCAACAACGGTTATGTTTCTCCTGAGCAACTGTGGTCAATTTTCAGCACCCTGGAAACTATGAACAGTATAACTATCCTTGTTCCTTTTCTAGCAAGGAGATCAGTGTGCCTGCTACTATCATGGGCACACTTACCTGATCCTGGAGCCCCACTCTTCACTGGCAAAAAGTGCATGCTCATGTATTTTGTAAGTTAGCCTGAAATCTTTTCTGGATCAAGGCAGGGCATGTGCATGTGTACACACACACACACACACACACACACACACAATTTTCTTTGTGTTTACAGACTTTTAGGACACTTAGTAGGGGCAAGAAATTGGCAGCTCATGATTAACAATTGAATTCATAGCTTTAAATTTAAAACACCAGGAGAGGTGTTTGGAGGCAAAGAAAAATATATTAACTATATTATTTGGAAATATAGCTACCCTTTCTACAAATGAGTTTATTCCGTTTCCCAACTTTTTGGAAATACTTGTGTGTGGATAATACACTTAATACAGCATATAGAATAATTTATGTTCTGTATTATACATGTAAGACTTATCTCCCTAGTCTCCTTGAATGACAACCTCCCCTTAAGTAACAATCCTTTTATGATCCCATGTTCCTTCTGTAACTGCAACCATTTTGTGTGCTGATGCATTGACAGGTCATACTAAAGTCAAACCATGCCAGAATATATTCTGAAAGCCAGGGGGACAGAAGTCGGGGAGGGTGCCACAAAAGTGCATGAGGGGGAGAAATGCAGTTAGAGAGGTGAGCCAGGGGCTGCTGTGAGTGTCACAGGGGGAGGCTTGCCCACCATCATCACTCCTGAGGTCCTGGAGAGCCATGGGGAACCTGGCATCTTCTGTTAACAAATTAATCTTTGACAAATGGGGCAACTCACTGCTTCACCGCTTCACTACTTCACAGTTGGAGATGTGACCAAGGTTTGCTCAGAAGGCTGAGGATTCCTGAACTGGGTATCTCTGGATGAGAAGGAATGAGCCAGGGGAGGACGGGGAGGAAGGATGCTGTGGGCAGAGGGAAATGCAGCAGCAAAGGCAGGGAGGTGCACACCAGCTTGGTGTTTGGGGAGCCACAAACCCTTCCACCTCCCTGGGCTGGAATGTGTGGTGGCCGTGAGGCTCTGCAGGGGATGGGCAGTTCCATGTTTGGGACATTTTAATTATTTTTGTTTCTTTTTTATTGTGGTATATGTTTAGGAATTTGAACTTTACCATATAGGCAAGAGACAGCCATTGAAAGTTTGGCTTTATTTTTCAGTAAATAACATTTTAACACATATATGTGGAATCTAGAAAAATGGTACAGATGAACCAATTTGGAGGGCAGAAACAGAGATGCAGATGTAGAAAATGGACGGGTGGACACAGTGGGGGAAGGGGGGTGGAATGAACTGGGAAATTAGGACTGACATATATACATTACCATGTGTAAAATAGATAGTGGGAACCTGCTGTATAGCACAGGGAGTTCATGTCGGTGTTCTGTGGTGAACTAGATGGGTGGAATGGGGGTGGGGGGTGGTTAGGAGAGAGGTCCAAGAGGGAGGGGATATATGTATACATATAGTTGATTCACTCTGTTGTACAGCGGAAACTGACACAGCATTGTAGAACATGTATACCCCAATTTAAAAAAAAAGATAAAATTTAAGAAGTAATATGTACTCACTGAAGACGATCAGAGATGCTCTGGACAGGGGACTGCAAGGCTTAGATTGTGCTCTGAAGGTTCACTGCGTGACAGCCTAGAGGCCACAGTGCAGGGGTTTTCTGTAGGGGCAAAGGGCCTCTCCAGACCAGGGGAGGCAGACCCTGTGGGGGTGGACCAGCATCAATCCTGAAAGCTCCCCAGGTGAGTCTGAAACCCAGCAGGACCCTGTGGGGCTCCTGGGCATGGAAGCTTTTCCATGTCCCCCGTTTCTTGTTTGTAGGGAACAGACTCCAGCCTCCATAACCTTTCCTGAGTTCCAAAGGGCAGATTTGAACAGTTGCTAATCAGGGAAGAGAGGGGATGCAGAGACAAGGGAGGAGTGGTCAAGAAACAATAGTGCAGCCTTGGGGCAGGGCCCTGGTTCCCCCTCAAGGGATACACATAACAATACCTTTGAGCTCTTCTACAGAACTAAAACCCCCAACAAATGGAAGATGTCAGCATTCTTCATTCCAGAGAAAATCACCTGAGGCCAGATTAAAGGAACCAGAGAAGCTCATCAAGAGAGTACCTGATACCAGATTAAAGGAGTGCAGGCCCTGCAACTCACCCTAATCTTGTCAGAATTGCCACCCTTGAACCATTGCTCTAAAACTCCTCCCTAATCCTCCCGGGTTGGGGGACACAGTTTTTGAGGGGCGCAAGCCCACTGTGTCCCCCTTTGCCTGGCAAAGCAATAAAGCTATTCTTTTCTACTTCACCCAAAACTCTGTCTGAGATTCGATTCAGCACCAGTGCACAAGGCCGAGTTTTTGGCATCAAGTCCAGGGTGGACCCCAGGCTGAGAACCATGAATTTAGAAAGCACAAGATAGAGGCAGAGGACTAATTTGGAGACAGCTGTAATGGTCCAGGCAAACCCTAAAGAGGGTCTTGACAGTATGGTTAGGAGGGCAGAGCGGAGGCTTGTACCTTTGGATGGTAAATGGATGGAACTTGGTGACTGATTGGAAGAGGGTGTTGAGGAAAAGAAAGGAGTCCCTTTGGCCAATCTCTTTCTTTGTACTCTCTTTGAATTTAGCATCTCTTTTTTACAGATTATGAACTTCCTCAAAATCACTGTCTTTCAGACGCTGGTTTTGTCCTTTGCCACCAGCAAGTCCAGCTAGGGATGGAGGAGTGACAAGAGTTAGGTCTTTGCATCTAAGTCTATGAGGTTGGAGGAAAAAAAAAACTGCTTTAATTCTACTTTTTAAAAACAGCTTTTAAATTAATGAACTGCAAAACCTTTGGGTAAGTTAGATCATAGGAAGTATGTCAGCTGCCTTTCCATCTGCATCAGACAGTCTGTTCAGTGAAAGACAAGGACTGCATTTTGCACAGAGCTCCCTGCAGCCACCCACTCCCTCTGACTGAATAGACGGGCAACGTGAGGTATCACCCGGGGAGGGATGCACACAGTTCATCACAAGAGTGTGTGGTGAGACTGCAACAATATTTACTCCTCACAGAATGCAATATGTTCCTGAAAAGATGCCCATAAAATGATTTTACTTTCATACAAACCATTCCCCCCTCACTGACTTGCTTTAAAATTTCTAAGATGTATACCCATGGAAAAATATACCTAGGTTCTAGGCAAAATGTGTGTGTCTCTCTCTAGTGCAATGTCTGTCGTCCCGTGACATGGCACAGGGATACTCATCTTCCATGAGAAATTAAGAAAAGCCCACTAAGGTCCACGGATGGGCTTGCTGTTAGCCCCCAGGCAACTCTGCCACCTCAGGGCCCTCATCCCCTCACAGCAGCAGCTGCCTTACCTCCAAATGCATCGTGGAGGCTCCTGCTCCCTAAAACTTGCTGGCTCACGTGATGAGTGTGTACTTCCCCTTCTCTCAGATGGCAGGAAAATTCTTGCTGTTTCATTAAATACCGGTCAGCATCCAAGAACCTCATACCGACCCCCTCTGCCTTTCCAGGGGCTGTGTGGGAAGCCGAGGTCCACCCTCTCGTTGCCTACATTGTGATTTTCTAAGACAAGGTCTCTAAGCAAAAGATGCACTTGGGCACTAGAAATAATCTGTAGTACTTCTGACCTAGTTCTTTTCCCACATATATTTGTTAAACTATAATCCACAGTTCAGGCATCATTTTGAACTACTCCTCGTTCATCCATCCATCCATCCATCCATCCATCCATCCATCCATCCATCTCACAGGTACTATTCTTGGGGCAGTGAATTCCTTTAAAGAAAACATCTTGAATGAAGGAATTAAACCCTTGGTTATGGGTAGTAACTCATTATTTTTGGCACTTTCAACCTTTCTGTATATTGTTTAAATATGCGTTTAGCTTCACTGAAATCTATGTATTTTGCAACCAGAGTGGTGGAGGAGACCCACAGAGAAACAGTTACAGGGTCAGCTCATGAGACTCATCATACAAATCAATCCTTCCTGTATCCTCACTACATGCTGGGCAAATGCTGAAAGCATCCCTGGCATTATTTCCTCTCATCCTCAGACAACCTTTTAACAGTCTGATGAAGCATGTCCTATTTTTATCACCCATCTATATTGCTGTAGATTCAGAAATTGAGCCTCAGAGAAGTTCAAGGCCACCAAGTTAAGTGGCCGAGCCAGGGCCTGGACCCACGCCTATTGGGTACAAATGTTTTATGGAGGGCCTACCACATGCCAGGTGTTGCTCTAGCCAGTGCTGGGAAACAGCTCTGAATAGGACAGCCAGGTGCATCCTTGACCTTAGAGGCTGTACTTTAATAGGAGGAGCAAATGCACAGAAATTACACCATGAGCACCACGAGTGAAAACAAAGCATGATGGAGCCTGGAGACTGACTGCAGGTGGGTGGAGACGGTTTTACATTGGGTGGTTATGGAGGCCACTCCGGGGAGGCCTTTGACATTGAGAAAAATCCTAAATGAAGAGGGGGAGTACGCCATTTCAGTACCTGGGGGAAATGTTCCCAGCATGAAGTACAAAGGCCCTGAGGGCACACTGGGCTTGCTGTATTCAGGGGTGGGAAAGACAACAAGTGAGGCTGGAAATAAGTGGAAAAGGAGGAGACAGCAGTAGGTGGGAGCAGCCCATCTAGGACTTGAAGGCTATGGAAAGAATGTTGTATGAAAAAAGCCAGTTTTGAGCAGAAATGTTACGTGATGAGATGGGAAAGTTCCACAAGAGAGGAGAATTGACTATGCAGGAGACAGATCTCAGGACCAGAGTTTCTTAGAAGGCAAGATGGGCTAGGGTCCTGCGCACAAATAGAGAGGTTGACCTGAGACGGTGGGAACAAGAAAGAACAGAGCCTGTGACTCCATGTACAGGCAGGTTAGCAGAGTGGGTAGTGCTGAGGCAAGCTGGTTGGGTTCTGATGGCCTCCATCATCTCAGCGAAGGAAGGCAGGTCATCAGCTGACGGTGGAGAGGGGACAAGTGCTATAGGTTCGAGGAAAAAGAAGAAACTACGAAATAGCCTTCTTTAAATGTGGGAAAGGTGAGTGCTTCCTGGAAGTGCTAAAGGGCCCTTGAGATTTGTGGTCAGAAAGACTCTTCTGCTGCCTAGAACAAGTAAAGGGTAGACAGAATTGGGTTTAACCAAGGTTGGACTTTGCCAGGTGAGAGTGACAGAGAGATAAAGGGGCAAGTTATCTATGGAGGAATCTCAGCTCAGGAGGGAGGTGAAACATGGGTGCAGTCGTGTAGTTAAGATCAATAGACTGTGGGCAAAGAAGTGAGCTGCAAAGGGGGGAGATGATGGTCCATGAGTGGTGTACTTGGATCTGAGGGTTTGGAAGCGATGCAGTCATTGGTGTTGGGAAGACCTAGAATAGAACCACGGGAGTCGACGGCTGAGGTAGGTTGGCCTTAGGAACTGAGAAGCCAGAGCGTGGGATGGATAGTCCCTTTTATATGAATACAGAAGCCATCAAGAATCATAACAGAATTATCTCTTAGCTGCATATTATAGTACCAGTCTGGGTAATAAGAACAGTAGCCACTGATATTTGCTCATGCTCATATACAGGATCAGACTCGCGGAGGACAGAACTCTGGACCCATAACTACTACTTCTGGACCTTAATTCTACATGAGTAATCGTGATGGTCAGGAGTATGAACTCATTTTCTGGCATCTCTGTTTTACTGTTTGGGAAATACAGGGCAGTGGGGTATTTTCTCTAACATTTGGCAACAAATGCTTGCTAAGTGAATGAGAAATGCATTAGTCCCATTTTAATTTGCACAACCCAAGTAAGAAGAAAGATTATGAGAAAATGGTATTACCTGTTACTTTATTCCATTCTTTTTCTGTATTATTCAAGAAAGGATTCTAAGAGTGGCAACTGAGTGTAAAAAGGAATAAGGCAAAAAATGCCCATGTAACTGTTGGGTTTGGGTATCCAACTGGCCTGAAAGGGTCTCTTTCTCCCCCTTCAAATTCCCACAGCTAGGAAGTCCGAGAGCAGGGATTTGAATCCAGTTCTGTTTGACTTCAGTGTGATCTTCACTTCCTATTCTTATTAGTCCTACAAGGTGGACTAATAATTAGTCCAACAAGGTAGACAGCATGTTTGTGTGTGTGTGTATCCCCTCCCCCACCCATAAGCAATAATTACCCCCATGTCCTACACCTGGAATGGAGGTTGTCCATACTTCCTTTTCAGTTCAAAGTATTTCAACAATGCATATTTGGGATGTCTGAGGGCGCAATGCAGAATCTTCCTAAGGCAGGTTATCTGAGAGAGCTCCACCCATAAACCACAGGATTGTTTCAGGTTATAAATAACTCTTTGAAAAGTTAGATTCTCCTGCCTGAATAAACCTCCTCCTTGACAAGTCTCCCCCTTTCCTCACCAGTCGTCACTGTGCACCCAGGAAAGCAAAATCACCTCAAATTGGCTAAGTCCTTAAAAAAAGGCAACTAAAGAGACTTAGAAATTGCTAGAAAGGGTCTAGAAAGAAAAAGAATAATGACTTCAAGTAGCTAGATTCAGAAAAAAAATCTTAGGTTAATGTTGCCAATTTTAAGCAAGCAAGATTTTGTTTTTAATCTGAAAGTGTAACACGCAAATCGGCTGATAAAATTAGAAAGGCTCCAGTTAAACTCAGGGAACTCTCTAAAACAACCTGTTAGTGACTGCGTCAATGAATCTAGTTGGGTGCACAAATAGCTGTACCCATAAACTGAAGCATTAACGCTAAGGTTCTACTAACCTCCTCTGAAATGCAGTCCTCTTTAGGTTCTGACAGAGCAGCCATTTTTCGTAAAAATTAGTTGCAGTCAAGAACGTGGGCAGGGAAATGGTCCACAGCCCCGGGGCAGGTATAAGAAGATTCCGAGGGTCAGACTCTGCTTTGGATCCTAGGACTGCCTGATAATTCTGACTTCCCCTTGGCTGAACACAGACAGGGGCCTTTACACCCTGGCATATGCCTGAGGACTTCACTCATTTAAGGGCTTCTGCTACCTTTGCTAAGAGCAACACAGGAAAACTCCAAAGGAGAAAAAAATTATCTCTGTGCATCAGAATGCACGGGTTTGCTCCTGAGTTTTGGGACTCCTTAATGAAACAGCCCTGGAGAAGACCCCTGATCTAAAAGTGTGGGCCCTGACTCCCCGGGCAGCCAAAGTACCTTAAATCCGGGGCCCAGTTCAGGTGGTTGAAAGGGGTAGGACCTAATGATCTACCAGACACAAGATTAATTATTGCGAGGGGCAGGGAGAGTGACAAACCCTTGAGTAAGCACATTTGATGGCTCTGCTGCTCAGGTCAGTCTTGTAGGTCGTGTGTTTTGAACCAAAGAAATGAGGAGAGCAGAGTTAATCTGCTCGTTAGTCAACCTGAACTTTGCTCTCCTCATAGACCAAGAAAGACAAAAGCACTGATGTCAGTTCGCTGCACAGGATAACTGTGGAACTCTTAATTAGGTCTGAAATGTGGTGGGTGTAATGGAGGGTGGCCCTCTGGGTGGGGGGAGGAGACCACCTGGGCTGCCCTCCTCTCCAGCTGGCATCTCAACCTGTGTGGGCAGGGGGTTACCTTCCTGCTTGAGGTGGGGAGGACCTGGGCCCTACCTGCCAATCCCAGGTATCTCTGACCTACTGGATGCTTGATACGCTGCCTTCATTCACTCTGCTCATAGGTCAGATTTAATTTACTATGTCAGCTCCGTGAGGTCCTTGGGAAGGAAGAACTTACCTTCTCTCAGACTCTTTCCCTGAAGGAATGTTTTTCCCAGAGCGTGACTGCTGAGTTGAACACTTGAGCTGAAAGGTGCAAATCTGGAATCAGCATCTTTATAATTTGAGATTTCTTATCTTTCAGTGAAATATTAATAAAAAGTGTTTTTATAGAAAGGCCATTTAGGGTTTAAACCAGAGTGTTTTCAGCCAGACTTTTGTCAACCTGACGGCCATTTATCGGACACTTTCTGTGTAAAAGCCACTGTGCCAGTGGCCCGGAGGGTCCACGGAGCTAGGTACTGGCTGGCCACCCTCTCACTGTGACACTTGTTAACCTTATTCCAAATGCTGGCTCCAAGGCCAGAGTCAATCAAAAGTCCCTCCTTTCTGCAAGTTCCTGAGGCTCTTTGAGTAGTAGGATTATGAGTGATATTTTTCTCTTTGTTTATAAATATTTCCAAAGAGGATATATTATTTGTGTATTTTTGAAGTGTTAAAAATGGTGACATCCTATATACTTATTTTGGTCCTCATTTTAGTTTAAAAAATCTCTAGTGTTTCATGGTTAAGTATTGTAATGGATGAGTATATGTTTGGTTTGTTGGATTGTGTAGGAATGATCAAGTTCATGTAAATAAAAATAAAATAAAATAATATAAATACAACTGTATATAAACATATATGTGTATATATATGTATGTGTATATTTATATTTACATGACCAGGGAGACAGGACTGGCTTTTTTAGATCAGGGGTCTTCTCCAGTGTTGTTTCATTAAGAGTCCCAGAAAATTAGAATCAAATCCTCTGTGTGTGTGTGTGTGTGTGTGTGTGTGTGTGTGTGTGTGTGTCTAATAACAGTTAAAAGAGATAGATGAATGATTATTCCTGGAGCACAGAGACTGCAGCAGACGGCTGGGGTAGACTTTGTCAAGTCAACCCAACGAGACAGTGGGTCTCTGTTATGGACTGAATTGTGTCCCCCCGCCAAATTCATATATTTAAGCCCTAACTCCCAATGTATTTGGAGAGTGGGCCTGTAGAGAGGTAGTTAAGGTTAAATGAGGTCTTTAGGGTTGGGCCCTAATCCAATAGGACTTGTGTCCTTATGAGAAGAGAAAGAGGCACCAGGGATGCAGACACACGGAGAAAAGGACATTTCTGGATACAGTGAGAAGACAGTGGTCTGCAAGCCAAGGAGAGAGGCCTCAGGAGAAACCACCCCTATGGACACCTTAATCTTGGACTTCAGCCTTCAAAACTGTGAGAAATAAACTGTTGTTTAAGCTGAAATGAGGCTGGTGGGGAAACTTTATCAGGAAACAACAACTCCAGACTCAAGACCCCAAAATGCCACGTTAGAGTGAACTTTGAACCTCTTCCCCTAAAACGGAACAAATTTCTTAATCTTGGGCCAGGATGGGATCTGAACTTCCGGGGTGCCTCTTAGGGAGGGGTGACTGTGGGCAGGGCCTGGGTAAATTCTCTAAGAGAGGACGCCTATTGTGGCTGTGACTTCCCTTCCCCTTCTTTCTCTTTTAGAAGAGTGAGTCCATCTGATGTGTTAACCAAAATAAAAGCGTCTAAATATCACCCTGCTTTAGTTTAATCAAAACCTCAAGGGACTTTTGCTGAAGCTACACGTGTGAATAGCAGGTCCCCACACTCTGGGTTAAATCGGCATAGAACAAATAAAGGGCTTGATCAGGAATCACGGCTACGGTGTGCAGATGATTGGGTTTATTCCATCTAGAAAGCCCTCCATCATGTTCTGGGCCTGCCCATCCTTGGTCTTCCCAAAGTGTCCTATACGTCCACTAACACAGCACATGGAAGAGTCCTTTGTCATTGCCTGTTTTCTCATCTGTCTCCCCACTACTCACTTGTCCCATCCCAGGCAGGTGGCTTCATGAGGATGGGGATTTATCCTGTTCAGTTTTCTGTACATTGTAATTAGCATAGTGGCTTCATGAGGATGGGGATTTATCTTGTTCAGTTTTCTGTACATTGTAATTAGCATAGTGGCTTCATGAGGACGGGGATTTATCTTGTTCAGTTTGCTATACCTAGTAATTAGCATAGAGGAGCTCACTCACACATATTTACTAAAAAAAATTATTGAAGCCACAGGCTACACAAAGATGCACGAAATAACTCTGTGCTAAGCAGACCTCCAAAGTTGGGGGATCAGAGTACTGCATGAACTGGCAGGGGGGTGGGTGCTGAGGAGGTGGGAGTGGGTTCTGGAGAAAGAGATCAGAGGGAGGAGACTCTAAGCACCGTAAATCAATTTGCTAAATCAGGAGTGAGATGAAATGGGGCTGTGGATTCTCAGCTAGAAGAAATTATATGTTATGTCAATATCTAACCGTCAACCTCTCTATCCCCCTTAGAAACTCCGTTCCCATTCCACCCGTGGCTTTGTGGAATGGAGACAGAATTTACAGCTACAATAGCCAGGAGATCTTGTCAAATACTGCCTCACAAAACCATTCTAAGGCTCACCAGTAAATGTCTGGGCAACACTGATCCCTTGCATGCCAATAAATCATGTGTGCAATTTTAGCTTAAGCACTTGACTTTACACTGATCATGTTTTATCTGTAGCATATGATTGATAGCTTCTACCATCGAAATATTCCCTTAAATTCTCCCCTAAGGAAAGTCTAACAGAAATATACACGAAGGAAAGAAATGAAAAATTAGACTATTATACTGTGCAATTGCTTCAGACTTCTTGCAGTCTTAGTGCAACGGATTATTTCATTCAGAAACCAATTTTCAGAATATTAGGGACTAAGTCCTAGACTTTTGTCTTATCATAGGATCGCTGATGAAGTTCCTTTTTAGTGCCTGGTTTGACATACTGCAAAAAATAAATTATGAATGTGTTGGTGAGGCAACAGGCAAAACAGAATAAGTTCATAAAAGGCTCCTATGGCTATTACAAAATCCAAGTCATAAAATAAATACCATGTCATCTTCCCAAAATGTCATGGGACCAGGTTTCCAGATCAGGACTGGAAATGAGGGCAGATTTAAGAATATGATATGATTGTAGGGTACGAATCTGGTGAGATCACGAAAGGCTTGATTCTGACTAAATCCTTACAAGGCACGGTTGTCTGATGATTTAAGGAAAATGGATCTAAACTTTCCTCAAGTTCCTCTTTCCTTGTGTAGAGGCGATTCTTTACATAGCATAACTCATTAAAAACTGAAATGGTGAAAAAATAACTGTTAGGAAATGCTTCTGTCCAGAAGTGTGTTGAAGGCCGTCTCTGACTGGGGGGCTGTGAAGATCACTGGCCAGTCTCTGGAGGATCTCAGTGCTGGGGCCCCCTTCCCTAGAGTAGTACAGTGCATACCAGTTAAAAAGAGAAGATAAACTCTCCGCCCCTCCATTAATTTTTTTGATTCTCCCTCTTGACACATTTTGGGGTGAAGTTGAGACTCTATGTGGACACACAGGATGAAGGGGACCCTTTGGTAAATTGGGAGATCTTCACCCCAAATGGATACATTGTGATTGATGCTTACCAAGAGCACCTTGCATTGGCCACAGTTCTTGCCACTTAATCTCTGCCAAATACAAAGGCACAAGACCATTTATTACAAAACCCAGGTGCCTTCCAAATTCACTGGCTAATGTTCTAACAATTCTAGATGGCTTGTCACATCAGTCACCTGTGAATTCATTTTGCAAATAATTTTGTTGGAGTATTTTCCAGCTGGTTTCATAACTTTAAGCTAGCTGTTCCACAGCTGCTTTATTATGATTTAAAATATGTTTTGAAAGATCTGCTTTTAAAACTCTCAAGACAAATATTACTATTGCCAACCTTAATGACTTAGAGTTTGGAGGTTATTAATCACCTATTTGTCTGTCGCAGGAGACCCAGACTACTTGTGGAGGAAAGTCTTGACCTGATCCTACCTTAGAGTATGAATTTAACCTACATTCCCAAGGAAATGTCCTATTGAGTTGCTTTTTTTTTTTTTTTTTTTTTGAGAATATCAACTCTACCTTTGCTTAGGGGTCTGACAAAGCAAATGAATCTGTGAACATGAACTCACAGAAAGATATTTCAAGTTTTGGCAGAGAACTTTACTTTGAACTTTATGCTGTTCAATTATTATCAAAAGCTTGGTTTCAGAGACACCGGATTAAAATGGTGGAAGAAGAAGAAAAACTTGAAACGTTCACTTCCAATTTCTAGAAGTACAGACTATGTAAATAGACAGACAATAGCAATGTGAAGTAAGGATAAGAACCATCCAGAATAATGAAATCCTGAAGGGATTTCCACAACTTTTCACGTTGGTGAAGACAGAGTAAGAAATACATTCTTGGGCTACACATGGTCTGGCCTCTCAATCTGGGGGACCCTCAACACTTGGCCCCAAAGAAGGTAGGAACATTCCATCCTCTGCCTGCCCCCTCACTCTGGTGGTCTCTCCCCAGCTCCTTGGGCCCCACCCCCTGGGCTTGCAGCTGTCATCGCTCCAACAGCCACCTATTTTCTGTGTCCAGAGGTCCAGTCTCCAGGTCTCAGCACTGGTGGGGGCAAGGGAAACGTGATGGCCACTGCAGTGCCAAGTGATTGCTCCTCAGAGCAAGTCTGAGAAACGAGGCTCAGGACTTTGAACTTATACTGAGAACAGCTACGGACGTGTCTGAGTCTCCGCACTATGGGAGAACCCAGCAGGCAGAGGGAGCGCCCTCACCCCGTCCAGAAGATGCCCACCTATCAGAGGATGTGTGATGGTCCCACAGAGGGAAGGGCGGATGTAAAAACCTCCTGTCGAGACACAGACCTGGAGGGAGAAGCTTGAAGGCTCACAGTGGAGAGTGCACTGAGCTGGGGACTATTTATGCATAGATTTCTGTCCCTTGATGTATAAGTGGAGAGGGGAAAAAACTATCAGAGCCTTATTCAGAGACTGTGAAGCACAAAGGGAAGAGAGCCTGGACAAAAATATTGAGAGGAAGAGCTTACTTTTGAAAATGATTTTCTACAGAAAATAGAAGAAAAATATAAAGCATATGCTAAGTGCTCCCAGTAAGACACAAAATCCATGAAAAACAAAACGCAGGGTGATATATGGAGAAAATGAAGTAAGTTATATGTTCTTTAGACCTGACACAATTGGGTCTGTTCTCCACCAGGCCTGTGACATTTCATACCCCTGTGATCTTGCACATGCTGCCCAGGCTGGGCCTTACTTCCCTTCCAAACCTGGCAAAGTGCTTTTTATTCATGCTGCCTGACTCAGCCTACACACCACCTCCTCTGAAAGCCTTCCCAGTGGTTGCAGGCACCAACTCACTGATTTCTCTGCACACAGCACAGTGGGTTTTCATACTCCAGTACTGGACATTTCAGATAGTATTATCATTTATAACAGAATAACTATGCCTTCTCTATGACACAGCTTATACGACATGGATCTCTATGACCCTTACCCATCACAGTTTCTGATATACAATTAAGACTAATAAATAAATCAGAGTCTCTGAAAGATAAGGATAGATAACAACCTCTTTTTATCACAGGGACCTCAACAGATGTCAGTAGGACAAAGGCAAAAGATAAAGGAAATGAGAAAGGAAACATACATATTGAGACCCTGCTCTGCTCAAAGCATTAAAGTGCTTGTTATACTAAAGGAAAATTGGAATATTTTCCTTCCTTTTCAAAGAATTACGGTTTTAGCATAGTGCCACAAACTAACACAATGACTTTTGGGACATGATATAATGGTCATAGAGAAACAACTCTTCATAAGAGATTAGTGCAGCACCAGCCAACCTCAATTTAAAAATGGATACTCAAAGTTTATTGACAAGTTGATTTTGGAAAACTTGAACAGCATTTCCCCTTCGAAACAGTGAGCTTAAGTCCCAGACCAAACTGCAAAGGCTTATTCAACCCGGAAGTCTGCTAGATTATATCAGTCACTGAACTGAGTTGCAGAAAGCAAAGGCTAGATTTAATTAAGCTCCACTACCATATAGCTTATGGTCACTTAACCAAAAAGATGCTTCCCGCCTGTCTCACAGCTGTGCTGTGAATCATCTGGAATAATGCAAGTAGAACGCCCTTGAAAAGTATACCATGGGGGCTTTCCCTGGTGGCACAGTGGTTGAGAATCTGCCTGCCAATGCAGGGGACACGGGTTCAAGCCCTGGTCTGGGAGAATCCCACATGCCGCGGAGCAACTGGGCCCGTGAGCCACAACTACTGAGCCTGCGCGTCTGGAGCCTGTGCTCCGCAACAAGAGAGGCCGCGACAGTGAGAGGCCCGCACACCGCGATGAAGAGTGGCCCCCGCTCGCCGTAACTAGAGAAAGCCCTCGCACAGAAACGAAGACCCAACACAGCCATAAATAAATAAATAAATAAATAAATAAAAACTATAAAAAAAAAAAAGTACACCATGGTACAGAACAATAAGGGCCACCAAGAGTTTAACTATTACAGAACCCAAATGCACATTAAAATACTGTCTGGCAGGAAAATGCATGCTCCCTTCTGCCACAGGACTCATCACCGATGAGGCGGTGGGAAGATTACTCTCTGCCCCGGCCAAGCCTGAATCTGAACCAGCTAGACTCCACTTCCAGCCTCTTCCTTCTCTGTTGTGTGTTCAGTGCCTTCCTGCTTTGTCCACCTCAATCCACCTTGCCTCTGGTTCAATTCAGACCCAGCTTCACTGCCTCCATTTAGCCCTCGCTCCTGCCTGAACAAGTGGCAACGTGCTTCAGCTTTTCTGTACGCTCTTTGGAAGATGGACCTTACAGATGGGTCTGGAAATGGGGGTCCGGCCCTCTGGGGATACTTCCTCAGATTCTCACAGTCAAGAGTCCTGACCCACCCAGTAAAATGACAGACCTCACGTTCCAGTTTGCAGGGAGAGTGTAGGGAGAAATGGCAGGGCCAGGGAAAAGTGTGGCTGGTCCCTCCCTCTCTTCCCCCTGCCCCTCCCGCTGTGTGTCCTCTCACGGGAAGCCCTGTCCACTCCCACGCTCGTCCTGCCCCAGCCCGGTGTCCAGTTCTGCACCATCTGTCAGAATGGAAGCAGATGGGCCCCTGGCCCTCAAGCCTGTCTGTCTTAACTGCTCCCACCAAGGACTCAATGCAATCCTCTTCAGCACATGGAAGAAATGACTTGTGAAACAGCAAATAGTATCTTTTAGAGCCGAAGTTCTTTCTGAATCATTCATATTTCATTTGAGTTTCTCTCTTTCTTTCTTTGCTCTCTCTCTCTCTTTTTTACATAGGAAAAAGACCCAAATCTTTTTTACTTACGCTAGCGTGACAAAGTCTTCAGTGGTTTTTGTTCAGCCTCCCCCAGTCAGTCATTTCTAAGTTATGTGAAAGGAAAAGGAATGCCATTTGTAAGGAGATTTGAGCTAGCCTCATCTGATGTATTGAGAACTAAGGTAAGAAGCACAACAGAGGTAAAAACTAGACTGTAATTGAGGAAAAGATGGCATTTATCACCATAGAACTAAGCAGAGCCACAAAGTAGGGAACAGAAGGTGTGATTTAAATCCCTGATCTGCAACTAGCTAACTGTGTGACCCTAGGTACATTACTTAAGTTCCTTGGGCACACTTTCCTCATTTATATAAAGAAAAAAAAGGATCAGAGATTCTAGTCTTTTCTAGGCCTGTCATTTTATAATTCTATGACTAAAATCAGTCTAAAATCATAAATTCGATTCCAGAAATTTACTTAAAAGTCTAAAAAATTTGAAACATACAGAAATTCAAATATTTAACACCAAGGAATTGAAAAAAAAAAAATGTGTTCCAAAGAGAGACATTTCATTCACTGCTATTACGCATAAGTCTATTAGAAATACCTGGCTATCTATTGAAGCCTGACATTTCTCTAACAAAAAGTGGTATGCGTGCCTTCTAATAAGTTTACTTCGGATCTCATTCCTCGTCACGATTTTGAGATGCGTTTCTATCTGTCTGCCTGTCTACCTATTCATAATCTATCAACATATCTCCATATGTGTGTGCACACCCCTACGCCCAACACACACACACACACACACTAAAACATATGAACAGAGCAGGAAAGTAAAGAAGCACCAGAGTTAGTTCTGACCAAAGAGGAGGACGCAGGACTTACAGGAGCTGCTGAGTTTTTGACGGTGACACTGGGGGTGGTGGCCCGCAAAGCTCCACTCACTCCATGGTAGTATTTGAAGCAGATCTTAGTTTCAGCTGAAAGATAAAAATAAAATGGTACTGAGAAGTAGGGTATAACCCAGGAAGAGAAGCCATGGCCAGAGAGGACTCCCTCAGGAACTTCTACCCAACTCCTCCCATGAGCCAGGCAGCCAAACCCGATAACCCCGCTTCACTTGTGGCTTCATGAACAGGTCCAACTTCTTTCTGAAAATCCATCATCAAAAATTGTTTTGGTTTTAGCATTTTGTACCCAAGTTAAATCCATCATTTAGACTTCTCAGCATCCATCCTATCCCATTAGAAGTTACTGCTTTTAAACTCTCAGTTCTAAGATTTCAGGTGGTACCAATTTGTTTCTTCTGTAATTTTCTATTATTGAATTCACTGTGATTAGCATCTTGGTGATCTGAAGGAAGACTCTGAGAAGTTATTGAAATACGTGGATGAGAGGCGTATTTTCTGATGACGATGACTAGACAATAATGCTGAAACTCCATAACTTTTTGGCATTTTGTACAGAACAGAATCTGTGGCCAACCCGAGTTTGCGCCATTGGAAGGTGACTTGCTTTTCCCAATTTACTGTTTATAGTATGTTTTTCTTTAAATTTGAAAAATTTACCAGGCTTTGTCTTAGTCCCTTACATTAATTTTGTTTGGAACAACATGAGGAATCTCCAGTTAGAGGTCCTGGTTCTCAAATCTGGGAATTTGTCTCCAATTATAATGTTTTTAAAACTAATGTCTACAATTTTCTTAGCATGCATTTTAATGTTCATTACAGAAAATATGGACAATGCAGAAAAGTATACAAAATCTTCTATGGGTTTTTTTTGCATACTTGAGTGTATGAACTTTAATAATGAATTTTAATCTTTTTTTTTGAAATTAACATTATTAAATAAGCATGTTCAACTACTAATTCCAAACTTTGTAGATAACATTGCTTGTTCTATGGAATCACTGAATCAATTTGTAACTTGGAAATACTTCCCTGATCTTGGAAATTTGGGATTTTCCCTTAAAATTAATGCCTTTTTGAAAATTATTTTTAAGTTCAAGTTTGCTCTCTAGGATAATGGAGCAAAAATTGCTACTTCTCTACCAAAACTCATTCTCCCTTTCCTCCTTAACGACTGAATCTCAATTTTATTTTGGGTGGTAATGCCCAGATAAAGAACTACGTTTTGTAGCCTCCCTCGTAGATCACAGTTATGTTGTTTGCTGTTGTTATTTTGGATTTTCTATTATATGTAGTTGAACCTAAACCTAGCTAATGTGGAAAGGTTTCTTTCTATATATCATATAAATGATACGAGAATTGCAATATTCTTCCTTAGAAGATACGACTATTTTAAGGATTCTCCCTTCCTGTGGCCAAACTGCTTTCCAAAAAGCGCTGTATACTTCCACCAGAAAATGTAACTCTGATCATCTCTTGAATCCTTGCTAACATTGAACATTATCAATTAAATATACTCTTAAGATAGCATCTCATTTTTATATCATTTAGTTACTAGTGAGATTAAGCATTGTTTATCAGATTTTAATTAGACATTTGTATTTAGTTTTTTTTTTTTTTTTAATCTATTGAATTGTAGTTGTTAAGACTTCCCACTGCCTGGGTGATGCCTGGGTGCTTACCTTTTAGTGGACATATTCTTACTTTACATATATCAATACTTTTAGTTTCCTCCCTTCATTCTTTCCCTGCAGTGATTTTGCATATCTGTTGATTGCCTTTTAAGCTCTTGGTGGACAATCTTATAACTTAGTTCCATCTTCTCCAAGGCACCCCACATTAGGTCTACAGACCTAGATCTACTACTGTCTCAGCCTGAGACGCAGGTATCTTGTAGGTTAGGGATCATGGAGGGACCATGAGCAGCGAGCCATATGGCCAGGTAACCACACCGAGTCAGTGTAGTTCAGAATATGAGTTACTCTGCCTGTAGGTGCCAGCGAGATCGGCATGGAGGGGCCGAATGACCTCACCTCAAGTTTAGTTGCACAGAAGGAAATTATACATAACAGGTATCCTGGAAAGGCAGTACTAGCTTTCCTGTCAAAGAAAATTATTCCAGTGCCTTGGAGTAAAAAAGGTCAGGGAGATTATATACAGTCTTGTATTGAATCTTTTTGCTAGGTGAGCAGGTCAGTTCATGCTTAGAGCCAAGAATGCATGGAAACCTTCAAAGTATTGTAATCTTTTTCTGAAAAATCACTGGCAAAGGTTTTTTTTTTTTCTTAAGCTTTTTAAGAGTCTGTTCCAGTATTTAGCAACTTAATTATTAATGGATCTTCCTTTTATTTAATCTAAATATCTCCTGTAATTTAAAATGATTTCCTATTCAGACTTGAAAGAGATATTAAATTATTTAAAATTTCTTATTTAGGGATGGGCTCTGAAGGGAAGTCACCCACAAATGTTAAAACAAAAATATAATATACAAGTGATTTGTTGTATGGATTAAGATTACTTCATCTTGTAAAACTCCGTGCTACTTTGGTGACAGTTACATTCAAGTGATCTGTTTGATTAGCCCCACACTGAGTTTTTGCAGAAGAAGGAGACTAGGTATTATTTATCTTTATATTTCCAGTGTCATGTAGTGTAGGGATTCTCTATAAATGCCTGCTAAAAAATGACTGATGAACTATTGGTTTCACTTGATTGACTCCACTGCCTTACTGTTAACCCAGGAGCAGGTATAGTGTCCTGGTGGGTCCTAATTCTTCATAGAGAATTTTCTATGGCCTAATATTACATGACTTTTGGAATAGATTCAAGTATAGATAAAGACATTGTTACATTTTCGCTATTACTGCTGCCTCTGAGAAAACTATCAAGGTTCAAAGGCCAAGAAATATTAGAGGGTTGTTGGTTATTATTTCAGATACTTCATCTAAGGGGACCTATGTTAGATAGTTCTATCTTCCTCTGCTTTTCTAGTTAAAATAATAATAATTCAAAAATCCCCTCAAAGTCTGAACACAAGGCATCTCTGTTATAATAGATTTTATTGTTTATTTGAGTCATTATGTATGTAGTAACAGAAGTTTAGGAAGGCACAGTGATCTAAGGAAAGAGTAGGAATGTGGGATCAAATAGATGTAAGTCCAATTCTTGACTTGCCCGTCATTAACAGAATAAGTTATATAGACTCCCTGAGTCTTAGATTTAATGTAGAATGGTGATACCGTTGCCAGCTTTGTATGTATTGTTTCATGTATGGCTGTTGTACACAGCAGATGGAATAACGTGTGAAGCCTAGTATGCATGAAGTAGTCAACACATAAGAGTTGCCCTTCTTCATTGTATATTCATTTACGACAAACAGAACTGTCTTGTATAGTTGTTCAGGCACGTCCTACATAAAGTTGTCCAACCAAGGGGTGAGTAGGGGGCTGAAATCCAGCCCATGCTCCACTCACCAATGGGTGTAGTCCTTGCCCTTGCAGAGGAAGAGGCTGACATCTTAAAATCCCGTGGATTAATGGTGGACCTGAAATAGATCTCCTTATAACATTTTGGTTACTTTTGCCTGGCACATGATTTGTTTTCAGATTTTGGCAGGAGTGACCAGCTCATTCACAAAGTGGAATAATACTGAAGTTTCTACCTCTACAAATTTGTGTGTTTACAACTATAATTTTTATTGGGTGGGCATGAATTCAAAAGTATAGACTGTTTCACTTTACTTATAGTATCACTTAAAGAAACAAGAAAATTATTGTTTTTCTTCCTCTCCATTTTTTAGGGATTAGTAGGCCTGTTGTAGCAGTTGAGACATCAGTATGTAATGATGGTAGTAGCCCTGGTGTAAGTATAATATTCGATTTAGTTTAAAAATTATAACAAATTGGTCTTAACAGTTAATTAGCTTTTAGTATGCACCAGACCATTCATACTATTTTCTAATTTGGCCCTCACAAAATCCCTGTGAAGTACAGGTAATTATTATTAACCTTTCAAAAAAGTGCTTAGCACAATACTTGGCATATAACAAGGCCTCAATAAATGTCATCTATCATTCCTATTTTACATCTAAGGAAAATGAGGCCAAAATGTAAGGCCACATATACAAGGTCACACATGTAGTTCATGGCACCTAGGATTTAAGCAAACATATTAACTTTTCATTTGGTAATTTGTCTCTAAAATTTTTTTTTAATAATGCTAGATTGTTGACCAGCTAGCAAAAGTGAACTTCCACTTCGAATGATGATGCACTAGGTAATTCAGAGACCATCTAGACAAGCTGGAAAAACATGGAAATAAATCTGCCTGAAGTAGGATTGCCGGATAAAATACAGGACACCCACTTAAATTTGAGTTTCAGATAAACAGGGAATAAGTTTTCAGTATAAGTCTGTCCCAATTATTACAATGGACATAAACTAAAAAAAGTATTCACTGTTTATCTCAAATTCAAATTTTATTAGGAATCCAGTAATTGTTTCCTCCTAAAACTGGAAATCCTAGCCTGAGGACATCAGAGATCTAGCAAGACAATGGAAAATACTGAAGACAAGATCCAGAAGAAGAAAACTTCTGCTGTTTCCCTTGGTGGGGGGGCTGTGTTGATTCCAGAAAAATGCACTGAGCGGCTGGGAAGGTGAAAAGAACTTTTGACAGACTTGCAGGGCTAAGGGGATAAAAACTTAAAGAGTTCAGAGCCGGCCAAAGAGCAGGACTCTACTAAGTCCCTCATGATTCAAGTTGGAGCCTTGAACAGCAGAACAGATACCAGAGAAATACACCAGCCCTGGCCCTTCAAATCATTTTAAGTCTTGAAATTCAATTGAGGTTATTCTGGATTGCTAGGTATAGCCCAGAAGGAAATGCAAATCCTCTCCGCAGGAAAAGAACCCATTCTAAGCCTCAAATTATCTCCATAAGTTTTCATTTACAATGTCCAGTTTTCAACTAAAATTGATCAGGCACATGCAGAGTATTTTTCTACTGGTAAAAATACCAATAGAAAGACCAGGCACTATAAGTAGACTCATAGGGTTTTCAAATATTGGAGTTATCAGACACAAGCTTTAATGATCATATACTTAAAGCATTCAAAGAAATAAAATATAAGATTGAAAATATCAGCAAATAATGAAGTCTCGAAAAAAGAACCAAACAGAAAATTCTGGATCTATAAAACTACAATTTTGAAATAGTGTACTCCATGGATGGGTTTAAAGCAGATTTAACAAAATACAGGAGAAAACTTAGGAAACGGGAACATAGGTCAGAAAAAGAAATCCAGAATAAGGCATGCAGAGAAAAAGCATATAAAATATTGAAGAGAAATAATAAACATATGTGATACTAGGGGGTGGTCTAAAATACCTATAAATTGTAATCCAAAAGGACAGGAGAGAGACAGTGGTGCTAAAGTTAAAAATTCTCCAAAAGTTATGAAAGACATCAAGCTATAGATACAAAAAGCCCTATGAATCCAGAAAGAACACAGCATCCAGACATTGCTGTAAAAGTTCAAAAAAGAAGAAAAATGATCACTTCATCAGCCAATGAAGAAAAGAGCTAGGTTACCTTCACAGGAGTAACAGTTAGACTGACAGACGACTTCTCAACATAAACAGAAACAACGGAAGGGAAAGGAATGACAGCTTCAAAGTGCCGAAAGAAAATAACTGTCAACAGAGAATTCTGCAACTGGTAAAAAGTATTCTTTAAGAATAAGGTGCTTACTCCTGTTGCTATCCAGACATTGCACAGGTTGAAGCACCACGAATATCTGAACTTCATAACAAGTTTTTAACTTTCCATATGTTACAATGTCTGCAGTGCAGAAATGCCCAAATCTCATGAACGGAAGTGTGATCAGAGTTGATGAACTAGACAGACATATGGATCAGTGCATTAGCGAAATGTCTTCCACTGTGAATCACTTATTTGTGTAAAAGGAACCAAATTATCTATGTAAGTAACATTCTTTAGCAAGAACAATGAACCTGTCTATGAATATTTCATTTGCAAAGTAGACGTGAGACAAATGTAAACCACATCCTCAAAATCCAGGAAACCCAATTTTAACTCAAGAAGCTATCATCACTGTGAAAGAAACAGTTTCAGTAGTAATCTAGAAGGAGTAATGGAAAGTACAATATCTTCAAATGATCAAAAAGATTAAGAAGCAATGCAATAATAAGATATAAATTAAATTTTGAGTCGGAAGAACATTTAGTTTCAGTAAGAGGAAACAGCAAGAGCAGTTCTTTCAAAGAAATAATCAACATTAATGGTATAAAACCTGAGGTCCTCCCAGTCTATCCTACATGGCAGTATGCTCGTTTGTACTTGGTTTTTTATTTAAAAATATGAATTAAATGGGTTTTAAGAAATAAGTAGCTTAGAGAAAGGCTGTGACTTTTGATCAAAACAAAAGGAAGGGTGAAGGGCTTCTTAACAAATGGAATACACTTGTCAGTGCATTGACAAGGCATCTAACATTGCAGATTCTACTACATATATAAAGATATAACATTGGAAAGTTATTTTAATTTAAAGTTGATATTGCCTGCTGGATCTCATTAAGGTAGAGTTTTAAAGCTCCCCACACAGGCGGCCCTGGTTTTAGACCAAATCCAATGCACAGTCACCTTTTACACATGTTTGTTCTGTTACATTTAACCTCAGCAACTTGAATCCAAGACCTCATTCAAAAGAAGAACATTATATAAGTGTAAAAGTCATATTAAGTTTTACCAAAATAACATTGCTCTCCTATAAACAGCCCTGAAAGACATGGTGTTTCTATTTGGTTCTTAGATGATATCTTTTGTAGTAGAATTCTCATTAAAGTAATATATGACTCTAACAGAAAAAAGTCACCTTATTATATTAGAGAATATCATATTGATGTGTCAAAATTTTGTAATTTGGTAAAGATATAATCTTACTTGGATTTGCACTTCCAGAAATGATCTAGAAAGCTGTATTATGGACTGATTATATTCACTTTGTATGAAATTGGAAAATAACTGAAGAAAATAAAGTCATACATTTTGAATAAGCAGAGAAGATATTTGCATCTTTAGGTATTCCACATTTGCCTAACATAAAAATTGCCATGTGATAAAGTCATGTTTCTCTAATAGCTAAATTACGATTATTTGAAAGAAAAATGGTTAATTGTAACTTTTTTTCAATTGTGTTAACTGGTACATCTTTTTAATATCAAGAACTGTATATTATTTGACTAGTTTCCTATTTAGAACAGCAGCATAAATCCTATGTTAATGCTTCAAATATGGTACCACAGCAAAAGTGGGAGATTGATGAAAATGAATCACTATGTGAAATGATGCCAGAACTTCACTTTATGGGAAGTACTTACTTCGGGTGTTACAAGGCCAAATCCAAACTCAAAAACAATCCAATAAATGCTTTTTGTTTCCTATTTCAGTGCTGGTTATTATCACCCCCTAGACAGTGTTTCTGTTCTGTGGGATCACTGCATGTGGAGTGTTTGCTAAAAGGCAATTAGAGCCTTCCTCTTCCTGCTAGGATAGAGTAATTGTAGCAGATTAATGCTTCTGCTGCCAACTAGATAAGCTTTTTTTAAAACAAAATATTTAAAGCACTGCAGAATAATGGAAGCAACAAGGACCACAAATTCTAGATGAGGGAGTACCGGTGAGACGAGCTGATTACCTGCAGCCCCTTTGCCCTGGTGGCAGGGAAACCAGCAGAGCTGCTGTGGCCCTCTGGGGCCAGAGTGAAGGATCAGAGACCTCAAGTACCCAGCTGGTTTCCCCTCACACGTTTGCTGAATCCTGCATCATGAAAACATCTGAAAAGTGAGCCGAAATCTTCTGTCTCTTGGTATTGAGGAGACCTGGCAGGGAGAGTCGGGGAAAGGTCCCAGGTGAAAACCCTAGGCTTTCCATGAAAGCCCTGGAGAGGGATCTCTAGGAACAAGGCGAGCTAGAGGGAGACTGAGGCTTACCAAGACTGGACAGCACTCCACTAAGCTCATCCTCTTATTGGGTCAAGGCCACCGGCACCCCAACAACCTCACTGAGGGAAGAGCAAACCCTTCTGAGGGAAGATGCCATCGCCAAAGTATCTACAATATTCCACACCCAGTTTATGGCAACTGAAAATTACCAAGTATGATAAGAGACAGAAGCAAATGACCAAAAGCAAGAAAGAAAATGGAACTAGGATCCTGATATTGAAGTCATTAGACAAAGACCTCAATGAAACTATGATTTATATATGCAGAAAATGAAGTGCAGACTTTGCCAGAAAATTAGAACCAACAGAAAAGAATCAAATGGGGATTTAATTACTGAAAAACCGAAGAGTTGAAATTAATAACTCCATACATGGGGTTAGCCACAGATCAGATACAGCAGAAAGAGGGTTAGTAAAGTGGAGCATAGGTTGGTTGAAAATATCCAGACTGAAGAAAGAGAGAGAAAAGAGGATGGAAAGGACAGAGGAGAGAATAAGGGACACAGTGGAATGAGTGGGGCAAAGGCAACTTTTGAGGAGACAATAACTTATTATTAAGCCTGGATAAAAACAAGAATCACTTGTAAGCATGTTGTAGTTAAACTCCTGAAATCCTAAGGCTAAGGGAAAAGTCTTAAAAGCATCAGAGCAAAAAACAAACAAACAAACAAAAAGCAAAAAAACCAAACCTACATTATCTTCAAAGGAATGACAAAAACACTAAACTTGATTTTTCAGAAGACAGAGAAATGACATTCCTAAGTGCTGAAGAAAAGAACAGCTAACCTAGAATTCTCTGTATCTCGTGAAATCATTGCTCAAAAGTGAAAGTGAAATAGTGATGTTTTCAGACAAACAAAAACAGAGAGGATTTATCACCAGTAAGCTTGAGCTAAAAGAAATACTAAAAGGGAGCTCCTTCTGTTAGGAGGAAAATGATCCCAGAGAGAAGGAAGGAGGCAAACAGAACAGGTTGACATGTGAATTAGGCTCTGCTTCTTGATTTGGGTGCCGTGTACACGGATGTGTTCACTTTCTGAAAATCCCTAAACTCTGCATTTAAATTTATGCCCTTTTCTATGTGTGTTTTGTGCTTCACTTAGGATTTTACCAAAACAAAGCAAAACCAAACAAACAAACTGCTAAGGGGAAAACTTACGGCCTTACATGCATACACAGAGAAGAAGAATAGCCCCAAACCAATGAGCTAAGAATCCATCTCAAGAAGTTAGAAAAAGGACAACAAATTAAACCCAAGGAAAGTAGAAGGAAGGAAATAATAAAAAATAAAAGTAAAAGCAGAAAGTAATTAAACAGAAGACAAATATATATAGAAGATCAAGAAAAGCAAAAGTTGGTTCTCTGAAAAGACTAATAAAATTTAAAAATCCCTGCCCAGTGAAGCGTAGAGGATTAACGTGCATGTGAAATGAAACAGGAGTATTGCACAGCTGTTGGCACTATTAGCAGTCCTCCCTCCTGGAGTGGGCTGAGCTGTCTCGGAGCTGCCCTGGGGCATTCAGGCTGAGGTAGGGGGTCCCAACAGATCCTCCAAGGCCAAATACAGACCGCAAAGTCAAGTGCCTTCTCTGCCATATATTTTTGTCCCCAAATCCTGGCTTACTGGGGTGGGTCTCTGCATTTCAGTCCAAGTGGAGGGGAGGGTCATGGCTGGCCAGACGGTGGAGGACTGAGTTGCCTGGAACTGAGATACGACACAAACCAGAAGGCTGTAGACTGACAGACTACCATACTGAAGTGCTCCAGAAGGTAGAAAGTATGGCTCCTAGCATGAAGGCAGAGGGCCATACGGAGACCCTTGCCCATATCCTGTGCTGATTACATATGTCTTGAGTCAGCTCTTGACTTGCTAGAGGGTGTTCCAGAGGCCTTTCTGGGAAGTACGTACTTTTGTTAGGTATTAGCCAACCTTTTCCAGATTAGGTGCCAAGAAGTGTGAGGATATACTGGGGGATCGGTCTGATGTATGAAGAGTAGGGTTTTTGAGAGTGTGGGGTGGAGGGGGGATGCAATCTCCGCATGACTTTTAAATGAACCCTTTATAGTCAGGGAGAGGATTTTGAATATCACCTTTTAAAACTGGATGGAGGTGAGAGCCACAAATGAATGTCAGGTGGCTACTTTAGAAGATCTAACTGATGAACAGGTTTCATGATACTGGAGCATGAGATACAACACAATTTCACGGTAAAGCAGGGCAGAGCTCAAACTCATGGCTGTTCAGGAGGCTGGGAGGGTTACAGTAACCCTTTAGGCTAACCAGGTATATCCTTGGCCACACACAGATCTTAGGAATGGTAGTACGAGGCAGGGTATAATTTCTGATATGTGGTCACCAGACATTCCTGTGACCTTATTAACAGGGCTGATGTGTTACCATTCCAAGGGCACCATTCACACAGAAGTCTACGGAAATGGCTCTCCTGGAGTTATGTAGCAGGCAACCATGCTTTAATCTCGTGAATGGGCTGCATGACCAGGTGAAATCCTCAAGGGTAGGCTTCCTTGGCAAGAAGTACAGGAGTCCATCCTAGTGGGAAAAAACTGCTCTTACCTGGATTCCCCCTTTCCTCTCAGAGTGCCTCTCTTTTCTCCCTGCCCAGTTTTCCCTTGGAATCTAGGAGACATCATTAAAGTTTCTCACAATCTGATGCTCAGTTGGGACTAACTTGGTCAGCTGCAGATGGGGCTGAATGACCATAGTTTTCTATGGGGAGAATTTTGCAGCCTGGGAACACTCAAACCTGTAGTTCTGGGCCCTGAGAGAACCCACCCACCCACCATTTTGGCTTCCTGGCACATAGAACTTGGTAACTCAAAGCACATATAAAAATGCTAGGCCATCTGGCATGCTGCATATTGGATTGGCTGCTGCTTTTCTCAGTTGCAGTTGATTCTATAAAAAATTAATAAACAGAAACCTACATTAAATAGAGTTAGGAAACCAGAAAGGGGAGCTGTCTCACCCTGTGGTGATAGCAGAGCCCAACAGGAAGAAGAAAGCCTCCTCTTCTTTCCTGGCAAGGGCTCAGCCAATGAAAAGCCCTGGACTCTTTGTTTACTACAGCCCTTCCAACTTCCTTATCCTCTCTATAAAAGTGTTCTCCTGCCCTTGCTCTAGGGGGACTTGCAAGTGGCTCACCGTGGTTGCAGACCCTGAACTGTGGTTGCAATTCTCTGCTGATCCTGAATAAATGATCTTTGCTGGAGAAATATCTGGCAGTCTATTTGTTTCAGGTCAACAATTCTGACCTGGGATACAGTAACTGGATGCTGGGTCCCTCTAAGGGATCCCTGACACCAAAAAAGCAGCCTTTACAACAAGCAAGTTCCTTTTCTGAAAAAGGAACACTGCACTCCATTGGTGTGGGTTTCATGGAAAAAAAAAAAAAAAACTGCAGGTTTGGGGTTTACTGGAATTGTTGCCTCTTGGGAAAAACCCACGTCTGAGTGGAGGCATTGATCTTGAATATTTGGCTGATTTGTGGAGGTCAACTGGGAAGGGTCTGCAGACATGAGATGCTTTGACTGGGCAGGTTAGTGTCAGGGCTGTTAGAGAAGAAAGTGATGAAGGAGGCACAGATGCCATCCTGTAAAACCTGGGAACTATCAATGCAGGTTAACGGTGCTGCCTTTGTTCAGCTGGCAGGGGCTCCCTTTTTGTCTAGAATGTGTAGGCCACTCGGCTGAACTGGAAATTTCAGCATCTTTTTCTGGGTAGACTCAGCGATGTGTCTATACCAGATGACCAAGAACCGTCCTGGAGGAAAGTGTGTGGAGGTGGAAGAGGTGATAGAAGACCCTCTGCGCACCAAATTCAGGCTCTTGCTTGTATGGTACCGACTCTACCACTTACTCGCTTCTACCCTTCCTCTAGGTACCAGAACAAGGCTTTATGAAATTATTCCCATCATGCACTCAGTTTAGCTTGGTGCCCACTGACAGCTTGGAGCGTCCTATAAGCTTCGTATCATCCTCCCGTGTTTCGTACGAGGGCTCTCAGGACACCTTTCCTGATCCCTTTGCTGAGTTCCAGGTTCCTGCCTGTTGCCCAGCCTCAGCCGGTGCCAGCAGCACGCCGAGGGCTCTTCCTGCTACTCTTCGCTTGGCCTCCGGGAACCTGCCGACGGAGGGCGCTGCAGGGGCTGCGCAGCCGGAAACCCCACCGGAGGTCCAGCCGGGGGCTGAGCTGGAGCCGAAAGATGGAGACGGAAGGAAGTCTTGCCCATCTCCATCCCGGAGAGCGGGCTCGGTCTTCTTTCAAGAGTCCAACCCTTGTAAGCATTTGCTTTGTATTGTTGTAAGGTCACTGTGGTCACTTCATCTGTGTCAAGTACCCAGGACTTCCATTTAACTGGTCTTGATGTTTCTTAACATTGAGTTTGTATTTTTCTCCAATTTGGGAACTGCCGGTGATTACGCTAGTGAAAAGGATGAAGTCTAATCGTAGGTTATTTTAACTATTATTTCTTTTCCATGTTCCCATACTCTTTTTACTGTTTCCCTTCTATTATTATTATTTTTTTAAGTTTGACATAATCCACTCTTCCCCCTCTGAAAAATATTTCATATTCTTTCTATTCTTTTACTACTTATCTTTTCCTTTCTTAAAGGCTCAGCCAGGCCTTAAAGGTTTAGTTTTCACTAGAAATTTGTGTTCTCTGTTACGGAAAACTCACACTGTAAAATAAATCTCTTTTTTTCAAGGGTAACTATTCATGGAGAGAGAAAGAGACTAACAGGTTTTAAATATACGGAATAGGAGTCCCATGAAAAGGCTTTAAGTCTATGGGCTCAAATTTATAGATTTTGTATAAAAGTAGGAGTGCTTCCTATATGTCATTCTCTGGTAGAGGGTGCGGTATTTATAACTCTGTTTTTTCCCAAGGAGATGGAAGCATAAGACACAATTCCCCACTTATTAGACAAGTTCTCTGGTTTGGATTTTAAGCTCATTGGCCTTGAGCAACCTGGGAGAAACTGGCATTCATTCTGGTGAAGGTTAAAGACAATTAGCTCCGTTTTCCTTTCTGCGTTTTGTCTGCCCTCTTCCCTCCAGTAACAGCTGGCAATAGCAGTGTGGGCATAAATACAGACCAGGTGCTGCAGACTCTGGTTTTGCTTGGAAAGAGGGAAACATGGCTTAGATTAGCAGCTGCTGCAATGGATGAGGCATTGCTTGCATCTTCTAGATTTTGCGGGTGTTGATGGGTTTTGCAGTATTCTTGGGTACCATATCAACTCTGGAATTTTGGGCAAGTGTGATACATGAGAATTTGCTGTGAGGAGTTTTTACTTTTTCCATATTATTTGGATTCTGAACTCTTTCCTGGCTGTCCAAAGCTGGTGTGGACAGTATAGCTGTCATCATTTGAAAATGGCCTTGGAGTTGACTAGAGATCTATCTTGGCTAATGTCAGAGACTCCTGGGGGTGACCTCTGAACTGGCTCCAGGTACGTATGGGGGCAGTGATGAGTGTCTGGGAAGGTACACACAGTGTGCGGGCAGGACCTCCCTGACCTCTGTGGCTGTCTGTCCTCACCAAGAACTCTGCAGTTGTGCTGACCAAAGACTTGGCTGAAAGGCTCAGGGGGTCAAAAGAGAAGAATGAAGTGGAAAAAGGGAAAATTCCCCCTTCCCACTGCTCTTCTAGCATCCACTTCCTGGGCCCGAATCAAGGGGGGAGGTGCTACAGTGTTTGGTCAGATTTCCAGCGTGGACTGCGCTGTGTTCACTAGAGAGCAGAATCCTCTGCTTTAAAAGGTGGTACCTCTCTGCCACCTCCATACGCCAAGAAGCTGGGTAGGTTAGTTGACTCTGTTCTCTTGGTGGTACCCTCTTGCTGTGGGTCTGACCAGAGACCTCCTGGCTTCTGCCCTCCATCTGTGTTTCTCTGTCTCTTTGTCCTGATGGCTCAGGGGCCATCGGTGGGGAAGATAAGACATAACGGTTGTAGCCCTTGAGCACAAGTCTCCTGCTTCCTGCACAGGTGTTTTGATACTTACTAAGCCCCTCTAAGGGGAGATGCTACCAGCAACAAGAAAAAATCTTTAAAAATGTTATTTTTGCTGAAATTATGGATGATGTTTGATATTTTCCTCAAAGTTTCTAGAGGGAATAAGTAATACTTTAAAAAATGTGTATACAAATTGGATTTATACACATATAACAAATACATTGAAATGAAGGAGATTCTGGATTTGTGTGGGAAGAAGCGACTGAAATCTTGGATAGCCTCTGTCTTCTAGTTTGACTTTCTCACAGCTCTTTATGGTGGGGACTATGGAGCTCCCCACTCAGAATCATCTGGAGGGGAGGAAGGCCATGTTAACCATCTTGACTTTCCTTCCTCTAGTTAAGGATTTGCTAGCCCAGTGACAAATGGGTTCCCACTTTGATGCCCAGATAATTTCCCTGCCAATCGCTCTGGGAGGAAAGCCCCCAGCACTGACTCCAACTTCAGAATTCTATGCAATGTATTACCTGGTAATCAGCCCTCCATGGGATCAGAACTCTGCACTGAATCTCCACCTTAGTGGTGGGGACCCTTCTGGCCAACTTTAGTCTTATCAGGACATCATAGTGGCCCAAGAGCAGGCTCAGAGGTCAGACTGCCTGGGTTCAAGTCCTGACCCCACCATTTGTTTGTTACTTGTGAATCTTGGACCAGCTGCATTTGTCTTCCTGGACCTCAGATTCCTTATCAAAAAAAGGAAAAAAAAAATACCTGCCACCTAGGGTTTTCATGAAGATTAAATGGGGCAAGATGTATGAGGCACTCAGCATGGTACCTGGCACATTGGGAGAGCTCAGAGATAGTTAGTTGCTGCTATTACTATTATTATTCCTCTATTCAGGACAGCAGCCTTACCCCCAAATGACAGCCCCGGGGTGGGATCTTGTGAGCCACGCACAGATTCCCCAGGGACAAGCACAGGCCACCCTCCTGGGATGGCTGCAGCCACCTCATGCCCATCTGTTGTGTCTAATTGGACATTATGGCGATGAGCTTGCCATGCCCTTCAGATAGCTGGCTGTAGGTCCAGACACGGCATCTTAGTTAGGTCAGTTTCTCTTGTCTGCCCCACATACTCTCCTGCCAATTTGGCCTCTGTCTGCCCTGGCCTGCCACAGGCCTTTATGAGAAAGCTATTGTCCCCGTCTCATGGAGATTAAAATGGGCATAATACTCCCTCCTTATCTTGCTGAAGCCCTCTCTGGAGGCAGAGATATGGAGGGCCTCTGCGGCCCTGGTTGTTTGTAGCTCCATGCGTCTGCAATTTAGAGTAAAAAAGATTCATTCTGTGTATTGAGTGGCTTTGAGGGGGATGGAGAGAAACTGTTCTGTAGAGTTCTAATTTGACTCCACCACGTCTGTATAAGTGAAAAGCACTCCTGAGTTCTTCCTGTGTCGTCTTCTTTCCCTTCCAATTAGGAAAAGGGGCACCATAGAGTGGTCAGCATAACACATTTTTTTCCTTCCCTCTCTTCCTTCCCCATCCTGCCCCACCCACACTTCTGACTGGAAGTCCATAGTGGGTCAAGGGCTTCCAGGAAAGGTTGGACTCCTTAACTATTCTCTGCATGCTGTTCCTTCCAACTCCTCATGGGCCTCAGTTCATTAAACGTCCCTTCTGTGTCCCGCATCTCCAGCATGCCCATAGACCCTTCCCTTGGGCTGATGAGCACAAGCAGATAAGCCTGGTTTAAATCCCAGCTCCACCACCTGCCACAAAAACTACCATGTCTCTGAGACTGTTTTCTCCTCAAATGCAATGGTGATGGCACCCAACTCGTGGTGCTCTTATCAGCATAAAATAAAAGGCTGTATTCAGACTATACTACAAAGCTACAGTAATCAAAACATATGGTACTGGCACAAAAACAGACACATAGATCAATGGAACAGGACAGAAAGCCCAGAAATAAAACCACGTCAATTAATCTACAACAAAGGAGGCAAGAATATACAATGGAGAAAAGGCAGCTAATAAGTGGTGCTGGGAAAACTGGACAGCTACATGTGAAAGAATAAAATTAGAACATTCTCTAACACCATATATAAAAATAAACTCAAAATGGGTTAAAGACCTAAATGTAAGACTGGATACTGTAAAACCTAGAGGAAAACATAGGCAGAACACTCTGACATAAATCACAGCAGTATTTTTTTGGATCCATCTCCTAAAGTAGTGGAAACAAAAGCAAAAATAAACAAATGGGACCTAATTAAACTTAATTAGGTTTGCATAGCAAAGGAAACCATTGATAAAACAAAAAGACAGCCTACTGAATGGGGGAAAATATTTGCAAATGATATGACTGAAAAGGGATTAATATACAACATATATAAACAGCTCATACAACTCAACATCAAAAAACCCTAAACAATCTGATTAAAAAACAGGCAAAGAATGGAATAGACAGTTTTCCAAAGAAGAAATGCAGATGGCCAACAGGCACATGAAAATATGCTCAACATTGCTAATCATCAGGGAAATACAAATCAAAACCACAGTGAGATATCACTTCACAACTGTCAGAATGGCTATCATCAAAAAGTCTACAAATAACAAATGTTGGCAAGGATGTGGAGAAAAGGGAACCCCTGTACACTGTTGGTGGGAATGTAAAATGGTGCAGCCACTGTGCAGAACAGTATGGAGGTTTCTCAAAAAACTTTAAAAATAGAAATACCATATGACCCAGAAATTCTACTCCTAGGTATATATCTGAAAAAGATAAAGATACTAATTCAAAAGATTCATGCATTCCAATGTTCTTAGCAGCATTATTTACAATAGCCAAGACATGGAAACAACCTAAGTGTCCATCAACAGATGAATGGATAAAGAAGCTGTGGTATACATATATATACATGCACAATAGACTATTACTCAGCCATAAAAAAGACTAAAATTTTGCCACTTGCAGCAACATGGATGGACTTGGAGGGCATTATGCTAAATGAAATAAGTCAGACAGAGAAAGATAAATACCGTATGATATCACTTATATGTGGAACCTAAAAAATACAACAAACTAGTGAATATAACAAAAAGAGCAGACTCACAGATATAGAGAAGAAACTAGTGGTTACCAGTGGCGGGGGCAATATAGGGGTGGGGTGTGGGAAGTACAAACTATAGGGTGTAAGATAGGCTCAAGGATGTATTGTGTAACAGGGGGAATATAGCCAATATTTTATAATAACTGCAAATAGAAAGTAACCTTCAAAAATTGTATAAAAATAAAAAAAAATTTTAAAAAGGATGTAAGATCCTTGCCAAGAAGTGGACAGAAGGATATCCTAAATAAAGGAGAGCACTTCCTTGTAGGCTCATTGCATTCAGTCCTTACATGTGTTCAAGCCCATCTCCATTCTGTTTCTCATGCTGCCCCCTCAGAGTCACTCTCACAGCCACCCGTCCTGGAGGATGCTTCACACACTTTGCCTCTTCTCTATAGACACAGATTTACTGCGGGGCCCTCACCATTCCCATGTGAGAGGTTTCCTGGGACTAGGGACTTTCATGGCCCAGACCAGGATCAATCTGAACTGGCCATTTTAACTCTTGGGCCTGCAGTCTTTCTCATCAGCTCCTTAAATTACCTTTTTTGGCAAACATCACCACAAGCCCCACGCGCCAACCCTCCGCCATGCATTCTAGACCACATGTCCCGTGAGTCCTCTGATGGCACTCACCAGGTCCTGTTGACAATGCTCCCTTTGATAGCTTCCCCGCCTTTGACTTCCATGGCCCTGTTCATCTGGATTCCCTGATGCTATTGTTACTACTGCTGTGTAACAATCAAACCCAAAACGTAACAGCTCTGTATTATCATCTCTCAAAGTTCTGTGGGGTGACTGGGCTCAGCTGGGCAGCTTTCCCTTGCTGTCTTGCATGCTGTTGCCATGGGTAACAGCTGGGCTGGCCCTCTGCTGTGCCCTGGGTGGGATGGCTGGAGCAGCTGTCTCCACGCAAACTTTCACATGGCCACTGTGAAAGCACAGCTGTCTCAGGGCTCCAAGAGCGAGTGTTCTAAGAGATAGGAAGTGGGAGTTACCAGTCTCTGAAAGCCTGGCCTGGAAGCTGCACAGCCTCACTTCAGCATGGAAACCAGGACAGGGTCACAGAGCCCTCCCAGGCCCAAGGGGAGGGGACATGGACCGGGCCTCTTGATTAGAGGAATGTCAAGGAACTTGTGGCCATACTTAACCCTCCGCACTCAATGATCTCGCTTCCTCAACCTCTATCCCTTCCTCCTCCTTCTCCTTCTCTTCCTTTTTCTCAGGACTCCACCCTCAACTCTCACCTCCACATGCCTTCATGCCTTTGCAAGTGCTGCTCATTGCCTAGAATGATCTCTCTACCTCTTGGCCCCCAAGGCCAGTCCTTCCTTCCCACTGGCCAAGTCCACCTACGGGCTCCTCTTATCTGTGGGTGGTGATCAACTCTGGGCCCCAAAGCCAGGTTTGGTGGTCCCCTTCACTGCCACAGGACGAAAAGAAGGAGGTGCTTGTCCCCCCTCCTGCAATGTGAGAGCCCCGGCGGGCAGGGACCAAGCCTTCACCTCTAGATCAGGGCCCCTGGAGACCAGCACAGTCCCCAGCAGGCCTCCGGCAGTGTAGGCTTCAGAGAGGCAGGGGAGGCTGTATGTTCTCTTACTGAAATGGAAACTCAAGGTAAATGTAGAAAAGTCTCAGTTTGGCTTATTAGGGCTTTGACCCTTTATCTGTGTCGATTTAGAGGTTTCATCTCATTGGGAGAATCTGACACACATCTAACTAGAAGTCAGCTCTATCTATATTGCTGCAAATCTGAACTGAATGATTTGGTTGTATCTTTCTAGCTGTTCTCTGCAACAATGCTTAGTCACTCTTTAATGGTCTGATATTTAATCTGTGGGCTAAAGATGCATTTTGATGCCCCAGATGTAATGGACTATTTGACCTAGGAAGAGATGGTTGCACGCAACAGTTTGGCTCCTTACCTTGGGTGAACTGAAGATGTGCGGGCTGTGTGTGCCCCCTCATTCCTATGTCCTGTCTTCCCACCTGGACCCCTGCCCTCCCACTGCCACACTCCCATTGTCTCCTTGGTCCCTTTCAGTCAGAACCACTGCACCTTTATGTTGGCCTCTGGCAGCCCAGACATTATTACTGTATGAATATTTCCAACCACTTCACTCTGGTCTGCTCAAGTGTGAGTGATTGTGTATTTGGTGGCTTGGGTTCCTTCTTCTACCGTTCCAGGAGGCTTCTCTCTAGCAAGATTACTTCATTTAGGCTTTTAAAGCAAAATGTGCTGGAAATAAGGAAGGGAAGAAAACCAGCATGTGTATGAGCAAGGTTTATGGAGAAGTTTAGCGGGGAGGAACACCAGGGGAATTGTGTGGCCAAAGGACACAGGTGAAAGAGGAAATGCATTTTAGGAGTGTTGCTGTGAACTGTAGAGTCTTTTCTCAAGATTTAAGAAAGACAAGTAAGAACAGAAGCAATACTGAAATTACTTTATGATTGTGTAGAGTGCAATTTTGACCATGGTTTCTCTTTAGGCTAGTGTGAACCTGGCTAAGCGATGGGGGTAGTCATGGCTTCCAGGGAATTATGTAGTAAAATTAAGATGGCATAATAATAAAATAGCCATTATCATGCAAATATTTATGGAGGTGCACTTGTTCCTAAAGGAACACCTGTGAAGTGGTATGATTGTCATAAGATCATGATACACATGTACAATGTAGTCTCTCCAAGTAGACTTTCACAGCGCCTATGACTCAAACATTTATTGAAGTACAAAAGGAGACATAGCTCCTCGGAAAGAACAAAACAGTGATTGAAAATGGCAGCCCACAGTGCAGTTCTTAGCCATACCAGTTCTAAAACCAGAGCAGTCCTGGTGGAAATATGTCCAGATTCAAATAAAAAGCTATACCAACGTGTCACCTGAACCATCTGGATTGTTGACGTGACGGGATCCCTGCGGCTGCTCTGGGCAGATCTGGGTGGCCTTCTGGCTCCAGCACGGCTTGTCCTGGCTCTGCCGCATTGCCGCAGAGGAGAAAGCACCAGCCAGAAGTGCTAACGAGGGGGAGTCAGCTAATTCCCCTGGAGCCCTGCTTCTCCTTCAGTGCCCATCGGTCTCCAACTTTGGCTGCAAAGGATTTCCCCACAGGAAACTCTCAGAATAAGCCATTCCGTTCACAGCTGTCACCAAGACACCACCACGTCCATTCCCAGAGGAGGAATGCACTGCAATCCCTAATTCAAAGCCTTCGCATTATACCGCACACCTGGCTGTACCAGACACGTGCCTGGCCCTTCACGTGTGCTTTCGCAGTCTTCATGGGGTCACCGGTGGGGATTGTACATTAACTTCCTTTTACAGATGAAGGAACAGAGCCTTAGAGTCCAAGGGCCACACCGGGCAGAAAATGAGCCCACAGGCCTCTCACTGGGAAGCCACCTGCTGAAGGGTGGGGAAAGGAGACAAACTCTGCCCCCTGACCTGTGTACATTTCACCTTGCCACTCTCAAGGGGTGTTGTTAACAACTTTGTTCATCAACTATACTCTAATATAAAATAAAAATTAAAAAAAAACTTACAGCAGGACTAGGTGCTTAGATCTGCTGTTATGTGTATTCAGGGGCCACTGTGTTTTATTTTTTAATTTGGGAGGACATGATGGAAAAGGACTGGGAAATGATGTACTGAGAATGGGTTTGAGGTTCGCTCTTTTGACAAATGCAGGGAGTGATGAAATCAGAGCAGGTAGCAGTCAGGGTGTGAATCTGGAAGCGAGGGCAGAGATGGGGAAGGGGCTGAACGTGAGGGTCTGAGCTGCAGGCGATGCATGACCAGTGGTACGGAGCGGGCAGGAAGCCATGGCAAAACAGAGCGGTCGAAATGACTGCAGACTTCTGGTTTATGCCGGGACAGCTGTGAGAAGGCCACGATCATGACCGTGATTACATGACTTGACACAAGGGTGGGTAGAGAAAGGAGGTCCCTTTGGGAGAAACTCTCTTGGCCGTAAGCAGTTGTCCTTCCAGACCCACTACTCTATTGTTCCTGCTAGCAATGGGGAGTGACAATGAACAGGGAGCTACACATAACAGGTCTGGGCCAGAGATCAAAATAAAGATACCTTCCCGGCAGAATCAACACCTCTCTGCAAGGCAAGCCCTGATTCTGAAGGACTTCTTTTTTTTTTTTTTTAACTTTTACTGGAGTATAGCTGATTTACAATGTTGTGTTAGTTTCAGGTGTACAGCAAAGTGAATCAGTTATACATATACATATATCCACTCTTTTTTAGATTCTTTTCCCATATAGACCATTACAGAGTATTGAGTAGAGTTCCCTGTGCTATACAGTAGGTCCTTATTAGTTATCTATTTCATATGTAGTAGTGTGTAGATGTCAGTCCCAATGTCCCAGTTTATCCCTCCCCACCACTTACCCCCTGGTAACCATAAGTTTGTTTTGGGAGCACACAGTCAACAAAGACTGTGGTAGCTCCTGAAGGCTTGAAACTGGCCCGCTGAGCCCAACTGCACACATTAAAATATAACATTTGAGTTACTATAATAATACAACGTTGTAAGATTTTGTCAGGATAGGTAAAGCTAAAATTTCACTAGTTCTTTCTATTGTCAGTGTTAAAATTTGCATCTTTACAGTACTCATATTACAACAATTATTACTATAGTCAAATAGCCAAGTGCCCTCCAGGGAGAAATTATGCAGGGACTAAAGGAAACAAGTCAGGAGTTATTTTCTTTTGTATTTTATCATGCTTGTAACTCCTTGGAGAATACAGAAAGTATTTGTTTTGAATGTTTCTAATTTGGGGGTACTTTCAAAATCTGATTTAATCAGACCTTTAAAAAATCATATAAATCAATAGCAATTACCTAATTCTAAATTGAATCATAACTCTGAAAGAAATGTGCTATTAGAATAGATCCCAGGTAATCAGTGATATACCTCTACTTTCATAAAAGGAAGTAATAAAAGGTAAAAATAAAAAGAAAAATGGAAAAACCAAAACAAAACCTCATTTATTATTTTAACTCCCACTTAGAATGACCTTCTGTTGTACTTCAAGATTTAATGTTCAAAGTTTATAAAATTATTTTTATTTTAAGAACGTCTAATTTACCAAATAGATTAATGTGTTTATTACTACCTAGACACCGTGAAGAGCTTACTTGTGATTTGTAACAAAACTTCTCTAACCTTCTGGATAATGGCCTGAATTCTGCATTTTTATATTATAGCAAGAGGATCTTTGATGCTTTGATTTGCATACACTTTGATAGTTATATTAGAACATTTTGTACATCCAGTCTCTTCCTGTTCCTTAATTTGGCACTTGTTCTATCAAACAGTTTTGAAAATGCAAATTATTTCACATTAAAAATATAAATTTTTATAGCATATTATATACAGTTTTAATGCATTCAGACTCCAAAAGCGTTATATACAGTTTTAATGCATTCAGACTCCTATAATTCATTATTGTTTTAATTTATCTGATTTTTTTGTGTGCCCTGAGTCCATAGTACAATCATTTGCAAACTCAATTAAGCTTTGTCTCAATGAATTTTTACTTTTTGACAAATTATGTTACATGTGTTCAGAAATACATTCTTAGTATATTATTCATTCATTTGATATATTTGAAAAATGGAAATTCATCCATTTTCTGAAAGCACTGAGGTATCGCTAGTCCAAGAGGTATATTGTGGAGTGGGGTCTTCTCAAGTTTGCACTTGAAAACATGTCAGTTTTCTAAAGCACTGAACTTTTAGTTATTTTGAATATGACTTGGCAAACTATCTGTTTATTCTAGGACATTGGCACTTCACCAACTCTGAATACACTTTCACTCAATTATGACAACATTTTCTCTATTTTACAGAGCTGATTTTACATTATAATACCTGTCTAATGATATTTAAAGTGTGTCTTCATACTGCTGATGAAGACAATTATGTTAAATGGTTTGTTATTTGAGCTGAGTGTACAGGAAATGCTCTATATGTCCCAGAAATCTTGGAGAACTGCCTTGAAAGGAATGGTACTAGTGCTAGATTAATTTACACACAAATCCCACTTTTTCACATTGGCTCATGCAGAATGAAGACAGAGTCATGAGGTTTCATATTATCCTTAATACTTATTTCCTTGACTCTAAAAAGATTAAAAAAACCTTCAAGGTGTGTTTATGCCTGCACCATCTTGAGCTGATACTGTATTATGACCCTGAATTATGTCTATTTCTCATTTAGTTAAAACCCAAAAGAACAAAATGGGTATGTAGTAAGGAAGGACTCTCCCACTGAACTTCCAGTGTAGACTGGGGCATACAGTCAACAATTATGTCTAATATTCATTGCTAATGCAAGTTTTCACCTCTTTTGTTCTAACTGGCATTTGGGAAGTCATATTAGATACCACTAGCTGGAGCCCATCTCTTTGTCCCCACATCAAGCCTGGCCATGTTCTTTATGATAAATGATGCCATTTGTGGGATAGAGGAAGATGCTGGCATGACTAGGGCAAAGGAGGGCCTGCTGGGGAGGATGGAGAAGTAGGGTTGAGGGATGCGGTGAGTTTTGTTGGGGTTTGGCAGCTGGGCAGAGAGGTTTCAGCTGATGTAGCGTGAAAGCGCAGCCATGAGGCTTGCGGGCACATGGTAGCAGGATTGCGTTTAAGGCATTTTGTCTGGGATCAGCATGCAGGATGGAGTGCAGAAAAGCCAGAGTCGGGGAGGTAAGTATTAAGGAAAAGGAACTCTCTTGTTGGGAGTTTCATCATGCTTAACGCAAAGTCAGGGTCAGCAACCACATAACATAAAGTCTTGTCCCCTCTACATCTGATAGTATCAAACCTCCTGACTGTCTACTCATTCTGCATGTGCCAATGCAAAAAAGGGGGCATTTGTGTCATTTCCCAGAGCAGAGACACCATAAGTATCTAGAGGGCAGACACTGAGCCTTTCATCTCCAATCTCTATTCTTTGGAGTACAGTAGGTCTTATAAAATGTTTATTAAGTGAATGAAAATGAGAGTTTTCATCTGGAAAAAAAATGGGAGCAAAACATGCTAGAGGATAGTTTTTCGTGAGCTACAAGTCAAATGATAATAGACAACTTGAGGGGGACTTCCCTGGTGGTCCAGTGGTTAAGAATCCGCCTTCCAATGCAGGGGACACGGGTTCAAGCTCTGGTCAGATCCCACATGCCGCGGAGCAACTAAGCCCACGCACTCTACAGCCTACGCGTCACAACTAAGGAGCCCGCCTGCCGCAACTACTACCAAGCCTGCGTGCTCTGGAACCCGCGCACCACAACTAGAGAGAAGCCCGCGTGCCGCCACAAAAGATCTCACGTTCCACAACTAAAGACCCGATGCAGCCAAATAAATAAACAAATAAATAAAATATTTTTTAAAAAATAGACAACTTTAGGTGCCTGGCCATGTGTCATTTCCTCTGAGAACAAGGCAGCTGGAACAACAGACTATTCCATTTCCTTTTAGAAGTGTTATGCTGAATGAATACCTGCTGTGAACCAGAAAATGCATGAAGGATTTGTGCACTTAGCACTCTCCAGTACCCATGTGGGAGGGGAAAGGGTACATTATAGGTAGTCCGTGCATTCCTTTGGGTGGCAAATGTGAGGCCCATGTAGATATTTCCTCATGCACCAGTATGGGACCTATGAAAAATTCCTTCCATAACTGCGAAAATGACTTATTTTCAAAGAGAGCAGAAAAGTTTAGAAAATATAAAATAAGATACATGATGATGAGTTTATACATCCAGAAATGTCAGTAGATCAGGAATCAAAGAAACAGATTGGTGGTAGTAATGTATCGTTCCCATCCCGAGGAATTCCCCAACACACCGGGGAACAAGAATCCTTGAAGAACTGAGTTAAGCAAAGCCCAAACTGGAAAACAGCATACAGAAGGGGCAACCATCACAAAGTTGGAAAGCACCTGGAGGAGCCAGGGAGAGAAAGTTAAGGGCCACGGGCTGGTGTGGATGGCTATTACACAACTGCTCTAGAGCTCACTACTGACTGTCTTTTAAGCACCTCATTCAATCCACGTCTTTTACATATGGCACATTTCTAAGTGAGGCAATGCAGCACAAGAGCAAAGCGGTTGAATTCCGCTTCATCCCGAGCAACAGGAATGGGAAAGGTACTCACGCTCCACAAAGTAAGAGCTGGCATCAATCTTCCAGATGATCTGGCCCCGATGAGAACCAGTGACTCCACGGTTCTTATAGTCCAGAAAGTTTTCCGACAAGACCTCATCTATATTCCCAGGAAAGAAAGAAAGCAGAGTAGAGAAACACATCAGCTAACGGCAGATTTAGAAAAAAATAATAAAAAGAGCAAAGGATATTAATGCCACCTCCAGCTCAACAGAAGAAAAAGCACCTGGAATCATAGAATCAGAGAATTCTAATTTTAGAATTTTAATGCAGGAATCTCTTCCCCTCTCAACACTCCTGGCAAGTGATCATCTAGCTGGTTCTTGAACACCTCCAGAAACAGAGAAAAAATTGCTTCTACAGCAGTTCATTTCACCTGTTTTTCTTTATTTGGCTGTTCCGCGCAGCATGCGGGATCTTAGTTCCCCAACCAGGGATCGAACCCAAGCCCCCTGCAGTGGAAGCTCAAGAGTCTTAACTGCTGGACCACCAGGGAGTTCCCTCATTTCACTTCTGAATAGCTCTTACACGTGGGGAATCTCAGTGTGAAAATCTCCCTCCTAAAGCTTTCATTAACTGGTCCCTATTTGGGTCTGAGAATGAGGTATAAAGAAAACATCCAACTGTACTTTCTATCTGGGCCCCCGTTCTCATGGGCCCCACCCTATATGATCTCTTCTCCAGTCTGGACATGCATCGTCATCCAACACTTGGGGACCATCCATGAATTCATCCATCCATCCTTCATGCAGCCATGCATTCATCTGTTCCTTCAACAGACACTTACTGAGATCCAACCATCTGCCAGGCTGGGAAGGTGCAGGGGCCACGGTGTTGGGCAAAACCTTTCTGAACTAAAACCACAAACAATTGAGGACACAGACTTTAAACACTAAGTAAAGAAATAAGTGCATTATTACAACTTGTAAGAGGGGAGAGGGAGGAAAAGAACGGACTGCTCTGACAAGAAGCTACAAGTAGGAAGGCCAACAGGGTGTCAGGGGAGAGCTGAGGGATGAGAAGGAGCTGCCAGGGTGGGGATGGAGGGTGGGTGTGTGAAGGGTGCAGCAAGGCCCCCGTGGGGTGTCCGAGGCCCGAGGGGGGCAGAGCCTACGCCGTGCAAGCATTGAGAGGAGCTGCGGGGGGCGGAGACTGTGCCCCTCCCCTCCCCTGCCCTTCCCCTGCTTGTCACATTGCAACCCATCAACGTCCTTCTTCAAGCTGGTGTCCAGAGAGCAAGGCAGCATCCTTCGAGAGGACAGATCTGTGAAGACCGAGCCGACTGCCTCCCCCTTGGTTCCAGACCTCATGTTCTCAGTGTAGGCAAAGACAGGGATATGAATTTTACCTTAATCTTCGATGGGGCCCTTGCAGTTCCCACTTCACCCAGAAAGGAACCATCTGAGCTAAATAGATCTGAAGCTGTGAGACAACCATGTTTTGAGAGTACCAATCCACTGCACTGGTTGGGGGGACAGCGGGAACTCAGGAGCTCCCGAGGGGAGGCCCAGAGCCCCAGCTCTGCAGAGAGGGGCTAGGTCGTGGTTGCCCTCTTTGCAGCTGAGATATTCTGAGGTTCGCTTCCTGCATCTGGCTGGACTTGGAAAACAGAGGAGGAGGTGAAAGAGGGCAGAGCTTATAGCGAAAGGACCCAGCTCCAAGGACCTTTGCACCATTTACCAATACTGTCATTTCTACAGCAGCAGGTCCTCCTCTGCGAGATGGGGGGTGGTAATAACTTGGACCTCATGGGGGTGGGGGGTGTGGATTACGTGAGATGACTGGTAAATGTGCTTGTGACCTGCTAAGTTGATTGCACGTTTTTGGCTGCCTCTTCTTTGGCCGAGACGATCAGGCAGAGTAACACCGTCTCTGCCTCATTAACAGCAGGAACTGTTTGTATCCCTTGGAAAATCACTTGTTTGCAAAATTTGTCTGTCTTTATAATCACAGTGTGTGCTCACAGCCCTGTTTGGGCTGCTAAGATGATTGCATATACGTCTTTTACAGTAATTGCCTCATTTCTGCAAAAAAAAGGCATAATGTTTTCCTAGCTCCCGAGGTCTCCAGTACCCAGATAGAAATTTGCCTCATTATGGCAATTCTCCAAGGAGAGGTATTTTCCTGAATTTATCCACTCTGATCACCAGAATATTCACTTTAATAGTCATGGTCAGGTATCCATCTAGAATAACACCTAGAAAGGGGGTGTTCATTCATGCACTAGGTAAATGTGTACTGAGTATTTATATTCCACTCTAGTTATTATGCTGAATCCTGGGGATATACTGCTGAATAAGACAGGGCCTATGTTCTCAGGAAGTTCCGAATAGATTTGAGGATTTATTCAAGAAAACAGGCAATTTCATTAGAAGATAGTGGGTATAAGAATGGGTTAAATATCAAGGAACCACAAGGGCACAAATGAAAAAAAGGATGGGCGTGAGTAAGTGGGAAGAATCAGAAAAAACCGAAGAGAATGGCAAAGTAACACACCTTTTAAAGAGAACAAGATACATTTCGCTGTACAGGTCTAAACACGTTTTAAGAGATACATTTCGCTGTACAGGTTTAAACACGTTTTAAGAGATACATTTCGCTGTACAGGTTTAAACGCGTTTTAAGAGACTGCCAGTTGGTCCTAATGAGTATCCCATTCTCTTATTGTAACAGTAACACTTCATAGCAAATATCACACAAGAAAGTAGAAGAGTGTATTCTTGCCTGGACCATCTGTGCTGAGAGGTCAGCTCCCTCCCCCAAGGCATGTATTGCCAATTGTTAGAAGTTACTAATCTTTGCTTGGGAATCCAGGTGTACTGTCAGGGTCAGATGCAGGAAAACAGAATCAGACCAGATATTTTATGCAGTAAGGGATTTTATGCAGAGAATTAGGTACTAGATAAATGGACGCTAGGCACAGCCTCAGCAACCGCCTCTCCACCCACAAAGAGAGTGACCAGCCAGTGGCAAGCTGAGGAGGCTCCTGCCACCACCACAGGGCTGCCTGTTCACACCCAGGAAGCGAGTGAGGGGACGCTAGGACACCGTGATAGAAAAGCTTAATTTCTCAGAGCCATGCTTGTGGCAACCACAGGCTAAACATCAGGAGGAACCACCCAGCTCACTTCCGCCTTCCCAAACTTGCACAGGTGCATCTAAATGAAGGGACCAAATTTGCATCTGGAACATGGCTGCACAGGAGTCTGAGAGATGTAATTTTCAGAGACCAGAGTCTACACTAGAGGAAGGCACTGGAGAAGAGAAGAGGGCTGGGATGGATGGTGGGGACCAAGCCTTGCCCTCCATCACACTGAGGAATGGCAGCCCCCTGGCTCCCTACTGCGAGGTTCCCTTTTCTGCATCCTTTGTCATGGTACAAGTTTTTGTAGGAGCAATGTTTGTGTGATTACAGGGATATCTACAGCCGCCTTGAGAGGAGTAGTTAGGGTACCATTACTAGCTATGTGACCTTAGGCATTATACTTAATCCCTTTGTGTCTCTGCTTCCTCACTACAAAATGGGGATAATATTAATCCCAACCTCAAAGTCTGTTGTGAGGAATAAATGAACTAATACAGGTAATGGTCTCAGAACAGTGTTAGACATCTAATAAGCAGCTATTTATATTTATAGTATGGGCTAAAAATACGGCCCTCTATGGCAAAGCTCCATGATACTGTGCAAAACCACTAGTAACCTGAAACATTAGCTTAGTCCAGTACTATTTAAATTTTTTGCATTACTCATTTTGTACAGAACATATAGAGATGTATTAAGTTTCTCAAAAAAAAGACTGTATTTGCTGGATGATACTTTTTTCTTCCAGTATGAAGAATCCTACCTCCTGCTCCACAGTTTACAATAGAGAAAAGATCTTTGAAAAATTTTGAATCACAAAGTTCTAGTGAAGCTTACAGAAACAAGCACATCTAAGAAACCAGGAGTATTTATCTTGCTTTCTCTTCAAAATGAAAACTAGAGCTGTGCTTCCTACACTTTAATCTATAATAGAAGAGTATACAACAAAGACTATTGCTGTTGATAACAGAATGGGCAAGTGAGCACAGAAGCAATTAAAGGAAGAATTGATCCACTACCTAAGCCCAACAGAAAAAATACAACATTGCCTCCGTTTCGCAGAGGAACTTGTGCCTTCTGATAACCAATCTCAGAAAAATCTCCAAGGATTCTCCCACTATCTCTAGACTATGGATTTACCAAATAGCAGGCCAGGAGATCTGGGGAGAATCTACTTGCCTTTCACAATACAAAGGCAAGGATGTAGAATCTTTGTTCTCTTGTACTAGGAAGGGAATCTAAGGATAAATGGCAGGGGAAGCCCTAAAAATCAGTGCCACTCTGTTTTCTGTGGCTTTTCCCTCAGATTGTTTCTTTGAACACAAGTATTCTCACTGGTTGTGCCATAATTAGGAAGCACAGCTTCAGCTCTTCTATATTCTAATAGAGTGACTGATGTACAAGAAAAACTTCAGTTCTTCAAGAGTTGATGTCCGTAAGGAAGCATTCTGGGAGTTTCTGTGTGCAGGTCTCTAGCCAGAGAGAAAATTTTAGCTTTCATCCTAAAACATTACATTTTAAAGCTCAGCACATTAAATGCTTCTTAAGGGCAAGGGTTGGGTTTCTGTACTTATTCTATAACTTCCCATAACTCCTAATGTGTGGCTTTCCACAGTGGAACACCTGACAGGCAAATATTGGGAAATAAGAAAGTGTTTCTTGCTCAAGAAAGTATAGGAAATGCTGGGTTAAACCAAGTAAAGTGTGCTGCTTACTCCAAGCTTCTCAAACCTTTAATATATATTGTGAGTCTCTATGTAATGTAGGCAGATTTTTCCATCCTTATTTAACCATAGAACTATTTCCCCATGGAGTGATAAGTGAAATCCACTGAAACTAATGTGTAGGATATGAGTGCTATTCTTGTGGCTATTATATTCATGCCTTCATCCATCATTGCATTATCCTACTATAGTGTATGAATTCTGGTGAAAAATGGATTAGGAAGCCGGAAGATCTGATTAAGAAACACTTCTGGAAAAAAAGTTCAAAAATATACAAGAAAGACTAAGGGATATTGAGGATAAAAGGAAAAGTGTCCATACCTGGAAAATCAAAGTCCTGGAAGACCAAAGGAATATGAAACTACACTGGATGAACTACTAGTCTGTTGGAAAAAGAGATATTGATGAGATTAAAAAAAATAAATGGTGGTGAATATGGTGGTCTAGACAGGGCTTCTCAACCTTGGCACTGTTGATATTTTGGGCTGGATAACTCTGTTATCTTTGTTGTGGTGGAGCTGTCCTGTGCATTATAGGCTGTTTGGTGACATCCCTGGCTTCTACCTTGCAGATGCCAGAAACATCCCCTACAATGTGACATCCAAAAATGTCTTCAGATATTACCAAATGTCCACTGGGAGGCAAAATTACCCTTGATTGAGACCCACTAGACTATGATTAAAAGCAGTCCATAAGAACAATAAAAAATGTATAACTTTGAAATCAACAGATCTAATGGAAAGCAGAAAAGAAGAACCAAAGAAACAAAAAGAAAACACAGTAAATAAAGAATCTAAAGAAAGATGGCAAAAATAAGTCCTAATAGAACAGTAAGTATAATGAATATAAATGTGCTATTCTAGCCAATTAAAAGTCAGAGACACCCAGATCAGAATAAAAAAGCACACACAAAGCGCTACACTTAAAAAAAGATACAGGTTGAAAATAAAGAAAAGACAGATGAAGTAAATATGAAGCAGAAGAAAACAGAGAGACTAGCAGCCTTAAATAGTTTAAAAAAAAAAAAAACCCAACAAAATTCAAGGCAGAGAATAGCCCAAGGGGCACCGGCAGATCTGTAATAATAACCTGTAAGAAATTATAGAGGAAAAAGATGTAAATATCATGAACATTCATGCGCTTAGTAATCAGCATCAAATCTGCAAAGTATAAAACTTACAGAAGCAAAGGTAGAAATAGATGAATCAATTAAAACAAAATTTTTGGCTAGTGATTTTGAGACACTCCATTCAAAAAATGGAAGAGGCAGAAAATTAGAATATACAATTTATGTGATTGAACTTAAATACACACACACATGAGAGAGAGGGAGAGAGAGAGAGGATCCTTGCTTTGTGAGGTACCCTATGAACTGAAACTTGTACATATCCGAATTGTGTCCTGTTTTGCATGGTTCTATGGGAACTGTTACCACTGTATATTTATATAACATAAAAATATTTATATATAAATATTATATATACACATATATTAAATCTTTGTATATATTGATATCTATGTGTAAGATATCTATATCTCTCTATATATAAGATATTCTCTATCTCTAGATACATGACAGATAGGTAGATAGATAGAGTGAACCTTATTCACAACAAAAATACACTTTATGATCATACATGGAATATTTATAAACATTGAGCAGGGATAGGTCACAGAAGAAGTCTCAAAAAATTTAAAAAATAATCAGTTTGATACAGACCATAATCTCTAACCTCACACAGATAAGGCAGCCAAAAGGTATGGAAGAGAATGTATGTCCTCAGGCACCAGTCTATGGAGATCCTTCAAAGATGCCATTTTAGGAAATTTTAAATCTTAATTTTGCTCTGAGTTATCATTTCTTGATTTGTTGAAATTTAAATGCATGAATGTACTCTAGTTTCATTATGATTTAAATTACTGAGCAAATTCTAGCATGGTATAGGGACAGCATGGTATAGCATGGTATAATAATGATATGATTTATTAAAATGCTAAATTTATAAGAAGGCTAGTTTTGCGAATTATGAGCATATTATGCCTACTTTACCTATTCAATTATATGTTCATAATTTTAATTGCATACTTACTTCATGTTTCAGCAGTTTTGATAAGGGCTCCTTCCAACAGAGTCAAAGGAATGGCTATTAAAAAAATTGATCATCCTAAAGAGGGTTTTAAGATATTAAAGTCTTTAAAATACTGGAACGTAAAATGAAGAGGTGAAAAATACTTGAATAGATCTGCTCTAATTAATTTAGCATTCTTATGGTTAGAGGTCTTAATTGTATTCTTCAATTTATGTATCCTAACCCAGTTATACAATACTGTTCCCTCGGTGTGCTGAATCTTTAACACTAAGTATAGGACTCACAAATAATGAGCTTTTACTTCTCAAAGTCAAGTAGGCATTACTGAATGAATAATTGCAAAACTATTTCCTAGGAATACTGATGACTAGCAAATCTGCCACTATGTACTTCTTTTTGACCAAATCACAAGCTTCTGCCTGTTTACTGACAATTCAGATCTCTTTCCAGGTCCCTGTGGGTTTGGTAAGAAGCTTCTGTCTATAACATACAACTGAAACAATTGAGCACATGTCTAAGGGCCATGGTTAGGCTGAATGAAGCCTGGAAACTAGGGTAATTTGCCATAATGCAGCCAGAGACTAGAGCTACCTGACAAGTTAAATCAAGACGCGATTTATTGATCAACAGGCAGTAAACGCACAGTATCTCATCAATTCCATTCAATGAGCCTGAGAAAGTTATTTCTCTATTTTGAAGATAAGGAGCCTGAAGTTCTGGTGACCACCTGGCTGAGGCCACACATCCAGCCAGTGGCAGAGGATGATTCTAAGCCAGGTCAAGCTGTCACTGAAACCCCAGGACCTTTCCCCTTTCTGTGTCACTAGGGGAGAGAACACTTCATCACGCTCCTCTAGTTCAGGAACCACTCCATAAATGAGGGCAAACAAATGCAATCTCGCTGTGAAAGTAATGGTAATGCTTTTATTGTCCCATCGCTGGGTTCCTGGCTAAAGACAGCACTGGTGACTCGGTGACAGTGTCAGTGAGCAAGGCCACACATCCCTTTCCAAATCCAGATATCTCACTCACTATGGCAGGAGAAAAGTCACGTTTGTCCGGAGAGCTCTGGAGGGCAGAGCTGAAAGCATCACAAACCTGGCCTCACGGGGACATTTAGGTTGTCCACTGATGTGGAATGGCCCGTACGTGATACTGCACCCAAATGTGCCAAGATGTCCTCATGGTCATTGTGGGGTCTGCCTCCAGGGTAGGCAGCTGTGTGGCATTGGGAACCACTGACTTGGCATTTCCTCAATTGTGAAATGACAGATCAGATGAAATCACAGAGCTCTATGATTTGCTCTCTGGCAAGGCACGGCAAATCTGGCAGATGAGTTACTAAGGACCCACCAATGATGAACTTTTAAGATTCACGGAGAATTTTGGATCTGGAAGTTGCTTTTGAAATGCTATTCTGCTGAAAGTGTTGGCATTTTGCATTAAATCACTTCACAGTTATATATGTGCAGCTACTGTGAGAAGAATAAACTGTCAAATTGAGATTCTCAGAGGATGAACCGTGTTTACTTCTGTCTCAGTCAAAATGTCATGTTAACACCAGATCTCGTTCATTCATGGAGCTTTCGGACACTTCATCCTGTCGACCATCCCTTCCTTCCTCAGACACCCTCTCGCTCATCTTCTATGACGTGGTCCCCTGGTTCTCGTCCTACCTCTCCATCACGCCCCCATCTCCTTTTTGAGTTCCTCTTCTGCCTCTCTCTCTGATAGGGACCTTCTGGTGCTTTCTTTCTACACCCAATCCACGAGTGAATTCTTCTACTCTCAAGGCCAATTATCCCAGATCTACACCCCAGCTTGGATCTAGGGCTGAGCTCCAGGTCCATCCATCCCTTCCCCATGGATGAAGGTATCCACCTTTCCCCCCTGCCACGCTCCTACTCCAGCTGTTCCTTGACTTGAGAAATAAATGCCACTGACACCACTGCAGGAAGGTACAGCTGTGAAGAGCTGCTTCAAAACTAGATCTGGGGCCAAAAATCTAACTGCCTAAGGTGCTGAACAAGTAACCATCATCATTAAAGTAGGGATAGGTGGCAAGGAGCCTGTGACAAAACTGAAGGGTGCAGGCTAGTCTAAAGGGGGAAGTTAACGCTTGACTCCAGCCCACTAGAGCCACAGGAATTATGGGCTCAGTCAGCCAAACTGAGGGCTTTTGCACAAGAAGCTAGAAAGGTGGATTTCAGCAAGAAATCTCTACTTTTTGAAATATTGACAACTAACCAAATTTAAAGCAATATGGACTAAACAAAATGTGCTTGGTGGTCTGTTTTTCTGCAGGCTCTGTTTGAGACTGATGGTAGTCAAACACCGATTCCAGAACTAGTTTTAAAGCCAATTAAATTTTACCTGTTTGGAAGTCCAATTTAGTTGAGTAACCACTATTTGTGTAACAATTTCAAAAATTATGTTTTTCCATCTTTACAGTAATGTGTGTATTGTAAATACACTAACCAAACTGACTGCAAAACCTTCAAAAGAGCCAAAAAAATTTCCCTGACAGCTAGTTAGTCAGATAAGAGCCCCCGAATTTTATCATAAAAATGATCCCGGTCGTAAAATACTCATAACAATCCTTTGGTGTCTTTGATAGTCAATGATGTTAAATCCGGCACTGTGTGCCTGAATGTGCAAATGTTTCGTTGTGCAGACTGAATGCAGAAGCCCTGGCCTCGGTTGAACTTGAACCGCCCCCTCACCCCACCAACAATTACAACCTTCACTTGTGGATTTACCAGCGTGAATGTGTCAATTTTCACCACATCTGATTCCACCAGGTAAAATAGATGAAATACATTTTCATGTCAATTTCTCTTCAAAATTTCAAATTTGTGAGATTTATTTTCTCCAGTCACTTTCCTTTCAGCCAGCACAACTGTTCCTTAGCTACCCCATATACATGTGCATACCTTGGTTGCGTATACGGTGTTGCTTTGGTCTCGCAGACACATGGATTTAAACACAAGCTTCTCATATTAACTTACTCATAAGCAGAAGAGCTTCTATAGTTGCAAATGGTAATGACATTTGGGTTCAACCACACCTCGTCCTGCCATCTCATGATTCTTTTCCATTGAACAGAGCTGGCAGGTGAAGCCTCATGTGCGGTCCTCCGTGTGTTAGAATGTCGTGTATAACACATTTGATTGTGAATTGTGCGTTTTCATGAAATGATCGAGTTTGCTGAAATAGTAAAGCATCCGTAAAAGTGAATTATGAATTAACGTACTTGTTGGATGCCCAAACCACACTGCTAAGACCACTATTCCCGCGGCACGAGGTGCTGTTCTACTCACCGATGAGGTACATGCCAATCCAGTCCCCGGCGTCCACTTCCTCCTTTATGTCCCAGTGGATCACCAGGTCCTGCGAGTGCCCTATGGAGTAATAGGAGCTGCTGACCGTGAGCGTGGAGCGGCTGTCTGAGGTGACCAGGTCGGTGTCGCTGGTGGAGCGGGGGATGGTGACAGTGCCATGGGGGCCGGTCCTAATGGCCATGCTGTGGAACTGGCCCGGGTTGTAGCTGTGGCGGAGGGGCTCCTTGCACCGGCGTCGGTTCTGGGAGTTTCTGGATGGAGATGCCATGGCGGCCAGGCCTAAGAACCTGTTCTGGTACAGATTCTGTCGGGGTAAACAGACAGTCAGCAGGGGCGGGAGATGCCAGCTACACCTTCAGTCACTGTTTTCACAGGGAAGGGAGGATGTGCTGGGGGAAGCCAGCTGGGACAGAGCAGCCCTTTTAGGAAGATTTGAAATAGACAGCATCTTCCTTGGGGCCAATGCTGCAGCTCTGGTTCATGCGGGGAAGGCAAGAGCTAAATGCACACTCACCAAGGGGCCGTGCATTTGCGCTCTGCTGGGGTCTCAGCCTCCTCTAGCCTGCTTAGTACTAGAAGGCCAGGAATGTCTGCAGAATGGCCCTGGAGGTATGACTGCCCCCCCAAAAAAGTGCCATCTCTTGAGTTCTCCAGCATAAACCCAATGGGATCCAATTTTACCCTTCTTTAGGGTAAATGATGGCTATTATCGTTGCACATTTTAGTGATCCCTGCAGCATTCAAGACCCTACGCACAGCTCAGAATTAGAGGCGGTCCCTGCTGGGTGAGGCAGTCACTTTTTCTCCATTTACAGCTCTTTCACTCTACAGAATGTCTCTGGACCACCTGAAATTCCTATAAGGATCTCAGATATCCTAGTAATCTTCAAACACCACCGTTTTCACTAAAACCCAATCTCAGAGGACCATGTCTCCCTCAGAGCCAATGTTATTGTAGAAAACATTGCATCTGTGGAGGAAAAAAATGCATGTTTTTTATTGTTTACAACACGGAGCACTTAAAACTAGCTGAGCTGATGCAGAGCTAAGACTCGATTGTTTTGGAGGCAGATAGCTTTGAAAACATGGGGAAAGGGGCATCCTGTGGAATTAGAACAAGGGATTCTTTTTTGAAACAAGCAAGGGTGATTTTGACTTCATCAAAGTATACTACAATTGGGATTTAAATGTACATTTTTGGGGTGCCTGGCTATAAAAGTACATGCTGTTGTACAACAATAAAACTTTTGTTTTCAAGAAGAGAAGATTAAGGCCTTAAAATGTGTTGAATCATGCAGTTTAGATCCCAGAGACTGTAACTTATTATACACATCAATCAAATGCAAGTTATTGACTTTTTGTTTACCAGCCACAAGGACCAGACCCCAGCGCCAGTCTACTCTTCAGATTATATAAGTCTATTTAGCAGTAATTTAGGCCTATACTTTTTCCATCTTCCAAGACCAGGGCATTTGTAAAGAGTCTATTAACCTGATTAAGCACAGCCTTGGCATTTGGAGTCTTGGGCCTTAATGGCCATATGGCGGGCCTATTCATTCATTATCCGAGTCTTTCGTCAGGAATTTTTCTAGCCCCACTGGTGGTAACCATGGAGTTACTATTGGTGGAAAAACCAGACTTCAGAAAGCATCTCATCACACTATTGGTACCATATGTCCTATGTTTAAAAAAAAAAAAAAAAATGCTCGTCACTGCAACAGTATGAAAATAGATGGACCACGGTGTTTCCTGGAAACGAGTCCACCTCTCAGGAAGACAGGCACAGCCTTGAGCCCAGGAAACACGGAGAGCCCACCCACCTCACAGGCACGCTGCCTTTTCAGGGCAGCTCCAGGAGGATCCCAGTAACCTGATTATCTTTCAGGGGGTTTTGTTCAGAGACCTTTGTAAAACCTCCAAAACAAGGAAGGCTGTTGCTAGAGCATAACCTTTCTTCAGTTTACACGTACTTTACGTGCACTAATAGCATCTTACAGTATTATCATGGAGATTAAAAATGACTACTTGGGCTTCAATGAGATAATCAAGTGTATCTTATGAGTTAGACCAAACTATGGGCAAATTTGGAGCAGCACCTCCCAGTTTCCAAGCTGTGCATCCCTGGACAACTTACTTGATCTCTCTCGTTCTCTGTTTCCTCATCTGTAAATGGGTTGCTGTCAGAATTTAATGAGATAATGCAAGCCAAGCTCTTATTATAGTGAGCGCTCAATCAATAAAAATCTACTACTAAAATATTCAATACTACTGAAACAGAGGTCCCGGGCAGTCAGCTAGGCTCCCGCGATGGCCAAGGGTCCCCTCATGTTGTCCCCAGAGACTCACACTTGAAGTCATTCAACAGCAAACCTACAAATCACTCCTAGTCATGACCCTCCAGGTTTCCTCTTACAAAACTGAAGTTGCAAACATTGAACAGGCTAGCATGTTTGGAAAGGTGTCCTAGCTACCAATTTTTTGATAAATCTTCCTTTTGCTTTTTGGGTAAATAAACCTCCTTTTATTTGTCAGGTTACTGCCTGAGTGGGATATTTTTGCATTCATGTGGAGGCTGAGAGATTTTTATCCATGTCGTGTCAGTCAGGGCCTCAAAAAAGACTACAGCGTGCTTTTCTTTTGTTGAAGACACTTCTGCTGTGGTATTATTATTAGAATTCCGTGGAAACCAGACACTGTCCACATGGTGGGAACAAAAGCATAGAAGGAAACATGAGTCAAGGAAGACATGTGTCCATAATTTACTAGACTGGAATAATGATATCTGCCTGGTACTGGAAGGGCAGCCTCAACGCTGCTCCTTGAGGACCGCGCTCCCCTCACCCCACCCCAGCTTTGCCCACATCCTCCCCACTCACACTTGCAGGCAGGATTTATATTCTGCTTTGAGGTTATGCTCCAGCACCAGCTCTGCTATAACCTCTCCTTACATCCTTTCCCATTCCCAAGAGACTGGGGCCTTATGCTCCACGATCCCACAGGAATCCCATTGTCCTGCAAGGATTCTCATGGTATTATTGCCAGTTGACCTGTCTGTGTTCTGCCCTAAACCACGAAGGCCCTGAGGCCAGTGTTTCCTGCTGGAACTGCATGACATCTGGCACACACACAGCAAAGCGCTAAAAACTTTAACTCCTAGAATTTATTTTATTCAATTATGTCCCTTCCTGTTCCAGAAAGGGCTTAAGATGACTAATACAAATAGATAAGATACAGAACGATGTGATAAGTTAGTAGTAGATGGTGCAGAGGTGAAAAAAATAGACAAAAAGTTACCTAGGAAGAAGGCTAACATCAAACTTTAAGCCGTCATGTCCTAAACAGGTGTTATTGTCAAAGGTTCACAACAGCTGCTTCTGCAATGCAGCAGGCGGATAGTTGGTTCCCAATGTGTGGTTCCTTTGTGGCCATGTTTCCCCCAGGTTTTCACATGTGTTTAGTTTACACTATAGACTCATCCGGCTGGAAGAAGCAATTTAATCATTCTCCCTTCACATGTGAACTGTGGGAGATAGATGAGCATCTGTCCTGTTTTTAAATAGCCCTGGACAAAAGCCCACTCTCTTCCTAGACAGTGATTCCAATGTTTTACAACCTCACAATTCTTCTTCATCTCTCAGGCAAATCTTGTCTGACAGAGATCTCCCTTTTTTCTCCAGGCTCTCCCACTTGATGGATGATGAGGAAGTTAATGGTATCACTAAATTTTTCCCAGTTTTTTCTCCGTCCCATCAAGTAATTCAAACGTCCTTAATCTTCTCTTACATTGGTGATAGGTAATAGACATGGATAAGAAAACCACAAGAATATTAGTAACAGTTTCAGTAACATTATAATTTTCTAATTATTGGTTGTAATCAAGGGCAGCTAGTTATGGGCTATGCTGGGCATAGATTTTAATTGACCCTTGAAAAAGTAGGTCCAGTGAGTGAGCCAATGTGTGAGCCGCTGGAAACAATCTGATCACATTGTGTTCTGCTTCACAGGAAGTGAGATTCCATGTGCTGGTTTGTTTCCTATTTGTCTCCAAGGATCCAACAATGATGTTTTGTTTACTTGTTTTGCTTTCCGACTTAAATAACTTGTAATTGTGGAAATGTTTTGAATTGATATGTTCTTCGATTATTTTTTTAAATCTTGGAATAGGCCTGTGTGTTTAATCTGTTTAGTATGCATTATAGTATATGAGCAAAAACAAAACCTTCTAGAAGGAGACAGAATCTTAAAAGCAAAAAAAAAATCACTTCTAGGGAAGGAACAAGTTGCTATGTATATCCTTTTTTTTTTTTTTTGTTAATTTGAGGAACATAGGGAGACAAAAGATTCGGCTGTGTCAATTTCTGACAGAGTCTTTAATAGCTTTTCTGTTTTGGAATATAAAGCTGTGAGTTCTGTCTCAGAAATGAAAAGAAAGTGGACAAAAGGCATATCTAGAATAGAGAAAGTGATTCTTAAAAATTGCCTCTACACTCAGAAATCAAAAACTGTGAGTGGAAAACACAGGCCCTGAAGGAAACTTCATTAAAGTATACAAGATGAGGTTATAGAAACTGGCATTACTTAGCAGGAGAAAGAGCATAAGAGTTTTTTGAGCTCATGGACAGATTTTATTTTGAGCAAGTAGCTGCCTGAAGCTTTCTTATCCTACACTCAGACCTTGTTATGCCAACAGGCGGGTAATGGAACTTAAAAAAATTATATAACTTGTCTCTTTCTACAGTGGATGTGAGAAAATTTACAACAAAAGAAATGTACAAGGAAATAGAGAAATATAAACCAGACAGAAATTGGGAAGTAGCAATAAGAAAGAGGGTAATAATATTAGGAGCATTTACTCTATGTAAGGAACTTGGTACATTATCTCATTAAAACCCTATCAAGTATCACTCTCCCCATGTCGGTGAGAAACCCAGCTCAGATGGTTAATAAACATTCCCAAGGTCACGCCTCTTGCAGCAGGAAATAGGGATTTGAGCCATTCTGTGTGATTATAAGTGGGCACTTTGACCACTCGTAAGCACTCTCTCCAAATTAAAACACGGGAAGATAAAGTTGCAATAATTGAGACTCAGATTCTCCTCTGAGATTCTTGGCAGCCAAAAGGATAAAGGAAAAATGTAATTCTCACGATCCGAATATCGGAATTTTTTTCTCCCTCCAAGTTCTTAATAAGATGCTTCATTTTTAACTTTATGTAGGGGACACTACATGATGTGGTGAACAATATCTTAAAAGAATATCTTTTTCTAAAATCACAAACGGAGTGGCTGATTGGATAAGTCTTTGACAAAAGCTGAGGTCATAATACAAAGAGAGTTTATTAGGGGCTGAACCAATCAGTTCAGATACTGTTGCCTCTGATAACATTCAAAAGTCCCCTTGGCTTATTGCACCACTGATGCCCCAAATCTTCTGCTCTCAACTCTGTCGGTGCTCAATCCTGCGTCTCCCTCTCTGGCCTTGATGCTGATAAAATAAATTTTCACATATTGAGGTGTGGGGAAGTCATTCCGGCTTGTACATGAGTTAACTTGAATTTTATGCTAACCAGAACAGCCTGTTTGTGGCCTATCCAACATACATTGTACATCTGCTTTAATTATTAAGGAAAAAGGCACATTGACCAGAAGTAAAGAATGTCCATGTTAAAAATAAAGATTGAATGCTTCCCTTCCTGGACGCCAGCGCTGGTCCACCTTCCATGATAAGACGCCCTTTTCAGGGGCCAAGTCCTTACGGACACGCTGTGTACGTGCTGATCTGTTTTCCTGGAAACCTTGAAGGAATGTATCCCTGACTTGTTTGGTGTCCTTTGTTCTAACAAGACATAAAACTGTGCTGAAAACCATCTCTGGAGCACTTCCTCAGCGTTGTCTGAGAGGCTGTCTTTTGGGCTATAGTCCTCGGTTTGGCTCATATAAAACTCTTTTCTATTCCTACTAGAGATTGTTTATTGATTATTTTCGTTGACAGTGCAAGTAAACCAGAGCCTGATGGACATGTTCTCTCTGCAACTGCCTTGTTAACCTATTCTCATCAATGTCCCTGCACTAAGACGCAGGCGCCAAGAGAGCGTGGTCCCTGCCTAGTTCCTTTAGGTCTGCATTTCCAGCTAAAGTAGTGCAGGGCAAGGATGCAGTGAATGTTCGGTGAACGAATCAGTGAATGAATGAAGGAGTGGGCGTGTGTGGGATGCAGGCTGGAGTGTGCCCGCCTCCTCTGTCTCAGGGTCACCATGTGACGCTCTGTTCCCTGACCTCAGGAACCCATCTCAGTGCCTCTTTTGTCTCAAGCACATGACTCTGGTGCCCAGAATCCCCCGAGTTACCGGTTCCCGAATGACACTGGTCAGAAGGGAGAGTCGAGGACAAGATGAAATACCGCCCCTGGTCGGTCCCCTTCTCCGTCTCACATCCTGAGATCTGAGTCCCATCCGTACATTCCTACCTCTGCTGTTGTGAGTGAGACTGTGGGACAGAGGTGGGTGTGAGGGGCTGAGGTGGCCCTGACCCCGCCAGATGGCTGAGAACGTCTCAGGAGGAGAGTGGGAGGCGGCTACGACAGCATCACCTCTGTCCAACTCCTCAGCTCCCGGGCACCCGTCCCTGACACTGTGCCTCCAAACTGTGTTTTTAGCCTCAAAGCCATGTGTTGAAAGCTCTGTCTTTTATGCTGGCCATTGTGCACAAGAGTATCGCGGAGTTACATAAACTAAATTGTGTGGGCTCCCTTTCTTTGAAGGAGAAACAGAATCCCACACGTTGCCGGCTGAAAGGGAACATTAGGCAGAGAAAAATTTAATAAGCAAAGCAAGCCAAGCCAGGGAATATCCTGCCTAGGAAGTCAGGATTTAAAAGACATGGGACTTGTTAAAATGACAGTCAACACATTATTTTAGGAACACATAAAGCCTTCTCACTGAGGACGAAGTCCCCCAATACGTCTATTAGAGTTGCTCAGCCCCACCCCACTTCCCTTGGGCCCCACTTACGGGGAGGAAAGTCTTTCTTTGCGGGTCAGATGCCTTCTCTCTGCTCACACCTAAGAGCAGCTAAGAGGGGTGAGTGGGACACCCTGCCACGCTTTGTTGGGTGTGTGCCTTTCACCGCTATGGTCAAGTCTGGAATTTCTTGGTGAAGCTCTGGGTCACTCTGGAGGTTTATGCTTGGAGGTGTTCCAGAACCAAGTTGTCAAAATCTGGGCAGTTTGTATAGCCGGAACAGTGGGCAAGGGCTGGAGGTGAGGGGAGATAGGAAGGTGGGAGGTAGGGGGGCCTTCCCATGTTTGTTAGGAGAAAGCCCCGATCGCTAGCACCTCCTTCTGTTCTACGTTGAAAGGAAAGGTCCTTGAAAGTGGTATTCCTGTGTGTGTGTGTGTGTGTGTGTGTGTGTGTGTGTGTGTGTGTGTGTGTTTGTGAGAGACAGACAGACAGACAGATGACAGACAGAGAATGAATGGGCATGCCCAGATATGAAAAAGCTCCTGCCTTTCCCTTTTCAATGTTAAAGAGGTCTGTTTCTTCCTCAGGAGGGTCCCATCCTGACGAATGTTGGTAAAGTTCCTTCTTTACCTATTGACACTTGCAGGAGAAAAGGAAATGCTTTCATCTCCCAGAACCACAGTGATGGTCAGGCCAGGTCAGGGCACCCAAGCTCTCAGGGACCCAGCTGAGCACTAGGGAGGCCCCCGGAGGGAGTGCAGGGGAGCAGGACGTCTGCATGTCACCAGTGTCCTCCTCCTGGCATCCAGCACGGGGCAGCCACGAGGGACATCCCGACCCCCAGCAGCTCCGCTCCCGGAACTCAGCGGGGTTCCAGGACACTGGGGTGATGGTGTCTCTCCCATACCCAGGACGCCTGCTTGGCGAAGGTCCTGTCTCCCAAACCCAACCCAAAAAACCGAGTCACTCAGAATCCCAGCGTGAGTCGTGGGAGGTTCTGCCCAGCCCGGCTCCTGCCCACTAGAAGCAGAGGCCCCCGGAAGGGCAGCATGAACATGGACCACAGCAAGTGAGCAGTAGTCTCGAGGGAACCCGAGCCCACGGCCTGCCTCCCTCAGCGGTGACATCGGGCTTGTGGAGAACGTGAGGCACCGTGTGTTTCCCTCCTATTTTCACGATCCTCCTCAGATTTGCCAGCTAATGGGTAATGCGGCCAGGCAATGAATACAGCTGTGAGAAGGACATTTCGGGAGGATTTCAAATGAGGGGCTAAGTTTGCATGCATATTGGACTTAATACTCAAAAGTAAGTGATTATCTGCTGTGGAGGTTTGGGGTGCTATATAGATGCTTTCTTTTAAATTCTTCCACCCCCCTGGTAGGTTGGACCCAGCATAGTTGGGTGGATTTTTCAGTAAACTCTTGGTTTTCTTCTCCCTTCCTTTATCCTGTTCAACAAGCAAATGTTTATTGAGTCATTAGTATGTAACAGACGCTGTGCTCAGTACTGAGTGTGGAGGAGTGACGAATTAAACAGTGCTCCTCTCCTCAAAGAGCTCTGTGCAGGAGGCGCACATCTAGGCAGTCCACTATGACACCATGACCAGGGCAGTGATGGGGGCGGCGGCAAGGTCCCGCGTGGGAGGGAGACAGATGCTGGGAAGGACTTGCCAGGTGGCGGAACAGCGAAGCGGTATTTGGAAGGAGCAGTAGGAAGGTCGCCAGCCGGGCAAGGGCAGAGGGAGATCCAATTCAGGCAGAGGGAGATCCAATTCAGGCAGAGGGAGATCCAATCCAGGCAGAAGGGACGCGGTGTGTAAAGGGACAGCTTTACAGAAAAGCATGGCGTGCTCCTGGATTGAGCAGAGCTTCTCCCAGCTGCCTGCCGGAGAATCAGGCAGCACAGCTGGAAGGGTGGGAGGCGGGTCTCCCACACCACACCAAGACAAAGGGCCTCCTCCCTTGGAGGATGGGGAGCCACAGGAGAGAGCTGATCTGGGAAACACTACAATTTGCTCACCTTAGAAGCAACACCCTGCAGCAATGAGGAAGAGAGCGAGAAGCCTGCTGTGTCTGGGGGAGCTTGTGCTAAAGCAACTCCGAAAGTCAAGTCCATGTGGAGTGAGAAGCTGCGCCAGTCAGATGGTCCCTTAAGTCTAAACCCTCAGTACCATTTGCAACATAGGCACTAAGTCTCATTGTGAGAGGAGAAGTAAAGAAACAACATACATCCTGGGTCCTTGAAAGGGTGTGTAAATGAAGGGCAATCTGAAGGCACAGTCATGGAGACCTCAGAGGTACCACACATGGCCTGTTTCTACTGGGATCTCACCGCCGTTGCCGTCATCCTGGAGTACGGCAGTGTCATGTACCGTGCAGCGCGTTCTAAGACAAATGGTACTTGTGCCTAATTTCACTGTCAGAAAACTTTGCATCACTTAGTGGCGTGTACTCCAGAATACTCTGCTTCTCAGAACTAATTGGGAGAAGTACATTTCAGGATTTTTGCACTCTTCCTTTGCAAAGCTTGCCCAACACATCAATACAGAGTGAATTAGACCAACTTTCTGGAACATATTGTATTTGTAAGCTTATGTTGCCATAGAATTCAGTACAAAGGCTATCCTTCCTGGTTATATAGCAAAGTAATGTTACCAGTGGTGACCAGAGCCAATTAATATGTATGTTAAGTTAAACACACATGAATACTTAGAATGTGATCTGTACCACACTGGGGATGAGGTTTTGGGCTGGCTTCTATCTAGTGCTAAGAAAGATGCATAAGCAATCATTTCAGCACAGGGTGACAAACCAACAAGTTTGGGAAGATACAAAGGATAGGGAGAGAACTACTCATTTTGTCTGATGAGGAAGGAAATTAAGACTTTAGGGAGAAGTGGAGAAGGTATATTTTAGGCAGAAGGAATATATGCAAAGGCATGAGAGTTATAAAGCCCATCCACGCGTGTTCAGGGGACAGGAAAAAGACCAGTGTGTCGGAGGCAGGATGCTTGGGGCAGGAGCAGTGGGAGGGATGAGGCTGGAGTAGAGACTAGACTGATTTAAAGGCCATGTATGCCAAAGTAAGGAGAGGGGCATTTCTTCCGGGGAGAGCGAGCCCTTCTGAAGATAGGAGAAGATGTAGTAGCGGGCTCACCTACATTGTGCTTCCACAAATGCTGTGAAAATGCTACTGAACAACTTTCTTCAGGAGCAACTTGGTGGAAGTTTCTGCCAAGCTAGTAGGGGAAGCTACTGGGAGGGTAGATGGATATTGCACAGCTGTCACCGCAGGAGTACAGGAGGTTGTCGGCACTTCCTTTTTCAGGTCACCTATCAGGACAAAGGAAGGCACCATCTCGGACTCCAGCTCTAACAAAGGTGCCAGGCGTTAGGACCACGGACCGTAAAGACCCGTTATCAGGACACAAAGGAACTGAACCACCAGCGGCACTTTGCTTCTCTTATCAACACGCCCAGGAAGAACACATCCAGATCTGCTATAAATTCGATACCTAAGACCACTTTTGGAAGACAACTTAGCGCAGAAATGAAGAGTAAAACATAAATAGCATTTGGCAATATAAATGAAATGCATCATGGTCTCTATTTCTGTTTCATATCCATCCCTCTGCCTCCCTTGAGAAGTGAAAAAGGCAGGTCATATCCTGGATAATACGTTCCTTCCCAACTTCCTTCCTTGTCATTCTTGCGGCCACTCCTGTGATATTTCTAGCCCACGTTACTCAATTCCAATTCTAGCTGTCACTCGTTCTCTTATCCACTGCACGCTGCACCAACTCAGCACCCAGGCTAGAAGATGAGGACCAGCAGAGATGGTTTAAATCAAGGGTTATCTGTGGAAGAAGAAGGCGATAAGAGACAGCTGGTGCTATTAAAAAGGAATTCGGTGTATCTTCAGTAATTTAGGATGAAATGATTGGGACAGCTGAAATGACAGGGAGGAAAATCAACCCAGCAGAGAAAAGAAACTTAGCTACTACGTTTTAAATATGCTCACATCACACTCGCTACTGAAATTCTTTTTTCTTTTTTTTTTCGCTACTGAAATTCTCGAACAGCCTTCATAGAAAGTCCCTTCTGGCTTTTGTCATACCAATTAATCTTTTGGATTTTTCAGAACTAAAGAGAAGGGACAATCAATCGAGGCAGCTTGGAGCCTTTGAACTCATGGGCAAGAGCTGTAGTCTGCTGGGGATTTTAGAGAGTATTTTCAGTTTTACAGACTAGAGAAAAGGAATGATTTTCTCATAGTCATCTGTTTCGCTTGGATGCCTGGGACCATCACCTGAGCTTGTCTGTGATACAGAAAAGATGCAGCTGCCACAATGAATGACAAACGCCACTGCCTGTCCCACCAGATCCTGGGCGAATCTTTGCTCAATAGTATGGTATGGGTTTACATAAAATTTAATACAAGTTAATTTGACTCTCTATAGCCATCACCAGAAGGCAAACTAGATGATTATCAACTGGCTAAAACAGTTTTCATTCTGAAGCTGATGCCTAGAAGTCGAGGGTCTCAATGATATGGTAATATATTCCAGGGCACTCACTGCCATTTCAATTACTTAAAAGACAAGCCTCCTACACCCGGACAAATAGAAACTCAGAAGTCTCCATGATCTAGATATCTTAGAATTTTTTTTCATTTGAGGCTGGAATTAATTATTCAGATAACATCTCTAATTTTCCATTTTCCCTTGCAGGCAGAAAACATCAGAGATGAAAGTTCTGTATCCTTCCAGGGATGTGGGAGCCGCAGACACAGTTCTCCCTTCGTGGGGCGGCAGCGACAGAGAATCTGTCATCTGCTTGGGTTGCCATTCAAACTGCTCATTAAGCTTTCGTGCAAAGACCCAAGAGACAGCGGAATTAAAAGGAAAATGAGAAAATGAAGTAATTCAGGTTTCTGAAAGGCTGTTCAAGACGAAACATTAGTTCTGAGGAAGAAAGCACCACAGGTACATGGTAATGAGTCTTAAGCGTATCCCTTTCCAAGATGTTAGCTTTGTTCTTTGCAGGCAACAGGGAAAGATGACACACTCCATGTCAGCAGCTAATCATGACCCACCCATCAGAGGCCAGCATTTTACTCTCCATTAAAATTACTCCAAGGTCGTTAAAGCCACATGTCAGTGTGGCATTAAACTGCTAAGACTGCATTTCCCAGACAATCTTCATTTATTTATTCATTCAGTCAACAAATGAACGTGTCAAGCACTGGAAAATGAATCAGAGTATAAGCTATGGCTTATATCTGCCCTGGAAAGCCAGGTCACACTCGTATGAAAAACTAACAACGGCCCAGGGTATCCTCTGGAGTCTTATCTCCCCAACTGCCAAAGTAAGCGTTGCCAAGAAGAAACACAAATGCAGGGCTGGAGTAGGATGAGTCTTCCTGACAGGGAGAATGGTGCCTGCCCAAACATAATATAGAGGATCCGGGACACATACTTTAAGTCCTACCCAATTTAGGTTTGTAAGAAAAATACTGCAATCACTGCTTTCTAGTGACTCTATTTTATATGTGTTTCAATGGACACGTTATTAACACACTGAAGAAGGATGCTTAGAGCCAAACCCTATGTAGCTACCTCATGTAGCTAAGAAAATACTTCTCTGTCTTGGGATACCCATCGAAATCTGGGTAGCAATTGTCATTTTTACCTATAGGGCAGGAGGAGGCATGGGAAGGATCTTTGCTGGGACTGGTGACTAGAAAGCCTTGCAAACCATTTCGGTGAATTGCTCCATCCGCGTATTATCTGAACCATCTCTCTTCTTGGCTGCCACATCAACACTATCCCTAGAGAATACTGGCCACACACAGCAAAGGGAGACCGATTCCACATAGCCTCTGTTTTACAGGATGCAAAAACCATCTGAAAGATGATAAAAAGCAGTCTCTATAATTAACGTTTCCATCTGCTGATTAGGAAGTGTCAGAAATAAACAAACAAAAGTAATTGCGGCATTTTGACAAGGACTTGAATACCAGGACTGAACTGTGCCCTTGCTTTGGTCGTATATAATTCAATTCTGTTTAACAATATCCATTGAATATCTAGTCTTTGCAAAGCTCTGGGCTAGCTGTTTAAGACATGATCCCTGGTCAATATAACTGAGGCGGAAAAAGCTGACTGTATGAGATGAACACAAAATTAAAAATAAAACAAATGGCCTGACTTCATAGAGATTCTAACTCAGCAGACGGGGGGTGGGGCTCAGACAACTGTAATTTAACCACCCCCCAAAAGGATCCAACATTGTCTCTAATGGGTGGTGGTCACAGAAAGCTGCAAAGAGGAGGTGGCCATTGGGATATTTTAACAACTGTGCATTAAGTGCCTTGAAGGCATGCATCAGACTTGGGGAGGCAGAGGATGGAGAAGGAGGCGGTTTCCAGCCGGAGGCAGAGTTACAGAGGCTGCCAAGTGCACCCTGAAGGCTGCTCTTTAGAGGTGCCAGGAAGAACCCTGGAACAGTTCGTTTCTAACTGAATTCACCAGCCTTAGTTCACATCCGGGCTCATTTCTCAATCTAGAGGGGTCGAAAGCGCCATAAACCTGTCAAGTGAAAGTGACATGGAAAAGTTTGCTCTGGACCTGAGAGCACCAGCGGTGGATGAGAGCGGAGACTGTCCCTAGCACTTCTTTTAGCTGGAATCGCCCCACCTCAGATTCCAGCTGCGCCGCTGACCTCAGAGCTGAACATTTGGGTGCATCTTGTAGGGCCGCAGACCTTGCCTTCACCACTCGGCATGCACTGCCACAGCCTTTCCTGGGCATCAAGGAAAGTCAAGCCATATTCTGCAAATTCCAAGGACCTGAGGGAGTCCAGAGTTGGGACTTTTGAGTATAAAAATGATACATGCTAAAATGTTGAAAAATACACAAAAATTATAAATTAAATTAAATTTAAATTAAAAAAAAAATTCACACCCCCATAACCATGCCACTCAGAGGCTACCAGAGTGGTCATCTGCCAATATTTCCTTCCATTTCTCTTTATGCATTTTGTTAGATAATTGAGACCACACATTTCTGTATTCTGCTTTTTTTTTTTAAACATCTTTATTGGAGTATAATTGCTTTACATTGTTGTGTTAGTTGCTGCTGCATAACAAAGTGAATCAGCTATGCATATACATATATCCCCATATCCCCTCCCTCTTGTGTCTCCCTCCCACCCTCCCTATCCCACCCCTCTGGGTGATCACAAAGCACCGAGCTGATCTCCCTGTGCTATGGGGCTGCTTCCCACTAGCTATCTATTTTACATTTGGTAGTATATATATGTCAATGCCACTCCCTCACTTCGTATCAGCTTCCCCTTCCCCCTCCCCGTGTCCTCAAGTCCATTCTCTATGTCTGTGTCTTTATTCCTGTCCTACCCCTAGGTTCTTCAGAACCATTTTTTTTTTTTAGATTTATATATATGTGTTAGCATACAGTATTTGTTTTACTTTTTCTGACTTACTTCACTCTGTATGACAGACTCTAGGTCCATCCACCTCACTACAAATAACTAACTCAATTTCATTTCTTTTTATGGCTAATATTCCATTGTATATATGTGCCACATCTTCTTTATCCATTCATCTGTTAATGGACACTTAGGTTGCTTCCATGTCCTGGCTATTGTAAATAGGGCTGCAATGAACATTGTGGTACATGACTCTGTTTGAATTATGGTTTTCTCAGGGTATATGCCCAGTAGTGGGATTGCTGGGTCATATGGTAGCTCTATTTTTAGTTTTTAAGGAACCTCCATACCGTTCTCCATAGTGACTGTATCAATTTACATTCCCACCAACAGTGCAAGAGGGTTCCCTTTTCTCCACACCCTCTCCAGTATTTGTTGTTTGTAGATTTTTGAGGATGGCCATTCTGACTGGTTTGAGGTGATACCTCATTGTACTTTTGATTTGCATTTCTCTAATGATTAATGATGTTGAGCATCCTTTCATGTGTTTGTTGGCAATCTGTATATCTTCTTTGGAAAAATGTCTGTTGAGGTCTTCTGCCCATTTTTGGATTGGGTTGTTTGGTTTTTTGATATTGAGCTGCATGAGCTGCTTGTGTATTTTGGAGATTAATCCTTTGTCAGTTGCTTCATTTGCAAATATTTTTGCCGTTCTGAGGGTTGTCTTTTCACCTTTTTTATGGTTTCCTTTGCTGCACAAAAGCTTTTAAGTTTCATTAGGTGCATTTGTTTATTTTTGTTTTTATTTCCATTTCTCTAGGAGGTGGGTCAAAAAGGATCTTGCTGTGATTTATGTCATAGAGGAGTGTTCTGCCTATGTTTTCTGCTAAGAGTTTGAAAGTGTCTGGCCTTACATTTAGGTCTTTAACCCATTTTGAGTTTATTTTTGTGTATGGTGTTAGGGAGTGTTCTAATTTCATTCTTTTACATGTAGCAGTCTAGCTTTCCCAGCACCACTTATTGAAGAGGGTGTCTTTCTCCATTGTATGTTCTTGCCTCCTTTGTCAAAGATAAGGAGACCATATGTGTGTGGGTTTACCTCTGGGCTTTCTATCCTGTTCCGTTGATCTATATTTCTGTTTTTGTGCCAGTACCATACTGTCTTGATTACTGGAGCTTTGTAGTATAGACTGAAGTCAGGGAGCCTGATTCCTCTAGCTCCGTTTTTCTTTCTCAAGATTGCTTTGGCTATTCGGGGTCTTTTGTGTTTCCATACAAATTGTGAAATTTTTTGTTCTAGTTCTGTGAAAAATGCCAGTGGTAGTTTGATAGGGATTGCACTGAATCTGTAGATTGCTTTGGGTAGTATAGTCATTTTCACAATGTTGATTCTTCCAATCCAAGAACATGGTATATCTCTCCATCTGTTTGTATCAGCTTTAATTTCTTTCATCAGTGTCTTATAGTTTTCTGCATACAGGTCTTTTGTCTCCTTAGGTAGGTTTAATCCTACATATTTTATTCTTTTTGTTGCAGTGGTAAATGGGAGTGTTTCCTTAATTTCTCTTTCATATTTTTCATCATCAGTGTATAGGAATGCAAGAGATTTCTGTGCATTAATTTTGTATCCTGTTACTTTACCAAATTCATTGATTAGCTCTAGTAGTTTTCTGGTAGCATCTTTAGGATTCTCTATGTATAGTATCACGTCATCTGCAAACAGTGACAGCTTTACTTTTCTTTTCCGATTTGGATTCCTTTTATTTCTTTTTCTTCTCTGATTGCTGTAGCTAAAACGTCCAAAACTATGTTGAATAATAGTGGTGAGAGTGGGCAACCTTGTCTTATTCCTGATCTTAGTGGAAATGGTTTCAGTTTTTCACCATTGAGAACGACGTTGGCTGTGGGTTTGTCATATGTGGCCTTTATTTTGTTGAGGTAAGTTCCCTCTATGCCTAGTTTCTGGAGGGTTTTTTATCATAAATGGGTGTTGAATTTTGTTGAAAGCTTTTTCTGCATCTGTTGAGATGATCATATGGTTTTTCCCCTTCAATTTGTTAATATGTTGTATCAAATTGGTTGATTTGCGTATATTGAAGAATGCTTGCATTCCTGGGATAAACCCCACTTGATCATGGTGTATGATCCTTCTAATGTGCTGCTGCATTCTGTATGCCTGTATTTTGTTGAGGATTTTTGCATCTATGTTCATCAGGGATATTGGCCTGTAGTTTTCATTTTTTGTGACATCTTTGTCTGGTTTTGGTATCAGGGTGATGGTGACCTTGTAGAATGAGTTTGGGAGTGTTCCTCCTTCTGCTATATTTTGTAAGAGTTTGAGAAGGATAGGTGTTAGCTCTTCTCTAAATGTTTGATAGAATTTGCCTGTGAATCCATCTGGTCCTGGGCTTTTGTTTGTTGGAAGATTTTTAATCACAGTTTCAATTTCAGTGCTTGTGATTGGTCTGTTTATATTTTCCATTTCTTCCTGGTTCAGTCTCAGAAGGTTGTGCTTTCCTAAGAATTTGTCCATTTCTTCCAGGTTGTCCATTTTATTGGCATATAGTTGCCTGTAGTAATCTCTCATGATCCTTTGTATTTCTGCAGTGTCAGTTGTTACTTCTCCTTTTTCATTTCTAATTCTGTTGATTTGAGTCTTCTCCCTTCTTTTCTTGATGAGTCTGGCTATGGTTTATCAATTTGGTTTATCTTCTCAAAGAACCAGCTTTTAGTTTTGTTGATCTTTGCTATTGTTTCTTTCATTTCTTTTTCATTTATTTCTGATCTGATCTTTATGATTTCTTTCCTTCTGCGAACTTTGGGGTTTTGTTGTTCTTCTTTCTCTAATTGCGTTAGGTGTAAGGTTAGGTTGTTTGAGATTTTTCTTCTTTCTTGAGGTAGGATTGTATTGCTATAAACTTCCCTCTTAGAACTGCTTTTGCTGCATCCCATAGGTTTTGGGCCATTGTGTTTTCATTGTCATTTGTTTCTAGGTATTTTTTGATTTCCTCTTTGATTTCTTCAGTGATCTCTTGGTTGTTTAGTAGCGTATTGTTTAGCCTTCATTTGTTTGTATTTTTTACAGATTTTTTCCTGTAATTGATATCTAGTCTCATAGCATTGTGGTCAGAAAAGCTACTTGATACAATTTCAATTTTCTTAAATTTACCGAGGCTTGATTTGTGACCCAAGATATGATCTATCCTGGAGAATGTTCCATGAGCACTTGAGAAAAAAGTGTATTCTGTTGTTTCTGGATGGAATGTCCTATAAATATCAATTAAGTCCATCTTGTTTAATGTGTCATTTAAAGCTTGTGTTTCCTTATTTATTTTCATTTTGGATGATATGTCCATTGGTGAAAGTGGGGTGTTAAAGTCCCCTACTATGATTGTGTTACTGTCGACTTCCCCTTTTATGGCGGTTAGCACATGCCTTATGTATTGAGGTGCTCCTATGTTGGGGCATAAATATTTACAATTGTTATATCTTCTTCTTGGATTGATCCCTTGATCATTATGTAGTGTCCTTCTTTGTCTCTTGTAATAGTCTTTATTTTAAAGTTTATTTTTTCTGGCATTAGAATTGTTACTCCAACTTTCTTTTGATTTCCATTTGCATGGAAATTTTTTTCCCATCACCTCACATTCAGTCTGTATGTGTCCCTAGGTCTGGGTCTCTTATAGACAGCATATATATGGGTCTTGTTTTTGTATCCATTCAGCCAGTCTATGTCTTTTGGTTGGAGCATTTACTCTGTTTACATTTAAGGTAATTATCGATATGTATGTTCCTATTACCATTTTCTTAATTGTTTTGGGTTTGTTATTGTAGGTTTTTTCCTTCTCTTGTGTTTCTTGCCTAGAGAAGTTTCTTTAGTATTTGTTGTAAAGCTGGTTTGGTGGTGCTGGATTTTCTTAATTTTGCTTGTCTGTAAAGGTTTTAACTTCTCCACTGAATCTGAATGAGATACCTGCTGGGTAGAGTAATCTTGCTTGTAGGTTTTCCCCTTTCATCACTTTAAATATGTCCTGACACTCCCTTCTGGCTTGCAGAGTTTCTGCTGAAAGATCAGCTGTTAACCTTATGGGGATTCCCTTGTATGTTATTTGTTGCTTTTCCCTCGCTGCTTTCAATATTTTTTCTTTGTATTTAATTTTTGATAGTTTGACTAATATGTGTCTTGGTGTGTTTCTCCTTGGATTTATCCTGTATGGGACTCTCTGTGCTTCCTGGACTTGACTGACTATTTCCTTTCCCATATTAGAGAAGTTTTCAACTATAATCTCTTCAAATATTTTCTCAGTCCCTTTCTTTTTCTCTTCTTCTTCTGGGACCCCTATAATTTGAATTTTGGTGCATTTAATGTTGTCCCAGAGGTCTCTGAGACTGTCCTCAATTCTTTTCATTCCTTTTTCTTTATTCTGCTCTATGGTAGTTATTTCTACTATTTTATCTTCCAGGTCACTTATCTGTTCTTCTGCCTCGGTTATTCTGCTATTGATTCCTTCTAGAGAATTTTAAATTTTATTTATCATGTTGTTCATCATTGTTTGTTTGCTCTTTAGTTCTTCTAGGTCCTTGTTAAACGTTTCTTGTATTTTCTCCATTCTATTTCCAAGATTTTGGATCACCTTTACTATCATTACTCTGAATTCTTTTTCAGTTAGACTGTCTATTTCCTCTTCTTTGGTTTGGTCTGGTGGGTTTTTACCTTACTCCTTCATTTGCTGTATGTTTCTCTGTCTTCTCATTTTGCTTAACTTACTGTGTTTGGGGTCTCCTTTTCGCAGACTGCAGGTTCATAGTTCCCGTTGATTTTGGTATCTGCCCCCAGTGGGTAAGGTTGCTTCAGTGGCTTGTGTAGGCATCCTGGTGGAGGGGACTGGTGCCTGTATTCTGGTGGATGAGGCTGGATCTTGTGTTTCTGGTGGGCAGGACCATGTCCGGTGGTGTGTTTTGGGGTGTCTGTGAACTTAGTATGATTTTAGGCAGCCTCTCTTCTAATGGGTGGGGCTGTGTTCCTGTCTTGCTAGTTGTTTGGCATGGGGTGTCCAGCACTGGAGCTTGCTGGTCGTTGAGTGGAGCTGGGTCTTAGCGTTGAGATGGAGATCTCTGGGAGAGCTCTTGCCAATTGATATTACACAGAGCCAGGAGGTCTCTGGTGGTCCAATGTCCTGAACTCAGCTCTCCCACTCCGAGGCTCAGGCCTGACACCCGGCCAGAGCACCAAGAACCTTTTGGGAGGTCTGAGGTCTTCTGCCAGTATTCAGTAGGTGTTCTGTAGGAGTTGTTCCACATGTAGATGTATTTTTGATGTACCTGTGGGTAGGAAGGTGATCTCCACATCTTACTCCTCCACCATCTTGGAGGTCCTCCCTGGAAAACTATTGAGTCTTTTTTGTATTCTGCTTTTTAGGTTTAACTATTACAGTATATAAGAATTTCCCCTTGTTATGAAAAATATATCATATAAAATTTAATAACTACAATATTTTAACACATAGATATTTATAATAATTATCACACAAATTCTATTTTTAGAAATTTAGATTGTTCTGATTTTTCTCTATTATAAGTAATGCTAGTTAAGCTGGCAGGACCACGTATCAGTGAAAATATTCAAGTCAAAATCAGCATTTTGTTTTTAGATTTGAGATTTTAAAAATAATTAAAGGGGCTTCCCTGGTGGCGCAGTGGTTGAGAATCCGCCTGCCAATGCAGCAGACACGGGTTCGAGCCCTGGTCTGGGAAGATCCCACATGCCACGGAGCAACTGGGCCCGTGAGCCACAGCTACTGAGCCTGCGTGTCTGGAGCCCGTGCTCCGCAACGAGAGGCCGCGATAGTGAGAGGCCCGCGCACCGCGATGAAGAGTGGTCCCTGCTTGCCGCAACTAGAGAAAGCCCTCACACAGAAACGAAGACCCAACACAGCCATAAATAAAATAAATAATTAAAAAAAAAAATTAAAAACAATATAGTGATGTCACAGATGCCATTAATATTTGAACCAATTTAGTGAATCTTTTTTTGTTTGTCTGGTATGAATGGGCTTACCATCACTTGTTTTTCTCTCACCACAGTGATGTAAGAACTATTGATTAGGGCTATGAGATGGAGAGATAATTGGATAGAAACAAAGCTTGATTTGAGAGTCTTCAGAGGGGCTGGAAAATATATGTGTCATGTAGATATCCTCCTCCATTAATCACCCAGCCTTGCTCTTGCCTCTGGCCACCTCCCTGTCATCTGGTCACCTCCCTGTCCTCTGGTCTTCCCTGTATTCTATGGAAAGCCTCACCTCCAGGAGGGGGCTGATCTGGGTCCAGTGCCCGTATGGTCTATCAGTCAGTCCTGCTGCCAGCATCTAGGATGGAAGAGCAAAGGAACATCCTTCCCAGTAGTATAAAGGCTAGGGATTGGGGGCAAATGTCTCTGAAGTCAGACTTGGGCATAAATACTCTCCTACCTGCTGTGTGATCCTAAACAAATCACTGGCTCTCTCCAAGCTTCATTTGACTCAGCAAAATAAGACCTGACCTCCTTCTCCTCAGGGAGTCATTGCCACAGCCAGAATTGGACTGGGATGTGGATTAAGGAGCCAGGTGTTAGCGAAGGGAATATTCTGTGTTTGCTTGGCCTTATATAAGACTGCTTCCCGTGGGATTGGAAGGAGCTAGTTTTACAGCAACAGTGGCAGCCAATCCCCTAGGATTTCTCTGAGTCACTCCACTTCTCTCTGCCCAGAAGATGCTCTCTCAGAAATACCCTCCCTCCCACCGCCCGCTCCCAGGCCCCAGAAAGGCTGGTTGTAGGACTGTTGCCCTTGTCTTGAAGGTTTTTCCTGTTGTGGTCACCCATGTGGATGTGCATGTTGCTCTCAAAGAGAGGTGATGGACATGTGGAAATACTAGAGCATCTGAGGCCACAGGAGATGCAGCAGTAAGTTTTGGCCAGCTGGCACCGAGAGGTTTATCCTTTAATGTATGTTAGACTTTTTCCCTCTGGGTTTAAAGGTTATATAATGCACTTAAAGTTGTTTCTAACGTAGAGAAACAAAATCCCACTGCCACACCAGAAAACACATTTAGATCTGAGAGCGCCCTAAAGCATGTGATGCCCAAGATTGCGGACTGGACTTTGAGAAGGTGCAGATGCCAGCAACAGAGCATTATTTGATACAAACATCCAGAGCTTGCCTTGTACCATCAAAAGAGCTGAGCTGAATGCACAGCGCCCACAACTCCCTGGAAAACGTTTCCTTGCATTCATGGTAAAGTCAGAGAAGAGTGCAGAGTGGTGTGGGGAGTGCTGGGTGGAGGAGGGTGTCATCCAAGCTCGCAACCTGCCTGGCTCTGTCCTCCAGCCCTCCTCTTGCTGCTGGTGGTACCAAGCACCCTCTCAGGCTCTGGGCCACCCCTGTGCTTAGTCCTTAGAGGGCAACTTTGGTGACACAGCATGAATTCCAATTTGCTTCTATTCTGCTGTGACCTTGTGACCTGCTTATTAACTGGGCTTTGGTTGGTCTTGTAACTTATCTCTACTTTGGCCCCCTGTGACTGTGGCTGGTTCCCTGGAGCCACATGAGATACAAAGCAAAGAGCACTTGCTTTGGATCAGGACACACCTGTGCAAAGCAGTGGCTGTATCACTGACTAGCGATGTGGTCATAAGCCAGCTATGCTCAGCCAGAGAGTCCTAATGTTTCCTTCCTTCCTGAGCTTCAGTTTCACCAGCTGGACAACTATCCTGGATGGTTATAAGGAGTAAAGAGAACTGAGGCGAGGTACCGGGTCCAGGGGGGCTCCTGACAATGGTACATGTTACTACTGAGTATCCTTACCTCTTGTCTTGATGGAAACCTCATCCCTCTCCTTTATCCTCTGGAACTGGGTCCCTGTCTTGTCCTGCCATTCTCCCTGGACAGGGAAGTTCAGTCTCACCATCAGCTCTCAGACCTCTACCATGTCAACAGCCAGCCTGGATCCCCAAATGCGGCCTCCTAGACTCCCTCTGTGCTTCACACACCGGTTACTCCTTGTTGGGTTTCAAGGATACTCTGCCTGCATGGACCTGTCACTTGTCACTATGGGCTCTGGACATTATGACCTTCCCACCTACCTCCCCTGTACCACCTGTGGGCCCCATCAATCCTGCACATGCCTGATGCATCAACGGTGGTTTAATAACCGTCTCCAGGTTCTCCTTCTCTTCTGCTCTAGCCCATGACCTCGTGGCAAGTGAGAACATCGAGGAGGTCTCAGAAAGGGGCTAGAACCCAACCCCATTGGGTGGTGCTACCATTCACATAGGAACAGCATTACTGGGAGACTGCACCCCATTCCTTCATTGGACAATATTTGTTGAATGCCTGCTACTAGCCAGCGCTGTTGTGGGCAATGGGATAAACCAGTGAACTGAAGAGACAGAAAGTCCTGCCCGTGTGAAGCTGACATCCGATCAGGCCCAACACAGCGGGATATTGACCTAGTTGGAAGGTGAGGATAAGGTGGGAGAGACAGGCTGTGGCCAGGTTTGGGGAGCCTCGAATGTGGGCAGGGGAGTTTGTCTTTGGGATTCATTATCTCCGATGGGGAAGAACATGCCATTACACATTCTTCAGGAAGGGTGGATGGTAACGGGATGACCATGAACTTCTAGCAAAATCAGTCTGATAGAAGAGGTGGGTGAATAGAAATAGCAATCTTTCACACAGCATTTGCCAACTTACAAGAGGCTTCCTCAGCCATCACGTCTAAAAATTCTCCTGGTGGTGGTGGCCAGGGAGACAGATCATAGTGCCCATCAGAGGAGGAGCTGGGCTCTGAGGGCAGCACTTGCCTGGGGTCCCAGAGACACAGAGCAGCAAAGTGGAGCCTCGGACCTCAGGCTTGCGACTCCTCGATTTCTAGTCTGTGTATTTCCTTTCCCAGCTAAACTTTCATTTACTCCAAATACACTGCATATTTTCTCATCAAGAAGAAGATTTGGAAAACTTTATCACAATGTTCCCAGAAAAATAGCAAGCAAGAGAAATACTATCAGAACTCCCTTGGGATTTTTTTCCAAATACATATGGGCACCCTGTTCCTCCCTCCCTGCTCTGCCCCCAGATTCTGACAGTGTCCCCTCAATGCGTGTAATTTGCCGGAGATCCTGTGACTCTAGCATCTATCAGCCTTCACTATGGCCTGTCCACTAATCCCCCACCCCTCCCTTCACAGACGAAGCTCAGTCCCGGTGGTTTCAGCTGTGTAAGCCCTAAGAGAGAGATGTTAATACAACACTACCCATGAGAAAAGACTTGGGGAGAACGTCCCCTTGTGTAACATGCAGAAAGTCATCCGATTAATGCTGGTGGGTCTTCCCTTCCAACCAGCTACACCTTCGTGGATCTCTAATAGGCATCTCAAGCATAGTATGTCCCAACACAAGTTCTTGGTCAACCCAGCCCCTGGTCTGCTCTTCCGCATCTCAGGAGATGGTGACTCCATTATTCCAGGTGCTCAAGCTGAACATCTGGAGGCGTCCTTGCCTCTCCTGCTCACACCTCCGAGCCAGCTCGGCACAAATCCCAACAATGCTCGCTTCAGAATAGGCCCTGCCACTGGCAACTTCTCAGCCTGTCCCCCAATTGCCATCTTCTTAACTTCAGCTGCCAGGGTCTCCTCCAGACTAATGGGTCTCTCTCCTTCCACCTGACATTTTATTTCCCACTCAACAGCCAGAGCAAGCTTTAAACGATGTATTTAAATCGGATCACGTCTCCTTCTGCCAAACCCTCCATAGTTTCCTTCTACCACAGTTTAAATCCAAAACATTTACTACGGCTTCAAGGCTTCTATGATGTATCCTCCCGCCCTAAGTCCCCAACCTCAGCGCCCATCCTTCTCCTCCTCCTCCTTGGGCTCCAGCAGCCCCGGCCTCGTGACTATTCCTCCAGCCCACCAATCACAGCCGTGACACAGGGCCTCTACCCTTCTTGCTCCCTCGGCCAGGATACTCTTCCTCCAGGATCTACACCTCTCCATCTCCCTTCCCTCAGGGCTCCACTCCAACATCACTCATCACCTACTCATATGCTCATCCCTAATCTCCCTGCAGCAAGTACCATCCTTTTCCCACGTTCACTCACTTTCCCCTTCCCCCTGCGCTCTCTTCATAGCATTTAACACTGCTGACCAACAAACATGCATCCATTAGTTCATTGTCCATCTTCTTCCACGACAAGGCATGTTTCCTGAGAGCCAGGACTGTTTTGTTCACTCCTGTATCTCCCTGCTGCCCGGGACACAGCAAATGACTCAATAACTTTTGAGTGGGTAAATAAAAGTGTTACTGCCATCATGGTTGTAAATCCTTTGCAGATCTACTGTCTTTCCCATTTAATTAGTATGGAGACGTTAAAGGACCACCCCAGGAAGTTCACGGTTCTTCACGGCAGGCATTGATGCAGCATCATGGAATTTTCTAAACCCTGTCCATGACCTTCTAATTGTAATAAGCAGCCAGAACACCACAACTATCCAGCAGAGCTAAACGGTGTGACTCTGGGTGAGGATGGTTAGTGAGGCTCCTCTTAGAGGTGTCAGTTTGGATTTCTATTGGATACGAAACATTTTTTAAGAGTGCCAAACAGAAACTCCGTGTATCTGCCAATAGGAGTAGTAACGAAAAAATAGTAGCTACAATTTTTGAGAGCCTCCAATTTGTCAACATTTCTGCTAAATATCCTTTTAAATATTTATAAATATACATAGAATGAAATACATAAATATACAAATAATATAAATATAAATGTACAATCAAACTGACTTTACTTTTTCCAGGGCAGAAACTGAGCTGTGATCAACTGGACAATCAGGAGAAAGGAAGCAAGAGCGGAAAATGCCACAGCCAGCCTTCCTGCTGTGCTACACCCTTCAGAGGACCCCAGCAAGCTGCAGTCTAAAGGAAGGCGTCCTAAGGGCTCCCATGGCTGCAGCACAGGTCGGTCTCGGCAGCATCAGCACCGGGCTTCATAATTTGTGATGCACTCAGCGCCAGTGCAGCCTGTTTGGACTGTGCTGATTTCTCATCCCATCTCTCTTCAATTTGCTTCTCTACCTGCCCTCCCTGACCGCCCCCCTCACTCCTCAGGGTCTTCCCTTGGAATCAAAGGCAATGATATATTTGCCCTTGGTCTGTCCTTTCCCTCCCGGACACAGCTTCAAGGCCTCTGTCATCCCACCTCTGTGCTCTCTCATTAATTTGCAGGGTGTAAGTATAGACTTACAGACCATAGACTAAGAGACCTCTCGCCAGTTCTTGCATTTAGACCGCTGACCTTTGCCAATTTGGATTCCTGGTGCTTTCGGTGCGACCTATTCTTCCACGTCTAAGCGTTTTCCTGGGATTAAAGAGATTAAAGTTGGCTGCCACAGTATTTGCTGGGTTTTTTTGTTTTTTGTTTTTTTTCTCCAGCCTAGTCTGAGTCCTTTATTTTTTGTGACTCTGAGTAACTTCATTCCTGACTGTACTTCCAATAAGCAGTAAGAATCCAAGCAGCATAGGATTCGTGAACTTCAGGGATCCCCAGTGATCTTTGCAGGGATGTTTCTTGACTTTCTAGTCTACTGGTTGTCAATCCAGAAAGCACTTGGAATAGCCTAAGGAGCTCATACCTGGCTCCCACACCCAGATATTCGAACTTAATTGACCTGGGCATCCCACTTTTTCAAAGCTCCCCAGATGAGACTCTGATTCAGTTTGTCTAAACATCTAATCCCTGGAAGCTCTCACAACGACCTATTTCCCTTCCCTGAACCCCATCCCCTTCCTTTGTCTGGAAGGCTCAAGGAATTAATTACACTATGTCTATAAATATTTTCCCAGCAATTCCCAGTTACTGGTAAACCTGCTCGTTTTAAAAAGAGCCAGCTCATTTTATAACAAAAAATTATACTAAGTTCATATAACTAAGTTTAATAAATTTAAATAAAACTCAGAGCCTTAAAACAAGAAAAAAAAAATCCATACACAAAAAAGACAAATGTGAATAAAACACAAATTGAATAAGATCAGAGCCCTTCAAGATTCTGAATGATAAAGCCTGCTAAGGTCCTTGCTCTACCACTTGCTAGACTTGCAATCTTGGGCAAATCTCTTACTCTCTTACCTCCTCCATTTCCTCATTTGTAACATCAAAACATAAATACTACGACTTCTCAGGTGGGAAGAAAATGGAATAGTGCTTGTGAATGTATCTCATAAAGTTATTGTTTAATTCAGAATAGAATGAAAATTATTTCAGATCCTGGGGAAAACGGTCCTCCCACTTCTTACAGTAAGATGACCTGTGAGTAGGCAAGCCTGCAGACCCGAAAGAAAGGCTCTGAGTCTTGGGACTCTGCTTTAGAGAAGTCACAAGTCCCAAACACAGGAGAGTCCCTACTGCTGGGGACCCCAGACCCCAGGGACATGCTCCCCACCTGTACTCCCCACCTCCTTCACTCAAAGGGCAGCCGCTGTGTCTGAGCTCCAGGAAGGGGGTGGGTGATTGTTCCACTGCTGACCCGGAAGTAGCCTCTGCTTTGGGGAGGATTTGAACAGGGCAATGCTCAGATAAGAGGTGAAGAAGATTCCATTAACTTGTCAAATGTGTCTCTCAGAGAACATAAAGAATATAGATTGTTGCATAATAAAGGATCCTTTCCCAGCAGGGTCAAGCTCTTGCTTCTCTTCCTGTTTCCAATTCAGTGTCCTAAATGTCTCAGGACCTAGTAGGTTAGAGACTGTGGGACGTTCACATCATTAAACAATACCTATTACTCTTAAAATGGTATTCTTGTAGCTCTAATTCAACAGTTCTGTATTTTGGTTTCAAGATCGCTTTACACCCTCAAATATTGTTGAGGAACCCAAAGGACTTTTATTTATGTGGGTTACACCTATCAACATTTATCATATTATATATGAAATTAAAACTGAAAAATATTTAAGTATATGTATTAACTCATTAAAACAACAATAACAAACTTAAATTAACATGGATAACATTTTATGCAAAATAATTATATTTTTCAAAATTAAAAAATAGTGGAAACTGTGGCGTTTTACATCTTTGCTACTCTTTTTAAGGTCTGGAGTAATAGAAGACAGTTGGATTCTCATGCCTGATTCTGACTTCAGACTGCTGACGTCATCCATCATGAAGCTTTTGAAAAACTCCAGAGCACAAATGAGAGAAGAGAGGTAAAAAAGACAAATAAAGTCTTGATATTACTATGAAATTAGTACTGACCTGACAGACCCCCTGAAAGACTCTTGAGGACTCCTTGGGGTCCCTCAGACCATACTGGGAGAATTTCTTTTCTAGATATAACATGTGTGAAGCATGATATGATTCTTTCCATTGGCAATTAGATAACCATTAAAGGCTAGAATGGCAGCTAGCCTTGTAAAATATTTAATGAAATGTAATTAATTTTTGAGAGTTTTAAAATCAGCTCTATTTAGATAACTTTGATATAAATTTGGTATTTATTTTACTTAACAATTTAAAACATACATTTAATAATATTTATTCATTTTCTTATATTGAACCATTTGCAGCTAGCTTTATAACTTCCAAACGTTTAACCATATGGTATGTGGGCCTCCATTATGACTCTTGCTGTGCTCTGGGGTGGGCAAGTGGTCGGATTCGAGATGCTCATGAACACTAAAAACCAGGAAAGAAGCACATCAGCGGGGGTAGACAGTAATTGTAAGGAAGGCAGTTCTGACCCTTCTTGACAGCTTCCCGAGGTCTGGTTGGCAGCCAGGGAAGGAAGATCTCAGCTTATCAGTGAAATCAGCCAGACAGAATGTGGTGCTGACTTGTCATACAAGTGTATGACTTGTCACACCACCTGCCTTTACGCCCCTCCCACTCTGTTTGCTGAGGTGATGTGCCTGCCGATTGGCGGGGTGTGGCCATCAGGCATCCTGTCTAGAAGGGCATGAGAGACACGCAAACATCCACGAGAGGGATGTGGGGTATCTAAGCTGAGTAAGACATGGCTCCTGCTTTAAATAAAGGTCCCTCAGTCTAGCAGTAGACATTAAACACGTAACTACGTAATCACACTACCATAATCTGAGGCAGAGAGCAGTAGAGAAGTCACAGTGTTCAATGATAGCTGGAAGGGAAAGGATGGGATACAGAGGAAATCATAGAGGGCTCCATGGGGGAGGTGTCATACGTGCTGGGCCTTGAAGGATGGACAGAGGGGTTGGTGGGGCAGGGCTTTGAATACACTGCACATGCAGGATCTGCAGGCAGACCTAGAACAGGCACAGTGAGTAGTCTGGCTGGTAGAGTGTGGTGTGTTGGCGGGAGAGCAGACAGAGGTACAGCTCAAGAGCTGAGGCTGTGAAGGGAGCTGCGAACTTGAAAGAGCTGATGTTGGAGTCCAACCTGGGTTTAAATTCCAGCTCTGCACTTGCTATTTCTGTAGCATACAAGTTATTTATCATCCTGAAGAGCAGGTTTCCCATCTCTAAGTGGGGAAAAATCCTATTTCCCTGATAAGGTTGTTTGAAAATTGGGGCTAATGTATAGAGCTTGGTACCCAGCAGATGTCCTGTCAATGTCAGCTGTTGTTGGAACAGGCAGTGGAGAGCCTGGAGACCAAGCTAAGGGGAGGGACTTGTTCTCTAGGAAACAGGAAGCCGGGAGTCAGGGAGCATGAGATGCACCGATCAGAGCTGAGCCTGAGATGGTGCTGCACGAAGCCAGTTATTCGGCTGGAGCTTTCTGCCGTGGAGGGGACCAAAGGCTTGTGAAGAGACTCTCAGCGTCACTCTTTGCTATTCTCTCAATCGGGGGATGGTCTGGCAGCTGGTCAGACAGGAGGTGCAGAAATGCTGTGCGAAAGGAGCAGCCAAATCTATCCCAGCGTGAGAGAAGAGGGTCAGAAATCCCCCATTCTCCATTCTCTCAGCCTGGGATCCCAGAATCTGAGAGCCCTCAGCAATCTTAAATGCCGATTTTCAGGGGACAGACTGAGTCCCAAGCAAAATGGGGCAAAGAAAATATTGCATCAACGATGCATGAAAGTCCAGTATTCCTCTAATGGGCTTTTCTTCCCCCTTTCACCTGCCTTCTGCCTGTTCCTCAAATCCATTTAGTTCTCATGACCAGTACTGTACTTTTCCAGATTAGGAAACTAGTTGGCTGAGTTTTTTTTTTTTTTCCTTCAAGAATTTCAGGGTCCTCAGGTTTTGGTGTTTATGGTCTTTCTGACAACTAAGATGTAAAAGGAATGAACCAAGACTTCACGTGAAGTGAAATGATGACCCAGTTCAGATACCAGAGAGGGGGCACTGGCTTTCTCATTTTACTAGAATTAGCATGATTGGTTGCACCTTCTCCCAGAAGTCTTCTGAGTGTGCTCTTATACTACTTGGTTAAATTTGTGAAACCTGTCTCCTTGTATTTACAGTCACTAGGAACTACAGTTCATCAATGAAAGAGAAAGCAAGGTGGGCTCTGTTGTGGGGGTGTCAGCTACAGGAGGCGTGCTCTCCTTTGAGCATCTGTCCCCTCGGGGGAGAGGGGGTAGAGATGCCCAGTCCTGACCCAGCATCTGGGATAGACTCATCCCAGGAGCCAGAGTTCGTGCACTCACCACTCCCTTTCTGTGTTTGATGCACTCCCACCCCACTCCGATCTTCTTCTCTTCTGCCTCCCCGATGGGCTGTGCACACCCAGTGGAGGGAGTACTGGTGAGTCATGATCAAGGGAAAGTGCCCAGTCAGCACCCACTGTGACAGTCACCCAGCTGCCGGGCTTACACGGCTGAACACCACCGGCGTGGCCCCATCCTCAGGCAACCTATAGCTTAGGGAAGGCAGTCAAGCCTTCCCTATGCTATAGAACACAACATAAACATAAACACACACATAAATATACACTTAGGAATTGCAATGTGCCGCAAAGGAGAAAGATCAGTTGCTCTAAGAGAATCAAGATGAGGGACACCTTGGAGACAGTGGCAGAGAAGACCTCTCTGCAGAGGTGACACATCCTCTGAGACCCGAGAGCAAAGGAACGAGGTAAACCAGGAAGGGGATGCTTTTCTAGGCAGAAGCAGAGCACGGGTGAAGATGCAGGAGATGGGAATTCGTGACAGTTCAAGGAGCTGAATGAAGACTAGTGAGGCCACATACAGTGAACAAAGAAAAGAGCCCTAGAGCAGAGGTGAGCAGGGGCAGGTGGTATGGGACCACTGAGAAGACCTGCAGTTTGTTCTAAATCAGTGGGAGAGACTTTGAGGGTGTCAGACATGATCCAGTGGAAGTCCAGGGGTTCCGGTGATGAACTAATCACAGTTTATTTGAAATGCTTTTTTCAACTTAATTGAAAGTAGGAGATAATCCCTCCCACACCAGAAAAAAAAAGGATGCAAAGAAGCAGTTTGCTGCTAGTACTTATACAAATGTTTATTTTAGAATTTGTCTCATATATTAAGTAAAGAAAGAAAGAAAGAAAGAAAGAAAGAAAGAAAGAAAGAAAGAAAGAAAGAAAGAAAGAAAGAAAGAAAGAAAAGAAAAGAAAGGAAGGAAGAAAGGAAGAAAGGAAGAAAGGAAGAAAGGAAGGAAGGAAGGAAGGAAGGAAGGAAGGAAGGAAGAAAAAGGCAGCACTACAAAAGCCTAAGACTATCCTGCTATTCAAAATGAGTTCATGAAAATGAAACTTAGTTCATTAGCACAGAGTCCCCTCAGCTGGAAAGAAAGTGCCCTTATTTAGACCTCAAATCGAATACCTGCACCTTGAGCCCACCGTAAATGTTGCATCTGAGATAAATGAGTAGGAAATGTAGTCTAGACCCAACTCAAAGGAATAAAATTTGCATCTACACCCATGTCCTTGTTCTTAATTACTGAAAACCGTTGGATTTATTCATTCATACAACTAATTTTGTTAGTGCCTATTGTGCTAGGCATACTAGATAAAGCAGCAAACAACAGACAAAAACCTCTGCCTTCAGAGAGCTTAAATTCTCATGGAGGAGAGATCATAAGTAAGACAATTAAATAAATTATAGACCGTATTCGAAAGGGATGAGGGCTGTGGAGAAAGACAAGGTGGGAAAGGGAGTGAGGGTAGTTTCAATTTTAAATGGGGTGGTCTGGGAAGACCTCCTGGAGGTGGTGTCTGAGGAGGAGAGGAAACAGGCCACCTGGACATCAGGGGAAAGAGCATCCGGGGCAGAGGGGAGACCAAGCAAGAAACCCCCAGGCAGGCATGCCTGGAGTGTGGGAGGCACAGCAAGGAGGCCCATGTGGCTGGAGTAGAGTGAGCAAGGAAAGGGGGCCAGATCATGCAGGGCTTCGTAGGCCACTGAACCGGCTTTGGGAGCCATGGGAGGCTCAACCAGAGAAGCGACACGCTCCAGATTAGGTTTGAAAAGGTACATGCTGGTGGATATGAAGCCATATGTGCCAAAGGTGGAAACAGGAAGAGCAGTTAGGAAGCTGCTACAGTAATCCAGGGAGAGATGCTGATGGCCAGGGTGCGTAGCTGTGGACGTTCTGAGAAATGATCTGTTTTTGAGGATAGAGGTTTGGATGTGGGGTGCAGAGAAAGGAGATGAGTCAAGGATGACTCCACAGTTTTTGGCCTGAGAAACAGGAAGGATGGAATTGCCATCAGCTGACACCAGGGAGACTGTGACCAGAGGAGGTTGGCGAGCAGAGGAGGATGTCAGCGGGAGCGTTTAAATGTGAGGTGTTTATTAGGCATCTTATTGGAGATCTCAAGCAGGAGCTGAATTCAAGTTTGGAGTTCAGGGGAAAGGTCTGAAATGGACATAGAAACGTGGGAGCCACTAGCCTACAGATGTTTTTGTAGTCGTAAGAGTGGATGAGACCACAAAGCGGGAGGTGTGTGTATAGACAGGAGGAGAGGACTGAGGTCTGAGCCCTAGGGCAGCCCACAGTTCAAGGTCTGGGGGAGTCAGGGTAAGAGCCCAAGACGCAATCAGCAAATTAGGAGAAAATCCAGGAAAGGATGTTTTCCTGGAAGCGGAGAAAGCAGCGTTTCATGAAAGGTGATGTCAACCGTGTCAAGTGCAGGAAGGTGAGAACTGAAAGTTGGCCAATGGATTTTCCAAAGTGGAGACGAGTGATGACTAACAAGAGCTTGAGTTCAGGAAGCTTGAGCAGAGAACTGGAGGGAAACTGCAGGCAATGCAGACACCTGCCTGGAGAAGTTCTGCTGTAAGGGGGAGGAGGAGATGGTGGGGAGACGGAGAGGGACGTGGGTGATGAGATGAGACTTGGGAGAAAGAGCTGGGAGTGATCTCACAGAGAGGGAGGGGCGTGCTGGGGTGGTGTCCTCAGCAGGCAATGGAGGGCAGGGTCTAGCGCACAAGTGGTTTAGAGAGGACCGTGGGTAGTTCTTCTACCGTAAAAGGCAGGAAGGTTTTTCTGATCCTTTCAATTGTCTCAAGAAAGTATGACGCGGGGTCATCCATCACCTGAGTAGGAGGATGGGAAGGAGATGATGGAGATTTATTCATCGTCACATTTTAAGTAATTAATGGATTGGTTTTTCTTTTACAAATATAAACTCTGTTCCTACATTAAATGGAGAGAGAAGATGGGCAGGACTACAAGAGGAGGAGAAAAAAGAGCCCTGAGCATCCTGAGAACCCAAGAGAAACCCCAAATGAAGCTTCCGGCCAACACTCAGAAGATCGAACTGATGTTTTCTGAGAGACAAAGAGAACCTGACAAAGTGGGATAAGAGACATTTGCGTTTCTGCTGAACGAACTTTCTATTCCGCGGGCAAAGGAGGGCTACGATGAATTCTGTGCGTCTCAGGTTAGTTGACTGCACTTTAGGGAAAGCAAAACAGGAAATAGAAAAGCTGGAACATGTGCCAAAAATAGGAATCACTCCTCAGCAAATAATTCTGCACATACTATGAAATATTAATTGGCTTCAGTTTGAGGTCTACTTCAAATGTGAAATAAATACGTCAGTGGACAGGCGTGTTCCTGGAAGAGGTTCCCATACTTCCACATATTCCTAGCATTCTTGGCCTGTTCCCTTAAGACATTTGGCTTAAGGCACCTAGCTGTGCAAAAATAAATAGTATCATCCAAAAACCCCGCACATTTTATTAGGATTAATAATTTGTAAAGAAGGCTAGTTAGGGAGTTTGGGACTGACATTGTCACACTGCTATATCTAAAATAGATAACTAACAAGGACCTACTGTATAGCACAGGGAACTCTGCTCAATATTCTGTAACAACCTAAATGGGAAAAGAATTTGAAAAAGAATAGATACATGTATAACTGAATCACTTTGTTGTATACCTGAAACTAACACAATATTGTTAATCAACTCTACTCCAATATAAAATAAAAAGTTAAAAAAAGATAATAAAATTTATAATGACATAAAGACGATAGAATTCTCCTTCATATAGGAGAAGAAAGGGCTAATTATCACAACTTTAAAGAAAGTCATGTGAATTTCTGCCTACATTTTATTTCGAATAGCATGTGATAACATAAAATTTAAAAAAAATTAAATTTAACATCTACTTAAATTCTACGTGCCACTGTGTGAGACGCTTGAATATTTTTTAAATCAATGACAAACTGTGAGCCGCAACACTGGGGGTCTCTAGTCACTTGCTAGGACAAAAGGGGAATTCTCAGGGGAGTCACTTGTACCAGGAGTTATGAGTCTTGACGTGGAAATCAATGTTGCTGGCCTTTAGACACCTCTAAAGAACAGGCCAGGCGGTAAGTCAGTCTGTTAGACTGATCCAAACAAGCTGTCCATTGCATGGTTTTTATGCAACATGATTTCCCACTGTTTCTGCTATCCTTTACACAGACAAGAAGATAAATAAAGGGTCACTTCTCACCACAGGGCCTCCATCAACTGGAACTAGAGCGAGGCCTTTGACAAGGGGTCTTAGGCACAATCAGTTCCTGAAAACTGCCTCTGCCTCCTTCCAGCACCAGTACTGAATGCCATTCCCTAGAACAGACCTCAATCTATGAAACAATTGTAACGACAAAAATCCAGTAAGGAAATTCAATAAAATCTGACACCATAAAATGCTATAAATCCCTAGAGGAAATGGCTCCTTGGATCAATTAGCAGGATATTGGCAAAAATGCCACAAAGCATTTGATTGAATAAGCCTAAAGCTACCTCTCCAGTGAAAGAACAATGACTGGAGTTGTTGCAGGGTGTGTGTGTGTGTGCGTGTGTGTGTGTGTGTGTGTGTGCGTGTGCGCGTGCATGTGCGTGTGCGTGTGCGTGTGTGCAAGTGATGGGTGGGGGTGGGTAGGGGGAAAGAAAGAGAGATTTGTTTAAGTAATCAGGAGGGATGAACTAATGACCAGACTGCAAGGCAGCTACATAATATGGGCAGATGTTTCCTGCATCTACATTACTCCCTCCTCTTGCCTTTTCAAAACTTAATACTATTTCTTCCGTATTCAGTTTTTATGATAAAAACAACACTAATTATAAATAGCTTACAAACAAAAGCATACAGAGAACGAAAAACCACCTCAAGCCCTCATCACCCCGAGATAAGTAAATACTCTTGATGCATCAGGGATTTCCTTCCCAACTATTTTCAATGCAAGCATATGTGTTTCTCAGCCAAAAAACATTGTGCGGCATAGAGCAATAAGAGTGTGCTTGACTTACGTAACATGTCATGAGCAATTTTTATTCTATTCAATATTCTTTGGAAATATGTTTTATAAAGCTTATACATTATTCCATGTTATGGTGTTACTTTAAGTACTTTAAGTAATATTTTTGTTGGATTCTGTAAGATATTTCTGATTTTTCACTATTGTAAATATACTGCAAATAAACAACTTAACAGCTTATTTTTTGTACCAATATCTGAGTATTCTGTTCTGTTATTCTCTGAGGACCGCAGTAACTCAGCCATACTCTTGATGTGTCCTGCCAAACTGCCAGCGAAAGGCTGGCAGAACTCGGCTCATTGACACTTCCTCTGCATTTTCTGAGTGCCTGTGCCGGTGCATCTTCAACGGCATTGAGTAGTAGCGTATAAGAATTTTAGTTTGGTAGGCAAAATGGCAGAGTATTTTTCATTAATTTGTGTTTCATTTTTTAGTACGGCTAAATATATTCTCACTGGTTTAATCATCTTTCACACGTGTGACTCAAACCCATCCCAGTGTCTGGGACGTCGTAGGTGCTGGATAAATATATATCAAATGAATAACCAATGGAGAGATGACTCATGTCTTTCCTATTTTTGAAATAGGATTGTACTGCTTTTCTTATTATCATAAAAGCATATTTTACTACTATCCAGATTTTTCAATACATATGACAAAATTTCCCAGTATTTACTTGTCTTTTCATTTTGTGTATGGTGTATTTTTTTTTTTAACTTAAAGAGAGTTTGTTATATTGGCAAATATCTGGATTTCTTTTCCATTGTTATCATTGTTATTTTACGCTTGGAATCACTCCCTCTCTCTTTCCCCAACTCAAGATAATATTCAACCATATTGCCTTTTGACTTTTTATGATTTCACATTTATATTTAACTGAAATCTATTAGGGCCTAGTGTGTGGCTAAAGGATGTATATTAGGGTTTTTCAAAGTAGGTAATATCAGTAGCATTTATTGTGTAATATGTTTTTACTCAAAGACATTTTTATTCCATCACTCTTATTTTTTTTTAATGAGTCAGGATCCTTTGTTTTTATTCTTCTTTTTACTATTTTTTTAAACATCTTTATTGGAGTATAATTGCTTTACAATGTTGTGTTAATTTCTGCTGTATAACAAAGTGAATCAGCTATATGTATACATATATCCCCATATCTCCTCCTTCTTGCCTCTCCCCCTCCCACCCTCCCCATCCCACCCCTCTAGATAGTCCCAAAGCACCAAGCTGATTTCCCTGTGCTATGTGGCTGCTTCCCACTACCTATCCATTTTACATTTGGTAGTGTAAATATGTCAGTGCTACTCTCTCACTTCGTCCCAGCTCACCCTTCTCTCTCCCCGTGTCCTCAAGTCCATTCTCTACATCTGTGTCTTTATTCCTGTCCTGCCCCTAGTTTCTTCAGAATCATTTTTTTTTTAGATTCCATATACATATGTTAGCATACAGTATTTATTTTTCTCTTTCTGACTTACTTCACTCTGTATGACATATTCTAGGTCCATCCACCTCACTACAAATAATTCAACTTCGTTTCTTTTTATGGCTGAGTAATATTCCATTGTATATATGTGCCACATCTTCTTTATCCATTCATCTGTCAGTGGACACTTAGGTTGCTTCCATGTCCTGGCTATTGTAAATAGAGCTGAAATGAACACTGTGGTACATGACTGTTTTTGAGTTATGGTTTTCTCAGGGTATATGCCTAGTAGTGGGATTGCTGGGTCATATGGTAGTTCTATTTTTAGTTTTTTAAGGAACCTCCATACCGTTCTCCATAGTGACTGTATCAATTTACATTCCCACCAACAGTGTAGGAGGGTTCCCTTTTCTGCACACCCTCTCCAGCATTTATTGTTTGTAGATTTTTTGATGATGGCCATTCTGACCGGTGTGAGGTGATATCTCATTGTAGTTTTGATTTGCATTTCTCTAATGATTAGTGATGTTGAGCAACCTTTCATGTGTTTGTTGGCAATCTGTATATCTTCTTTGGAGAAATGTCTATTGAGTTCTTCTGCCCATTTTTGGATTGGGTTGTTTGGTTTTTTAATATTGAGCTGCATGAGCTGCTTTTATATTTTGCAGATTAATCCTGTGTCAGTTGCTTCATTTGCAAATATTTTCTCCCATTCTGAGGGTTGTCTTTTCGTCTTGTTTATGGTTTCCTTTGCTGTGCAAAAGTTTTTAAATTTCATTAGGTCTCATTTGTTTATTTTTGTTTTTATTTCCATTTCTCTAGGAGGTGGGTCAAAAAGGATCTTGCTGTGATTTATGTCATAGAGTGTTCTGCCTATGTTTCCCTCTAAGAGTTTTATAGTGTCTGGCCTTACATTTAGGTCTTTAATCCATTTTGAGTTTCTTTTTGTGTATGGTGCTAGGGAGTTTTCTAATTTCATTCTTTAACATGTAGCTGTCTAGTTTTCCCAGCACCACTTGTTGAAGGGCCTGTCTTTTCTCCATTGTATGTTCTTGCCTCCTTTATCAAAGATAAGGTGACCATATGTGTGTGGGTTTATCTCTGGGCTTTCTATCCTGTTCCGTGATCTATATTTCTGTTTTTGTGCCAGTACCATACTGTCTTGATTACTGTAGCATTGTAGTATAGTCTGAAGTCTGGGAGCCTGACTCCTCTAGCTCCGTTTTTCGTTCTCAAGATTGCTTTGGCTATTCGGGGTCTTTTGTGTTTCCCTACAAATTGTGAAATTTTTTGTTCTAGTTCTGTGAAAAATGCCAGTGGTAGTTTGATAGGGATTGCACTGAATCTGTAGATTGCTTTGGGTAGTATAGTCATTTTCACAATGTTGATTCTTCCAATCCAAGAACATGGTATATCTCTCCATCTGTTTGTATCATCTTTAATTTCTTTCATCAGTGTCTTATAGTTTCTGCATACAGGTCTTTTGTCTCCTTAGGTTGGTTTATTCCTAGGTATTTTATTCTTTTTGTTGCAATGGTAAATGGGAGTTTCCTTAATTTCTCTTTCCGATTTTTCATCTGTAGTGTATAGGAATGCAAGAGATTTCTGTGCATTAATTTTGTATCCTGCTACTTTACCAAGCTCATTGATTAGCTCTAGTAGTTTTCTGGTAGCATCTTTAGGATTCTCTATGTATAGTATCATGTCATCTGCAAACAGTGACTATCTGTTTCTTCTTGATTCAACTTCGGTGGGTTGTATGTTTCTAGAAAGTTGCATTTCTCCAAACATTGCCAATCGTCCCCTTGGGGCAACTCAACCTCCATCCCCCTGCTCAGAACCACTGCTTTGTTCTCTTAGCTACATTAGACCAACTGTGTGTTGTCAGACAGTTTAGATTTTGACCACACTTATAAGTGCTCCAGAAACGCCCCAGTGTTCTACGTACTGGTTATTCCTTAGATTTGCTTCATTCATAGATGACTTGTCCTTTCTGTCCATTAATTTTCTTTAGCTCTCCCAGTATCCTCTCCAGCTTCATTCACTCCCGTATTGAAATTGTCTTCCTAACACAAATCTGTTCCAAGTTTCAATTTCATGTAACCCTAAAATAAAGTGTTGCGTATGTTAGGGAAGTGCCAGGGAGAGCAGTAAATGGATGTCCAGGCCTGGAGTATCACAGAAAACCTCCTGGAGGAAATGGCATCGACACTGAGATGGGCATGAGCTAATCAGGTGAAGTGTGTGGGTCACAGACAATGCGAGACTGCTACAGGCAAAAAGAGGAGAATATGGGAGTGCTCTGTGGCCAGTGAAGCATGACACTTTCCAATCGTATGGGATTTAGTGTGACTGAAATATGAAATGCCATTGGTAATTTGATAGGGATTGCATTGAATCTGTAGATTGCCTTGGGCAGTAGAGTCATCTGAACAATATTGATTCTTCCAATCCAAGAACACAGTATATATTTCCATCTGTTTTTGTAGTGTTCAATTCCCTTCATCAGCGTCTTATAGTTTTCAAAGTACAGGTCTTTTGCCTCCTTAGGTAGGTTTATTCCTAGGTATTTTATTCCTTTTGATGCAATGGTAAATGGGATTGATTCCTTAATTTCTCTGATATTTTTATCATTAGTGTATAGAAATACAACAGATTTCTATATATTAATTTGTATCTTTCAACTTCTATTTACAATAGCCAAGACATGGAAACAACCTAAGTGTCCATTGACAGATGAATGGATAAAGATGTGGTATGTATGTGTGTGTGTGTGTGTGTGTGTGTGTGTGTGTGTGTGTACACATATATAAAATGAAATGTTACTCAGCCATAAAAAAGAAAGAAAGAATGCCATTTATAGCAACACGGATGGACCTAGAGATTATCATACTAAGTGAAGTAAGTCACACAGAGAAAGACAAATATCATATGATATCACTTGTATGTGGAATCTAAAAAAATGATACAAATGAACTTATTTACAAAACAGAAATAGACTCACAGACATAGAAAACAAACTTACGGTTACCAAAGGGAGGGATAAATTAGGAGTTTGTGATTAACAGATACACACTACTATACATAAAATAGATAAACAATAAGGCCCTACTGTATAGCACAGGAAACTACATTCAATATCTTGTAATAACCTATAATGGAAAATAATCTGAACAATAATATATATATATATACATACACACACACAGACACATGTATATATGCACACACATTGTTGTCTTAATTTGCATTTCCCTGGTGACATGTGTGTGTATATACATATATTCACTTTGCTGTACACCTGAAATGAACACAACATTGTAAATCAACTATACTTCAATAAAAAAAATATATATATATACATGAAATGTTCTCAGCATGCTTGTTACAGGAGGGGGTGGGAGCATGAATGGTAAGAAGGCTGGAAGGGTAAGAAGGCTGGAAGAGTAAGAAGTCCCACCAAGGAGCATGGTAGATGGATTCAGAAGATATTTAAGAGATAAACTGTCAGAATTTTATTAAATATAGGATTTCAATGGCGAGGGAAAGAATGGCACTCAGATTTCTGGTGTGAGCAAGTGGGTAGATGGTGGTGTCATTTACTTAAAACAAACGAACCCAGGAGGTGGCAAGGTTTTCAGGGGAAGATGACGCATATTGAGTGTGAAGTGGAAAGGCACAGTGGACAGTGAGACATGGCTCTGGTTCTCAGAGTCCTCCTCTAGGAAACCAGATTTGAGATTCACATCATGTGCTAGGGTTTTTCAACCAGCACTATTGATATTTTGGGCCAGATAATTATTTGGGGGACCATCCTGTGCACTGCAGGATGTTTAGCAGCATCGCTGGCCTCTACCCTCTAGAGGCCAGTAGCAGCCTCCCCAGTTGTAACAACCAAATGTGTCTCCAGACATTACAATGTCTCCTCGGGGGCAAAATCACTCCTTGTTGAGAACCACTGGGTTAAAGATTTCCTAGCTAATAAAGCAGCAGATCTTTGATACAAATCCTAGGGGTCTGGCTCTGAACTACATCTCTTAACTACTGAGCCCCTTGTCACACACTGTCATAGCCTATTGTGTATCTCCTTCTACTGAATTTGTAGCTAGTTGTGTATGTCTGTTTTCCCCACTAGATTGGTCAATTATGAATAAAAATGCTATAAACATTTGTGTACAGATTTTTGCATGTATATAAGTTTTCAACTGGTTATGTTCAATACCAAGAAGTGTGATCACTGGATCCTCTGGTAAGAGTATGTTTAGTTTTGAAAGAAACTGTCAAACTATCTTTCAAACTAAAGCTACCATTTTGCATTCCCAACAGCAATGAATGAGAGTTCCTGTTGCTCTACATCCTCACCAGCATTTGGTGGTGTCAGTGTTCTGGATTTTATCCATTCCAATAGGTGTGTAGTGGTATCTCATTGTTTTAATTTGTATTTCCCTGGTGACATATGATGTGGAGCATCTTTTCACATGATTATTTTCAATCTGTAAAACTTCTTTAGTGAGGTGTCTGTTAAGATTTTGACCCATTTTTAAATTGGGTTGTTTGGTTTCGTAGTTGAGTTTTAAGAGTTCTTTGTGTATTTTGGATAATAGTATTTTATCAGATGTGTCTTTTGCAAATATTTTCTTACAGTCTGTAGCTTTTCTTTTCAGTGTTGACACTGTCTTTCACAGAGCAGAAGATTTTAATTTTAATGAAGTCAGTTTATTAATTATATCTTTCATGGATCATTCCTTTGGTTTTACATCTAAAAATCATCACATTACCCAAGGTCATTGACATTTTCTCCTATGCTACCTTCTAGGAGTTTTATAGTTTTCATTTAACATTTAGGTCTATGATCCATTTTGAGTTAATTTTTGTAACAGATGTAAGATCTGTGTCTAGATACATTTTGTTTTTTTGCAGGTTGATATCCAGTTGTTCCAGCACCATTTGTTGAAGAGACTATCTTTGCTCCATTATATTACCATTGCTCCTTTGTCAAAGATCAGTTGCCTGTATGTAGGTCTCTTTCTGGGCTCCCCATTGTATTCCATTGATCTATATGTCTATTTTTTCACCAAAATTATACTGTCTTTATAATGTCTTGAAAACAGGTATCATTAGTCCTCTTTGTTCTCCTTCTTCAATATTGTGTTGGCTATTCTGGGTCTTTTGCCTCTCCGTATAAAGTTTAGAATCAACTTGTCAGTATCCACAAAATAATTTGCAGGGATTTTTATTGGAATTGTATTAAGCTATAGATCATGTTGGGAAGCACTAACATCTTGACAATATTGACTCTTCTAACCTATGGACGTGGAAGAGCTCTCCATTTATTTAGTTCTTTGATTTCATTCGTAAGAGTTCTGCAGTTTTCCTCATATAGATTTTGTACAATGCTGTAGATTTATATCTAAATTTTTTGGGTGCTAATGTAAATGATACTGTGTTTTTAATTTCAACTTCCACTTGTTCATTGCTGGTATATAGGAAAGCAATTGACTTTTCGCATATTAACCTTGTATCCTACCACCCTGCTATAATTGCTATTGGTTCCAGTTTTTTGTGGTTGTTGTTGATTTTTTTATTGTTGTTGTTGATTTTTTTCTACATAGACAGTCACGTAATTTGTGAACAAAGACAATTTCTTCATTCCCAATCTGTATACTTTTTATTTCCTTTCTTTGTCTTGTTACATAAGCTAGAACATCCAGTATGATACTGAAAAGGAGTGATAAGAGGGGATGTCCTTGTTTTGTCCCCAATCTTAGTAGAAAAGCTTTGAGTTTATCACCATTAAATATGAAGTTATCTGTAGGTTTTTGTAGATATTCTTTATCAAGTTGAGGAAGTTCTTCTCTATTCCTAGTTTACTGAGAGTTTTTATCATGAAAGATTTTTGATATTGTCAAATGCTTTTTCTGCATCTAATAATATGACCTTGTGATTTTTCCTTTTTAGTCTGTTGATGTGATGGATTACATTAATTGATTTTCAAATGTTGAACTAGTCTTACATATCTGGGATGAATCTCACTTGCTTTTGTGGTATAATTCTTCTTATACATTGTTGGATTCAATTTTGTTGAGGGTTTTTGCATCTATGTTCATGAGAGAAATTGGTCTGTAGTTGTTTTTTTTTCTTATAATGTCATGGTCTGGGTTTGGTATTAGGCTAATGCTGGCCTCATAGAAAGAGTTGGGAATTATTTCCTCTGCTTCTACCCTCTGAAAGATATTATAGAGAATTAGTATAATTTCTTCCTTAAATTTTTGGTAGAAAAAGCTTTTGACAAAATTTGATACCCATTTATAATAAAAACTCTCCAGAAAGAGGGCACAGAGGGAAACTAACTCAACATAATAAAGGCCATATATGACAAACCCACAGCTAACATCTTTCTCAATGTTGAAAAGCTGAAAGCATTTCCTCTAAGATCAGGATGTCCACTTTCACCACCTTTATTTAACATAGTTTTGGAAGTCCTAGCCCGGCAATCAGAGAAGAAAAAGAAATAAAAGGAATACAAATTGGAAAAGAAGAGGTAAAACTGCCACTGTTTGCAGGTGACATGATACTATGCATAGAAAATCCTAAAGATGCTACCAGAAAACTACTAGAGCTCATCAATGAATCTGGTAAAGTTGCAGGATACAAAATTAATGCACAGAAATCTCTTGCATTCCTATACACTAACAACAAAAGATCAGAAAGAGAAATTATGGAAACAATTCCCTTTACCGTCACATCAAAGAGAACAAAACACCTAGAAATAAACCTACTTAAGGAGGCAAAAGACCTGTACTCTGAAAACTATAAGACATTGATGAAAGAAATCAATGACACAAACAGATGGAAAGATATACCATGTTCTTGGATTGGAAGAGTCAATATTGTCAAAATGACTACATTACCCAAGGCAATCTACAGACACAAAGCAATCCCTATCAAATTACCAACGGTATTTTTACAGAAATAGATAAAAAATTCTTAAAATTTGTACAGAAACACAAAAGACCCCGAATAGCCAAAGCAATCCTGAGAAAGCAAAACAGAGCTGGAGGAATCAGGCTCCCTGACTTCAGACTATACTACAAACCTACAGTAATCAAAAAAGTATGGTACTGGCACAAACACAATAATACAGATCAATGGAACAGGATAGAAAGCCCAGAAATGAACCCATGCACCATGGTCAATTAATCTATGACAAAGGAGTCAAGAACATACAATGGAGAAAAGACAGTCTCTTAAATAAGTGGTGTTGGGAAAACTGGACAGCTACATGTAAAAGAATGAAATTGCAATGTTCTCTAACACCATACACAAAAATAAAATGAAAATGGATTAAAGACCTAAATGTAAGGCCAAACATTATAATACTCTTAGAGGAAAACACAGGCAGAACACTCTTTGACATAAATTGCAGCAATATCTTTTTGGATCCATCTCCTAGAGTAATGAAAATAAAAACAAAAATAAACAAATGGGACCTAATTAAACTTAAAAGCTTTTGCACAGCAAGGGAAACCATAAACAAAATGAAAAGACAACCCACAGAATGGGAGAAAATATCTGCAAATGAAGCAGCTGACAAGGGATTAATCTCCAAACTATACAAACAGCTCATGCAGCTCTATATCAAAAAAGCAAACAACCTAATCCAAAAATGGGCAGAAGATCTAAATAGACATTTCTCTAAAGAAGACATACAGATGGCCAAAAAGCAGATGAAAAGATGCTCAACATCACTAATTATTAGAGAAATACAAATCAAAACTACAGTGAGGTATGACCTCACACTGGTCAGAGTGGCCATTACCAAAAAATCTATAAACAATAAATGCTGGAGAGGATGTGGAGAAAAGGGAACCATCCTACAATGTTGGTGGAAATGTAAATTAGTGCAGCCACTATGGAAAACAGTATGGAGGTTCCTTAAAAAACTAAAAATAGAACTACCATATGGCCCAGCAATCCCACTACTAGGCATATACCCTGAGAAAACCATAATTCAAAAAGATACATGCACCCCAATGTTCATGGCAGCACTACTTACAATAGCCAAGACATGGAAGCAACACAAATGTCCATCAACAGAGGAATGGATAAAGAAGATGTGGTACATATATACAATGGAATATTACTCAGCCATAAAAAGAATGAAATAATGCCATTTGCAGCAACATGCAGCAACCTAGATTATCATACTAAGTGAAGTAAGTCAGAGAAAGACAAACATATCATTTATATGTGGAATCTAAAAAAAAAATGATGCAATTGCACTTATTTACAAAACAGAAAAAGACTTTGGAAACAAACTTATGGTTACCAAAGGAGAAACGTCGGGGGGAGGGATAAATTTGGAGTTTGGGATTAACATATACACATTATTATATATAAAATAGACAATCAACAAGGACCGACTGTAAAGCACAGGGAACTCTACTCAATATTCTATAATAAACTATATGAGAAGATAATCTGAAAAAGAATGGATATATGTATATGTGTAACTCAATCACTTAGCTGTGCACCTGAAACTAACACAGCATTGTAAATCAACTATAATCCAATATAAAATAAAAATTAAATTAAACAAATGTTTGGTAGAATTCACCAGTGAATCCATCTGGCCCTGGTGCTTTCTGTTTTTGAAGGTTATTAATTGTTGATTCACTTTCTTTAATATATACAGGCCTATTCAGATTGTCTATTTCTTCTTGTGTGAGTTTTGGAAAATTGCATTTCAATAGATTGGTATATTTCATCTATGTTTTCAAATTTGTGGGTGCAGATTGTGTATTAAAAGGATAATAAAGGAATACTATGAACAAATACCATAAAATTTGTAGGTATTTGTTCATAGTATTTATTATCCTTTTAATGTCCTTGTGTTCTTTAATAATGCCCCCTTTTTATTTCTGATATTAGTAATTCGTGTTCTCTCTCTTTTTTTCTTAGTTAGCTTGGCTAGAAGCTTACTGATTTATATTTTCAAAGAACCAGCATTTGGGTTCATTGATTTCTCAATTGATTATCTGTTTTAAATTTCATTGATTTCTGCCCTAGTTTCTATTATTTCTTTTTTTCTGTTATTTTGGATTTAACTTGCTTTTCTTTTTCTGGTTTCATAAGGTGGAAACTGAGATTATTAATTTTAGATCTTCTTTTCTAACATATTCATTCAATGACATAAATGACTTTGTAAGCACTGCTTTTGTTGCATTCCACAAATTTTAGTAAGTTGGTTTTCATTTTCAAATAGTTAAAATATTTTAAAATTTATCTTGAGGTTTCTTCTGTGACTCGTGTTATTTAGAAATGCTTATTCAATCTCCATGCATTTTAAGATTTTCAAGTTATTTCTGTTATGATTTCTAGTTTAATTCCATTGTGGTCTGAGAGTACATATTGCATGATTTCTATTCTTTCATATTTTTTAAGGTTTGTTGTATGCCCCAGAACGTGGTCCATCTTGGTGAATGTTCCATATGAGCTTGAGAAGCATGTGTATTCTGCTTTTGTTGGATGTAGTAGTCTGTAGATCTCAGTTAAATCCAGTTGACTGAGGGTGTTGTTGAGGTCGACTCTGCCCTTATTGATTTTCTGCCTGCTGGATCTGTCCATTTCTGATAAAGTGGTGTTGAAAGCTTCAACTATGAGAGTGGATTAATCTATTTCTCTGTGTAGTTCTACCAGTTTTTGTCTCATGTAGTTTGATACACTGTTGTTTAATGCATAAACATTAAGGACTGCCTTGTCTTCTTGGAGAATAGACCCCTTTATCATTATGTAATGCCCTTCTTTATCCCTGATAATTTTCCTTGCTTTGAATTTTGCTCTGTCTGAAGTTAATATAGTTCCTCCTACTTTCTTTTGATTAGTGTTAGCATGCTATATTTTTCTCCATTTACTTTCAATCTATATTTAAATTATATTTACAGTGGGTTTCTTGTAGACAACATATAGTTGGGTCTGGTTTTTTGATCCACTCTGACAATCTCTGACATTTAATTGGTAAATTGAGCCCACCGATCTTCAAAGTAATTACTGATATATCTGCATTTATATTTACCATATTTGTTGCCCTGTTCTTTGTTCCTATTTTTGTGTTCCACTCTTTTTCTGTCTTTTGTGGTTTTAATTAAGCAATTTATATGATTCCATTTTTTTCTCCTTTCTTAGCTTATTGGTTACACTTCTTTTTCTCAGTTATTTTCTTGGTTGTCCTAGAGTTTCCAATGTACATTTCAACTAATCTAAATCCACTCTCAAATAACACTATACCACCTCATGGGTAGTGTGAGTACTTTATAATAACAAAATAATCCTAATTCTTCCTTTTCCTCCCTTCTATCATTACTATCATTCATTAACTTGTACATAAGCATACATAAGCATAACCATGCATGTGTGTGCATGTGTATACACACAAACATAAGATATGCACATAAGCATACACAATCAGATATGTTGTTGTTATTTTGAACAAACTATTATCTATTAGATCGATTAAGAATAAGAAAAACAAATTTTTATTTTACTTTCACTTATTCCTTCTTTCAAGATCTTCCTTTCTTTATGTAGATCTGAGTTTCTGACCTATGTTATTTTCCTTTTCTCTAAAGAACTTCTTTCAATATGTTTTTCAAGGCAGGTCCACTGGCGACAAATTCCCTCAATTTTTGTTTGTCTGAGAAAGTCTTTATTTCTTCTTCATTTTTGAAAGATAATTTCACAGGGTACAGAATTCTAGGTGGGTGGCTTTTGTCTCTCAACACTTTAAATATTTCACTCCACTCTCTTCTGGCTTGCATGGTTTCTGAGAAGTAGCTGGGTGTAATTCTTTTCTTTGTTCCTCTGTAAGTAAGGTGGTTTTTTTCCCTCTGGATTCTTTCAGAGTAATCTTTGATTTTCTATAGTTTGAATATAATATGCTTAGGTGTAGGTCTTTTGGCATTTATTCTGTTTGGTGTTCTCTGAGCCTCCAGGATCTTTGGTTTTGGTATCTGACATTAATTTGAGGAAATTCTCAGTCATTATTATTTCAGTGACAATGGCAATGGAATTTCTTCTCTTCCTTTCTCTCTTTCTTCTATGGTTTCCCATTACACATATATTACACCATCTGTAGCTGCCCCACAGTCCTTGGATAGTCTGTTTTTTGTTTATTTGTTTTTGTTCTCTTTTATTTTCAGTTTTGGAGGTTCCATTGAGATATCCTCAAGCTCGGAGACTCTTTCCTCTGCAAGGACCAGACTTCTAATACGCCTGTCAAAGGCATTCTTCATTTCTGCTACAGTGATTTTGATCTCTAACATTTCTTTTTGGTTCCTTCTTAAGATTTCATCTCTTGCTTACATTGCCCATCTGTCCTTGCATATTGTCTACTTTATTCGTTAGAACCCTTAGCATAGTAATCACAGTTGTTTTAAATTCCCGGTGTGATAATACCAACATTCCTGCCATGTCTGGTTCTGATGCTTGCTCGGTCTCTTCAAATTGTAGTTTTTGGCTTTTAGTATGACTTGTCATTTTTCTCTTCAGAGCTGGACATGATGTGCTGGGTACAAGTAACTGCCATTAACAGGCCTTTAGTAATATAGTGGCGAGGTGTGGGGGGAGGGGACATGCTCTATAGTTCTGTGACTAGGTCTCAGCCTTTAGTGAGACTGCACCTCTGAAATGTGAACTTCACAAATGTTTCTATTTTTCTCCCCGTTTAGGTGGGACAGGACGGCTAGAGTGGGCTGAAGTTGGGTATTTCCCTTCCCCCAGGTCAGTTAGGCTCTGATAATACCTCAGCAGCTTAGACTCTGGTTAAGTAGTTTCCACCAAGAGCAGGCCTTGTTAAGAAGAACAAAGTGCTCTGGTATAATTCAAGTTGGTTCCTTTAACACTGCTCCTGCCAGAAGCACAAGGGGTTTTTTTCCCTGATATTTACTGTCAGAAGCTGGTTGAGCTCCTGGAGACAAATCTCACAAAATTGTTGGTGTCCCCCCTAAGACTAGGTCCCTAGAGTTTCTAATTCTCAGCGTCATCCACACTGAGCCTGCATCAGTTCAGGTTTTTCTACCCCAGCACTGGTTGCTGTGGCTGTTTCCATTTACTCGGGTAAGCCATGACTCCCTGTATTTACCAGTCTGTCTCTCTGGTCTTGAGGGCAGTGGTTTGCCCTGTGTCTTCCCTTTTCTTAAAGATCCAAGCTGACTTGCTAATTTTTCAGTCTGTTCACTTTTTATTTGTTAGGATAGGGTGGCAACTTCCAAGCTCCTTAAATGTGGAATCAGAAACTGCCACACAGAACTGGAAACTGGTATAATTTAAAATTTTATATATCACATTTGATTTCTATGCAATATCATTCATCTCATATTAGTATGCCAAAGAATGTGTTAAAACTCTCAAAAGAAGTACATATCTGCTCATTTTGTGCACTTTTTGCTTTAGCTATTTAAATGCGATATTATTCAGAGCATAGAGATTAACTTTTATCAATATAATATTATCATTGTTGTTGCATTAAGGATTTTTTCCCATCGAAAATTACTTGATTTGATATAAGCTTTTATTTTAATTTCTCACTTTTCTCTCAATTTTATTTTTATACCCATCTCTTTTAAATACAATATAGATAAATTCTGTAGTTTGGTTCAGTTTGAGAATTTTCTATTCTTAGGAGATACTTATTTATGTTAATTCTTGTAAGAGGTTTGTGGTTTAATAAAGAATATATATATGTTTGGTCTTTGTCCTCAGTTCCTGGCACAGAGCAACTAAAACCCTTGTAATTTCCAGCATGATAGAAGATTTTGTTACTCACAATGAGCCCCTTTCAACAAAAGCTGAATTTATGCTAATGATGTGACTCTGGTGGGCCCCTTCAGGATGGGGGCTGGTCACCAGAAAAACCAAAATTGTGATTAGAGAGTTGAAAGTTTCAGACTGCAATGAGGTGAGAGGGGCTGAAATTGAGTTCAGTCACCAATGGCCAATGATTTAATCAATTATGCCTGCATAATGAAGGTTCCATTAAAACACCTAAATGACAGGGTTCAGGGCAGCTTCCAAGCTGGTGAATACACTCACATGCCAGGAGGGTGGTGCACCCCAACTCCATGGAGACAGAGGCTCCTATGCTTGGGACGTGTCAAGACCTTGACCAATGTACCTCTGGATGTTCACTTGTATCCTTTATGATAAACGGTAATAATAGGTATAGTGTTTTTCTGAGTTCTGTAAGTCATTCTACCAAATTATCGAACCCCAGGGAAAGGAGTTGTGGGAACCCCCAAATTTATACTTCACTGAGCAGAGTTTATAGTTGGCCTGCAGAAGGGTACCCTGGGCACACCATTTGTCAGTAGGGCCTGAGGTGGGACTGAGTCTTAAGCTGTAGGGTCTGCACTTCTCCAGGAGTGTCACAATTGAAGAACTTTTGGACACCCAGTTGGTGTCAGAGAATTGGTATGGGAAAAGCACATATTTAGTGTCAGGAGAAAGACAATGTGTTTTAATCTTATTAGTGTGAGTCTTATGAAATTGCCATTTTTGTAGGTTAAAGTAGAATATTAGCAATTATGTACATTTCAACACATATTACCTGATATTAGGGTTTCTATCTAGTATGCTTCCTTTCAGTGATAAAATCTGTGCCCTTCTCCAAACGTGTCTTCCCTCAGCTGTCCAGGCACATGGTAGGATGTCATTTCCTGGTCCCCTTGTGGTTAGGGTGTCATTTCCTGGTCCCCTTGTGAACCAATAACCGCCAAGGAGTTGTGTGTCGCTTTCATGTTGAGGTGTTTCAATGGCTCTGCAAAACCTTTCAGAACTCCCTCTCCTCTGAGATGGCAGCTGGCAACACTGGAGATGATGGCTGTCTGCCACCCAGGACCCACAGTGACTACCTCGAGCAGAGTAGAGCCACGGACTAGGAATACGGTGAACAAACATAATATTTGTTTAAGCCACTGAGACCTTGGGGGTTGTTTGTTACCACAAATAACCTATTTATCCTGACCTACTTTCTGTCCACTTTGTTTTCCCAATTTCTTTATTATATGAAAATATAATTTTGCTTTTGCGTGCTCAAGTTTTCGTGGTAAATAAGAAGAAATGGAGGGATGAATTTAATATACCAAGTCATTTAGACTAATTACCTTCATAATAATATATTTCATGAAAGGAAAGCAGACTTTAGATACATTTATTTCTTAATAATAGTAATTATTTCTTACTGAAGGCAGATACCTTAAGAAAAGCAAAGAACAAAATTTTTAGATTTATGCATTTTATCATTCTTTTGTATTTTGTGAATGGTAAATAGTGAAAAAGAAATGTTAGGTATGGGAAAATATGAGCTTAAGCTTTAAAAAAATGATACTAGAAAGAATAAAATAAATCCTAGAGCTTCTTTCTCTTCCTCTCCTTTCTTCCTCCCTCCCTTCCCTCTTCCCTAGTATTTCTCCCTGTTTTCATTATTGGTAACAGAGCTCAGAATATTTTAGCAATAGATGACTTGCTCTGCAGTACTATTCCTGACAATAATTTGTAATTTCCTATAATCCTTTGTGTTTACTAGTAAATTAATGAAAATCCACACCTGTACGTCTCTTTGAAGAGGCAGAGGTCTCTTTAATGTTTTTAGATGCTTTAGTGAAATTACGATTTCCTCTCTGAGGGAAAAAACAAATTTTCCCTCTTTAGAATGTGGAAATTAAATTGTATTCTTTTCTTTTTATTACATAGGTAAGTAGTATCAGGACATGCAGATGAGAAAAATTATTCAAAATCCTACCAACCCTCACTAACCACTCTTGTCCTTTTGGTGTCTAGTCTTTTAAGTGCAACTTTTGCATACAGATGTGTAACCTGCTTTTTTCAACAAACATATAATGTAACCATATATATGAGGTTGCATCAGAGGGTATGGATGTGAATGTATGGCAGGAGGAGCTGGGGGTGGGGAGGTGGGGAGAAAGTCGATGTAACAATGAACAGGGATACTGGTCCTGCTTGTCTCCCAGGGCTGATGGCAGTTACTTATACAGTCTTTTTGCTCTACTTATAGAAGCTGTTCAGAGGAAACAAAGCAGGAAATGGCATTTTTAACTATGAAGTAATTATTTTTAATAGTCTATTTCTCCTAAGAATGCACGTTAACCTCATTACTGGATTGAAGACTCTTTGGGGAGAAAACTAGGTCTTTTATTTTCATAACTTAGTTCTGATAAGACAACTGCTAACTAATTATACAATTGATCTTTGAACAACATGGATTTGAACTGTGTGTGCCCACTTACATGCAGATTCTTTTCAGTAATAAATATTATTGTACTACATGATCCATGGTTGGATGAATCCCCAGATGGGGAACCGTGGATACAGAGGAACCCAACTGCAGATATGGAGGAACCCCCAGATACAGAGTGCCGACTACAAGTTTTTGACTGCACACAAGGCTGGCACCCCTAACCCCCGTATTGTTCAAGGGTCAACTACAAGATATATTTGGAGACATCACAACATAGGGAACAGAACCTCAGTTTTGGACCCCACAAAGCCTGAGTCTGAATCTCACCTCCACCTCCGTGGTTATGGGTTCTTGGAAAAGGGCTATGACTTATCAGAATCTGTTTTTTCATGTATGAAATGATGATATCATTGATACCTTGTTGGTTGCTGTGAATGTTACATCATATAAAATAACATAGCTGATCTGTGGACATTATTCAGTCACTGATAGCTATTATTTTCTAACTTTCTTCTATCTTCAAATATTTATCAATTTCTTAGAATTGTAGATTTTTTACTGGCTAATTGGGCTAGGCAAGGAATAAGCAAGTAACACTGAAAAATAGAAATCTACCAGTTACTGATCTGTTACAAAACAGAAGCACTAGTGATGGGCCCCTCACCATCACAATAAAGATATAATTAGTATGGCTAAAATTCATGAAATCTGAGTGTTAATTCTGTCAACAGCCACTTGTTAAAAAACTACAGCACTGGTGTGGAAGAAAACACTTTCTGGCTTGTCTGCCTGCTGGTGTGGTTATCCCTCCTGTTTAACGAAGATGCTGTGTAACTGGGGTGGAAGTTGTAACCTGTGCCACATATTCCAAGAGTCACAGAGCTGCCTGGTCCTGAGGCCCCACCAGAAGCAGCCAGACACAAAGGGTTAAAATGCCTTGCACGTGGGGCAGAGCTTCCAAGGGTCACTAGAGGGCAGTAGACAGGTGCAGACTTGTAATCGTGACGACAAGAAGACATTCAAGTAATGCTGCTTGTTCTGCCCCATTCAGAGAGCATACTTGGGATGCTATACAGAGCCCAGCAGCAAAGCTGGTACTCTAGACATAAGGTTTTTAAGGAGGAAAGGCAATTTCATCTACATCCAAGACAATCTACCTTCTCAATGTCAATAACCTTCAAATATTCATCTCTAGCCCAAATCTCTCTTCAGAGTTCCCTCCCTATATCCACTCAATAAATGTCTCAGTCTCTTGACACTCATTATCTTTATGCTTTCCCACAGGCAACTTGGCATAATGGTCAGGAACACATTCTCCGGAGTCAGACTGTCACTCTCTCCATCTTTACCAATACAACCCAAGTCCAAGCCACCACCATTTCTCAGTGGAATGACTCCTATGGCCCCCTGATCTCTCCTCAGCTACACCTGTGTCTTTCTACTTTATCCAGCATTCTAAGAGTTTTTCAAAACACAAACATGTTTTTAAATAATCCCTCCTGCTTAAAATTCTTTAAAATCTTCCCCATTTTTCTTAGAGTGAAAACAGAAGTCAATACTGTGGCCTGCAACAGCTAGTCTGGCTCCTATGTTTTTCCTTGATATCTGTGTTCCACCTACTTTGGACCTTTCGGTTTTTCCATGCGGCATGTTTTCTCTTGCCACAGGAACTTTGCACATACCTGGAACATCTTCCCTACTCTTTGCCTACTTAACATCTCATCTTTCAGATCTTAGCTCAGATGATACTTTCTTGGGGAAGCCTTTCTTGACCCCTTGACTAGGTCATACTGTCTGTTATTTGTCCTCAGAGCATGGTGCATTCTTCCTCCACACAACCTTTCTCAATTTAAGATCCCTTTCCATTGCCTTCTGACTTTAATTGTTCCTGATAAGAAGTTAGCCATCTTGTTTTGTGTTTTATTTTTGTCATTGTTCCCCTGTATGTAATGTGTTATTTTTTTCCTGTACCTGCTTGCATGATATTTTCCCTATCTTTGGTTTCCAGAAATTTGGCTGTGATGTGCCTAGGTGTGGTTCCTTTATATTTCTACTGTTTGGAGTTCATTGAAATCTTGGATCTGTAGGCTGATATTTTCCCATGATATCTGAAAATTTTCAGATGTTATTTTTTCAAATATATGTTCTGGTCCATTTTCTCTGTCTCTCTTCTCAATTTGGAATTCTGAATACATGTGTGTTAGGCCACTTGACAGGTCACTGATGATTTGTAAAGTGTTTTACAATATTTTTCTCTCTGTGTTTTAGTTTGAACAATACCTACTAACCAGTCTTCAGGTTCACTGATCTTTTCTTTCACAGTCTCTATTCTTCTGTTAGGCCCACTGCCACAGACTGAATGTTTGTGTCCTCCCAAAATTCATATGCTGAAACCTAGTCCCCAGTAGGATGGTATTAGATGTGGCCTTTGGGAGGCAATTAGATCATAAGTGTGAAGCCCTCATAAATGAAATTAGTGCCCTTATAAAAGAGGCCCCAGAGAGGTCCCTCATCCCTTCCACCATATGAGGTTACAAGTAAAAGATAACTGTCTATGAACCAAAAAGTAGGCCCTCACCAGATACCAAATCTGCCCATGCCTTGGTCTTGGACTTCCCAGCCTCCAAAACTGTGAGCCATAAATTTTTGTTGTTTATAAGCCACCCATTCTGTGGTATTTTATTTTAGCACCCCAAACAGACTGAGATACCCATCTAATCTATTTCTTTATTTCAGATATTTTTAGTCTAGAACTTCTATTTGGTTCTTTTTTTACACTTTCCATTTCTCTGCTGAAATTCTTCATCTATTCATCCATTCTAGCCATCTTTTTCAGAAAATCCTCGAATGTGTTCACAATAGATGTTTTAAAATCCTTATCTTTAGTTTTGATATCTGGTTCATCTATGGGCCTGCTTCCACTGATAGATGTTTTTGATTTATCACATTTTCTTGCTTCTTCGCATGTTTTATAATCTTCCAAATTATCTATGGAACACTGTTTATATAAGAACAATGGAGCCTAAAGTATACTATTTTTTTGTCTGTTTGTTTTCCCATTACAGTTCCAACTCTTTCTTATACCTGGAGGTTAAGAGGAGGGATTGATCGTTGATATTTTACTAAGAGTTGAGCTGGTTTAAAGCTGTGCTGCATCTCCCATGACTAGATGCATGGATTTTCTATCCTAGCTTTCACCCTACAGAAGCCACTTCCCACCCTCAACAATATAACTGCTGCCTAGCTCACAAAATTTGCCTTTGCCAGTTCTAACTACACACACACACACACACACACACACACACACACACACACACACAAATATTTTTGCCAACAAGTTAGGTCAGTGTCAATAACAACTCTATGAGCACAGGTTGTTAAACAAGTAAATATGACACTTTCAATCACACTTGACTCCTACTGGACAAGTGGAGTGTTTCTACATTTCCTGGGCCAATACATCAAAAAGAGTCTGGGTCTGTCCTGCCTGTCTATATTCCTATTCAATTATGCTAGCTTAGTCCAGTTTTGGAGCCATTCCTGATTAATATCTAGCTGCAAATGAAGCCTATAGTTAGTCCCAGTATCTGTATGCCCCTGAGCTTCATATTAGAACGTTATACTAGAAAAGACATGGGATTTGGAGTTAAACTAACTTGAGTTTATTTTTTTATTATTATTTTTTTCAGTTGTGACTTTTTTTTTCATCTTTATTGGAGTATAATTGCTTTACAATGTTGTGTTAGTTTCTGCTGTACAACAAAGTGAATCAGCTACATGTATATATCCCCATATACCCTCCCTTTTGAGCCTCCCTCCCACCATCCCTATCCCACCCCTCTAGATTGTCACAAAGCATCAAGCTGATCTCCCTGTGATAAATGTTAGCCCCACTACTTCTTATATGTGTGATCCTGGCATCTTATTAAACTTTCTGAGTCCCAGTTTTGTTATCCATAAAATAGAGAAGACAATATCTGCCTCATAGAATTGGGAGGATTAATGAGCATTTAGAAAGTAATGAGCACTGAATGAAATCTTGCCATGTGCCAGGTATTGTGCTAAGTGCTTCTCCCATATTATCTCATTTAAATGTCACAATGTTCTTTACAATTCATATTGCTATTGTTATTTCCATTTACATATGAAAAAATGAGTTTTAAAGAGGTAAAGTCACTTGCCTCATGTCATATAAGTCAGCAGTAGTAAAACATGGATATAAACCTTAAAAAAATCTGAATCAAGAGCCTGTAGTCTTTATCCACTACGCTGAAATTCCTGGAACTTACTGACCCTCAACACAGTGCTTTTACTTTTACTAATTAAAATTATAAAATTAATAATGTAAATAAAGTAAATCCCCATTAAGTCGACTTGGTCTAGATGACTATGCTCTATCTTATTTTTCTACCTCCTCACCACTAGATGTTTGCTGCTAAGCCCGCATCAGAGTTAGAACTCTGACCTAGACCCCATGCCTCTTGCTTGAGGCCCTAACCTGCCCTGTTAATATCAGTTTCCTTACTCAGAACGTAGAGTCTCATTCAACTGCTTAGATGAACATTCCCAGAGCGTACTCAAGAAATCATGTTAGTAGATGGTATGTTTTAAAAAATGCCATACAAATGCTGCATTTCTAAAACCCCTTCTCGTCACATATTAAACATTCTAAGAGGTCCTTCAGCTAAGAAATCAGATGAAGTTGGTTCGACCTAGTGTTTCCCAGGCTTACGAGAACACAGAACCCTTTTATGAACAACTGTTGATACCTCACCTTGAAGTGTTAACACATATACTGCCTTTATGTAAACATCTGTTTGTGTCTTGTTCCCTTGGATGCCTCACAGCCCCTAATGCAGAAATCAGTAAAGGCTCACAGAATGCATGAATAATGGAAAGAATGAGCAAATAGCTAGTAGTAATCACTGTAACACAAATTGCTAATCTGGAAGGGGAAGAGAGTAGACATTTTTCCTTTTTGTTTCCTGACTTCTGTATCAAGTATACTAAAATGTTTAGACTCAGGTTGAAATGAAGCCTTAGATAGCACAAATGGAACCAAACAAGCAATTCACAATACATTATCTGTATACACTTCTTTCCTTTTTTGGGGGGAAAGAGGAACCACACAGAGAAGGGAGATAAAGGAGGATCTGTCCTAGGAAATGTTGCTTTTAGTGCAGCAGCTCTTACTAAACTAATCACTCCCTTGGTACACGTTAGGCTAATGTATTACTTATTAATTATTCCAGTATTTTACTGCGGTATTATTAATCAGGAGAAATTACTTTGGTGCTCATCTTTTATTCTATTATATTCTTACTTGGCTTGAACTGTAATTCTTCCTTTTTACAGTGCTCAGGAGGCTTCTTACACCACACATAGCTTTATGACCAACATACTCACCCTTCCCGTTCATTATTTTGGGTAGTATGATAAAGCACATAAAAAGTCATTATTCTTTTCCTTGAAAACTCTCAAAATATTGATGAGCGCCTACGATGTTATGGACCTAGAGTACGCAATAACTTGAAAAGCAACTGCCCAGAACAAAGAGTCAAAATCTACCTACCTAATAATAGGAGCTGGTGTGCAAGGTAATGAGCAGTACACTTTGAAAATTAAAAAGATGGTTCTAGAAAAGACCAACTAAAAAGTACCGGCTTGTCTTATTTTTATACCTCTTTATATTAAATAATGAGGTCCAGATTTTCTTGGAAGCAGATGACATCAATTTTTGTAATAAGGAAGAGATACTGTCCTCTCTTATCTAATCAACTACAATTCATGTTTCCATTTCCAAGTCAGCATCCCTTCCTCAAGGACACTTGCTAAATCCAGGTAAAGTTCTCCCCTTGTCCGTGCTCACAGAGCTATGGTCTTTGCCTTCAGAATACCCTTATTGGCTATGATTTGAATGAGTTTCTCCTTCACTGGACTGTAAGCCTGGAAAGTCAGGGCTGGCTTTGCTCACCATTTTATCACCTGCACTTAGCACAGCATCTGGCCCCATAGTAGCCACTCCACAAATATTTATGAATAAATAATACATGTTAAATAGTACATATTTGTGGAATAAATCTTGCTGCATACAGTGGTGAGTGAAGTTCTCAAGGCAATGTAGTATCTGAAACAGTACTTGACTCAATTGTTTTTATTTCAAACTTTTTTCCTCCGAAGTAGAATTCCAGATGAGGAATGAATACAAATGAGCTAGCAACTTGGATCCCATTGGGCACACTTATTCAGCTTTTAGATGCCCTAATTCTTAAATAATATAGAGTTGGGGTTCTAACTTTTAACTCATTGTATTGATTAATAGGACACTGTGCTTCTCCTTCTTGACTTGTAATTGTACTTTTCCACACATGTCTGCAATAAAGAAGGGAGTGGGTTACTGGACTGAGTGAATAGAAATGCTATTGGGCAGCCCAGTGAAGAAAGACAAAGTGATCCCGGAGAAAGTAATTAAATACCCCTCCTTCTAGTGACACCTAAGGGTCTTAGGGGTATAAGTGACTGTGGTGGAGACAAATGTAGACAGACAACAGGTACAATTGGTTCTGTGGTTTGCAAGGAAGTAGAATGTGACTCTTTCTTGGAGAGGGAGACTAGTGTCAGAAGGGGGAGGAGAGAAATGATAATTCAATGGAGGTAGAGCGAGAGGGGTCTGGCTCCCCACCCCCCGCTTTCACATAGCATGTTCCAGGGCAGCTGGGGGGCTGAACTGTCTGCTGAAGAAAGCAGTGGAGGAGACAAGGAGGTTTTTATTGAGTTCCTGTGTGTATGATGTCATTAGATTGTATATTGACTTAATGTTGACATGTGCACTTTCTAGTATATTCTGCTGAATTCCTTGACATAACTTTCCAGCGAGAGTGCTTGTCTGGTATGTCAGATATTTTCAAGAGGGCTGGGAAAGCAGAAAAGAACACCTGGCAATATTTCATAAAATTAATTACTTGAGGGAATTCATGAAAAATTGCAGATACACGTGCTACAATATAAGGTTAGTGGACCATGTCATATTTTCTTCTAACAATTGCCTACATTGTGTTATTTTTCACTTAAGTGAGACTCTATTAGTTTACCCTTAGTGGTCACTGATTCTCCAGTGAAAAAAGGATCCACTGTGTTTGGTCTCCTCAGATTTGAAAAGACCCGAAGATAAGATGAAATTGGAACCTGACTCAGGAAACAAAGATATTCCCAGACAATTGTTAATCTAACCTGGGGAGACATTAACAGTCGGCCAAGATTTGCCTGGAAAATTCCCCTTAATATGAGCTTTTGGTAGAAAGACGGCGGTCTTTCTACACAGATCCTCAGTCCAAAGACCTGAACCCCATTCCAGATTGTTCAGTGGGCAGCTTTAAGCAAGCCCCTTGCTTCCCTCAGCCTGTTTCCTCAGTTATCAAATGAGGATAAGTTCCTGTGTTAGCTCTGTCCACCGCTTATGATTGGAGGGAACGTCATGGACGTTAAAGCACTTGGAAACTTGAAAGTCATGAACAAATGTAAAACAGCATTATTAAAAGGGTGGATTCAAGCCTGCTGCAGAACTACCGGCAGCCGTAATAAAATAATCATATTTAATCTGGCAATTTGTTAATGGACCTCTATACAGGCCCATATATACAGCGAAGCTCATAAAGAATGTAGATTTGTACACATCCAGATGGTGTGTAAATGCAGCCTGCACCATCACTGTTACCACCACCACCTTCATTATCATTGTATCAGCACCACCGTCATCATCATTATCATCACTATTGATGCTGGACCACCACTATGCGTCAGGCATGAGACAGGACTTTTCCCTTCATGCTCCCATTAAATTCTCTCAACAACCCACAAGACTACTCTTTTATTATCCTCCTTTGAGAAAAGAGGGGTTACGGGCTCCATGAAGTTGCCAGTGGTTCCCAAACTCAGCTGTGCATCAAAATGACCTGAGGGCCTTTCAAAAATGCAGATACCTGGGTCTCACATAAAAGCTACTGAACCAGGAACTCTACTGATGGATCCCGGGCAGCTGGAAATTTGTTTTCAAGCTCTGCAGATGGTTATCCTGAGCAGGCAGACTTGCAAATGACTGGGCTAAGTAACTTCCCCAAGGTCGCATAGCTGGGAGCGAAGCTGGACCCTAACCCAGGCTAGCCACCGGAAACCCATGTCAGCTCTTAACCACTTTTCTGTCTTGCCTGCCTGGCAATAACAATCTATTTAACTGAACAACTGTCTTTTAGTGATGTTAATTGGCTTTTCCACATTCTACCTCCACTGTTAAACTATACTGCAAGATTACTTTTCCCTTAATGACCATTTAAATGTTTCATATGAATGACTTAGTTCCCAAGGATATTTTATACCGTGGCCAGTTGCTAATGATATGGTAGCATTTACCTAGAGCTGAATGTAATAACTAATACAAATTAAGATCACAAAACGTGTGGGTCTGTGTTTGACGGCGGGGAACTCATAACCACTGATCAGAGAATGTCCATTCGGTGCTGAAGGAGTTTTGTACAAGGGGCTGTGAGGGGAAGTGGATGGGGCCCAGGGCAGTAGTGGAAGCCTATGCTTTTTCTACTTAAAGGTCCACGTGAATTTCCCAGGCATCGTATTAAAATGCATATGTTGATTTAGCATTTCTGGGGTGGGCTTGACAGTCTGCATTTCTAAGCTCCCAGCTGATGCGAAAGCTGCTGGCTCCTGGGTTTAGGCAACTGTAACCGTAGGGTGGCTATGATGAGATATACTCTCAGAATGAGCACAGGCCTGATTGAGTGAGGGTCACATTGCCCCTCGCTGATGGGGATACTGAGTGTAGAGGACACTCAGAGGTACGCTTCTGACATGAGAGAAGCAACATAGGGGAGGCATGGCCCAGCAAAGACCCTTTTATCTATTACGGAGTAGGGAAAGGTTATTCGTTTAAGTAAAAAGTACATTTAAACATTGATTAGAGGGCTTACAAACATACGGTTATGATATTTATATACATTTGGAAATATTCTGTATAAGTCAAATGAGTGAATTCTAGGCCAACACTGGTTGACCAGCTGGAACAAGAAGGAGGGTGCCGCTGAACGCTGACTTTCTTGGGAGGATCCCGTGAGCCAAGGATCCCGTGGCACGTGCCCCGTCTAGCTCAGGGGACACCGCTTCTTGTAGTCACTGTGGTCACATCCCTACCTGGCTAGATGAACGGCATGGTACTCTGAAAAGCCACATAGAAATGAAAATAAACAGCAATTGGAACAAAACATGTGCTTTGGCTAATGCATGTTGTTCTTCAAGTCTGGGGAAGGTTTTGTTGGTGGAATTGTCTAAGGGACAAAAGGTGAAATAACCAGAGAATGGGCTTGCGTTTTAATTAGGCGGAAGTGTAATGAAACCGTAACTCTAAGACCTGCGACTGTCCAGAGTGAAAATATACTAGGTGTGGTGAACTGCATTGTCTCCTGCTCTGATGGGCCAAATGAAAGCACTCTGGGATTGCAAAAGGATGGGGCTCATTCTTCGACAAGATGGCTTCTCCAACTTAACCTGGGACTATGTGAGCTTGGCAACGCCCTGACAGTCCCTTGCAGCAGGCAAAGAGAGTTAAATCTACAGAAAGTGATTGGTGGGGACGGAAGGAGGACAAAGTTTCACAGTGCCCATCCAGTAAGGAAGAGTCCTGATACTGGAGACATCACTGCCCTGCACATGTGCAGGGCTGGCATCAAAACTGGCTGGAACCATGGCTGCCTTCAGAGGCCAACAGGAGGCGAGCTAAGTGAGAATAATGACGATCGGAAGGTCCTAACAGGGACCCCCTCATTTAGCTCTTGCCCACCGTTGCCAAGCAGAACATGAGTCCAGGGCTGCAAGAGCTTTTGCTCTGCTTCAAAAGGAGCTAAGATTCGAAAATTTTATATAAAATTATCTGTTTTTTTAAGTCATCAACAAAATCATATCCAAAAAATAAATAAATAAAGCCACCGGCAGCTAAATAAAAATAATGTCATTAGGGAGTGTAGAGGTGGTGACCATGGGGTTAGATTTTTACACAAGTTCAGAGACAGCATGGGTTTTCAGAGACTGAACCCAGAGGTGGGAAGCAGTAGCAGAGCAGGTGAACACAGGGTGTCCCCAGGCCCTCTCTTCCCCATGCATCTTTACTCTGTTCTTTTTCATCTTAGCCCTTCTCCATTCCTGACATCATGTTACGAACTTATTTGCGACTTTCATCTTCTGACAACCCCTCCCCTCAACTAGAATGAATGCTTCATGAGGGCTGGGGCTTGTCTCTCTGTTCTCGGTTGTCTCCTCCACACCTCTACCATGTCTGGTACGTAGTAGGTGCTTGCTTAATAGGTGCCCAGTGAATAATAAATGACTAGTACATGCCTCCATCTAAAACATCGAAGCCAGGATGAGCTTGTGTCATAGGGCCCTTACTCCAGAGTCTGATGTCCAATTTCTAGTGGTTCACGAGGCTGCTTTCGGCCAGGGTGACCCAGGATAATGTCTATCCGAAAATCTGAAGGAGAATAAAATACTCCCAATCCTACTTCTACTTTGTTTTAAAAATCTGCAAGAGAGAAAGGCAAATACACATCCATTTGTGGTGTGTATTTAGCTGTGATCACGAAAATACTGACTTATTATTTGAAATCGTGTAAAACAAGAACTTTCATTAAGAAAGCACAGCTGAGCAAACAGACCCAGGACCCATATCTGCTGACACACAGTGCTGTACTGAGACTGAAGCAGGACTTCAGCAACGCCGCATTCTCTAAGAATTCTGCACAACACAAATTGGGCATGAGGGGATAAAAAGCAATGCTGGGGAACTTCTAGTTATTTCTGAAAAAGAAAATTCTGGCTCTAAATCTGGCACTACCCAGCAAGAGGGGCATCTCATCCGTGGCTGCCTATAAAGCTGGCACTCCTTGGCTTGAACAAAACCACTTACTATACACTACTTCAAATAAACAAAGCTCAAAACAGACACACATGCATGTTTTTTGCCACCTGCTGTCTGAGGAAAATAGCTATGCAATGTGCACGCCCTAGTTTAAACCAGTCTTTGAATTTCACACAAAAGCATCCTTCCTCTACCAATTTCCCTTTCTAAAGTGGAGTCCGCAGAAGGACTAGAAATATATTTCCTGTTCAGTGAGGAAAAAAATGTGTTTAAAGGGCAGTCCAGACCTTTTGTAAAAACACTTACTTTGAAAGAACAGGACAGATTATGTATTCAAAACAAGACACCTTCTATAGAGCAGACCAAAAAGCTGTTCAATGGCCTGGCCTTGCTCTGTGCTTGCAGATCCGGCCCTGCTGGGCATCGTTAACAGAAAGGGTTGAGCCTGCGTGGTCTGGTCCTCTGGGGCTGCTGCATCAGGATAATGCTAGAACAATCATTGGGACAGGCTGTGAGCAAGTCGGCAGGGCAGTCTTATTGCTGTGCTGAGGCTACTGCTTTCTAATGGGAGAATATTGGTGGTAGAGCTCTCCCATCCTTTGTCAGGTCAGGTCAGACCCCTTCCAGACTCACCCAAGGTTACTGGTCTCCTTGACATAGTTTCTTGACTCTGCCAAGGGCATGACCCAGCTCACTCACTAGCAGTGGGGATCACACTGTTTATCTCTCATAGTGCAGGAGGGCTGAACTGAAGGCAGTGACCAGAGAAAGGCCAGAGGAGAGACCGTGGTGGTCTCAGTGAAGTTGAAACTCAGTGAAGTTGAAAGCTTGTGGCTTCACATGCAGGGAGATTTAGCTACAGTAGTCATTGAACTACAGTGGCTTAGGACTCTGGAAATTGAAGGCTATTTTGGGGTGGGGTAGGGTGGGGTAGGGGGAGGAATGGAGGAGGAGGCGGAGGAGGGGGAGGAAGGGAGGAGGGCAGCAGTCAGCTTTTTAATTGAGTTTCCAAATCAATACGTGTAGAGAATTAATGATATGCTGATTTTCTACTGGTGTCAGGATGACAAATTGTGGGGTGGAACTGAAGGCTTCTGATGACTTTTTCCATTTATGCCTGGATGATACCGTAACTGAAAAGCAAGACAGAGATATAGTGGAAATTTAAGGAAGTCGGCTGTGGGCTTCAGAAGCCCAAGGATTCACACCTCTGTCTACTAATACATTCTAGACACGGAGCTCACCACTTTGGACATGATGGGGTGGGGGTAAGTTGTAGGAAATCCTGGGATCATTTTCAGTTTGGAATATGTAAACAAGAACACAAAAGTTATGGAGCCATGAGGTTTCCTTTATCATACAGAATTTGGGGTCAAGGAGAAGCAGTGGACCAGGAACATTCCATATCAGGAGTCGTGAGCAGACACGGGTCTGTGGGGTGTGCAGTCATGAACAGACAGGAAGCTGAGTGGAGCTCGGGACTGAGCCTGGGGCTCCCCTGGGCCCTGCCATCTCTGAGTGATCCTGGATAACACACAAGCTCTCTGGGCTTCAGTTTCGGCAAGAGAAGGTTTAAGATCCCTGGAATCTTAATGCCCTATTCTTCTAAGTCTGTCCACCTAGCACATGCCCTGATCCAGAGCGAAATCTAATGAGCCATGCTTTTCTCCCGATTTCTTCCATCCCCTCCCCAACCCTCCACATAAGGCAGTAAGTTCCAGCAAAGGACCATATCTCAGTGCTGTCTCTACTCCAGCTGCTTCTGACCAAATTCTGAAAAGCCCAGAAGAACAGATTTTCTGGAGTCTTTGGAGAGAGTTGCAGGTGAGCTGCTAGGATACTCCTTTAAGAAAGGACTCCCCGCCCGGTGGCTAGGAGGGTGGCAGCTGACAAGTAGACAACTCCTTCACGTCCACCTCAGCCTTGGGGTGTGCGTGGTCTTCTTAGGGGGCCCTGAGCTATGAGAGGGTACAAGGGCCTGGCTGATCGCACCCAACATGGGTGTCTCGAAACAGGCAGGCTTTGCTCCTGAGGGCTCGCCGGGCTGGAAGGGGCTCTGAGGCTGCAGCCCCAGCCTGATTCTACTTCCTCCTTCTCTCCCAGGCTTTACTTCTCTCTTGAACAACCAGCATCTACGTCCCTGGGGACCTGACAAACAGAGATGCTAGTCATTGTAACATGTAAAGCCTAAGGTTTTTTTGTTTGTTTTACCAAAAAGGAACATTGACAGGCTATCTTTGAGCAAGAAGATCCTCTTTGTAGCATAAAGATATGCAGTGTAGATTTCTCTCCCATTCTCTTATTCACAGACACACAGAGACTTAGTTCCCACCAGTTGTAACCAGTGGATCTCAACCAGAGGTGCCTATAAGACGTTTTCAAAATGCAAACGCCCAGACTCCACATGCAAAGCTATACTTAGCGGTTTGAGATGTACCCTGGTTGAGAACCACCGGTTTTAGCATGAATGCTTCATCTTCTTCCAGAGATGAGCATTTATCCTGCTGAGGACCATTCCAGAGGCTGAAAGGCATATCTACATTAAATGCTCAATTAAATGATCCCTAGTTCATCTCCAGATATTTTGGTAAATCCAGCCAGTAATGCTGCAGACTCATTTTGCAACATGGTGAACCTTCTTGGAAAATATTATAGAGAGGTGTAGAAAACCTTAGGATCGTTTTTGACTTTGAAGATTTAAGCGAAAAAGGCAAAAGTTATGGGGCCATAAGATTTCCTTTATCTTGCAGCGTTTGGGGCAGGGAATTTTAAAGTGAGTTTCCATGGAAACTGGAAATAAGGCAGCTGGTTCTGTCCCCTCAGGTTTCTAGTGTCACCATTGTGCCGGAGGGTGTGGTTATGCTCACATCTCACAAACTAAGTCCTTTGGGAGCATCAGTTGTGATCGCTGTCTTCTCTCCCCGTTAATCAGGGAGAGCTCACTCACATAAATGTCAGGGGAGAATACTCGACTATTGTGTTTCCTGCATCACTGAATAAAATCCCCTGAGGTGATGTGTGTGCCCATTTAGCTTTGCTATTAGATTCAGAGAGTTTTTTTTCGAGGCAAGGTTTGTATCTGAAGACGCAGAGGAGCTGAGATTCCCTAGGACAGGGAAGCCCTCCACTTTCCAAGGACATTAGTCTTGGAAAGAGGAAAGGGGGGGGGGATTTTCCCAGAATGTTAAATGCACCCAAAGGAACTACTGGATATTTTAAAAAGACTTCTCACTATATCTTCACAGCCAAAAAGACAATTCAGAAGTCCCAGGGGAATGTAAACGGATGAGAGGGCTGTACATCGGGGAAAATTTTCTCTTAGCAAAAGTCAAGTGTCCTCCACTTGGGGAAGACGAGGGGCGGGAATAACGGAGTGAACTTCGAGAAAGCAACTGTGCTGACGGCACAACCAACTGGGACATGCAATAAGAAAAGGGCATTTCAAGTCACTGCAGTGTGACTGCCCCTGGACATTTCGCAGCACGTGATTAAGTCCTAATTTAATGCTTCCTGAATACAACACGTTAAATGCTCGTCCCTAAGTGCGTTCCTCAAAACTCACTACTTAAGAAAGCGCCCCTCTGGGTGCTCTGGAAGCGGTGCCCTGGGGTGGGGTGGAAGAGGAGAGCTGAGTTTGAGGCTGGCTGTTCCTCCTGCGAGCTGGGCAAGACGAGGATGCTCACGAAACATCCCACACTTCCTCCTCCTTACCGCGTGGTTATTTCAGGGATTAGCTGAATCCGCGTGCGGATATGCTTAGTAAATCTGTGAAGAGCTATGCAGATGTGAGCTTTTATTATTATTATTTTGTAAAAGCCTCCTCTAAAGATTGGCTGAGTGCATACTCCCAGGGCAGTATCAGGGTCCGGGAGTCCAGCTCGGAGAGGCTGGCCGCATTTGAATTCGTGCTCCTCACTTACCCACCAGGAGACTTAGAGCAGTGACGTAGCCCTCTACGGTCCAGTTCTCTCATACGTAAGATGGGAACAATGGTTGTACCTACCTCTTCAGATTGTCATGAGTGGAGAGGAACTCACGCAAGAAAAGCATACTATACAAATTACGATGCACGGTGTCCAGTAAATGTGAGCTGTGATTATTACAAACCAGGGCTGACACTGAAAGTTGTAAAACTGTGCAGTGCTAGCAGGAGAGGACTTGGAGGGAAGTTTGTGGGGGCTGGAGGAAGGTCCTTCTGGGAGAACCACCAGCTGCTCGAGGCCCCTTGCAATGACCTGGCAACCTCCCAGACAGCCGGCCCGACTCTGAGTCAGCAGGAGAAATCGTTGCTCTGGTCTCCAGGCATATTTCTCTGCGTCCATATCAACTGTAAGATAATTACCCACAGCCCAGCGGAGCTCTCAGCTGTGATTTTGGAAGGACCATCAGAGAGTGTTCGCTTCCAGGTACAAATTCACTTGTGACAACTATACGTTCACATCACACAAGAGGAACTCGACATGCAAAGCATATCATCTCAAAATGGAGCGCAGTCAAATTCAGGGTGGATGCAGGCAGTGGGGGAGGGGTGGGTGATGGAGCTCAAATGTCAGGGCTGCACTTGAGAGAACTCCTGGGCTGGGGCAACCGCGAAGGGCTCCGGGTTGAGGCACATTCCATTATGAGTGGAGTGGGTTTATAATGGAATGACATGGATGGGTTCTTAGAATCAGAAAAACACACTGACCTTCACACTACACAGGTGCAGCAGCATAATGACCCACCACGTGTAGGCGCATCAATTCCTGGGGAAAGTCCAACGAGGTTAACTCAGCGTGTATCCCAAGCAAACAAAACCAGCGACATCACCCGCCTGAAGGACACTCTGCCCCCACCCCCGCCAAGAGAACTGGTTTGGGCAACTGACACGTACAAGGAAAGATTACACGAAGATCATACTCATTTTGAAAAAAAAAAATGGACAAATGGCAGCAAGCAGCATTATTTTATGCCGTGAATAATTTGACTTGGAGTTTTAAAATTTAAGGGGTAAGAATCATGAGTCTAGAAAAAAAAACGATTTTTCCTTTTCAGGAAACAAGGATTTGGTGTGGGATCTGCAGGGAGGGAAAGTTCTGTTCGCCCAGCCTTCTGAGAAAACTACCTAAAAGCATCCTCAGATACGTTCCACTCGTAAGACCCCCCCTCAACCACAAAACAACCAGATCTGTAGTTAAACTGCTGAAAATGTCACTGACTTATCTAGGCGCCTTTAGTCACTCAGGCATTTACTCAGATGTGAAAGACTCAAGAGGAAGCCCCATCCCCTTGCAGCGTATCACCCCAAATGGCAGTCACTCGTCACGCCATCAGCCCTTCAAATAGAGAAACCACGTCAAAAATTAGGACTTGAACAGAGAGATGCCAGGCGTAGGAAAACTGCTGCTGGTATTCTACCAGGGTCCTCTTAATCTGGGTATCGCTTTGGTTCCCGAGTTTTTAATTCTCATTTTATTCACTCATCTTCCTCTGAAGGTAAAGTTGTGGTCAGAGTAATCAATATGGCCTTATTCCAGAAGAAAGCGGTATGTGATGTCAGCTTTCCAAAACCCCAGTGAAACCTGAAGCTTTGCTGATAAATGGGCTCGCGGAAGAAATGAGCTGCAAGCTTGCATTCTGTGTGCCTGGATTATCTTCCCATCCCTGGTCCAAGCAGATGTGAACAGGAAAGAGAGAGAGGTCCAGCCTCCAGATTCTAAGATCCCGCTCTATGCCAACGTCACGTGGGGCGCTCCTCGGCTCTGCATGGGTGAGGCCCCTTTCCCTGGCATGACCATGGCCTCCCAGCTGAGCTCCATCTGCAGGCTTTCCCATGTTGGAAGTCCCCAGACCCTCCTATGTTCACACGAGGGCCCCTATTCCCACCCACGGCCTCGATCACTCTCTGAATATTGCCAACATCCACGTTTCGTTGACCGTTCAGTGTTCTCATCTGAAGTCCAAACCCAGCATCCACGGGGACTTCTCAGAGCCCTCCAAACACAGTGCAAAAGGAGCTCAGGATCTCCAGCCTCAACCCTGACCCAGTAAGGGCTCTTCACCCACTGGGTCTCCCGTTGGGAACTCTGGCGTCCACCTCAGGTCCTCTTTCTCCCCCAGACCATCCTCTACATCCCACCAAGCCCCCGGTACACTCACTCGTTCCTCTTAACCATTCTAGATCCATCTGCTTTTCACCATTTCTACCTCCTCCGTCATGGCCCAAGCCTCCCTTTCCTTTTCAGTCTCAGCTGATCCTAACTGGTCTCCAACCCCACCCCAAAGACATTCTCTGCAACAGGCAGAATGCTTCTTAAAAAGGGAACATCTGACCACGCCACTTCCTTGCTTTAGTGGCTTCACACTTCTTTTAGGCTAAAGTGCTAAATACCAGTTTGAGACTTACTGCAGACAAACGTGCCAAATGGATCTGGCCCTGCTTCCTCCCCGGCCCCTCTGCTTCCCCCTCTCCCCACCCTCCGGCCACTCGGGGAGTTTCACAGCCTTCAGAGGCACGCGCCTCTCTTTTCTTGGAGGCTGCAGCATGCTGTTCCCTCTGTCTGAAACACGCTTCCCTCAGCCCTTCCCTCTCCACAATCTTCAGTGCTTGGTCTCCCTGGGACCACCCTGCCCTACCTCCCACACCCGGCCAGAACATATGCCGCTGGAACAGAGCTCTATATTTACTTTAGCAGGTTTGAAAATAATTCTAAAGAAGTAGGTATGTAATTTGTTTAACATCTGTCTTGCAAAGATGACCTGGAATTCTCAGAGCTGGGGCTGTACAAGGAGTACTCTCTACGTGCAATGAGAATTGGACAAATGAATGAATGAATGATCCGGGACTGTGTACACCCTTGAGGAACTCACAGTCTAGACTTTAGAAGATATAAAAGGAGGCTTTTGTTGCATCTGCCCTAAGCCAAATGTTGATCCAATTAATCAAACACACACACACACACACACACACACACACACGCGCGCACACACATTAGGAGAGTAAGTAGAAAAGAATAAAAAGACCATTCAAATTAGACGTTACCTATTTAGCACTTAGCCCTGGAGATACTGGTGTATTTCACTTTACAGTTTACCGTAAATTGTTTTCTTACAGTTTACTAACTGTTTAACTGCAAAGCTTGACTCTGGCAAAGGAGGAGGAGGGCAGAAGTGGAGACTTTATAAACAGAGTGAACGAGATTAAAAAGGACCCATCGCTAGATCCCCAAATTCCATGCCACCCTACCAAAGAGGACGCAGAGAGAACCCTCTTCCCTCAGGAATAAGCTGGAGCTCAAGGAAATTAAGGAATGAAATGGGCACCAAGTGACCTGTCTACATGAAAGCAACCAGATATGTCCCTATCCTCTGCTTTCAACCCACCTAAGCTTTACAAATCCACAGGGGCTCTTCCCTTGAATGAGTGCAAAGATTGCAAGCAGAGAAAACCCCACAAGAAATGACAGGTGAACGTATTAGGGATCAGCAAAGTTGTACCTGATAAATAACCTGAGATTAGACAATTCTTCCTTCAAATGCACCAGTGGTTTAATGCAGCTCTAGCCCCTTCTGTTGCCCTCCAGGAGCTGTGACCCTTGGGGAACACTACTGGAGCCCAGCACACAGAGCGGCAGGAAAGTCAAGTGGGAAGGACGCACGTGAAGACCCTGGCAGCAGTGCCTGCAGTAGAAGCCCCAGGAGGAGAGCAGGGACTGCATCGCAAGGACACTGCTTCACGAGCTGCTCCTTCATGGGTCCCAGCGTCAGCTCTCCAAGCCCCTGGCACCCACTCTAGCACCCTATTAAAAAGCCTCCGACAGTGCCATTCTATCGGTCAAGGCTGAAAGGTGGCAAAAGCTGTGAAATATGGAAAGGAGGGGACACTGTGTCTCCGCTACTATATCACCTGGGAAGAAGTTACTATCATTAAAAATCAAATAAACCAGTTAAGATATTACTCCAGGGCCAATATTGATCCTGCCCCAATCCAAATGGGCTAAGATTAAAAACCCAAATCCAGAAAGCATGACACTGGCCCTCAGACCACACGGTGATTTGTCATGTGCTAAAACAAACTTGTTTTAGTTTTGCTTCCCTCCTGTTCCATTCTGTCAGCATCTGATAAGTGGAGGATTATTGAGGAAGAGATCAAGATCATTCACAGGCGGAATGGATAAAAGTGAGCAACATACAAGAGGACATAGTTTTAAAACTTTTTTTGTAATTATAGAAACAGTGTACATTTGCTGTTTAAAATGCCAAGCCATACAGATAATAGGATGAAACGTCACTCATAACCTCACCCCTGAAGAAAGCCAGAGATGCTGGTTGGCACTGAGTTCCTCATTTCTAAGGAACTGTCTGAGGAAAGTCTAACCAAGGTGCCACCTTCGGGGTGGCCAGGTCCTTGCAGGTCCTTCTGGCCCGTAGGTGGGCATGATGGGAAAGGATCCCAGAGTTGCTGGCCCTCAAAGGAGGTTTGTGATACTGAAAAAGAATTTACACTACCTTTAAATGGATGTATCTCCTATCCTCAGAAACCCGGCCAGCTAGTTCAGTCACCCCACCATCATGACTATCAATTGTTTTAACTCGTCCTCAGTATAGATGACTGACACCTAGGATCTGCTGAGTTCCAATGAGGGATGCCAAGTTGCAGAGACATTTAAAGACCTACAGTTTCCATTTCAGAAGCCTCAAGCCCTCAAGAAAATCTAATACCCTCCTTTTTCTCACCTGCAAACACCCTAGCCCAGTGACCACCATCTGATAAATATGTGTTGACTGAGTGAATGAGCAGATCAATGGAGGAAGGAATAACCTGCAAATGCGTTCCTGCACCCTGGGGAAACTCCCAGTATACCACACCAGACTCCCTGGGAAGGACGAATTACATTCCCTTGTACATGTTTTGAATGAATCTATAAAAAACATTTCTTCTTAGAGACCAGAAAAATTACATTTGCTAATTTAAGAAAACGATTCTTGTTGGGAGATCTCAAGAACAAGTATTCAGTAGTTTCACTAGATCCCCCCCTCCTGTTGGCATCGCAACAAGGACGCATCAGCTGACAACAATGAGGATAGGATGCTAAACAAACGGCTGTTTGGTCCTGTGTTCAACTTTATGACCATGAGCCCATCAGCACTACTGTTTGTACCATCTGACTGGTTTTGTTTCATCCCAAGCTCATCTCTTTTGGTCCCTTTTCTGGATCCCAGTTAAATGCTCAGGAGACATCAGATTTACTATCACATAACCTTAAGGGTTTTATTATAATCGAATTTGTTTTCCTGGGAGGAGGTCTTCACGAGCCAGTACTGGAGAGCATCATTTTCTGTCATTACTGACTTACAATGTCTTCCAATTTCTTAGGCCCCTCTTTTCTTATAGATCATCTCTCTTAAATTGAAGACAAAGGCTTTGACAAACAGGTCAGGCTTTACTTGAAGAGCATGGACTTGGTGTCATAGCCAGTGAGCTATTTATTCATTTTCTTAACACTCATTTTAACATATTTTAATTTTTCATTGATTCATATATTTCTCTAGTTCTGCAGCATACCCCTGACGAAATCTCTACTAATCGTAATGCATTATTACTCTCAAAACTTCCCATCTGACATTTTCTTCCCAACCTGATGGACTCACGCTGGTTCTAAGGAAGACAGTTTCCAAAGATGGCCAGTGTGTCCTCAGAGACGCAGTTCCAACTCCATGACCAGGCAACATAAATACGTGGGTGCGGCCTCCCCCTTCCAGTACCTTGTTCCTCAGACCCCAACTCTGAGCAGCAGAGGGGCAATGCCAGGAGGAGGAGTAAAGCTGAGTCCTACAGCCAAGGCGGTGAGGACGGGGTCAGGGCAGCCCACAGCCAGGCCTCCTGCTAGGGTCAGAGTTCACGGCCAGGAGCTGGGTCCTCTCCCCACTACTCTCTCCATCCGAGTGCTGCGAGTTCCTGCTGCCCAGCCAGCGCTGTTTGCTCTTCCCCAACCTTCACATTGCATCGAAAGACATCTGTGATGAGGAAATGCTCAGAATAGAACTCCATACTTGACTGACCCCACGCCAAAGTTGTCTTCTAAGAATAATAGCTGATCCCAGGATGTTTTCATTAAAAAAAGAGTTCAGGACTTCCCTGGTGGCGCAGTGGTTAAGAATCCGCCTGCCAGTGCAGGAGACACAGGTTCGAGCCCTGGTCCAGGAAGATCCCACATGCTGGGGAGCAACTAAGCCCGTGTGCCACAGCTACTGAGCCTGCGCTCTAGAGTCCACGAGCCACAACTACTGAGCCCGCGAGCCAAGAGCCCGTGCTCCTCAACAAGAGAAGCCACTGCAATGAGAAGCCCGCACGTCGCAACGAACAGCAGCCCCCACTCGCCACAACTAGAGAAAGCCCACACGCAGCAACAAAGACCCAATGCAGCCAAAAATAATAAATAAAATTATTTAAAAGAAAAAAAAAAAAACAGAGTTCAGTGACAGACTATCAAAACATTTCCCTTGTATTGTAAGCAGTATGATGGGACAGAATTATGCAAAACATATGGGCTTAACTCTGCCCTCAGCAACTAGGGGCTCGCTTCCACTGGATTCAGTAACTCATTTAACTTACCCGTCATGGGTGTGCAAACAGACTTTGCCCTGCTCAGTGCTTTTTCATGCTCCAAGTGGCAGAAGAAAAACAAAAAGGCTGGTGAACTGCTTTTCTGCCTCTATTTTGAAAATCTGTCGCCAGCTGCCTTTGAGGGGTGGGATTCGCTTGTAGCCTGAGGCAGTCAGAGAGGTGCCTTAGAGCAAAGCAGGCTCAGAGTCATTCAACACTTACTGACCATTCACCATGTACCTGGCAACACTTCAGCACTAGAAAATACAGTGATGAAAGCTAACACCCAGCATTTATATAACTTTCCACGTGCCAGGCATCATTTGAAGTGCTTTATGTATACTAATTCACTCAGTCCTCACAATGACCCCACAGGGCAGTGCTAGTATTGTCTACATTTTACAGATGAGGAAACTGAGGCATGGAGAGGTTATGTCATGTGCTCAACGTCACACAAAGAGTACGGAGCGAAGCCAGGACTCAGACCCAGGCACCGGGCTTCAGAGGTCAGACAGACCTAGTCTCTGCTCTCAATGAACCAACATCCTAGTGTATCTGTTAAGAAACACTGAACAGATAAGCTGAATACACAGCATGCCTCAGGTCACTGAATTGAAGAACCAAGGAGGGTCCAGGCAGTTTCTGTTCAGTGATTTAAAATTTATTTTAGTCATAAATACCTTGAAGACACTGAGGAGAACGTACCTTCTCTCTCTTCCTGTCACCTCTGAAGCCCCAGCCCCCCTTCAGGTAAACAGACACCTTTCTTCTCTTTTTAAGTTTCCTCTTTATAGCCTAATCTTTCTGAAAGTTATCTTTGTGTGTGGCTTATTCTATTTACTATCTCTTTCATTTTAGGCTTCTGCCCCCGAAATAGTTTTGCAAGTGTTATTAGTTAAACAATCATTTAATATGCTAGAACATACTAAGTTTGTTATAAACTCACATGTATTTCAGGATTATCAATCTCTTCTATGTTTTTTTCTATTCATATACTGACACAGTTTTCAGGTGTGCATCAGTTTACAGAGACTAAAACATGTAAACTTATGTGTTAATATTTATAATAATATATCTCATTGGGTAGCACAAGTACCTCCTTCATTAATTTTTGAAGTAAGTTCTTCTCAAAAATCTCCTAGCTATGCTTGCATTTTTATCTGTCTAGAATGTGGAGAGCTGGGTTGCTATGGCCCCAACGGGACATAGGAGACACCAATGAGAGCATCATGGTTACAACCATGGGTTTACAAGGCAGGGGGCCCAGGGAGCGCTGGCCACACTCCCTGCCCAAGATTCAATGGAACTTCATACTTACACTCAAGTGCCACTTCCTAGAACATAAACATCACATGGATATTGTTAGTTGGATTAAACTAACAAATGAATATGAGAAGGTTTTATGCATTAAGTTATCCCACCCAGGAGCATGGTCTGGGGTCCACCAAAAGCCAGGGAGGGCAGAATCCCACCTATGCCCCTCTCTAGGGAGGGCCCAAATCTCCTTCTCCTGCAGCCAGGGCTGGAGTAGGGGCAGTGGGTCTCTGTGGGGTCCCCCTCCAGGGAGGAGCCCTTGGGGATGGGATCTACCTCTTCCTGCAGCGTTTTAAGGGGCAGAGCTCTGCCGAGTTCCAGGTGAGCACTCTCCCTGACCAGGTCTTCTGAGGCAGGTGTGCCGTGGCCAGGCCTTGGAGAGACAAGTGTGGTCAAGACTTGGGCCTGGACCATGGGTCTGGCAGGGGATTGGCCCTGGAAATGAGGCAATGTTAGTGAACCACAGACTACAAGCCCTGGCTGTGGAGCTCATGTTTGAGGGAGAGAACAACAAAAATCATAATAAATAAGTAAGATACACATTAGGTGGTAGGAAGTTTTAAGAAGAAAGAAATGAGAAACGAAGTGTTAAGATGTGGGTAGGAGGTGACATTTTAGACTGGGTTTCTCAAAAATGGAGAGATTTTTGAGTAAAGATTGGAAGGAAGAAAAGGAAGTGACCAATGAGATGTCCAGGGAAAGGACATTCCAGGCAAAGGGAACAGCAAGTGCAAAGGTCCTGAGGTAGAGAGTGCCTGGGTCTTCTGAGAAACAGCAAGGAGGCCAATGTGGCCAGAGTGAAAAGAAGAGAGGGGAGAATAGTAGGAAATGAAGTTGAAGATGTGATGATGGACTGGCTGGTGGTAAGTCTCCTAGTTCAGTGGAAGGGCTCTGGCGTCCACACAAAGCGAGGTGGGGAGTCGCTGGAGAGCTCTAAGTAGGGAGTGACACAACCTGGCAGGCAATGAACAGGGTATCTCTGGCTGCTGGTTTAAGAACACGCTGAAGAGAGGGCGAGGGAAGAAGTTGGGAGACCTTGCAAGAATCCAGGCAAGATGTAAAGGTAGCACGATCAGGGTGGGGGCAGAGGGGGTCATGAGAATTTGATCAGGTTTGTAGCTGGAGGAGAGCTGTTACCGGCGAGGCTGCATTGCACTGAATTTGTAACGCGTCTAACTAACCTTGTGTTTGTCTAGGACAACCTGCTCTTGCAGGCTGAGGAGGGATGCCAGCTATTCCTTACCTGCTCATCGGACTCCTGCAATGAAGCTGATTTCTGGATAATCTGCAGCAGCTTCTCCTCCTCTTGCCAGAAACTATAATCTGTTTCCACATCTATCTCTGAATCTGCGTTTTCTCACCGGGGGCATCACAGCTCTTATTACGCCCATTGTATCTGTATATCCACTTCCAGCTTTGCCCGTTTTTGGGAGTGGAAGACCGCAAAGGAGAACAGGAAGAGTGGAGCAAATGGATCCTAGGAGGTTGGTGGGTGCAGGCCTGGAGCTACCGAGGGCAGGCGGAGTGTGCAGGCAGGCAGAGGTCTGGCCCTGGTTTTCAGGGTCCCAGTCCCACTTTGTATCCTGGAAATCAGTCCTGGAGTCAGATATATTGATCACTATTCCTGGGTTCCAGAACAGTATCGTTCTGCATCATTTTTGGAAGCTTTTCATAGAATTATTTTTATGGAACTTGTTCTGGGAGGAGAGAGAGGCATCCAGTAAAATCTATCACGACCCATCAGTCAGCTTGGTAACTGGATGTCACCCCAATTTTTTCAGTCACGTTTTTTTCCACTGGCTAATATTTTAAGACTCCACAGATGCATAAAAGAGTTTCTCAAACATTGAAAAACAAACAATAGCAGCTTTCCTTTGGATACATAATCCATTAAAGATAAAAAATCCACAGGCATACGCTGACCCAGATAGATATATGTGACTGCATGTGGCCAAACATTGTCTTTTCCACAATGGCATCTCAAAACTCCTGGGGGCTAAATGTAAATAAATCATTCGATAATAAGGTGTTGAGGGCTTCTGAGGCAATGATAATATCCAACTGTACTGTGTCCACACTGATGACGTACAAAGACATAAAAAGAGTTTCCAAATGTAATATCAAACACCGTAATGCCAACCAGCTGGGCAGGGAGAAGGAGTGTTAGATTTTGGACCTGGTCTCAGTATTTCAGCCAAAGGGAATATTTACCCACTGAGAACTGTGAACCGATGGGGACTCATTTCCACAACTCTGAAAGCTTGGGTCTACTAAAACTAAGCAACAAAAGTCAGACGTTAAAAAGTTCGAGTGCCAGGAAAAACGCTCTATGAATATTTCCAAGTTTCTGAGCAGAGAGCACGGCCATCTGGGTTAAAGGATTATAGGTGGTTACCCCAAGGACAGAGACCTCTGCAAAGATACAGTCGTATCTCCTCTGGAGACATCTGTTTACATTCCAGGGGTTGTAAACCCAGAGTCTTTTGCCTTGTCTTCCCAGAGAAGATTTCCTTATATTCCAGAACAAAGGTCCTTCCCTTTTTCTCTCCAGAGGGTAAGAGGGCCAGAGGTGCCTGCAGCTCCTGCATAATCTCTGAGAGTCATAATTTCTGGGTTTCTCTCCTGTGGCACAAATCCCTGTATGTACAGGGAACATCTGGCTCCCATCACTTCACCCCATGGGGAACTGGGCATGGGGAAATGATGATAAGATTGCTATGGTAAAACAGTCTGTTTTCTGATCTGGAAACCTCATGTTTTCTGTCACAGTAAATAAATACAAGTAGAGGTATAACTTAATGAAAGGAGAGCTGGCTGTGACAGTAGTACCATTCACTATTATACAGCACACTATCATCATAATCTGTCCATCAATCATTTCATTCTCCTCTTCAGGGGCATGATACATCCCTCCTGCCATGGGACTTGCCCATGATGCCTGTGGGGAGAGTATACACACCCACCTCCACCTCATAGGTTTTGGACTTGGCCATGTAATATGTAATATGTAATATGCTTTGGCCAACCCAATGTGATATTCACTTCTGAGCATGATGAGAGGCCTTTTAAGAGGCATCATGAGTTTACACCAGCCTCTTGCTCTTACTGCTTCTCCCGCAACAGCAGCATGTTCTACTTCTAGACTGGGCTGTGCCTTCAGCCTACACTTCAGAAGAAAGAAGACATATGCAGCACATCTGAACCCAACCCACAAAGTGAAGGTGAGCTGCAGCAGACCCACAGCCTAAATGTGATCTGAGTGAGAAATAAACCCTTGTGGAGGAAGCCCTTGAGATCTTGTGCATGTTTATTTCACAGCCCAAGCAGCAGAAGAAAGTTGTGTGGATGTGTGCTTCTCAACATAACCAGCAAAACAGGCTAATGCAGTGCATACCCAGCTTCCATTCCTAACCCTCTTCTGAATTGAACCCTACTACTCAGTGGGAGGTAGTTCATCCTGATTCTTCTATGCTAACCAGCACTTGGCATTTCCCTAAACTGACCTTCTTTGAAAGAAAGGTCTTACATTTCATGAGTTGGGGAGAGATTTCGGTATAAATATAGACTTGCAAGGTAGTAACGATCTAAGAGTCATCTTTCTTCTCTCCTGTGTCCCATTCAAACCACCCCAGTCAACCAAGTCCTCTACTTTTTCTTTTTTTTTTTTTTTCTTTTTTGGCTGGTTTCTCTCTTTCACTGAAACTCCCAACTCTTTATGGTCATTTTTCCCCAGTTACTGTCAATTCCCAGATCAAATTTCTTCCAGTAGTTGTCATGTCAGGACCCACAGTCTATCTCCTCCTCAATGTTTCCCACAGGAGAGCATTCTCTGCTCATAAGAGAGGAAGGTTGGCCTCAACTCTGCAGCTGCAATGCTGTGTTGTTGCTAAGGGCTCACAGTTATATTCTTGTATTTTATTACGTTTTTATGCCAAAGCATAGAAAACCAGGGGAAGTAAGCCTCTAGCACCATCCAAGGGCTACTTCTCCTCCTTCAATCTGCTGTCTTGAGTCCTTTTCAATCTCTTATCTGGCAAACAGCAAGTCCGAATTAGGGCACTAATAAAATTATAATATTGGAGTTTAACAGACTTAAACTGGGTCCTCCTGGAGGCATTTACACTTCAGAATGAAGAGCAGTCTCACATCACAGCAGCTGGAACAGGGAGGGAGTAAGAGGAGACCTGCTAGGAGAGGTTAGTGTCTGGTCTCTTCTGTCTACCATGGCCAGGAGAGGCTTCTGACAAAACAGAGCCACAGTGTGTTAGAGATTGCTCATATCAAGCCAAAGAGCTCAAAGGATCTCAAATCTACAGACTTAACAAAATAGCTCACTGCTTCATTTTCCCTATCCAAAATCCAATAGTTTAAGGGGTTTTAGGGCAAGACTTCAACATGATTTTAATGGTGGGACACTGAGCAAAGTGAGGTAACGCACCCTGGTACATATCAATCCTGGGAATCCACGTTTTGTGCAGGGACCATGCAGATGCTTTTAGATTGGTAAAAAGAGTTACACTGAAAGGGTTTTGATGAGAGAGACAGATGATTTCCAGATGTGGGACAGAAGAGCAGAGGGAGGTGGAGGAACCCAAGTTCAGTCTCATTCTGCCACTTCTGGCTCTAGGTTCTTGAGCAAGTTACTTAACCTTTCTAAATGGTAGTTTTCTTACTTGTACATGAGGATTATAAATGTATCTACTCCCTAGCCCTGTCAACAGATATAGGTGGGAAAATTGAAAGAAAGGCCTTAACAGCACCAGACACATGGCATCTATTGTCTAACAAGACAGAGAGAGCTCAGTGAGAAAAAGGTGTGTCAAGTTTAAGAGATAAGGGGCCTTTATACTCCAGCCAGGGTCCTAAAGATGTACTAACGCTTGGCTGAGCAGGCAATCAACTGGCCACTTTCTGCTTTAATTTTGACATTTTTAAAATACTTTCAGAAAAGTCACAAGAATATTACAATGAATGATCTAAAATATTTCACGCAGATTCTCCAAACATTAATATTTTGTTATATTTGTTTTTCCTTTCTCTCTGCATATATATGTGTGTATATATACACATATATAATTTATATGATTATGCATATTTATTATACACATATGTGTGCATATCTATTTTTTTTCTGAACCATTCAGAAAAAGGAATCTGTAGACAGGATGCCCCTTTACTCCTAAATACTTTGGTGTATATTTCCTAAAAATAAGAAATTCCCTTACATAGCTATAATACAATTATAAAAATTAGGAAGTTGACATTGACATAGTTCTATTATCTGATCTACAGATCTTATTCAGATGTTTCCATCTTTTTCAGTAATGTCCCTCATGGCAAAGGAAAATCCAAGATCCAAGATCACGTGTTACATTCAGTTGTCTTTCTTTGTCTTTCATGACACTGATAGCTTTCCAGGGTACAGGCCAGTGATTTTGTAGAATGTTGCTCACCTTGAGTTCGTCTGATGTTTCCTTGTGACTCGAATTCAGGTTATGCACTTTGGGCGGGAATACCACGGAAGCCATGTGCACTCTCCGTGCACCAGATCCGATGCAGAAGCTGTCACTAGTCCCAGTTCTGGGGATGTTAACTTTGATTACTTAGTCAAGGTGACGTCTGCCAGGCTTCTGCACTGTGAAGTTACTACTTTATCTTTTGTAAGTATCTTGTGGAGAGATACTTTGAGATGATGCAAATACACTATTACTCTTTAAACTTTCACCCACTTCCTATAACATCCATTAATTATTTTTGCCTGAATCAGTTATTGTTTTGATGGTCTTATCCTCTTTCTTAACAGAAGTTTTGAATTTTGTCTTTTGAGGAATATTTTCCATGGCAGTGGATTTTATAATGAGTCTCACTAATGCCACTACATTGTAAAGCATATTTGTAAAAACTGAGCTCTTGCCTGGTGTCAGTTGGATGCAAAGACTTCATTTTAAGGAAGGTGAGAACAATCAATGCTGGAAATGCAGCTTATGTGCCAGAAAGTGAGTAAAAATTAAATTCCTCTTGAGTTTAAATTATAGCCATTTTACACCTGGTTTCAACACAGCATTGCTAGTTCTTCATTTTTTTTTTAAATTATAAGTCATTTTTAGAGTGGAAAATCCAAATGCTATAAAAAGCAGAAAACAGAAGAAAAAAAGACCCCCATAATCCCGAATCTATCACTGTTAACCAATTTAGTATATTCTTTGCAGTCATTTTTTCCCTTTTCTTTTGTCTTAAGACATATCATCTATATCATTTTATATTCCAATTTTTCAATAAAGTATAAGCACTTCCAATGCCGTTAAGATTTTTTCATAAATAAATCTTAATGGATGTCTTTGAGAAACATACTATAATTTAGTTCCTTGTTCCCTATTTGGGACACTTAGGTGGTTTTTATATTTCTGCTATTTAATAATGATGGGACAAACATCTTTGCGTGCACAAAAAATATTTTCTGCATTTTGCATTATTTGTGCAGGAAAAATTATGGCCTGAATGAGTATGGCTGGATTAAAGTCCATGGCTACGTACTGGCAAGTGGCCTTATGCAAAGGCCTCACCAACTGATATCCCAAGTAACAGTCCGTAGAGTGCTGTCTCCACACACACTTGCCAACACTGGGTGTTCTCATGGTTCAGTCTCCTGATTATACTTTCAGCCTTCTATTGCCCTTTTGTTAACTGTCTGATCTTGCCCTTTGAGGGCTCATCTGCTGAAGCGGGGTGTTATTTTTTACTTAAGAATGTAAGTTCTGTGCACCCTAAAATATTCAGCTTTTGTCCAACATATGTGTGCAAATATTTTCCCAGTGTATTATTTACCTTTGAATTTTGTGTATTTGGATATTAATGGAAGATTTCCAATTTTACGTAGTTAAAACTCTTCTTTCTGATTCCTTCTAACCCCTTTAATCTTAGAAAGCCCTCCCCTCTGTCCCTCCTCCATCCACCTAGCATACTATGGCACTATTGTGAAAACCTCAGCTCTTTGTAATTTATTTGCGAGCATGTGACTAACATCCCTCTTCCTTGCTGACACCTGATGCTCCTTATCATGTATCACATTTTCCATGTGTTAGAACTGACTCTCAGTTATGCAGTTTCATGGAGCTATTGTTTTTTCTGGAGTTGGGACCACATTTTTATTCATTATTGAAGCTTTAAATACGGAAACGTTCATCTCACTTCATTCCTCCTCTTTTACCCTCTTAAAATCCACCTCTCCTGGCCTGTTTATTCTTTCAGAATATTTTAGAATAATTTTATTAATTTAAATCAATAAAAGATTTTAATTAACAGGAAAATTGAGTATATTTTAATTATAACATTGTGACCAGTATATGGATTAACATGAAACAGATCAACAACTTAAAAATACTCAGTTTTCTCATGAAAGAACATGGGGTGTCTGTAGATTAATTAAATCTTTTATGTTTCTCAGTACAGTTTTAGAATTTTACTTTCTGCTCTTCATGAGTATGCATGGATATTTTATGTTTTCATTATCACTATGAATAAGAGGCTTTTAAATCACTTTTTAATTTTATATTCTGAGTATTAACTTTGTAAACTGTCTTAATAATTCAATTAACTAGCTATTTCTCTTACATTTCACAGGTATACAATCATATCTCTAAAAATAATTATCATTTTGTTCTTAATTTTGTAGTAGCATCTAGAGCTTTGGCTCTATACCTTACTTCATCAGCCAAAACTTCCAGATCAATGTTAAATAATCACTAAAAATGGTGGTCAATCAATTTTACATTGTTTCTGACAGCGACAGGAATGTATTTAACATAAAGCAGAACCACTGGCCATTAGTTTGAAATAGACATTGAGTTCCATCTTATAACATCTAGATGAATATATTTTTAATGTCATTTTGCTGTGAGGAGGGGCAGTTATGGTCATCAAACACAAACCACGATCATAGGTAGTTTTCATGACACTGTGGCAGCCGTGAAAACACAGCTCTCGGATTTCTGACAGCTGGAGGTGGAACCCATGACCTTCACACAGCCCCAAGGCCACGCCTCCACAGGCAACTCCCACCAAGGACTGGCTATGGCAGGGGATGCCGGGGGGGCCCATTCTTGGGAGAGGGAAGGCTCCTCTGAAAGGTGTCCCTTAGCATCACGCTGTGGCTAACAAGGCTCCCTCTGCCTTCCAGACCCCCCCCATCGCGCCATCCCCAGGCTCCTCCCCACCTCGGCACCCGCTGCTCAGATGACCCAGAGTAACACAGACGTTAATTGTTTTGGTCCATGCATGAAAAATTCAGACTGTTTTACTGACCTTTCGGTTGAGTGACAATGTGATTTTGAAATCTATTACTTCAGTAAGATTAAAAACAACAACAGCATTTGGGCAGTGAATTAATGGCAACAAGCACAGAGGCACTTGTACTTTACAAGCCCCTTTCCTGGACCCTGTCTCACCGTCATACCATCGGAGTCAGGAAAGTTTTCCTGTCTTCATTTTACAACAAACAACAAACAGGAGAAATACCGGGGAGTTTATAAATCTGAGCAAAGTTGCATTAAGAAGACGAACGGAACCAGGGACAGAGCTTATAGCTTTTTAATTTTTACTCAAAACCCTTTCCATTTTAACCCCAATGTTCCCTAAATTCACATAAAACATGTTATTTTTACTATCTGGTTTACAAAAGAAAATATGAGATTTAGCAGCATTTTGACTTTTCATGTCTGCATCTAAAAATAATCTAATAATGCAAACCAGAGGCATATTCTATTGGTAATCACTGTATCCTGTGCATATTCTATATTGATCTCATAGAAAATTGACAGAATTTTCTATTATTACTCATGGTTTTTAACTAACCTTTTTGGTAGCATGAATGATTTCACATTAGTATGAGAAGAAGTTCTTCACGTTTTAGAAATAACAACTTTATATTTGGAATATTTACCTATATTAATACATAGCTGTCGATTTCCGGTTTAATCATTCTATAATATCTCAATGATGTGTATTCCAAAATGTATTTATCTAGTCTCCTCCTGACTAGCACTTAGGTTATCTCCATTTTTTTTTTTTCTTTTGCTATTACAAGCAATCTCACTTTCTTACCCACAACCCATCATGCACATGTATGAGAGGTTCCCGAGAACATACACGGCTATGGGTTCGTTGGAACAGGAAGACTTCTCATCCCACACCTGGCCAGATGGGGCCCTGGTGCTCACCAAAGGGGCAGAACCAGTTTATTCTCCCATCATCTGGGTAGCTCCCATGTTCCTACAATCTTGCCAAACTTCCTGCTGTCAGCCTTCTTTGTTTTTAACTGGATGGATGTGAAACGGCATATCACTGTGGGTTTAATTTCTGTTTCTCATATTACCAGTGCTTATGACGTATTCCCCAGTCATGACTGGCTATTAAAAACAGGTCCATCACCCTTTAATATCTCTGCAAGTCCCTTGTCCTCCTCACCCACTGCCAGGCCCTAGACAAACCTGCAGCATCTCAGCGGCTGGCCTTCATTCTCCCTCATCCTCCCACAATTCCACTGGAGGTATTGACCTACCATCAACTTAATCATGTTAGTTCTTTGCTTAAAACACTTGATGGTCCCCCATTGCCTAAGGATCAAATCCAAACTTGCCAGCACTACCGACACCCTCCACAGGCTGGCCTCACCCTTCTTTTTCCAGGATCATCCCAGCCCCTCCTGCCCGCATACCACACTCCATCCTGCTGTCCAGTGACGCCACAAACCCTTCTTACCTGTGTCCCTTTTCACACGGTGCTGTCTCTAGCTCATAGATGCATGTCTTACTGGCCCATGCCACTGGAGTAGGGCCTGGTAAATACTGCGTGATCCACACCTGTCGCTGTACATTAAATGGGGTTTAGTTTTCTGTGGACAGCAAACATTACTGCCATTCATTTGTTTTATGTGCCTTTCCTAGATTCTAGGAACACAACAGTGAATCAAACAGTGGAAACTCCTTTTTCCACCATCATGGCGCTTACATTCTAGAGCGAGAAAACCGATAATGAACAAAAATGATTGACTTATGTAGTGTTGCAGGAATTGATGGGAGCTATGGGGGAAAAGAAAGCACAGACATGAGATAGGGACTGTGGGCCCGGGGGTGTGCTGTGATAGGGCTGAATCCTAGAAGGGGCAGTGGAGGACGATGGATGGGCAGGAAGGAGGGAGAGAGACACATGACTGTCTGGGGCAGAGCTTTCCAGGCAAAAGTCATGGCGAGAGTAAAAACCCAGAGGAGGGGGCGTGCCAGCTCGCTGTGCTGGAGGCAAGCTGCAGCAGAGACTGAGGAAGAAGGCTGGAGACGCAGATGGAGAGGGGAGGGAGGGAGGCACTCAGGCAGCATCTCATGAGTCAGTAAGGACTCTGCCTTTGCTCCTAAGAGATAGGAAGCCATCAAAGGGATCTGAGCAGAGAAGTTGTGATGGGCTCCCTCAGAGTGCTGTGCTATGATCAGCCTGAAGGTGACCAAGAAGAAAAGGAAGGAGTAAAACTAGGAGCCCCTGCAATAATTCCAGGGAGAAATGTTGGTGGTGCGGACTAGGGCGGTGGTGAGAAGTTGTTGCTGGATTCTAAACACGCCTTGAAGATAGAAGCAAAGGGTCTGCTGCTGGATTGCACGTGGAGTGAGAGAGCAAGAGATGGATGACTTCATTTTTTGACCCGAGAAAATTATAAGGATGGATCTGCCAGGAACTGAGATGGGGAAGGGGATGCAGCAGGGTTTGAGGGGAAAACAGGAGTTCAGTTTTGGACATTTTATGTTTGAAAATGCTTATTAGACATCCAGGTGGAGAAAGGAAAACAACTCTGGCATTCAGGGGAGAGGCGTGAGATGGGAATAAAAATTTGCAAGTCATCAGTACACAGGTGAAACTGAAAGTCCTAAGACTAGATGGGATCATCAGGGTGGTGAGTGGAGAGAAGAGAGGAGGCCAAGGATGGAGCCCTGAGGCACCCCCATGAGCGCAGGGGAAGGAGGAAGAATCTGCAAAGGAGACACAGAAGTCAAGGTGGCCGGGGAGGTCACTCCATGGCTACAGGAAGATAAACTGAAGGTCACAAACCTCATACAGATCAGGTTTCCAGATTAATTTGGTAAACTGAAGCATCTGTGCAAGCTGCCCCCCACTGAACTTGGCTGTTTATAGAAGAAAAACAATTTCTCCAGATTCTAATTCAAGAGTGGCAGCAGAAGAAAGCATTATTAAAAGATCTGACCCTAGACAGAGGCACTGCAAATTTCTTGTGCTGTTCCTCAAATCACTTCAACCGTCCTCTTCAAAGTCCACATTTTGAAAACAGCTCATCTTAAACATGCCCCCAGTGCAATCCCTCATACACAAAGCACCTTCTAGACATGAATGTTCTATAATTTTGCAAGATACGTGAGATAAGAGATGGAACCAGACTTTATTGGAAAGAAAGATGACTCAGTTCATCATGGTGGCATCTGATTTCAGAGCAAAAAACCAGATTGTCCAAACTGATCAAGACTGCTTCCCCCTAACCTGCAGTGCTCTACCCCAGTGGTTTTCCTGGGGAACTTTGAAAAATACTGAAGCCTGGCTTTCACCCACAGAAAGTCTGACTTAGTTGTTCTGGGATTCTAATTGCCGCTAAGGTTGAGAAACGCTGTTCTAGAATGGGATTCTTAAACTCAAATGCATATGAACTTCCCACAGAACTGTAAAAATGCAGACTCTGATTAAGTAGGTTTGGTGGGGGCCTGAGACTCAGCATTGCTATAATCTCCCAGGTGAAGACAGGATATTGTCCAAGGACCACATTTCAAGCAGCAAGGATCTATACTGCATAATCATCTCTACAAAAGTCATTTGGCATCACCATGTATGATGATAAAATGCAGTCAACTCGACTATTAAAAGCTAGTTCTCCAGACATTTTATTTAGCAAATATTTACGGAGCACTTAACTATGCATGAGGCTTGGCGTTAGAGACTTCAAGAGATACAGAGGTTAAGGGGAGAAAAAAGTCATGGTTCTGACCAGAGTTAGGAAGGGCAAACAGGCTTCAATTAGAGTATCTTCTCTGATTGACTGGTATATATGTCATCCTTGTCCCAAGAGAGCAAAATATAAAATGACCTGGAAACTCAGCATCAGAAACCACAGACTCTCCTTAATCCTCTAATGTGGTACCAGGTACCATTACATTCTTTAGGGCACATGAAATGGGACCCCTGGCAACTGTCTGTCCAAACTCCCTTAGCCTTAAAGCCCAGGTATTTGATAAATGAAATACTTCCTGCCGTATCAGTAAACAAAGGATGTCACAGTCATCAGTGATTGCAGCCCTCCAACACGAGCCAGTGAGCCCTGAGGAAACTCAGGAAGGAAAGAATACCTGCCATCTAGCAGCCATCAGACTGCGGCCACTGCCTATGGCGAGCCGTAAGGAAACTCAGGATGTGAAAAACACAAGGTACTGGCCCCAGAGAGCTGAGGTGCATATCAAAGGAATGATTTCAGTAAGTCCAGACTCTTGCATCTTCCCATACACAGAAAAGCACTAAATTCCTTAACTTGCGACTTCTGGTTTTCTTTATTTAACAGTAATCTTTTGATGTTCCGACTACCTGCCCTTTGTTGCAAAACTCCTATATCTCCTAGCTCTCCACTCACCTCCTCGGAGCAGTTCTCTCAGGGTTACTTGAGATGCTGCTTCCTGGGCTTGAAGTCCTAAAAATTCCCGCCAAATAAAACATAACTCTCGACTTTTAGGTTGTGCATATTTTTTTAGTACACGTAATTAACCACTAACCCCTCTATTTGATAAGGGACCTACAGACAGTGCTCAAAGTGCTTCCAGGCCCTTGAAGAAAGATTCTTTAATGCATTCAGCAAGCCCACAGCGTCTTGCATAGGTGGCCACCAAATGATGGACCCAAATGTCCCTCTAGGGGTGTAGGATCTGACATGAATATGCATCTCTCATGACTTCCTTCTGTGCGACCAGCCACATCTGATTATGCACAGTGAAACCTGTGAGTTTCTGGCCCAGCTCTGCCCATGTTTGGAGACAAGGGGCACCATAATGGGAAGTGCATAAGAAGCTGGTCTCCCCCTCCCCTTCACCCTAGGGTAAGGCCTCGGGGGAGGAAGGGGTTGTTTGCTGCCCTAAAGCTAATATCTGGTTGTCTGGGACCATACCTTGTCACCTGCACCTCAACAAACTCCCTCATTTGCCTGCTCAGCCAAAAATGACTAGGGGCTCCTGTGTAATAAAGAATGTGGCTGGCCCCTGTCTCCAGCTTGTGGGAGGAAGACTCTAAATCCTTGAAACTTCTCAGGTGACAGCACTGTCTTTGCTGTTCGTGGTAGGCCCTGATAGTTCATGCTAACGAGCTTACTGATGGTGGCCCCCCAGATAATTTACACTAACGAGATGACTCAGGATGGGAGCTGGTCACACCGGAAAAGACCAACCATGTGATTAGAGGGTTGGGGCTTTGAGTCACGTGATATCAACCTGACTTCTGGGGAGGCGGGAGGAGCTGAAGATTAAGTTCAACCACAGGACCCACGGATTCAATCAATCCTGCCAAATAACGAAACCCCAATAAAAACTCTGAACGGCAAAGCTCAGGTGATCCTCCCTGGTTGGCAATACTCTGCATGTTGTCACGCAGTGATGTGCTGCTAGGGTAACCCATCCTGACCCCACGTGGAAGGGACACTAGAGGCTTTGTGCTTGTCATCGTCTCAGACCTTGTTCTCTACGTCTCTTCTTTGGGCTGGTGGTTCTGATTTGTATCCTTTTGCTGTAATAAATCTGTAATTTTAAGGATAGCACTTGCCTGTGTTCTGAGTCATTCTTGTGAATTACTGAACTGGAAGAGGTAGTGAGAACTCCTGAATTTGTAGCTAGTCGGTCAGAAGTGTAAGTGACCTTGGGGCCCCAAGCTTGCGGTAGTGGTGGATGGAGGCCGTAACTTGTGAAGTGTGACCCAGCTCCAGGTAGCTGGTGTCAGAACTCGCTGCCGGAGTCTGTCTCAGTTTCCTGAGCAGCACAGCCCTGGAGGGCTGCCTGACTGACTGAGGCTGTGTCAATGTCCTCCATCCAAAAGAACCTTCCCCTATACACCTCCCAACCCTGCTGGGGATTTGCGCCCAACTAATGAACATGACATTTTCTTCACCTTGAACTTTGCTCACCAAGTACCATCAATCCAGACGATGACTTAGGCTGCAACAGTCCATCAGTAAAATGCCTATGGATATAAATAGTGACCAAGTTCAGGCTTGCCATGCCTCCCAGGACACTGAGATGTGTGCAGTGTCACAGGCACACTGTGGCCAGGCTTTCCCCTGAGCCCGGCCACACCCCTTTCCCTGCCTCTTCTCCTTCTCCACCAAAACACATCAGGTCCCAGGTGCTCCTAGGATAAGGCCATCCACCAAGACGTGCTATCCTGAGTCACTGTCATTTTCAAATCCATGATACATCTGTTCCTCTTGTTTGGAAAAAATAGCCCGAGCTCTAGAGAAGTTAAGAGCAGGGTTCTCAAGGTGACCCAGTGCCGCTGCATGAGAAAGAAGAACCAGGACCTCCTGACTCCTCTCACCATTCTCTCAGATCATGTTGCTGCTCAGAAACAAAAATTCAATCCGTGATCTAAATATACCTTAGGTTGAATGGTCTAACATCGTGACGTTGATTTTTTTTAAAGTTAAAAATACAAGATGACCTATCAGTTTTCGCCTGCAAAATTCTGTTCCGAAAGCTTCACCACCCTTTTTGACACAGAATCTGTTGGGCCATTTACACAGGCCTTCTCCAGAGGGGAAGAAGATAAAGTTCCTCCTAGGGCTTGGTGGTACTCTGCCTCTCCCGCCCGGGCACTGCACAAGCCTCCCTGCCTGTCCTTCCAGCTCAGACTCTCCTCTTCTGGGAAATTCTTCCCTCTCCACGCCCATGAGGAGCAACTGCTGGCGGCCAGGTTTGCCCTAGATGACACCACTCCTGGGCCAACACTGACTCCCAGAGATGGATGTGGCACCAACTGGAGCTAATTAACTGGCTGGTCAGTAACAGCAAGAGTTCCTTTCCTGACGATTCTAAGATACGTGAGTGGTGGGTGTTCTGTGAGGTCATCCAAACCTCAAGGCCATGTACAGGGACAAGCAAAGGAATACAGTCCAGAAAGAAAACTGGAGAGGAACCTATGCCCGTTATGATTTTGCAAGGGAATCCGTCATGTGATTTTACAACACTGTTCCTTCTCTACTTCGTTTTTCATCATTTAACTAGGTTCCTCTTCCTTGCAAGCAATGATTCTAGAGGAAATAAGACATACCTTCCTCTCTAGGACACTGAGATTCACCTACAAATGGAAAGATGCTGCAATAGATCTCATTAATTTGATATAGACATTCAACCATAATCCAACATCGATCTTATTTAACAGAAAGCATGCATTTTAAAGTAGGAAGAAACATGTTTCTTATTTCTTATCTGCATTCCCAGGGAGGGACTTCATTTAGCTAGAGCCAAGAATATATTTTACAAATCTGAGACTCAATTATAATTTATAGTACCGGGTTCTGGATCAGAATTCAGGCATAAATTGTCTACAAAGCAAAATACAGAGAGAGAAGATAAAAGTAAGTGAGTCTCAAATTTTTCTAGTCAATTTAAAGATTTCTTTTTATTAGATCAGGGGCCAATTTGATAGTGTAATTGGTAATAAGCTGCTGTCATTAAAACCTGTGCATGGTCTAGGGTTGGGACACAAACAGGAAAGTGTGATGAGAGTAGGAGTGTTCAGAAGGTGTCACAAAGGGCTCTAATTCCACTGTGACCAGATTTTGAACAGCATTTTTTTGATAGCTAGTCCAAGGAGGCTTTTAGTCCAGGGATGCTTTAAGGATGTGACAAATGCACAGCGTTTGTCACTCTGTTAAAGGCAAGCAGGATGTGTGCTGAGACCTTGGCCTCTGGGCTGACAAAGCATCTGGAAAGCAGGACCAGGCGATGTCTTCAGCTTATTGTGGCCCAGGAAACAGAGAAAAAGGCAACAGTGCTTATGACTAAGCTGGACGGACTGCTTGCTGCCGTAGCTGAGACCTTTAAGGGCTTAAAAACCTGCTTCATCTCACCAGATTCAAATTTCATCTCATAAAACCAAGATCACACAAAATGACAGTCAGACCCACCCATGTGACTTCCAAGTCTGCCTTCTCTCTGACTCAGAGGGCCCGAGTCTACTCCCATAAAACACTGGAAAAACATTTCTCCTTCATGGGCGTCAGGCATTTTGAAGAAACTACGGTGGTTTCTGCCTAACCCCCTCCTCTGCCCGGATCTCCCACACTGTCCCTACATGTCCTCTGAGACAGCAAAGACCAGAACCAGCTATGGAGGAAAGCTTTCAAGATCCCGACAACCAAAGAACAGACTTTGTTTTCTAATATCTGTGGGCCATTTACAAAAATCAATTATACAAGGGTGGTACACAAATACTGGATAAATCACAAAATGCAGCACGAGTATGGATGACATTTTCTGACCACAAAGCAACTAGGCTAGATATTAATAATCCAAGTTTGAATTTTAACGACACCTCAACCAATTTAAAACTAAGAACCCAAATAGCTTCTTGGTGAAAAAGAAATTCTAAAATGCAGTTACAGACTTTAGAAATTAATGACGATGAAAAGGAACACAAACAGAACTGTTCTCAAGAGGAGAATGAGTAGCATTAAATAGGATTGGCATCCAGCCAGCACTCACTGGTTTGGCCATCTTACTGTTAAAACATGGGAACACTTTTCAGTGGGTTGGCAAATAGCACCACTCTGAGCCTCTCCCCTGGGATTACCAATCCTTCAATTCTGATTGGTCAGTTCCTATACAGGATTGGTAATTAAACATTGTATAGCTTAATTGCTTTTGTGATAAAACTAAGAAAAGATAAGTAAATGAACTGAGCATTCAATCCTCACACTTCCTTTTTTTTAATTTTTATTTATTTTTATTTTTTTTAAACATCTTTATTGGAGTATAATTGCTTTACAATGGTGTGTTAGTTTCTGCTTTATAACAAAGTGAATCAGTTATACATATACATATGTTCCCATATCTCTTCCCTCTTGCATCTCCCTCCCTCCCACCCTCCGTATCCCACCCCTCTAGGTGGCCACAGAGCACGGAGCTGATCTCCCTGTGCTATGTGGTTGCTTCCCACTAGCTATCTATTTTACGTTTGGTAGTGTATATATGTCCATGCCACTCTCTCACCCTGTCACATCTCACCCCTCCCCCTCCCCATATCCTCAAGTCCATTCTCTAGTAGGTCTGTGTCTTTATTCCCATCTTGCCACTAGGTTCTTCGTGACCTTTTTTTTTTTTCCTTAGATTCCATATATATGTGTTAACATACTGTATTTGTTTTTCTCTTTCTGACTTACTTCACTCTGTATGACAGACTCTAACTCCATCCACCTCACTACAAATACCTCCATTTCATTTCTTCTTATGGCTGAGTAATATTCCATTGTATATATATAGGGGAAAAAAGCAAGAGTCAACTCAAAGAGAGCAGGAAGAATGAATTGAGGAGGACCACAAATGTGAGGGATATCTTCTGTCTGCTTCTCTTGTCCCACCTCCTCTGCCTGACCCAGTGGAGGCACTAATGGTCTCCCTCGCCTTCTGTGGTCCAGTCGGTTCAGCCAACTGTGAGCACTGCAAGAGCCTGGAGGGAGGGAGAAGCGTGAGGCTAGAGGTGTCCTTGAGGCCCCTCACTGCCAGCTGTGAGCTGGCGCGAGGTCCCGGCCCCCTCAGGGCACCCTCTCCACTCGTCTCTGTGCTCCTTCCACATTGGCTTCTGTGCTCACTCGGCCATGGAGTGGTTGCCTCCAGTCCCTTTACTAAAGTCTCCTCAAATTGCCTGCTTTGACTTTGCCATCATTTCCTGATGGGACCCTGACTGGTGCACTAACAATGATAACAACAGAATAATGAAAAGGAAAATGTGGGCAGGAAAATTAAACAGCCCAACTCCAGTTTGTCTAGTGTCTTGCATATACATTATTCAGGAAATTTACTTGAATGTATCATTTCCTGAATATGTTATTTATTTATGATAAATACATAAATTACCCAAGACCTTTAGATAGCTTTCTTTTATTCTTTAAAAGCTGTTTTCCCTATCAGTGGTAGTTATAACTTTCTTTCATATCACTCATCTTGTTTGTCTGCTTTATTCTCTTTAATTTTATATGTACATACATGTATACAAAAATGAATATATTTGAAAAACTAAAAAGGAACTAGAAAAATTAGAAATATATATGAAAAACTAGAAATGCTAGAGAAATAAATACGTGTGTGTATGTATATACATATGTGAATTACACACACATACAAGCATGCACACACACAAATTAAGAAAAGAAAAATTAGAGGGAAAAAACAAATATGCAAAATTAGTAATATGAAAGGAGATTATAGTTACTACTGTTGGTAGGAAAAGTGGTTTGAAATTATAAAAGAAAGGTACCTCAAGTTCTAATAAAATAAATTCCAAAATCCTGATGAAATGGTTAATTTTTCTGAAAATTTGACTTTTCTTCTAAAGACTTTCCTTCTGAAATAAATAATACTGAGACTTGTAAATATGGAAGAAACTCAAAACAATTTTCAAGTGTTTTTTGCTTCCGGAAAAATTATTTCATAAATTCAAGGAATTAATAATTATATAATTTCTCTATTTCAGAAGGTACCAGATAGTTTCCTAATTTATTAAAAAAGCAATGTTTATGTCATACCCCACTTCAAAAATTAGAGTCTATGCATTCTTAAGGTAAATTATGCAAAAAGTCTAAATCAAGATACAGAAAATGAATCCAGAAATATGTTTAAAGAAAAATAGTACATGAATGGAGGGGAGTTTGGCACTTTTACCCTGGTGTTGTGCTGGTAAACTGGCTTTCTGGGGTGGCAGGTGGTGTTAGCTGGTTTCTGGGGTGTAAAGTCCCTACCACATTGATTTCACGTTATCAGTGGTTTAACAGCAGGTTCCCAAAATTCCTGAAAAAGTAGCAAGTTTTCTTATGAGCCTCTGTCTGAGTGAGTGCTCTCCAGGACCCACTGCTCTTCCACGCGGCAATCCCACCTCTAGGAAAGTAAACTGAATATTCGCCGCCAGAATATGAAAATACAGATGCGTGAGGGTATCCACTGCAGTCTCACTGTAATTACAAAACACTGGAGACTACCTCAGTGACCACGTATAGGATGCTGCTGAATAAACTCTGCTTGCCCCGTACCTGCACACCTACACAGTGCACACACTACTGGGCACCTCCAGCTCCCCTTAAAGGGTCCTACTCTCTGTGCCTCATCATCCGCTTAGGGTTGGCCCCTCGCCTCCCCTCCTTTTTCTAGTCCCAGTTCAGTTATTAGTGACTCTGGGAAGTTTTCATTTACCTACTGGCTGAGATATGTGCTATATACTTATGGTGTTTACATTAATGGAACCATGTGAAAGGTTTTTATTTCTGTGTAGGCTCTATTACAATTCTTTTGTTTTCTTCAAACATCCTGGTCACATAACCACTAAATGTATTTTTTAAAAACTATGCAATCATCCCAGGGTCACAAGGATGGTTCAACATATGCAAATCAATCAATGTGATACACACTGGTTGTGTATCAATGTGATACATCAACAAAAAGAAAAGACAAAAACCACATGATCATCTCAATAGATGCAGAAAAGGCATTCGATAAAATTCAACATCCATTCATGATAACAACTCTTACCAAAGTGGGTATAGAGGGAACATATCTCAACATAATAAAAGCTATTTATGACAAACCCACAGCCAATATAATACTCAATGGTGAAAAGCTTAATACCTTCCTGCTAAAATCTGGAACAAGACAAGGATGCCCACTTCCACCACTTCTCTTCAACAAAGTACTGGAAGTCCTAGCCACAGCAATCAGACAGGAGAAAGAAATAAAAGGTATTCAAATTGATAGGGAAGAGGTAAAATTGTCATTATATGTAAATGACATGATAATATATATAGAAAACCCTAAAGACTCCACACAAAAACTACTAGAACTGATAAACAAATTCAGCAAGGTAGCAGGATACAAGATTAACATACAGAAATCTGTTGAATTTCTTTACACTAAAAATAAAATATCAGAAAGAAAAAGTCAAAAAACGCCTTTTAAAATCTCATAAAAAATACCTAGGGATAAACCTCACTAAGAAGGTGAAAGACTTATACACTGAGAACTATAAAACATTGTTAAAGGAAATTAAAGATGATTCAAAGAAATGAAAAGATATCCCATACTCTTGGATTGGAAGAATTAATATTGTTAAAATGGCCATACTACCCAAAGCAATCTACAGATTTAATGCGATCCCTACCAAATTACCCCTGACATTTTGCACAGAACTAGAACAAATAATCCTAAAATTTATATGGGACCATAAAAGACCCAGAATTGCCAAAACAATCCTTAGGAAAAAGAACAAAGCGGGAGACATAACCCTCCCAGACTTCAGACAATACTACAAAGTTACAGTCATCAAAACAGTGTGGTACTGGCACAAAACCGGACATGTGGATCAATGGAACAGAATAGAGAGCCCAGAAATAAACCCACACACCTATGGACAGTTAATCTTTGACAAAGGAGGCAAGAATACACAAAGGGGAAAAGACAGTCTTCAGCAAGTGGTGTTGGGAAAGTTGGACAGCTACATGTAAATCAATGAAGTTAGAACACACCCTCACATCATACACAAAAATAAATTCAAAACGGCTTAACGACTTAAATATAAGACATGACACCATAAAACTCTGAGAAGAGAACACAGGCAAAACATTCTCTGACATAAATCATACCAATGTTTTCTTAGGTCAGTCTCCCAAGGCAATAGAAATAAAAGCAAAAATAAACAAATGGAACCTAATCAAACTTACAAGCTTCTGTACAGCAAAGGAAACCATAAACAAAACAAAAAGACAATCTACAGACTCAGAGAAAATATTTGCAAATGATGCGACTGACAAGGGCTTAATTTCCAAAATATACAAACAGCTCATACAACTCAATAAAAAACAAACAAACAACCCAATTGAAAAATGGGAAGAAGACCTAAATAGGCATTTCTCTGAAGAATACATACAGATGGTCAATAGGGACATGAAAAGATGCTCACCATTGCTAATTATTAGAGAAATGCAAATCAAAAATACAATGAGGGGCTTCCCTGGTGGCACAGTGGTTGAGAATCTGCCTGCCAATGCAGGGGACACGGGTTCGAGCCCTTGTCTGGGAGGATCCCACATGCCACGGACCGACTAGGCCCATGAGCCACAACTGCTGAGCCTGCGCATCTGGAGCCTGTGCTCCGCAACAAGAGAGGCTGCGATAGTGAGAGGCCCACGCACCGCGATGAAGAGTGGCCCCCGCTTGCTGCAACTAGAGAAAGCCCTTGCACAGAAACGAAGACCCAACACAGCCAAAAATAAATGAATGAATGAATAAATAAATAAATAAATAAATAAATAAATAAATACAATGAGGTACCACCTCACACCAGTCAGAATGGCCATCATTAAAAAGTCTACAAATAATAAACGTTGGAGAGGGTGTGGAGAAAAGGGAACCCTCTTACACTGTTGGTAGGAATGTGAATTGGTGCAGCATTATGGAAAACAGTATGGAGGTTCCTCAAAAAACTAAAAATAGAGTTGCCATATGATCCAGAAACCCCACTCCTGGGCACATACCCAGACAGAACTATAATTTGAAAAGATATATGCACCCCTATGTTCACAGCAGCACTATTTACAACAGCCAAGCCACGGAAACAACCTAAATGCCCATCAATAGATGAATGGATAAAGAAGGTGTGGTATATATAATATATACAATGGAATATTATTCAATCATTAAAAATGAAATAATGGCTTTTGCAGCAACATGGATGGACCTAGAGATTATTATACTAAGTGAAGTAAGTCAGAAAGAGAAAGACAAACACCATATAATATCACTTATATGTGGAATCTAAGATATGACACAAATGAACTTATTAATGAAATGGAAACAGACTCACAGACATAGAGAACAGACTTGTGGTTGCCAAGGTGGGGTGGGGGGGAAGGATTGGGAGTTTGGGATTAGCAGATGTAAACTAGCATATATAGGGTGGATAAACAACAAGGTCCTAATGTATAGCCCAGGGAACTATATTCAATATCCTGTGATAAACCATAATTGAACAGAATATGAAAAGATATATATACATATGTATGACTGAGTCACTTTGCTGTACAGCAGAAATTAACACAACACTGTAAATCAACTATAGTTCAATAAAATTTTTAAAAAACTGTAATCATGTGGACATTTTTAGGTTGAAATAGAAAATTTTTCATCAAAAATTTAAATTACAAAGGATCCTATTTCTGGTATATTATAATTATTGATATTCATAAATAAAATGGTTACATCTCTCTTTTAAATGTATCCAGCAGAATCTAACATATTCATTTGATGCTTAAAACATATGGAAAATTTACACCTTTTGTTAGTCCCCTTCCAATTCCCTGAAATAATTTAATCCTAATGTTATATATTTATGATGTAAACTCTTATTAATTATGCTTTTGTGTAACAAAGTATGTATATAAATTTAAATTTAATTTTAAAAATTCCTATGATTCCCCAGCCCTAATTGTTAAATAATTTCTTCCAGATTGGGTAATCGATTATTATTTTTGTTAAAATTATTATCAGCAGGATACAGCTGATCCAAATAAATATATTATAAATTTGATTTTAAAAATTACTAACATTAAAACATTATCAGAAATGCATCCCTTGGGGCTTCCCTGGTGGCCCAGTGGTTGAGAATCCGCCTGCCAATGCAGGGGACACGGGTTCGAGCCCTGGTCTGGGAAGATCTTGCATGCCGCAGAGCAGCTGGGCCCGTGAGCCACAACTGCTGAGCCTGAGCGTCTGGAGTCTGTGCTCCGCAACAAGAGAGGCCGCGACAGTGAGAGGCCCACGCACCGCGATGAAGAGTGGCCCCCACTCGCCGCAACTGGAGAGAGCCCTCGCACAGAAACGAAGCCCCAACACAGCCAAAAAAAAATAAAAATAATAAATAAATAATTTAAAAAAAAAAATGAAATGCATCCCTTAATCATACAAATAGGGTCATTTCTCTTCAAGAAGCTCATGTATCCATGACTAATATGACATTGTTAGAATGAGTCAGGCTTCCAAGTTAATGTAATTCCTTTTAAAAATTATCATTATTATTATTACTATAGAATTAAGCAATAACATATATTAGTAATATACATAAATAGATATGAGTGAAAATGATTTTATTATAGCAGTATTACACATCTTTGAACTATTCCCAAGATTTATACTCCAAATCTCATCGTCATTCCTCTTCAAAATTATCTTTAATGATCATACGCCAACAACTTAATTAGTTCCTGCTTCAGTTTGGTGAAAGTAAAGAACTGGAAAACACTTGACTTGGAAAAGATTTGTTCATCAGAGTTATTCACTTTCTGGGAAGTGTACGAAAAAGGTTTACCAAGATTTATCAGGGGATCAATATTACACTTTCACTTAGAGGTATAATTGATTAACTCATGAAAAGTTGGGGAAATTTACATATTATTAATTTCATTACACTTTTACCAATACAATATTTTTAATATGGAGAACAGTATGGAGGTTCCTTAAAAAACTAAGAATAGAACTACCATATGACCCAGCAATTCCACTACTGGGCGTATACCCTGAGAAAACCATAATTCAAAAAGAGTCATGTACCACAGTGTTCATTGCAGCTCTATTTACAATAGCCAGGTCATGGAAGCAACCTAAGTGTCCATCGACAGATGAATGGATAAAGAAGATGTGGCACATACATACAATGGAATATTACTCAGCCATAAAAAGAAACGAAATTGAGTTATTTGTAGTGAGGTGGATGGACCTAGAAACTGTCATATAGAGTGAAGTAAGACAGAAAGAGAAAAATAAATACCGTATGCTAACACATATATATGGAATCTAAAAAAAAAAAAAGAAAATGGTTCTGAAGAACCTAAGGGCAGGACAGGAATAAAGACGCAGACGTAGAGAATGGACTTGAGGACACGGGGAGGGGGAAAGGTAAGCTGTGACAAAGTGAGAGAGTGGCATGGACATATATACACTACCAAATGTAAAATAGATAGCTAGAGGGAAGCAGCCGCATAGCACAGGGAGATCAGCTCGGTGCTTTGTGACCACCTAGAGGGGCGGGATAGGGAGGGTGGGAGGGAGACACAAGAGGGAGGGGCTATGGGGATATATGTATACGCATAGCTGATTCACTTTGTTATAAAGCAGAAACTAACACACCATTGTAAAGCAATTATACTCCAATAAAGATGTTTAAAAAATTTTTTTAATAAATAAAAAGAAAAAAATTATTTTATATCAGTCTATGCTTTAAATATACTTTTGTTATAATCTTTGAGCTACACATTCGATCATTCTATTTATGGAAAATATCTACCATATAACATAAATGGTAAAGCCAGTTCTCTTTGTCAAACCAATTACCCAAATTAGATTTTTTTGGTCCAAAAAATGTCTGACCTCATTTTAAAGTTTGAAATCAATGTGCTAATGTACATTTCAAAGAATATTATAAACATGACTAGAAATAAGGTGAAAGATGCAATTTGTAAGTTAGATTACTAAGAACTTCCAGTAAGATTAAAGTGATATAGATCTAATATATTTATCCTTTTTAAAGTAAGTTATACAAACAAGATACTAAATATTCTCATTTCTTAATTTGTTCTAGTGCAATGTAATTTGCAGCTGAAATTACCAGTTATTGGAGAAGAGTAGAGCATGATAATAGCCTTGGCATTCTTTCTGTAATTGTGGTTATATGATTTGGTTCTGAAGGACAATTAAATGAGTCTCATTTATTATAAAAATCCAAAATAACTGCAATAATTTCATTAGACATAGTTATTAAAAATTTTACATCTATTTTAAAAAGTGAAAAGAATGCAGTGCTAAAAATAATCAGTCTAGCAGCTACCATATATTAAAATTTTGTAGTAATATTAACAGGAAGAAAATATTAAACATTTCATAACATGACAAATAATTGTAAAGAAAGAGTATGATATGATTTGAAAAACTAGGTTTTGACTGCCTTAATTAATAACATTTTGCTAATATGAGAGAAGCCAGGTAGAAGTTACATTCAGGAATTTTATTTAATAGCCTTGAAAATGCTGGTTGTTCCAGGAAACATCTGGAATGAATGACTGGCTCTCGGGATGAATACTGAGGACAGATGTGAAGAAGTGATTACATTTAAATATGTGTGGGCCTGTTTTTTAGTTTCATTATTTTGTACAGAAGCTCTTTTTGCTTTGCTCCCCAGTAAATCTCTCTTAAGAACTTCTTTCACTACAGGCAAAGAATGGAAGAGAAAAAGTCATTAAAATGAAACTTGCCCTTACTCCACAGACCATGTATCTGATGGATTCAGAACCTCGCAAACATGCAAGGCCAAGCATCCCCTTTCCAACACCACACTTCATTCTTAACAGAAACTGAGAAGACAGCAACAGCGGGGGTATGCTCTGAGGGTTTATGATGTCTTGATTCATTATTTTAAAAAAGGTTTTCTCTCTGTTTGATGCCCTTGAAGTTTACAGTCTATGGGTAATACACCAGGGTAAGAGATCTGAGGTAGGTGTGGGGAATGCCTCCTTTTTGTGAAGAGACATTGTGAACCCAGGTTTATCCAAGCAGATTAATTTTAGAAAACAATAGAGAGAAGTTGAGGGTATGAGAACAGAATTCTGTAAAATATTCATGCTTGAGTATTCCTTGGAAAGTCTTCTTTAACCCCCACTTTGAATCATGTTTGCTGATTTGAGGACAACTGTCCCATGAGACTGTGAGTTCCCTGAGGAGAGAGACAATCTCAGCTACCCCTGCATCTGTGGTCCCTCCTGGCACAAAGCATCACAAATAAACATTTACTGAAAGGATTAGTTCACTGATTTGCAGAAGAGAAAGGTGGGACATTTCAGAAGGGACTTAAAAGTGGGGACTGCTTAGTAACTCATACAGCTCAATATCAAAAAAAAAACAAACAACCCAATAAAAAAGTAGGCAGAAGATGTAAATAGACATTTCTCCAAAGGATACATCCAGATGGCCAACAGGCACATGAAAAGATGCTCAACATTGCTAATTATTAGAGAAATGCAATTTAAAACTACAATGAGGTACCACGTCACACCAATCAGAATGGTCATCATCAAAAAGTCTACAAACAATAAATGCTAGACAGGGTATGGAGAAAAGGGAACCCTCCTACACTGTTGGTGGGAATGTAAGTTGGTGCAGCCACTATGGAGAACAGTATGGAGGTTCCTTAGAAAACTAAAACTAGAGCTGCCATATGATCCAGCAATCCCTCTCCTGGGCATATATCTGGAGAAAAACATGGTTTGAAAGGATACATGCACCCCAATGTTCATTGATGTGCTGTTTACAATAGCCAAGACATGGAAGCAACCTAAATGTCTATCAAGAGATGAATGGATAAAGAAGATGTGGTACATATATATACAATGGAATATTACTCAGCCACTAAAAACAATGAAATAATGTCATTTGAAGCAACATGGATGGACCTAGAGATTATCATACTAAGTGAAGTAAGTCAGATAAAGACAAATATCATATGATGTCACTTATATGTGGAATCTAAAATATGATACAAATGAACTTATTTACAAAACAGAAACAGACTCACAGACACAGAAAACAAACTTACCAAAGGGGAAAGAGGGGGAGGGATAAATCAGGAGCTTGGGAGTAGCAGATACACACTACTATATACAAAATAGATAAACAAGATCTTACTATATAGCGCAGGGAATGATAACCAATACCTTGTAATAACCTATAATGGAAAAGAATCTGAAAAAGAATATATACATAACTGAATCATTTTGTTGTACATCAGAAACACAACATTGTAAATCAACTCTACTTCAATAAAAATTTTTAAAAAGTGGGAACTATCTGAATAAGCCAAAAGCAGGTTGTATTCATATAAAAGTGTAAAGGTTAGATTTTTCCATCCTGATTTTTACCCTACCTGCCTTCCCAACACACACACACACACACACACACACACACACACACACTTCTATTTAATACTTCTTGAGTCCCCTATGAGCCTTCCCCAAGCATGCACAAGTTCTGTCTTTTAGATGGTCCGAGTCTCTATAATATTCTACAAGAGCTGTGCCAGGGCCTTGTAGGTTTCCTATACTCACTCTGCTATGGTCTGAATGTATTTCCCCCCAAATTCATAAGTTGAAGCCCCAGTCGCTAATGTGTTGGTATTTGAAGGTGTGGTCTTTGGGAGGCTCTTGGGTTTAGATGATGTCATGAGGGTGGAGCCTCTGTGATGGGATTAGTGCTCTTGTAGGAAGAAGAGGAAGAAATCGGAGCCCTTTCTCTCTCTGCCATGCGAGATGGAGCAAGAAGGCAGCTGTCTACAAACCAGGAAGGGAGCTCTCCCCAGGAATCAAATCAGCCGGCATCTTGATCTTAGCCTTTCCAGCCTCCAGAACTGGGTCTCCTGACCCAGGCAGACTAACAGGCTGCAGGGGTCCTGTGGTTGAGGAAAGCCCCAAATCAGACCCCATAGGAAGCTGACTCCAGCCAGGCCAGGACTGTTGGTTCCATAAAGTCAAAAATCAAGGACAGTGATTTCAAATCTCTCTCAACTCTGCCCACCCCTTTGGGAGAAGAGCCCATAGTTAGAGCTGCGACGGTTCTTTTAGTGCAGTTCCCCCCCGCGACGCATCCACCACATCACCTTAAATGGAGACGCCGTGGGGCTGTGAACGTCAGGTCACCCCACGGCAGAACACCAGTCCTGGTCCTCCTCTGTGACTCTGTGCTGTTATTAGTCCTTCGCTCGCCTGGAAATCCAGCCTTATTTTCCTCTGGCTCCTATCCGCATTCAAACACGTTCACTCCTCTCCCACGTTCCTCTCACCCTAATAATCAGTTTATCCTCTTCCCTTCTCAGCAGACTTGTAGAAAGACATTTATACTCTGGGCTTCACTTCTCCACATCTTCCTCAAATTTTTCCCAGTTGTATCCTGGCTGCAAACTCACCCTCCAACTGGAACTTCTCTTATAGAGGAAAAAAAAATGGGGTGGGGGCTTCTTCTTGCTAATTCCAATCTGTATGACACAGGAGAGAGGTGGAGAGGTTCCCTCACAAATATTACAGGGCTTCACAGAGCAGAGAGGAGCCCTGACATATCCCTGAGAAAGAAAAACACATCAGCCTGAAAGAGACAGAGAACTGGAATCCAGAAGGAGCCACTCAGGAAGCAGAGTGATGTGTCTGGAGAACGTCACATACCCACGGTCACTGACTTAGGACATCTGCCTGGGAGGGGTCACCTGCTCTGAGTCAGCAGCAGTGACAGGGAAGCATCCATCTTCAGTGTGACCAACGCCATCCTGAAACCATTCATCACGACAGCACTGTGGGCAAGATTATGAGGAAGGCTTGGCAGCTTTGACGTCAATGTTATGCCAGCTTCATAAAACAGTTTGAGGCCTCATGCAACAGGGTCAGCTGAGTTGACATGAAAGGCCCCTGCCTCCCACTCCTGATGCTGCCCTACCTGCTTCAAATTCAGCTGACCGGGACTTCCCTGGTGGCGCAGTGGTTGAGAATCCGCCTGCCAATGCAGGGGACGCGGGTTCGAGCCCTGGCCCGGGAAGATCCCACATTCCACAGAACAACTAAGCCCATGTGCCGCAACTACTGAGCCTGCGCTCTAGGGCCCGCGAGCCACAACTACCAAGGCCTGCGTGCCACAACTACTGAAGCCCGTGCTCCGCAACAAGAAAAGCCACCACAATGAGAAGCCACACACTGTCACAAAGAGTAGTCCCCGCTCGCCGCAACTAGAGAAAGCCCGCACACAGCAACGAAGACCCAACACAGCCAAAAATAAATAAATTAAAATAAATAAATTTTTTTAAAAACCCACAATGAGAAACATTAAAAAAAAAATTCAGCTGACCTTTGAAGGATATAGGTTTGAGCAGATCTGGCCCACTTAAATGCAGATTTTTCCAATAGTAAATATTACAGCACTACACGATCCAATTAAATTTTATTTTTTAACAGCTTGGTGGCAGGATCAAGACTGAATCAAACTTCTGATGACATTTGGGGACAATAAAAAATGCAGGCATGGTGCCCTTGAATCCCTGCTCGAGGTCACTGTCTTTTTCACCATTTCTAAGGGCTGTTGGTAAGTTTCTCTCAGTTGATCACCACTATTTTTGCATTCAAGTGTTGGATCTAATTGCCTTTTCAGACCACAATTCCTGAGCTTCTCAGTGGAAAACCTCAGGCCTTAATTCTGTCCCTAGATTCCACGTTAGGAGCTGCTGTAGTTCCCCATTTGTTAGGAATCCTTCCCAATTCCACATAATTGGGAACTGTTGGTGGCAGCTGCAGGTCTCCATTTGTTTGGAATCAGTCTGCAGTCTCCATACTTTGAGGTATGCTGGGTTCAACCCCTTCCCCAGTCCAAAGTTACATGGGATTTGGTGGTGGTTACTGGCAGAGCTGGACTGGGTCCAACTTGAGAACTGAACTGAGTCTGATTTAAGAACTGGACTGGGTCTGGGTTGGAACTGGGTCTGATTTGGACTGTGCTAGGTCCAGCAGGAGGCTTCAGGGAGATAGTAAATAAAGGCCTTGCTAAAGAAATGGGATACTTTATATTCAAAGCGTTGAGAGCGGCACCTTCCAACACATCTGCTTATTTTTATGTTTAACAATTATAGTCCTGGAAGTTGCAGATATCTAACAAGAGGGCAAGATTTTACTAAAAACCTAGAATTACAATGGTCATTTTGGGAAACATTTCAGTTAGACAGGACTGTTCATTTAAGAACTGCACTTGATGTCCATTGACAGATGAATGGATAAAGAAGATGTGGCATATATCTGCAATGGAATATTACTCAGCCATAAAAAGAAACAAAATGGAGTTGTTTGTAGTGAGGTGGATGGATCTAGAAACTGTCATACAGAGTGAAGGAAGTCAGAAAAACAAATACCGTATGCTAACACATATATATGGAATCTAAAAAAAAAAAAAAGGTTCTGAAGAACCTAGGGGCAGGACAGGAATAAAGATGCAGACGTAGAGAATGGACTTGAGGACACGGGGAGGGGGAAGGGTAAGCTGGGACGAAGTGAGAGAGTGGCAATGGACATATACACTACCAAATGTAAAATAGATAACTAGTGGGAAGCAGCCGCATAGCACAGGGAGATCAGCTCGGTGCTTTGTGACCACCTAGAGGGGTGGGATAGGGAGGATGGGAGGGAGACCCAAGAGGGAGGAGATATGGGGATATGTGTGTATGTATAGCTGATTCTCTTTGTTATAAAGCAGAAACTAACACACCATTGTAAAGCAATTATACTCCAATAAAGATGTTTAAAAACAAAGATAAATAGCTCAAACTTCCTGGCTTCAGCTACACCTGGAGAGCTGATAGGATATATTTTTGCACGTGACCCAAGGACGTGAAGCCACACCAAACCAACCAGCTCCATTTGGTTCCCAACTTAAAATCATCATGTGTCTAAAAGCTATTTGATAAAGAAAGAAGAGCTGCATGAAATCATGACCATTGTAGATAACTATGTGAGATAAGAATTTGCTCTACTAAAAAGCCTATCCTAATTTACTGCCATTGGCATGTCATTCTTTAGGGCAGTTGTTCTCAACCAGGAGTGATTTTGCTCCCAGAGGACTTCTAGCAATGTCTGGAGACATTTTTGGTTGTTATAGCTGTGGGGTGCTACTGGTGTCTATTGGATAGAGGTCAAGGATGTTGCTAAACATTCTATAACACATTTGTCCCTTATGACAAAGAATTATCCAGTCTTAAAATGTCAATAGTTCCAAGAAACCCTGCTTTAGGGGATGTCAGTTTCTATTGTGTATTTTTATTTTACTTTTGTTCTCGTAAGTTTTAACTATTTGTTACCAAAAACCAGAAGTGTCACCCATTTTTGACAGAATGGAGTCATGGCCAGCAATAGGTAAAAGCAATTATAGGGAATCAGTATGTTCAGATGTCTTCCTTCTCAAGATTCCCCATGGGGTATTCAAGTGATGTCTAGGACCTGGCAACTGGTACCACAGGAACTGCAGTGGGCCTTGTCTGGATTTTTCCAAATGCGAGGTCTCCTTGGGCTACCCTGTGCATTCTGACATGACACTGAAGTTGGTGTTAGTGTCTCGTGATCATTTCACTTAGCCCAGGGTAGTGCTGGCCCATGCCTGTGCTCTCCCTAAGCCAGACCGAGAATATAATTTTCAGAGGAAAAGAACCTTGACTCTCAAGTCACTATCAAAATGTTTGAAAGTTAAAAAAAAAAAAAAGTGCACTTGAGAGCAAGGAATCCCAAACTTGACAGATAGAATGGATGCCTACTTTAATTGGTATGCAGAGGCTTACAGAAGCCTTCAAGATTCCAAAACAGCTTCATTAAAAGACTCATTACAAAAGGCTAATGAAAAATGAAAGGCACAAGAGGTACCAAAAACAAAGACGATAGGAGTGATGTGACTCTTAATGCTCCCTCCCCATTCCTTTTCACCGGAGTACTCACATTTTACTAATTCTCTGTCTGAACTGCCTTTCTACTCCAGAGAGACTATTAGAGAGTTGGCATTTAAAATAAAAAACTCCCCAAGGTCACAGACAAACCTCCTTAGGTATCTTGCATACCTTGGTCAAAGACTGAACTTAGAGCATAATTAAAGAATTTCTTAAACCTAGGGAGGAACCCCAAAAGTTTTTTGAAGAATTTAGAGTTATTATCAATCAGGACTATGCCTCCAGGTTGCCAGATCTTTATCAGCTTGTGCATATGCTGGTAGGACCTGGGGAAGGCCCCCAGAATGGATTCAGGAAGCAAGATGGCAAGACCCGAAGGATGACATTCAAGATCCTCAACTGGAAAGGGCTCGAAAAATAGCAAGTAACTTCTACAAGCCGTTCCTAGAGTCTTCCCTGCCTGCATTGACGGTCTATTATTCAAACATGCAAACAAAAGAGAGATGAAACTGGCCAACTTTAAAGGCCCCTTGGAAGCCCTCTTCTTTTGCCATCCTGGGTTCCAAAAAATAAGTAAGGTTACCCAGGCTGCTCTAGATGCCCTCCTTGTAAATGGATTGTCTCCTGATTAGTAGATCAATAAAAAGGCAGAAAATAGGATGGGAGCCCATGGGCCTGACCAAACTCATGACTATGGGTGAGCGTTCTAAAAGGACCCTGGAGCAAGATCGTAAACAAAAATCCACCAGGCTCATAGCTCTACAGCTACAACAGCTACCAGGGGCAGAGACCCAAAATAACACGTAGGCCTTCTGCATTGCATTCCCCAGAGGGCCATCATCAAAACACTGGTCTAAAGATCGATGTCTCAATTGTAATGAACTGGGACGCTGGAAAAAGACATCGTCCTCAAAAGTCCTATGCAAATTCCTCTCAAATGCCCTCACATCTATCTCCAGGGGAGGGCCCCCATGTGGGCCCCTCCCACAGTTGACAGGGCTCCAAGGGGTTCTCTGAAAAACTATTACCAGTAATCTCCTTAAACAGCCAAGGGGAAGTCAAAATTAAAATTAATAAGAAATTTTGCCAGATTCTAGTTGATATCAGAGCTATGCTTTCTACTTTAAACCCCACCCTAATAGAACAAGAAATTCCTAAAAGTAAAAAAGGAGGTTTCTATACTGGGGGTATCTAATAAAGTTCAGAGAGAATTTTTATCTCAACCAACACAAATGACTCTGGGACCTTTTACTAAAAACACATTCCTTTGTATATATTGTATATACGTGCCACATCTTCTTTATACATTCATCTGTCGATGGACACTTAGATTGCTTCCATGTCCTGGCTATTGTAGATAGAGCTGCAATGAACATTGTGGTACACGTCTCTTTTTGAATTATGGTTTTCTCAGGGTATATATACAATGGAATATTATTCAGCCATAGAAAGAAACGAAATTGAGTTATTTGTAGTGAGGTGGATGGACCTAGAGTCTGTCATACAGAGTGAAGTAAGTCAGAAAGAGAAAAACAAATACCATATGCTAACACATATACATGGAATCTAAAAAAAAAAAAACAGTTTCTAAAGAACCTAGGAGCAGGACGGAATAAAGATGCAGACATAGAGAATGGACTTGAGGACACGGGGAGGGGGAAGGGTAAGCTGGGACAAAGTGAGAGAGTGGCATGGACTTATAAATACTACCAAATGTAAAATAGATAGCTAGTGGGAAGCAGCCGCATAGCACAGGGAGATCAGCTCAGTGCCTTGTGACCACCTAGAGGGGTGGGATAGGGAGGGTGGGAGGGAGACACAAGAGGGAGGAGATATGGGGATATATGTATACGTACAGCTGATTCACTTTGTTATACAGCAGAAACTAACACACCATTGTAAAGCAATTATACTCCAATAAAGCTGTTAAAAAAAAATTCCTTTTTTACTATGTGAAACAGCCCCACTCAGTCTATCAGGCAAAGGTCTCCTGTCTAAATTTAAAAGACTGATGTGTTTTACCTCCAATTCTAACCTTAGAATTCCCTTCACCAATCTGAACCTGCTCTTTTATGTTCCTTGCTGTCTGTCCTTGATGTAGAAGAAGAATTTCAACAAAAGTCCCCTGATTTAGTTGAGGTACCCCAAAATTTGTGGGTTACTTCTAATACTGATATTTGAAGAGTAAAAAATTAAAACACGGCTTCCCTGGTGGCGCAGTGGTTGAGAGTCTGCCTGCCAATGCAGGGGACACAGGTTCGAGCCCTGGTCTGGGAAGATCCCACATGCCACGGACCAACTAGGCCCGTGAGCCACAACTACTGAGCCTGCGCGTCTGGAACCTGTGCTCCGCAACAAGAGAGGCCGTGACAGTGAGAGGCCCGCGCACCGCGATGAAGAGTGGCCCCCGCTTGCCGCAACTAGAGAAAGCCCTCGCACAGAAACGAAGACCCAACACAGCCAAAAATAAATAAATTAATTAATTTAAAAAAAAAAAAATTAAAACACTATAAAGATTCAGATACACATGATTAAATTCTCCCTCAATTACCTCACTATCCATTAAAGCCTGAGGCTACATAAGGCCTCACACCCACAGTAGAAGACTTAATCGCCCAGGGGCTAATCATCTACCTGACTCAAAAGGGTTCACTGCTGTAAACTTTTGTCCTGCCTTTTTTGGCATCCCTGTAGATCCCAACAGCCAATGTCTATTTGCCTTTACTTGGAAGGATCAACAATACACCTGGACACTCATGCCTCAGTCACTCACTGAGGCCCCTTATTTCTCCCAAATGCTCCACTGAGATGTAAGCACCCTCCAGTACCTGAGAAATCGGCCCTTTGACAATATGTAGACGACTCTCTGCTGTGCTCAGTAACCAAAAACTTGTCCAGAAAAGATTCCATTTATTTATCGCAACAGTTAGTTGTAAAAGGACACAAAGTCTCTAAGGAAAATTACAATGATCTCTAGACACTGTTCATTACTTAGGTCATCATCTAAGTGCTGAAGAAATCCAGCTATCTCCAAAAAGAATTGACCCAATCCAAGAATTTCCTAGACCCACAGCTAAGTGCCAGCTTCATGGATTTCTAGGTCTGGCTGGTTATTGCGGACTATGGGTTCCTAATTTTTCTCTATTAGTTTCCTATTAGCTTTCTTTTAACTTCTATGAACTTACTAAAGTTTCAGTCCCTGAACTCTTTCCTTAGGAAGATACATATGAGCAGGCTTTTATAAGACTAAAACAAGTACTCCAAGAACCACCTGCCTTAGGGCTACCTAACTATTCAAAACCTTTAACCTGATTTGTGGATGAAAGAGATACCCAAGCCCTGGGAATGCTCACAAGAGCATGGCGATAAAACATGGCAATAAACATATCCGCTTGGTTCAGTGGCTCATGCCTGTCCCAGCTGTCTTAAGGCTATTGCTGCAACTGCAAAGTTAGTAGAAGCCTCAGCAGATCTACCCCTAGGAAATGATGTTTATTTATACACTCCTCACGCTGTCCAAAGTCTTAACTCTGAATCGACTCAACTTTTCTCCGAAAGCAGACCAACCTCCCGTGAGATCCTTCTGCTTTCACCTCCTAATCTGCATCTTAAATGTTGCAACGTTCCTAACCCTGCTATGTTACAACCTCTCCCTGGTGAAGGCAAGCCCCATGACTGCGTGAAGGCAAGCCCCATGACTGCGAGGTAATAACGTCCCATTTTGTGACACTGCATCCTGATTTACGAGACACCCCTTGAACCAATCCTGATTTAATCTTGTTTGCTGATGGGTCATACTGTAGAAACAAAAAAGGGAATTTTCAAGCTGGTTACGCTATTACTACCCAATACGACCTACTCAAAGGGGGAAACGTCCCGTAAGTTAAATCAACCCCACAAGCAGAGCTGCATACCCTTACCCAAGACATGCCCGTTATCAGAAGACAAACTGTTAATATTTATATTGACAGCCAATATGCCTTTGGGGTCGTCCATGATTTGGGGATATTATGGAAACAAAGACTTTTTTCTTACATCCTCTGGAATTCCAATCAAAAATGTGAAACAAGTTAAAAGATTTTTTTATTGCTATTCTCTTACTTTCTGAAATTGCTGTCATCAAAATTGAGGCTCATACTAAAAGGGCTGAACCTGAGTGTCAGGGAAATGCCCTCGATGACTTTCATGCAAAGATAGCAGCAACAGAATCTATAAAGATTGTGGCATGTGTGGATGAAGTTCATTCTGCTTCTGCAAAAAAAAAAAATGGTCCCTCATTGCCAGACTTTTGCTGTCCTGATGTCCTTGTAACATGGAAACAGTCTGCTACTGAATCAGAGAAATTAAGGTGGGCAAACAATGGCTGCAATTCAATAACTAGTTGGGACTATGGGAAACTCAAGACAGCCACTGGGTTTGTCCCAGCTTCCTGGAAAATGCCATTTTTTTTGTTTTTGCCTTCTTTCATCCGCCATAGTGCATTTAGGATGACTCAAATTATGAACAGATGTTGGTGGGGAGATGTCTATAAAACTGGGAAAACAGTTTACCAGCAATATTTGACCTGTCAGGTCCATAACCCTGGAAACCCTAGACCTCCTCCCTCTGGACCCTTTGAGCACCTGCAGCTGGACTTCATTCAACTGTCGCCTAGGATGGGTTATCAATAAGTTCTTGCCATTGTACGTATGTTTTCTGGATGGGTTGAAGCCTTCCCTTGCCGCAAGGTTGATGCCCTCACGGTAGCAAAGAAATTGTTAGAAAACGCATTTCCCACTTGGGGTGTTTCTTCCACAATCTCCAGTGATCGAGGCACCCACTTCACTGGGCAAATCATCTGAGTTTTATAGCAAAAACCTTGCAAATGTAGGAATTATCACTATCCTTATCACTCTCCATCATCAGGCAAGATCAAGAGAACTGGATTCAAGCAGAACAAGAATGAATAACATGTAACTGATAAGGATGAATGTAACTGATAAGAATGAGCTGATAAGGATAATTATAATTTTTATGACTTTGTCTTTCAAATATTGTTGGTTCTTTAATGTTTTTCCCAGATTTGAAGAAATCTTTCCTCTTAAGCTCTCAGTAATTTGGTAAGATATACCTTTGTGAACAAAGATGAAACGCTTACTTTTTCTCCCTACCTGATCCTCCAGAATTCAGAAACTCTTAGTGAGTATTCATTCTTATTGTCACGTTCCTTGTTAATAGGACACAATTAGAAACATCGGCTATATCACCAAGGCTTTGGCTGGAATGTCCTATTTGAGAGAGGTGTGCATAGACTCAGATATGACCAGACAGCTTGGAGGAAACACTTGGAAAAATTGACCTGGTACCTTGCCTATGGGGTTCCAGCAAAGCAGTCTTAAAAAGAACTTATACAATGACAGTCTTGCTGCATTTATATAAATAATCAGGCCAAGTTAAATATAAACAAATGAGTTTTACTGTGATTATCTCCGGTAAAAGATCGGGGTAATTGTGGAGAGAAGAGTTATGTTCGTACTTTTGTAGACATTAGCTTCTAGTCCTGTTAATTGTCTTTGAGGTTTTGTTATGTACCTGTAAACTCGACTGGATCCTGAATTCTTCTAGTTTCCTCACATATCTGGCTAAAACTCACCAAATTAATGTCTCCAATTTTCTCCCACCCTTTTGATTTAGAATCACTAAGAACAAAGGCAGCCTTCAAGCCCCGTTCTGACCACTGATCCTGCTGTAAAACTAGAAGGTATTGAGCCTTGGGTGCACACCTCACAGGTAAGGAGGATTCCACCTGACACTTGGTCCTACACAAACCTGGAGGCCTCCAAGTACAATTGACCAGGAAGAGAAGTGGCTGACATTGAGGTAGAATGCTTCCACTCAAGATGACAGATCAAGACTTTACACTTTAGTTAAACATGAAACTTCTTTTCTTTTCTTTCTTTCCTTTACTCTGGCATTGACCTGAAAAGATAATGCCATCATCCATAACTCTCAGGCTCAGGGGGATAATCTCTGGAATTCATAAAAACTTTTTATTTCAGGTTAGGATAAAATCTAACTGACACCTAGCTTGAATGGGCAAATGCAACAAATTCTTGTGAATCCATTAACAGCGCCACCTTCATGGAAATGTCTTGTGCCCTGACAAGCCATTGTCTGTGTGGTTATCATTTTCTTTGGGCCTATAAATGCCTAAATGGCTGTCACATAACCGGACAATGCCTCTTAGGTTATCTAACTGCGCCCCTACCTGTTCTAGAAAGGACCTACCAGGAGGCATTCACTGTTCAGGTACCACATCCTTTGGCAAGGCCATATTTCCCTGTTGAGGAATAAATACAAATGAGAATATGATCCTGACTCTTAACTCTTAAAAGTATTGCAGAATCTGCTGCTAAAGCATTAGCTGCCCAGCAAAAATCACTAGACTCTCTGGTCAAAGCTGTTCTTGGTAATAGGATAGCTCTTGTTTCTCTTTTAGCCAAGCAAGGAGGTGTCTGTGCTGTGGTCAACACCGCCTGCTGTACCTGCATTAACACTCCTGGAGAAATTGAAACTCAGCTACATAAGATCACTGAGCAAGCCACTTGGCTTGAAAGGGTGACTCCTTTCAACAGGGTTTTTCTTTGATTGGTTTGGTCTTGGGGACCATGGCTTTGGAGTGCACTCTGTAGGGGAACAAAATTTGTCACCCCAAAATATCTCTTAAGCATGTGGATTTATTTTAAGCTTATTTTAAGCTGAAAACAAGGCCCAAAAGACTCAAGAAGATCCTTTGACCTTCCCCCTAACTGCCTAAAAATGCAGACGGAGGACCTGTTCCAGGAAGGGAGCTATCCCCATAGATACCTGTAGTATGAACTAGGTGTGTAGACAGGGAGGAACCTAGCAAAGTCTGTTTGTTAAAACTCCTATGTGTCCCATTGTCTCTGCATGGCCCAGCAAATATTTTTTTTACCAAACATTTGCTTTTTCATTTCCATGTCAATTGCCTCTCTCCCCTTTGAGGTCCTAAACTACTACCCCCAACATCCTCTTCTGTCTCTAGCTGAAGATGGTGTTTAAGTTACAGGTTTCAGCCATTTTGGTGAGTTATTCAGTTTTCCTTCCTCTCTCCCATGTACACATGTTATTAAACTTTTGTTTGATTTTCTCTTGTTAACCTGTGTCATGTCAATTTAATTCTTACACCAGCCAGAACAACCAAAAAGGAAAGAGGAAAATTTCCTCCCTGATAACTATAAACATTGGGAATTATCCTGTTTAGTATAATCATAACAATCCCCCTGGTGCATTATATTCTCTCAAAAGCTTTAAATGCATGTTTGCAGCTGCTAACTACCAAGCAAATGATCTCCCTAAGACTGGAACATCAGAAAAAGAACAGAGAGAATGATCGACTTAAAGACTGTGAACCTGAAACTGTAACCTGTGAACATCCCAGGGATTAAGCAAAAACATCAAGACCTCTGGATACCTCACCAAAGATCAACAAAGCTGTGAGAACCTTAGCTGAGAGTGGCACTCATGCCTTAATTTTTGATCACATCTTTCAGGCTGAAAGCTTTGATCAAAAGGGGGAATTGTTAAAGAGAAAAACCGTGGGCCCAAAATGGCATCACTTGTGCTAAAACCCATGATACCAAACCTAGATTTAATACCTGACCTAACTGTAGTTTCAACTTTCCCCAGAAATGTAATCTTAATCAACCAGTTTGGAATTGTCTGGTCAGCACCAGTGAGGTAACCTGTCATGTGGGCCTTCTGTATGATAAAACATGTGCCATTCCCTTCCCCCCAAAAAGAGATGACCTGGCCCAAAATAACCCTTTCTTTTCTTTTGCTAATAACTCCCTTGTCCCACCCTCCTTTCTGAAAAACCTTCCATTTTGTACCCCTCCTTGGAGTGCCCTCTGCTTGCTAGGTGGAATGCTGCCTGATTCATGAATGATTGAATAAAGCCAATTAGATTTTCAAATTTACTTGGTTGAACTTTGTTTTTTAACAAATTAAGAATGTCACCTTAAACTGTTCAAAGAGATAAAGGAAGGTACAAATCATAAGACAATAACAGGATCCTACAGAAAAAGAACAAGTCGATTTGCAAAAGAGGCAAAGAAACTCTACATATGAAATATCTAGTCATGAAAACAGATAAATCAACACACAGGTTGAAGAGACCTCAGAGAATTAGTCTGTTAGAAGAAAGGTATGACAAAATCACCCGGAAAGCAGAAGTAAGAAGCAAAGATATGTAAAGTAAGGTTTAAATAATAGGCAGTGAGAAAGAAAATAATACTATGTATTAACAGGAGTTCCAGAAACTTAGAATAAAAATGGGGAGGGGTGATGTTTGAAGGAACGACAGTGGAGAAGTTTCCAGACGTGAAGAACGATATAATTCCTATGATTTGCAGAAGCACAGTGAGCCCCAATCAGTATAAATTAATCTACAGATACAGCACAGTGAATCTGCAGTACAAAAAGAAATAATTTAAAAATCACTAAAAGGAAAAGGAAAGATTATCTAAAGTGTAATGGCAATTAGACAAAAGTACATTTGTTTCCTAAGCAACAAAAGACTCTGGAAGACAATGTAATGATATATTCAAAGTGCCAAGGAGAAATAGAGCAGCTAGCCTAGAATTATATACTTAGCAATTCTTTAATTCAAGAGCAAGGGTTAACTTTCAGATATAACAAAGACAGTTTTTTCCCATTCTAAACAGCTTACAGATTATACCAGCACACAGGATATTGAATCTATAAGTGAACTGGATTTAAGACACCACATGAATCACAGAAACTGGCAAACACTTTGGTTCATCTAAATGTGAAATGACTAAAAATAATGATAAATGACCAGACTTGGAAGTTCATGAAAAAAAGGAAATAAAAGCAGTGCCAAATATGGCAGACAGAGGAGGGGAGCTGGGCATTTTAAGGCTTTTGTGTCGTTAGAGGACAATGCAGAGATTAATGAGTTTTTGTGTTTGTAAAGTGGACTATGCCTCTTAAAAATGTAAAGTTAATCAATAAAAGAACTGAAACAGAACACATTACTTCCTGGGGGGAGGGGAGAAACCTATAAAGAAAATGTGACTGATTCAATAGAAAGAAGAATGAAGGAAGACAAAAACAAGCATGACAGGCTTTTTCAGCCAGCCCTCCCCTTTGCACTGTGCCTTCCTCCCTTCTGCCTACCTACCCCTGCTTTACAGAAGTGGAAGTACCAATGCCTCCTGGAAGACTCCTGTGTCTCTGCTGCAGACTGGCTGATGTGTCCCGGTACCTTGCTTCCAGAGCTCCCTTACTTTCTCACCAGAACCCTTAAATCTGTTCCTTGTAAGTGCTTCTAGCAGAGTCTTATCTAGGTGTATTTATCTATGTATTTCCTGTGTTCTTTAATTTGCTCTCGCCACTGCAAAGAGGAAGAGAAGACAGGAAGGAGGCCCAGCTGTAGGTGTCAGACAATGTCTGCTTATAGAGATTTTACTCTCCAGGTAGAAAGGGCAGGGGGCAGGGGGTGTCCTGGATGGGAAGCTAAGTAAAGACCTTCTCCCTGGAGGACCAAAGGACAGGATGAAAGGAAGTTGGGGCTGAACTGTGCTCAGTGAATAGACCCACCCACCCAGTAGTTTGAACCACAAATAGCGCAACAGTCTAATGCTCTCAAATGAGAATGAGGGACTTATATGTCATGGGTGGGGATAGGACAGGAGGAGCCTTGCCCACAGACAAAGACGGGACTGAAGAGAACCAACTGGGAATTCTTTTACCATCGAAAGTAGCTGTGTTCACAGGATTGCTGCATGTGGCCGTGCAGGCTGTGCACTGAATAACTCAGGGGTAGGTAGTCATTCACAAAGGCTATGAAGTAAGTGGAACTCCTAGAGTTGTGCAGTGTACAACTTGCACACCATTCCTGGCACTGACACAATAAGCCTTGCTTTCATTGGCTCTTTAAAAGACTCTTTCCTTGACCAAAATTTACTTAGGCTCCTGAGCCCAGTTCTCCACTAGGATTCAACCTTGGCCTATAAGAAGTGCAACACTCAGCACAAACAATTTTGTCCACTCTCACCACACCCCCTCCCACACACAAACACTAAGAGATCTGAACAGACACTAGCACAGTTCCTATCAGCTCAAGGTTGTGTTCCTATGATGATGACTCCAGCCCCCTTTAAACGCCTGCCTGAGAAAAGACAATGCGGTGGAAATAATTTATTGTTTGTTCTAGCCTAAAGCACTTCTTTAGAAAGCTTGCTATTATAAATCTTTTCCCTGCCTCTTTTAGATGTAAACCTTCTACCACCCAGAGATGTCTCCTCGAGATCCTAGAAGCTGTCTCTGAAATGCAGAGAGCTGGGAGATACTCCTTTCTCCCAGTTTCTGTGGGAGGGTAAGACCCTAACTTCTATGGCTGCCTTGCTCCAATTTGCAAAACTACCTCCTACCCTAAAGAGATGAGGAAGCTGTTTCTCCTCCAGATAAGCACCAATGAACAAACCCAGGGGCCTAATCATGTAGCCCGACCCCCTTTAACATCATTATTACCTTTCCTTTAGCACATCCCAGGTTTAAAAGGCCTTCTGCCTTTTGTTTTGGCAGAAAATTGAGCTCAGGTTACACTGAGGTCTCTCTCCTACTGCAGTAGTACTGAATAAAATCTGTCTCACTGCCTTTAGTGTCCAGCTCTGTTTTTCTTTGACAGCCCCAGCTGGGCTATAAGTTCCATCAGGGCAAGACCATGCCTGTCTTGTACAATTGGCTATCAGAAGAGTGAAGGTGCTCAATAAATACTTGTATACTGAATAAATGAGTATAATATTCTTTTTCATTTCATTTGGACTCTGATAGTGACTTGCTCCCTTTAACTGTCATCTTGCAAAAAATACAGTGCTGGACAAACTGATCCACAAAGGAAATGAGTTAGCGTTTCTCAAACAAAATCAGCAAATAAAAAAAATGGAGTGATCTCACTGCTTTAGATTTCTTTTGTTTATTCAATAAACTATGCATGATTCATGCAAAATGATCTTTAGTTTCAAGCCTTTTTCAGTGATTTCCTCATCATAAGGATGAACTTACACAATGATAGAGCAGCAAAAGTAGCTGCTTTGATACCTACTGTTGAAGAAAGCAAAAATATTTATTGTGATGGAGGGGTAGGTAAAAAATTTCTAACCATAGTCTGCCAAGAACTGCAGGAATTATTCATACCCTGAGCTAAATAGCCACAATCAGTATTCTCATTAAATGAAACTTCATTTGTGATTACTTCAAAATAAATCCTTTGGGTAAGACAAAAAGACTTTATTTATAATTCAATTTGTGCTTTTTTCAGCAATACACACCTAAAACAATGAATACAAGCTATTACTATGTGATAGTCAAACATGTAGGTTAAGTATATGTAACTTAAGAAAGTGGGGTACAGTTTGCAAAAGGATTGTAACATTAAAATGCATGAACACTTGTGAGATTGTGGAGGAATGGATAGCACACTACATTATTGATGACCACATATAGCCACCCATTTGAAAAGTAATGTGACTTCTTTTTTTGCAAGCAACAAAAAAGTTCTTATCTAAAGGTCTAAAAATGTCTAGTAATCTCCCTCCTGGGGAATTATCCTCATGAAGCAACCCAGAAGAAAGAAAAGAAATAATGTATGACATGTTCACTGCAACGTTATTTGCAATATCACACAAAAAAGGAAACCAAGAGAAGACAGTCTCAATAGATTATGGAATATCAACTTACTGAAGCAATTTACAACTATTAGAATGATTAAAAGATGATGTTTCAAAATAAAAGTATTTGAAATAAAGTAAGTAGAAAAAGTAGGGAGCAAAATTTTATCTATCCTGTAATTATAATCTTACAGCAATTATGAGTATATATGTACCTAGAAAGGAATATAGAAAATTAAAGATACTTTTCCTTTCAATTCTGTAATCATTGTCATTATCGCTATAGTATTTTTAGTACCCACAAAACTCCAAAATATGCACACAATTTTTTAAAGATGAGAGAAGGATCCTATAGGGTATAGATCTTCACTGAAGCATATGAAAAATCTGCTAAGGCAGTGTGCATAGTACAAACTCTAGAACCAGAATCTGAGTGTTCAAATTCTGGCTCTGCCACTGACTAGTTAGGTATTCTTTGGCAAATTACTTAACCTCCATGTGCCTTGATTTCCCCATCTGCAAAATGGTAATCTTAACAGTACCTACTTGCCCTTCTTAGAGTTACTGTGAAGATTAAATGAGTAAGTGCTTAAAATGATATCTGGAGCATAACGAATAGCTCAATGTTGGCTAAGTATTATTTTTATTATTATTAAAACCCTTCTTTACATAGAAGGCTTGTTACAAATCTCTCTGAAGCTTTCATAAATAAAGCTTCTATCCCAGAGCTCTACACTCACTTCACATACACCATAATTTACTCTCTTAAATATTTTTGGACACTTAGGCGTTTTCTTTTTGCCTTTGTGTTACAGTGTTAATGAAATCTTCATGCACATAATTTTTCACCTAGTAGCAAGAATCTGGCATAAATATTTCCTTCCACACAAGACAGTTGTCTAGACATAAGTCATGGAAAACAAATTCTCTAAGATTCTCTAGCCTAGCATTTAGGAGAATTGCTGAGTTTTTTCTGGAGACTTTGTGTAGGAAAAAGATTTGGAAAGTTTGTGAAGAAAATGATAACTTTAGCCAATTATGTATTATGAGTCACAAATCTACCATGGGAAACATAAAGATGAATTAATGCTGGCCTTACTATTTTTCTTACAGTAATTATCCCAACAATATGACAGGCTTACAGAAAACCCCCCATCATAGCAAGGAGGTGTCCTTCCTCCATGGTGTACACAAAGCACACTTTGCCCTGCACATTCAGGGTCCCTTCACCTCACATGTCACCTTTACAGACCCATGGACTGCTGTGACCTCACCTATCACCCCCTTGAGAAAGACCCAGAAATCTGCATTTGTAATTTCCAAAACCCCCTACATTGGAGACCAGTCACTGGAACCGTCTCTTCCTCTTGGATTGCCCTCTAAGTAACCACTCCCTTAACTCTGCACAGCACGAAGGAGGGACTCTAACAGGCCAGTCAAAGGAGATCTTGATGAAAAGGAACCAGTGTGTAATGAATTTGAGTCCAGCCTAGAGTAAGGCTGTCACTTCATGTTCTCAGTCTTCAAACTGGGTTTGCACACACTTCCCGTTTCACAAATGCACTCTTTCCATGTTCCAAAAAACCAAAGGTATATCTGTCCCCCACCATGGATCTTACTTTGACTGTGGATATAAAACCTCCTGTAAAACAAAGGATTAATGTGAACATATTCCTGAAGCTTATTTCAATCAAGGTGCTTTGGTAAGGTTTTATAACTATTTTTGTTAAGGTCAAAGCACAGAAACACAGAGTCAGAAATGAGTATTTTAGCTCATGCTGCCAGGCTCGGTAATAAGATGTACTATCGAATGGGGAGGCAAAGTGGTAATAATTTTTAAAGACCCTGCCTCTTCTATTTCCCATACGATGCTCCTGAGAGAGACTCCCACAAGAGCAAAGCAAAGAGCCTGATGCAAAATATTGGTGGCAGAAGGGCTTTATTTCATCAGCAAGAGATTGGTAGCAAAGCTCAGGGTCTTATCTATGTAATTATCTCAGAAGGAATTCAGAAGTGAGATGGCTGTCTCAGCAACACGTGTTAACACACACTGTGTGAATCTAAAAAAATAGGAAGATAAAATTTTCTGACACAGAGTAAATCTGACTTGGCTAATTGTTTTGTATGTTTGGTTAAAAGTGACTATTTTACCAATTAAGTAACATTGGGACAGGAAGGAAGGGGGCAGGGCACAACGATTAAAAAAATGATGCAACCATTAAGAACAGGACATGACAAAAATTGCTTAGAACCTACTAGGCCCAAGATGGCAGGAGATTTGACTTCCAGTGGACCTTGAGCCTCATTATACACTCACGTAATACATTAGCATATGCTAAACGACACACCCACCAGCGCCATGACAGTTCTATTTAATTTAATTTAATTTTATTTTATTTTATTTTGCTATCAACATTTTTTTAACATCTTTATTGGTGTTTAGTAGCCTTACAATTGTGTGTTAGTTTCTGCTGTATAACAAAGTGAATCAGCTATACGTATACATATATCCCCATATCCCCTCTGTCTTGCATCTCCCTCCCACCCTCCCTATCCCACTCCTCTAGGTGGTCACAAAGCACCGAGCTGATCTCCCTGTTCTATGCAGCTGCTCCCACTAGCTATCTATTTTATGTTTGGTAGTGTATATATGTCAATTCTACTCTCTCACTTCACCCCAGCTTACCCTTCCCCCTCCTCGTGTCCTCAAGTCCATTCTCAACATCTGCATCTTTATTCCTGTCCTGTCCCTAGGTTCTTCAGAAACATTTTTTTTTTTTAGATTCCATATATATGTGTTACCATACAGTATTAGTTTTTCTCTTTCTGACTAACTTCACTCTGTATGACAGACTCTAGGTCTATCCACCTCACTACAAATAACTCAATTTCGTTTCTTTTTATGGCTGAGTAATATTCCATTGTATATATGTGCCACATCTTCTTTATCCATTCATCTGCTGATGGACATTTAGGTTGCTTCCATGTCCTGGCTATTGTAAATAGTGTGCTATGAACATTGTGGTACATGACTCTTTTTGAATTATGGTTTTCTCAGGGTATATGCCCAGTAGTGGGATTGCTGGGTCATATGGTAGTTCTACATTTAATTTTATAAAGAACCTCCATACTGTTCTCCAGAGTGGGTGTATCCATTTACATTCCCACCAACAGTGCAAGAGGGTTCCCTTTTCTCCACATCCTCTCCAACACTTATTGTTTGTAGATTTTTTGACGATGGCCATTCTGACTGGTGTGAGGTAATACTTCATTGTACTTTTGATTTGCATTTCTCTAATGATCAGTGATATTGAGCATTCTTTCATGTGCTTGCTGGCAATCTGTATATCTTCTCTGGAAAAATGTCTATTTAGGTCTTCTGACCATATTTGGATTGGGTTGTTTGATTTTTTGATATTGAACTGCATGAGCTGCTTGTATATTTTGGAGATTAATCCTTTGTCAGTTGCTTCATTTGCAAATATTTTCTCCCATTCTGAAGGTTGTCTTTTCCTCTTGTTTATGGTTTCCTTTGCTGTGCAAAAGCTTTTAAGTTTCATTAGGTCCCATTTGTTTATTTTAGTTTTCATTTCCATTTCTTTAGGAGGCGGGTTAAAAAGGATCTTGCTGTGATTTATGTCATAGAGTGTTCTGCCTATGTTTTCCTCTAAGAATTTTACAGTGTCTGGCCTTACATTTAGGTCTTTAATCCATTTTGAGTTTATTTTTCTGTATGGTGTTAGGGAGTGTTCTAATTTGATTCTTTCAAATGTAGCTGTCCAGTTTTCCCAGCACCACTTATTAAAGAGGCTGTCTTTTCTCCACTGTATATTCTTGCCTCTTTCATCAAAAATAAGGTGACCATATGTGCGTGGGTTCATCTCTGGGCTTTCTATCCTGTTCCATTGATCTATATTTCTGTTTTTGTGCCAGTACCATACTGTCTTGATTACTGTAGCTTTGTAGTATAGTCTGAAGTCAGGGAGCCTGATTCCTCCAGCTCCGTTTTTTATTCTCAAGATTGCTTTGGCTATTCGGGGTCTTCTGTGTTTCCATACAAATCGTGAAATTTTTGGTTCTAGTTGTGTGAAAAATGCCAGTGGTAGTTTGATAGGGATTGCATTGAATCTGTAGATTGCTTTGGGTAGTACAGTCATTTTCACAATGTTGATTCTTCCAATCCAAGAACATGGTATGTCTCTCCATCTGTTTGTAATGTCTTTAATTTCTTTCATCAGTGTCTTATACTTTTCTGCATACAGGTCTTTTGTCTCCTTAGGTAGGTTTATCCCTAGGTATTTTATTCTTTTTGTTGCAATGGTAAATGGGAGTGTTTCCTTAATTTCTCTTTCAGATTTTTCATTGCTAGTGTACAGGAATGCAAGAGATTTCTGTGCATTAATTTTGTATCCTGCTACTTTACCAAATTCATTGATTAGCTCTAGTAATTTTCTGGTAGCATCTTTAGGATTCTCTATGTATCTATACTCTATAGTATACTCTATAGTATCATGTAATCTGCAAACAGTGACAGTTTACTTCTTCTTTTCCAATTTGTATTTCCTCTTATTTCTTTTTATTCCCTGATTGCTGTGACTAGGACTTCCAAATCTATGTTGAATAACAGTGGTGAGAGTGGACATCCTTTTCTTGTTCCTGATCTTAGAGGAAATGTTTTCAGTTTTTCACCATTGAGAATGAGGTTGGCTGTGGGTTTGTCATATATGACCTTTATTATGTTGAGGCAGGTTCCCTCTATGGCTACTCTTTGGAGAGATTTTATCATAAATGGGTGTTGAATTTTGTTGAAAGCTTTTTCTGCATCTATTGAGATGATCACATGGATTTTATCCTTCAATTTGTTAATATGGTGTATCACATTGATTGATTTGCATATATTGAAGAATCCTTGCATTCCTGGGATAAACCCCACTTGATCATGTTTTATGATCCTTTTAACATGCTGTTGGATTCTGTTTGTTATTATTGTGTTGAGGATTTTTGCATCTATGTTCATTAGTGATATTGGCCCGTAGTTTTCTTTTTTTTGTGACATCTTTGTCTCGTTTTGGTACCAGTGTGATGGTGGCCTCGTAGAATGAGTTTGGGAGTGTTCCTCCCTCTGCTATATTTTGGAAGAGTTTGAGAAGGATTGGTGTTATCTCTTCTCCAAATTTTTGATAGAATTCGCCTGTGAAACCATCTGGTCCTGGGCTTTTGTTTTTGGCAGATTTTTAATCACAGTTTCAATTTCAGTGCTTGTGATTGGTCTGTTTATATTTTCTATTTCTTCCTGGTTCAGTCTCGGAAGGTTGTGCTTTTTCTAAGAATTTGTCCATTTCTTCCAGGTTGTCCATTTTATTGGCATATTGTTGCCTGTAGTAATCTCTCATGATCGTTTGTATTTCTGCAGTGTCAGTGGTTACTTCTCCTTTTTCATTTCTAATTCTGTTGATTTGAGTCTTCCCTTTTTTTCTTGATGAGTCTGGCTAATGGTTTATCAATTGTGTTTATCTTCTCAAAGAACCAGCTTTTAGTTTTATTGATCTTTGCTATCATTTCTTTCATTTCTTTTTCATTTATTTCTTTTTTTTTTTTTTTTTTTTTTTATTTATTTATTTATTTTTGGCTGTGTTGGGTCTTCGTTTCCGTGCGAGGGCTTTCTCTAGTTGTGGCAAGTGGGGGCCACTCTTCATCGTGGTGCGCAGGCCTCTCACTATCGTGGCCTCTCTTGTTGTGGAGCACAGGCTCCAGACACGCAGGCTCAGTAGTTGTGGCTCACGGGCCTAGTTGCTCCGCGGCATGTGGGATCTTCCCAGACCAGGGCTCGAACCCGTGTCCCCTGCATTAGCAGGCAGATTCTCAACCACTGCGCCACCAGGGAAGCCCCATCTTTTTCATTTATTTCTGAACTGATCTTGATGATTTCTTTCCTTCTGTTAACTTTTGGATTTTTTTGTTCTTTTTCTCTAATTGCTTTAGGTGTAAGGTTAGGTTGTTTATTTGAGATTTTTCTTCTTTCTTGAGGTAGGATTGTATTGCTATGAACTTCCTTCTTAGAACTGCTTTTCCTGCATCCCAAAGGTGTTGGGTCATCGTGTTTTCATTGTCATTTGTTTCTAGGTATTTTTTGATTTCCTCTTTGATTTCTTCAGTGATCTCTTGGTTGTTTAGTAGCATATTGTTTAGCCTACATGTGCTTGTATTTTTTACAGTTTTTTTCCTGTAATTGATATCTAGTTTCATAGCGTTGTGGTTGGAAAAGATACTTGATATGATTTCAATTTTCTTAAATGTACCGAGGCTTGATTTGTAACCCAAGATATGATATATCCTGGAGAATGTTCCATGAGCACTTGAGAAGAAAGTGTATTCTGTTGTTTTTGGATGGAACGTCCCATAAATATCAATTACGTCCTTCTTGTTTAATGTGTCATTTAAAGCTTGTGTTTCCTTATTTATTTTCATTTTGGATGACTTGTCCATTGGTGAAAGTGGGGTGTTAAAGTCCCCTACGATTATGTTCCCGTCGATTTCCCCTTTTATGGCTGTTAGCACATGCCTTATGTATTGAGGTGCTCCTATGTTGGGTGCATAAATATTTACAATTGTTATATCTTCTTCTTGGATTGATCCCTTGATCATTATGTAGTGTCCTTCTTTGTCTCTTGTAATAGTCTTTATTTTAAAGTCTATTTTTTCTGGCATTAGAATTGCTACTCCAGCTTTCTTCTGATTTCCATTTGCATGGAATATCTTTTTCCATCCCCTCACTTTCAGTCTGTATGTGTCCCTAGGTCTGAAGTGGATCTCTTATAGACAGCATATGTACAGGTCCTGTTTTTGTATCCATTCAGCCAGTCTATGTCTTTTGGTTGGAGCATTTAATCCATTTACATTTAAGGTAATTATCGATATGTATGTTCCTATTACCATTTTCTTGATTGTTTTGGGTTTGTTTTTGTAGGTCTTTCCCTTCTCTTGTGTTTTCTGCCTAGAGAAGTTCCTTTACCATTTGTTGTAAGGCTGGTTTGGTGGTGCTGAATTCTCTTATCTTTTGCTTGTCTGTAAAGTTTTTAATTTCTCCGTCGAATGTGAATGAGAACCTTGCTGGGTAGAGTCATCTTAGTAGTAGGTTTTTCCCTTTCATCACTTTAAATATGTCCCTTCTAGTTTGCAGAGTTTCTGCTGAAAGATCAGCTTTTAACCTTATGGAGATTCCCTTGTATGTCATTTGTTGCTTTTCCCTTGTTGCTTTTTAAATCTTTTCTTTGTATTTAATTTTTGATAGTTTGATTAATATGTGTCTTGGCGTTTTTTTCCTTGGATTTATCCTGTATGGGACTCTCCATGCTTCCTGGACTTGACTATTTCCTTTCTAATGTTAGGGAAGTTTTCAACTATAATCTCTTCAAATATTGCGTCAGACCCTTTCTTTTTCTTTTCTTGTTCTGGGACCCCTATAATTCGAATGTTGGTGTGTTTAATATTGTCCCAGAGGTCTCTGAGACTGTCCTCAATTCTTTTCATTCTTTTTTCTTTATTCTGCTCTGCAGTAGTTATTTCCACTATTTTTATCTTCTAGGTCACTTATCCATTCTTCTGCCCTGGTTATTCTGCTATTGATTCCTTCTAGAGAATTTTTAATTTCACTTATTGTGCTGTTCATCATTGTTTGTTTGCTCTTTAGTTCTTCTAGGTCCTTGTTAAACGTTTCTTGTATTTTCTCCATTCTATTTCCAAGATTTTGGATCATCTTCACTATCATTACTCTGAATTCTTTTTCAGTTAGACTGCCTATTTCTTCTTCTTTGGTTTGGTCTGGTGGGTTTTTACCTTGCTCCTTCAACTGCTGTGTGTTTCTCTGCCTTCTCATTTTGCTTAAGTTACTGTGTTTGGGGTCTCCTTTTCACAGGCTGCAGGTTCATAGCTCCTGTTGTTTTTGGTGTCTGTCCCCAGTGGGTGAGGTTGGTTCAGTTGCTTGTGTAGGCTTCCTGGTGAAGGGGACTGGTGCCTGTGTTCTGGTGGGTGTGGCTGGATCTTGTCTCTCTGGTGGGTTTTTGTTTTTGTAGGTCTTTGTAGGTTTCTCAAAAACCACCACATCCAGTGGTGCGTTTTGGGGTGTCTGTGAACTTAGTTTGATTTTAGGCAGCCTCTCTGCTAGTGCGTGTGGTTGTGTTCCTATCTTACTAGTTGTTTGGCATGAGGCGTCCAGCACTGGAGCTTGCTGGCCGTTGGGTGGAGCTGGGTGTTAGTGTTAAGACGGAGATCTCTGGAAGAGCTCTCACCGATTGATATTACGTGGGGCTGGGAGGTCTCTGGTGGACCAATGTCCTAAACTCGGCTCTCCCACCTCAGAGGCTCAGGCCTGACACTAGGCCGGAGCACCAAGACCCTGTCAGCCATATGGCTCAGAAGAAAAGGGAGAAAAAAAGAAAGAAAATAAATAAAAATTTTTAAAAATAATAAATAACTAAAAAAAAATTATTAACATAAAAAAATTTTAAAAAAAGAAGAGAGCCACCAAACCAATAAACAAATCCACCAATGATAACCAGTGTTAAAAACTAAACAAAGGTAAATATAAATATCAGAAACAAATCAGTCGCAGACAGCAATCTCCTAGTCTACAGTTGCTCCCAAAGTCCACTGCCTCAATTTCGGGATTACTTATTGTGTATTCAGGTATTCCACAGATGCAGGGTACATCGAGTTGATTGTGGAGATTTAATCCGCTGCTCCTGAGGCTGCTGGGAGAGGTTTAAAAACACTGAGTGACATTGAGTGACTTCTTCTCTATGTCATTCACAGATTATTACTATAACCATGTCTCTAAAACTGAACAGAATTAAAGCTGAAAATTGTTCCCATTACTTTTAACTCTGGAAAATTTGTTTAAATGTGCAGGATTGATGACTGTCTCAGTCTAGCAGTAAATAGTATTCATCCACGGGTACATGAACACTGGAGAGATATACACCCCTTCCTACTCACTAAGAGATGCAGTTCTAATACAATTTTATATTTTTCTTGATAAAGATTTAAAATACATTTATGTTGTGATCTATTGTGTACTAATAATTGTAACAATATATCAACTCAGATATTTTTAACACATAGAAAAACTTTATGTTCACAAGGAATTTAAAGAAACTTAATTCCTACTTACGTACATAGTTTTGTTGCAACAAAGTATGACACAATGATCAATAAGACTTCCTTGCATAAAAATATATTTATATTAGAGTAAAATTCAATGAAGTCAATGGAATTAGAAATATGAGTTCCAGAGGGCAAAGAGTAATGCAAATGTCCAACTGTTAAAGGAAAACTTTACAAGTATTTTATAAATCATGATGATGACTACTGAAGTACTATAATATTTAGATTCCACTGGGTATATATTTTAAAACAAAATAAGAGTTTTATTGTAAAATCTCAACAGTAAAATAAGAAATGATATATCTTGCAACTGTTTAGACTTAATGAAGAACACTTTTTGAATGCCAATTTAAAAGTGCAAAAGAGTTCACAGTTTAAAAAATTCTTTTAGGGAGGACTTGTGTGAAAGAGCACAAAGAGCACTATTGCAGAGAATATTCAGTAAGAGATACACAGCGTGGGCTGAAAACATTTATGAGCCACAGGGAGAGATGAGGAAAGGCAGGCACACCTTAATCATGACAGAACATTCCGAGTGTCAGAAGGAAAGCACAGAGGATGGTCCTTGAGTGAGAGGTAGTTTAGCTTCTCTGGAGAAGGGAGTAGAGAGAGGGAGTATGGAATGAGGTTCTGCAGAATTGTGAGCATTGAGGTAGAATGCTTGGACTCTGTTCTAGAGACATTATGAAGCCATTCAGGGCTTTGGATTTGGGAAGGGAAAGCATTTGACATTACTGAACAGACACAAGGGAGGAAGCACACCGTTAGAACCTTTAGAGAGATAATACCCAGCTGGGTCCTCTTCGCGAGACTGCTGGAAAAGTGTGGTTCCATTTTACAATCCTCTGTGGCCCAAAGTGATCTTGGGAGGAGTGTATGTGTGTTGAGGGTCAGGACGGCCCAGGGGCAGAGCCATGAAGATGTGGGTTTTGTTGCTCAGACTGCATGAGGCAGTGACAGCTGAAAGGGAGCACTAGGGTCCTGGACAGACCTCATGGATGTGGGACCCACACCTGCACTTGGAAGAACCCCACACTGCCATCACCACCTTGAAATTCTGAGTAATTTTTCACAAGGTACCCCACATTTTCATGTCTTATCGGCTCCCACAAATTACGGAGCCAGTCCTGGAAGGGGGCTGCCCTGATGAGAGGGTCCCCACCTCCCCATCCTGCCCCATCATCTCCCAGTGACCACCAGTCCTGCTGATGATTCTTCAATCATGTGTCCCACCTGTTCTTCACTGGGCAGAGCCCTACATAGAAAATGGAGCAACTGCTCAGGGCTGGGGGACCTGGGGAAGACCAGAGAGAAGACTCACAGCAACTCCTCTGTGCCTTGACCCCTCTTCCTTCTCTTCAGGACCATCGCCTGCAGCCATCCAGATGTCCATGCACACCTCCAGGGGAGCCATTCACCCAGCAGATATCACGGCTTTGAAGCATATTATTACTACCCTCCCACAAATGGCAGGAAAGAGCTCTCAGGAAACAGTGCCTTGCTCTAATTTGCATGAAGTCATTATACAGAAAATGTGTGTAAGGGGTTTTCTGCTCCCCTCCCCCTCACTTAACGAGTGCCTCCCATCGTAAGACAGTGAGCCTCACCGATACCCACCCCTCCCAAAGAAATGCTTTTCTGTTTTCTTCTTTCTTCCTTTCTCTTCCTTCCTAATTTTCTTGAATGTACACAGGGTAAGAAATATTTTTCTAAAAGTTGTACTTTTGATTATATCACCTTATAGAAAGGCATACTGGGGCCAGGGATGAAATGTCTTTATGTTCCAATTAATAATACATTTTCATTTTATTTAAGACATGTTCCTTTTATTTAAGAATTTATTGAACTATATGAATGGGTTCAAGATAGATGAACTTGTCCTCTAAATAGCTCACTGCTATCCCACAATGAGCAGATGCCTTTATGAAATGAACATACATACACACAAACATGCACATACACTTACATGCTTAAAACTGTTCAAGTGGAGGGGAAAAATAAAACTCTTTTAAAAGTAATTTTTTTCTTATGAATGCATGTATGTGTATATAAACTATCACAAACTATTCTTTTTTTTTTTTTTAGTAAATGTATTTATTTATTTATTTATTTATTTTTGGCTGCGTTGGGTCTTCATAGCTGTGCGCGGGCTTTCTCTGGTTGCGGCGAGCAGGGGCTACTCTTTGTTGCAGTGCACGGGCTTCTCATTGCGGTGGCTTCTCTTATTGCGGAGCACAGGCTCTAGGCGCACGGGCTTCATTAGTTGCGGCACGCGGGCTCAGTAGTTGTGGCTCACAGGCTCTAGAGTGCAGGCTCAGTAGTTGTGGCGCATGGGCTTAGTTGCTCCGTGGCATGTGGGATCTTCCCAGACGAGGGCTCGAACACGTGTCCACTGCATTGGCAGGCGGATTCTTAACCACTGCGCCACCAGGGAAGCCCTCACAAACTATTCTTTATGTGACTTTTAAAACCACCGTGGGGGGCTTCCTTGGTGGCACAGTGGTTGAGAGTCTGCCTGCCAATGTAGGGGACACGGGTTCGAGCCCTGGTCTGGGAGGATCCCACATGCCGCGGAGCAACTAGGCCCGTGAGCCACAACTACTGAGCCTGCGCGTCTGGAGCCTGTGCTCCGCAACAAGAGAGGCCCTGACAGTGAGAGGCCTGCGCACCGCGATGAAGACTGGCCCCCACTTGCCGCAACTAGAGAAAGCCCTCGCACAGAAACAAAGACCCAACACAGCCATAAATAAATAAATAAATAAAACCACCGTGGGTTTACATTTTCAACAAATAAAGGTATGCAACTTAACTCTAAAACTTAACTAAAAACCAGCAGAAGTGACTTCTTAGCTGATGTGTATGGTGAAAGAAGCCATTGAACCCACACTCCTAGCATCTCAATCCGAGCCCAGCCACGTCTCTGACTCACGGTGGCTCTGACCCTTGAGTGGGCAGCTGCATCTCTGAGGGTGTTGAATCAAGGAGGCAAGAGATTTCGTGCACAAAAAAATACCCCCACGAGTCAGAGTCAAACAGCTAGGACGCGTGTGGCAGTCCCTTCCTTGGACAACACAAATGCTGAATTAGGTCATCACTGAGGGGCTGGCTGTTTGTCATCAAAGTGTGATTCACTCCCTGCAAAGCAAAACAACTGAATATGAAAAATCCCATCTGGGCCCTAGATATTTAATAAAATAATTGTCTTAGAAATAGTAAGACACGTTTGGGTTAAGATACAATCAAACTTATGGTTACTGGGGGAAAGGTGGGGATAAACTGGGAGATTGGGACTGACACATACACACTACTATATATAAAATAGATAACTAATAAGGACCTGCTGTATAGCACAGGGGACTCTACTCAATACTCTGTAATGACCTATGTGGGAAAAGAATCTAAAAAAGAGTGGATATATGCATACGTATAACTAACTCACTTTGCTGTACAGCAGAAACTAACACAACACTGTAAATCAAGTATACTCCAATAAAAAATTAATAAAAAAAGATAAAATCAGGTGAAGATAGAGATCCAGTCTATTTTTTGAATTAAAATACCCACAAAATACCAAAAACTTTAAAATACCAAAAAATTGAAGTACTACAAAATGTCAAAATTAAGAAACAGACAGAAAGGACTATCTCCTAATAGTATCAGGGAGGAAGGAAGACAGCCACGCATTTGTCATTAGGAACGATTCCCACCAATCACAGCACTGATGGTACCAGCCTGAGGAGCAACTCATCCCCCAGGGCTTTGCCCTTTGAAGCAGCAGAGTGTGAAGCAGGGAGGAGAAGGGTTCGGCTCCACCCAGGGGCCCTGGGTTCAAGTCACCAAGTACACCAGCAGCCCAGCATATCACCTACAACAGGTGACAGTTATCTATTGTTCTCAGGTCATTTTTACCATCTGCCTGTCCCTCTATCTAGAGAACAAACTGGACCTGTTACAACAAACAAGGGGAATACAGCGATTTCCAAACTCCAGTGAAAAGAAAACCCTCTCCCTCATTAAAAAAAATTGGCTTGCTGCTCTTTCAATGTTCCCTGCAGAGAAAACTTCCTCATTGAACCCACCTCGCATGAGCCAGCGGAAGGTTGAAGGCTGGTTACCACAGCCCACTTTTTTGGCTCGTGGAAAGTAATAATACGTTAAAACACCACCTCCCCTCCTGTTGAAGCATTTGCCTGGTTGTACCCACAGAGATGGGTCGCCATAATGAATTTAAAAAACAGGGGTGGAGGTCAGCTAACCAAGGAAAGGACACCATCTCTGAATTTGGTGAGGTTTTGTGGAAAGAAGGAAGAGCAGGGCGGGGGGCACACACACTGGGGTTATAGTGTTTCATGTACTGTTTCTGATCAGAGAAGAATGACAGAGTACCCCAGATTCTCAAGGACAGAGAAAAATCTCATGTTAGGTCAGCATTTAACACAAGATTAAATTCCCACTAAGTGCAGAAATTAGACTATGTCCTCAACCCAACCTTTCTAGCTTTAGGAACTATTACATGGGTATGTAAACTGCAACACCCTAATGGAGTGTAATTTTTGCATATCTATCTCTAGAGCCTTAAAAATATTTAGGTGCCTTCAACTAGTTATCCTACCACCATCCTCTGTAAATAATATGAAAGAGCAAAAAAGCCTTATTCATAAATCCATTCATGCAGTGTTACGTATGTTACAGAAAACCCAAAACACTCAATAAATCCAAAAAGGAGGACATGATTTATTGAGTTACAAACTCTAAAAAAGATATATTTGCACTAAATGAATTATTTATCAAGAGTTTATATATAGTAAGATAGGAAGATGCGTATGTTGTAATATCTAGGGAAAAGTCAGGATACAGAAATAAATGTAAAATCCTAACAGTTGAGGAAAGATGTCTACTAAAACAAGACTAAAAAATACAGCACACCAAAAGTTGACATTGATTATCACAAGGCAGTGGCATCAAGGATGATTTTTGTTTCTTCTTTATACTTTTCTGTATTTTCCAATTTCCTAAAATGAACATGTATAACTTACAATTAGGAGAATTAGTTGAAGAACTTCTTTAAAAAGAATCTTCACTAATGGACCATTTGTTAAAGCAGCAGCAATTTCAGGCTAAGCCATCACAAATGTATTTTTCACATTGTGTTTTTCCATCAGTTCTCCTATTTTACCGCATTATGTGAATTTGCCGTCTCATCTGAGACTATTCAATTCAGCTAAAGAGACAAGAAAAGCAAATAAAATGGATAAAATGCATAAGCAATGTAAGGCATAGAGGGTGAGTTAGCAAGTGGCTTGTGAGCTATAGGAGAAACTCATAGTATATGTTAAGTATAGATGATGATTAAGTAAGTGGCTCGTGAGGCATGGATAGAATTCATAGCATATGCTAAATACTGACAGTAAGTTAGAAACCCATAATGCTAAAAATACATAGAAAATGGAATATATAATGGCACCAATGTAAATGTTACTCAAAGTTAGGAATGGATGGACAGACCGAGTCAAGAGCTGACACCTAGGTCACCTCTGACATCAACCGTCCATTGGTGACACCCACTGTGTCCCTGCTCTTGTTCCACACATGCTTTGCCCAAGAAGTACAATTAGAAACTGCCTGTTTCGTGGTTAATTGGTAAGCTACAGCCATGCGTTAGCCATACTTGCTCCCATGTTTCTTCCACAGAGCAAGGGTGTGTCAATGTTCCCAGGCACCTTCAGCCTGGGCCCCCTTGCTCAAGCCCAATTCTGGCACCACTGGGGAAGTCTGCTTTGATAGAGAGACAGGACACATCAGCTTTACTAGCCCAGGATTTAGGTAGCGTGGCCCTATCCGCTGATCTCCTACCCCAAGAATGTTAATCTACACCATCGTTTCCCCTTGTTTGTGTTTTAAGTAGATTTATTAAACTTGGGGGGATTCAAGCATCTTAATTCGGTCTTCAAGCCTTTCTGTTTTGTGACTTCTGGAATATCCTGCCTGGTAGGTACTTGCATCGAGGTCCCTTCTTGCATGACATACGGAAAGGGAAATGTTCTCCTCTAGCCTAGTCTCAAGAATGAAAGTTGAGACAGACTCAAGTTTGGGATTTGATGTGAACTCACACAGTAAACCTATCAGCAGTCAGAAACCAAGACTGGACCTAGATCAGGAATAAATAAACAGTTTGTGTAGAATAATCCTTTACAAACTTAGTGGAATTGAACAAGGTAGAGCAGAGTTTGGAATATGGAGGGTAAGTATCATGGGAGGAGGATGTGTGAGCAGATGGGTTTGTTTGTAAACCATGAGACTGTCCCAATTGGGATGGGTGGTAGAGGGCCCATTTCTCAATTTATCCTACAGCCACAAGCTCTCTGGTCCTTGGACACACTCTAGAATATGAGGACCTGAAATTATTCTTGTTGTAAATACATCACTGACCAACTAAATACTTTATGAGAAATAATTCTCAACCCATGGCTCCCCTGCACCAATGTATTTCATTGTCATTATTCTTTTGAAAATCCCTCAGGCTTATCAGGATTTAGTTGTACCAGGAAGAAATTCATTCTCCCTCCCCTTTCCTACTATAACTATGAAATACATTTCCCCAGCAGTGACCATGGGTGGGTGAAGGCAAAGTCAGGGTGAAGGCAATGTCAGAGTGAAGAGCATTTATTTGCTTTGAATCCACTCAGCTCAGCTCCTTCTATCCTCAGAGTAACCCTGAAGCGTTGAATATCTACCACAGTTAATAATCTTCCCTGTATTAGAAAACAAAGCAATACACAAAAAGCTCCAAGGTTCAAGGTATGTTGCAGGTCTGCTATCATATTCTGTGGAAAAGGTATCCTTGGAACTAAGCAATGAGGTGGTCCTGCCTGAGATTTTGTCAGATGCATCTGGTTGGAGCCTGGTTAACTGTTGAAAAGTCTTAGTACCTTCCACTGGTAACCATGCACTCCATGTAATATGGTAGAAGCTCTCTTCTCCAACATGACTGGTCAGTTAGTGGGAAAAGTGTTTTGAGTAGGGAGTTACTTAAAAACAATAGATGAGCACCAGAAACTTTTACTCTTAACCCCAAACATCTATTTTTTCATAATAGGGTCAAGGTCTTTTCTTTGACTATTTCTCCAGAGTGGGGTTCACACAACCTTTGCGACACAGCCAGCTCTCATGCAATTTCCATGCTCCCCATGTCCAGATTCTATAAAGTGCAACAAGATCATAGAGAACTTCAAGCACAAGAAGGGTAACCTGAAAACCATATCCTTCCGGATTTTAATGATGTTCCAAGTAGCTTTTGTAACTGTCTCATAATTTGCTATTAACAGTGTGATCTGTGGACCAGCAGTATCACCGTCGACTGGGAGCTAGTTGGAAATCAAGGTCTCAGGCCCCACCCAGACCTGCAGGATCAATCTGCCTTTTAACACCATCTCTGGGTGATTTGTATGCACATTAAAATTTGATCAGCACTGATGTAGCTTTTACACGTTTCAGTAGCAATTTTTAAAGAGATCCATCCATGCTTCTTTCTGTCCTCATATTTTATAGTATTATGTACTATTTAACTGAACATGTAATTATAACAAGTAAGCATAACTGGCAAGTTTGGGAGAACACTCAGCTGGCTCTGGAAGCATTCAACTCAACCAGTGGGAAGGGACGCAAGTGAGTGTGGTTAGCTGAGGGCTCATCACACTGTGGGCACCACTCAGGATGTTTGACAGAGGAAAGGGAGAACTTCTACTAATCCAGGGAGTGGTTTAAATGTAGACTGTTTAAAAGCACCAGTACTGCCATCGTAACTACTATTCACTGATGAATTTTTGTGAATGGTTTTTAACCCAACAACATCGTAAGAGGGCACAGAAGTAGACATTGTGCCTTTGGTAGACATCTCCAATTCTCCTGCTTCCGGACACCTGCAGGATGGCTCTGGCCCGCTTGTGGCATGGGGGCAGAAGGCTCCTATGGTCAATGAGTTGTGAAGAATAACACATGTCATTTCCAGCAAGAGCATTTAATGTTTAGCGTGAGACATGCCAGAGCACTCTCTTTCCCATTGGCCCAGAGACCAGTGACATCAAAGGGACTCAGCCAGCAAGGAGACACCTCTGACATTCTAAGATTCTGGGGTTTATTGCAGCAGAACATAGTCCATTCTGACCAAGACAGTGTTCTTACTCTGAGTGTAGAGTTAGTGGCAATTTGGTGACCGAGATGGTTAACTATATGCGTCAACTGGATTGGGCTAAGGGACGCCCATATCACTGGTAAAGCATTATTTCTGGGTGTGTCTGTAAAGGTGTTTCTGGAGGAGACTAGCATTGAATCAGCAGATGGAGGAAAGACATCAGCCCTCAACAATGGGGCTGAGCATCAGCCGACCAGTTGGGACTCTGAATAGAACAAAAAGGCAGAGGAGGGCGAATTCTTGCTCTTTGTGAGCTGACACATCCATCTTCTCCTGCCCTCAGACATCAGAGCTCCTGGTTCTCAGGCCCTCAGACTCAAGCTGAATCACACTACTGGCTTTCTTGGGTCTCCAGCTTTTGGATGGCAGATTGTAGAACTTCTCAACCTCCGTAACTGTGTGAGCCAATGCCTATAATAAATCTCCTCTTACATCTATCTATATATATCCTACTGGTTCTGTTTCTCTGGAGAACCCTGACTACATTACAGAATTTAGATGATAAAAGGTGTGAAACATGACACATAATAAAACTTCAATGATTCAAATAAATGTTCGACAAAGGGAGAATTTTATTGGCCTACAAACTTTTAAATCTGTAGCTCTCCATGGTTAAATATGATGAAATTGGGTGTGGGGGCGGGAGTGTTGGGAGAATCTCTGTTTAATTCTCCTTATTAAATTCATTAAGGAGATTCTGAGGGCAGCCGCAGAGACAGAGAAAAGAAAGAAATAGTTCAGGTTCTACAGTTTATAGTGTGGCCTGTGCTCTCCATGCTTACTGCCTGTGATTACAAAAACAATTTCATAGTAAAAGTAAAATGTAGATAATAAATCCTATATTAAGGAAATGTGAGATTAAAAACATGCAAAACAAAAAACAAGTGACTGCGAAGTTAAAGGTAGGAAGAACCCAACAAAGAGAATAAAAGGAATGATTAATATGTAAGGTAAAAATAAATGTAAGAAACTAAATTTTATGTTATGTTTCAGCAATTAACTTTAACACACCTCAGTACAGATGGTGTGCTTGAGTTTAATGTATAACGCAGGGGTAGTTAATTGACACCTGAAGTTCCCTGACTCAAAGTCCCCGCTTCCCATTCAACAGAAGCAGTTAGCTAGCATCGGAAGGGTTGTAATGAAGAGTCTTCAGAATATGACTGTTCTTCAAAAATCCCTGAATCTGCATTAGAAAGATGATTAATTGGTCTATGGGATTTGGAAACAATTGTTCACTGACCAGAAGTATTGTTCAGGCACTTCCAACCTGGTATGAATGCGGCTGAAGAATCCGAGAAGCCAGGAAAACAAACCCCTTGGGGGAGACAACCTAAGTCTAGAACTGCATTCAGTCCTGTGCCCACAGAGCATTCTCTCTCCTAATCCCACCACAGGTTAGCTCATCCTGTCATCAGGATATTTGCTACGCTTGCACTGGAATTAGTCTTTCCTGCCAGGTGTGTGCTAGAATTGTGAAAGGGCAGCAGGTGGAGTCTTCACTGAGTTTACAGACAGGACATACAGCTGTTTTGTACCTGTGCCTGCTCGCTCATATATGTTTGCACATGTGGCCCAATTCAGTCTACGACTTGTTTTGTCGTAACATCACTCCTTAGTGTGCCTGTTGGAGATACCAGAGCTCCTACTCACCTCTAAGTGTCAGAGGTTACCCATAACCATCAAAGACCTGACAATTATCACAAGAACCTGTTTTGGTTAAACTGGGTCAGTTTGCAACAGTTAAAATATAAAATAGTTGGAAGTTTCAAATCAAGAAGACAGACTAATGGAGATAAACAAGGAAAGTATAAGGAGTTAGAAGTAATCCAATTATTGAAAGATTATCATAGTTAAAATAGAAAAGCAAATATTAATACAAGTGAAAATTCTGAATTCGACCACATAAAATCAATAAATGTTTCAGACAAACATCATTAATTAAGATTATTAGTGATAAAAGTCACAAACAAGACTTTAGAATGAATAAAAGGTAACAGTGTCTATATGAACAAAATACGGACAATGCACTGAACTATTAAAAAGTAAAATAAAAAATCCTAAAATTTGAAAGCATAGATTAGAATAACAAAATGGACTAAAGTTATATAAAACTATGGTATATGGTGGTTCAAAATATGTGCACAAACTCTTTCACACTCCCTTCAAAAGGTGTAGCCTAACTTCTCTTTCTTTGAGAGGGTTGAACATCATGACTCACTTCTAATGAACAGAATAAAGCTGATGTGATGGTGTGTGACTTGTGAGACCTGGTCATGGAAGTCTTCACAGCCTCCTGCCTCCTCTGTCTGGGATCTCTCGCTCTGGCCAAAGCAGCAGCCACTCAAGCAGGCCTATGGAGAGGTCTACACAACAAGGGAAGCAGCCGTGTGATGAGTCATCTCAGAAGCAGATCTTCTGGCACCAGCCAGGCCTTCAGATGCTGCAGTCTTAGCTGACATCTCTACTGCAACCTCATGAGAAACTGAGCCAGAACCTCTAATTTAAGCCACTCTCAGAAACTGGGTAAGATAAGTATTTATTATTTTAAGCTACTAAATTTTAGGCAATATGTAAAGCAGAAATAGATAATGAACACAAACTGTTGGACCTATTTTTAAAATAAGCAAATACATCAACTGTAGAGGATAAAAAGAAGTCAAATAAGGAGTGTTCTAATGGGACCCTCTCACTCAAGAAAGGATCTCAAAGCATGAAATTCCCAGAGAAGCTCTCTGAGGATGATCCTACTCTTGACCTTTGAGCAGGGAAGCCCTGGCAACTGTTCCTTATCCAGAACCTATCAATTAGAGCAGGCCCATCCTCTTCTGCAAACGTGTGTGAGGACTCTTACATCATGACTTAACCCATATGCCATTCTGGCTTTCTGGAACCAGCTCACACTGGCTTGTGAGAGAAGACTGTCAAATTTTCAGGAATTCTGCATGCCAGTTGTTAACTAAAACCATGAAATCATTATGAAAATTAAATTATATAAAATTAAAATTAAATCTATTGTATTAAAGAAACAGGTAATAGGGTTTTAGTGAGTTTGCCCCTATCCTCAGCGGTGCGGGTGAAGCTGGTGTCTTCAGGTTTCCGGACTGCTGAGGAGCTCCTAGAGAAGCGAAGGACTGAGAGGAGCTTCAAGATGGCAGAAGAGTAAGACGTGGAGATCACCTTCCTCTCCACAAATACATCAGAAATACATCTACATGTGGAACAGCTCCTACAGAACACCTACTGAACACTGGCAGAAGACCCCAGACCTCCCAAAAGCCGTGTAGATGAAAGGCTCTTGGTGCTCCAGCCAGGCATCAGGGCTGTGCCTCTGAGGTGGGAGAGCCAAGGTCAGGACACTGGTCCACAAGAGACCTCCCAGCTCCACGTAATATCAAATGGCGAAAATCTCCCAGAGATCTCCACCTCAACGCCAAGACCCAGCTTCACTCAACGACCAGCAAGCTACAGTGCTGGACACCCTATGCCAAACAACTAGCAAGACAGGAACACAACCCATCCATTAGCAGAGAGGCTGCCTAAAATCATAATAAGGCCACAGACACCCCAAAACACACCACCAGACGTGGACCTGCCCAACAGAAAGACAAGATCCAGCCTCATCCACCACAACACAGGCACTAGTCCCCTCCACCAGGAAGCCTACACAACCCACTGAACCAACCTCAGCCACTGGGGACAGACACAAAAAAACAACGGGAACTATGACCCTGCAGCCTGCGAAAAGGAGACCCCAAACACAGTAAGTTAAGCAAAATGAGACGACAGAAAAACATACAGCAGATGAAGGAGCAAGGTAAAACCCCACCAGACCTAACAAATGAAGACGAAATAGGCAGTCTGCCTGAAAAAGAATTCAGAATAATGAGAGTAAAGATGATCCAAAATCTTGGAAATAGAATAGAGAAAATACAAGAAACGTTTAACAAGGACCTAGAAGAACTAAAGAGCAAACAAACAGTGATGAACAACACAATAAGTGAAATTAAAAATGCTCTAGAAGGAATCAATAGCGGAATAACTGAGGCAGAAGAAGGGATAAGTGACCTGGAAGATAAAATAGTGGAAATAACTACTGCAGAGCAGAATAAAGAAAAAAGAATGAAAAGAATTGAGGACAATCTCAGAGACCTCTGGGACAACATTAAAAGCACCAACATTCGAATTATAGGGGTCCCAGAAGAAGAAGAGAAAAAGAAAGGGACTGAGAAAATATTTGAAGAGATTATAGTTGAAAACTTCCCTAATACGAGAAAGTAAATAGTTAATCAAGTCCAGGAAGCACAGAGACTCCCATACAGGATAAATCCAAGGAGAAACACGCCAAGACACATATTAATCAAACTATCAAAAATTAAAAACAAAGAAAAAAGATTAAAAGCAGCAAGGGAAAAACAACAAATAACACACAAGGGAATCCCCATAAGGTTAACAGTTGACTTCTCAACAGAAACTCTGCAAGCCAGAAGGGAATGGCAGGACATATTTAAAGTGATGAAGGAGAAAAATCTACAACCAAGATTACTCTACCCAGCAAGGACCTCACTCAGATTTTTTTTTCTTTTTTTTTTTTCACACACACACACTGTATTTTATTTTTACAAGAGATAAACAGACTGACACCAAGCATTGTGAATGGATGATCACAACAAAAGCAACAATGATTGCAATTACCAAACACGAAACACACTCATACTACGTCATAATATTGACATTCAGTCCAGTAATCCTCCACTGTAACAGCTCCTTTACTTTGAAGTGAAAATTGATTTGTATATTTTTTGCCTCTGAGTCCTTGTGGGATTTTTTTTTATTATTCAAACAGAAAGTCACAAAAATTATAATCATCCTCATCCGTTCACTCAGTCCCATGTAACTGATTTTTTTTTCATCTTGATCTTTTGTTAGCACTTTTATGAGTTCATCAGTTTTCCATTAGAGTTCTGAAAATGCTTATTCATTCAGTTCAGCAGTACAGTCAGTTACCAGAAACCTGTACTTGTCAGAGTCTTTTCCATGAATTCCTTGAAGATGAAACCCTTTTATAGGAACATATTTGCAAAAGCATTAGAGGACACCCAACACTGTAAATGACAAAATACTTAAAAATGACCACGGTTAAAGATTTGATGAAAGTTCATAATAATGCAATTGACAAGGAAATTTAGTTATTTCTGAGATATACATATTAAAGTAATAACTAGAATTATGACTTATAACATTATACCAGAACATATAAGATTTTTAGAAATTTCATGTAATGTCTGAAACGTTTATATTAACTCTCATTCAGATTTGATGGAGAAATTAAAACCTTTACAGACAAGCAAAAGCTAAGAGAATTCAGCACCACCAAACCAGCTTTACAACAAACGCTAAAGGAACTTCTCTAGACAGGACACACAAGAGAAGGAAAAGACCTACAATAACAAACCCAAAACAATTATGAAAATGGAAATAGGAACCTACATATCGATAATTACCTTAAATGTAAACGGATTAAATGATCCAACCAAAAGACACAGACTGGCTGAATGGATACAAAAACAAGACCCGTATATATGCTGTCTACAAGAGAACCACTTCAGACCTAGGGACACATACAGACTGAAAGTGAAGGGATGGAAAAAGTTATTCCATGCAAATGGAAATCAAAAGAAAGCTGGAGTAGCAATTCTCATATCAGACAAAATAGACTTTAAAATAAAGACTATTACAAGAGACAAAGAAGGACACTACATAATGATCAAGGGATCAATCCAAGAAGAAGATATAGCAATTGTAAATATTTATGCACCCAACATAGGAGCACCTCAATACATAAGGCAACTGCTAACAGCCATAAAAGGGGAAATCGATAGTAACACAATCAGAGTAGGGGACTTTAACACCCCACTTTCACCAATGGACAGATCATCCAAAATGAAAATAAATAAGGAAACACAAACTTTAAATGATACATTAAAGAAGATGGACTTAATTGATATTTATAGGACATTCCATCCAAAAACAACAGAATACACATTTTTCTCAAGTGCTCATGGAACATTCTCCAGGATAGATCATATCTTGGGTCACAAATCAAGCCTCGGTAAATTTAAGAAAATTGAAATCGTATCAAGTAACTTTTCTGACCACAATGCTATGAGACTAGATATCAATTACAGGAAAAGATCTGTAAAAAATACAAACACATGGAGGCTAAACAATATACTACTTAATAACCAAGAGATCACTGAAGAAATCAAAGAGGAACTCAAAAAATACTTAGAAACAAATGACAATGAAAACACGACAACCCAAAACCTATGGAATGCAGCAAAAGCAGTTCTAAGAGGGAAGTTTACAGCAATACAATCCTACCTTAAGAAACAAGAAACATCTCAAATAAACAACTTAAACTTACACCTAAAGCAATTAGAGAAAGAAGAACAAAAAGACCCCAAAGTTAGCAGAAGGAAAGAAATCATAAAGATCAGATCAGAAATAAATGAAAAAGAAATAAAGGAAATGATAGCAAAGATCAATAAAACGAAAAGCTGGTTATTTGAGAAGATAAACAAAATTGATAAATCATTAGCCAGACTCATCAAGAAAAAAAGGGAAAAGACTCAAATCAATAGAATTAGAAATGGAAAAGGAGAAGTAACCACTGACACTGCAGAAATACAAATGATCATGAGAGATTACTACAAGCAACTCTATGCCAATAAAATGGACAACCTGGAAGAAATGGACAAATTCTTAGAAATGCACAACCTTCCGAGACAGAACCAGGAAGAAATAGAAAATATGAACAGACCAATCACAAGCACTGAAATTGAAACTGTGATTAAAAATCTTCCAACAAACAAAAGCTCAGGACCAGATGGCTTCACAGGCGAACTCTCAAACATTTAGAGAAGAGGTAACACCTATCCTTCTCAAACTCTTCCAAACTATAGCAGAGGGAGGAACACTCCCAAACTCATTCTACGAGGCCACCATCACCCTGATACCAAAACCAGACAAAGATGTCACAAAGAAAGAAAACTACAGGCCAATATCACTGATGAACATAGATGCAAAAATCCTCAACAAAATACAGGTAAACAGAATGCAGCAGCACATTAAAAGTATCATACACCATGATCAAGTGGGGTTTATCCCAGGAATGCAAGGATTCTTCAATATACGCAAATCAATCAATGTGATACACCATATTAACAAATTGAAGGGGAAAACCCAAATGATCATCTCAATAGATGCAGAGAAAGCTTTCGACAAAATTCAACACCCATTTATGATAAAAACTCTCCAGAAAGTAGGCATAGAGGGAACTTTCCTCAACATAATAAAGGCCATATATGACAAACCCACAGCAAACATCACTCTCAATGGTGAAAAACTGAAACCATTTTCACTAAGATCAGGAATAAGACAAGGTTGCCCACTCTCACCACTATTATTCAACATAGTTTTGGAAGTTTTAACCACAGCAATCAGAGAAGAAAAAGAAATAAAAGGAATCTAAATTGGAAAAGAAGAAGTAAAACTGTCACTGTTTGCAGATTACATGATACTATACATAGAGAATCCTAAAGATGCTACGAGAAAAATACTAGAGTTAATCAATGAATTTGGTAAAGTAGCAGGATACAAAATTAATGCACAGAAATCTCTAGCATTCCTATACACTAATGATGAAAAATCTGAAAGTGAAATTAAGAAAACACTCCCATTTACTACTGCAACAAAAAGAATAAAATATCTAGGAATAAACCTACCTAAGGAGACAAAAGACCTGTATGCAGAAAATTATAAGACACTGATGAAAGAAATTAAAGATGATACAAACAGATGGAGAGATATACCATGTTCTTGGATTGGAAGAACCAACATTGTGAAAATGACTCTACTACCCAAAGCAATCTACAGATTCAATGCAATCCCTATCAAACTACCACTGGCATTTTTCACAGAACTAGAACAAAAAATTTCACAATTTGTATGGAAACACAAAGGACCCCGAATAGCCAAAGCAATCTTGAGAAAGAAAAACAGAGCTGGAGGAATCAGGCTCCCGGACTTCAGACTATACTACAAAGCTACAGTAATCAAGACAGTATGGTACTGGCACAAAAACAGAAATATAGATCAATGGAACAGGATAGAAAGCCCAGAGACAAACCCATGCACATATGGTCACCTTATCTTTGATAAAGGAGGCAAGAATATACAGTGGAGAAAACATGGCCTCTTCAATAAGTGGTGCTGGGAAAACTGGACAGCTACATGTAAAAGTATGAAATTAGAACACTCCCTAACACCATACACAAAAATAAACTCAAAATGGATTAAAGACCTAAATGTAAGGCCAGACACTCAAACTCTTAGAGGAAAACATAGGCAGAACACTCTATGACATAAATCACAGCAAGATCCTTTTTGACCCACCTCCTAGAGAAATGGAAATAAAAACAAAAATAAACAAATGGGACCTAATGAAATTTAAAAGCTTTTGCACAGCAAAGGAAACCATAAACAAGACGAAAAGCCAACCCTCAGAATGGGAGAAAATATTTGCAAATGAAGCAACTGACAAAGGAATAATCTCCAAAATTTACAAGCAGCTCATGCAGTTCACTATCAGAAAAACAAACAACCCAATCCAAAAATGGGCAGAAGACCTAAACAGACATTTCTCCTAAGAAGATATACAGATTGCCAACAAACACATGAAAGAACGCTCAATATCATTAATCATTAAAGAAATGCAAATCAAAACTACAATGAGATATCATCTCACACCGGTCAGAATGGCCATCATCAAAAATCTACAAACAATAAATGCTGGAGAGGGTGTGGAGTAAAGGGAACCCTCTTGCACTGTTGGTGGGAATGTAAATTGATACAGCCACTATGGAGAACAGTATGGAGGTTCCTTAAAAAAACTAAAAATAAAAATACCATATGACCCAGTAATCCCACTACTGGGCATATACCCTGAGAAAACCATAATTCAAAAAGAGTCATGTACCAAAATGTTCATTGCAGCTCTATTTACAATAGCCAGGACATGGAAGCAACCTAAGTGTCCATCAACAGATGAATGGATAAAGAAGATGTGGCACATACCTACAATGGAATATTACTCACCCATAAAAAGAAATGAAATTGAGTTATTTGTAGTGAGGTGGATGGACCTAGAGTCTGTCATACAGAGTGAAGTAAGTCAGAAAGAGAGAAACAAATACCGTATGCTAACACATATACATGGAATCTACGATTAAAAAAAAAAAAGGTCATGGAGAACCTAGGGGCAAGACGGGAATAAAGACACAGACCTACTAGAGAATGGACTTGAGGATATGGGGAGGGGGAAGGGTAAGCTGTGATAAAGTGAGAGAGTGGCATGGACATATATACACTACCAAACGTAAAATAGATAGCTAGTGAGAAGCAGCCGCATAGCACAGGGAGATCAGCTCGGTGCTTTGTGACCACCTAGAGGGGTGGGATAGGGAGGGTGGGAGGGAATGAGACGCAAGAGGGAAGAGATATGGGAATATATGTACATGTATAACTGATTTACTTTGTTATAAAGCAGAAACTAATACACCATTGTAAAGCAATTATACTCCAATAAAGATGTTAAAAAAAAAGAAACAGGCAATAAATACTGAACATTCATCACATCCTAATTATTTTACTACTTTATGCTATTATCTGTGCTTTTTAGGTACTTTTTGTGTATTGAATCTATACGGTAGAAATTCTGATTAATGATCTGATACTGTACACCTCTTCCCAACTGCTTGTTCAGTGGTATCACACTGGTACCTGGAAATCAGCCATGGTGGGAGTATTTACATCCTGGGAATTGATAAATGCTACAAATCAGGACTTGGTTTATTGTTTTTTTAAAATTGTCTATTCTTTAGAAAGTGATGAAGAAGATGTTAATAATGCAGATTGAAGTGTGTCTTTTCTATACCTGCTACATTTGGAATAGCACAAAACTGAGGAAATATTCTCCCAATATTCAAAAGAATTTATCCAGTTCATCATGGATGAATGAATGAGGGTCTAATACACATCTTCATTGTTTCATTTTTGTCTTTCTAGTTAAAATAAATGAAAATATCAAACAATATTCACTCATCTGTCAGGTGTAACCATAGGTTGACTATGGATACAAAAATTTGGCAAAAATCAACATAAACTTTCCATGAAAATCAATTGACTTTATAGAACTTACAACAAGAAGATTGTATATTTCATTATAATTTGTAAGATGTTTGCTATACATCCTTTATATCAGTAAAATTTTCAATAAATGTGTGTATATTTCATTTAAAAAAAACAACCAGTTTTTAAACATTTATCAGTATACCAGTGACACTAACTAATGCTGACTACAATACGTAAATTATTTTTCTTAACAATAAGCCAACACCGATTGGCAGGGACTGTGCTTAGGGGCAGGTATGTTAGGGCATCTTTACCCGAGGGCAGGAGCAAGAGTGCACAAACAAGGCAGGAGAACCAGGTATCTAGTCTCCAGGCAGATGGGTCTACAGGATCCATCCAGATCTATGGGATGGAGGGCTTGTGGCAGAAGCTGTTTTCACAGGGGAAAGGTTTAGGAGGCCAGTGTTACTGTGACCTCAACTGTAACCTAAGCAGTGAGGCCAAATGTAAATGACAGGTGAGCACCTGCACGCAAAGACCACATCTTACACCCTTTGCTTCGCAAACCAGCACCCACCCTCACAGAGCCTAGCAGACACTTGATAAATATTTGGTGAAACCTGTATTAACATAAAGATGGAGTGAGAGTTGCTTTCATTTTATAATTGATAATTGTATACTACCGACGGGGGTTTTGCATGTGCACTTCAGGGATGTCTGGGGAGGTTCCCTTGAAAGTTACAGCCAAAGTGGCACTGAAAATATACAGAAAGAAGAATATATTTGGTGCCAACAAGCCTAAGTCGATTTGGATACTCAAAACTGTTGGGTTCTTTGGATAGCCTCTAGCCATTAGAGGGGATGGAACTAGGGAGGCTTGTACCAGGGGTGCAGTGGCAGGAAAGCCCCATCTCAGTTGGAAGCAAGCACTCGTCACCCACAGGCTCACACAGTCATACAACTTGTTCTGTACGCTGGTCATGTCCCCAGCCTTTGTCTGATTATTTTACCCTCTGCAGGCAAAGGTGACTGTAAAACCTTCCAGGTCAAATTGGACCTTCACTCATTTCACCAATGAAAAATTACTCCTAACATCCCTTGTGCTAATTAACAAATCCTTTAGGACTGATTTGGATGGCGATAAATAAAGTTCAGCCATGCTCCAGGTGAAGAACTTTTGTGCTTTTACACAACCCCGAGGTATGGGCTTCTGATGAGGAAAATCTGGTTGTTACCTAACCTCTCTAAGATATAAATAAGGTAATCATAGTCTATGGTGCAGTATTTAATATGGCCAATACACAATACTAAATATATTAAAAACACACTTTTTTTGTATTCATCTGTTTTTAAAACTGGAAGTATCATTTTTGCATTTAGATATATTTGATCTCTCAGCCAAACAAACAAACAAAGCGTATATAAAATTTCCCCAAATAACCTCTGGTCTTCATTTTAATGGGTGAACATAGCCACATGAAGGGGTTCGGGTACTAATAAAATATAAAAACTGTTCAATTTGAATATCACACCTAGGCTCTCACGCACAAGGAACTTCTACTGAAGCACAGTACAACTCAAGCTAAGGTTGGCATTAATATCGCACGTGGAGCTCTAAGATTGGGAGTAAGAACGTGATGTTACAATCTCCTTTGCTCTCAGTGCAGTAGATTTCAGCTTCACCTTTGAGGTCTCACAAATAATACAGCTTGACTCAAACTGGAGCCCTTCGGTGGAGCTGTCAGCCACTCTCTCCAGCATCCTAGGATGGCTATTTTCCGTGTATTATTTCCCATGGAAAGCAAGAAATCTCTTTTGAGTGTCAACAACTTCGATGGTTTCTCATTGCAGGAGAAAAGTGGATGAATTATTCTGGAGAAAATGCTTTCTGTGCTCTTGGTGATATCTGTAAACGGCCTGGCATTTCCAAGAGACTGGTTGCTATTCTCTGGGGCCTTATTCCTCTAGACAATATTATGTTCACAGTTTCATTAATTTAAGTCAGGTATTATGCTCCAGAAAGAAGATATTTTCAGGAAGAGTTCTGAAAACGCCACTTTTTCAGTTGAGCTTTCCATTTCACTGAGCCCTCTCTAATTTAAAGAATATACAATGAAAGGACCTCTGTAGGACTTAAAAGTCAGAGTGGCCCAGGACAGGGCTGGGGGCATCAGAGTGGTGCAGCAGTTCAAAGCGTGAGCTCCCCTTGGTTGTGTGGAAGAGCGTTGCCTGCCATATCAGTAAACACAGGATGTTGCAGCCATCAAGCCACCAGCCACTGAAGCCACCACTGACTGCACCCTGAGGGGAAAACAGGATACTGGTCCTAAATAGTTAAGGTGCACATCAAAGGAATGATTTCAATGAACCCAGACTCTTGCATTTTCCCATACATAGAAAAGCACTAAATTCATTAACTTGAGATGTCTGGTTTTCTTTAATTAACAGTCATCTTTTGATGTTCCCACTACCTGGGGGATTTTTTCTTTTTTTTTTCCCCCAAAAACTCCTATATACCCTGGCTCGTCCCTTACCTCTTCAGAGCAGTCCCTTAGAGCTAACTGAGAGGCTGCCTCCCGGGCTTAAGTCCTCAGAAAGTCCGCCAAATAAAACATAATTCTCAACTTTTTTTTTTTTACATCATTATTAGAGTATAATTGCTTTACAATGTTGTGTTAGTTTCTGCTGTACAACAAAGTGAATCAGCTATACGTATATATATATCCCTATATCCCCTCCCTCTTGAGCCTCCCTCCCACCCTCCCTAGTTCTCAACTTTTGGGTTGTTCGTGTTTTTTTTTTTCTTTTTCTTTTTTTTTCAGTCAACAGCTGTACAATCTCTAACTGTGGGAACCTGGGCACCTCTTCCTCACCTCTTTAAGCCTCCACATTCTCACTTTTAAATTCAGGTGTAAGAGAACCCATGTCAAAGTGCTCTGGTGAGGATTAGATGAGGTAGAGCTTTAGAGTGACCAGTGCATAATAAACACCAAACAGCTATTCAATAAACATAAACTATTATATAAAGCAGATGACTGGTAGACAGCTGTCTGGAAGCCAAGCTGTAGAATCATTTGATATTTGATAATGTCTTCTGGGTTACAAAGTCCCTTGTTTACTCCAGCAAATTCATGGGTAACATGGAAGACACGCTAAATTCCTGTCTATTATGACTAGCATTAAAACTAACTTCTGGGCTTCCCTGGTGGCGCAGTGGTTGAGAATCTGCCTGCCAATGCAGGGGACACGGGTTCGAGCCCTGGTCTGCGAAGATCCCACATGCCGCGGAGCAACTAGGCCCATGAGCCACAACTACTGAGCCTGCGCATCTGGAGCCTGTGCTCCGCAACAAGAGAGGCCACGATAGTAAGAGGCCCACACACCGCGATGAAGAGTGGCCCCCGCTTGCCGCAACTAGAGAAAGCCCTCGCACAGAAATGAAGACCCAACACAGCCAAAAAAAATAAAAAATAAATAAAATAGAATGTCATTTAAAAAAAAAAAAAACAACTAACTTCTACCTAAATGTCCATCAACAGAGGAATGGATAAAGAAGATGTGGTACATATATACAAGAGAATATTACTCAGCCATAAAAAAGACTGAAATAATGCCCTTTGCAGCAACATGGATGGACGTAGAGACTGTCATACTGAGTGAAGCAAATCAGACAGAGAAGGACAAATATTGTATGATATTGCTTACATGTGGAATCTAAAAACATGGTGCAAATGAATTTATTAACAAAACAGAAATAGAGTTACAGATGTAGAAAACAAATTTATGGTTACCAGGGGGGAAAGGGGTGGGGAGGGATAAATTGAGAGATTGGGATTGACATATACACACTACTATATATAAAATAGATAACTAATGAGGACCTACTCTATAGCACAGGGACTCTACTCAATACTCTGTAATGACCTATATGGGGAAAGAATCTGAAAAAACAGTGGTTATTTGTATATGTGTATGTATAACTGATTCACTTTGCTGTACAGCAGAAAGTAACACAACACTGTAAATCAACTATACTCCAATAAAAATTAAAAAAGAAAAAAAACAAACCAACTTCCAATTCAGTACCTGCTATGTGCAAGAAGGCTTTTGGCTGTGTCCCTGGGGATAATCAGACAGGAATCCTGCTCACAGGGAGCAGGGGAGATAAGACAGGTACATAAAAGTCACACACCTTGTGATAACTTTTGACTTATTTTTCCTCTTTTCACTTAACTTCAGATATCTCAAAAGGCATTTCAAGTGCCATTTACCTGAACCGCCCACAAAAAGGAAACAGCACATTTGATACAAACTGTCAGGAACTAAGTGTCTAGTTAAGTTTTCCAAATAAAAAATTTTCTCCTGTGAAATCTGATATCTTCTACTCTAAACAATGACATGTATGTATGGAGCACAAACATTTTATCAAAGTGATGAGATAATAAGTACCCCATCACACCATCCTATGATTTTAAATGAAAAAATTATTTACACTTTCAACAGAATTTTGAAAAACATGTCACGGTTTTTTTATTTTAAAAACTAAAATAAAATAAAACGTTATTCCAAAATAAAGTTGCTGAGTACAAAAATGGTTAAAAAAAAAAAAAAGTCACACAAAGTAGGGAGTGGTCAATGCCAAAGAAAGATAAGAATAAAATGTTACCAGTATTTAGGAGAGGGAGAGAGCACCTCCTGCAGGGGGGAGTAATGGGAAGATCCAAGAAGACTTCAAGGAGATGGACAGGCAGGGGGTAGAGAAGAGGAAAGGCAGAGGGGCAAGAGCAAAGGTGCCAGCACTGCGCTCTTCCCTGTGTGCCAGACACCATGCTAAGCTCCATGTTTGCATGGACTTGTTTAACGCTCCCAGAGATTTGCTGAGGCACGTGCAATCATTCTCACGTTACTAACCATGAAACGGAGGCTCAGTGTGATTAAGTTACTGGCCTGGAATCACACAGCTGACACGTGGCAGTGTCATGGCTGGAGCTCGGGATTGTCTGACCCTGCAATACATGCGGAATAAAATGGATGACAGAGCACATGGAGGATGGCTGGGTGGAATATACTGAACAACTTGCTTGGGGACCAGCCCAGCCCAGACCGATTCTTGTATCAGGTAAAAAACTCATTATGTAGTGGGAAGCACAGGGAATTTTTGAATGAGGGGTAACGTGACCAGAACTGAGAATTGGTAGAATAACTGGGAAAGTCCTCATCACCTACGGACTAGAGAGGGGAGCCCTAGGGCTTGGCTCTGCCAAGTTCTCTGAGCCATTAAGCCTCTTTGGGTGCCATTTACTATGGAAGCCAAGCCACTCAACCCCAAATCATAAAAAAAAGGTAGTATTAATTCCTTCAGGGCCCAAGGGTTCTGTTTTCTAGAGTAGTAGTTCCAAATATTATAACCATCATGGAAAAATGTTCATATGCAAATCACCAGAATATTTGCATACAATTTCAGGAAACTTCCGACCCTGAAACTCTAAAGAAGTGGTTCTCAAACTTCACTGCACAATAAAGAACAGCCAGAAGGGCTTGTTTAAAATGCAAATTCCCTAACTCCAGCCCTCAAAATAGTAATCCAGGAGATCTGGGGTGAGGCCCAGGAACTTGCCTGTTGACAGGCACTGCCAGGTGATTCTAATGCAAGTGCCCTCTACACAAACTTCCAGAAACTCTGATCTAGAGGTCCCCAGACCCCAGAGGAAGAACCCCTATTCTAGAGCATCACACACACATACTGAAAAATGGCCCCCAAATACAAAATAACAGCTGCTTCACAGCCCCTCACTATAGCTCCATTGTATAGGTCTTCTGGCTGTAGCCTGTCTCTTTCTTCTTCCTGAAAAAAATATGGCAGAGCAAAAGGAGACATTGGGGGTCTCTTTTACAGTCCCCCCACAAAGCACTTTGCACACAGTAATGGACTCCAGAATTGAATCCAAGGTTACAAAAAGGTCCACTGTCATTTATCAGTAATAGCCCACTTTGCCACTCTATCTGCAAACACCATCTCCATCAGGTAATCCATTTTTCCTCCTCAAGGAACACATGCAAAATACATAAATATTATGCCAAGAAAATATTATGTGGCTCCCTGAGAAGAATTATCTAAAAGGTTACTCAGATGTGAGCACGCCATTAGCCACTGTGAATATTAAGAGGCAATGTGCTCTGGTGGGGCAAGGGAAAAATAAAACTTGAGACATAATTAGATATTGAAAAGGCAGCAGAGCTCAGAGACTGTTAAAATAAGGTACGACTGTAAGAAGGACTAGAATATAAAAAAACCCTCCATGAAAGGACTGCATTTATCAATATGGGCAGTTTATGGAAAGAAAGTGAGTAAAACGCCACCCCAGCGCCCCCATGAGTTCTTTGTTACATAAAGGCTTCATGCTCTTCCCAAAATATTTCATCTTACACCACGGAGGAGATCTGGCAAATGTTAGTAGATTTACTCTGCTTGCCTTCAAATCAGTAGCATTTTGGCAGTGATTTATTGTGTTTATAAAAAGCCATTCATCTGAAAATTCACAATCTATAAGGTGAAGGAATCTCCTACCTATTTGAACAAGAATCAACCAGCATTGATAGAATATTTCGTTACTGAAACTCAGTCTTTAACATTCCAGAAGAAATTTTACTTTAAAAATGGAAATGTTCACACTAAAATTCTTTTAACCTTCCTATGTGTTTGGAAATTTTCACAATAAAATATTGGGGAAATGATGTCAGGAAATCAGGAGGATGGGCGAGGAGAGCACGTAGGTAGTTGTGTAAACTACCCAGTTGCGCAGGACCCTATGGGGCCTTCCCAGGACAGACCTCTCCATGTCCTCCACCTGCCTTTGGTCTGTAGAAGAACTTTAGCCAAAGAATAAGTTTAATCAGAGCAGCAAGAAAATGCAGAAGCAAAGGCAAGCAATCGAACAGGACAAAGCAATAATGGTTTAGTCATTAAGCAAAGTCAAGGACTTTTAGTTCCTCCTCAAGGGTTACAGATAATATTCTGGGCCATGTCCTTTGAGCTGTTTTGCAGATACTGAAACCCCCACCAGGTGGAAGAAGTTAACTACATGATGACCAGACTGTAGCCATGACATAGCTGCTTCATCTTACACAATTCCCAGAGCTGGCCTCAAGAAAATGGGAACAAACTGACCCTGGAACTGAAGATTATCTGTACTTAAAACAATCAATATGACGTTGATCAGACTACTGCATGACTAATTTCAAGGTGACTGTCAGAGCTGACTGTGCTGCTCTGCACATAGCCCCCTCCCTTTGCCTATACACTCTTGTAACTCCCCTTTAAAAGCTCTTGCCCCCTGATCAACAGTGGGAAGCTGGCTTTTTGACATGAGTCCGCCTTCTCCCCAGGTTGCCAGCCTCCTGAATAAAGCAAACTTTCCTTTCCTACCAACGCTTGTCTCTTCAAAGTCCTGGCTTTCAAGTGGGAGCAGCTGAACCTGAGTTTGCTAACAGTTTCAGCTGTTCTAATTCTTAAATTGCAAGATGGGTGGTTTCATTAATGTGCCTCATCACTTACATATACATACATTTCTTTTTACCAAAGATTATAAAATAAAAATTTTAAACAGAACAACAACAGAACATGATCACAGGAAATTAAGTGTACCCCATTTGAGTTGCTTTGAGGTCAGAGCAAATGTCAACTATTTTAAATCATTCTAGTTTGCTTACTAGCCATGGACGGCCCAGAAGAGGCATTTTGATAGTGTTCCCCATGTGTCAATGAGTTGGTTGAAATAAAAACTTTGTGCATCTGGCAATAAGGAAACAAAATTCTCTAGAGGTGTTTTTGTGATTGTGAGCTGAAAATCTTGTTTTATGAGCAAAAAAAGCTCTGAAGACTGAGGGCTCATTTCAGCACCTAAGAAGGTCCAAGGTAGGGCTGGAGAGTTATTTCTTGGTCCAGGCTGACATTGGGAGAAGACTGAGGAAGCAGAGCAGGAATTGGGGGTCATATTTCAGTCATATCAACAGTACACAGAACAAAGACAGTTTGGAGTGAGGAACAGAACAGTTGCAAAATCTAAGGAAGAGAGAGTGGGGAGTGGTCTGGGAGGGGGCACTGCTCTGAGACCACCTACCCATCATGACCCAGGAAACCCAGATTAATAATGTTCCAGCTTCTTCAAAAGAGATTTCCATGGATCCTTCAGTGGCAAAGATGCTTCAGACACTGGGGCTTTCTCAGGCACTAGGATAAAAACCCCCTCCCTATGCAGTAGGACATTTATGCCATCTTTCTGAGCCTACCTGAAATTCCCCTTATCAGGATTCTTTTAAAATAACAGGCATCAAGGTAGGTGGTGGTGGTTATACTGTGAGCCATCCACACCCTGGGTAACTTAATTTAATCCGATTGTTTTCCTGACACATGGTTAGGAGTGGACATCCTCTGGAAGGCAACATATGGTCACTGGTGCCAAGGGAGTAACAGTCATATCAGAGCTTTACATCTGACTGTCCGTAAGAAGGCTAGTGTCTTCTCCTTGAGTCCCAAGATTTATTGCTTTCTTCACTACATAAGGAGCCTCCACTCCATGCCTCGTTTATCACCAACCTGAGGACCCCCTCTCAGGTGGCCCAGGTATGGTGGTCACGTACATCTGAAATCTGGGGTTTGCTGTCTTTATTTTTTCCCCAGAGAACCCTAGTTTCAGATTAAATTTTACACAAAGAGAACTACGGAACCTTCAGTTGTAAGGGGTGGGAGGTCTGTCTGAACTCTTCCCCAGAACCTGAGACTTCTGTGAATACAGACTGTGAATCACTGCCTTGGAGGGAATCAGGGTTAAGAACCCGAAACAGTGGGTACTTCAAGGCCCAGTTAGGGATTTAACAAGAGCAAACAAACAACCCAGGGAGGAGTGAAATGGTCTAGTTGTCTGCGTCCTTCAACTGCTCATCTGTTCCATCCTGAGTTAAAAAGCAACCTTTTCACTGCACACATGGCTTTCTACAGAATCTCTTCATGCTGTGACCAAAGAGTGCTTGTAATGCAACTGAGAAAATAAGAGTATTTCCCACCACCATGTATTCCTTTGAGCCTCTTATAATGAGGGCAGTTTTCTAATTGTCACACTGGTTCCCTATAGGGATCTGTGCCAATTAAGAGGATTCTGAGCTCTGGGAGAGTGGAATAGGGTGAGAAGGGCTGAGCCCTAAGCATCTCATGTCTCTTTTGATTGTCTATTTTCCTGAAACCTAAAACATGTTTATAAAAGTAACATTGAACCTTAATTAACACATTACATTCAAGTGAAGATAATAATAGTTGAATTAGTACATAAGTATAATTTGACCCTGTCTGTAAGTGTGTATGTATGTGTTTGATTTCAAACACAGGCATATGTGAAAGAATTTCTTTAAAAAATCCTAAGTCTCTGAAGCCCATAATGAAAATACTAAGAGTTGTAGTTTTCTTGTTTTTCACTTACAATGGACATAAATAACACTCAGTGACTGTAAAAATCTTGCATCTGCTCAAATATTCAACTCATCGGAACTTAAAGCTCACAGCACACAAAGAACATTAAACTAATCTCAAAAGCTGTCAGATGAAATACCCAAAAAGCATTTTACTTTTATTACCTACAAGAGCCATCTTCCTGGAAAAGATTTCCTGCAATGAGGCTGACAACAGGGAGAAGGGTAAGAGCCTTTGAGGAAGAGTCTGTATTAAACACTTTCAAGTCTGATAGTTTACCATTCACAGGAAATTCTTCAAAATTTCACAACTGGAGATTTTTCTAGGATATGAGCTAAAATTCCCTCCCTTTTCCTTCCATTGTTTCTCATACCTCTGTTATGGTCCATTGCATTGAATTATATTTTATGAGACTGCCTTTTCCCACTAGGTTGTCTGAGGGGGGCTCATAAGTGTCCTATCCATGGGGCCTGGCCGGCGCATAGTGGCTTTACTGAAAGCATGATGCTTAAATTTTAAATGTTTACTCAAACTTTGAGCAGGACCTAAAGAAATACGACTTGAAAAATGAGATTTTATAACAACAACATAACAGAGCTTAAACGTGTGTGTGTGTATGTAACTAGTGACTTAGAGTGGCTCAACTCTGAGTGAATTACCTTTCCCATCACTCAGGATCATTTTAGAACTCCTTGATTGTAGAGTCATAATTTTCATCCCATATAAGAAAGCCAACCCCTTTATTTTTTTAATAAAATCACACACTTTCATTTGTTTTTATTTTAAAATTAAAATTTGAGGAAAGGAAGAATCAAATACAAATACATGGGCTTTTCATGCTTGCACTCTCACGTCTAGCCCACGTGTCAACCTTTTATAAGCGGGCGTGAATGCATACCAAGCCCTCATGGTATCACATTCTCCAAGTTAAAGGATGCTGGTTTCATTAATGTTCCCCTTACTGCCTCATCTTTTGCAGGAATATTCTCCTTTCCTCTCTGTGTGCAAAAGGACCCTTTGCCCTGCATATGTGCTGCTCCAGCCCCATTTCCAGCTGAACCCATCGTCTGACTTCCTTGGGATCTGCCCACTTGCTGTGTCCCCACTGGCACCATGGTCAGCAGAACCACTTTCATCTCTCATTGGCTGCTGGCATCTACTCAGTGGCTTCTTCCTCACCCTGCTCTTGCTCCCCAGCACAGCCTCCAGGCCTGGACGATCGGTGACTTAACACCTTCTCTTCCCTTTGGACAAATCACACACAATCCCTAATGCCGCTGACAAGTTCCCCTGCTATCACTCTGACTTTGTTTTCCAGCTCTCTGATCTCTGCCTGGGCCTTCTCCCTTCAGGGTCTGTCCACAAGCTGTAATCTTATGGTGGCTGACCCCATCTTTTGGCTTAAACTAGTTTGTGTGGGTTTCTGTTACAACCGAGATCCTGAATGCATATATGACTAGAAGCCAAGTGTGTCCACTGGAATGATCGTCTGTACAGAGGCTCTGAAGATGCTCAGACAAAATAACCACTTCCTCTCTGTACCTGCACCACTCTGAGCTACCCTGGAGGGTCAACACCTACCAAGCCTTGGCAAGTGGAGAGTTGCCCCTCCCTGGGTGTGGGGAGTATATCTAAGATACAAAGATAAAAAAGCAATAAATATAATTTTGTCAAGGAATGTATAACAGCTGTTGTTTTAGGGAACAGCAAAGTACTGTATATAAAAATTAAGTCCATTATATTTTTTTCTTGCAGACATGGAATTGGGCTAAGTGCAATGCTTAAGTTCTTCTTCTGGGCTTTCCCTAGACCAGTGGTTTTCCTTGGAGGTATGGGTGTGTCACCCAGGGGAGATCTGTCAATGTCTGGAGATATTTTTGGTTGTCCCAAATTGGGAGATGGGTATGTAACTGAGCAGGACCCTATGGGGAATTCCTGGGACAGACCCTCCCACGTCCTCCACCTGCTTCTTGTTTGTAGAAAAGTTTTAGTTTCCCAGACCTCCCCTGAGTCACAAAAGCCTGGCTCAAGAATTAATGATTGAGGGCTTCCCTGGTGGCACAGTGGTTGAGAATCTGCCTGCCAATGCAGGGGACACGGGTTCGAGCCCTGGTCTGGGAAGATCCCACATGCCGCGGAGCAACTGGGCCCGTGAGCCACAATTACTGAGCCTGCGCATCTGGAGCCTGTGCTGCGCAACAACAGAGGCCGCGACAGTGAGAGGCCCGCGCACCGCGATGAAGAGTGGGCCCCGCTCACCGCAACTAGACGAAGACCCAACACAGCCAAAAATAAATAAATAAATAAATAAAGTGTAAAAAAAAAAAAAAAAAGAATTAATGATTGAAAGAATGTGAACATATAGTAACAAAAAAATAGCAGTTGGGCCAGGAAAACTCATAACAATTTAAACAGTAAATCAGCCATAGAGCAATCACAGAATCTTTAGTTCCTCCCTGAAGGACATAGATAACAGTCATGGACAGTCCTGAGTTGTTTTACAGATACTAAAACCCCCACCAAATGGAGAAAGTTAACTACATGATGACCTTGAACACGCAGCCCCCAGACCAGCTGGAGCCTGAGAATTGATAACATTAACCCCTGTGACACCCCCATTACCATGAACCAATCAGAGAACTGGGCACGAGCTGATCACACACCATGCAACTTCCCTTCCTCACCTTGCCTTTAAAAACTCTTCCCAGAAACCCATCAGGGAGTTCTGTCTCTTGAGCATTAACTGCCCCGACTCCTTGCTTGGCACTTGCAATAAACACTGCACTTTCCTTCACCACAACCCAGTGTCAGTAGATTGGCTTTACTGCGTGCAGTCGAGCAGACACAAGTTTGGTTTGGTAATCAGTAGAAGCCAGGGACACTTCTGAACATCCTACATTGCAGAGGACAGCCCCCAACAACATGGAAATGCCTAGTCCAAAATAATAGTACTCCACTTGAGAAACCCTGCTCTAGACACTATATTTCCCCTCTGGAAACTGGTATTTCCTTTATTTCCAGATTCCATCTCACTAATCCTTAAAGTGTAATGGAAAGATAACAGAATTGGTAATGTAAGTCCTAATTTTTCTGCTGTGAAAGTAACAATGAATAACACAGATCATGATTCTTTGTAATTATCCAATAACACAAAATGAGGAGAGGCAATGATTCCTTTCTTTATTAATTTAAAATAGGCAAGTAATGCATGAACACATTCTCCTAGTAAAACAATTTAAACATTACAGATAAAAATAGAGTTTCCCTAGCAACCACCTCCCTTTGCCCTCAGAAATAACCATTTCAGTTTATTCTCAGTTTGGTTTGTATTTTTCTGTGGCGATAACACAAATTTTCCGCCCTCCTTAAACTGTTTATTTCAGCAATCTGGTGGGAGTAAAATAATATTTGCTGTTGCTTAACTTGCATATTGTTAATTACAGGTGAAATTGAGTATATATTGACTCTTTTTATTTCCTCTGAGAATTGCTTTTTCATTTCCTTTGCTCATTTGTATCACTATATACGAATGTGTCCCTTATCCCCATTGAATAGTACATAAATACCTTGACAATTACACACTATGTACTGCAAGTAGTCGCTCCCAGACTCTCTCTGGGGAAAAAATGTCTCTCTTCTTTGCTTATATTTTATTTTTGTTACACTCTCTTGAACAGAAGCTTTCAATACTGATAAGTCAAATTTGCCAAGTGTTTCCCTTCAAGGTATAGCTTTTGTGTTTTGTTTAAGAAGGTCTTCCCAACTCCGTGATTTCCAAAACTGCCCCCAACTCTAAAATTCATTCTTCCAGAGTGCAGGCCTCCTACTATTCAGACAGTTCCTCCAATTCAGGGAGCCCAGGATGCAAAACCCAGCCCCTCTGACAACTGCACACAGAGCTGCAAGCTCACCAAGTCCCAAGCCAAAGCATTAACTTCCTTTCTCCCAAATGCTGCTCCCCTGAGGCCCACATCATAAGTCAGTCTTGACCCCTCCTTTTCCCCACCCCCACTTTTTTTTTTCATAGTGACTTGCACATATGTAGCAACAACGTCATTTGTCACACTTCTTGCAGTCCCATAACAATTAGTAGTGTTTGGACAGTCATAACCTGACCATGTGGGAATCCTGCTACCATCTCTCCCAGCTTTTACTCACATACGGAAAGGAGAAAAAATGACAACCATTAACTAAAAGGATGCTTATAATATGATACAGTGTCACTTATACGTTCCACAACATATTACTTGGGTTAACATGATGAAACTCTCATAGACAGTTTGTGCAGTTGTCATTTTTTGCCTTCCACATCCTTCCCACAGTCAGTGGTTTTGTCTGGATAGACAGAGCCAACATAGTTATATTTGAAACGTTCAGAGACACAGAAACTGATATTTAGCTACAATCCTTGATTTTCCTGAGATCTGGAAGCTCAGTGAGAAAAACTCAAATCCTATACCCTTCAATTAAGCTAAAGCCTTATGGAGACATGGCTGATGAAACAGGATAGGCATGCAAGGTCATGGCCAAGATAAAATCATTACAAGTTGTTAATTAGATAGAAAGACAGGACTTCACAAGAGTGCTTGGACATTGGAAAGAACTAGTTAAGTGTTCTCATCTTTTCACAGAAATCTTTCTAAAATAGATTTACACAAAGTTGCTGTTTGAAACAATGAATTCCCCGATGTTTGAATGGGTTTTTAGTTACTTTGATGTGTTTTTGCTCTGAGAACCCTTCCAGGCCCACTCCCACTTCTGCCACCAAGTTCTTTTGATCCTACCTTCTAATGGTCACCACTTTTTTTTTTTTAATTAAAAAAAAATCTATTTATTTGGCTGCACTGGGTCTTAGTTGCGGCATGTGGGATCTTCGTTGTTGTGTGTGGGATCTTTGTTGTGGCGTGTGGGATCTAGTTCCCTGACTAGGGATCGAACCTGGGCCCCCTGCATTGGGAGTGCAGAGTCTTAACCACTGGACCACCGGGGAAGTCCCTGATCACCACTTCTCGTCCCCTCTCTACACCTGCGCTGTCACCCCGGCTTCTCACTGGCCATACTCTCCTCCTAGATACACAGCTGGCTCTCAGCTGACCCTCCTTCCTCCAGTCTCATCCCCTTTTAGCCTGTCTTCCACCATAAGGATGCCAAGGGGGCTCTCACCAACACTTGAGTTTGATCCTTTGACTCTTCCACTCTTTAAAGTCTTTCCATTGTTTCCTCTGGATAAAGGTCAAACTCCTCAGCACAACAGAAGAAGTTCTGATGGTCTTGCTGCTGCCTACCCGAGCAAGCTGATCTCTGGCCACCATCCTTCCCTCCCCACCTTCAGCTATACTGAGCCACATGCAGGGCTCCAAACAGACCCTGCTCTCTCTGCCTGGAACCGTCCAGAGCCACCTCTACCCACCCCTTCAGGTGCAGCTCGGGCCTCAGGGCTCAGGAACCTGCTCTTCTCTGAACCTACCCTCTCCCTCCTCAGTAAGTCTGAGGTAAGTGCCCCCCCTCTTAGGCACATCTCAAGGTCCTTATGCTCACCTCTATCTGGCACACAACCTACTGTTCAATAACTGTATGTTTCCTTGTCTCTCTCTCACACAGGCAGGACATCTAATTGTATTCTGGATTATTACTATTCCTTTATTCAGTGGACACTCATGAATATGATCTTTGTGCAATGCAAGGTGTAAGACACTGGGGGCACCAGGCAAAAGTGAAACGGGGGTCCAGATCCTGCCCTCAGGACATGTACACAAATCTATATATAAAAATGAACTAGCTAGAAATGGACAAAGGCCCAAAGAGAACTACAGAACACATGGCATGAGGGTTCAAAGAAAGGAAGACTAACTTTACCAGTGGGGGGTAGGAGTGGCGGTGGGAACATGTGATGTGTGAGTATTTGGGAGCCATGGCTTTGGAGTGCCGTTGCCTGGTTCAAATCCCAGTTACGACATTTCTTTCCTAGCAAGTCACCTGACCTATCCAAGACTCAGTGTTTTCATCTTTAAAATGGGGTGGGTGATCACAATAGTACCTGCTTCTGAAGAATGTTTAAGACTTAAATGAGATAATGCTAGCAACACTCTTAGCACAGCGCTAGCCATAAAGTGAGGGATAAAACGTATTAGAGAGAGTGGCATATGAGCTAGGACTTAAATGACAGAAAACACCTAGATGTGTAGACAGCAAATTTTGTGAAGACTGTATTTCTAATCCATAAGCGTTCATCCTTCTTTTTAAACTTTCCTCCCTCATTCTACCTAAACACACTCTTATTGAAACCTGCTTAGCCAAGCTCTCACTCCCTCCCCTTGTATGTGCCTCCCTATAATATCCTCCCAGGTCCTTCTAGAATCTGATTATCTGAATCTCTTCCAACCTCTTCCCATCTGTAGTGGACTGACTAGTGTACCCCCAAATTCATGTCTTCTTGGAACCTCAGAGTGTGACCTTATTTGGAAATTGGGTCCTTGTAGATGAATTAACTAAAGATCTCTAGATGAAATCAACCTGGATTTAGGGTGGATTCTAAATCCAATAGCTAGTGTTCTTACAAAAGGGGAAGTGCCCCAAAGACACAGGGAAGAAGGCCATGTGAAGACAGAGGCAGTGATTGGAGTGATGTTGCCATAAACCCAAGAACGCCTGGGGGCCCCAGGAGCTGGAAGACAATATAGAAGGATTCAACCCTACAGCCTCTGGAGGGAACACGGCCCTACGCATACTTTGATATGAGACTTCTGGCCTCCAGAAGTGTGAGAGAATAAATTCCTCTTGTTTTAAGACACCAAGTTTGTTATAGCAGCCCTAGGAAACGAATCCACCATCCATCAGAGTGTAATCACCAGGATCTTTCTGAAACACCCCTCTCTGATCGTGCCTCTTGCCTGTCTAGCATCCTTCAGTGGCTGCCCAGAACCTCTGGCCTTCCTATCGGGCCACTTCTGAGCTCTGCAGATGCTCCTGTCATCACTCTTGGCCAGACACTCTTGCGCTGCCTTTCCTGGCCCCACCACCCAGCCTGGCATCTGGTAACTTCTACTCTTCTCTAACATCAAGAAGTCTGGGTATATATCCGAAGAAAATGAAAACATTAATTCAAATAGATACATGCACCCCAGTGTTCACAGCAGCATTATTTATAATAGCCAAGATATGGAAGCAATCTAAGCATCCATCAACAGATGAATGGATAAAGATGTGATACATTGTGTGTGTGTGTGTGTGTGTGTGTGTGTGTGTGTATACACATACATCCAATGGAATACTGTTCAACATAAAAAAAAAAGAATGAAATTTTGCCATTTGCAACAACATGGATGGACCTTGGGGGTATAATGCTAAGAGAAATAAGACGAAGAGAAAGACAAATACTCTATGTTATCCATAGAATCTAAAAAGTAAAACAAATGAATGAATAAAACAAGAAAGAAACAGACTCACAGATATGAAGAACAAACTAGTGGTTAGCAGTGGGGAGAGGGAAAAGCGGAGGGGCAAAATAGGGGTAGGGGATTAAGAGATACAAACATATAAATAGATAAGCTACAAGGATATATTGTACAGCACAAGGAATATAGCCAATATTTTGTAATAAATTTAAATAGAGTATAATCTATAAAAATATTGAACCACTGTGTTGTACACGTGTAACTAATACAATATTGTAAATCAACTATACTTCAGTTAAAAAAAAATTCAAATGAACACCTCCACTCAACACAGAATGACTACAGAATGATTAAGTTCATTCACCTTAATTCCTTATTACTCTCTAATGGGCAAAGGTTCCTACTATACTTTCTCTCAAGTAACTAACCATCTATAATAATCTATAAAACATAATCTGAAATGTAATATATAATCTGCAATGTGAATTAAACAATTATTAACATTTTTTGGCAAAGGAAAGCTTTTAAAAAAAAAAATGTGGGTAACTGCCATCCTTTCTAAAAATATCAATAATAATGAAGATTTGGCTCAGACGTCAGCTTCTCCAGGCAACCTTCCCTCACGCATCTCTGCCTTGCAGTTTGATTAGGTGTTTCTTTTCTTTTATTTTTTTTAACATCTTTATTGGAGTATAATTGCTTTACAATGGTGTGTTAGTTTCTGCTGTACAACAAAGTGAATCAGCTATACATAAACATATATCCCCGTATCTCCTCCCTCTTTTAGACTAGATAACGTTATATCCTGGGCAGCTTCTAGCTTAACACTTAGCATATTAAAATCATCCGATTCCTTGCCAATCTCCTTCACCAGATTGTAAGGCCTGTGTCCATGTCCCATTCATCTCTGTGACCCAGTGACTGTAAATGTGCTTTGAACCATGTGGGTGTTCATAAACACTGGTTGAAAAACTGAATGAATGAATGGGCAAGGAGTTAGAAGGGAGGTCTCCTTTTGGGACCCAGAATCTCAACACATGCCAGTGGCTTATAACATGGTTTCTTACCTCTGGCACAACTGATTGGTAGACATAGTCTCTAACTTTATTTGTCGGAATATAAAGCTCATAGCATGTTTTCATAACTGCTGGCATGATTGATTGATAGGGAAACCACTACCAAAAGAGTTAAATGATTATACTACGTTCACAGTGCTTGTCTGTGGATTGAAAACTTCAAAGAAATGCAAAAAATTCTGTACAGGAAAGCCATGCCCTTTTCAAACACACAAAGAGCAAAAGGCTCTCCAATGTTCTCAAAGTAATCTAAACTTCACAGAATAAACCTCTTATACCTTTATGGATAATTAATTGAGTTGTTATTAATAACCTGTGATAGTGAAAGAAGACTGGATGTCAGAAGATGCTTTATTCATTCACACACACACACACACACATTTCCAAAAGTCCAGACTCCTTGAAATTATTTTCTAATTTTGTAACCTCATGATACGTATATTCTAACATAATTCATACATAGTGTATTAAAATTAGAAATTTCATATAAGTGGCTACCAATGTGTTTTGGAAATCTGCAACTCTGGACACATGAGTCTTTGAAAACTTTGGAAAAGGAAAAAAATATACATATTAATTTTATATATACACACATATATACACAATAAACATCACAAACAGTTCAGCAACGACCTGTAGTCACACTTGAAATACGTGCCAGTGAAAAATGAAAGTCTTTCATTTTCATTATTTCATTCTTTTCATTATCTAGGGACTGAGAAGCCCTTGACGTTAAAGCCAAACTTCAAACTAGACGAATTTATGGTATTTCTCAAAAAGTGGAAAGGTTCCAAAGCAGGCGAGTGGTTAAAAAGAGACAGATATATCCCCAGCTCACAGACGGGAAGGGGCCAGGTCTTTCTTCTGCTACCAACCAGAAGTCCTCACTCCTAAGACACCCCCGATAATGTGTTCTTATTGTCATGACCCGCGGACTGTGTGACAGCGTCTAAATAAAGCAGCAGCTAAGTGCTGCTGCAGTCTCTGCATCTTTCTTGACTCTGTAAAGAAGGGTCTGCGCCTGTCCCCCAACTCTACCACACTATGGCGTGCTTTCTCCTCCTCCCTCCTCCTCCAGCACTTCTTCTCCCTCCTTCCACGCTAGGCTCAGCCAAGGTCACCAGGCTGGGCCAAGGTCGTGGCACGTGCAGGAGACCCTGGGGGCCGGCTCCCCCCTCTGTGCAAACGGAAACGAAATGTGCCTCACTGTTCAGAAATGGGCTTCCACCTTTGGCTGTTAAGTAATTGAGGTATAAATCAATCATAAAAACAAACAATAATGAATGGCAATGGAGCAGCCGTTCTTCCTCCTGCCTTCGCTGCCAAATCCCTGTCTCCAGCCCTTACAGACGAGATGCCCATGCTGACTGCCCCTCACAGCCCAGCCTGGTCCGTGGCCTCCCTTCCAGGAAGGGAAAGAAAACCCAGAGCATGTGCGGGTCCACGGGTCGGTGGTGACCACAGCAAGCTCAGGGGTGGCTGGCCGGTGGCCTTGACCTTCAGATGGGAGGTCCAGAGCTCGGTCACGGTGGGTTAGGGATGCAGACTGGAGCAGCAGTGCCTGCTTCCATCTCCCGACTCTTCCTGGCACCTCCCTCCACACAGAACGAGGGAGATGGCTGGCAGACAGCCCGCAGCCCTGTCGCTGCACACAGGACAGGAGTGGGGGTGTGTGTGTGTCTCCTTTCCCTACCTGGTTCACAGTCCTCCCCAAGACCATATCTATTTGGTATCCCCAAACCAGTGACAAATCTGATGGCCTTTGATTTCTTTCTCCCAGAGCTTGGCAATGGAAGGAAACTGTTCTGGAAACTCAGCTGGGTTTTTTTGCTTTCTCTAAACTGGGAGCCCTTCCCAAGAGAAAGGACACAGTAGAAGGCGTCGAGATTGTTCTCTAACTAATCTGGGCCACCCCGCTCCTAGTCTACTTCCTCCCCTGCCTTTGCATGTGCAGGTCACAGGGGAGGCTGGATGGCGTCTGTTACTGTGCTGAACGGTCATGGTTACCAGTACAGGACTTGGAATCTAGCAAATGGAACTCTCCCACCTACTGCTTACATGACCTTGGGCAAGTTCCTTCACTTCTCTAACACTATAAGCCAACACTAATAGTAGTTGCTTCCTCACAGACCCGAATTAGCTGAGGTGCTGCTAGTAAAGTGAGTCAGAACAGTGCCAAGTGCTCCATAAATTATAGCTGCTATTATCACATTACTATTACAGTCATATGGGATCTTTGTTAATAGAGACCACTCACTCAGTAGAAAGTGGCATCCCCAGGATCTCCAAGTGAGACCTCACTCAGTTTCCTTCTCTCCCCACAAGATCTCCTGGCTTATTGCCATAGAGATGGCATGAATGGTGGTCCCCCAAACAGATATGTCCAAATCCTAATCCATGGGAACGGTGAGTGTGACCATATTGGGGGAAAGGGTGCACGTGTAATTAAGTTAAGCATCTTGAAATGAGAAGAGCATCCTGGATTATCCAAGTGGGCCATAATCCAATGACAAGTGTCCTTGTAGGAAACACATGGAGGAGAAACAGAGAGAAGAGGAGGCCATGTGACCACGAGACAGAGATGGAATTGATGCACCCACCAGCCAAGGAACTCCTCAAGCCACCAGAAGTGACAAGAGGCCAGGAACTGATTCTCCCCAGAGACTTGGGAGGAAGCACAGCCCTGTGACACCTTGATTTCAGACTCCTGGCCTCCAGAACTTTGAGAGAATACATTTCTGTCATTTTTAAGGAACCAAGTTTGTGTTAATTCATTCTGGCAGCCATAGGACACCAATACACTTATATGTGTTTTAAATTATCTTGGATTTATTTTGTATTTCCTTTTAAAATTTTAATTTGTTTTGTAAAACAAAATGAAACAAACAAAAACCAGCAAAAAGCGATGCGATCATAAAAGAGGTAAACATCCTAATTGATAAATCTTGACGTTCGCTGAAATGGACAGCCAACTGTTTGTGGTGTTTAATAACGTGGAATCACTTTTCTCCTTCCATCGTTTATGAAAAAAGAGAGATCACAGAGCAAGTGGCAGATGGTTCCATCACATTTGCATATTCAATAAAGACAAATGGGCTTCGCAAGCTGCAAGCAGATGAAGGGCAGCAGTATTTCCCAGGGAACTACCAGGAGATGGATGGTAGCTACACTCATAATTTAGAGGACATACACGCACGCAAGCAACACAACAAACAAACTTTGTAGAGTAATGAATAAAGGGAACTAGGGCAAGGAGAAAAATGAAAGGAAGATTTCAAAACATAAACTTAATTAGCCAGGAATTACAGAATCACTGGATCTTAGTGACACAGGGACCTCACCCTCCAAGAGAATGAAGGTAGTAATCAGCTCCACAAAACCCACTGACAGCTATTCTTCAGCCTCTGCTTGAATACTTCCAGGAACAGGGAGTTTACTACCTCAGAAGCCTGCATTACCTGAAAGCTGTCTTTGAAAGCTCCTTCTTAATCAAAACAAGATAAAATATATCTCCCTGCATCATTCGTCCACTGGTGATGGTTTCGATTTAAGAACTTTACAGATTTTTTGCATTAGTTCATTGAACAGATAGTGACCAGGCCTATGAGCCAAGCACTGTAATACACAAGGATCTAGAGGCTCCAGAACCAGTCTGCTCTCAGGGCTGGGCCAGTCACACAGGGTGAGGCAGGCAGGGAGCAGAATGTACAGGGCAGCACTGCTCACACAGTTACGACAGGATATCTGAGAGGGGAAGCCAGCCTGAAGGAGGAGATTAACACAGAGAGTTTCCTGGAAGAGGGAGCCCATTAGTTGAGCCCTTAAAGATGATTAAGTCTCAGCCTGATGAAGGGAGTGTGTGTACGTGTTTTTGTGTATATGTATGTGTGTGTAGAAAACACAGGGCACCTCTGGGCAGGAGAGGGTCCAGGCTTTCAATCACTGAGTCAAATATTTTTGAGCCCACCTATATGCACTGTTTTCGATGCTGAGGATACACAGAGAAGGAAATAAAACACCCAAGCCTCATGCAGCTTCCATTCTTGTAAAGGACACAGACAAATTAAATTGTTGACAATAGGGTCAATAAACAAAATAACTAAGAAAATATATAGTCTATCTGGTGATGGCCAAGTGCAATGGAATAAAATGTAAAGCAGAAAAAGGGACCAGAGAGTATTTGGGTGGAGAGGTTGATAATAAATAGGACATGCTTAGCTGAGCAGACTGAACCAGGGAGAAGCCCAAGGAAAACCACGTGCTGACTGTTCTCTCCTCCAAGCCCCCAGGTTGGCCCTCAGCACATCTGACAGTGTCTAGCCAACCTTCCCTTCATCAGCTCGCTCTTCTCATTCTCAGGCTAAGTCTAAAACGCTATTGATATGAATGCCAGTAAACAGAATAATGAGAAAATAATTGTATCAATAGCATTTTAAAAAACCCAAAGTAATCTCAAAAAACAATATCATAGAAACCAATAAATAACTGCACCTTTTGGAAAAGTGACACTAAATTAAATTATTTTGTCACCCTTCATGCCCAGTCTTCATTCTCAATCAGTCAGGACAAACAGCCCCACCTGGACCTGGCAAGAGAGACCCCTGCCCTGGACCCCAAGCTTTCAAAGGCCCCGCCAACCCCTCCAGCCCTGCATCGCCCCCTGCCCTGGGTCAGGGGACACACACACCCGCAGCCCGCATCCCCTCAAGAAAACTGGTGATACAGAAGGAGAAATTAGCTATATAAGTGAGGGAGTGACAAGTTACAAAAATTAAATAAGGTAAATAAATGGGATAAGGTAAACAAAATAAAACAAATGAAATCAATGGACAAAGGGGCAGAACCCGGGGCCGGAACAGTTGAAGTGTTGAAACTCATGAAAGAAAGAACTTGTTATTGAGGTGAAATTTGACACAATTTTTTGGCTTCTCTGAGGTGAGACAAAATAACATTTTCTTTGGAAATAGCAAGCCATTATAATTGCTAAAGATATTTGGGGAGGGGGGGGAAGGAAATGAAATTAATGAAATGTATTAAAACATTTTAAATGTCAGTTAATTAAAAGTGAGACAGGGTTGACAAATCAATGGAACAAAAAAATTTTAAGAATGAACCCTAATACGTTTAAGACCTTGTAGTTGATAAAAGTGGCGATTCCAAATAATGGAGCATGGATGAATTATCCAACAAGTGGTTCTAGGACATTTATGGGGGGAAAACTATATCTCTGTCTACTCAAAATAAAGTCTAAACATTGAAACATAAAAAGAAATCAACAAAAGTATTAGTAAAAAACACAGGGAGATAATTACATCCTGTTGGGGGTAAAGGTGGTTTTTGTTTTCTAACCATAAGGCTAAAACCCAGCACCATAAAGTGAAGGATTGAGAGCTCTAAGGAAGGAAAAAATTCTTTGAAAAATAATCATAAACAAAATCTAAAGCCAAACACGAAACTGGGGAAAATTCTGAAAACACGTATAAAAGACAAAGGTTGATATTCATTATAAATAAAGAGTATCTGAAATTATAAAACAAATAGACACCCAGAAAAATGGGCAAAGGTCATGAAGTTGCCACCCAAAAATCAATAAGTGCAGATGGACAAAAGCATATGAAAAACCGATTAATCTCACTGGTTACCAAAATAACTTGGAGTAAAACAATAGTTTCATTTTCTCATTCATCAATTGGCAGAGATTTTAATGAATGATAAAATGCTCTACTGTATTTGCAAAGATACACAGAAATGCATACTTTCTTATATATTGGTAGGATTTTAAGTTTATAAAACTTGCTGATGGGTAACCTGGCAGTAAAGACCAAAATAAAAATTTGCATACACATGGACCCAAGTTCTGCTTTTAGGAAAATTTTTGAAGGAAACTAACAGGTCTGTGTGTAATTTACCTAAAAGGATATAAATGTCAGAGTTACTTGATAGGGAAAATGGATGGTTAAGTAAACTATCAGATTCACACAGTGGAACAAATGTTTAGTGCAATGGTTCTCAAAATGTGGTCCCTCCAAGGAACATCTGGGAACTTGTTAAAAATACAAGTTCTCTGGCTCTTCCCAGACCTACTGAATCACAAATTCTCAAGGGTTATGTCCCGCAATCTCTGTTTTAAGAAACATTCCAGGTGATTCTGATGTGTGCACACCACAGTTTGAGAACCTCTTGCTGTGTGTAAATCAAGAGTTTTAGGAGGAACGGGATGGGACACTCAAACTGGGTAGTTCGAAGAATTTTTAAAAGGGACCATTTACAAAAGTGAGCTAACCACAAGAGGTGGTGCTGAGACTGATAAGAGTGGGGCTGCATTCTTACGCCTGGAGGGGATGTAACTAGACCCAGAGAGAGGTAGCTGGATGCGAATGACTGTGACCTAGGTGGGGGACTCAGCACGCCTCCAGGGACCCCACAGCAGGGTAGCAGTAGAAAAAATACTTCTGCCTTGCTTGCCTTCCTCTTGCTGATCTCCTGCTGGGGGTCCCCACTGGATGAACCCAGAAGGCAGGGGAGCTCACTGAGGTGGTCCACTCCAGCAAGTCCCCAGGCACAGGCAGGATGAAAGGGTAGAGGAGGGCTTGGAGGGGCAACTGAAGATACGCAGCACGTGCAGCCATGGAAAAGGATTATGCAAAACATTCATGTGGAAGGTATTTATGAAATATCAAATTTTTGAAAAGCAGAATATGATCCCTTTTTCATTAAAAATATATATCATACATATTTTGTGTATACCCACACATATACATGAAAAAATGCTTGTAGGACATCTACCAAAGTATTAATAGTAGTTATTTCTAGGTCTTGAGATAATGGGTAAGTTCTTATTACTTGATTGTTTTTGTTTTTGTTTTATCTCTATTTCCTTGTTACTTGATTCTTTTTACTTGCCTATATTTTCTAAAAGTTCTATAATAAACATGTAAGAATAAAAGTTAAGGCACTCAAACAAAATCATGAATAAAGGAGTCTCAAAGAACTTTAGAAAACCAGTATGTTTTTCTAATACCTGACTTTATTGTTTATGAATAATACACACCCATATGAGTCAACATTTATTGCCTTTTAACTTTAAGGAATGCTGGAAACAATGTGACTATAAAAAGAGAAAATGTAATGAGTAACAATACGAATTAGTACTGTTTAATAAAATTTCTTGAGTGACTACTATACATAAAGCATGTGAACACAGTGCTTCCCGCCTTAACTTAATCAATCCTCACAAGAAGCTTCAAAGATGGGAGCTTTACTTCTACTGTATAGATTAGAAAACTAAAAGTCTAACACATGAGAGTAACTAGCCTAAGATTTCACATCTTATCAGTGGGGGAGCAAGCATCAGATCAGAAAAAGGCCAAAATCTGTGCTCTACATATCTGCGGATGCGAGTGAATTTGATTTTTGAAAGAACGTATCAATTCTATCCTTATAAAAGTAAACCCTGTGACAGAGCAGTTCACCGCATAATTTCACACAGTAATTAATTAGCTTAAGAGCAGACGATGGTTTCATGTTGAGGTGAGTGAAAATTATTACTTTAATGGTCCAGAGAAAATTTATGTATCAAATATGAAAACATTTCCATTTTTTCTGACTCTAGTCTTAGTACAACCAGAGGAATGAATCTGCTGATAAAATATCTTCTGAGTATTTGATAGAAGCTACTGGTAAGAATTTGTTTTCAACTATGAAACTATGAGTTTAAAGATGTTTAATTCAAGCCACTGTACCTGAAGCAACACCTTCCACAACTTTTAATCCATCCTATAAATGTTTGACTTATTGTACTTATATAGGCTGACTGGCTCTTTTTTGTGCATCTGCCTCTCCTATTTGAAGGTAAACTCCTCTGAAGTAAAGGTGCATATTTTACTAGCACGGGCTTCTGCTATGCCTAGCACAATGCCCATTGTGAATGGGTGTGTATTAGCTGTGAATGAACGTGTATCAGTGAGGACAGGCTAAATCACACTGTGGTAACAAATAACATGCAACCCCAGGTCTCATTGGCTGAATCCAACCAAAGTGTCTTTTCTGAATCACACTGCATGTCAAACCTGGGTTGGCAGCGGAGGTCTGTCTATCAGGAACAGACACTGATGGTAGCTTCCGAGTGACACATGCTTTCCCAAATACCTCTGTGTGGAAGAGAATGTGAAGAGCCTCCTAAATGTCACCCTAGAGGTAATGCCTATCACTTCCCTCATATCACATTGGCCAGTGTTAAGTCATATGGCTACACCTAACTTCCGCGGGCAGAGAAGTACAATGCTACCCCAGGCCTGGGAGATGGAAAGCAAGAAATATCTGATGACTGTATTAAGGACTGCCACAAAAGGTTTCAAGAATGAATCATGAAGTTGTTAGTTAGTACTTGTTAATACATTTCCTCACTGGTGATGGTTTACAACGTCAGTTTATCATTTTGGTTACTAAGAAGAACCAAACAGAGAAATAGATAAGTTTTATACATCTCCCTGACACTACAGTTGTGTCACTGCTGAAATATCTATTACTGCTACTTCATCATGTGTGGCTAATTCATATTTATTATAAATTTTATTCCCTAGTTTCATCTTTCCATAGGTACAGAGACAAAAGAGATAACCGTTGATTAGTAATGGCCAATAAGAAAGATGAGAGAAGAAAAAATGGCTTGAGGGCACCCCATAATTCATTCACTTGATTCAGTGAACACCTACTGAGACCTAATCTGGCCCAGATACCTGAGAGATGCTAGGGTTATGAGGATAGAGTCTGGCCTCAGGCTGAAGGAAAGTGCACCAAAATATTAGAGTGTTGGAATGAATAAAATTTTTTCTTTATATGGTAGTCTTTCATGTATTAGACTTTTGGTATCGTGTGTTTCTTTTATAACTTTGTTAAAAAGTAATTTTTAAAGAAAACCTCTCTAATTATCTATCCTTTTCATCAGAGCTCAGAATTGGTATAATTTACTTTCCCTAATTAAATGTTCTTAGGTACTTAACTGCAGCTGCTAATTTTCTTCTTGTCTAGCTGTCATAGGATTCATTCTGGATTTAATGTTTTAAACACTTAAACAAGAAAGGGACAAGTGAAATGTTTCTTGCCAGTTCAAGTGGCTTCATCCATGAATAAAAGACTTTATTGAGGATTTCCCTGGTGGTGCAGTGGTTAAGAATCCACCTGCCAGTGCAGGGGACACGGGTTCAAGCCCTGGTCCAGGAAGATCCCACATGCTGAGGAGCAACTAAGCCCGTGCGCCACAACTACTGAGCCTGCACTCTAGAGCTTGTGAGCCACAACTACTGAGCCCACATGCCACAACTACTGAAGTCCACGTGCCTAGAGCCCGTGCTCCGCAACGAGAGGCCACCACACTGAGAAGCTCACGCACTGCAACAAAGAGTAACCCCTGCTCACCACAACTAGAGAAAGCCCACGCATAGCAACGAAGACCCGACGCAGCCAAAAAGAAATAAATTAAATAAATTTATTTTTTTTTAAAAAGGACTTTATTGAGCACATGCTTCTTCTGTTCATTCAAAAATTTATTAAACTTCACACCTGTGACATGATGCCAGGCACACAAGGTTGGCAGGACCTATCTAAGCACAGTGAGCCAGTGAGTGCAAGGTTTGCTACCAAGTCCATTTCATAAAATAGGTGTTTGTTGTATCCCATGATAAATGCCTGCCAGCTTTTATTATCTTGGAGATAATAAAAATTATCGTAGAGAAAGAACAAAATAATAATAATCAACAAATATAGGAATACAGACTCATAAGAATACAGACTCAATAAATCTATCAACCAACATGTTTAAATTATCTTCACACGTTTACATATATATTTACAATTCTTTTGCCAAAATACAATTCAATTTCCGTAAACACTGCAAAGTCATTTTTAATAAACTCAGATTTCTTAAAACGTAGATTTGTTTTCCCTGTTCGCTAATTTTACTTTACACTTTCTATGTGTTCTTTTCATGCTGTGTTTTATGCAAAAAAAATGTCTCTAGTGAGTTCTAAACCTTTTTTGGTCCTGAAAGTCCTCTTTGTTTTTCCCATTTCCAGATGCCATGGATCCTAACTGCCTTGGTGTGTTCTCTGTTTATTATTTATTTAAAACAATTTGGAAAAACTACTCTATTGAGGAGGAACCAAGATGGCAGAGTAGAAGGACATGCTCTCACTCCCTCTTGTGAGAACACCAGAATCACAAATAGCTGCTGGATAATCATCGACAGGAAGACACTGGAACTCACCAGAAAAGATACCACACATCCAAAGACAAAGGAGAAGCCACAATGAGATGGTAGGAGGGGCGCAATCCCAGTAAAATCAAATCCCATAACTGGTGGGTGGGTGACTCACAGACTGGCGAACACTTATACCACAGAAGTCCACCCACTGGAGTGAAGTTTCTGAGCCCCACGACAGGCTTCCCAACCTGGGGGTCTGGCAACGGGAGGAGGAATTCCCAGAGAATCAGACTTTGAAGCCTACTGGGAATTCATTGCAGGACTTCAACAGGACTGGGGGAAACAGAGACTCCACTCTTGGAGGGCACACACAAAGTAGTGTGCGCATCGGGACCCAGGGGTAGGAGCAGTGACCCCAGGGGAGACTGAATCAGACCTACCGGCTAGTGTTGAAAGGTCTCCTGCAGAGGCGGGGGGTGGTTGGGGCTCACCGTGGGGACAAGGACACTGGCAGCAGAAGTTCTGAGAAGTACTCCTTGGCATGAGCCCTCCCAGAGTCTGCCATTAGCCCCACCAAAGAGCCCAGGTAGGCTCCAGTGTTGGGTTGCCTCAGGCCAAACAACCAACAGGGAGGGAACCCAGCCCCACTCATCAACAGTCAAGTGGATTAAAGATTTACTGAGCTCTGCCCACCAGAGCAATAGCCAGCTCTAGCCACCACCACTCCCTCCCATCAAACCCCTTAGATAGCCTCATCCACCAGAGAGCAGACAGCAGAAACGAGAAGATCTACAATCCTGCAGCCTGTGGAATAAAAACCACATTCACAGAAAGACAGACAAGATGAAAAGGCAGAGGGCTATATACCAGATGAAGGAACAAGAAAAAACCCCAGAAAAACAACTAAATGAAGTGGAGATAGGCAACCTTCCAGAAAAAGAATTCAGAATAATGGGAGTGAAGATGATCCAGGACCTCAGAAAAAGAATGGAGGCAAAGATTGAGAAGATGCAAGAAATGTTTCACAAAGATCTAGAAGAATTAAAGAACAAACAAGCAGAGACGAACAATACAATAATGGAAATGAAAACTACACTAGAAGGAATCAATAGCAGAATAACTGAGGCAGAAGAACGGATAAGTGACCTGGAAGACAGAATGGTGGAATTCACTGTCATGGAACAGAATAAAGAAAAAAGAATGAAAAGAAATGAAGACAGCCTAAGAGACCTCTGGGACAACATTAAATGCAACAACATTCGCATTATAGGGGTCCCAGAAGGAGAAGAGAGAGAGAGAAAGGACCAGAGAAAATATTTGAAGAGATTATAGTCAAAAACTTCCCTAACATGGGAAAGGAAATAGCCACCCAAGTCCAGGAAGCGCAGAGAGTCCCATACAGGAAAAACCCAAGGAGAAACACGCCAAGACACATAGTAATCAAATTGGCAAAAATTAAAGACAAAGAAAAATTATTGAAAGCAGCAAGGGAAAAACGACAAATAACATACAAGGGAACTCCCATAAGGTTAACAGCTAATTTCTCAGCAGAAACTGTACAAGCCAGAAGGGAGTGGCATGATATACTTAAAGTGATGAAAGGGAAGAACCTACAAACAAGATTATTCTACCCGGCAAGGATCTCATTCAGATTCGATGGAGAAACCAAAAGCTTTACAGACAAGCAAAAGCTAAGAGAATTCAGCACCACAAAACCAGCTGTACAACAAATGCTAAAGGAATTTCTCTAAGTGGGAAACACAAGAGAAGAAAAGGACCTACAAAAACAAACCCAAAACAATTAAGAAAATGGTCATAGGAAAATACATTTTGATAATTACCTTAAACGTGAATGGATTAAATGCTCCAACCAAAAGACACAGGCTTGCTGAATGGATACAAAAACAAGACCCATATATATGCTGTCTACAAGAGACCCACTTCAGACCTAGGGACACATACAGACTGAAAGTGACAGGATGGAAAATGATATTCCATGCAAATAGAAATCAAAAGAAAGCTGGAGTACTATACTCATATCAGATAAAATAGACTTTAAAATAAAGAATGTTACAAGAGACAAGGAAGGACACTATGTAATGATCAAGGGATCTAAGAAGAAGATCTAACAATTATAAATATATATGCACTCAACATAGAAGCACCTCAACACTTAAGCCAACTGCTAACAGCTATAAAAGAGGAAATCGACAGTAACACAATAATAGTGGGGGACTTTAACACCCCACTTACACCAATGGACAGGTCGTCCAAAATGAAAATAAATAAGGAAACAGAAGCTTTAAATGACAAAATAAACCAGATAGATTTAATTGATATTTACAGGACATTCCATCCAAAAACAGCAGATTACACTTTCTTCTCAAGTGCACACAGAACATTCTCCAGGATAGATCACATCTTGGGTCACAAATCAAGCCTCAGTAAAATTAAGAAAATTGAAATCAAATCAAGCATCTTTTCTGACCACAATGCTCTAAGATTAGAAATCAATTACAGGGAAAAAAACAAAAAACACAAACACATGGAGGCTAAACAATACGTTACTAAATAACCACAAGATCACTGAAGAAATCAAAGAGGAAATCAGAATATACCTAGAGACAAATGACAATGAAAACATGACGATCCAAAACCTATGGGATGTGGCAAAAGCAGTTCTAAGAGGGAAATTTAATGCAATACAAGCTTACCTCAAGAAACAAGAAAAATCTCAAACAATCTAACGTTACACCTAAAGGAACTAGAGAAAGAAGAACAAACAAAACCCAAAGTTAGCAGAAGGAAAGAAATCATCAAGATCAGAGCAGAAATAAATGAAATAGAAACAAAGAAAACAATAGCAAAGATCAATAAAACTAAAAGCTGGTTCTTTGAGAAGATAAACAAAATTGATAAACCATTAGCCAGACTCATCAAGAAAAAAGAGGTAGAGGACTCAAATCAATAATATAATAAATGAAAAAGGAAAAGTTACAACAGACACCACAGAAATACAAAGCATCCTAAGAGACTACTACAAGCAACTCTATGCTAATAAAATGGACAACCTGGAAGAAATGGACAAATTCTTAGAATGGTATAACCTTCCAAGACTGAACCAGGAAGAAATAGAAAATATGAACAGATTATCACAAGTAATGAAAGTGAAACTGTGATTAAAAATCTTCCAACAAACAAAAGTCCAGGACCAGATGGCTTCACAGGTGAATTCTATCAAACATTTAGAGAAGAGCTAACACCCATCCTTCTCAAACTCTTCAAAAAATTGCAGAGGAAGGAAAACTCCCAAACTCATTCTATGAGGCCACCATCACCCTGATACCAAAACCAGACAAAGATACTACAAAAAAAGAAAATTACAGACCAATATCACTGATGAATATAGATGCAAAAATCCTTAACAAAGTACTAGCAAACAGAATCCAACAATTCATTAAAAGGATCATACACCATGATCAAGTAGGATTTATCCCAGGATGCAAGGATTCTTCAATATATGCAAATCAATCAATGTGATACATCATATTACCAAATTAAAGAATAAAAACCATATGTGATCATCTCAATAGATGCAGAAAAATCTTTTGACAAAATTCAATGCTGATTTATGATCAAAACTCTCCAGAAAGTGGGCATAGAGGGAACCTACCTCAACATAATAATGGCCATATATGACAAACCCACAGCAAACGTCATTCTCAATGGTGAAAAACTGAAAGCATTTCCTCTAAGATCAGGAACGAGACAAGATATCCACTCTCACCACTATCATTCAACATAGTTTTGGAAGTCCTAGCCACGGCAATCAGAGAAGAAAAAGAAATAAAAGGAATACAAATTTGAAAAGAAGAAGTAAAACTGTCACTGCTTGCAGATGACATGATACTATACATAGAGAATCCTAAAGATGCCACCAGAAAACTACTAGAGCTAATCAATGAATTTGGTAAAGTTCCAGGATACAAAATTAATGCACAGAAATCTCTTTTATTCCTATACACTAATGATGAAAAATCTGAAAGAGAAATTATGGAAACACTCCCATTTACCATTGCAACAAAAAGAATAAAATACCTAGGAATAAACCTACCTAGGAAAACAAAAGACCTGTATGCAGAAAACTATAAGACACTGATGAAAGAAATTAAAGATGACACCAACAGATGGAGAGATATACCATGTTCTTGGATTGGAAGAATCAATATTGTGAAAATGACTATACTACCCAAAGCAATCTACAGATTCAATGCAATCCCTATCAAATTACCAATGGCATTTTTTACAGAACTAGAACAAAAAATCTTAAAATTTGCATGGAGACGCAAAAGACCCTGAATAGCCAAAACAATTTTAAGGGAAAAAAACGGAGCTGGAGGAATCAGACTCCCTGACTTCAGACTATACTACAAAGCTACAGTAATCAAGACAATATGGTACTGGCACAAAAACAGAAATATAGATCAATGGAACAGGATAGAAAGCGCAGAGATAAACCCACGTATCTATGGTCAACTAATCTATGACAAAGGAGGCAAGGATATACAATGGAGAAAAGACAGTGTCTTCAATAAGTGATGCTGGGAAAACTGGACAGGTACATGTAAAAGAATGAAATTAGAACACTCCCTAACACCATACACAAAAATAAACTCAATATTGATTAGAGACCTAAATGTAAGACCAGGCACTATAAAACTCTTAGAGGATAACATAGGAAGAACATTCTTTGACATAAATCACAGCAAGATCTTTTTCGACCCACCTCCTAGAGTAATGGATATAAAAAAATAAAATAAACAAATGGGACCTAATGAAACTTAAAAGCTATTGCACAGCAAAGGAAACCATAAACAAGACGAAAAGACAACCCTCAGAATGGGAGAAAATATTTGCAAATGAATCATCAGACAAAGGATTAATCTCCAAAATATAGAAACAGCTCATGCAGCTCAAAATTCAAAAAACAACCCCATCCAAAAATGGGCAGAAGACCTAAATAGACATTTCTCCAAAGAAGACATATAGATGGCCAAGAGGCACATGAAAAGCTGCTCAACATCACTAATTATTAGAGAAATGCAAATCAAAACTACAATAAGGTATCACCTCACACCAGTTAGAATGGGTATCAACAGAAAATCTACAAACAACAAATACTGGAGAGGGTGTGGAGAAAAGGGAACCCTCTTGCACTGTTGGTGGGAATGTAAATTGATACAGCCACTATGGAGATCAGTATGGAGGTTCATTAAAAAGCTAAAAATAGAATTACCATATGACCCAGCAATCCCACTACTGGGCATATACCCAGAGAAAATCATAATTCAAAAAGACACATGCACCCCAATGTTCACTGCAGCACTATTTACAATAGCCAGGTCATGGAAGCAACCTAAATGCACACTGACAGATTAATGGATAAAGGAGATATGATACATATATACAATGGAATATTACTCAGCCATAAAAAGGAACAAAATTGGGTCATTTGTAGAGATGTTGATGGTTCTAGAGACTGTCATACAGAGTGAAGTAAGTCAGAAAGAGAAAAAGAAATATCGTATATTAGCACATATATGTGGAACCTAGAAAATGGTACAGATGAACTGGTTTGCAAAGCAGAAATTGAGACACAGATGTAGAGAACAAACGTATGGACACCAAGGCGCGAAAGCAGTGGCGGGGGGTGTGGTGGTGTGATGAATTGGCAGATTGGTTTGACATGTATACACTGATGTGCATAAAATGGATGACTATTAAGAAAATAAATAAATAAATAAACATTTCTTAAAAAACAGGAATACTGCATCCATGGAGAAATGAGACCAAACTGTAAAAAAAAAGAACTATTAGTTTTTATCTCAATTCTGTATGCTTTTTACACAGACTCCTCCTAATTCTCACAACTCCACCAGGTGGCTGTTAAGTTCCACTGGGACCTGTGGAAAATGAGGTCAGGACAATTGAGTAAACTGTCAGATGACACAGCTCTCAGCAGAGTCAGGCCAGGAACCTTTGTCCTTCTTCAAAGCCTCTTCAAAGTCTCTTCAGTCCCCACCATCCTTTGATCAGCACCACCCATACAGAGAAAACTGCAAGACACTGCAGAGGACGCTTGAACTGAATATAGATTCATCAATGTGCCCAGATGGGAAAACTGTGGATAGTAAAAAGAAATCTTTTTTTTTTTTCTCAAAATAACATACAGATTTAATGTAATATCAATCAAAATCCCAATGGGACTTTCTTTTGGAGGGGGATAGGAGTAACATTTCCACAAAAAAGCTAAGTTCATCAATATGCATAAATAGGGAATGAATGCACTATCTTAGCTCTGCCCCCTCCTTCCAAGCTGATGAGAAAGCAGTAGAAGACTTTAAAAGCCATAAAGCCACAGGAACAAGAAAATACAAGAGATAACGACAATGAATGAGATAATCCACATATTTTTTTGAACACTGGATGGTGTGGGGATAAGTGATTCAAAAAATAAAATGCAGAGAGCAAAGAACTAGCCCAAAGAAAGGGCAGTCAGCAGGAAACAAGCCAGTTCACATCACAGAATCAAAGAAAGTTCCAGAACTGAAAGGGAGAGAAGAAGAGGGGGCCAATAATAGGAGAAAGTGTATATAGAGTAAGATGGCCTCTTCCCCACCACAGCAATAAATAGGAAGTTTATTTTCAGAGGAAATTTTTGAAAAGAACCTTCAGCTTTTGAGGCCCAGGCACAGAAGAGGGGAGAGGTGCATTACTGAACTAAAGGATGCTGACCTCTGCCTGTCCCAGCTCCCAGAACTCTGGCAGTCAAGCTCTGACCCACAGGAAGAAGTCTGGAGGCTTCTTCTCCAGGAGAAAATGACCAGCCCGAGGGAAACACCTACAGATGTTAGGATTCGAGGGCTCTTCCAAAAGTGAGGTCCACCAACTGATAGACTGTCTCATTCTTAAATATGACCAGATAACCAAGGATGACCAGATATTTTAAGCAAGCTTCTAACAGGAAATATAGAGATGAAAACAAATAGGCATGTTAAAAGAATTTGGAAGAAACAAACATCAAGGAGCAGAAGAAAACTAACGACAACAACAAAAAAGTAATGGTATGCCTTTCTGTGAGAGAGTTGGTCCATGAAAGAAGAACAAATATATAAATAAATAATAAATCTTTATTAAAAAGACAGAGTCTATAAAAATAACAATACAGTAAATAAAGCTCTCAAAAATTAAAAATGAAATATTTGCCTCTCCACCATGTAATTTTTAAAAATCATGTGGAACCTCAGTTCCAGACTGTTATTATGATGTTCATTTATGTGTCTTATTTAAGGATTTTTTTGTTCATAGTTATATTAAAGTTCCACAAATGTTTCAAAACATATCTTGGCTTATCTATGAGATTACCAGTTTCAATGCTTAAACCTATTTCCTGCATGCACTTTCCCTTTCATTGGTTCTATATTCCATTGGATTTTAATGAACATTTTTTTCCAGAAATAACGCACTGATAGACTATTTCCTAAGTACTGACATGTCACAAGGTGTATTTCTTTTGTGCTCTACAAATACTGGCTTGTCTCTATGAAGTACTCTAAGTCCACAATACTGATGAACCTTGTTCCTTTGTCAGCAAATGAGCTATCTGACAACACTACTGGTCTCTTCCATTTTTTTTAAATTTAAATGATGATAGAATTTTTCTCTTTACCCGTGAAATTAAAACATATTGTTAGGATATGTATATGTTGTCTGTCTTTTTCAATACGTTATATAGGCTTGGGAGGACTTTTTCACCAGAAATCTCAAATCTTTCTTTAGCGCAGATAAATTTTCTTTTATATATCTTTAAATATTACTACTTCTCCATCTGCTCTATGTTAGAGTGGATGCGGGGAATAAACATATGTTAGATACACTAAATCTATCCTCTCGCTTATCTTTTATAATTCCTACTTATTTATATTTTCACTCTATGTTCTGTGAATGTTCCTCAAATTAGTTTCTAAATCCCCACTTCAATTTTTAGCAGTGTTTTAATTGGTATTTGTTGCCAATATTGGTGGGACTCTTCCAGCAATCAAATTTTCAATTTCCTTTTTCATAGCAGTCTACTTTTTTAGCACAATATCCCACTCAACTTTCCTCGAGGTTGCTAATTGGGGTGTATGTAAATGTCTCTTCCGTTTAGATTAATTCTATTTAATGCATTTTTTCTGAACAATCAACATCCCCACCAATCTGCCCTGCTAGTTTACTCCAACATAAAATAAAAAGTTAAAAAAAAACTTCCAGTTTAAAAAAAGAAAAGATTCCTTATTGTTTGCCCATGTTTATCAAATGAAAGTGTAAATCAATCTTTCTCTGTGCCAAGCACAGTGCTAAATAATATAAAGTTTGTCATGGAAACCCCAAAATAATCTGAGATAAATGCTGTTATCCTCCCTGAGTGTCACCTGGAGGTGAAAAGACATAGGTTGCTGTGCTGAGTTAGGGATTCTGTCCAAATTACTGAGGCCTTTTCGGCCCTTCAACCCCACTGGCTCCCCTAGCCTCTGATTGGGACCAAAGGTTCATCTGTGCAGTCAGAGCTGCGGGTACCCAGAGGAAGTCTGGGAAGAGACCAAGAACCAATTTTTCTTTTTCTTTTCTCTGTATTTATTTATTTTTAGTTTTTAGGGTTTTTTTTTTTTTTAATATTTTGGCTGTGCCCTGCGGCATGTGGGATCTTAGTTCCCCGACCAGGGATGCAACCTGAACCCCCTGCAGTGGAAGCATGGAGTCTTAACCACTGGACCACCAGGGAAGTCTCTCTCTGTATTTATTGTGCAAGTGCAGAGTCAGTGGACACCTCCTGTCCTCTACCCAGGTGGGAGCCAGCCAGGGTCCGGGCCCATGTCCATGTACCTAGCCAGCCAGCCACCAAGTAAAGCTGGGGGTGAGACTACAGCTGTCCATGGCGGATGCTCAGGGACAACTATCAAAGTCCTTCTTCTCCCACCCCACCCTCCCAACCTCAGTGGCTCAAGGGCAGGAGTTTGCAGGGTCGCCCAGGACACCCATCTTCTCTGGACGCCCTGCTTGGCCTGTACCGCTCAGAGGATCAAAAGCCACTGATGGACCTCTTGGTCATTCTGCTCTCATCTTTAAAAGGGTGGCTCAGTGATGCTACCCTTCCATGTTAAAAATAAATACATCTGAAATCAATTGTTAATATTATTAAGCAGGACATGTAACTGAAAGCTTAGGTCCTGGACTAAGATAACCTTGGTTCAAATCCTGGCTTTACAAATTACTACGTGAACTTGAGCAAGCTATTTTACTTCTCTAAATATTTCCTTTTCTGTAAATTCAAGATAATAATAGGGTTATTGAGAAGAATAATGAGATAAGGCATGTGAGGCATTTAGCACAGTGCCTGGTTTGCATTAAACACAATAGATGTTTGTTATTATTTTTGACTGACCTCCAGAGTCAGTAAAGCTACCAAGGTATCTAAGATCGCCACAATGGTTTCGAATTGTTTGAGTTCTAGCTTTTTGGGGGGAAAAAGAGGTATAAATAAAAAGTTAAGAGCAAAATCATAATCATTTGCAAGTGATATGATAAAGAAATCTAAAGTCTAAACAAATCTACTGTATGAGCATTTTTGTATATAAAAATGTCTGAAAAAAGTTTTAAAGAGTATACCCATAGATTTGTTCTTTTTTTGTTTTTTACTTTTTATTTTTAAATAATTTAGGCACATAGAAAAGTTGCAAAAATAGAAGAGAGTTCCAGTTTATCTTCTACCAAGTATCCCCTACTGCTAACATCTTACACTATTACCATGATGCATTTGTCGAAACTAAGTATTTGTGCAATACTATAAACTAGAGACTTCATTTGCACGTTTTACTGTCCTTTTTCTGTTCCAAGATCCAGTCTGAGGCCCCCCTCCCCCAGTGTATTTGTCATGTCTCCTCGGCCTCCTGTAATCTGTAACAATTCTCCCATCTTCCCTTGTCTTTCATGACCTTGACACTTTTACAGAATTCTTGTCAGTTGCCTTGTAGAATATCCCTCAATTTGGGTCTAATATGTTCTCACGATTAGATTGAGGTTGTGTGTTTTGCACAATTATGCCTGTGAGTGATGCGTTCCTCTCAGTGCATCCTATGGGGAGGTCAACATGTTTTACTAGTGGTGATATCAACTTTGATCACTTGGTTAAGGTGATGTCTGCTATAAACTTATTATTTATCCCTCTGTAATCAGTAAATACTTGGTGAGAGATGCTTTGATACTAAACAAATATCATGTTCCTCCTCAAACTTTCACCTTCTCATTTTAGCATCCATCCACAGATCCTACCCGAAACAATTATTATTGGGATGCTCGGTGATATTCTCTTTCCTTTATTTCTTCTATATTTACCGACTGGAATTCTTCTGTAAGGAAGAGGTGTCCCTACATGTCTGAGACCCACTGAGTCTCAGAGCTGGAGGAGACTTGGGGGTCTTCTGAGATCTCAGATGCCAGCAGCTTTGGCATCACCTGAGCACTTGTTAGAAATGCAGAATCTCAGGCCCCACCGGGACCTACTGGAACAGACTCTGCATTTTAACAAGATTCTTGAGTGATTCACGTGCTTCAAAGCTCATTTTAGCTCCACATTTATTAATGGACTTGATAATTGAGGTCACACTTGGAATGGGTGGCAGAGCCAGCCAACACTCCGTCTCGTGACTCCCAATTCATGCTCCTCTTCTAACTTGGTTGATCCATTCCCAAAAGAAATCCAGAGCACTCAGGCTTTGAGCTCAGAGCTGAATTTAAATATTTAACACTGTTGTATCTATCTGCCTACCTATATCTATTCATTCTTAGGCAAGCTAGTTAACCTCTCTGAACTTCAGTTTCCGTATCTGTAAATTGATGGAAATATTAAATTACATTAAGGATAACGGTGAAGACGAGAGATAACATGCGGAAAGCGCCTGGTGGAGTAAGCTGGCACCTGACAGACCCAGATGTGCGTGCAGATGTGGCCCCGCTGTTGGTTGTGCTATCCATACACACCTTCAGCTGTGTCTTCAGCCCTTCCAGGGTCAGCCGCGGTGGTAGAGAGCTGCCTCACCCAAGGTCAGCCCCTTCCGGTGGTGACCCGTATCCCAAGACAGGAATATCAAGGCCCAGTCATACTGGTCCCACATTACAACGCTGACGACCACTTCAGCTCCAGAGGCACACTCGGCTAAACGTCCTAAACACCCAATTCCATCTCAGAGTCCGTTTCTAGGGCGCAAACTGCCATATGATACAAAATAGGTTCTTAAGAATCGGGAGCAACTATTATGAATGTGATTGCTATGCCTTGGGGATAACCTTTGCAAACTGTCCGTATCACTAAATACAAATTGACCCAAATATGTATTAAACACCTATAATGCATCTGGCACAGTGCTAGTTATAGAAATGTAGAGTGCAGCAAAACAACGGTTGCTGTCAAATAGGGAAGACTGAAAACTAAACAAGACTGTGAAATTAACCAAAACACCATTTTGGCAAAATTACTGTTGCCAGGGGCTGGTCCCTTCTCAATCCAAACTCTCCTAATATTTGAATCCTGATACAGCGCCATCAAGGTCTACCCATCGCTGAAGAACCCTGGAGTTGGGAGGTGGAAGGTCACCAGTTGCTTTCTAACAAAAAAATATATATAAAATAAAGACACGACCTGATTTTAAACTAAAGAAACTGAACAGCTGTTTCCTGGACAACTCTTTGCTTACCCTTGATACAAAAAAGTCCACAGATAGGTGTCAGCAAGTTCCGGACATCCAAATCACAAAGAATGTGAAACTGAGTTTTACAGCCCTGCTTTTAAAAGCACCTTTAAATGTTTCTCTACACCTTCATTCCAGCTGTTCGGTGATAACAAAAGGAAAACTACATTGTGTTTCTGTTGCAAAGGAATGTGCCTGAAAGCCAAGTGAAATCATGTTTCTTCAAGAAAAGGGCAAAATTGCACTCTGTCACTATCTCAACAGGCAGAAATTGTGTAAAGCTCAATTATTTACTCTGATGAAAGCTCTCTTAGCCTGAAGTGTTGTTAAAACACACACCCACACCACATTACTACATGATTAAATCTTCACTACCATGAGAAAAATCAGAACAGGCGCATTAAAATGCTCACCTGGGCACTACCTATTATTCTGGAGCTCTGGCTTTGAAAGCTTACTAAAGATTTCCTTGGATGATAGACAACCTAAATAGTCTTTCACAGAAAATTTTAAAAGTACAAAATTTCCATTACCTACTCCTGGCCAGAGGCAAGTTCCTCAAGGGGTACACCATTCTACTAGCACATAAAGCAGCCTTAAAATAGTCGTTAGAAGCAATAAGGCCCCTGCCCACAGAGTGCCAAATAACCCAGTTCTGTGTCCCAATTTGATAATCTCTATGACCAACTCTTGTTCTCCACCTTGGTTTTTCCCCACAGTGTGTGGACGTGGGGCTTAGCCAGTGCCCTGCTACCTCAGTAGATGATCCGCCCCACTTGTCTTCCTGGTTTGTAAACGAGTGGAGTGGCTGTACCCAGAGGAGCTTGTCCATTACACTGCTCCTATTTCTCTGCTTCAGAAGCTTCTCTCTTTAAAAACACGGCACCAAATTCTGCTCTGGAACCACCAGGTGAATATACCCCCAGGGGTTCGGAACTGTTGCAATGACGCTGGGGTCACTTATTAAGCCTCTAATTTCTAGGTCCATATGTAAATACACCATTCCCTGCTTTTTTTCACCTGTTTAATGCTTATTTATTTCATTATTTATTAATTTAACATTTTGTACATTGCCTTATAGTCAAAAATATTTTAGTGATGACATAAATACATATAATCCAATGGTTCTCAACCAAGGGGCTATCTTGCTCTCCGGGAAACATTTGGAAACGTCTGGAGAAATTTTTACTTGTTACAACTGGGGGTGAGTGGGGTTGCTATTAGTGGGCAGAGGCCAGGGATGCAGCTAAACATCCTACAAAGCGTAGGGCAGATCCCCACAAGAAAGGATTATCTGGCCCGTGATGTCAATGGTGCTGAGTTAGAGAAACCCTTCATCCAACATTATAAAAAATCGAATGGAGGGACCTCCCTGGTGGTCCAGTGGTGAAGAATCCGCCTTCCAACACAGGGGATGAAAGTCTGATCCCTGGTCGGGGAACTAAGATCCCACATGCCATGGGGCAGTTAAGCCTGCGTGCTGCAACTACAGAGCCCATGCGCTCTAGAGCCTGCGTGCCACAACTAGAGAGAAGCCTGCGCACCACAATGAAAGATCCCACGTGCTACAACTAAGACCCAATGCAGCCAGAGATAAAAGAATATTTTTTTTAAAAATTGAATGGAAAAGGAAATAAGGACAAAGCAAACATTAGAAGCAGGATGGTAAAATTCAGTCAGAGGCAAATATTTTGCTGTACATGGACCCCAGATGTGGCTCTCAGCTTCCTACCAGCCAAACCATAGAGGAACATGCCGTGTGATTGAGGAAACTGACCATAAGATAAAAAAACAAATCACCAACCACCCTGGGAAAGTTTCTGCTGGACCACAAGCCTGACAAGAATTCTTCCAGAGGCCAGCAGGAAGGAGATACAGAGTGATGGAGGGGACCCCATCTTCCTTCCTAAAGTCCCCAGATGATAAACCCAAGAGTGTTTCCATGTGGCTAGTTCTCACAGCAGCCCACAGTGCAAGGATGGGACAAAAACAAACACAAGAGCAAGTCCACAAAGGACAAAAATCAGGAGACCCAAGGTCCACATCTACTTAGTTTTCTTTTGCTCTTTTCTGCCGTTGGGGTAACCTGGAGAATAAAAAGTGTTGGGTAGACCATAGATCTTTCAGGAAATGTTTTATGTGCCCTGTTTCTCACAACCACACCCTGATAATGCTTGGGCAGTGGAGAGTTTGAAGTTATCTTCTGTGGCAATAAATTAGAATAGACTTTTCCATTAAGGGAATTCCAGAGGAGTCAACTGAAAGAGCTCGCAAGTGGCTAAAGCAAGACGAGGGACACTCACAGCAAGAAGACACACAGCCACTGCATCTAGAAACTCTTCATTAAGATAGAAGAAAAAAGGAGATTAGATTGAGTTCACACAGCTTAACCCATAATCCAATCAATCAGTATCTCAAGATTCAAAGGCCAAGGAAAAATTACTTAAAAAGTGTAAAATAAATCCTATTGAGGATAAACTAGTAATTTATTTTGGAAAAATGTAGAATATCTACTTTATGCCATGCACCAAAAACACAGCTCATATATTTAAAGATTCAAATGTTAAAAAAATAAAGCCAAGAAATAACTATAAGGACATATGTGCATATTATATATGTCTAAATTCATGTCATCCATCCATCTATTCTTAGAAAGAAGGCATTTCAAGTTTGTGCTTCTTGCAAAGCAAGAAAGTAGTAAGGAAAATATTGATAATTTTATTAAATAAGACTTAATTGCCATAAAATGCATCAAAAATGCCATAAAACCCAGGACCCAGATTTTGATGTCTAACTTCATTCTCCAATAAAAGAAACCGCCTCCTTGGAGAAACGGCTGATTCTAGGACTGAAACAGGAAAGACTCAAGATGAGCCCGGGTGCCTCTTTTTGTTTTTTCTCTGGCCGTGCCACGTGGCATGTGGGATCTTAGTTCCCCGACCAGGTATTGAACCCATACCCCCTGCCTTGGAAGCGTGGAGTCTCAACCACTGGACCACCAGGGAAGCCCCCTGAGGGTCTTTTATAGTGCCAGAAAGTAAGGAAATGATCAAAAAAACACACACAATGGTGGACATGTCAAAAGGGCATGGGAGTCAACTGAAAGAGCTCCCAATGGCCAAATCTGGGACAACTGGAGCAACAAAATAAATAATGCATCACTGGATTATAACTTGAAATATAAAATAAATACACATGAGTCCATACTGACATAAATGATTGAATCAACTAATAAGTGGAGAAGAAGGGACAAATCTGTGGAGAAGAATTCTAAATAATTTATGTAGGTACTCTGCCCACAAGGAGGTGAAGCATACTCCTGACTCCTTGTGTGTGAGCTGTACATAGTGACTTCTTTCCAGAAAGCACTGTGTGGAAAGGGGAAGAAAGAGGAACTTTACAGTGGAAAAACCTGACAAGCACCATCTCAGGCAGTTGATCAAGGTCAACATCAACAGTGACAAACTAGTCACACTGACAGCATGTACCTTTGATATGATGTGATGCAAACGGCACTTTACCTCTGTGGTCTTCCAACTCAAAACACATAACCCCAGGCTAATCGTGAGGAGAAAGTTCAGACAGAGGGACATGCTACCAATACCTGACCAGTCCTCCTCAAAACTGTCAAGGTCATCAAAAACAAGGAAAGTGAGATACTGTCACAGGAAGAGGAGCCTAAGAAAGCATGAGGACTGAATGCAATGTTGTTTCCTGGGCTTGATGAATGGAGGTGTGGGGGTGAAACCGAGCAGGACCCTGTGGGGCTCCTGGGCATGGAAGCCTTTCTGTGTCCCCCGTTTCTTGTTTGTAGGGAATAGACTCCAGCCTCCATGACCTTCCCTGAGCTCCAAAGGGCAGATTTGAACAGTTGCTAATCAGGGAAGGGAGGGGCAGCCAAGAAACAATAGTGCAGCCTTGGGGCAGGGTCCTGGTTCCACCTCAAGGGATACACATAACAATATCTCTGAGCTCTTTACAGAACTAAAACCCCCAACAAATGGAAGATGTTAGCATTCTTCATTCCAGAGAAGACCACCTGAAGCCAGATTAAAGGAACCAGAGAAGCTCATCAGGAGACCTCCTGAGACCAGATTAAAGGAGTGCAGGCCCTGCACACACCCTAATCTTATTAGCAACCCCAGCCTTGAACCACTGCTATAAAACTCCTCACCAAATCCTCCCGGGTTGGAACACACAGTTTTGAGAGGCACGAGCCCGCTGTGTCTCCCTATGCCAGGCAAAGCAATAAAGCTGTTCTTTTCTACTTCACCCAAAACTCTGTCTCCAAGATTCGATTTGGCACCAGTGCACAAGGGCTGAGTTTTCAGCATCAGGGGCTTCCTCTTAACAAATAGGATAAGCCACACTATGCATATGTAGCCCCAGGACCATGCCTTCTCAGGGTTAATGAGGATAGATAAACCATCCCTCAGAATGTCCTGGGAAACTGCCAATAGCAGAAGGTCTCCACGTGTCCCTTACGTGCTCCTCTGTCTACTTTGTAGATTAACCAGGCTAGTAAGGCAAAGTTACTGACACCTAATCAGAAAGGAAAGTGAGGTCTACACTATTTAAATGAATGAGTTGTCTTTTGATTAGAAAGCTGAGAAATTTTTTTAAAATTCAGAAGCATCTTCCCTGAGTTATAAAGTGACAAAAAAATTAAACTGTCAACCAGATCTGGGCCAGCCCAGGACCAACCACTGCTCTCAGCCAAACACTGCATCTCCCAAACTCATGTATGTTTTGTGTGTTTTTTCTTTTCATTAAGTTACAGAAAATTTTTAGAAAGATTTAAACTTGCTAAGAAATAGTGGTACCCTTTTCAAATTCTGATTCACATATTCTATCACTAAGTGGTTCACTGTGTTTTGGGGTGTGTTTTTGGGGGGGGGGGTGAGTGAGGATATGTGTGTTTGAGCTCATTAATAGTTCTTTTCAAACTAGGAACCGGAAGATAAACCTCAAGGTGCAGTAGATAAAATCTTAACTTATTAGGAGATAAAAGGGGAAAGCCCTGACTTAAGCTTCAGGGCTCTTCAGAGAGCACCAAGTCTCCCACTGAATCTGACACTTTCTCCTTTCTTCTCAGCCTGTGTCCAAGGAGCTTCAGGACACCTGTGTGTAAATTAAGATGAGCATAGAATGAGCACTTGCTAGTAATAGTGAACAATTACTGATACTTATTAAAGGGTACTTATTAAGGGGCCAGTCACAATGTTAATCACATTACATGTATTTCCTCATTTAAGCCAATAACAACCCTAGGAAATGAGTGCAAGAATCATTCCACTTTTACAGAGGAAGAAGCTGAAGCTTTAAACTTGCCCAAGGCCCATGGCTAAAAATGGCTGGAGAGTTCACACTCTTGACCTCCACGTTTGTCCACTCTGACAGCTGCTTCACAGATCTGCACGTTGTAACAGTGCTGAGAGGTCTATGAACCGATGAAGAGAGCCTGAGGTAACCAGGGAGGAGTGAGGGACCCACAAAGGGGTGGAAAGTCCAAAACCAGGTCACTCATCCAAAGATTATCCGAGAAGTGGACACCGCCAAGGGGAAAGATAGTGGGCAGTGATGTCCCAGGTGCTGACATGCCAGCATCATCCAAGGTGATGGAGGGAGAAGCTGAGGGCATCAGGGAGGTGACAGAGTAACCACGTATTTCCTTGGGGGCAAGTCCTGTACTTCCCGCTGCCTGCACTGAAGCGGCTGAAGTAGAGGAGCCAGCCCACTCCTCACGGTTCCCCACCCCCAACCAGCAGGGAGGGACAGGACTCCCCAGTGAGTGCAGGGGGAGGCCCTACTGCGCTCCCACGGGCTGCTTTTCCTCCCCGCCCAGCAGGTGATGGAGCCAGCTGAGGGCAGGATGGTTGTGGATAGAGCAGCAGGTGGGCTACCAGCTCCATGAAGACCGACACCCTGGGCAAGCAGAAATAGCAGCTGGTCCCAGCAAACGGTCCTCTTTCCTTCTTTGTGATCAGCACTGGGAACAGGTGGGGCTTGGTGAATCCACGTGAGGTGGCATCGGTGTTTGTGCCTGTGTTTGGCTTGATAACAAGGGCACCTAGGAGGTCTGTCTCAGAGCTTCCCTCCTTACAGGGTGCCTCTCCCCTCCACCCTGGCAGAAGACCCCTCCTGGGGGTAGCAGATCAGACAAGAATTGTGGAGATACAAAAAGGAGAAGAGAGCTTTCAGGGGATGTCAGAGTCAACGTTGGTGACAACACTGAGACCAGGCAGAGTGTGGGGCTTCCCGATGAGGGTGGGGGCTCAGGGTTTACAAGAAAGAAAGACCAGGGCCCAGGGACATCATGGGCAATGAAACATAGCTCCACCTCTGGGCACATACTGTGGATGTATGGCCCATGGGCCACCCAGCAGCTGCCTCCAGCTCCATATCCATGAAGGCAGGTTAGGTTCAAGCAGGCAGTGGGGCAGGTCAGACCAGAGCTTGGCTAAACACTGCATTACATCCTGAATCTACCCTGATCTCAACCCTGAGACTTGCACCCATGGCTCAAAGCGCTAGGGATGTGGTACTTGGTCTCTCCAGTTGGGAATGATGTGTAATGAGGGGTTTGAGCAAGTCCTCTGCAGTTCTCGGTGGGAAGGGTGTGGTCACTCCACATGCCAGGCTTTTGTGGAGAAAAGCAAAACCCACTCCTACCCCAGAGCATGCGAAGCCATTCTGCCAGGCAGTGAGCCCAGGCTGAGGCACTGTAAGGGAGAAAATACAGGTCCAAGTGGGTGGACAGAATAAAAGGTTGGCGGTGGGGGGGTGGGGAGAGGGCTGGGGAAAAAACAGAAAAACAGAAGCTTCAGGTGCCCTGACCCATTAATTTTGTAAGAATTAATTAAAGTTAATTAATTAAGTTAATTAATTAAATTAATTAATTAAATTTAAATTTGGGGGCAATGATAGAGACAACTCATTCTGCTCTAGGTGTGACTATGAGCTAGAACCTGGAGCAGCCTGCCCCCAACTGCAGCTAAAGGACCCTGGTCAAGTCTTTCTTTTCCCTGAAGGTGTGTACTTTTATTGAAAAGTCTCAGCCAATTCCCTGGGAGACCAAAAATCTTCATACACTGAAAGTTGGATGACAAAATAGGGGTCATGATTACTGACCATTCAAACTGAAACAAAATAAAAAGAGCAAGTGTTCAGGCAGAAGATTCAAAAATTTGGATTACATAATTTACACAGAAGCAATGCTATCACCCTCCCCTGAGTGAACTTGGGTGAGGTCTGGGCCTTTCTCCTTAGGGAGACAGGAGGAGGTGTTTGAGAAGGTATGGAACTTCCTCTAACAATGTATCTCATGATATTCGGAATGACTCTTTAAAAAAGGACAGTCAAAACACTCAGCCACATTGCAGATCTTTGGGGGATGCAACTTCAACTGACTGCTATCACCTTCACCATTCAACTTGTTAAATCCTGAGGCAACCAACAGTAAAAATCAATCAATCAATCAATCAATCAATCAATACACCATGCCAATGTCATCTCATTTTCTGCACAAGTCAGGTTTTGTCGAGAAAGGATGTAACACACTGTCTACCTAGAAGCATTTTTGGTGGGCAGTGGAGTGGCTAGACTCATGGAACTCCTGCTTGCTGATCCACATCTGCTGGAAGGTGGATAGTGAGCCCAGGATGGAACCACCAATCCAGGCAGAGCACTCAGAAGTGTGATGACCTCAGTCTTCATCGTGCTGGGAGTCAGAGTGGGAATCTCCTCTATCCTGTTGGTGAAGCCTGGGTACACAGTGGTCCCACCAGAGAGCACCGTGTTGGAAAAGATGTCACATGTTGTGGACATCAATGTCACACTTCACAATGAAGTTGAGGGTAGTTTCATGGATGCTTCCAGATTCCATGCTCAGGAAGGAAGGCTGGAAGGGCCCCAGGGCAGTGGAACCACTTGTTGCCAATGGTGGTGACTTGGCCTTCGAGGCACACAGCTCTTCTCCAGGGAGGAGCGGGAGGTTGCAGTGACCATCTCCTCTCCAAGTTCAGGGCAAAATGGCAGAGCTTCCCTTGATGTCTTGCACAATTTCCTGCTTGGCCATGTGGAAAAGCTCTGTGAGGCAGTTCCTCAGGTCCCGGCTAAGTCCAGACACAGGATGGTGTGAGGAAAGGCATAGCCCTCGTAGATGGGCACAGTGTGTGTGATTTCATTGCTGGACTCCATTAAATGCCTGTGGCACAGGCCAGAGGCATAAATGACAGCAGAGCCTAGTTGGCCATGTACGCGGCTGTGGTGCTGGAGGTCTTCAATATGATCTGGGTCTTCTCCTGGTTGGCCTCAGTGTTCAGGGGGGACTCAGCCAGCAGCATGGGGTGCTCCTCGGGGGCCACATACACTCGCTTTATAATGTGATGCTAGACCTTCTCCTTGATGGGCTATTCAGGGTAGAGTTCCCTCTTACTCTGGGCCCCATCACCCACCTAGGAGTCCTTCTGTCCCATGCCCACAGTCATGCTGTGGTTGCCCATGATGGAAGGGAAGATGGCTTCAGGGCCATGATCCTCTGAAAGGTTGGCCCTACACATGCTGGAGCCACTGTCGACCATCGATGTGGAAATATCATCATCCATGCTGAGCTTGCAGGGGAAGGAGTGGCGAGAGGCCAGTGCTTGGTCTTTTGCTCACCCCAAGGTAGCAATCAAATAAGGCAAATAACTCAGTCTCCCCTGTCAGTGTACTTGGAATGGCCATGCACTTTTTGCAGATCGAACAAGCAGTTAGTGGCCAGGAAGATTTTCCCCAAAGTTCTTCAGGCAGTTGAAGTAGCAGCTGCATAAGGGTGCTGGGGCCAGGCTCCTACAATCACATACCCAGCTTCAAACTGGGAGGTGAGAGCTGGCATCTGAAAATGTCCTTCCACTCTCCAGTCTGAAGCACACATTGCTGAGCCCAAGTATAGCTAATGCAGCACCCATCATCCTAAGTGGGCCTCACCTTCAGGACCTGGTCCTCTGTCTCCATCACACCCCTGGCAGATGGGAATGGGATCCAGACAAGCAAGGACCCCTCATTTCTGAGCACAAGGCACAGAAAGTGAAGAAGAGGATGCTGAAATTTGGATCCTAAAAGAAGTAATGTTTAAGCTTGACAGATCATCCAAAAGATGTGTTTCAAGTTCCAAGGGTAAAACAGAAAAGTGGAAGGCACATCTGCTGGGAAGAGAAGCCAGGCCTGTAGGAAGGGGATGTGGGATGGTGGGGAGCCAGGTTGGTGTCATTCCTGGGCTGAAATTAAGAGGACACATTGGCTCTGTGTGTGAACAGAGAGAGGCAGGGTGGTTTCCTTAGAAAAACAGCCCATCATCCTGGCACCAGGAGGAGCTAACTTCCCCCAGGCTAGTCTCTTGTGCTCCATTCCATGAAGTGGATTCTCTGTGTAAATAAATTTCTAAGAAGTCTCTATATGGGACACAAAGCTGCACTAGAGGAACACTGAAGTGTGTGCAAGAATTACCCATGGGAACTTGTTTTAAAATGCTGATTTTAGGCAATATCCACAGCACTGTCCAATTCCCAGGGAGCAGATTCCAGGGACATACCCTGGAGGGCAGAATCTGTATTTTTAATTAGGATCCCCCAAGTGATTCTGATGCAGGGTATCCAAGCCACACATTAAGAAACAAAAGCATACACTCATTAACATATATGCACCCAATATAGGAGCACCAAAATACAGAAGACAAATATTAACAGACATAAAGGGAGAAATTGATGGGAATACAATAATAGTAGGAGATTTTACCACCCCACTGACATAAATGGACAGATCTTCCAGACAGAAAATTAATAAGGCAACAGAGATCCTAAAATGACACAACAGAACAGTTAGACTTAAGTGATATTTTCAGAATATTACATCCAAAAAAACCCCAGAAAACACATTCTTTTCAAGTGCACATGGAACATTGTCTAGGACAGACCACATACGAGGACACAAAACAAGCCTCAACAAATTTAAGAGGATAAAAATTATTTCAAACATCTTTTCTGACCACAACAGCATGAAACTAGACATCAACCACAAAAAGAGAAGCAAGGGGAAAAAATGATTTCATGGAAAATAAGCAACATGCCACTAAAAAACCAATAGGTTAATGATGAAATCAAAGAGGAAATTAAAAAATACCTCAAGACGAATGATGATGAAAACACAACCATATAAAACGTATGGGATGCAGCAAAAACAGTCCTAAAAGGGAAGGTCATAGCAATACAGGCCTTCCTCAAAAAACAAGAAAAATCTCACATAAACAACCTAACCTACCACCTGAAAGAATTAGAAAAAAGAAAAAAAAAAATAACCTCAAGTCAGCAGAAGGAAGGAAATAATAAAGATCAGATGAAATAAATAAAATAGAAATTAAAAAACAATAGAAAAAAATCAATAAAACCAAGAGCTGGTTTTCTGAAAGGTTAAATAAAATTGACAAACTTCTGGCCAGGCTCACCAAGAAGGAAAGAGAGAGGACTCAAACAAAATAAGAAATGAAAGCAAACAAGTATCAACCAATACCACAGAAATACAAAAAACCATAAGAGAATACTATGAACAATTATATGCCAACAAATTGGACAGCCTAGAAGAAATTCTAGAAACATACATCCCACCAAACCTGAATCAAGAAGAACTAGAGAATATAAACAGACTGAGTACTAGAAGTGAAATAGAATCTGTAATTTAAAAAAAAAAAAAAAACAACTCCCTGCAAATGAAAATCCAGGACCAAATGGCTTCACTGGGGAATTCTACCAAACATACAAAGAAGAACTTATACCAATCCTTCTCAAACTCTTCCAAAAGATTGAAAAGGGAACATTCCCAAAGTCATCCTACAAAGTCATCCTACAACATCACCCTGATACCAAAACCAGACAAAGACACTACCAAAAAAGAAAATATCTTTGAAGAATATAGATACAAAAATTCCTCAACAAAATATTAGCAAACTGAAGCCAACACCACCTAAAAAGGATCAAACACCATGATCAAGTTGGATTCATCTCAGGGTTACAAGGATGGTTCAACAAATGCAAATCAATGTGATACACCACACCAACAAAAGAAAAGACAAAAACAACATGAGCATCTCAGTAGATTCAGAAAAAGCATTTGATAAAACTCAATACCCATTCACGATAAAAACTCTCACCAAAATGGGTATAGAGGAAACATATCTCAACATAATAAAAGCTATTTATGACAAAACCACAGCCAACATAATACTCAGTGGTGAAAAGCGTAATACCTTCCTGCTAAAATCTGGAACAAGACAAGGATGCCCACTCTCACCACGTCTATTCAACACAGTATCGGAAGTCCTAGCCACAGCAATCAGACAAAAAAAAAAAATGTATCCAAATTGGAAGAGAAGAGGTAAAATTGTCATTATATGCAGATAACATGATACTCTATATAGAAAACCCTAAAGGCTCCACACAGAAACTATTAGAATTGATAAACGAATTCAGCAAGGTAGCAGGATACAAGATTAACATACAGAAATCTGTTGAATTCCTTTACACTACCTATGAAATATCAAAAAGTTTTTAAAATCCCTTTTTTAAAAAAATAAATAAATTTATTTATTTATTTATTTTTGGCTGTGTTGGGTCTTCGTTTCTGTGCGAGGGCTTTCTCTAGTTGCGGCGAGCGGGGGCCACTCTTCATCATGGTGCGTGGGCCTCTCACTATCGTGGCCTCTCTTGTTGCAGAGCACAGGCTCCAGACGCGCAGGCTCAGTAGTTGTGGCTCACGGGCCCAGTTGCTCCGCAGCATGTGGGATCTTCCCAGACCAGGGCTCGAACCCGTGCCCCCTGCATTGGCCGGCGGATTCTCAACCACTGCACCACCAGGGAAGCCTTAAAAATCCCTTTTAAAAATCTCATTTAAAAAATTCCTAGGGGGACTACCCTGGTGGCGCAGTGGTTAAGAATCCACCTGCCAATGCAGGGGACACGGGTTCGAGCCCTGGTCCAGGAGGATCCCACATGCCGCAGAGCGACTAAGCCTGTGCGTCACAACTACTGAGCCTGCACTCTAGAGCCCGCAAGTCACAACTACTGAGCCCACATGCCACAACTACTGAAGCCCGCGAGTCTAGAGCCCGTGCTCTGCAACATGAGAAGCCACTGCAATTAGAAGCCCACACACTGCAACGAAGAGTGGCCCCCACTCACCGCAACTAGAGAAAGCCCAAGCGTAGCAATGAAGACCCAACACAGCCAAAAATAAAATATAAATAAATTAATTTTTAAAAAAACCCTAGGAATAAACCTGACCAAGGAGGTGAAAGATATATGCTGAGAACTATAAAACATTGTTAAAGGAAACTGAAGATGATTCAAAGAAATGAAAAGATATCCCATGCTCTTGGATGGGAACAATTAATATTATTAAAATGGCCATACTACCCAAAGCAATCTACAGATTTCATGCAATCCCTATCAAATTACTCATGACATTTTTCACAGAACTAGAACAAATAATTCTAACATTTATATGGAACCACAAAAGACCCAGAATTGCCAAAGCAATCCTGAGGAAAAAGAACAAAGCTGAAGGCATAACCCTCCCAAATTTCAGACAGTACTACAAAGGTAATCAAAAGAGTGTGGTATTGGCGAAAAAACAGACGTATGCATCAACGGAGCAGAATAGAGCCCAGAAATAAACCCATACACTTTGGTCAATTAATCTTCGACAAAGGAGGTAAGAATATGACAATGGAAGAAAGATAATCTCTTCAGCACGTGGTGTTGGGAAAGCTGGACATCTGCATGCAAATCAATAACGTTAGAACACTCCTTCACACTATACACAAAAGTAACTCAAAATGGCTTAAAGACTTAAAGACATGACACCATAAAGGGGTTAATATCCAAACAGCACATACAACTCAATATCAAAAAAACAAACAACCCAATCAAAAAATGGGCAGAAGATATAAGTAAACATTTCTCCAAAGGAGATATCCACATGGCCAATAGGCACATGAAAAGATGCTCAACGTTGTTAATTATTAGAGATATGCAAATTAAAACCACAATGAGGCACCACCTCACACTGGTCAGAATGGCCATCATCAAAAAGTCTACAAGTAATAAATGCTAGAGAGGGTGTGGAGAAAAGGGAACCCTCCTACACTGTTGGTGGGAATGTAAATTGTTGCAACCACTGTGGAAAACAGTATGGAGGTTCCTTAAAAACTAAAAGTAGAGCTACCATATGATCCAGCAATCCCACTCCTGGGTATATATCCAGAAAAGATAAAAACTCCAATTTGAAAAGATACATGCACCCTAATGTTCATAGCAGCACTATTTACAATGGCCAAGACATGAAAACAAACCAAGTGCCCATCAACAGAGGACTGGCTTAAGAACATGTAGTATACATATACACAATGGAATATTACTCAGCCATAAAAAGGAATGAAATATTGCCATTTACAGCAACATGAATGGACCTAGAGAAAATCATACTAAGCCAGGCACAGAAAGATAAATATTATATCACTTAGATGTGGAAGTTAAAAAATAATAAAAATGAATCTATGTACAAAACAGAAGCAGACTCACAGAAAGAGAAAACAAACTTATGATTACCAAAGGGGAAAGGGGCAGGGAGGGATAAATTAGGAACTTGGGATTAAAAGATACACACTACTATATATTGATATAATAGATAAACAACAAGGTCCTACTGTATAGCACAGGGAACTACTGAATATATTCAATACCTTGTAATGACCTATAATGTAAAATAACCTGAAAATATATATATATATATATATAACTTAATCACTTTGCTGTATACCTGAAACTAACACAATATTGTAAATTAACTATACTTCATAAAATAAATTATATATACAGAGATGAACATTTTGCATTACTAAAGTGAGACAATTTATCATCAATTTTACTCCTTTTTAATGAAGCATTTGAGACAACTGTTCATATATAGAAGTAGGTGCAAATACAAGGAGCTTAATTATACTAACGTCCTTCACTTTCTTTAATTCTTTACAAGCTACATACAAAACAAAAAACATAGTAATCAATCAACAGAATTAATTTAAATCGCCTATCCATGGACAATCTCTTTAAGTCTTCCTTCAGCTTTAATGAAAGCCAGGAATTGGAACCACCTGAGTTGCAAAAGGCAATCACGGCAATCACTGCAGCCATTCACTTTCTCAACAAGCACCAGGATCCTGAAGTGCCCACTTGGTTGCTCCCTAGATGCTTTTCCACCCCCAAGCCAATGCACATAGTAAGATCTAGAATGGGTGAGACTGATGCCTTTCCTTAACTACGTGTGAAAGAGGAAGGGTGAAAGGAGACGTTGGAAGCGAGAATCTACAGACCACTGGAAATTCTCAGGCAGATCAATTTCAGGAAAGCAAACATATGGAAACTGAGAATCTGGAATCATTGTTCCTGTTACTCCTGGGAATACCAACACATACCCTCAAGGAAATATTTACCTGAGGGCTGAAAACAGGCTGATAACAGGTGGGGTGGGTGAAAGGGGTAACACCTGGTTTTGAGATAGAGCAATGTTAACTGCAGATGGTTGAGAAGTACCTGAGAGACAGAGGCCCAGCTGAGGTGGCAATGATATTCCAAGCATATTTGTGAACTATTTGGCATTCCAGAGATTCCCAGAAATAGTTGGTGATAAAAACTGGATTTCTTGCAGTCAATGTGAAGGAATCCCAGAGTGTTTAACCATGTAAATGAAATAGCAACCGATTTTCAAATGAGAGGAAAAAGCTATTCCCCCTATTCTCTCATGAGTCACCCAAAAGCAAGAAGGAAACAAAAAGGCAAACTCCGTCTTCAATGAAACCACAAAATATCTATAACTCTGAGCACAATATATGAAGTGTGGCCGCCATATGCACTGGAGGTAAAACTGGGGTGTAGGAAGACACCAAGTCAAGATACACAGGACTGCAAATGAGGAGAAAAAAGGCAGTGCACGCACCTTGGGATATACTGAAGAAATATGCAAAAGACTAAAAAGATATTGAAAGGTATACCATGTTCTTGACATGATAACAATTTCAACATGATAAACATGATAACAATTTCAGCACTTTCTTAATCTATATTTTTATGTGATCCCAATGAAACTACCCATAGGATTTAAAATTAAAGAAGCTGATTCAAATTCTCCTATGGGAGAAAGAAAAATCAAGAACAAACAAGATTCTAAAAGGGGAAAATAATGAGGAAAAAAATGCTGTAGGAGATACTTAACCATATTGTGAAGCTAGAGTAATTAAAAGAGTGTGGTGCTAGTACATGAATAGCCATAGCTGAAAAACAGATTAGGAAGTCCAGAAATAGAGCCCCCCAAAATTTTTTAAACCATAAAGGAATTATAATAAAGGTGAATTTTCAAATTGGTGGAGAAAATATGGATTATTCAATGAATGGTGTTGGGACATCTGGATGGTAAATCAGGAAGAAGGAAACACATTTGGATTAATATCTCACATTATACAATAGGAAAAATTCCAAATTGATCAAATATTTAAATTTTACAACCAAAACCATAAAAGCACTAGGGGAAAAAATGGAAGAACATTTTTATAATGTCAAAGTTGGAAAGGTCTTTTTACAGGTGAAGAAAAACCTCGAAGTCACAAAAGAAAATACTGATAAAACTCAACTCTGTAAAAATAAAAATGCACACGTGGAACACCCACCCTATATCAAAAGATAAATGACAAACCTGGAAAAGTATTTCCAACTCATATTATATTCAAAACCCTAATTCCTTTCATGTCTAAGAAACAAAAACAACGACCAAAGAAGAAGAAGAAGCATGAACAAAGCATATCAAAAGATAGTTCACAGAAAGGAAAATCAAACAATTCTAAAAATGAAGAGGTATTCAACCTTGGCCCCAATGAGAAAAAATGCTAATCAAAGGTACAACAAGCTCTGAGTTTTCACCTGTCCCGCTGGCAATGAGCAAAAGTTTGAGAACTCACCGGGGTGGTCTGCCAGGTTTTGAGCTGTCTTTCGACTCCGTTCCCACCCTTCTGAACTCTTGTGACGCTGGAGCGGAGACTGCTCACCCCATCTCTGCTTTGCCACCTGCCGCCTGCGCAGGCACTGCCAATAGGAGATGCCAGAGGGGAAGATGGAGGCTGAAAGAGGAAGAAGGGACTAGCTCCGCCCTCTCTGCTTCCTGTGCCGGTCCACGTTAGCCCAGCAACTGTTTCCACCTGCAGCGTCAATGCTTCACCTTTGCAGCAGCAGAATCCAGTTTGTGGTTTTTTTCTAACACTGGTAGAGTCAGCCTGACCTTTCCCCCCTCAGTGAACCATCAGTAACCAATTAGCGCTCATTTCTCAGAAGTCCACTTAAGGCCCATGGGGTCCCTCCTCCAAGCTCACAGCACCAGCTGAATAAAATCTTCCTCCGAAGAGGTCTGCATTTCAATACTGTGAGGTCCCTCCTCTAAGCTGAAATACCGAGTGTTATGAAAGAGAAAATGTGACAGTAATAACATAGCAAAACAGGAGTGTCTACGCAGGAAGTGGGTTCCCCCAGCATGGTCTGCCCACAGGACTAACATGCAATCTTCTACACACGTATCGTATGAAGAGGTTCTTCTGAGCCAAACTAGAGGCTAAACTCCAGCAAATCTCTAATTTTCCCTTGATGACAGGATTTGCAACAGCCCAGGCTGAGGTTTGACCCGGTGTTTTCCATTAAACACTATTTCCGAAAGATATTCTTTTAAGAAAAAGAGCCTCATGCCAGGTGCTTCTGGAATGCCACTCTAGTCCCCTCTGGGGTCACCTCACTGGACCCCTCCCAGAGGCACAGTTCCCCCCCGACAGTACCTGCACCAGCCTGCCAAAAGCACTGAGAAGTCCTGCAGCACAGAAACCTGTTTCCTTTTGTTCACACCGCCTTTTATCGATCTTGGAAATCCACCCCCCCGCCCCGTTTTTTCACAATGAATAAGCTCTATTTTTATCCTAAAGCAGTTTTATGGGAAGCGCTTTGGAAAATGCTGTCCTAACAGTGGGTCACTTGGTCTAAGAGAGAGGACCGTCTTTTACTAAAGCACAGACCACTGTCCGAATTGTCCAATTTATTTAAAAGCAAATGTTATAGACATAAATCAGGGAGATGATCCTTCTGTGTGGGTGGTAAATCTATCCTGCAGGCAGGTACATATGCAGACAGAAAAGTTAGGCCTTTTGTAACAGCAATTCAGGAACCAGAAATGTGGGGAAAAGACATGATAAATGAACTCCACCAAAGCGACCCTAAACTCCTGCTTTCCAGAAGAAAAGCCACTTGGCCATTTGTGATTAATTTACTAGCAGTGATAGAGCAATCTGTGCTTTAGGAACACAAAACAAACAAACAAACAAAACAAAGAAAACAAAACAACAACAAAAAACCCACAAACAGAAATGAAAACCCCCAGAAACTTGTGTTTTTAATAAAGAGATATTTAATCTTCAGCACAGATTCAACCATTGAACACGTGTGCCGAGAAAGAATAAAGCATAAAATGATGACTTCACCCCACATCCCAAGAGTCCCTGTGCAACTGCGTTATGCCAACCTGAGCAGCACAATTTCAACTGCAGAGACTAACATCTTCTTACGTTACCTCTCAAAGTGCAATGGTTATTATTCTGACTTATAGCAAGGGGGGAAGAAGGCCTACTTATTGCACATTCTTTTTAGGAGTAGCACAAATAAGATACTTAAGTGAGCGTGATGTGAAAGAAGTCACATACAAGGGTAAGCTGGGGTGAAGTGAGAGAGTGGCATGGACATATAGACACTACCAAATGTAAAATAGATAGCTAGTGGGAAGCAGCCGCATAGCACAAGGAGATCAGCTCGGTGCTTTGTGACCACCTAGAGGGGTGGGATAGGGAGGGTGGGAGGGAGGGAGACGCAAGAGGGAAGAGATATGGGAACATATGTATATGTATAACTGATTCACTTTGTTATAAAGCAGAAACTAACACACCATTGTAAAGCAATTATACTCCAATAAAGATGTTAAAAAAAAACTCACATACAAATCCACTGAAATAATTTCCAAATGTGTACATCTCTCTTATTTAGTTTATAATGACCAGAATCATTTTTTAAAAAACAGTATCGGTCAGTCCAAACTGACAGCTGTATTTGAGCTGGGTCTTTGAGCAGGGGTAAGATCTAATCTGGTGATAAAAAATGCAGAAAACATTCCGCTAGAAAAAAGTCATAAGTAAAATCTAAGATCTGATGATTAGTATAGTATGGACGTGTGGAATAGACTAATGAGATGAGTATCATTTCATTTTATTTTATTATTCTATTTTATTTTATTTTATTTTTTAGTATTCATTTTAGAGAGCAGTGGGAAGTAGTACTGAGTGGATGAGCGGAATTCAACTATGAAAAGTCTCTGAACCAGATACCGCAGGTCAAAGGGAGGAAATGGCAGTTCCTCAGCAAAGTAGTAGTATCACTGAAGCTCTGCCTAAAAGAAGATCAACCTGAAATTGATCTGCCTCTTGAGAGGGAGGGGGAAAGTCACATTAGGAAGGAGATGAGCAGAAATTCTCCTTCGGTGATTCATACATGAAGTAATTAAATCCTGCACAATAGTGGCAGCGATGAGAATGGAAAAGATGGAAAGTGAAATTCTGGAACAATCTCAACGGCATTTAGAGGGTGATACTTCTTGTGTCTGATGCTTAACTCCAACATGTTAACTTGGTCACGGGTCAAGTTTTAAGGGCTGGGAGAATTACAATGTCATTATAAGGAGGTCATAAATTGGGCTTTAGACGTATTAAACTTGAAACGCTAAGAGGATTTCTCAGATGAAATGCCTTGAAATCTCAGTGGGATCAGGCTTAGGTCAGCAAAATCCTGGGCTGGATTTGGCCACCACCAAAACAGAGGTGAGTGTGGACTTCCATTAAGGGTAATGGTTCTGAAAGTACAGCCCTGGGAATTGAGGATACTGACCAATATTTTTAGCTCCCTGGAAGAAATATCTCTTAGCTGCAGTGTGGATAAGCCTGATTACAAAACTGTGATCTGCTCAGGGGGTAACTTTGAAGAAAACAGGGGAGGCAGAGGGAGCTTCCACCTGTAGCATACCACCCAATGTCAGAGATGAAGCAAGAGCCCCGCCAGAAAATGTGCCTGGCTCCTCCAGCACTGGAGGAATTGCTTCCTCAGGTCATCTGTTTTTACTGGCTCTCTTCCCTGAGTGCTCTCTCTTTACGTCTTTTGGGAGATGAGGTCACCTCCCTCCCTATATTTCAACCCAGCTGAGGGACCATCATCAGGCATGTAAGATCTAACTTGGTGAAAGATCTAATTTTCTTGCAGAAAGCATTCCAAGCAGGTAAAAACATCATAAATATAATCTAAGAGTTGAGGTTGAGTATAAATGGACGTGAGGAAGATATACTGAGCTGAGTATCCATTTTGGAGAGCAGTGGGAAGTGACATTGGGTGGATGAGTGGAATTTAGCCACGGAGGGTGGCTGAACCTGATATCACAGGTCAAAGGGAGGAAACAGCAGTTCCTCAACAAAGAAGCATAACCAAGCAGGACCCTATGTGGCCTTCCCAGGTCAGACCTCCACCCCACCCCACCCAATGTCCTCTGCCTGCCTCTCGTTTGTAGAAAAGCTTTAGTCTCCCAGGCATCCCCTGAGTCTCAAAAGGCTGGCTCAAGAGTTATTGATAAGGAAATGTGAAGAAGTAGAAACACAGAACCCTTGCTGGGTGGGGAAACTGGTAACAATTTAGACTATAAACCAGCCACACAGCAGAGTCACTGAACTCCCAGTTCGGTGAAAAATATAGATAAAGGTCTGACACACATTCCCAAGTTGTTTTTATAGGAGGCAGACGCCCACCAGATGAAAACTGCTGACCTCAAGCATGTAGACCCCACAACGGTTGAAACCAGAAGATGCTTGAAACTTCGCCTTGATGCCAACCAATCTGAGAATTGTGCACGAGCTGATGAGGCGCCCTCAGCCTCTCCCTCATACTGCCTTTAAAACCTCCTAACCAGCAGCTTGGAGATGGTCTTAGGACATTAGTCCACCATCTTCCCAGGTTGCCGGCCTCCTGAATAAAGCAAATTTTCCCACCAACAGTTGTCTCTCAAGTATTGGCCTTTTGAGCTGTAAGCAGCTGAACTTGGGTTCAGTACCAGCCTCGTCTGGTTATAGGAGTAGCATCACCAAGGCTCTGCCCTGGGATGGGAATTGGCCTCCCTTGGGAAGGGAGAGGAAAAGCCCTGCAAGTACATCCCTGGAATTGTTATCTGGGGACAGACCCAATGCCAGTGATCAAAGAACCACATACAGCAACCCTGAGAAGCTACTTATTCAAAGTAAGCCCCACTAGATAAGCTCCAGTAGAGAAACGCCAAGGAGGCACTAAAATCTGGCTGGAGCTATGTATCTCAGTCAGTCCCTTAGTTAACATTGGGACTCCTCTGATTCTGGCAGAACTCACATAGAAGTGAGGAGAACAGACAGGAACATGGGCCGCTAGTCATCTGGTAAACATCAGCCTGGATGGTTCTACTGTCCAAAGGTGAATAAACTGAAACAAAAATGTGTAACAGGTAGATAAGGGGAATACAACTCTAAGGATTCAGGGAAAAGCATACTTTGAGCTACAGCAAATAATAGGAAAGTCTAAAGTGTATTTTGCATTCTGAATAAATGTCATAAATTCATGAAAGGCCTTGTGAGACCAGATGAAAGGTGAGGTGAAAAAGAACTTAAGAAACTTAATTTCAGAGGAAACTTAAATTCGGAGATAAGAAGAAACTGAATGAAATGCAAGTTGAAATAACAACAAAAATATAGCAAGAAAAACTAAAAGTCAACAATAGAAATAAAGTCTGCTTTGGAGTGAAAATTCAAATTAGAGAAGTAAAAAAGAAATAAAAAGCTCTCTAAGAATACAACAGAAAGGGTCAAAAGAAAAAGCAATGCATGAAAAGATGGTAATTGTAGACAGTTTACCTTTAGGAAAGAGGTATTTGTTTATCAGAGAAGGATTTTGTTCAAAGACATTGACCAAAACAAGCCACTAATTGTGGCTTAGCCAAGAGACAAGTTTATTTTTCCCTCCTGTAGCAAGAAGTCCAGAAATGACAGATCTGGGCTGGTAGGGCAGCTACGTAACCAGGGACCCAGACTTTTTTTAGCCCTTGCTACACCATCTTTAGTGTGTGGCTCTCTTCCCCAGCTTACAAGATGGCTGCTGGCACTCCAGCCACCATAACCACATTCCAGATTGAATATGGAGGAAAAGGAAGAGCAAATGCAGCATACCAGATGAGTCAGCTTCCCTTAAAGAGCTTCCCCAGAAGCCCCCACCCAATGACTTACAAATATATCTCACTGGACTCAAGTATGTCATATGACTACTTTTACCTACATGGAAGACTGGGAAATAGAGCTTTTAAACTGAGACCATTCCAAAATTAAAACAGAGTTCTATGAGTAAAGAAAAAGGAGAGAGAGGATATTGGTTGACAAAGAGCAGCCTATAACAAAATTCCTGAGATGAATGACAAAGGAGCAGAGCCAAGTCACAAAAATATACAGATGAAGATTGTCCTATGCTGATTTCTTCCAACGCAAATCAGAAGATTTCAACATGTTTCCAGTAAAGTCCAATAAAAACAATAGCAAGAAAGACCTATATTCCTAGATACCTTGACAAAATGCTCTAATTCCATTTTTTAAATCCTAAAAGTATCCGAGCAATAAAGTTAAAAAAAAAAAAAGATTATCTAGAAAGAATATAAATGTAGGCTATCCTCAAACTTATCCATGATCTCCAAAAGTAGAGAATCACAAAATAATATCTCAAGAGTCTTGGGGCAAAAGTTATTACACAAAAATGATAGTCACAGTCCAAAAACTATTTATAGAAGTAAGAGAAATATACCCCCCAGAAATCAAAAGACTCAGAAAATAGCCACTTCAAAACTTGCTTAAACATATGTTTTCCTTCCAAATCTATGAATAGGAAACTCATTCTGTTCATGTTTAAGAATAAATTTATTCTGGATAGACCTAGAAGTTATCATACTAAGTGAAGTAAGTCAGACAGAGAAAGACAAATATGATATCACTTATATATGGAATCTAAAATATGATACAAATGAACTTATTTACAAAACAGAAACAGACCCACAGACATAGAAAACAGACATATGGTGACCAAAGGGGAAAGAGGGTGGGGAAGGGATAAATTAGGAGCTGGGATTAGCAGATACAAACTACTATATATAAAATAGATAAACAAAAATGTCCTACTGTACAGCAGAGGGAACCATATTCAATCTCCTGTAATAAACCATAATGGAAAAGAATATGAAAAACAATATACGTATAAGAATAAATTTATTCTTAAAATTTAAGAGTGAGAAACATGGATTTGGGTAAACTGGAACATAGTAAAGAGGTCTTGCAACCAATTATATTTTCCAAATATGGACACAGCTGTACCTTCCATCCTACATGTGACGATGTATGATTCCACGTTGAGAAGAATTCTTAGAACAAATCTGTGCTCAGAAGGAAAGGATGACTGGCTTAGAATTACTAACACAACAAGATGGAAATAAACAAATTAGCTTTTTATCCAAGACAGCATAAAGAGAAAAAAGTAGGACCTTATGGGGCCTTCCCAGAACAGACCTCATCTCCAGTGTCCTCCACCTGCCACTTCTCTGTAGAAAAACTTTAGCCTCCTAGGCCTTCCCCAAGTTCCAAAGAGTAAATTTAATCAGAGAAGTGAGAAAATGCAGAAAGAAAGGAAAACAGTCAAGCAAGACAAAATAATAATACTTTAGCCATTATACAAAGTCAAGGACCTTTTTAGTTCCTCCTCAAGAGCTATAGATAATATTCTGAGCCATGTCCTTTGAGCTGGTTTGCAGATACTGAAATCCCCACCAGGTGGGAGAAGTTAACTGTATGCTGCCCACAAGCACGTAGACCCCAGACCGGTTGGAACCAGAAGGCTGATCATGTTGACTCCTGATTATCTCACCACCAACCAATCAGAAGAATGTCCACAAGCTGATCACACACTTTACAACCCCCCTCAACGCTGTCTTTAAAAACCTCTTCCTGAAAGCCTTGGGGAGTCCAAGCCTTTTAAGCACTAGCTACCTGGACTCCTTGCTTGGTGCTCTGCAGTAAACACTGCACTTTCCTTCACCATAACCCAGTGTCAGTAGATTGGCTTTACTGCACATGGGCAAGCGGACCCAAGCTTGGCTCAGTAACATAAATAGTGCAATAACCATGAGATGAATGAATTAACTTATCAGATTGACCCTGAAAAGGCCTAAAGCCCAAGGAGAGTTTACAGATAAAGGTTTTCTAAATTCCAGGTAATAATAAGCCTGACATCATATTCATTTTTCAAGAGAATTAAAACAACAGTTTCCTGATTCATTTTGATAAATGGCAAATACATAGTATAATAAATATGCAAAAAATAATCTCATTCATTCATTTATATTTAGTTATATATAATACAATAAACATATTTATTACATGTATGCATATATAAAGCTAAGCATACTGAATCAGCACAGAATTCAAACAACATAAACAATGTTCAAATTGAGTGTATTTGAAGACAATAAAGATAGTTTAATTACTAGGAAACCTATTAATGTAATTGATCGTTTCATTAGGTTAAAGGAGAAAACAGCCTGGTTAATTCAGTAAATTCCCCCTTGAATGCAATGTTTACAACATGATTCTAAACTAGGAATAGAGTAACACTAACTTTTTAAAAACTGAAGTAAACAGCCTGTACTATTTAATAGTGGAAAACTAAATCCAATTTAATTGAGGACAAAATAAGATCTCTTTTTACCACTATTACTTAATATTGCTATGGTTTTAGCCAATGTTATAAACACCTCCTACCCCCAACCAAAGAGACAGAAAAGAAAGAAGGGATGGAGGGAAGGAAGGGTAGAAAATTACAAAGACATGTAAGCATTCAATTTCTTGTGTTTGAAATAACATAAAAGCTCCCACTGGCCAAAATTGGGTTAATTTGAGGATCAAAAAGAATCACAACTGTAATTGATTATATCACGCTGAGTAAATAAAAATTATTAGGACACAGTGATTTCTGTGATTTCTTTTCTCTCCAAAGAAGAGAGCAGAAAAAAAGGGAATGCTCTTTTTCACAGAAGAATGGCAGCTAATAAACGTGGAAGGAATTAGATCATTGGAAAGTCACAGATTTGCCGTCCCCAGTGGATGACGGATTCTGAGAAGGAAACAGTGGAGGATAAAACAATTAAGTGACAGGTTATTGGGAAATAGGAATTTGTCCCTATTATTAATTGTGAAGCCCAACTGTACCTTTTGATGGAGACATCTGAAGATCACCAGCTTAACCAGCAAGTCATCACAAATAAAATTAAAAGACATATTACAACCACATCAAATATGATAGAGTTAATATCTATAATAATAAAGACTTCATACAAATTGGAAGAAGAAGCACCAAGACCTTGCCTGGGGAGGAAGTGTTGGTAAAATACAGGTATAGAGGATTTACAGAAACAGTCTCACTGTCCCTTTGTCCCTTCACTGGAAGTGGATAGGATGGCACCTGCCTGAGTGTCAGAACCCCAGCATCAGAGACTTCATTAATCTGGGGTATTTTCCCCATGAGGTACGCGGAGGGTCCCAGGACCCCAGGCCACTTTCCTTTTGCCTGCTATTCCTAGCCTGAAGCTTCCTCTCCTCGGCTGGAAGAAGTGGAAGGGCAAAGGGCAAAAGATTTGTGCCAACCGACCCTGTTATTTTTCATCCAGAAAAAACATCTTTCCCAGAAGTCACTCTCAGAGGAGTCACCTGGTCGCAACTACCTACAGAGAGCCAGCCTCCAGCACCCCTCTTTCCTTGACAAAAGAGCAAAAATAAAATGGATAAATCATAGTACTTGGTACTGAGTATTTGGAGATCGGCACCTCACAGACCATTGGTATATGGCACATGTTGTTACAAAAGGATAAATTTAACTTCAATGTCCAGTAATAGTTGAGTGGTTGAAAATACAGGGTCGGTTGTCAGAGAGCTGTGTGAGTTGGCCACCGAAACACTTCAGGTCTCATTCGTAAAATGGAGTTAATAATACTTCCCACATAAGCACTTAGAAGGATTAAATAAAATTTTATATGTAAAACATACCTCAAATACTACAATAAGAATCAATGCATAATATAGGGAATTCCCTGGTGGTCCAGTGGTTAGGACTCCGCACTTTCGCTGCTGAGGGCCAGGATTCAATCCCTGGTCGGGGAACTAAGATCCCACAAGCTGGTGGTGTGGCCCAAAAAAAAATCGTTGCATAATAGATATATACATGGAGTATTATATAGATTATTATATAGCCGATTAAAATAGCATAGATATAGAATATTAAAAATTGTATGACAAGAAAATTCATCTGCTGTTAAATGAACACAAAATTGTGTTTATAGTGTCGTTTCAATTTTATAATGTATATATGCATTAAAATACACTGAAAAGCCAACGGTTGTTACATCTGGTCATTGCAGGTGGTTGTTATTTTATCCTTTGTACATGTTCTTGTTTTCAGATTACCTATCTGGTATAATCATTTTCATATAGATCAGGGATCAGTAAACTTTTTCTTAAAGGGCCAGTTAGTAAATATTTTAGGCTTTTTAGGCCTTATGATCTCTGTCTTCACTACTCAGCTCTGCTATAGAGAAAGCAGTCATAGATAACATATAAATGATGGTGTGACCGTGCTCTGATAAAACTGTACAAAAACAGGAGGCAAGCTAGCCCTAGTTTGTAGACCCTTGCTCTAGATAATGATAAATACATGCTGTATTAAAAAAAATTTTTTTAAGGTGGTGTAGCAAAAATCAAGAAAAGAGGAATTTTCCTAGTGGTGGGTGGGGATGTAGAAGGTGAAGAAGGCTTGCACAATGTTTCATGGACAAGAGAGAACAGAGCAATTATGGGGGAAAATAGGAAGTAATCCCTTGGTAGAAGGAATCAAGCTGGTGGGGTTTTCTATGAAAAGGAAAGAACGAGAGCAAACTATATGCACATAATTTTATCTCACTGGATTTGCCCTGAAAGCTTTTGGCCCATTTCCCATGGCATACTGAGGCAGCAGGAGACTCTCAGGATGACTGCAAAGCCAGTTAGAGAACAACCTTGGAGTTTATCACCAAGTCAGTCATGGAAAGTGCTGGTACCCTAGGCCTCCATCCAGCACCCCAACAAAGGGCCCAGTGACCTCTACTCAGTGGCACCCTGGCACACTCATGCCTCATTTCTCTTAAATAATTCTGAGTAACAGAAAATACTTATTATTGAGCCAAAATCCTCTGCCCACTAGTTTTCTTCCGGACTTGGAGCAAGTACCTCTGCCACCTTTCAGATTTTAAATATTTGAAGCCATGATCATGGTCCTTTCTTTCCATCCTAGAAATCCTCAAAACACAGTTTTCCTAGAGCAGAAGTTGCAAATTGGAGATTTACAGTTATGCCTGGCTGGGCCCACTGAGTATTGTAAAATCATTAAATTCACTTAGTAAAAAAAAATCCTGAAATCATAAAATTTCTCTTAAATATTGAGTCTTTTGGCTTTCTTAGAAAAATCAGAAGAATTACTAACATTGGATCAACATCCACATGCCAACAATTGGCTTGAAGCGGACTAACGCCAAGCATGAGCTTCCGGTTCAGTCCCCCTACCCGCCCCCCCCAACCCTGAAACCCACATCTGCCTGGACCCCAAGGATATCCGAGTTTCCTGCCCTGATCTAGATGAGCTAGCAAAGGATGGTGCAGAGCACTGAGCCAGGAGCCCAGAGACAGCTTCCCATCCCAGGTTTAACAAATGCAAGTTCTGTGACCCTGGAGCTGGCTGTTTCATCACGTGAAATATTAGGGGTTAAGTGGGATATAGCTTAGGTTCCTTGCCCAGCCAGCATTCCATGAATCTATAAATGGCTTAGCTAATTTTCAAATCTCACTGAGCTCATTGCCTGAAAAATGCCTGAAGTCATGAGTTCCACCTGCTAATAGCACTTTGAAAAAAAATAGATTTGAAAAATAAAATATCTGGATCTCTCAAAAGCAATTTGCAAATTCATACCAAGATATGTTAAATGTAAAAACAAAGCCATTGACTCTTTTGCCTCTAAAATGAAAATTCAAAGGTGAGAGTTCTAAAAATTAAGAAAAAAATCCTGTCCCAAAGCTTAATGTTTCTGTAAAAGAAGCACATCAATTACACTATTCAGTCGAGACAAATGAACCCCGGAAAAGGGGAGAGGTCAGGACCGCAGAACTATGGGTGAGCTTGACACTTCTCCCACCCAGTTCCTACCTTCCCCAATCACTCCCACTCCCATACAATGTAGGTTTAGATTTGTTTTATTTCTCTTGCCGTAAACCCTGAACTTTCTCTATCCAGCTGAAATGCTTCATTCAATGCTTTCTCCAAGAAACTAAAAAGTATGCCATGTTAGCGTGATCTACACCATTAAAGCAAGAGCAAGATGCAGATCTCTAGAGAGACGCGTCTGGCCTTTGGTCATCTTGCTTCCTCTCCCCTGCCCACCAGCATCCCACCCCACCTGAAGAGCTTCGATATCACTATGTCACAGCATAAGGTAGGCAAGCAGGCTGGGGCCTGGCATTCAGTGTAGTCTGTGAATATCAGACACCACTTGTGCACCAAGCCAGGCCATTCACTTCACCTGGTCCTGGGAGCCTGCGGGTCCTGAACAGGTGGCGAGTCTGATAAGAAAAAAAAAAAAGTGCTTCTTGTTCCAGAAGATTCTCTGGATCAGTGGGAAAAGGAAAATTTGTGGCAAAGCTTCAAGTCAGGAGGGGAGCATGTTCCTACAACAGTGAGCTCTCAGGTAACAGACTCAGTGTCTTGGCCCTAAGGTGCCTGAGATCAATGACAGGAGTATTCAATTTTGGTAAAATTAAGCTTAATCAAAGAATATCACAGTGAGTAAGTTCTAAGTCCCTGACAAGGGTGATGTCTATTTAATGACCAGGAAGCAATACTGTACATTTGAGGACCTCACTCTAAGAATGTGACTGTGTATCTATTCACCATGGTAATCTAGTTCCCAGTCCACTGTCTGGTATATAATAGATGCTCCATCAACAGTGTGAAAAATAAAATAATCACTCTAAAAGGACACAACTTTTTCAGTTTGCCTTCTACAACTGGATGTTTCTCCACGGCAGGGATTTAATTCTGCTTTGTCTTGTGCACATTTTCACCTTAAACTGTAAGCAGATTTGTCTGGATGGAAAAATCTCACACACAACAAAAACACTTTTATAATACTCATATAGTAGTATGTATATATTACACTATACACACAACATCAATACTCATATAACAGAAGCTTAAGAAATGTCTTCTGAGTGAAGGAGTAATTGAAAATTACTGGAAAACAGTTAACAAGGATTTAAAAAATATATATACATATATTTCTGTCATATATATTTCTATATATTCACATATATAAATGTGTGTATACATACATATAATGAATTTTTATTTTTGTTTGTGATCCAACAGTCACTTGGTCAAATTTCTCATTAGAAGCCTGAAGCCTCCTCTTTTTAAATTTTTTTAATTTTTAATTTTTTTTTTATTGGAGTATGGTTCCTTTACAACGTTGTGCTAGTTTCTGCTCTACAGCAAAGTGAATCAGCCACATGTATACATACATCCCCTCTTCCTTGGATTTGCTTCCCATTTAGGTCACCACCGAGCATTCAGTAGAGTTCCCTGTGCTATACAGTCTGTTCTCTTAGTTCCTTATTTTATACATAGTAGTGTATATGTGTCAATCCCAATCTCCCAATCCATCCCACCACCCCCCCCTTGGTATCCACACGTCTGTTCTCTGCATCTGTGTCTCTATTTCTGTTTTGCAAATAAGTTCATCTATACCATTTTTCTAGCTTCCACATATATGCGTTAATATACAATATTTGTTTTTCTCTTTCTGACTTACTTCACTCTGTGTGACAGTAAGCATATGGTGATATTTTTCCTCTATCCTGGGAGAAGGATGAAAATAACAATTTGTGACTTTCAACTCTTTTTCTCAGGGATGTCACATCATGATTTGAATGTATGTTTCTAAGAAAGATAAATTTTACTTGCTTGCAACAAAAGGATGGTGAATGTTCACAAAATTCCTGTGGGAGATATCTCATCAGAAACTGTGCTAGGTTGCCATTGGAAGTTTCGTAAAGATGGGGAGTAGCATTGCCAATAAGGCCCCCATTAAAATTGTGAGTGGATAACCTCACTGTCAATTATTTCTACCACTGCAGAGATTCTGAGACACACTGACCACTTCATCGTCCCAAGTAGACACCAGATTTAAGCAAGAGTCCCAAGCACAGCCCACCAAAGTCAAGGGTCCACATCTGCTCAGGTATCTGCATTTGCAAAATGAATGGACCACACAAGCAGAAAGAGAACCAGTGTGGGAACAAATACATGTTGTCTCCTGTTGCAGAGTCTCTGAGTCCTTTGAAATTCTGCTGTTTCTACTTTGTTGCTTCTTTCAAATGATCTAAAAAGTTAGGCTTCTTCTGAAGAAGGAAGTCCCTCAGACAGTACTGGTAAGGAAGCAACACTGGTGAGCATCACCAGTGTTAGAAAAGGATAACAGGGCTTCCCTGGTGGCGCAGTGGTTGGGGGTCTACCTGCTGGTGCGGGGGACGCGGGTTCGAGCCCTGGTCTGGGAAGATACCACGTGCCGAGGAGCGGCTCGGCCCGTGAGCCACAATTACTGAGCCTGCGCGTCTGGAGCCTGTGCTCGGCAACGAGAGGCCGAGATAGTGAGAGGCCCGCGCACCGCGATGAAGAGTGGCCCCCACTTGCCACAACTAGAGAAAGCCCTCGCACAGAAACGAAGACCCAACAAAGCCATACATACATACATACATACATACATACATAAAAAGAATGTAAGCAGACAAGAATAGCATTAAAAAAAAAAAAGTTAAAAAAAAAAAAAGAAAAGAAAAGGATAACAGGTGTTCTTACTTCAGCTCTGACACCATTCATGGAAGAAAACAAGTTCCCTGTCCAACTGTGTGATCTCGGGAAAGCCTCTCCAGCCCGCAGGTTTGCTCATTCATATAACAAGGATATTGGAAATTGAAGATACCATCCAGCTGTAAACTGCATTCTGACTTTAAGTAGTTATTGTGTTCTGTTACCGAGCACTGTTCTTGGCACTTAGGAGAATCAATGAACAAAGCAGATAGAAATTCCTGTCCTGTAGAGTTCACCTCTTCCTCGTTCTACTTACCATTATGATACGCATTCCATGGATGCACACGATGTATAATGCTGCTCTAGAAGTAATAAAATACAGACCTTCTCAACTCATTCATTTAACATTCAGAGAAGTACCTGCAGTGGCTTATACTGGGACAAGTGTCTTCAGCATACTAAGATAAATGTGACACAGTCTTAACCTTGGGGAGTCATCATTTGGTAGGGAGACTGAAAGGCAGGAGAGTTAGTCACGAGCATACAATGATACCCATCACAGGGGAGCTCAGTGTGGGAGGGTGATACCTATTGGGAGACTGAGTGATGGCTTCTGTTACAAGGGGAGGTTTAGGCTAGATCTCAAAAATGGGTAGATTTATAGAGGAGTGGGGAATCTAAGAGTAGAAAAAGCATAAGGAAAAAAGTACATAATTATAGGAAAGCACGGAGCCTGTTTAGAGAAATGGAAAAAAGACCCATTTGGCTGTCGCTGAAGTCAAATGGTACACTGGGCATAGGGGTGGCCACAACCCACAGACCTATGAGACCAGCCTGGGGAGCTGGTTCTTTATTGCATAGACTTTGGAGGCTCCCAGGGTTTTGAACACAGCAATGACAGGCTCACACTGAAGATGACAAAGTCAAGTGGCCCAGAGGAGGCAGAGACCAGAGGGCAGAGAGCAGTTTTATCAAGTCCTGGCAACAACAGTAACAACATAGGAGGGGATATGGGGATATAAGTATACGTATAGCTGATCCACTTTGTTATACAGAAGAAACTAACACAACAATGTAAAGCAATTATACTCCAATAACGATGCTAAAAAACAAAACAAAACAAAACAAAAACATAGGAGGGGCCAATTCAACAATCTGAGTGACCAGTGGCTGCCTGTTGGATGTTGAGGAGGAGACAAAGACAAGTTGGAGCTCTAACTGTCAGAGAACACCAGCCAGGATAAACAACACAGAGACCCAGCACCAACAAAACGCCCAGTAATGAAGAAACCAACCCCCACCTTGAGGAGTGGGGGAAATAGTTATGGAAAAGAAAAAGTATTCTCAGAGGATCCAGAAGCCTAAAACTACCATCCAAACTCAAATCCAGCAGATTCTAAAGGAATTTTTATCCTGTAAAGGATGTCCATTATGTTCCAAGCACTGTTCCAGGCACTGGGCAAAGAGACAGGTCCCTGATTGAATGAGTTTACAAGTTAGAAGGGGAGACAGACAATAGACACATAAGAAAGACAATACATAACAACGGATTGGTTCAAGATGGCCGAGGAGAAGGACATGCGCTCACTCCCTCTTTTGAGAGCACCAGATTCACAACTAACTGCTGAACAATCATTGACAGGAAGACACTGGAACTCACCAAAAAAGATACCCCACATGCAAAGACAAAGGAGAAGCTGCAATGAGACGGTAGTGAAACAGCAGGGAAGGAGGCAGGGCACAACCTTTGAAAGAATGACATAGCCAGAGGACATGACATAAACTGATTAGAACCAAACGGATCCAAGATGGTGGACAAGTAAACTTTTTCCACTACACCTTGCGCCTCAGAATCAGCAAGCTCACATCAACAAGCTAAATGACACAACCACAGGCGCCATGACAGTTCCAAGACTCACCATAAGGATCAAAAGTGGGCAGTGGCCCAATTTCTGGAAATCCCCACCCCTTCCTAAAATAGCTGGAATACTCCTCCCACTCATTAGCCTATGAAATTACCCACTCCTATAAAAACTGACAACCCCATACCCTGGTGCCTTTCTCACCTTCTGAGATGGCCCACACTCTGTCTGTGGAGTGTGTTTCTCTCTAAATAAATCCACTTCTTACCTATCACTTTGTCTCTCACTGAATTCTTTCTGCAATGAGACATCAAGAACCTGAGCTTCACTAAATCATGAAACCAGGTGTGTGATCTCAGTTGGAAGACTGTGGGTTTTGGCTGGGTTTGAGTCCCAGCCATGTCGGTTCTAGTCCCAATCAGGATTTTGGTCAGGTTCAAGTCCAAATCTGAGGTGCACGGTTTCAGTAGGAGGGGCGCAATCACAATAAAATCAAATTCCATAACTGCTGGGTGGGTGACTCAGAAACTGGAGAACAATAATACCACAGAAGTCCACCCACTGAAGTGAGGGTTCTGAGCCCAACGTCAAGCTTCCCAACCTGGGGGTCCAGCAAGGGGAGGTGGAATTCCCAGAGAATCAGACTTTGAAAGCTAGCGGGCTTTGATTGCAGGACTTTGACAGGACTGGGGAAATAGAGACTCCAATCTTGGAGGGCACACACAAGTAGTGTGTGCATCAGGACCCAGGGGGAAGGAGCAGTGAATGCATAGGAGACTGAACCAGACCTACCAGCTAGTGTCGGAGGGTCTCCTCACTGTGGGGACAAGGACACTGGCAGCAGAAGTTCTGGGAAGTACTCCTTGCCATGAGCCCTCCTGGGGTCTGCCATTAGCCCCACCAAAGAGTCTGTAGCCTCCAGTGCTTGGTCGCCTCACACCAAACAATCAACAGGGAGGGAACTCAGCCCCACCCATCAGCAGACAAGGGGATTAAAGTTTTACTGAGCTCTGCCCACCAGAGCAACACCCAGCTCTACCCACTACCAGTCCCTCCCATCAGGAAGCTTGCACAAACCTCTTAGACAGCTTCATCCACCAGAAGGCAGACAGCAGAAGCAAGAAGAACTACAGTCCTGCAGCCTGTGGACAAAAACCACATTCACAGAAAAATAGACAAAATGAAAAGGCAGAGGCCTATGTACTAGATGAAGGAACAAGATAAAACCCCAGAAAAACAGCTAAATGAAGTGGAGATAGGCAACATTCGAGGAAAAGATTTCAGAATAATGATAGTGAAGATGATTCAGGACCTTGGAAAAAGAATGGAGGCAAAGATCGAGAAGATGCAAGAAATATTTAACAAACACCTCGAAGAATTAAAGAACAAACACTTAGAAGGATTAAAGAACAGACAAACATAGATGAACAAAACAATAACTGAAATGAAAAATACACTAGAAGGAATCAATAGCAGAATAACTGAGGCAGAAGAATGGATAAGTGACCTGGAAGACAGAATGGTGGAATTCACTGTCATGGAACAGAATAAAGAAAAAAGAATGAAAAGAAATGAAGACAGCCTAAGAGACCTCTGGGACAACATTAAATGCAACAACATTCGCATTACAGGGGTCTCAGATGGAGAAGAGAGAGAGGAAGGACCCGAGAAAATATTTGAAGAGATTATAGTAGAAAACTTCCCTAACATGGGAAAGGAAATAGCCACCCAAGTCCAGGAAGTGCAGAGAGTCCCAGGCAGGATAAATCCAAGGAGAAACATGCCAAGACACATAGTAATCAAATTGACAAAAGTTAAAGACAAAGAAAAATTATTAAAAGCAACAAGGGAAAAAAACCAAACAACATACAAGGGAACTCCCATAAGGTTAACAGCTGATTTCTCAGCTGAAACTCTACAAGCCAGAAGGGAGTGGCATGATATACTTAAAGTGACCAAAGGGAAGAACCGACAACCAAGATTACTCTACCCAGCAAGGATCTCATTCAGATTCAACAGAGAAATCAGAAGCTTTACAGACAAGCAAAACTAAGAGAATTCAGCACCACCAAACCAGCTCAACAAATGCTAAAGGAACTTCTATAAGTGGGAAACACAAGAGAAGAAAAGGACCTACAAAAACAAACCGAGAACAATTAAGAAAATGGTCATGGGAACATACATATCAATAATTACCTTAAACGTGAATGGATTAAATGCTCCAACCAAAAGACACAGGCTTGCTGAATGGATACAAAAACAAGACCCATATATATGCTGTCTACAAGAGACCTACTTCAGACCTAGGGACACATACAGACTGAAAGTGAGGGGATTGAAAAAGACATTCCATGCAAATGGAAATCAAAAGAAAGCTGGAGTAGCAATTCTCATATCAGACAAAATAGACTTTAAAATAAAGAATGTTACAGGAGACAAAGAAGGACACTACATAATGATCAAGGGATCAATCCAAGAAGAAGACATAACAATTATAAATATATATGCATCCAACATAGGAGCACCTCAATACATAAGGCAACTGCTAACAGCTATAAAAGAAGAAATCGACAGTAACACAATAGTGGGGGACATTAACACCTCACTTACACGAATGAACAGATTATCCAGACAGAAAGTTAACAGATGAATGGACAAAGAAGATGTGGTACATATATACAATGGAATATTACTCAGCCAGAAAAAGGGATGAAATTGAGTTATTTGTAGTGAGGTGGCTGGACCTAAAGTCTGTCATACAGAGTGAAGTAAGTCAGAAAGAGAAAAACAAATACCATAGGCTAACACATATATATGGAATCTAAAAAAAAAATGGTTCTGAAGAACCTAGGGGCAGGACAGGAATAAAGACACAGACGTAGAGAATGGACTTGAGGACACAGGGAAGGGGAAGGGTAAGCTGGGACAAAGTGAGAGAGTGGCATGGACATATATACACTACCAAATGTAAAATAGATAGCTAGTGGGAAGCAGCTGCATAGCACAGGGATATCAGCTCGGTGCTTTGTGACCACCTAGAGGGGTGGGATAGGGACGGTGGGAGGGAGATGCAAAGGAAGGAGATATGGGGATATATGTATGTGTATAGCTGATTCACTTTGTTAAAAAGCAGAAACTAACACACCATTGTAAAGCAATTTTACTCCAATAAAGATGTTTAAAAAAAAGAAAAAAGAAACACAAGACTTAAATGACACAATAGACCAGATAGATTTAATTGATATTTATAGGAAATTCCATCTAAAAACAGCAGATTACGCTTTCTTCTTAAGTGCACACGGAACATTCTCCAGGATAGATCACATCTTGGGTCATAAATCAAGCCTCTGTAAATTTAAGAAAATTGAAATCATATCAAGCATCTTTTCCAACTACAATGCTATGAGATTAGAAGTAAATTACAGGGAAAAAACGTAAAAAACACAAACACATGGAGGCTAAACAATACGTTACTAAATAACCAAGAGAACACTGAAGAAATTAAAGAGGATTTTAAAAAATACCTAGAGACAAATGACAACAAAAACATGACAATCCAAAACCTATGGGATGCAGCAAAAGCAGCTCTAGAGGGAAGTTTATAGCTCTACAAGCCTACCTCAAGAAACAAGAAAAATCTCAAATAAACAATCTAACCTTACACCTAAGGGAACTAGAGAAAGAAGAACAAACAAAACCCAAAGTTAGTAGAAAGAAAGAAATCATAAAGATCAGAGCAGAAATAAATGAGATAGAAACAAAGAAAACAACAGCAAAGATCAATAAAACTAAAAGCTGGTTCTTTGAGAAGATAAACAAAACTGATAAACCCTTAGCTAGACTCATCAAGAAAAAGAGGGAGAGGACTCAAGTCAATAAAATTAGAAATGAAAAAGGAGAAGTTACAACAGACACCACAGAAATACAAAACATCCTAAGAGACTACTACAAGCAACTCTATGCCAATAAAATGGACAACCTGGAAGAAATGGACAAATTCTTAGAAAGGTATAATCTTCCAAGACTGAACCAGGAAGAAATAGAAAATATGAACAGACCAATCACAAGTAATGAAATTGAAACTGTGGTTAAAAATCTCCCAACAAACAAAAGTCCAGGACCAGATGTCTTCACAGCTGAATTCTATCAAACATTTAGAGAAGAGCTAACACCCATCTTTCTCAAACTCTTCCAAAAATTTGCAGCAGAAGGAACACTCCCACACTCATTCTATGAGGACACCATCACCCTGATACCAAAACCAGAAAAAGATACTACAAAAAAGAAAATTACAGACCAATATCACTGATGAATATAGATGCAAAAATCCTCAACAAAATACTAACAAACAGAATCCAACAGCGCATTAAAAGGATCATACACCATGATCAAGTGGGATTTATCCCAGGACACAAGGATTCTTCAATATATGCAAATCAATCAATGTGATACATCATATTAACAAATTGAAGAATAAAAACCATACGATCATCTCAATAGATGCAGATAAATCTTTTGACAAAATTCAATGCTGATTTATGATAAAAACTCTCCAGAAAGTGGGCATAGAGGGAACCTACCTCAACATAATAAAGGCCATATATGACAAACCCACAGCAAACATCATTCTCAATGGTGAAAAACTGAAAGCAGTCCCTCTAAGATCAGGAACAAGACAAGGATGTCCACTCCCACCACTATTATTCAACACAGTTTTGGAAGTCCTAGCCACAGCAATCAGAGAAGAAAAAGAAGTAAAAGGAATACAAATTTGAAAAGAAGAAGTAAAACTGTCACTGTTTGCAGATGACATGATATTATACATAGAGAATCCTAAAGATGCCACCAGAAAACTACTAGAGCTAATCAATGAATTTGGTCAAGTTGCAGGATACAAAATTAACGCACAGAAATCTCTTGCATTCCTATACACTAGCAACAAAAGATTAGAAAGAGAAATTAAGGAAACAATCCCATTCACCACTGCAACAAAAAGAATAAAATGCCTAGGAATAAACCTACCTAGGGAGACAAAAGACTTGTACTCAGAAAACTATAAGACACTGATGAAAGAAATCAAAGATGACAAACAGATGGAGAGATATACCATGTTCTTGGATTGGAAGAATCAATACTGTGAAAATTACTATATTACCCAAGGCAGTCTACAGAGTCAATGCAATCCCTATCAAATTACCAATGGCATTTTTTACAGAAGTAGAGCAAAAAAATCTTAAAATTTGTATGGAGACACAAAAGACCCCAAATAGCCAAAGCAATCTTGAGGGAAAAAAATGGAGCTGGAGGAATCAGGCTCCCTGAGTTCAGACTATACTACAAAGCTACAGTAATCAAGACATTATGGTACTGGCACAAAAACAGAAATATAGATCAACAGAACAGGATAGAAAGCCCAAAGATGTACCCACGCACCTATGGTCAACAATCTATGACAAAGGAGGCAAGGATATACAATGGAGAAAAGACAGTCTCTTCAATAAGTGGTGCTGGGAAAACTGGATAGCTACATGTACAAGAATGAAATTAAAACACTCCCTAACACTATACACAAAAATAAACTTCAAATAGATTAAAGACCTAACTGTAAGACCGGACACTACAAAACTCTTAGAGGAAAACATAGGAAGAACACTCTTTGACATAAATCACAGCAAGATCTTTTCTGACCCACCTCCTAGAGTAATGGAAATAAAAACAAAAATAAATAAATGGGACCTAATGAAACTTAAAAGCTTTTGTACAGCAAACGAAACTATAAACAAGATGAAAAGACAACCCTCAGAATGGGAAAAAATATTTGCAAACAAATTAATGGACAAAGGATTAATCTTCAAAATATATAAACAGCTCATGTAGCTCAATATTAAAAAATCAAACAACCCAATCAAAAAATGGGCAGAAGATCTAAATAGACATTTCTCCAAAGAAGACACACAGATAGCCAAGAGGCACATGAAAAGCTGCTCAACATCACTAATTATTAGAGAAATGCAAATCAAAACTATAATGAGGTATCACCTGACACTGGTTAGAATGTGAATCATCAGAAAATCTACAAACAACAAATGCTGGAGAGGGTGTGGAGAAAAGGGAACCCTCTTGCACTGTTGGTGGGAATGTAAATTGATACACCCACTATGGACAACAGTATGGAGGTTCCTTAAAAAACTACAAATAGAACTACCATACGACCCAGCAATCCCACTACTGGGCATATACCCAGAGAAAACCATAATTCAAAAAGACACATGCACCCCAGTGTTCATTACAGTACTATTTACAATAGCCAGGTCATGGAAGCAACCTAAATGCCCATCGACAGGCAAATGGATAAAGAAGATGTGGTACATATATACAATGGAATATTACTCAGCCATAAAAACGAACGAAATTGGGTCATTTGTAGAGACGTGGATGGACCCAAGGACTGTCATACAGAGTGAAGTAAGTCAGAAAGAGAAAAACAAATATCGTATATTAACACATATAGATGGAATCTAGAAAAATCGTATAGATGAACCTGTTTGCAAGGCAGAAATAGGGACACAGATGTAAAGAACAAACATATGGACACCAAGGGGGGAAAGCGGGGGCGGGGATGGTGGTGGTGGGATGAATTGGGAGATTGGGATTGACATATATACACTAATATGTATAAAATAGATAACTAATAAGAACATGGTGTATTAAAAAATAAAATAAAATAAAATTCAAAAAATAAAAAGAAAATACATAACAAAGCGGGTGGTCCTAAGGGGTGTGAGGAAAGAGGGGAGGTAGATGGCACAGTGTAAACAGAGGGTCAAGGAAAGCCTTCCTGAAGGTTTGTTATTTCATTAACTGAGGGGGCAACTCAGGGAGCTCGGAGAGATCCCCTCGGTCGAGTGAACAGCATGTGAGATGAGAATGTGCCCGGCATGTTCTGGGAAGAACAAGGAGATTGGGGACTGGGACCCAGTGAGCAGGATGAAGAGAGAGAGAGGCAGGAGCTGTAGGCCCAGTTATGTAGAGCCTTGGAGGCCAAGTAAGGGGTCTGGATTTCATTGTGAGCAGGATGGAACCATTGGGGGATTGTGGGCAAAGAAGTAACAGGGATTTGTGACTGTTTGTGTCATGTTTACACTACATACCAACATTTAAAATAATGCCTGACACATAGAAGATATTTAGTCAATATTTATTGAATGAATGAATGATCATTTGGCTGCTGTATAGAGACTAGATTGCAGATGGGCAAGAAATGCAGGAAACTGGTTAGGAGTCAAGTGCAAAAGTCAAGCAATCGTGGTAGCTTAGCTAGGGGTGGTGGTCCTGGATGGAGCGGGTGAGGTGGAGGAAGAGTCAACTACTGGAAACTAGATTTGGGTGAGAGAGAGAGAGAGAGAAATCAGGGGACTCAAAGGCATTTGGCCTGAGCAACTGGAAAAACAGAGTTGCCGCTTACAGAGATCACTGGAGGGGAAGCAGGTTTGGGGAGCGAAAATCCGGAGTTGTGTTTTGCACTAAAAATTTAAGATTGCGTGGCATTCACGGGGAGGTGCTGGTGGTGGCATATTCAAGTCTGGCGTTCCGGGAATGAGTCAGGACTCGGGAAATAAACTGGGGGTCACCAGCATGAAGGCAGTATTGAGACCGAAGGCGGGAATATATAGGTACGAAGAGACCTGAGAACCAAGTCCTGCAGAATTCCATCATGTAGAGGTCAAAATTCAGTAGGTCAGCAGGGATAAAACTTCAGGGGCCATCAAGAATGCCTGAGAAAGAAGACCCAAAGAGGCAGCAGGAAAACCTGGAGAGCCCAGTGTCCTAGAAGCCAGGGGCTCGAGAAGGAGGGAGTGGTCCTCGGTGTGAGATGCGGCTGAGAGATGGAGAACCGTCTTGTACTCCACAGGGCAGACAGCACTGGTGACTGTCATGGGAAGAGTGGAAGGGATGGATGCGGACAGGAGCCTGGTTGGGGTGCTGCCGAGAAAGGCCGAGGCAGAGATGAGACAGGGGCACCAAGAGAGCCTCAAAGGAACGGACGGTGCTCTGGTCTCAGGCTGCATGGCGGGTATTTGTTTTGCTTTGCTTCATAATCTACATGTGTGTTAAATGTGTTATTTGTCTAAATCAAACATTATACATTAAAATGTGTCTTAACAGCCTGAGATGGAGAGAGTGGAGAAACCCCGTGTAGACCACTTTCTCGAAGCTTGTTCTAGAAGAGGAAACAGACCATCGATGATGGGGGGTGTGGAGTCAGGGGAGGGATCTGTAAGGTGTAATATGTTAACAGCGCACTTGTGCGCCCACTGTTTCCTTACCATGGTCCCCTTTAGCTGCAGGTGCTGTGCCTGGCCACAGACCAGACACGGAGGGCTGGGGGGAGGGGAGAGAATGCCAGCAAAACCCTCAAAACGATTTGTTTTCCCTCAACTTCAAAAAACTCACTGCCACAAAAATAACTGGTGCTCAAAATAGAGGGAAACGTTTGTTAATTGAGTAGTTTTAAGTTTTGATGGCAAAGGGGATTAGGAATAACAGTACAGAAAAAGAGAAGTCCTTTTAAGGATAAAAATCTATTGATTGTGTTCTGTAGTTTTTCGGCTGGTCAGTGTATTACAGGAAGGAAGATGACGAATAGGTCGTGGGTCCATTAGCTTTGCTACTGACAGTAAGCAAGCAAGGTCTAATGTGTTTATTTCTAGTCTCCCCATCTTTTTCCCCCCTTAACCTGAATCTCTGAATTTCAATAATGTGTAGTACTGAGATTTCTATTTCTGAAACTGCTGTGACTTAAACCCCAAAAGGAAAAGCAGGAAATGTTTGTACAAGTTAAGTGGGTGTCGATTTAAGGACAAAGTGATTGAATTACAATCCGCGGCCATGGATGTGAATTCGGGTCCTTTTTTTTTTTTTTCTTTCACACGCATGATATTTCCCTGACATCTGTGCAATACAAATAGATCTAGAAAGTGTGAAAGGGAAAATCTGCTCTACTAAATATATAAAAGGGACCCCGCATGAAGTCTCCATGATAACATTCGTCATCATGGGCACAGATGGCGTCCTTTCCCAGCTCTCCCCACCTGCCCCTCCTCCAATACCGGTTTAAGCTCCATCCACTGAATTCTCCCCAAGATACTGCAATGCCATAGATGCCTGATAACACCAGAAGAGCCCGTCTGTACAATATACCCTCATTTTTCAGTCTTCCCGTATGCTTCAAACTTGGGGCCAATAAATCAGGTGGGTTCTGAACTAATCCTGTGAACAGCACACATCACTTGTTGCTATGGAATCCAGATGTTTTCCCCAGTGACCTGGGAGCTTAGTGGTCCTTGTGATATCTTGCCAAGAAGCGGTGGTATTACTGTCATCCCACACCGACTACTTATTTTCCCTACGGTGCCCATGTTATAGAACGTGACAGCCACTTACCAATACCCACACGTCCAAATATTATGGAGTGAGATATATACAACATCTATCTAGTGCTTTGTTCCCTGAAGTATTTAAGAAGGCTTTAAGACAGAAAGGCCCAGTGGTCAGAAAGTCTGTGAGGCACACACAACTACTATAAGCCAAATGAGCCGACGAGCAGGTCTGCCTCTATCCCTCCTTGTATCTTAACTTGAGAAGCAAAGCTCATGAAGAAAGAAAAGGCTGAGACAAGGAGGAAAGTTCTGAGGCTTCGACACCTGCATTTGGTGGGGCAGGGTGGGCAGTGCTGCTACAGGATATGTTTTATGGGTGGGACAGGTCAGTGGAGTTAAGGAAGAACAAAACCGAGAAAGAGCAAAACGAGAAACGGACAGAAATGGAAAGGGACGTTGCTGGATGGATCTCAGGGAATACTTCTGAATGCAAGAGTTAGTTACTCAGCTGGGAGACATACTCAACGACCAGAATACAAATGCTTTACAGTAGCTCTTGGAACCTTTGACCATCAAACCCTAAAACTCTAAACGTTTGATCCAGGAGTTGGAGATGGTGTGTTCTTCCACCACTGCCCTCCTCACTGGGATCAGGAACTGCCACACACCTTTGCCTTTAATACAGCAAGTATTACAAATCAGAAAGAATTACTATACTTATAAAGAAGGGTGTTAACAGAGGGCTCAGAGGGATTATTAGATAACCCGAAGCTGACACATGTGGCCTTAAATATTTCTACTCTATATATCGCAAAGTTAAATTCTTGCTGATATTTTTTCTCTCCAACTGGCACAATTGCATAAACCAAGAAAAACAATCACAGAATCATGGCGCTAATCCTTTGGGATTACCTGGCTCAACTCCCTACTTTTAAGGAAGAAGAAAGTAAACCTCAGAGAGGAAAAGTGTCTTGATAAACACCCCTCTGAATATATCACACCTTCTTCTCTAAAAGTCCATGAACAGCCAACATGCCCAGGACTGAATTTTACAAATGGCACGTGGGCACTTAACTTCCTGGTTTCCTAACCATAACCTGTCCTGTTTTCTAAGATGGAAAGGAAGGAGGTGATGGGAGAGAAGCAGGGGTCTCTCTGATGGGAGATCCCGTCAGGGTGGGCCGGCCAGCAGCAAGGGTTGTCTATGGGCTAACTGCTGGCTTGTTTCAGAAGCTCAGCTGAAGGTGGTTAAATGTGATTTGAACAAACAATGGGTCCATCAGCTGCTTTCCCTGGATGATGTTCTTGGTGTAAGGCTACACCAAGAACAGAGCAGTGGTCAGTTTGGGGTTTCTCCACTCTCTCTGTCTCAGCTCGGTTTTGTCAAAATGGACAATCCAGGTCTTAAAAAGTTAAAAAAAAATGCTTTTAGTTTAAAAAATAAAATAAGTAAAAAAGAAAAGATTTAAAAAATAAAAATAAAACAAAAAATAAAGCGCCCCAACCTGCAGGATCTGAACTTGCAGTCTACATGGCTTTTTACTGAGGATGGGGCTGGAACCTCTCTCTGCCTGGATTTGAGTCCCGGCTCACTGGTTCCCTTCAGCGTCTTACATAACCTCTCTGATTCGCCCATCTGATTCACGAAGGGAAGAATTCCCACCTACTTCCTGCCTAAACAAGTAGAGGACATTTTTCTGACCTGAAACCCACTCGGTCAATATTCCTGAGAACACACCGTGCTCAGGGCAAAGTCTGAGGTGCCAGAGAGATGAGAGATGAATTTAACAATGCCCTTGTCCTCAAGAAGCTCACACCAGGAGTGACACCGGGGGACTGTGCCCATTCACAACTCATGTAACTGCAATATGATAGGTGATGCCTTAGCGGTGTGGACGAAAAGGCTGTGGGAAAACAAGACCGGAAGTGATACATCATGCTCGGCAGGTACTGTTATTCCAGGATGTTATTTTGTTTGTAACTTAAAAAAAAAAAAAAAAAGAGCACACTACTGGGGAAAATTGTGTGGATGAGCATATATCAATAACCAAATACCCCAACTACCCCTAAATTGTAAAAATTGCTATAAGCACGTGAAAACACTTTGCTTGCCTGTTTAGAATAATTGTTGCCTTATCATTTTTATAACAGGCAACAGTCCTAGCAAGTTTTATGAGCAACACCAAATTCGATCAGGGAAAGTAAGTTGGATGCTATTGACAAATGCTATGTAGGATTAAACAGCTACCCAGAGTCTTTCATTCAAAGCAGATAAACAAAATCAATGATTGGAAATAAGCTACATTCTCGATTATCCACAAAAGATGGGGCAGGAATCGATAATGAAGCCACGATAAGGAGAAAATCTGTTATCCAATTAATTCAACATTCTTCTCTGTTCCCCCCAATCCCCATTAAATCTCTTGATATAGTGGAAAGAAAAATGACCTGTTTGAATTGTTGGCTAATTGCATTTATGGGAAAAATGCAGACGCTGGGGTTAAAAAAATGCAGGTGTAAAAATAACCCATAAATTCTATAATCAGTCCGTGGTTTGCTCGTATAGTTTTGGGCTACAGCTAGCTTCGCTAAATTGGGTGACTTTTCTTACTTCTCTACCATTATCATACAATGCTGGAACCGGAAGGAACCACAGAAATCAGCTAGTCCAACTTACGTTACAGATGAGGAAGGGGACGGCAGAGGCTTGCCCTCCCATGGTCACATCTGGCCTTTTAGCATTTCCTATATTAACAGGCATTATCTGATGCAAGTACCGTAGAAGGTAAAACTTAAAACAATCTTCGAAAACACCCATCCTTAAAAGCCAGAAGTGTAAAAGGAACCAAGTGATGTTATATGCACACATCTCAGCGGCTGTAGTCCCTCAATACTGATGCATTAATAGGCTGTTCTGGGCTTGGGACGTGGTCTCCTTACCCAGTCAGTAATGTCACAGTCTGAACAAACTTAGGCGATTCGCCTTCATGAAATAAGTACCCCAGACAAAAACAACTGGCATTCCACAAAGCTGCCAACTTGCACTAGCCTGGGATCCCAGAATTAGTCAGAACAGGGTTTATTAAGCAAAACACTCTGAAGTCCAGCATGCCTGTAGGTCTAGGAATTAAAATAGTGCTATGTTGTCCCGATGCCACACTCCAGAGGAGGGAGCAAACAGGAGGGGGCAACAGGAAATTCTACCACACTCTCTCTCTCTACCAAACAGACACACACATCATGCCAGGGTAGACATGTGGACTCTAATCCCTTCTTAGTGGAAAACACACATTTTCAAAATGAATCCCCGATCTAGGATGAATTACCGTAAGAGCCACAGCCGGAGCTAGTCCGCTGATGAGAAACGCAGATCTGGCCACCTGCTTTGAGACTCCTTGGACCACGACACTGCCGGGGTCTTTAAAGGCTGGCCTTTTCGGGTAGGGCATCTGCCCTCCTAAATCGCGTTTAAATTCCAGGAAAAGAGAGACGATGCCTCCCTTGGTCTTTGAACTATGCTGCTCTTCCTGTATCCATTTCTGCTGAACACAGCTTTACCTCTTCAAAGAGAAAAAAAAATAAAAACAAGAAGAGAATTGCACCACTGCAGATCCCAAGAGAAGTAGGCACAAAACTACAGCAACGTCAAATAATATCTTCAGCAACTAGGAAAATCCCCACATGCTAGCTGGTGTCAGCCCAATGCAGACTGGGGCGCGCTGTGCCCGGAACCACAAGAAGCCGGGCAGCTCTGCAGCCTGTGTCCCTGCCAGCTCCCCCCACGCGCTGAAATTCGGCAGGAAGAACTTACGATGCCCAGCCTCTGTATGCAAGACAGACAGACAGATCACGCACCCACACGCTGCCAATCTGCCAAAGGGCCGGGACATCAAAGAGGCAGAGCAATCAGAAGCCTCTAGAGAAACGGGTGATGGAGGGGCCACAAGGTCTGAGCCCTCGGATTTTGCTGCATTGTCACGATCCAGGAATGTAGCGGCAGGAGCAAGCGCACCTCCAGCCAAAAATGGACCGGACGCGTTTTTCCCAGCGGCTCCCTCCCCGCCTGTGTGCAGGGCGCAGTACGGTAGGCGAAATGACCGGCAGCTCCCGCTGAAACTCGGCTGGCAGGCCCGGCTGAGCGGCCGGGGACAAGGGAGGCGCTGCAGAAGCACCCACACCACGCATCCTCCCCGCCTGCCGCCACCCAGGGGAGCAGGGGCCGCACCTGCCACGCGCGCCCTGAGCCAGCCCCAGCGAGCGCCTCGGCTAACCCAGGGCATTGCCTGGGACACAATCGTCCAACCCAAAAGGGAGCCCGAGGCAAAGCCCAAACCCAGAGCTTTGGTTCACAAGGGGTGGGTGTGGGCTGGGAAGGGGGATTACGTAGGTCTCTCCGCCCCCTCCCCTGATACCTCCTCACCACTGGGAGGGCGCCGGGGGGGAGGGAGAGGCGCCGCGAACCCGCTTGGGGGCTTCTTTGTTTCTCTCCGTGCCCGGCAGGAGGGCCCGGTGTGCCCGCCGTACCCAAGCCGGGGTCGCCACCCGGGGATGCCTGCCCAGCCCGGGTGGCGGCACGCCCCAAGCTGACAATTGAACCTCGCGGGAGAAGCAAGAGGGTGGGGAGGAGGGTGGATCCAGGGCCCTAGGGAGGGAGGGCGCTGACGGGGCCTCGGGAGCGGCGGGGAAGCCGCCCAGAGGAGGGCGGGGGAAGGGGCGGTAGGTAGAGTCCCCGCCCGGAGCCCGCTTACCTTGGCAGCCCCGGCCTGGGCACAGATCATGCTCCCATCCGCGCGCAGGTTGGAGCCGGGGGGCGCACGTGCCCTGCCTGGCGCGCCGGACGCTGGGGACCTGCCGGGGGCGGGGATGACCCGGGCGCCCACCCGCTCTCGTAACGCTCCTGGTGCCGGGGGAGAGCGGCGTCCACGGCCACGGCGGAGGGGCGCGTATGACTTGGTGAGTGTGTGCGCGAGGAGAGGGCCGGCTGGGTCAGAGACGCACCGTATTCCTGCTCCAACAACCGCGCCTGATGCGCGGTAACGCGGCGCACTTCATCGCTTTATCCTCCCGCCCGCATCCCCTCCCTCCCTGCCTGCTCCTCTGTGGGTACCAGACTCCCGAACCAACCACAAGCCGGGCTCGCTCTCATTAGCGCTGCCCCGCCCTGCAGCCTCCGCGCACCCGCCTCCCTCGCCCCCGCCGTAAATATATATTGATTCTTGTTACCGCCGGTCCCATCCTTCCAACCCCCAGCACGCGTACTGGGCATATCCAGCACCAGCCCCAGCCCTTTTGTGTGTGTGCAAACAGTGCGTTCAGAAAGGATGTGGTAGAGACACCCCAGCAGGTACCCTATGACAGGTGTTCTTGGCCTCTGTCTTACACACTTTCCTTATCTACGTTATGCACCGTGTGAGCACTGACACATGTCTGGGCACCGTCCTGTATTTGCACCGCAAACACACGAAACAAACATGGTAATTACAAAAGGCAAAGGATGAAAATCGCTCCCCGCCCCCCGAAAATCTATTGTTGGGCAAGACTAGCTTTCAAACTGGGTTTTACATTAAACTGCACACGGTGTCAGAATGCTGGAACTGGAAAGACATAACCTCCACAGTCTGTGATTTCCTGACCAAACTGCATTCTTCACAATGCTTTTTTTTATTTCTTCCATCTCCTGCCCAGCATCCTTTACAGTAGATGTTTTTCACATCCTGAGAAGTTATCTTTATTCCCATAGGCCAGATGCAATCCTCCCTAAGCTAAACAAAAGACCCTGACTCCAGACTCCTGACTGAACACCAGAGGACAGACCTCCCAGGTCCCAGACTGTATGATGGGCTGCTTTTCAATGGCTCTCATTTCACTGACCCGCCTCTTGGTTTTGATTTCTCTCTCATGACCAGAACTTTCCAGAAGTGGAAACCTTGGAAGATGTGAAGACAGCTTCACCAGCTGTACCCCTTTCTCCAAGGAGGCACACACATCATCAAGCCTTCCCTTTCCGCATTCCCCTGGCGATGGGGGTGCCGAGGCCTCCGCCTTCCCTGAGAGACACCATCTCTTTGCCTGACGCCCTTAGATCTCAAACCTCAGCTAAGGATCCATGCAGAAAGCTGGGCACACGTTTCTCCAAGAGATTTTTACACTTCAATTATTATCAACTCCTAGATGAAGAAAACCCTCCAAGAATAGACTAGGGCAGGCTGAAGCAGTGAACGGCAACATCAACCAACCATGTGATGTTTCCAACCAGAGACTTGCATGAAAACAAGAACTCTGCATTAATCAGCATCCATGGTTTCTAAATTGGCACAGGATCACCAAACCACAGTAAAGGCTTTAATTAATTTTTAAAAAGCCAATATTTCAAAACAACCGTAAATGGAAAATAACCTTTAAAAATTGTATGATTAAAAAAAAAAAAAGACCAATGACAAGATTTTGGAGAAGACTAGTAAGTTATTCTTCCCAAATTTAAAAAAGAAAAAGGGCAATTCTTTACGTCAATTAATTGCCAGGATGTTCACCTCATTGTTTTCAGTGATGAAGCATCAACTTGGCTCAGAGATCCTTCTCTCTGTTCTCTCTATTAAAGAGATAACTTGACAAGTCAACATCTCTCCTAAAGATGATTGATGTAACAATCCTGAGATGGGCTTTATTTTCCTCTGGAGAGTTTCTTTTCTTATACTGAAGGCAAAAGATATGAAAGCAGAAGTACACAAAGTTTCACATTTTAACATGTTGGATTGATAAAGTCCTTGTCAAGTGCCGCCTACATGCCAAGTGCAATGGCAGCGTACACTCCTGTGTTTTGTCCTGTTTATCTCTCACCTCACATGGTCTCATTTATTCCTCATGGTCCCACTGCAGTCTGGGAATAATAGCATCATCTTATTTTACAGAGGAGAAAAGTAAGGCTACCTAGGGCTCTATAATTTCCTTAAGGTCTCATTGCCGGCAGAAGACCTCAAATCTAAAGTTAACTGACTTCAGCTACCCTAACCTTAAAGTGAGGCATATTTGGTGGAGAAATGCAAGACTCGCCATGGATTTTAAAACCATCCATTTATTAATCACATTTATCAAGCTTCTAAGATACTCCAAAAACTGTTAAAATACAATAGTAATGTCACAGTCCCAATGCCCCCAACAATACCACCCTCATATAATGGCATAAGATGGTGAGGGCATTTGGAGAAGCGAATACAAACGCCGTGTACTATCATGATGCCAGTATATCCCCATGTTCCCATCTTTTGTAACTCAGGGTCCAGCAGGATGCAGGGAGGGACTGGCACGCCTGCCCATCTCAGGCTACATGCAGGGAAAGGCGAGCAAACAGGGCAAGTGGTGCCTACTGTGCTGAGAAAGCTATGACCTGGGGTGACCAGAGGCTTCATCTTGGGGAACAGACCTTCATCATAACGTCAGAAGTAAATACCCTGTGGCTAAGGGAGGGAAAGGACCAAGCTGTTGGAACTGCACTCCTGGTGTCAAGTCTGACATAGTCTATCGCCGCAGGACTAACTCTTGCCAATGATACCAAATTATCATTTGAAGACCCCTCTGGTCCCAAGGCTTAGGATAATAACCCAGAGGGCAGGTGTCTGACTTGGTCAGCTGAGCAAGTTACCAGAGAAAGCAGGCCTCCTCTGATGGAAGGATTTTAATTTTGAAGGGTGATTATACCTGCACATGGCTGAGGAGTGGCAGTGGCTGTCTTGGCAGCTATGAAAACCTTGGGTGGTTTGGGGTCAGGGAGGTCAAGCAGAGACTGAGAATTACATGGAGAAGCATTGGACTTTTCTTATGTGAATTTATTCACTCATTCTACCATTTGCAATATGCTAATTTCTGGGGATGTAAAATTAAAGATGGAGTCTCTGACCATGGAGATCAGAGATGAGACTATTAACATCTCTAATCAAACCAGTTAACACTACATATTTGATAGATGAAGTGATAGGTCAAATGGAGGGCCATCATCACAGGTTACAAAGGCCACTAATCCAGACCCAGGTGAAGGGAGTGAGGCTGGAGTTCCAAGGGCAGACTTCTTGGAATCAATGGTGCCCACCTTGAGTCTTAAAGGATCTGTAGGAGTTGGCAGGTGAAGGGAGTGAAGGTAGGGCATCCCAGATGAATATGGCAACGTCAGAAGACAGCCAGAAATGTCTGTAGTATATTCAAGAAAATTTCTGTCCTATTGAAATGCAGACAGCTGCATATGCGTAGTAGAATCTTTTTGTGATTTTAATTTGCATTTTCTTAATGACCAGGGAGGATGAACATCCCTATAAGTGCTTATTTTCCATTATTGCTGAAGTGTTTGTTTCAAACTCTTGCCCATTTTTAAATGGGTTATTTCCCTTCATATTGTGAGTTTCGAGAGTGCTTTCTATGTTCTAGATATAAGTTTTTGTCAAGACTGTGATCTCTAAATATTTCCTCTCAGTGTGTGGCATGCCTTTTCATTCTCTTGGTAGCATCTTTCACAGAGCAAAGATTCTAAGGTTGATGGAGTTAAATTTATCAACTTTTTTCTTTGATGAATCAAGCTTTTAGCATCGTATCTATTATAAAACCCCTTTGAATAACCCAAGAGTTTTGTTCATGTTTTGTTTTACAAGTTTTACAGTTTTATATCTTACACTCAGGTCTTTGGTTCATAATTTTTTAGTGAAGGCATGGGTTTTTTTGTGTGTTTTTTGCATAAGGATGTCCAATTATCTCAGAACTATTTATTGAAAAGACTATCTTTTCTTGATTGAATTGCCTTTGCAAGTTTTCAAAAATAAATTGACCAAATTTGTATGGATCTCTTTCTGGAATCTCTATGCTGTACCACTGATCTATCCTTTGGCCAATACTGCACTATCTTAATTACACAGATTTATATGGTCTTAAAATCAGACAGTGTGAGTCCTCCAACTTTGCTTTTCTTCTTTCAAAATTATTTTGGCTATTCTTATTTCTTTGCCTTTCCATATAAATTTTAGAATCAGTTTGTCAATATCTACTAAAAAATTTCTGCTGGGGTTTTGATTGTGATTGTGTTAAATTTATAGATCAATTTCAGAAAAACTGAAATTTTAACAATCTTCCAAATTCTTAGAGTATTCCAATCCATAAGCGTGGTATGTTTCTGTATTTACTTAGGTTCTCTGATTTATTGCATCAGTATTTGGAGTTTTAAGCACACAGATTTTACACATTTTTTTGTTAGATATATACCTAAGAATTTCTTTTATTTGGTACTATTGTAAAAGGCATTGATTTTAATTTTGAATTTCGCCTTGTATTAAAATGTATCTGGGATTTATTTTAATCAGTTATGGACATGCAGACACAAAAATGATTTTCATGAAGGAAGAAGTTTATACTCACAGATCCCTAGAAACAGGAGCCATGAGGGGCCACGTGGGGAAGTACAGGGGTCAATCAGGGGGCAGAGGGGCAAGAGGAGAGCATGGCCCAGAGCATCTATTTTGTTCTCTGCAGGAAAGGGTAGAAGAATCAGACAAGGCAAATTTGAAAAAATTTAGGATTTGATAGTGTGAATAATTTTAGAGGGCTCTGGGCTAGAGGGGTAATCTTGGGTTGTTCTGTACTTGGCCCTGGAGTGACTTAGGGCAAGAAAAATATTGGCTTGATGTGTGAGAGCTAGACACAGGAGGTGGCAGGGAGCATGGACTCAGAATTAGTTGGTTTGTATATGGAAGATGTGCTCATAGGAAAGTTGTTTGCTGTCTCTAGGAATTAACTAGTCCTGGGAGGGGATCTCTCCCTAGACAACAAGACCCCTAAGATTTCAAAACATCATGAAATACAGAAAATAAAAAACATGATTAATACAGACTTGTTCATTGCTAGAACAGAGAAAGAATGTGGGGTTTTTTTTTTTTTTTGTATATTTACTTAGTATCTTGTGATTTTGCTAAAATCATTTATTAGTTCTAGGAGCTTTTGTGTAGGTCTCTTGGAATTTTCAGTGTAGACAGTTATGTTGTCTGTGAATAGAGAGAGTTTTATTTCTTCTTTTTCAATCCGTATGCCTTTTGTTTTTTTTTTTTTGTATTACCTTTTCTATTTCTTGAATATATTTTAATGTTATTAATTAATTCAATAATTCATTATTTGCTGAGCTTCAGTTGGAAGATGAATAATATTTAAAGAGCAAAAAATGTGTGGTCAAGTTAAATAGTTAAGTACAATATGATGTAAGTGCTAAGACGGATGTGTGCTGTCAGTGTGACAGGAGCGAGCTTGCTAATTATGGCCAGGGAAACTGGATGCCTTCACTAAGAGAGTTTTAGAGGAATAACAGGAGTTTGTTGAAAGACCAAAAGGAGAAGTGCATCCTAAGAAGAAAGAACAGCATAGAGACCGAAGGAATAGAATGTACTTGAGAAATGGTGAAGAAGAGCTCAAATTAACTGGAGAAAAGAGAGAGTAGGGTCAGGGATAACTGGAAAGGAAGATTTGGGACAGATTATAATGGGTCAAACATGCCCTGCTCCAGATTTTAGAATTAATTTTGTAAGTAATGAAGAACCATAAGGATTTTAAAGTCAGGAAGTAAAATAAAAATATTTGTAATTTATATATACAGCAAAGCAAAATTTACATTGTGACTTCAAGTTTGTAATGTTTTGATAACAGAAGTGTCAGGTTAGGATGGCAGTTGACTAATTTGCCCTCACCCACCTTTCTATCAAAATACTTCTTAAAGAGCACAAGACATAGAAAAGTGGCACACATTATGAGGTATGAATGTTTATCAACAATTTATCTCACTCCAGAAGGCTTTTCACTAATCCTTCATGGATTAGGAAACATGGATTAGACATTGAAACACAGCCAGACAGAAAAAAAAACAAAAAAAGATATGACTGGTTTCCCTTTCCTCAGAAGTGCAATGCCTCCATTTAGGAAAGGAGGATAGTGGTGAAGAGCTTGGACTCTCCAACGATCTGGTTTAAAAATGTGATTCTACTATTTACTTGTTCTGTGTTCTTCAAAAATTTATTTAAATTCAATTTTCTTTTATGTATAAACTTGACTTATTTATATTATTTACCTTAAAAATTGTTGAGGTTATGTGGGATAACAAATGTGAAGTTCATAGCATTGTGCTTAACATACAAGAGTATTTAATGTTCCTTAGCTTGTTCTATTAATAATGTTCTTTATAAATCCATTTGAAGATTCCAGCATGCTGTAATGCATATGACTAAGTTTTAAAGTGTTTGCACAAAAGTTAGATATTCAAAATACGTAAAGAGTTTTTCAAAAAGATTTAAAAAATCAATTTGTATAAGAGAAAAATGGGACAAAGGACATTCAAAAACTTTGACAGATGATTTAAAATAAACAGTGAATGCATGAAAAAATTTGAAATACCCCTAAGAATCAAATAAGTGCAAATTAACAGACCATTTTCACTAATTAGTTTGCACCTAAAAAATACACCTTTAGGAAATTCCCTGGTGGTCCAGTGGTTAAGACTCTGCACTTCCACTGCAGGGGGCACAGGTCTGATCCCTGGTTGGGGAACTAAGATCCCTCATGCCATGCAGTACAGTCAAAAAAAAAAAAAAGTACACATTTAGCATAATTGCTACTTAGGGTGCAGTGTATTTCTGCTGGTGAGAAAGTAAATCGTTCCAACTTATCTGAAGAGAAATTTGTGACTTGTTTCACAGATCTTTAAACAACTCATGTGTCTAAATGTAGGTGTATTAGTTAGTTGTTGCTGCAAAACAATCATCCCAAATCTTAGTTGATTAAAACAACAACCATATATTATTTCTCATGAGTCTATAAATTGGCTGTAAATTGCTGATCTGGGCCAGACTAAGCTGATCTCAGCTGGGCTCATTTATATGGGCAGTTGACAGGTTTCCTGAGAGCTGGCTGATCTCAGACAACTTCATCTGAGACAACGGTGCTCTCTTCCAAGTGATCCCTCATCTTCTCACAAACTGGTCCAGGCTTGTTCTCATGGCAGTGGCTGGGGCTGAGGAGAGAGGGCAGAAATACATGAAGCTTCTGAAGTCTAGGCTCCCATTGACCATAGCCCATCACAAGGCCAGCCCAGGCACAAGGGGAAGGGAAATAGATCCCATCCCTTGATGGGAGGAACTGTGAGGTCCCATTGTAAAGGGTATGAATATAAAGAAAGATTGAGAATTGAGGCCCCAAAAGTGACTGTTATGAGAAACAAGAGACAAGACCACATTGACCAAGATCTTGGATTTGAACAATTACATCCTTAATATGAAGGACTGAGAAGTATATTCTTGGACTATACTTCACAAGCTCCATCCTTTAGCATAGATCATATGACACCAAATAAAGTAAGATAAAACTTTGGACCCTCCCCCGTTTTTCTGCAATCTTCTGAACTAGCTAAAGAAAATCTTGCAACTGCCTCCTTTTTTTTTTTCTCTATGCATCCACTCAGATCTCTATTTCACAAAATAGACATAACAAAGAATAGAACGGCCAGCCATCGATGCATTGCTCTCCAGAATGCTTATTTATCCATGATAAAAGCTTTACAAACTAAGCTTGAGCCAGGATAAGCTGTGGAAGCAGTGGATACTGCAGTAGGAGTACAGACTAAAATAAGCCATGCTGTTCAACAAAACTGCAAACTGAGTCTCTAATTTAGTTAAATAACCTGAGCTGTCAAAAGAAGCATACACTTAACCACAATCCTGCACGCCCAGGTCACCTGCAAGTTTCTGAATATTAAGTGGAAACTGTGCACCCACACCTGACTTTCAGGTTTATATCCTGAAACCATCAAATGAGCAATGACAGAGCTAAGAATGTTCCAGCCACCCCATGTCCACTGAAACTGGATAACCCTCTGACCATAAGACAAACAATTCGAAAACAAAAATGGGAGTTCTGAAAGTATACTTTAGTGAAAGAAAGAGAGAACATTGCTCCTAGAAATTAAAAAGCATATCTATGAAATGACTTTCTATTGAAAAAATATTTTTAAAACTTAGAAGGTATATCCTAGGTACCTTCGTGAAGTTGACAAAGGAAATAAAAAGAGAAAAAATCTGATGCAGGTAGAGATGTAAAAAGGAGAGTGAGAAACAATAAAAATGCAAGAAAACTTCAAATGCAGGTACAGATTGAAAATCCATATTGGAGACTGAAAGGGGAGAAAAGACACTACAGGAAAAAAAAAGATTGATATAATGATATAAAGGATAACCCTGAGAAAAGTGTCAAACTCTAGAGGAAATGACAATGAAACAAATGAGAGAAAAAAATGAAAGCCATATATAGCAGGTAAAGGAGCTCCACTCTTAAAACTGTTATGTATTCCTTGGGAGAATGGGGAAACACTTGAACCAAAAAATCAAAAACATTTTAGAAGCAATCTTTCCCAGGATGAAGTAATCCTTGGGTCTACAAATCTAGAGGATTCTTCTGTTCAAAAGAATAAAAACCCTACGCCTAAATATGTGCTAAATTTTAAATCATCATCAATACAGAAAAAAATTATACAGGTTGCCAGATTAGAAATAGAAGTAAAACAAAGGAACGAACAAAGTCTGGCTGGACTCAGATTTCTACTCTGCAACATCAAATGCTAAAACACAATGAAAGAGCATTGGGGAGGGCAAAATATTTTGTAAATAAAAATTCTCTATCTTTTCAAGTTATTCACGTGCAAAAGTGACAGAAGCTCTCTCAAGATACAGAGGAACTCAGAAACATAACACTCATATTCTCCCCCCACAAAATAATTCCTCTAAGACATGTGTTAAGGCAGCAAGATACAAGTGAAAAAATGAAGAAATGCAGGACTACCCATGAGCATTGAAAGCAAATAAGTATGTAGAGTTCCGTGTGACTTCCGTAAATAGTCACATCAAATGCAAAAAAAAATTTTTAAACCTCTTATTGAAATAGATCGGTAAGAAAAAATCATAAAATAATAATTGTGTGATGATAAATTAGCTTGATAAGGACAACAAAATTAACGTCAGTTGGGAGGTAATGATATACCGTATTTCCTGTTCTGATTCTGATAATTAAAAAAATAAAAAAGTACATAATTAATCAAAAATTTTTTGACAAATCATAGAAGAATTTAAAATAGGGATTCAGGACTTCCCTGGTGGTGCAGTGGTTAAGAATCCGCCTACCAATGCAGGGGACATGGGTTCAAGCCCTGGTCTAGGAAGATCCCACATGCCGCGGAGCAACTAAGCCCGTGAGCCACAACTACTGAGCCCATGTGCCACAACTACTGAAGTCCGCGCACCTAGAGCCTGTGCTCTGCGACAAGAGAAGCCACAGCAATGAGAAGCCTGCGCACCGCAACGAAGAGTAGCCCCCGCTCACCATACGTGCAGCAACGAAGACCCAACACAGCCAAAAATAATTAAAGAATAAAAAATAAAGTTGGGATTCAACTACTTAAATGTGGACTTTAAAACAGGATTTTAGCTACATAAATAGTAGAATTTAAAACAAAATTTTAATTGTTTCTTCAATCCAGAAGATAGAAACAAATAATAGGTCATATTCTTAATAACATAAAACAATGACAGAATTGAGGTTAAGCGTACTGTTTTGGGCCGATAGAAGTTACCCCATTGAAAACCAACGGGTTAAATTCCCCTATTAAGCTTCTTCAAAAACAAAATACAGCAAACTAAATCACATATATAAATTATATATGCATATATTAAAAGCCTAAAAATGCTAACATAAATTAAAAATGAACAGTAGACAAATTAGGATAAGCAAGTGAATACATTAAAATAACATTTGCGACCCTGTTAACAGGCAAAATTCCAGCCTTAAAAATACCAACAAAGCAAAAAAATGCATAATAAATAATTTTACATTGATATGAATTATCTATAAGAAGTTTTAAAAGTCAAAATGTAGAGAGTAGCCTTATATCAAAATGTTTACAAGTGTTAAGCACAGAGATTTGTTCCTAATACCTTTTTTTAGGAGACTTTAACATGTCTCCAGCAGTCAAGGTCAGACTGCCCAGGGAAATTTAAAGTACATATGGTTAGAAAAATATGATGGAAAATCTCAAGTAGGAGATATATATCAAACGTTTTAAAAATCAAACAGATGTGTTTTATTTAACCAGCCATGAAACATTTATAAAAATGGACTATATACAAGGCTACAAAGTAAACCTCCAGAACATCTAAAGTAAGACATTTTATACCCCACATATTATATTAAAACTTTTGCATTCCCTCACACTTTCCTCCACAGGGTAAATATTCTCTGGTTATTTCTTCCTAGGTCTCAACTGCAAAATCTCAGATCTTGCCGGTACACATTAGCCAGATCCTGCAATTCCTTCAGTGTGAAACCTATTTCCTTCTGGAAGATAGACAGTAATCATTAGTACTTGACCCTAATTTATCAGAATGGAGACAAAGACAGGAGATGAAGGATAAGCGTCATCTTGTAAGGCTCCCATGTCAGGCGAACCTCTGCAAGGCTTTAAGCTAGGGAAGCTTCTCTCCTCTAACAAGGGACATTGTCCCATGCCTGGGACTTTTAGGGCAATCAACCAAATATCCCATTCTCAGTTCTCAGGGTCCCACTGTTTTCTTATCAGAGATCTAACTTTGACATAAGGGACCTATCAAGAATCCTCTGCATCACTATCTTACAATAAGATCCTAGGTCCGATTTTCAGCAGCGCCCGCCCTGCAGCTGAAAGACCTAAGGGTTTCCCAAAACCCTGCCTAGAGACCTCTGGTTTTTTGTAGTGTGCTGTAAGTGGATAGTTTGTTAAAGAATTCCAAAGCAATTTAAAAAACCCAGCCAGGATATCATTCCTGTGCACCTACAAATAGAGGGTTATACATTTGTTTTGCTTCGTTGCAAATAGTGTGCATCCAAAAAGGTACCCATCCTCTTTCACTGCCGTAATCTTCACCCGAATATTCAATGCCTCTGTGACCTAGATGTCATGTGGAACCTCTGTTCACTATGGTTCTTGATATCTTCATGATTGGCTCAAACTCTAATTCCACACTCTGAAAAAGTTCAAAGCCTTATTCAAGGGTTCTTCAAATTGCTAGTGAGCTTGCATCTTCACAGTCATCTCTGGCCATGGACAACTTCTTCCGTGTGTTTTCATAATGCACAGATGTGATGCTGTTCTTCACATAACCAAAAAGGAAAAAAAAAAAAAAACAACTACTGACAAAAGTATTTCTGGATGTTGGGAGTAGGTTGTGGGAAGGAGAGGTGGCATTGGGAACATTTCCTGAATCAACATTTAACAATCTCTTTGTTAAAATTCTTTTTGGGCACCCTGTCACAGGAGCTTTGCCCCATCCCACTGACTCTTCTCTTTCCTCTGTTCCTCGCTTCCTCCCACCCAGATTGCCTTGGAAACCAAAAGTTTTTCTCCTCACCTTTGTAGACAGCAATTCAGCTTTCTGCTAACTCTTACTCCCAAACTTTCCCACAAACCCTTCAGCCGAACCGGAAGGGCTGCTATTCAACTTGTAACCTTTGTTATCAACTACACAGACCGTAAATAATAAAAACTTTTTTCTCTTAACACTTTTCTGATTTTATGACTTCTTGTTATCTCTCAGTAGTCCCAGAGATGTAGCTCCTAAGTACATTCTGCCAACTCTTTTATGAAGATGCAAGAATACTCTTCAAAGGTCAAGGTTTATTTATCCCATGGTAAAAACTTCTCAAATTCTGCCATACTTTATCACCTTATGTAGCCCTAAAGCCCAGTTCCTTCTTTTTCTAATTATTTCCAGCAAAAGTGGCTGATGTGTCTTTGGGTATGTTTTTCAACCTTTGTGTCAGTTTCCTTCATTTGAAAATGAGAATAATAATAATGTCCTCAGCATAAAGTTTGTTATGATGATTAAATAAATACACTTAGAACAGTGTCTACCTAGCACAAATAAGTGTTCAGTGTATGTTAATCATTTTTGTTTTCATTATACTTATCATATACAGACCCAAGAGTCTCTTAGTTCCCAGAAAGAATAAAGTAAAGAAGCATAATGTCACAGAATGTCAGCTAGGGGCTGGACAGGGGCTATTTGAAAACCCTACTGCAGGATTAAAATAGAACTCCCTACAAAATCCCATTTTGTTCCTAACATCTGACTCCATATTTAATTTAATACCTCTCTAGCTAGAGACTATCAAAATAGACTGAGTCCCATGTTTTCTACACATACACCTACACTTACATACACACAATGTATGAAAAGAGAAGCCTATATAGTAGGCAGAGCGATTTGAGAGAAGATCCACATGACATCTTTTGTAGCCATGCCTCAAAAACATCCAGATTTCAGTGCTTCCTCTTAGACATAAAGCCCATCTGTGACAGTCCTGTTTCTATGCATGTTGAACAGCACATTTTCTCTCCCAGGGAATATTGGGAGCTTGTACTGCCAACGTCCTGGCAGAGCCTTCCTGGGGAACCACGCTCCTCTTTTCCTTTGGCTCTCAGAAGTGACTTATACTCAACATTTGCCTTTGTCAAATGGAGAAGACAAGCAATGTGTCTTAAATAGCACTCTTATAATTAGAAATATGCATGCAAAGATTAATTTTGGAATTTATGCTTTTTTTTTTCCCTGAAGAGCATAATTTTCTAAAACCTTGGGGGAAAAAAATTTATGTTGTCACTACCTTTTTGAAAACAACAGTCTCAAGAAAGCTTCTTATTCCCTCAAATTTCATCTTGCAACCTGAATTTTGTCAGTTGAGCATAAATGCAAAATGCAAATGATAAGAAAAACTAGGCAACTTTTCTTGGTCACCCATATGATGGAGAAATCCATATTTAAAGTTTACAAATTGATGAGAAAAAGGAGTGATCCATTAAAGAAAAAAAAATAATATAGATATGAAAGAATTGCAAGTGACTAAAAAACATGAAAAATGTTCCACCTTACTAGTAATCTAAGATAAACAAATTTAAAAACAATAATGACGGGACTTCCCTAATGGTCCAGTGGTAAAGAATCCGCCTTACAACGCAGGGGACATGGGTTCGATCCCTGGTCAGGGAACTAGGATCCCACATGCCGCGGGGCAACTAAGCCTGCGTGCCACAACTACTGAGCTCGCGCACCTCACCTAGAGAAGAGAAAACCCACATGCCACAACTAGAGAGAAGCCTGCACGCCACAATGAAAGATCCTGCATGACTCAACGAAGATCCCGCGGGCCGAAACTAAGACCTTACACAGCCTAAAATAAGTAAGTAAATAAATCTTTAAAAAAAAACACAAAACAATAATGATAGCTCATTTTGCCTAAGAAATTTGCTGGGGGCTTCCCTGGTGGCGCAGTGGTTGAGAATCTGCCTGCCAATGCAGGGGACAAGGGTTCGAGCCCTGGCCTGGGAAGATCCCACATGCCGCGGAGCAACTGGGCCCGTGAGCCACAATTACTGAGCCTGCGCGTCTGGAGCCTGTGCTCCGCAACAAGAGAGGCCACGATAGTGAGAGGCCCGCGCACCACGATGAAGAGTGGCCCCCGCTTGCCACAACTAGAAGAAAGCCCTCGCACAGAAACGAAGACCCAACACAGCCATAAATAAATTAATTAATTAAAAATACATTATAAAAAAAAAGAAATTTGCTGATACTAATGATAAAGTAAAAAGAAAAATATTTGATTTTGGTGATGGGGGTGGTAAACTGACACTCTCTTATAGTATAGAATAGAAGGAGGAGAATTTGGTTCAAATTTTGTAGAAGGCAAATTGGCAATGCATTCAAAATTTTATCGTTTGATCCCCAAATTTCCCTTGTAGGAAACATATCTAAGCTATATTTAACTACTTATCTCTGGCGATGCTTAAGGGAGTATATTTTGTAATGAAAAAAAATTATAAACAACCTAAAAATCCAAAATAGTGGATTTGTTAAAAGTAATATGGCACATTCTTAAAATGGACTCTTATGCTGAAGCAGAAAATGATAATTTATAAAGATTATGTATGAAACGAAAAAATATTTATGGCATTTTTAAGGGAGGATGAAGGTGAGAAAACTACCTCCCTAGGCATACTTCTTTTCTTAACACGATTCAAACCTTCATCACTCCTCCAAGTCCCTGGCCAACACACTTTATTCATCCACAGGGACAATTCTCAACTCTTTAACGGAAAAGAATCTGCCAGACAGGACCTCTCTCCACTTCTATCGTGACACCTACAAGTTTCCTGACTTACACCCACAGCTGCTTAATTCTCTCTTATGACAACGGAAGAGGCACCCCCAATTCTAGCCTCAAGCTCATTCTGCCACCCGGGTTTTTGGTAGCTATCTGCCTACCTGTAATGTACAAGAGACAAGGCAGATTTCAAATGGAAACTCATATATATGTGTCTAAACATTTTAGTCATAAATCAAGTTAACTCTTATGTAAAATAGGTTCCATCTTTCTGATGAACAAATATGCCTCTCTGAGGACCTGAGAAGCAAGTTGGAATTCAAATTCTTGGGAAGTTCTGAGCCAGAACGGGAGAAGCGCTCTCAGCCTGCTCCCCTTCTCTTCCCACTCTCATTGCAGTGTCTTTTCTTGTTGCGGAGCACAGGCTCTAGGCCCACAGGCTTCAGTAGTTGTGGCACACGGGCTCAATGGTTGTGGCTCACGGGCTCTAGAATGCAGGCTCAGTAGTTGTGGCGCACGTGCTTAGTTGCTCCACGGTCTGTGAGATCTTCCTGGACCAGGGCTTGAAACCGTGTCCCCTGCATTGGCAGGTGGATTCTTAACCACTGTGCCACCAGGAAAGCCCCCTCCAGTTTCTTACTGCATTGGTTAATACCTCTCAAACACGTTGAGAAATGCAGTGACAGCAGGCTTGGTCTTTGTCCTGACTTGTTGTTTTTTTTTTTTAACATCTCTATTGGAGTATAATTGCTTTACAATGTTTTGTTAGTTTCTGCTGTATAACAAAGTGAATCAGCTATACATATACATATATTCCCCATATCCCCTACCTCTTGCGTCTCCCCCCCACCCTCCCTATCCCAGCCATCTCGGTGGTCACAAAACACCGGGCTGATCTCGCTGTGCTATGCAGCTGCTTCCCACTAGCTGTCTATTTTACATTCAGTAGTGTATATATGTCAGTGTTACTCTCTCACTTCGTCCCAGCTTACCTAGGAATATTTTCAGTATTTCCCTATTAATTACAATATAGGTGGTAGGTATTTATTGCTTTAAACAAGCCACTTTTAATTTTGGTTTTATTAAAGTTTATGCATTTATTTTAAAATCAGGATAGATGATTAATTTTACAAATACTTTTTCAGCCTCTGTGACTCAAGGATCTCAGGTTCAAGTAAAACTAAGTCTGGCTGATCCTGGGTAGCCCAACCATGCCCAGGGAAGGGAACCAGGCCTGCAAAGTCCTCAGGAACTGGGGGACATCACCAAGATGACCCCCAAATCATTGCATGAAGCAGTGCAATAAGATCACTTCTGAATGCCAGATGACCCAGGTGATATTCCCAGCACAGCTACCCTGCAGCCCCAGAGCTGGGGCATGATACCACCACTGCCCCTACTTCTTTGCTTTACCTGCTTAATTTTGATTTAAACCCAGTGTCAGTGTGGTTGGCTAATCCTAGGACATGTACTCATGCCCTGGATGCAGGAGAAGCTGCTTTCATCTTCGGCCTCACACCAATACTCACAAGGTACAGGATTCGCCAAACAAATGAAAATGGTTTTGATGCTGGGTGGTCACCCACACACAGTCAAAAAGTTGGCTTCTCCACTTTAATTAAAATTATTGAATGGGTTGTCTCCTTTAATCTATTAAAGAGAAATATATATATATTATTAGAGTCTCCAATGTTGCTCATCTGGAAAGTCAATTCTCCTTGGCTATGGTGCATTATTCTTTAGATATAGTCCTGGGTTTCAACTTGTTCATATGTACCTATATTTATCATCAAGAGTGGCCAGTAGTTTTCTGTGCTAACTCTGTCAGGGTTTTCAGAGCTACACAAAATGTGTTGGGAAGATTTCCAATTTTATCTAGGTCCTTGAGAAACTCATGTAACGGAAACATCATCTGTTCTTGAAGGGACTGGACTAAATGACCAATAAAACAGCCTGGTCTAGCATATTTTGGGACAGTTCTTTGACAACATTCCCAAAGTTTTCCATGATTATTGATCTATTCAGGTTTGTGTCTCTTCTGGAGTGAACATCCTAGAAAATGTCAAAGGTTGAAGTTAGTATGTTAAAAGCTGTGAGATGCCAGCAAGAACTGATTTCTGGTCCATGAACATAAGTTATGGAGATTGCAAATGAATTATCTTTAGAGGGTGTGTAAGAGAAGCCCTTTCAGCTTAGTAAGGCTGTCACATTGTTTGTTGTTACCTATGTTGGATATATCGAGAAAGCCTCTGTCCAGAGCTTGAAAACTGGTGGTGTTTGTTTTGACATATAGGGTAGATTTCTTCTTAACTGAGCTGGTTCATTCTTGTTTGCTACGGTTTCTCAAATTCCCAGGCTTTGTCACACATTCACACCGTCTACAAAGCCCTGCAAGCATTTAGGTCCGTTTCCCTTTATGGCACCATTTTTTAATTCTTTTTTTGAGCTTTGAAAATTATAATAATAATACATGCATGTTGCATAATAAGTCAAATAGTAACATTATTGTATATATATGTACATATGTAAATATGTATAACAAAGCTAGTCCTCTCCCTGACACCGCACCCATCCCTTTGAGGTAACCAGTGTTAACAGCATGCTATATACCTTATTCATACATAGTTATTTAAATATATATGCTTTCTTTGTATCTTTGCTTGCTTTTACTGACATGGAATCCTACTATACTCAGTCAACAAATTGTTTTTCCTTTAAGGTTGTATTGTGGAAAAATCTCAAACATATATAGAAATAGAGAAGATACTATAATGAATCCCTATGTACCCACCACAGAGCTTCAACAATTATCAGTTCAAGGTCAATTTTGGTTCAAACTCTACCTTCATTTCTCCACCCCCCCCACCCCCCACTCCATATCTTGGATTATTATTTTTTTAACATGTAGAATTTTCCCAAAAAATTTTAGTTTAAAAATTCAAACCTATAAAAAAATGTTTGTAGGCTAGTACAATGAAAAATCCATCTATCCATCACCTAGATTAACCAGTTGTTTTTCATCATAGACAATATTTTATGGATAGCTCTATATTTAGATATAACTCTCCTTCTCCCCCTAATTTCTTGATGCATAACACACACATATATTACTTTATATAATTACTCATTTTTATAGAACACCATTGATGGGCGGAAGCAAGAGTTGGCTGAGATGCTTAAAGCAAGGTGGCCAAGTTCACCCAAACAGAAGGATTGAACCAAAACAGAGGCCAAAGAGAACAACATAAAAAGAAACTGTATAACAGTGGTCAAGGAAGGCACTCTTCATGCTTAGCTGGGGAAACTCCACAAATCTCTTCTGCCAGAGTGCTTGCCGACACCTCGCTTTGGGCCCAGGCAACTGTCTATGTGAAGTAGCCTCACCCCCTCAGGGGAGAGAGGGCACATGAAAGCACTAGGTCTTGGCCTTGAGCTCAGCAGACCTCTCCAGTGGCCAATTGATGGCCAGTTTCCTTTAATAAACTGTTGGAACAGTACGTCATTCCAAGACAACTATTTTTAGATTGCTCCAATTGCCTTTTGGATTGGGCAAAGTTTGCCACTAATCTTGTACTTTTTGTCAATTCTCCTTGTATTTCTAATTGTGCTTTACATACTTTCCCAAAATATTATTAGCCACATCAAAGTTCACGATTACAGCTTCTTTTTAAATTTCAGTTTTTACAAAAGAAAAATGATACAGTTTGACCCTGACTAGTAACAAGTAGCATACATTTACCTAAATTTCTCTGAGCGTATCTCTCACCTCACCCTGCAGCAGCAGGAAGCAAGCCTTCTAGATCTGAGAAAATTTGAATACCAACCCTTTCTCTCCGAGATAGGATACATTTTCCTATCTCGGACAATGATGAATTACACCACAGACTCAACCCCTCTTAGGTAGTGTTTAGATCTCCTTTCCAGATTCAGATATGAAGGGGATGTTGGATTTTGACCTGAAGTCTATAGCAACTAACATTAACGTGATCCCAAACGCGTTTTGGTTTGCATTTCCCTGATGTGCTGTTAGCCATTTTAATAGGTTTAATGTATCCTTTTGTTTGAGGTTTGTTTGCTTTAACTTTGTATTTGTTACTTATTGTTGCACAACAAATTACCCAAACCTTAGTGGTTTAAACAGTAGCCATTTATTATCTCACAGTCTCAGTGTGTCAGGAATTCAGGAGTGGCTTAGTTGCATGATTCTGACTCAGGGTCTCTCATTAGGTTATAGTTAGGATGTCACCCGGGGCCGCAATCACCTGAAGGCTAGTCCAGGGCTGGAGAATCTGCTTTCAAGATGGCTGTCTCTCATGCCAGACAAGTTAGTGCTGGTTGCCAGCAAGATGCTCCAATTCCTCACCACTGGACCTCTCCATAGGGGTGCTTAAGTGTATCTTCATGGCATGGCTGCTGGCTTCCACTGCCAGGACTGATCCAAGAGACAGGCAGGGAGGAAGTCACAGAGCCTCTTGACATCTTGTTTCAGAAGTTACACATTATTGATTCTGCCACATCCTATTCACCGAAGCAAATCACTGAGTTTCCAGTTAAGGGGAGGAGCATTCGGCTCCACCTTTGGGAAGGAGTATTAAATAATTTGTGAACCTCTTTTCAAACTGTGATAAACTCTCATATACAACAATAGTTGGAATTTGTTTGGGGACACAATCCAAGACTCTTTGTCATCTAACTGTAGAGTTTAAAACATTTACATCAATGATAAATCATTGATCTCTTTGGTCTTCCATCTCTTCTTATTTTATTCCTTCTGATTTTATGCATTCTAGGTGTTTTGCTCATTTTCTTGAACTGTAGGTCTACTAGTGAGTTCTTTCAAGTTTTGTGTGTCTGAAAAACTCTTCATTTCACCTTTGTTTTTTAAAAGATATTTTTGCTAGGTATTGCGTTCTAGGTTGACAGTGTTTTCTGTTTTTGTTGTTTTTCTGTCAGTATTTTTAAATGTATCTCTTTAAATTTTTATTTTATATTGGAGTATCATTGATTAACAATGTTGTGTTAATTTCAGGTGTACAGCAAAGTGATTCAGTTATACGTATACATGTATCTATTCTTTTTCAAATTCTTTTCCCATTTAGGTTACTACAGAATATTGAGCAGAGTTCTCTGTGCCATACAGTAGGTCCTTGTTGTTGTCTATTTTAAATATAACAGTGTGTACAGTATTTTAAAGATATTGTTCCACTGTGTTCTGGTTTGTAACAGCTTGTATTGTTCCCAATAAGAAGTCCACTGTCACCCACAAGTTTTGTTCCACTGTACGCAATATATCTGTTTTTACTCTAGCTGCTTTCAAATTTTTCTCTTTATTACTGGTTTTGAGCAATTTGATTATATGATCTTCCATAGCGAAGTTTTCTTCATATTTCTTATGCTTGAATCATTGAGCTTTTAGAGTCTGTGGGTTTATACTTTCATCAAATTTGGAGGAATGTCAGCCATTGTTTCTTCAAATACAAGTCCCCACCCTTCTGTAGATTTCATTACATGTGTACTTGGCAGCTTGAAATGCTACCACGTATTATTGGTGCCTCATTTATTTTTCTAAATCTTCTTCTGCAGTGTCCAATTTGCTGTTCATTCCATTATATTTTTTTTTCTAACTTAGACATTGAATTTTTCATCTTCAGAAACTTAATTTGGGATTTTTTTTACACCTACCATGTCTCTCCTTCACATGCTCATTCTTTGTTCCTCTTACTTGAACATATGAAATATAGATGTTCCACTTTGGTTGGTAAAAATGCAAACTATTCTTGGCCCTGTGTGAGTTCCCAGGATTGTTCCTTCTAATCCCCTTGGGTAGGTGTTTCATCAGCACCTAGTTGTTTCATCAGCTACCTTGGGTAGTTTCCTCACACACGTGTGCAGTTTAGTGCTCAGCTGGAGATTTGAGGGGAACTCTCTGTAGATCTCCAGAGCTCCCTCTTTGTACAGCTCTCTCTTCTCTAAGCAGGTCCCTACTCTCTGGTACTTTGCTCTGTAAACTCTAGCCTCTCTCAAATCTTGAATTCTCAATCTGTCTCCTTACCTTAGGGAGACTGCCAGGTCCTATTCCCTTCCCTGCACTGCAGTCTGGAAACTCTCTCCAGGCAATAAGATGAGACAATCTTTGGGCTCATCTCATTTATTTCTCTTCTGTCGGGTTCTGTGCTGCTTGTTATCGGCTGTTTGAAAATCTTTGATTCCTATATTTTGTCTGTCTTTGTAAATACTTAAGAAAGGAGAATAAATCTGACCCTCATTACTCTGCTGGTGTTGGCAACAGAAAGCTTTCCAGAAATTGGTTTTGAGATCAATAGTCTATATAATCATCGTATCTGTTACCTATGTTGTGCAATAAACCTCCCCCAAACTTGTAGTTTAATATCTTAACCACTATTTGTTCACAAGCCTATGTGTTGGCAATTTGGGTTGAGCTCAACTGGAAAATTCTTTTGCTCACTGTGGTATCAGTTGTGCTAACTCATGCATTTGAAGTCAACTGGCAATTTGGCTGCTGGCTGGGCCAGGAAGACCTCACTCATATGTTTGGCTATTGGTAAAGGCTTTTGTCTGGGCTCCTTCCTCTTCATGACCTCTCACCCTCCAGTACCCTAAACTTGGCTTTTTAAAAAATGTGATTACAGAGCATACTATTCTTTCTATTTTTTATGGGTGGCTATATGGACCACACTTTCTTAACCTTTCTTTGTCTACTGCAGTATTTTGGAAGGTAAACATGTATGTATTGATTATTGTGACAAAGAAGGCCAGGGTTACCAATATCTAGTTCTACTCTCCTTCCTGGACTCGAAACTAACTACATTTCAAGCAACTGTCCCTCCCCCAACCCACATCAGCTCTGACCTTGTGACTATCCATCAAACGTCAGCCCTGGCCGTGAAATAGCCAGCACCATCCTCCTCATGCACATTCTCTCTCCTCTGCATGGCTGGAAGTGATGTTCTCCAGGAGGGTTGGAAGAAGCCCAAATTCCCGAGGAGGGCCATCCAACCAGAAGATCTGCATTGGACTTTGGGTGAGTAAAGAAATAAACCTCTGCTGTGCTAAGCTACTGTGATTTTGTTACAGCAACCTGTTGCCTACTCAGTCTAATACAGTTACCTTCAATTTTCAAGTGTTCTTTACGTTTCTCTAATGTGGTATGGAGAGCATGTTTTACCCATGCTACTTAAGCTGAGGACTCTGTAAAGGTTCTTTCCTTCCCATCCCATGCAATTCTCGTTACTTTCCTTATTAATTTAACACAAATTGATAATAGACAGGCAAACCTCACTTTATTGTGCTTTGCAGATACTATGTTTTTTACAGATTGAAAGTCTGTGGCAACCCAGCATCAAGCAAGTCTTTTGGGGCCATTTTTACAACAGCATTTGCTCATCTCTTGTCTCTGTGTTACATTTTGGTAATTCTCGCGATATTTCAAACTTTTTCGTTATTGTTATGTTTATTGTGGTGATCTGTGATCAGTGATCTAAATTTGATGTTACTCTTGCAATTTTTGTTTTGTATTTTTAATTTAAGGTAGGTGCACTTTTTTTTTAGACATAATGCCATTGCACACTTAATGGACAACAGTATAGTGTAAACATAATTTTTTTTTTTTTTTTTATAAATTTATTTATTTATGGCTGTGTTGGGTCTTCGTTTCTGCGCGAGGGCCCTCCCTAGTTGCGGCGAGCGGGGGCCACTCTTCATCGCAGTGCGCGGGCCTCTCACTATCGCGGCCTCTCTTGCTGCGGAGCACAGGCTCCAGACGCGCAGGCTCAGTAGCCATGGCGCACGGGCCCAGTTGCTCCGCGGCATGCGGGATCCTCCCAGACCAGGGCTCGAACCCGTGTCCCCTGCATTGGCAGGCGGACTCCCAACCACTGCACCACCAGGGAAGCCCCCTAAACATAATTTTTATATGCACTGGGAATCCCCAAAATTTGTGTGACTCACTTTATTATGGTATTTGCTTTATTGCGGTCGTCTGGTACCGAACCTGCAATATCTCTGAGGTGTGCCTGTAATATATATATATATATATATATATATATATATATATATATATATGTATATATATATATATGTATATATATATATATATATATAATTAAATTTTCAAATTTTTTCTTAGGAAGTGTCTAGATATAAATCTCTTTCTTTTGATTTTTGCTTAGAATATTGTGAGGAAAAGATTTATAATTTGATGTTTTATCAGCTAAAGAAAGTTTTCTTAAATGATGTCTTTAAGTTTAATTGCTTGTTTCACTTGTCTGTGTTTCTTGCTTAAGAGAACTGTAATTCCTCAGTTGGATCTCTGCTCTCTGCATATCATATATAGACTCTACAGTCCCTTGTAATGTTTATGTTTTTCTCCTTTTGTCTTGCACTCTGGGAGATTTAACCAGGTTTGTTCCTCATGTTATTTACTCTGTGGTAACACATTTCCTTCTTCATTTCCTGCCATCACATGTGCTTTAATTCTTCTGATGTATTTTGGGTTTCCTTGCATGCCTTTCCTACCTTAACAATCTCACTCTGCACCTTTAAAATTTTCTTAGGCTATTCTCTCCTTATGGATTTATTTTAGAGATCACGTCTTCAATTTGATTTGAGGGTACAGAAAATTTTGTAAAAATCTCCTGATATAAAAGATACCTGAGTATCAGTGTTTCAATGATATGTGCTCCTTCTGAGACTGTGATTTTGCTCCATTTGCTGGATTCTGCATACTTTTTCCTTAGCACTCCCTTCCCCACCCCCATGATAGTTTGAATTCATCCTGGAGTAAGGGGTTATTTGCAGACCGGGGTATGTTAACTTGCTTTCTGACCCTTTTCACTGTCCATAGGTGTTGTTGCCAGACTTTCTTTTTTCTTTTATTTTTAAATTTCAGATGTTTAAGAAAAAGATCTCTTAAACAGTTTCAAGTAAAAATAACAGATGAAATTTTTATATGGACATAAGTCTGTTCTTGTTATTCACAGTAGTTATGTTTATAAAGTTGCCCTTGACATCGAATTAGTAAATCCTTAACCATTGCTCCCAGCAGAAATATGGGGTCGTGTCCCTGCAAAATTCTGGTAACAACATTTCGTCAACTGATCAAACATAGCCTTGTTTTATGTGACTTTCTGTTTAAAGATACCTTGTTTAACATTTATTGTTGATTCACTAAAATTGAACTCATGGCCAACAGCACTATAGCTCATACCTGAATGAAGCTTATCTGCACACATATTTTCTCCATAAGGCACACCAGAGCCTTCTTGTATTTGGGACAACTGGACACCAATTCAGCACTACTCTTGGGGCCACTTTAAACAAAGAAATCACCATCAAAAACACAACACGTGCAAAACATTGCACTGAATAGACTGCAAAAAGGACTAGTTTACAGTATAAGAACTGAAATAAGAAGGTAGGGCATCCCCTTATTCAATCTCAGCTGGGAACATGCATGTTTGGAAACTCAGATTTTTTGCGGCTCTGCACATGTCTGTGAATGACTTGGAAAGTGCTGCTAGGATTGATTTGTCCCTCCCCGCCTTTCATATGATATTTGTCTTTCTCTGTCTGACTTATTTCACTTAGTATGATAATCTCTAGGTCCACCCAATGTAAATGGCATTATTTCATTCTTTTTTATGGCTGAGTAATATTCCATGAAATCACTTCTTAATTGTATCCTTGCATTTCTTAGAATAATTTATCTCACTTGACTGTGTTATATTATTTATTTTTGTACATCACTAGGTTCTGTTTACTATTAGTTGTTTAGGATTTTTGCATCTAGGTTTATGAATGACATTAGATTATAAATTTTTTTTCTCATAGTGCCATTTTCTGAACTTGGTATCAAAATTAATTGGGAAATAAATTTTCCCTCTTTGTGATTCACTGGAAAGTTTGTACAAGATTGAAGAGATATGTTCTTTGAAGATTTTGTAGAACTTGACTGTAAAACCATCTGAGATTGATGTTTTGATAGGAACACTTTGGTTTCTTTAGTGCTTATACAAATATTCCTTCTTTCTATTGAGTTAGTTTGGTTAAGTCATATTGCTCAAGGAATTTGTTTATTTTGTCTACATTTTAAAGTGTATTTGCATTAATTTGTTCAGTGTTATTCTCCTCTTCCATCTTTCATTCCTAATTTTGTTTATTTGTGCTTCTGTCTCTCTCCCTTTCTCTTTTCTTGATCCATCTGTTACAAATTATGAATATGAATATATATATGCATATATATATTCTTGATCAGACAGCAATGGATTGGAGAGTGAAACACATGGATCCACTGAGTGTAGGTTTCATTTAGTTCACTCAGAATTGAGCACAAGCTTTCAACAGGGAAACAATAAGAAGGAAGGGAATTTCAACACGTGAACAAAGGCATGGAGGCACGTGAAGAGCTTTTTCATATTTTTATTTTTTAAAGTGGAGACTTTTTTGTCATTGACTTAGTATGAATTTAATATTCTCTCTCTTGGAAATAATCACTTTTTAAACCTTGTTTTTAATTGTGGAATTAAGGGTAATAGGACCGGAAAAAAATTCTAGAGCCCCTGAAATTATTCTTTATTGCTGTTCACTTATTCTGTTAACCTTGACCTCAGGGGAATGATTATGAATTCTTATAGCATGGCATAGAGAAAAAAATTTTTTTCAGTGACGGAATGCTGGTATCATTAGCATTTAATGAAAACGAATGCTGATTCTGTATAGTTTCTTTCTCTTTCAACAGTATTTGGGGTTAGACTTGACTTGTGACCTGTAGTGCAACTTTGTTTAAATAGCAATTCAGAGGGTAGAAAAGAAAAATGGGATGAAGTGTTAACTCCCTGGATCACCTGTTCTAAACCCTTTTGGAAAAAGTACAGCACAAGAAGAGCTGTCAAAGTAGCAAGCTTCCTAAATTGCTGGCACAGTTCACAAAGGCCATCTCATCCGGAGAAGACTTCCGACACCTTCCTGTAGGTTTTCTCCCCCGCAGCGACGTGGTTGTCAATTTGCCCTGATTGTCTAGGTCAGTGGCATACACAGCAGATCTGCATTACTCAAGCCTCACTCCACTGTTTTTATTTATAACCCGAGATCATCCCTCAAACCCTTCCTAAACTCGGTCCCCACCCTATTTAGAATCTCTTCATTTATGATTGGCTCTCTCGATGAGGCTAGAATCTAACAAAGACAGTTGTGAGGGAGACTTGTAGAGCTTAAATATTGTAGAGGAGTTTCCACCCCACTATTTGGATGAGTTCTGGCCAGATTCTTAATTAGTTGTAAGAATAACTGAAAATCTTTTTCCTCTGTCAGTGAACCATATAGTCTTTCTATTTATATTGTTGACCAAGAAAGATACTTAAACCCTCCAAGTATGTAACTCCACACAAAACTTTCCCTCTCTTTATAAAGCTTCTTACTAAATACAATTATAGCTTTTATGAGTGTGTATATATTTTCACTACAAATTATTATTCTTTCTATCCTAACACAATAGATTTCCTTTTAGAAGACGCCTATCTCTTTGTTTTCTTATATCATTTCTCATTTTTCAGAGTAACACTTCTACCAAATGCCTTATTTAAATATTCGGTGGGAGAGTAGTTATGTGTAACACTTATGAAACATCTCCGGGTCAGATTTCAGTACCTGGGGTACCAGAAGTAGCAAATGAAGGTTAGAGAGTTGGGTGATGTAATTCCCTAGTGACTGTGGTTTCCTTTGTCTCAAGGCACAGCAAAGCCTACTTAATATGCTGAAAACACCTTCTCAACTCAAATCAGGCTTGAGACATTTTCAGGAGATGACTTTTAGTTGCCCACGGGAGCAGCCAAAGGAGCTTGGGCCCCGTTTTTAAAAATCTTGATGTGATTGCTAAACTTCTAAACAGCTTTCCATCTTTTCGCATTCTTTGACATCTCCCTTTGAAGAACTTGAAAAAATATAGTGTTCTCTTTTGTCTTCCTGGCCTCCTGAAGTGTTGGGATAAAAGCCTGAAGGCTTTGCGTCTGAAAGAGGTAAAATAATCTGCATGGCAGAATATCAAATCCCACTGCTTCTCCCTGCCAAATGGAAAAAAAAAAAAAAAATCAAAGCAAGCAGTAAGAAGGAAGAGAAAAGGGGAACATCAGTGTTAGTAAATCAATCAGGTCCTGTACAATAATCTTCTTAAATCCATCCCTCAAAGTGCGGAGGGCCTTCTTTGGGTTTTTGGTGAAATCGACACCAAAGTCTGTCGACCCTCTCCTGGTTGATGGTCCACATTTATTTCTATTTATCTGGATATCAGGATCATCCTATGGAAATGATCCACTAGCACAAGTATATGAGTACTTAGTAATTTTATCCCTTTACTCATTAATATTAATTAGTGTTTGGAGGGGAAAGAGGACAGAGAATGGCTTCTCCTATCCAAGATAATTAACTTTGTCTAGCTTCTATGAAAGTGAGAAAGCACTTTATTAAAAACCGTAAGATAAGCGCTCAAGGGACTCTTATTTTCTGCTTAGGCTAAACTGTGATAACATTTGGATTTGAGAGACTCCTAAGAATTGCCAGTGAGAATAAAAGGATCATTACTGGAGAGCAAAGTCTCCAGCATGGTTTCCAAGGCACCCACTCAGTTGGTGGTAACATATATTTGATGTTTTCATGCTATTTTAGGAAATGAAGAGTGGTTTCCAAGCCTCCTATACAGGACATGATAATATTCCAAGTGCCCAGGAAAAGTAAGAGAATAGAAGTAGTTGTTACCTCTTTTTTAGTAACATGGATTGGTATGTTATCAATACTGAAGCAGTGAGCTGAAACACTTTTTAATCTAATGCCTAAAATGTATTTGGTGTCCAGCTAGTATTAGGACACTTTTCTAAACCAAAGATTTCATTAGACATATTTACTATCCCCTAGGAATAAAACACTGTAGCAACTACATAAGGGTGGGTAGCAATTAGAAGCTATGCATTCCATGCGATTTTTACCATAATATTCATTCATTCATTTGTTCTTTTGACAAATTTGATGGAGTACCTACTATGCAGGAGGAACTATATTGAGCTCTAAAACTTTAGAAATCAATGCAAAAAAAAAAAAAAAAAAAAACTATCCTAGTTTCCCCTCATGTTTATGCTCTCTGTTTGTCCAAGTCCTTTGAGAAGCAGACACCGAGAGGGGATTAAACATGTGAAGATTTTATCTGGTGATGAAATAGACAGAAAATGGAGAGGGAGCTGGAAAAACTAAGAGGAGCTATCAGATTGCATTGCAAGGCTGTCCTCTAAGAGGAGAGAGGGAAGGAAGACAGTGTGGGACCCGGTCCAGACCCCAGCGCAGCCAGCATAAAGAAGATGCAGCAAGACTGTCCAGGTCAGGGTGGGGAACTTAAAGGACAGTTGCCTGTCAGAGGAGTCCCGTTTCTCCCCCAAATGGGCCTATTTTAATATTCCCGCTGTGCTCATTTGCTGGCTGGAAACATCCCATGGGAAGCATGGCTTTGACTTATACAGGGCAATGAATTTCCGAACAAGTAGCTGGGCTACTGGTCAGCTATAATTATTGCACTTAGAGGCTGTGAGAGGCATTCTCATGGCTGCCACAGGCTCTGTTCATATCTTTATTGCAACATTACCTATTTTAATTTGTCTTCCTGACTGACAGTGAACAAAAAAATGGAATCTCATTTATGCCCAAATCATAAAATGTTGATTCTGTTTTGTAGAATTAGATTTTGGAAACTCCACTGTAAAATCCCTAAAATATCTGGTATTTCAGTCCAAAGCCTAAACTTATTTCTGGTTTATATATTCAGTGCTTAATGCTAACCTAATGGCAACGAAATGTATTTGCAAAAAAACAGCAAAGTTTGAAAATCTTTTATAGCAAAATTGCTTGTAAAATATAGACTATAGAGGAAAGCTTCCGGGATGTCCTAATAGTATTTTATTTCTTCTAAGCATCTTGAGTTGGTATTTTTGAATTGATATCAAAGTTGGTGTCTTTCCATTGTTTGAAAACAAGGTCATTGTGAATTCAAAGCATTGTCAAGCCTCATTGATATCTTTTACTTTGTGGTATCAGTCTAATTTGAGGCCATTGATTCTTACTGACCTTTTGCCAGTTTGGAGCTTGATTTTTTGTTGTTGTTGCTCATTGCTGACAGTAATTCTCTATTTTAAAATGGCCTTACTGCTTTAAGGATCTGTTTATTTTGTAAGCACTTTTGCAGCAGAAGTTTGGAAGGCTGTGTCATATGGTGTAAAGATCATGGTCTTTGAGGTCAAATGGATGTATTTGGGTCTCACTTCTACCACTTATTCATTGCATGACTTTAAACAAGCTAATGAACCTATCTGAATTTGCTTTCTTCTCTGTAATTTAGGGATAAAAATTCCCACTTCTCAAGTTGCTGTGGGAAAGAAATGAGGCAGCTGCACGAGCTGACCCTGAGGTTCCCCATCTGGACTGTCACGTTACCCAGCGTTTTGGCCTCCTTCTCACTTGGGGTCACTGGAGATGCACAGACCCCAAGCCTGCTCAGTCTAATCACCCAGGTCTCCAGCACAGCCCCTCTGCAGCTGGTTGCATGGTGCCTGAGCTGACAGGGTCACGACCCCTTGGCCTCCTAGGGTCTTGTGCGATCCCTCCTTCAGCACACGTGTCAAATGCTACCTCATCCTCTCATGCCCATCGCTATCCCATGATTATAAAAGAGGGAGAGTGTGTTGTCTGAAAAGGCCCAGGAGTACAGGAAGCAAGTCCCTCAATGTCCCATAGACCTAGACCAGCCCGTGGTCTGCAGTCACTGAGGTCCCGCAATCAGATGTGGCATGACCCCTCTTCTTGTCAGGTTTGCCATTCATCTTTGAAACTGAGCAGGACGCTGTGGGGCCTTCTCAGGGACAGACACCCCCTGTATCTCCCACCTGCCTCTTGTCTGTAGAAAAGCTTAAGCCTCCTAGGCCTTCCCCAAGTTCCAAAGAGCAAATTTAATCAGAGAAGTGAGAAAATGCAGAAACAAAGGAAAACATTCAAGCAAGACAAAATAATAGTTTAGCCATAAAACAAAGTCAAAGACCTTTAGTTCCTCCTTAAGAGCTATAGATAATATTCTGAACAATACCCTTGAGCTGTTTTGCAGATACTAAAACCCCCACCAGGTGGAAGAAGTTAATTGCATGCTGACCACCAGTATGTAGACCCCAGACCAGTTGCAATCAGAAGGTTGATGACTGAGATTCCCAAAATATCACTCTGTTACCTCACCATCAACCAATCAGAGAATTGTTCATGAGCTGATCACACACCCTGTGACCTTCTCCTTCACACTGTCTTTTAAAACCCTTCCCTGAAAGCCATCAGAGAATTTGGGTCTTTTGAGCATGAGCTGCCCATTCTCCTTGCTTGGCCCTACAATAGATGCTGTACTTTCCTTCACCACAACCCAGTGTCAGTAGATTGGCTTTGCTGGAGACACAAGTTTGGTTGGGTAACATCTTCTCCTATAAGAGCTTCCTCAGTCAAGGTTCTCATACCTATCATCTTGGCTCTTAAAATCCTGTTCACCCTACTCTCTTAAACTGTATTCTCTAATTTCCCACCTCCGCACACTTCAATCACATACCCTCACAGACAGAGGGTCCCTACAGTACTGGGCACCTGTGTGACAGGGGCTCAATAATGCTCTTCTCCTGGCTTCCTGCCTCTCAGTCTGTGTGGCCTGAGCTTGACAGCACTGCGGTGCTCAGCACACGTCCCTGTGTGAGATTCTCCTGTGAGCTGTTTGGTCTTTGAGAGACTATTTGTGTTGGATATTCCTTAGAGACTCTAAAGGACAGAACTTCGGCTGAAGTATTTTTAAAGGCCTTTTTGTTGCATATGCAGAGCTGCAAATAATCTTGTGTGCTTAGTCCATAGTGTGTTTGCATTTCATTCGTTAAGTCACAGGAAGAAATACATGCTGAGCAAGGAGAAACTTCGAGTTTGTGTGATTACCCATTCTGTGGTCCACTGGGAATCTGTGGGCAGGGCATTTGTTATATGCCTGCTGCTTGTTTGGTTTCCTCAACTTTTTGTATCTAAGAGAGCACAGTCTCAATTGCGATGAAGGGTCTGGTGAGTAGAGGGGCTCTGAAAGTGCTGGGGGAGGTGCTAACATCTCCATGCTCATGACGACATGCACAGACCAAGGGTTATTACTGATGTTGGTATCCAGGGATAGAGAGTGTTTGAATATTGAGAGGTAGGATCAGGGTAAGGTAGGTAGGCACTTGCCTTGGGTGAAAAATTTGTAAATAATATTTTAATGCATTATTTTTTTTTGCCATGTCCCATGGCATGTGGGATCTTAGTTCCCCCACCAGGTATTGAACCCACACCCCTGCATTGAAAGCGCATGGAGTCTTAACCACTGGACCGCCAGGGAAGTCCTTAGTGCATTATTTTTGAAAACTCAAAATGTATACAAAAAATCCATCATGAATGAAATGTCAAAATTGTAAATGGAAATAGGGTTAGTAACGCTGTCTCACCAAGTGTCAAGCCGTAATGGAGCCTGCAGCAAAAGGGAAAACCAGGAATGCTGATTCTGGTTTTATTTAAATTTTTAATATTTTATTCATCATGGACATTTAGCATTCATTTGATTTTTCAGAAGATTGCATTAAAGTATTATTTTTCTTCATTACTAAGTCTTTTAGCATCCCTTAAACTTTGAGCCCAAGGCCAGTGTTTCACTCACCTCATCCTACTTCCAACCCTGCCAAGAGCTGCTGGATTTTAAGGTCATCCATTTTGTTTCCTTTCATCTCTTGCCTACTGGTCGAAGGTAGTTATGGCCCAAGGGCCACAAAACTGCCGTATATCGGAAACTGCATTGACAATATTTAATATGAATTTGCATGTGATTTATTTGGGCTTTGTAAATCAATCTTCTTCTCCACCAGAAATCCTTCAGGGGGGAATTGAATAGTACTAGAGTAAATTAGTAATAAAAAAAATAAATGATTTTTTAAAAATAGATTTTTCAAGCACTGTAAACCTTCAGGGTGTGTTTAAGTAATGGCATTATTTTTCACCCCAACACATTTTCTAAGTAGAACGATAATCATCTTGTTTATGAGATTACTGCATGGTGGTGTATCTGAGGCATATTTCAAACTTTTGCCAATTGGGAGCCATCATCGGCTTGAGCCTGTGTGTGTAGAGCAGCTGGTAGAAAGCTTGTGCTTCACTTTATGACTCGCTTGTATCACAAGGTAAGATGACACAGGGTAAGTGCACGGGATTCACATTCAGAAGCCACTGATTCCTCATTTGCCACTTATTACCAGGGTAAGCTTCAACTTCTCTAAGTCTTGATTAACTACATCCTTTCAATAGAAATAACAATAGATTCTTCCCAGGGCTATTGGAAAGAACAAATTGAATCATAGGGGAAAGTGCTTTGTAATCTGCCAAAGGGCTTTACAAATAAAATCAGTTCTTGCCTTGATCAATGCTCCACCACAGAGCTGATGAGGGTCTGACGGAGCTGAGGTTGATTTCTCTGCCAGAAGTCGAGAGAATATCTACGAGCTAGGTTGCATTTTCAGTTGTAGCATGTTATTCTAAAACACACTACCCAGATAAAGGGATGGTGAAAGGAAATCCTTCATTGAAAATTTATGCTTCTAAAATGCAAAATAATCATAAAGAGTAACTTGCAACAAAGCTTCCTGGGAAAGGTATACAGACTTCAGATGAACTCTAGCTAACTGCACAAGATTTTCATTGATGTGGCAGTGTCAAAATAATGAACAAAGGAACGGAAATATGCCCCATGGAGAAGACAATTGTTTCTTCAGGAAATGCAATAGTTGCACCAATTCCTGGAAGCCAAGGGCCAATACATCTTAACTAACTGGACGAGCAATTGGTCATCTTGACTTTAAAAGTATCCTACTTATTGGAGAGTGGAATAGTCCCTTAACATACCTAAGGGGAAAACCAAAGTGATAAAATTATCCTTTAGAATTTTCATCTGTCAAGTAAACAGACACCATTTTTGAAGAGTAATTACTTTTTTAAAAAACCCTTAATTCAGAGAATGCAAGTTTCATTGATTTCGTTGCCCTTGTTTGGTGCAAGATGTATGGAGCAGGTGATATACAAAAGTCAGGCCTTCAGTTAAGCCGCTGGCAATTCCTGTGGCGAGGAGAAAACGTTCTTAGATGGATCTGTATGAACTCATAAGAGAGCGTGCAAATAGTGTCGATTTTTTTTGAAAACTCAGTTACAACAGGAAGAAGGAGCAGAGTAATATGTATCATACGGGAGCCCAATTTTGTGGAAGAAAATGGATGTTATGATTTTTATGGCTTTCTAGTCATTACTTTTATTTTCCCAGGTATATTTCTCCTTGTTCATTTACAACTTCCCCATGAGTTTTTTTATGTCAAATGATTTATGAACTATGGCATAACATAGTATGTTTCAAGAGTAGTATTGTAGTAAATAGGTCCTAAGTGATAGGAAAGTTAATAATCCGTACAAACTAATAAACACATTCTAAAACCTTAAAAAACAAACAAATAAATAAAAAACATTCTTTGAGGATTGCATTGTAAGATGGTTATGTCTGAACATGAAATTAGAGGTGAATCAACTCCTATCTGACAAGGCCCTTGATTGGCATTAGTTTGATCTTTGGAAAACCTCAAAGCCCCAGAAGAACTCTCCAAGGAAAATAGCACTGCCTTGAAGGAGAAAGTTGGCAGGGGCTTACTTCTACTATACACTCATCCCAGGTCCCAAGAATGCAATTCCCTGCAGTGGAGGGTTTACTTGGTGTTGTGTAGTGGTCAAGTCTCCTAAAATATTTGTCAATAGTAAACTAAAATATCTTGGTAGGTGAGGCTATTTTAAACAACATTGCTCATTGGGCAGCATTTTAAAAACTTGAGTATTGTATAGAAGCCATCAAAGGAAAGTAACAGACACCTGTTATTGATTTAAATTATTTTGCTTATGCTGTTACTTAAAATACAATGAACATTGTGATGCACTGAGCAGAGTTGTAGTGTGTACACACTGGGTTGCCTGGGTGATGAGTGAGCAGGAACTGGGGGACCCTTCTCCCCTGTGGATGGCAGCTCCTTTCTTCCGACAGCAGGGCCTGGGCTGTCCTTTGCAGATCCACTCCTGCAGACAGCCGGCACCCACATCCCCACTAATGGTTTGATTATCCCCTTTGAGGGGACTACATCCCATACTTGCCATATAAAGAGGAAGACCTACATAAGGAAGGTCCCTCTACTGGGACACAAGCTCCAGCGGGTGCCTGGGCTTTCCTCTCCATGGGGCATGGGAAGATGGGATATCCCATGACTTCTCTGGTGTTAATCCGGTCTTGTTAGTTTTTTTCTTTTCTCAGTAAAGCCTATTCCTTATCTTTTTCCTTGTGGAATTTGTCCCAAAGCACGATAGATGACAGATGAAGACTGTTGGGATCCAGTTTTTAGGACAAACGTGAAGTTAGGTATAAATGCCCTATGAGTTTGGCTCTTTTATAACCATGAAAATAAAATTTTAAAATTAACTGCAAGTGTAAAAAATCATATTATAACATTAATTATTATTAATAATAATTGTCTTGGTGAAACTAGATCATACAAGTTGTGTTTAATAAAAGAAAAGAGTATCCTTAGTTTCAGTTGTATATTAATCCATTTTATATTTTAACTTAAATTATATTAAATTTAGAGAATGCTTGTTGGGGTAAGTTTGATGGGCAAAGTGATATTAATAACTTCAAGGCTTTTTCAGTAAATAGAACCTCGTTTAACCAAAATTCTTGCAACAATTCTTGAGTGTGTATTTGGAAGGGATGTCACATAATAACTTGGAAAGCTGATTCATTCACATGAAAATAAGGTCAGCATTGTGATGATATTGAATTCACTATACTCGGTGTCTAATCCAATTCCTGGAGGAATTAGAAATAGAAAAAATTCTTTATTGTAATTCTGGCAGTTGCTGCTAATGAATTGTTCTAAGTCAGTGCAGAGGAAGATGGGCTGGACTGTATGCTATGCGCCCACCTGAGATGGGAACACAGAACTATTGCTCATCTGGTGCAGGCCCTTCGAGTTTTATGAAATTAGTACCACACACTGTGTGAGAATTCACATCTTCCACCACTGTTCCCTATTTATAGCGCGATGAAACTTCTATTTAAGCCATGAGTTACATGTGATTTGGCCTATATTCCATTCACTCATCCATTCATCTATCAGAAACTTAGTTAGCACATACCATGTGCCAGGCACTGTTCTAGGCAATTACGCACATCAGTGAACAAACCAGATAAGATCCTTGTCTTCATGGAGCTCATACTCTAGCAGAAGGAGATAGAAAACAAAGCATGCTAATAAGTGAGCTTTATAGTGTGTTTAAAAATGATAAATGCCTTTTAAAAAAGAAAAAACAAAAAGTAGAACAGGGTTCAGGGAGTGCCAGGGCTGGGTGGGGGAGGTGCAGGGGGGTCAGGCTAGGCCTCATGGAAAAGGTGAGAATGGAGAAAACATTTGCAGGAAGTGAGGGACTGAGCTGAGGGTGTATCAGGAGAAGAACCATCCAGGCAAGAGGAAGGGCCAGGGCAAACCCACCAGGTGGGAATGTGTTCAGGAAACAGCAGGAAGTCGGTGTGACTGCACACAAGTGAGTTGGGGACACTGGTAGGACAGGAGGTCAGAGAAGTAAGGGGGGAGATTGTGTAAACTCCAGGAAATCAGGATCAGCTCTTTGGCTTTTACTCTGCATGGGGTGGCGAGAACCTGCTGCATTTTGAGCAGAGGCGTGATGTGATCTGACTCACAGTTTAGAAGTACTGGAGAATTCCCTGGCAGTCCAGTGGTTAGGACTCTGTGCTCTCACTTCCAAGGGCCCGGGTTCGATGCCTGGTCTGGGAACTAAAATCCCATACGCCAAGTGGAATAGCCAAGGGAAAAAAAAAAAGAAGTGTCACTCTGGAAGGCTGGAGCCGCCTTCAACCAAGGTGGGGAAGCTGCAGGTAGAGCAGATTTAGGGTGTGGGGAGAGAGAGAAAGTATTTGGTCCTGATCCAATTAACTTTAGGACCATTGGTAGGCTTCCAAGAGGAGAATAAGCTGGGTACAAGAGTCTGGAGTTTGAGAGAGAGGCCTGGCCTGGAGATATAAATTTAGGAGTTGGTGGGGTGTAAAGATGGCCGTTAAAACCAAGAGGCTGAAAGAATGAGACACAAGGGAGTGGGTGTAGGTAGAGAAAAACAGGACCAAGGGTCATGACTCTTATAACATGGAGGACATGTTCACCAAAATCCTGCAGAGGTCTTGGGAGCAAGATATCATCCAGATTGTCCAGACTGCACTGCAGTTACATTGTTCCAAATTGTCATTAAAATGAAAACACACTTTATATACTAGAGAATTCACAGACCCCATGATATGTCTGTGGACCTTTATTTGAGAAATCCTGCCCCACAGACCTCAGTCACAAGCAAGATATTTCTTTAAATTAAGATGGATTCATGTGACTCTATAATCATGCTCATGACTGACCTGCTCCAGAGAAGTGATTTTCACATTTACTCCCATGTTCTATTCTATCAATACATTAGAAATTATACTCAAAATATTCTACACTGTAGAAAAAGTGGAATATTAAAAGTGGGAGTTTAAAAAATAAAGAGTTGTAATACTTTCCTTCCACTCCCCACTGGCCTGTATCGCACTTGCCTTGGGGACCCTTAGCCTGGAGCAGCTGTGTTCTTTGAGATTCATGTCCTCTGGGCTCCCATGAAGACTTCAAAGGAATCAGTTTTCAAATCTCAACGTTCATATGAATTCTTTCCCAACTCTGAACTCACCTGCAGCATCAATGCTTTCTTGCATCCCCTATCAAGATTTCCTTTCATGTATCTTACAAAAGATTCACCCATCTGGAATCTGATTCTGGTACAGTGGCTCATGTTTCTATGATCATGGATCTATGTTTCTGTTTTTGTGCCAGTACCAAACTGTCTTGATTACTGTAACTTTGTAATATAGTCTGAAGTCAGGGAGCCTGATTCCTCCAGCTCCATTTTTCGTTCTCAAGGTTGCTTTGGCTATTCGGGGTCTTTTGTGTTTCCATACAAATTGTGAAATTTTTTGTTCTAGTTCTGTGAAAAATGCCAGTGGTAGTTTGATAGGGATTGCATTGAATCTGTAGATTGCTTTGGGTAGTAGAGTCATTTTCACAATGTTGATTCTTCCAATCCAAGAACATGGTATATCTCTCCATCTATTTGTATCATCTTTAATTTCTTTCATCAGTGTCTTATAGTTTTCTGAGTACAGGTCTTTTGTCTCCTTAGGTAGGTTTATTCCTAGATATTTTATTCTTTTTGTTGCAATGGTAAACGGGAGTGTTTTCTTAATTTCACTTTCAGATTTTTCATCATTAGTGTATAGGAATGCAAGAGACTTCTGTGCATTAATTTTGTATCCTGCTACTTTACCAAATTCATTGATTAGCTCTAGTAGTTTTCTGGTAGCATCTTTAGGATTCTCTATGTATAGCATCATGTCATCTGCAAACAGTGACAGCTTTACTTCTTCTTTTCCGATTTGGATTCCTTTTATTTCTTTGTCTTCTCTGATTGCTGTAGCTAACACTTCCAAAACTATGTTGAATAATAGTGGTGAGAGTGGGCAACCTTGTCTTGTTCCTGATCTTAGTGGAAATGGTTTCAGTTTTTCACCATTGAGGACAATGTTGGCTGTGGGTTTGTCATATATGGCCTTTATTATGTTGAGGAAAGTTCCCTCTATGCCTACTTTCTGCAGGGCTTTTATCATAAATGGGTGTTGAATTTTGTCGAAAGCTTTCTCTGCATCTATTGAGATGATCATATGGTTTTTACCCTTCAATTTGTTAATATGATGTATCACATTGATTGATTTGCGTATACTGAAGAATCCTTGCATTCCTGGAATAAACCCCACTTGATCATGGTGTATGATCCTTTTAATGTGCTGTTGGATTCTGTTTGCTACTATTTTGTTGAGCATTTTTGCATCTATGTTCATCAGTGGTATTGGCCTGTAGTTTTCTTTCTTTGTGACATCTTTGTCTGGTTTTGGTATCAGGGTGATGGTGGCCTCATAGAATGAGTTTGGGAGTGTTCCTCCCTCTGCAATATTGTGGAAGAGTTTGAGAAGGATAGGTGTTAGCTCTTCTCTAAATGTTTGGTAGAATTCGCCTGTGAAGCCATCTGGTCCTGGGCTTTTGTTTGTTGGAAGATTTTTAATCACAGTTTCAATTTCAGTGCTTGTGATTGGTCTGTTCATATTTTCTATTTCTTCCTGGTTCAGTCTCGGCAGGTTGTGCACTTCTAAGAATCTGTCCATTTCTTCCAGGTTGTCCATTTTATTGGCATAGAGTTGCTTGTAGTAATCTCTCATGATCATTTGTATTTCTGCAGTGTCAGTGGTTACTTCTCCTTTTTCATTTCTAATTCTATTGATTTGAGTCTTTTCCCTTTTTCTCTTGATGAGTCTGGCTAATGGTTTATCAATTTTGTTTATCTTCTCAAAGAACCAGCTTTTAGTTTTATTGATCTTTGCTATTGTCTCCTTCATTTCTTTTTCATTTATTTCTGATCTGATCTTTATGATTTCTTTCCTTCTGCTAGCTGTGGGGTTTTTTTGTTCTTCTTTCTCTAATTGCTTTAGGTGCAAGGTTAGGTTGTTTATTTGAGATGTTTCCTGTTTCTTGATGTAGGCTTACATTGCTATAAACTTCCCTCTTAGAACTGCTTTTGCTGCATCCCATAGGTTTTGGGTTGTCGTGTCTCCATAGTCATTTGTTTCTAGGTATTTTTTGATTTCCCCTTTGATTTCTTCAGTGATCACTTCGTTATTAAGTAGTGTATTGTGTAGCCCCCATGTGTTTGTATTTTTTACAGATCTTTTCCTGTAATTGATATCTAGTCTCATAGCGTTGTGGTCGGAAAAGATACTTGATATGATTTCAATTTTCTTAAATTTACCAAGGCTTGATTTGTGACCCAAGATATGATCTATCCTGGAGAATGTTCCATGAGCACTTGAGAAAAATGTGTATTCTGTTGTTTTTGGGTGGAATGTCCTATAAATATCGATTAAGTCCATCTTGTTTAATGTATCATTTAAAGCTTGTGTTTCCTTATTTATTTTCATTTTGGATGATCTGTCCATTGGTGAAAGTGGGGTGTTAAAGTCCCCTACTACGATTGCGTTACTGTCGATTTCCCCTTTTATGGCTGTTAGTATTTGCCTTATGTATTGAGGTGCTCCTATGTTGGGTGCATAAATATTTACAATTGTTATACCTTCCTCTTGGATCGATCCCTTGAACATTATATAGTGTCCTTCTTTATCTCTTGTAATAGTCTTTATTTTAAAGTCTATTTTGTCTGATATGAGAATTGCTACTCCAGCTTTCTTTTGATTTCCATTTGCATGGAATATCTTTTTCCATCCCCTCACTTTCAGTCTGTATGTGTCCCTAGGTCTGAAGTGGGTCTCTTGTAGACAGCATATATATGGGTCTTGTTTCTGTATCCATTCAGCCAGTCTGTGTCTTTTGGTGGGAGCATATACTCCATTTACATTTAAGGTAATTATCGATATGTATGTTCCTATTCCCATTTTCTTAAATGTTTTGGGTTTGTTATTGTAGGTGTTTTCCTTCTCTTGTGTTTCTTGCCTAGAGAAGTTCCTTTAGCATTTGTTGTAAAGCTGGTTTGGTGGTGCTGAACTCTCTCAGCTTTTGCTTGTCTGTAAAGGTTTTAATTTCTCCATCAAATCTGAATGAGATCCTTTCTGGGTAGAGTAATCTTGGTTGTAGGTTTTTCTCCTTCATCACTTTAAGTATATCCTGCCACTCCCTTCTGGCTTGCAGAGTTTCTGCTGAAAGATCAGATGTTAACCTTATGGGGATTCCCTTGTGTGTTATTTGTTGTTTTTCCCTTGCTGCTTTTAATATGCTTTCTTTATATTTAATTTTTGATAGTTTGATTAATATGTGTCTTGGCGTGTTCCTCCTAGGATTTATCCTGTATGGGACTCTCTGTGCTTCCAGGACTTGATTAGCTATTTCCTTTCCCATATTAGGGAAGTTTTCAACTATAATCTCTTCAAATATTTTCTCAGTCCCTTTCTTTTTCTCTTCTTCTTCTGGGACCCCTATAATTCGAATGTTGGTGCATTTAATGTTGTCCCAGAGGTCTCTGAGACTGTCCTCAGTTCTTTTCATTCTTTTTTCTTTATTCTGCTCTGCAGTAGTTATTTCCACTATTTTATCTTCCAGGTCACTTATCCGTTCTTCTGCCTCAGTTATTCTGCTATTGATCCCGTCTAGAGTATTTTTAATTTCATTTATTGTGTTTTTCATCGTTGCTTGGTTCCTCTTCAGTTCTTCTACATCCTTGTTAAATGTTTCTTGCATTTTGTCTATTCTATTTCCAAGATTTTGAATCATCTTTACTATCATTATTCTGAATTCTTTTTCAGGTAGACTGCCTATTTCCTCTTCATTTGTTAGGTCTGGTGTGTTTTTACCTTGCTCCTTCATCTGCTCTGTGTTTTTCTGTCTTCTCATTTTGCTTATCTTACTGTGTTTGGGGTCTCCTTTTCACAGGCTGCAGGTTCGTAGTTCCCGTTGTTTTTGGTGTCTGTCCCCAGTGGCTAAGGTTGGTTCAGTGGCTTGTGTAGGTTTCCTGGTGGAGGGGACTAGTGCCTGTGTTCTGGTGGATGAGGCTGGATCTTGTCTTTCTGGTGGGCACGTCCACGTCTGGTGGTGTGTTTTGGGGTGTCTGTGGCCTTATTATGATTTTAGGCAGCCTCTCTGCTAATGGATGGGGCTGTGTTCCTGTCTTGCTAGTTGTTTGGCATAGGGTGTCCAGCACTGTAGCTTGCTGGTCGTTGAGTGAAGCTGGGTCTTGATGTTGAGATAGAGATCTCTGAGAGATTTTTGCCGTTTGGTATTACGTGGAGCTGGGAGGTCTCTTGTGGACCAGTGTCCTGAAGTTGGCTCTCCCACCTCAGAGGCACAGCCCTGATGCCTGGCTGGAGCACCAAGAGCCTTTCATCCACACGGCTCAGAATAAAAGGGAGAAAAAATAGAAAGAAAGAAAAAAAGAGGACAAAATAAAATAAAATAAAATAAAGCTATTATAATAAAAAATAAGAAAAAAATTATTAAGAAAAAATTTATTAAGAAAAATTTTTTTTTAATTTTTAAAAATAAATTTATTAATATTTTATAATAAAAAATCAGAAAAAAATTTATTAAGAAAAAAATTTTAATTTTTTAAAATAAAAAATATGAAAAACTTATTAAGACAAATTTTTTTTTAATTTTTAAAAATAGAAAATAAGGAAAAAATTATTAAGAAAACATTTATTAAGAAAAAAAATTTTTAAGTTAAAAAAAAAAAAAACAAACAAAACAGACCGAACCCTAGGACAAATGGTGAAAGCAAAGCTATACAGACAAAATCTCACCCAGAAGCATACACATATACACTCACAAAAAAAGGAAAAGGGGAAAAATTAATATATCCTGCTCCCAAAGTCCACCTCCTGAATTTGGGATGATTCGTTGTCTATTCAGGTATTCAACAGATGCAGGTACATCATGTTGATTGTGGAGATTTAATCCGCTGCTTCTGAGGCTGCTGGGAGGGATTTCCCTTTCTCTTCTTTGTTCGTACAGCTCCCGGGGTTCAGCTTTGGATTTGGACCCGCCTCTGCGTGTAGGTCGCCTGAGGGCGTCTGTTCCCGCCCAGACAGAACGGGGTTAAAAGGAGCAGCTGCTTCGGGGGCTCTGGCTCACTCAGGCCGGGGGGGGGGAGCGGTACGGAGGAGGCGGGGCGAGCCTGCGGCGGCCGAGGCGTCGTGACGTTGCACCAGCCTGAGGCGCGCCGTGCGTTCTCCCGGGGAGGTTGTCCCTGGATAGCGGGACCCTGGCAGTGGCGGGCTGCACAGGCTCCCAGGAGGGGCGGTGTGGAGCGTGACCTGTGCTCGCACACAGGCTTCCTGGTGGCGGCAGCAGCAGCCTTAGCGTCTCCTGCCCGTCTCTGGGGTCCGCGCTGATGGCCGCGGCTCGCGCCCGTTTCTGGAGCTCCTTTAAGCGACACTCTTAATCCCGTCTCCTCGCGCACCAGGAAACAAAGAGGTAAGAAAGTCTCTTGCCTCTTCGGCAGCTGCAGACTTTTCCCGGACTCCCTCCCGGCTAGCCGTGGCGCACCAGCCCCTTTAGGCTGTGTTCACGCCGCCAGCCCCAGTCCTCTCCCTGTGATCCGACCGAAGCCCGAGCCTCAGCTCCCAGCCCCGCCCGCCCCGGCGGGGGAGCAGACAAGCCTCTCGGGCTGGTGAGTGCTGGTTGGCGCCGAGCCTCCGTGCGGGAATCTCTCCGCTTTGCCCTCCGCACCCCTGTGGCTGCGCTCTCCTCCGCGGCTCCGAAGCTTCCCCCTCCGTCACCCACAGTCTCTGCCCACGAAGGGGCTTCCTAGTGTGTGGACACCTTTCCTCCTTCACGGCTCCCTCCCACTGGTGCAGGCCCCATCCCTATTCTTTTGTCTCTGTTATTTCTTTTTTCTTTCGCCCTACCCAAGTACGTGGGGAGTTTCTTGCCTTTTGGGAGGTCTGAGGTCTTCTGCCAGCGTTCAGTGGGTGTTCTGTAGGAGCAGTTCCACGTGTAGATGTATTTCTAATGTATCTGTGGGGAGGAAGGTGATCTCCGTGTCTTACTCTTCCTCCATCTTGCCCCCTTCCTTCTCCTCCTCACTGCACTTGTTACCGAGTCCAAGCTCGCTCTGCTCGCCGCACGAGAGGCCAATAAATCGGAGACGAGGTGTTGAGGCAGGGAAGACGACTTTAAAGACCGAGAAGCCGGCAGACTAAAGTCTCAAAACTAACCATCTTCGCTCTGTATCTTTTAGTGCTGTGTTTGGTTGGTCCCTTCATTATTCTTGACAATTATATCTTTATTTTAGGTCCTGCCTTTGATTTATGAAATGGCCCCCATTTTTCCAGTGCTTCCTTTTCCCTTCATTCTAGTTGGTCTGATATTAATATTGTCATGCTGCTTTCTATTTGTGCTTATCTGATGTATCTTTCTCCATCTCTTTAAAACATTTTTTTTTTTTGCTTCAGTTTGTTTTACAAGTTTCTTGAAAATAAGATTTAGCTAGATTTTGTTTGTCTGACCAAATTGGAAACCAATCTCTGTTAAAGATGGAATTTGACCCATTTGCACTTTATCTCAGTTAATGCAATTGTGTGTCATGCTTCTCTGTTGTTCTGTTCTTCACTTTTCCTGTGGTTTTGTGGGGGCTTGGGGGAGGTGTACCATATTTTATCTTTCTACTGATTTGGAGAATATACATTCTACTCATAGTCTATTCAAGAGCATCTTTCATTAAAAGTATGTAAACCCTTCTTGCCCTGTTAATATTATCAATAAAGCCTCAGTGTCTCATATGAGGAATTTAACTTGCTTTACATTTTTTCTTTTTTCCTTACCTCCCAGATTGTGTTAGAATTATCTCAGCTTTTTAAACTAGGGAGTTACACTTAGGCTTTTCACTCTGTAGTTTCTCTTTCAAAACCATTTTGACATTTTAATTACATGTAACCATCCAAACAACAATTATTCAATGGGAACTTTGTTTCATTGGTATTGTTATTGTTCATCTCCTTTACTTTCTTCTTGGGCATTTTTAATATGACAAGGGTGTTCCACTTTCTGAATAATGGCATGTCTCAGAATCATTTCCTAGTGCTGGGATGATAAATTGTCTCTGTTTAGAATTCTGGGCCACTCCCTTTTCCCTCAAAACTCTGTGGATTTTGTTCCACTATTTTGGCATGATTCTGTTACACAGAAGATGGGAGCTAGAGCCTGAAGTTAACTTGGTTTTACTGCTTGTGTCCTCGATCTTTAAAAATCTGAAATGTCACCAAGACATTTAGATGTAAGTCTCTTTTTGTTTTCAAGGCAAAAAACAAATCAAAACAATACTCTGATATTCTGAGAGCCTCATCAATTTGAAGTCTCAAAACTTTCTTCTATTATTTCTTTGTTTGTTTTTTCTTCATTTGCTCTGTTTTTTCCACTCTGAATTTCCTTATTCCAGAACTTCAACCCACTGTCTTTTTCACTGATATTCTAGTTTCCATCTAAGTCTCTTCTTCTAGCACATTTGGGAAGGTTGCAAGGTTGGGAAAGAGGCAGGGAGAAAGGTGTCTGACTTTAGCTGTCTTGCAAATTGGCATCACTGCAGGGAGGTGTGGCCTATTAGCCCCCCAGGCTGCTGAGATGGTGCTCACAGGCTCTCAAGGTGTCTGCATTCCCAGCACCCATGTCACCTGCACACTTGGGCTGTTTATGGACTCCGCAGACCCATTTCTCTGTGGCACCTGAGCTTCTGTGTGATGGATACGATCTCTTCCTTTGTAACTAAGATTAAGCTGCTGACATTGGCCTGCTGTAAACAGAATTCTCAGTCATCATCTTGGGCAACTTCTTTTGCTCTCTTTCCTAGAGATGCATTCCACAAATGAGTATATTCCAGCATTCTTTCTGTTGCAGGAAGGGGACTCCTTCCAGGGCCCGAGAGTGGGCTCTTGTCTAACACTGAGAAATGAATTGTCCAAGGAGACACACGTGCTGACAGAGCAAGAGACTTTATTGGGAAGGTGCGCCCTAGCAGAGGGCAGCAGGGTAAGGGAACCCAGGAGAACTGCTCTGCCATATGGTTCACAGTCTTGGGTTTTATGGTGATGGGATTCGTTTCCAGGTTGTCTCTGGCCAATCATTCTGACTTAGGGTCCTTCCTGGTGGTGCACGCATTGCTCAGCCAAGATGCATTCCAGTAAGAAGGATTCTGGGAGGTTGGTAGGACATATGGCCTGGCGTCTCCTCTCTCCTTTTGACCTTTACCAAATTCTACCGGTTGGTGGTAGCTTGTTAGTTCCACTTTCATTACCAGGACCTCCTATTTAAAATAATTCATGCGAGTGGTAACTATTGGGCCTGGCCAGGGCAGGTGGTTTCAGTCAGTGTTCCCCCTAACATTTCCAGAGTTCTGACCTGCAGCTGGGGCCCTGGCATTTCTCCTTCCTGCGTGTTCCTTCTCTGGGACCATCTTCTTCCATTCCAGCTCTCACTTTTCTTCTGGAGTATGTTCAGGCCCGAACATTTTCACTGTAAGCTTTTGTTATGGTTGTTTCCTTCACTCATCCCACCAAATCTGCGTCTTCTTGACCAGGGATTCCCTGGAAAATTGACAGGTGTCATGTTGTTGATCTTAGTTTTTAGTTTGTTCCTTTCAGCCATAACTCCATATATGGTCTTTGGATATGGACTCCAAAATACTCTAAATAGCTTCAATAAACATGAATGGTTCCCCCATTCATGGCCTGTACTCGGAAATAATCCAGCAGCAAAGAAAATGCGTTACAGAAACGTTGACTTAAAAAATACACACAACCTAAAAGTTGAGAGTTATGTTTTATTCGGAGGGAATTTTTAGGACTTAAAGCCCGGGAGATAGCATCTCAAGTAACCCTGAGAGACCGGCTCTGAGGAGGCGAGTGGGGAGCTAGGATATATAGGAGTTTTGCAACAAAAGGCAGGTAGTCTGAATGTCAAAAGATTACTGTTAATTAAAGAAAACCAGATATCCCAAGTTAAGGAATTTAGCGCTTTTCTATGTATGGGAAGATGCAAGAGTCTGGGCTCAGTGAAATCATTCCTTTGATATGCACCTCAGCTCTCTGGGGCCAGTATCCTGTGTTTTCACATCCCGAATTTCCTCAGGGCTCACCTTAGGGAGTGGATGCAGTCTGATGGCTGCTAGATGGCAGGTATTCTTTTCCTTCCTGATTTCTCCCAGGGTTCACCAGCTCACCATAGGCTGTGGCTGCAATCGCTGATGACTGTGACATTCTTTGGTTACTGATACGGCGGGAAATATTCCATATCTCAATGAATTTCCATGCCCTCGCACTGGTAATCAGAGCCCACCTTTCCCAGACATAGGAATCCTTCAGTCGTGTGACTTTGTTCTTTCAGACACCTCTGGGGTTGTACTGTGAGAAGCAAAATGTCAGAAGACCATCATATATTCATTAATTCTTGTGGGGAAGAAAGGGCTTGCTCCCAGCACCATCTCAAGCTCTCAAATTCTGCTTTTGATTCTGTTAGTGCAAGTTTGTGTGCCTGACACACAGTGAGGCCAAACACACCAACACGTCAAGTCTGGAGCAGAGAAAGGTTTATTGCAGGGCCATGTAAGGAGATGGGTGGCTCATGCCCTAAAAAGCTCTGAGTTCCCTGAAGGGTTTCTTCAAAGCATTTTTAAAAGCCAGGTTGGGGGTGGGGTCGGCAGGGTAGGTGATGACCTTCTGCGCAATTCTCTGATTGGCTGATGGTCAATCAGAACAGGGCATTGTCACAGGGGTTAACTTTATCAGTCCTTAGGCTCCAGGAGGCCTGGGGGCTATGTGCTCATGGTCATCAAGTAGTTAACCTCTTCCATTTGGTGGGGGGTTTTAGCATCTGTAAAACAACTCAGAAGATGTGCATCAGATACTGTTATCTAGTACTTCAGAGAGGAGCTAAAGCGGAGGATATGGGGGAAGGTCTGTCCCAGGAAGACCCCATAGGGTCCTGCTCAGTTACAATTCCTCTGCCTCACTATCCACCTTTTAGGAAGGATTTGACACATTTAACCCCAGATTCACTTTGAGGAGTGCCTTTCTTCTGCCCACCAAGTAAGCCTAAGGAGGTTAAGTGTCCTTTTACCATTTACAGATAATTTCCCTGAGCCATTTAAGTTGAGCCCATTCTCCCTTTTCCTGCATTTTGTCCATGGATCTCCAACTGCTCTACCAAGAGATGGAGATTCAACTAGGATGGCCAAATTCCACAACAGAATCTAGAAACCTTTCTTCAGCTCCTGGCCTTTCAATAGTGTTACAGTTTGTAGCTGTGTCCTGCCGCCTAGACCTGCAAAAATGGTGTCTGGTTTATATTAACTAATGACTTACTAGAACAGCAAATGTCAGCATGGGGTCAGGGGTGGGCTGTGCTGGGTTGGACAAGCCACCAGGGCCTGGAACACCTGCTCACATTCTTTTCTCCACTGACCTCCAATTATTTATGAGGATTGTGACTCTCTTCCTCCTCTTGTCTTCCAAATGCTCCTCTGCCCTTCTCTCCTTACCAGGGACCCAGTTTGGAATGGAAACCCTGAGGTCGGATAATTAAGAAGCTTTGCAATAATGGAATAATTTTTTATCAACCTTCCATTGTCCGCAGTGACTCTCACGTTCGTGCTGATGGCCCACAATGCCAAGTTTTGAATTTACTGTTGTTCCTCCTGCTTTGGTTTTGCTTTCTCTTTTTAAATTTCCCTTCTCCATTTTAGTTTGTTTTGTATCTTCTGTTATATGTTCTCTATACTCTATTTTCTCTGGAGATTTTTTACTTATAAGAATGATTTTTGATATATGCACTAGTTTAAATTCTATATTTCACTGCTAGTGTTGTACCTACAACATTTATATAAACCTGCAATTTACTTATACCAAAATTTTGCTCTTCTTTTATTAGTTTTTCAATTAACTGGAATATGTTTTGATAAATCTTTATAGGAAGGTTACATATGAGGTATATTTCAAAATTATTTCATATGTGACCATATCTCTGTTGTTTTCTCTTGGTTTTATTTTTATATATCATGTAATATTGTGAAGGTGAAATCTGAAACAAGCTTGATTTTTTTTTTCATTGTAGGTAAGTTAGGTGAGTTTTTTTCCTAGGCTGAAGTAGAATTTTTAATTTATATGTGGGGTTGTTTGTGTGTATGTGTGTGTGTTGTCTCTGTGTGTGAATGTCTGAATGCCTTGCTAAAGTCTTTCTTTAACTTTGAAAATCAAAATTTCACTATGATTTGTTGAGATCTTTTTGGATCAATGCATGGAGTGGAAATACAGAAGACCAATGAAATTTAAAAGATGTTCAGTCTCAGTGGTAATTAGGGGATCCCAGATTAAAACCGTAACACGATACTTTAGATCGTGTCAAGCATTTTTAAACTTTTTGTTTGAAATATAATATATGTACATATCCTAATTGTACAGCCTGACGAATTTCCATAAACTGAACCTCAGTGTGTAACCAGTAGCCAGATCCAGAGCAAAACCGTGCCAGCTCCCCCAGAATCCCGCTTTGAGACCCATCCAGCTATTCCTCAGCAGAAGCAACTGACTTCTAACAGCCTAGATAAACTTTGAGTTTGGTAAACAATTTCAAGTTCGATGACATCAAGCAATGACAAAATTGGGGGAAAGACTTCTCTTTCACAACTGGGGAGAGTGTAAATTTATGCAGCCATTTGGAGAGCAGCTAGACAATGCCCACGTTCTCAATTTGTCAATCTTCCTTTTACATCATTCATTTCTTACTCTCCTTGTCCTCTTTAATGCAGGTTTAATTGTGTTTCCTCTTCCCTAATTAGAATCTGGCCAACCAACATTTGCTACTGTATTTCCTCATTAAACAAGCTTGCTCTTAGAGATGACTGTGAATGTTGACCTATGATGCCTCCCACCTTCATCAATTCTGTGCTGCCTGTCAAATGTATCTTGGTTCCAGATATCTTTTTCAATGCCACCCTCTCCTGCCGGTCATCCCCAATCCATTGATTACTTCCCTTAATAAAAGTGAAATTTCTGCCAACTGCAGAAATATACTTAAAGCTCCCCACAAATGGAATAAATGGAAATGATATCTCTGAGGCATGCATTACAACATCTAGCACAGAGCGTGTAGTTAAAAATGGGAGTCTCCTTCCTTTGCCCCTTAATTTCAAAAGCCTCACTTCTAACCTCAAAACATCATGAAAGGCCACACTGGAGCACTTGCATAGAGTGGAAAGAATCCTTTTCTCTTTCAGAGAAATGTTAGTTGGTGGGTCAAAGTTTTTAAACAATATTTTGGCTTATTCTTTCGACAGTGATAAATACAATCTGTGAAAATGTAATTTCCTCCAGATTAATTAAAGTGTTTTCCAATTGGTAAAATCCTTGTGGTGTTTTGTACTCTGAGATGAACAGAATGAGTGGGGACTGAAAGCAAGCAGTGAAGCACAGAGACGTGGCCGGGGCGTGCAGTGTACATCACCCAAAAAGGCGGAACATAGTACTGTTTGGAGTAGACGGCAGAATGTATCCCAGTGCATGGTCTCCTGGGCTACTTCAGGTTCTGCAACATGGTGACATTTAGCCAGATTCTCCCCATTTCCATATTCCTCCAAAATGACTTCCCACAGCTTGCTGTGGCTTAACTTGTACGACTTAAAATTATGCCACAGTGCCCCGGAGAATATTTACTCTGATAGAGACCTCATTTTTTTGGATCTAGAGAAGTAGGCAAGAAGGCTGAGAAATCAAAACATGCCTTCAAAAATGAGCTGCTGGAAGATTTACAGAAAGAGTTGTAAATTTCATGAAATCACTACTGGCTTGTAGACACCAAAATAAAATGCCTTCCTGCACTCAGAGAATGCTCTTTTCTTTCTATAGTTTAAGTGAACATGCTAAAAAGTCATGCAAGGATATATATTTGGAGGTGTCTTTTATTTCCTGGTTGGAGTGGATTTGTACTTAACTCCTTCATCTGCCTCTTTCTCCAGCGTCCCACATAACCGTGACACAGAGCTTTGAATTTATTTAACTTGCTTATTTAATTATTACCAAAAGCTTAGAGAATAATCTGCAAATAAATATCCCTTTCAGAGACTGCATCTTTAATCATGGTCTCATTAGTACCTCTGCCCATGGAAATAACCAACATCTTGGAAGGATGCAAAGCTACCGTTAGTAATTGAGAAGTCCTTAGTCTTTGAGTTTCAACAGCCTTTGTCTGTTTCACCATCATCACTAAGGTTAAGTGGATAACTTCTTGGCCCTTGATCTTCTGAATCTCTCAAACACTGTTTGTATAACTATGGCGACCATCATCGAAGGACTCTGTGATTAATCAGAAATTGAGGGAAATTGGAAGCCCAGCATGGAAACAACTATCCTTTCTCTAACTTCTCTGCCTTCTCTTCTTTCCTGCCCCCTGGCCACAGCCTTGCCCTGCAGCTCTATCCGAGGGCATCTGTTTTTCTCTCACCGTACCTGGCTGCTCAAGGTCCTTGTTCACTTTCTTATTTTCTTCGGGAGGAGTTCAGGACATGCCACCCCTAAATGTGCCACTTTGGTATATTGATTATTTTGAGCTGAGGACACTTGAAAAACAGCAAATGCAGGGAGAGGCTTTCTTTTTCTGAACTCCCCTCATCTGCCTAAAACCCGATCCCCCAAAAGGAACTCAGTTGTCATAAAGCCCCTCCCTGGAAGTTTCATCAACCAGGGAAGATGAACTAATCACCAGAGAGGAGACTAGAAGTTGACACCACATCCAGACACACTTTGTCACATGCAGTCATACCTCCCATCTATTCTGTGAAGGGCCCATTCATCTTTCCTAAAAATGATTTCCTCTCCTTTAAATTGCCTACATCCCTTCTCTCCTTCCCCTATTGAGACGGGTATATAAACTCTCAAATCTCTTTTGCATATTCACATTTTTTCCCCTGTGATGCCTCTTGTACGTGATATTAAAAAATAATAAATGTGTCTACTTTTTCTCCTGTTCATCTACCTGTTGTCAGTTTATTTTATAGAGCCAGCTACAGAAGTTAGGAAGGGAGAAGGAAAGCCTTTCTTCCCCTGCACTTTGATCACTCCATCCTGATTGGCACGTATCCAGTCCATAGACACATGTGATCACCAATTTTCTATTTTCAGCGTCTTCTAGGATATTGCCATTTAAATGGCCCCACCACCCTCACTTCAAATAAATGCATCCAGAACTGCTTATTTCCCCCTGTCTCCTAAAACCAGCTTCTCTTTCCCATTTCTAGGATTAATTCTGGTTAGATTTTCCAAAAGACTGTTGACCTGATCTGGAACCTGAAGGGTACAAAGTATCTATTTTCTTTTGCTTTGGTTAGAACAAGGGATGATGAGTTTCTTGAGGGCAGGAATTACTCTTCATGATTTGTATTTCCTATAGTGCCTAGTAAAGTGTCTCAATGAATATCTATTAATTATTGACTGACTGATTAAAATGCCATGATAAATGAGGCAAAATATTATACTCCCCCAAATGCGATCAGCCATTAACTAAAAATGTGTAAGAAAATGTACAGCCTCCCCATTTCTGCTACTACCAAAACACTTACAGGTGCCTGGCTTGCCTGGTGGGCAGGTAGCAAAGTTTCTGATCCCTGTCAGCTTTGGTCCTGTTTAAACAAATTTGTGGGCTGGACAGAGATAAAAATGACTTATGCTTTACTAATTTAATTTTAACTGGCCCTTTGGGTGTAAAAGATAATAAATTAACCCCGAATGGTGAAATCCTAAGACTATATTCAATCATGGCATTATCATAATAGTACCTGAAGTAACTAAAAACAAAACAGAATAAAAACCAACAAGCTTCATTCCAAAAATATTCAAACTTCCTTATAAAGTAATGATTCTGTGTGCATAATCACTTTGTGCAATACACCATTAAGGGGACTGTGTATTGCCTAAATTCTTCAAAGGCATTTTTTTTTGAGCAGGAAAATGTCTTCAGAGACTCTACTTATAGTGATACATGAACGGTTTACTTTGATGCAAGAAAAACAACAGCAGAGGCTTACTGAGAGGGGCTTGAGAATTAACACTCCTTCCTTTAAGAATTACCCTGGTGTCCTAGATAATTAGTCAACTGTGCAAGATTTCTTTCCAGCTTTACAAACTAACTGTATTGCCATTCAAGATTAGAAGATAGGCCGGCAGGATTAAGGGCTTTGCTATTAGAAAACAATGGCTTGAATACCTAGGATGACTTTGTTAGAAAGATGTCACAACTCCCCGCTGTGATGTCCTTAATGGAAGGGATACAATGTGAACTGCTTTGGAAAATAATTACCTTTTCAAGCGATTGCTGTGAAACCTATTTACAATATTCTTTATTTAATGTCTTCCTGCTTATTGCATTTTCTTTTTCTAAGCCTGGAATTGACCATTAAATGTGTTTTGTGGGCTATCATCATCTAACTTTGGGGTTAGATGGATTTTTAAAAGGTGTTTTCCTAGTGTTTAATGATAGGATTATGTGCGTGTGAGTAAATTAGTTTCAAATTTACAGAACTAAAAAAAAATGTAGCGTATAAGTCTTCACAGTTCTCCTCATCTTTGAACATAGGACCCATCGTCATGGTCCTGTCTTCATCCTGCTGCACTCAGCACAATAGGTTGAGTCAGCGACTTGTGTTTATTGTATTCTGCTAATGCGTGCACAGCCTGGCACCCGTTCACTTTCTACTACGGGCGCAAAAAGAAGCGTAATTCCTCCCCTGTGCACTATGAACACCATATCCTGCTTGGAGAAGCAGGGCTGGGAGCCGGTTTCCTTCCCCATCTGTAAGTGATCAAAGAAATCATATTCCGTTTCCACTGTGATCATTAGTAAGGCTGACGGGCTGTTTTTCAAAGCTAAAAGTAGAATAGGCATCTGTTGAAAGAATTAACAGGATTGCTTATTTTGTCTTTCAATGAAAAATAAGAGGTTGTAGATATTGGAAAAGAAGACACATATCTGGTTTGGAGCATCATTAGGACAGGTTTTTTTGGTCTTGTGATCTCTCAACAGATATCTACTGCACATCCAACCTTCTGATAATTACACGTCTCTTCTGCAGTTTTGTGGATGCATTGGAAACCCAATTGCCTAGGCTCTGCTGGCCAAGGGAAATATTAAAGAATAGAGGAAAAGATCAATAAAATAAAAGAACTACCATGTACTAGATACATTTTATATATTATAAATACTTCGTAATAAGTCCACTGTAAATATTAGAAACTATTTTGGTTAGCTATGGGTGGGATTAGAGGAAGGTTTGCAAGAATGGATTGGAAAATCTTGAGGTCGACCACATGTCTGTGACCACAGACGAGAGCTATACTGCTTCTCTCCTCCCACTCCAGGTAGAGGGAAGGATGCCTGAAGATGAGTGGTGTGGCAAAGAGTCACAAGAAAGTATGACCTATTGTTCTCAGCCTGTCTTTCTGCCTTCCACGAGGAAAAATATTTCTCTGCCTCAGCCCAAGCCTCACCAGCAGAGAAGACAACCACCCTCCAAATACTCATTGTCAGAACTTGGGCAAATGGTTTTGTCTTTAAGCCTAGGTCTCCTCCTCTGTGGACCGAGCAGGTTCTCCCCAGCGATCTCTAAAGCTCTTCTTGTTCTAAATTTTGATTATTCTTTTTATCTAGGGACTTGCTCTCTAAAATAACTCATGAAATTATTACTTTTAATACCCCATGAGAAAGGGACAACTATTGTTCACCCTCCTTAAGGATGAATAAAGAAAGAAGGAGGAATTAATTTTGTACTGTATACATAATAACATATGCTTAGTGAAATAACCAGAAATAGATTACAAATACACAGATGACTTGACTTCAAGTCAGTTTAGCATCCGGCTTTAGCAAAGCGCATGACGTAAAGGGTGAGAACAGATGTCAGAGTCAGGCAAGCAGGAACCTGAAGTCCAGTTGCACTTCCACGTGAGCCCAGTTTACTTTCCTCCTTCTCTGGGGAGTGGGAGACACCGTACAACTCAGAATTATTGCAGGACTGAAATTATTAAGCTATGTAACTAGTACGACGTTTGGTGTGCAGTAGTCCTCAATAAATCTTTGTTTCTCCCATAACCACTCTCTACTTTTTCTGTTTATCTTCATTTCGCTAGCCTTTCTAAGGGTCTATCCAGGAAAACCTTTGATTTTTGTAATCACCCTTGCCCATTACTACATTCTGATTATGTACCTGACACCATGCTAAATCCTTTGCCTGCATTTCCTCTTTTAATATTTACAAAAACTCCCTGAGGTAGACACTATTCTTATTGCCCACATTTTCTAAATAAGGCAGCTCTGTGTTTAGAGATGTATTATTCACCAGGGTTACACAACTAGTAGGCCCCAGGATTTGAACAAAGTTCAATTAAGTACCAAAGTCCATGCAATCAGCCACCACATTATAATTTATTATTTCCTGTCTTGAGAGGCGTAGAATAAGAGACCATCATTCTCTTTCCTGGTGGAATAAATAACAAATTAGTAATCAACTGCACTGCCAGCCTTGGTTTTGTTACCTAAAACCTAGAAGGTACAGTTTAGACAGTGAGTCTTCATGAATGAAAAATGTCCACATAACCTTCTGGTTCTTGACTTTTAGGTAATATTTCCAGTGGCTGCTGTCACTGGACAAAGCACATGCATTCCAAGAGTTAATTGTTGCTATTTTGCCTCCTGACATTACATCAACTAAAAGAAATACACATTCCCTTTTAGAGATAGAGAAAGAGAGAAAGAGGTTGCAATATAATTAGTGATTATGCAAGATATCAACTCTTTGAAAGTTGGGATGCATACTGAGTTTAATAAATAGATATGTACTTTCCACTATTGGTATTATTTTGAGTAATAATTCTTACATGCAGCAATGAAGATGTAAAACACATGTGAGTTAAAAGAATTTTTTCTGAGATATGCATTATTACTCGAAGACTTTGGTGTAAGTTTCCTTCTTTAACAGGAGAAAAAAGTAAAATATTTTGATTTTGCCTAAGGCTATTCTGCATTAAATTAATGGGTATATTTTCTTTAAATGAAATCTTTGCTTAATTAGAGGAGAAGGTGTCTTATAATGGCAAGGATATTATGGTATACAATGATAGCATACGTTTTAGCGTCAGACAGATGTGTTCCAAATGTAGCTTCACCCCCTACTAATTGAGTGGCCATGAAATTTCATATATAAAATTAGCACAGTTATTCTTAGTGTTGTTGAGAGAACTAAGTGGGCTTCAGTTATAAACCTGGGAGCTTAAGCACACACTACTGCTACTCTCTTCTTCGACCCCATCAAAATGGGAGAAATAAAGTAAAAGCATATAAACCCATAAGGGAAAACAGAATGGGAAAGAAAAGGGTAGCAGTTGAGGGATATCAATACATTTTTTGGAAGATGAAAAGGGGAAGAAAAAATGGCAACTTACCTAGCAGAGAAAGTTAAATCCTATGTGTTTGAACTGTGTCACAGAACTCCAGAAAGACCCAGGAACTGGAGGCATGGGTGGGGAGTACACTAAATACAGGAGGATTTATGAAGAGCCTTTGCAAGGAATACCTAGACCCAAAGATCTAACTCATATCCCCACACAGTCAGGTGACTGCCCCTCTCCTACCCCAGCATAAGAAGGGAAATGTACTCTCTGAAGGAATAGAGCACAGGTGGCACAGAACTCAGAGACAACAGGTGTGGCAGAAGGTAACTGTGAGGGGCGCAATGAAGCAGGAAGATTAAGAGAAAGTCTATTTACTGAATGGTGATGCCAGCATGATTGATATAAAGATAGAGAGACACAGTTAGAGGATGTAAAATTTCATTAAAATTTGGCAAATATGAAAAATTAGAGAATTACATGAGCAGAGGACAATATAGCATGAGTCCAGATGGAAATGAAGGCTTCTTGGGACACTTAAATGTTCTTTAAAAGGTCACATGCTGCTGCTCTTATCACTTGCCATGCATGAGGGAAGGAAGACCCAGTTCTCCTAACAGGGTTTACCCTTCTTATAACCCAATTCTACATCACTATCCTGCAAACTTCTTACAAATCCACATGATCACCAGGTATAAGTCAAGAGTGAAAAGCAAACCCAATATATCCCTGAAGTTTTACTAGAAGATTGGATGGACTGAAGGCCAATTGTCCAGTCATGGCACATCTCAGCCTGTAAGGTCCTTTCTGAAGCCACTTTCCATAAAGCTGCAAGTTTCATGCCAGATTACTCCACTTAGAAATAAATGACAAGATATGACCACATAAAAAGACTGTGATCAGTTTTTACATGCTTCACTCTTAAGTAACAATGCACAGTCCAGGAGAATTAGTCATATGAGAAAATAATTCTCTAATTAAAAACAGAGATGAAAACCAAACAGAAAAAATAATGACAACACAAGGAACATGAGAAAGTTACATGCATATGTGCACACATAGGTGTGTATATGCAAGTGTGTGTTCCAGACAGAAATTTAATAAAATATCATGAAATATCAATACAGTGCTATATAAAAAAAGAAAAATTAGAGGTTATTCAAACTCTTACACTAAAGAGAATTAGAATGCTGGAAAAGAAATACATAAAATCTGCTTGACTGAACCAAGAAGTTGAAAGACTTGTACATTGAAAACTACAAAACATTGCTGAAAGAAATTGAGGAAGAGAAGATAAATGAAAGGCATCTTATATTCATGACTTGGAAGACTTAAAATTGTTAAAATGCCAATACTACCCAAAGTGGTCTACAGATTCAATGCAATCTCTATCAAAATCTCAATGACTTTTTTTTCTGGAAATAGAAAAGTCCATCCTAAAATTCATGTGGAATCTCAAGGAACCTCAAATAGCAAAAACAATCTTGAAAACAAAGAAAAAAGTTGGAGATCTCACACTTCCTGATTTCAAAATTTACTATAATGTTACAGTAATGAAAACAGTTTGGTACTGGAATAAAGACAAATATGTAGATTAATGGAATACAATAGAAAATCCCCAAATAAATCTTCACACATACAGTTTATGAAAAGAGTGCCAAGATCATTCAATGGTGAAAGGGCAGTCTTTCAACAAGTGGTGTTGGGAAAATTGGATATCCATATACAAAAGAACGAAGTTGGGCCCTTACCTTATACCATATCCAAAATGGATCAAAGATCTAAAGTAAGACCTAAAACTATAAAACTCTTAGAAGAATGTGTAGGGGAAAATCTTCATGACATTTGATGTGGCAATGGTTTCTTGTTTATGACACCAAAAGCACAGGCAACAAAGGAAAAAAATAGATAAATTGGACTTCCTCAAATTTAAGAAACACTTGTATATCAATGGACACTATTAATAGAGTAAAAAGGCAACCCACAAAATGGGAGTAAATATTTGCAAGACACATATATAATAAGGAATTAATAACCAGAATATATAAAGAACATCTAAAACTCAACAACAAAAAACAAACAACCCAATTCAAAAAAGGGCAAAGGACTTGAATAAACATTTCTCTAAAGAAGATATACAAAAGACCAATAAGCACTTGAAAAGATACTCAACATCATCAATCATTAGAGAAATGCAAATGCGAATGACAATGATGTACCATTTCACATCCATTAGAATGGCTATTTTTTTTTTTATAAAAGCAAAACCAGAAAACAAGTGTTGGAAGGATGTGGAGAAATTGAAGCTCTTGTGCATTGTTGATGGGGAGGTGAAATGGTGCAGCCACGGTGGAACACAGTATGGGAGTTCCTCAAAAACTAACTAACATAAAACTACTACATGGTCCAGCAATTCCACTTTTGGGTATACTCCCAAAAGAACTGAAAGCAGGGTCTCAAAGAGATATTTACAACATGTTCATAGCAGCATTCTTCATAATAGCTACGATAGAAGCAACCCAAATGTCCATTGATGGATGAATGGATGAACAAAATGTGGTATACATGCAATGAAATATTATTCAGTCTTAAAAGAAATGAAATTCTGATGCATGCTACAACATAGATGAACCTTGAATATATTATGCTAAGTGAAATATATGTCAAACATAAAAGGACAAATATTATTATTCCCCTTATATGAGGTACAAAATATAGTCACATTCATAGAGACAGAAGGTAGAATGGTGGTTACCAGTGGCTGGGGGAGGAGGGAATGGGAACTTATTGCTTAATTGACAGAGTTTCAGTTTTTGGATGTAAAAAAAAGTTCTGGAAATAGATAGTGATGATGGTTGCACAACAGTGTGAATGAGCTTAATTCCACTGAACTGGACACTTCAAAATATTTAAAATAGTAAGTTTTATGTTATGTATATTTTTACCACAGTAAAATAAATCTGCCTGAAGTTATCAGAGGCCTGACAAGAAGGTAAAGATAACTAAGTCAAGTCTCAGAGAAGGCAGCCGAAACCAAGCAAAAAAAACCTAAAACCAGAAAACAAGAAAGATAAGCCCATCATTTGGGATAGCTTTCTGCCCAGGGACCATTGCCAATGTAGACAAGGTAGCTGACAGTCTAATCAGCATTTTTCACAGCATTGTGGAGTCTGAGAGAAGAAAGTATTCAGGAAGAAGTAAGAGCTCAAGACTACTACAGCTGAGGTCTCTGATAAACTCCACGTGCTCTGGGGTGAGTCCTAAAAGGTTGTACCCTAGGGAGGGAGAATTGGAAGAAAATGCTCATTCACATTGCATCCCATCTTCAAATCACCTGAGTGGGCCGGAAATGTCAATTCTGAAAATGTATTGATGTAATCTGGATTGCTAGGACCCTACAGGGACATGGCAAGAATAAATAAAAATTGTTTTTGGAGGAAAATGATATGACCCCAGGTTTCAAGTTACTTCTACAAATTTTTAATACAATTCTTGAAATGCCCCTCTCCACCTCCAAAAAAATAAATAAGTCACAATCAGAGTCAATACTACATAAAGGAGAATCAGCAGAAGCAAACTGCAGTAGAAACAGATCTGTAGCTCCAGACATTGCAATTATTAGATTTAAAATCAGTCTTATTCTGGATTAGGAGCTAAACCACAGGATTGACTATTTCTTCATAGATCTAGAAAACAAAAAATAACATGTCTTTAAAAAGAACAAAATGTAATTACAGAAAAAAATTTAAATATAATAACTAAAATTAAGAACTCAATGTTAGAGTTAACAGAAGACTAGAAAAATTTGAAGAGAAAATTAGTGAATTGGATAAAAGATCAAAAGAAAAATATCCAGAAGATAGCATAAAATAAAAGGATGGAAATCACAGAAGAGCGGGTAAGAAACACAGGGAATACAGTTAAAAGTCCTAACAAACATAATGGCTTTGAAGTTTCCAAGATGAATGAAAAGCATCAATTCGCATATTCAAAAATTTCAAACAAAACCCAAGCCAGAAAAATAAAAAGAAATCCACACCTAAAAATACCAGAGTAACACCAAGGGCAGTGGTGGCGGAGTGGCGGGTAGAGAGACAAGGGAAAATAAAAGAAAAAAAATCATAGAAGCAGTCAGAAAAATTACTTTCCAAAGAACAAGGATGTCTAAAGTTAATGGGATAGTATCTGCAACGTTCTGAATCCGATTTTGCAGCAAAGACATCCTTCAGGAATGAAGGTGAATTAAATATATTTTCAGACAAACAAAAACTGAAATAATTCATCACTAGCAGATCTAGTTTTAGAGAGAAAACTAAAGGATATTCTTCAGGCAGAAGAAGACTTATTCCAGATAGAAAGTTTAAGATGCAGAAAGAAATGAAAATAATAAATATATAGATTAATCAAAACAAATATTGACTCATGTTATTATTTTCAAAAGGTTTGTATTGTAGGCAGACTTAAAATTGCACAACAGGAGAATAAACTGAACTAAAGTGTTCTAATGTCCTTGCAGTACCCAGGAAGAGGGTAAAAGTGCAGAGTGATGTACAGCTCTGATGAGTCAGGATGCATGCTGTGATCCCAGGAAGAACTGCTAAAAGAATCGTAAGAGGGCATATCTTCCACACTGCCAAAATAATGAAATAATTTTTTAATCCAATAAAAGTTCAGAAAAGAGAGACGAGAATATGGAATAAGTAAGAAAAATAGACATTATAAGGGTTATATATAGAATTATTTTCAAATGTAATATAATATACAAATGTAATATTTGTATGTTATACTCAATATAAAAGAACAATAACTCAAATAAAAGACAAAGCTTATAAGTATGATTTTAAAAGTCTATATGCAATTTAGGGGAGACATCTAAAACACAAGGATACAGAGAAACTGAAAATAAATGAATAGGAAAAATATTTCATGTAAACATAAACCAAAGTAGAATGAAATAGCAATATTAATATCAAAGTAGATTTCAAGGCAAAATCATATTGATATTACTAGATAGGAGGAGAGGCACTTCAAAATAATAAAATATCTAATTACATAGCATTACATGTATGTATCTAATAACATAGCATTACAATACATACAAGAAAAAGTGGGAGAATTACAAAGATAAATAGACAATTAGTGGTAAATTATGAAACAAATAGGGAAAATACCAGTAAGAATTTAGATTTGAATATATAATCAGTAAATCAGATCTAAAGAACATCTATAGAGTGCTGCATCCAACAACTGCAGAATGAGCATCATTTTCAAGGGCAAATGGACCACTTACAGATACTGATCATATATTGAGTCATAAAGCAACAAGCCTCTACAAATTACAAAAGATTAAAAGCATACAGTACCTTCTCTGACCACAAAGCAATTAAGCTAGAAATAAAACGTAAAATATAGTTAGCAAAACATCATGTGTTTTGAAATTAAGAAAAAGTTTATAAATAATCTAAAGGTAAAGAAAGAAATGCAGTAAGGAATTAAAATCAAGTTGAAATTAAAGAGAAAAGAATAATAAAAATCAGAAAATATTTCAAGATAAATGTTAATTAAATAGTCCATATCAAAACCTGTGAGAAAAAAGCTGTGCATAAAAGGAAGATTTTAACTCTAAGTGCTAGAAAATAATAAGTAACTACATAAATAAATCAGGAAACAGCAAAACACACAAAAGAAAGTGGAAAAAGTGAGTAATAAAGATAAGAACAAAAATTAACAAAATAGAAAATAAATATACAAATAATTCAACAAACCAAAAGTTGTTTTTCAAGTTGATTTTTATTGAAGAATATTATGCACACAGAAAAGTTCACATATTATAAGTATACAGCTCAATGAATTTTCACAAAGTGAACATTCTTGTAATCAACACCCAAAGTCAAGAGAGTACTACCAGCATCTTTGATGCCTACCATACTACTCTCTCAAGAGAAACTACTAGCCTGACCTCTGACACCATAGACTAATTTAACCTGTTCTTTATTTGTATTAATGCGCAACAATTCATTTCTTTAAAATAAGTAAAACTGATATATCCCTGGAGGAGGCTTATTAAATTAAAAAAGAGAACAAGTACAAAAACAGCCAATGTCAAGGATAGGAAAGGCAAACATCACTATAAATCCCACAAAATAAATGTAATAAATGAATATTATTAAAATCTTAATGTAATGGGAAATTGTTTTTTAAGTTCCATCTTAAAAAAACAGAAATGAGAAGAAATAGAAATCTGAATAATTCTGTAACTAATAATGAAATTAAATATGTAACTTAAACCTTTCATGACAAATCACAAGGGCCATATGACTTCAAAAGGAATTCTTCAAACATTTATGGATGGAATAATTCCAATCTTATGTAAACTCTTTCAGAATATAAGGAAAGAGGAAATAGTCTCCAATTCATTTTATAAAGCAAACATATCTATGTTACCAAAACTTGACCAGGATATTATGAGAAAGGAAAATTATAAACTAATATCACTCATGTTCATCAGTGCAAAAATCCTAAATACGATATTAGCAAACCAAATTCAGTGAAATATAAAAATCATAAAACATCAAAATTAACTTTATTTTTTCCAAGAGTACAAAGATAGCTGAACATTAGAAAAAAAAATCAATGTAATTTGCCACATTAACAAAATTGTGTAATAATCTCAATAAATGAATATGGTAGACTGATTTATTGATCTCAATTCTTTACTCATCTGCCACGATTAGTTATTGTCATTGCCACATTGTGGAGTTGGCCTTGTGATTTACTTTGACCAATATGATATTAGTAGATGTGATACAAGAAAAGACTTAAAATGTGCTTGAACAGTTGGAATTGCCCTCCTGCATTTCTGCCGTCATCATGCTAAGAATATGCCCCCAAGAAGCTTGCTGTTTCCAGAATGAGAAACATGAGGAACACACTTGAGCCCAACTCATGGTCAGTTCTGAGACCAACCAAACCCAGCAAAGCCCAGTCTAGATCAGTTGTTCAGTTGTCACAAGCCACTGAGTTTTGCTGTGGTTTGTTAAACAGCATTATCATGACATTGGCTGACTGATATTATACATGAAAAGGATTTGGTAAAATCCAACATTTTGTTATAATACAAACTCTTAGCACGCTAAAAGTAAAAGAGAACTTCCTTAGTTTGATAAAGAATATCTACAAACTCCTAGAGCTAATATCATACTTAATGATATGGTTGAATATGTAGAAAATTCAGAATCATCTGTAGATAAATTATTAGAATCAATAATGGATTTATACAGATGGCCAACAAACACATGAAAAACTGCTCAACATCACTGATTATTAGAGAAATGCAAATCAAAACTACAATGAGGTATCACCTCACACCAGTCAGTATGGCCATCAGCAAAAAATCTACAAACAATAAATGCTGGAGAGGGTGTGGAGAAAAGGGAACCCTCTTACACTGTTGGTGGGAATGTAAGTGAATACAGCCACTATGGAGAACAGTATGGAGGTTTCTTAAAAAAGTAAAAATAGAACTACCATATGACCCATATGACCCAGCAATCCCACTCCTGGGCATATACCCAGAGAAAACCATAATTCAAAAAGATACCTGCACCCCAATGTTCATTGCAGCACTATTCACAATAGCCAGAACCTGGAAGCAACCTAAATGTCCATCAACAGAAGAATGGATAAAGATGTGGTACATATATACAATGGAATATTTCTCAGCCATAAAAAGGAACGAAGTTGTGCAATTTGCAGAGATGTGGATGGACCTAGAGACTGTCATACAGAGTGAAGTCAGAAAGAGAAAAACAAATATCATATAATATCACTTATATGTGGAATCTAGAAAAATGATACAAATGAACTTATTTGCAAAGCAGAAACAGAGACACAGACATAAAGAATGGACATATGGGTACCAGGGGTGGGGGGTATGAATTGGGAGACTGGGATTGACATATATACACTATTATGTATAAAATAGATAACTAATGAGAACCTATTGTACAGCACAGGGAACTCTACTCAGTGCTCTGTGGTGACCTAAATGTGAAGGAAATACAAAAAAGAGGAGATTATATATATATATATATATATATATATATATATATATATATATATATATATATATATATATATTTATATGTATAGCAGATTCACTTTGCTGTACAGCAGAAAGTAACACAACATTGCAAAACAACTACACTCTAATAAAAATTAATTTAAAAAATAATGGATTTAGAAAGACTGCTGGAAACAGACCAATATACAAAAACTAATTGTATTTCCTTATACTAGCAGCCCAGGTAGAAAATATATATAATAGCAACACCATATACTAGCAACATTTTACAGAAAAATAAAATTTTAATAAGATATTATATACAACAGCATCAAAATAAATTATTAGGAATTAATCTTTTAAAATAGTTTTGAAGAATTCTAAGCAAAAATTTAATAATACTGTGTTGAGAAAGAATTATAAAACTTATTTATAATAGAGATATAGATTGTGTTCATGAAATGGAAGATTCAACATTGCAAATATCTCACCCAAATTGATAGATTCAATGCAAACCCAATAAAAACACCAAAGTATTGTTTCTGCGTGTGTGTGCATAGGCGAAACTTGACGACCAGATTTCAAAATTGCTATGAAGGTGCAAGAAGAATTTGGGAATACTTGTTCTATCGAATATGAAGAAATAATAAAGGTGTGGTGATTGAGATAGAGTGGAATTGTTGCATGGAAAGACAAACAGACAAATGCAACAGAATCAAAAGCCCAGAAACAGAAGCATGTATGCATGAACACTTGATTTATACTGTAATGAAAACTGCACTACAGAGTAGAAAACAAGGACAGATTTCAATGAATGGCTCTGGGATAATTGGATATCCTCATTTAAAAAAACTTGACCTTGCCCTCACACAATCTATAGTATCAATTTCTAGTGAATTTTAACTGAAATGTGAATGAAAAGTAGTGAATCACAACATCATCTGTCATCAAGAATACATACATTCAAACCACAATAAATTACTATCTCACACTCCTAGAATGGCTAAAATTAGGAAGCTGACAAGTCTAAGAGTTGGTGAGGAGCAACTGGAACTCTCACACTGTTGGGTGGAGTGGGAATTGGGAGAACATATTGGCAAACACTTTGATTTTCTTTACTAAAGTGAGGATGTGCTGACCCTATGACCCAGGAATCCCACTCCTAGGTATATGTCTAACATAAATATCTATCAATGGTAAAAAGGATTCACGCATTCTAGCATATTTATAGAATGCTGTAAAGACTAAAAATGAACTTACATGCAACATGGATGAATTTCTCAGACATAATGTTGAGCAAAAGACTAAAAATGACACATATAGTATAATTCCAGTTATATAATGTTAAAAAAAGAAAGGCAAAACTTAGCTGTAGTTTTTAAGAATGCATGATGTGATGACTATTACTCTAAAGAAAGCAAGGAAATGGCCATTCCCAAGGTCATGACAGTGGTTACATTTAGGGAGTAAAAGGAGATTATATCTGGGGAGGAGTGTATGTATGAGTGTACTGGGGCAGTTGACAGTGTTCTATTTCTTACTTAGACTGGTAGGTATAGGGGGCTTATTTTATAATAATTCATTAAGGTGAACATTTATTATTTATACACTTATTCTCATGTGTTGCTTTACAATTCTTAATAAAGTTTAAAAAAAGGAAAAAAAATCACAGAATAAAAACATGTCTTAGAAAATCAAAATATGATTTCAAAAAAAAAAAAAAAACAACTCTGGAATATAAAGTCCAGTATATTTCCTAGAAAGACAAAGAAATAGAAAATAAATAAGATAGAGGATCCACCTTGAAGATGTGCGTTGAATGGTTAGTAGATCTGAAAATAGAAAAGAGAGAAAGTGGATGAGAACATATTCACAAAGAGACAATGAAATAGTTTTCCAGAATGGGAGGACATAGTTTTTTAGATCACAAGGGCCCCTTAAAAATAGCCCACACTAAGGCACATTACTGTGATATTTCAGAACACAAGAGGTGAAGAGAAGATTTTGAAGTTTCCTGGAAACAAACAAGATAAGTTTACATAAAGGATCAGGGATCAGAATCCTGTTGTGCTTAACAACAGCAATGCTGGAAGATTCCAGTCTCTGGAACATTATTACCAACTTCTAGTTCTACCCCAACCATGTTGTCAATCAAGTGTGAGGGTGGAACACAGAATTTTAGACCTGTGAAGTCTCAGTTTGCTTCCTTGTATTCTTTCTCAGAAACTGAACTAATGCTTCCTAAAATGAGTGAGTTCAAAGTGATACGTCATCTGATGCAAAAGAGAGAGGATTCAATGTGATAGAGTGAGAGCAATTTCAGGAAGAGGTTGAAGAGGAGATCCGGGCTGCCATCAGTGCTGAGAGAGAAAAAGACAGATCTGACAGGAGGTGAACAAAGGGTCCTGGGAGTGTGTCGGAAAAGAAACCAGGAGCTGGTAGATTTCCTAACTGGTGACTGGTGAATGTATTGAGGAATTCTAGAGCTTTTAAAGCTTTGGGGCTTTGGCAAGATTTAACAATAGTATACAGAAAATTAAGCAGATGAAAAAACACGGTAACGATTAAATCCAGGAAAACAAAACATATATAAGAAAAGAAATGTAACAGTGAAAGAAAAATAATTAGTATAGATTCAACCAAATATTGTATGAAACTGTATTGAAAGATGGAAGGAGCGGGAGAGAGTGTGGGGTAGTGGGGAAGGGTTCGAGGGCTAGAAGGTCTAAATTGTCATATTCAATCATTAGGAAGTCAATCAATAAGGACTAAACTTGTAAAGTCAAGGAGTAGGATAGGCATGTTATTTAAACATAAAAGCTCAAGTATAAGATTTCCAAAAGAAAGCATAATAGAAAATCTTTGCAACTTTGAGCTAGGCAAAGAATCCTTAGACAGGACATAGTTTTATATTATATGCATTATAGCACAAGCTATAAAAAATTGATAAATTTGACTACAATAAAATTGGCTAAATCTATACTGTCTTGATTACTGTAGCTTCATAGTAATTCATGACGTCAAGGAGTGTAAGTCCTCCAGTTTTATTCTTTTTCAAGAATGCTTTGGATATTCTAGGTCCTTTACATTTCCAGAGTCATTTTATTTTATTTTATTTATTTTTATTGACATATAGTTGACTTATAATATTGTGGTATACAGCAAAATGATTCAGTTTTTTATATATATATATAGAAAAATTTCATATTCTTTTCCACTATGGTTTATTACAGGATATTGCATATAGTTCCCGGTGCTATACTGTGTGACCTTGTTGTTTATCTGTTTTATATACAGTAGTTTGTACCTGCTAATCCCAAACTGCTAATTTATCCCTCCCTGCCTTTCCCCTTTGGTAACCATGTTTGTTTTCTATGTCTATGAGCCTGTTTCTCTTTCGTAAATATGTTCATTTGTATCATTTTGAAAGATTCCACATGTAAGTGATATCATATGATATTTGTCTTACTCTTTTCCAAAGTCATTTTAGAATTAGCTTGTTAATCTCTACCAAAACAGCCTGCTGAGATTTTGACGATTTATTTTACTAAAACTATGTCAAAGTTCTTGACAATTAGTCAAAAAGCCCCCAAATCTCCATGTCTGAGTTCCGCAGTTAACTAAGCGAGTATTATATTTGTGAATTGGGGGTGTGGCTTAGTGGTCAGGATGTCAGTGCCATAGCTAGATGGCTCGGGTCCAAATCCTGGCTCTGCCGGTTACTAGCTGTATGACACGCACATAGTACTGAATGCTCTACGTCTCTACTGCCTAATCTGTAGAAACCCTGTAATAATTGCACCCAGTCCATGAGGCAGTAGCAAGGTAGATGAGTTAATATGTAGACAACTCTTAGGTCAGTGACTGGCATGTATCAAGTACTATGTAAATCTTTGCTCTTACAATTATATACTGTATATATATTTTCCTTACCTCATCCCTAAATTTATTTAAGGTGGCTTACAGTGGTACATAAAACATCAACATAGTTAAATTAAAAATCAGAACAAAAGCAAAGAAAACTAACTTGCACTAACTGATTCTGGATTTTTCCATATTTTCCAAAAGTTCTCATTAAAGATTTTTTTCTCTCTCTCTCATGGGCATTATTTTTATGAGGAATTTTTACATTTCTAATTTAGATACATGGATGTAAGAGAAAGTAGATCCAACAGGAGCAAAAATATGAGCAAAGCCTCAAGGAGACCTGTGGAAAAACAAAACCGGCAGAGCATCCAGAGCAAACACACACCGGGAGTAACAGGAAGGGAGAGGAGTTCCCGCAGAGTCACTTTACAAACAGCGTGGAGCTCACGCTGAGGAATCCCATCGAGGGTAACAGGCTTTCGAGAAAGGAGTTTGCATTATCCGACTGATGTTTCAAAATATTAACCTGAGCTTGGTCCTTATTAATTTCATAATCAGATGTGTAAGAGTCATCATGGTGAGATCCAAGTAACCTTGTAGTAAAGGGAAACAGAAATATAAAATAAAATGACAGTAAGGAAATCAAGCTCTTCTCTTCATAGGGTCGACCATGCATAGCACACTGGTGAACACTCGTTTTCAGAAATCTAGGTCTAAAATACATATGGCCTTTGGGTAACTTACACTGAGCATCAAAGGGAAATATTTTAAGGCCTCAGAGCTCCAGACTTTCTTACGTTTTTCGTATCATTTTCCATAGTGCAAAGACATTTAATAGAAAGAGGGAGAGCCAGTGTTCCTGAGAAATGACTGTCCTTTTTCACCCTTCTTTGCAGTCAAGGTTGAAGTAGCCTGGGAGACATTTACCCTGCAGGTTCCGGTGGCCTGGGACTCTCACTCGTCCAAGCTATCTCTAGGCAGCTGGTTAAGTTCACAACTTTGCTGTAATATCATACCCAGGACTGAAACAGAAAACCCCTGAAGACAATGGACATTTACTACCCTGAGGGGTGATCTGCTCTTTCTCTAGTTTCCTGGGATACACAGGGAGGTGATGGCGATGAGCCCTCAGCACAGAGCGTTGATACTTCCTCTTTTTTCTTCTAAATTTTCCTTTCTATAAAACTTTTCCAGTAAGTCATAGAGTAATAGAAGGTTCAGGGGCTTGATTAAAGTAGAGAAAAACACATTCCAGATCACTAACATGAAACCAACAACATTTTAAATGTAGGAAATATAAAATAGAACAGAAGGGAAAATGGCATAGGGTCCAGTTACAGTATCTATATTGCCTAACCTACAGAATAGGGGAAATCTAAATATAAAAGTGAATAGATGTATTTGTTGATTTAAAGATAGAGGGAAGTTAAAGATAAATAAATAAGGTTGGCTAAGACACTATACCCCACATTACAGGTGAATTTTAATTCGGACAGTAATAGTTGTATAAGCAGAGGACCATGACCCAAAACATTGCATAAACAATATTTCCTTGTTCCAGAATGTCATTCTTTCCTTTTGAGAGGAGAACAAATTTTTCTTCTGGAAATAGCCAATATGTCTGTTTTTAATAAAAATCCCTCAGTTGAATGCCTGAGCTGCATTCTGTGCTTCCTGAGTCAGAATCTCAAGGTGGATGGAAGCATTCCTACATTCTTTTCATGCCAAAGGTGATTCAAAGGGTTCTTTTCCAGCACTATTCCAGGTTTGGCTGAGAACTACCTAATGACCGTATTCGATGCTCAGGCTCTAAAAGCCAGTTCTGTTTTTAGCCAATACTTTTCTTCCCTTCTAAATTACAAAAGAATCAGCTTTTCTCTCTCAAATTTCACCTGGATATTTTTCAAGAGCAAACGAATTCTGAAGCAGGAGAGGAAACCGAAACGACAATGTTCAGTGAATGGGTTTTATCAGCCTAGTTAACATTAAAGTAAATTCAAGGTAAGATTCCAGGGGAGAATAAAAACATTTCTTGTCATGCTAAAGTACTGTAAGCATTCATTTCATTATACATTCATGTTGCATCTTTTGGTGACATTTTTTAAAAAATAAAGAAATAAAGAAAAGGGAAGCTGTGTCAGTCATATATCAAATCTCGACTCAGTCTGCTGTACAATGAAAGGCTGAACGTGGGCGAAAATGCGTTGAGGTTGGAAACCTATTACTAATTCAGGAGCAAATGCATTAGGAGGTGCTTCAGAGCAGCGGTCCCATCAGATAACTATCAAAGAGCTGCACATGGAGACAGCCTCTTCATAATTCATGGGGCAATTCCACTTTCTTTCGGTGGGGGAGAGAAGGTTTCTTATCAACAGAAATGTGTCCTTGTGAGTAAATTGTTAGGAATATCAATTACATGCATGAGTATTTAATTCTACAGATATTCTTAGTTAAGTCGTGAAAGCATGTGGCTGATCAAAATCGAATTTTAGCATCTTCTTACAGTGTCATTCTTCAATAGCTCCAGTCTTGTTAAATGTGGGTTAATACAAAGTAAAGTTTATTAGGAATAACTTCTTTGATGTTCAGAATAGCTCTAAGGCTCCCCTTCTCCCAAATCACTGAAGTATCAATGCTCTAGCTGCCCCCCTGCCCCTCAAAATACTCCTGACTTTGATGCAAGAAAAGTAACATTTATTTTTTATTCAGCGTTTAATGTTCTCTTCTTCTTGACTTACAATGAAAATGATTCCCAGCTAACACTACTGATGAAAGCAAGTGAATTCATTTACAATCAATCAGTTGTCTATGAATTTTAAGATGTTAAAAAGGGACTTCCCGGGCTTCCCTGGTGGCGCAGTGGTTGCGAGTCTGCCTGCCAATGCAGGGGACACGGGTTCGAGCCCTGGTCTGGGAAGATCCCACATGCCGCGGAGCTAGTAGCCCGTGTGCCACAACTACTGAGCTTGCGCGTCTGGAGCCTGTGCTCCGCAACGAAAGGCTGCGATAGTGAGAGGCCCGCGCGCCGCGATGAAGAGTGGCCCCCGCTTGCCGCAACTGGAGAAAGCCCTCGCACAGAAACGAAGACCCAACACAGCCAATAAGTAAATAAATAAATAAATAAAGTGAAATTCTTAAAAAAAAAAAAAAAAAAAGGGACTTCCCTGGTGGCGCAGTGCTTAAGACTCCGCCCTCCCAGTGCACGGGGGGCTGGGTTCAATCCCTGGTCAGGGAACTAGATCCCACATGCATGCCACAACTAAGGAGCCCATGTGCCACAACTAAGGAGCCCTCAAGCTGCAACTAAGGGGCCCACCTCTTGCAACTAAGACCCAGCGCAACCAAATAAGTAAATAAATATTTTAAAAAGATGTTAAAAAGAGAAAAACTTGCGGGGGGGTTTAGATTGGGATTTCTTGCCTATATGTATCTCTCTTAATGACTCTGTGTTTTTTAAAAAAATTATTTCCCATCTACTACTAAGAGTTACTGAGTTTTAAGTGTTCATTTGCTGGAATTCAGTCCAATGCTGACAGCATTTAAGGGCATAGTCTCATATAACATTAATTCATTTCACAACTAGACAGGGCAAAAAAAGTAAAAAGTTTAAATGGAAAACAATGAAAAGTCTACATAATCTCTGAGATTTAAAAAAACCCTAAATATTAGATCTTTACCAATTATGACAGAAAGGGACTGATTCCTTTTCTCAATGTAAGAATAATCCTAGGAAACCAAAAGGAGCTTTGAAAAGAAGATACTTAGGGAAAAGTACTCAGTCTTCCAAAAATTTATAGTGGGGAATATTTTACTGGAACATACCCAAATACCTTTGCCTTTTTATTTCCAAGAGTGTATATTTTAGAATTCTAAAAATAAAATTTTTGAAAAAGACATCAAAATCAATGAGTGTAATATACAGCCACTGGAAAAATGAGGTCTCTAAGATTTATTTATACTGAGTACTGAAAAGTAGGCATGAGTACTGCAAAGTAGAGGGGAGTTTGGGCCATGGCTTTTTTCTGGGGGTGCCCAGTGGTGTGACCTGGAAATGGCCAGAGCAAAGGGGATTTAGGGGAGAGAGAATTTCCCAAGTGGATGGAAACTAGCAGTGTCTCCCTTTCTACCATAAATGATAAAGGAGTCAAGATTCTGGTGTTATGCAAGAGGGCAGAGGTGGCATCCAGGAAGAAACACCAGTTTTAGGAAGAGATTCTCAATGGTAGACATTGAGTGTGGTTTGCTGTCCAAATCTAAAAAGCAATTGGAAAAGCTGACCCAGATCAGGAGGGTGATTGGTCTGAAGATGGGGCCGCAAAGGTAGAGCAGACCTTAGGTTAGGATGCTTTGCTGAGAGGACCAGAGGTTCGAGAACTAGATTTGGGATATATTCAATTTTAGGGGAAAGCAGGGTGGTAGGCCCTAGTGCCAGAGACAGGCTTCTCCATGGCTTTTAATTTAATGCACATTTAATTCTCAGTATAGAGATTTATTTAGAAAGTTGGGTTATTTTCTTGATATTGGGTAGGGAGAATTTCTAAGGGTTTATGTTAATCACTAAATTGCTTTAGGCTTAAAAATAGCACGATGTCTCATACAGACTCCCACTGAGTGAGCACAGTGTAGTAAATAATTTAACATTGTTCAGCCAGGCAGGTTTTTTTAAGCTGAAATACAGTTGATTTACAATATTATATAAGCTTCAAGTGTAAGACATAGTGATTCACCATTTTGAAAGGTTATACTCCATTTATAGTTATTATAAAATATTGACTATATTCCCTGTACTGTAGCTTATTTATTTTATACCTAGTAGTTTGTACCTCTTACTCCCCTACCCTTATCTGGCCCCTCCCCCCTTCCCTCTCCCTAATGGTAACCACTAGTTTGTTCTCTATATCTGTGAGTCTGTTTCTTTTTTGCTATATTCACTAGTTTGTTTTACTTTTTAGATTCCACATATAAGTGATATGATACAGTATTTGTCTTTCTCTGTCTGACTTATTTCACCAAGCATAATACCCTCCAAGTCCATCCATGCTGTTGCAAATGGCAAACTTTCATTTTTTTTTTATCAGCCAGGCAGTTGTTTTCTTTCTTTTTATTTATTTTTTCCCTTTACTTGTTACCACATCTAATACTGAACAGCAATTTCTTTGCAAGGCAAGGTTATTCGCTATTTCTTTATCTTCCTCACAGGTCTTGAGAAATAGAATTAATTTTAAAAATTGAAGCAGTCGAAAGGTTGCTGACTTGATACAGTTTTGCATGTGTGAGTTGTAACAATATTGGTTCCTCCAAAAGACATTTTCTGCATCTGATTGAACACAAGCTCTTGCCTCAGTTAATATTACCAGATTCTAACAGAATGCTTTCTTAAAATCTGAAGCACTCAAAGGACAATGATGATTTCAAATCACATCTTTAAGATTTAGTTATCACTCAAATCCCTAATAAGGTGTTTACATTTTAGGCCTTATACCCATATGGCCACAGCAGCCAATACAAAGGCAAATTTATGATATGGGGATGGAAGCCTAGCTTTCGTTCTATTGTACCTAGTACTTCTCGTTGCCTCTAACTACTGGAAGAGATTATTCTCTCTGAAGGGAAGGTGGTAGCAGGGCCACGTGGCCAGAGTGAGGTTGGGTCTCTTAGATTGGGGGTTGGGAGCAGGAAACTGCCACCTGGGAGAAAGGGAGAAATCAAGGCATAGAGTAGTTGGAGAATCCAGAGCTCATAAAGGAAATGTGAGGATCAAATGCTTGGGGGAGTAAAGGTGGAGCTGCATCAAGATGAAAGCTGAACTTGGAGTTTGGGAGGCAAGAGGATGTAAATGAGAGACCAGGCACAGGGGCCCCGAGCTGCTTTCTGTAAAACTACTTTCGGGAAGGCTTTTTTGATTTCTCTAGCTGGTGTCTCCTCCTTTAATTCTCCCTATTAGTATCTTTTAATGGTACAACTAGTAATGTGCTTTATGATCTTTTGAGGGTATATTCACCGTGCCAAGTCCACAATGCCCTTCATCCTGTGTCTTAGTAAAGGTAATAAGGAGATAAGAAAACAGGCATTTATGGAGCACCTGCTATGCAGTAGGTACATTTATGCATTATTTAATTAAACAATTTATGTAATTGACAGACGAGGAAACTGAGGCTCATGATCACTGAACTAACAAGCAAGGGAAGAGCCAGGACTGAGTTCACGCCCCACCCTGTGGTCTGCTTCTCAAAGCGCCATCAACCTGCTGGCCATGAATGAGAGAGGGGTCCCTGTTCCTGCGCTTGGAGCAGGAGGAGACCCACAAGCTACAGCTAGCTCCTGTTTGCTCCAAAGTGGACGCTCCAACTTGTGCATTATTCAAGCCCTGGCTTCTTCAGTTGCCTGTTCTCCTCTTACTTCATCTTTACTATGACCTCCACCCAGGGAAGCAAAGGCAGGACAAGGAAGGAGAACTCTGGTGTGGATTTTACTCTTCATTGGAAGCTCTGGAGAAATTTTGCAGATAGAAATTATTTGCTTAAGTTAGTTTTATGGAGTAACTTTCTGACTTCAGAGAAGCTTAAAATTTCCTTTTTTTTTTTTTTTTTTGCCACACAGCAGCATGCGAGATCTCATTTCCCCGACCAGGGATCGAACCTCTGCCCCCTGCAGTGGAAGTGTGGAGACCTAACCACTGGACCACCAGGGAAGTCCCAAATTTCCTATTTTGAAGGCGTCGAAGAGATCACCTGTGTTACGCATTTGCCTCCTATTTCTCATGACAGATAAAAGTGACTTATAAGCACACTCCGGAGATCTCTGGAGATAAAGGCCTATTGTTATCTATTGTAGAGAATATCTTACTATTATTTTTTAAAATATCTCTATCATTTTAATAAGAAAGGGGGAAAAGCTAAGTCTCCAGAATGCCTTCCCTTTTGACTGTAGAACCTCAGAAGGTAGATATTCAGCAAAGAATCTGTTAAGCTGGAGACTAATTCCCTCCAACTTTCGTTTAATTTCTGACCCCTCCACCTAAACCTCCAAAAGTAAAGTTGTTAGGAATATTCATTCCTGTCTAAGAGCCAGATGTGAACCCCAGATAGTTGTGTTTTTTAATTTTAATTTTTAAAAGAAAATATTTATTTATTTATGCTGCTCTGGGTCTCAGTTGCTGCGTGCAGGATCTTTAGTTGCAGCATGCAGACTTCTTAGTTGCGGCATGCATGTGGGATCTAGTTCCCCGAGAAGGGATCAAACCCGGACCCCCTGCATTGGGAGCACAGGGTCTTACCCACTGGACCACCAGGAAAGTCCCAGATAGTTGTGTTTTGAGCACATAGGTCCCGTGCACAAGATTTGCGGCATCATTGAGAACCCTTTCTAGAAGATACTTTCTCTTTGTGGCTTCCATCATTACGATCTGATCCCAGGCTCCATCTCCTCTGTAACCTCTCAGACAAGTAAAAACTGCAGTTGTCTTTGAATGCCAGGAAATAAATTGAAAAGTAATGAGGAGTTTCTGCCAGAGAGGTTTTGTTTTGATGCTTTCTTCCATCTTCCTTTACCTCCCCTGTGGGGAAAATTAGGGCAATGCATTCATCAGCTTTTATTATCTTAATTTATAACCTGAGGTCACAGTTGGGAGGTAAAACATAAAGGCATAGATTTAAATAGTGCCAGTCGTGCCCTCTCCATTTTGTTCTGATCTCTCTTTTGCCAGAAATGAAATTCCTCATGCCCTGTAATTGTGTATAGATCTGCCAGTGCAGAGAATGCGTCACTGTTCCCTTGTCTTTAGTTAACACTACCCTTTTCTGCATTAACTCCAACCCACACGCTATACATTTGTGTCCTTTCATGTCTGGTTTGCACCCATTCAATTAGATGTACAACGTGCCTCCCCTAGTTTAATGAGTTGATTATGACAAGACTTGAGAGGAACGACATTCAGTAGCTTCAACTGATCAGCCAGAAATGTTCATTGTCTGACATCGATCAGGGAATTAAAAGAATAGCTAGTAAGCTGACCTATTGTGAGTCTTCATTCTCATGCATCATTTCACATTCATTATGGTTCACAGTGCAAAACGATGACATTCAGTCATTCATTCAAACAAGGTTCATTAAGTTGCCTTCTATGTGTCAGATACTAGTCGACGTCCATGGGCAACAACAGGGAGATGACAGGCAAAATCCTGGCTCTCAAGAGGCTAGCCAGCTAGGGGCTGGAAGGATCACAGACCAATAAACAGTCTGTTTGTAATACATCCAGGGGGATGACAGTAGGCAAAGGGCTTGTGAGCCAGGGAAGGGGACTGAGGTCCCAGGAGTCGGGAAGACCTCTCTTAGACGGTGACCTGGGACAGAGACCTGAATGAATAGGAGGAATAAAGCTGTGCAGCTATGGGTAGCCTTCCAAGCAGAGGGAGCAGTGCATGTCACGAAGCCCAGGACGGAGCAGGTTTGGCATGTGTGAGGAACAAAAAGGACACAAAATCTGGGGCACAGGGAGCAAAGGGAAAGTGGTTGAAGAAGTAGGTGGCTGATGGACAGACTTAGGTATGGCCTTGTGGGTCAAAAATAGCAGCTTAGGACTTCCCTGGTGACGCAGTGGTAAAGAATCCGCCTGCCAATGCAGGGGACACAGGTTTGAGCCCTGGTCCGGGAAGATCCCACATGCCGCAGAGCAACTAAGCCCGTGAGCCACAACTACTGAGCCTGTGCTCTAGAGCCCACGAGCCACAACTACTGAAGCCCGTGCGCCTAGAGCCCATGCTCTGCAACAAGAGAAGCCACCACAATGAGAAGCCAGCACACCGCAATGAAGAGTAGCCCCTGCTCACGCAACTAGAGAAAGCCCGCATGCAGCAACTAACACTCAAAGCAGCCATAAGTAAATAAATAAATTTATTCTCAAAAAAATAGCAGCTTACATTTCATTCTGATAAGGTGTGGATGCCACAGGAGGGTTTTGAGCAGAGGGGGCATAATCTGACCTCTGTTTCAAAAAAGTCACTCCAACTGAGAATGAACTATAGGGGTAACAGTAGAAACCAGGAAGCCAGTTATGAGTTAATCACCGTAAGCCAGTGAAGGACCAGGATAGGAGTGGTGGAGGGGAGACAGGCAAGGTTAGGCTCATGCTGTACTTTGAAGGTGAAGCCAACAGACTTCGCTGGAAGACTGGACATGTGGTAGGAGAGAAAGGAGACAAGGATAACTCCAAGAGCGGGGGATGCACTGGATGAACAATGCTACTGTTTACTGGACGAGGGAAGCCTGAAGGAAGAGAAGATCAGACAGAAGGAGAAAGAAATCAAGGCTTCTCTTTCGGACATACTAGCTTAGAGAAGGTTGTTGGATCTGTAGGTGGAGATGAAGTTGAGTTGAGGTTAGGTTGCAAATGTGAGCCCAGCCTCTTTTGACATCTCTATATCAAGCTCACCTTAGGTTTGAGTCTTTGTCTATGTCTGAAGTTTAGTTCCTTTTTTTCTCTTCCCTTACGCTCACATCCTTTTATTTCCCCTCAGGAGTACACCTTCTGAATTCCCCTGTCCACAGCCCACAAACCAAGTATTCCCAGAGTGCTGCGTGTGAACTCAAGCACTTCTTCCGAAAAAAAGCAAATTCCTCCTCTCTAAAGTGTGTCTTGATTACTCCCTCATATGCCACTTACACAGTATGACCGAGAGCCTTCACATTTTGAGAAACGTGAAAGATTCTTTTGGGGGAGAGTAGTTGCCTGTAGAATAAAGGCTGAACTTGTCAGGCTGGCATTTAAGTTTCTGAATAATCTCACCCTGTCTCACCTCTTCAAGGTTCCATGTGTTCAAATTCAGATCTCAGATCTGACCTCTGAACTTCAAGAGTTGGTCTAACCTCCACTCGGCGGGTACAGGCTGTTACTGCCAGACACTCAGGGAGAGCAGGTGGTCGCAGCATAAAAGGAAGATCCACATGAACAGAAGCTCAGTCCCAGAGGGAAAGACCCTTAAATTTGAGGACAGGGATGGCCCTGGAAAGGTGATCTCCTGTGTAGGGAGGAGCGATTCCACCACTGCTCAGCGCTTCCATGCTCTTTTGTGATTACACACCCCCAGAGCGATTCCACCACCCCCAGAGATTCCATGCTCTTCTGTGAACATCTAGTATCTTGTTCCTGCAAAGAGGGGTGCCCTAAATTGCAGGAGAAGTATTTGGATCACTGGAAACGGGGCTTCCATCACGATCACCACTAATAAGTTGTTGCTCTTCTTATAGACAGATGAGTCTCATTTGCTGCACAGAACTATGCTTGAGCATGGACCCTGCTGCCTGTCCACCTGGACTTGGAAACTACCCATCCTGGGTCTGTGATGTGGAAGAAATGACTTGACTTTTCTGTAACTCAGTTTCTTTCTTTTTTTTTAACTTGTTCTTTATTTTTAAAATATTTATTTAATTTATTTATTTGGTTGTGTTGGGTCTTAGTTGCGGCACGTGGGCTCCTTAGTTGTGGCTCGCAGGCTCCTTAGTTGCGGCACGCAGACTCCTTAGTTGCGGCATGCAAACTCTTAGTGGTGGCGTGCATGTGGGATCTAGCTCCCAGACCAGGGATCAAACCCAGGCCCCCTGCATTGGGAACGAGGAATCTTAACCACTGTGCCACCAGGGAAGTCTCTGTAACTGCGTTTTCCACACCTGCAAATCTACTTCAGAGGGTTGGGGTGAAGAGTAAGTGACTTCCTACACATAACGTGCTCAGAACCACGCTGAGCATGGAGTCATTGCTTAGTGAATGAGAGGTATTGTCATTACCATCTGTCCACCAGGACTGAGAATCTGATCATCTATGGGTTATGAAGAAAATGCAGTCGAAGGAACTGAGAAAGCCTGACTTAGAAACTGGCTCGGCCATGGTGGTGTCCTTGAGTGGTTCTGCCAGTGAAGGGTCACCTCTCCACGGCCCTCTCCTCTCAGACCCAATCTTGACCCCCATCCAGGCAGACCCACTGTCTTTCTTTGTTTCCCCCTGAAAAATACTTCTTCACCGGGGTAAAGTTAGTTATTGCTCAGTAAAAATTACTCCAAAACTTAGTGGCTTAAAACAATAAACATTTACTATCTTGCAGGATCCAGAATCCGGCTCAGGCACACAGCTGTTGGTAGGAGGCCTCAGCTCCTCACCACAGAGACCCCTCTGCAGGGCCACCTCATGCAGTGGCAGCTGGCTTCCCCCAGGGCGGGTGATTCAGGACAGCAAGAGGAAGCCATGATGCCTTTTATGACTAGTTCAGAAGTCACCTACTGTCACGTCTGCACATTCCATTTGCTAGAAGTAAATCTCTAAGTCCCACTCATGCCCGTGCAGAGAGGAACTGAGCTCCACCTTCTGAGGGGGAGATTGGCAAAGAACTGCAGACATATTGTAAAACCACAACAATCGGTGATTGAGACTCAGAGCTAGTGAGTTATAACATTTAGGACAATATAGACTCCCTTCTCTTTAAACCTCTAACTGGTTTATAAGACCTTGGACCATCTACCCAGATATTCACTAAAAACTCTGAGAATCCGAAAGCAGTGCTTTGTGGTCATAAAACTGAGCAGGGCGCTGCAGGGTCCTCCTGGGTACGAAAGCCTTTCTGTGTCCCCCGTTTCTTGTCTGCAGGGAAAAGGCTTCAGCCTCCTAGAACTTTCCTGAGTTCCAAAGGGCAGATTCAAACAATAATTAGGGAAGTGAGGGAATGTAGAAACAAGAGTGGATTTTGTTTGTTTGTTTGTTCGTTTCAAACCACTGAGATTTCAGTGATGTTTTAATATAGGCAGACCCTAGCCTATCCCAATAGATAACAATAGTTAAGCGGAAAAGGCAAGTGCTAAGAAAACTTTATTTCTTCTGTGTCCTTACATGAAAGAAGGGGGAGAAATATGATAGATATAGGTATTTGCTTACATTTTCAGAAAAACAGTGAAAGAATAAAACAAGAACAAAATTTTAAAAAATTATTGATAATGAAAGAGAGGAAATAGAGTTAAGAGGATATGGATGGAAGCCTGACTTCTCTAATTATGTCTTAATATATAGTACTCATTTTTGAATCATGTAATTATCTTCCATATTTAAAATATAAATCAGGAGAGGGGTCCTTGTGGTGATGGAATTGTTCAGTATCTTGACTCGGATAAAATTATTTAGAGCTAAACACACACACACACACACACACACACACACACACACACAAGTACAAGTAAAACTGGAAGAATCTGAATAAGATCCATGGATTGTTTGAATGTTGATATTCTGGTTGTGATATTATACTACAGTTTTACAAATGTTACCATTGGGGGAAACTGAGTTAAAGTATATGTATGATCTCTCTATTATTTCTTACCATGTGAAAAATAGCATTTCATCACAAGAAATTTCTAAATATTCAAAACACAAGGAGAAAACTTCAAAAACTCAATTGTCATGGAAAGCTTTAACTCATTACTCCTACACTATGACAACAGATGAAAAACATACTTACATTTGACTAATTTATTTTTATCCGTTCATCTATTTAGGTAAATGGATATTTATGAAATAATAAAGGCAAAACTCTGATTAATGAATTGAACAAGGAAAAGAGAGTAAAATTTATAAATAAGTACAGAAATTGCTTCTTTTGAAGAAAGGATCATAAAATAGAAACACATCTGAAAAATGTATTCAGTGTTGGTGATGTCACAGTGAGATGGATTTTCACATGTAAGCCTAGGGAATTGTAAATTATCATTCATTTAACCAATAGTGTCTTAAGTATAAAATACAGAGATGAGTAGAGGGTGTGTTAACCCCAGTATTTTGACACTAAGGAGACTATGAAAATTGACAGTGTTCAGAGTGAACTCCATCAAATCCATTTCACTCCTTGATCATTTTCTGTAGAGCAGCGCTGCCCCACGGGCCTTTCTGAAATGATGGAAATGTTCTACATCTGCACCGTTCAACATGGTGAACCTAGTGTTAGAAGGAAATCACCAGGTCTATTATACTTGCTACTCTTTGTATAAACTGGTATCATAACCATGGGAAAGGAAGTATTGTTACCTCCAGAAGTTACAATGAGAGTGTCTCATCACCTCCATTTCTGATGACGTTTGGTATTTGTGTTATTAAAAGAACGAACATTTGAAAAGTCATGTGTGGCCGGGATCACAGTCCAGGTAAACAGTTCTAGACCCACGTGTAACATTCATTCGCTTTGTGATCTTGGGTAAGTCTAGGCTTGAATGTCGTGAGCTCCAGGTGAAGCCATTGGACACATCATTTCCCTTCAAGCTTGAACAAATTCTACTATAAATATCCATATGCCATCTGGGAAGCTGGCCAACATTTGTTCTATGGAATTAAAAGGTGCAGCTTTAAGATGTGCACACACCATCTCTGTGGAGGCCGTGAGGCTCACGTGAGTAGGAGCCCGAGCTGGCCTCAGACTCGACCTCCCCTCTGTGAGCTCCAGGCTGTGGGTAAGTGTGTGTCATTTTTGCTGTGTGTAAACCCCAGGGCGGTCTATCACAGTGATAAACCCCTAAGATTTCACTCTTTTTTTCCTCTCTTTATTTATTTTTTATTCTTGAAGTAGAGTTGATTTATAATGTGTTAATTTCTGCTGTACAGCAAAGTGATTCAGTCATACATATATATTTACATACATTCTTTTTTAATATTCTTTTCCATTATTGTTTATCATAGGATATTGAATACAGTTCCCTGTGCTATACAGTAGGACCTTGTTGTTTATCCATTCTCTATATAGTAGTTTGCACTTGCTAATCCCAAATTCCCAACCCATCACTCCCCACCCTCCTCCCCCTTGGTAACCATAAGTTTGCTTTCCAAGTCTGTGATTCTGTTTCTGTTGCATAGATAGGTTCATTTGTGTCGTATTTTAGATTCCACATATAAGTGCTATCATATGGTATTTGTCTTTCTCTGTCTGACTTACTTCCCTTAGTATGATCATCTCTAGTTGCATCCATGTTGCTGCAAATAAGCCCCTAGGGTTTCGGATTTAGAACCAGTTTAGGTTCAAATGGTAGCCCTTTTGCTGGTCTGACACTGGCCAGGCCTTGCTTCTGCACCTGAGTCTACCTCACAGGGTGAGGCTCCGTTCCGCCAGGGGACAGACCTGGCTGCCGATTCAGGGTTCACAGGTCCCCCCTCCACACACACACGCAGCACCCTATCTTTCTCAGTGATGCTTTCCTTTTTTCCCTTGAGATTTTGGAGGCCTTACCTAGTAACAAGTGACAGGAGACAGGGCAGACATAGGCTCTCAGTGTCCACTGAGAAGCCGTCACCCTGTCTGGCCCTCTGGTCTTCCATCCACGTGACCTGGAGTGTCACCCTTGGTTGCTGTTGGCAACACCCGTCAGGACCAGACATTCTGTGGCTCCTCTCTTCTTCCCTGGAGTCCTTCAGCTTCCCTGAGTCTGCACCCAAAAAGGAAGACGTTAGGCCTCCCTCCAGGGGTTGAGCTTGACTGGGGATGTGGTAGGGCTGGGGCGCAGGGCACAGGGACCTTTCTCAGACTCCTGCTCTCTGGCCCAGGGCATTTATCAAGTCCTTGGGACGAGGAATCTTATTTACTAACATGTGCCTTCCCCAAGACTTCAGTTCTTTGCTTTCTTCCTTAAAGGCTAGGATTTTTAAAAGCTTTCTTTTTTTTCTCTCTGTTTTTCCTTCCTTGAGAAATTAAAATATCTGGCTTTCTGGATCAGACACAAGGAAATATCACAGAAAAAAATGTCAGTTAGCATTTTCCAGCAATATATGCCATATAAAAGTTTAATAAGTAATCTATGTAGAACACTTAGCACTGGGCCTCATGCATTGTAGACACTCAACAAACAGTAGCTGTGATGATTAACATCTACTCTACAATGTTATTTTAAAGATTATTTATAACGTATGCAAAATGTCTGACATATAAAAGATGTTCATTAAATGTCCCCCATCACAGTGAAGAAAATGGTTTTGAGTTTAATATAAAGACTGATACTGTTTTCGAATGATGGCGCTAACTGGAAATAATAATTTTTTAAGAGGCTTTGAGAATTTGTCTTTCCTCTTGCTCATTTTTATCTCCTGTCAACCACACCCGATGCTAGCTCAAAGTATACACTTAGATGTCCCTGGCCTTCATATTCTGGAAGATTGTATCAGCAGAAATAACCATTAACCCTCTGGAATGACACATGACACATGACACCGGCCATTAAATCATCAATATATTGACCAAATGGAATTATTTGCTTCATCTAAGTCTAAGGGCAGGAAAATGGGAAAAGCAAAATTATAGATTGGGCTGTTGTGAGGGCAGATTCAGAGACCCAGACTTCTAGGCATATTCCAGAAAAGTATGGAAATGAATCAGGCTTCTCAGATTTCTTTTAGCTTCTTCGGCTCCTCTGGTAAATAGGACGTGTCTGATGGAGGTGGCAGCTCCACTGGCTGACTAATAGGATACAGTCTCCTCTCCACTGCCAACATTTTGGGTCAAGGGCATTGAACTGACCCTTGCAATGAATGCATGGGATCTGTATGAGGAAAACCGGAGAATCTTAATTAAGGGTAGGACATAAGATGAAATAAATATAGAAAATAGCACGTTATGTAGAAAGACTAAATATGCCAAATTCATTAAATTTTAGGGTTAATATTACCCCAAGCAAAATCCCAATGAATATAATACTGGCCCAAATGATTCTAAAGTCTGTTCTGAAAAATAAATATAGCGCTAATTTTTTTTGAGACAATGAAGAGTAAGGAGGAGATACCTCCTTCACCATGCAGAAAAATGCATTATAACGTGGTAGTAATTAAAATGGCATTGTCGTGGTTCACGAACAGAAATGGGAAGGAATAGTCTGAGACAGACCCTACCATATGTAAGAATGCATAATGGAAAAGTGTGTAATTGTTAAATAGTATTCATCTTTTGTGCATCAAAGGATGCCATCCATAGAGTGAAAAGGCAATCCATGAGAAGATATCTGCAAACCATATATTTGATAAGGGGTTAATATCCAGAATATATAAAGAACTCCCACAATTCAACAACAACAACAAAATCAAACAACCTGATTCAAAATGGGCTAAGGACTTGAATAGACATTTCTCTAAAGATGAAATCAGTGATGTACCCGAGGGTAAAAAAAAAAAAAAATTTTAGATTCTGTCCATATATCACATATCAAAATTAATTCCAGATGTAGTAGAGCTTTGCACCTAAAAAAAAAAATCAAATCATAGGAAAGTTGAAGAAATTATTTTTGTTAATCTGACAACATGGAATAAGGTCATAAGCATAAACATAAAACCTAAGAAAAGTTATCATACATGTGGCTACCAGCCTGGGGATTCAAAAGAGTTAGGCTGCAACTGTTGTTTCCTTTGCAAAACCAATTTTTAGTTTCTCCCCATAAATACTACAACTACTCTCTACTCATTTTTTAATTTTAATTTTATATTGGAGTATAGTTGATTTACAATGTTGTGTTAGTTTCAGGAATACAGCAAAGTGATTCAGTCATATACATATCTATTCTTTTTCAGATTCTTTTCCCGTATAGGTTATTACAGAGTATTGGGTAGAGTTCCTGTGCTATACAGTAGGTCCTTGTTGATTATCTATTTTATATATAGTTCTACTCATTATTTTTAATGAGCAAAACCATTTCCTTGACACGAACTTGGTGCAACCTTGTCTTCCTCCTGGTTTAACCTTCAGATGTTAGGCTAGAGGGTGCATTCCTCTTTCTGAAGAGTGAGCCTTGGGCCCACGCTCTCGCTTCATTAAAGACAGCTCCCTCTGTCTGGCTGTCTTCTTTCCATCATTTTGCCAAGTCTCCTCTTTTACTGGATAATTCCCATGAGCATAAATACATGTTTGCTCTCTCAGTTTGCAAAACACACACACACACACACTCGCACGCACACACTGGCCCCTCCATCCCCACCCCTCCTCCAGCTGTTGCCTCACTTCTCTACTCCCCTGCAGAGGATGACTGTTGGGAAGAACTGTCTAGGAACACAGCCTCCATATCCTCAGTTCATCTATCCTTCAGCCCACTCCAATCTGGCTTCTGCCACCAACACACAAATGAAACTGCTTTTGTCATGTCACAAACCAATTCCGTTTGCCGCAATCTTTGGGCCCTTTTCGATGCTCATTCCAGGCACATTTGACAGAATGGATGGTTTCCTCTCCTCAGCATGCTCTCCGCTCTTGGGATCTGTGGCAGGACAACATCTCCTGATTTCCCCCTCAGTTTATGGTTCTCTTCTCTCTCTTGAATACTTGCCCTGGATAATCCCATTCATTTCCATGGCTTTAAAAACATCCCATCTGGGGGAGTTCCCTGGTAGCCTTGTGGTTAGGATTCCGGGCTTTCACTGCCATGGCCCGGTTTCGATACCTGGTTGGGGAAGTAAGATCCCGCAAAAAGATTCCATGTGCTGACTGTTTCTGACTTTACACACTCACATGTCCATCAGCTACCCCTACATCTCAGCTTGGAGGTCCAATAGTATTTCAAAAAAAACTTGTCGAAAATGGGCATCTTCAGTTTCCCCCATAACCTGCCTTCACCTCACACAGGCTTCCTAATCACATCTTCTGTGTTGCTCAAGCTAGAAACTTGGGAATCATCCTTGACTCGTAATCACGAGTCCCATCTATTCTGCTTCTGAAATACATCTCAACTTCCTCTCGTTCTTTCTATGTCCACTGCCACCATCCTGGTCTGTACTATATCATCTCTGGCCTAGATTACTGCCCAAGACCCATTCTTGCCCCTCCCTAATCTTTCTCTTTGCATCCCTGCCTATGGCTCCAAACCAATTGCCTCGGGTCTCAGATATGTCATCGGGATAAAGTCAAGAGGAGTTTGCTTTTGAATTGTATGTCCAATGAGAAGGGAAGAGAAAAATCAAGAATGACTAGGGTTTTGCTTGAGCAACTTTGCACGAGGCAATGACTGTTATCAAGGTGGGAAAGTCTGGGTCAGGTACAGGTTTGGCTGACAGGGATGGGTTGGAGTGGTGATCAATAGTTTTCCATGTGCTAATCCTGAAATGTCATTCAGCCAAGCAGGAGTGTGCTATAGTTGCAAAACAATATTAGACAGGATAGATGTTTGTTGAATGAATAAGTGAACCAAACTAGGCTGCCGGAGAAGCAAATTCTGGGGGAAAGATTTGGAAGAGTTTGTAAGGCTGTGAGGTTAACATTCTAATGGAAATCCCTGGTATTATTTGGATATATGGGCCTGGAGAGCAATAGGAAAATTAGACCTGGAGGCTTAGACCTGAGGGTTATCTTGAGAGTTTAAACTATGGAAAAGATAAGATGAAAGTGAAACTTCTAGAAAACTAAAATATTTTCTTTTCACATATTTTATTCAAAATAAAATCAGTTTTATTGAGTTGGATGGGGAAATGTTTAGTGTCATCCCTTTCTTCTACCCACTAGAAGCCAGTAGCTCTCCTCTCCCTCTACTCCAAGTGGTGACAACCAAAAATGTCACTAGACATTTCCCGTCCCCAGGGTCGAGGAGAGAATCGCCCCTTGTTGAGAACTACAGGATTACAGCAATGGCAATGAGAAAATCGGTACTTCTTTTCAGCCACTGAAATGTTAATATTAGAGAATACTGGAGAGAGAACTACCAAGTAGTGGCGTTCTGAGCTTTTACCCTGCAAAAAGCTCTTGGAAAGAATTTGATCATGAAGCAGGCTGCGTGCACCGCGAGGGCGTGGGGTAGGGAAAGAGGGTGGAGGAGCGCTGCCACGCAGGAGAGCATCGCTGAAGGCCGGGGCAGAGGAGAGCAGCCAGCACCTGGGCTCAGCGTTGCAGACAGCGCTGTCTCCCCCTGAAGAAATCCTGGCTGCTCTCCACACGCCGATGGCTTTGGTGGAAACAGGCAGGTCCCAGCATTGCTGAACTCGATGGGTGTTTAATCTCACTGGAGATGACTCAGTACAGTTCACCTGCTGCCCCCTAGCGAGGCGGCTCGGGATGCCTGGTAAGTTGTGGTACCTCTCGAACTGCGTGTCCAGGCTGAACTGCCAAGCTGGCTCTGGGAGTGAATAACAGGGGTGGTGCCGTTTGCAGCAACATGGATGGACCTGGAGACTGTCGTGCTGGGTGGGGTGGGTCGGACAGAGATTGAGGTGGTGTCGCTTATGTGCTGAATCTAAAAGAAAGGTGACGGGGGTGAACTTATTTGCGAGGTGGAAACAGACAGACTGAGATCACGAGCTTGTGGTCGTGGGGGGGGGCGCGTGGGGTGGGAGTGGGGGGAGGGATAGTTAGGGAGATTGGGATTGACATGTACCACTGCTGTATTTAAAATGGATGACCGGCGGGGACCTGCTGTGTAGCTCGGGAAACTCTGCTCAGTATTATGTGACGCCTAGATGGGAGAATTTGAAAGAGAATAGATACACTTATATGTATGACTGAATCATTTTGCTGTGCACCTGAAGCTGACACGGCATTGTTAATCAACTATACGCCAATATAAAATAAAAAGTTAAAAAAAAAAAAACCAAAACACAAAAAACCAGGATCCAAGAGACCAGAACAGGTTGGCCTTCTAGCTTTCCTCCCGTCCTTGCTCCAAATAGCACCCTTAACAGTCACTAGCAACTTCCCAAACGTGGCGAAGGGGACGGCACAGGACGTCAATGGGACAGCGGGGGCGCGGGGGGCTGGTGGTGACGGAAAGGCTCGACCACTGCAAGTGCTTCCCCGGCGGTAAAAGTAGCCCGGCGAAAAGTGGGCTGGGGCAGCCGCTAGGGCACCAGGAACATGCTGTCTCTCGGTCGCCCTCTGCTGTCGAGACGAGTGAGGACAGCTCCTGCAAGAGACCGTTCTGTTCAGGAGGCACAAATTAAGATGCTAGGCACCGATATAGGCCACGGGATGACATTGCTTCTTACCAGCTGCAGTGAAGACAGATCATCTATTTCAGTGTGTGTGCCAGGAAAAGAAACGCTAATCATAGACCGTAGAGTCCCAAAGCACAGATTTAGAGATATTGAGGGACTAACCCTGTCCCTGAAACATAACAACTGCATATGGGAGGGTAGCAGTAGGGATAAGAATTAGTTCTCTGAGGAGAGGGTTAAAATGATCTCCATACCGGGGATGTATGCAAGGCCCCTACTCTTTGTACTTCTTTTGAGAGGAAATCTTGAGTTTAAGTCATACCACAAGGATTATGAAAAAGATTATTCATATATTTAAAAGATTTATCACAACTTTAAATAGAGGTCATTCTAAATAACTAAAATATTTTTGATTTACCAAAACTTACAAGGAATTTGTATATATACATATGTTTGTGTGTGTGTTTGTGTTGATCACATAAAGCAAAAATCCTCATGTATGTATCTGCATGTTTCATCTGAGTTAAGGTTTTGAATAAAGGAATTTGAAGAGAGGAGACATGATTTGACCTGTTCTGAAAGGATTCTGGCTGCTGTGTTGGGAATAGACTATAGGAGATCAAGGTGGTGGCAGGGAGACCAGTTAGTGGGGTACTTTGGTTTTCTAGGCAAGGTGATGGGGGCTGTGATCAGGGCGGTAGTGGTGCAGGTGGTGATGAATGGTCAGAATCTAAGTATATTTTAAATGTAGAAGCAGTGGGATTTGTGGATGTGCTTAGATTGGGTGAGCGAGAGAGACAGAGACATCAAAGTCAAGGATGACTGAGCAACTAGGAGAATGGAGTTGCCATCAACCGAGATGGAGGAGACTGTGGTCGGGGTGGGAGGGGAGGGAACAGTAGGAGCTGGAGAGAAGAGATTCTGAGTGTAGACACTGAGTGAAGACATCTATTAGACATTCTACTGGAAGGCCAAGCATAGTAAGTCTCCTACATACGAATGAGTTCTGTTGTGAGAGCATGTTCGTAAGTCCAATTTGTTCCTAAGTCCAACAAACGTAGCCTAGGTACTCAGCTAACACAATTGGCTATACAGTAGTATACTGTAATAGGTTTATAATACTTTTCACACAAATAATACATAAAAAACAAACACAAAAATAAAGAAAACATTTTTAATCTTACAGTGCAGTACCTTGAAAAGTACAGTAGTACAGTACAACAGCTGGCATCCAGGGGCTGGCACCAAGTGAACAGGAAAGAAGAGTTACTGACTGGAGGAGGGAGAGGGGTTGGGAGATGGTAGAGCTGAAGGATTGTCAGCAATAGGAGATGGAGGGCAAGCTGCAACTTCACTCACACCTGACGCTGATGGAACGCACATTCGCATCTTTGAAAGTTCGAAACTTGAAGGTTCGTATGTAGGGGGCTTACTGTACACTGTTGAATATGAATCTGGAGTTCAGGGGAGAGGCCCATGCCAGAAATTTGGCCCATACCAAATTGGAAGGCATCAAGATAGAGTTGCTGTTTAAAGCCATAACAGTGTATGAGACCCCCAAGAACGGAGCCTTGGGCACTCTCAAGAGGTTAGGGGTGAGAGAAGGAATCAGTAAGGGGGTCTGAGAGGGAGACTCAGTGAGGTGGGACAGAGTGAGGCCAAATGGGGACAGGGGGAGGGGTGATGCGTGCTGAGGAGGGCGTCACAAGGTCTGCTACACGTGGTTATGATTTCAACAAACTGAGGGGTGGGGTGTGTACCTCGCTGTGTTGGGAGGTGGGCACAAAGACTGGGACAGATCGTGAGGACACCAGAGAGGGTTTCATTAGGAGTCTGGTTTTGATCAGGGACTGATACGATCAGAAGTGTTTCAGAAACCACCGCGTGGCAGAGTGTGGCATTTAGAAGCATATACTCCATAGTTGTAGAGTAACAATTCACTTTTCGCTTATATACTGTGCATTGCTTCATTAACTATAGTGATGTATTAATTTTGTAATTGAAAAACTATTAAAATGAATGAGAAATATGAGAAGACTGGAAACCAGTAATTGGAAAGTGCATTGTAACAGCTCGGGAAAGAGATGATTAGGGTTCGAAGGAGGACCCTGGCTGGGAGATGCAGTGAAGTCAGACGCTTAGATCTTCAGCATCTGGCGATCTGCTAGGAACTGGCTAAAGGAGACAGGAAGATGGAGGGGACTTGTCACCAAGCTCAGAGGGGACATCACCTCCTCACCCACCTCTCCCAAACAAAACCTGGACCCCTCCTTCCAAAAGTAATCTGTCTCAACATCTTGACGACGCAGACAAGTAGGGATGAAATTCATCTCTACTGTTCAGAACATGAACAAATCGGTTACGTAAATGATTTTATTCAAACTCATGTGTTTTCTTTTTCCTAGAGTAAAAAAAAATGGAGGTATTAAGTGATATTATCTGTTATAAAGATAACTTTGTGGGGACAACCTCTTCAAAAAAAGTGATAGGCACTTTCCCTAATGACATGGCTTTCTGACATGAACCAGATATCTGGTTTTGCTAATTTGGGGATGCATTTGATGTTTATCTGTCCATGAGTAGCAGACAGAAAAGTGGACCTGCCCACACATTCTCATTAGGTTCACCTGTGTAGCTTTCTGCTTAAATCAGTGGACAATATGTTACCCAGACATACACTTTGCAACCTGTTAAGACAGTCAACTGAGAGGCTGAGTAGGCGGTGGAAGATTCAGGTGTGTACTTTTTAGCCTTAGCTTCCAAGTATACCTACCTGAAGTTTGACACTAGGCATTTCTAAGGCTTGTCAGAGTGAAAAATCAGTATCTGCAGAGGATTGCCTTAATAAGAATATGCAGACAACCAATCCCTCCAGAATCTGGTTTTTTTTATGTGTGGGTGGAGCTAAGTCTTAAAGAGCTATTTACTGGGACTCCGGTACTTTGGAAGATTTAAGGATTTGCTTTCACTGAATTGCACTCCAATATATCATCGATCTGTCCTGTACCACGACATTGGTCATTTTACTTCTAGGAATGTTAACCTGGATGACCCCACCAGAGTCCTCATGAAGTCCCAGGGGCAAAACTTACCTTAGGCCTCAATACCAGGAGAGAGGTATACTTCTGGATTATGTGTCTTAACTTGTGGAGACTTATCAATGGACGTCCTTTTCAAGGCAAAACAAGTTCAGGGTTGAATTCACTGCCTAATTCTTGTAAGTGCTCAGGCTACTGTAGCATGCATTTTGTTTTGAATATATCCCTGGGCTTTATCTTGTCTATTAATTTTCCATTCAACTATAATTCTTTTACTTTGTGTTTTAATACGCTATCTCACTTTTATTATTTTTTTCAACGAGGCAGGAAACAGCAAACCTTGGACTCAGGGTAGACACAGGAATGGGGGAAGGAGACGGAAATATGAAAGGAATTACGTTAAGTTAAAAAGGCCACTGCTACAGAGATAAATATGATGAAATGTGAAATAAACTAAAAGGTCATCCTAGAAGGAAAATGCAAGGGCAAGCCCCTCAGCACATTTTCTGTGTGCTACTGAATTCACTCACATCTCCTTTAAAAAAAAATCTCTCTCCCCAGACTACAAATGAACCATCTAATGAATTCTGAACGTCATCTTGATTTAATGTGAAATGTCAAGAACTACTTCTAAGTAAATGAACATGTCTCCTATAAAGTGCCATACAAAGGCAATTTTAATTTGCTAAAACAAACAAACAAAAAAACCAAACAGAACACACTTTTTCTTACTGCTACATCTACCATCTTAAAGAAGCGATACCCAGAATTTAAATAACCTATTTTCAGGTGTTACTTAAACAAAAGCATTTGTGTGAGTGTTCTTGTAAGAAAAACCAGTGGCAAACAAACAAAACCAGAGCCCATACGCGTAATTCTGGCTACGAATTTTAAATTAGGTTTTATTTTTCTGTCCTGAAAATTCTGTTTACTAAAACTTCATAGTATAATAGAAACAGACACATAAATCCATTGAGCCTCTGCATAAACAAACGTTTTCAGACTTTACTCCTGATGCATTCTTCAAATTACCCGCAAAAAACTAACTGCTTATAAAGAATGTTTTAGGCTATGCTGATGATTTAAAAACAAGCACACAACCAACATAAAAACAAAGAATCTTCCTCTTTTTCAGGAGAAACGTCTTATGTGAAGTTATCCTCTCGAAACATGTTTGGTGTCAATTCTGGGTGAACCAGGATGGCCGCTTCCGTTCTCGCTCAATGATCCTCTTGCCCTGATCTTGCTTGGAGGGTGTCTCCCCCAAGTACAGCACCATGGTCTCCACGGTAGGAGCCTTGAAAGGGCCTCCCTCTTGCTTCCCTATCTGTCGTCTGATTTCCGCTGTCTCTTTACACACCTTCTCATAGCAATAGCCACAGAGGACGTGTTTCTGTTTCAGGTGACCACATTCAGGACAAACGTCTATATTGTTCTTAAAAAAAAAAACCAACCAAACAAAAACATTTTAACAAGAGGCAACATAACGCACACATCATCACTGACAGGAATGAGGCTTATATGGAAACTTTCTTGGAATGTCCATGCGGCACAAGGTCACAGGATCACCCAGTTCAACCTCATTTTAATAGGGAAACTGAGGACACACACTGATTTGAATCAGTAGAAAAATTGGGACTAGAACTCAGGTCTACCGACTTTGAATCTGGTACATTTTTACTGAAATACAACAGTCTTATTATGTGAAACGGTACTCCATTCCCCCATCCTCAAAAACTAAACATCTGATAAGAGCCCATCAACACACTGGGGTGATCCACACAGCCAGCATCTTAAATAAGACACCAAGGTAAAGGGAATTCACTTTTTCTTTCAGTCTATCCTGGGAAGAACAAGATGATAAACACATTACAAGTTGGCTTCCCCTGGTCATCAGAGTGTAATTCAAATTCCTGTATGAAGTATAGCTGGTATGTGGTGTGAGTTTTCTTCCTATAAATGAACACTGATTATTCCTTAATGTAAAACTCTCTATATATTACAATTGGAGGGTATTTTCATGAGTTTTATATGTCTACCCAACTTTGATAAGACAATTCTAACCTCTAAAGAAGTCCTTTCATTGTGTTCTAAAGGTAGGTTTGAAATATAAAGAAAAATAGTAAACGGGAACATCAAAGAAACTCTGAACACTTCCGAAGATTAATCTACAAACGCTTGTGAGGCAGACGACAAAAAGAACTCCATTTTCTGAAAGAAACAAAAAACCTTGCAAATCATTTGCCTCACCGACTTCTCATCTTACTCCAACACCTGGAAAACTGGATCGCACATCCAACTTCGAGGTACGGAAAAAATACCCACCGTCAGCTGGTGCCCTTTTCCTAACAAATCCCTCAGCATAGCACACTATATGTAGCAGAAAACAATTCACCAAAGGAAATGAATGCACAAGACGAGAGCTATTCTTTTCCCTCAGAAAAAACAAAGTCAGGGAAGTCATGTAACAGATCTCATTCCTAAACTCTTAAATTCTCTCAACCAAATTGTATGAATTATTGGTGCCTCAATTAATGAAGTATTTTTCAGTTGCACATTTTAAGTCTGGTCCCAACTGCGACTCAATAATACTTTAGAGTTTAAGTTCTAAGGGTTTGGTTTAATACTGAACGTGGAGGCTCATGAAAGTCCATTTTCTGTCCTTGAGTTCCATCTGTACTGCTCCACTGCTGGGGAATGCCGTGGAGTAAACAGGAACTCAAATCACGGCTGTTAAAGCCATAAATTAACAGATCAAAGGTAACAAACGCTAAAATTTTTGTTACTAGATCAATGAAGAAAGTGTACCCATGGGACATGGTGGGGGGGTGAGGGAGAAGGACCACTGAGATCTAGAATTGTCTGAGGATAGGAACGCACACACAAAAAGTTTCAAGAGAAGAATGTGACTTCAATAGGAGACTGCTAGGGTTCAAATCCTGGCTTCACCTTTTAAGTCTGGGACCACGGGCAAATTCTTTTTGCCTCAGTTTCTTCATCCTAAAACTGAGCAAAACAATATCTACTCTGGAGGATTGTTGTGAGGATATGATGAGAAAATTCATGTAAAGCGCTTAGATATATCATCAGCACTTAATAGATATTAGCTATTTTTATTACTTATCTAAGGATTTTCCTTCACAGTATCTTATTGGATACAGTGAAGAACAGAATAAATCTGTAAGGGCTAGTAAAACCCCATAATCGAATAGATCTACGCTTCTGACTTTAATTTTAGGGTCTGCCATAGTTAAAATGTTTATTCATATATGGTTCAAAATCACACAGCTCAGGACTGGCACAGCTCACAATACAAAAGTCACATAGACTCTTAACAACCCAGTCCTCTGTCCAGACTCTAAACTCCCTCCTTGACTGTGTTCCTAAGACTTAGGCTACAAGACAGTAGATACACACATACGTAACGAGAATATTGTATTTAATTTAGGCCAGAGGAAGGTAGACATGTAAGATCTGAAAATAATTCACTCATGGGTTATGTGAATAAACCAAGAGAATATGCAGTGGTGGACATGAGAAAAAGCACACCCACAAAAATCACCACATTACCTTAACTTTAATAAGCTTATGAGGGTTTCTTCTCCTACACCTGTTAACTTCAATGCTGCGTCTGTTTTTGGGAGCTGCCATCCAAATGATGCTCTCCAAAAAGCTGGAAATCTCCTTACTTCCACTGGTATCATTTGCTGGTTCTGTAAATATAGCTGGACCTTGGATCGCTAATGCTGGTCCTACAAAACAAACATGGAGATACAGAATCAGTTTCTAACTTCTAAATGACCATTTACAGGTATCATTCTCCTTAACAATCAACAATGATATATCAAAAGGCACATATAACTTAAAAATATTACATTCAACAGGCATTTAATAGGAAACCTTAGTAGCTATTGAAATATAGTAAAGCTCATACATAAAGTAATTTTAAAGAACACAGAATTTTTCTTAGTGGCACCTGCTTAAATGAATCGGTTAAATTCTACCAAGAGTTTCTCATAATACAGAACTCAGAGGTTTAGTAGTAAACGTGAATAAATCTAAGCTTGAGATTTCCAAAATCCACTTCCTACTGGCACTGAGATAACTGTTGATTGCCCTTTTATATTATATTCAAATTGGGTTAGCTACTCAGTCATATCCTGGTAGGCCCTTTAAGTCACTTCGTTCTTCGTAATATTTAATCTCAATCCCCGTCAGTTCTCTAAGAACTAGCTCGTCATTCTTTGTAGAATATTAATTTATTTATGTGACCATCAACATTTCACTTTTGTTTTTGAAATTGTTTATAAAATCAGAGAGATTCCATTACCCTCTCTTTGCTATATTCCTCAGACTTGCAAAAGTTCTTTTGACTTTAGGAACTCTTAAAAATATACAAAGCTGTCTAACACTTAACAACTGGTATTCCTTCTCAATATATCTAAAAGTATTGCTATGCATAGCCTGATGTAATAGCGCAGGCTCTGGAAGGTCTGTGTGACCTTGAGACCTTTCTGAGCCTACTTCTTCATTTGAAAAGTGGAGACACCTAATGGGATTGTTGTGGAGATTATCTCAGGAAGCATATGTAGGCTTTGACATATAGGGGGCTCACGGTTCAGACTGCCTGGGTATTATCATTATTATGTTCGGGATACCTTGGAAATCGAGTGGAATGTAAATGTCAAAGCAATGACAATTTCAACAACCAAGACACTTCCCTTTAAAATTAGTTTCCGGGGAAAACATGGGATCCGGATTCAACCGCACAAAGCTCAAATGCCACAGAGAGCAAATTGCTTTAGGGGGTGGGATGACTGGAAAGGAAAGATAAGAGAATCTAGATAGTGGCGTCCCTTGATGCTAAGCTACTGCGCTTCGGCTACATTCTGTGTACGAATGGGACGATAAGAGGACTTTTTTTCCCCTTACTTGCAGGGGACTGGGGAGCAAAACCAGGTGTCTCTTGTTTCTAAGTAAGTGAATGTCCGGGACAACGGCCCCTACGCGTGGCCGAAGATCAGGACGCGGAAGCAGGGCACAGTACGAGCGGTGCCCACCACTCTGCCTGGGGTCCCCTCCCCACCCCCCCTCTCCACGGAGGCTTTCTTTACGTACCCCATTGAGGACTGGGAAAGCCTGGCCGGCTCTGCCGAAATTTCCGCTGCAGTTGCTCCCAAAAGTTCCGGAGGAGTCCCTGAGCTGCGGGCCACAGCAGAACCTTCAGCATCAGCATGGGAGGCGCCATGTTGCTCGCCCGAAAGCCACTCCCACCGGACCGCTGGGTCCCGCCCCTACCTCGAGCATGCGCACACACGCAGAGTCGGGCAAACGCGCACCTGGAACTGCAACTCCCAGCATGCCCCTGAAGCGGCTCTGCCTTTCCTCCAATCAGAGAGAGGGAAAGGAAGGCGCGGGGAGGGGAAATGAAAGGAAATGGGCCGCAGTGCGCATGTGTGCGGATGTGCGCTGGGTCTTCGGGTAAAGATGGCGGAGCGTGGTTACAGCTTTTCGCTGACTACATTCAGGTATGGAAGGGGCCCCGGAGGTCCTCCTCGTAACCGAGGTTGCAGGAACTTTGCTGACCCGGTTTTTACCGTCCTGGTCTCTGGCTTGGTGCTTCCGGAGGGCCCAGTAGGGAATGGGGGTGGAAATGCGACTTTGCAAAGTCATTTGCAGGGCCCTCCCGCGGCCTGGGGAGCAGTAGTGCCGGGGGGCCGTGGGAACGCGAGTCGGGGGGTCCGGGGCGACCTTGACGCTGCTGGAGGTTGAGGCCCTCACCCAGGGATTTTCTTTAGCTTTGGAGATTAGGGAAGAAAGCAGCTTTGCATTAGCTGTCTCCGGGTGTCCCGTTCAGAATTCAAGATTTCCTTCCTGACCGAAGTAGGCCTGATTCGGGAGTTTCTGGAGCTCGGAATCTTGGTCAGACCTATGGGGTCCCTTTTTCTCGGAAAGCCCTAACTTTACAGTTTGGTCTGAGTCTTAGTCTCCATTTGGCACTAATGTGTCTCGAAACCTCTTCCCGCTTTCGTTTTCTTTGGTGCCCCTACTGGAAGCTTAAGGACTGAAAGTGAAAGCGTTATTTATCTTTCTATTCTCTAGTCTTTGTAGGCGCCAAACTACTAGGCTACATTTGCGTTTTGGCTATTATTTTGGGAAGGGGATATATTTATTTAAAAAAAAAGATTGTAGGCTTTTAAAATTTTAGAACAGGTAGATAAGTATATTTTTCAAAATAAACTTGAGTTAAACTATCATCATTCCCAATGTAAGAAAACCGTCACCAAAGGATTTAATAAATCGACCGGGGAAGGATTCAGTTTGGCCATTTTCCTACAGACCAGTGATGCCCCGTTTAATTAAAATGTATTCTTATCTGACTGCTGAAGGCGGGCCGCATCTGACTTGTTGAGGACTTTCTCTGTGGGTGGAGCTTAGTCCATCTCTTTGGGCTACCATCTGTGATAAATGTTATCTCAACACTTTACAGATGAGCTAACCACAGCTCAGGCAAATTAAATAACTCGTCCCTGGTCATAGGTGAGTAGCTGAGTTAACATTCAGACTGGGTTCTTTCTGATGATAAATTTAATACACTTTCCATTACTGTGCGACGTCTTCTTAAAATACTAAAATACCTTTCTTTTAATAAAAGGTCTCATATACAACAATAGGGAGCAATGTTTGCCAAGTAGTCAACTGTTCATATTCGTGAACAAAGCAAACCTGGACCTTTATCTTTAAGAGAGTGTAATCCTAGTGGAGCTGAAACATAAAACAACCATATGTTGTTATCAGGGACTGAATCTTTCTATAATAAATTTCCTTATTAAAACACACTCTTTTGTTTTTTAACATGATAGTGCATTTCTGTTTTAGATTTAAAAATTTGTTTCTAGCCTGTTGTACTCAGAGTTAAACTACTAAAGGTGGAATGACAAGAGACTATACTATAGGAGGTGTTCTTGAGGATTACATTTAGTTGGGGATATTGACAATAAGTGGATAAACAAATGGGTGCCGACATAATGCATTCTGAAGAATGTTTTTCCTTTACTCAGGAATTTTTATCAAGAGAGGGAGAAAGAAGGAACAAAACTTTAGATTGGGTAGTCAGGAAAGACCAGTGTTCTGGGGGACTGAAAGACGAAAAGGAGCCAACTGTTTGAAGATTTAGGGGTAGAGAGAGTTGCAGACAGAGGGAAGAGCATGTATGAAAGTGCCAAAGTTGAGAAGGACCGAGCTGATAAGAAGGCCAGTGTGTTAGAGTATAATGAGCAGAGAGTTAGCATGGGTCAGGCCAATTTTGCAGGGCCCTGTAGGCCAGAGTAAGGAGCTTTTATTGTAAGTGAACCAAGAAGTTATTATAGGATTTAAATGGGGAATGACATGGTACAAAAGTAACTCCGGGTGGGGGAATGGAAGTAAGAATGGAAAAGATGAAAACTAGTTAGACGGCTATTTCAGTTATCCCTGGTAGAGAGGCTGGTGCTTTGGAATTGGGTAGTGGCATGATTGAATACAAAGACGGTTGATAGCTCGGTGAGCTCACAGGTTAGTGAGCTTTCATACCGAAAGATGCAATGATAGAAGTGTATATGTGTGATTATGGCAACAGAAGGAAAGCTAACTTTCAGTTTACCTAATCCTTTAAAATGTCCCCAGAGGTATTTGAACTAGGTATAGAAGAATAATTGAAAGCTGGATGGACCCAAAAAGTCATGATATGATTATCGAAATAGGGACCATTAAAGGAAAACAAGTACAGCCTAATTTTAAAAATTTAAATGCTTATTGCTGTTATTCTGCTCAAGTCAGCTAATTTTGTCATTTAACTGTCTTTAAACTGCTGCCCCAAGGCTTATTCCTTAAATAGGTCTAGATGTGTGTCTGTCAGTCATATGAACCTGGTCATAGGCTGTGTGTTGGAGTACTGACTGAACAGAGCTTACACTTTGTAAATGTTGAAAAAGTAATTCAAGTGTGATGAATCTTAGCCAAAGAGGAAGCATAGGACAGTATAGGTATGAGTGTGTGGGATTCAACCTAGTCTGGGTGGTCAGGGCAGCTTCCCTGAGGACATGACATTTCTAGTAAGGATTGGAGGATGACTTGGAAGGAGTTCACCAGACAGTGGTGAAGTGCATTGCAGACAGAGGGATTAGCTTGTCAGAGGGGTTTTTGAATATTAAGAGTAGTTGTGTGTCTGGAGCAAGGTGGGATGGTGTGAGTTGAGACTTGAGTGACAAAGAGAGTATCTATAATTTTATGAAGATAAAACAGATGACCTTCTGAAACTGAAGATTATATTTTCAGTAGTAGACTGGAGATGTGGACCTAGCTGTGTGTCACTTTGGACACATTACTTTTCATTCAAGGACTTTGTCAATAAAATAGAAAGGTTGGTGACATTTATAGTAATTGTTCTAACTCAACAGCTAGGTCGAAATAAAATGTGACCTAAAAAGCCAGTTTGGACCTAGCTAGCATTTGGCTGCCAAACTCATGGAACCAGAAATGTTAGGTATAACCAGCTCACGGCATCTCGAAATAGTTTTGTATTATATAGCAAATGCTTTGTTGTGACTGATATGTAGGTTTTATGTCTTAGGCCATGTCTGCTTTATAAAATGTTTAACTCCACCCACATGGATTGTTTGCTGTTATTTGGTATTTAACAGACACATACATGTTCTTAATAATATTACTATTTGGTATTTACTTGCTGCTAATTTTGTGCCAGGAACAAAAGGCATCACTTCATTTAATCTTCACAACAACCTTTGAAATATTGATAGGTAACTACTATACTACTATTATCCCCGTTTTACAGATGAGAAAACTGAGACACAGAGAGGTTAAGTAATTTGCCCAAAGTCACAAGGTTGGTAAGTGGTGAAAGGCAACAGTAATGATGCTGCTTTAAGTGGCAGACAAGAAAAAACAACCTAAGGAAAGAGATTAGTGTAACACTATGAATAAACTTAGTTTCCGTACAACTTCATGATAAATTTTCAAAGCCCAGCTGTTCCTTGGTGCTTGATTAATGGATTTGGCCTATTTACCTGCCCTTTCTCAGAGGTGTTCCTCTAATAAGTATTTGAGAATGTGAATTTAGCAATACCTTTGTTTCTCTTTAAGCCCATCTGGTAAACTTGTCCAGATTGAATATGCATTGGCTGCTGTAGCTGGAGGAGCCCCTTCAGTGGGAATTAAAGGTAATTAAATGCTTCATTCATTTCAGATCCTGTTATTAGTTGTCATAATGTGTTCTTTTGGAATTAATAGGTAATTAATGTAAAAGTAAATAGCTGTGGCAGCATAATTTTTTAACAGTTCTTTTTGGGTTTTTTTGTTTTATAAATTTATTTATTTAATTTTGGCTGCGTTGGGTCTTTGTTGCTGCACGCGGGCTTTCTCTAGCTGCGGTGAGCGGGGGCTACTCTTTGTTGCGGTGCGCAGGCTTCTCATTGCGGTGGCTTCTCTTTGTTGCGGAGCATGGGCTCTAGGCGCATGGGCTCAGTAGTTGTGGCTCGCGGGCTCTAGAGCACAGGGTCAGTAGTTGTGGCACACGGGCTTAGTTGCTCCGCGGCACGTGGGATCTTCCCAGACCAGGGCTTGAACCCGTGTCCTGAGTTGGTAGGCGGATTCTTAACCACTGCGCCACCAGGGAAGTCCCAACAGTTCTTTTTGTTAATCTACAATATTTTGATGTTTAAAGAAAGTAATAAGCCAAAGAAGATGATTAATTTTTTTTTTTCAAAATAAATATAGCACCTTTATCTATTGTGATAACCCACAAATAGTCTTTCCTATTCAGAAAACTGAGTATTCTTTTGTTTTTTCCACTGATTATGTATCACTGTTCTCTGGCAGTTTTTATTCTTCCCATAACTTAGAAAAGGTTAATCATAAAACTTAAAGATAACTTATAAAAAACATATCATTGGTTGTAAAATTTCAGATTATTAGAACAATAGGCCAGGTAGGCAGAATTCCGTTGTTTTAAAACATATGGACTCTTTCTTAAGAAAAGTTGTGTAATACCTTTAGCTGAGGGATTTCTTAGTACAATACAGATGACCATTGAGGGAAAGTTGATATACCATTCCTTGGGTAATTTTAATATAGAAATCCAGAAGAAAAGGTTTTATAAATAAGAAAAGGAGTTTGGCTGAAATGCTTCCACAACTAGAAAACTGTTGAAGCAGAGTCTTTACATAACATTTAAGTCTTTTTTTTTTTTAAAGCTGCAAATGGTGTGGTCTTGGCAACTGAGAAGAAACAGAAATCCATTTTGTATGACGAGCGAAGTGTCCACAAAGTGGAACCAATCACCAAGCATATAGGTTTGGTGTATAGCGGCATGGGCCCAGATTACAGGTACCTTGTACCCTTTATTCTTTTTCTCACCATCTCATGAATTCCTTGTAATCTATACTTTGAGGAGAAAAATCAAAGGATGTTTTTCCTTTAACCTCCCAACTTCTCATTGTTGGCAGCTGAACTTAGTTTGCCAGTATGAGACAGACTGGGGCTTATTTGAAGGAGAAGAACTCAGTGCCACTCAGTTGTAAAAGAGGAGATGGATACAGTACTTACCCTTCTCATCTCTGTTCAGTGGTTTTCCCTTCTGGTCATAATCCCTCTTCTATCATCCAGGGGCTCAGCAAGGGCTTTGCTGTTCTCTACATGCATTTTTAAAACAACAAAAGCAATACATGTTATAATAAACTATATTTTTTAAAAGTTGTCAGACAGCAAAAGAAAGCATACTATCCAGAGTTAACCTCATTTTATTTATTTCTGTTTTTAGCAAAGGGACAGAATTCTCAAAAGGCCACTGAATGACAGCCAGTCCGGATCCAGATGTTTATATAATCACTCCTTTGATATTTCACAGGAAGAGAGTAATCCTGTTACATCAGGGTACCAGCAGGTTTAAAGAGACTGGCAGCTTTCTGTTTGTCATTTAAGAAGCAAAAGGAATATTATTACTTCATTTTTGATTTTGTGGAGTAAGATAGGTGGAGCCAAAATTTCATGAGTTAGAAACAGCACCAGTGTCACTGGCACGTGATCCGGCTTCACTGCAGTGGATCCTGTTACTACTGCACGGAAGGGAGACTGCAGTGTCCTAGCACGCACAGAATAACTGACACCACAGGAGTATTGTTCAGAGGGATAACGTGCAGAGCTCAGATTAGTACACGAGCAGGTAAAGGTGAATCCTGCTTCTCTTGCTAGTATATTTAATTGTTACACTTTTGACAAATTTTACATTATTTTAAGTTATAGTTAGTTTCACGTTGTTCATTAATCTCTGGAGGGTACTCTTTGAAGTCCAGTCTGTGGAACAAGATTGAGGCAGAGTGAGAAAAATATGCCTGAACACGTGTGTGTGTGCGTATTAGCCTGTTGCCTGGAGTGAAATATAAAAAGACAAGGTGCCTGCCCTTGGGATAAGGGGGGCACAATCTTGAAGACGCTGTAGTGAGATACAAAGTTCTTGCGTACGCTAGAGCCATGGCTGCTAAGCTGATGGGCACCCCCCAGTCCATAGTTTCCTTCCTTTTGCCTTGTTCTTGTTCACCTATGGTCTATCTCCTCAGTGATGCTCTGAAACTTTCTTGTAAATTAACCATAATCGGATGTAAGAACAAGACTGGCTTAGAGCTAAGAGCTACTATTAGAGATACGTGTCAAACTTGTGCTATAGGTATATGCCTATAGAAGGAGAATGAGTCTTTAGATAGTAAAGCATCTGAATTTTAATTAAATCGTATTTCTTTTCTGTTTGTCAGAGTGCTTGTGCACAGAGCTCGAAAACTAGCTCAACAATACTATCTTGTTTACCAAGAACCCATTCCCACAGCTCAGCTGGTACAGAGAGTAGCTTCCGTGATGCAAGAATACACCCAGTCAGGGTAGGTTGATTTTATTACTTGAAATGTGTCATGAATTAGAAGAAAAATCGTTTTATGAGTAGATGTATTTTTTTTGAAAAAGAGGGCTTAGTATTCCTATATTTCCTTAATCAGTGAAGAAAATCACTATGATGAACATTTCTGATCTTAACTGGACCCGAAATATTTTTTTAAAGAGAAAATGGGAATGTTTTCTTGCTGTTCATATAGTAGCAGAAACCAACTTCTAGATAAAGTCCTTTTGCTAGTAATTAAAACATTTCTGTATGGGCAGACAGTCATTGCTTCTTCCAAATTTATCTTCTAACCAGAAATGATTGTAAGCACATGATGAAAGCAATAACTCTTGGACACATCCGTGTTTATTTAATTCCAGTGTTCTTGAGCTTGGGTGTGAACACGGATGAGGTAGCTGCTGATTTGTAAAGCCAGTGGAAAAGCTGCGTTTGTTGAAATGTGCCATTTTGTTAGGACACTGTTACTCCACACTTACTAACCCCGATGTTTGTATCAGTCCATTTACCAAAATGAGTTGACTGTCTTTCCTCAGTACCGTAAAGAAAATTCATTTTGAATTGATTTGTTTAGAATGGTGTTAAATACTTTTTAAGGAACTTAGAAGTCTAATTCGGTTTACCTGATCGCTTGCTTTACTTGAGGGTATTAATAAATTCTTAGCTTAGGTTGACTTTAACACCATGAAGATGGCAAATAATTTTCATTTCTCTCTCTTCAGTGGTGTTCGTCCATTTGGAGTTTCTTTACTTATTTGTGGTTGGAATGAGGGACGACCATATTTATTTCAGTCAGATCCATCTGTAAGTATCATTAGATGTATTTGAGGGATTTGTTGAAGGGCTCTTTGAATATCTAGTAAAAATAGAAGCCATAAAAAGCTTAAAAATTAGAGTATTTTCTCTTTTTGTTTTTCATTTGGGCTTTAGAAGTAGTATATATTCACTTACACGTTTAAAATGTTGGTAATTCAGTCTTCTGATAAAGAAGCTACTTTAGTTCTGCCCCCCCGTCTTCTTCTGGTATGTTGCTTGACTTCACATACCTTGAATGATTAGTTGAAATAGTTGTGATCAAGTCTCTTTGAATCTGTGGAATTCTTTTACTTTTAAAAAATTATAATTAAAGCTAAGGGTCTGGGGGGGGCAGTGCCCTTTGCAGTCAGTTTAATCTTGGGGCTAACTTCAGTGTGACTTTTCCTGTACTAATATTGATGTCCGTCTTGAGTTCGATGTTTTGCAAAATGGGTGAGTTGTCTCCTCTAAAGCAGAAGACTGGTGTTCAGGTTAGCAGGTGTCTGTAGAGGGTACCACTCCTCCACATGTGTCTCACATCTGTCACTCATGTTTGCTGTAGGGAGACCTGGAAGAAAAAACTCGTGATTAGAAACTGATCTTTCGTAGTTTATAGATCACTAGATAACGGCAAGTTCACTCAATTCAAACTAGGTTTGTAATCTGAAAAGGCAAAAAAAAAAAAAAGTTTGGTTGTTACTTAAATCAGAAAAATCAAGTAGGGAACTTTGACAGTGTCTGTTACCCCATATCTGAGCTTCTGAAGCTGAATGACAAGCTCTCTTACCTTCCTTTCCCGTGGGTAGCAGAGCCAGCATCACTGGCATCCAGCTTTCACCTTTTGTCCTTTTTCCCCTGTTGTGTCTAAAAGGCAGTTGTTTCTTTTAAAATATGTTTGGTCTGTCTCTTTCAGTGTGTGTATGTGTGTGTATGTATTTTTTCAATAGGTGAGTCATGTTATATACAACATACTGCTGCTGCTTTCATTTAACATTAGGTTACAAAATATCAACACCTTTGAAAAATTTTAATGCGAAGCTGTGTCTTTTTCATTTATTCGCTGATGATGATGAAGAACTGGTCACCATTTTTCAGATATATATGACAGATTTCTAGAGCCCTTCAATCCTAGTAAGCTACAATATTACTTTTGATTATTTGCTCTAAGTTAACCTCAGTTTCTTTTTTTTTTACATAAATTTTGTACAATAAGTTGCACATATTTAAAGTGTACAATTTGATGGGTTTTTGATGTATGTAAATGCCTGAGAAAACCATCACTACAGTGAAGATGCTGGACTTCTCCATAACCTCCAAAAGTTTCTTCATGCCTTTTTGTTATTTATCCCACTAACGTATTTTATGATGTATTCCGTTGCATTCCAGTAAATATTTTGTGACCTTAGAAGTTAGAGACGAATTATTGAACTGAGACATAAATGTCAGCATCCTAAGTAATTAGGTTAATGATTTAAAATGTTCTTTTCCTCTTCCCTTCGTGACTAGGGAGCTTACTTTGCCTGGAAAGCCACAGCAATGGGAAAGAACTATGTGAATGGGAAAACTTTCCTTGAGAAAAGGTGGGCTCATAAAACTAGATTCATTAGCAAACTTACTTCACAGTTTTCAGCTCTCTTTAAATAATATCATGAATCTAAACAAATTTGTTGTATGACTGTGTATTCAAGCCTATGTACCTGATAGAACAAACAAACTTTTCTCTACTCTGGCTCCCCGGCCTTCAATATATTAAGTGGTAATATTCATTTCTTAACGAACTTCTCTTTCTGTATTCTCATGCTTTTTTTCCTAAATATTATTTTTATTTTTTTACTTCATTTTTCCTACTATCTCAAAAAAAAAAGAAAGACCATTGGATTTGGAGTAAAAAAATTGGGGAGGAAAATTTTTAAATGATTTAAGTGATAACAGTTTACATTTTGACAGTTACAAAAAAAAAACTTGTGAAGCCAAACCTGGTGTTGATGGTGGATTAAAGTTGTGATGTATGTACTTGATAAAAAGTGGAGCGATATGTAAAAATCTGTCCTGCCAGCACAGCAGACTGCTCTCACTTACTTCCAGCTGTATTCTAGACTCAGCATTATTGTAGCCCACCAAAAAATGTCCTACATTTTGAATGGGAAGAGATCGCAATTGATCTTAACCACCAAATGAACCTTCTCAGTAGATTTTCACATCATATTCATGTTAAGATTATTTAAAAATCTTAAAGACCCGGGATTAATTGGTAAATTTAAATAAGCTTAGGATCTTAAAGCAATTTTTTTTCCTTTTACATATTAGTGAGTCTTCCAAACATAAAAAACATAAGAAATTTTAGCAAAAGTCTGATTTCTCTGCTTTATTTTTATAAATTGTTATAATATTGCCACCACACTCTGATTGTATTAAAATGTTTATACTTAAGGAAGTTTCCTAAAATAAACTCACGTTAGGGTTACGCTCTTCATGATATCGGGAATGCACACCAAATAATTGTCAATTTCTTATCTGGGGGCAGCTAGCTCAGTGAGGTGACGTAAAGAATTAATCTGTAACTTAATATTTTTAAGAGTGTTTCAGATGTTTAAAAAAATCTTACGCTTTTGCTATCATTGTGTTTACATAGTCATAAATAATGTTAATAGTGCCGTAAATCATTGGGTTTTTTTCAAAAAATTCTTCAGATATAATGAAGATCTGGAACTTGAAGATGCCATTCATACAGCCATATTAACCCTAAAGGTTAGTTCAGTATCTAACAGTTGGATTTGTAGTGACTGTATAATTAACTGCTTGGAAAATTCAAATTGTTCCCTCCCTCTTGATCAGGAAAGCTTTGAAGGGCAGATGACAGAAGATAACATAGAAGTTGGAATCTGCAATGAAGCCGGATTTAGGAGGCTGACTCCAACTGAAGTTAAGGATTACTTGGCTGCCATTGCATAACAGTGAAGTGACTGACGATCTGGAATCTCAGATTGCCTCTCTACTTAAACATGTTTAAAGTATGTTTTTGTTTTGCAGACTTTTTGCATACTTATTTCTACATGGTTTGATGGACTGATGTTTTTAAAATGAGACTTATAAATCATAATAAACCATTAAATTCAACTTCCTGCTTTTTAGGAATTAGTAAAATTTTAACATAGTTATATCCTGCTTTTCATCACAGTTGATTTCTGGAAACTACATTACAAAGCAGAATGGTGAAACTGTCTTTAGTCCTCATGCAGTTTGGGTTAAGTCAAATCTTGTTACTCTCTTTGCTGTCAGATGTCTGCCTCAGTAAAGCAAAATGCTGATTTCGGTAAACATCACTGCTTTTAGAGCTGGGAGAATCTGCAAACTTTCATGGATTCTGAGACAAGGTGGAAGCATAGATGTTTTTCAGGCACCAGTAAGTGTGGGTCAGTGAAACCCTAGGATGCTCTGTGAGATTGCACTGGAGCTGCCAGGAGTGTTAAGCCAAACAGTCTCCTATAGGAGATATATTATGTACATACATAAAAAATGGTGTGCTAGTTCCTGTTGGCTTTTCCATCACAAGTAGGTAAATGTATTTAAAAAGAGCCCCCTAGAATCTACTAAATCTTTTTAACTCAAGGATGAACGTGAGTGCTGGAAATAAAATACTAATACTTAAATGTCAAAATTATGGCTTAAGTCTCTCCCTCGTTCATGTAATCTCAGTATAATCAGAACCTTCACTGCAAATTAAGGCTCATAGAAGCAAGCAGATAATGGGGTATCTGAAGCCTGTTTTCATTATATGTGAAGGCATAGCACTTAGTTTTCTTTTTTGGTTTTTTAAGGCATCATAGGATAAGAGAAATCATGTCATTAGTCTTGCTCACAGAACATAGAGTTTATGAATGTCACTGTTCTTACCAACAGAGAGATCGTGGGCATTTCTGTGATTTAAATGTGGCTCAAAACATCTTGATTATGATCTAGCCAAGTTTAGGCTCTTTAGGCAAGAGCCTTATCTTGGAGCATTTTTGTCAGGATTCCCAGTTCTACCCACTGTCACTGTAACTAACACCCCTGTAGTGGCTGAAGCGTTATGATGGGAGATGGGAGATACCAACTTGACCTATTTCTAGACATTTGTCTTGAAGACCTCATTTAACATAACAGTCTCTCCTCGTCGGCTCTTCGTGCATTGTGAATCCAGCACGCTACAAGGAGAACTTAGTGTTAAAAAGGAATGGTTTTTGGAGTTAAGTCTCAACTCTCCCACTTAACTGGCCGAGTGACTGCACAAAGTAATTATCTCAGAGGGTTTTCTCAGGACTAAACTTGATTATGCAAGTGAAAGGCCTGGCAAGGTTAATGGTTAAGTACCCCATAAGTTTTAGCTCCTTTGAACTTGCTTAGGCTGTCTCTAATGTCCAATATTAAGAAGCCAGAGGAATGCCAAAATTCTACAAAATCAAAGAAGGGAAGAGTAAAGGCATTTTTATTTAGGACAAAAAGGAAGCACGTGGAGGTTCTTATTGGGTGCTAACACAGTAAGTCCTATGGAATAAAGAGAGGAAGAATTAGCTGAAGCAGATCTGTGTCCAGGTTCTATTCTCTGCCTCTTGCCCCATTAAGTACAAAGCCCAGTTCAGCTGAAGCTGCCTAGAACTCCCTTGGTTCTCAGTTTGTTCTTTTCACTGACCTTAATTTTCAGTTGTTCCCTTTTGTTCCAGTTCTTGGGAAACTCACGTTTTTGGTCTGACAACCCATTATGCATCCCTGAATGTTCTCCGACTCTTCTGTCATTTCTAGCCGGTGGATTCTAGCTTCTTTTAATCTTATTTAAGTATCATAATGCTCCTAATATACATTCCCCTCTCCATTTTTGGTCCAATTTTTTTGTATCTTCTCTTAAAAAATTTGCCTCCACTTGTTTGTCTCTTCCAGTTCCTCAGCTGAACCATGAATCCAAGTTTGCAAAACAATTATTAGCAGTGAAACATGGAAATGTTTAAAATTCACACATGTGGGGGGAAGAGGGAGTTGAAAAGGAAAGGGAAATAAGGAAGAAAAGGAATATTGATCTTTATAATTATCCAGTGCTGGCTCATTGGGCACTGATTAGGTGAGAAGGGTGATCAAAGGATTTTTCATCTATTGCTCGACTATGTTCATGGGCTGAAACCGCCAACTCTAAGCCTTAACTTCACCTGTTTATCACATGTCTCCTTGCTAAAGTAGGCAAGCTCTGAGCCCCTGTTGTAAAGAAACACGAGCTGATATTCAATGAAGTGCCTGAGAACATGTAAGAGTTGGTAACTCCTTTGGTTTAGAATCCTAATTTCCTGAAACCCAGTCCAGTGGTCCTGTATTAATGTCACGTTGCCTCACACAGTTCCTTCAGTTCAGACTCCTCCCTTGACCCTGCTCTCAAGGACCTTATTATCGAACCAGCAATACCTGCCTGCCAAGTAAGTGATAGCTTCCTAAGCATGAGCCTATTTTAAAAGTTAGATAACTTTTAACACTTGATCAAAGGCCCTGTCCCTGAGTTTCATCACTTTTCCCATTTTAAGTATTCCATCAGGTACTCCTGTATTTCAAAACAGTAGGCTTATTATGGTTATTTCTGGATTCCTGAAGGTCAGCCATCATATAAACAAGATGAGAATTTAGAACTCCTATACCACCCTCACTTCCCTTCTGCTTTAATTAGATCACAATGTTTAGCATAAAAGATTTTTATTAGGGGTATGTAAGTATACTGTGATTGCTTTTCCTCACTTTTTTGCTTTGTTTTCTCTGTAGCTGTCACTAATTCTTGCCAGTTCCTCCCTAACGGGATTGCAAAACCCTCTGCACAGTTTTCCTCACTGTCAGATACAAGGTAATCTGACAGTTCTCAGCCAACCCTGTGCAGCCCCTCTCCCCCAGCACCATTCCAAGAAGTTTCTTGAAACCCTCTCTTTCTGCTCTAATCCAAGCTGGTTGCGTCTTTGAAACTCTTTCTTCTCCTCTTGTCTCTTGATTGGCTGGGTTTAAAAATTCTAGGTTAGAAAGAAATGTCTCCACATTTAAACTCCTATTAATTGGATACTGGAGCCTTTTGTTTTTGCTATATTTTTCACCTATTTTTTTAATTCTACTTTTTAGTAGATTTTTACACTCTTCTTTTCTATTGATGTTTTTAAGATTTGGGATATTTTTAATTTTGAAGAACTCTTTCCTATACTCTATTATCTCCCCTTTAAAAACAAAATTCTTCTTTGATTTATGGCTGAAATATCTTCTATCTGAGGATGCTAGTTAAAGACATTTAAAAAAAAATTTTTTTTTTGTTCTGTTTTCTGTTTCCTTTAGGTTCCAAACAGAAAAATGTTTGGAAGTGCTGTGTTTGTGAATCCCAAACCCACCTACGGGGGGATGCCGAATATCAGCATCTATAAACTATTTCTCTGTGGTCTTTCATTTGCTCTGTTTCTCCAGAGAAAAATAGGGTTTGAGGGAGAGGGTGATGAGGGGAGTGGGACATGAGTGCCAGCGTTCCGTGAGGGGCAGAGAAGGGGCCGACAGCATTTTACTATTCAGGACGAAAACTTAAACTCTTTTCCTAATGTGTCTGGAACCCCTCTGATTCCCTGTCTTCAACATCATACACTCGACTTCTGCCTGGGGAAGGATGGGTAATGGTCCCAGTTCCACAGGACGGGAGAGAGGACTTGGTGTCTGTTCCTTATACAACATGTAAGCAATGCCCATTTTCAGCCTCGCCTCACTGCCCCCTCCCTTCCAGGCATCTGTAGTTCAGCGCCTTCCTGGGGTCCTGCTTTGTGAATCACTTGATGCAGTTTCTCTCTGCTAACTACTTCCGCAGAGAGGCTTCCCTGCTTCAAGTAACCTCTCTGGCGGACTTAACTCTAAACCATATCTTTTAGGCTCAGGATTGAATAAATATGTTGAAAAGCACTTGGAACAATGCCTGCCACATAATAAGCATTGAATAAGTGTCCTTATTGCTCTTTGTCTTGAAAAATGTATCGACATAGCTCATGTGCAATCATCTCTTGTTCTTTGTAGTCTTGTGGGTTTATTCCTTTCCTGTCATTTAAGTAAGGTTTAGGAAAGGAGCAGGCAGACATAGGATTAATTTTAAAGTCCTCTTAAATTTTTAAAATTAGCCTTACTTTATGGGTGACTCTGGACACTCTACTAAAGCTGATATCAATTTCCCAGCCCTTCAGAAGCCAGCCACCGATCGTTCGTCCTCTTGAGAAAGGCAGCGCGTCTCTAATATGACACTTTCTAATGGAGAGCCCGTGATGGCGCAGTGGCAGGTGCTTTGGGGTGGGGTCAGAAATCCCAGCTACAGCACTTAACCAGCTGTGAAACCTTTGACAAGCCTCTCCAGCCAGTTTTCTGTTAAAATGAGCCAAACTTTTTCTAAGACGACAACCACTGCCTGGCACTCGTAGGGGTTTGAGCTTGATAGCAAAACGGTGTACTTGACCCGCGGAGAGGAGGTGGGCGCGATCGGGAGGTTTTCTCCACCAAAACTCACCGACTGCCGCCCCAGGCAAAGTCTAACCATGATTAGATGCTAGGATACGGGTTCAGCCTGCCTGGCACGCTGGGTATCAAGCGGCCGGTGCCCCAGTGGGAGATCATCTTTCCTGGGGCCAGGTGGCCGCGCGCCCCCGCGCTCGCCTCGCGGCGGGAGTGGGAGAAGCCTCTTCCCTCAACAAACATGGCCGCCGCGCTAGCGTCAGCCCCGCTCTGGAGGCCGCGCTGCCGCCTGGGAATAGCGGGCTCGGCGTCACCCGGCGCGGGGCCACGTGACGCGGGAAAAGCCCGAGGCGGCGGGGCTGGCGCAGGCGGAGTTTGTGCCAGCGGAGCAGCAGCAGAGGCCCGAGTGGGTTGGGGGCTACCCGGTGAGGTTACCCGGCGGGTCCCGGCCTCGCGCGCACGTGCCAGCCTGCTCGCGCTCGCGGTCCTGGGCGCTGCCGGTGAGGAGCCGGGGGAGGGGCGAGGGGGTGGGGGAGCCGTGCGCCCCTTCCGAGGCCGGGAGGGTGTTGGGCCGGGTCGGCGGGGCGGGTGGCGGGTGGCGGGCGCCGAGCCGCCGAGCGCCCTCCGCCCGCGCCTCCGTCCCGGCGCTGGCCGCGGGGGCTGTTGGAGCCCGTGCTTGCCCGACGGGGCCAGCGGTGCAGGTGGACCGAGCAGGGCCGGGTGCCCGCCCGGAAGGCCTCGCCGACCTCAGGCCCGCCCGCCCGGGCCGCCTTGGGCTGCTCCGTGGAGTTTATCTTCGGGCTATTTCTTCGGAGTGGGAGCGGGAGCCAAGTTGGTGGGCTCCTTCGGTCTTTAGAAATGGGCTGGGTTGGCGTCACATGCAGGTACGAGGCGGTCTGGATTCCTGGGCGTGTGTACCGTGTGCCCCTGGGAAATCAGGAGGCAGCAGGTTGAAGGAGACCCACTCATGGAAGGGTTAGCGTGGTCAATTGAGGAGAGAGTCTCTTGTTTTGGACAGTTTGTTCACCAAACTAGTCTGTGTGGATATTTTTATTTTAATCATTTTTATCTTGACCCTTCTACTAAAATTTCTCGACAACCGAACAGTAAGGCTGCTTATAAGGGAATTCTTTATGTAGCAGGTTGCCAGCCCCCTGCGTTTTATCCTAACCCGGGATATATTGTGGATCCCATGACCTTCAAGCTGAAGAAATGAAGGCGCAAAGAGTGTTAGAACCCAGCGGACGTAAGGAGCCGTTCAGAAGTCTAGCTATCATCCTTTCCTTAGCTCTCAGAGGAGGGAGTCACTCCAGAATCAGACACGCAGAACCCCAGGTTCATAGACCCGGCCTCCATAATCTTTGTGGTCCGATTGAAGTCTTATAATCCTGAGTGAAGAATTGCTTGCGGTTGATTTGTTTCTTTTCATAGGAAAGGCATAATGCTGTCAGCATGTCTGCACACTCCATGCTCTGTGAACGAATCGCCATAGCCAAGGAACTGATGAAGAGAGCAGAATCACTCTCCAGGTCAAGAAAAGGCGGCATCGAAGGTAGTGCCAAGCTGTGCAGCAAACTGAAGGCAGAATTAAAATTCCTACAGAAGGTAGAAGCTGGGAAAGTAGCCATTAAGGAGTCCCATTTACAGAGCACTAACCTGACACACCTCAGAGCCATCGTGGAATCGGCAGAAAACCTGGAAGACGTGGTCAGCGTTCTCCATGTCTTTGGTTACACAGACACCTTGGGCGAAAAGCAGACCCTTGTGGTGGATGTTGTTGCAAATGGTGGTCATACTTGGGTGAAAGCCATTGGCCGGAAGGCCGAAGCTCTGCATAACATTTGGCTGGGCCGGGGCCAGTATGGCGACAAAAGCATCATTGAGCAGGCTGAAGACTTCCTCCAGGCCAGTCACCAGCAGCCGGTGCAGTACAGCAACCCTCACATCATCTTCGCATTTTACAACAGTGTCTCCAGCCCCATGGCCGAGAAGCTGAAGGAAATGGGTGTATCTGTGAGGGGAGACATAGTAGCCGTGAACTCTCTGTTAGAGCCCCGTGAAGAGCTCCAGGCCAGTGAGAGCGAATCAGACGATGAGGGCCCCGAACTTTTGCGGGTGACCAGAGTAGACCGAGAAAACATCCTAGCGAGTGTCGCGTTTCCAACGGAGATCAAGGTTGACGTGTGCACAAGAGCCAACCTGGACATTACTACTTTAATCACATATGTATCCGCCCTCAGCTACGGAGGCTGCCGCTTTATCTTCAGAGAAAAAGTGCTCACCGAACAAGCAGAGCAAGAGAGGAAAGAGCAGGTTCTGCCGCAGCTGGAGGCATTTATGAAGGACAAGGAGTTGTTTGCCTGCGAATCTGCCGTCAAGGACTTTCAGTCTATCCTAGATACCTTAGGAGGACCCGGGGAGAGAGAGCGGGCCGCTATGCTAATTAAGCGAATTAACGTGGTCCCAGACCAGCCTTCTGAGCGTGCCTTGAAACTAGTGTCCAGTTCAAAAATCAACAGCCGCTCATTAACGATTTTTGGGACAGGAGACACCCTAAAAGCCATCACAATGACTGCCAATAGTGGTTTTGTCAGAGCTGCCAACAACCAGGGTGTTAAGTTCAGTGTGTTTATCCATCAGCCCAGAGCACTTACTGAGAGCAAAGAGGCCCTAGCTACCCCCTTACCAAAAGACTGCACAACTGACAACGAACACTGATGATATCCTTTAAATACTGTCATGGGAATAAGTTATATACCAAAGGCTGTGTCTTCCCATTCTTAATTGGAAAAAAAAAAAAGGTCTATAGTAAAAGTAATACTCTTTAATACTCTTTAGAGCTCTTAAACCAGTCAAGTTGACTGTGTGTCTCATCTATAAAGTATATAACCTAAAGTAGGAAAGAAGCACAAGAGGCAACCTTATTTATCAAACTGGCTACATTATAATTAGAACAGAAATACATCTATATGAGACTTGTAGCTGTATCACAGTATTTTGATTTGTTTCATTCAGTAGGGCTACCACTCCCCTAATGGTAACTGCATCTCTTGGACTGTGGCTACGTGGCATCTTGCATTAAATATCTGGAGAAACCTCTGAAGCTTGTTTTTCGTTATATTGATTTAGCAGTCGATATGGGTTGAGGCTGGGAGGTTATAGTTTTCAATTAATTTTGGATTCCAAAGTTATGGCTGTTATTGAAAAGACACTTACTTGATTGCTATCTGTCAGGTGCAGTCTGGTGGTTATGTTTACAAAGAGGACGTTAATATAGAAGGAAATAAAGGGAATTCTGATCATGGGAGTCCCATGAATCTCTTGATACACCATCGTGATAAGATAGACAACAGTCACACTACTACAAACCTAAGATGTTTTAAGGTTAAATATTAATTTGAATATATTGCAAAAGAATTATATAAAATAATAGGTTTTACTTTTAAATATAAATATGCCCCACATTAGCAGTATTTGGATTATGAATACTACTTTTCCCATTCCTTTTGCAAGTGGGAAGGGACAGCTGCATTATTACGTCTCTCTTGTGAAACAGTGGCAGGGAGATTCCATGCCTGTTTCATGACACAGTTGGAATTAAAAAGAAATTTTTATGTCCGTATTGTGCTAGGTGTTTCATGAATGTACAGTGAGGACAAATTAGCAAAGTAGGTGCGTATTCACATTTTAAAAATTGGGAATTGAGTCTTAAAGCTGAAGTATTAACTTGTGCTGAGTGTAGGAGCCATTATTAGAACTTGATTTTGTGTTCCCACAGTGTGGCCTTTCCACTGAGCCAGCCCCTCTTCTGTGAGTAGGGAGACTTCAATTTCCAGCCACAATGTTGAGCAGGTGGAACTTGATTGTTGGGGCCCATGAAATGAAATGCAAAATTAAGTGTATGGGGGGGTTTCTCCTGGGAGAGATTCTATTACTAACTCAACACATTTCCTAGGGGAAAAGGCTGTGATTGGGGCTCCAATTTAGTGTGGAGAGGTAGATTTAACTTTCACTGCAGCAGAAATTGTCTAGTGTTAGGAATTGGGCTTAGGCCTTTTCAAGCACCTATTAAAGTACTAATTACTGGGTACTATTATGTACCAAGCATTATAACAGTTATTGGTATAAAAGATGAGGAATTGCTCTTTGGTCTAAGGAGTTCTTCGTCTGAAATGGAAGGAAACCATTGAAGTATAATTAATGTACTAAATTTTCTAAAAGAGTTACGTTTAAAAGACTGGGAACAGAGTAAGGGAGTAATTTGTGCTATGGGGACAGGAAGTCAGAGAGGCAGTGACCTCTGAGGGGTTGGGTGTGAGACTCAACAGGAAGTGTACAGGGAGTGGATTGGAAAGGTACAGACGTGTGAATATGAGGGCCTGTTCAGAGACAGGGCTCATGTGGACAGTTTATAAAACTGGAAGTGAAGTAGGAAAGCAGGCAAGGTTCTCTGAAGAGTTTGGCATTAGAGAGCCATCGGCCATTTTTAAGAAAGGATGGGTCATGATCAAATCTCTTAGTAAAACAAAGACCTGTAGTGTGGAGGAAGAATTAATGGAAGGAAAGATGGGATTATAATGATAGCTAGTGCAATATGGTGGAATGTAGTATATGCTGGGTGTGTTCAAGGCAGAACTGATGTGATACTCATTCATTTAATAAACATTTATCAAGTTCCTGTCATGTCAAACACAGTTTGCCATAGAGCAATATAGTTGCGGGTATCAAACAGGAAATATTACTGATACTAAAAGTGAAACCAAGCTGAATCACTTCCAAATGAGGGGCAAGGGTGGAGAATAAATGTGGTCCATGTAAGAGAAGACAAGTCGAAAGAATTCTCAAGGGAAGCATAAAAACCAGAAAGCACAACATAAGAGAGCTGTAAGACCAAGAAGGATATAAAACAGCTTTAGAGAAGCTGTAATTTCCCTAATTAATTATAGGGAAATATACAATAGCTAGATACTATTTTGATAAGTTTAGAAATCTCAGTGGAACAGATGATATTCTTAGGAAATGTGAATTAAAATTGAGGAAGAGCTAGAAAACTTACTTAACCCATAGTCCTTGAGAAGATTGTTCAAATAGTTAATTAACGACCTCCAAAAAATTTCCAGGTCCAATTCTTTAGGTAAGTTTTTGTTTAGGTTTAAATATCAAATAATCCCCTTGCTCTAAAAAATAATATGGGCAAACTGAATCTGACACATAAGTGCCATGCCAATTCTGCCCTAAACAACTTGGGGTGATGAAAATGTTTTGGAACTATATGATAGAGATGGTAGTTACACAACAGTATGAATGTACTAAAGCCACTGAATTTTTCACTTTAAGTCAGTTAATTTTATGTTTTGTGGATTTCACCTCAATTAAAAAAAATAGTACCCCATAAGTGGGGTGGAAATATTGAGCATGGTAGGATGTGATGTTCCATTTACTCGCCCTCCCCTCCCCCCAAATGAGAACTTGGGCTGCTCCTGCTTGAGGACAGGGTCCTGTGAAGGTGTGCAGCCCGAGGGCTGTATCTTAATTTGTGTAATTGCAATCTGGTTGTCTCAGATCATTACTGTATTGGGAATGTTTTCAAATTCATTTTGTGGAATATAAGCATGATTCTGATACTAAAACAAGATATCCTACAAAAGAAAGCTGCCTGAAAATTTCAATCCCAGGCAAGGGACACCTCACCCTGTGAGAATCTTGTTTCCCGGAGGATAAAAGACAGAGACGAACCCCCCAACTTAAGTATTAGGGACTTGGGGATTAATCTCCATGCTGGGATAAAATTGGAGGCAGGAGGCTTACTTTGAGGTAAAGAGGTAACCCCAAGACTCCTCCCTGCATGAAGCCGGAATCTTGGAAAGGCTGGAGTCCCTGAGACAAAGGATCTTGTAAACACTGCCCAGGGCGACAGCAAGGAAATGTGACTCCAGTGGCTCTGAGTGGAAGAAAAGGAGTCTGAGAGAAGTCAAGTCCAGCCTGTGTTCTGCTAGGAGCGTCATGGGGAAGGCCCAGGCGTGTGAAATTAGTATAAAAATGGGTCCCAGGTAAGTACTATCGTTGAGATACCTCACAGAGACATGCATGGCATCATTCGTGACTTCTGGGACACTTCAGTTTCCCAAGCTTCACAGAGTCCAATGGAAATGAAGCTTTGCTTGGATGGGCTTTCTTTGAGACATTGTGAAGTCATGTGAGGAAATCTTCTACCACCAGTGAGTCAGCAACACAAAGTTCCTCGACAACTTAAGATCATAGTAAAATAACCTGATAAATAATATAAAGTAAATACGGGGGTCTTTGACGTGTTCCCCGCGTATATTATTTAAAAAAAAAAAAGGAATGAGTCAAAGAGGTAGATAGAGCCTAAAATGCCATCTGTGACAAAACACTGCATGTAGCTAAGATGGAGGATGTGGTTTATATCTGCAGAAAGTGGGCTGAACCCCAGAATTAGGCAGACGCTACCCACCCAGGCACAAGTAGTGCTGGGCATGTGATGGGAGAGCTTGTCTGGTGCAGAGGACACCTCACTTGTGGGAAGCTTGTTCCCAAGAGGAAAAGGGCAGAGATGAGCCGAGCATCCCAGGTGGTCCAATAAATGACTCTGTGTTCCCAGAAGGGGAGAAGGGCCAGGAGTGCACTGCGGGGAAGACCTCCCCCATCCTGGCGTCATGGAATCAGAAATCCGTTTCCATATAAATAAAAAATGTTTTAAGAAGGTAAAGTATAGAAACCATAAGGAGAGAATACAAGCAATCGGAAGTTCTAGTAATAGAAGAAGCCTCACTAAAATGAGAAGTTCAGAAAAAAACTTCAAAAAAGTCAATCAGACAAAACTAAAGAAGAGATTCTGAACTGAAACATAGCTCTTAATAAATTTCCCAGAATGCAGCAAAGAAGTAAAAGGATGGAAAATCCGAGAGGCTGAGACCTGGAGGACAAATAGTGAGGTCCACAAAGGTCACAGCAGACAGCAGGGGCCAGCCCACTGCACCTGGTCCACGTTCTCCCTGCCTTTGCCTGCCTGTCCTGTAGGGGCTGGAAGCACCCACATCCTTGCTCTCTCAGCCTGAAATCCTTGCTAGTGAGACCCGGGGGAAGTCTGTTAGTTCTGCTTTCTCTTCCTTCCATCTTTTTCCTGGTTTGACGTGGGCAATGGCCAGGCTTGCCCCGTGGAGGAATGATAGCTAGTGCGCCAAGGAAACAGCAGAGTCGGGGAAATCACCATTTTGTGACTGAATAAATGATTTTATAAGGATGAGAGGAAGGCCGAGGGAACGTCATAGACTCTGGTGCTGACGTCAGCTTCCCTCAGGACTTCTTGCTGAGAGAAAACATAAAACCCCGATTTATTTAAGCCACTGGAGTTGGCTTTTCCTTTCGTGTATTAGAAAATATTTCTAAGTGCCATTAAGGTTTATTTGTCCCCCAAAGGAAGAATAGACAAAATGGGAGAGAAGCAATAAATACAGTTTTCAAATGTACAGAAAAACAGAGTATGAGCATTCATATACCCATCACCTCAGTTAAAAAGGTGTTATTATTTTGCCCTATTTAAGTTTTTCTTTTGCTGAAATATTTTAAAATAAATTACAGACACCATGATGTTTTACCTACACCTCCCTCAGTATTCATTTCCAGAAAGAACATTTTTTTGCACAACCATGATTCCATGAGCACACCTAAGAAAATTAGCAATAATTCTGAACACCATCTAATGCCCAGTTCATATTCTGATGTCAGGGCTTCTCTCTAACCAGGATCCAGTCAAACACTAGGCATTACTTTTGGCTTTAATATTTCTTAAATTCTATTTTGATTTAACACATAATCTCACTCTTTCATGACTTTGGCTTTTGAAGATACCAGTACCGTTGTCTTACAGGATATCCTATATTCTTGATTTATCTAATTGTTTCTGGTGGTAAATTTTATTTCCTGTAAACTGGAAATGAGATCTAAAAGCTGGATTAAATATTTTATAGGTGATACTGTATTCTTCATTTGCATTACACCAGGGGTCATATCATATCTGGTTGTTCCACTGTTAGTAATGTTAAGTATTGTCCCTTTGAATAAAATGGTGACAGCCAGAACTTTCCATTGTAAAGTGATGTTTTTTCCCCTTGGGACTAGTAAATTAACTATGAAATAATGCTTTTGCACCATATGAATATTCAGTTCCCCATTGTCCTTTCACCTAATGATTTTAGCATGCATTAATCATTATAACCTTGAAGCAATTATTTCGTTCAGAGTGACAAAATGGTGATTTTCCCACTTCTACCATTTCCTTTACACTTATTAGGTATCATTCTTCTATAAGGGTACCGAAAATCTTTCCCTATGAGCTGGGGCCATTTGGTTGCTCTGAAATATAGTTTCTTCTTGAACGTCAGGGTATCCTTAATTCCTTTTCTCTAATTAATGGTTTTCAGAGTATGGGATTGGTGTAATAGTCACCTTCAATAACAGCAATGAATTTTTTGGAGGGAGATTCTATTTTGTGAGTACCATATTGGACTCATGAATTGTTATATATTTAAATGTGCCCAAATCAATTACACTTCTTTTTTGTTATAATAATTTATTTCATCTTATTTTAGTTTTTACTAATGATACCAAAAATTGGCCTCTGTATGCCGGCACCAAATTGAATCTCGGAGACAGAGTTTGGATGAAGTAGAAAGGAATAACTTTATTGCTTTTCCAGGCAAAGGCGGGCTAATGCCCTCAAAACAGTGTGTCCCAAGCCAGGGGGGTTTGTGGAGAGTATTATAGTCGAGGGGCAGGGCTGCTGATAACGATCTGGGTGCCTGCAAGGCCTGCATTCCTTCAATCCAGAGGTCATCTGGCGTCAGGTGGTTTTGTGATGGGCTTCTGTGACCTTCTCTCTGGAATGAAGAATGCTTCATCAAGTAGTTAACATCTTCCATTTGGTGGGGGCTTTAGTTCTGTAGAAGAGCTCAAAGATAGGTATTGTTAGGTATCCTTGAGGAGGAACCAGGACCCTGTTCCAAGGCTGCACTCTTGTGTCTTGACTGCTCCTCCCTTGTCTCCTCATCCCCTCGCTACTCTGATTGGCAACTATTTGAACCTGCCCTTTGGAACTCAGGGATGGTCATGGAGGCTGAAGGAAGCCTATTTCGTACAAATAAGAGACGGGGCACACGGAAAGACTTGTGCAGGGGACATGGAAAGACTTTTGTGCCCAGGAGCCCCACAGGGTCCTGCTCGGGTTCACTAAGACTTTTTTTTTTTTTTTAGAGAAATCTTAGGTTCACAGCAAAATTGAGAGGGTAAAGATACAGAGGTAAAGTACAGAGATTTCCCATAGATAGCTGACCCTTGAACAATGCAGGGGTTTGGGTGCTGAGCCCCAAGGAATCAAAAATCCACGTATAACTTTATAGTCAGCACTCTGTATAGGCAGTTCCACATCCAAGGATTCACCCGATTGCAGATCGTGTAGTACTGCAGTCCCAATTTATTGAAAAAAATCTGCATATAAGTGGACCCGTGCAGTTCAAACCTGTGTTGTTCAAGGATTAACATACTCTCTGACACCCATATGCACAGCCCCCCATTATGATCCCCCACCATTATCATCCCCACCAGCGTGGTACATCTGCTACAATTAATAAACCTACAGTGACATGTCATAATAGCCCAAAGTCCATAGTTCGTATTACTGTTCACTCTTAGTGTTGCACATTTCATGGGTTTGGACAAACGTATCATGACATGTATTCATCATTATGGTATCACAGAGTGTTTTCAGTGCCCTTAAAATCCTCTCTGCCTCACCTATTCGTCCCTCCTTCCAACCTCCCCCAAACTCCTGGCAACCATTGATCTTTTTACTGCTTACATAGCTTTGCCTTTTCCAGAATGTTTTATAATTGGAATCATCCAGGCTTTTCAGACTGGCTCCTTTCACGTAGTATTAGGCATATAAGGTTCTTTCCTGTCTTTTCATGCGTTGATAGCGGGTTTCTTTTCAGTACTGTATAATATTCCATTGTCTGGATATGCCACAGTTTATCCATTCATCTAGAGAAGGACCTCTTCATTGCTTACCACTTTCGGCAATTATGAACTGAGCTGCTATAAACATCCATGTGTGGGTTTTTGTATGGACATATATTTTCAACTCCTTTTGGCAAATACCAAAGAGTGTGATTGGTTCTCCCTTCAGGTCCATTAATATTTGCTTTATATGTTTAGGTGATCCTATGTTGGGTGCATAAATATTTGCAAATGTCATATCCTCTTGATATCATTATTATTATATAATGATCTTCTTTGTATCTTTTTATAGTCTTTGGCTTAAAGTTTATTTTGTCTGATATGAGTATAGCTACCCTTGCTTTCTTTCATTTCCATTGGCATGGAATATATTTTTCCATGTCTTTACTTTCAATCTCTGTGTGTACTTAAAGCTGAACTGTGTCTCCTGTAGACAGCAAATAGTTTGGTCTTGATTTTCTGTTTGTTTGTTTGTTTTTATCCATTCAGCCACTCTATATATTTTAATTGGAGAATTTAGTACATTTATATTTAAAGTAATTATTATTAGGTATGGACTTACTATTTCCATTTTGTTAATTTTTCTGACTGTTTTGTAATTCCTTCTTTCTTTGCTCTCTTCCTTTGTGATTGGTTGATTTTCTGTAGTAGTGTGCTTTGATTCCTTTCTCTTTATCATTTATGTATCTAGTCTAGGTTTTTGCTTTGTGAATACTACACTGTTTTGATCACTGTAACTTTATAATAAGTGTTGAAGTCAGGTAGTTTCAGTCCTCCAACTTTATTCTTCTTTAATATTTTGTTGTCTATTCTAGATCTTTTGCCTCATCTATATAAACTTTAGAATTGATTGTTGATATATGCAAAATAACTTGCTGGGATTTTGAATGGGATTGCATTAAATCTATAGATCAAGTTGAGATAAACTGATACCTTGACAATATTGAATCTTCCTATCTATAAATATGGAACATCCCTCCATTTATTTAGATCTTTGATTTCATTCATCAGTTTTGTAGTTTTCCTCGTATAGATCTTATGCATATTTTGTTAGATTTATACCTGAGTATTTAATTTTGGTGGGTGCTAATGTAAATGGTATTGTGTTTTTAATTTCAAATTCTACTTGTTCATTGATGATATATAAGAAAGTGAATGACTTTTGTATATTAAAGTGTATCCTGATGTCTTGCTATAATCATTTATTATTTCCAGGAGATTTTTTTGTTTGTTTTCTTTTTGCTAATCCTTTCAAATATTCTACATAGATGATCATGTCATCTGAGAAATAGGACAGTTTTATTTCTTCCTTCCCAGTTTGTATACCTTTTATTACCTTTTCTGATTTTATTGCATGAGCTAGGACTTGCAATATGACATTGAAAAGAAGAGGATATATCCTTTGCTTGTTCCTGATCTTAGTGGGAAAATTTTGAGTTTCTCATTATTAAGTATGATGTTTGCTGTGGGATTTTTTGGCTATTCTTTATCAAGTTGAGGAAGCTTCCCTCTGTTCCTAGTTTACTGAGAGTTTTTATCATAAATGGGTGTTAGATTTTGTTAAATGCTTTTTCTGCACTTATTGATATAATCATGTGATTTTTCTTTTTTAGTCTATTGATAGATTATATTAATTGATTTTTGAATGTTGAACAAGCCTTGCACACCTGGGATAAATCCCACTTGGTCATTGTGTGTCATTCTTTTTATATGTTGTTGGACTCAATTTGCTTATTTTTTCGAGGATATTTGCATTTGTGCTCATGAGAAATACTGGTTTGCAGTTTTCCTTTCTTATAATGTCTTTGTCTTTGTTTGGTATTAGGATAAAGGGGGCCTCATATAATGAGTTAGGAATTGTTCCACCTGCTTCTATCCTCTGAAAGATTGTGGAGAATTAGCATAATTTCTTCCTTCAGTGTTTGATAGAATTCACCAGTAACCCATCTGGGCTGGGTGTTTTCTGTTTTGGAAGGTTATTCTTGAAGCAATTTATTTTATATATATATATATATATATATGCCTATACATGTTGTCTGTTCTTCTTGTGAGAATTTTGGCAGATTGTATCTTTCAAGGAATAGTCTATTTCATCTAGGTTATCACATTTGTGGCATAGAGTTGTTCACTGCGTTCATTTCTTATCTTTATGTCCATGGGTTCTGTAGTAATGTCTCCTCTTTCATCTCTGATATTAATTTGTGAACTCCTCCATTTTTTCTTAGTTAACCTGGCTAGAGGGATTGATTTTGTTGATCTGTTCAAAGAATCAGATTTTGGTTTTACTGACTTTTCTCTGTTGATTTCCTGTTTTCATTGTCATTGATTTCTGCTCTATTCTTATTGTTTTATTATTCTTTTTTAAATAAAAATTTAAATTTTGAGATCATTATAGATTCATGTGCTGTTGTAAGAAATAATACAGACAGAATCCATGTACCCTTTACACAGTTCCCCCAATACTGTAGTAACATCTTGCAAAACTATAGTACAGTATCATAGTAAGATATAGAACATATCCATCACCACAGGATTTCTCATGTTGCCCTTTTATTATGCTTTTTTGATGCTTAAGTTGTTCAAACTTTGGCCAGTAGGAACCCTTTTGACATCCCTATGTCTTTTTGATGTAATTACATTATCTTCATTTTATTGCTTTCTGGCAGAACAAAATATCTCAAAATTACCTGTACTATTCTGCCAGAGACCTGGAATCAGCTATTTCTTCAAGGAACCTTTAATAACCAATGGCATTTCAAAACAATATTCTGATGGCTAGGACATCATTTCTCCTGGGCACTTTCAAAGCATAAAGATGAAAATGTTTACATATTTCAAAGTAATTATATTGATGTCATCAAATTAAATCAACATTATAAGATTTTACTTAATATTAATTTCAAACTCTTTTCTCCTGTTCTGAAGATCTTTTTTTCCTAACAAGATTGCTTATTTGACTTATGCTACAATATACATTAAAAATTTCAAAATTCTATTATTACTGATTATAATAAAGTCACTAAATAAATGTGAATATTTCTTTGTAGTTCTTGTCCTTATAGCCTATTAAAGAGATGTGGTTAAAGTACTGTTTTAAAGTCATGTAACTATTTTTTTTCCTTGCAGGTTTATGTTACTAATTACATATCTAGTTAGGTTCACTAGTATCAGTTTACTATTGATTTTAGAGTTTTAAAAATTAATTTTATTCTTTAAAATATGTAAATTTATGTGGTTCAAAAGTGAAAACTATATAAATGTGTCATCAGAAAAATATTGTTTCTATCTCTCTCTCTCTCACATCATTTCCCTCCACCCCAATAGAAACCCATTTTTATTCATTTCATGTTTTTTTCCTTCCTTCCTTCCTTCCTCCCCTTCTTCCTTGTCTCCCCTGTCCCCTCCCCTCAGTTCTTCTCCCCTTCCCCTCCCCTCCTTTCCATCCTTTCTCCCGTCTCTCCCTCCTTCTGCTATTTGGCTCTTGTTATTTTATTTTTTTAGCTTGAAATGATATAATCTGTTTCCCAACACTTATTTACAAGTAAATCAAGGAACTAATCATACTTTTTCCTTTCTTTTTTTCTCCTTTTTAAGTTATGTTGTTTTTACTTTGTCAGGTGGTTTAATGTTTACATACTGTTCTTTCACCCTTATTCTCACCTTTGTTTTAGTCTTAGATCTTCAGTTAAATATATTTAATGCTCACTACTAATTTCCTTTTACCAGTTTTCCCAGGTATGAGCTTCCTCAAAAGGAGCTCAAGGGTCATATCCCCTGAGTTTTTGCATGTTCAAAACTGTTTTTCTGTAGCTTTGATATGTGAAGGAAGGTTGGTTGGATATAAAAGCCTCATTTCACACTTTCTTTTCTTGTTTTATTGTAGATGTTTCTCCATTATATTCCTGCGGTAAATGTTACTGTCAAGAAACCTGATGCCAACTTGATTTTCTTCCTTTGGTAAGTGATTTCGTCATTTTCCCTGAAGGTTCAGAAGATTTTTTCTATAAATTTTAATAATTTCTTTGGTTATGACTTGGAGTCTGTTTTCATATATGATTAAATCTGATTAATATGTAGATTCAGTACTTCTTTTTTTCAGGAAGGCTTTCTTAAATTATAGTTTTACAAATTAGTTCTAGTTCTTGTATTTCATTTTTCTTTTTCAGGTATTCTACTTATATTTGTGTTAGATTTGATTTGCATTCTTTTCTCTCTGCTTTCGTTTTCTTGGCTTTTCTCATTCCTACTTGTGATTTCTATTTGTGATGTCCCTTATGACATTTTTTTGGTCATCCTATTCTCCCTTATTTATTTAAATTAATATTTTAATTAAGTTTATTTATTTTAATTGATTTATTTTAATTAATTTTTGGTCATCCTATTCTCCCTTATTTTATTTAAATTAAAGTAATTTAATCTTTATTTCTGAGATGTTTTGTCTTTTATCTCAAATTCTTAACCGAATTATGTCAGTTCTTATTTTCTTCTTATTGTTTATCTGTTTTCTGAGACGTTATTTAATATCTCCAGTTGCCTATTTAATTATTCTTTCCAATCAGAAACATTACCCTTAGAAGTAACCATTATTCTGACCTGGATAGGTCTTATTTGTTTTGCATTCTATATAAATGGAGTAATACATTATGTATTCTTTTGTTTCTGCCTCTGTTACTCAATATTTTTTCCTCAAGATTCATTAATATTGTTGTATGTAGTAGTAGTTATCTTTCATTTCTCTAGGGCTCTATTGTATGGATACAAGACTTACTTTCATTCTAATATTGATGAAAATTTGTTGTTTCCAGCCTTTAGTTATTATGCATAAAGTTGTTATGAATGTTGTTTTATGTATATTTTATAGGACATATGCACTCATTTCTATTAGGTATATACCTAGAAGAGGAATTGCTGGGTTGCAGAGTATATGCATGTTTAGTTTTGCAAAGTACCACCAAGCATTTTTCCAAAGTAGTTGTACACATTGACACTATTAGAAACAATGTAAGTGTTTTAGTTATACCACATTACTATCAAACACCCAGTATTTTCAGTCTTTTTATTTTAGCCATTCTACTGAATGGAAAGTGTTATCTCATTGTACTTTTAATTTGTAGTTCTTCTTACTGATGATATTGAGCAACTTTTGTGCTTATTTTGGCCACTTTAATATTCTTTTACGGTAAGTTTCAAGTGTTTTGCCTATCATTTAATTGGCTTGTCTGTCTCTCCTTGTTAATTTGTTTGTTAGGAATTCTTTATATATTCTGAATATGAGTCTGTTGTTAAAGCATGTATTGCACATATCTCCTCTCATTCTGTGGTTTTCTTTTTCACTATCTTGTGGTGGTGTTTCATGAATACATATTCTGATAATGATGTCCAATTTAATTATATTTTATTTTTTATTAGTAGTTTTTATTGTATGTTTAAGAAATATTTGCCTACTCTTATGATGATATTCTCCTGTATTATTCTCCTATATTTCTTTTATAAGTTGCCTCAACTTTTATATTTAGGTTGGTATAAGGTAAGGGGTCAAGGTTTGTTTGTTTTTTCTGTATAGCTGTCCAACTGACCCAGCCCCATGTACCTTTTCCCACTGAATTGCAGTGGAGTTTTTCCCTCACAAATGAGATGCAGGAGACTTGTGCATCTGTTCTGAACTCTTATTTCTATTATATTGGTCTCTTTGTGTGTTCTAGTAACAGTAATGCATTGTCTTAATTTCTGTGGTTTTTTAGTATGTTTTATATCTAGTGGATTAAATGCACTTGCTTTGTTCTACTTCTTCTGTATTTCCTTGGGCATGTTAGGTCCTTTGCACTTCCATATAAATCTTAGAATCACCTTATCAATTTCTACCCAGCTCCCCAACAAAAAAGAAAAATGGTTAGGATTTTATTGGAATTGCCCTGAATTTATAAATCAATTTTGGGAGAACTGATATCTTAACAACATTGAATTTTCCAGTCAATGATTAGGGTACACCCTTCTATTTACTTAAGTCTATTAAAAAAATTCCCATTAATGCTTTGCAGTTTTCAGTGTAGACATTTTATACATCTTTCATTAGATTATTTAGAGATATGTTATGTTTTGATGCTATGGTAAATGGTAATTCTAAATTTTATTTTCTGCTTGTTTGTCACTCTCATATAGAAATACAACTGATTTTTGTATAGTGATCCAGGACCCTTGATAAATTTCTTAATTATCAATAGTCTGTTTGTAGGTTCATTTGAATTTTGCTCATTTTTCTCATTTATTGATTTTTCTCATTTATTTTGTTAATGTCATTAATTACATTGGCTTTCATATGTTAAACTAGTCCTTTATTTCTGGAATAACCCCCATTTGGTCAAGGTGTATTATTCTTTTTACATATACCTGCATTTGATTTACTAAAGTTATGTTCTATGTTCACGAAATATATTGGCCTGTGGTTTTCCTTTTTTATAATGTATTTATTTATAGGTTTAGGAATCAACATTCTGATGGCCTCATAAAATGAATTGGAATGGATTCCCTCTTTTTATTTTCTCTCTCTTTTTTAAGGGTTTGGTTATGACGGGTCTTAGGTTTTTCTTAAATATTCGAGAGAATTCACCAGCGAAGCCATCTGGCCTAACGTTTTCTTTGTGGGAAGATTTTTGAATAAAAATATGTTATTACAGATTCAGTATTGTTCACATTTTCTATTTCATCTTGTGCCAGTTACGGTAAATTGGAATTTCAAAATTTTTTTTCATGTCATCTAAGTTATTGACATAAAAATTTCACATTTATTGGCATGAAGTTTTTCACAGCATCTTTGTATTATCTTTTTAATATCTGTAAGATGGTGTGATATTTCTTATTTTATGCCTGATAGTGATCACCTGTATTTTCTTCTCTTTTTCCCTTGATTAGTCTGACTAGGGGTTATTAATTTTATTACATTTTTCTAAGAAGCAACTTTTGGTTTTGTTGACTTTCCATATTATATTTCATTGATTTTTGCTTTTACACTTATTATTTCCTTCCTTTTCTTATCCTTGTGTTTAATTTACTGGTCTTTCCCTCATTTCTTGAGTTGGAGACTTAGATGAGTGATTTTCAATCTTTTTCTTTTTATATGTATTTAAAACTATTAATATTCCTTGAAGCACCCTTTGTTGCATCCCATAAGTTTTGGTTTACTGTATTTTCTTTTATCTTTCAGCTCAAAATATTTTTTACTTCCCAAGTGTTGCTTTTCTGTTTCTATTTAACTTTCTGTTATTGAGTACTCATTTAATCCCATTATGGTGAAAGAATATATAACGTATGATTTAAATCATTTGAAATTTGTTGAGACTTGCTATTTGAGCCTACAATATAGTCTGTGGTAAATGTCCTATGTGTAATTTATATGCATGTGGATGAATATATCCAAAAAGATATATTCAAAAGAAGGGAAGGGAAAACACACAATACATATATATAATATATGCAGATATATGATAAAATTTCTCATATTTTAATCCATTAAAAATATTTTTTAACTAAGTCCTTGTCTGCTAACTCCCAAATCTGGACCTTCTATTGATGTGTTTCTATTTATTATTTTGTCTCCCAATTATCTGTAACTTTTTCCAGCTTCTCCACTTGCTTAGTAATTACTGATTTTTTTCTTTTTTTTTCCCATAAATTTATTTATTTATTTTTGGCTGTGTTGGGTCTTCGTTTCTGTATGAGGGCTTTCTCTAGTTGTGGCGAGCGGGGGCCACTCTTCATCGCTGTGCGCGGGCCTCTCACTATCGTGGCCTCTCTTGTTGCGGAGCACAGGCTCCAGATGCGCAGGCTCAGTAGTTGTGGCTCACAGGCCCAGTTGCTCCGTGGCATGTGGGATCTTCCCAGATCAGGGCTCGAACCCGTGTCCCCTGCATTGGCAGGCAGATTCTCAACCACTGAGCCACCAGGGAAGCCCCGATGTTTTTCTTTTTGCTGGACATTATAGATGATGAGTTATAGAGGTTCTTCCTTTAAAAACTGTTCAATTTTGTTTTGGTAGGCAGTTCATTTACTTGTGAATTACCTTGATCCTGTCCATGTTTGGTTTTTGGTTTGATAGGGCTAGTGTCATGTAACTTATTGTCTAAACTGAGAAACGTCTGAAAATAAAAGAAGATGATAAGACAACAGGGATGTCCCTGTTAACTAGGCTGTCCTGGGCAAATTGGACACCCTACCTTGCCCTAAACATAAATTCCTAACAATAGAATTAAAGTATTAAAATTGAAATTGAATTTTATTGCCAAAATAAATTGAAATTGAAAGTATTAAAACTGAAATGGAAACTTTTTGCCAAATTGTCCTCTAATAAATTGTACCAATTTACAATTGCGTAACTCGTTTCTGAAGGTGTCTTTAACCCACATACCCATCAATGCAAAGTATTATACAACGTTTTGAAAATTTTAATAAATCTGATTAAAAATTTTTAAATATTCTAAAGGAATATACATTTAATTGTCAGTGAGATTGTTGATGGCTTTATTGGCCATTTATACTTCATTTGCTTTGAATGACTACATTTTTTGAGCATTTTTCTTGTTATGTTTTTCTATTTCTTTTAATCGACTTATAGTTACTCTTTGTATATGACGGACGTTAGTCTTTTATTTATAATGTATTGCTAAATCTTCTACTTTGTAATTTGTTTGTGTGTGTGTGTGTGTGTGTATGTGACTGGGAAAATGCTATTATGTTTATCAAACCCTATTTACTTTTTTCTCCTGAGCACACAGTGGAAGCACATTTATCAGCCTCCTCTGAAGTTGGACGGGGCTATGGAATATGGGTGGAGGTGATATACACCACTTCCAGGCTTGGTTCCAAAACTTCTTGTGTGATCCTTGTCACACTTTTTCTCATCTGTAACCAGATATGAAAGATCCTGTGGAGGACTCTGAGCCTGGGAGCAATTCCACCGGGCCTAACTGAATGACTCGCCCACTTTTTCTCCATTACTGAACTCCATGCAGGTTTTAGGGGCATTATCTTCCCATATCATTGTATTTTGAAAGGACTTCTTTGGATGTGATCTATTCTTTTCATTCTCTTTGTAGAGTTTTGGCTGGTTCTTTGGATCTTTCTAAGAAGAAAACAATGCAGACATCAGTATAAAAGATTTTCCAATTTAGACATTGGGATTATCCCAGGAGATAAACACTTTTAATCCAAAAGATTTCGTTTCAGGAAATAATCTTTTTTTTCTCCTCCACCTGTCAGATATGTTACCAGAGGGTTTAAGGAGTCATACAAAATGACTACAAGTCCAAACTAAAATTAATTTCAAATGGAGCATTTTGTCTTATTTCTTTGATGACAACTCTTTCTACCAGTGAGGTGTATAGCAAACACAACACACACCTACAACACAGACATAGCAGTTATACACATGCACACATGTGTGTGTACATGTTGCATGGTTTTCTTCCTTTAAATACAAAACCTCCCCCCCAATTTTTTAAAAAATATATTTATTTATTTATTTTTGGCGCGTTGGGTCTTCATTGCTGCGTGCGGGCTTTCTCTAGTTGTGATGAGCGGGGGCTACTCTTCGTTGCAGTGCATGGGCTTCCCACTGTGGTGGCTTCTCTTGTTGTGGAGCACAGGTTCTAGGCACGTGGGTTTCAGTAGTTGTGGCACACGGGCTCAGTAGTTGTGGCTCATGGGCTCTAGAATGCAGGCTCAGTAGTTGTGGTGCAGGGGCTTAGTTGCTCCGCGGCATGTGGGATCTTCCCGGACCAGGGCTCGAACCTGTGACCCCTGCATTGGCAGGCGGATTCTTAACCACTGCACCACGAGGGAAGTCCCCCAACCCCAAATTTTTGTAAGTAATTTTTTCTCAAAACTGTATACACTAAGGAAAATAATTGTCCATAATCTAAAGATTAAGGGTGGAATTCTTGAATGAGTTGTTTGTGTGTGTGTGTGTGTGTGTGTGTGTGTGTGTGTGTGTGTGTGTGTGTGTGTGGAGTGGGGACTAAAAAAGGGCAGAGGGCTGTGGTTCCTAAATCTCCAGCTCAGGAAAAAAAGGCAAGAGCCTCTGACACTTCTTCTCCTGGGATATTTCACAGTGAATAAAGAAGGAAGAATTCTCAGCCAGTAGGACCCTTAGAAGATGAAAATGATGACAATAGTAATAATAATACTGGTAATACCAATATTGATATAACAAAAATGTCGTCTCTGGGCCTAATTTAATCACTTATAAAACAAAGAGAGTGAACTCAATAAATTATCTTTAACTTCAATTCTAGCTCCATTTTCTCCCCAGTTTTTCTTTCCTTTTTCCAAAAAAGACAAGTGTGGAGGTGGCTTAGTGGTCTTACATAGGTCCCTGAGGATGTGCTAGTCGTTTCTGAGACCCTCTGGTGTGAAAGACAACTGTTCCCAGTGCCGAGAATGTGAAGGTGACACAAATTAGTCATAATGTGTAATTTATAAATTCCGGGCTGAATAAATTGCCATCTATTTGGTCATGAGGTCAGGATACTAAGAATCGATTTGATACGTGGACATATGTTTGCAAATCTGGTGCAATGAAGAATGCTGGATAAAAAATGGACTTTGGAGATCATTTTTGCCCAACCCATCTCATCTTATAGGTAGAAACAGTTTTAGAGAAATGAAGGAGGAACAGCTAGAATTCAGGTTTGGTAATTACCAGCTCTTGCCACTGGGAGGCAGCACAAGGTAATGGTCAGACCTCACCTGGGAGGCAGGCAGGCCCTGATTTGATTCCTCATTTTGCTACTCTTGGCGTGAACCCTGAGCAAGTGACTTAACCTCACCAAGCTTTAGTTTCCTTATCTGCAAAATAAGAATAGTATCTATTTTACAGGGTTGTTATGAGGATGAAAATGAAATAAGACACTGTATGGACAGCATTTAAAGCAGATTCTGACACATAATAAGGCCTAGTAACCAACAGTTCTTGCTAGTTGTCATACTTTTTGTATATTTTACATATGATTGCTTTGAATTTTCATGCTGATTATTTCTTATTAGAATAATTTATACATTTATATTATATATACTACATATGCTACACACACACGTGTGTGCATGCACACACCCAAACTTTTGGAACCCTTTCTTTTGCATCATTCGACCCTTTATTATTTTGCACCTCAACTACGTTTCATTTTGAGAATTCCAATTCCTTCTGATTTTTGTTTGAATCCTAAAATAATTACTCCCCTTTCCTTAACTCCTGGTCATAAGTCTGGCAATAATTCAGACATGGCAAGTAGAGGACCTTGAGAACGGCACTGCATGACCACACAGCTTCCAGAACGGGGTAGGTATTGTTAGGGGATCCTAACAATTTTAATGAGGGTCATTTTCAGTGTCTGTGATGAAGAGTACCTGGACTTGGGGTGCCTTTCCTATATGTCTGTGTGTCTTTGGGGGTGAGGAGTGTGGAGTCGGGGGGAAGTTGGGACTTTTGTGGGCAGGTAAGTTGTATGTGGGTCAGGGGAGTTACAATGCTGATGGCAAACAATTCAAAGATGTACAAATGGATCTTGGTCTCCAGATTCAAGACTGTTCATCTACATGTGTGCAGCTTGCCATCTGCTAACTAAATTCTGAGTTTTACCTCTGCCCAACCACAGGGGAGTGCTTGGGTTAGATGGTGGTGGGAGAGATGCCACACACATTAGAGTCACCCAGGTGGGACAAGGGGAACTACGTGGCATTCATTCCTAGAGATCTACTTCAGTTCTGATTCTAGGTAAAGTTCTGGCCTTTGTTTACCCTTTTTCCTTCTCACCTTATAAACCACCTTAAATCCTTTTTTGAATCAAAGTGGTGATACAAGTAAAATAAGCTCCTATTAAATGTTCTGTGATTTTAATAACCATCAATTTATTATTTAAAGTCATGTATGACAAAAGGGAGTGAACCATACAATGTCACTAGCAGAGCATTTTTGGACGTGATGCGTGATTCTGTGTTCCGTATTTTACCACGGATAATGTGGAAGAAATGAAACTATTTGGCAAGAGGCAGAATTTGGGAGGGGGGAGCCATCTCACTGTATTTATAGTCTTTGTGTCATTTTCAGACTTGATGTCTCTGTCATCAGTTCTAGTTTGTTCCATTATTAATGCCACCATCTGGTGAGATTCTAGCCCTCTTGGCATTTCTTCTGTTGAAGATTCTTGTGATCCTAGTCTATAAAAGAAAAACAAATGGGCACAGTGTGAGTAAGGACCAGAAAGTAAATTTACTTCTGCCCCCTGAAAGGGTGCCCATGCACTCTCTGCTGTGTCCCTTTCTCTTCCTGTTTTGCACAATGTGTATTGGAGATAGGGAACATATATTCTGCCTGCATGATTTCTAGAACATAGAACACTGTTTCAAAAGACAAAAATGTGACAGTAGAGCAAGGTTACAGTTCTAAGGAAAATTCTGCAGGAAGAAAATCAAATGGGAGATGCTAATAAATCCTACTGATTTTTGAATTTCTGAGAACCAAGTGAGGCGATGGCTTGACCACAGCAGAGTGGCTGTTTTGTTTCCATATTTATCAAGGGTGGTAGGGTGGGAGCCAAGCAGACTGGTGGATTGTAAAAGGTACATGAATGAAGAGGGAAAACCGACAAAAATAGGGTGATCAAAACAAATCTGGAAGGTCAACCAGGAGTCCCTACCTCAAGTCAGGGAACGGAGTGTGCTTACAGGCAATGGGACTCCCAGGTGGGTCTGTTGGTGTTTCCTCGGTGGCACCGCTGGACTCTGAACAGCCATCATGTCATCCAGGTCGGTGACATTGCTGACGTCTGGCTCCTGGATTGACGCTTGACTGGTCTCCTGGGAGAGAGGGCAGATGGTCCGTCCGTGGTTGCTTCATTTTCAGCTGGCTACGTAACCACAGTGTAATCAATCATCTGTTGAGCCTTGGCTAGGTGGAATAGTGATTTGTTCTGTAAGCACGGGACTTAGGTTCTCAGGTGGCAAAGTTTGAGATAACGCTGAAAAATAACAATGACAACAACAACAAATGAAACATGACTCTCTGTTAGATTATTTTCTTCATTCAATTGCATTTATCCCATTCCTAAATCAAGGCAATTAAGTCAGAGAAAAGGGACAATGACAAGCTATTTTAGGAAAAGTTTGCTTTCACTAAAAATCACGCCTGACACAAAAAGATGCTCAACGTTGCTAATTATTAGAGAAATGCAAATCAGAACTACAGCTTCACCTCAAACCTGTCAGAATGGCTATCATTAAAAAGTCTACAAATCATAAATGCTGGAGAGGGTGTGGAGAAAAGGGGAGTCCTCCTGCACTGTTGGTGGGAATGTAATTGGTGCAGCCACTATGGAGGATGGTATGGAGTTTCCTTAAAAAACTAACAGTAAAGTTGCCATGTGATCCTGCAATCCCACTCCTGGGCATATACCTGGAAAAGATGAAAACTCTAATTCAAAAAGATAAATGCACCTCAGTAGTCACTGCAGCACTATTTACAGTAGCCAAGAGACAGAAGCAACCTAAGTGTTCATCAACAGATGAAAGGATAAAGAAGATGTATATACATAATGGAATATTTCTCAGCCATAAAAAAAATGAAATATTGCCATGGATGGACCTAGAGATTTATCATACTGAGTAAGTCAGACAGAGACAGACAAATATTATACGATTATCACTTATATGTGGAATCTAAAAAAAATACAAATGAATCTATTTACAGAACAGAAAGAGACTCACAGACATAGAAAACAAACTTACGGTTACCAGAGGGGAAAGGGGGGAGGGATAAATTAGGAGTCTGGGATTAACAGACACACACTACTATATATAAGTAGATAACGAACAAGGACCTACTGTACAGCACAGGGAACTATATTCAATATCTTGTAATAACCTGTAATGGAAAAGAGTCTGAATAGATACATAACTGAATCACTTTGCTGTACACCTGAAACTAACACAATATTGTAAATCAACTCGACTTAAATAATAAAAAAATAATCATGCTTGCATCACGCGGTCCAGTTAATGCAAGCCCTCCTCCATTTCCTTTTATAAGAATTGCTCTTGGCCTCTAGATGTTGATACAAGTGATCAGATAACCAGGTCTGGAAAATAATGAATTTACCAGATTTGTACATTGTAAGGCATTTGTTATGTTAAATCAAGGCAACGTCTTTCCATAAATACGGCACTTGTATTTGAATGTGTCCTGAGAGGGGAAATAATCTTTCCTATAACTAGAAATCAACAGAAATACATGATAGTCAACCCAACATATTTAAATTTCAAGAAATTTCTTTTACCATGCTTGCTTTTCCTTGCTCAAATCTCTCCAAACAGTGGTTTAGACGACTGACGTGTTCTATGCTTAGCCAGGGATGGGACGGTTGCAAGCCAGAGCAACACAGAGAATAAACTTTTCATTCAAGAAGAATCTTTTCATTAAGGAAGAAACAAAGTCATACTGAACAAATTTTCTTATCGATGAACTCCTAAGTCGGAAAGTATAGAAAACAAATTTTCAACTTCAGAATCATCATAGCAAAATACAAACAAAATACATGCTAAGATGTCTGGCTGCCAAAAGTCAACTAGAGTATAAAAGCACTGTGTTTTTAAGAACTCGAACATAAATTCATTCACTCTGAAAATGTCAGCTTCTCCAAAGGGTTTGCGGTGACTAGGAGAGAGAAAACTCAAATTCAAATGGGAAAGCAACTCAATTGAGGTGCTGAGCTAGAAATAATATAGACATCAGATGCAGGCTGGAGGGATCGCCGCCCTGAGTTATCCGGCTCCAGCAGCTGATAATTAATATTGTGTTTCATTCATAATGCCTGTGACTTCAGCCAGCTGCCAACTACAAACTGGCAGTTGCCATCTGCCTCTAAAAGGACTAAGTCACAAACTGCTGCAGCTGCTGACGTTCAACACACCCTGAAAGGAGTTCAGGGTGGAGATCAGGAATGAGGCACCCTGCGCTCTGGGAAAAACTGGTAGAACAGGCCTTTAGATAGTTAGATATTTTCAGGAGTGGAATTTTTTTTTGGGGGGGGAGGGTGAATCTTTTCTTAAAAAATTTTTATTGGAGTAGAGTTGATTTACAATGTTGTGTTACTTACTGCTGTACAGCGCGGTGCATCAGTTATACGTGTACATATATCCACTCTTTTAGATTCTTTTCCCACATAGGTTATTACAGAGCAGGAGAGGATTTTATGAGCCCAATTCTTGCATCTTCTCATATCTAGAAAAGCACTGAAATCATTAACGGTGAATCTGCTCCTCGTGACTAGCAGCAAGCCTCTGGGAGAACGTGTGTGCGTGCCCCCTTCACTAAAACCATATATAACACTGACCTTCCCCCTACCCCTTTGGAGCAGTTTCTCGGAGCTATCTGAAATGCTGCCTCCAGGGCTGTAGTCCTCATTTTGCCCCCAAATAAAACTTAACTCACAACTCTCACATTGTGCTTTTTCTTTTCAGTTGACACAGCCCAGGCAATCATTCATCACCCACCTTTCCCTCCATCTTTCCTTAGTGAGGCATGGGGGAACCATCTCCAAATTTATCCTGTCAGAGAGCACGTGTCCAGAAGGCAGAGGTGTGAGGGAAATAGATGAGGTGTGTCTTCTGAGCTACGCTCCATTCCTACTTCTTCCCTAAACTGCGTATTTCTTCCAAAATCTAGTTCATAGTTTCTCCTGCCTTAGTTAGTACATTCCCGAGGCCACCTGGGGTCTGGACTGTTCCTAGTGCTCAGAGCATTTTCTCAACTGCAGCGATCGGGCTCTCAGGACAGCAGGCTCGCCTTCTTGGGTCCTTGTTGGACCTGGTCCCCTCTGTCACCCAAGTGGCCCAATGGCCCAGGCTCAGAGGCACACTGGGCTTTAAGACGCACAGTCCAGTGGGCAGAAATTGAAGATTTTACAGAAAGATGTAAAATAAGACCTTCTTAGTCTCACCCTCAAGGATATTCTCTGTCAACCATTTGGTTATACATCCCTCTAGATATTTTCATCTCAGATGCTACATTATCATCGCAAAAGAGTGAAACGCTATGGACATTGCTTAGGAATTTGCTTCCTCCTCCCCCTCCCCCATTAAAATACATATAAATTGAGCATTAATCATATCAGCTCCGAAAACCTGTCTTCAGGCATCCTAGACCAAAGGGCCAGTTTCTTCACAGGAGAAAAACGTTGGTTTGTTTTCTATAGAGATGTACCTTTTCCTTATTTATTTATTTGTTTATTTCTGTAGGAATGTACCTTTTCCTTCCCAGAGATTTTTACCTTCAGGCCCAGTGAAGACACGGTGTATCTGCCTTTTATTGTACAAGAACGAGGCCTAACCAAGGATAAAACAAGAGCCTTTCTAAAGACAAACCCCACTACCACCCTTAGAACCACGGGGTGCCCATTTCTGAAAGTTTTATGAGTTCTCTTTCCTTGAAATTTTAGAATACCACTGAAGAACTATTGTGGTCCAGTCTCAAAGTAGCGATCTATTTTCCATAAAATTTGTAATATTAATAAATAAACTTCTGTGTGATCATTAATTATTTTTCACTTTACTAGACAGGAAGCAGAAAACCCCAGACTGTCTGCTTTGTCACATACATGAAAAGAAATCCATAAGAATTCGTTTAGAATGAATTTAGAATCATTGTTCCACCGAAGTAATTTTTGGTTTCCTTGATGAAGCTTTTGTTATCTGTTCAACCCAATCGTTCTGTCCCTTAGCCTGTGAGATTGTTACTTGATCCTGCTGATTCTGTCAGAGAAAACCTTAGGAAGATTATTCAAGACATCTTTAAATAAACAAAAGGAAAGTCAAAAGGGCATGGAGACAGGCGCTGTGAAAAGGCTCACCAATTAGCCCTCTGCATTAGATATTCAGGAAATGTGAGTGAGGGAATTTGGTTTATGAGCGCTTTATTTTTCCTTTGAAAGATGGTTGTTGACATCCCCAGGTCCTAATGTACATCTGATCCCTCTACAGGATCTCGGTTGTTAGGGGATTTGTCTTGCTCTGTAGACACAATAGCAACCTTTTAACCCTTTGGTCGGAGATGTCCCTGCCATGACCAGCCCAGTGTGCTCTATTGAAAGGTTTCACGTTTCTCTTTGCTCTAATCCCATCCTGCACCTGGGAAAATACATACCACCTACATCCCGGATCTCTCTACCGGCAGCTTTCCTATCACAATATTTTAGGAGGGCGTCTGAGGACCCAACAGCAGCTATGGGCCTTGACCCGCCCGTGAACCAGAGCCTCTTATCATGTCCCACGGTCCCTCTGCATCACTGAGACGAAACAGGAGCTGGGCCGGATGTTCTGGGTGGGCCTCTTTTTAAAAAAAATTATTTATTTTTTAAAAAATTTATTTTATTGAAGTATAGTTGATTTACAATGTGTTAATTTCTGCTGTACAGTATACATTCTTTTTCATATTCTTTTCCATTATGGTTTATCACGGGATACTGAATATAGTTCTCTGTGCTGTACATTAGGACCTTGCTGTTTATCCATTCTCTATATAATAGTTTGCACCTGAGCAGGCCTCTTTAAGATCTTCACCAGGGGCCCACACCAGCCATCTCTCTGTCTTAGCTTCCCCAAACACCATGACCAGCCCTAGCGCATCGCTGGTCTTAATGGGGACTCCTTTGTGTAATGCTGTCACTTTATTCCTTCAACTGCCCATGACTTTGGGAAAGGAGACCGATAAATGTCTCCTCCAAGGACATTTCCCTCTCTCTAGTCTATCCTTTTGCATCTATCAAAGCCCCTCGTATCACATGATATGGTTGCCCTCTGTGGCTCTTCTGTGCTTTGAAGCATTTTCCCAAAGCTTGTTGAGGGTACTGTCTGCTCCCGGCGCCTCTGCACTCTCCCGTAGAACTGTGTGCTTCTCAGGGAGAGGGACAGAGAAGTTATGGCCACACACCACGGTCACCAGTTCAGATGGTTCCCTGGAACAGGTGTGGGATTCACAGCAACACACCAAGATGTTTAGTACAGTGGACTCAGTTTTCAGGGGAGGAAGCTGGGGCTCTGGGCGGGTAAGTGACAAACCCACAGCGACAGGGTCCTTGGTCCCGTGGCTAGACTAGGGACCAGCTCTCCTAATGCTTTTCTGCTCACTCCCATTCTCACCATCTGCTGCAAACACAGCTCTGCTGCAGACAGGTATAACCAGGCAGGATGGGAACCCTCGTGATTTTGAGTTAGAAACACATATATGCTTCAGAAATGATGAAAATGTACATGTATCTTTAAATCAGGAAATTCACCAAGATGTAAGACTTCACCAACTGACACTTCCTATGACTTGAGAGATCTATCTAGACAAGGGTTTGTTTTTCTAAGAATTAGCTAGATTTTTTTCCTACTGCAGATAATCCCTGGAAAGATAACTTTTCTTTTGTCTTTTAATTATAGGTTTCTACTACTCTGACAGTTTCTAAATTCCTGTCATATTTAAAAGCATTGTAATAGTAATAGATAACTCTGTTTCTGAAAATCCAAATTTGGAAAATTTTGTTTCTAAAAGTGCCCTGGTTTTATTTGTTTCAACCAGGATTTCATCGTTAACAGACATTCATATACTAAAATATTTATTATGTGTATTTTTATTTTTCCAAGTATAAAAGTAACGTATATTAACAAGAACTTTGGAAACCACAGAAAGTAGAAAGGACTTCAAAGTACTCCCTAATTCTACTCCTATAGTTAACATTTTAGTACCTTCTTCCAGTCTTTCTGTGTCATTTTTTGTATATTACATATATAATATATATTATATATATATATAAATGTATGTAATATACATGACCTCTTATATGTAAATTTCATATATATGAAGATCACTGTGTTTTATATATACATATATATGGTAATTTGAACATTTGTAATAGTAAGAACATTAACAATAAAGTTATCCAAATGTTATTATAAAAATGTAGATAGAAAAGACAGTTGGTTTTTAAAAACAGGAATATGGTTAAAATGATGGAGCCTGTTTTCAAATGTAAATAAGGACACTGATGGACTCAAATAGCTATACATAATAGATGAATGAAAATATAAAAATATGCGTCCCAGAAGTTAAGGAGGAATATAAATAGTACCTATTTACAATACAAAGCACTTTGTTCCAAAAGGTCATTTGCAGATTGTGCTGGGAGGTTTGCAGTGAGAGCCGGAGGACATCTTCCCTGGCAGAGGGGCGCGGGCACTTTCATGCCCGAACACTGGTTGGGGGGTCCCGGGGTTGGGCCTGGCTGGGCTCCAGAGGTGTAAGTGAGGGGCGGGCAGATGAGGCTGCAGAGAGTGGGGCTCAAAGGAGTTCCTCTGTGGGTGCAGCTCTCTTTCCTCTTTGCCTTCCTCACTCCCCTCCTTTCCTCTGGCTGCTACTGAGGACAGCACTGAAGTGGGGGTCAGAGAAGGGGAATGGTGGGGGGCTTCCCTTCCCTCTCTCCTTGCATCGTCTCCTCTCTTTCTTCCTCTCCCCTCTTTCCACCAGCTATGCTTTCAGAAGACTAGATGCTCCTGGCCCGGGACCTGGGGGTCAGAACCAAAGAAGTATAAGGATGGTGACAGGTGAGGGTGGGCTTGAGTCTGCAGGTAGGTTAACAAGGTGTGGGCCAGGCAGGAGACCCTCTTCGGCTTTAGAGAGAGAAGGGGGTTATCTCACAGCCGTACGCATGCAAACAGCCACTGATCTACAAGGCGCATGTGTGTCTTACGGACAATTCAACAGCATCACCTTGATTTAAAATCCTGGTCACATCAGACAGTAGACAAATCAGTAGGTATATCCAGCTCTAGGAGGTGAAAGGAAAGAAACTGAAAAACCTAAGTCTACAAGGTACAGGGCATCGAGATATTCTTATTTAAGAAGTTGAGTGCACGTTGGAATTTTTGCAAATTTAGAAGAGGGTGACTCATACCGTACATATGTACGTATGAACTTAGGAAATTTTAACATTGGTTCCTCCTCAGTGGTTTTTACACCTCCAAGAGGCACGTCGTTTTCTTTTAAGAGATTCTGGTACGTGTTATCTTCTTCAGGTTTAACCTTCTTATTCATAGGTGCTTATTGTTACGTTGGGCCAAATGACACCAAGTAATGAAATTTATCCAGATCCAACATCGATAGAGGACGTAGATGGTCAACCCTTACGTTGTATCACCAAGCATCAGAAAAAGTCATACCGGGATAGCAAGGGAAACAAAGTTAAACAAAACAGTGTATTATTTCCAGATTATCTCGAGGGTGGAAGGAAGGCAGGGGACGTGTGATGACAGGGCTGAGCAGCGAAATTACAGCGCTTGTGGGGAAGAGGTTCACTGGCAAAGCTGAATGGAGACAGACATAGAACATGGGAAAATAATCGAAATCAGGCATAAACAGCCAATAACTCTTTATTAAGTGCCCACAATGTGACGAATGTTGTTCCAAAAAGAGGCTAGAAAAATGTGAAGAAATTATCCCAAGTAAATCTTCCTAAATGATTTGGTTGGTTAAATGTTGCTAGAAAGAAAAAAATGGCCTGGCATTCTTACTGAGTCTCAGTTCAGAGGCAAGCAGATTTTGTTCTTGGCTAGAAAAGTGAAATGAGTAAGTCAAGTTCTAAAACAGTAGGACCTTGGGAAAGGTCTGGGGGACGGCCGTGAAAAATCCAACAAAGGTGGGTGGTTCCTGATGCAGTAAAGGAGACATCCTGGCCCCAGGCATCCTGTTGCCATGGCCCATCATTGGGTCTCAACACTGTTAATCTGTAGATTGTCTCATCCGTGGCAAGGGCCAGAGCATGGGCAGAATTGCCATAAGCAAAACTCACAAGACAACAATGATGGGGAACCTCTCATATTAGTCTTTTTAAAAAATGTTTATTTAATATTGGGGTAGGGTCACAATGTCATGTTAGTTTCAGGTGTACAGCAAAGTGATTCAGTTATATGTATCTATTCTTTTTTTTGTTAAAGATTTCTTTTTGATGTGGACCATTTTCAAAGTCTTTATTGAATTTGTTACAGTATTGCTCCTGTTTTATGCTTTGGTGTTTTGGCCCCAAGGCATGTGGGATCTTAGCTCCCTGACCAGGGATTGAACCCGCATCCCCTGCATTGGAAGGTGAAGTCTTAACCCCTGGACCGCCAGGGAAGTCCCTCTATTCTTTTTCAAATTCTTTTCCCATTTAAGTTATTACAGAATACTGAGCAGAGTTCCCTGTGCTATACAGTCAATTTAAAAATAAAATGAAAAAAAATGTTCGTTTTAAGACTCACAGATTTAGAAAACAAACTTATGGTTACCAAAGGGGAAAGGTGAGGGGAGGGATTAATTGGGAGTTTGGGGATTGACATATACACACTACTGTATTTAAAACAGATAACTCGTATTAGTCTTTATCAAAGCCTGTGACTGTTCCGCCGGCCAGAATGCTTTGTCAGCTGATCATATGCTATCAGGGGGGTGATGACACCCAGGAAGCCCAAAGACCCTGGAAGTCACCTAGGAGCAAGGGCACCTGAGTTAACTGGACACTTATAACGGCTCCCTCGGCTCCCGCAAGGGGTACGGGAGACAGATCCTGGGCCCTGACCTGCTTTCCATCCCTTTAGTTCACCCAGCCTTTCTTCAGATTAACTAGAGTATATTTTCTTTTCTGTTTGGTCATTTGTTTCGTTTCTTAGCCTGGTTTCTCCTGATCCTGCTTGGGAAGTGGCATGCTTTTTAAGAGGCATGTTTGAACAGATCTGTATTGTTTTTACTAGTTAACTCTCAGACCGGGGGCTGGGCAGGCCTAATCCCCAACCCTGGGCACGGATGGGCGACAAGGAGCGTTACCACAGAGGGTCCTTGGAGAAGGTACCTTCTCTAAGGGAAGGGAGCGGGCTGAGCAGAGTTCAGGTTTGCTTCTGTGCTGTCTGGTGTGTGTATGAATTTCTAGGAAATACGACTAAAACTATGTGAAAGCTCTTGTTTTCCTTCCTGCTGTTTTCATTCAGTACTCCATTGAACAACTATCCGTGTTGCTCTAGTCACGTTTAGTTTATTGCTTCTAAGTGCATCTGTCCTATTTCCTTGTCTATTCTCCTGCAGTGGACCTCTAGGTAGCTTCCAACTTCCCATGAATACAAATAACTCTGGGATAAACATCCTGATGTGCCTAAGAACCGACTCATGAGAGTTCATTGGGGTACATCCCGGAAGGGGGATTTCTGGATCCCGAAGGATGAGCATATTAAACTCCAGAGTGACTGCACTCTGTTGCGTTCCCTACCTACACTGCCAACAAATGCATTTTCTCTTCACTGTATCTAGAATCATGTGGAAGCCCACTTTCTAGAATGGAGCCCAAGGCTGTCCGTAGGCTGGTAGTATGGAAATACCAGTTTGACCCCTCCAGATTAAGGTTAGATCCTCGGGCCAGCTGAGTCTGTAGGTGGGGTCGGGTGGCCTCATCCAAAGGAGGGTGTGTTCTTGAGGCAGTTTTCTCACCCTGGCTGTCTAGACTCACTGAAAGAGACATTTAGGCTCCAGTATCTGCATTGGTCATAAGCACCTCCTCCCCACACCCGTTACCTCCCCAGTGATTCTGCTACAGCTTGAGAACCACTGGGTTAGGTCAAGCTTTGGTAGAATAGAGATAGTGAATCTGATGGGGTGGAACATCAAGCCATTCACTTTCATTCATCATCACCATCATCATCATTGTCGTCATCAATACCTAATGCTAATAGTATAAGAACAAAAAGTTACTGAGCCACTTTCCCTGTGCTAGGCACCAAGCTAAACCCCTTATGACAAAGTCCTATTTATCAATAATTCTTACAAGAAACCTACCCCTGGGTACTACTCCCACTTCAGAGATGCAGACCCCTGCCAGGGAGATACAGGTCTCACACATACCACTAAGACACCAGGCTCCTGAAACCCCGCAGCCTGGCTTTCATTCCCTCGGTTCTGCCTTTGATGAACTCCCTCTGAGATGGAGGTTTGTGGGCCCGTGGAGGTCTCTTGGGGGGTGCCCTTGGGGTCAGTACTGCACGGAGTGAATGGAGTAGGGTTGTGCAGAGGGACTAGTTAAAATTCGATGCCCAGCTGAGGCTGGGGAGCCTGGTGCAGTGGCAGCCCTTCAGAATTGCCCAACATGAGGCACCAGGGCTCAGTCTCTGTGCCCCTCTTTGGGTCACTGGTGTGATCTTTTCCCAAAGAGGGACATCACTTCGGGCAGGAGGCTCCCCTTGGCACAGAGCAATCTGAGGGGAGAGGCTTGTGTCAGAGCTGGGCAGTAGTTAAAGTGTAAAAGCAGATTTTATTCAGGACTATTGCAAAAGGGGAAAAGTGACCTCAGGATAGAAGCGGGCTTGATTCCATACACAGTGAGAGCAAGCGGGGATTTATAGTGAAGGAGCAGAGTGGGGGCCAGTGGATGGAAAATTACTAAGAGGAAACATCGGGGATGAAGGGGATTCTGGCTAAACCGACCTAACAGGATCTTTGCTGGAGGCGGAACCCAAAGAACAAGGATGGAGGGACACCAGTATTCACCCCATTTGGCGTGTGTTCGGTCTGAATTTTGCCCCGGCATTTGTCGCAAAACTAGGAAAGTGGCCACCGAACAAGCTTTTCCTAAACTTAGGCTCTGAGCACATTTCAGTTTCAATCATTAGAGAAATGATAATGGTTTGGCCTTTGAATGGAATGATCATCTAGCCCGATGCCCTGATTTTGCAAAAAAGAATGGAGGCCGAGGGTGATGATAACCTGCTCAAGGCCTCACAGTCGGAGAGAGCTTCCCAGGCAGCAGATGCAGAAGGGATGTGACTGGGTGAGGCAGGCTGGGCTTGTATGTCTGCTCTGCCGTGTGCTCCTGGGCGGGTCACAGCCCCTCTGTACCACAGAGACAGAAACATCGGCCCCCTGGAGCTGCTGTGGGGACTGAGTCCAGAGTGGTCAATCCCTCTTTCCCTTTCTAATCCCCAGGCCCGGGCTCCTTTTGCTGCCTTGAGGCTGCCCCATTCATTTATGTGGATGGAGTGCCCTCTCGGAGAAAGTCAGATCTTTTACACTATTATTTTTTAGGATTCTTCTCTACTTGGACCCATTAATAACTTACTGTAAAGCAGAACAAAGTGTCTACACCTTTTTATATGGCAAAGAGGTAGAAATCACCTAAGACATTGGCAGGAGCTAACGTGTAAGACCACAAACACACAAAATATCCAAACCTTTTAGAAATACTATGATTGGAGATTGTTGTTCTCTTCCAAAGAGAAGTAATTTATTTTTGATTACAATTAGGATGGGAGATCTTGGTTAACATTTAAGAGTGTTATCAGGCCTGGGACTTACCTGGTGGCCCAGTGGTAAAGAATTTGTCTTACAATCCAGGGGAGGCGGGTTCGATCTCGGGTCAGGGAACTAAGAACCAACAGGCTGCAGGGCAGCTAAGCCCGCGCGCCACAACTAAGACCCGATGCAGCCAAAAATAAATAAAATAAATGATAAATAAATCTTTAAAAAAAAAAAAAAGGTGTATCAGACCTGGCAAAGTGCGCTCTCTTACAAGATCTCTTGGTGTATCTGCCGTCTTAGGACAGAAAGGGATAAGGAGGCATCCAGCCGCTTTTATGTGTTAAGCACGCCTTGCTTTAACCTGTACTGGCCACACGGGGGCGCTTTAGTCCTTTTCTGCTTAGTCTAGTCGCCCCTCTAATATTAATTGGGCGGCTCCAGGACCAGAACCACATTGTAACCAAATGGATGACCCCTCTTCTAACAAGTACACCAAATGGTCATTTGAGGCGGGCTGTGTCACTAGAAATCAGTGTCAATTTAAAGATACGTAGGAAGACAATGCAGACATTTCAAAGATTGCTTTGTGGAAATGGCCTGTGTGGAACAGGTCATCTTTGAAGCAGAAGAAAATTTGCAAGTACGTCCCAGACTGCATATGTTCTGTTTTTACAGGATCAGTAAATAGAATTTCTCACCAAGTTTGGAAGGGGGAAAAGACGCTATTTTATAAGGGTTCTTGAGCTCTTTGAAAACTTTTTTATTATTGAAAATTTCAAACATATACAGAGAAAACAGTACAGTTGAACCTGATGGATCATTACTTATTCATGTATATCCTATGCAACTGTAGTATCAATACCTGGACAATCTTATTTCAACTATACTTTCTTCAGTGTTATTTTGAACCCAAATCCAGACCAAACCTTCTCATTTCATCTGAATATTTCATTATGTACCTCTGTAAGAGAGTCATAATACTATTATTCCACCCAAGTAATAAACATTAATTCCTTAATATTCCTGGATATCAAATATCTAGTCAGTGCTCACAGTTTCCTGATTGTCTTGTAAATTTTTTAATAGTTTGTTTTAATCACAATCAAGATATAGTCCATATGTTGTGGTATTTCTCTTATGTCTCTTAGGATCTATATGTCCTTTCTGTTGTTGTTGAATAAACTGGGTCTTTCATCCTAGAGAACTTCCCACAGTTTTTTTTTTTTAATAAATTTTATTTAATTATTTATTTATTTATTTATTTATTTATGGCTGTGTTGGGTCTTCGTTTCTGTGCAAGGGCTTTCTCCAGTTGCGGCAAGCGGGGGCCACTCTTCATTGTGGTGCGCGGGCCTCTCACTATCGCAGCCTCTCGTTGCAGAGCACACGCTCCAGACACGCAGGCTCAGTAGTTGTGGCTCACGGGCCCAGTTGCTCCGCGGCATGTGGGATCTTCCCAGACCAGGGCTCGAACCCGTGTCCCCTGCATTGGCAGGCAGATTCTCAGCCACTGCGCCACCAGGGAAGCCCTCCCACAGTTTTGATTTTGTTCTTGACTTGACTTTTGTTCTTGTGTTGTTTCACATGTTTTCCTATCCCCTACAATTCCTATTGGGAGTTTAGAGTTATAGGCTTGGTTAGATGCAAATTCTCTCTCTGACCATAGCCTGGATTCATTAATACTGAGCAGTTGCTAAACAGTGATACTCCAATTCTTTTTCTGTTTATTAGCTGGAATACTTCTGCAAAGAGACTGTGCCCCTCATCAACTGCATGGCTCACTTAGGTTCAGATCATACAGAAAAGATGGGTAAATGGTGGAGGATTTCTCTCTATTCACCACTTTTCTCAAAAATGTGTTCATTCCATAGCATCCACCAAAGGTGACCAATAAAGTTTATGTTGTTGCGTCGTTGTGAATTATGGATTTTAAACATATTTGATCTGTTTCAACCCGTTGCAGTTATTGCGTTATCTTTGCCAGGTGGGGGCTTATTCAGGTGGACTTCTGTCGTGGTCCTAGTAGTCACCAAGAGCTGTGTTGCTATTTGGTAAGGCAAGATGTCCCAGGCTCATCTTGGACTCCTGGTTCCTTTGGTGAGAAATGATATTTAAGGCCGTAAGCTGGGTGTGCCCGACATTTTATGCTTTTCATCTCCTGAGTCATGAAGAGAAGAGGACCGGGCTTTATCAACCCACTTGTAGATGTGCTGGTAAGATCCAGCAGCAGTGTGCCTTGTTCTATCCTTGCCTCTTTTTCTTCGTATAGCCAACCAGTAGTGCTGGGACAGTGCAGTCAGCAAGGGACTGGTGACTTCTGCTCAGTCTGGGCATTGGATGCACTTGTTTTCTCATGGCACCTAAGGGGAAACCAACTCAACTACAGTTGGGGGCCTGACATTGTGGAAAGAAGCAAGGGCATTGAGCTCACTGACAACCTACATCCAGGTCATGGCCAGCCACTTATTAGCTCTGAGCCATGGCCTAGTTATTTAAACTCTTTGAGCCTCTGTCTCTTAATCTGTAAAATGGAATGAATAACATCTATCTAATACATTTTTTTATGGGGATTAAAATGGATGATCTTTTCTAGCTTACTGATAACCCGTAAAGAGCCTAGCATAGAACCAGATACACATTAATATAGACCATTACCTCACACCCTAAAATAGTAAATTGGGGATGATCATTTTAATCCTAGATAGTAATTAGATACCCTACTTCTAATTAAATCAAGCATCATGCTGCTGTGAAAACAAACAAATAATGAGGAAGAAGTCCAAATAAGGGGTCCGGTGAGCTGTTTGCTGGTCTGATTTTATCCATTAGATTAAGGTCTAAAACATTTCTGTTTTCAGATAAATTTGTTAAGGTAAACGCCTTCCCACTTCTCATCTCCCAATACATTAGTGGCAAGCATATAATAAACCTTCAATTTATGAAATCAGGCAGGAGTCCATTTGATAAGCATGAACCTAAAAAGGCCACGTCCAGATGGAAGGGCACCTGAGACCAGTAGATTTCCAAGAGTTTCAAACATGGTGCCATCTTTGTCCCTGTTTTGTCATGTTTATTCCCCGCTGGGAAGGTACCTTCTTCCACCCCTGTTTTACCTTTCTAGTTTGGCCCAGTGCAGTGATTCCTTACTATCCAAATTTCTGTTCTTTGACCCTGTTTCTCACACTCATAAAAATCCCCAGAAGTAGGACTGGGACCATTGCCCATGTAAATATATGTACATGAAATCAAGCCTGTGACCAGCACTCTTATGCCTTTTGAAAGATCCCAAAGGAAGAAATGAATGCAGGTAGAAGTATTCTTGTGTATCACATCATCAAAATGCAGATAATATATTCTGAGGCTCAACTGTGGGACCCCTCCAGTGCTATGTACACATATCTGTTCACACTTACCTCACCACACTGCATTCTTCGTTTAATTGACTGAGAGCAAGGACTATTTTTTTTTAATGTTAAGTGGCAGTGGTATTACATGAAAGCTTAAAGATACTTCTTTAATGGCGGTTACTGAAATCTGTTAAGATTCCTTCCAAAAGACTTGTTTCCATTTTAAAATAACATATTTGAAGTGTACAAAATTTAGAAAATAGTGACAAGAAAAAAGGTAAACGATCCTCTCATCACCTGTATAACTACTGTGAGCATTTTGCTTTCTTCCTATACATAATGAAATTTTAGAAAGTATAGTTTACACATTTTCAGTATTGTGTTTTTCTTAATCTAACATGGTGTCATAAACATTATGTTGTTACATCGGTATTATAATCATATTTAAATAATTGCACTATTTTGGAAACTTAGATTATTTCCTGTTTTTCTGGAAATAACAAATAGCACCATAATAAATATGTTAGTGCATATAATTTTTAAATGAATTTTGAATTATTTCTCCATGAAAAAGTTAAAGATGTGGAATTTCTCTATTAAAGGATATGAATATTTTTATGGATGGTTACACGTACTGTCTAGTTACTCATAAAAATTTTATATCATGTTATAACCCCGTCACTGTTATGCATGAATATCTGTTTCACCACACTTTGGTGAGATGTGGCTGTTTTTCTTTAAACTCTTGGGAAAAATGGAATTGCATTTGATTATCGTTGAGGATAAGCAGTTTTTCATGTTTCGTAACTAGTTGTTCTTCTTTAGGTTATAGAATGATGGATCTTGACTAGATCTTAGCAATCATCTGGTCCATTGTCCTTCAAATTTTTTTAATCACAGTAGTATGCATTTTTCAAATGAGATTTACACACTCCAGTCTCTAGAACAGCTACAAATACAAGTGCTCTGGTTGGAGTGGGAGTGGAGACTCCTGTAAGCCCTACCACTCAACTTTCCTTCAACTCATGAGACTGCTCCATGAAACCCCTGGTCTCTGGGAAAGAGTTTGCAAATCACCCATTTGCCTGTAGCGTGGTCTTACCCCCTTCGTAGACATTCCTGCTGAATCCCTGCAGAACTAACTTAGTGACCTGTGGAACCACAGCCTGTGTGATCAGAAGAAACAAAGTGCTATGAGGGATGCCAAGGACCGCCCATAAAATCCCACTGGGCAGGTAGACAAGGAGTGGTGTTGAGGAGGTGTGTGTGGGTGGGTGATGGTGCTGGGAATATTTCTGCTGAGGAGGAGATATAACCTTTCTCTTAGAGGACAGCCTTTCACATTACTGAACAGTACACCTAACATTGGTATCTAAACATTTATCTTGCAAAGTTGAAACAATAATGGGTGTAATGACTCACATTACAAAAGGACCATAGGGTCTCTTTAAGTGGCATCTTCTTGGGAGCTTATTTGCAAATCATTAAATACTTAATAGAGGGAGAAAGAAATAATTGATATGCTCTGGGCCACTGGTGTTTAAGCAGCAATCAGATATAAAAACAAATCGGATCTGAAGTTACACTGATTTATGTGTCTGATTTTGAAGTTTTGCCTTTTACTGGCCAGGGAGCTAAAGAATGAAATGATGCGATTTTATATCTAGGGACCTGCCAATGAAAAGTTATTTCTCCAGTCCATACACACCTGCTGGTGTTGCCTCTGCGGTGCATTTCAATGTGCATACCAGCCCCCTGGGGATCTTGTTAAAATGCACAGTCTGGTTCAAAAACTCTGGGGAGGGAATGGGGCATCTTCATTTCTGACAAACTCCCAGGTGGTACAAATGGTGTTGGTTTCTGGACCACACTTTGAGTGGTGAGGGTCTAGGGAACCTTTCAACAGAATCGAAATTTCCTCCATTGTTCCTCTCTTGGAACAAATTAGGACCACTTTTCTTCCCCCTACAGATAATAGCGTTCAAAAATTAGAATCACTCGCTCGAATGAAACAGACACCACTGACCAACTAACTGATCAATCAACTAACCAAATACAGACACTTCAGAAGTTTTTCTGTTCCTTACAATACTCTCACGCTCTTCACCAAATCCCGCTTTCATACTTGTTATCCCTTCACCTCGTAGGTTAAATACAAACAACTCACAGAACTGAAGAGCCACTTACTTAATGAGCAGATATTGAGCACATTGATGAACCACTTAATGAGCAGATATTGAGCCCAGTGTGTGATGTTCTGGGGTTTCTCAACATTTTGGACTGGATTATTCTTTGTTGTGGAGGGCCGTCTTGTAGGATGTTTAAGAGCATCTACTCACTAGATGGCAGTAATATTCCAGCTCCCCCCTCTCCCCCAGCCGGACACTGTTCTGGACAATCAAAAATGTCCCCTGGGGGTTGGGGAGTCACCCTGGTTGAGAACCACTGCTCCGGACTGTGTGCATGGCTTGGGGAACAAACAGAAAAAACTTTTGAGTGGAGCAAGGAAGAAAGCAACATTTTCGATTGTCGGATCCCGACATCGACAAAGTCAGGGACAAGGTGCTGGGATCTCTGCTTCAGCCACTGCAGAGTAAGGGCCACTGTACGTGAAGATCTTGGCTGCCACCTTCCAAACTTTGTATGGGTGTGTCTCACTGGTGGAACCCAAAGCATTTGCTGAACCCTACTTGCAAGGGTGTTCAGGAAATGTGGTGGTTAGCTTTTCACCTCTGCAGTGAAGGAAAGGCTCTCTAGAAGAGTGTGGAATGGACGTAGAGTGGGCCAGTCCATAGGTCCACCCCTCCCCTAAGCCTCAGAATTCCCTGGTAGCAGCTACACCTGGAGAAATGGAACTTTGGCTAAACCAAAAGGCCCATTAGAGCTTTTTGTAACAGCAGGGCAATTCTCCTGAATAGTTTTAACGTGATAATTTGCTTCTTTTCTACCAACAGAAGTAACATTAGTTATCGCTAGAGAAATATACAAAGCCTATGCAAGACCTCTCTCACCAGGCCCATCTATGGTTGATTGTTTATGATTAAACAATGTGCAGACGTTCCGTCAGTAGAACGGCCTTTCAACCTGGGACCTCATGAAAGATTAACAATCATGGCTACTGCTTATAGATGTTTCCTATGTACCAGGGGCTATTTTTAAGGACTTTTTTCTATATTAACTTACTTAAGCTTCACAATAATCCCCGAATAATGGCTTATACACGTGAGAAAACTGAGGCCCTGAGGCCTTAAGTGTGTTGCCCAAGGTCACCCAACCAGGAAATGGTAGGGCTGGGATTCCAACTCATGGAAATTTGGTTACAAAGGCTGTTTTTTTTTAAATTTATTTATTTATTTATTTGTTTTTGGCTGTGTTGGGTCTTCGTTTCTGTGCGAGGGCTTTCTCTAGTTGCAGCAAGTGGGGGCCACTCTTCATCGCGGTGCGCGGGCCTCTCACTATCGCGGCCTCTCTTGTTGCAGAGCACAGGCTCCAGACGCGCAGGCTCAGTAGTTGTGGCTCACGGGCCCAGTTGCTCCGTGGCATGTGGGATCTTCCCAGACCAGGGCTCGAACCCGTGTCCCCTGCATTGGCAGGCAGACTCTCAACCACTGCGCCATGAGGGAAGCCCACAAAGGCTGTTTTTTAATAACTATGCTATAACTAGGATTCATTTCGATTTAATCTTATTATTTATAAAAGTAATGTGATCCTAACAGGGAGAATATGAAAAAAATGCAGAAGTATGTCAATTCAAGGTCTTTATGGCTTGTGAGAAGACATTTAAATACTGTATGAAGGAAAGAAATGGAAAATTCATCTAAGTGAATGGGGATAGCAGATTTTCACTGAGAAGAATTTAGTTAGATGAAACGAATCTAAGAGACATAGGCTGTCTGTGATGTCAGCCCCTTCACTACGCAATGAAGTCTTCCTTATAATCTGTACCTGTGGTTAAAGGTGGCCCACTGGGGTCACTGGCTAGAATTTAGTCAACTTCTTGCCTGATACCCCTACCCACCTGCAAAGCTTCAAATACAAAGTCATTCATGAAATAGCAAAAGCCTCTCCGTGTGTAATTAACAGGAAGGCAGACGGATTTAAGAAAGGACAGAGAAGATTCATACCCTTTCTCCAAATTAGAAGCCTAAGTTTTTCAATTGAAAGAAAAAAAAAATCAAATGGAATATTTTGATCAATAATGTATTTCAGCACTTTTGTGTTTCATCCTCTGCTCTCTTCTTTCAGAAATTTTGGGATGAGTTTCCCCATTCAAAGATCAAAACAGCGAAGCAACTCTTAATAGCAATTATGAAGTTAATGTATTCCACAATAGACTCTAAAGAGTCTATTGTGGTGGCTATACTTGCTTCTCAGAATATTTCCTACTTTACTTAAGCAAAGGCAGGCCTTCATCTTTGAAAACTTCAGTCTTGAGGACAGGGCTAAATCAATGTATCGTTCATGAAAAATTCAGAGTAAGACTTTATCCATTTGGCTTAGAATGTCATTGTTTGTTTTTTTTTAATAATTGATTTGTATCTATTTTATAGATTTTTTTTTCCTTAGATTGCATCTATATGTGTCAGCATACTGTATTTGTTTTTCTCTTTCTGACTTACTTCACTCTGTATGACAGACTCTAACTCCATCCACCTCATTACAAATACCTCCATTTCATTTCTTTTTATGGCTGAGTAATATTCCATTGTATATATGTGCCACATCTTCTTTATCCATTCATCTGTCGATGGACATTTAGGTTGCTTCCATGTCCTGGCTATTGTAAATAGAGCTGCAATGAACATTTTGGTACATGACTCTTTTTGAACTATGGTTTTCTCAGGGTATATGCCCAGTAGTGGGATTGCTGGGTCGTACGGTAGTTCTATTTGTAGTTTTTTCAGGAACCTCCATACTGTTCTCCATAGTGGCTGTATCAATTTACATTCCCACCAACAGTGCAAGAGTGTTCCCTTTTCTGTACACCCTCTCCAGCATTTATTGTTTCTAGATTTTTTGATGATGACCATTCTGACTGGTGTGAGATGATATCTCATTGTAGTTTTGATTTGCATTTCTCTAATGATTAATGATGTTGAGCATTCTTTCATGTGTCTGTTGGCCATCTGTATATCTTCTTTGGAGAAATGTCTATTTAGGTCTTCTGCCCATTTTTGGATTGGGTTGTTCGTTTTTTTGTTATTGAGCTGCATGAGCTGCTTGTAAATCTTGGAGATTAATCCTTTGTCAGTTGCTTCATTTGCAAATATTTTCTCCCATTCTGAGGGTTGTCTTTTGGTCTTGTTTATGGTTTCCTTTGCTGTGCAAGGTTATCTATTTTATATATAGCAGTGTGTATATTTAACAAACTCTTGAGCTGATTCTCAGTGCCCTAAACTTTAAGAGTCAATGCTCTAGGTACGAATGATTCCTCAACTTTAAATGTAAAAAAATACTTAAAAGGGATACGTGGTTTTAGGTCAAAAACATGGAGCTTAAATTCCGTATTTCAGGCGTTAGGAAGAAGGCAGGAGAGTTTGAGACACTAGTGGGAACTCTGGAAATTCTACCCAAGTTGTCATTCACCTTCTCCGTCTACTTGCAAAACTGGCCTCACTAGACCCAGTGATTTCTGGCATCCTTCTCCCCAGACAAGCCATTTCGGAGGTTAGAGTGGCCTCTCTAGAAATGAGTTATTCAGGAGTGACAGATCTTTCAGAAGGCATAATTCAAGATCTTCGGGCAGGGAGGGGTGTGGAATAATGACCAGACTTTTAATTGGAGAATGCTAACTTAAAAACTTTGGAAAATATCAAGGTGCTTGCTTGTGTGTGTGCATGTGGTGTGCCTGTGTGTACAAGTGTGTGTGAGTGAGTGATAGGTGTGAATATGAGTGTGTGGTGTGTGGCGTATGTGTGATTGTGCGTATATGGTATGTGTGTATTTGGGGTGTGTATGTGCTGTGTGTGTGTGTGTGTGGCAGGTTTTGACCTCTGCTGAAACAGCAGTGCAGGTGATGGAAGCCTTCTGTTCAACCACAAAGCAGATTGTTTTCCTCCAGATCCCTCGGACGTTGCCAGACCTCTGAGCCAGGGTCTCTATCCCCACCATGATAAACACTGTAAGGCTGACGGTTTCCCGAAACGAACTTTAGCTTGGGCTCCTATTTACTATAAGTTCCTAAGAAAATTATTTGAGAACATAATCTGTGCTCAAAATGCCTCAGTTGGAGTGAGCTGTGGGACGGAAGAGATGATTTGAGTCTTAAATCTGTAAAAATACCATATCACGTCTTTTTTTTTAATTATATCTTTATTGGAGTATAATTGCTTCACAATACTTTGTTAGTTTCCGATGTATAACAAAGTGAATCAGTCATATGCATACATATGTCCCCATATCCCCTCCCTCTTGAGCCTCCCTCACCTCCTCCCTACCCCACCCATCTAGGTCATCGCAGAGCACCGAGCTGATCTCCCTGTGCTATGCTGCTGCTTCCCACTAGCTGACTATTTTACATTTGGTCGACATATATTCATGTCTGTTTTAAAAATTTATTTATTTATTTATTTATTTATTTATTTTTGGCTGTGTTGGGTCTTCGTTTCTGTGCGAGGGCTTTCTCTAGTTGCGGCGAGCGGGGGCCACTCTTCATCGCGGTGTGTGGGCCTCTCACTATCGTGGCCTCTCTCGTTGCGGAGCACAGGCTCCAGATGCGCAGGCTCAGTAGTTTTGGCTCACGGGCCTAGTTGCTCCGCGGCATGTGGGATCTTCCCAGACCAGGGCTCGAACCCGTGTCGCCTGCATTAGCAGGCAGATTCTCAACCACTGCGCCATCAGGGAAGCCCTTCATGTCTTTTTTTAAAGATGTTTTTTAGAAGCAGCTCAGGCAACATCAGTAGCATTTTCTTCCCTGGCCAATGTCCACTTGCTCCTTTTTCCTTTGGCTTTTCTTTCTGATCCGTCACCCATCACTCCAGGACTTGCTAATCCAGCACACACACTTGCTGTTACCAAGTCCAAGCTCATTCTGCTCTTCACTTGACAGGCCAATAAATCGGGAGACAAGGGGTTAGGACAAGGAATAGTGACTTTATTCAGAAAGCTGGGAGTCCAGGAAGATGGCGGACTAGTGTCCCAAAGAACCGTCTTACTGGGGTCTGGATGCTAGTTTCTTTTATAGAACAGAGGGGGAGGTGAGGAGGTAAAGTAGAAAAGCCATACGTTTTGCAAATATCTCCTGGTTTCGCCAGACTCAGGGAGGGGATGTGTTAATTTCTTCTTTCCTGCAGCTGTTCATAGGTGGGCAGGATCAGGTTGTTTCCCTGTGAGCTGGACAAAGGTACAGTAAGTCCCCTACATACGAACCTTCAAGTTGCGAACTTTCAAAGATGAGAACGTGCGTTCCATCAACGTCAGGTGTCAGTGAAATTGCAGCTTGCCCTCCATCTCCTATTGCCGATGATCCTTCAGCTCTACCATCTCCCACCTCCTCCCCCTCCTCCAGTCAGTAACTCTTCTTGCGTGTTCACTCAATGTCAGCCCCTATATGCCAGCCGTTGTACTGTAATACTCTACTTTTCAAGGTACTCTACTGTCAGATTAAAAATGTTTTCTTTATTTTTTGTATTTGTTTTTTATGTATTATTTGTGTGAAAAGTATTACAGTATAGTACTGTATAGCTGATTGTGTTAGTTGGGTACCTAACCTAACTTTGTTGGACTTATGAACAAATTGGACTTACGAACGTGCTCTCAGAATGGAACTTGTTCGTTTGTAGGGGACTTACTGTATTTTAGTTTAATATTTAGGCAGAGGGGGCAGGGTTTCCTGAGACGGGCCATTATGTATGCTTGTAGCTATAGGCAACATCCTTTTAGTGACTAACTTGTAACAAAAGCAACAGGAAACAAAGGTTAGAGTAAAAGAAACAGATCTAATATGGAGTCAAATTTGTTCTTCCCTGTTACATCACCATCCTAATGATCCCATGGACTTGGACACAGACCTCCAGGTGGAATATACTGGACTCTTCTCAGGCAAAGAATAAGGACTCTGAACCAGCAGAGGGAGCTTTCTATCCAAACTGAACTGCCTCCGAATTTGCTGCATGGATCCATGGCCTCTCCCCTTTTAAAACTTTAGAAGGAATTTTCATGCAGCCTGGCTGAACTTGAAATCCCAGCCTGGCTTGGTGCATCGAATGGCCTGTGTAATTCCAGATCTGAGGCATGTGTTCAAAGCTTCTCACCAGCACCTTCCATGCGGTGGTTTGATGCTGAGAGCGAAGAAGGCCTAGCACATCCTGTGGGTTGACTTCAGGTTAACTTTCCGAATCCTGTTTCACTGTCCTGCCCTTGTCATAAAACCATGGTGTGAGATTGGACTCTCTGTGAACTTTCTTGTTCTTTGTTCCTTCATTTATAAAACGAGGCCGCTACAGCTATGTGGTAAGACAAACAATGACCTCAGCAAAAGAATACAACGCCGTGCTAGAGCCAAAACCAGGATCAGAGAATCACAGCATCTCGAAGCTGGAAAGAGATGGGAGGGGGCACCTGATCCAGCCCCCATCTGAGAAGGCAGAACAGCTTCCAGGATGGAAGGGCGGTTTTCCCTTGGCAGCCAGCCCAGGACTTGGGATCGCAGCCTATTGTTATCCAGGCTATTGGGTTTCTGCAGCCTCGTGTGAGTGAGTCCGTGGAGCCACGGTTTTTGACTCCGGGACGGGGAAAATGAGCTCTCTGATGTGGTTGATGCGTGACCCCTCGGTCCTCCCATGAACAACACCGTTTCAGCTTTCCTCTCTTTCTACTCCATCTGCAGAATTCACTTGTTTTATGTGCTCATTCATTCAGCAAACACTTTTGGGTTCTTCCTGAGTATCAGTTACTGGGCTCCATAGTGGGGCTGTTGCCATGAGACATCACTGCCTTTGCACAGCTTACAAAGAAAGCTGGGATGAATGCAGCCCATCTGACCTTCTTACATCTTCACCTGCTTCCACATCCACGGGTATGGCCTTCTGTCTGAATCTCCATACTGCACTTTGATGCCGGTTGACTTACTGTTTCATTTATTTTCCATGGTGCCATTGATGTAATTCACCAAATATTCCCAACTGCCTTGCAGTTTGCACGTCCTGGCCCTTTGGACTTGAGTGGGCTCACGTGACTAGTTCTGGCCAGTGACCTGTGAGTGTGGTGGGTTTTGCTTCTAGGTCAGAGCATTGATTATGGGTTCCAGACTCTCCAAACAAGAACAATTCTGGAGAAGGAATGGTGGTGCTCCTCTGCCTGGTGCCCTAAGTGACTGTAACAAGCACAGTCTCCTGCTGACACACCAGGACCATGTGTTAGGAATGAGAAAAAAACGACCACTGGGCGGTTTCTTAACCAGGAGCCTGTTCCAACTGATTACTGTCTTATAGAACAAGCGGTTTGGCTCCTGCTTTCTCTGGGCTAAGCAATGGGATAAATCCATTTATCTCTTCATGAATCCAAAAATAGGTAGCGGGTGCCTCCTGCGTGTCAGGTGCAGTTAGGGGGTTGCAGCGTGAACACAGAGTCAGTAACTGTCCCCTCATGATGCTTACTTTCCAGCAGAGAAGAAGAGGCAGGATCACAATAACCTCCAGATAAAAACAGAAACACAAAGCCCAGTGGGCTCCACAGTTAATGAGGCTATTCCTGATAAATCCTGACATTTCAGAGTGTTGTGCACAATACGTGTGGACGACAACACCAGAAACTCCCATACTGTCATCCAGTAGATTGTGCTCAAAGGAAACCTCACAAAGGACTAGGGGGCCCACAGCGTATGAACTTACTGGGTACCACTGTCGAATGTTTTGAGGCATCAGGTCATGTGAGGAAAGACCTGGAGCTCCCCAAAGCAGTCACGTGAATTCCAAGACTGAGGAGATTCTCCCCACTCATCTGCTTCCCAACTCCTGCCCTCACTCAACTCCATCTAGCCTATTCTTTTGCCACATGGGTGGCGTCAGGAGTTAGTAGGAAACAAAAAATAGTCTTCGAGGGAGTAGAGGGGACCATCTGTGAAAGGCGGGGTGGACTCTTTCCCCTTTTTCTCAGGCACAAAGGTGAGAATGAAGCTCACAGAGAATGACTGTTGTTGTTATTTAGAATCATCTTCAGGTGGACTTCTAATCCTCTGCTTTCTAGTCTATGTGGCCTTGGCAAGTCACTTCCCCTCTTTGAGCCTCAATGTCTTCCTCTAAAATGGGAATACTAGCTACCTTACGGTATCACTGTAAAGATGGGAGGCAATAGGAAGAGTGCCTCACCACACACAAAGTACTTACTGGTAGCCATTATTTTATGGAGGTAGAACATCTTTCTCCAAGGGTGTTAGAATCTATTGTCTCCTTTCTTATTTACAACACTCCCAAAGGGGATGGCGGAGAGGCACTGGCATTGTTGTGATTTCCCCCAAATAAGAAAGATGCACACAGTCTACATAATGCTACCTTCTTGTTATTAGGTCACTATGGTTTTTTCTTGAGATATCTGCTTTCTCCTGAACATCAACTTTTCTATTTCAAAGAAAGAAACATCTGTAAAGGTGATGTCTGATTGAGCAGAGAAGTGGCCAGCCCTTTAAATACCTGGGTCATGGGGATTCTGAATGCCAAGTTCTGCGTTGTATTTGGGACTCATGAATTAAGCAATACTTGTAATGGAACAAACTCACAGATACAGAGAACAGACTTGTTGCCAAGGGGGAGGTGGGATGGGGGAGGGATGGATTGGGAATCTGGGATTAGCAGATGCAAACTATTATATATAGAATCGATAAACAACAAGGTCCTACTGTATAACACAGGGAACTATATTCGATATCCTGTGATAAACCATAATGGAAAAGACTATAAAAAAGAGTATATATATATATATATATATATATATATATATATATATACACACTTATAACTGAATCACTTTGCTGTACAGCAGAAATTAACACAACATTGTAAATTAACTATGCTTCAATAAAATAAATTAAAAAAAAACAAAGATTTTGGTGCCAGTGGCTTTAAAGTCACTAGCTATTCATCCGTTCAACTGAAAAAAAAAAAAGAAATGCTTCTAATGGTACTTATTAGTTGGTCCCTTAAGGAGCTTAACATCTAGTCCAAGTATTTAGACCTATCCCACCTGTGGCTGTGGACTCCTGGGGACAGACATAAGCCTAGAAGGTGTGAACTTGTGACTGCTCACCTGAGCTGAACCTGTGGGCAAGACCTGTGGGCTGCCCTTTCTCAAGAACTCAGACTGGTTCTTAAGTTTATTCTGTGTGGGAGGTATCCTGGACTCCAAATCCTTAAGCAAGCATCTGTCTGATTAGAGTTCATGGTAGTTTATACATGAAAGCAACCTTGACCATTTACTTTTTCTTTTTGAGGTGTTGGTTAAGGAATGATGGCCGCCTGGGCACATTATACTATGGAAGACCTATTGCTTTCTAGAAAATGGTTCCTTCCTTTACATATGTCGTGAAACCATGTGTAGGTGTCGGCCTTTGGTATCTTAGATGATGAATAATAAGAGATACTGAATCGAATCAATGCTTTTTGTTATCTCTCTCACGGAGTGTTGGACATTATTGCTCTAATGCCCTTAAAATAACTGAGTGAAAAATGAAAAACCCTCTTTCTGTTCAACTACAGCCAGTTAACTTCCTTATATAAAGATGCACGTTGTTTTTTTTATTAGGCTACAAAACTATTTCAAGAAAATGAAAACCAAATGTATACCAAACAAGCCCATGTGTCATTGGTCCATGCCTTTGGGCTCCAGGGCAGAGATCAGCCAAGTCTCCCTCTTTCCTTTGTGCCTTGAGGTGGGAATAAAATATATACCTGTTAAGAACATGCTTGTGTCATTGGATTAAATAAATGATGTATTAAAATAGCCCCAAACATTTTGAATGGAACCATTCCAATGTTTGGTTAAAAGCTACTTAAATAATAAATACATGATCATTAAGCTCCAAATACTTACTATGGAAGAGAACAGATCTTTATAGAGATTAATCTTAGTTTTTAAATAGTCCTGAAATTGGAATATCTCTGATTTCTTGAAGTCTGTTGAGCAAGGGCCTGTGAATCTCTTAATCACCAATGCTAATGGAATTTAATGCTCTAAAATGACAATTTCCACTTGAAATCAGTAGGAACTATTTACATACCACAAAAGTCTGTGAGGTAAGAAATGGTTGAAAATATGACCAGAACAGCAAGCAATCAAGGAAAAGAGTTAGATGCTACAGATGCATACACATAGTCAAACCCACAACCACATGCTCAGACACCCAATTTGTAAGGCTAAGTTTAATTCACGGCAAACATAGGATAGTTAAAAAAATTTTGTTTCCAAAATTGAGAAAAATGGTATTCAGTGGAAAAGATTTTGAAGAAAATATCTTTAATTTCCTTGCATATTACTCCTTGAGCCTTCCCTGCTCTCTTTTAAAAGACTGGATTCACATAATGTTATCTTCTTGGCAAGCTAGGCCACTGTGGCACACGCAGTGTAATCAATAAACAAGCAATTAAATGCCCTATCACAGAGGGAAGCAAGGCTGGCGATAGTCCAACAAGAGCCTTCCCTGTCCTCTGGATTTATTAGACTTTGCGTTACCCTTGTTCACGTTAGGCTTAATAAAGGCCAAAAGAGGTGCCAAAGAATAGATTTGTTCAATGTTCGACGCCTGTTTTTCTCACCATCAAAGCATCAGCTCTGATTAGGAGGAACACTGTCTCCAGCAGGACCCAGAGCTGGAAGTAGCATTCGGTGGGCGGATGTCAAGTGCACAGATGTGATCTTTGAACAACAGAAAATCAAATGAGCTAAAGTCGGACCAAACCAGATGCAGAGCCTCTAAGCTCAACCAAATGAACTGTAAAGAAGCAGTTGTTCTGCTAAGGCAAAGGGATCCAAAAGTTATCCATCTGGTGCTGAATTTAATAGGACTCTCCCAGCCTCCTCCATGCATCATCTTGAAGTGAACACCCCTTTTCCCTAAGATGAGGAAATCATCTCAGCACGAGTGCTGTAAAAGGATGCAAAGAGGATGACAATCTGTCAGAGCCTTAGAGATGCAGCATCTTGATGGGTCCAGGGTCTGGGGGACGAGGTACTCATGCCCCAGGCTCATTCACTCAATTTATCAGTTCCCCCAGAGGTAGTTCAATTCAAGGGAAGTGATTCAGGCTAACCCCAAGTTTGTAAACCAAAGAGACAGTGTTTTCCCAGCGGTGCCCACGCCCCCCTTTCTTGGTATGAACTTGCCTGGGGAACCAAATTTGCTTTCCAGGGACTGCTTACTAAGCCTCAGAAATGGAGCAAACATTTTGAGGACTTGTCATTCAGAGCCTTGTGGACCGCTCCCTCCTTCACCATAAATGCAGCTTTCTGGAGAGAGCCTGGGAGGCCCCATGGTCTGTCTCACTTGACTGTCTCACTTGACTTGAGGTGTAGAACCACTGATACAGCTTTACCTGTGTCCCCATGTCCTGCCTATGAAGAAAGTCTGACATCCTGTCTGTCTCTTCTGCTTTTGCTTTTTTTCAATTCAGTTTATTTTCATGGCATGACTTCGTGTGGGTCTGTTTGGTTTCATCTTGTTTCGGATCCTCCATGCTTCCTGTACCTGGATATCTGTTTCCTTCTTCAGGTTTGGGAGTTTTACAGCCATAATGTTATCCAATACACTTTCAACCCCTATTTCTGTCTTCTCCTTCTGGGACCCCTATAGTGTGAATTTGGTACACTTGATGTTGCCCTAGAAATCCTTTAAGCTGTTCTCATTAAAAACATTTTTTTTTTTCTTTTTTCTGTTCTGATTGGGTGATCTCCATTATTCTGTCTTTCAGATTACTTATGCCTTCTTCTGTATCAGCTAGTCTGCTGTTAATTCCTTCTAGTGTGTTTTTCGTTTCAGGTATTGTATTCTTTAGTACTGTTTCTTTTTTATATTTTCTAGTTCTTTGTTAAAATTCTCACCGTGTTCATCTGTTCTTTTCCCTATTTCAGTGAGCATTCTTATTACTAATTCTTTGAATTTTTTATCAGGTAAATGGTTTTTTCTGTTTCATTTGTTGTTTTTCTCAGGGGTTTTCTCTTGCTCTTTCAATAAAACAAACTCCTCTGTCTTCTCATTTTCTTAACTTTCTTTGTTGTATGAAATTAGGTGAAACAGTTACCTATTGTGGTCTAGAGGGGGTGTCCTTATGTAGGAGTGTCCTATACAGCCTGTGTGTGCCCAGTGCCTTTGGTAGGAGAGCTGGATTTGATGTGAACACAAAGTCATGACTTCCCCCAGGTGTGCTGGCAGCGATCACCTTGGTAGCAGGTGGGCCTAGAGATGGAGGGGCTAGGGCCAGAGCCGTGTGTGAGCCGGGGCTTCTTCTCTGCTCATTGGCCATCACTGCCCTATTTGGGTTGGGGATGGGTTCCAAGTTGCTCAAGTAGAAGACTTGAGGGTTGGGTCCAAGCTAGCTGTGTTCCCCACCCCTGCCCCAGCACTGGCACTCTTGCCCTAGAGGGGAGCAGGGCTGGTACAGGCACTTGGCATGGGTCTCGGTGCAGGCTGTGGCGGTCCAGCTGCAGCCAGAGACCCAGATTGCTTCTGATGCTCTGCCTGTAAAAGCCCCAGTAATGGCTGCCTCTGCCCTGCTCTGGCGCCGCTTCAGGTCTGAGCCACCTTTGTGCCTCACAGCCGAGTTCTCTTCTAGGTCACAGCAGCTCTCACCCCAGTGTGGAGCTGCACTGTGGTGCAACTGGGGTCAGCGAGCTTGCTCTGTTCGGGCTGGCGCATGCGCTGCTGCAGTCCCGGAAAACTGGCCAGCAAACCATTCAGTTTCAATCCTCCCTCTCCCCCTGTTTTGGGAAATAGGCAAGCATGTGTGCACGCTCCCTACAAGTGTAGTCTGAGCTTTCCATGGCCCTCCTGTTAGTCCCACCAGCCCTCCAACCAGCCTAGGGAACTAGGCTGTCCAACCTAGTTGGACTGGGGTCCAACTGGGGTTCCCAGTGTCCAGCCCCAGGACTGCGGTGCCCAATATGTGGCTCAAACCTCACTCCCCAGCAAGGTTCTCTGCTTGTGTGATCTCCCTCCTCTTCGGAGTCCCCTCCCAGAAGCACAGGTCCTGACCTGATTCCTTCTTTTCCCTTCCTACCCAATTCCATGTGGATCTTTCTTACATCCTTGATTGTACAGGAGTCTTTCTGCCAGTCTCCAGTTAGTGAGAAATTGAGCATTTTTCCACACGTAGATGTATATATTTTTTGGCCGGGCGGCATGCGGGATCTTAGTTCCCAGACCAGGGATCAAACCCATGCCCCGCCCCCCCCGGCAGTGGAAGCGTGGACCTCCAGGGAAGTCCCCGTGTAGATGTATTTTTGATGTGTTTGTGGGGGGAGGTGGGTTCTGCATCCTCCTACTCTACCATCTTAATTTTTATTAATTCTCTCACTCTAGCCCTCCTGCTCTGGCTCTTTCCATCCATTATTTTGTTTATATAAGGGTTTTACTTTTTTTTTTTTTTTTATATTTGTTCCTGTCTATGGATTGGTCCCAGTCAAGAGGTACTGGATCTGATAGTATCCAAAAGTGCTCTTGTGAGGAAGACTAGAACCCAGGACTCTGCTGGAAGAAACCCCAGTAGGAAGTAGGATAGCAGGCTGCAACATGAAGAGTCAAATCTTTTCTCCAAAGGAGTGATGAGTGGAAAGAGCAAAGACAGAAAGAATTTAAATGCTACCAAAACTTAATATCCCATAAGACTGTCTGGCTGAAATTCAGGCTCCATCTCTAAGTAAAACTGCAAGATTTGGCATATAAATATATAGGATGTCAAATATTGCACAGGATATCCCATCTGTTAAAAAATTCCTTATTTACCTCAAACTCAAGTATAACTGGGCTTCCTCTTACGTCTAGAGATGAGGGTGTATCTGGCAACCTTATCTCTAGAGGTTGTAACCCGGGGGTTAGTAATCTATCAGGTGGGAAACATTTTTAACCAAAGCTATTCTCTACATTGGAGACAGTGTAGTGTTTTCAGAGGAAAGAAGGGCTACCTTTAGATAATATTTCTTAGACCTGCAAACCTATTTGTTGCTTCAAAAGCTCATATTTCTGATCAAATTAGGCCAGCTCTGCCCCACACTCTTTCTAGTTGGATGTCCTTGAATTTAAGGTCGCTTATCTTCTCCGAGTCCCAGTTTACTCATCTCTAACTGCTTCAAGGACTGAATGGTGACTTATAAGGAAAAGTACTTCACAAACTTGTAAAGTGCTGTACAGATGTAAACTATTATTATTATTTCCTCACTAATTTTCTTTTTAGTCTCTTTTCTACCAGAATGATGATGCATGTTTTGATGTATTTTTAGTCTACTATAACCCTATAGACTTTTCAGAAAAATATTGTATTCTTTTACAAGGAATGATGTGTCACTGGGCACCACTTAACACGTGTTCCAAATTTATTTCCCTCCAGGAAGTCCTGTCTCCCAACTCCCAGAAAATCACAGCCATTTGGGCTTCAGATAAACATAGAAAATGCTTCCAAAACTTTTCTTGCTTCCCTGACCCAAGTAATGAACTGCATAAATTTTCCAAATCTCCAGTATTTCCTGTTGACTCCACATAGCAGGAGGCCATTTGGTCACTGGATCACAGGTGATCTCACGTGGCTTTATTGACACTCTGTGGTGGGTGAGAGGTCAACAGATTCATGGGTCCCACAAAATTCCCTCCATAAGTGGTCAGCCAGTGGACCACAGCTGACTCCAAACCCTGCCACCACCAAAACAAAACCCAAAACACGTTTCAGGGCTAACTGTAGAAAATGTTCAAAGTGCAGAAAAGTATGATTAAGGAATTAGAAGTAATCAGGAAGCTCACCACCTAAAGAAAACCACTGGTGGCTTATATATATAGTTATAGTTATAAAATTTTTTATAGAGTTGGGATCATACATCATACTGTGGAATTAAGAGTTTTGCATCCTGCTTTTTTTCACATACCATTATGATTTTTTCAGGCTATTTCATAGTTTTCAAAACAATAAAAACATAATTATCTTTATAGTAGTCTATCATATGGATGCACTCTGGTTTATTCAAGCACTTTCTATATTCTGAGGCATTTTAAAGCACAATACATCCATCAAACAGGTACTATTCCAGGGATATGTTCCAAGTGCATATTTATTTTTGTGTCCCTAGTTTTTCCCCATCCTATGGCAGGACCTGGGGCTTCTCTGTTGTGTCCTAGGTGATAGAAGGTCCTGGGACTTTCCATTTGATAATTAGAATGCCTAGTCTGGTGTGTACTTCACAACCTGTGAACTGGACTTAGAGTTAAATCTCCTTCACTAGCCGAGAGCAGGCAAGAAGCTTCAGTGTGGAAAGTGAGGGCGGCTTCTCCCTGTTGCACATTTTGGGCCTGGTTGCTGTTGAAAGCTGAGGATTTTCTCCAAGAGCACTTCCTGGTTTCTTCGGAGGGTCCCCTGCTCGACCTTCTGACTATGCCCTTGACATGGTAGCGCCCCCCTCGCCACGCTCCATCTCACCTGGACTCTCCCTGTTCCCTCACCCTGTGACAGGTGTCCTCTTGGGTAGGATCCATTAAAAATGACCTCAGGCCCATGTTCCTTCTCAGGAGGCCACATCCAATCTTTGAGCGTCCAGCAGCTTGGACAAGCTATCACTCTGCTCAAGGCTTTGCCCGAACTCACACTTTCATCTCTCTTTGGTAAATATCTAACAGTGGAAAGGCTGGTTCATGTTTGGAAGTGATGATTTTCCATTCCCACCAGCCACGTAGGAGAGTTCAGGTTAATCTAAATACCCACCAACTCTTGGCGTGGCGTCTTTTAAATCTGAACCATTCTACTAGACGTGCAGTGGTATGTGTGGTGATTTAAATTTGCATTTTCCTAATGATTAATGATGTGACAGTTTTCTTGTGACTCACAGCCAGAGCATAGAAGGTTAAGGAGGCAGAAGTTTTGTGTGTCCAGTTTGGGGCAGGGAGAGCCCAGAAGTGCTGATAGAACTATACGCTGGAAGGCCCAGGAAGAGGAGGCCGAGGGAGGGACTGAATTCATGAAGGTCACGGTGAGAGCTGCATACTCTAGCAGTTGGTGTCAGCGTGACATCTCAAAGACCAGACACACCTAGGGAAACATCAGTTAAAGGAGACCAGTGACCCGGGGAATCAGGGAGACCTTTATGCCCAGGGGACAGCATGGAGGCCAGAATCCTCTCCTCTGCTCCTCTGAGGATGTGTGAAAGGAAAAAGTAGAGTAGGAACCCCGCTGGAGAAGAATCATTCCTAAAAGAGAGTCTGAATTTTGAATTGACCATACATTCACTCAAAAGAGACTGCTTTAAAGCCAAAGGAATGAACACAGCACAGAGGATAGATACGAACAAGCTCACTGGGAGTGAAGGGGTGGGGACAGATGATTACATAGGAGAGGGAACACTGTTGATGCCTGGGTGCCACGTGACCCTTGCGACATGATGGTTTTATGAGCGAGTCAGCCAGGTTGAAAGCCACATCAAGAATGAGCAACACACTTTGGATCAAGTCAGAGTATATTCTCAACTAATCTCTCTAATCTCCTTTTATAAGTCTATATTTAAGACAACTTGTGTAGCTGTGTTTTTTTAATTTGATTCCAAGTCCAGAGCCTTATGTTTGTGCATTGTGTTTATCTTGTTGAATATGGAATATATATATATATATATATATATATATATATATATATATATATATATATAAATTTTTATTGGGATATAGTTCATTTACAATGTTGTGTTAATTTCAGGAATACAGCAAAGTGAATCTGTTACACATATACATATATCCACTCTTTTTTACATTCTTTTCCCATATAGGCCATTACAGAGTATTGAGCAGAGTTCCCTGTGCTACACAGTGGGTCCTTATTAGTTATCTATTTTATATCTAGTAGTGTGTATGTGTCAATCCCAATCTTCCAATTTATCCCTCTCTCCCCTTACCCCCTCACCCCGGTAACCATAAGTTTATTTTCTACATTTGTAACTCTATTTCTGTTTTGTAGATAAGTTCTTCTGTAGACTTCTTTAAACTTTATTTATTTATTTATTTATTTTTAACATCTTTATTGGAGTATAATTGCTTTACAATGGTGTGTTAGTTTCTGCTTTATAACAAAGTGAATCAGCTATACATATACATATAGCCCCATATCTCTTCCCTCTTGCGTCTCCCTCCCTCCCACCCTCCCTATCCCACCCCTCTAGGTGGTCACAAAGCACCAAGTTGATCTCCCTGTGCTATGCGGCTACTTCCCACTGGCGATCTATTTTAAGTTTGGTAGTGTATATATGTCCATGCCACTCTCTCACTTTGCCCCAGCTTAACCTTCCCCCTCCCCATATCCTCAAGTCCATTCTCTAGTAGGTCTGCATCGTTATTCCCGTCCTACCCCTAGGCTCTTCATGACCTTTTTTTTTTAGATTCCATATATATGTGTTAGCATACGGTATTTGTTTTTCTCTTTCTGACTTACTTCACTCTGTATGACACACTCTAGGTCCATCCACCTCACTACAAATAACTCAATTTCGTTTCTTTTTATGGCTGAGTAATATTCCATTGTACATATGTGCCACATCTTCTTTATCCATTCATCTGTCAGTGGACACTTAGGTTGCTTCCATGTCCTGCTATTGTAAACAGAGCTGCAATGAACATTGTGGTACATGACTCTTTTTGAATTATGGTTTTCTCAGGGTATATGCCCAGTAGTGGGATTGCTGGGTCGTATGGTAGTTCTATTTTTAGTTTTTTAAGGAACCTCCATACTGTTCTCCGTAGTGGCTGTGCCAATTTACATTCCCACCAACTGTGCAAGAGGGTTCCCTTTTCTCCACACCCTCTCCAGCATTTATTGTTTGTAGATTTTTGATGATGGTCATTCTGACTGGTGTGAGGTGATATCTCATTGTACTTTTGATTTGCATTTCTCTAATGATTAATGATGTTGAGCATTCTTTCATGTGTTTGTTGGCAGTCTGTATATCTTCTTTGGAGAAATGTCTATTTAGGTCTTCTGCCCATTTTTGGATTGGGTTGTTTGTTTTTTTGATATTGAGCCTCATGTGCTGCTTGTAAATTTTGGAGGTTAATCCTTTGTCAGTTGCTTCATTTGCAAATATTTTCTCCCATTCTGAGGGTTGTCTTTTGGTCTTGTTTATGGTTTCCTTTGCTGTGCAAAAGCTTTTAAGTTTCATTAGGTCCCATTTGTTTATTTTTGTTTTTATTTCCATTCCTCTAGGAGGTGGGTCAAAAAGGATTTTGCTGAGATTTATGTCATAGAGTGTTCTGCCTATGTTTTCCTCTAAGAGTTTGATAGTGTCTGGCCTTACATTTAGGTCTTTAATCCATTTTGAGTTTATTTTTGTGTATGGTGTTAGGGAGTGTTCTAATTTCATTCTTTTACATGTTGCTGTCCAGTTTCCCCAGCACCACTCATTGAAGAGGCTGTCTTTTCTCCACTGTATATTCCTGAATCCTTTATCAAAGATAAGGTGACCATATGTGTGTGGGTTTATCTCTGGGCTTTCTATCCTGTTCTATTGATCTATATTTCTGTTTTTCTGCCAGTACCATACTGTCTTGATTACTGTAGCTGTGTAGTATAGTCTGAAGTCAGGGAGCCTGATTCCTCCAGCTCTGTTTTTCTTTCTCAAGATTGCTTTGGCTATTCAGGGTCTTTTGTGTTTCCATACAAATTGTGAAATTTTTTGTTCTAGTTCTGTGAAAAATGCCAGTGGTAGTTTGATAGGGATTGCATTGAATCTGTAGATTGCTTTGGGTAGTAGAGTCATTTTCACAATGTTGATTCTTCCTATCCAAGAACATGGTATATCTCTCCATCTGTTTGTATCATCTTTAATTTTTTTCATCAGTGTCTTATAGTTTTCTGCATACAGGTCTTTTGTCTTCTTAGGTAGGTTTATTCCTAGGTATTTTATTCTTTTTGTTGCAATGGTAAATGGGAGTGTTTCCTTAATTTCACTTTAAGCGTTTTCATCATTAGTGTATAGGAATACAAGAGATTTCTGTGCATTAATTTTGTATCCTGCTACTTTACCAAATTCATTGATTAGCTCTAGTATTTTTCTGGTAGCATCTTTAGGATTCTCTATGTATAGTATCATGTCATCTGCAAACAGTAAATTTTACATGTCTAACAAGATCCCGGGTGGTGTTGCTGCTCTAAGAACCACACTTTGAGAACTGTTGACTTAAAGGATGAAGCTTCAAGTCCTTATATGGTGTGCATTGTCTTTATGATCTGACCTCTGCCTGCCTCCAGATGATGGAGTCTTATACTCAAGCCATGTGGAACGCTTAACCATTTCTCAAATTTCTTATGCTCTTTTATGCCTTCATGCAAGAGCTGCAGTTCTTGTGTCTGCAGGAAAATTTCTGATTCTCCCTTCAATATTCCTTTCCCCCATCCCACTCCTCCTGCTCTTAAGCAGAGAGGTGCCTTTGCTCTGCTGTACATCAGCAATCACTGTGCTGACTGTCCACGTATGTACATCTTGGACAGCAAGTGACTTCATCTTTCATCTTTGTCTTTTCAGGGCCTAGCACGCTCTGAGCCTTCAACAGTTGGTTCAGAGGATACATTCATTATTTGTTCTAAGTAGATGCATGATTGCTCTTCATGATTCCTGTTATCTGGGTAGAATTCAGAATGAGTGAGGGACTTTTCCTTCCAACGCCTACAAGTTGTCTTAAAAAGGCATGCTACTGGTCCCAAAGAGAACCAGACTAGAGGCAGAGGTACATCATTGTCAGTCCATTTCTACAGATGGGAAAACAAGTCAAAACATATTCTCTACTGAATCAGCCTTTTGATTTTTGCCTTTAATGAACAGGTCTCTAAAGGACATCTCAGCTCTAAAGCTATTACCATAATATTTTCTATGGAATGAGATAATCTTTTGCAAAGAGCAATGGTAGCTTAAGGAAGAGATCCATTAGTATTTGGGCTTTTGTTTTTCCACTTGATTGCATATGACCAAACATTGATTGGGTTAGAAAATGATGTGAAAGTGAGACTACAAACACAGATGTATAGTTGAAAGATTAATGAAAAAATATCCAAAGTTTTGGGGTCAGTTGTTGGTCCACAGAGCCCTGCTTTGGAGTGTGTGTGTGTGCGTGTGTGTGTGTGTGTGTGTGTGGTACATGTGAGTCTGTGTGTGTGTGTGGTACATGTGAGTCTGTGTGTGCGTGTGTGTGTGTGGTACATGTGAGTCTGTGTGTGTGTGTGGTACATGTGAGTCTCTGTGTGTGTGTGTGTGTGGTACATGTGAGTCTGTGTGTGTGTATGTGTGGTACATGTGAGTCTGTGTGTGTGTGGTACATGTGAGTCTGTGTATGTATGTGTGTGGTACATGTGAGTCTGTGTGGGGGGGGTGCTGTGAGTCGAGGAGGAGGTGGGGGGGAGAAGAGAGATTTCTTGAGGTTTCTCCCTCGAGGGATCATGCACACCCACATAAAATCCAAATATAATAAATTTTGGAATGCAAGCACAGATTATCCATCTAGCTGCAGAGGTGGAAGGCTGCCTTCAGACATGGGAAATGACAGATAATTACCCAGTCTTTTGACAGCATGTCTGCTACCTAATAATTCAAACTATGGGTATGAAGAAGAAAGCCAAGAATCTTGCTAAAGTTAGAAGGGGAGCCTAACAATTTGTCTCCACCTTCTGCATTGGAGTCTTTTCTTCTATATTTAGCTGCAGGAGTGGTAAAAGGTGGCCAAGCAGAGAAGAGCTCAGATGCTTAGGAAGACTGCAACTTTACCTTTCAGCTCACGCTCAGTGCCTTTTTCTGCAAATGATAAGTGCAACTCCAAAGAATAATGGAATAATGACAATCCCTTCCATTTGCAGAGTGCTTCAGATGTCAAAAGAGGTCTCACTTATTTCTGAGAACAACCCTGTAGTGGAGGCAAGATGCACACCGTTGTTTCTCTTTTACAGATGCGGGCCTACAAGGCCGTGCAGAACGGTCGCTGGCGTAGCTAATAGCGATTCCTGTCTCCGATTCCTTGTCCACACGTCCCATTTTAAAATTAAAATTCAGTGCTCCCTTTATATTCATGGGGTTGGGTGTTTAATAAGGAGCCCTTAAGACAGTGCCTGAGCAGTTTTGTTTGGAGTAATTTGATTAGTGCAGATGGAGTTCACAGGTTCCATTTACATCAAAAGGAATTTTTAAGGAAAGAATTACATAGGTACTTGTCTCAAAACTTCCCTCGATTCTGCTTCCTTTTACTCACACATTCTTTATTCATTACCTTCCTTTCCTTCGTATGATCGGATTTAACAAATCTCGAATGATACATAAATCACTATTGTCACCATCGTCAGCCCTTGTTAAGAGCTGGAGTCCATCCAGGGGCCTCAGATGCACTGTGACATTCCTGTCCCATTGGTTATCTCGTTTAGGTCCCCAGAGAGAAATGTATCATTCAACTGTTTGATAAATATTGTTCAAATGCATTTTCTTTCATCGTTAAAGTGTAAATGCACGTGTGCGTGCGCACGCGCACACACACACGCATTCCTGAGTTACTTAGGCATGTTGAATAGGTGCATATATCACAGATTTCACAATATAGGAAAACTAAAAATGTTTTCCTGGGTCCCAAGTGAACTTAGTTGAAGGATGATGTGTAATGAACTAAAACTCAGTGCCTTATATTTTCCTTCACAGGAGAACCAAATAATTATTCGGTTTTATTATATAAAGAATTTGATGAAAATTCTGTAAAAACTATTTCTGAGTCTTTTATATTACACATCAAAACAACATGAGTCCTTTCCACCGTCCTTTTGGTTGAGATGAATATAAATAACAATTCCCAAATGGACTTCTCTTTTTCACAGTTGATAACGCCAACATCGCTGTCTCTGGGGCAGAGGAAAAGAGAAAACTTTCCTAAATTCTTCTCCCCATCGTTTCCCTTCAGCCAGGTTCAAATGAGCTCACGCTGGTGTTCTCATGCTTTGAGAAACAGCCAAGACTTTTGGGAAAGCCATCAGGCGTCGCTGCTGCGTATGTGGCCGCGTCCTGGGGGCATGGCCTCCCCAGAGTCCTGTTCAGCCTCTCTGGGCTCATCATTCTTCAGAGGTGAAACCAGTGGAGAAGGGAGGTCTCCTTTTTATTCTCCCTTTCCCGGGGTACCGAGGAGAGCCCTGAACCACTCTGCACACAGGCAGTGCTGAGGAAATCGCCTCACCCATGCCAGGCAGCGTTCACCATCCAAGAGAAGAAGGAGAATTTAATGAGGACAAAGCATGGCAAGGTCTGTGGCCAACTATTGAATATCTGGCCCCATGGTCTAAACGTGCTTTGCTCTTTCTCACCTTCATGCTTTTTTTTTTTTTTTTTCCTCATCCGTCTGAAATTCTCTTCTCATCCCTCTTCCCAAAGCCAGCTTGTGATGCTTCCTCCCCGAGTCCTGGGGACTAACCATCACCTTCACTTGTACACCTGGGAGAGGGTTTTCCCTGGGGACCAAAATAGCTTCTTCTAGTTGGAACCCAGGGCAAGGCCAATTTGACGTAACCATCATTTAATGAAATAATCTGAGGATTTGCACAGCATCGACTTTTCTTAAATCCCAAATTCCATTTGGAACTGCAACTGAAGTAAATCCTGCAGACCCCCAATCCTGTCATATTTCACCTGTGCCCCAAAGACCCACTGGTCGTTTAGCTTTTCCTAATGCTCCAGACACCCCGTTTTCTATTCCTTCCTCTTAACTTCCTACTTCCCTCCAAACTCTCCCTGGTGCCCTCTGTCACCCCTGTTCCAGTAGAAACAAACTCCCTTGCTGTCTGCTGACTCTTTCTTTATTGTCATCGGCTCTCCCCAAGGACATTGCTTCCTCTACTGATTTTTCAGGGGGGCTCACCTTCCCACGGCTAGCACAGTGAGAGGTCAGGAGAGAAGACGGTATAGCACACCTTCTGTGCTTGTAGCTATAAGGCATCCCTTTAGGTTCCTCTTCTCTCTTTATTAACGCATTGGTCATCCATCCTCCAGCCTCAATCCTGCCATCAACCAGGGCAATTCCAATGGCCAGTGGGTGACCTAGGCAACAACTTAGCAGCAGAATTCTTTGACAAAGGCAGCCACATTGAACTTCGCCTTCATTTCAGCCACGCATAGCCACGGCCTCATCCTGGGACTGGACAGCACGTCAACCTTTAATATTAACATCCCGTACTTTGGACACAGTGTCTCATTTAAAAAACTCTCCTAATTCCTTTATTCCCATCACGCTTATCTGGCGGCTTCAGGAGCAATTCCCCTTTAATCCTGCGGTTCTCAAGCTTTAATGATGGTAACAAGCACCTGAGAAGCTTGGAAAAATGCAGTTCCCTAAAGCCTGCCTCCATAGATTGCAACTCCCTAGGTATGGGGGCAGTGCCTAGAAGTCTGTAGCTCATAGACCTCCTAGGTGGTTCTGGTCCAGGTCCCACAGACAACTCTGAGAAACTGCTTGAACCCTTTACTTTTTTCCCTCAGGGTGTCAGTTTTCTCCTGCTGCACTCTCACATGTAATCAGTGTGGGCTTTTAGCTGTAATCTCAATCACTCTCTTACTATGATCATTGTGATGGTTAAGTTTATGTGTCAACTTGGCTAGCCCACAGAACCCAGATATCTGGTCAAACATCAGTCTCGATGTTGCTATGAAGGTATTTTTTTCTAATCACTTTTAAAAAATGTTTTCTATTATCTCTTTTTTAAAGTTGTTGTTGAAATATAGTTGATTTAAAATGTGTTAGTTTCAGGTGTACAGCACAGTGATTCAGTTGTACACACACACACACACATATGTATATATAATATACATTTTTAGATTCTTTTCCATAATAGGTTATTCCAAGATGTTGAGTATAGTTCCCTGTGCTATACTTGTTGGTTATCTACTCTATATATAGTAGTGTGTGCATTTTAATCCAAAACTCCTAATTTACCCTTCCCCCTTTTCCTCTTTGGTAACCGTAAATTTGTTTTCTATGTCTGTGAGTCTATTTCTGTCTTGTAAATAAGTTCATTTGTGTTAGTTTTTTTTAGATTCCACATATAAGTGATATCATACAATATTTGTCTTTCTCTGTCTGACTATGAAGGTATTTTTTTAGATGAGATTAACATTTAAATCAGTAGTAGGGACTTCCCTGGTGGTCCAGTGGTTAGGACATCGCCTTCCAATGCAGGGGGTGTGGGTTCGATTCCTGGTCGGGGAGCTAAGATCCCACATTCCTCGCAGCCAAAACACCAAAACATAAAACAGAAGCAATATTGTAATGAAGTCAGTAAAGACTTTAAAAATGGTCCACATCCCTAAAGACTGTCATACAGAGTGAAGTAAGTCAGAAAGAGAAAAACAAACACCGTATACTAACACATATATATGGAATCTAAAAAAAAAAAAAAAGTGGTGCTGAAGAACCTAGGGGCAGGACAGGAATAAAGATGCAGACGTAGAGAATGGACTTGAGGACACAGGGAGGGGGAAGGGGAAGCTGGGACAAAGTGAGAGAGTGGCATGGACATATATACACTACCAAATGTAAAATAGATAGCTAGTGGAAAGCAGCCGCATAGCACAGGGAGATCAGCTCAGTGCTTTGTGACCACCTAGAGGGGTGGGATAGGGTGGGAGGGAGACGCAAGAAGGAGGAGATATGGGGATATATGTATAGCTGATTCACTTTGTTATAAAGCAGAAACTAACACACCATTGTAAAGCAGTTACACTCCAATAAAGATGTTAAAAAAAAAAATGGTCCACATCAAAAAAATCTTTAAAAATAAATAAATAAATGAATCAGTAGTAGACTGAGTAAAGCAGATGACCCTCCATGATGTGCGTGGGCCTCACCCATCAGTTGAAGGACTTACGAGAAAAAGACTGAGGACCCCAGAGGAAGAAGGAATTCTGCTTCTAGACAGCCTCTAGACTGGAGGTGCAACATCAGCTCTTCTCTGGGTCTCTAGCCTGTTGGCCTGCCCTGCAAAATTTGGTCTCTCTCTCTCTCTCTTTTACACACACACACACACACACACACGCTATTGGTTCAGTTTCTCTGGAGAAGCCTAATACAACCATATACTTCTATGCCCATTTGAATAAGTACATCCTTTAGGATTCTAGGCTTCTGTCTCTGAGTTGCTGAACCCAACCTCAGGGATCGAGGCCACCAGGCCTTCACATTCTTCAGCCCTGCAAGGATCTCGGTACAGTAAGTCCCCTACATATGAACGAGTTCTGTTCTGAGAGTGCGTTTGTAAGTCCGATTTGTTCATAAGTCCAAAAAAGTTAGCCTAGGTACCCAACTAACAGAATCTGCTATATAGTACTGTACTGTAATAGGTTTATAATACTTTTCACACAAATAATACATAAAAGACTAACAAGCACAAAAAAATAAAATATTTTTAATCTTACAGTACAGTACCTTGAAAAGTACAGTAGTGCAGTACAACAGCTGGTATCCAGGGGCACGTTTGGATTTTTGAAAGTTCGCAACTTGAAGATTTGGATTCAGGGGACTTACCGTATTTCCTGGTTGTCCTTCTGTGCATCTATACATTCTGCCGTACTGAGTTCCCACACGTGCTTTTTCAAACCTCACCACTGTTTTCAAAGCTCCGTTTCTAATCATCTCTGCTATAGACATTGACTGATGACTGGTCTCCTACTTCACTGAGAACATAGAAATCAGGTTAGGGACTTTCTCTATTTCTTACCCACTGTAAAGTTTCTCTGTGCACATCTATCATTTGGTCTGGTGTTGGCGGCAGGGTAGGTCCAAGGTGGATGACTTCCACTTTGGATTCCATCCTTTCACTCTTCCTCAAAGGGCCTTCTGTGCTCTATTAATGGCCCACGTTCCTCTACTGGCACCATTGCTACTGCCCTATTCTTGTTGGGCACACTCCATCCATACCATCCTAAACAACTTAACAGGACTTCCCCCCCTCACCCACGTTCCCCTCTAGCTCCTACCATTTCTCCTCCTTTTATGGCTGTCTCCTCTTTTTCAACTCACAGTCACACAACGGTGTCCCAAATTTGCCTGCTACTCCCACTGTTTTACTGAAAATGCTCTTGGCGAAGTCACCTTCCAGCTGCTAAATTCAGAGAAAATTTTCAGTCCTTCTCTGGCTCAGTAGCTCTGCACTATTTTGCACTATTCGTCAATTTCTTCATGAAACCGTCCTTCCACTTTTCCCCCTCCAAGACGCCAGACTCTATTGATTCTCTCCTATCTATCTGGTCTCTCCTTCTCTCTTAGTTTAGTTTTTCCCTCCAAGACTCTGAGATGGGGGCGGGGGGTGGAGGGAGAATGCAGGTTGTTTATTTGGGAAGTGATCCCAGGAAGTGCAAACAAGGAAATGGGGAAAATGAAATAGGACAGGAAACAAGCCAATGAAAGGTGTGTTAGTGGTCAGGTTGGGGCAGTGGGCACCATGGGCCTTGGGTGGACCCTGTGGAACACATGCCAGAATTGACCCACCAAGGATGGGAAGCTGGATTCTTTCTCTACCTGAGCTCATTAAGTTCTCAGCACCTGTGAGATGCCCTGTGCTAGCTGAGCCAGTTCTTCTGGCACCAGAGAGGGCCCTCAGACAATGAAGCAAGAGGTGGGAAGAGGCCAGCTCAGCAGGAAAATGAACTCAGGTGTGGGTGGCCAGGGGAAGAGGTGGCATCAACAGCTTCAGAATCCTTTGTGAGCTCTTCTTTCTCTTCCCTCCCTTAAAATACTGGTTTGCTAGTGTTTTGTCCTTGCTCCATTTTCTTCTCTGTCTCTACATGTATCTCCCAGGAGTGCTTATCCACTTTCATGCCTTCAGTCACCTCTTGATTCTGAAGTATATATTGGGTTGGCCAAAAGATTCGTTCAGTTTTTTCCGTCACATAGCTCTAGTAGCACTTAGTTGTCTTTAACTTCATTTGAAACAATTTTGTTAGATTGTATGTGACAGCTGTCATATCAGCATACATTTTAAAAAAGTCTTATCAAAATTGGTGAATTTTTGTGTAGCCATTTTAATATTGAAGATGGAAGAAAAAAAGGAACATTTTCTGCGTATTATGCTTTACTATTTCAAGAAAGGTAAAAACGCAACTGAAATACACAAAAGGATTTGCGCAGTGCATGGAGAAGGTGCTGTGGCTGATGGAACATGTCAAAAGTGGTTTGCGAAGATTCGTTCTGGAGATTTCTGGCTGAATAATGCTCCATGGTCGGGTAGACCAGTTAAAGTTGATAGTGATCGAATCAAAACAATAACTGAGAACAATCAACGTTATACCACGTGGAAGATAGCCAACATACTCAAAATATCCAAATCAAGTGTTGAAAATCATTTGCACCAACTTGGTTATGTTCATCACTTTGATGTTTGGGTTCCACATAAATTAAGCAAAAAAACCTTCTTGACCATATTTCCACGTGTGATTCTCTACTTAAACATAATGAAAACATTCCGTTTTTAAAACAAGTTGTGATGGGTGATGAAAAGTGGATACTGTACAACAATGTGGAATGGAGGAGATCGTTGGGCAAGTAAAATGAACCACCAGCCACACCAAAGGCTGGTCTTCATCCAAAGAAGGTGATGTGTGTATGGTGGGACTGGAAGGGAGTCCTCTGTTATGAGCTCCTTCTGGAAAACCAAACGATTAATTCCAACAAATACTGCTCCCAAGTAGACCAACTGAAAGCAGCACTCAATGAAAAGTGTCCGGAATTAGTCAACAGAAAATGCATAATCTTCCATCAGGATAACGCCAAGACTGCATGTTTCTTTGATGACCAGGCAAAAACTGTTACAGCTTGGCTGGGAAGTTCTGATTCACCTGCCATATTCAGCAGACATTGCACCTTCAGACTTCCATTTATTTCAGTCTTTACAAAATTCTCTTAATGTAAAAAATTTCAATTCCCTGGAAGACTGTAAAAGGCACCTGGAACAGTTCTTTGCTCAAAAAGATAAAAAGTTTTGGGAAGATGGAATTGTGAAGGTGCCTGGAAAATGGCAGAAGGTAGTGGAACAAAAGGGTGAATATGTTGTTCAATAAAGTTCTTGGTGAAAATGAAAAATGTGTCTTTTATTTTTACTTGAAAAACTGAAAGCACTTTTCAGTCCACCCAATATTTTCTACCCAGACCTGTCCCTTGAATTCTAGGCATATATATCCAGTTGGCTGTGGCAGTCTCCTCCTGTGTGTCCCCTGGGCATCTCACCCTACACAAGGTTGAATCCATCATGTCCATGGATGCTCCCTCTTCACCCCTAGACTCCAAGTTCACTACTGCTCCGTGATTCTCTCTTGGAGAATGGCACAACTAGGTACCCAGTTGCCAAAGTGAGAAAACCTAGAGAAAAACCATCCTTGAAGCCACCACACTCTCTGTTAGCATCATATCCATTGCTGAGTTTGCATCAAGGTCAGCTGTCCTTAGCCCGACCCCACCTCTCCACTCCCACAGGCATTAGTTCAAGATCTTATCAATAATGCTCCCTCCCCAGTAGGTCTCCCTCCTGCAATCTTACTCACTCCCACACAAATACGACTTTTCTCCCATGCAGGTTGTAATGTACTTAAAAGTAGAGAACTGATATTAACTGACACCTCACATATTTGGAACATTTTGCAGTTTAGAAATAACTTTCAATTCCCTTTTCCTCTTCCCTTCCTCTATGCCACCAATGATCAAGGCCAGGTCCAGAGTTATTTAGCAAAGCCTATGATAGTGAAGTTGCACTCGGAACCCAGATTCCGTTGTCCTATCACAATCCCAGGTGACCTGACCCCAAACATGGAAAGAGCACATTTACCGAATCCTCAAACAGACTGAAAATATGAGGGCAATGCCATTAATATTTACAGAAGTTTGGGGATTGTTTATTCCTGTTTTGATTCCAAAAAGGATTTGAGGAAAATCATGGAATTATTCCTTTTGTAGGAGAACAATAAATAGCAAATGTTAAAAGATAAGACACAGAGTCTCATGACTGATCTACCAAGGTTAAATGAAATCAGTGACGTGAGCATTGCTGGTTATGGACAGAGCTGGCTCTGCCCTCACTCTCCGCGTTACCTGGATGTGTTTCCTATCTTAATAGCTAGCTTAACGTTTATAAAATGAAATGGAAAACAGACTGAGTCCATAAATCCAGGTGAACCAAATGAATTCCTAGGGGGAAATGCACTCCACTTGTAAATAATTCTCATTTATATCTTGTAACTTGGAAAGGCTGAAACCCACAATCATTAAAATGACATTTCCTGTATTTTTATCATTTTAGTAGGAATGTCTGTAATCACCATATTAAAGATCCCTAGAGGAGAGGATTAGTAGGAGGATAGACGGATCCTACAATATTCAGGAAGCATAAATCCAAAATGCAGATTTATAACCTTAATGCTAAGGAGAACACTTTTTGGAAAATTCAAGGTTTCTTGTTTAATTATTTTGAGAAATTTGACAAGCCTCTTACTACATTTATAGAATTCAACTAACATTTTAAAGAAAATAACTGAAGACATTGTTAGAGCAGGGCATCTAATTTCTCTCTATAAAAAAATTCCAAAGGTATTTAGTGGTTGTTAAACACATCTATGCACTCAGTAAATAGTAGGTCTCTTAGTGTTGTTATTATTAGATATCAGGTACTCAATAAATGTTTGCCCACTGAATAAACCGTTTTTCCATACTAAAAATTCTAAGCGCTTCCCTGATTATAGTGGTTCCTTGGTCAGAAACATTCCACAGTTCCCTATTGTTTAGATCAACATTGTCCAGTATGGTAGCCAAAAGCCACATGTGGTTATGAGTACTTGAAATGTGGCTAGTCTAGACTAAGATGTGCTGTAAATGTAAAAACACACTGGATCTTGAAGACTTAGTATAAGGGAAAGAATGTACAGAGTTCATTAGTACTTGTTATATTATCAATTGAAATAATATTTTACATATATTGAATTAAATAACATATAATTCCTTTCATTTATTTTATTTTATTTTTTTAATTTTTGTTTTGTTTGGCTGCTAGATAATTTAGAACTACTTTTGTGGCTTGGATTTGTGGCTCACAGTATATTTCTATTGGACAACACTGGTATAGAGACCAAGCTCTCTTTTTTTCTCTATACTTAACTTCCAAACCTTATTTCCTGTTATGGTTTCTTTTTTGCTTTTCTCTTGCTCCTCCCTCCTCTTTTTGTTCCTTTTAAGGACTAACCACACTTTAGGATTTAAAATCCTCCCTTCTTTATGAAGATTATCTGCTTCTCCTAGCCAGAAGCACCTTTTTCCTCCTCTAAACCCCTAAAACTCTTTACTTATAGATTTTTTTATGGCACCAATCAATTTCTGTTTGTATTATAGATGTTTGTGCCTATGTATTATTTCCTCACTAAGTTGTGAGTCTTTGAAGAAAAGGGACACTTTGAATTCTGTTTCAAATCCCTCAAACTGGGTGAAGATAGCAGGGTATCAGTCAGAAAGCACACTCGATGTTTTAACAGAAATTGTTTAATGTAGGGACCTGGTTAAATAGCTATGGGAGACCTAAGAAGTGAAAAAGGGAATACCGAGGTGATGTAGAGGTAGTAACTGCAAGAAGCAGCTACCACCCTTAGGGCAGCGGGATGCAGGGAAGTGGCAGGATGATCAGAATCTAGGAGCTGGGAGAAGGGGCTGGGGAAGGTGGAACTCAGACCTCTGAAGACGTGGGCTCTCAAGCTGGTGCTTGGAGGAGGGGCTTCATGGCGCTAGAGTTCTAGCCTCTTATGAGAGGATGCCGCCCAGCTGGTGTTAGTACATAAGAGGAGGTGTGATGAGACTGGTTCTGGGAGTATAGAGAAGTCTGGAGATTGTAACTAACTGCTACTCGTTCTAACTGCTGCTTCCAAGATGAAGAGTCATTGCTGCAGTGACACTAATAGGAACGGTAGGAGATCGAAAGGTGCAAGATTCTCTCCCACTTCGGCCTTCCTACCTCCTCTAGGGCCCCATATTGATGGACCTTAATAGGAACCAAGTGACAATGAAGAAATGTAGAATCCCAGTCTGGGATAAGAGCTTCTGGCATGTCTCCCAATGATCCCTGCATCTGGCGTTCAGGCACCTGTATAATCCCCTCTCCTTGAGTGTGGGCTGGACCTAGTGACTTGCTAGAACTTGGCAAGAGGTACCCGATATCATTTCTGGTGTGACTTCCATCTATCTATTGTCTTCTTGGCTCTCATACTTTAATAAAGAAAACTGCCATGTGAGAGAAACCCATATGTTGAGTAACTGAAGTTGGTTTCCAGCCAAGAGCAGGTGAGGACATAAGGCTTGTGGTTCAATAGCCTGTGAGGAATGGAACCACTGAATGAGATTGGGATTGGACCATTCCCCAGGTGAGCCGTGAGATGAGACCCCAGATCCTGAGCTGACACACTGCTAGCAGCTCTGTGAGGGATAGTGAAACATGCAGCTCAGCTATGCCTGGATTCTTGGTCCACAGAAATGGGGAGATAATAGATGTCTGTTGTTTAAAACTGCTAAATTTTGGAGTCATTTGTTACATGGCAACAGCTAACTAATACATAGCCTCAGAATCACAAAGTATTAAAAGATAGATTTGAAACTAGGAGATAATAGCTTAATAACTGGTAAAACTAGTATCTAGAATCTCTCTCTCTATACATACATACAGAGAGGGATAGATAGAGAGATAGAGATATTTATCTAGCCATCTATAAAACAATCATTTAATCATCTATCTATATTTCTTTAAATTCATAAGTAATAAATACCAACGACCCAATAGAAAAATAGACAAAAGAGTGAACAAGCTCTTAACAAAAGAGGAAAAACATGACCAATAAGTATATGGGAAGAAACAAATTTTTTTTTTTAATTTTATTTATTTATTTATTTATTTATGGCTGTGTTGGGTCTTCGTTTCTGTGCGAGGGCTTTCTCTAGTTGCGGCGAGCGGGGGCCACTCCTCATCGCGGTGCGCGGGCCTCTCACTATCGCGGCCTCTCTTGTTGCGGAGCATAGGCTCCAGACGTGCAGGCTCAGTAGTTGTGGCTCACGGGTCTAGCTGGTCCGCGGCATGTGGGATCCTCCCAGACCAGGGCTCGAACCCGTGTCCCCTGCATTGGCAGGCAGACTCTCAACCACTGCACCACCAGGGAAGCCCCAAGAAACAATTTCAGTAATCAGACAAGTACAAATTAAAGCCACAGAGAGCAACACTATTATATACATACTGGTTGCAATAGAGTTAAAAGATTGACAATACCAAGTGCTGGTGAGGTTGGGAAGCAATGGAAACTCTTATTCTTTGCTCTTGGGAGTGAATATTGGTCCAATATTGATGAATACTGGAAAAGAAGTCAGTATTACTTAGAAAAGTAGAATGTTTGCACAGCAAACAACTCAGCAATTCTACCCTGAAGAATAGATCTTAGAGACACTCTTGGACTCATAGGCCAGAGATTACTCAAAATGTCCATGGAAACATGATTTATATTAGCCAATAGCTGAAAACCCAAATGATCATAATCAGAGGAATGGAAAAATAAATTGTAGTATTTTCATATAATGGAATAATATACAACATCAAAAATGAATGCATTACAACCATCCATATAAACATACATGAATCTTAGAATTATAATAATGAGCAAAAGAAGTAAGCCACAAACTAGTGCATACAGTATGATTCCTTGTACATTATATTCAAATCTGGCAAACCTAAACAAATATTGTTTAGAGATGCTTCCATATACAGTAAAACTACTAAGTAAAACAAGGAAATGATCATTGCAAAAGTAATGAAGGTGATGTGAATGTGATCTAGGAAGCCCCACAGAGAGTTTTAATCTCTTAACCTGGGTGATATCACGTGGATATATTGACATAAGTATAATTCTTTAAAATACACAGATTAATTTATACATTTCATTTTCAAAAATTTATCTGAGGTTCCTTTAGAAAGAATCCTTTTAGATTCCTTTAGAATCATTTTAGATTCCCCTTTTTTGTGTGTTAAATTTGAGGGAATTAAATGAACTATTACATATACATAAAAATAGCCTATGATTGGGGCATCATTCCTGCATCCATCCATCATTTTATCTTTGAGAGATATCTAGAAGGATGTTCGCCAAATTTTGATTAGCATAAAGTTATTTTAGTACAATTAAAAACATTTCCAAATTATCACATTGATCAAGGATAGCAATAAAAAAAGTTAATATTTGGATATTATGCTTGCAAGTTGCAGTCATAAAGTACTTTAAATATTCACATTTTGAGCGGCTGCAGAGTGTTGAGAAAATTTGTATTCACACAATCTAGTAATGAAAATTGTACACTTTGCAACTGTTCACCTTCAATCTTGGAATGTTCTTCATTCAATTAAACAGTGATGGCAGAAGTAACTTTACTCTTTAGTCTTAGGAAAATCCAGTTAACTTACCTGAATGGTAACAGGTAGGTAAATCTCGAAGTTGGGTTTTTAAAATGAAGGTTCTAAAAAAAATTGAAAAATGTTTAAAAAGTGAAACTTGAATCAAGTATTTGTGGAAGTACTTCTGTGGAACCTTACGGTTGGCAGGGATGCTACTTGAAAACTATCGTACTGGGCATTGTGACAGATTTTACTCTAAATATATGACAGCAATTTAGCAACACTTTTGTAAAGTTGGTCAACAGAGCCAGACAATTTAGATTAAAGCAAATGCTGTGTTCTTCTCTGGGCAACTAATTTAGTAATTAACTTAGTAAACAAAATGGAGCTGTTCATACAGGCACAGAATGTTTACCAAAGTTTAACACAGATCATTTCTGTAAGATAAGAATTTGGGTGATGTGTTGCTTTATTTTTGAAATTTTCTATATTGTTTGAAATGTGTGTAACACACATGCATACTTTTTATAAAAATAATAATGAAATTAGTAAAAACAAAGAAAGGAAAAAAGCATTTTTACTCATTGCCTCAATGGAGTCTCAGGAAAACCACGTGAAACTTGCGCTAGATAACCTAACTTGCCCAATGTCAGACAGAGACTGGCAGAATTAGAGGGCAGATCTGGAATTTCTTTGGCCACGTATCTGGACTCCAGTGCCTATGGTGTGTAGCTTGATGTCCTGCCCATAATCCTTACTCATGAAAAGCTCAGAGTCCTTCCATCCCCAAAAGGCTTTCATACAAGGCAGCAGTCCTGCTACTCACTTCAGTGACTCCATGGCTTAGCCATGTGACTCCAACCATTTGTTTTTACCTTGGTGTCATCTAAACACTCCATAAACATTTAACGCTATGGCCAAGCACATGTGCACCGATTAATTCTCTGTCTGATCACTTCTTCCATTTCATCATGCGGGGAAGGTGACCTGTCAAGTCTGCAGGGCAGCCCTCTTAACAGATGATGTAATGGAAGCAAGGCACACCAGCCTTCTCATGTGACTTGAATCAATCCGTCTCTTTCCCTCCGTTCATTGCCGGCATCTCAACTCCTGCAAGTTAAATCAGATTTTCCATGTTTGGACCAAATTTCTCAAATTTCCTACTGGCAGGGGGTAAAGTTCTAATTAGTTTACGTGTACCAGCTAATTAGGTAAGAGGTTATTTTGCTAAGAATCTCATGCAAGCCTTAACCTGGGGTCAATTTGACTGTATTTGAATCAAAAGCTGCATATTCATGTCCCTGCTCTAGTGACAAAATGACAGGACAATCATTTAGTTTAGGAAAAAGAGAAACAAATGGAAATTATGATTTTTCCTATGATTCAAACCAACTTCAGGCAAAATTGTGCAGAGGCCAGGTTGGTCCCTGGTCACACTAGTCTACACTCCTGTGGATTTTCTCTTACCTAGAAAGTTCTCTCTTGCTTTTTTTGTCTCTGAAGTTTCTCTTAGAAAATGAACTGATAAACTTATTCATTCTAAGGGATAAATTACTATTTCTCATGGAGATATCCTTACTTCATAATGGGATAAATCCTTTTGCCAAATGGATACATTTTTAATCTGTGATTCAGATTTGAGCCACATTAATAAAACAAAAGTAGTTTCTAGGTAATTGTGAATTTCATGTATTTTCATATTATCATTTTCTATATGAAAGACAATAAGAACATTCTACTTACTTTCTTACACAGGAAACCTTTGGACAAATGTTTTTAGAGCAGCTCTGGAATGACTTCACTGACCATGGATTTCATTAATTTGGTCCATGTCCTTATTAAGAACTAATTAATTACACATGCACACAGTTGTCTAAACAACCACAGACCATCAGTTCTGGAGGTGTTATTCATGTTCATCTGGCTCTATTTTCCTATCTCAGAGAGGAAGAAACTGATACCCATAAAAGCAAACTTGACAGACCCCAGAATGCTGCTGGTTAGTGGCCAAACAGGGATTGGAACCCAGGTTGGCCAATTAACAACTAAAATAAGGAGATGGACTATGCCAGTCTCTCCTTAGGGCACAGAGAAGGAGGCTCCATGCACACAGAAGTAGTGAGCTAAAGGAGAGAGCTGGATTGCACAGGGGAGTTTGATGCCTTCAACAGTTCAGAAGATTACTCCGTATTGTTTGTAGAAGTCTGACCCTGGTACTAAGCATCTAATACTAAAAAAGGAAGTGAAGCATATATTTAAAACTTGTGTTGCATTGGGTTCCATCCAATGTTCAAAGGATCAGTGGTGCTGTGTTTATTCTGTCCAAAAGGGCAAGCATCACAGATGACCATTGTGTTTTTCTAGTACAAATAGAAGTAAATCCCCAGGGACACAAAGCTGATCTTGGGTCTCCAGGATTTAACAGAAACACGATGAAGATTTCCAGAAACACATAGTAATTTACCTTCTTTGCAAGAAATATTCCTTTTACTGGCTTCAAAGTTTGGTGGCTACTGGAAGAAGAGAGGTGGGTAGACTTCTTTCACATAACTTTTATTTAGATTGGTCTTTACTGCTTCTAAGTATTACCACATGCTCTCTTGTTGGAGTATAAAAGAAAGCAACACACACTGAAGCTGTTCAGATGAGCTCTTTATTCCAAAATGGGGTAAAGAATTGAGACATCTACCTCTTCATAAAATCTCCTGCGTGATTAAACTTGTAGCAGGCCCATATGGTTCTAGCGTATTTGTCTGATCGGTAGCCATTTACTGTGTTATTCAGGATCATAGTTTCTGTAATTGTGATTGGCTTTACATGCAATGAAACATCTAAGTCCTGTTTCCCTGTTTCCTGGACTGGTTCACACTTCGTAGCCTTTATGGGGCAGTCTAACTCTTTAAGTTTCAGAATTTCTGGTGTTAAAAAAAGCTGCAATGTCCCCATCTAAGCTATATCAAATGGTTATTCTATATTTATAATCATTTTAGGAAGGCATAAACATTTTAAAGGTTAATATTAAAATAGAAATAATAAGGGCTAACACTGATACCTGAGTCAGCCAAGGCCCCATGCATAATTACGTTTGAGATTTAAACTCTTGCATTGGAAAGCAGTGAGGGTCTTTGTCTGGTTGGAGTTAATGATGTGGGTTAGGGGCGCCAGGGCTCCTGGCAGTTCCTTGTACGTAGGGTGACAATTGTTATTAGCAGAAGTGATTTGCAGAAACTTCTCTCCTCCATTGGAAGAATAGAGAACGGATGTGGGAGGGGAGTGGGTCCCAAGGACTGAGTTCTGGAATTCATTCTCCTTAAAAATAGGTCAATTCTATTTTTTCTAGGAAGTCCCCTGGGCAAAGACCCCATCTCCTGCACTCTTTCGAATATAAATTGACCCTGACAGTAAAACAACTTCTAACTTTTGCAACTCCCTTTGGGGAAGGGCTTTAAATACACTTCACCCTGCAAGTTTAGAAATGACCTTGGTGCTCTGGGGAGCTTGGGCTCAAGGTTGTAACCTCTCTTGGGCCCTGGGGCTTAGAAATCCAGGGACCAAAAGACCCCAGAAAGTAGGCTCACTGGCCTGCATTACCTTTGCTGAGAGGGTTGAAAGTAAACACTTTCTTACTTCCCACAGAAGCAATGCTTTTCTTTCCCTGGGCCTAGTGTCTCACATACATGATGATATCCAGAGAGTGCTAACCTCTGGACCCCATGAAAAGCCTTTTAACTAATCATTCCGCCCTCAATAGTCAAGTTGTCCGGAAGACGCAGATTGAACTGATCTGAATAACTTTGGTTTTTTGGTTTCTTTTGAAAATATTTTTTTTTGTCTCTGTGGAAAATGAACTCTTTTAAATAGATTTTCCTTTATTGTTGAGAATTATGGGAATGGGAAAGAAAAAGAAATAAATTGTACTGATGAAGGAACATGTTAAGAATCTCAGAAACAAGACTGTATTGTTGAAAAATATTGCTTAATAAATGCAAATTGTCTTCTTATAATAAAAACTTGTCTCATTCCACACTTTGCAGTTGTGGTTATAACACTATGTTCAAATTTGATTATTTACAGAATCAAAGGACACATGTCAAATTCAGATTGGGCAAAGGCCCTTCTGTTTGTGTTTTTAAACCAGATCAAAGGGGCCCCTTATTTAAAACAATGACTGTAATGCTCAGCTTGTGTCCAGACACTAGCGACCCAGCCTCTTGGGAAAAGAGAGAGAAATGGTGTTGAAACCTTTTGGTCTGTTTTTCAGACTTTCTTCCAGATAAAAGGAGGCTCACTTATGAGGTTCTCGCAGCCCAGTATGGCTAGAGTTGTTCTCCAGGGCTGGTTCACAGGGCACCTTGGGTGGGTGAGAAAACGTTCCACTCTCCTGAGCTTACCCTTTTTGTTTGGTTGGCCTGGGTCTATATATATAGAAGAGAATCTGCGTAGATATAAAGGCTAAGAGAAATGCTAAAATGTTTATTAAAAAAATCACTAACACTGGTATCCTACGAATTATATTAAGTCCCTTTATGTACTAATCAAGTTGAAAGCCATAATCCTTGCCTTGAACATCTTAACATCTAAATATGCTATACTGGCAGAGTCAAAATCAAAACTGAAAAAGAACTTTAAAAACTCCAGAAACCTACAAAATGACGTTAGCAATGTGACAATCATGGATGATTGATGAATTTTAGTGAAAGTCGTAGTAAAAGTCTAATTGACATATCTAGTTTGAGAATTCATGGATATTAGGGAAGGAGATTTATTTTCCTCTATTACATCCTCTAGTAGAAATATTGAAAAGGAGATTCTGGGATCCATCACTAGGCCCATTGGGTACCAGGATTCATTCACTTATTTATTTGATAATATTGATTGAGTTCTTGCTATGTGCCAGGTGCTGTTCTAGGGACTTGTGAACCAAACAAGATTCCCTGTTCTAGTGGCACTTATTCTAGTGAATATTGTGGGCCAGATAGTAAAATAAATATGTAAGTTATATAGTATGTTGGAAGAGGATAAGCACTGTGAAAAAATAAAGTACGGAAGTGGGAATGGGGAGTGTAACAGCATGGGGGCTGAGTATGCCAGGGCAGCCCTCATTGAGAGGGTGACAGTTGGGCAAAGACTTGAAAGAGGAGGGGAAATTAACCATGCAGATATCCAGGGGAAAGGCATTTCAGGAAGGAGGAACAGCCAGTGCAAATGTCCTCCAGTGGGAGCATACTGGGTGTTAGAGGAACATAAAGGGAATAAGTGTAGGTGATAAGGTTGGAGATAAAGGGGGAGCAGATTGTGAAGGGCTTTGGAGCCATGGTAATGATGTTGACCCTGAAGAACATTTCACTCTCAGTGAAATGGGGCATGACATGATTTGACTCAGATTTAATGTGATTACTCTGGCTGGTTTTGAGAACAGATTGTACGGGGCAAGGGTGGAAGCAACAAAGCCAGTAAGGAACCTATAGCAGTTGTCAGGGAGATCGATGATGGAGGCTGGGACCATGGTGAGGGCGATAGAGGTGGTGATCAAGAGTTATATTCTCAATATTTTGAAGGCAGAGACATGAGAAATTCCGTGTGAATGGATGTGTGGAATTAGCAGAGTTGGATCTGGGATTTAAAGGGCCAGAGGTTATACAATTTGAGGGCAGAGACAGGCATGAAGCTCACCCATCCATGTGTCCCTCTTGAGTACACAGGACTTCATTTCCCAATCTTCCTTGCAGTAATTTTGGACCATGTGACTGTGTTACGGCCAATGGGAATGTGAAAGGAAGAGATGCGCTACTTCCTGTCTGAGGCAGTTGAGTCGGTGTGTCCTCTTCACACTCTCTCTTGCCTGTGTAGCTGGAAGTGGAGGACTCGAGGATGCTAGGATTATAAAGTGCAAGCAGCCTGAACTGCTGAATCACCACTCGGACAGTAAGCAGCATAGAAAGTCACCAGAGCCACGGCAGACTGTGATGTGAACAAGAAATAAACTCTTGTTAGTAAGCACTTGAAATTTAGGGACTTACGAGTTATTGCTGTATAGTAATGTCTTCTTTAGTAATAAAGTCCAAATCTGTCAAGATGTGAACACAATCTAATAAGGAGAAAATGTATACGTATGTGTGTATGCATATACATAGATTTCCACAACCCTTGCTTTGTTGTTCATGGTTAACAAGAGGAAACAACTTTGACCCTAGCAATCTAGTGTCCCACACATACTTCCTGATTGAATCCTAGAGGGCATGAAAAAGGAAATATTGAAATCAGAAGAACAAAGATATTTTATAATTCCCGAAAGGTTATATACAAAGGTTGACCTAAAGAGCTCAAACCTTTTGAGGTAAAATTTTTTCTGAGTTGCAGCATGTAGGTGTAGGATCAGTACTGAAAGGGGGCAGAACATTGGGCTTGAGTGCAGGCAGGCAGGGGGGTACTAGTAACCTCTGAGCAAGTATGTCAGCCACCCCAAGAAATGGAGGCATCTGAATGGCTTGGAACCCCAGTTCTGCTATGCTCAGAGCTACCTGTGCAAGATGGTGGCCATAGATGAGTCCTTAAACATAAATCACAATGTAGGTTCCATAGGACTCCACAGTTCAGACAGGCACAACTAACTGGTTCATGGAAGGGTCACGTGATCTAAAGGTGTTACAGCACAAAGAGCATGAGCTTTGCAATCAGATCATCTGGGTAATTCACTAACTAGCTCAAAGTCTTGGTTTCATTTTCTGTAGAAAGGGGCTAATACTTAGCACGTTACATGGTCTGTGGTACAAGATCAAAATATTACAGCTATTGCTATTATCATCATCTTTTTCATCATTATTGTCACTTTTCATGTGCCAAAAGCTGGAAGTATTGATGTGAGAGATCGTCCCCATGGACTCTTTGATGAGCAAATTGTAGTAATGCTGGAGAACTAGCACAAGAGTATTGATCAGTAAAATCCTATGCTAATCACCCTGTGGTTGATGGATAGAGCATAAATGGTTATTGGGTGGACTTTGCTCTGCACTCTGTTTCAGTCCTTACGAGGTCTAGCTTCTTGGCTGTGGTGAAGTTCCTTGAGTTCTAGCTGAGGTTTTCTATCCTTCTCATTTCCATATGTAAGTCTGCGGTATCCTCTCCCCCTGTTATGTGCTTAACCTCAAGGGAATCCCTGAGCTGACCTGTTCGCCAGAGCTTTTGGGCTATATAGAATCCCCTTTACTGTTCCAGAGTTGTTTCCTCACATATAAAATTAGAGCATTGTCCTAAGTACCTATTCCATTGGCACTGGCTGATATGACAGATGTGTCCAGAGAAAGAGACAAAACCTTATAAACACGGCAGGGGGTGTATCTGGGTTTGATGCCACCACATTTACAGAGCAATCATCATCAGTCATCAGAGATAACATAGCTAAGAAGCCAGCCACCTGATAATATTTATTAACCATGGTGACAGAGAGTCCAGTTTATGACCGGAATTAAGTTAGTCTTTCTGTGATCCTCAAAACGGTCAGCTCTCAGGAGTTATCTCTAAAGCCTAGTTCTTGGCTTGCAAGGAAATCTAACTTGTCTTATAAGCACATGGAGCAGGATGTCTCCTGAATATTTTAGCCTATGATCTGTCATAGAGGTCACAACTTCACCATGAGAAAATCACTCCTTTCTTTTGGGTGTCTTTCCAGCCTTTAAGAGATTCTTTATAAGAACTCAGCAGAGAAGAGTAAAATGATTACCAGAATGGCACTGGTGTAACAGGAAAGGAAAGACACTTCAGGGAGTTAGACTGTTTAAGGCATTCGTATTTGCTATTACGTAAGTAGCAACTTCCTCTGGATAATATTTTCCATTTGCTCCAAAGTCGCTCCTCTTGACCAAAGCAGAGTCATGCTACTAAAGTTGCAGTAAATCATGGATTGCTAAGGAACACAGCTGGTCAGCCTCTTTCCCTTCCTGAAGCTACCATTTGATACCTGCCTGATCTAGCTTCTCTGCCCCAGATCTTTTGGACTGAGTCATTTCCATGGCTACTGATTTGCCAGGATTCCAGAGTCAAGTCCATTACTCCTAGGGTCATATGGATGGAATATAATCTGCGTGGCCTTAAATGGGGCTCAGTTTTAGGCAGTGGAGGCATTTTAAAAAATAATAAAAGATGAATAGAAATATAAAATATGAAAAATGGTAAGATTATCTATTGTTAGACTAGAATAAGATAATGAAATATTACACAGTAGTGACAAATATTAACTGTTTCTTCTGAGATGGTCTTATCTTGGTATGCAGGGTCACCCTTAGGTATTTAAGAAGGTAATCTTTCAATTCTTTAACTTCCACTTACGCTTTACAGCACAGTCAATAAATTTTTTCTATGTGCCTCTGTCTCCCTACTTCTCCCAGTTTTCAGTTGAATTATTTCTACTTTGTCAGAACATATAACATTTACATAAAATTCTTCCACTCTTCCTCCATCTTTGTTTTATTCTCAGCTCTATTCAATATATTTTGTTCTCATCACCAGACTTTTTGCGAGTTTCTCCAGTCATCTCTCGGTTTAAATCCTTTAGTAGATTTTTCAGGAAGGGCCTATGAGTGCAGTATTCCCTGAGTTCTTGCAGATTAAAACTGTTTTTCTACAACCTTGGTACTTGAAGGAAAGCTTGAGTGGATTTAAGATCATTGAGCTTATGCTTTACTATCTTGAGTTTTTCAAAAATGTTGCTGCAGTGTTTTCTTGCATCCATGTTGCTGCCAAGAAGTCTGAGACTCACCTGACTTCTTCCCTTTGTAAGTGAGGTGGCCTTTTATGAATGAAGATTATTTTTAATAAAAAATCTAAATTTTGTTTAATAAAATATAAAGTGTAAACTCTTTACTAAAATGCATTTTGTAGTTGACAATAATGAATACATTGTAGGCATTTTCAGTATGAAGATTCAATTCTATTATTTTTAGAAAGCTGCTTTGGATTGCAGTTCCCGGTATGCTCAAATTAAATGTATGTTACATCTTCTTTGTAATTTTATTTCTCATTTTTTTAATATCTCTTTATGTGTTTTCTCAGCGATCCCTCTCTTCAATGTCTCCAATCACATTTTTATCCAAATCTCTTTTCCTTTGGGCACCTTGTAATTTAGTGTTCATTTCTGAGATGATTAAAAAAATTCAATTACTTTACTGAGTTTGATCAACTCTTTTTTCTCATCTTTGTGGGTTTTTTGTTGTTTATTTCTTCACTGAGTTTTGAATCTCTGATTTGAGATATTCCTTCATTAAATAGATCATTAAACAAATTGTTGTATAATAATACTTAATTCTTGTTGGGATGCAGTGTTAAATTTCTTATAGTTTTTCTTGGGTCAGCAATTATAGGTGTTTACTCTAGGCAAGGGAGAGGAAACTGGGTGGTTTACCAAGTTTCTTGGTCTAAAAGTCTGTTGGTACAGTAAAATGATATTTCTTTAGTAAATGATGGCTTTTGGGTGAGGGGGTGGGAAATTCAGTGTGTTTCCTTGTTTTTACTTTGATTTTTCTTTTCCAGCAATTGCCTTTTTCTTATCCTTCACCACCATCATGTCCCTAAGCGTTACCGCCCCTTCCAAATCTCCTTCTCTCCCAGAATCTGTGCCTTTCCAAGACTGCTGCCTCTGGTCAAACATACCTGCAAGCACCTTCCTTTCAGATCCTTAGTGGTCATGACTCTGTTTTACCACCACTGATCAGAAATGCTTTACTATTTTTCCACTCAGTGTGGACTCTTTTGGGAGTGATTGTGTCTATATTCTGCCATTGACAGGCTCTTATCTCCCTGTTGTGGACTGAATGTTTGTGTCCTCCCCAAATTCATATGTGGGAAGTCCTAAGCCATGATGTGATGGTATTAGGAGGTGGAGACTTGGGGAGGTGCTTAGGTCATGAGGGTGGAGCTCTCATGAATGGGATTAAAAGTGACAGTGGAGAGCTCCCTTGCCCCTTCAACCGTGTAAGAACACAAGGAGCAGACAGCCATCTTTAAACATGAAGCAGGTCCGCACCAGACACAGAATCTGCTGACACCTTGATCTTGGACTTCCCAGCCTCCAGAACTGTGGGAAACAAATTTCTGTTGTTCATAAGCCACCCAGTCTATGGTATTTTGTTACAGCAGCCTGAATGGACTAAGACACTCTCTTTCCTGGTTTCTGCAGTCCGTCCTTGCCTGACTCTCCATTCCACTGGGGGCTTCAGGAACTAGCTCATGTGGTCCAGAATGTTTATTTGCCCATTTTCATAAAAGTAAAGTTTGTAGTAGTCTTGGTCTTATGTAAGTATAGGCAAAGGAGTAAGTCTAGGTAACTTGATTTGTCTCCTTTTTGAGCTCTATGATTTTGTAGTGTTGTAAGATTTGGCTTTAGAGGGCTTCCATTATCCCGTGAGAACTTGACAGCCCGAGAATAGCCTTGGTTCTAGAGGCCTTATTAAAAAGGGAGAAGGCATAGAGAAGTGGATACTTTTATTTAGTGCCTGTTATGTCTGTAATTTATTAACCACTTCCCAAGTGTGAGTAAGGTCTGGTCCATGATATATGTTTATTAAATTTTGATGAATTAAAGTGCAGCAGGCACTTTATATATTAATATATAAATATATCTGATTCTGTATGGTGGGTGTTATTATCACCAGTTAATAGAGGAGGAATCAAGGCTAAAGTGGAGTGAATACTTTCCTCTTGGTTACACAACTAGTAAGTAATAGAGCCAGAGTTTGAGTTCAGGTCTCTCTGACCCCAAACTGCACATCCTTTCATTCTTACTAGGCTGCCTTAAGGGCCTTAGGAAAGAAATGCTGAATAAAAATTAGGAAGAGAGCCCTGGGAATGCAGAGAAAGGAGAAAAAAGGGACTAGATGAAAAGGAACAAGAGTTTTCAAATGAACAACACAGATACAATGAATCAGGAGGTAATTATCCTTTTCTACATCTTAACTTCTTAATTATGCCAGAAAAGCGGACTCTGCAGAAAGGGTGGAGTTGCAGCTGCATCATCTGTTGATGTGGTCACATATTAAGTCAATCCCATTTAAAGTCTGTAAACTTCTAGATTGCTTCATCTCATGTGTCTCAGAGGAAACATAACTCCTCAGAAGACCATATCGAAGGTAGAGCAAGAGCAGGAGGGAAAGTCGTGAAAATCTCAGAGGACAAAGTTCTCAGAAGGCATGTCGAGCTGGAAGCCAGATGGAATGAAACTGAAATTGCAGTATCTTATCTTTGCTACATGCTTTACAGTTTACAAAGCATTCTCGCATAAATCATTGCTGTCCACACATCTCTGAAGGAGGTGGGGAAAATGTTATTAACATAATTTTAAATACGGTGGGGCTAAAGTTTAGAGAAGTCAGGTATCTTATCCAAAGGTCCCAAAGTAGAAGGCAAATCTGGGGCTAGAATTTAGATGTTCTGCTCCCCCAAGCAGACCTTTTCCCACAGAGAAATATATTTACATACAGAGCAATGAAAGGATTTATTGTCACTTTAGTTAAGAAACTTGATTTTTAAAAAATGTGGTGAGTCTATTTGGCCCTCTCCTTTGGGTGACTGATCTTCCCTCTTGCTTGAAAGAGACTTGATCCCTCCTTGCACTTAGTAAGATTAACAAGTTCCTGAAATAAGACAAAAAATACTTTCCAAAAGAACAACAATAAATAGATCAACCTTGTTTTCACTCTTGAAACTGACAATGTCAATATGATTTGATTTGTTGATTTTATTATAAACACTGATCTCTGGGATAATGAAGAGAGCAAATCTAAACATATCAAGAGTTCTTTGGTTTATGGCCATCTGGGTACTAGTCCAACTGTTTGCTTCCAGTATAGCGATCAGCCATTTGTGTAGAAGACTCTGGAAGTCAAATAGGGGTCAAAATAACATGGCAGAGTAGTACATTTCTACCGCTCTCATCTACTGCTATTGTAGGACTTTAACATGTTCCTCTAAGACCCCAGACCTCTATCTAGTCTTTATGGTTTTGATAATATCGTTGGTGTACCCACAAATGCATCCTCTAAGCTATCACATGGATAGCTTTTTTACCTCGTGTTTTTTTTGAGATCCACTCTTAGGGCCTCTGATCCCTGTGAAGCAGCTAACGTCCACCAGGGGCGCTAGACTTTGGACGCTGGACAAAGGTGTCACAGCTTCTGGTGATATTTGCCTGTGTTTGAGTTTCAGTGACTCATGCTTGCTCTCCAGGGCGCTGGTGTCTGTCCCCCCCGAGGGGCTGCCGAGAACTCCAAAGAGTACAACAAGCCGATAGTGGCTGAGTCCGTCTCCCTGAACTTTGTGCTACCAGATTCCAAAGCAGGGCTTCCCGAAGCTTCCAAAGTCTTCTAGACACGCAACGGACACAGTTCTTTCTGTTTTCACTCACAGGTACATCCCAGAGTAGACCCATTCGTGCTCTAATCACCCCTCGTCACTGATGAGGAAGCATTGCTGTCATTTACACCCCCTCCTTCTCCACGGTCAGTCCTCTGCCCGGAAGCTCCTCGGACCCTCATGCAGACATCCTCAGGGAGCCCACTTCTCAGCCTGCTCTATTTTTCTCCTCTTTTCAGAGGAGCCTTTGAATCGAAACTTTTTTAAAAAGTCAAATGTATACAAATGTATGCTCCTTTTCAGTAACTTCCTGTTAATCACTGTGAAGTTATCCAAGTTATCATTATTTATCCCCCTCAGTTATTAAAAAAATTAAGTTTTGGGCTTCCCTGGTGGCGCAGTGGTTGAGAGTCTGCCTGCCAGTGCAGGGGACATGGGTTCGAGCCCTGGCCTGGGAGGATCCCACATGCCGCGGAGCGACTGGGCCCGTGAGCCACAACTACTGAGCCTGTGCGTCTGGAGCCTGTGCTCCGCAACAAGAGAGGCCGCGACAGTGAGAGGCCCGCGCACCGTGATGAAGAGTGGCCCCCGCTTGCCACAGCTAGAGAAAGCCCTCGCACAGAAACGAAGACCCAACACAGCCATAAATAAATTAATTAAAAAAAAAAAAAAAAAAAAAATTAAGTTTTAACTACCCCTGAAATTTAGCCTAGGGAGTTCAGTGGTTAGTGTATGACTCCACTAGGGGAACAAAAGGCACCTTTCCAATTAAAGTTAATAGTGGGATAACTTCAGACACACAAAGGGAGAAAAAGGCAGGTACGAGTCATGTTGCGTTCAAAGGGAAAGCGTTAAGGTGGAATCACAGAGCATCATGGGAAGGGCTATTCAAGGCGCCATGTCAAAAAGGCTGATTAACAGCGGTCCGCAGTCAGCCTCATCACCAGGGAGTCTTACTGATAAAATTATTTCCCCTCCAGAGAGAATCTCCCTGAACCGAATAAATGTTTCGCTTCTGAATAGGATTCATGAAAAGGCAGGGGGATGGTAGCGGCAAGAAGAAAGAACCACATTCACAGAACGATCTGAAATGTGTCACCTGATATTGCATCCTCAGTGAAATCAAAATTTATACTTACGTCATTAGTGTGCCAACATTTCAAGCGTCTCTTTATAGACGCATAATTAATAGTGCTACAATACGGGGAGCAGCTATTCTAGATGACTTAAAATATTATTTGATTGTCTCTCAACTTCTGAGTTAATATTTTCAATAAACACGTTGGTAAATCCTGCTAGGTATGACGCTTTGAACAGCTTGATTTTTTTGGTAGTAATTTGACAGTCTTTTGAATTTCTTATTGTAAATGTTTCTTCTCCCTTGGATCTACTTATTTTAATACCTTTGTGTTGCCTTATTTCTTTTAAGCAAGAAAGAAACAAGCAAGCAGTGTGCAGTATATATAGGAAATGATGCAAACCACAGGGAAATAATGTACAGTCAGGAAGAAGGGTATTCGTGCACGCCATAGGAGCACGTTATTTAAAGGGGCGATATGTTGTTCCTGCATACTATAAATATGTCATCACTTTAATGAAATGATAATGGGGTACTTGTGACTGCATATTTGTTACCATGGAAACAAACCATGACATCATAAGCACAAATGACTGACATAGTTCTGGACGGCAGCTGGATGAGGAAGGAAGAAATCTCACATAGATCTAATTATTTCTGACGGCAACAGCTGAAATAATATTTTACAAAATTAAATGCAGTAAAATGATTTAGAACAAACTATAATGATAGTCAATGGCTACAGCTAAAATAAAGGACCTTCTCAAGTCTTTACCAAGTATGAAATTCCTCTACAAAGAAGGACCATCTTACACAAACAGAGTTTTTGCCAAGATATCCAATTAAAAAGCTGCAAATGATCTTGTGGGACGTTTTGGGGTTGTCCAGAGAAAGAGCTGGAAGATTTGGGTAGGAGCTGGGAAGATTGCTATAAGCGGGGAGGAGAACAGATGATCTCAGTCAAAGCAAAGAGAGTTGCAGGAGCGCAGGGGTGGTCAGTGCAGCCGGTGCTGCACAGAGAAGTAGGTCATAGAAACACGTAGGACCTGGCTAAAGGGAGAATGTGCCGCAGTAGGGTAGTTGGAGTAGAGGAAAAGGAGGATGAGAGGGTGGAAAGGAAGTGCGCACAGACCTCAGCCGGGACCTCATCTCCTTTTGGTGTCTAAGAGTACACTTTGAACATTGATGTTGGAACTTTCTAGATTCTTAGCCCCATCTTCTTAGTGCAAGCTCTTTCTGCCTCTCCTCAAAATCTTCATGTGCTCATGAGCTTCTAGAAACTCCAGATGGCTTGTGGGATTGCTTCTGCAAATTATTGGAGGGAAGAATTGGTACTAAGAAGCAGCAAGGTTGGCCTTGCCTCAGTGTGAGAGTAATGGCCGTCTGTTCCCGCCAGCTCTCCCACTCCCCATGGGCGTGAAGCCCTGCCACTGTCTCTACACAGCCCTCAGGGGTGCAACACTGCAGGCACAGCCAGGTGGCGGGGAGGAAAGTGGCCCCGCCTGTGCTCAGGAACTCACAAAATCGCTCCAAAAAAATGGACTGATACCCACTTTCCAAGGTGTTCAAAATAGCCCAAAGTAGGGACAGATATTATGTCATCTTAACATCCTGCTTTTTCCCTCCTGTCTCTCTGGCACCCATGTACAGACCTCTACCCATGGACTTCAGGAAGAAATATCCACTGTGCACATCAACTCATGTGTAGAGGCCCAGGCCCGGGGGAATGAGGGTGGAGGGGTGGGGGGTGACCCTGGACCCACAAACCCGACCTCTGTTTAAGCATAGCTGTCTCCATGGCTACTTCAGTGTTTCACGCTTCATCATCAAAGCAACTGATGCTTTCGCCAGCTCCAAATCCTCATGTGAAATTTGCTGTTCTAATTCTATCCCCAGTCTCCGATCAAAGTGACGGTCTTCATTCCTGGAAAGCAGAATAGTTTTCTTTCTTGGTCCTTTATTAAGGCAGCCACCTGGACCATGAATGGTGGCCCTGGATGCTGCCTACATATATTTTGCTAAATAGTCCTTTTAGCTCAGAACACAAAATAACCTTCTTACTTTCTCTGAACCCAGCGCTCTCCCAGATTTCTTCACTCTCCCTCTGATCTCCCGGTTTTCTAAAGATGGCTCAACTAGATGAAAAATCACCTACCTCAACCTTGATATTAGGAATGTATCTTGGGTTTTTAACCTGGGACTAATGTGTCCCTCCCCCTGGGGGAGGCATGTATCCCAGTGCCCATCCCACATTATTTCTGCTCAAGTCAATGTGACTATGGCGTTACTTCAGCATATCACAGCTGACGTTTTACCCTCTGTCGGGTACCTTCCAATGCATCTTATGTTTGGAAGTTTTTGCCCTATCCCCAAGTTCTTCCTAGACAAAGGATTTTTTTTACGTGGATTTCATAGATTTGCTTGAAGTCATAAAACCCTTTGAGAATTACGAATGATCTTCTCAGAAAAATGCGCTATTCTCATAGTCATGTAATACTGCATTTGATTTTGCAAATTCCTGAAGTCCTTCCTTGCTCTACAGGTTAATCACCCCTGAACGGTCCTTTTCAGGATTTAGGGTTTAAATTAGCCTTCTCTGCTGCTGGCCTACCAAAACCACTGCTCATTCAGGAACAATGGTAGGTGCTGAGATAGACCTTCCTTTACATTCATTGGATAAACGAAACACCCCTGGACCAAATGTCAGTGAAAAGGAAGAGAAATGATCAAGTTGATACATTGGATTATCCTAATGATTTGATTGTAGCTGATAATAACTATTTTGCATAAATGAGCTTGCCTTTAGTAAGGTGTTTAGTAAAAATGAGTAAATAAAAATGTGGCTACATTTCCATAAGTTGAAATTTCAAACACATGGGCGTAATGGGAGCCATGTTCAAGCAGCATTTTCATATGCTGATAGCTCTCAGCAAGGTTTTAGACTCAGTACAAACGTTACGGTATCTGTGGAATCGTAATTGATGAGTTTGCTAGTTCTTCTTCCTTGCAGGGATACTTAGGTATCTTTTTTCACTTGGGACTTGGAGCGAACTCATCTTCCAGTTACACCAGTGAACACTTGTATTTAAGGAAGTCAAATTCTAGTGTGCGTTGCTCGAACCTCATACTATGAGCCCCATTGGGTTTGGTTTGTGAATTCTGGCCCAAGCAGTCAAGTACAGATTGAGTACGGAATGGATGGAAGTAAAGTACTGTTGGATATTCCTCCTTTCTGAGTCATTTCTGGGAATAAACTCTAAAAATTTATTTAATGTCCGTTTCCCAGCTAGCAATTCAAAACGAATCTATGAACCCTAAGCGGTGGTATTTATTGCTGAGTTTGGGAGAGGAGCCTAATCTTGTTTAGGTTTACATTTTCCTCAAAAGGGCATATGTTACAGGAAAAGCCTATTGTCCCCTCTCTGGACCCTAATTATAGAAAAGTCGGTGGTCCAGCCATTGAATTCATCTTCCCCAGGGGCCTCAACAGAGGGCTGGCTTCCAGCCTGAGACTTTGGGGTGGAAATTTCAGGAGTTTCTTAACTGTTTTCCCTGCTTCTTGTGGCTGGTAGGCTGGGTTTCGTGGAAGCGCAGTGTGCTGGGTGGGTTCTTACGACACAGCTCTCCAACCCCCTCATTTTACAGCTGAGAAAACAGAGGCTCGGTGGAGTTCAACAACTTGTCTAAAATTACGTCGTTCTGCCTGAATCACACGCTCAGTGCTCAGAATCTCTCCTCTTCTGTTCCTCTCCCTCCGGGCTTGCTTATTATGCCCCCAGCCCACACCCAACACACACAAGCAAATCAAAACCCCGCTTTCCTGTTACTACATCTCTTTCATGGCATGAGTAGAGCCTTCATCACAAAGAATTCACTCCATGTCTGCATAGCAAAGATATTCTCTGATAAACTAAACTTATATTTTATCTTTGGAATTTAAAAAATATTTATTGAAGTATAGTTGCTTTACAATGTTATGTTTAATTTCTGCTGTATAGCAAAGTGACTCAGTTTTATATATATATATATATATATATATATGTGTATATATATGTGTGTATATATATATATATATTCTTTTACATATTTTCTTCCACTATGGCTTACCACAGGCTATTGCATATAGTTCCCCATGCTATACAGTGGGACCTTATTGTTTAGCCTTCCTCTATATATAATAGTTTGCGTCTGCTAATCCCAAACTCCCAGTCCTTCCCTCCCCTACACCCCCGCCCCAGCTGACAACCACAAGTCCGTTCTCTATATCTGTTAGTCTGTTTTTGTTTCGTAGTGGAATTTTTGTTGTTGTTATTTTTCTATTTGTACAACTGTAGGAATAAATGGAATGGTAACTTTAAGGAACCAAGTCAAGAGTACTTCAATAACAATCAAATAAAAAGTTAAAACGCTGTAGTTTTCGACCATCATCATTACTAAATAAATCCATAGGCAGAATCCTGTGAATAATTATATTGTGTCTGCAAGGTTAGCTAAGTGTTAGGTGAGCAAAAGCACCCAAAAAAGGCTTTCACAGGCTGCCAAAGCCAGCAGGGCACCAGCGGGCATGTGCGGCTCTCGCCTTTGGAAACTATGTTTCAGACAGTGATGAAAATGTAAACCACACAAGCCACTTGGTTTCCAGGAGAACACATTTTGAAAAACCATGTTTTGGAAGAAAGCCTCAATTTTCCATTTCACAACAAAACTCCCCAAAGAAATTTTCTAAAATTACAAGGAATACTGAGGAGAGCATGAGTAGAGAAGGCTTGAAAAAAGAAAATAAAAACCTAGTTTAATCATGAAAGACTTGATTGCCCAACGAGCAGAACTGGTGTTCTAGAGTGGTCTTATTCCCTCTTTCCTACCTCACAACTTCTTTTCACAAAACCCCAACCCTCTGCCACGGCTTTTCAGTTCAAAGCTCCCTAAAATTTCATTCCTAGAGCTTAAGCTCCAGAACTCTACTAAAAGTGAAATTTTGGTGGATGAGAAAACACCAGGCTGCATACTCATATTAACTGATTTTATATCCTCCTTGAGCATAGGTTTTGCTAAGAAATTAGCATGAGAGCATTTGGACACTTACAAGAGTCAAAGGGAAAAGTAATAGGACAGAGAGTTTGGAGACATGGGATCATTCTGTCCATTTCATCATGTCTGGAGGGGCTAATGCAGCTGGCAGACCCCAGTTCTCCTTATGGTAAGGATGAGGTGGGAATGGAGCCAGAAGTGGGCTTTCTGATCTCTGATTGAATAGCCCTGAGCAAATGACTTAGCTTCTCTGAACCTCAATTTCTTTCTCTATAAAGTGAAGTTATACCGTCTCCTACCTGAGAGCATTATTAGGAGTCCTGGATGTGATAACAGATACAAGCATGCTTAATTAATAAACTATCAAGTGTGATTCATTTATAAGGATAAGCTTACACATAATCGTATCTTCACTTTATAATCAGAATTTATTATTTTGAAAGGTTAAAATAAACTGAACACACTGTAAGTGGTTTGGATGTCTTCTTTTCCAGCAATTAGTTACAAATACTTTTTGTTGTTGTTGTTGTTATTTTAAATAGCTAGTGGGAACTTGCTGTATAGCACAGGGAGCTCAGCTCAGCGCTCTGTGACAATCTAGATGGTTGGGATGGAGGGGGAGGGAGGTCCAAGAGGGAGGGGAGATATGTATACATATAGCTGATTTACTTCACTGTACAGCAGAAATTAACACAACGTTGTAAATCAATTATACTCCAATAAAAAAATAGACATTGAATAATTAAAAATAATTTAAAATCAATGCAATGCAGGGGGAACATCTGAAGGCTCACCCAGGAATGTGAAAATGTACCTAAAAAACGAGGTCATTACTTTAAAATTATTACAACTGTGTCGTTATAGTGCTGTGTGTATCTGCCCACATTAACTTGATTACCATCAAATTTAAAAACAAACCTTTCAGGCATACTACATATCCATTTCATAACATTTGTTCAACTTGGGTGAACTTTTCTTCCTATAAAGGTGAAAAATACAGAAAAAGACTTGACCCTGAATGCAAGGCATTTATATAGACATAAGACAACTGATAGAGAGGACTGTGGGAACTTACACATGAATGATGGTGGAGATGGAATCTGGTTGTTTACCAATGTATATACTGAGAGCAAAGCCAAGTGACTGAAAGGCAGCTCACACCCATGCTTCTCCCCCTCACCCCTGTCATACTGATTCAAAACAGTTCTGTTTTCCCAGGCGTGAACTTCAATCTTGAACTAGAGTAATTTGCAAATTCAGAGTCTGTCTGAGCATTTTCAAATCCACCTCAAGGATTCCCGGGAAATATTGTGTTGACTCACAAGTTTTCCCAAGGTCAAGAACTCATTCCCAAGGTCAAGGATGTTTGCAGTCTGGCACACCTGATCGATTTTCCCACTTCCCTGCGGTTGGTTAAGTTCTGATTTAGTCAATTCTTGGTTTTGCCTGGTCAGCATCCCAAGTCAATCGCAGGCAGCATTCATTAGAATTACACCCTTCCATTAAATCATTCTTTTTTGTTTCCTGTGACTTTTTATAAGTGAACTGTGTGTTGACATTTAAAATTTGAGTTGGGGAAAAGTGCCTGTTTGCAGCTGCCCCCTGCTTTGGTGTGGATTTCTTATATGAAATGTTTAAGGAAAACCATAGCCGTCACCAGGGTGAGTAGCCTGAAAACTCATAAAAAAGCTGTGTGTCTGAGCTGGAAGGAGTTGTAGAGTTTGTCTAGTCCAACTCCTCAGATTGGGAATGGAGCTCAGACAAGTGTTTGGACCCATAATTCAATGTTGTGTGGTAGATAAAGGACATGAACCCAACTTTCCAGATCTTGGTCCTGTAATTCCATTAAACCACTCCTAATCGATGAAGAGATGGAGTGATTATAAAGGCTTCATCTATTGCTTTGCATTGACTCTGAAATAACAAGTTGTTTCTCTGGGTGGCAGGTGCAGTTGGCACCTTGCCGTATTTCTTCACCAGGCACAGTTCCCGTGCACACTGAGCTGTCAGCTTCCCCCTGGACTCATCTGTGACTCCCAAGAGCCTTTAGGAGATGCCCTCAGAACAGCCCTCAGGCTGTTAAGTTGTCCCTTAGAATGAGACAACTCTGAAGTGAGTTCTGCCCCATCTCCCAATGTCCCCAGTAGGTTTATTGATTCAAGCAAAGGCATGAATTCAAACACAATGTGCCCAAGTGCCTACTGTAGTGACCTGCTTATTAATGCACATTCTATGGGCTTCCATATCTTTCTTAAAAAAAATTTTTCTTGGAGTATAGTTGATTTACAATGTTATATTAGTTTCTGCTGTACAGCAAAGTGAATCACTTAAACATATACATATATCCACACTTGTTTAGATTCTTTTCCCATATAGGTCATTGCAGAGTGTTGAGTAGAGTTGCCTGTGCTAAACAGTTGGTCCTTATTAGTTATCTGTTTTTTATACAGTAGTGTGTATATGTCAATCCTAATCTCCCAATTTATCCCTCCATCTCTTTCTTTTTTATTGAAGTATAGTTGCTGGACAATATTATATAAGTTACAGGTATACAATATAGTGATTCACAATTTTTAGAGGTTATACTCCATTTATAGTTATTGGCTATATTCCCGTGTTGTATAATATGTCCTTGTAGCTTATTTTATACCTAATAGTTTGTACCCCTTACTCCCCAATCCCCGTATCGTCCCTCCCCCTTCCCTCTCCCCACTGGTAACCACTAGTTTGTTCTCTAAATCTGTGAGTCTGCTTCTTTTTTTGATATATTCATTAGTTTGCTGTATTTTTTAGATTCCACATGTAAGTGATATCATACAGTGTTTGTCTTTCTCTGTCTGACTTATTTCACTTAGCATAATACCCTCCAAGTCCATCCATGTTGCTGCAAATGGCAAAATTCTGTTCATTTATATGGCTGAGTAGTATTCCATTGTATGTGCACACTCTATGGGATTCCACCTCTCTGATGTCTCACTCCCACACTCCCTTTGGTGGACAGAATGATGGCCCCAAAGATGCTTACACCCTAATCCCTAAAACCTATGAGTATGTTACATTACATGGCAAAGGGGACTTTGAAGATGGGATTAAGGTTATGGAATTTGAGACAGGGAGATTATCCTAGGTTATTTAGGTGGACTCAATCTAATGGCCTGGGTCTTTGAAAGCTGAGAACCTTTCTCAACTGTGGTGAGAGAGACATGATGATAGATGAAGGGCCAGAGAGATGCAAAATTGTTGCTTTTGAAGATGGTCTCCTTCAGGTGGAAGAAGGGGGCCATGAGCCAAGGAGTGTGGGTGGCCTCTAGAATCTGGAGAAGGCAATGGCTACTGACACCTTGATTTTTGTCCAGAGAGATCTATTTCAGACCTCTCACCTACGGAACTATAAAACAATAAATTTGTGTTGTTTTAAGCCACTAAATTTTGTGATAGTTTTTTTTTTTTTTAATTTTATTTATTTATTTATGGCTGTGTTGCGTCATTCGTTTCTGTGCGAGGGCTTTCTCTAGTTGCAGCAAGCGGGGGCCACTCTTCATCGCGGTGCGCGGGCCCCTCACTGTCGCGGCCTCTCTTGTTGCAGAGCACAGGCTCCAGACGCGCAGGCTCAGCAATTGTGGCTCACAGGCCTAGTCGCTCCGCGGCATGTGGGATCTTCCCAGAGCAGGGCTCGAACCCGTATCCCCTGCATTGGCAGGCAGATTCTCAACCACTGCGCCACCAGGGAAGCCCATAGTTTTTTTTTATGGCAGCAATAGAAAGCTTATTCATTCCCCTACTCATTCTAGAATTACCTCTGAAATAAACCTCTTGAATTCAAACCTGTTTCTCCAGGTCAGTTTCTTGGGGCAATCCACTTTGCAATGTACCCTACGGAGTCTTCTGTTGCCTATACCTATTCTTTGTATGTCTGTGTTCCCTAGTCAGGAATTAGACCTTTGTGTTTCATAGTGTGCCTCTCACTATTTAGTATAATGTCTAGCAGTAAGCAAATACTCCATAAATATGTGTTGATTCAACTGAAGAAATAAAAACATCTATTAAGTTTAAGTTCAGCAGCTATGTATGTAGTCATGTGCTGTGGTAAAAGTGGATTTTAGGGAAATTCCACCTCAAATATCTTAGCAATGGCAACTGCATTTCTCTCCTGGTCATTTCAGTATTCGGAGTTTTCTAGTCTTAGTTATACCTCTCCAACCAAAGAGGAAATTGTTCTGAATTGGAGAGTAGGGACTATTGTGATTAGCTTAAACCTACATTGTGTACATTGTGTTTGAATTCATGCCTTTGCTTGAATCAATAAGCACTCAGTAATTTTTCTTTTAGTGGAAATATGACAGTAAATAGTCTTACTTTTATTTGAAACCACAATTCCTGCAACTTTCAGAAGTAATGTTGGCAGAGTTATCAGATTACAGCTGTGGCGCAGGTCACAGAGTTACTTTACTAGCGTTCACCAGTATCTGCTTCTCCCCTTCTGAGCTCACAGAATATGGCACTTCCCAATCTCTTGTGGTTGGACGGGGCTGTGTGATTAGTTCTGGGTCAGTGTCACCCTCTGAACTGAAGCATTTCACTGCCAGTATGACACCCTCCTCTCACTTTCTTTTTCATGATAGTTAAGGAAGCTGTGTGTTTCAGATGTTGCTCTGAAGATTAGGCTGGGTTTGCAGTGGGCTTTTCATCCAAAAGAAACAAGCCATTTATGTGTCAAACCGCTGAGATTTTGAGGTTGTTCCTCAGCATCACCTGGCTTAAGTAGGCGCCTACTATGGTTACTATAAATATGGGAGATACCTCGATTAGGAAACAGATTAGATGACTGGATGGCCAGAGGAATACATAGATCTTCTCTGCTTGTGGTTGATCCATGCTGGCTTGTCTGAGCGGTCTTGGGAAAAAACAAGATTGGAGGAGGGTGATAGGAAGTCTTTTGAAAAGACACATGGAAGGACATCTTGGAATGGGTGCAGAGAATGAGGACATTTGTGTGCCGTGTCAATACCTCAACAGAAAGCACTCACTGAAGAGGACGCTCTCTGGAATCACATGGACAACATGCCCCAGGGCTAAGTTTGCCCCCTCTTCTTGTCACATGGGCACTCTGCAGCGGTAGTGGCCAGGTAAACCTTGATTGGGAGAGTCCTGGTTGTTGGCCCCTTTGGACTTGCAGCTTCAAGGATGTCACATCTCACTCCTGGGGGCAGAAGTAGGCACTAGCCACAGGAATCTTTCCATTTGAGAGAACAACTACTAGATATTATTTAATCCCCTCATCATGTCTACAAGGCAAATATCATTAAAGTTTTTAGATAAGGGAACCGAGATTCAAGAGGTAAATTAATCACGACTACAGAGCTGGTTAGCAGAGGAAACAGCAACTGGTCCAGACCTGTCTGACGCTATGCCCATGCCCCCTTCATGGTACCCGTGATCTCTCAGCTGCACGGAGTAAGTGACTCTCCACTCAGGGGCTCTTCTACCCCAGGTGGAACTGCCTTCTTTTTTTTTTTTGCGTTCAACTTCTGCATCTCTCTTTTTTTAAAAATTTTTTGTTGGGCTATATTTGACTTACAATGTTGTGTTAGTTTCAGGTGTACAGCAAAGTGAATCTGTTATACATATACATATAATCCACTCTTTATTTATTTATTTATTTCATTTTTTTTAACATCTTTATTGGAGTATAATTGCTTTACAATGGTGTGTTAGTTTCTGCTGTATAACAAAGTGAATCAGCTATACATATACATATATCCCCATATCCCCTCCCTCTAGCTCCTCCCTCCCACCCTCCCTATCCCACCCCTCTAGGTGATCACAGAGCGCCAAGGTCCACTCTTTTTTTAGATTCTTTTCCCGTATAGGCCATTACAGAGTATTGAGTAGAGTTCCCTGTGCTATACAGTAGGTCCTTATTAGTTATCGATTTTGTATATAGTAGTGTGTATATGTCAATCCCAGTCTCCCAATTTATCCCTCCCCTCTCTGGAACTGCCATTTGGAGCTGATCTGTGCTGCAACTCTGGGCTGTTCATTCCAGTCTATCTGGAATGTGAGCGCTTCCCTCCACTCTGATGCTGTAACCTGGTCCAAACCTTCATCACCTCTTGCCTGGATTATTGCAATGCCTCCTACCTGGGATCCTGCTTCTACATATTACTCTGTATGCTTATTCTCAACATGGCAGGTGTGATTCTGTTAAAAGTCAGAACCTGTCACTCCTTTACTCAAAGCCTTATGGCTACCCATTTCCCTTGGAGTAAAACCACAGTTGTAGTAGTAGCCTCAAAACCTTGCAGATCTTGCTTTATGCTTCCTTTTCACCTTCTCTGACCTTCACTCTCTAGTTCACTCCACTCCAGTCACAATGACCTACATGCTCGTCTTCCAACACAGCCGGCGTGCCTAGTATTTTATTTTTCCAGATATCCTATGTTTTACTCGCTCACTTCAATGTGTTCAAATTATCATCCTCCAAGTGAGCTCTTCCTCCACCACTCTATTTACATGGTCCCTCCCAGCCCAGAATTCCCTTTATTTCTTCCATTCCTTATTTTTTCCATAGCACTTATCACTTCTACCATATTATATCATCCATTTACATTATTTTGTTTACTCATTGGTTCCCCACACCCTGCACCTCCCTCTTCCCCACTGGACTATACGTTTCATGAGAGTAGGACTTTTAAAAAAATTAATAGAGTTTACTTGTTAGAGCGGTTTTAGGTTTACAAAAATATTGAGTGGCAAGAACAGAGTTCCCATATTCTCCCTAACCTGCTCCTCCCTCCCCCACTCTCACTCCTTCTCTTCCTCTTTCTTTCCCTCCTTCCCTCCAATCCAACCCCTGGTAACCACCGATCTTTTTATTGTTTATAGTTTTGCCTTTTGTAGAATGTCATATAGTTGGAATCATACAATATGTAGCTTTTACAGATTGGCTTATTTCACTTAGTGATATGCATTTAAGTTTCCGCCCTGTCTTAGCCTGGCTTGATAGTTCATTTCTTTTTGTGTACCAGTTTGTTTATCCATTCACCTATTGAAAGACATCTTGATTGCTTCCAAGTTTTGGCAATTATGAATAATGCTGTAATATTGCTCTAAATGCTGTAATAATGCTATAAATATTCATTACAGGTTTTTGTGTAGACATATGTTTTCAATTCATTTGGGTAAATACCAGGGGGTGCAGTTGTTGGATCATATGGTAAGAGTATGTTTAGTTTCTTAAGAAACTGCCAAACTGTCTTCCAAAATGACTGTACCATTTTGCATTCCCACCAGCAATTAATGAGAGCGCCTGTTACTCTACATCCTCGCCAGCATTTGGTGTTGGCAGTTTTTTGGATTTCGTACATTCCGATAGATATGTAGTGGTATCTCACTGTTGTTTTAATTTGCATTTTCCTGATGATTTATGAGGGGGAGCATCTTTTCATGTGCTTATTTGCCATCTGTATATCTTCTTCGGTGAGGTGCCAGTTCAGATCTTTTGTCCATTTTTTTAGTTGGGTTGTTTGTTTTCCTATTGCTGAATTTTAAGACTTCTCTGTGTATTTTGGATAACAGTCTTTCAGCAGATATTTTTTTTCAAAGGTTTTCTGCCAATCTATGGCTTTCCTTTTCATTCTCTTAGCAATGTCTTTCACAGAGCAGAAGTTTTAAATTTTAGTGAAGTCCAACTTCATTCAATTTTTTTCTTTCATGGATTTGTGCCTTTGGTATGAGAGTAAGATTTTTCACCTGTTTTTTTCATTGCTTTATCCTTAGCTCATAAAACATTTCTTGGCACATAGTAAGGACCCAATAAATATTTGTTGAATGACCAAGTGCTGTTACCTTGGGAAATTACATGCTTTCCTTTTTGTTTTTTTTTTCAAGGGAAGTTTTCATTTGTTGCATCACCCTTGAGAAGCAGCCCCAGCTCAAAGCCCATCTATCCTACACAAAGGATCTGTAATGCAGATGTGAACATCATCTACCTGTGTGAAATGAATGGCAGCAGTTTAGAGTGCATACATTTTTTTCAGGATGATAAGGTTTTGGGTTAACCTATCATCTGAGCACCTTTGGTTAATGTGGATTCTCACTCTCTCTCAGGTTAGAATAAAAAAGAAATAATAAGGCTAGAATTTATGATAACACATAAAATACTAAGTACGTAAAGCTAAATAAAGCATGGGCTTTTCTTTATGAAAGAGAAAGCGCTTCTTGTTTGAGGGCCAGAATGAGCCCTCCTCTGGTTCTCTTAAAGAAGTACCTTTGTGGAGCTGAACTGCTAAGTAGAGTCAAGAAAAGGGACCCCACCAAGGATTAGGTCTTCATCTACTAAAAGCAAGAGAATGGCCTTCCTTCCTTCCTTCCTCCCTCCCTCCCTCCCTCCCTCCCCCCTTTCTTTCTTTCTTTCTCCTTTTTTCTGGGAGAAATGATTTTAGTAAGCTTTAATTACATCATGCAGTGATAAATGGAAAACACTGACGCATAAATATATGCAGATGGGTAAAATTTGATGAAGAGTAGTGGGAAAAAAAGTCCTATGAAGAGTAACAGGAATGAGAAAATGTTCCTGAATTTGTTATTTTTGACTAAGATGTGAAGAAGGAGAAATGCAGGTATAATCTTTTAGAGTGAGAGGGGTAGAGGGGCTGCAAGAAGCAGCCTGATGAGCTTTTATCATCTTTATTTTGAAAACTCGGAATGCACTGCATCACACTGCTGCTGGAGTTTTAACTTTAAATGTTTAGGATTTTTTTTAAAAGGGAAAGAAGGTTCCTTTGCCTCAGGTATGAAGTCTTTGGCTTTTCCCCATCTCCCCACCTCATCTATAGACAGACACACGGAGTCCTCGGAAGTACTAGGATAAGACAATGAAAAGAAAATGATCTTTCATGAACAGTTTCAATTTCGTTGTTGTACAGAACAAGGCTCAAGCTGGGAGCAGCCCAGGGCTGACCGACCTTTACAGCACATATCTGAGAGTACGGCCTCCTTAGATGCTGGCCCTGGACGCCTGATTGTGTGGGAGTTTCCATTATAACTTTAAGTGTTATATTTTTATTGCTTATTAAATTTTTTATCAGAAAAACAGTTACCACAGCTAAAAGAGGAAACGGCAATAAAGACTTAAAATGAGTACCATTATTTTAATGGGCCCATTGGATGGAGCAAAGGCATGTACACGTGCTCGATTCACCATCTCTTAAACCCAAGGCCTGACTGGGAAGCAAGACATCTTGGTTAATACCATGAACTCTGCAGGGAGTCTGAGTTCTAATTCTTGCTCTGTCACCTCCTGGTTGTGCAACCTTGGGCCCTATGTGCCTACTTTTCTTTATCTCAAAAGTTAAAATGCAATAGTGCCAAACTTCTAAGGTTTCCATGAATGAGAGAGAATGTCCTGTACTGTAAAATATGTCAGGATTTAGATTGCACCTGTGGCGCATACTGACTCTATGAAGACCATGTCATCTTGGGCTTCGTCTCAGATATCAGTGAAAATGTGTGTGCTCAGAGCTCCCTCCCAAATCGTGACGACTCAGTTAATGAAATAGGACACATAAAAGATGTGGCATATGGTAGGCACTCCTAGAGAAACGCTAGTTTCTCCCTTTCAGTTCTATTAGGAATAGATGATTGCTCTGTGCGCAAACATCTTCTGTAGTTTTCTATTGGATCACCAACAGTTCCTGAGCTTCTTAATTGCTTACAGGATGTCTGTCAGGGGCTGCAATTGTTGCGTGAGCCTAAAAAGTTCAGCCTTTGATAAAGAAGAAAAAACATTTCTCATTCTAACAATGACAGAGAAATGCAGGAGGACGCAAATTTCTTCTATTTAAATTAACGTGTGACCATTCATATGTCGACCATGCTCATTTTTATTGATTATTTGGGGAGAAATGCCATTTTATTTAATTTTCGTTAACATTATTTTATCTTGGTTATTAGCTGTTCCACTGTTAAAATTAATTATGGTTGACTTTCTTTAGGTCATAGATTTCTGATTTTGATTAATTTGAAGAAAGCACTCTAAATATGAAGAAACACGAAGATTTAGTATAATGTTTGCTTATACTTCCCCACATACTAAGATTAATACTAAACTTAAAAATGCCCAATTATACTTGTGCAATAAAAGATATCTGTCGCAGCTTTTAATGTTTATGATGTTGTACAGGAAGATATTTCAAATTTCTAGTTAATTGTCCAAAGTAAACAGGTCGGTGGGTTCTGGGAGCCCATTTCAGGGAAGAATTCTAGCTAAAGGGAAATACCAGCAGCAATATTATAGAACATTAACAATTTTCTGTATTTAGAAAAGGAACTGTAGTGTGGAAAGAAAAGTTTTGATGACAAAGGTGTATCTGATGTTGGTGTACAACATACTATTTGAATTATTTTCTTTCATCTCTCTAGCTGGTTGAATTTGGATGAGATTTGGCATACTGAGTAGCTTAGACTGAGTTTCCCAGAAGTCAACCCTAAGTCAACGATGCCAGTTTTTTAAGGACTAACTTCCAAGAGAAACTAGTAAGGGAGTGGTTGAAGCAGGACAGGGAATAGGAGGGGGCCAAGCCAGGGTGCAATTTCAGCCTGATTCTTAGTGAGCTTCCACAGGGAAACTCCCTAAATTACACTTGGGAGAGTCCTGCCCTGAGTGTGGAGGGCTTTCGTGTTTCCTCATCAGTCAGTCAGCGTTGTACCACGAATGCCTAGAATGTACTTCCAGCTACGGAGACAGCAGATCTGGTGGCTTAAGGACAGTTTCCTCTAGGTCACAGATGGGAGCTGTTAGCCTCAAAGCACATAGCAGCTAGGGGAGTGTCCAGGGGACTGGTACCAAGAACCAGGGAATCTGGACCAAGAACAGCGTCTGCGTTTGGGCAAGACTGTTAGAATTCAAATTTGAATTCTAAGCCAGTCCAGACCAATCAATGGCATGAGAGAGAAAACTAGAGATATTTTTGATAATACATAAGCAGCAGGACAAAATAAAACCTTGAAGACATGTAGATTCATTTTGAAATTTTCCATCTATTTGTGTTTTTAAGTTCAGAGTCCAATAGCCTCTGGAAAGATGACACTGTATAAAATTCTTAGAACCAACATGGCCTGGATTCACTTTTTCCAAAATGGTTTATCGCTTAGTAGGCCTGCCATTTCTTTTTATAGAGGTAGATTTTAATTCATACAATTAATATTCATGGAGAATCTAACGATGTGTTATGTGTTCTGCTGGGAAGTCAGGGAAATAGAAGCATCGTTCCATTTCAGCCCTCAATTTGACTTCTAAAACTCCGAAAGTCTGGGGAAACAAAGCCGCTGTCATATGCTCTCCTGTGGGCAAACCGGTAGGAGAGAGGCAGCAGCAAGCAGGGAGTAGGGACTTTCACAGGCTACTTGATGCATTGAGTTAAAATTCAGAATTGTGACTACGTGAGTTATGTCTCCAACATATGCAAATTCTATCAACCTGCTAATGTGCATCAACTGTCATCCATCTAGAGCACTGCTTCTCAAACTGATGTGAGCTAGCCTCACACTCAAGAGATGTTGATTCAGGATGCCTCAGAAGGGTCAGAGGATTTGCACTGCTAACAAGTTCCCAGGTGCCACAGATGCTGTTGGTCCTTGGACCACACTTTGAGTGTATCCTTGATGTAGGCACATTTGCATGCTATTGGATTTGTTTTTAACGGAAAACTTCAGTAGGCAGTGGCACATCAAAGTCATTTTTCTAGAGCTGGCAAATTGACAGATTAGCTTTGTGTTTCCTTCTTTATCCTTAGGTCGATATTTTGATGTGAATATTTTAATGAGGCAAGCAAGTAAATTCATTGTGTCATACATTTAGCATAGAGATGTCAGCACATGCGTACTTAAAAAAATTTTTATTGGAGTAGAGTTGATTTAAAATATTATGTTAGTTTCTGCTGCACAGCAAAGTGAATCAGTTATACATATACATATATCCACTCGTTTTTAGATTCTTTATCCATATAGGTCATTACAGAGTATTGAGAAGAGTTCCCTGTGCTATACAGTAGGTCCTTATTAGTTATCTATTTCATATACAGTAGTGTGTATATGTCAATCCCAATCTCCCTATTTATCCCCCCCCAATTCCCCCTGGTAACCATAAGTTTGTTTTCTATATCTGTGACTCTATTTCTGTTTTGTAAATAAGTTCAGAGTACCAAGGGATCTTAGAAGCAACACATACAATGCCATTACCTTACTGATCACTTTTGGTCAGTCAGCAAGATAATGCATCCATTTTTGTTTCTTGGCTTTCAACAATATAGACTGCTTTTGTCCATGTAAAGTAGAAAATCTAGTACTTTGAAATCAGTTTCAAGGTTACATTATATCCATCTGGAATAGTCCAAATGTAATTCTCAAGTAATGCTGTTTTATTTGTTCAGATCTTGGGCTAAACCACTAATTGGCTAGACACTCTAAAGTCTAGTAGGAACCTCTGTCTTTCTTTATTCCCCCCCTCATCTCATTCCCATTTCCGATCAACAACATCGAGAAAAAGGGCCCCTGATATGAGTCAAGGAAAACCTAGTCTCCAAGGTGACAGTGAGACCACTAGAACCAGAGTATAGATTTTCTAGAGTAGGAATAGGGAGATTGCAAATAGAGCCAGACTAGGGAACAGGCACTATTGTGATGTTTCTCACACTGGAGAGGTTGTGGATCCCTTGTGCTCCTGGCGTTCAGCAAGACAGAGTTTAAAAACAATTGCATTGCCTTTTAAATGATATCACTTAATGATGACTTTGTGTCAAAAGATTTTGCACATATAAGTAGAAATGCAGGCACTGAAATGAAGTGGCAATACTCAGTTACAAAATGATAAGCAAAGACATTTAAAATACGTTTATAGTAATTTATTTTAGGATATAGATGATATAAATTAAACAGATTTTATGGGAAGTTTCCAGATGTATAATAATAAATCTATAGACCTCCAGAAGCCCAGTTTGAAAATCATGTTCTGGTGGATCTTTTGTATCATGTTTTCTCTTTGGATTGAGTCTCCATTTCCCCTCCATGGGACTGCTGTGATGAGAAGGCAGGTCCTTCTCTCTTCTAAGGGAGGCATATCTTCCCTGACCCTCTCTTCCCTGACTTTAGAAGGCCATCTGGGGATGGGCTTAGAGGAAATGGGAGCAGACATCATAAGCCAGCTCTGTTCTAGGCTGTAGGGGAAATATTTCCCTTTGAGTTCATCGTTTCATGCCATTTACTGATTAACCTTGAAGGCTACAATCAGACTACGAGCAAAGGGGCAATGCCTAAGCAGAATGCTCAAACTATTTTTGTTTTTTAAAGCCACTTATTGAGGTATACTGACATGTAAAAGCTGTACATATTTAGTGTATACAAGTTGATGAGTTTGGGGATAAGCATATACCTGTGAAACTATCACATAGACATACCCGTAACCTCCCAAAGTTTTCTCCCACACTCACTATTATTATTATTATTAATAATTTTTTGTATGTATATGTTATATGTACATGTGTATGATAAGTACCCTTAACCTAAGACCTTCCCTCTTGGAAAAGTTTAAGTATACAATACAGTATTATTAGCTATAGACACTATGCTGTAAATCTCCAGAATTTATTTATGTTGCATAAAGTTTTGTACCCTTTGACAATCACCTTCCCATTTCTCCCTCTCCCCAGTCCCTGGTAACCTCCATTCTACTCTCTGCTTCTATGAGTTTAACTATTTTAGATTCCACGTATAGGTAAGATCATACAGTATTTGTCTTACTGTGTCTGGCTTATTTCACTTAGCATAATGCCCTTTAGGTCTATCCATGTTGTCATAAAGGGCAGGAATTTCTTCTTTTTTTAAGCCTGAATTATATTCACATATATTCATATATTAAATGTGATATATATATATACGTATAATGTGAGATATATATCTCACATTTTCTTTATCCATTCATGGTTGATGGACATTTATATTGTTTCCATGTCTTGGTTATTGTGTCCAACTACTTTAAGTTCAGGCAAAAAGAGTCCTCAAATCTTACCCAGCATCCAACTCTGATCACAAAGGTAGGAGAATAGAGAGGGATTTGGGGCTAGGGGTCAATTATATATATATATATATATATATATATATATATATATATATATATATATATATATATATAAATAATTGGGGAAGGTGATGGTCAAAGGATACAAAACTTTATGCAAGACAAATTCTGGAGATTTATAGCATAGCACCTATAGTTAAGAACATTGTATATATTATTATACTATATATATATTTATGTGTTTGTATGTATAAAAAGCATGTTAGTGAGTTAAAGGTACTCTTTAGAAATCTGGGGTAATGGAATGAGCCAAAGAATCCTGGTGGAACCCATCATGGCAAATAAAAAACAGTGGATCTATTCGTAAGTGTAGTTCTCTGCCACAGAGGCAGTGACACCACCCTGCATTGTGAAAATAGATTCTCCCATTACAGAAACAACATGGAAGCATTTTCCATTTCTCTATCATTTTAAATTCTAACTTCTAACATGAGCTTGGCTTGCTGACAGATCAGCCATGTTTCCAAGTTTTTCGTTTTATGTGAGCTGAGTTTTTTTATCCAGTTTGGATTGAGTGAGGAGTCAGTGAGTGGTTTGGGGGGATGCCCTAAGACAAGGAAATTTGGTCAGGATTATCATTTAAGACAAGAGAGTTTTTGAAACCCTGGACACTGTTTCAACTTGAAACTCTAATTATGAAAGTATGTAATTGCAAAGTCATAACATCGGTCCCAGACCTCCAAGAATATTCAAGGAATGTTTGAATATTTTTTACGAGGTAAACCCATCATTAAACACATTACCTAAAACTCTGAGCTCATGGGAGATTTCCTTATGTAGTTATTACAGTTTTATGGGGTTTTTTCAGAGTCTTTTTCCTTCTTTTCTGGATTGTTTATAATTGCTTTTTAGAGTAACATTCCACTCCAAAGTATTAAGTACTTCTACTTAATTTTAGAGTCTCATTTCATAGAATCATGACTTGAATATTTTCAATCCCATTTTTCCTAATGTTGATGATCTCAATGGCCTTTTCCTGGTATTCAAAAGGTGATAAGGTCACTTTCTGCCTACCTCGTATTTCTAAATGCAGATCAAAATTAGTTTTACAGTATTTGGTGTCCTTAAGTAATTTCCACTATCAGGAGATAGTTTTTCACTTTAATTTTTCAAAACTTATTTTACAGGTGCTACGGTTTCTTTGGAGATTTGTTTTTGTTAGCTTTTTTTTTAATTGAGGTATAGTTTACTTGCAATATTTTATTAGCTTCAGATGTACAACATAGCGATTCAATACTTTTATACACTACCCACCTTACAAAGTTATTACAATATTATTGACTATATTCCCTGTGCTGTACATCACATCCCTGTGACTTATTTTATATCTGTTAGTTTGTACCTTTTAATCCCCTTTACCTATTTCACCATCTCTCCCATACCCTCTGGCAACCACTAGTTTGTTCTCTGTATCTGTGAGCCTGCTTCTGTTTTGTCATATTTGTTCATTTGTTTTGTTTTTTTTAGATTCCAGATATAAGTGAAAAAATACAGTGTTTTTCTTTTTCTGTCTGGCTTATTTCACTTAGCATAATATCATCTAGGTCCATCCATGTTGTTGAAAATAGCAAGACTTCATTCTTCTTTATAGCTGAGTAATATTCCACTGTTTGTATGTATGTATGTATCTAGATATATATATATATATACACACACACACACACACCACATCTTCTTTATGCATTCATCTGTTGATGATGGACACTTAGGTTGCTTCTGCACCTTGGCTATTGTAAATAACGTTGCTATGAACATTGGGGTGCATGTATCTTTGAAACTCTGGAGATTCTAGACAGGCAATGATCAATGGAGTAACTCTTTAGATATGGTAATAAAAGAATATTAATCCTAATTTAAACAATAAACTATATATTTTTCAAGTGGGGAGGCAAGGCTACCAGAGCTTCTTAAGTAATTTTACAGTTGAGGATTTGAGGCACACAGTTAATCATTGCATTGTCACCAAAGTGTTTGTAAGACTATGTAGAGATGTGGACACCAGAAAACACGTTTTATGTCTGTTTTAAATTCATGCACTTTGCATACAAGGTGGAATTATATGCCACCTAGATCCAGGTAAAAGCTGGTTTTAAATCGCACCTGTGCAGATGTAGAAAACAATCTTATGGCAACCGGGCGGAAAGGGTGGGTGGATAAATTGGGAGATTGGGATGGACAGATACACACTACTATATATAAAATAGATAACTAATAAGGACCTACTGTATAGCACAGGGAGCTCTACTCAGTACTCTGTAATGACCTATATGGGGAAAGAATCTAAAAACAGAGTGGATAAATGTATATGTATAACTTATTCACTTTGCCATACAGCAGAAACTAACACAACATTGAAAATCAATTATACTTCAATAAAAATAAAAAAATAGAATAAAACAAGTCACACAAACACCCGCAAAAAAAATTGCACGTGTGCACAGAATTGGCAGTTCCAATTGGTCTGCCATAAGCTGTTGGGAAATGGGTGAATGCTTTCAAATTGTTTATGGATGAAAATGCAGAATGTTATTCTAAGTTTTGCAAAAAGTTGTGGATCCAGTTGGAACTTTTTGCACTAAAATAATAACTTGAGAAGGGAATTTACTTCCTTTTTTAGGCAATTAGGCAGTGCTTAATTCACCCTGCCAATTCTAGAATTGCGTAATTTATTACTATTTTAAGAATTAAGTTTGTTTGTTTGTTTGTTTATTGGCTGCCCTGCAAGGCATGCAGGATCTTAGTTCCCCAACCAGGGATCGAACCCGCACCCCCTGCAGTGGAAGCACAGAGTCTCAATCACTGGACCACCAAGGAAGTTCCAAGAATTGAGGGATTTTTAAATTAATGTGCTAATTTATTTATCTTCCAGAGTTTGAGGAAAAAAAATAGGACCCCAAGTCCTGGTGATCCTCAGACTTACCTGACTTGTCTGCTTGTGAGTGCTCTTAATGCAGTTCATCAGAATGGCACACACCCGCCTTCAACTCAGAAGCAATCAGAAAACAAAATTGCCGTCCCAGGAGACAAGCTTGAATAACATCCCCTCAACATTCCCCCAAAACTGTGCTCTGAGTTCGTTTTGAGAAATAGAAAGAGAAATCAGGGGGGCTTCCCTGGTGGCGCAGTGGTTGAGAATCTGCCTGCCAATGCAGGGGACGCGGGTTCGAGCCCTGGTCTGGGAGGATCCCACGTGCCGCGGAGCAGCTGGGCCCGTGAGCCACAACTACTGAGCCTGCGCGTCTGGAGCACGTGCTCCGCAACAGGAGAGGCCGCGATAATGAGAGGCCCGCGCACCGCGATGAAGAGTGGCCCCCGCTTGCCGCAACTAGAGAAAGCCCTCGCACAGAAACGAAGACCCAACACAGCCATAAATAAATAAAAATAAATAAATAAAAATTAAAAAAAAAAAGAAAAGAAAAAAGAAAGAGAAATCAGATCCAGCCTCACACGCTACTGACTTGGGTTCTAAAACGATGACATGAATGAGGATGAAGGGGCTTCTGACACATCTCTCAGTCACGGGCACTGACCTGTCATACATCTGTCAAAGTCACAATTAACCCAGGGACTTAATATCTTTGAGGTAATAGAGAACTCCTTTTCCAGGTGGACTTAAAGAAATGAATGAAGACTGGTCAGTGGGGTTTTAAACACACGCAACTCTGGTTTAAACCTTCTCACTGGAAGATAGATGGATCTCCAGCATCATAAGTTCAGGAAGGAGTATTCATTGGTTATAAGAGCCAATGAGCTAGAAGGAATGATAAAAGATCTCCAGGGGACATCAACCAATTGGCCTGCTCTTTGAAACTCTCTCCCTCTGCGTGATCTGGGGACTCATCCACTGCCAGGGTGCTGGTGGAGGCCTGCTTTTCCCACCTTTCCCTCCTCCGCCACTATATCCCTTGCCAACTATTCTAGAAAAGTCCACACCCCAGTTGCTACTTTTTGGATGTCTGTACTGATAACTTCTACATTGTTGTGTATGTTTCCCCCAGTGGGTATGAAAGGTTCTAACTCTGCACAAGCAAAATGACAAATAGTTGTTGGGAGGAAATGACTTGTATTAAAAATGCAATGGGCTACGTGGAGATCCTTCTAATGAGCTACGTGGAGACCCTTCTTTAGGTTTTACCGATTACCTGGTCTCGTCAGGGCAGGCAGCAGAATCTGGGACCTAGTAGCAGGGAGAAGCCACTCCATGCAGGGGTTGATATATCACAATATCTGCACGAATTGTTTAATTCATGACTTTATGAAAAAGAAATGTATAAATTAGTTGACTGCAATACACTGTGGAATTAGGATTACATATGTTTTATAATGAGGAGGCCCAAAATATATAAACATGAAGTATGGTAAAAACATATTCTCCTCATAAAGGGAACCCTCTTGCACTGTTGGTGGGAATGTAAATTGATAGAGCCACTATGGAGAGCAGTATGGAGGTTCCTTAAAAAACTAAACCTAGAACTACCATACGACCCAGCAATCCCACTACTGGGCATATACCCTGAGAAAACCATAATTCAAAAAGAGTCATGTACCACAGTGTTCATTGCAGCTCTATTTATAATAGCCAGGACATGGAAGCAACCTAAGTGTCCATCAACAGATGAATTGATAAAGAAGATGTGGCACATATATACAATGGAATATTACTTAGCCATAAAAAGAAACGAAATTGAGTTATTTGTAGTGAGGTGGATGGACCTAGAGTCTGTCATATAGAGTGAAGTAAGTCAGAAAGAGAAAAACAAATACCGTATGCTAACACATATATATGGAATCTAAAAAAAAAAAAAATTGTTATGGAGAACCTAGGGGCAGGACAGGAATAAAGACGAAGACGTAGAGAATGGTCTTGAGGGCACGGGGAGGGGGAAAGGTAAGCTGGGATGAAGTGAGAGAGTAACATTGACATATATACACTACCAAATGTAAAATAGATAGCTAGTGGGAAGCAGCCGCATAGCACAGGGAGATCAGCTCGGTGCTTTGTGACCACCTAGAGGGGTGTGATAAGGAGGGTGGGAGGGATACGCAAGAGGGAGGAGATATGGGGCTATATGTATATGTATAGCTGATTCACTTTGTTATAAAGCAGAAACTAACACACCATTGTAAAGCAATTATACTCCAATAAAGACGTTAAAAAAAAACATTTTAACAAAGGAAAAAAAAAAAACATATTCTCCTCATGAAGAAAAATCCCGATACACCTAAGAAACAGGGGAGCATTAACTCCTCCACTCCCCACAAAAAAATGGTGACAGAAAAATGTCTGGCCAGAGAGGTGAAGCCCAAGAGAGAGTTCAAAGTAGTCAGTTTTTTAAAGGAGGGGCGTGAACAAGCAAGCCTGCTGAAAAGTCATATAAGGTGAGCACCAAAAAGTGACAAGTGGATGTGAAAAATATCTCCTTGGCGATTCAACCCATTTTAAAGTCACGTCTGAAGCCTGGAGTTAGTTCTGGGCAGGGTTTGGCCCCTGGCCATCTCACTGAGTCCGAAGGCATCTGGTATATCCACACCACCAAGTAGCTCTCTCAGGGCCAGGCTGGTGATAGTCTCGTGAGAGCCAGAACGCCACCCAGACACTCTGTCATCCAAGCCTGCATGCCTAATGTCCATGGGCTCACTGCTCCATGCTGATCATTTGTCTGGGAACTTCCCTCTGGGCATCCTGGCTGGGACCTCACTGCCCTTTCCAGCTGGCTCAGTGAACTGGTCTTTTTTGGCATATCACTGCCCTCCATGCCAATGTGGAGTCTTCCTTACGGCTGTTGTGCTGATAATGATTTTTGTCTGTACATCCCTGTGAGGGAGACAGTTTCCGTGGGACTCTCCTTCACTTGGTAAGGAACTAGAAATGGGGGAAGGTGAACCCTGTGCTGAACTGTAGGAGCAGAATCGACATCAAGGAATTGAGTGCAAGTAGCTTACCTGGGAGGTGACCCCAGGAAACATGGAGGCTTAATCCCGCTGGGGAACTCTGGAAGCCAGTGCAGATGTCATGATTCAGACTTATCCCAGCCGGGGGTGAGCGTTAAGGCGTTTCTATATCACCTCCTCTCAGTCATTGGTGGAGGGCTGCTGGGTGAGGGGAGGTTACTTAACCTCTGGTGTTCCTGCCTACTTCCGGGGCGGGCAACACGGACTCTGGCAGCTTAGGCACAAACAGGCGACACTGGCAGGTGGAAATCAGGCTGGTGTGCACTTACGGGCTATAGAGGAGGAATGTGGGCAGGGCCCTGACAGCCTCTGTAAGTCCGATGAGCTCTCTTCCTCCCCATCTTCATCCATTGTAGTCTCTAGGGAGCCTTGCTTCACTAAATGGGCTGCACTCTGCTTCTGCTTCCTCCTCATCACAGCAGCTCAGATTTTGGACCTTCCTTATGTTTCTGGGAACCTCTGGGACCAGCTCCCCCTAACCATCCTGGGCTTCTCTGTGGTCAGCCTACACATGATCGACGTGGGTCTGAGCTTTGCTCAGCAGAGTCTTGACATAAGCTCACACATATTGGTAGAGAAGTAAGGCAAGGAGATGAGTGTATACTTGCAAGAGGTTGGACTGAGGTGCATAGTGTCCAGTCCCCAGCTCCCAACGGGCCTCCTCGGGTGCTGAGCAAAGGGGCCCTTTGGCGGGAGTGTTGCACAAAGATGGTGCCCGAAGTCTTAACATGAGGCTGTGTTTCCGGTCTCCAGGAAATAAGGAAAACCATACCCCCTTTATTGCAGCCTCTGTAACCTCAAGACAGAAAGTTTTTGTTTTTAATCAATCAATCAACCAAGTAACAAATGTTCATTAGGCAACCACTGTTTGCCAAGCAAAGTGGCAGATGTTGAAGGAAACACAGAGATGCTGGAAGGAGTTCTTGCCTTTGGCAAGCGTACAGTCTAGATGAAGAGACCACATAGATAACATGTGACTCTAAGGTAGTTTGACTTAATTTTTAGAACAAACATGCCAGAATTTTTACACGGCATTCTCCCTCAGATGTTCCTATACTAAAGTGTTATCATTTCCTATTACGTCATGTTTATTATTGTCGTTACACAGCTTTGCACAGAAACATGTTTGTGGTAACTACATGGAGTGGCAGAAATGTGAAAATGACACGATTTTTCTCAGTTGCCACATAACCTGAGGTTATTCTCCTTGATCACCGGACAGTGATGTACCATTTTTAGTAAGTGTGCACAGGGCTTGGAGAAGCATTTTAGAGAAAACGCTCACAGTGCCGAACTAACAGCAGGGCATGGAGGCACATTTATTTCACCATTATTGGATGCTGTAATTTGAACTTGTATAGAACAAGGGATTTTTAACTTCAAAAAGCCTAATTTAGGATGATTCTTTCTTTACATGGAGGAGAGCTGATTTCTGGAGATACAAAGTACTGCTGTGAGCCCAGGAATTGATATGTATTTTAGCCTCACACAACCCTATAGATCAATTTCGTTTTCCTTCATTTGCCAGATGAGGAAACTGTGGCTCAGAGAGATGAGATAACTGAGCTCCATCACACCTGGAAGTCAAGTAGGTGTGAATGCTGGCTCTTGGGACTCCGTAGTCAGAATAATATACCTGCTGCCTCAGCCCAGTGAGAAGTCTCTCCCAGCAAGGGCTGCAATTAATAGGAGCCTTGTCTCTTCATTGAGGTATAAAAAGAGACCGTTGCCAAAAGCCCTGCTGGATTTTGTTTCCAGGAAAACCAAGGTGGACGCCTGCCAGGGGCTGCCACAAGTTAGCTGGCGCTGCCAAGACACAGAGGCTCAAGTGACGTTATCTTTGAGAGTAACAGTCAAATCTGTGCTATCAACCTGGATTCAAAAACCCAAATCTCATTCTTGGGGTGAGAGATACAGAGCAAGGGAGAGGGCAAGAAATGTTCTAATAAAAGAACCGGTGCCGTGTGAATTCCATTTCTTAGAAAGAGTCTTAAGAAGTTCTTTCTTTTGTCTGCATTGTCGACTCTCTTCCTGCTGTGCTGGCTTTCTTTCCACTACCCCTTCCCCTCAATGTGCATCGAAACTTCTTTCTCCTCTTTTGTTCAGTTTAGCAGGAAAGATCTTTGGAGCAGGAGGAATGGGCACCTTTAGCAAGCTCAGATATCAAATAATTTTTCACCTCCCTGTAATTGAAATCACAGGATCGGGATTTGCTTCCCTTTGGCCTGCTCTTCTCTTGTTCTCCGGGATCACAGATGGAGTGGGGTGAGGGTGCTATTGACTCCCCACGGCTTGTCATCTGACAGACGGACACACCAGCCAGGAAGGGGTCTGACTCTTAGATGAATTCTTTTATCCTCAAAGGGGCTTCCTGCAAAGGAAACCATTAGTGTTTTGCTATTGGGTTTCTACTCCCCATGGTGTCTAAGAAATCATTCATTTAATTTTGTGACATTTTGAGTGGATTTGGAGAGCTAAGCCCATTTGAAAAGGCCTGTTCCTGTCTAGGAGGACAGAGGAGATGCAAATAAATTCCAAATGGTCAAAACCCCAGCAGCCTGAGTGTGGGCCAGCCTGCATCTCTCTTCAGCCTGGGTTACATGTCTGAATAGCTGGTGATGCATTACCCAGCCTCTTCCCTGGCCACGGCCAGGAAGTGACCCCAGAACATGAGAAAACTGGCCTGAAGTTCAACAGCAGAGAGCTTAAGAAATCTTACGTCTTAAAGAGAATGACACTGCACATGTTCCTTCCTAATTCTCATCTGGTGGATGAAGGTGAGGTTGGGTGTCAAGATGGAGAGTACGTGCTCTGTCCCACGCCGGCCATGTCACCTGGGTAAGGTCACAGTAATGCTTTTAAAAGATGTAGCAGTCACCTGCCCTGTGGGGTTGTTCTGAGACCAGAGGTGAGATCGTTTGTGTAAAATATTTAACATAGTACCAGTACACAGGAAAATCGCAGTAAATGTCAGGTGTCACTAATACTGTTTTCAATATTGCTTTTACGTTCATGGTAGTTATCCACAGTGATTTGTCACGTGCCCTGTTGGTTACCAGACCAGGATTGTCCAATCAAAATATAATGCAAACCGCATATGTAACTTTACGTTCTCTAGTAACCACATTTAAAAAGCAAAAGGAAATGTAAAATTAATTTTAATGATATGTTTATCCCCCCCAATAAAAGGCTATTATCATTTCAACATGAAATCAGTATAAAAATTATTGAGATAGTTTACATTCTTTTCTCCATCCTAAGTCTTCGGAATCTGTGTGTACTTACATGCATAGATCATCTCAATTCAGATGAGCCCCATTTCAAGTCCTCAGCACCCACATAGAGCTAGTGGCTCCTTCTATAGCATGGAGAGGAGATAGGTCCTATAATCTATAACACAGAGACTATACACCCCTTGACATTTGGGGGAAAAAAATGTGTAAAACTGTTAAAGGCAATTCTTCCGTGACTTCATTTTTTTAGGTCAAGCTTTTGTTTCTCTTTGAGTCAATGTTGATGATTTGTATTTTTCTAGATCCTAGTCTATTTATTCCATTGAGGTTTTTAAATTAAGTACTGTTTAACCTACTGTTATCTTTTGATCTAAAACACACCTCCTATGCTGGTGGTTATATCCTACATTCCAGTCCTAATTTCATGTAACAAAGAGATGTTACTCCTGTTTACCCTCACAAGGCACACAGTTACTGAAGAGAATATGCACAAGTCTCTTTTTTGAGAAATCTTAGTGAATTTCCATTTAACACAGACTGGGAAGTGTCCTTTGTGTTCAGAGCCAGGAGGTCGTGATGGTTAGAGCAGATCTGGAAGCAGAGCTGAAACAGAAGCCACACGACCATGAGCTGAGGGGTCAAGGGAGTCAAGGATGTAGAGATACAGAGTATTCTGAAAAGAGGTCCAAATAAGGGGTGAGGAAGGGGTGATGCCCAAGATGAAGAAATGACCAGCTATGTGGTGGGCAGGCTGACACCCACTCCAGATCCTTGTCTACCCAAACCTATCCTCTCAGAGAGAAACCTCCCCACCCCTGGGCCCAGGAGATCTCCCCCGATACAAGCTCACCTGGCAGCTTGTGCTTCTGTTTTATAGTTCTTTTAATGTTTGTCATTATATACCCATTTTGTATGTATTGTATATCATCTGTCTCGTTCACTAGACCCTAAGCTCCGTGGAGGGGGGTGGGGTCATGTCTGCCTTGTTTTCCAGTAAGTTTTCTTGCACCTGTCATAGTGGATGACACCTAGGGGGCTCCCAGTCAATATTTCTCAAGTGAAAGAAAATGAAAAATGCACTTCAGCTTTGATTTTGTGTTAGATGGGAGATAATTGTAGGGTGTGAGGAAATTACCATCAGTGATGAAGGGGTTGAAGCTATGAGAGAGTATAATTATAACAACATCCTTCACAAAATGGGATTAAATGGGACTAAGAAGAAATATAAAAGGACAATTATTGAGAAGGAGGAAGAAGAGAGACACCCATCTTTTGTTTGAAGAGGATTAAGAGATTGCCATAAGTATTTGTGAGAAATAGACATTTGGAGCCACTGTCTCTCAATAACTCTGTCTTGATGAAATGGGATGAAGGGTGGTTGAGGGGATTAGTGAGATCAGTTGCTGAAGAGAAAGGGGACGGGAAAAGAAATGCAGAAGGACAGGTAAATAGGCCAGTGATGGACCTTGGGATTCAGCAGAAGATGGAGAGCATAGATGGGGCTGTTTCCAGCCCCTCAGTAGCCCAACTGGAAGAGAAGGTGGATTAAGAAAAGCTCCTTGGAAGATTTCAGATGGTTAGGTATATAGTGGAAGACCAGGGGATCAAAGATGTTGAGGAGCTGGTGAGAGGATTCAGGGGACTAGCCCTGGGGTGTGGACTGAACAGGTGAGAAATTATGACCAAGAGGCTGTAATTATGGGAAGCATCAAGGAACAGAAGGATGTGGGTCAGAGAAATGAAGATTGGAGTTTAAACTTTCACAGGTGGAGTTGTTCCCAGTGATAGCATGGTCCCTGGAGAGAGCAGGGAAGTAGGTGGCTGAAGCCAATAGAAGTGAGGGTGGGGTTTTGGATGGTTATTACCCTGACTATTGATACCCCTGGCGTGCTTTTAGACCATGTGTTAGAGCGGAAGGCTCAGGTTTCACATCTTGAAGACCATGGAATGGGTAGTTGATAGGTAACAGAAGCAAGGAAAGGTGGAGCTAGAGGGTCATCTGTGAACCAGATTTTGTCCTTTGTCCCTCTTGCTGTCTGTCAGTTTCCCATCAGTGACTCCCAGACCACAAACCTTGTGTGTAAGGCCTGGGCAGGTTCATGAAAGTCTGCAGTGAAATTGATGCCTATCCTTCAGTTACCTGCTCACAGTTGGGAAAGTAAAAGAAATTTGCAAGCTAAGCAAACTTTCAAACTTACCTGAGGATGATAAAAATCTTAAGGGAAAAACTATTAGGGATGTAGGCCAAAATATCTTCAGATTAATCAGATGTTCACCAGAGGCCTGGACAGCCTGTCAGCCAGTGACTGAGATATATGAAAGATCCCATAGTAAGTTTGGAGCAGAGTTGAGGCAACTGACAGACACAGTCCGCTTTCTCTGAAGCATCTGGTTTTTAGGGCTGCAGGCCTGTCTCTCCAGGGAATGTATGATTCTGCTGACTGATGAATACAAGAGAAAGGAGAGATCCACTGAAGCCTGGCACATGGTCTACCGCTGTAATTACTTGGCAAGTCCGTTAGCACTCTGGCCCTAGTTTCTTCATCTGGAAAATGAAGCTTGTGGTCAAGATGGATGTTTTCAAACAATGTTCCAGTTAGAAAACCTGGGGGATGTCTCAGCACACCTCATGGCTCATGTTCTCATCTCCTTGGCTTTCAGATTCTTGATCTCATGGTCCCAGCTTTAATACCTGTCTTTGGTGACTTATTGGAACCTCCACTTTGGCTTTTTGGATCTCGTCTCACTACTCAGCTCTTACCTGTACTCATTCTTCCAATGTGAGGATCCCTGCCAGCTTCCAGAAGTTGAGTCCCTCTTCTTTTTCCAAAGGGCCCTTAGGCACCCACTCACCAGAACACCTCCGGGTCTGTGCAGTGGTACCCAGCTGAGGACCGTGTGCAGTGGTACCCAGCTGAGGACCGGGCATTACACCTTCCACATCCAGTCCTCACCTTCCTGCTGGCTGTCTACATCAAGGACCACACGAGGCTACATTCATGTGTTCATGAGAGGAGTTGAGCTCAGCATGCTCCTACTCTGCCATCTTGATCCCACCTCCCCAAATCCATGCTTTTACAGGACGGCTCCCTCCCCTTTGTCATCCTCCCTGTGGGAGACTCTGTGTCTTGTCATTGATCCTCTCCTTCTCTGTATGACTTTGAAGCATTCACTGTTTACTAGCATCTCTCATTTTGAGGCAAAGAGAGAAGATGCAATAGGTTCACAAACTTGCGACTAGAAGATGGATAAGTTCTGGAGATCTAAAGCACAGCGTAGTGATTATAGTCAACAATACTGTATTGCATACTTCAAAGCTGCTAAGAGACTAGATCTTAAATGTTCTCACCACAAAAATGAAATGATACTTATGTGACACCATAGAGGTTTTAACTAATGGTATGGTGATAATCATGTTGCAGTATCTAAATGGATCAAATCAACACATTGTACACCTAACACTTATGCAATGTTATATCAGTCGTATCTCAATAAAAAATAAAAATATTGGTTGGCCAGTATTTACCGAAACACCCAAACAAACTTTTTGGCCAACCCCATAATCAAATAGAAAATAATTTATATAGGACAGGAATAGCCGGGACTTGTGATTGCGTCAGACCGTTTCCCTACCTTGACTGCAGGTTCTTCCGGCACATCCAGGATGAAGCTTGTTTGGTCCAATACGTTCACCATGTTTGCTCTGTGGTTGGCACACAGCTGTGGAAAGAGGAGGTCATGTATTATTTCTAGGTCAGTTTAAAAACAAAAAAGGAATTCAATAGATTCACTTGTCTCTTTGTTAGTAAGCCACCAGGTAGTTTGGCAGTTTGAAAACAAGGCCTCAACTTTTGATTCACGCTGTCAATTTTGATAGTTTTATGCTCTATATGATCCTCTTCTTTTTCACTTAGTTGAAGTCAGTCCTGATGGAAGAACTGAATATATATATATATAAATATATATAATATATATAATAAATACATATAATAATATATAATATAATAAATATCATCATGTATATTTTATATTTCTCATATTTATAAATATTATAAATATAATATAAATAAATATAATATTTATAAAGAAATATTTAATATTTATTATATTTAATTATAATAATAATATTTATATATATAAATAAAATATAAAATATATAAAAATATATTTTAATAGTTAAGGTAATAGAGCTTATGAATATTTAATCAGGATGAAGAGGATCTGAACTTTTTAGGCAGATGATTGAGCTCTGACCCTGTGTCAGGCACTGTGCTAGATGCTTTGAATATATCACCTTATTTAATAATTTCAGCAATCCCATGAAGGAGTATTACTCACTATTTTACTATAAGATAACTGAGTCTCAGGGATTTTGAAGTAACTTGCCAAAGTCTATACAGCTAGTGGGAGATAGATCCAGAATTTGAATCTGGTCAGGTTGCAAAGCTTCTACTCGTTCCATGACACTATCCACAGGGAGACAACCAGTTTCTTGCTGTCACCCAGGAAGGTGACTCACACTTAGACACTCTTCCAGGCAGAATGACCTTTGCACTCTGTCTTTCTGAAGAAGTCCCTGAGTTGGCGATTTTGGCTTGGAACTTTCCAAGGGTTCCCAGGAATATTCTGATATGGGGAAGCACAGTCAATGGCACCTTAAGCTGCGGGCCTGGGGACTGAAACATTATCATTTATCCTGTTCCTCCTTCAGAAGAGACTTTAGGTTGGAGGATTAGGTGGTCCTGGGACAGAATGGACAACCCATATGTGTATATTGGTTCAGCTCCCCAGAAGAGGCAGCTGGAGTTGCATAGTATGCGGCCTCCCATCCTCTACCTTGGGCGGAGTGCCTTTCCATGAAGTCATGTCTGAGGATATCAGCTGTGATGGTTCAAGGAAGTGTACGCTTTGCCAGTAAGTTGAGGAAGGCAAGAAGTTGGGAGATGGTCTGAAAGGGTCGGGGTGGGGAGAAGGTTCTAACATTCTTTTTGGCACACTGATTCAAGTTTCTTGCCATTTGATGAGCAACAGTCTGACTGTCTGCAAGCTGAAGTCTGGTCTTCTGTACTGAAGTAGCTGGAATTTGAGGAGGTCCCAACCTTCTCAAATGTCCCCAGTCAGGAGGAAAGGACCTGCTGTTTCTAAACTGGGTATTTTAATATTAAGTAAAATGTACAAGAGTTTTCATAAGTATTATACCATCCAAGCAGGCGTTGGTAGCAGATCTTCCATATCATTCAGGAAATAAAAGGTTCTCAAATAACTTATTTGTTTGAAATACACTGAGTGATGGTCCCAAGAGTTAGTTATGTGTAACAGTATCTACGTGACTTCTGCTGTGTAATAAAAAGAATACTATGATCAATAAATGTGAGGATGTGAAATCTACTGTATTCTACTCCTTTTGAAGATTGAGTGACATGTAAATTCTGCAATAAGGTTTGTTTATGTTTTCAAACCTGTTTGACCAAGGAATCCCATTGTATTTAATATCTATCAACATCCCTTAAAACCTATATTCTCCAGCACGCTTTTTGGGAAAGGCTGGGAAATGAGCAGGTCATAGGACAGAGCCTGGGACCAGAAGCCTAGCGGTCCCAAAACCAGCTGGGCCCAAGACATACCAAAAAAACAGAACTTGGCAATCACACAGGTGGTTTGATTCACAAACTCAGCTGCGTCATTCTGAGCCCTATTGATGTGCTGTCCACACGGATTATATTAATCAGATGACTGCCAATTATGTGCATCCTTTTAACTCCTTAGGGTTTTAATGGTGGAGATGGAATAAGTCCTTTGATTTTTGGTACCTAAACTTCACCATCGATGAAACGGGACCTATTTTCGTGCTTCTCAGAGATAGAGTAAAAATGAGGTGAAAGGTGCTCTGAAATCTCCAGCCCATGGGGCATTATCTTGGTGCTGAGTACAACTCTTAGAGGTAATGACTGCTATTAGTATCACAAAGGAGGTGAAGCACATTTAATGCAAAGGAAAGTGAAGCTATTTTGAACAAAGGTCACACAGGGTGCATGTTATGTGAATTTAGCTTGAAGTTAGAGTGAGGAGAATGGAGAAAGTAAAAAATTCTACCAGTGGGCTGAGAAACTCCATGCCTGTGCTCATGTTTTATGTGAAAATGCAGGATAATAAGAATTTAGTTAATGAGAAATCAAAATGCCTCTACATTTTCAGTATTGAGTATTTAGGAAAATAAACGGATATTGGTGACTTGGTTTAATTATCCCCGCATCCCAACTCAAAGAAGCCCTTTCCATTTGAGGGGTTTAGTGTGCGTTTAGTCCATCTTTTTGTACACTTCGTACATGGATTGATTTTTATATCTAGCCTACTGTACAATGGGAATTTATGTTCAGAGATGCACAAGATCTTAAATCTATCAAAAATATTGTATCTCCGTGGTACTTTGCACAGGAGACAGACAAGCACTTATTTACACATTTTGTGTAATTACACCCTGCCCCATTCCAAAGGATTTATAGGAGTTTATAAAGAGACATATAATAAGAAATATTTAAAATAAATTTAAATTCAGGTAAAGAGAAAATAGGATAGAAAAAATTAGACCCGGCCATAAATTATGTTAATAAAAGCAATTTCAGTGCAACTCACTACAGTTTTATTTAAAACCTAAAGAGGATTTCATAGAATTGGACAAGCTGAATCTGAAAGACACTTAGAAAGTAATAAGGGCCACAAATGGCCAAAGCAAAGTTTTTGAAGAAGAACATCAGGAGGGGAGTTTTGTCCTCTGGGATACAAGGTATTAGAAGACAGAGCATCTTGGGCAGCATGGTATTGGTGCAGGATTCAGAAGCCGACTTCACCGAGTCAACAAATTGACTCACATGTGCCTTGAAACCTGACCTATGACAGAGCTGGCCTTACAAAACGGTGGGGATAGATGAGCTGTGTAATAAAGGATGTGGGCAGAACTGGTTATCCATCTGTAAAAAAGTAAAATAGAATCAGCTCTCTATCTCATACAATGCCTCCAACTCAATTCCAGGGTGAACGTTGACTTAAAGATGATGGCGGGAACTGGGTAATGCTTAGGAAAAAAGATAAGGAGAATATCTTTATGGTATCAGCATAGGCAGTGCACTTCAGACAAAGATAGAAAAAAGGAAAAAATATTAATGCAACTGCATTCAATTACAAACTTTTGTGTAAAAATTTTTAAAAAAGGAAGAAAGGAAGGAAAGAAGAGTCATGCTACAGATTAGGAGAAAATATTTTCAAAACTTACCCCAAACAGGTAAATATCAATACTATACAATGGATCAAATATAGTGAATAGTATAATAAATAGTATACAAATCAATAAGAAAAATAAACTCAATAGACAAATGAAATGGGGAAAGGATAAACAAGAGATTTTTGGTAGAGGAATCCAAACATCTGAGAAAATGATCAAACACACTAAGGTGGTAATGAAAATGCACATTAAGTTACAGCGATATACTATATCACTCACATCAGTTTGGAGGAAAAAAGTCTACTAAATATGCTAATTGTTAGAAAAAATATGGAGAAAAAAGAGTTGTCATACACTGCTAGTGAAATTTGGTAGTATTATGTGTTTGATGACTATTAAATGTGAAGATGTGCTTTACCCCTTTACCCCTTCCACTTTTAGGTACACACTCTGGAGAAACTTTTGGACATGTGCACATGTAAATGAACTAGATAAAACTTAAAAGTTCCTCATAGGGAACAGGCATACATAAATTTTCATATGTTTACAAAATGGAATACTATAACCAGTTAAAAGACAAAAGGAAAGCTTCACCTATCAATGTGGATAAATCTCATACACATAATATTGAGAGACTAAAGTAAGTTTTACAAAGATTGATAAATAGAATACCATTTTTCTAAAATTAAAAAAATAACAAAATAGCCCTATTATAAAACAGAAATATGTGGTAAATCAAAAAACTGCCTGAGAAAGATAAGTACTGATTAATGAGAGAGTGATTTCCTTTAAGGAGGGAAGAAGGCAATGTGACACGAGAGCATCAGCTTTACCTGTAATTTTTAATCTATATTCAACATTTCTGAAACAATGAACAAACAATCCAATAGAAGATGTGCAAAATGCACAAGGAAGTGCTTTGTAGAAGACACAGATGCCCAATAAACTTATGCAGAAATAATTCCACCTCATTAGTAACCATGCAAATTAACATCAAGACCAGAATGAGATACCATTTTGCACCTATTTTATTGGCAAAAATCAAGGAATTTGAGTGTTGAAGAGTATGTGGGATCAACAAGATTCAGGATCCCTGCTGGTGTGAGTGAAAACTGGTCCACCACCTTGGAACATGCCCTGGCAGTATATCACAGCACATCACGGTATATTACATCTATCACAGTATATCATAGTGTATCACAGTACATCACAGTATATCACATATGTCACAACATATGATGTTACATCACAGTATATCACACATGTCACAATATATTATGCTATAACATGGTATATCAAAGTATATCACAGTGTCATTACAGATTTGGGGGCTGCACAGAATAGAAACTCGCTCATGCTTCCACATGGAATTCTATTTAGGGGTAGAGATAACATCAAGGGAATGGAATCTCAGGGGACAAGGAGGAGACGTATTTGAGCCAGGGCATGCAGAGCAGAGATCTGGAGGGTCCTTGTAGTGGCGAGGTGGCTGGAGGGACCAGGCTTCCCTCTCACCTTCTTATATGACTTTCTGTGGTTGCTGTCTGATGACGCCATGAGTCACTTATCTCACTGTTGAGGAATTGCTGGGTCAATACGTTCTTCATGGGCCTGTTGCTAAATTAAATGATTCAATTGATATGAAATCCTTTAAACAGAACCTGGCTTTTTTTAAAAAATATTTTTATTTATTTATTTATTTATTTATTTTTATGGCTGTGTTGGGTCTCCGTTTCTGTGCGAGGGCTTTCTCTAGTTGCGGCGAGCGGGGGCCACTCTTCATCACGGTGTGCGGGCCTCTCACTATCGCGGCCTCTCTTGTTGCGGAGCACAGGCTCCAAACGCGCAGGCTCAGTAATTGTGGCTCACGGGCCCAGTTGCGCCGCGACATGTGGGATCTTCCCAGACCAGGGCTCGAACCCGTGTCCGCTGCATTGGCAGGCGGATTCTCAACCACTGCGCCACCAGGGAAGCCCCGGAGTGAGTGCTTTTGACTGTATGTCCTATGACCAGCCTTTTCAACAATAGGAATAACTCTGAGAGAACCTGGTGTGGCCTTTCTTATAACTGTCTTTAAAAAGTAAAAACCAAACAAACAAAAATGCCCTTCTTTGGTTAAAGAACCAAGAATCAACATTACCCAATATTGCTAATTTCAGTAGACAGCCCCCAACTTGGAAACACGTTACCACTCAACACTTATTTTTAGTTTGGGTGTTTAAAATTCAGAACACATTTTCAGAAATAGTATTATAAATGGCAATTTGGTCTCCAGACTACCTTATAAAAACCTATTTAACACACAACATTGATGAAATATTTTGTATTTCTAATAAAAATAATAGAGAATACTGCTATTGCAATGCTAGCAATTGAAATAAGTAATAATGGTGAGCTCATTAACTTTTACGTAATTTACATGACTTATACAGGAAATCCAGTGTAGCCTAAGAGCCAAGAGCTAGCTCTGGGATTAGAATGTCTGGTCCAAATATTAGCTTTATGGACTAAGAGTGACCATGGGACAAGATACAATTCACTGAGCCTCCATTTACTTAACTGTAAAATGGGGGTAAAAACACTTCATAAGTTAGATGTGAGGATTAAATGAGATAATGTATTTAAAGCACTAGTGTTCTGGGGTTTAACACAAAGTTCCAAGGGTATCATAACTGTGGTGGATATGATTGATACCTGTTGATTGTCAAGCCCTTCGCACTGGACTGAAATGTGCCAAGGATTTTGCTTGTAATTTAAACCTATAGCCCAGTGGGGAAATGTAGTACTTGAGGGTCTCCGAGATGAAACAACTTTGCTCAAAGTCACATAGAAATGTGTCGACTTGACAGGGCCACAGGGTGCCCAGATTTTTAGCTAAACATTATTTTGGGTGTGTCTGTGAGGGTGTTTCTGGATGAGATTAATATTTGAATTAGCCCACTGAATAAAGCAAATAGCCCTCCCCAGTGGGTAGATGCGTGAGCCTCATCTAATCTGTTGAAGGCCTGAATTGAACAAAAAGGCTGAGTGGAAGAGAATTTTCTCCCTCTCTGCCTGACTTTCTTTGAGTTGGGACATTGGTCTTAGCCTGTCTTGAGACTCAGACTCATATGAAACTTATACCATTGGCTCTCCTGGTTCTCAGGACTGCACTCAGACTGGAACCGCATGATCGGCGTCTTCCCAACTGCCGCAGATGTTGACTTCTCATCTTCCATGATCATGTGAGCCAATTTCTTGATTGTAATAATCTTTCTCTTTTTCTCTCTCTTTCTATGTCTCTTATCTCATTACAACTCTTCCTGTGCCCACTACGAATACTTCAGCCACACTGGCCTTCTCTGTTTCTCAAACATGCCAAGGTCATCTTAACCAAGGAACCCTTACACTAGTGGTTTCCAATGCCCGGAATTCTCATGACTCTTCTCATTCAGCGGCTTCTTCTTATTATTCTGATATTGGCTTAAATGTAATCTTTGTTATTTATATCACGATGGAATCATAAATTCCTATTTTATTCAATGTGCTATAATCAATAACTAGGGTTATTCATTGTGCTGCTCAAAGTGTTCCAGACTTGGCCATTAGGAGTCCCTTCGAGTTGCTTCCCATCTGTGCCCTTCCTGTGCCCTTTTGAGATGTCTCTGTTATTCTTTGAGTACTTTACTATGTTCTGGTCCAAAAAGATGTTTCAGGCTCATTGTATACTTTCTCTGGAATCAGCCATTTCTTCAAGGAGTTTTAATTCCTTTTAGTAGAGAATGGTATTTAGTAACCAAGATATGGGTTCAAGATGTGCTTATTGTTACTGAGGTATCATTGCTTTTAGGCCTTCTCTGTAGACAGAACTAGAAGACACATCTCCTTTTTTCTTTCTTTCTTTCTTTCTTTCTTTCTCTTTCTTTTCTTTCTTTCTTTCCTTCCTTTCTTCCTTTCTTCCTTTCTTCACTTCTTCCTCCCTCCCTCCCTCCCTCCCTTTCTTTCTCTCTTTCTTTCTTCCTATTATCTATCTATCTATAATGTGTATATATATATTTATGATATGTATATATTTATGAGATAGATATATATATATATATATATATATATATATCCTCTATTTGTTCTGTTTCTCTGGAGAACCTAACGCAGTCACATAAATGGAAGAAGAGGGCCTAGAATCCAGGTCTGGAGGTTTGAAAGCTGAGACTCCTCTGAGGTCTGGTGGTGACTCCCTTTGGGTCCACGATTTGGACTCCACAGTTCTTACTCTGTACAGGGCTGCACTGCCCAGGGAAGGGCTGGGGGCAATCAGGGTTATCTGAGCCAGGATGGGGGAGGAGGAACAGTGAGGAAGAACTTTCCAAGCTGAGGAGTTGTGTCAGCCAAGACAGAAATGAATCCCCAACTCTTATCAATTTTGCTTAATTTAACTTTGGAGTTCTGCCAAGGCTTACACTGGAGACATCTTTTAACTGACTCCAAAACCTGATACTAGAATCCAAGAGTCTTCCCAAGGACATGACCTGAGGGCTTCCAGCACAACACCTGGTGCACAGTAGGTGTACAATAAACCTTGTTAACTGTGAATAAGCTCTCATAGCACTGACATCATTTCAATGACTTTAACTTCCTTGGGAATGGGTGATGAAGCCTTTGATTTCTAGAGGTTCCTGATGGGCAGAGTGCCCCATGCTCACCTCTGAACTTCCAAGTGACTCCCTGTGTGAGGGAGCAGGGCAAAGACATAGGTTTGCTAACTACAGGTGCCAAGAGACAAATTCACAAATGCAGTGCCCTCACCCAGAACCTGAGCCCACAACTTTACAATTTTCCTGACCGGAAGAATTCTCTCTCCTGCTCTACTAACTTGGCTCCAGGCTTCTCCATTTCAGAAATTGATTCTTGCCAGATGGTGGTTCATTATCTTCAATGCAATGATTATGTTTATTTATTTAAATGTCCTTGGAGCTTCAAATCATAAACTTGGTTTTGCTCATCTTCCTTTTGACTCCGAGTAAATGCTTTAGAATATAATGTTTCCCATTTAAGTTTAACAGAAAGAACCTCACCGCATTGAAACACTGGCAGAATTTAAAATGCAGATTTATAAATAAAATCCACTTAAAAATTAAATATATATGGATTAAGAGAAATAAAGCTATCATAGAAAATCTGGAAAACAGAAAACAGTGAAAAGCAGACAAACTTTCTTAAGTAGCACTAACTGATAAAACCACCCCTACCACCATTCCGGAGTAGCCCTCTTTGGTATTTTCACTATCTGTTTTTGTTTGTTTGGTCAGTAGACTTTCTTTTTCCTTGGCAGTTTTACAGTAAATTAAGTGAAAGAGATTTTGTTCAAAATGCCTGGTTCAAAGCAGAAGTGTAAGTGATTCCTTCTACTTTGTTAGAGATTCCTTCCTGCCTTGTCGAGTGCTGTGGGCACAGAGAGTGACCCCGGAGACAGAGACAGTGCCAACTGTAGTTCTCCATCATGACCAGCACTGCGTTTCCTGGTTAGGAAAATCCTGGAAAATCCAGGATGCTGAAAATACCCAACTCAGGCTTTCTCCTCTGGAATTCATTGAAAAGGTGACAACATTATCTACTCAGGACCCAGCTGCCCTGTTCTTTTTTCCCTTCCACATGCTTTTTCTCTGTACAGAACTTCTGACACTGAAGCAGATATTTGTACATGAAAATGATACACAGAAAGCTGAAAGAGACTGGAATCTCTCTCCTTATCTACCTCCATGTGGCTGCTGACAACAGAGATATATAACTTCTGGGGTACATCCAGCACATGAGCGAGTGGGACATCCATATATCACCCATTTCTTTCTTTCAAGAATAGTTTCCTAATTTTTGCAATCACTTGACAGGTCTATATTTCACTGCTTTATCTGCTTTCTCCCCATCACTGATTGCTGATATAAATGTGGGTAGCAAAGAATCATTCTTAAGACTTTTCCCTGAGCTTTAGTGTTGCTACCAACTGCTTTGACACAAAAACTACACATAAAAATAGGCTCCACAATGAGTGAAGTCAACTGGGGACTTTTATTTAGAACCCAATGAATTGGTGTCTAGAAATAGGTTTTCCATCTGTGTGCAGCCTCTTGGCAAAACATGTGCATTTTCACTAACCTATGTGCTAAATTACTGAGCTTTACTGCATTTTAAATTATTTCATATCCAACTCATAGTTGCAGAGATATGTGGCATTCATCCAAAAATTTTTTTTGGCTTAAGTTTTACTCTTCTATGGATTAGGACAGAAGCAGACTTAAAGCAGAGTGTTACTGGTCAGAATCTACCCCCTGCACAGGCCAACTGCAAATATAATAGTTCAGTGTTTGGCAGTTACCTAAGTGAAATTGCCAAAAAAAAAAAAAAAAATGTTTAAGACAAATCTTTACCCCCATTAATGAACGAGTCCCTGGAGAAGGAAATAATGTAAAACTTAACATATGCCAACAGCTGTTGTGAATGTAAACAGTCATTCCAGCTTGATTAAAGTCATCAAATTTTGTTCCCCCATTCTACCATACATTCTAAGTAGAACGATGCCCTGGAAGTGACTAATAGTAGAGAGACCAACTTTAAAACAAAACTAAACATCTAGATAAATATCGTGGATTAAAGAAATTGAGCCACTATATACATATTCCAGTGATTGTACCAATTCCTTCACTTCTCATTTGAGTAAGTTTGAGTCATACAGAAAAATATGCTTGTTGCATTATGATAATTAAATCTACTCCCAAGGATGAAGGTCTATTACCATTGATTATATTCTCAAAACTGGATCTATTTGTGGGTTACAAATAGGTCTATTAAAAACAAACTCATCTAGCCATTGACTATCTTGATTACTGCCTGTAGGTGTATAATGACCTACACCCATGTGGAGCCAATTTGGAAATGCTCAGGCCCCTCTGGAGGGGGTGAAGGCAGGGCCTGCCATGGTTCCATTTCCATTGAGACAGACGGCCACCAAAGAGTAAGACTCTTAGGAAGCCAATGTACTCAAGATGGTCCAAGAACAAGGCATCATTGTTCGAAGGGAGGGCTACCTCAGAGTCTTCTGTCTGTCACTTATATGTGTCTGCTGAGTAGGAAGAGAAGACTGCACTTAAAAGTGCTGCTGTTATTTATTGCAACTGTGCTTTAAAGAAAAGAATTCGTAAGAAAAAAAGATTGCAAATAAATACACCAAGATGTAAAAAAAAAAAAAAAAAAATTAAAAGGGCTGCTTCACTACATGGCTGAAACTGCTCAATAGGAGAGTGAGGGGTAGCAAAAAATAGAGAAATGCTATTTTCATCGTTATTTGGATCAGAACCATGTGTATAGCTATCTAACGGAACAACTCAGCAGACCTGGTCCTTCAACATTTAAAACAATTATTCATGGAGTCTTCAGATCAATACTTTCATAGCACTTGTCTAGAGAATATAAATTATCACCAGAGTTTTCATTTAACAAAGGCAGTGCAGTGGTTAAGAGCTCAGGCTTTGAAATGAGGCTGGTGTGGATTTGAATCCCAGCCCCACCCTTCGCTGGATGTATGACCTCAGGCTGGCCATTCACCCTCTCTGAGACCCAGTTTCCTAGTCTTACCAGAAAGAATGTTGGTTAAAAACATAGTACATTATCTAATCGCAGTTGAATTTCTGGATTGCCCAACACAAGTCAGGAATGAAATCGGCCTCCACTTTTCTAGTCAAGTTGCCAACTACCAAAGAAAACCCTTATTTATTCAGAAACTACTTCTATTACAGCTCTTCAGATAAAAATTGGCCTGGGAAAAAATAAAAATAAATATTGACCCTTCAAAGCAGTGTCCTGTGGTTCTTTGCTTGTGACTTGTTATTCCTGTTGCTCCTCTGGGGACAGCAGTTGTGGTTTGAAGCAACGATGGTTCCTATTAGACCCAATTTAACTTAATCCTATATTCCCTGAATCTTGTTCGGAAATTCTTATTCTTTTTCTTCTACGAGCTGTATGATCCTTCTCTCTCTGATTTCTTCTGTACTCTGTGTATTTACCATTCAACTTCTTTAATCTTTTTCTAATTATCACAGGGCCAAACTATCACCCACACGTTGGAAATGTTCTTGATTGAAAAGAGAGAGTAAATCCTTCACTTCTTTTATCCCTTCTTTCCTGGAAACCCTGCTCTGGTCTCCCTGCCTCCAATCTTGCAGTCCTTCAAACTAGAGCAGGAATCATTTTTCTAGAGACAAAAAATTATAATCTCTCTTTTCATCCTTCCTCCTTTAAATAGTTCATTGGTTCTCCATGTCCTTCAAGATGAAGGTCAAGCATCTTTGCATGGCTTACACGACCCTTTACAATCTAGCTCTTGCCTGCTCCTTAATTTGCTTTCTCCATCCCCTGGCTCCTGCAGACCCTTCACCTGGCCACACTCCCTCTTGCTTTGGTGTCTTTGCCCACACTGATTCCATGCCCTGGCCTCCAGGGCTCCCCCCTTCTTCCTGCCACGTGGCTAACCACTGCTCCTCATTCAAGAGTCAACATAGGGCCTGCTCTCTCCAGAAAGTCTTCCCTGACCCCATCTACCCCCTACCAACCAGTCAGGTGCCCCGGATATAGGATCTGAAGAAGGGTTTATGATGGAGAAGAAAGGGGATAAAGCAAGTGAAAACGCACAATACACAGTGGGCTTTCAATAAATGTTAATTCTTTTTCAGTGATGAAGAACAACTCTGAACATTATCTAGCCTGCTCCTGGGTTGCCTTGCAGAGTTTCTTCAAAAAATTATACCTTCTTTCTTGAACCTAGCACTTTCCTATCCCTTGTTGCAAAAACATATTGAGCATCTTGTCAGCTGTATAAATTTTTATCCAACTGAAATTTATTTTCCGAAACATTCTTATCAGCCCCTTATTCCGGGATAAATGTGGCCTTATCTATCTCCTTAAATAGATAGGGTTCTAAGGATCTTTTTAAAGGTCTCTCCCAGCTCTAACATTCTTTGATCATAAGATTTATTTTGGTAAAACTCCTTAACACAGATGAAGTCAAATTTCTGGAACCCGATTATACAATTTAAAGATTATCTGGGGCCTCAGTTCCTCCTCCTCATCCCCTTCCTCCCCTCTACTGTGTGCCCTGTAGGCATTTTTACTTCTCATTAACTCCCCCACATGGGGAGGCAGAAAGGAGAGGCAACGCTAACACCGCAGTTTTGGTAAAATGCATGATGGGGGAGGTTGAACTGTGGATTAAAAGAGATTTCTCAGATTCCTTATCCCTCCACGTCTTTAGACTGACCAAGATAAGTTAGCTGGAAAATTACTAGGCTTCTAATTTTTTTTAAATAACAATTGCTGGGTCCACATAAATCATGAGCTCCCCACCATGGCGCTCCAATGCTTCCTTTTATTTGTTATTTTTTAATTTTTATTGGAGTATAGTTGATTTACAGTGTTGTGCTGATTTCTGTTGTACAGCAAAGTGAATCAATTCTACATATACATATATCCACTCTTTCTTAGATTCTTTTCCCCTGTAGGCCATTACAGAGTATTGAGTAGAGCTCCCTGTGCTATACAGTAGGTCCTTATTAGTTATCTATTTTATATATAGTAGTGTATATATGTCAATCCCAATCCCTCAGCTTATCCCTCCTCCCCCCTTACTCCCCTGGTAACCATAAGTTTGTTTTCTACATCTGTAACTCTATTTCTGTTTTGTAGGTAAGTTCATTTGTACCCTTTTTTTTAGGTTCCACTTATAAGTGATATCATGTGATATTTCTCTTTCTGTGTCTGACTTACTTCAGTATGACAATCTCTAAGTCCATCCTTGTCACTGCAAATGGTCCAATGCCTCCTTTTACAACTTTCAGCGAATTCCCTTTCTTTAACTAAGCTTTCTTGGGCGTTGCCTGTCTCTGCTTCTCTCTGTGCCCCGTCACACTCACATCTCTCTATTTTGATGAAACATGAAATGAAGGACAAGAGGCCTCAAAGGCTTGGAACATTTAGCTGTTTCAACCTAGCATCTTCTATTCCCCTAAGGAAACCTTGCTGAACTTGCCACTGAATGCTATAAAGAGATCTCCTAGTTGTAACATCTGAGACTGACCTGGAGACTTTGTGTAGAACTTTGCAATGTCAGCAGCTGCTTAGCTATGCGTATTCCACACATGACCACTTTTATAGCTTGACTTAGAGCTAACTTCTGTTTCCAGCTCCAGTGCCCAGAGCCAATGGCTGCTTGGGTTCCAGATAGCTTATGCTGCCCTAGAACTTTCTTTGCAATTCAGCTGACAGAGGCAGAGCACTGCGGTCCTTAATTATCCCAGGGAATATCATGACACTGCTTGCAGAATGAAGATTGGGTCCTGGTAGCCAGCTTGAATGCTGCTGTTTCTATGACTTTGCTGCCCTGGGTCTGCATTGTCCCCAGGTGTCTTCTACAACCAAGGCCAGGCAAACCAGTGAGTCCAGTTCTGGTTTGAGTTTAACCATTACTGACTTGGTTTCTTTCTTCTTAGCCATGGCCAAGAGTGTTTCGGCAAAGTTTACCAGACTTGAGTTGGGGGAAGAAAACAATAGTAATGTGTGATCAAAACCTTTTCTAAACTGTTTAGCACCTCATGTCCCTTCATAATACAGCAGACCTCAGAAACTGGCCTTGCTTCCAGCTCATGAATTATGAGAGGAGAAATCGAGTTGACGGCTGCTGTCATGCGGATTGGGATCTGGCCACATTGTCAGGGCAGTATCCTTGATTGAGGGAGCTTTTGAATGATGATAGCAACCTAATATTTTTTAGCTGTGTTCACACAATTGTAACATGGCCCTATTAGTTTTGTAGTAGTCTTATCCCCATATTACAGATGAAGGAATATGGATTTTTCTATGGTCATAGAACTGGTAAGAGGCAAAGCTAGGCATTGAACCATGGTGATGTGCCTACGTTTTTACCAGGATTTCATACTGTGCCTTCTCCTTGGATCACCTTTCCAGGTTATGGCTTTTCTATTCAAGTTTAAAGCAATGACTATGCGTCAGATAAAGCCTGGCAGGACATAGCCATGTTCAACTCGAGGTGTGGAGGTTGGGTGAGTTCTGTCATTAATTCAACAAGTACTTGCCAAGTGTCTTACTAAAGCCCAGCACCAAGCTAGGTCCTCATGGCCATGGTCTTGTGGGGACACAGGCTCTCAGCAAATTGTTATAACAGGGTGCTATAGAAAGGAATTTACCAGGTACCAAGGTAGGTCATAATGAGGTCCCAGTCCTAAAGACCAACTGGAATCTGAAGGAAGACTAGGAGTTACTCTTATGATGAGCCCGAGGAAGAGTGTTTTAGGTGGAGAAGAGGCATATCCAAAGCCTGGAGGCCAACTAAAGGCATTTAGCTGAGGTTCTTTGGTTCTCCAGAAATCACAGAGGAGATGGAGAGGGGGGTGGACAAAGCTCACAGTTACTTAGGTACATGTGAGGAACATGTGGGTACACCTAGGCATGGAATCTTTGGGGGCCACCCCTGCCAACCTCCTGCCCAGACACCTCCATGGAGATGTAAGGAAGCATGGAGGCTTATTTCTGAGTTTCAGTTGCTCCAGGGAGTTGTGTAGGTGGGGAAGAGGCCAGTGGAGTCCAAACCACTGTGAATCAGCACAGGATTGTCAGTAGAGTGGAAGTCAGGATGAGGTCTAATAGAAAAATAACATAAAGCCATCCAGCTCACCATTTAGGCAAGGAAGCCCAGTCCTCCAGTCAGCTGTGATCATGGGGGGGTTTTGTTTGTTTGTTTGTTTTAATTTTATTTATTTATTTATTTATGGCTGTGTTGGGTCTTCGTTTCTGTGCGAGGGCTTTCTCCAGTTGTGGCAAGCGGGGACCACTCTTCATCGCGGTGCGCGGGCCTCTCACTATCGCGGCCTCTCTTGTTGCGGGCACAGGCTTCAGACGCGCAGGCTCAGCAATTGTGGCACATGGGCTTAGTTGCTCCGCGGCATGTGGGATCTTCCCGGACCAGGGCTTGAACCCGTGTCCCCTGCATTGGCAGGCAGATTCTCAACCACTGCGCCACCAGGGAAGTCCCGATCATGTGGTTTTTCTTTCAAATATTTTTCAGAGTTTGTTATTCCCTAATATGTAAAATCTTGGGAAAGAAAGTGCTATAGGCTAGATCAGGGCTATCCATCAGAAATAGATAGGAGTGATCCTAATACGTTTTATTTCTGGGGGCTTTAGGATACCCGAGACTCTTGCCGTCACAAGTAGAGTTTCCTTTTTGGAGTGGTGGTATCATCTCTGTGAATATCATTGATCCTGGTTACACACTAAGCTTCTATTCATTGATGAATGCTCTGTGCAGGTTTGTTCTCACTGGAGTGAGACCAGTAGAGGCACTAGGACAGTTACGCACCAGGCGAGGAAGCAGGATCCGTCATTCCAGCATCCCTCACATATTTGAGCGCCTACAGCATCCCAAGTACAGTACCAGGCACTGAAAAAATACACCCTTTGCTGGAGGTCACTGGGGCACATGGTTTCATGGGGGGAGAGGCTGGGGAAAGAGGAAGAGATTAAAAAGGGGCCCAAGAGAGGGCTGGAGACAAAGCTCACCTGCTTTCCAGGTGTACACAATGAGCAGTGGGGCCAAGAGCCCAGGCACTGGGGAAGAAGCGCTGACATAAGTAAGATAATAAATGTTCTGAGATTTCATCACCATCGAAGGGTCCTAACGGATTACTGCCAGGACTTAGTTCTCTCTCTAATTCATATTTCTTCTCTGCTCGGGGATCATTTGGTTCTTGAACCTGTAGAATTACTGGCTGATTCCTTTCAGGTCAGATTCTTCTTAGCTACACACAGACTCCTCTTGTAATGAAAACCAGGTTTCCTGTTACAGCTTGCTTTACGTTCAGGTAACATGTTGCCATCTGGAATGAGCAAGTGTCGAGTCTGAGTCATATTTTCCACCCTGATGCTAAGCCCCTGTGCTTCCTACGTCTGGTGCGGAGGGGGAGACTGGGAAATAAAGAACTGCAGTTAGGTCAGAAAATGTATTTCCCACCCAAAGGGTTAATTGGCTTCTGGAAGGAACAAAGACACAGAGCTACTGTGGCTGCTTCCCAAGCACCAGAGTTAGTATAACACCTTCTAAGTCTCCCCAGAGAGGCTGGCCTCTGTCCGTGGAGAGTGGATCCATCTCCCCATTGGGCACGGAACCGGAGGGCAGCTTGGAGAAGTCATCTGATTTTCCGTATCTCTGAGAACCTTATTTTGAGTTGCCTTCAGAGACCCATAGGAGACCTTTAGGTCCCTGACTGAAAAGGGCAAATTGGGAAGAAGACCATTACTGGAATTATCTTCCCCAGGGAACAGTCCATGTAAACAGGAACAAGTGTTTGGGGGAAAAGTCCAATAATCAGCAAACGACAAGAGTTCTGTGCCAGTGTGAAAACTATATGGGCACATATAGTAACAGTAACCAGATTTTTTTGTGTTATTGAAGAGATTGAATAAACTTTTAAAATAGTTATTGGCACTGATTTGTTTGCAATCATTTTCCCTCTGCTCCAAATGCGAGGATGAAGGAAAGACATGCACACACACACACACACACACACACACATATACACACACACACATATGAAGGACAGGATCTGGGGGGAGAGTTATTTCAAAAGTCTGATAACACTTTAAACCTATCGCTTAGGAAGAAGTCAAGATTACTTTTTATGGAGGAAAATATCTTAAGGTAGTAAAAAACAGTAAGGCCACTTGGGCATAGCTTAGATAAGAAAGAAAATCACAGGAATTTGGTAACTGCAGTAGGAGAAGTTTCTTGAAGAGGGGATAAGCTGGGGAGACAGGAAGGACAGGCCAGGAGGCAACTCCCTGTGGTGCTAAATGACCCTAGGGGTTTTCCTGTATGATGATGCCTAGAACTGAATTTGGAGTTCTTTCTTTTCTGGTGCTGTAGTTATTCTCAGCTACTCCAAATCTTTACAATTCAATACCCTGGTGTTGAACTTTCAGCTCATTTCCCCTAGATGTATTTGAAAGTGACACCAGAAAATGGGGGTGCAGCTGGAGGAGGGGAAGGGAAACATTGGGGTTACTCCTATACTCAGGTGTCTTATCTTGAATCCCAAGAATATTTTCAGTAGCTACCACCTTGCTCTGTCACCGCCCCCCCACCACCACCCCCATGCTTCTGCTGCTGAAAGGTAAACAAACACCTTCCTAGAGCTCCAGAGACGTTGCTTTAGTGTGAGAAGTCTGAATGCTTGTGTGGCTGCTAAGAAGAGTTTGACCCCTAGGGGGGGATCACACCATATGGTAAAGGGGAGGGCAAAACAAAGATAAGAAAACAGTCGTTCGTTCCCGATTTCAGCTCCAGCTGCTGGGTAATGACACACACGCACCCCTGTGAGTACAACGCATCTGTCTAGTTACAGCCCCAGGATTGAAAGACAAATTCTTCCTGGACTTGGAGCTTGGTGTCTTCCCAATGCAAGAGGTTGAGAGCAGGTGAGCCAGCCCCTCCTGTCACTCACGGGAGGCTTGGGAGTGAGGATGGGACAGGACGGGACTCCTATTTCTGCGACAGTGACCCCAGTCCCTGAATAGACAGCCTTCTCTGCAAACACTCTGACTAAGCTCGGCAGACCACGTCTGTGGGAGGGAACGTGGACCACCCCAGGGGGACATGGAGACTGGAAAGTAGGAATTGGAGGCAATAAAATAATACAAGTTCACCTAAATATGACTGAGTGACTCTCAGTAGAGTGGGCTCCAGCTCTGGCACAGTTCTCCAAGGTCACTCCTGGGATTGGAAGGCCCAGAGTTGAGAATAGCTCCACCTAGTTTCCACATGACACGATTTCTCCTCCGGCCCCTGTCTCCTTGCATCAAACTGGATGGTGAAGGTGGCTTCTCTCTTCTGCTTAGTTGCCGGCAGATTGTGCGAACCTGGGAGCTCTCTTCCCAGCCCCAGCAGGTGGCAGGAAGTCCCCAACATCCCTCAGAGGAGGATGGGGACCAGTGCATGACAGACTGATGGACTGGGAAATACTTATTAGACAGTCTGTTCTTTAAAGAAAAAAACCCTACTTTTAAAATGTGTACTTTTCAATGAATTTTGGTAAAATTTTACACACATATAACAACCATCACAATCAAGATATAGAACATTTGCATCACCCCAGCAAGCTCCCTGTGCTCCTTCCCAGTTTCCCCTAACTCTGCTTTCTGTCGCTATGGATTGTTTTGTTGTTCCACATAAATGAAATCATCTAGCATTCACTCTTACGTCCCTTCTTTCACTCAGTGTGTCTTTGAGATTCATCTGTGTGTGTGTTAGTGTGTGTATCATTCCTTTTAATTTCTAGCTAGTATTCCATTGGGTGGGTGTGCCACAATTTATCTGTTTATATGTTGGTGGACATTAGATTGCTTCTAGTTTTTGACTATTGTGAATAAAGCTGCTATGAACGTTCATGTACACGTCTCTGTGTAGTCTAATGTTTTCATTTCTCTTGGGTAATAATAGGTATGGGATTTCTGGCTACATGGAAACTGTATGTTCAACTTTATGAGAACCATCAAATAGTTTTCCAATCGCTATTACTAATTTGCATTTTGACCAACAATATATGAGAGTTCCAGTTGCTCCACGTCTTTGTCAACACTTAGTATTGTCAGTCTCTTTTATTTGGCCACTCTAGGGGGTGTGAAGTGGTATTGAATTGTGGTGACTGATGTTGAGCCTCTCATCATGTACTTATTAGTCTTTTGAGCATATATTCTTTTGTGTAATGCCTGTTCAAATATTGTTCTCATTTTTTATTATGTTGTTTGTTGTCTTATTAAGTTGTAATAGTTTTTAAAAATATATTTTGAGTTGCCTTTCATTTTCTTAACAGCAGAAGCTCTTAATTTTGATGAAATCCAATTTATCATTATTTAATGGTTTGTGCCTTTTGCATCCTATCTAAAAAATATTTGACCATCCTGAGATGATGGAGATTTTCTCTATATTTTCCTCCAGGAGTTTCATTGTTTTAGATCTTATGCTTAAGTTTATGATCTATTTAGAGTTAAATTTTGTGTATGACATGAAGGAAGAATTAAGATTTTTTTTTAATGAATAGCTAATAGTTCCCACATCATTTCTTGAAGAACTATCATTTTCCAATTAGTTATTTGGCACCTTTTCTGAAAATCAATTAATCATGTATGTATGCATCTACTTTAGGACTCTTGATTTTGTTCCATTGGTCTAGAATATCTATTCCTTCACTAATTATATAGTGAGTCTTGAAATCAGGTAGTGTAAGTCCTTCGACTTTGTACTTTTTTCCCAAATTGTTTTGGCTGTTCCCTATCTTTTGCATAAGCATTTAAATTTTAAAATTAACTTGTTAATTTCTACAAATAATCTACTATAATTTTGATTGGAATTATGTTAAGTTTATAGATCAATTTGGGAAGACTCTACATCTTAACAATGTTGAATCTTCCAATCCATGAACATGGTATGAGTCTCCATATACCTAGGTCTTTTTGAATTTCTCTTGATAATATTTCGTGCAACTTTTCTGCTAAATTTATGCCTGAGTATTTCATGTTTTTTGATATTACTGTTAAGTGGTATTTTTATTTCAAATTCTGCTTGTTTATTGCTTAGTATATAAAAATAAAATTAATTTTTATTTATTTTATTTTAAAAATTATTTGTATTTGTCACTTTACTAAACTCACTAATTAGTTCTAGTAGCTTTTTTCTGGATTCCTTAGGATTTTCTATATTCATGATCATGTGTCTTCAAATAAAGTAAGCTTTGCTTCTGCTCTAGTATGTGTATCTTTCACCCCTTTTTCTTGCTTTATTGCACTAACTAGGATCTCCAGTACAATATGGGGTAGAAGTTGGAAAAGTGGACATCCTTACTTTATTCCTGATCTTAGGGGGGGCATTCAGTCTTTTATGACTAAGTGTGATGTTAGCTGTAGGTCTTTAGTGGAGGCACTTTATCAGTTTGAGAAAACCCTCCTATTCCTACTGAGATAGGAGGTTTGATCATAAATTGGTATTAGATTTGTTCAAATGCTTTTCCTGCATCTATTAAGGTGGCCATATCCATGTTCATTTTTAGGGCATGTTGCACAGCTGGTGGATCCCAAATTTCCTACTGTCTTTCATTAGTCTTTTTTCCTGTGTTTTACTTTTAAAAATAACCCTCCCTGGCTCCTGATCTATCTCTCCTTATTCCTTATGCCCCACCAGACTGAATCACAGCAGAGGATTCAGCAGACTGAATCACTGAATCTCCCTGCTCTAAGTGGGAGAGCAGAGGATTCGAGGCATGATTGGGCTATGTTCCAGGTCTTTTCTACCTAATAGGTCTGTTTAGGATATTAGTGCCTCTATCTTTTCTTCCTCTGTCTATGAAATGGGAATAATGTCTGCTGCACTTAAAAATATCATAAACTGAATGGGACAACTTGCCCAGAGAGTTACATATATGAGATATTTGTAACATAGTGGAATCATTATTGATCTCAAAACAATTTTCTTAAGGGAAACTTAAAATGAGGAAATAAAGCAAGAGAGTGAAAACAAAAATTCTGGAAATACTTGCACTGGAAAAGTTTCCATACATTGTTAATCCCAGCTTTCCTGCTCCTACTTACTTGCAATCCATTCATACCTGGATATGTAAGGAAATAAATGTTAGCATGAGGAGTATCTGCTGTCTAGGTGGCAAAAAGAGAAAAGTCATAATATATCTTCCAAGCAAACAAACGAACAAAAACTCTGATTGCTTATATGATTGGGCATGGATTTTATACACAAATTATTTCAAAGGCCAAGGAAGAAAATAAGAGAAACCTAACTAGAAAAGCAGATTCTTGACTTACTTTTCTTGGAAATCTCTGATATTGGATTTCTTCACCTGCTGGTTTCCATTGACATTTTGCAAACATACTGTAAAGTATGATAAAAATTACTGAATATTTATACATTTTGTTTCATTTTGTTTTGTCTTATTTTGGGTCAGACTAGTGTTTAAACCTAAAAGCCTACAAACATGCTAAATACACAATGATACAATCATGAACAATTACACAGATGCCTACTGGCTTTTCTTGGGACACCTTTGTTCATGCCAAGAGCTGTCACTGTGTGGATGTAGATGAATTATTTTCTGGGAGTAAGAAGTGGAGAAAAAGCGAAGGACATCTCCCTCGTTGCTTTAACCTTGGGGGAAAGAGAATAAATCTGGTTTTGGCATCTCTCTGAGGAAAAGAATATCTTGACATATACATAGAGCTCTTGGAAAAAGCCTAGTATCCATTGGCAAGAAAGGGCGAGATTCTGAATGCATCTAAATAATCGCATAGCATTGAAACGCCTGACTATGGCAGAGGGCTCACCAGGATATAAATCATGCTGCTTTGCCATGTGAGACACATCACGTGTGACTATGACTCCAGCTCACGTAATGAAGCTTTTTATGAAGTTTGTGCAGGTAAATTAAAGCAGCATTGCTAAGAATTATGTGCAATAATCCAGTTTTGGGAACAGAACTGAATGGACAGAGCTACACCTGTAATGAAAACGAAGTATTTCTGTTAGGATGCTCGCGGATAGGTCCATGTATTGAGTGCCTGTAGGATCTCCACATGCTCCTCCTGAAAGTTGCGGTGACTGGTGTGAATTTTGGCATCCATCCTAACTTCTAAGATTTGTCCTTAATTTGTCCTCAAACCGTGAGGTACAAGAGCCTCTTGGGGGCAATGATTGTAAGGACTCTGCCCACCTGGGGGAGAAATCATGCTGCCAGGATCACTTTTCATTCCCTAGTGGGTCAGATTTGTTAAAATATTCCTAACCTTGAAATTAGGATTCCTTTGATATCTTCCCCAGATTTTTTTCTTCAACAAATGTAGGACAAAAATAAAGCAAAAGGCATCTGACTTTTCTCCTACTTATGTTATCTAGAGGATAATTTTCTTTTCTTTATTTTTATTTATATTTATTTTATTTATATTTATTTTATTTTATTATTATTTTTTATTGGAGTATAGTTGATTTACAATGTTGTGTTAGTTTCCGTTGTACAACAAAGTGAATCGCTTATATGTGGAATCAAAAAAATGGTATAAATGAACTTATTTGCAAAACAGAAATAAAGCCACAGATGTAGAAAACAAATTTATAGTTACCAGGGGGGAAAGCCGGAGGGGTTGGGGAGAGAGATACTATACTTCTCTCCGAGTGGTCTTGGCTCAGAACCCAAGAAAGAGGGTCCCTCTCTTCCTAGGAGTCTGTAATGGCCATCACAGCCCGAGCCTGTGTGAAAATTCTCCCAGTTACCTGTCTGGCTGGTTCAGCTTTGTTCTGATCAGAACGTATTTTTTTCTTCGTGATGTTATTCCAGGGTCAAATTCCTAGCTTCCCTGGTGTAAATAAATCGGCTGTGTGTAACTTGTCTACAACAGAAGGCACATCACCGTATATAGAGTGTAAGAGAGATTTCCCTTTGATGAAAAAAAAAGTTAAATGTTTATAAGAAATTCTGCAGGTCTGGATACCATTAACTTTAAACAATTAATAAAAGTGACACTAGGACACAATAAATTCTAGTTTTCAAAGAAACAATTTGACTTTCTACATTGCTTCTGCCTCACTGGTGTTTGAGATGAAAGGGACAGTAATTGAAGTGAAACTCATCAGCATTAAAGAAGACCTCATGGGGAGAAGCAGAGGGGGGCGGCGGTTAAGAAGGCTGTGGAATCCTGCAGCACAGGAGGGGCTCAGGGATCTGAGGGGGAGGCAGCCATGGGGACACATATCTACTTAAGAGCCAGACCAGGACCTGGTGAAAATATTTTTAGTTAAAAGAAAAAAAGAGGGAGAATAAGCAAATGGTGGACGAAGTCCTTTTTTGCATCTTACTTTGTTCCAGTTTCGTTATTTAAAAAAGAAACAACCCTCATGCTTTTTTGTTTTTAACTTTTCATTTTATATTGGAGTATAGCTGTTTTACAATGCTGTGTTAGTTTCAGGTGTACAGCAGAGTGATTCAGTGATACATGCACACGTATCTATTCTTTTTCAAGTTCTTTTCCCATTTAGGTCGTTACATAACATTGAAAAACCCTCACGCTTTAACAAAAGAGGTTTCTGTAAACTGACTCTAGAAACCAATGGAAGAATAAATCTATTATGCGAGTAAGGGATAATGAATATGTAACCTAAGTGGTCCCAAGTTTTCTCACCAGTTCTGGGGTTCCCCTTCTTTTGAAATCTAAATAGTTCTACTGGCTAACGCTTGTTGAGTGCTTGCTCTATGCCACGTGCTGATCTACCAGTCTTTACTGGGACCATATCTAATCTTACCTCCCCTACCCCCTTACTCCTGAAGAGTTGAAATTACCTTTTCAAAGCAAATCTAATTGTCCTTCCCTTGCTTCCACCTCTCAATCACTCCTCATTACTCAGGAAAATATCCCAAAGTTTTGAGCTGCCCTACAGGTGCTGCAGGTCTCCAGACACTTTATGGCCCCATCTTGCAAGCACTGTGCTCCGCCTGTTTTGGGGGCCTCGGGTTGCTGGCTTTTCGGTTAATCTGGTGCTCACACCACCTCCTGCCTCAGGGCCATTGCCCATGCTGGACCCTTTCCCTCTGCTTGTTGTGGTGAACACCACATAGTTCTCAGATCTCAGCTGAAATGCCACGTCCAGAGAAGAGTGTCTTGACTCCCCAATTTAGATCAGTTTCCATATCACACTCTCTCACCACACCTGTACTTCTCTCCTGTTGTCCTTATCAGAGCTGCAGTTGTGTGTTTTGAGGGTGACCCTTTGGTTCCTGTGTGTCTCCTCCACTAGACTGGATGCACTTTGAGGGCAGGGTCATCTCTAGTTTTGTTCACCAGAGTTCCTCCCAGCATCGAGCACAATGCCTGGCACAGAAAAGGCATTCAATACGTTTATGGAATGAATGGATGGATGGATTCTGAATAAAAAGACCAACCTGACTTGCCTTAAATTAGGACTCATATTATGCCAGGAGCCAGCATTCCTATAGGAAGAAGCACCTGCCACATCAACTGATGTGCTCTCAAGAGGCTACATTGCTGTTGTTGCTGTTTTCAGGAACTCTAGACACACTAATTTAAGCCCTGTTTTCCATTGTTGAAAGTGACTTTGCCTGAATGCGTCAGTTAGCAGTGAGAGGGCTGGGGTTATTTAGAGCCTGTGTTCCACAGGCTACATTTTACTTAAGGCTTATATTAGTCATATTTGAACTTCCCCTCTCCCAAATTAAGAAAGAATGGAAGATTAGACACTTACATTTAAAAACTGCTCTCTTCTCTTTGAATACGATCTTCTCTCTTCATTCAGACTCACAGACATAGAAAGCAAACTTATGGTTACCAAAGGGGAAAGGTAGGGTTATCTATCTATCTATCTATCTATCTATCTATCTATCTAATCTCTTTGAATCACTTTGCTGTACACCTGAAACTAACACAACATTGCAAATCAACTATAATATAAAATAAAAAGAAAAAAATATGCTCTCTTCTCTGTGAATACTGACTTCTCTATTCAAACTTTTGGAACAGAGTCTACTTAGGTGATCTACTCAGACATTTGATTAATTCATCATGGGGTGAGCTCATTCAATGTGAATGCAATGCAGTTTGCTTACTGGCAGGGAAGGGGGGGGCAGGGAAAAATAAGGGTATGAATAAAGGAAGAAATAGAAATTTAAAAATCAACAGTTAGACACCAGGGCATGATACGGAGACTATCGTTTATTGCTCTTATTTTCTGCGTACATAAGGTAGGATCAAAAACTGGGAAAGTTCAGAACATAAACGTGTGCCCATTATACCTTGTCAAAAAAAAGGATGAAATAAAAGAAATATGTCCTTAAGTCTATCTCCTGGAAAAAGATAAGCTTGGCAAATAAGGGAAATGGTATGCTTTACCTGAAGGGGCCTTGGAGACAGAGAGGTCTCACCTGGTTAGCTGGACATCCTGCTTTATTATGTCACCTCCAAATGCCACAGTTTCTCAACTATAACGAACCAGCCCTGGACTACATCATCTCCAAGAGCTCTTCAGGACCTAAATTCTGTATGACCTGTGTTCATCTTGGTGGGCACAGGAGTAGAAACTTAGAAAGTGCTTGCCTAGCTTTTAATTCCACATGCACTTTAGATTTCCATATAATGAAAATTCCATGTTTCCTCAAAGGTCAGATAAATTCAATGAGTGAGAAAAAATTTGTTAGAGAAACGGTCTGTCTGATAAGTCAGTTCCTAATCCAATATCTCACCAAAGTACCCTGACAGCAGAATTGGGTTTGTGAGGGTGGGACCACTCTGACCCGCTGGGAGAACAGAAAGTCTGCAGGGTTCTCTGATTTTTCAGCTAGCACAGCCATCTTTCCAAATAAGTAATTAAAAACCTGATTGTGTCCTCTTTTCTCTATGCATCTGAAATTTCACATAGACTCTTCTGTTGTTCCAAAGAGAGTGAAGGGGAACCGGGAAAGGAGAATGGCAGCATGGTAGTGGGGGGTGAGAGGCAGAGTGGGCGAGGCACAGTCTGGAAGTGACGCTGGGTCCAGGTCTCCAGGTGGCCCCGGTGTCCTCTCCCCAGACCCTCCTTCTCACAGGAGAGGTCGGTCCCATCTGCAGCCTCTTCCTTAGCAATTCTGGTTCCTGACTTTAGGAACACTTTGTGTGACTTTTTTAAAACAAGTTCTAGGGGATTGAAGTTTATGTTTTCGTTTCATTTAGTTACTTTTCTTAATCCCTTAAATATGTTTCTAGAGGACTGGTTCCCAGACATTCATGAATTTTTTTTTTTTTTAATTGAGAACATAGTTTGCTCTAGTGCAACAATTTTTAAAAATCCCACAAAACTACTAAGATTATCATCATCTCCTTTAAAACAGGACATTATAACACTAACCATGTAAAATGGAGAGAGGGTCTTATATTACAGAACAATCTCTACCACAGGAGTTGAAAACCTTACAAAGATGTATTTCAAAACACAACACTATCTTTATTTTTCTCATTTTGTCTTAAACCGGTTAAAACTTTGCCACAAATTGGCACTGGTGCATGGACCAGCATTTTGCAATTACATTACTCTTTTAGGGAAGACTTATAGATAAAAACTGATGGCCCTTTCCTATATTAATACATTTTTAGTAATGCTCTCGCATTAGTGAACTCCCCAGAAAGGTGGGATCACTCCTTTCTCATACTGTATGTGTGTTGGGCATATTTTAACATGGCACATTCTCTACTGAACTGTGTGTCTTCCTCTCTTACCTATTGGGAGGGCAGGGACTCTTTCAGACTCTCCACCCTTCTGCAAAGAAGCAGGATGGGCTGGTTTTCACTGGAAGCTGTTCTTTTGTGTGTTGAAGAGGAGCCAGGGTCCACACTCTTGTCCACAGACAATGGCCCCTTATCTCCGGTCATTATCCTCAATGGGTAGCCAGAAACTCGGTCTAAACATTGTTGTTGAGTATAGAAATGATTTTTCCCAAGTCAAGTGGATGGACTTATGAAAATAAATATGGAATGATATGTTTTGTAATTGAGTCCTTCTGTTAGGGAACCACTGACTGAAACCACCCGCTTTGACCAGGCATGATGATAATCTCTTGCCTGAGTTGTCTCACAACAGGACGTCTTGATAAAGAACCCTGTGCTGCTGTAGAAAACTAATCAGGAGAATTCAGGAGGGGCCAAAAGGAGGGAGGAGATGATATGTCCTGACAACATCCCAGAAACCCTCATGCTGAAATCCATCTTGGCTGAGAGATGCACGTGCCACCAGAAAGGACCCTGAGTCAGACCATATATGGGCCAAGCAAGATGATTGGCCAGAAATAACCCAGAAACTAACCCTATTACCACAAAACCTGAGGCTGCGAGCCACATGGCAGAGCAATTCTCCTGGGTTCCCTTACCCTGCTGCTCTCTGCCCGGGGGCACGCCTCCCCAATAAAGTCTTTTGTTTTGTCAGCACGTGTGTCTCCTTGGACAATTCATTTCTGAGTGTTAGGCAAGAGCCCACTCTCGGGCCCTTTCTGCAACACTGATTTCTAATGCGAATGGGTACATTACAGTATTCCGGTAACTTTTAAATGACTGATTTAAAAAGTAATATAGTGGATGGGAGTTGAGAAACAAAGTTTAGCTGGCAGCGTGATTGGTGGTTGTTGAATTTTCTCAGGGAAATAGATTCCAGACCTTGGTGTGGAAGAGGAGGAGTGAGACAAAGAAAATTAAATTGACTTGCCCAATAAAACAAGGAGAATTCAAAAATTTCATGGCGGCTTAAAAGGAAGGCAGTGTGAGACTTTATGGATGGATGGGGAATAGGGAAGGATGGGGGCCAACTGCATGGAAAGAGGTCTGAGGCGGGGGTCAGCCAGGGAGCTGCTTCCTCTGGGGAAACGGCCAGGAGACTTCCAGGAACAGGAGGGTCTCATATGCACTGATGGGCAGTTTCCAGCCATCTGCTGTACATCTATGTGAGCAGTCTCCTTAATGCTGACTCCTTAGGAAACTTTGTTAAAACTACCATCCTGTGTGGGTAAAACCTTGTGTGGAAAAATTTTGGAAAAGTATCCATGTTTCCACGTTTGGTTTGATGCAGAAGAGAGTGAGGAAGAGGTCGCAAGAGATGAGAATCTAAGTGAAACAGATCATTGAACAGAAGATATTAGGAGAGGGAGCCACTATGAGAAATGGAAAGTCCCTGAGATTCCTGGGAAATACAGTTCAACGAGGGATGGTGGTGAAACTAGTTTTTATTTCCATATTAAAGACAAGGGCGCTCTCATAGGATGGAGGACTTGGAAACACCCACACAGCTCATTCTAGGGATGTGCTAGTAATTCATCTGATGTTTTTAGAAGTGGCAGCTTCTCCTGACTTGTTGCTGAACGAGATGAGCGATGTCTTCAACTTCACGGTGTAAACGGGAGTGGGAATCCTGCCCACGATATGCAACGTCCTCACGTCCTAGGAGAACCGTCCTAGAGTTTTACTCAGCACCCAGAACTTTTCATAGGAAAATGATAATGAGGGTCAGACTCCTTCAAAATGAACTGGTTTAGTGCTCAAGCCCATAAAACTATATATTTGTTTCCTCCAGAAATTATGGGTTTTTTGAGAAAGGAACATCAAACAGAAATTTCTGAGATCAAGAACAGGAAATGAATGATTCAGCAGGCTGGATTTCACCCAAGGAGCTGTCTTCGCAGCTGTAGAGAATAGCCGAAAAAAGTTCCAGGGGACTTGCCTGGTACTGCTTGAAAGCAGTCAGGCTGGGAACCAGAGAGAACTCTTTGGAGCATGATGTAGGACGATTGGAAAGCCCAGCTTAGGCTCCCCAGAAATATGTCAGCTTGGTGCCACTGCTCCGCTAGAAGATCCTTTAATTGCCTCTGAATCCACATTTGGAGGTGGTCCAGGGTGACTCAGGATTTGGGAGAGAGGGAGCCGTTTCCCAGACAGGAGCATCCAGGTGTTCTGCTCCAAGAGACCAAAAAGACAATTGACCCTGGAAGCTGGCACTGCCGTGCTGTGTTCCCAAATTGAATACAGTGCTGGTTATTGGGGGAGGGCTACCCTTCGGGCAGGTCTGGGCAGCTCAGTTACCACTGATTCATTTGCTCACTCTCTTTCTCTCTCTCTCATCATAAAGTGCAATCAGCAAACACCTAACTTTGCTTGTTATCACCTGATGATTCTATGTGCCCAACTCTGCTGAGTCCGTGGAGAACCATTCTGGAGGGCGTTGACCAGACAATATGACTGGAGACTGGCCACTGGAAAAAAAGGAGTAGCCCTCAAGTGTGTCTCCTTGAACCCACTGTGCCTTGATTTCATCAGGGAGCAAAACCCTTCTACATTCTGTCAGCATTTTGGTACTCAGTCAGTCCCCAAACTTGTTCCACACATCCTTCTCTCACCACAGCTACCTGCTCACCCACAGCCAGGTACTTTTCAACCACGTGCCCAACTTTCTGTAACAAACCTGTTTAGTGGGTCTCCTTGTCTCCAGATTTTTCACACTCTCATGCATCCCTCTACCCACCCTCGGTTTAATCTTTCTCAAACATTTTTATCATGCTACTCTCCTGCTCAAAAAAACTTCATGTATATCTGTAGTATCTTTACAGTATCAGATGGATTTTTTTTTCTGGATCTTACTTGCATTATTTTTTATGCATTTTTAAATTTTATGCGTTTTATGCATTTTTATGTATTTCAGCAGCTGCACACAATATTTTCAAAATGAGCTGGGGTATATACACTGGGACACGTACATGCATTGTATGCAATAAAATACCAGTTAGACTTTTTCTGCCATCCAACACTTCTGTCAAAGCCCCAAGCTGAGGAGGCTTGATAAGTACCCCCAAATTCTTGTAAGTGCCCAAATAGCCTGTATGGATTATTAAGAGGTGACCAAAGTGCTCTCACAAGTCTCTGAACCAAACCCCAGATATTCATAAAAGAGACGACTAGAAATTTGAGGAGCGTTTACTATAGTGGAGAAGTTTTGGTAGTTTTGGGATTACTCTGATGGCTGAGAGGGGAGTGCCAATCACTTCTCCTCTCCCAGACCAGGTGAGAGGGGCTTGAAGAAAGCCACGTGTGAAAACTGGGGGTGCGTGAAAGAAGGGAAGCCACATTTCCCTCCATGGCAAGATATTTGCCAAGCTATTGTGTCTTCAGGCCTTCCCTAGGGCTGGCAGCCCAGCAGAGGGAAATGTGATGAGAGAGTCCTTGGGATAACTTTACGTGTCCCCAAGAGTTTGTGGTGTTTGTGAACACGGATACCAATGCTTGCTTCTCGCCTGGAGAATCTTGAAGGCAAGAGACTGGACTGAACAGCCTGTAATTGCAGGGTGAGGAAAAAGGTCAGCAGCTTGGCAAGAATGCTTGAGTTTCTCCAGGTACCCAGACATTGAAGAATGTAGCAACCTCCAGACTTCTTAAAGGTGCCTCTATGAAAAAGACCACCTTCAGGGCCGCATGCCAGCTGTAACAGTCTTTGCGGAGGGGTCCTCCTAGGGATAGGGGGTGGAGGATGGTCAAGAGGAGAGGAAAGGAGAGCTGGAGAGTGTAGCACCTACGTCGGAGTCTGCACGGGGCTTCTAGAGAAACAACACATGCACCCCAAGAGAAATGTAGCCTTAGGCTGGCCTGTGTTGACCAAAAGCATCAGCAGGAAAAATTATGTTAAACAATGTTTTTAAACCCCATTCTCCATACTTGAGAGGGACTGTGGAATCTGGCCCAGATGTTGATAAGGGAAGGGAGGGCTGGTACAGAATGTTTAAGGCAGTGGATGGACAAAATAAGACTGTTTCTTGTTTTTACTCCGATAGGTTTAGACTACAGGATAAATATTTTACTTGTACATATATGTAAAAAATACTATAGCTGAAATTTTTATTTTTAAAACATTGATTCAATAAGCACTTTGCAGATCTCTTATATCTTGGCAAGATGTGTGTCACTTGTGCTATAGAAAGACATAATTAACAGATCTTTCCTTAAGGAATCCATATGAGGGAGACTGTCATGAAAACACATAAACAGAACGTAGTATGTGCTGTCGGTTAACAGACGTTTACTGCTTACTTTCTTTGTACAGGAGTTTGCACTAAAGCAATGTGATGGGAATGCAGAGAAAGGGGCGTCCAATTGGTATTCCCAGCTCTGATGACTTGACCACAACTGAACTGATCAATTTCACTTATCACTTATTCAGAAACCTATTATTCTGGTTTTCCCTAGAACAGAACTCATGCTTCTCTCTCCTTGTTATCTCATTGACTTATTTTCATTGAAAACCCCATGATTCCCATTCTTTGCCTACAAGATGTTACCCATCTTTGAGTTCCAGCTCAAGTCCTGCCTCTTTCCCTAACCACTATCTACCGCTATGGTCTAAGACATTTTTATCTCTCATTGGTGCCTAACCACATGTGTCTCTTGACTGTTATTTAACTTTAAACTTGTGACACTACCGTTTGCCTATTAACATGTACTTCCCACTTTAAGGGTCAGATACTCAGTTTTCTAGCTTCCTTTCACTCGTCACTGGTATGTGACTCTATCCGGTCAATGAGGCTTGGCAGGAAATCTGCATCTCAAGAGAAAAATCCCTCCACGTCCTTCTCCAGAGAGTGTTTTGTCTGTGTGTAATATTTGACACAGAGCATCCACCTTTTGACTATGAGGGGACACTCTGACCAGGCATTAGGTGATGCAGCCTTCAGGGTCCAGTCAGGAGACAGTCATTTGACTAGAAAGTTTCATAGAAAGGATTACTAACTAAACAGAGAATTAACTACTAAAGCATAAGGAGAACTCTAAGAATACAGGAATAGGAGAGTGGGGCTGTGGCCCACTGGACCGTGGAGGAGTTAACTGAGGTGTCCCAGGATGGGGCTGGCAAGCAGGAACTTGCCCATTGACATGCAGGCAAAGCACACTAGGAAAGCACCAGACTTGCGGCATAGCTGCTACCGCGGGTGAATGCTGCAGCTCATCAGGAGCTGGCTGAGGTGCAGGCAGAACTCCCTAGAAAACTGTTCTCTGGGATGCTGCTGAAACTCACTGGGAACCTGCCTGCTCGGATACCCGCTGGGACGCTGATGGGTGCACGGGCGGGATTTGCTGGGAACCCACCCTCTGGAGTGGGGGTGGGCATTACAGGATGCCTCGGGCACTGCCAGCCTTCAGGTGCTGTGGGAACCAGCAGGGAATTGCTCAGCTGCACCAGAAGAGAAGCCCTTTCCTCCTGCAGTGTCCTCAAGTGCCCTCTACTGAAAAAACTTAACATCGTGCCTTCCGGCAAAGGAGAAATGTTTACAGGGCCCACCCCCAGCATCACGAAGCAGAGCAAGGAAGGGTAAATTTGAGGCTGAGAGGCAATAAACTGATAACTGGCACAGGTGAAGAGAATTAATAAATGGAAAGACACCGTGCAGGATGGCACTGATGGACTGCCAATGCGAGCCCCAACCTGCTCTGCTTCCAGACCTCTTCTTATGTGAAATCATATATTTTTTTTAATACTGCTTTTACTTGGAAATTCTGTTACTTGCAGCTGAAAGCATTCTATCTGATATAAAATATATTTGTTTTGTTTTTATCAGAATACTATATGCACATGGCTAACAAACCTAAATAGTACAGAGAGACTTTTAATAAAATATAAGAGTCCCATATTCCACTTATCTCTAACCCAGAGCCAACCAATTGCAACCTGTGCTCTCTCCTTAAAAACTGTTTAATTGTGGCAAAATGCACATAACATAAAAGTCACCTTCTTAACTATTTTTATGTGCATAGTTCAGTGGCATTAAGTACATTCACATTCACACAGTTGGATACTCAATTCTGTTTTATAATTTTATTTTGGTTGCCTCCATGTAACTGAGATGTTTGCTTCATAAAATGCTGGTTTTATTTATCAGCTGAAGATATTATCTTTTTTACTTCCTAAATTACATGCATTAAGTTCACTTATTTGATATCTCCTCCTTCTTCAGCCCAAATAACTATGTAACTGTTTCAAATGTGACTCTAACTCTGTTCATTACTTTAGGAGTTTAACCTTTAAACAACCATTTTTTCACCGTAAATGGTAGGAAGCATTTCTCTCACTGACTTTTTGAAAGTCAAATATGCCTCATTTTCTAAAGGTAAAAGGAGAATTATAAAACCAGTTTATTTACCAAACTACCATGTAATGACTGAGTAAAGTGATGGATTTTTTTACTGGAATCCCCAAGTGACCCGAGGTTATAGGCAGAAGGCCAAATTTCTGTGTTGTATTTCCCAGCTTAACTTTATGAAGCCTTCTAAATAATGTCAGTCCTTTTCAGTGGTGTCACTTTTGCCAGGGAAGGTCCAGGCGTTAGAGATGCCATATGCACCACTGCTAGAAATTTATGGCTGAGCACCTCTAGTGTATTCAGGACATCCTTTTGAGGAATTTTAGCAACAATGGCCCTTGTGTTTCTGCTGCAGAGCCTGCTGCCCAGTTCTGATTCTTGGGACCTGATTTCTGTGTTCCCTGGGTTTTATGTTCTCCTCTTTTTGGTTAAATCTTTGGTTTTCCTACAGTATATTCTTCAATAGCTTCTTTTTTTTTTTTAGCATCTTTATTGGAGTATAATTGCTTTACAGTGTTGTGTTAGTTTCTGCTGTATAACAAACTGAATCAGCTATATGTATACATATATCCCCATATGCCCTCCCTCTTGCGCCTCCCTCCCACCCTCCCTATCCCACCCCTCTAGGTGGTCACAAAGCACCGAGGTGATCTCCCTGTGCTATGCGGCTGCTTCCCACTAGCTATCTATCTTATATTTCGTAGTGTATACACGTCACTGCTACTCTCTCACTTCGTCCCAGCTTACCCTTCCCCCTCCCCATGTCCTCAAGTCCATTCTCCGTCCACGTCTTTATTCCTGTCCAGCCCCCACTAGGTTCATCAGAACCATTTTATCTTTTTTTTTTACATTCCATATATATGTGATAGCATATGGTATTTGTTTTTCTCTTTCTGACTTATTTCACTCTGTATGACAGATGCTAAGTCCATCCACCTCACTACAAATAACTCGATTTAGTTCCGTTTTATGGCTGAGTAATATTCCATTGTACATATGTGCCATATCTTCTTTATCCATTCATCTGTCAATGGACACTTAGGTTGCTTTCAGGTCCTGGCTATTGTAAATAGTGCTGCAGTGAACATTGTGGGACATGACTCTTTTTGAATTATGGTTTTCTCAGGGTATATGCCCAGTAGTGGGATTGCTGGGTCGTATGGTAGTTCTATTTTTAGTTTTTTAAGGAAACTCCATAGTGTTCTCCATAGTGGCTGTGCCAATATACATTCCCACCAACAGTGCAAGAGGGTTCCCTTTTCTCCACACCCTCTGCAGCATTTATTGTTTGTAGACTTTTTGATGATGGCCACTCTGATCAGTGTGAGGTGATATCTCATTGTAGTTTTGCTTTGCATTTCTCTAATGATTAATGATGTTGAGCATTCTTTCATGTGTTTGTTGGCAATCTGTATATCTTCTTTGGAGAAATGTCTGTTTAGGTCTTCTGCCCAGTTTTGGATTGGGTTGTTTGTTTTTTTGATATTGAGCTGCATGATCTGCTTGTGTATTTTGGAGATTAATCCTTTGTCAGTTGCTTCGTTTGCAAATATTTTCTCCCATTCTGAGGGATGTCTTTTCATCTTGTTTATGGTTTCCTTTGCTGTGTGAAAGCTTTTAAGTTTCATTAGGTCCCATTTGTTTATTTTTGTTTTTATTTCCATTTCTCTAGGAGGTGGGTCAAAAAGGATCTTGCTGTGATTTATGTCATAGAGTGTTCTGCCTATGTTTTCCTCTAAGAGTTTTATAGTGTCTGGCCTTACATTTAAGTCTTTAAACCATTTTGAGTTTATTTTTGTGTATGGTGTTAGGGAGTGTTCTAATTTCATTTTTCTACATGTAGCTGTCCAGTTTCCCCAGCACCACTTACTGAAGAGGCTGTCTTTCCTCCATTGTATATTCTTGCCTCCTTTATCAAAAATAAGGTGACCATATGTGTGTGGGTTTATCTCTGGGCTTTCTATCCTGTTCCATTGATCTATATCTCTGTTTTTGTGCCAGTATCATACTGTCTTGATTACTGTAGCTTTGTAGTATAACCTGAAGTCTAGGCGCCTGATTCCTACAGCTCTGTTTTTCTTGCTCAAGATTGCTTTGGCTATTTGGGGTCTTTTGTGTTTCCATACAAACTGTGAAATTTTTTGTTCTAGTTCTGTAAAAAATGCCAGTGGTAGCATGATAGTGATTGCATTGAATCTGTAGATTGCTTTTGGTAGTAGAGTCATTTTCACAATGTTGATTCTTCCAGTCCAAGAACATGGTATATCTCTCCATCTGTTTGTATCTTTAATTTCTTTCACCAGTGTCTTACAGTTTTCTGCATACAGGTCTTTTGTCTCCTTAGGTAGGTTTATTCCTAGGTATTTTATTCTTTTTGTTGCAGTGGTAAATGGGAGTGTTTCCTTAATATCTCTTTCGGATTTTTCACCATTAGTGTATAGGAATGCAAGAGATTTCTGTGCATTAATTTTGTAACCTGCTACTCTACCTAATTCATTGATTAGCTATAGTAGTTTTCCGGTAGCATCTTTAGGATTCTCTATGTATAGTATCATGTCACCTGCAGTCAGTGACAGTTTTACTTCTTCTTTTCTGATTTGGATTCCTTTTATTTCATTTTCTTCTCTGATGGTTGTAGCTAAAACTTCCAAAACTATGTTGAATAACAGTGGTGAGAGTGGGCAACCTTGTCTTGTTCCTGATCTTAAAGGAAATGGTTTCACTTTTTCATCACTGAGAATGATGTTGGCTCTGGGTTTGTCATATATGGCTTTTATTATGTTGAGCTAGGTTCCCTCTATGCCAACTTTCTGGAAAGTTTTTATCATAAATGGGTGTTGAATTTTGTCAAAAGCTTTTTCTACATCTATTGAGATTATCATATGGTTTTTACCCTTCAATTTGTTAATATGGTGTATAACATTGATTGATTTGCATATATTGAAGAATCCTTGCATTCCTGGGATAAACCCCACTTGATCATGGTGTATGATCCTTTTAACATGCTGTTGGATTCTGTTTGCTACTATTTTGTTGAGGATTTTTGAATCTATGTTCATCAGTGGTATTGGCTTGTAGTTTTCTTTTTTTGTGACATCTTTGTCTGGTTTCGGTATCAGGGTGATGCTGGCCTCATAGAATGAGTTTGGGAGTGTTCCTCCCTCTGCAATATTTTGGAAGAGTTTGAGAAGGATAGGTGTTAGCTCTTCTCTAAATGTTTGGTAGAATTCGCCTGTGAAGCCATCTGGTCCTGAGCTTTTGTTTGTTGGAAGAGTTTTAATCACAGTTTCAATTTCAGTGCTCGTGATTGGTTTGTTTATATTTTCCATTTCTTCCTGGTTCAGTCTCAGAAGGTTGTGCTTTTCTAAGAATTTGTCCATTTCTTCCAGGTTGTCCATTTTATTGGTATATAGTTGCTTGTAGTAATCTCTCATGATCCTTTGTATTTCTGCAGTGTCAGTTGTTACTTCTCCTTTTTCATTTCTAATTCTATTGATTTGAGTCTTCTCCCTTTTTTTCCTGATGAGTCTGGCTAATGGTTTATCAATTGTGTTTATCTTCTCAAAGAACCAGCTTTTAGTTTTATTGATCTTTGCTCTCATTTCCTTCATTTCTTTTTCATTTATTTCTGATCTGTGTTTTATGATTTCTTTCCTTCTGCTATCTTTGGGGGATTTTGTTCTTCTTTCTCTAATTGCTTTAGGTGTAAAGTTAGGTTGTTTGTTTAAGATTTTTCTTGTTTCTTGAGGTAGGATTGTATTGCTATAAACTTCCCTCTTAGAACTGTTTTGCTGCATCCCATAGGTTTTGGATCATCGTGTTTTCATTGTCATTTGTTTCTAGGTATTCTTTGATTTGCTCTTTGATTTCTTCAGTGATCTCTTGGTTGCTTAGTAGCATATTTTTTATCCTCCATGTGTTTGTATTTTTTACAGTTTTTTTCCTGAAATTGATATCTCGTCTCATAGCGTCGTGGTCGGAAAAGATACTTGATACGATTACAATTTTCTTAAATTTACCAAGGCTTGATTTGTGACCCAAGATGTGGTCTATCCTGCAGAGTGTTCCATGAGCACTTGAGAAGAAAGTGTATTCTGTTGTTTTTGCATGGAATGTCCTATAAATATCAATTAAGTCCATCTTGTTTAATATGTCATTTAAAGCTTTTGTTTCCTTATTTATTTTCACTTTGGATGATCTGTCCATTGGTGAAAGTGGGGTGTTAAAGTCCCCTACTATGATTGTGTCACTGTCGATTTCCCCTTTTATGGCTCTTAGCATTTGCCTTATGTATTGAGGTGCTCCTAAGTTGGGTGCATAAATATTTATAATTGTTATATCTTCTTCTTGGATTGATCCCTTGATCATTATGTAGTGTCCTTCTTGTCTCTTGTAATAGTCTTTATTTTAAAGTCTATTTTGTCTGTTATGAGAATTGCTACTCCAGCTTTCTTTTGATTTCCATTTGCATGGAATATCTTTTCCATCCCCTCACTTTCAGTCTGTTATGTGTCCCTAGGTCTGAAGTGGGTCTCTTGTAGACAGCGTATGTATGGGTCTTGTTTTTGTGTCCATTCAGCCATTCTGTGTCTTTTGGTTGGAGCATTTAATCCATTATCATTTAAGGTAATTATCAATATGTATGTTTCTACTACCATTTTCTTAATTGTTTTGTGTTTGTTTTTGTAGGTCTTTTCCGTCTCTTTTGTTTCCTGCCTAGAGAAGATCCCTTAACATTTGTTGTAAAGCTGGTTTGGTGCTGCTGTATTCTCTTATCTTTTGCTTGTCTGTAAAGGTTTTAATTTCTCCACCAAATCTGAATGAGATCCTTGCTGGGTAGAGTAATATTGGTTTTTCCCTTTCATCACTTTAAATATGTCCTGCCACTCCCTCTGGCTTGCAGAGTTTCTGCTGAAAGATCAGGTGTTAACCTTATGGGGATTCCCTTGTATGTTATTTGTTGCTTTTCCCTTGCTGCTTTTAATATTTTTTCTTTGTATTTAATTTTTGATAGTTTGATTAATATGTATCTTGGTGAGTTTCTCCTTGGATTTATCCTGTATGGGAGTCTCTGCTCTTCCTGGACTTGATTGACTATTTCCTTTCCCATGTTAGGGAAGTTCTCAACTATAATCCCTTCAAATATTTTCTCAAACCCTTTCTTTTTCTCTTCTTCTTCTGGGACCCCTATTATTCTAATGTTGGTGCATTTAATATTGTCCCAGAGGTCTCTGAGACTGTCCTCAATTCTTTTCATTCTTTTTTCTTTATTCGGCTCTACGGTAGTTATTTCCACTATTTTATCTTCCAGGTCACTTGTCCGTTCTTCTGCCTCAGTTATTCTGCTATTGCTTCCTTCTAGAGAATTTTAAATTTCATTTATTGTGTTGTTCATTATTGTTTGTTTGCTCTTTAGTTCTTCTAGTTCCTTTTTAAACGTTTCTTGTATTTTCTCCATTCTGTTTCCAAGATTATGGATCATCTTTACTATCATTACTCTGAATTCTTTTTCAGGTAGGCTACCTATTTCCTCTTCATTTGTTTGGTCTGGTTGGTTTTTACCTTGCTCCTTCATCTGTTGCATATTTCTCTGTCTTCTCATTTTGTTTAACTTACTGTGTTTGGGATCTCGTTTTCGCAGGCTGCAGGTTCGTAGTTCCTGTTGGTTTTGGTGTCTGCCCCCAGTGGGTGAGGTTGGTTTAGTGGCTTGTGTAGGATTCCTGGTGAAGGGGACTGGTGCCTGTGTTCTGATGGGTGGGGCTGGATCTTGTCTTTCTGGTGGGCAGGGCCACGTCCAGTGGTGTGTTATGGGGTGTCTATGAACTTAGTATGATTTTAGGCATTCTCTCTTCTAATGGGTGGGGTTGTGTTCCTGTCTTGCTAGATGTTTGGCATGGGGCGTCCAGCACTGGAGTTTGCTGGCCGTTGCGTGAAGCTGGGTCTTAGCATTGAGACGCAGATCTCTGGGAGAGCTCTTGCCGATTGATTTTACGTGGGGCCGGGAGGTCTCTGGTTGTCCAATGTCTTGAACTCAGCTCTCCCACCTCAGAGGCTCAGGAGTGACAGCAGGCCGGAGCACAAAGACCCTGTCAGCCACACAGCTCAAAAGAAAAGGGAGAAAAAAAGAATGAAAGAAAATAATAATAAAGAAAAAAAATAAGGTATTAGAATAAAAAAATAAAAATAATAATATTTTTTTAAAAAAGAAGAGAGCAACCAAACAATTAAACAAATCTACCATGATAACAAGCGCTGAACACTAAACTAAGATAAATGTAAAAATCAAAATCAAATCAGTCACAGACAGCAAACCCCAAGTCTACAGTTGCTCCCAAAGTCCACTGCCACAATTTTGGGACGATTCATTTTCTATTCAGGTATTCCACAGATGCGGGGTACATCAAGTTGATTTTTGATTTAATCCACTGCTCCTGAGGCTGCATGGAGAAATTTCCCTTTCTCTTCTTTGTTCACACAGCTCCTGGGGTTCACCTTTGGTTTTGGCCCCGCCTCTGCATGTAGGTCGCCCTCAGGTGTTTGTTCCCCACCCAGACAGGAAGGGGTTAAAGCAGCAGCTGATTAGGGGGCTCTTGCTCATTCAGGCCAGGGGGAGGGAGGGGTACGGTAGTTATAATTGGAATGCGGGGCAAGCCTGCAGCAGCAGAGGCTGGCGTGACATTGCAGCAGCCCGAGGCACACCGTGTGTTCTCCCAGGGAATTTGTTCCTGGATCACGGGACCCTGGCAGTGGCGGGCTGCCCAGGTTCCCGGGAGGGGCGGTGTGGAGAGTGACCTGTGCTCGCACACAGGATTCTTGGTGGCTGTAGCAGCAGCCTTAGCATCTCAAGCCCGTCTCTGGTGTCCGCGCTGATAGCTGTGGCTCGCGCCCGTCTCTGAAGCAGTTTTAGGTGGTGCTCTGAATCCCCTCTCCTCGCGCACTAGGAAGCAATGGTCTCTTGCCTCTTAGGCAGGTCCAGACTTTTTCCGGACTCCCTCCTGGCTAGCTGTGGTGCACTAGTCCCCTTCAGGCTCTGTTCATGCAGCCAAACCCAGCCCTCTCCCTGGGAGCCGACCTCCAAAGCCCGAGCCTCAGGTCCCAGCCCCAACCCGCCCCGGCGGGGGAGCAGACAAGCCTCTCAGTTTGGTGAGTGCTGGTCGGCACCAATCCTCTGTGTGGGAATCTCTCTGCTTTCCCCTCTGCACCCCTGTTGCTGTGCTCTCCTCCATGGCTCCGAAGCTTCCCCTCCACCCACCCCTCGTCTCCACCAGTGAAGGTGCTTCCTAGTGTGTGGAAACCTTTCCTTCTTCACAGCTCCCTCCCAGAGGTGCAGGTCCAGTCCCTATTCTTTTGTCTCTGTTTTTTCTTTTTTCTCTTGCCCTACCCAGGTACATAGGGAGTTTCTTGCCTTCTGGGAAGTCTGAGGTCTGCCAGCGTTCAGTAGATGTGCCGTAGGAGTTGTTCCACATGTAGATGTATTTTTGATGTATTTGTGGGGAAGAAGGTGATCTCCACATCTTACTCCTCTGTCATCTTGAAGGTCCCCCCTAGTAGCTTTTTAAGAATGGGTGTATGAAAAGTACGTTTTCTAAATCCTTGCATAACTGAATTGTTTTTATTTTCGTGTATACTTTATGAATAGTTTGAGTATTTTTGATAGTTGGTGAATACAATTCATGTAACATAAAACTCATCCTTTTAAGGTGTACAATTCAGAGGGTTTTAGCATATTCACAAAGTCGTACAACCTTTGTCACTTATTCCAGAATATTTTCCTTATTAACTCAGTATGTAACTTTTATGTATTTCTGTGTCCAATCTCCTTTGTAAATTCTTGGGCACAAGGACTACACGTCAAACACCTAGCGCTAAGCAAAAGCAGTTGCTCCTTTATGTATTGAGTAAGAGGAAAGGTAAATGAAAGTTTAGAGACTTCCATTGCTGGCTTGATGAAGCAAGCACCATGCTGGGAAGGCCCATGTAGTAGGGACCTGCAGGCAGCCTCCAACCATCAGCCAGTAAGAAGCAGAGGTCCCCAGTCTTACAACTGCAAGCAAGTGAATTCTGCCCATAACTTGAGTGAGCTTGGAAGAAGATTCTTCCCCAGTAGGGTCTCCAGATGAGAACACAGCTCAGGTGACATTCTGATTGCAGCCTGATGGGATCCAGAGGAAGACTCAGCTAAGCCATCTGGAACCGTGACTCACAGAAACTGTGAGATAATAAGTGTGTGTTGCTTTAAGTTGCTAAGTTTGTGATAGTGCATAGCACAGCAGTTGAAAATGAACACATCTGGCCTTAACATCTTCTATTGCTCAGTGAGTACTCCAGCATCCTGAATTTGGGGCAGCCGACCTTCATCCAGCCTTTGCCAGCACTAAGAATAGAACCTCATAAATTGAAGAGAAGTCACAAAGATGTTATTATGGATGTTACTCCAACTTTTGAAGAAGTCAGTATTCTTCATATTCCTTTGAAGAACAGTAGCCTGAAGGTCTAAAAGCAAATGTGCAAGGTCAAGACATGATGAATGGCTTCAGGAGTCTTTCCTCCCATATGGAAAAGGCTGAGAAATATAGCATTGATATTAGCAGTGCCATTGCTGTCGGACTGATAATCTGAAAGAGACAGAAGATATAAATCTCTTTCCCCCACCTCCCCGAGATATGATAGGAAACAGCTTGATAGAGTGTACAGAGCATCAGATGTAGGGTCTGGTAGACTTGTGTTCAAATCTCACATCTGCTACTTCCTGACCTTAACAAAGTTACTTAATCTCCATGATTAAATCATTCCATATGAAAAAAATGCAGCCATAATTTACCTTAAAATTTTCTTGTCATGAATAAATAAGTAATGTGTAAATCACTTAAGATGTATTGGCACTTAGTACATGCTCAATTCCTTTTATAAACTTCCCATTCTCACCCCATTCATGATCGCAGGGTTAACGCTATAACACAAGTTTTATTTTGTTTAACTTTTCCATCCTAATTACTACAGTGCTTCTCCAGGAAGCCTCTGACCCAGCCGTGGCTGGGGCTATTGTGCAGTACAGCCCACAGTGCATTGGCAGAAGGTTGGCCATCCAGGTGACTTCAGAGATTGCATCTTGAGCTTTGCAGCTAAACAGGAAACAAATGTCCAAGGAGACAAAGTGTTGGACTCTATTTCCCTACTGGGATTTGCTTTTCTATATTAAACCCTCCTATTCTCAGGTTTCCAGGAATCTCCTAGGAAACATGGCATGAGATGCTACCTTCCACTTGGCTCCAGTTTGCCCTTGTCCAGAAACGCAGGGCTCGCACAGCTCTCAGACTCATTAAATTGGATGGAACATGATGGTTAAACATTGAGGGTCAGTGTCCTCACTGCCTGAGTTTGACCTTTTTTCTGAGGAGCCCTTTTATACTTTCCAGGGACACATTTTTCCTGAATCTGTATCACTAAGGTTTCTGGGCCGGAGAAATAGCAGAAAAAGCACTGAGGTAGGGAAATACTTGGAGCATTTGAGGATATAAAAGAAAATCAATGTGTTTGGAAAATAAATGAATTTTGTTAGAGTGGCAGCAAATGAAACCGTAGAGGTAGAAGGAGGCCAAAATAAATAAATCCCTGCTGATTGTGGAATTTGAAAACTTTCCTAATCGTAATGAGGTGTTTATCTTTTAATGATTTAAGTTATCAAATAAACAACCAAATATAAGCAACAGGGCATCATGTATAGGGCCAGCTTGCCAGTTCCCTGGAAGTCAGTCTCTTTAGGCTCTTTCTCTTAGTTGGGTAAGATTCTACAAAGAATAACTCTTAACTTGCTATCTTCCATGTCTTACTCTTCTTTTTAATATTTTCCATCTCCTTATCTCTCTGCTGCCTACCAGGTAAATTTATTCAGTTCTACCTTCCAGTTTACGATCATTTCAGTTGTTTAATCCATTGATGATATCTTCCTTTAATAAAATAACTGTATCTGTTTCTAAAAGATTTTAAACAAATCTGCCTGACCATTTTGTTAGTTTTGTGTTTCTTAGTAATGTTTTATAGTCTGTATTTCTTTTGAAATATTTCATACATACTGACTTTATATTCTAAATTTTTATCATTTAAATATTAGTCGTCTTTGAGGGGCTCTGATCTTTGTTCTTCATCTGCTTACTTTTCTTATGGAGGACTATTTCCTTGAATGTATGGAAATATATTACTGTAAGCTCATATTTGGTTGAGCATGAGCTCTGGAAGCACTGGTGATAATTTTCTTCAGAAAAGGTGTTGTTTTATATTGATAACCTGTTACCATTATAATTAAACTTTTTGGGCTTGGATCTCCCTGAATGCAGGTAGTATGTTTTTGAACTCTAGATCTGCAGGAGAGCAGGCTTAAGATTGCAAATTCTTAGTGATAATCATTATTATTTTATCCCATTTGCAAGAGGAGAAAAAAGACATGTTTCCTTGTAGGCAACTGAGTATCAGTCAGAATAGGCTCTGTAATGCTGGGTAACAAACAACTCTAAGTGATTTACACCACACTCTCAATGAGTTAGACTAAAAGAGTTAATTTCTTGTGCAAAGTCTGATGTGGATCCAAAAAGCTCTTCAGGGGAGTTGTCTTCCATGCAGTGGTTTAGAACACATACCACTTCATACCTGTGGCTTTTCCAGCTTCATATGATGCATCCGGATTTACCACAGCGCTGGAAAATAGCTTGGAGGAGATAAGCACCAAGAGTTCAACATGAAGTGACACATGTCCCTTTCACTCCTAGACTGCTGACCAAAGCTGTTTTCACCCATCTGTAAGAGGGCTGAAAGCTTGGTCCAGCAAGGGGAAGAGAGCTAGAAGTATTTGTGAGTACTAGTAATATCTACCACACTCTTTTTTGACTGGCATTGGATTCTTTTTCATCTTTTAAGATTGTCCTACCTTAATGGAGAAGACTCAGATTTAGCTTCCTGATCTTGTAGAATCCTATAGCTTAATCTATTTGCGGCATGCAAATGTTAATCCCCTAAATGCTACATTCTTCTTATCAGTATTTAGCCCAGGGCAGTCTTCATTTTTATATTCATTTACTGCTTGCTGCTCTGTTTTTCAGTTCACAACTTTTTTCTTTGGGGGCTGGGGATTAAGAGAAATCTTTGGGGATTTCCCTTAATTTCTTGCTAGCTCCACAGTTGATTTAGAAATATGTTCATGGTAATTTATCAAGAATTTGAGTTGTGTTAGGGGCAATTTTGAGAATAGCTAGTTGATATTACTTCCAGAAGCAGTTAAAAAAAAATATTTCCAAGTGGCAAATGACAAAAACATTTGAGACAAATAGCAGGCCTCTAACTTAATAAGAAGCTAATAAGACCCAAGCACTGCTCAGTGGTTATCTGCAGCATGGCATTGGAGTAATTGGCGTTCACTTAGATCGACTTTTGCATCATGTAGAATTATGCTATATGTTTTGTCCTAATGTGAAACATTTTTTATGGAGTAGAATCATATGGTAGTGCTAGAGGATTTAACAAGGAGCTAGGAGGAACATGTCAGTCTACACATGCCATCTTCAGAAAGCTGTTTTGGCACCGCATGGTAAGAAACCAGTTAAGGAATGAAAAATCAACTTGTATCAGAGAAATCTAAAATTGAGGAGCCAATATTTACATGTTTGATAGAGCATTGATTCTGCTAGTATTACTCCCACTGCTCTGCTAGATCAAAACAGCTTCATAGGGGGATCAGATTCAGGCCTTTCTATGGTCAGGTCCAGATCTGTTCCTTCTGCTTCAAAGCAGACCCTGTGTTCTGACCCAAGTCTCTTGACTTGATGGCAGCTGCTCCTACTCTATCCCATGGGTAGGGGTCCCCAGACTGGCTCTGGAGTGGAACAGTCCCCAGGCACATCTTCTCATCCCTGCCTCTGAAGGTAGGCTCATGTATCCTTTTTCATATTAATGGTTTTATGGAGGAGAAAAAAAATCGGGTTAACATAAAGACATACTGAAACATTTGTAATCCAATTTTCTAATTGTTTTAGTCCCTGATTTCCTTTCTCAGAAGGAAGTTGGGATCTAGATTGTTCTCTCTGTCCATACAGCAGAGAAGTACTTACCAGTGTTCTCCTTTAGGTGTGACTGTGATCCCTCCTTCCAGGAATTCCCTTCCTTCCTGGCAGGCATGTCATAAGATGCCACCAAAGCTCAGGTGAGTGTTCACATTTCTGAGGACCAGGAGATTAAACTGAATCAGACCCATTCCACAGAAGCTCTTTCCCATAAACATGTCTTAACCAACATGTCTTTTGGGAGGTTGATGGAGAGCCAACTAGCATAGCGCCAAAGAGCTGGACAAGTTAATTCACATTCTGAAAGGAACTTAGTAAGTGGCCACACCTACAAGCAAAAATCAGGAAAAAAAAAAAGCTGGGAAATATCAGCTTCCATGCAGGTCCATGCTGGAATGTGGAGAATTGATACTGGGAAGAAATTAGCAGGCTCTGCGTCTTGAATAATTATTTAACCAATAGCTATCACAGGCACATCCTGGCCAGTCTCAACACCTTGTTAGGTAACTGGGGTACAAAAGTGAGAAAAGATACACATTGTGTCGGCTCATGGAGATGATACCCTCATGAGTAAGGCAAACATTAAAGAAATTAATCCATAGTTAATGACAACAGTTTAAGTATTAGGAAGAAACATCACTATTTTTTCCTTCCCTGTATTTTTCTAAACTCTTCAGCTTTTCATTTGTTTATTGAACTCTTTTTGTTTCACGTGGGGTTTTCCTTCCCAACTGGTGTAACTGTCTTGATGTAATTCAAGGTCATGTTTAGTGCAAGTATATGGGTTCTGTCCAGGCACCAAGTATTACTCCAATCATGCCCCATACCAGAGATGTCCATCCCTGTGTCCCTGAGGGGAACTACAGATACAGGAAAATGACCAGCAAGGGGCACAAAGAGAAACTTTGTTCTTTAGCTGGGACTTCAGTCCCAAACCATAGTGTAGAACTCTACAAAACTGACCTGCACGACATGTCACCCTCCTGTACTTAAATCTGTGTGAGCTGGGGGATGGCTGGGCATTGCATCCCATTCAAAAAACACTTGAAAAGTGTTTTATAACTGCATCCCATTCAAAAACTCTTGAAAAGTAATGCAAGCCTTTGCTGAAATTCTGGAAGACGTAGCAGAAGGTTGAATTACTTCCACACGTGCGCAGTGTCCTAAAATTCTTCACACCTCTGTCTCCCTCAAGTCCCCCGCAGTGTGTTAGCTGCCCTAATCGCTCTTCTTTCTCTTCCCCTTTATTTCTGCTTCTCCTCAGAACCTCAAAGTCAACCTGCAATAGCTTAAAGTTCTCCATCCTTCTCCTGCATCCCCCTCACCCCTCCAGATGGACTCTTTTGCCCTTACTCATGATACCCCGTTAGAAATGTCACAACTTTGTCAGTGCTGGCTCAGCTGATGTCAGCCTGGTACCTCTGCCTGGCTCTTCCATGGTCTCTTTGCAAGGTTTGGCTTAGTCTGCCAGCGACTGCCTCTCGTGTAAGATCTGGAAGGCAAGCTGGAAGAAGCCATCGTTCTGGAGGAGATGCAGTAGTTGCAGGTAGTTGCAAGGCCAGAGGTGGATCTCGACAACCACCAGCAATTCCTAAGGTTCACTGCAGCTTTGGGGCTGGTTCCAGGAGTACTATCCCCGACCTTGCTCCACCAGTGCTTCTTGTGGAAGCAAAGCTGTCATCCCCTGTCCAAAAGCCCTCCCCACTTGACATGTCTATAGTTACGGTGCTCAGACATCTGATTTACCTGGGACGGTCTCATTTATACCTGTTGTCCCCAATTAATTATTAATAATACCTCCCTTTGCTCTCCAGGTGTTCCAGATTCAGTGATAAATTATATGATGGCTTTGCCTAGCAAGGTTTTTTTTCTCTGATGGAATCCTGCCTGATATACCGCCACTTGTAATTCTCTCCAGTCATTGGCCTGTGGTACTGGAAACAGGGAGCTCTGTGAATGCTTCCTTTCTGTCCCTGCCACACTTCAGATCAGATGAGGTAGCCCCAAGTGGAAACCTAAAGCAGCCCCTGGGTGGAGCCCTCTCGTGCCTCTGTTCTGGGGTCGGGTCCTGGGTACAGCAGGGGCAGCCCTCAGAGAAGTGCGGCTGAGCTTTTGTATCTGAAGGAGAAAGCACACACTCACATGTGCTCAGAAACTGCTGTGTTAGCTCCACCGCTAGAAACATGGCTTGATGACAGGTCTTTGAACTTGACGAAACCTGATTATCCACTCCCCACTTGGGGGTGAAGAGAAATGAATTAGATGAGAGAGATGGTCTTGACTTCCCTCAAGAGAAAAAGTATCTATGGTTTCATGCTGAACTGTTTCCCTCTTTGCTGACAAGCGAAGTTCTGGTGGTAGGATTCTCGTGGTTAGTCAGACCACAATAATTTCAGTGCTAAATGGTGAGCTTGAGATGAGATGTGCTGGGACCAAATTAGTGAACAGCCCTCACTGCCACTCCAAATGCAGCTGGGTGTCTTCAAACTGTATTTCAGCAAGGGGGAAAAAAAAGAGATAATAGAAGATGCTGAAAAATAACATCAAGGAAGACACATTGCCTCATTTTGAAGTCAGGGGGCCAGTGCTGGCCCAGCTGGGGTCTCCAGAGTGCCCCCAGCTTTAGGAATCACCGATGGTCTGAATGCCAGACAGTGAGAATAGGGAAACTCTGGATCTTGGCTCTATATCAGTGGGATGGGCTGAAGATAGAATTTTCTTTGGACCCCCAAATGCTTTCTCTTTCTTCTGAGTTTGTCCTCTAAAATCTTTGATCCCAAGTCTTTAGATGTGGGAGAAGGGTGAATATAAGAGAGTCAGAGGCTATAAATTTTATCTACTGAAATAGTGCTGTGTCATTTCCTAAAGGACAGGAGAAGAACATTTAATGGGTAGAACAGAAATGAGAAGGAAAATGATTAAAGGTAAAAAAAGTAAGAAGAAGGAAAATTCTAGGAGGTGAAATAAAAAAAAAAAAGAGCCTTCTCTTGTTTGGAGAAATGGGAACACAGTGGAGGAAAGGATTTGTCAAATGGTAATACTATCACTTTTTTTTTTTTTTTTTTTGGCCAAAACTATAAGTTCCTGTCACTTTTGGGAGCAGTAGTTCTGAAAGGTTCATAGTTACCCACCATGGAGGACAAAAGACTTTTGTACATCACTGCTTTTAATTCTCAGCTAATTTTGAGTCCACTCAGTTCAGTATGAGGGGGGGAAGCTGGGAAATGATTTGGATCAGCACCAATGGCTAATTTTGATCATTCAGGATCTCAAATGTGACTTTCTTTTTTTTTTTCTTCCAGTTTTCTTGAGATATGATTGCCATAAAGCATGGTTAAGTTTAAGGTGTACAGCATAATGGTTTGACTTACATACATTATGAAATGATGACCACAGTAAGTTCAGTGAGCAGCCATCATCTCCTATAGATACAAAATTAAAGAAACAGAAAAAGTATTTTTTCCAATAACTCTTAGGATTTTCTCTCTTCACAACTTTTACATATAACATACAGCAGTGTTCATTATATTTATCCTGTTGTACATTACATCCCTAGTACTTATTTATCTTATAACTGGAAGTTTGTACCTTTTGACTGCCTTCATCCAATTCCCCCTCCCCTCACCCTCCACCTCTGGTAACCACAAATCTGATCTCTTTTTCTATGAGTTTGTTTGTTTTTTCCGTGTTTTCGAAGTATAATTGACCTATAATACTATGTTAATTCCTGTTATACAACATAGTGATTTAATATTGCTATACATTTCAAAATGATCACCATGATAATTCCAGTTATACTATGTCACCATACCAAGATACAAAGATATTACATAATTATTGAATTATAGAAAACATTATGGATTCCTCAAAAAATTAAAAATAGAAATACTGTATGATCCAGCAATTCCAGTCCTGGGTATTTATCTGAAGAAAATGAAAACACACCCTTATGTTCATTGCAGCATTACTTACAACAGCCAAGATATAGAAGCAACCTAAGTGTCCATTAACAGATGAATGGATAAAGAAGATGTGGTATATACACACAATGGAATATTACTCAGCCATAAAAAATAATGAAATCTTGCCATTTCTGACAACACGGGTGGGCCTAGAGGGTATAATGCTAAGTAAAATAAGTCAGAGAAAGGCAAATACTGTATGATTTCACTTATATGTGGAATCTAAAAAACAAAACAAATGAACAAACATAACAAAACAGAAAGAGAATCATAGATGCCGAAAACAAACAGGTGGTTGCCTAGGGTCGGGGGCAGTATAGGGGGAGGAGAGAAATAGGTGAGCGGAATTAAGAGATACAAACTTCCAGTTGCAAAATAAATGAGTCACAGGTATGAAATGTACAGTGTGGGGAATATAGTCGATAATTATGTAATATCTTTGTATCATGATTTCTCTTTTAATTAACTGCATATAAAGCTGCAGCATACCCCTCGGTTTTGATAATTCTTTCTCTTTCTTTCCTATTCTTAATTGCCTGTATCTTTTTGTCCCCTTCTCTCTACTTATCATTCAGAGTAGTCACTGACCACCAGCTTTTCCATGAGGTTATTATTATTACTATCAGAAATATTTATTGTGCTGTTTGCACAATTATACTAAAAACCATTGAATTATATACACTTTAAACAGGTGGATTGTACAGTATGTGAATTATACCTCAGCTAAAGTTGTCATTAAAAAACACAAAAAAGGGAAATATTTCTTGAGTGTTCAAAGCATGGCCAGCAGTCTTCTGTTTGTTCAAGTGTTTTACATATGTTAGAAAATTTTAAATTCCTGCAGAGCTGGGTGATAGTACTATAATCATCCCCATTTCTCATATGAGGAAGTAGAAGTAAAGTGGTGATAAGCAAGTTGCCAGGATCACTCAGTTAATAAATTGGAAAGTTGAGGTTTGAACCCACATCTCTCTGAATCAGAAGCCTGTGCGCTTTATCACTCTGTGCTAATGCCTCAAATTAAGGCCAGTTATGAAAATCAATACAAGATTCACATTCAGTGACCAAACCATACGTTACTCTGTTTTTTTTTTTTTAAACCATTTAGCCGCACTGTCTGAATAAAGGAGCTGCTGGCTCGATTGTGGCCTCAGCCAAGGTCTGGACACACTGCGGTGAGGTGCTAAATATGGTCTATTAGTAGTTTGTTGTAAATTTTTTTGGCATCAGTGCTTATAAGGGATATTGTTCTGTAGTTTCCTTTTCTTGTAGTGTCTTTGTCTAGCTTTGGTACCAGGGTAATGCTGGTCTCATAGAACAAGTTAGTAAGTGCTCCCTCCTCTTCAACTTTTTGGAAACGTTTGAGAAATATTGTTATTAGTTCTTCTTTAAATATTCGGTAGAATTCACCAGTGAGGCCATCAGGTCCAGAGCTTTTCTTTGTCAGAAGATTTTTGATTACTGATTCAATCCCTTACTGGCCATATGTCTATTCAGATTTTCTATTTCTTATGATCTTGTCTTGGTAAGCTTATGTTTCTAGGATTTTGTTCACTTCACCTAGGTTATCCAATTTGTTAGTGTATAATTGCTCATAATACTCTCTTATAATCCTTTTTATTTCTGAAAAATTAGTAACAATGCCCCCATTTTCACTTTTGATTTTAGTAATTTGAGTATTGTTTTTTTTTATTAGCCCATGTAGCTAAAGGTTTGTCAATTTTCTTTATCTTTTCAAAGAAACAACTTTTGGTTTTATTGATTTTCTCTATTGTTTTTCTATTCTATATTTCATTTACCTCTGCTCTAATTTTTATTATTTCCTTTCTTCTTCCAGCGTTGGCTTTAGTTTGCTTTTCTTTTTCTAGGTCCTCAAGTTGTAAAGTTAGGTTGTTGATTTGAGATCTTATTTTTTGTAGTAAGCATTTATAGCTATAAACTTATTCCATAAGTCTTGGTATGTTGTGTTTTTGTTTTCATTTGTCTTTAAGTATTTCTAATTTTCCTTGTGATTTCTTGTTTGATCAATTGGTTGTTTAAGAGTGCATTGTTTAATTTTCACAAATTTGTGAATTTTCCAGTTTTACTTCTGTTGTTGATTTCTAACTATCCTATTCTGGTCAGAGAAGATGTATGATATTTATCCTTCAAAATCTATTGAGATTTAATTTGTGGCCTAACAGATAATCTATCCTGGAAAATATCCCATGTGCCCTTGAGAAGAATGTGTATGCTGTTTTTGTTGGGCAGTTTTTTCTGTATATGTCTGTTTGATCTTGTCGGTTTGTTGTATTGTTTAAATTCCTATTTCCTTACTTATCTTCTTTCTGGTTGTTCTATTATTTTTACAGTTCTCAGTTGGCAGCTCTTTTTCTTTTAGTACTTTTAAAATGTAACTTTTATGTCTACTTGCTTGCATTGTTCCTAACAAGAAATCAGCTGTCATCTTTTTTTGTTCCTTGTATACAATCTATCATTTTTTTCTCTGGCTGCTTTAAAGATTTTTCTCTGTTTTCACTGCTTTTGAGCAAATTAATTATGATGTGCCTTGGTGTAGATCTCTTCATTTTTCTGAAGCTTAGGGTTTGTTGAACTTCTAGGAACTGTGGGTTTATAGTTTTCATCATTTTTGAAAAATTTCAGCCAAATGGTTTTCTCCTTCACATTTCCCTCCTCTTCTATGAGGATTTCAATTACATGCTTGAAGTTTTTCCACTTCCACTATTCACTGAAGTCCTGTTAATTTTTTAAATTCTTTTCCTCTGTATTTGAGTATTTCCTTTTTTTTCTTTTTAGCTTTTTTTTTTTTTGGCCATGCAGCATGTGGGATCTTAGTTCCCCTACCAGGGATCGAACCCATGCCCCCTGCAGTGGAAACACGGAGTCTTAACCACTGGACCACCAAAGAAGTCCCTCTGTATTTGCATTTGAATAGTTTTCATTACCATGTTCTCAATTTTACTAATCATTTTATTCTGCTATGTCTAGTTGTCATTAATCCCATTTATGTATTTTTCATCTCATTGTTATTTTCATCTCTAGAAGTTGATTTTTTAATATATCTATCTTCCATTTCTCCACTTAGCTTTTTAAAATTTTTTTAATTTTTTAATCTCCATTTATCTTTTGAACATATGAATTACAGTTATTTTAATGTCTTTTTTTTTTTTGCTAATTTTAGCATCTGTGCCAGTTCTGATGTGGTTTCAATTGATTGATTTATCACCTCATTAAGTACTGGATTTTCCTACTTCTTTCCATGCCTGGTAATTTTTTATGGGATTCCAGATATCATGAATTTTATCTTGGATGCACCTTATCTTTATATTTCTATAAATATTCTTGAGGTTTTTTTTGGGGGGGGGGAACAATTTACTGGAAAACATTTTAATTCTTTTGGGTCTTGCTTTTAAGATTTATTAGGGAGGATCAGAGCAGCCCTTCATTCAGGGCTAGTTTTTTTCCATTAGTGATGCAAGATCCTTCAGGCACTCTATCCAATGTGCCATGAATCATGAGATTAGCTAGTCAGTCTGTCAGTCTAGATTAGGCATTTTTCCTGGTCAGGCTGTTGTTACTTCTGTTCTTTTCAGGTGTTCTTTTCCTGGCCTTGGGTATTTCCTTTACATGCATGAGTTGATCAGCACTCAGCTGAGTGCTTGGGGCATACCCTTTACATATCTCCCAAATCCTCTCTCTGTGCTTCCCTCGTCTCTCGGTACTGTCCTGTATATTCTAGTCACTTTGTCTCCGCAACTAAGGGATTCCACTAGGCTACACCCAGGTTCCCTTGCCTGTGCCATGATCCGGGGATTCAGTTGGGTCAAAAGAAGAACTCACTTCATTTGTTTTCATAATTTCAGGAATCACTTTTCTTCATTGCCTGATGTCAAGTGTGTTGAAATCTGTTGTTTCGTGTATCTCAGATTTTCTATATTTTGTTCTTTTTAAAAAACTGTTTCAGTTGGGAGAGTCAGTCTGGTTCCTGTTACTCCATCTTGGCTGGAAGCAGAAATCACTTCAGTGTCTTTTAACCTCTCTTTCATATATTCCACATCTTTATCACTTCATTTTACATTCTGCCTGTGCTTTTTAAATTGATCTTCCAGTTTCAAATTCTTTTTTTTTTAAAGCTGTGCTTATTTAATCTATTTAATCTCTTCAATGAATTTTGAGTTTCAATGGCTATATATTTCATTTTTTAGGAATCCTTTATATTTTGTATGGTTTCTATTGCTTCTATTATCCTTTTTGTTATTCGTTTTAAACAGACCTATTTTATTAATATTATAAAGACTTATAAAGGTTTTTCTGTCATTTCTAGATTGTAGAGCACCAATTTCCCCTTTTATTGTATCTACAAAGTCTCTCTTGTGGTTATTTATTCCTTCATGTGATTTGATTTTTTTATTCTGACTATTAATCTTAGTCTGTGTTTTTTATTTGACTTAATTTTGTTCTTTGTGAATTCAAGGAATTGCTGTTTATGGGCCCTGAGTTATAGATGTGCCCTTACAGAACAATTTTCTATTTCTTCTGCAGGATCCCCAGGTATTCCTTGGTTTTTGGATAGGATTTCATTTTAATGACTTGGTTTGTGTTCACTGAACCCCATATGTGGTATAAATTCTGACCCTACACCTGCCCGTTGTACAAGCTTATATTTGATTTCTCACAGTATAATAATTTCTTTTCTCCTTCTTACAACTGGTTTCTCCCCTGGAGTCTATATATTCCAGTCTGTTCTATCTTAAAATAATAAAATTTACTTGAATATTCTGCCCTTTTATCTTCCTTCATCCTTAAAGTCCTTAAAATTATAGTTTATACTCACACCTACCCATTTCTCAACAACCAACACTGTACTAAAATAGCTTATTAAAGAAATTCTCAGAAACTCCATAGAACTGTCTGGCATAGACTTCATCCTCTTTTATTTCCATGACATTTTGTGGTGCTGACCCCCTTCCTTTTTTGCATGTTCTCCTTGCCCTGGATGAGAACTCATTCTCAGTATAGCAAGGGGGCCATTTAAACAAAAACTCTGCACTTAACCTTCGAATGAGTGAAGACATGATATATATCTGTAAGGAACTAAGTGTTGATACTATTCCATCAACAGTTATGGATATTGGTGGGAAAAAGGAAAAGAAAGGAGATTTCAAGTCTTTGGCCAATTCTTCCATATTACTAAAGGGTAATTTAGTAGATGACACTTTGTTTAACCGAGTATATTTATGAGTCTTTAGATATGTAAATACAGACCCAGTTCCAAGGATGAGGTGAGGAACACAATTGGTCTGAATCACAGAGTGAAAGGAATTACATTTTAGCAGGGAAGGAGGAAGGAAGGGAAACTCAAGAAACAAAGAGACATAGAGAGGCTGGCAGGAACTTGAAGGGGACAGGAGGTAAGCCAAAATAACTCCAGGCTGGACACCACACAAGTATTGGCCAGGGAGAATCTTCCTGTCAACTACTAGCTTGCCTCAGGACCTGGGGGCATGGTGGGGCTGCCACAGATCTAGTTTCCAGGAGCTAAAGGAGAACAACGTACAAGGGGCAAAATTATTCTCTGGAAATCTGTCAGAAACCAGTCAAGACTCTTTTTTGCATGTCTCATACTGTCCACACCACTTCATTCAAATTCCTTAATCAAAGCAACAAGAAAGAAACTTTATAATAGAAATAAGCCCAAACAGTGCTACCTCAAACCTTGACAGAAAGTTTATCTAGACCAGTACAACGCAATAGAACTTGCTGCAGTAATGAGAATGTTCTCTATCTGCATTTTTCAACATGGTAGCTTTTAACTACATGTAGACATGGAGCACTTGAAATATAGCTAATGTAACTGAGAAACTGAATTTTTAATTTTCCTTAATTTTAACGATTTAAAATTTAAATAACAAATGACTAATGGCTACAGCAAACTTTTTCTGTAAAGGGCTTTGTGAGCCACATATGGTCTTTGTTGCATATTCTTTGTTTTTTTGTTTGTTTTATTTTGCTTTGACTTGTTTTAATTTACTTTATTTTCACATCCCTTTAAAAATATAAAGTATTCTTAGCTGGAGGGCTGTATAAAAACAGGCCACAGGACAGATTTGGCTTGTGGTCCATAATTCGTCCACCCCTGACCTAATCTCTCAGTGCTTTTGAAAATCTTTGTTTTTAATATTATTAAAAGTAATCATTACTATCGTTCCAGTGTTAGATGGGTTAGTGGTCTTTCTTCTTCTAATAGAATTTTTTGCAAACTGTGTTCCATGGTACACTCATCCATTTTAGGTTCTCTCCACAACAAAACAACTCTGTTTAAATAAGTTGTGAAATACTCAGTACTAAAACGCTATTTTTAAAGATTTATAATGCACATTAGTATATTAAGGCTCTGATGAGTTGATGCAGAATATTGGTTTTGCATTGATTTGGGTTTTCTCGACTTATTTGACTACCATGCAGGTGGCAGGCAGGGTATATGTGTGTGCAAGAAGAAGTGTGTGTAGGTATTATATGCAGCACGCATAGCTACATGATATGTGCATGTGTAGGTGTGTACATGTGAGGGGGGAGCAGGTTTGTAGCAGGTGACACGTATTAATATTCGGAAGAAGGAACGTTCTACAGAACCCACTCTTGAGAAACACTTGCTGAACAAGCCTGACGATCAAAATCTTTCTCTCACGCATAGCACGGGGAGATCAGCTCGGTGGTTTGTGACCACCTAGAGGGGTGGGATAGGGAGGGTGGGAGGGAGGGAGATGCAAGAGGGAAGAGATATGGGAACATATGTATATGTATAGCTGATTCACTTTGTTATAAAGCAGAAACTAACACACCATTGTAAAGCAATTATACTGCAATAAAGATGTTTAAAAAAAAATCTTTCAGGGCTCAGAGCAGAGGCACAGGCAGTAAATAAGTGAGATTCAGGAGGAGTGGGAGGATTTATTCCTGTTGAACTAGTTTAGAGACGCTGTCATTAAGACTTTTCAAGAAGGGCTGGTGAGGTCAGCTCTCCCTGGAATGTTCACAGATTGAAACAATGGGGTGAAAGAGGCTGCTGCCTTGGAAGGATGTCCCACGGGCCCCTCAGGTGGCCAGAATCAGCTTAGGTCCACGCATCACGCGGCGCAGGCTGTGAGACCCAGGGAGACGGCTGGTGGAAATGGCTCTAAAGGGACTTTGGGGACCCTTGGCAGAGCAATTAAAAGTCACAAGACCTCTGTGAGGAAAAGAAAGTTCTTGGTCGACTTTAATTGAGGAAATGGAGGGTGGCCTGAATTCAGTGGAGACCGAACAACAGATTTTGAACACTTAGGAGCCCTAACTGGTTAATACGGAGGAAATCCTGCCCTGAGGGCAGGAAAATTGAACAGCTCCATTGCTCTGCTAAACTTTGGAGAAGGAAGCTGGGTACAGAAATGGCACTCAATTCAGGGGCCTTCAAGGAACACTTTCAGCTTCTCCGAGAACAAAATTCCTAGATCGTCTTGTTTGGTTTTAATTTTCCAAGATGCTGAGGAGACAGAATAAAAGTAGAGTTGATTCACTGAAAACGCCTGGGTTTGAGTGCGGCCAGGAGAGGAACAAAGCATCTTCTGCAAAGTTCCTCCTTCCTTTAGGATATCTGGAAGCTGAGCTGCCACTTTCTGAGCACATGACTTCGTATATTTACCTCCTGCTAGAGGCATTTTCATGCCTGCGTCTTGCCTAGGGAGACTGGTAGTTTTGTTCTTTCCTGCAGATGTTTATAGTAACATTCTGTCTCTACAGTGGCCCATTTATGCTCCATTGATTTCTCCTCTTGATGACTTTTAATAACATTTGAGGGAAATGGGTGGGTGAGTGAACAGTTTTCCTTTCTTGGTCCAACACAGATGGTGGATAGCTAAGCCCGTGCCTGCCTCTGCTCTCCACGTCTGCTGAGGCTGCCTGGGCCTCGGAGCATGTTGCTCTGTGCCTGAGAGAGCCCAGTAGCTGAGGATGTGAGCCTCATACACTTGGCCTGTGGTTGAGGTAGGTCCAGTGGGCGGTGGGGATCCGGTCAGCTACAAGTGAAGGAGTTGGGCGTGTGATACCAGCATACGATGCCTCCTCTCACGGACAGCTGCTTAACCTTTCCTGCGAGTATTCAGATTTTGAGAAGCATCTAATGAAGATAGAAATCCCTTTGCTATATAAAGGGACACATTTCTGGTGGTGACATTTCCTATCTACTTGCCTCGAGCGCTCATCAAAGGCCCTCATAGATGTGAACGTCTGAGCAACTGATCCTGAAGGCCAGAGTGAAAGAGAATGCCGGTGGCCCAGTGTCAGGGCCGAGTGGTGTTTCTTAGCTGGAAGCAGCAGTGGCGAATGAGTGGCTGGCACATTCATCAGAGCCCATGACTGGGTACAGCCAGACCAGCGTGAGTACTAAGTTTAAACAAAGAACACAGGATGGCCGTGGGGCCGGCTGAGGCAGAATTCCCACTTCGACACCAAGACAATCTTCTTGCTGTTGCTGAGTTTTACGACCGTGATGTCACCGAACGCTGCCGACAACAGAGCTGTTATATCGCTAATGAAAGGGCCTTAAAAGTAACTGAGGGACCCCATTATGCCAGTACTGGAGCTCGTCATAAAAATCATCAGTCACTGGTGCCTCTGAGCTTGAGTCGGGCCTGGAGGGAAAAGAACTGTGAAATTCGGGTTCTGTTCAGTTGTTTTGATCTGGACTTCTTTATGAGTAGAAAGAATGAAATTGGCCATATGTGATCTTGTATTTCAAGGAAATCAAATCATTCAAGCGAGAGAATTTATCCTCTTGCCTAACAATTCCTCCACTTCTCTTCAACGCCACGGTAATGGACTGAGGCCCTGCGTGGCTATATTTTACTAGCGTTTTGAGAACTGTAATAGTTGCATTGTTTCTCTGGTTACACCCCAAAATGCATTGCAGATTTCCTCAACTGAAATCACTCCCTGCCATTAATATGTTGTTGGAATAAAGGGCTGATTTTGGCACTGAAACTTACACCACCGGCGGGAACAGCATCAGGCAGTGCTAACAGCCTGACTCCTTTCTTCCTGTCTTATCTGTTCATCCCTTCACCTGACAGATATTCACTGAGCGCCAACTATACACCAGGCATTTGCACTAGGAACTGGAAATATGATGGTGCCCTAAAAAAATGTGTCATTCTTACCCTCACGGACCTTTGCATTGCTGGTAGGAAATAACGCTTTTCTTTTGTTTCCTTAACTCCAAAACAAATCATTTCATTTCCAGCTACTTGGTGGCAGGAAATATTATCCTGGAAAATGATGGGTCAATAACAGAAGGTGGCCTTGAATCAAAAAACTAAATAAATGCTCATGGAATTCTACATAGGAGTTATAGTAAATATACAAACATACAAAACAATCCTCTCTGTATAATATACGTGGGAATATTCGGAACACCCAGCCACAGATGAGGCTCTTCTCTGTGTGTGTGGAAAATGAGCTCAGAGACCAGGGAGGGATACAGGGGGTTTCAGCAAATGTTAATATTTAATTTTTTAGCTGGGTACTGTGTACACAGGTGTATATAATATATATACATAATTATATGTACACGTGAAATGTATATAAATGTGTCTACACATGTATACACACATACAATACATAGAATTTTTTTTTTTAAATAAATTTATTTATTTATTTATTTTTGGCTGCGTTGGGTCTTCGCTGCCATGCGCGGGCTTTCTCTGGTTGCGGGGAGCGGGGACCACTCTTCGTTGCAGTGCGTGTGCCTCATTGCGGTGGCCTCTCCCGTTGCGGAGCACAGGCTCCAGGCGCACGGGCCTCAGTAGTTGCAGCACGTGGGCTCACTAGTTGTGGCGCACGGGCTCAGTAGTTGTGGCTCGCGGGCTCCAGAGCGCAGGTGCAGTAGTTGTGGCACACGGGCCTTGCCGCTCCGCGGCACGTGGGATCCTCCCAGACCAGGGCTTGAACCTGTGTCTCCTGCACTGACAGGCGGATTCTTAACCACTGTGCCACCAGGGAACCCCACATAGAATATTTTGAAACATAATTTCCATTTTACAATTAAATTTTAATTGTAAAATTTCACAATTTTAATTTCACAATTAAAAAGATCTGGCTGAACATCCGCTGCAGAAAATTGGGTACAGGCACTGAGAACTAGTGGAACTCACCTGTATCTGCTCTTCACTACACCCTTATCCCCAAACACAATTCCCTGAAACACACCTGTCTATTTCTTTAATATTTTCCTTTTTTATACTAGTCCCTGCTCCCTTTCTTTCCCAGATCTGTATCTCTAGATAGTTCAAAAGCTCCCTGGCAAGTGAGAGAAGCTTTCAAGGAAGCAGCAAGGGATAAAATCACCCTCTCTTTGCTCACTTATCCCCTTTTAGGAGGGGATGATGAGGTGCCTGAGAGCATCCTTAAGGAGTACCCAGTTCAAAGAGTTAATATTTATTTGTTACATTTTACAAATTGCGGAGAATGGTGTAGAAGCTGAGATACAATGGAGAACTAACACTTATCATATGAGGGCCAGAGTGAACTTTAAGTAACTCCTTGGGATTTCTCAACTGGAAGATTCCCATGAAATTTTGTGTTGGATTACCCTGGGGGGAGGGGGAGGGATTAAGTTGTTTAATTACTGTTGCCATTCTGTGTTTTATGCATTTTAATTAGTTTTACTTTTGTACTCTACCCTGAGTCAGTTCCACCAAAGGCACAATTTTGAAAATAATAAAGATAAAAACATATCAATTTTTCCAGTAAATGATTCTATGCTCGTCACAGCAGTGGAGAAATCTGTCAGAGCCAGACCATGATATTTGTTCTGTCTGTTTTATGACTGTGTGAATTCTGAATGTCTGAGCTGTCCAAGACAGACATTGCATTTATCCAGACTTTAGACCTACCTTGACTTTTACGGCTTTTTAACACAGCTGATGTATCAGCGAGCAATTTACTATAAGACATCATGCATCCAAATTGGTATTTCAAAGGTTGATCTGAAATGCCAGAGTAGAGTATGCTAAGTGGCTAGAGGGCATTAGTTGGCTGGTAGGGGATGGAGGGCAGAGGAATGGGGCACGGAAATGAAACACAAATGAGAATGTCATAAACTGATTTCATTTGGAGGGCTGGGCTCACAGTGGAGATAGGGTCACCCAAGTATAGGCTTGGCTTAGAGGACTTTCAGAAGTGAGCACTGCCACATGAGGTAACCCTCCTGTGTTCATAGCCTGGGCAATTTCTTCTCCCAGATGTTGAAACAAAAATACTTTTGTATATGTGAGAAAGTAAGAATATATGGTCTGACATGGTTTACTCATAGTCACAATGGGAAAGAATATTTGAAGTCCAGACTGTTCTGGAAATCTAATCACTACAATTATGTTTTGAACAGATCAATTATCTGATTTTGAAAAAAAAAAAAGGTATGTGTGGTATTAGGAGAAAATCTTTTGTGTTGAAAACTTGAAAAATCAGTGAGGTATTTACAAATGCCTATTATTTGGTTTTGACAGTGAATGTGACACTTGGGAGCTACCTGAGTCCCAGAGTGGGGAAGGGTCAGCAGACAATAGTGAACAAAAATGGGCAGATATAGTGCTCCCTGGGTCCCAGCACTTGGTAGTGACTCTGGAAATAGGTACTGCAATTATTCCTATTGAACAGATGTGAGAAACTGAGTCAAGTTACTTACCCAAGGTCACACAGCTAGTAAGAGGTATAGTTGGTATTTAAACCTAAACAATAGGACTAATGAAGATAGCCCTATCTGGAAAAGATAGTCCATCTTTTCTAACCATTATACAACAGTTTCTCTTACATTAAGCTTTCCTTTCGCTAATTTGCCTCCTCTCTGCCCCTCATCACCATTTCCTCCTGGTTCTCTCTATTTTTTTCTCTTCTTACCTCTTCCAGAATTTCCTCTGGCTCTATTCCTACCTCTGCTTCTTTTCTGTCTTTGTTTTCCATTTCCTCACTTTGTTCTTTCTTTTATGGTCTTTGTTTTTCCCTTACTCTTTGTTTACGTTTCTTTTGCCTTTAACTGACTTTCCTACTACACGTTCATGGGCGTACTTCTTTCTTCTATGTCCTTAATAGTCCTTTTCTGTAGAAATAAGGGAGGCATGGTACATAGTCAATAAGGCTGCTTATTGATCTAGCATTAAATGTGTATATGTGGTATATACACAGAATGCTATACCGTATGGACTTAGTATTCTTTGATCGATTTAATTTAAAAAGAGATAATTCTAATATCTTCTACTTCTAAAAATAATGCCAGTAAAGATGACTATATAATACTTGATAGTTATATTACACTCCTATGTCTTTTCCTTTTTTTCCTTAATAAGTTATAAAAAAAAAAAAGGAAAGAAAAGGAATTTTCATCCATGATCTAGAACTCATTTAGAAATCTGAGTATACATTTTATTTGACAAAAGTGGATTTCTCCTTGTGAGATGGTGATGAAATACGTGCCTTTTCAAAGAGTTAAGAACCACTGCTGCCCAGGAGAAAAAAGCATAAATGTATTCAGAGGATATATATGACCAGGTAACCTTTAAGAACTCATATAAATCTGAGGTTCTATAAATCTAGGCAAAGCAACTTAGTGCAGGAACATTAGCATTAGCTAGACTTTGCCAGTAATACTCTAAAAATAGACTAGTTCTAAATAAATCTGCCTACCTGTGTCCTAAAAGACAACTGGACAGACTACCATGTTCATCTGTTACCTTGGATTCAAGTTCATCTCAACAAATACTCACCAGTGCCTTCTTGAGGGAGGAAGTGGGTTACACATTGTGGCTACCAGGAAAATGAGGTCAGAGTTTCACCAACGGAAGAGGTCAAGGGTCAGGGTAGAGACAGATCCCTGCGGTCCCCCAGAGGAACAGACAGTGAAGCTACATAGTCTCGCTGAGCTGTCTACCCAGCAATTAGAGGGGCATGAGAAGCTACACAGTGACAACCACAAGGAAGTCATCAGCGTGAGTCATCTGCAAGTATAGCCAACTTCATGTCAGCTCCTTGCTTCAGCAGGTGGATCATTTATATTTTCCCTGGAAGCCATCCGCTGGTCTAAATGTTGGGGTTGATTTGTTTTTCTGTTGCAGGGGAGAAGGTGGCATTCCCAGAAGTAACTAGAATGTGCCTGAACGCAGGCAGAGGTCCAGGCACAAGGAGAAAGATGGAGAGCTTTTGAAATCTTCTCTCTCCTACTGTGTGCCAGCTAAAGTTCCACTCACCTTTCCAGCGCTCTAATCCTGAGCGAAACATGCGGCTCAAGTTCGGTCACCGTGGGGCTTCTTTGCTGACTTTCTGATCTTTCGGTATTTAGCGGCTGGCAGTTAAAAAACAGGACGTAGCTGAGAAAGGAGAATTCATAACACACCTCATCTTTTCTGCACACTGTTCATTCCTCTCACATCTAATGTTTAATCAGAAAACATTTTGACAGTTATTGAAAAAGAAGAGTAGTAACTGTTGACTCTTTCCATGCACGACTTAGTCTGGGAAAGAGAGATCCTGAGATGGCAAATCAAAAATAAATAAATAAATAACTAAAAGTCTGAACATGTGAAAATTAGGGTGGGGAGGTTTAAGGGAAGGCATCCTTTATCTACTTGAACACAAGTGTTGCAACACTATGACAAAATGGAATCTCTCCTGTATGTGTTTGTTTTCCCTTAGAGTTGGAGTCGTATTTTTCTGGAAAGTTCTGTAGAATCTGGGTACAATCAAATAATAATTAATATTACAGTGGGCTTTAAATCATAAGTATAGAGGAAAACTAATTTTCTAGTTAATGATTATAATGATTAGATTAGCAATGGTACCATATTATTTTCACAGATGGCAAAATAAAAGGAAAAATGAAAGGGAAGAAGGAATCATTTTGGCCGAGTAATTACCTAACTTGGCTTACATCTTACTCCCAGCTTGCAGTCTCAACGTGTGGCAAATTCAGACTTTCATGATCTGACAACTGTTTTCACTGAAGCAAGAGGACAAAACAGCTGGTTTTCAACTCCAGTCCAGTACAGTTCTGCATGCTGGAACCACGCTAACTAAGCCCCATACCCCTTCCTTCTGGAAATGCTGAAGCAGCTCAACCTGTTCTGGAACATTCCTTCCAGTTGCATCTTGTCATGGGCACTCTTATTTGACATCACCCAGTGCAACGCCCCAGCGAAATCAAAATTCACACTGTCTTTGGGACTTGTGTGGGCAGCAGAGTCTGGAGGAAGGGAGTAGGCAGTGGGGTGACAGCAGAGGAACGCCTCACAAATTGGTGCAGAAGAGGCTGCGGACCGTTCCCTTGTGAGCGGCCTATTTGCTTTTCCTCTGGCTAACAGTGGGAGGAACTGCAATTCCTCTTGGCCAGCCTCAATTTACAACCAGCTTTTCCTGCCTTTTGCTTCAGAGAATGGGGTTCCCAGACAGTAAACCTCTGACTCTTGCCTAGTTTTCAGATAAAGACCCACTTTCGGACATCTGCCCAGCGCTTGGTGCCATTCTACAGAGCTGACTTTTCATGGTGATCATTCCTTTCTCTTACATATTTGTCTGTTAAACCACAGAAGGCAGACATATATGGAAAAGGAACCATCAAATATGGGCTTAACCAACATTTAAGAGTAAATCTCTGGTCTGGAAAGACAAATATATGATATCACTTCTAAGTGGAATCTAAAAAACAAAAAATGGTACAAATGAACCTATTTACAAAACAGAAATAGAGTCACAGATGTAGAAAATAAACTTATGGTTACCAAGGGAGAAAGGCAGGGGGAGGGACAAATTGGGACATAGGGACTGACACAAACACACTACTACATATAAAATAGATAACTAATAAGGACCTACTGTATAGCACAGGGAACTCTACTCAATACTCTGTAATGGCCTATATGGGAAAAGAGTGGATATATGGATATATGGATATGTATTACAGTGGATATATGTATACGTAACAGCTATACATATACATATATCCTAACAGTGGATATACGTATACGTATAACTGACTCACTTTGCTGTACACCTGAAACTAACACAACATTGTAAATCAGCTATACTCCAATAAAAATTAATTTTAAAAAATTCTCTGGTCTGCCTGTAAAGTTGGGTGGCAAGCACTGACCAGGCATGTGAGATGGACTTTTATTTCCCAGGATCTCACCCATGGTTTTTAACCTTTAATAGGACCGGCCATTAAATAAACACATGGTCAAACTCTCCATCAATTGGGCTACATATCAGCTCATAAATATCTAACTGGGCTGGATTCTTTCTGTGGCTCTGGGTATGAATGCTTCTATTACTCACCAGATACAACTGCTGCAATTCAGGAAAATGCCTCTCTCTTCCAAGGCTGGGGAAGTCCTAACTTGTGTCCAGAGGTCTCTCATGGCCAGATACATAGGGATTAGGAGAGATCCAAGCCACAAAGCCCCTCCACCGATGCCTTCCACTGTCCAATCAACATTTGAATGACTGTATTCACATGTGTCGAGCTGATTGTAAAGCTGAGGCTCTTCATATTGTTTTGTTTTATGGAAAAGGAAACCAAAAACTTCCTGTATCAGTATGTTCAGTGTGGGTAGGCTTGCGAGACAGAAAATGGGGAGATTTAGCATTAAAATGTGAAAGCAGTACTTTAAAAATTGACTCAGATAAGTATGACCTTATTCAAATATAGGTTATAACTCCCAGGAGCATTCTAGAACTGATTTAATCCCACCCATTTGTTTTGGAGAAGTAACAAAGATCAGAGGTAATTGACACCAGGGCAGTAGTTTTGAAGAACTACCACATGACTACAGGAAGACCATGAGGACAAAAAGCCCTTCTGTCTCCCAGGCAGCGTGAGTTGAGTTTAAAAAGTGAAAGGGGGCCTGGTCTGCAAAGGCGCCAACATCGACACTTCTGCTTGCACCACAGAAAATGTGAGGGTGTTCTGGGCTCTGTCCCGGCTTTGCTGCCACTAACTTGCTTTGCTATTTTATACTCATCCTGTGATTCCCCTGGACCGCATAATTGTTCATCGCATACCTTTATAATGAGGGTATTGTGTCTGAAAAACTGCAAAGTAACTTCTCAAATTTGAGGGTTTAGTCGCCACAGTTCTTAGTCTGAGTCAAGCAACACAAGGAAAGACAATGGTTACATACACGTTTCTTTTCTTTTTCTTTCTTTTCTTTATTTCCACCAGAGACACTTCCGGTTGTAGAATCAGGGGAAGGTAGTCTAGGAAACACTTAATGAATCTTCCTGGTCTTCTGATCCTTTTCTGTTCAGTCTTCAGAAGTACTGGGGTGTGCTTTCCTGGGCCTGCTTCTTCTTAGGAAGAGACCCCAAGCAATCTGGATGACCTGGTGGAGAACCACACCACTAGTGTAGATTAGGGACCATTCTTTTCAGGCTCTACCTGAGGCAGGTCTGCACACCTTGCTCAACCAACACAAGCTGCCTCTTGTCCCATTCTACCCCCTTTCCTTGTGCCCCACACTAACCTTCCTTCTTCTCCTGAGGAAAGCTCCTTCCCATCTTAAAGTCTCCAACCAGTGGGATTGCATCTGTCAGGAATGCTCCTTCTCACTCTTCTTCACCCAGGAATGTCCTGCTCACCACTAAGCCTTGACTTCCTTAGGGAAGCTAATATCACTTCTTTAGGGAAGCTTTCCATAGCCCTCTGTCCTGATTACCGTCCTAGATTCGGGACTCTATGGCATACTCTTTATTTCCTTCCAAGTGCTTATTGCAAATTGAATGATATAGTTTTGTGTGTAGGTATATGTGTGTGATCCTTTATTTATCGCTTTCCATCCCTTCACTTTCAGCTTTATGTGTGTTCTTAAAGTTAAAATGAGTTTCTTATTGGCAGCATATTATTAAAATTTGTTTTTCTTTTAAAAAATGCATTCAGTCACCCTGTGGCTTTTTGATTGGAGAATTATTCTATTTCCATTTAAAGTTCCATTTATTTGATAGTTAGAACTTAGAACTGCCATGTTGTTAACTGTCTACTCTCAAGTCTCCTATTCAGTATTGTCCTAGAGTGTTATCCAAAGCAATAAGGCAAAAAAAAAAAAAAGGAGAAAAGAAAAGAAAGGAAAGAAGGGAGAAAGAAAGGAAGAGAAGGAAAGAAAGAAAGGAAGGAAGGAAGGAAGGAAGGAAGGAAGGAAGGAAGGAAGGAAGGAAGGAAGGAAGGAAGAAAGAAAAGGTTTACAGATAGGAAAGGGAAAAATAAATCTGTACCTATTTACAGATAACATGATTGTCTATATAGACAATGCCAAAGAATAGGAAAAAATCTTCTAGAATTAATAAGTGGGTTTAGCAAAGTTACAGAATACAAGTTTAACACACACAACAGTATTTTGAAGTATATAGAAATATATTTCTATACACTAGCAATGTACATGGAAATCAAATATTTTAATAACAATAAATGTGAAATAGGTTCAGAAATGAAATACTTAGAGATAAATTTAACAAAACAAATATGCAATTTGTAATCTGAAAACTACAAAATGCTGATGAAAGGGATCAAGTAAGAGCTAAATAATTGGAGAGTACACATGATATTTATGAATTGAAAGAGTCAACTTAGTAAAGATGTCAACTCTCCCAAAATTTATCTATAGATTTAACACAAGCCCAATCAAAATCCCAGCAGGATTTTTTGTAGATATAGACATACTAATACTAAAATTTATATGTAAAAGCAGGGAACCTTAGAACAGCTACTAAAACAATTTTGAAAAAAAGATAAAGTTGGAGAAATTATATTGAGATTTTAAAGTTTACTGTAATGCTATAGTAATCAAGGTAGTGTGATATTGGTGAAGAGATAGACACGTAGATTAATGGAACAGAATAAAGAATCCAGAGTAGACTCACACAAATATGGCCAAATAATTTTTTGACAAAGGTACAAAAGTAATTCAGTTGGGAAATGATAGCTTTTTCAACAATTGGTGTTGGAACACTTGGGCATTCGTATGTAAAATAAATAAAGTAAATAAAGAGAACTTTAACCTAAACTTCACACCTTATACAAAAATCACCTCCAAATAGATCACAGATACAGCTAAAGTTATAAAACTTCTAGAAGAAAACATAGAAAAAAATCTTTATGACTTTGTATTAGGGAAAGCATTCTTAGACATGACACCAAAAGCACTCCCCATAGAAAGAAATGTTGATAAACTGGATCTCATCAAAGTTAAGTACTGTTACTCTGTTAAAGAAGTTGTTAAGAGAATGAAAACACAAGGTATAGACTAGGAGAAAAATATTTGCAATCACACATCTGCTAAAGGATTTGTATGCAGAATATATAAAATCTTTCACAACTCAGTAAGAAAATAAAAAACCGAATTACAAAATTGGCTGAAGAGCAATTATCTGGTAACTCCCAAAGTTCACTGAACTTGAATGACCTTCTCAAACTATTTATTAATGACTTAGACGAATCCCTGCTTTCTGTGTCCCCTTTCTGCATTGTCTCTTGGTATAAGAAGTCCTTTTACTCATATAGTGTTCTTTTAGATAACCTTCACAAACAAATTCATTCAGATCCCATTCACACACTTACTATGTTTTTCTTCTTCCTTAAAGAATGATTGTGTGCATGTGTACATGCGTACGTGTGTTAACACTGTGGGTCTTCTTTTTTCACTTGTAAAGTTTTATTCAGAAATCCTTGACACATTACGCAGAGGTGATAAAAGGTAGCGTTCAAAGCTTCTGTGCTGGTTTCGGATCTGTGTGTATAGATGGCTGGCACTCTGGGGGCGAGGTAGGGGGCTCTTGGGGTAAAGGGGCCTTCTCAACACCCCTGAAATTGTACCACGTGGGAGGTGTGTCCACTTTTCTGAGAATACAAGACATCTCCCTAGAGCAGAGGAACGTAGCAAAAGGGCACTCTCCATTTTGTTCTGAGAATGTAAGAAATTGGCTCACTTGAAAAGGAAAAGGGGAGAAATTAACCATTTAAGGAAAGTCTCTGCATCATTGATTGAAACAACAAGTACAACGACAGAACTCTCAGACGTCTGTGGGGAATGAATACCCTCTTGCTGGCTCAGTTTTCTTTCTGCCCAGGGAACCGCTGATGCCCCAGCCTCCTTTCAGAGATGAGGAGCCAGAGGTACAGGGAGAAATGAGTCAGGGAGGTAGCCGGCCTCCTTCTTGTCAGCCCAGGGGGCTGGACTCTCACCTGGAAGGCCCTGCTGGTGCCCCAGGGGATGCGCTGGGAGCCTATCCTGCGGCTGCTGGGGGAGGGACCACGGAGGGAGGGCAATGGTCCCCACGCAACCCCCAGCCTCTGTGCGATGGAAATGCGCTCCCTGTGTCCCACCCAGTGTTGCTGCGATGATTAATGAGCCCGCCAGCTCCCGGAGTCCTTCCTGAGCTGGCCTGGAGCTTTTCCACAGGGACCGTGGTGAGCGTGTCTCAGGCTCCCCTGTCTCTTTTCACTTCCCGTCTGATCATTTTTCCGCCTGCGCCAAGCTGCCTTCTTGTTGGATTTGTTGCATTTCCTTTTTCTTTCAAGTTTATGTCTCTTAAATAGATAACCACCAGTCTGTAGAAGAAGCGTGACATCGCTAAACATGCATCAGAGCCCCGGGGATGGGGATACAGCTGATTATTCTATTGATGGTGACAGTAAAATAGCTTGAGATTTAAGCAGTGAATTTCCAAAAAGCTGAAAACACTGTGTATATAATCAGTCATTTACTCCCAAAACAATCCAGTAAGAAAGAGAGCATATTATATTTCCTTCCTTTCTCCCTCCCTCCTTCCCTCCCTCCCTCCTCACTTCCTCCCTTTCTTCCTTCCTCCATCCCTCCCTCCCTTCCTTCCTGCCTTCCTTCTCTCCTACCCCATCTCTTTCCTTCAATAAATGGAACATACTAGGCCCCAGGCATTTTGCTGTATACGATACACAATAAAGCACAAAACATAAAGTATTTTCTGGAGCCACCTGCTGACTCAAGATATACAACTGAAAAGCTGGTGCTTCTGGTTCTGTGACATTCATAACTCAGATATTAGACCTTATGGATCAGGACCATGAGATGACATGGTCCAGCCAGGGAGGTAGAGGCAACCGGGAGCGTGCTAAACATCCTTTGAACTGAATGAGGCTGGGGGAACCCATCTGCCTGTGCAGCCCAGTGAGTCAGGAATAATGTCCAAAACACACCTCTGTCTCAAGCACAGTTTCAGAAATGGTGAACAGTAGGAGAGTTTGAGGTCAAGATTTTAACAAGTGGGCAGAGCATGCGGAAAGGAGATCTTGGAATCTGCTTCTCAGGCAGGAAGTAGACATTACCTGGGAAGGACTTCCATGGGTTTCCTGCCTTAGCCACTGCTGGGGACAGGGGCAAGGCTCTTGTGTCTAGGAGAGGACTTGGAAGACCAAGATAAGTTACTAACTCCAGGTCCATCGGAGGACAGGTAGACCATATGAAGTAACCATCAGAAGCAGGGAGAACTGGGATCAAGGCAGAAAAAGCAAACGTCAACGGCAAGGCCAATATAGGTGGAGGAGAGAGATCCAACCTGTGGGCTACATGGGGACTGGCAACCTTGAACTTCATCTGAGCCCTGTGTTCCTGGAAAGCGAGACAGATGAGAAATCTTCTCATTTTGTGTTTCAGGAAACAAGGATCACCTGCTCTCCATATTCTGAGACAAGACCCACCTCTACCCTTTCTAAGCGACTATAAGTCCCTGTTTCTTTGCCTCTCTATGGAACCCTAGGCACCCTACCTTTTCTTTTAGATGATCCTCATGAATGAACCTAATCCCATAAGAGCATTCTCCTTAGGTGTCTGGTGTATTTTGTCTTTCGCAGGACCCAGATCAAGTTACGGTTAGCCTAAAAACTCAAAAATGGAGAGGAGTAACAAGTAAGCCAGCCTACAACGTGGCTCTGCGGTCTTCAGACTCTGGAGCTGGTGAGGTCAACATTCTAAGTCCCAGAGCATGGAGACCTGGGCCATTGGATGTGTATCCTGCAGCCTTCAGGATGTGCTTAGGAACTGGAGTAAGGCTGAGCATTGTGTAGTGGCTCCAACGTGAGAATGCATCAGAGTTACCTAAAACACCCCAAGTTCCTGATTCAATAGGTCTGAGGAGGGGAGGGGGTTAGGAGCTTGCCTTTCTAACAAGTACCCAAGTGATGGGGATACTGCAGGTCCAGAGACCACACTTGGAAAACCACTGGGATAGTGAATGCTAGTAGAACCATGTGTGAAAACTCAAAGAAGACAAAGATAAAGAAAATGAAGCTAATTCTCAATAAATGAGAATGCCTTTGACACCCACTTCATAGGATTGTTGTAAGGCTCATAGGCATAGACAATGTATGTGCATATATCTATGTAAATTATCAAATGCTACACAAACATAAAGTATTTTATTTTCCCTTCAATATATGGGGTTCTCTTGAATACTTCCATACCACAGTCCTTAATTTTAAAGAATTAAGTGATAGTTGTCAGTGTAAATCACTGAGTTTAGGAAATGCAAGCTGGGTGAGGAGTAGTTGGCATTTAGGATGAATAAAAGGTATATTTCATGGTGAAAGAGATGAAGTACTTGATCCTCTCTCAGTTTCTAGGCTACATTGCTAAGGATTAGGAAACGTCTATGACTGACACTTAGATATAAATCAGCTTGGAGATTCCCAAGTGTATGTATGAGTCAATCATTCAGTGTTGAAGACATTGAGTTTTACATTCACGCAAAACGGCAGCCATTTGTCATTGCCCTCCTTGGAATACGTTACATCCTCAGGGTCCCATAGGGTGCATCCTTGCATTGTACTTCTATTTAAAAAATGCTATTCTGAAGATGTGACTGCTGCTATATCCGACCTCAGCACCTCTTTGCAGCTCCTACTGCTGGTTTTAGCATCTTTAGGGGAAAGGCCCTGCCAACCCCTTTAACTGCTACCTTGTCAGAGGGAGACATTGCCTGTGCCTCTTACATACTATTACTTGAGAATCTGGCTCTTCTTTCCTTCTTCCCACCTCCCTACGCTCCTAAGTATAAATCACCAACCATAGTCACCCCGTTTCTTTCTTAGGGCTCAAATGCATTAACCCTATCAGAAAATGGAAAACAACCCAAATTCTTAAAAAACCCAAAGGAAAGATAGCCAGTGCTAATTATCTTGAAGTAATGTGAAAGTTATTTCCCCCAATTACCTACTAGGTAGGCTGCAACCATTCTGCTTTCTTTAAGCCTTTGCCTAAAAGTCTTAACTTTTTCTATAGAGAAGATTCATTGTGGTACAGTAATGGGAATTCCTCCCTCCTTAGTACTGCCTGGGGCAGATCAATCCCACAGTCATGTCTGCCCTCAGTTCTTTCAGAATCAACTCTGGGGAACATGGTCTCATTATCCTAATAGGGCAAGGAATAGAAGGAAGGAGAGAGGAAGGTTTGACCCAATATTCCTGGCTCTGGTCAAGTGGGGATCTTCAACCCCAAGAGCTCCAGCATGGAGAAGGGCAGGATAATCTTCTCCACTCTTGGATTGTCGGCACCTCTTTTCTCTCTCATCTCCACCATCAAGCACAAAATGTCCCGAGACTTCCCTGGCGGTCCAGTGGTTAAGAGTCCACACTTCAAATGCAGGGGGTGTGGGTTCGATCCCTGGTCAGGGTACTAGGGTCCCACATGCCGTGCGGTGCGGCTAAAAAAAAAATGTCTTCAGGTGAGAAACAAAGTTATTCGCTTTCTCAAATGTGTCAGGAGGCCTTGTGAACACACATTTCCTCTGATAAGACCACACTGTTGATACGCTTTTTGCATCGGGGACCTGGGCAGACTACAGATAGGCTCATAAAAATCATCTTTCTGACAATGGCTGGTCCTGAAAGCAAACCCTTGCTTAATTTCACATCCACGTCGTTTACATAAATGTACGGTCTTACACAAATATCTACATCTTTAGGTCTCAAGTCTCAAACAGAAGTTAAGGGGCTAGGCTACATGATGTTTAAAAAACGTTTCTTTTAGTTCTGCAGAGTTTTCCTATGAGAATAAAAATGCATGGATTTGAGTTCCAGATCACTGATCCTTGACCCAGTTTTAGTTTGTTTTTATGTGTTCATTTGTTTGTTTAATGACTATACTCTATAGTTTATAGTAGGATATATATAACTGTACCAGATTGAGCAGTATGAAAATTGGCTTAGATAAAAATGGTGGAATATTTTCTATGGTTCAACCTAATATATTCTAGTAAAGATAATAAAAAGCCAAACTTTAAGTGGACTTGAATTTTTTTATTGAATATTATAGAACCAGGTTTTAAATTGGACATGATCTCTTAAGATCTAAGACATTTTTAGCTCTAACTTAATGTTGAAGAAATCTCTTTGTCAGAAGGAAATTGATATATTTCTTTTTCTTCCTTTCCATTCTTCATTTCTGGGAAATCTAGATCCTCTAGCCTGAGCCGACGGCCTAAAAGATCTTGTAAGCCTGGAAACTCTCAGTCAGTAACTGGCTTACAGGTGCATGGAATCTTGGGTGACTTTTCTTTGGCATGAAAGTTCAACCTATGGAAACATCCATACTTTTCTTTTTTCATAAGTCACACTAAATTAGCACAAAAACTCAGGAACTGACCAGAAATTTCAATAACACTGGGCTCAGCGTTCTCTCTCTAACCATCCGTTTCTCCCTTTCCTCATGTCTTCACCAGGATGTACTTGCCCTAGTGGGCTGAGATGCTTCCAGCCAACTCACATCTATCTTAATTTCTTTGGCTTCCTTCCCTTCTGCCAGAAGGATTTGTTTTAAAGGTTTGCTAAGATCTAACAAATGGGGAAAGTGGGGTCCATCATATAGAGTGTGGTGATAAAAGCACAACAGAACTACCAGAGTATGTAACGGACCAAAGCCATGTTGGCCCGTGGTTTTGGGGTACACTCTGTGTTTTTAGGGATTCCTGTTGGCTTCATTCTTCAGCTGGAGGAGCTTAAGGGTACCTCAGATTGATTTATTAATATCTCAACTTTATTCACGTTTCAAGAGGAACTGTGTGACATCTTTGGAATGTTTCAGCCAGAAATCTCAACGCTTATGCTGCTCAAGTCTGTTCCAAATGGAAAAAAATGGAATTTTGAAACTTATCCCCTAATATCGGTTTCTTTTTTGTTCTTGCCACATCCTGTGTACTCTTTAGTTTCTGGACTAGTGTTTGTAGGAAGGGTTGATTACAAATGATCATTATTTTCCTAGACAACTAGAAAGAGTTAGTTACTTTGGGGAATTAAATCAGCTGAAATTGTACACAGCAACACAGATCCCCATGCAGAGCTGGGGTACTCACTCAGAAAGAAGGAGGCGTGCAAAGACGGGCTATCATCTGAGAGGCAGTACTCATAGCCTCAGGGCCCCAACTGCTGCCCTAAGTTCTTAACTGGCTTCATACCTCCAGTGTCCAGCCCCATAAAGCCCATAGCTCCTTCCTTGGTTAATCTTCTCCGAGCACCAATGTTTTCTTGTTATTCCACAGCTTAAAGACTTATCCTTAAAGACCATATCCTGCCCTTCCCTTGTTATGGAGAACGGGTGGCCTTCAGCTTGGACTGGAATACAGTATAGGCCATCTTTCCCCATGTTAGCATCCAAAGATCTACCTTTCCACTCGTCCATCACAAACCTGCAGCACATTCAGCTCCCTGTTTATTTTTTTTTTAATTTATTTTATTGATGTATAGTTGATTTTCAAAGTTGTGTTAATATCTACTGTATAGCAAATTGATTCAGATATATATGTGTGTGTATATATATACATATTCTTTTTTATATTCTTTTCCATTATGGTTTATCACATGATATAGAATATAGTTCCCTGTGCTATACAGTAGGACCTTGTGGTTTACCCATTCTATATATAATAGTTTGAATTTGTTAATCCCAAACTCCCAATCCATCACTCCCTCACCCTCTTCCCCCTTGGCAACCACAAGTCTGTTCTCTATGTCTGTGAGTCTGTTTCTGTTTTGTAGATAGGTTCATTTGTGTCAAATTTTAGATTCCACATATAAGTGATATCATATATTTGTCTTTCTCTTTCTGACTTACTTCACTTAATATGATGATCTCTAGTTCCATCCATGTTGCTGCAAATGGCATTATTTCATTCTTTTTTATGGCTGAGTAATATTCCAGTGTGTGTGTGTGTGTGTGTGTGTGTGTGTGTGTGTGTGTGTGTGTGTGTGTATACCACATCTTCTTTATGCATTCATCTGTTGAGGAACATTTAGGCTGCTTCCATGTCTTGGCTATTGTAAATTCTGCTGCAGTGAATGCTGGGGTGCATGTGTCTTTTCAGATTATGGTTTCCTCTGGATTTATGCCCAGGAGTGGGATTGCTGGATCATATGGTAGCTCTATTTTGTGTTTTGTAAGGAACCTCCATACCGTTTTCCACAATGGCTGTACCAATTTACATTCCCACCAACAGTGTAGGAAGGTTCCCTTTGCATGGAGCTCCCTGTTTAGAGATGAACGTCCACTTCAGGCACAATTCAGAAACTCGACCTCAAAGCATTCCTGCCAAAAATATGGCGGAAACTATTATTTAGTAGACATCATTTAAGGCTTATACCCTCCATCCACTTTTGCAGGTCTCTACCCACTCGTAAGTTAGGTTACCAAAAACCAGTGCACATGTTTGGCTCTCTCCAGAAAGCTTTCCCAGAGAATCATGATTATACTTGCCTTCATTTAAGGAACTCTGCAATATCAGTATTTGAAGAAAGGACTTGTGAATCCCGTGAAAGTACAGCTAAAGATAGCATTCCTGTTTCCTCCACATGTATTATGTGGCAAGTATACTGGACAATTCTCAGGCCAGCACTTTTTTTTTTTTTTTTTTTTTTTTTGGTATTAGGAGTGTTGCTGACTCCAGTTTGGCTGCCCCCCCGCCCCGACCCCTTCCTTTTTTTTTAAACTCATTTATTCCTCACCTTAGTTACGCGGGTGTACTTCAAATACTATTGTAAACCATCCTCAATTCTTTCTGAAAAAATGGTAGGTTACCAGTAAATACCCCAGTCTGACCTTCAGTTGGACACCAAGAGACAGAAGAGTCAGGTCTCCAGTGTCAAAAAAATGCTCCACGTAGCACCGATCGGAGCTGATGCCTCCTTGACCACATCACAGGCTCGGATGATCTGAGCTTCCTTGCGGAATCCTTAGTTGCCCATACTATTTTCCCATGGGTCCCATACTGCCCCACATTCTTTGCTTGCTTTGGCTCCTGTGGGTAACTTCATTTACAATTCAGGTGCTTTCTGAATCCCTCCTCAACCTGACTTCTAAGGTTCAGTCATTTGAACTATTTAAACTAGCCTGCATGGGAAGGAACTTCTCTTATTGCAGCATTTTTCAAATTTCAGTCAATTGCATCCTGCTTCACAATTGTATCCTTATTTTGCTTAGTATCTTTTCTTAAATTCCCTCCCTGTATTTCCGATTGGACCTGAAATACAGAGTCGAGTTCATCGTTATTTTTCGTTCTTGACAGACTCTTAACATCGGCGCAATCAAGGCTTACATTTCCTTATTTTGTTAATTACTTAATTACTTCGAATATGTAATAAGTGTCTGTAAACAACCATCCCAAACAAAAGCCAAGATGTTAACAATAAATCCAGCCCTATGATCCCCTTCCACAACCTATCCCCTGACCGTTGCCCACTAAAAGACATCTTGAATCTTGTATTCATTGTTCAGTTGCTTCCTTTTATACCTGGTCTCATTTCATCAATACGTACATCTAAAATGTGCATTTTAAAATTGTAATTGTTTTTACCCTTAAAAGAAGAATCTAATGGCATGTAATCTTTTGAGTCTTGCTTTTATCACTTTATATGACTTAGATCTATCCATATTGTTCTCAGTGGCTGTAGTTCATTCATTTTGACCGTTATATAATATTCTGTTATATGAATTCACCACCGTTTATTCATCTACTTTCCTGCCATTGGGTATTTGGGTGAGTTCCATGATTTTGCTATTGTTAAGAGGGCTGCTGTGAACCTTTTTCTGCATATCTCCTGCATTCAAGGGCTAAAATGTGTCTTGGATATGGATACACAGGTGGGATGGTGGCTTATTAGAGCAGGCAAATGTTCCATTTAAGGAGGCAATGCCAAACTGTTTTCCAAAGCAGTCACACCAGTTTTTTTCTGCCACCAATCACTACAGGTAGCTCTGAATTCACACCCTGCTCAGTGCTTGTGAGTGTCAGACTTCTGAGTTTATACCAACCAGATAGGTGACAAGTCTCACTTAAACATTTTTTAAAGGGAAATTTTATATTTTTAACCATAAGTAGAAGATTCATATCACTTGTTATAAATAGGAAACCATGAAAATAAATAAATAAAACAAAACCAAAATCATGTTCAAAATCATCACTAGATACTCCTACCTACTGAAAACAATTAGCCTGAGGTCACCGTTTCCTTTATTAAAAGGGAAAGCTAGCAGGTGTTAGAGAGCATTAATGATTGAACAACAAACTAAGACAGTCTGACTGAAAGAGCATTGAAAAGGAAGTGACTTTCTCATTCTGTGATTTACTGTATTTAACTTTGAATACTCTTAATTCTTAAAATCATCTTCATTGCCACCCACATATTGGCCCTAATTTGGTTCTCTGCTGTATTTCCTTAGATAATCTCTTGTGAATCACAGCCAATTCCCGAGTGATCCTGTGAGGTCCTGATGTACTGTTGACAGTGTCAACTTGTAATATGGATCTCTTTGAATAAATTCCTATTACATTTCATATCAGCAAACAGTTCATTCCTCAGCTGGACCTAAAGAGGAGAGCAAAGTCTGTTTAGATTTTACATTCTGCTTCAATAGTTAAGAGATTCGTGTTGTACTTGAGGGCTCTTAGTTGAATAGTCTCTTGTCTGTCTGAACTGTTTCTGATCTTTCTGTCTTAGTTTTAACATTTTGTATCACGTATATTTTAACACTGGAAGCCGCCTCAAGTGTCTTGGATGTGTTATTAAATAAATTATGCCATAGAAAAAAGAGCTTCCACTGTGAAAGAAAGAATGAATGTGAATGAAAGCAGTGATCAATACTACTTTACATCGTTTTTAAACTATTGTGTGTGGTTACCTCATGTCTTTCCACCTAGATTATAAGCTGCTAGAAGACAGGAATTGCCTTACGTTAAATGTATGTGTTCCTTGGTCCGTAGCACAACATTGGATGGTAGGCATCACATAAACACTTGTAAGGGCGTGTGTTTAAGTAGCACACCTTCTAAAGTAATGGCAGGAAAGCTGGAAGTGGCAATGATCTCAGAAGGAGGTTGCCAAATTTTGCTTGAAGACTCGAAACTGTAATTCAAGGCTTTATTTAAGTTTAAGAAGATAGTTGTGTAGTGAGAAGAACATATGCTTTGATAGTCAAAGAAACACGGGTTCAGGTTCAATTCGGCCAATGATCAGTTGTGCCATCCTGGGTACATTACTTAATTTTCCTGGTATGAGTGGTTAATCTATAAAATAGGATTCATGAGTCCTTCCACATTTGACTAGGTTAAATAAAGGCAAGACATGGGCTACAGAGCAGATGTTTAAATATTGCTAATTTCCCCTCCCCCAACTTCTCTGAAGGAATTGTTTCCTATGTAGATTTGAACTTCGAGGAGAGTTTCTGCTCACACATAATAATAAGCATTCACGTTAGCGTCAGTTTGATTATATACAACGGATTCGAGTGCTGAGTTTTCATTGCCTCAATGTATGACATCAGGCAAGCATTGTCTTATGTTGTGATAGGGAAGAACAAATCTGACTCCATATTAGATTTTTTCCTTTAACTTTATGCTTTGTGCTCTGTTGCCTATGCTTAGTCATGCCGACTCTGCACCTTTTGTAAAAGCATGTCGCCTGTAGCCTGAAATATATAGGATAACCCATTCCCAAGGTTCTGACCTTTAAGAGTCCATTCATATAGAGATAAGAAGTTGGAGAACGGAAAATAACATCTGTTTTTTTGGAGGTTTACAGGAACATCATGAGCTGACCTACCTAGACAGCTGCAAGAACAAAGGATTCTGACACCAAGACGTCTGCAACAACCAACCTCATCCCTCCCTCACCTTGCCTTTAAAAGTGCTTTGCTGAAACACTTTGGGGAGTTCAGAGTTTTGGGGGGCAGAAGGCACAAGCCACCTGTCTCCCTGGTTGGCCCTTCAATAAACCTTTCACTGCTACAAACTCTGATGTTTCAGTTTGGCCTCACTGTGAGTTGGGCATACAAACTTGCATTTGGTAACAATGTCAGCTATCCTTAAATGACATCTGGGTTATCTTTCATTCTCCTGAGATCAAGCCTTATAAAACAGAATGAGGAAGGCCTTCTAAAATCATGTTTCCTTCCCATGCAATAGTACTACTACAATACTGTTTTTCTTCATAAAACCAGTCTGCCGGTTTGCTGGGTGACAATTCTGCTTCAGCTCTGAACGCTCAATGTTCCTTCACCTCGTACATAATCAAGGATAAAAGATATTCAGAATCGTGTGGACACTGCATCTCTCCCAAAGGATTCTATTGACCCTGAGAATACGTGCTGGAAATGACGGATAACATTTGCGTTCCGTGTGGGATAGGGCCTTGCATACTCCAAGACACCCTGATGAGAAGGCTGGAGAATGTTATTCACACGAGGCCAGCATCAGATCCTGGGCAAATCAATGGGGGTTCTTGTAAGATGTGAATCACGTCCATTATTTGACCCACACTTAAGATTCTGAGTCTGTCAATGAAGTTGGTCAAATTGGCAGAAATGTCTGTTCTGGTCTCTGTGAACAGTGGAGAGGTATAAAATTGCTCTGAGTGGAAAATTCAACTCTAGCAGGAATTACGAGTCTGCAGCCAACACCACCAAGCAAACTGAAAACCAACCAGAATATTAAAAAAACAAATGACCACAAACCATACAAAATGTTCAGGTCCGTGGTATAAAGAAAAATACTCCAAGGACTCCAAAGGTCTGATTTATTAAAGACTACGGTTCTCGCAAATGCATAAAATTGCATAATGACTCATAGAAAATCTGCCCCTCAATGCATTTTGCACCAGGTAGAAGATATATGAAGAAAAACCCCATTTATATAAGGAGCCCATGATCACTGTGATTTATTAGGCAATTTCCCCACATGCAATACTGTGTGAACACCAGGCCCAGCATGGAACCCTAACCAGAAGAAATCAAGATGAAGCCAGAGGGCCCAGCAAATGTCTGGATTCAAAGGCATGTTTGTGTGCAACTTGGCAGCAATGAGAACAAGTAGGGAGGCTGGAAATCTTAAAGAAAGAAAAACATTTCCTCTTGGGCTCCAACAACTAGAGAATGAAGGTTTTCCCAGAGACCATTCATTCCCAGCTAGCTCTCTGGTCCTACAAAATATTAGGGCCTCACCGCATCCCCACTTTCTTCCAAAGAAGGCAGAGGTGGCCTGATCCGCTGTGGACTGGCTCCCAGGGGCCTTTATTGGAAGTGTCTGTTCCCCTGTGGGCCCCCCTTCCCTGAGGTGTGCTTCCATCGTGCTGGTCCAGAAGATTAAGATTTGCACTGAGCTGCACTGAAATATTATGCCTTAGGGATGCAAAGGCAGGGAAGAGGATACTAGATGATAATGCTGAAGTCATGTTGGCTGAAAACAAAGCGTGAATTTTAGTCTAAAAATGCCTGAAACCACTCCCTCTGTGATCCTGGATGTTACATCTAAAATGAAGCCTGTTTGGGATGCTCAAAGTGTATTACGGAAATCTCATTTAACTAGATGACTAGGAGTAAGTCATGACTTTCTCCAGCTAGTTTCATGGAATATTGCCATGTGGCATATTTCTGTCTCCAGGCACTCACAGAATATTTAAATTACATGGCTGGAACTCAACATGAGATGATATTAAAAAGTTTAATTAGGAAGTTCGTATATATATAAAACAAATGATGTATGTGTGGAAAAAAGTATATATATATATATGTATATATATATATTATGTGTATGTATGTTTTGCACAGACACAGAGAATTCCTGAGCAACTTTGTTCTGGAAAGCCCACTCCCTTTCTTTTAAGAAAGCTCAAGGTGGGCTTCCATGGTGGTGCAGTGGTTAAGAATCCACCTGCCAATGCAGGGGACATGGGTTCGAGCCCTGGTCCGGGAAGATCCCACATGCCGCGGAGCAACTAAACTCGTGCGCCACAACTACTGAGCCTCAGCTCTAGATCCTGCGAGCCACAACTACTGAACCCGTGTGCTGCAACTACTGAAGCCGGCGCGCCTAGAGCCTGTGCTCTGCAACGAGAGAAGCCACCTCAATAAGAAGCCCGTGCACTGCTACGAAGGGTAGGCCCCACTCGCTGCAACTAGAGAAAGCCTGCACACAGCAATGAAGACTCAACGCAGCCCAAAACAAAATAAATAAAATAAATAAATAAATTTTTTAAAAAGAAAGCTCAAGTCATATGCAGCCTTATTTCAGGCTTGGTAGTTTGAATGTCATGATGGAATTCTGTCTACTATGTTGACTACAGCTGTAGAAGCTGGTGGGCCTCCATGTCTCTTCCTGTACCTCTGGCCTTCTCCTGGGTGTTTTCACTGTAGATGCTCAGAGAATGAATGGTCTTAGTCTCAGGCTCCACTCTGTGTTTGATTTTTAAACTTGCGGCTGCAGGTCAATGAGACCAGGATCCTTCAGGGTGCGGGGATGGGGGGAAAGGAAAAGAAAACTTGAATGTTTCACTTGGGGTCTTTCCTGTCCTCTCTTTTCTCCAATAAGATTTTTCTGTCTGCAGAGGGTCATCCCCTGATTTCTTGAGTTCCCCTTTTCCCGTATTTACCTACTCAGCACTCCAACTGCATTAAAAAAGCACAGTCAAGGAAAACAAACAAGCCAACAGTTAACTCATCAAAGCACCTATTTTATTTTATTTTTTTACTATGCATTTTTAAGTGAAGCCTACTTAATTTACAATGTTGTGTTAGTTTCAAGTGTACAGCAAAGTGATTCGGTTATACATATATATATGCTTTATCAGATTCTTTTCCATTATAGGTTATTACAAGATATTGAGTATAGTTCCCTGTGCTATGCAGTAGGTCCTTGTTGTTTACCTATTTTATATATAGTAGTGTGTATATGTTAATCCCAAACTCCTAATTTATCTCTCCCCACCTCCATCTCCTTTGGTAACCATAAGTCTGTTTACTATGTCTTCAAAGCACCTATTTTTCAAAGCAACCATTGGAATTCAGGTGCAGGTTCTAATCTCAGTTTCACAATTTACCAACATTTAATTAATCTCTCTGCACCTCTGTTTCCTCATTTACCAAATGAAGATAGTAATAACCAACTCAAAATATAAATGTAAAACATAGGGCCTGATACATGCGAAGTGCTTAATAAAAGGTTAAAAAAATCATCGTTATTAATATTAACAGCTGCTAGATGATGTTGCTTGATAAATTATTAGCAGTTCAAACTCAGATTTTTTTCAAACAGATGTGTGTAGCTACTGTCTCGCATAGCCTTGGACATCCTCAGAAGTACCTCTGGAACATTGACATGGAAAAATCCACTAACAACCCTTCCTTGCTGTTTCTCAGTTATTATCCTATGTTCCCTACTCAGATCCTTGCTTATACTTAAAATTGATGCATTCTTTTTACTTCTCATACTTGCTTAATGTTTTTTTCAGCTCTCTGTCTGTGATAACTATTTGCAACATGCTTTTTTTATCTTGCTTCATGAACAGACCCACAGTCATGGGGAAGTCCACATACACTTTGTGTAGCACAGCACTCGCTATAAATGCTGTTGATAATCCTGAATGCAGAAGGGTTCATCACATTTTAAAAGCCTTTCTGTGATTTTTTTTTTGGTGGTTTGTGCCTCACGTTGGGCCTTCACATAAGCCTACCTCTAGTTACCAAATCATTGATTGTCTTCTGCAGCCAACCCGTATCAAACTGTATGATTTCAAGGGGAAAGTCACAAAAGGAAAATGTAAGTTACTCACATATATTGCTCCAGTACATGACCCCAAATTTGAAGGCAACCATCTCTCTTTTTACTCTTTAAATTAGCTCAGAACATCTGTTCTAGTGTCAGAAATGTTGTTAGAATGATGGCGGTAAAAGCATTTTTGACTTATTTGTTGGTCTGGCTACCAGTGTACAAGAGTCACTAGTTCAGGAAAGTTCTTCCCATAAGCCCAAGTGATATAGATATATTACTATCACCCCCAAAGCAAAGATATCTGATTTTCAATTTATAAACTGATAACAACTTAACAGCAATTATTATAAGTGGACTATATTAGGTCATTGTGTTAATCATCAACCTGCATTTCAGAGCCTTGCGAGGTTCAATTGTCAAAAAGTAATTTTTAAAGTTCCATGGTTAAATGTGAAAAATATCTCAGCTTGAAAATAAAATTATATATTGTGGTTTCAAATACTGTATTTTAGAGAGAAGTATTTAATAATTACTGAAGTTAATTAAGTAACCATGAATACTAAATGCCTTGCTTCCCTACTTTTTGAGTGAGACTGTAGAGTACAGATGGTACTTGGCATTTGTGGGCATTTATGGGGAAGGGGGGAAACGTGAACTTTAAGTTAAAAAATTCCTGAGGAGTTCCCCCCTGCCAAATAAATTTCTGATGTCCCATTTTGTTTTACCAATAAAACTTTCAGGGAGTAGCTGATTAATTAGAGGATATATTTGAGAATATTCCACTCATTTTTTTTTTTTTCTGGTAAGACTAAATGATGGAAAAGAAGCATAAAGTATAAGAAATTGATGAATTTATGATCTAATATGAGTGGAATCATGCACAAGTTGTGTGTGTGTTTTTTTCTTATTTTGGGGCCCATCCTGATTCACTATTAATATGTTTTTAAAAATCAAGGAGGAACTTGTCCAAACCTCAGTTCATAGGAATGGAATTAATATTGCTGTAAAAACAAAGAGTGGGGGGAATAAACTCTGGCACTCTAGCTAACAGGAACCGTTGAACTCAGCAGCCGTGAGGACCATGTGACTCATTCCGGGAAAGAACTTTTCTCTGCCATTCTCTGATGGGGCTTCGACTGCTTCCATCAGCTATTAGCTCAGCTTTTTAAATTAACCATATTAAGACCCACCAAAATTGCCTAGAAAAAGTCATGTGTTGATGTATTGTCCATGTATTTGAAGATACAAGGATTGTAAGAGATGGATGGCCTGAAGAATGTTTTTTCTTTTTGTAGCATTTCTTGTAAAATTTTAAAAAACTGAGTTGGAAAAATAAAGTTTTATGGAAAAATTTCTGAGTCCTGTTCAAATGAAAAACATTACAGGGATTTTTTTTTTTTCTTACCTCAGTTGGTCTTGTTTTCAAAAAAATATGACACATGCCATTTAAAAACTTCAAGATGGGAGAAGAAAAGTCATATGATTTCAATTAAAATAGGTTCTTTTTGTCTCCCAGAGAGTATTTAAGTATTCCATGGGAGCCTGAGAAATCAGTGCAGTATTATACGTTTTTCAGAAGAGATGTGCTGCATTATCGCACAATTTCTTGCCTGTGGTCTGGTCTCATGCAAATTTCTCAATTTGCTTAGAAGAGGAAGGCTATTTCCTGGTTGAAACAAATTTCTCTTTCACATATTTTATCACACTAGGTTTTAGTGATGAACCCTCACATCTCAATGGCTAAAACCACAGTGGTTTGTTTCTCATTCACACTACACAGCTACACATCCATCATGCTCATTTTGGGCACTCGGGGACCCAGTTGCTGAGACTCAAGCCAGGTGGAAAGAACGCTTTGGAAGGTCTTGCCTTAGCAATTAAATGCTTAGCTCATAATTGACCCAGTTCAGATATTGGCCAGAACTAGTCACATGATGCCATCCTACCCTAAGGAAGCCAGGAAGTACAATCTTTCTGTGTGTTGGATTTACTTGATTAACTGTATGAACACAACCATACATATAATTGCACACCTACATTAATTACTTGGAGCTTGGCTTCCAATTCTTCCTCCTTGGTATGAAGGTGTCCATGAATTCTAAAATCACTTGCAATTCATGTAATATGTTGACCCATCTCTTCCCACCTTGTTTTTTATCAACAGACATCAGTTTAGGTTAAACATATGGACATTTTGAGTATGGTTATCATAAAGCTAGAGGTTGGACATATATTTACCTTAGATTCCTGTATTTTCATAAGCCAGATAATTCACCAATTATCATCCAGTTGAGAATTTCTTTGTGCTCTTTTTCATTAGTATGAGATTTTAAATTTCTCTATTATGACTCACCAGAGAAATCACTAGTTGGAAATTGTTTCCCCTCCAGGAACTCACAAAATCTGACTCAGCTTTCTGGTTAGAAAAAGAGATGTTTTCAAAAATTAATTTTAATAGCTGTCCATTCAGTGAATACTTTGAAGATAGCGTGAGGATTTTGCAACAATTTTGGAAAGCACTTCGAAATGTACTAACAATAATTTCAAGATTATGTCTAAATCTACTTTCAGTCTAACATCTAGTATGTGAAGGTATTTGGCAAATGCCTTGAATTCCTAATTTTAAAGATATTAATCATGAAAATTTGAGAAGCTGCTCTAACTAGATACTACTGCTAGGAAAAATATCCTAAAAATAATCAATGAAAGAGTTAAAGAAACGATGAGTTTAGAGATCAAGTGCACTGGTCTTGAAGCTTTCCTCTTCCCCAAATAAATATTTACTCAGAACTCTAAAAATATTAAAAGGTAAAAACAAGTCTGCTTTCCTTGACACAGAGCCACTGGAGGTAGTAGGGATGGGGAGGGGGGATTGAGGCAGGGATATGGTAGAGGTTTTCTGCCCTAACCATCTGGCTTTTTCCTTGCTCCCTTCTACCTCATGATGGCTTTGGGGGCACTTTCAGAAACCTCTAGGGTTCCATAGAGTACAGGTTCAAATCTGCTGATCTATTCCAACTACTTATTTAGCAGATGAGGGCAACCAGGTTCAGAGAGGTCACCCGCGAACCAAAGGGTGAAAAGTAAATTGATTGAAAAGCCAGGTGTCTACAAGTAAAAGATTGAGGTTTAGGGGTTTTACAAAATTATTTTGCTGACAGACTCCAAGCCTGGCTCCTTTACTGGCAATATATGCTAACTATACATATAACACCTCAATTGGCTTACATTTATTATGTCTCTACTTATTTACTGAGTAGGGCAATATATCCTAGGTGCCGTGGGATTTAAAAAATAAGTCACATTTCCCACCCCCAAGGAGTTTGTTGTCTAGTTGGAAGAGAAGATTCTTTTAATCTATTTTTCTGAATCTAGCATTCATCCATCTAGGCACTCCAGGAGCACTTATTCAATAAATATTTAATGAACATCCGATTTATCAGATATACTCTATGTCAGCTCATATGCCCCTTCTACCTCTTGTATATCTTCTGCCTTGCAACTTGTCACTTTACCCCTCCTTATTTCTGGTCTCTTCCTTCTTTTCTTTCTCCTCCTTCACCACTACCATCTAAAATATCCCTGAAAGCTAGTTACAGCCTTGTAGCATAGAAAATAGCCTTTCATTCCACATTGGAAGATAAAAGGATTAAAATGCAAATGAACAGTTGAAAGCACAGGTTATACTTGGGTGACTAGATTTCAGTTAAAGTGCAATTAATCAATCCATCATCAAGGGTAAGTGACTGATTAACAGAGTCTTTCCTGTTTTCATAGGTGTAGTGGGTGGGAAAGGGAGAGGGGGAGTGAAGACAGTAAGAGGCATTTGGGCAAAGGGAGGGCATGGGGGAGAGGTACCATCAAGAAACAGAGGGGATCTGGGACTGCCCAAGTTTGATAGTTTTGCCTGGGACAAATAGAAGCATTACCCTGAAGTATCTGTGCAGTGCAGCTGCACCGCAAAGGCAGCTCTATGTGATTTATGAAAGAGCTCACATGATTTATGAAGACTTAAAAAAACATCAGCACACAGCTGACTTTCTATAAAGGAGCTTCTTTCCCCCGGGATTCAAGGAGCTTGGAATTTAATGAGGGAAATGGAATCTACAATGAGAGACGATAAGCAAACTAGATTGTTTCTCACACAGACAGACCAGAATTTATGTATCCTGATACTCTGGCCTTCACAGGCCTCAGCCAAACCCAGCAACGCCTTGTTCTCAAAACACTCTTTGGAACTCTTCCACTCTGCCCATCACCCTGACACCCTTTCTAATGTGGATCACCCCTGAGGATTTTCTCAGAGCCTTTAGTTGGCCTGGAATGCCGGCCCAGCTCCTCTTCGCCCTTCCCCAGGGCTGCCAGTTGAAATCCTATGCAGCCTTCAACACTGTAATCCAAATATCACAGAGCACCTCTCTTGCCTCCAAACTTTTCTAGCGCTTTGCTCATGTCTCAATCATACTATGTAATATATTTTACTTTGTTATTGGTGTACATTTTTTCAGGTGTGTTTAAACAACAACAGAAAGGCAAAACCGAACAACTAAAAACAAAAAAAAACAAAAAACAAAGAAAGGACATGTTAAGTCTAGGTGGCTAGGCCATGTGTGGCCCTGGTATGATGTATAACAGATAACAAAGGAATCCCCATCTCCTAGTTTACTCCCATTGTCTCTGTGTAGAGAACGGAAATTGCTTCTGTTCATTTGCCTGGCAAGTATTCCCATTACCCTGGTCTTTAGCCATCCATAGTCAGGGTGGAGCGGTGAGGGGCAGGGGAATGGCCGTATAGAACAGGACTGGGTTTGGTCCGTTACTTTAGTCCCTTTTCTGGGGATGTACTGATTCGTCTACGAGCTGGCAGGTGTCTCAAGTCCAGCCAATCAGAGTCCGAGACCTCTTGATGTAAAATTAGATAAGAAGCATTTGGGGCTATGATGTGGGGCAGCTGGAATGAAGTCAGATGGACGAGTAAAGAAGCAGACAGTGGTAGAAAGAGACCTGGGTACATTACATCCTTGTTGCAATCCCCAAGGTCATGGTTCCTCCAGTTTTTGTTTCTAGATATACCCTAGTACCTTTTTTTTTTTTTTTTTTTGCTTGTGCTAATTTAAGTTGGCTTTCTAACACTTGCAACCAAATATCTTTGCTAAATTGATCTCAATTAAAGAGACTGATCTTAAGACCTGAATGAGTAGGATGAACTTTTTTAAGCCAAAATAGAATCACTTAATGAATGGGTGAAGTAATTCTAACAGAACTTTTTAAAAATTCTTTTGATGTCCTGGTCTCCTGACAAATGCCTGTTAGCAATGCCCAAGGACAAAAAAATGAGAGAAAAAAGAGGGACAGATACTTGCAAACAGAGTTACAGTTTTTAAAAGGAAAACAGGAAATATCATTGCTGACATGGCCAGCTGCCCAACAAAGATTTCGTTTCCCTCTCCATAGCTTAGAGTGTGGCTGGAAGAGGCTAGAACAACACCATTTGGTAGAGTCATGTGTCTGGTTGTCATCCGTGATGCATGGGTAAAGGTAATAGAAAGTTAAGGGGCAGGTGTACCTTCTCCAGTTTCTCTTTCCCTTGGAAGCCCTGGTATATAACAGAGCCATGAGTGATAAAGTCCCTAAACCATGACATGGGTGTTATAAGAATCATGAACTACTCTGAGAATGAAATAAACTTTTGTTGCATTAACCCACTGAGATTGTGGCGCTTACCTGTTATGGCAGCCAGCAGAATCCTACCAGTTGAGGGTTTCTCAAGCTCGGTTCAGAGAGCGTACCACTAAGTCTTGGAAAAACTGTGTGCCAAATCTTGTATGTTAAAAAAGGAGGCTAGCACCTAAGAATAAGTTATGTCAGACTAACCTCAGTCCTTATTGAAACAACTCCTTATTGAAACAAGAGTGAGGTGTATTAGTGCATCTGGTATCTCTGGATGTAAACAGGAAAACTGACATGACTCTCTTGATATCCTTGGAAACAAGGTGAATTGGTAAACAACTGACCTAGAGGAGTTACCATCCATTGATTATTAGATTGATGTTTCCTGGGGGAGGCACTAGTGGTACACGACAGGACCCGATGCTATTCTTAACCTGTCATATTCTGTACCCATTTTTAGATTTCATCAAAGGTATAAAACATTATCCTTATCAGATTAGAGCCCTTGTGTAAAAGGGACGGGTTCTTCTATGTTCAACAACAGAATTAAAAATCTAGATGATGCTTTGGCAAACTTTTCCTGTAAATGGACACACAGTAAATATTTTAGGCTTCATGGTCTAAGAGGTAAAATTGAGGATATTATGTAGGTACCTTGACATAATTTCCATGTGTCACTAAAATATTTTTCTCTTGATGTTTTTCCAATGATTTACAAATATAAAAACAATTCTTAGATGGTGGGCAATAGTAAAACAGGGGGTGGGTCAGATTTGTCCCATAGGCCACTATTGTCAACCCCTGATCTAGAACAAAATATTGGAATGAATATAAAAAGAAGTTATTATAGACTAAAAATAGGACAATGACATTAGACCTAAAAAATCAGCCTCACAAGCATAGAATGAGGGAGACAAGGCTTAGGAGTAGATGAGTTTCCTGCCTGGACCACATCACAGAGAAATAGTTGAAGGCCCTGGAGACAGTGCTAGGAGGGACAGAGGACACTAGGTTTGGGATAACTGATGAGCTGCATCCTGGAAGAGGAAGCAATGCCTTTAGCTTAAGGCACAGTGAGTCATCAGGGGCTTTCTTCCTGGGCTCTAAGTCTGCCCGATAAGGAGACAAGCCAGGGGATCTGAGCTCCCAGGGCAGGCAGGCCTAGAGGACCCTTAAGCCCTTTCCAATCTTGAGAGTCTGTTTCTTATTCTCTTACAATCAGGCTTCTTTAAGACATGGGAGGAATCTATTTCATGATTCTATCTCTTACCATAAATGAATATTGACTAGCGAGTGAACCTACTAGAGTCTGCCAATTGCTTTGATATATGAGACAAGGAGAAGTAAATTCTCTAAGCAGAGGGAGGTGGGCTGCCCAAGTGAGGGGCTTGGTGGGGTGAAATGCTCAGAGGTTACTGGATTCAATGCAAAGTTTGGCTCCTGTTCTTTTTAACCCTGGCCTTGAGAAGCAGAGAGCAGCCCTGGGGCTTTTCTTCCCAGCCTTGGATTGCATCCCATTACCCCTTTCAACACCGGGACAGACGTTCCTCCGGCTTTCAGGCTCAGCTAATCCAGGATGCCCTCTGACACTCACCCACACATGGCAAGGCAGGAATCTTCCCCCAGAAAGGCTGAGTTTTCCAGCCTGGCTCACAAAACAGGCAGCACACAAGTCCTTGGAAACCCATTGAACAAGTGTGATCCAGGACTTACAAGCTGGCTGCAAAAATAGAGAGAGCTCAGTAAAACACCCAGTGGCGGCAGAGCTTCTGGAAACCGAATGCAGGGACAGGCACCAGGGATCTTTCAGCGAAAGTAATTTCCAGAGCTCACATTCAGCGCCTGGCACTTTGATAAGCATTTAGAAGGGGTCCTATTACTACCGCGAATGAACCGGCAGCTGCCTCGCCTGGATTTTGCCCCAAGGGAGAGAGGTCAGCAGAAGGTCAACCCAGAGCAAGGCTGAGACCAGGGGGGTGGGCGGGGGTCCCCGTGGTCCTCAGTTCTCACCCTTAGGAGTAGATGCTCTTCTCAGAATAACTTCCATCAGGAAGGTCGGGCCTGGATGACAGGTAAGCAGATTATTTTCAGGACGAAAAGAATGCGGCTAACTGCCTCCCAGAGGCCTGCAGACCCCACCTCCTAGGAGCTCACACGCCAAAGCGCAAATGGCTCTTCCTTTCTGCACATCACGTCTAGCAGGCTTTAAACAGACACCGAAAAGCTTGTTGATTTAATGAGAAGTTTTCTTAAGAGACAAGTCCCACCTGTTCCTTCTGCTGCCATGAGACTGTCCGTTTACTCAACAATTCAGTCCCCTCCCTGGGAATATAATCAGGAAGGCAGAGACCCAGTGGCTGCCGGCTTCATGTCGCTACCTAGACGGCCTCTCACCGCAGGGCCAGGGCACCCAGAGGACAAGGTGGGCCACGCACAGCCCTGCAACCCAGGTGTTCCACTAAGACTTCCAGTTTCAGGATCTCTGCATGGATTTGAGAAACCCCGGGTAGCGCTGGGATGCCGCATAGGCCTGGGTGAGATTTGGCAAAAAGCTATTAGTACACTTGTTTATTCCCGGGTCATCTTCTGGCCTTGAGCCCATGCTGGGCCTCACCCCTGCTCCTCCGCTAAGGACAAGCAGGTCAAGAAAAGGAGGCTCAAGGGACCGACATTCTTTGCTACTCTGAGGGCAAGAGGGGCAAATGTGCAGATGAGAGACAAGACGGCAGATGTTTAAGAAATGTCTTCTGTGCTCTGGTCTCACCTCCCAAGTAGCCAGCTGGCCCCTAGGGCAGGCCTGGAACTTGCTGGTTCTCTGGGCCCCTGTTCCCCCAACTACAGGGGGTTCCCCAGCCAGCTCAGAGGGATGGCCCTGCTATAAGATGACCAATGCTCCAGACTTCCACTGGCATTGCTCCAGGACCCACATCTGCTTTGATCATGCCTCGATTAAAATCCTTTGGAGTAAAGTGTAAAGTTCTAAAAATCATGTCAAAGGAGTTCTGGGCCCTTCCAACCTCTTTCATGGCATCTGCTGATGATGTTTTGCTCTCTGCTGTTCCTCACCACCAGTTTTCCTCCAGGTGTCCACTCTTCTACTAGCCCTCTCCACACTGACACCCCCTCAACCCCAAGGTACGTGCAGACACACACGCGTACCACCTGGCTAGCACCTATTTGCATCTACAAATCAGCATTGATGTCACTGCCCTTAGAAGCCTTTCTTGATCCCTTACTTCTCAAAGTATATTAGATGTCCTTCTAAGTTCTCTCTTAAAACTTTGTTCTCACCTTCATAGTTCAATGGTTATACCATCGTGACTGAATCACCCACGACACAGGAAGTTCCAGGAAGGTAGGACCGTATCTGTTTTTCTCTCCATTATGTTCCAGGCACTAGCACAGAGCCTAGAACTTAGTAGGAGCACAGTGAAAACTGGTTTATTCAATGAATGAATGAATGCACTTTCCAATTGCTTAGTTCCTTTGGTCGGCTGAGATTGTATCATAGTCTCTGTATCAGCTGCCCGTCTACAACGATGGATGAGTTACTGAAGGGTGCCGTGTGGTGGCAGCTAGCCTGGACCGTGTCTTGCGTTGTCAGCTGGTTCCAACACGACGCCTCCCTCATTCTCATGGGGAACTCTGATTCCAGGTCCTGTCCTCATCTAGTCTGCTACCTTGGGTGATAGTTGACTGGGCCTTGCCGTGTAGTATCTATAGACCCAACAAGTGGAGCTTGATAGAAATGCAACTTAGCATCAGTATATCAAGAAACATCCTCAGAATTTTAGTTGCTGGAACATTCTAGGTGAGTCTGGCATGGAGTTGCCGAGAAAGCAAGTGCTAGGGTCTACTTTTCCCGAACTACGGTCCTGATGAAGAGGAGGCAATGGCCTATCCTACTGGGCATGTTTCATACCAAACCCATAGAGCCAAACTCAATTCAGCACATCCCCAAAGAGGGAAAATGAACAGATTCAATCTGGGAGAAAAACATGGCAAGTGAGGAGAGACTTGCATAAGTCAAGTCAGAGGTAGAGAGGAGAAAGAGATACTTGAGAGCTCTCTTCAAATACTTGAAGCTTGTCATCTGAAGGCATAATAGGTCCAATGAGGACTATTAATGTGTTTTGTAGGGATGGGGCTGGTATGTGAACTCCCTGAATTATAAGCGTAACTTAAACTGTAGTTACATTTTTCTTCATACTTTTATTTTGTTTTTCAAAGAGGTCCCCAAAATATTAAAAAATATATGATTGAAAGCCAAAAAAGTATTAAAACTGATATCTATTATCAAGCAGAATTGGAGATAGATTCAAGGCAGGATTAAGTAGGAAATGAATATGTCTAGTAGGAGAAGGGGCAAGGGAAAGGACAGAAGGAAAACCATAACATTGTTTATGGCAAGTGTTTATAAAAATGCTCTTGAAGTGAGGTTTCCAGATGAGATTTTCTCACATTCATTTTGCTGAAGCCTGACTACTCCTGTAGTTTATTCCTGTGGTTTCCTTTAGTTGGTCTTAAAGATGAGCTTTTCTAGCATTTGACACATTTAGTATATTATAAACCCTTAGTTTGATTAGTTTTTTCTAGATATCTTTAGCTGTGTACAGTTGCTGGGCAGTGTTGAAGAGAAATCAGCCTCAGAAATAGCCTCAGGTAGCCCCTGAAACACTCTTGATTCAGGGCGCTCTCTGTGTAATCATCCAGAATCCTTGACACTCCTCCATATACCCCAAGAAGCAACCACACAGGTGTGTAATTACGTAGCAGTAGGTATGAGAAGCTTTAGCCTTCCCTGGTGGAAGAGAGGGAGTCTCTATAGGCCAGGGTGAGGGTCTCATTCTCACTCTCCAAAACCCCAAGAGTGGCCCTGCTTCCAGGAGCATAACAGAGTTGAGTATTAATTACTTGCTGAATTTCATGCCGAATAAAACCACATGTGTCTTTCAGCTGTGGTTTGGAAACATTTCTACCCTGGATATTATCTGTGAAAATTGGATGGGATTACATCACCTTGCTGCTGGTTTATGCATGTTCAAATTTCACATCAGCAGGGAAAAGAAGGCGCTTCTGTGTGCATTTAACTTCAGCCTGCACACCATGGAGAGCTACGTCTGCCATCTTGGGAGCCCGGAGTTGATCCTGCAATCAATAGGGAACCCATGAAAAAGTTTTGTTTGATAAGTTGAGTGAAATGTTAGCATCAAGCTAACAGCATGGAGTAAAGAGTATAAGAGGAGAAGCAAGAGAAAAGTTAGGGATTGAGAGCCTGAGAATACAAGATATAAAAGGCGAGAAGCATTTTGAAAAAAACTTAGGATAAAAAGTGGATAACTTTGATGATTCTTTGGGCATTGGATAGTGAATGGAGGGGAGACTCTCAGAGGAATCCCAGGTTTTTGGCCTAAGTGGCTGGAGCTATGATTAAAAAAGGGGGGGTGGGTGGGGAGGGACTTCCCTGGTTGCACAGTGGTTAAGAATCCTCCTGCCAGTGCAGGGGACATGGGTTCGAGCCCTGGTCCAGGAAGATCCCACATGCCGTGGAACAACTAAGCCCGTGCGCCACAACTACTGAGACTGCACTCCAGAGCCCATGAGCTGGACTACAGAGCTCACAGGCTGGACTATGGAGCTGGCCTGCCACGACGACTGAAGGCCTCACACCTAGACCCCGTGCTCTGCAATGAAGAGAATCCACTCAATGAGAAGCCCACTCACTGCAACTAAGAGTAGCCCCCGCTCGCCGCAACTAGAGAAAGCCCGCACGCAGAAACGAAGACCCAATGTGGCCAAAAATAAAAAAATAAGTAAATAAATAAAATAAAATTTATTTTAAAAAGTGTGTGGGGGAGGAATTACAGGGAATAAGTTTTAGAGGAAATAATGAGGCATGTTGTACCCTTTGAGCTGTGAGGTATCTGTGTGACAACTAAGTTACGTATTTCAGGGAGCAGGTAGGTATACACATTTGATGTGTTTGTGAAAAGTCAAGGTGAGAAAGACAGTTTGGGGGTCAGTGTCCCATAGGTAGCAGATAAACTTGAGTGTGGGTGGAATTGCCCTGGGACAGCAATCAAATGAGGACCATTGCAGCCAAGTTGGGAATTCTGGGAACACGGATGTTCCCATGAAGGAGACTGAGAAGAAATGCTCAGCTTTGGGGAGGATGTGTCAGATGGGAATAAAGAGGGAGAAAAAGTAGTGGGTTTGGAGGGAGAGGGAATATCAGGAAGTCATGGTTACAGGAATCCAGGTATACACAGAGTTCTAAGAAGTATAATAGTAAAGTGAATCGAATTATGCAGAAAACCAAGGACCATAATAGCAAAAGATAATTATTTTTTACTGAAATGTCAATGGGGAGAAAGTTGGTGATTTTTTTTTCTGGAGCAGTTTTAGGGTTTTAGTGAGGGTGGAAGCTATATTATGAGACTTTGAGATGAGAATGGGCAGTGAAAGAATTTAGTAAGGAAATGTATTCAACTTTTTCAGGATCTTTGACTTACAAGAGAAGAAGTGGGATAAGTCAAGGGTAAAAGGATACTGTTAAGGGAATTGTTTAAGTTTTAGGGTTTTGGCTTGTTTCTGTTTTTATTTTGATGAGGGAGATGTTATCAAGTTTATAAACCAAAAGAAATGAGACGGTAGAGTAGAATAGGTTGAAGGCAAAAAGATTCTAGTGATAAGAAATGGAGTCAGGTCTTTGGGGGACAAAGGCAGAGAGGATCAAGAGCTCAAGTGGATATCTTGGCTGTTAACAGAGGGAAGAGCTAGGTGGGAGGGAGAATGTGATATCTAAAGATTGAGAAATTCATAGCCAATTCCCTCAATATCCTCCAAAAATGTTATAGAATACAAGGTCACCTTTGGAAAGAAGGGTAAGTATAGGATAGAGGGCTTGAGAGAAGTTGTGAGTGTTTTAAATTATTGCTTAGGTGAAGACTGAGGTAATCAGATACTAGCAAAGGAGTTGTCAAGAACTATTACTGGGAGAATTGGGAATTTGTTCCTAGAATTAGTAGGAAATTGTAATTGCACGAATGCCCAGAGTTGTAAGATTTTCCTATCAGCTTTCAGCCACTAAAGTGCATCAGTTGGCATGTGTCATGAACTTGAAATGGTGCAACTGACCACAAGGACATGAAACTCACATAGGAAGAAACATGGAATAGAGAGAGAGAGGCTGAGTCTTTTGTCATTGTCTTTCGTGAAAATGAGGGAGTGTTCCATAGTATGTTTAAGAGCATGAGTTTTCAAAACAGATACATCTGGGTTTGAGTCCCAGTTCAACCACTTACTAAGTGTAAGATCTGACTAGAGGCCTTGTGGCTTCTTGTGCCGTGTAGTCTGCAATGCTGACCAAGGAACCACAAATTGGTATACCAGGTGGCCAGAATGCTTCCCTCACCATGTCACTGAAACCGAAAGGAGTGAGTTGTCTTTAACCACTGATGTCTGACCCAACTAGTTTGCCAGCCACCATCCTGCACGCTGTCTCACAAGAGAAGAGTTTCAGGTGGGAAAATCTGAGGTAAGAGAGAAGTTTATCGCTGATTGTCTTTCTGCTCTAACCAGGCCATAACGTGAGAACTCTGGTCACTCATCATGCACCTCCTCCACTCCTAGATGAGACCATGGCAGAAGCTGGAGATAAAAAGTAGAAGTGTGTCCAACCTTACATCCAACCTAGTGGAAAGATACATTAATGCATCTGCTACTACTTATAACTTGTTAGAAAATGAAAAATCCAGGACAAATGCAAAACCAAAGGGGGTTCCAAGACAACAGGCATAAACCAGAACTCTTTGAGGCAAATCAGAAAGTAAGGTCACCTTTGTGGAAGTATGAACACCACCCCCAGAGAAGAATAGATTGAAGGTAACATCCTCAGGGAAAGAGCTTTAGATACCGCTGAGCCCTGCTCTAACTTCAAGCAGCTGTCTCCAAGCCTGTTTCCTACTAGACCAATAAATCTCCACCCTCAAACACAACTAAAGATGCAGGCATTTCTCAGCCTGGTCAGAAGAACAGACAGTGCTTGGATGTTTTCCCATCATGGCCTCTGCTAGGGTTGACTTCTAGCTTTTTCAGTGGCAGCAGCTAAGAAAAATTTTTCTGCTGTGAAGATTAGCTTTCATCTTTGAATTGTGGCTTCTGGTTCGGAGGCCAGAGGGATAAAGTTAAAGGCTTCTTCTTGCCTTCAGAAGTCCCCTTGCTTAGAATAGACAAAACCTTCCAGGGCAGAGGGTCTTGGGTCTACTCACTGCAAGAAAACAAAGGTAATGCCATCTTGATGTAACGGAAAAAGCTCATCCAAAATCTCCCCCAGTATTCTATCACCATGGCTGATCCTTTGTGGTAACTTTTCCCTTACCATTGCCCTTGTTAAATGTAGACAGCCTCTAGAAATATGGAATAATCCCTCCTTTTTCACATTCCACTGTGAATTATTTTATCAGATTCTTTTTCATCAGACATGGAGAAATCTGGATTAAGCATGGTGCAGGGGTGGGACTTACGGATCAAAAAGGAAAACACAGGGCAAAAGGACAAACAGGTGTATGTATGTGTGTGAGGGGGGCTGAGGGCTGTAAGAGCCATGTGACTGAGACAATTTACCGGCTCCATAACTTTGCCAGAAGCAGATCTGCTGGGGAAATCTGGCTGAGTGAGCACTTCTTTGTTTTTGCTGTTTGAATTTTGGTCTTACAAACACTTTAGGTGAACTTACTTGACAGAGTCCATATTTGTTATCCCTGTGTCTGGTCTGGACTTGGCAGCAAAAGTAGAAAGATTGAGGTGTTTGAGAAATGACTTTCATTCCAGCCTCTCTGGAAATATTTAGTGTCTAAAATATTTGGATAGTTAGGATTTACAGCTTTAAGGGACCTGCAAAGAGTAACAGCATCTACCTAACTACTTAATCTGATCTTTCAGAGTTTTATTTTCACTTGTTTTACTGTAAAATAAAGCATATGCATATATCTTTATATAAAATACGTATGTATGATTTTAAAATAATACAGGCATACCTCATAGACATTGTGAGTTCAGTTCCAGACCATCACAATAAAGCAAATATCACAATGAAGTGAGTGACATGAAATTTTTGGTTTCTGAGTGCACATAAAATTTATGCTTACACTGTATTGTAGTCTATTAAGTGTGCAATAGCATTATGTCTGAAAAAAACACCAATGTACATACCTTAATTAAAAATATTTTTAAAACCCAATTACAATAGTAACATCAAAGATCACTGATCACAGAGAACTATAACAAATATAATAATAATGGATAAGTTTGAAATATTGCAAGAATCACCAAAATGTGACACAGAGACATGAAATGAGTGAATGATGTTGGAAAATAGTGTGGATAGACTTGCTAGAAGCAGGGTTGCCACAAAAGTTCACTTTGTAAAAAATGCAATATCTATGTGACACAATAAAGCTAAGTGCAATAAAAAAAAAAAAGTAGGCCTGTAAATCAGGGAATGAACAAACTATTTATGCATGGAAAAACATAGATCAATTTCACAAACAAAATATTGAGGGAAAGCAGCCAGAAAAAAAAAAAGAGTATATACTATGTAGTTCCATTTATATAAAGTTCAAAAACAGGCAAAACTGATCAATGGTGTTGGAAGTAAGAATAGGGTTACCTTTGAGAGGGAGTTAGCAACTTGCCATTCCTTATTTTGTGTGTTTTCACTTGTTATCTTTTTCTTCATTAGGATAGCTAGTGATTCAGTTGTAGGAAAGTTTTGGTGCTGGTGCAATGGGAGCTTTAGCTTCATTCATTGAGCTGCATACTTCTCTTTGTGCACTTTTGTGTATATATGTTCTATTTAAATAGCTTGCTAAAAGTAATACAGCAAATACCCAAGAACTCAACACCCATTGAGACTGTGCCATTTTCTTAGATAGCTCCTCTGTGCTTTGCTCCTATCTCCCCACCACATGTAACCACTATCTTGACTTTTGTAATAATCATTGCTGTGCGTTTCTTTAGGACTTTTGAATGTATCCAAGTATTGTTTTGTTTAGTTTGGTCTGTTTCTGAAACAGTATGGCATGTACTTTCTCTGACTTGATTATTTTGCTTACCATTATGTTTTTGGGATTGTTCTGTGTATCAAGCTGTAGTTTATTCATTTTCACTACTCTGTAGTATTCCATTACATAAACATAACACAAATTATTTGGCCATTGATGGATTGCTTTTCAATTATGCTATAAAATTAAATATATATATATTGCATTCAGGGTAAGAGGCTGGGTCTTTTTTGTCTAGGAGTGAATTTTGCTGAGAGGTCTAAGGTCCGCCATCACTCTGTTCTTCTTGGCAACATTACTGCATCTCCATGGCTTCTGAAGCTGTGTCATTTGGTGCATATACATTTAGAATTGTTACTGTATATCTTACTGGTAAATTAAATCGTTTATAATTTAAAATTAACCTATATCTAGGAAAACTTTTTTCCTTAAGATCTCTATTGTATATTATTAACATACAGTGGCTTTTGTTTTTATCATTAATATTTCATGATTCATATTTTCCATCCTTTTACTTGTAGACTTTTGTGTCCTTATTGTTGCGAATCTGCCTTTTATAAACACATATCTTATAGAGTCAGATTTTAAAATATCCAGCCAAACAACTCTAGCATTTTAATTGGATTATTTAGTCTATTTACATTTGCCATAATGTCTGATGTGCTATATTTGGATTTTTATTTATTGTTTTATATTTGTGCTTTATTTTTTGGCCTCCACACCCCACAGGATCATAAAAGCTTAAATGGTCAAGTTTTGCAAATCTTCTTAAGGTAAAAATACTGGATGAAATGCGATGCTTGCTTCTCCAGGTTTTCACCTTCACTTAGATTTTGGCCTAAGGATTCATTATTTTTTTTGCTAGTTCACCAAATTAATTATTCAACAAATATTTGGGGACTTCCTGCAATAAGGCAGCTACTATTTATGTTCTGGGGATATAGCAGGGTAAGAAACAGGCAATAGTCCCTTCCCTCAGGGAATTTATATCACAAAAATGGAGTGGTTATTTTAACAAGATTTAAAAAAAAATTTTTCCTCCAGCATTTTTGTTTGTTTTCAGTGGGTTGATGTAGGTACCTAGCCTGACATATACCAAAACCAAAATATCTTTCTTTCCATCAGGCCTTGTAAAACAGAATAGTGACAGTTGTCAGGGTCTTTTTTGTTTTGTTTTTAGGTGTCTTGGATTTAGTGTTTTGAAATGAGCACAGGACTGAGAAGTGGGAGACCTAGACATTAGTCCCATTCTGTATCTCACAAGTGCAAATATCAGACCTTCATTTTTTTTCCTCCTGGGTTTAATGGGCTGATCATGTCTCCATCACAGGGTTACCTGGGGGCACTAATTATACAATGTAAAGGAAGACATTTTGTGTAGATTATTCTTCAAAGGTCAGTGTTCTATTACTTTCGAACTAGAGAATTAGTTTTAAAGGAGTGAAGTATCATATCCGAAGTCACATAGTAATAATTTAGTGTTCAAATCAAATCAGTTTTCTTTGAGTAAGAGGGTAAGTGTGAAAGAAAAAAAAAAAAAAAACCCTCACTTCTAATAGAGGCTTTTAGTTTTTCCAGCTTATAGTGAGAAATCATTCTCTTGAATTCACAGGACCCATCATGCCTTACGCACTAAATGAGGTGTAAGTGACATCAGTGTGGTCGCTCTGAAGAGCTACACTAAAGCCACATTCTGTGCATTAATGAGAGCTGGAGAAGGAGATGGAAGATGGAATGTGTGTGTGTGGAGGGGCAGGGGCGGGTGGTAGAAGGCCGACCCTTCTTAAAGGTCCTACTTTCTAATACCCACAGCCCTTTAAAACACGATCTCATCTGGGTCTACTTTATCCCCTGATATCAGTGAGGAAGCTGAAGGGCAAAGCAACTATTGATGGGCCTCTTCCGTGTTCTGATAATTAGTGAAGTGCTGACTGAGGTGCGTTTCTCTCGCAGGAGCTCCAAGCACCTCTGCACAATTTGGTTGTGATGTAAATCAGGAAAATCAAGACCATGTTCCAAGACTCTTCAGTGTAGCTGAATCAGCTGCTACATAGAACGAAGCAAAAAGCCTGCCATGGACTAGCTAATTGTTTGTCTACTCTGTGTCCGCTGATGGATTCTAGCGAGATTTAGGTCATACCTTGTGCTTCTGGCCCAGCACTCATGTTGCTCAGGAAACGCCAGTCCTTGGACTAATGGAATTTACAATCTTACCCGGACAAAGTGTTTATTTATAATAAAAAGAGAATTTTTCTAATAAAGAGAGGCAGATGTTAACCATCTTGATTCATTTCAAATGTGCTTGGACTAATTCAACAGGCTTCAAATGGAGGGTCAGAGGGCAAGCCCTGTTTTGCTTATACCCTTCAGGGTCACATTAAATCCATGTTGTGTTTTCTGAAAGATTAGAAACAGACTGCTAAATGAACTCAACAGCTCTAAGATGCAACTTTTCTGGACTGAATAGAAAATCCCACAGTTTCGTTTTCATGCTTATGAGTAAGAGTTCTTATTTATGCTAAATAGTCTTTTATTCAAAAATCTCAGATGTGCAAGGAGGCTGGCTTAGTTGCTGATTATTCTACACTCTCTTTATTCGCTGTTTATTCATCATTAAGTGCCTAGTGATATCAAAGTAAGTAAAACTCAAGGGATGTGAGGAGAAACATTCATAGTTTCTTAACAATAAAAGTACACGTTTCTCAAACAGAAAAGACAGCGTTACATGAATAAGAGTCCCTTGAGTCCAGGGGATGATGTTTAACTCTGAGAAGTTTACTCTTGCCTCAAGTGAAATAAAACTACTAAATATTAAACCTCAATGCAGACCGACTGATTAACAAATTGCTTTAGTGCAAATGGAGAGGCTCAAATATTTTGACTTTACCATTTTTCACTAAAGTCTTTCACTAAACCTGACCACAGCTGTCCTTGAGGCCAGATGTTAGCTGTAAAATTCAGTGAATTTAATATACCATGCAATCTCCCTGCCTTTTTAGACAGGCTGAAGCCCACAGCGTCTGTGTGTATTAGCTTTACATAGCTCCGGTCGCAGTGCTGAGATGGCTATTATCCTCATGCGGTTTGGCTGTGGCTCAGATTGCCCCTGAGCTTGTGCACAATCACTCCATTTAGAACCTTCTGCTTCTCTTTGAGTGAAGGAACCTCACAAATGCACTCGAGACTGGCCGTTCCTAAAAGTATTTGGATGCAGTCAAATACCTTCCCTGTTTTATCATTGTTCAGCTGCCCAAGCCCAGCTCACTGTGGCCTCATCAAGTGCGTTTTCCTGGAGGGCTGCAGGACTGGGGCTTGGCATGCCTCACAGGAGAGCCAGCAGTCTTTAGAGTGCCGAGTGGTCGGGGGTCCTCCACTCCCTGCCTTTGCCAGTGCATTTTCTGGTCTGTTAATTAGAGACTCGGGACGGCAAACGCTTGTCTGAAACTCCTCAGGGCGAATTCACAAAGCCTGGGGAGCAGTGATGCAATGGAAAGAGTACAGGGTTTCAGGATTGGAAAGACCCAGGCTTAAATCAAGCAACACCATTGAATTCCCTGAATGCCCGTTGATTCCAGTCTAAGCCCTACTCCTCCCAATTTAAGGCAGTCATTTTCAAGCCAGGTTCAGGACTGCTTCAGGGTCTGCAAATGTTTGAATGGCTTTGTAAAGAACACATTAAAGGCTTTTAATAAAACTGTGCTTTAAAAAAGCACGCATACTCAAATGTGTTAGGTACCAAAATGTGGTTTTCCCTGAACTGCCCCGTTTTTCTTATTGATTGCCCTTACAAATGTGAAATTATAAATTAAACTTTGACTCATAAAGTTCTACTTTAATCTATATTATGTGTTGGAATCTCAAGTAATTTTTCATGTGAAAAACAGGCCTCCATCTTTAAAAATGTTTAAAAATCACTGCTTCACAGCGTGAATTCCAGCTCTTCCAAAATGTTCTTTCTCTCCCGGGGAATTCACTGTTGCCCATCAACCCACGAAATGCTGCAGTTTTAAGGTGCTTAACTTCCAGATCTCTCTTCTATAATTTCTTCTGAGGTTTGAAAAATGACAGGGATGTGGGCAGGTTTGGTGAAACACATCCTCTGTGCTGGCCAAGAGATAGCAGGGAACCTGGGCCCGGGTGGCCCCATCCAATGAACCCTCTGTGGAGGAGTAGTCTTTCTTTATCCAGTGGCTACCGGGCAAGGTGAGGGCGAGCTTTGCCACCGAGGGAGCAGTACTGGCAAAGGCAGAAGACAGCAAGGCATTTGAAAGTCCAAGGTGTGACCGGAAGTTGTTCTGTATGACCGAAAGGAGCATGAAGAAAAGAGATGGATCAATACCTATAGAAAAGTAGGTCATGAGCAAACGATGCAGGCTCTGTATGTCATGAAAATGTGTTTGGATTTTATCCAGTACGAACTTGCTAAGCCCTCGGTGCTTTGTGACCACCTAGAGGGGTGGGAGGAAGACGGGAGGAGATATGGGGCTATATGTATATGTATAGCTGATTCACTTTGTTATAAAGCAGAAACTAACACACCATTGTAAAGCAATTATACCCCAATAAAGATGTTAAAGATAAAAAAAAGAAGAACTTGCTAAGCCGTTGGAAGTTTTTTTGTTTTATAAAGAAAGATGTTTAGAGACTTCTGCATGTATCTTCTGTATTTCCCAGTGGTAGTATGACTCTTCCTTTTTTCAGCTCAGATGGTTAAATTATACAGATTTTTTTTTTTGATCAAATAGGTTAAATAAAGCTGTTTAGCTTTTGTCTAGTCCTTGTCACTTCTGCGTGTGCCTTTGGCCAAGCCCTTAAACATCTGAATTGAGTTTCGTAGGTCTGGTGCCATTCCTCTAAAGCAAATTTGAGCTCACTGTAAAGGAAAAACTCATTTGCACATGCTCTTTCTTTCCAAAACACTCTTCTGACTCCTCTTCACAAAGTAAACTTTCCTTGATCTTAGCCAGATGTGCTGTCTCCAGGGACACCGTCCTCAGATGCTCAGGCTGGATCCAGGCCACGTTCCAATAGCACCCAAAACTAGCCTATAGCACTGATCACATCTGTAACGATTTGCAATTCTTTACTTTTTCTTTTAAAGAGATTCTCATAGATGCTATGTCCTCTGGGTTCTTACATACTGGAGAAAGTCCGTCAACTGTCTTCATAAAATCACTAAGTAAAGAAAATAAAATTGGGCTTCCCTGGTGGCGCAGTGGTTAAGAATCCGCCTGCCAATGCAGGGGACACGGGTTCGAGCCCTGGTCTGGGAAGATCCCACATGCCGCGTAGCAACTGGGCCCGTGCGCCACAACTACTGAGCCTGCGCGTCTGGAGCCTGTGCTCCGCAACAAGAGAGGCCGCGATAGTGAGAGGCCCGCGCACCGCGATGAAGAGTGGCCCCCGCTTGCCGCAACTAGAGAAAGCCCTCGCACAGAAACGAAGACCCAACACAGCCATAAATAAATAAATAAATAAATAAAATTAAAAAAAAAAAAAGAAAAGAAAAAGAAAATAAAATAAAGTGATATTGCCATGGAGAAATCTGAGGTTAGCTTGATCTTTTTCACCATTTTTAGTACTCGGTTTCTGTGCTTAGATGACTGAAGAACTAATTTTTAGAGCTTTGGGAGAAGTATAATTTACATACAATAAACTGTAGGTATTTATAGCGTACAATTTGTTGTTTTAAGATATGCCTATTCCTATGAAATAATCACCATAACCCATAACCCAGATAATACACATGTTCATCACCCCCAAATGTGTGCTTGTGCCCCTTTGTAACTGTTCCGTCATGTCCCCATCTCCCCCACCCTGGCAACCACTGCTCTGCATGTTTTCCTGTATTTCCTAGTGTTGTATATAAGTGGAATCATACAGTGTACGCTCTGTTTTTTGGTCTGGCTTCTTTCACTGAGCATAATTATTTTGAGATTCATCCATGTTGTTGCGTATATGAATCATTGCTGATTAGTATTCCATTGTACGCATATACCAACATTTATTTTTCCATTCACCTGTTGATGGCGTTTCCAGAGTTTTGCTATCACAAATAAAGCTACTATGAACGTTTGTGTGTGTGTGTGACTGTGTGTGTATGTGTACGTTGGAATTTATGAAAATAAGAACTTCTGCCCTCTTTGAAAGACATTCTTTAGAGAATAAAAATACAAACCACATACTGGGAGAAAGTATTTGCAGACCGTGTATCTGAAAAGGTCTTGTATCAAAAATACATATATTGTATATCTGAAAGTTTCTAAGAGGGTAGATCTTAGAATTTCTCATCACAAGAAAAAAAGTTTGTAGCTATGTGAAGTGATGGGTATTGAGTAAACATGCAGTGGTAATCTTTGCATTATATACGGATATTAAATCTTTATGCTGTACACCTTAAACTAATACAACGTCATATGTCAGTGATGTCTCAATAAAACTGGATAAAAAGAATATATGAAGAACTTTTAAAACAGTAACAGAAAACAAAAAATTCAACTGAAAAAAAATAGGCAACAGATTTGGTCAGACATGTAACCAAAGGAGTTATTTGGAAACATTGAACAAATTGGAAACATTTGGGGTCTTGCTTCTAAGCTTTGTTAGGCTGGCCCAGAGCAGCATTTAGTCTAGAGGGAATTTTTTCCTACAACTGAGACAGCACAGCACTCTACCCGATGGCCCATGGTTTCTGAGGTTTCCCATCTGGCCCTTGGGAAGAGGGACAATTTCTGGCCTTCTGTGATCCTCAGAAATTATTTCCTCTAATCCTTTCAGTGGTTCGCAGGTCCCTTCCTCTAGTGCGTGTGTTGCCCTACTCAGCTGCAGACAGGAGGGGGCGCCCTGCAGATCTCCAGAGCCACCTTGAGGCAGCTCTCTCCTCTCCAGCACTCCGGCCTGTGTCCTCTGGGCACGTGGCCTCCCGGATGCCCAGCTCCATCTCCTCAGCTCAGGGAAACCCCTCTGCTTGGCCTGGGGTCCCCTCTTCCACACTGCAGCCTAGAAACTCTCCCCAGGAAGAAACGTGGGGAAGTGATAGGGCTCATCTTGTTACCAGTCTCCCAGGGATCACTGTGGTTTGTTGCCCGGGGGTCTAATGCCTTGAAAACCTTTGCTTCATAAGGTTGGTTCATTATTTCAATGTCAAGAAGGAGAGTCAATCCAGTCCCTGTTACTCCACGTTGGCCAGAGTGGAACTCTGAGTGATTGTTTTTTATGGCAGCGGTCCCTAACAGTTAGTGACACACTTACTGACAGTTGGTTAATCCTCAGGACACCCCTGAGAGATGAGTACACTCTGAGCCCCCAGAGAGGTAGCACAGATTGCCTGGGAAGACAGATGGTAACTGGAAGAACTGTGGTTTGAACTCTGGGGGTCTGACTCCCAGCCCCACACACTTCAATGATACACCGTACAGCCTTTTTCTGAAATGTGATGCCTTAATCAGCATGTCTCCCATATCCAAATTCTCTCTCTATTTTTTTCTGAATCAGAGTATATCTTATTTCATGGACAGTTTTTCCTTACAATTTGAATGCATCTTCAAAAATCTATTCTTTGAATTGTTAATTCAGGTACGTCTGCCATGTATATGTTAGATTATCTTTGAAACAAATATTCATCAATGGCGGAATGACTCAATGGCATATTTTCTTACTAAGCGGTAGCACTCACAATTAGGTAATGCTGTGTTACATTGTGTTACTGAGTATTAAACAGAAAAAACACAGACATTAACAACTCTGAGTTGAAAAGGGACTCGGAGCAATTCGACACCATGAGAAGAACTAGGAATGTCTTAACTAATTTATCTTGTTATATATCTTGATAATGTATCCTTTTTGTATGCACCAGAACGATATGTGATGTAAAACAATCAATGTCTAAGATTAAATGAGCTTCTTCGGTAAATACAAAAATTCTAAGAAATAAGACAGCCTTGCATCATAATGTAATTTGCAGTGCATTTTTGCATTTTGAGTGGTACATAAAATAATGGTGTGTCTTACAGTTGATGGCACCTTTGATTTAACAAAACATGGTGTCATCTATCTTAATGTTTTATTTTTTTATATTTGCCCTCTGCACTAACTCTTGTATCTCAAGCCTTTATTATAATAATTAAATTTCAGGCATGGTGTTCTGTTTATTGTAGTTTCTAATGTATGTGTTTCTAATATTGTTGTTTTATTCCTTGTTTTATTTCTTTAACTGCAATCTCCTTTTTTTCCCAATTAATTCTATTGTGTTTACTATTCCTTTTTTTTTTGAGCTCTTTCTTTGAAAATCAGTTTTCATTAAGTCCTATAGTGGTAAGGGAATTTATTTCATTTCCTTGGACTGAGTTCTTGCCTATGGAATCAATTTCCCAAAAGAACTTTCCCACTTTATTTTTTCTACTGAAGCTCTGGTCAGTTTGTTCCATATTTATCCATTCCTCCCTCCTGCAGTGTTCTGCCCTGGCCTGCCCTGCAACTTCTGCTTGTCAAAACTCCCATCAACCTTTCAATGTCTATCTCAAATACATCTTTAATAAAGATGTTATGGGAGTGATGAGACCTTTCCCTCCTTCAAACCCTCATAGCACCTTTTCCCTCTCTTACAGATCCTACCAGCTTCTCCCTTGAAGTTTAATTATTAAGGTAATTGTGCAGTAGGGTTTTGGTTTGTTGTTTGTTTGTTTGTAGCATATCCTTGTATTCCCCAATCAGAGGAAGGTGACCTGTGCATAATAGATTCTCGATAAATATTGGTTGAGTTGAACCAAATTGATATATTTAAGTTACATGGGAAAACTCTGTTATATGAACAATGAATTTTCTGAAATGATTTTTAAAATCATTGAGAAGTTATTATATCTCAAGATCATGGTTCTCTACCTTCAGGACATATCAGAATCACCCATGTAAGTTTCATTTGTTTGTTTTAAATAGCAATCCTTGGTTCCAGCCAAATCTATTAAAACGGTAATCATTGAGAATGAGCCCCAGGAAATTGTTTTGAAAAGCTCTACAGAAGATTTTGATGCTCAAAAAAGGTGAAAATACTGGTTTTAGGAACTCAAATGATGATTGTCTTCTGAGCTCTGTGTAGACTTTGGGACCTTTCTTGGATCTCCTAATGATTGGGCACGTGTCCTAATTAAACAAAATGGTGAATGAACTAGAATAGTGAAAATCTATTTTCTGAGAAAGGGAAAGAGAACAAATAAAATATGTTACTATAAGCCATTCCTTCACAAATTCAATATATGTGTTGATGTAGAAATAATTTAGCCCTGACAATATTCTCTTTCCATGAATATATCCTCACAAAAGAGAGAAATGCATATTATAATTATGTTGTGCCCTTCCAGTAACATAGACTGCTATAGAAAAATATACAAATCAAGAATACACATACATCCTTTCAACCAAGAGTAAAACACTTTTTTTGGCAGCTTCATCTTTATTTTGTGTAAATAGTCTGGAAACGTGATTTTCAGCACGACTAGCGAAGCGTGTATGGACAAATTTGTAAAAGAGTATTTATATACCACCCCAGGTAAGTCGTTAATCAGATAATGTGCACAGTTCTCTACTATGTACTGAGTAACCCAGCGTTAATCATCCTGAAGCATTAGAGTCTTTATTAAGAATTAATGTGTTTAAGTTAGTGTCTGTACAAACTTCAGAGTACCCTCTGGGGTCCCTTTCCTCCAGAATTTAGAATCTAATGTGGATGAACGAATGTGGACATAACTGAATTTATTTAAAAGACACCGAGTTGGTAGAATAAGTACTTTTTGCCCCCATTGGCTGTAAATAAGCATGTCTTTGCAGATCTGAGACTACTTAATGAATTTGCACAAACCATGTAGCAGAAATGCTATAAATCGTCTATAAAGCTACTGACACTTGAAATGCCCAGCTTTGGAAAATCAGGATTACCACCTCTGAGTTTTAGAAAGAGGATGAGTCTGGACTTAAATCACCCATAACTTCCGTTATGGCGTCAGGTACCAGGTCACTTGGACAGAAATGTGTGGCTCGTCTATGAGTGGTCCACAGTTAACCAATGTTCACACAGATGGAGAACGCCTGCTGAGTTAGTTGAGTTAGGATAAGATTTCCCACTCAGTGCTAGCTGCTTTAGCCCCTGAAACTTACTTGTATTGGCAGTAGAGTCTGAGGGAGATGTTTTTGTGTGATCTGTTCCCAGGATGTAAGGTTCTACAGGGGAGAAAATTTGTCTGTTTTATCCCTGTTGTATCCCCAGCACCAAGAACAGGGCAGGGCACATAGTAAATAATCAGTAAATGTTTGCTGATTGAATATTTATGACTTAATTATAAAATTCTATGCGATGCCTTCAATTTAAAACTACGTTTTAATCTTAATAACTTAATTCCCACTTATAAAATAAATAGGTTTACTATAAATATTTGGAAAAAATTTTAAACACAAAGGAGAAAATAAAAATTATCGATGATACCATTAACTAGAGCTCATCATCATATACTTTTTGATATATTTTTTCCAGTTTATGTGTGAGTGTTTTTATACACATGGTTTGGTACTTTTGTGTGTGCACACATGTGTGTGTGTGTATGTACACATAGAAAATAACTGGGATCATGTGGGTAAAGTTTTTGACTTGACATATCATGAGCTTTTTCTCATATGATTAAATTTTTTGAAACCATGATTGTTAGTAACTTTCAACCATGTGGTTTTACTATAATTTTTAGGGCGTGTGCCTTATTGGGGATCATTAAGTTTGCATTATTTAGTTATTGTTGGTAAAAATAAATAATACAATCATGAATATCTTTATGTTAGTTTTATAACATCATTATTTATTCCCTTAGGATAATTTCTCTCTGAAATGGTTATAGAAATTGATAGTCAAACTAAAAATTTTTAAGAATGCCCTTTTACTTTGCACTTGATAACAGTGATTATCATTCCTTTAAAATTTTTCAACCTATGGAAAAAAACTTCAGTTATTACTTGTTTATGACATGCTTTCATAAGTGGACTTTTTAATTGAATAAATTAATTTTATATGTTATTTAATATTTTTAGTTGTCTTTTTCTAAGTGATGTGTAAAAGCACTTTATATATTACAGATAGGAAGCATTTATCTGTTGCACAAATTTTTCCCTCTTTGCAATTTCACCTTAAAATTTTATAATGCTTTTTTGTGAACAGAAGATTTACTTTTTTATATATACAAACACATTAATTTGTGGTTTCTTTTATAGCTTTTATTTCTATGAGGCTCTTAATCAACTAACATCACCTATATTTACTTCATTTTAGTTCTTTTATGGCTTTATATCTTAGAAAAGTTAAATTTTGTAACCTATCTGTAACTTACTTTAAAGTACAATGTGAGATAATAATTGAATATAATCTTTTAACAGTTGTCATAATTTATTCAACAATTGTTTCTCTCTTCAATTATTTTGAATACAAATTTAATCGCATACCATTGAATTATGTTCCTGAGCTATTCTGTTTAATTAAAATATCTGCTTCTTCATACTTGTACAGGTATTGAAACCTGATAATACTTTATATGTGGTAGAATAAATCTCTTTATTCTTTTTTTTAATTACAAGACATTTCTCAAAGTTAAAAATGTCAAGTAAACATTATAATCCTATTAACAAGTACAGAAACAGGGGAAGATGAGCTTTTTACTGAAATTAGTTAAATAATTTACTTAAAATTTTAAAATAACTTGGGAAGAGTTAATCTGCTTATAATATCAAATTCTCCAACACATTATGCACTCACAAAGCACAAAATTCTGTTTACACAAATGAATAAGTCCCTTTTTTTTCAAATGTTCTTTTATGTCCCTCATCAAAGTTATAGCATTTTCTTCACATAGAACAAGTGTATTTCATGTTATATTTATTAACATATATTTTAATATTTGTCTTGAGATTTTTTAAAACAGTTGTTGGACATGTGGGTTGTTTTCACTTTCTAGCTGTTATGTATAATGTGTCTATGAATATTCTTGTGCAAGTTTTTGTGTGGACGTATGTCTTCATTTCTCTTGGGTAGATACCTAGAAGTGGAATTATTGGATCATATGGTAATTCTATATTTAACCATTTGAGTAATTACCAGACTATTTTCCATGACGGCTGCACCATTTTGCATTCCTACCAGCAGTGTATGAGGGTACCAATTTCTCCATTTTTTGATGTTAGCCATCTTAGTGTATGTGAAGTGGTATCATATTGTGGTTTTGAATTGAGATTTTTATAATACCTTTAAACTAGTTATTGCTGCTATAAAGTAAAGCTATAGTGACTCTTGTAATAGATAGCCCCAAGACCTCTTCCTCCTGTGCCTCTGTCAGACATACTGGCTAATGCCTTCTGCACGACGAACACTTATGGTCTGTCGGCTGCTCTCCAGCACTTGCACAGGAGAATCAAGGCAGTGCACTGCTTAAGAATACAGGTTGTGTGTCCAAACTGTCTGGGCTCAAATCTCAGCTCTGTCATTTACCTGCTTGTGTGACCTTGGGCAAGTTACGTACAATGGGTCACAGACGTCCTTGAGGTCTTGGCATTAATTGATGTGATTTATGTAAGAAAGAGAAAAGGGAATTTTAATGAGTGCACACACACTAAAAGAGATAGCCTTAACTTTATGCCCCCCCAAAATGGCAAATTGTCTCAAATATTTAGGTTGAAATGTACATAATTATATTTTAAGATATATAATATTTAAATAAATATATAATTTTTAATTATTCTTTACTTAATAAGTGGTTTTCAATTAACAAATCAAATACTGCTATCAATTTTATCAAATAAAATATTTCCATAAGTATTTTTGCATTTATTTATACAGTTAGTTTTTTTCAATTAATTCTTATCAACTTTTAGGATATAATTATCATCTACAAAAAGTGATGTGCTGGTAAATGTTTAATAACTGGCTCTGGAATGTGTATATGTATATACATATATATATATATATATATACATACACAGGGGCTTATAAATTTTACTGATATAAAGGATTATAGCACCGATTTTTAAAAACTTACAATACTTCTTATTGAAAGTCCTATATAGGTAATTGATTCTCACAGAATGCTTTCATTGATTTTAGCCAAACTCTAGTATTTGTAGCCAACTTATGGTTTCAATTCAGCCATGAATTGAAAAGTAGACTCACAACCCAATTTGCTTTTCCTGATCAATTTATTGTCATCAAATTGGGTGTGTGATCTATGGTTAAAGTCTTTCTCACCCTTGATAAAGTGCAGGCCAAGAAGAAGAATCCATAACAGTCAGACCTTCATCTCTGCCAGGGTTCTGCTAGAGACGTTGTCAAGAATGTTGTCTGTAATTGGAGTACACTCATCCCTCCTTTGATTGCAGAATGAGTTATTAAATCATTCAGCAGGACAGAGGCTGCTCAGCTAACAGTTAAGACACTGTTCATATGTATCAGCCAATGGTAGTAGAGGCAGTTAACTTTTATTTATTATTTTCCTCTTTTCATCTTTTCCATGTAACTTTAAGATTTCTCATATATGTCTACTATTTTTCCAACGTGATTTTTACAAAAACTAATCTATCATACTCTACTTGTTTTGTTTATAATCCCTCAACTAGCCCGTATATATTTTCATTCTTTTTGCAGACTCCCTTGAGCCCTTTTCATGGCTGCTCAAATTTGTTTCAAAGATAAAATGTCCTCTTCAATCATTTAGAATTGAACATGAGAAATTCTCTAAATTTTCCTCCTGTTCCTCATAGCAAGTTACTGTTTTCCTAGAGAACCTTTTTTTTCATTGATATGCGCTATTTTTGAAGACAGTTGATGATTTTTCTCATTGTGCTCATCTTTACACAGTGGACTATGGTTAAACATGAGTTATAGTTATCCCAAGAATGGGATAAGCATCTTCATGAAATTTTTGAATCCAGAATGAAAAAAAAAGATGACATTTACTGTACTTATGTAGTAGTTTACAGACATCCCCCAAACCTAGCAAAGTGGGTAAGCCATCACTTGACAATCACAGAGTACTTTGATTCTAATAGTCCTTCAGTGAGTTTGAAAAATCACAAGGTGGGCACAAGCTCTTCTGGTAACCAGCTTTCCATTTAGCATGGCCCAGACTCTAGGAATAAGCAAAGGCAGGAGACGGTCAATCATGTTCTCCCTTCATGCCAATCACCCCAACCACTATGGCCTCCAGTGCTTCGGTGGCTTCCAGGTGGCGGAGGGCACCATATGCCCCATGGTCTTTTCTCACCTCTAGCTCTCATATTGTTGCTGAGTTAAGAGACCTTAGAGGAGTTTTATTAGCATCTCCTCTGATTACTTGTCAGGCAGCTGCTGTTTCTCAGGAATGGAGTCTGATTTATACTACTTCCTGCTAACTATATTCCCTGATGTTTCTAGTATGTGGATGGCAGTCCCAATGCTGGTGGAGGTTGATCTCTGTTTTTACTTCCATTCATCATTTAAATAAAAATCTGAGAGCTGGAGATGTTATGTGCCTATGCTGGTTTTGCTATTCTTCTCTGGAAGTCTTTATTTTTTATGTTAATTTTTATTATATATTTTTAAATTAATTTTTATTTTTACACACATTTTATGCTAACGTTTTTTTATATATATGGAAGTCTTTCTTTAAAACCTCATTAAAGAAGGAAAAGCAAGAATAGTCAACTCAAATTTTAAAAAATATAATTTTAATTAGGTGTCACCTTGAGGCAAATTTGATCTGTTTCATAATAAGCTGAAGAAAGTTTATAGGTAATCTTTATCTTTGATCTTTTAGGAAAACATGAAATATTCTATGTGAATTTTAAAATACTATTTGAATGAAAACATTTCATCTCTGACTTTCGAAGGAGAAGCCAAGCAAAATAGAGGGAAGTGTGGAAGAGAAAATTATATTCAAATTAGATAAACAGATAAAATCAAATGCAAGTCTGAAGTTTCAGCTGACCTTAGGGCTTTCACAAAATGATCTTCCTTCCCTTCCTTCCTTTTTCTTTTCTCTCTCCCTTTCCCTCCTCCTCTCTATCCCCTTCCCTCTCTCTATCTCTGTTTCTATCTCTATCTCTATCTCTATCATCTCTCTCTTTCTTTTTTCTTCCACAGAGATTCCTAGAGAACCATTGGTTCTGGCAAATTAACTGTGATGCATGTAGTCAACTTCATAAGCCACTACGATTCCCTCATGTAGATCCTACCCCGGAACCTTAGTATATTAGTTTCCAATTAATGATGTAACAAATTACCATAAACTTAGTGGCTTAAAACACACAAATGAATTATCTTATAGTTCCTGAGGTCAGATGTCCGAAATGGTTATTACGGGGCTAAAATCAAGGACAACATTCCCATTGGAGGCTTTAGGGGAGAATCCATTCCTTGCTTTTTTCATCTTCAATAGCCTGCCCTCATTCCTTAGCTCTTGGCTACAGCACTTTAACCTCAGATTCCATCATCAGTCTTCTCAGCTCTTTCTCTTATGAGGAAGCTTGTGATTACATTGGGCCCAACTGGATATTCCAGGATAATCTTTCTGTCTCAAGGTATCTTTAACTTAAACACACTGCAAAGTCTCTTTTGTCATATAAAGTAAGATATTCACAAGTTCAAAAGATTAGGACATGGACATCCTTGGGGGATTGTTATTTTGCCCATGACACTTGCTCTCTTATGCATATCTTATGTTGTCACTTCTGTGTTTGTATGGGTTTTATTTGCAAACAGTGTTACCATGAGAAAGAAGCTTCTAAACTTCTGCTTCAGTTCTGTATACATATGCAGTGATGTCTGGAGCAAACTGTGACCATGGGGTATTGATCATCTGCTTACCATAATGTAAAAAATATCAAGAAAATCCAAGCAGTCAAATATTCTTGGCATAAAAAAAAATCAGAGACCTTTCTTATGAACATAGTAAAACAAATAGTAAGATACAAAGTCTCAGCATAGATATAGAAAATATAAAAAAGAACCAAAAGGAAATTTGACAGTGAAAAAATATGAAAACTGACATAAATAATTCAGTAGATGGGGTCAATAACAGAACAAGAATGATAGAAGAGAGCGTCAATGAACTAAAGAAAGAAATTAGACCCTCTGAACAGGAGAGAGCTAAAAGAAATTGAACAGAGAGTCAGAGACTTCTGGAAAAAGCAAAAGACCTAACATTTATGTCATCAGAATCCCAGAAGGAGAAGGGAAAGCATAGCACAGAAAACGTGTTTGAGGGAAAATGGCTGAAAATTTCCTAAATTTAGCAAAAGTTATAAACTTAACAGATGTAACAAGTACAACAAATCTCAAATAAACTCAAAGAAATCCACACCCAGACACATTATAACCTAACAGCTGCAAATTAAATAAATAGAAAAAAAATCGAAAGCAGCTAGAGAAAACATGCATTACTTATAAGGAAACAATGGTTAGAATGACTGCATATTTCTCGTCAGAAACCATGGAGAGAAAAGACAGCGCAACAACATTATAAAAGGGTGGAAAGAACAGAACTATAAATTGAGAATTGCATATCTAGCAAAAAAAAATTCTATAGGAATAAAAAGAAATAAAGATATTTTCAGATAAAATAAAACTAAGAGAATCTGTTGGTAGTAGACCTGCTATATAAAAGAAATATTAAAGTAAGTTCTTCAGGTATAAGATAAATTATATCAGAGAGAAACTTGGAACATTAGCAGTGAAGGAAGGGTAAAAGAAACCATAAATATATAAATAAATATGAGATGATTATTTTCCTCTTATGTTGTATGAAACATGTATGCAGTTGAGAGAAAATGTCATAGCATTGTCTCTAATAACAGTTTTCAAGTGTGTAGGTGTAATATATGACAACTACAACAAAGGATGGGGGAGAATAAAGACACCTATGTGATGGGAAGTTTTCAACATTCCACCTGAAGCAGTAAAATATCAGTCCTAAGTAGACTGTGAAAAGTTTAGTTTGTATGCGTATTATAATCCCTGAAGCAACCACTAAAATAACTATACAGGGAAATATAGTCAAAATTCCACAGAAGAATGAAAATAAAATGCTCCAAAAATTCAAATAATTCAGAAGAAAGCATCAAAGGAGAAAAAGAGGAATGAAAAATAGAGGAAACGAACAGAAGACAAAAATCAAAATGACAGGTCTAAATCCAAATATAAAATAATGACATGAAATATAAGTTAAAAGATGGAGATTATTGTTATGGATGAAAAGAAGATCCGACCATACACTCTCTAAAAGGAGTCCACTTTAGAATAATGGTATGGGTAGAATAAAGGTAAAAGGATGGAAAAGATACTGCATGCAATCAATAACAGGAAGAAAATTTATGTGGTATATAAATATCACCTAAAGTAGATTTAGAGCAAGGAAAATTACCAGGGATGGAGAGAGACATTGCATAATGATAAAACCCCCAAGTGAACCCCTAAATACTTAGATACCTAACAAAAAGCTTCAAAAAAGTGGGAAAAGTGATAGAAATAAAAGGAGAAATTATAGTTGGAGACTACGTCACTTCTCTCTCAGTAGTCAAAAAACAGGTCAAAATAAAATCAGTGAGGTAGAACAAAGTAGCACCTCAGGAAAATGGATCTAATTGATATTTATAGAATGTTTTATTCGATAGCAGCAAAATTCACATTCAAGTGCACATGGACATTCACCAAAATAGACCATATTCTGGGTCATAAAACAAACTTAACAATCAAAAAATATAAAATCATATGAAGTATGTCTTCTGACCCCGGTGAGATTAAACTAGAAATCAATAACAAAAAGATAATAGTAAAATCTCCAAACTCTTGAAAATTAAACAACACACATCTAGATAATCAATAGGTCAAAGAAGCAGTCTCAAGGGGATTTGGGAAAATAGTTTGAATGGAATAAAAAATATATATATATGTATAACATATAAAAATGTGTGGGATGCAGTTAAAGCAGTACTTGGAGATTTATAGCAATGAATGCTCATGCCGGTGCAGAGATGTCTAGGACCCAGCTAGTGACTGAGGGATTGCTCCGCTAGATGGAGAAGGTCTGGGGCAGAGGCATGAAGGATCTCAAGTTGTGTGTTCAGGCTCTGTCAGGTTTCAAGGAATGAGGACAAGCTTAGGGAACCTCATTTAGTGAGAGTTTATTGAAAAACGACACAAGGAGCACAGAGGAGAGCGAAAATCAGGTTAAAAAAATTGTTGGTAAATATATAGCCATGTCTCACTTGGGACCATCTGTGTTCATCACCTTTCAGGGTGTAAAAGCATGGGCTTTTAGGCATATTTTGGTTCAGATCTAGTATCTGCCACTTACTAGTTAGTTGTTCAGAGGTGATGGACTGCACTTCAGTCCTTGGCACACAGCGAGTCCTCCATAAATGGTAGGTAATGGTAGGTGCTGGAGGTGGTCGTGAGAGCAGCAGTAGGTAGTACCTTTAGAGACCCAGCACCCCGGTAGTCTGTGTGCTGTTGACTCAGCTCCTACATGTATGCGTCTTGCTGCTTCTTTCTTCTCCTCTCTTATTTTATTGTCCTTTCTTCAGATCTTGCTTCAGGATCCTTCAGGATCCTGGATTAAGACTTGCCTGTTTGGGGCATGAGCCAGGGTTCCATGCTTTAGCAACACCAGCATCATGGAGAGACAGTGCTCCATGCTGAGGACTCAGTAATCCGTTTGGTTCTTACCGGGACCCCATGATGTAAATCGTTTTCTCCCAATCTTACTAGTTATGAACAGAGTGTCAATGTGCCGAAGAATGATGTCTAACCAACTGGCAATCTCGCACTGTCCTTTCTGTACTAGACTGTTCCCGAGAGAATCCAAACGGATGGCATTCCCCTTATTGCAATTTATGAAGTAGATTCTGGTCCCTCTGAGTTTTAGGAGGTCTCTTTCTCTAGCAGAGCTAATATATAGCAGAACTGACTTGAGTTTTCCCCTTCAGTTTCCATCCACGATGAGCACTTGGTGGAAATTCTAAAAGGCAGTGAAAGGATTAAAAGGCAGTAGAAATTATCCACCAATGAGAACATTCCCTTTCATTAAGAGTAGACTGATTTCATGCTCTAATTTGGATTGTCAGGAAGTTCCCAGAGGATCCTTCAGAGGATTGTTTAAACCTAACAGGCTCTGTTTGCCTCATTCCCTCAAGTCCTCGATGTTTTGGCAATCCATGCATTAGAAACCTTTATACATCTGCTTCTTTGGATGGATTTTGCAGAGACGTCCAGGACTATCTCAGGGAAGGGAGAAGAGCAGCTGTGAGTGCAAGGGGCACCACCCTAGCAGGCAGCACCCTCTGGGGAAGAACCTTCCTTAGCCTCCCGCTGTAATCCATGCTGTGTCTGATCTCAGGACTTTCCCTTTAGAAAGGATCTCCTTACACTGCCCTGCATCCGCTGTGTTGCTACTTAAGCCCACTTCCTCTGGGAGAGGGAAAACAGCTGGTCACCCTTCTCTGTGTCATTACCCCTCAGGAAAGCGAGCACTTGTTGCTGGCATGTTTAATATATGTTGAGGTCACTGAAGCTGCCAAGATACTTGCTGAAGGGTGTGTGTGTCTTTGCCTTCCATTATTCCAAGATGACACTGCTGAAGAGTTGTTCTCCGTGTGTCAGGAGGGCCGAAACAACTGACTTGCGATCTTAGAATATGTGTATTTTATCCTTAGCCTGTCTGTAGAATCCGTTGCTGTTTAGAGCTCTGCCTCTTGACTTTGCACAGTCACCTAGTGCCTTTGCTCAAACGCTCTCCTCCTGTTCTCTGCCCTGTCCTCTTCCCAATACCTCTCAGATCGCTGAATCCTGGCGCCTCTGTCTTCCTTGCTTTCCAAGTATGGCTGAGTCATGCCACATTATCTGAAAGAGCTTCCCTGGTCCGCATCACATTTCCTTACCCTGCCTGGCTTGACTTCTTTCTGCACAAGCTGCTTTCAAATCCTGGGGCCACGCAGTTTCCAATCTGTTCAAATCCATGGGCTGTTCTTTTTCTATTTTTATTTTTTATTTTTTTAGATTTATTTTTCATTGAAGTATAGTTGATTTACAATGTTGTGTTTATCTCTACTGTACAGCCAAGTGACTCACTTATACACATATATGCATTCTTTTTTACATTCTTTTCCATTATGGTTTATCACAGAATATTGAATGTAGTTCCCTGTGCTATACAGTAGGCCCGTGTTGTTTATCCATTATATATGTAATAGTTTGCATCTACTAACCCCAAACTCCCAGTGCATCCCTCCCCCACCCTCCTTCCCCCTTGGTAACCACAATTCTGTTCTCTATGTCTGTGAGTCTGTTTCTTTTTCGTAGATAGGTTCATTTGTGCCTTACTTTAGATTCCACATATAAGTGATAGATATCATATGGTATTTTGTCTTTCTCGTTCTGACTTACTTCACTTAGTATGATAATCTCTAGTTCCATCCATGTTGCTGCAAATGGCATTATTTCATTCTTTTTTTATGGCTGAGTAGTATTCCGTTGTATATATATACCACATCCTCTTTACCCATTCATCTGTCGATAGACGTTTAGGTTGTTTCCATGTCCTGGCTATTGTGAATAGTGCTGCTATGAACATAGGGGTGCATGTTCTTGTATTATGGTGACTGTCCCCACACATAACTGTAGCCACCAATCTTACCTTAAACTTTGAAATCTAGCCACTAACCTTACCTTAGACATTTTGCTCTTTTCCAACAGTGGCCCTCAAACTTGAGTATGCATTTGGATTACTTGTGGAACTCTGGGAAATTAGAAATGAATAAGCACCATCTCAGGCCAGCTGAATAAAAATGATCAGAAAAGAGCTCCACATGGTGGTCTGTTAAGAAAAATTTCCCTCTGCGGTTCTGAAGTGGCCAATGGTTAAGTGGTTTTTAACTCTCTCTGGATAGTGGTGGTCCTCAAGCTTAAATGTGCTTCAGAATCACCTGCACAGCTTGAGCAAATAAGAATTGCTGGGCCCCAAGCCCAGAGACTTGCTTTAGCGGGTCTAAGATAGAGCCAGAGTATCTGTTTTTCTAACAAGTTTCCAGTAGATATACATGCTCCAGGATCACACTTTGAGAATCAGTCCTTTAAAAAATCTTTTTTTTTTCTGATTGGTTTATGGAGTTAGTAATCTGTACAAGGAAAAAGAGAATATAGGAGTCAGAGAAATATTTCCTTCCAAGTGAAGATATCTGATCAATGGGATGACTAATCAAGGAACCAAAAATGATAACTGTGACATAGGTTTAACATACACACTACTATATATAAAATAGACAATCAACAAGGACCTACTGTATAGCACAGGGAACTCTACTCAATATTTTATAATAACCTATATGAGAAAAGAATCTGAAAAATAATGGATATATGTATTTGTATAACTGAATCACTTTGCTGTATGCCTGAAACTAACACAACACTGTGAAACAACTATACTCCAATATAAAATAAAAGTTAAATTAAAAAAATAAAAAGGTAACAGGCCTAAACTGGGAGGCACACAGCCAGACTTTATGTTTGTGTGAAAAAATTTAGTGCACGTCTGTTGATTTTTTTTGCCTGCCTGGCATCACATCTTCTGTCTTGTGTTAAAATAAACAAACAAAAAAAAAACCCCAAAAAAACTCTCTTATCAAGAACCTGCCCCATGTAGTTAGAGTGGAAATAACTCCCCCTCCTTCGCCTCCACTGTGGGGTGAACACATGACCTCGACCTAGCTCCCCATCATTCAGCATTCCCCTGCCCACAGTGTTTGGATTACAGATGGATATATCACTCAAGCTGGCCAATGAGCGCTCTCTCCGGATGGTGCTGGGATTCCCAGAAAAGAGGCATTCTTTCCTTCTGAGATCACAGATTTGCCACCTTATAGAAAGGGCCTTTTCAGGGGGTGGGGGAACAGAGAAAAGCAGAGCCGAAAGGTGGAAGGAGAGGGAGAGAAATGGACCAAGGAAGAGCAGGAGACCAAGTCCTCCACCCGAACACCTACTCAGCCCTGCATCAAGCTGCTCTGTAATGCTTCTCAGCTACACAGCCAGTGCATTTTGTTTTTATTTCAGCTATTTTTGCATTGAATTTTTATCACCTTCATCCCTAAGAGTTCTTCCCAATCCAGTGCACCCTCCCAGATGTCTACCATCTTAAGGAAAGGCCCATCCCGTAATAATTGGGATTTTATACCACGCCAAGATCGAATGTGTTTGAGTGACATTACGTCACATAAAAGGATCCTCTTGATCAAATTATGTTCTTCTCTTAGAAATACATTTCACACATTAGCGTATTTAAGGACCTGAGAAGTTTTGAAGTAAATAAACCATTTAAGTCTTGTAATCCAGCATTCCCCTATTACATTTGATTATAAAGACGTGTGTGTGTGTGTGTGTGTGTGTGTGTGTGTGTGTGTGTGTGTGTGTGTAACTGGCTACCCAGCGTCCACAGCTTTCATTTTGCTTCTGTGATGAGGTCATTTTATATGGTCCATAGATGAAGTATTACTCTTATTCCTCCAAAAATCACATTATACCTGTTATAGAAGAAATCCTATGTGAAATGCAAAGGCATGTGGCCCCTTTCCTGGAAGGATTGTTCTCTATATAAACAGCACTACGTTTAGCTTAGACTATGAAAGATTAAGTGGCATGATCAAAGTTAGGAGGAAAAGAAGTCTTCCTTTGATTTGGGAAGAGAACCTGCATTTTCTTACAGCTGGTCTCTCTTTTTGTTAGCAATCTCAGAGTGTGACCTCAAAGTCTCTGCAGTAGAGTGGAGCATCTCTCGCCCTGGTTCTCTGTAAACCTACAGAGAAGAGCACGGGGACCTGGGGGTTATCACTTTTTATTGAGGAAGAAGTGTGTGGAGTGAAGTTAGGAGAAAGTCTGACCAGAGGCACACACTGTCTCTGCTTCACATCCCTGCTGGTCCAAGACCAATTCTCTGATTCCCATCCACTCTGATTCCCTTGATTACTTTCAAAACAAATGGGAAAATAATTCTGTTAGAAAAAAAATATTCATTTTGCCCACTCTGGTGTGGTCAGGGTCTATCTTTTAGCAACTCCCAGAAAATCTTACAAGGTGGATTCCTGAGTGAGGTTCTTTAACCCTCACCAACTCTGCCAGGTCCCCCAGGCCCCCGGGAATATAAGCAGACACTGAGCTTCTCTCTACACTTCTTATACTGTAGCGTCCACCGAGCCTCAAGGGCTGGTACTTCTGTTCAACTTTTCTGTTCAACCAAGTTTTACTCAATAAACACCCCTAAGGCTACTGCCTTCCACCGTCTTGGCTGTTGCATCCCTGAGCACCAAAAACTGACCAGAGTTCACACATGGCCAAAACCTCATGTTATGATGTGGCACCATGGGGAGAGATGCCCCTCTCCCTTTCCTTTGTGTGACTATATCCCCCTTCAAAGAGATCCCAGAGCAGCACTGCATTTGACTGATCTCTTAAAGAGATTGTAGTGAAATAACTCAGTAAAAGAATTTTTTGTTAGAATGGGAGGACATGAGTTCTATGGAGTTGGAACTGGAACATAGATTCATGTAACTGAAACTGAGCTGTGAGTTCTCCAAAGTTGTTCCTCGGTCCCCATAAAAATGGATTTCTGGATCCCCCAGCTCCCTGCCTACATATGTCTGAGGCTCGTACTTGAGCTGGAACACCTACTACAAGGTCATTAAAATGAAACAACAAAGATAGCAAAGGAAATAAAGAGGCTATCCGGACAAAACTATAATTCAAAAAGATACATGCACCCCTATGTTCGTAGCAGCACTATTCACAATAGCCAAGACATGGGAACAACCTAAATGTGCATAGACAGATGAATGGACAAAGAAGATGTGGCACATATACACAATGGAATACTATTCAGCCATAAAAAAGAATGATAATGCCATTTAGAGCAATATGGATGCAACTAAATATTATCATACTAAGTGAAGTAAGTCAGAAAGAGGAAGACTAATACCATATGATAGCAGTTATATGTGAAATCTAAAATATGACACAAACGAACTTATCTACAAAGCAGAAACAGACTCACAGACATAGAGAGCAGACTGGTGGTTTCCAAGAGGGAGGGGGCGGAGGGGAGAGAAGGATTGGGAGTTTGAGGTTAGTAGATGCAAACTATTATAGAATGGATAAACAGCAAGGTCCTACTGTATAGCACAGGGAACTATACTCAATATCCTGTAATAAACCATAATGGAAAAGAATATAAAAAAGAATGTATATATATATATACTTATAACTGAATCACTTTGCTGTACAGCAGAAATTAACACAACATTGTAAATCAATTATACTTCAATTTTTAAAAAAAGAAAATATCAATGATATTTCATACATTTTCAGGGATTGGTAGTCATAGATACACGCAGTTACCCCTTACCTTCTTCCATGTCAGAGTTTGGAAAACGTTTTCTAGAAAGGGGCAAATAGTAAATATTTTAGGTCTTACAAGCCGGATAGTCTGTGTTGTAGCCCCAAAGCAGCCATAGGCAATCTGTAAATAAATGGGCAAGTCTGTATTCCAACAAAACTTTACAAAAACAAGGGGCAGACTGGATTTGGTCTGTAGGCTGTAGTTTGCCAACCTCTGTTCTGTATGATAGAAGTGTTTCAAGATCTTCCTTCTTTGAAGTGTTAATCCAACGCTTCTAATTCATTTTCCTGATATACATATTGAAAAAAAGCATTCGATTGATATTTTCTTTTGTTGTTGCTGTTCTTGGTCTTCCGTTAAAATGTTCGATGCTTTGTCGTTAGGAGCTGTTGAAACATGCCTTTTAGCTCCCACTCTGCAGTGAATTTGGAAGCCTGAGATACAAGCTGTCTGGGAAATGTTTATTTAACTCATTCTTATCGTCAGAGATGCCCACCTCTTTTGCAAATAGGGGAGCTAAACACAGCCTGAACCCCACCTGATGTGCACATGAGAAGGTAGCAGAGGTACCCGATTCCTTCAGTTCTGAAATGCCTATCATTACCTTCACCCCAACCCATCCCTGAGAACAGCTCTAAGGCCCAAGTGTACTTTGTGTCCACTTCATGGAGCTGAGTCAAGACGGTACCATAAAAACTTCTTTGGCTTCTGCTCTATCTCCTTCTTTCCTCTCCCTCCCTCTAGTTCCACACTTTTCTATCACTTAGATAAGTAGCTAAAAATCTCTGCATACTTTAAATGAACTTATCTTGGTTAAGAAAAATATATGAAGAAGTAAATGCAGGTACATTACAGATTCATATAAGAGGGTCTCAAGGTTGGAGAAATCTTCCCTTTTCTATTTCTAGAATGAGTTAGACATCCTTGCAATCATCCAAAGAACCCGTGTGGAACACCAAACACGCACCAGGTCTGTGCCAGGTGTTTTACCTGGTTATTGCACTCAGACACTGTTAGATTTTGCTGCCTGAAACACCACCCAGAGCTTAGTGAATCAGAACGACAAACACCATGTTCATGATCGTGTGCCCTATTAAAAGGCAAAAATGGGTTTATATGCAAACATTTTCCACTGGTAACTCTGCTAGTGAAACGCCAAGAAGAACATTTAAAAGTGAAAACTTTCAACAAGAAATTAAGAATGTAATTTCATTAAGAAATGAAGTCATACAGTATTTTTTTTTTTTTAAGTTTTCCCAAGTATCCATTGAAGGGGAGAGAAGGCTGGAAGGGCATAAGAACATCCCCGAGAGTTCACATCACCAGTTTTCCAGGTTTCTGTGGTCTGGGGCCTCTGCTGGGCTGGCTGCACTGCTCCCTGTACAGGCTCCTCGCCCTGCAGCCTGCCAGCCTGGGCTTGCTCACCCGGTGACAGAAGGACCCCGACAGCAGAAAGCAAGTCCCGTGGGTGAGCACCTTCAAGCCTCTGTATGCATCACTTCTGTACTTGTCGCATAGGCTAAAGCAAGTCCCTGGCCGAGGGTTAGAGAAATGGACTTCGCCCCTTGTGGGCAAAGTCACATTGCAAGGTGGCCTGCATACAGGGAGGTGGGAACACATTGGGGCCATTACCGTAACGATCTCTTGCAGCCAACCAGCCTTGGAACGAGTATGCATCCCTCTTTGTTGTATTTCTTCCTAAAAAAGAATTAGAAAAGGTCTCTGCAGCACCACATGCCCTATTACAACGGAGAGCAGCAAATGAGAAGGCCGGCTGCCCCACTGCCAGGCTGTGGGTGGTGAAACCCAGAGTCCTTACTGAATGGCTCCGCAAATTATACTTGGGTGGAATTACGGCTTTCTACCTAGAATAGCTGTTTCATTGGAAAAACAATGAATAAAAAGTAATAGAAAAAATATATCCTTCCTGGCACTTACTGTGGGCCCCGGAATTATCACGTTTAAGAGATGAACCCATTATTTGGAGAATATTCTTTTCTCCCTTCTAGACGTTGGTTATAATAGGAGAAAAAATTACCCAGTGTCCAGTGAAAATCAGCACACCACATGACCAGAAACCCTGGGTAGGAATTTTCAAATGCACATAGTTGTGAAGATAATGTAGTGAACACAAAGTCGTTATTCCTCAGTGTATTTTTTAACAGATATGCTGGATCCTACAGAACTGAAGAGCCAAGAATAGAATAAGATGGGTGTCACCCCTGACATGAGGAATAAGTGGAAATTGTATTGTCGGAAATGGGAGTGTAGCTGAGAAACACTGAGCTTGCAATGTCCAAAGCCTAGTGGCTGTATTCATTATAATTACAGTCTGTTTTCCATATCTGCAGGTTTCCCATGTGCAGGTTTTGCATCTGCGGATACAGAGAGTGAAATGTATTTATTGTACTCCGCCATCTTATTTAATTTATTTTTATTTTTTTGTGAAGTTTTTTTTTTAATGTGGACCATTTTAAAAGTCTTTATTGAACTTGTTACAATATTGCTTCTGTTTTATGTTTTGGTTTTTTGGCCCCGAGGCATGTGGGATCTTAGCTCCCCGACCAGGGATCAAACCCACACCTCCTGCACTGGAAAGCGATGTCTTAACCACTGGACCACCAGGGAAGTCCTTGTGCTCTGCCATTTTATATAAGAGACTTGAGCATCCGTGGAGTTTGGTACCCCTGGGATCTCCTGGAACCAATCCCCTGCAGATACTGAGGGACAACTGTACAACGTTTGAGCCTCTTCCAAAACCCCAGATTTTAACTTCTTGCTGGAACCAGGCACTCTAGGTAGGTTTCTAGTGCTTCTTAGTCCTAGTTAGTATAGTTAGATGACCACAAAACAAACAAACATAAACAAACAAAATAAATAACTCTATAATCAGGATTTGGGGGAAGGGAGGGAGGGTGAGAGGTGCTGTGAACATGGGCCCCTTTGTCAGTCATGGGCCATCCAGGAAGGAAGAAATCACTTTCCACCTTTCACACCAGCCATTGAAGAGCTGAGAGGCCAAACTGAGGAAGAGAGACAATCAGAGATTAACATCAGCAAGAAGCCACGCACACCCCAGGGATGGAGAGAACTTGGGAGGAGGCCAGCAGCTAGAGACATGCGTTTGGGAACTAGAATCACACTGGGCCATTCAGTGGGAGCTGGAGCCCCACAGCTGCTGGTGGAGATGCTGCAGGTGGGTCCTCCTCTTTCTGGGTGATGCCCCACGTGCAGGTCGTGGGGAGAGCTGCTACAAGGAGTCTCCAGCTGCCCCACCTGGGGATGCCCCGCGGTGCCTACACCCTTCCCACGTGCCGGGCTGCCCCACAGCTTCGCCTGAGCCTGTGGGCTACTAGGGACAGGATTCTCCAGCAGCTAGGCCAGGACGCTCTCAGAGCTGTACCACAGTTTGAGGTTCCTCCAGTTCAGTCCTTTGTACTTCCCTCTCTTCTCTGAATGTATCCGACTGTATTGCCATCCAAGACTCTCACAACCTCCTCCTGCTCCCTCTTCCATTTCCCACTCCCCAGCACCTTCCCCCCATAAATCTCCTGCATGTTTGATTCTATCTTGGTGTCTGCTTCTCAGACAACATAAGATGATACACCCTCCCCATCTTCTCCCAGTGAAAAGAGGAGCCCCAACTTGCTGCAGAAAACTCAGGGTGCGTGGTGGTGGGATGAACTGGGAGATGGGGATTGACATATATACACTACTATGTATAAAATAGACAACTAAAAAAAAATAGATATCTAATGAGAACTTACTGTATAACACAGGGAACTGTACTCAGTGCTCTGTGGTGACCTAAATGGGAAGGAAATCCAAAAAAGAGGGGATCTATGTATACGTATAACTGATTCACTTTGCTGTAGAGCAGAAACAAACACAACAGTGTAAAGCAACTATACTCCAATAAAAATCTTTTAAAAATTGTGCAACAAATAGCAATTAAAAAATATTGGCAACATGTAAAAAAAACAAAGAACAAAAAAACTCAACCACAAATATATCCACCTCTTTCCCCCTCTCTTCTACCACAATGGAAATCTGTCTCCTGCTCAAGTCTTAGCCCCCACCAGTTCTCCGAAGCCCCTTTCTCCCTCCTTTCTCAGAGACCTCCCTCCGTCATTTGTACCCTTCTCCCTCTTATATCTTCAGTTGCACACTCCCTCCTGGCTCCTTCCCACCAGCATAAACATGTACGAGAATCCTGTCCATTCCCAAAGGCCTTCACCTCAATTCCCAGCTTTTCTGCATTCTCTCTCTTCTTCTCACAGCCAGGCTCCTACAAGCACCAGCTACAGGAACTGCTTCCATGCCCCACCTTCCATCTACACCTGAAGACCCTCCCCACCCCATGAAAACACTCACTTCCGGGTTGCTAAAGGTTCCCTGGTCACTAAGTCCAGTGGTACCTTTCTATCCTTAAATTACTTACCATTCATCCTCTTTGGAGCATTCGGCACTCTTAGCTATGCCTTACTTTTCTGGAAACTCTTTTTTCTCTTTCATTTGGGGGCACATTTTTCTTCAGTCCTATAACCAGTCTTTCCTAGACTCTTTCTCTGATCATCCAACTTTCCCTGGGGACCTTTTCTTGGGTCCCTAATCATCCGACTTTTCATACAAGGACTTTCATGCAAGGACTATCATTATGCGGTCTTAGCTCTTCACCCTGATCTTCAGCTTCTTTCCACTCCCCACCATTAACTCTCTCTTCTCCCTCCTTTTTCTCATCCTCACCTTCTCTCTCCCTCTTCTCCTCCTGCTCCTCCCCATTTCAGGTCATGTGTCAGCAACTGCAGTTTTCTGGTCATGTCATTTCTCTCCTTTACAAAACTTTGTCCCAGTAGCCCCTCTTCTTGGAAGATCTTCTCCACATCATGCAACTCTGCCAATTTCAACACTTCCATGGCCACTTCATCAGCTAAATCCCACAACCCTTCCTCTGACACCTGTCCCCTCGCCGCCATAGCTTGCTAAGATGGCTGATGTCTTTCCCTGTAGAACTGCACATCTCCTTTTATGGCCTTTAACACACTGTACCGTAATTGCTTGTTTTCCTGTCATTTTTCCCAATAATATTTCCTTGAGGGTGTAGTTATGTCTTCTTTTCCACTGGATCCCCAAGACAAAGCACAGGGCCTGGCAGAAAGAAGATCGATTTATTGACTGAATAAACAAGCTATTCTGCTTTAAATCTATTAAATATTGGTCTATAGGTAATAATACTATTTATAGGTAATAATACTATTTTTGCTTAGGAGGTCACATCCTTAAAGATAACTATTGGCCATATAGTGAAATGACTATACCTTTAAAAGGCATTTTAGTTTTATAGTTGAAATTCTGCATAGTAAGTCTTAAGGCTGTTGAAAAAAACTCTCCAATATCATGTCCAATATGTGAAAAGTACAATTTTTTTTCAGAAGGGTAATTGGAAGGAAGAAAAAATTACTCAAAATTATACCAATGTCCTTTCATACATGGAACTGATCAAGGAATTTTAACTTTTGGTCTATTCAAGTCTCAAAAAATTTGATAACTGATATTTAGATATTTCAAATAAAGGAATGGAACTGTCTTTATGCAACCAAGGCGTAGACCAAAGGCTAATGGATGGAAACTCTAAATAAATGAAGCTTATCCCTGGAACAATGGGATGAGGTGAGTTCCCATCACTACAGTTATGGAAGTGTAGGTTAGATTTAAAGCATCAGATTTGGGGAGAACTCATCAGATGATATTTGAGGTTCTTTTTGACCCAGCAGTAAGATTTTGATTCGGATGACTTATATGTTTAGATCATACAATTTCATGCCTGAAAAATATCTTAGAAGTTAATGCAGAATCTCAGTGTTGAAACCTCGAAGAAAGTAGTCTATGAGGCTTTGAGTATGTATGTTTGGTTGAATAGCTAGAATTTTTATTATTTTAAGAGAAGGTAGATTATTTATTGAGATTAAGTTGCTTTCTATTTAGGATATTTTAAATGATGACTTTTGAATAAAACACCTCTAGTATAGCAAATAAAGATGAAAGTAGCATTGCATGAACATCAGCCAGTTTTGCCTACAGCTCTTGACCTAGTGGTCAATTGGCGGTGTGTACAGTAGGGTCTTTGCCCAGCCATATCAAACAACTGTAAAGTTGCAAAGTTCATCTTTGTTCCTATTTGGCCCCTTTATCTTTCCCAAGTCTCGTGCCCATTTCATCTTCCAGTGCTTTCACACTTTCACTATGATCCCTGAAACGGCCCCCTAGATGCCTGGTCTGGAACAGCTCCTCTGGTTAGTGTACCACAAACCAATGGGCATAGGCCACACCACCACAGCTTGCCCAATAGACTGGTCTGTGGCCATGTATTTTAGACAACACATGTGCACGGAGTAACCTTTGAGTATAGGCAATTGTCAAAAACCAAACTCTGCAGACTGAGTAAAACAAAGCAGAAAGATGAGTTTGTTGCAAGGGTTTCAACCTGTAAGCTGGGAAACTCAAAGCTATGGGAGCAATGAGTTCCAAGTTGCTCACAGACTAAAGGGATTTTGTTGTTGTTGTTGTTGTTGTTGTTTGTAATTTATTTTTTTTCTGTTTCCCCATTTTTATTTATTTTTTAATTTATTTTTTTCACACACACACACACACACACACACACACACACACACACACACACTGTATTTTATCTTTACAAGAGATAAATCAACTGACACCAAGCATTGTAAATGGATGACCACAACAAAAGCAACAATGATTGCAATTACGAAACACGAAACACACTCATGCAATGTCATAATATTGACGTTCAGTCCAGTAATCCTCCACTGTAACAGCTCCGACTAAAGGGTTTTTATGGGGTAAATCTGTAAGTTATTTGGCTTTTTCAGCTGATTGATTGCCTAGTGGTCTTCTTCCTTACTTAGATCAGGGTAGTTGAATCAGGGAAACAAAGAAGTCCAAAAATGGTGTGAACAGACTTGGCGTTTGGGAGTTGGCTGGTGTCCTTTGGTTGAGTTTCATTTTTCTTTCATGCACCTGTGCTAGCCAACTGGCTTTTGTTCTCAACATAAATGACTCCATTTTACTTTGGGTTCTTTAGCAGGTACTTCTGAACAGGCTCTCCCACATTCACCATTCCTGGAGAATAATGCCTGACAGTCACATTTTTTTTTTTTTATTATAATTTACAACAGTAGGGCTCTGGGAAATACAGTAATGACAAGACCTTTCCAATTCCTGCTGAGCTCTCCGTTCCTGATTTTTTACTCTATGATATGCTAGCTTTTGGCTTATCCCATGACTCCTTGGTTAGATAAAAGCAAATAAACAAAATAAAGGAATCAACAGGAAAGACAGGAAACATTTACCAAAGATACATCAGTAAATAAATGACTTCTATATCAGGCTAAAATCCTCTCTTATAACCTCAGTATGCCATCTCTTGCTCAATTACTCCCCTCTTAATAAAACTACCTGCTATATTATCATTTCCTCAGAGCCCTGCTAAATGAATTGTCATCTGATTTCTGAGAAATCATTTCATTAGAGTACTAAAGCTCACCATTGTTTAACATATTATCCTCTGCCAGATAATATTTGCATTTTAAGAGGTACCTTCAGTGCCTTAATCAGAATACTGAGCAATATGTTAATTTTAGGCACTATGTCAAATCTTTGGGAGACCTATATCTGCCCATTAAATCTTAGAGGAAGCCACCCTCATCTAGCATTGTTCCAATTTATGGTTCTAGTTGTTAGGGTGTTTTTTTTTTTAAACCAATGTTGGGCAAAAAAAATGTCCCAGAGGATGAAATTCCAGATACAGCTGGTGGAGGGTGGTTAGTGAGAGACCCGTTTTGGATCCAGTGACCACAGTTCAGCTTCCAGACTTGATACTTCATGGCTGTATAACCTTGGACATATTATTGGCCCTCTCTTTGTCTTTGTTTCTTTCTCTAAAGTGGTGCTTGCCATAGCAAGAAACACCATTAGAATTTGCCATAAATTATTTTTTACAGGTTGAAAAAGTCCCGTTGAGACACACTATAAATCTGAAATATTTATTTACTAAGAAATGCCTGCGTTTTTCAGCTACTTGTTACAGTGAGCCTTAGAAAAGCCATCCTTTTGTGGATGACAAGAGAAGTGGCTTACACGTGGCTAATGACAAATACCAGTGAGGGCTGAGCTATTTGAGAGTTGGCGTAGCTTTATTACTTGGCAAGCTCTCCTTTTTCCCTAACTGGTTAATTCATCTTTTGTTTACAGACTCCTGAGCCTCTGCTTATACCTTAAAGGCAACAGAATTTTACTTAGTTCCTAAGGCAGTTAAGCCTAGAGGAAGATCTTAAGAAGATACCCTGAAAGTGGCGTTTGACATTTAAAGGATGGATAAGTCATTCTCAATGTCTCCAAAGTTAAACTCCGTGGCTATTATTTTAAAAAGGGCAGTACAGTCTGCTTTACCACAACCTAGAAAATAGCAAGTTATTTTCTCTCCAGGGGTGACCATTTTTTCCTAAACAAATAGAGATAATTGCCTATTTAATTTATGACTCAAGGCAAGTCACTTATTGCCTGAAGATACTCATTGGAAGAGCCTGGCATTTTTAAATTAAAACACACTGTAATTTAGGTTACAATCTGTAATTTCTTTTTAATCCAATCATCATCCATTTTTATATAAACAATTTTGATTGAAGATGTATATTTTTATAAAATAGCTCCTTTCCCAACTTCCTGCTAAATTACCTATTGTAGACTCAGAAAAATATAAACATTCAGAACAACAGAGAAAACTGCAAGTTACCAACAGTCCATTGCCAGAATCTGGGGGAAATTTCTACTAATGACAAAGATGAGATAAATAGTTTGGAGCACTATTAGGCCACCAGCCAAGTGGTGAGTGTCCGAGATTGAATTCCATGAGGCTGGAACTAAGAAAAGAAGGTCCTACCTAAAGCAACATAAGACATCAATAAATGGAGAAACATTCCAAGTCAGAGCCTTTTCAGGAAAATTAAGGTTTCTACCGTAGCAACAACTGGTTTTAAATATCAAATATATTTACAAGATTTCTTACACAGAATACAGAAAGCATTAATAATAAAAGAAAAAAATGATAAATTCAGCTTTATAAAAACTAAAACTTTTGCTCCTCAAAAGACACCATTAAAATATAAAAAGGCAAGCTACAGACTGGAGAAAGTATCCACATATTGTAACTATATATATGAATACATTTATATATAAATATATATAAGTGGGCAAAAATTTAAACAGTCGCTTGTCAACATAAGATATACAAATTGCTATCATAGACATGAAAAATGGCTCAATAGCCATTGGGGAAATGCAAATTAAAAACACAGTGAAATACAATTCCATGTCCTCTGGAATGGCTAATATTAAAAAGAATGACAACACTAAATGATGGTGAAGATGTGGAGCAACTGGAAACCTCATATATTACTTTGGAAAACATATATTGCTTTTTTAAAAAATTGTAAACATATATCTACCCTATGCTCCACCAATTTCACTTCTAGGTAGTTATCCAGGAGAATGACAACATAGGTTCTCAAAAAGACTCATACAGTCGACAAAGAATTTGTCATATATTCACTCATACAGTGGAATACTGATTGTAATGCAGAGGAAAACAACACCGTATTCCCTAAAAGACTGCATGAATCTCACAGATGTCACGTTGAGAGAAAGAAGCAAGATGCAAGAATATATACAACGTTTAGTGTGTACTATCCTAATTTCTATCGTCATCATTGAATTTTAGAAAAGGCCATAAGGGACATTTTTGAGATGATAGATGATCTATATCTTAATTGGAATGTAGATTACACAAGTGCATCCATTTGCCAAAACTCCTCAAATTGTATTCTTAAGATATTTGCATTGTAGTATGTCAACTTTTAAAAAGTAAAACATTAAGTAAAATTATTTCGTTCAAGGAATTAAAAGATAAGATGGTGAATTTTGGAAGAGTACTTCCAACTTGTTTTAATTTGGGTTCCCATAAAAGCACATTTTGAGACAATATTTCAAAAGTTTACTAGGTAAGTTCGGGGAACACGAGAAGAGGGTGGGGAAGTAGAACAGGGAAAGGAAGTCAGCTAGTAATGGGTGTGTTTTAAAACAGATTCCACACTGGACAACTGGAGTTTCATTTCCTGGGGAAACCTAGGAACCAGCGCAAAACACAGGCCTCAGTGTTATTCTCCTGGGGGAAGAGGACACTGGAGTGTTTATATAACTACTCTCAATAGCCTTTGGTTGAGGCTATTCACACAGGTTGTTAATTTCTGGATACCCCCAGCCTGCCATGTGAGTAGGAAGAGAAAAATTCTGTGATTCCATAAAATGTCTGCAGGCACAGTAATACAGATACCAGCAGTTAGAATTTATTTGTCCCACACTGAATGATAGTGTCCAAGGGATATATGGGGACATGGATAGCATCTGCTAAAAACCTTTAAAAATAATCAAATGGGGAAATTTGGCTTCAGGTTGACATACGGGTAATATTAGACTGCACACTGCCAAGGAAAACTGTAAAAGATCAACTAAAAACAATCAAACAAACAAAAACCAAAAAATAAAAGGAAAGGAAAGGAAAGGAAAAAAATAAGGAAGAAAGGAAGAAAACAACTGTCTTAAGGCATTGGAGAGCAACCAAGGTAGTCAGAACTTGAGGGGCTACATTTCTTGGGAAAAGAGAAGAACATTGAAGTAAGCTCCACATCTGAAGTTACTTTGTCCCTTTGGGACAATTGCCAATTCATAGTATGAGGCACAGAAGCCGAACAGCAAACAGTAGTTTAGAGTAGTGTTGTCCAATAGTAAGCCACATAATCTTAAATGATCTAGTAACCGCATTCAAACAGGTAAAAGGAAACAGGCAACACTAAATTTAATAACGTATTTTGTTTAATCCAATAGAAACAAAATATCATTTCAACATGCATTTGATACAAAGAAAATGAATGAGATGTTTTACATTTTTTTGTGTACTACAACTTCAAAATCTGGTGTGTATTTTACACTTACAGTGCATGCCAGTTCAGATTAGCCATATTTAAGTACTCAGTAGCCACATATGACTAATGACAACCATACTAAACAGCAGAGGTCTAGAGCTGGCAGCAGTCTCACTGGGCTGTGATGTCTACAAGGTCATCCAGGACTTGAGGTGCCAGGATCCTGGAGAAAAAGAAACTGTAGACAAGTGAGCCAGAAAGTCTGCATGCAACTTTTCCTCTAGATATCTGCTAAATCCAGTAATGTTTCAATAGAGTTTCAGAGAGACTCTGAAAACTGAGAATTTAGCTGCTAATATGGTTAGAAGTTTCGGCATACCAAAGGAGCTGAAAAGACAAAAATTGGAGTTCAGAACCTCTCAAGTTGGGAGGGGACTGAGTCAACAATACAAGGAGTAGATTGAAACCATTTAAAGGGTTATGGCAAAGAATACGAAATAGCAGAAATGGAACAGTATCAACTGAATTCAGCTGAGATCCTCATACTATATCCCGGAGAGTAAAAATTAAATTCTCTATAGAAGAAGACATCATTATTGAGAGTTTCTATGTCTTTAAAAATATCTGACATTTAGCCAAGAATTGCCACACATTTCAGGAAACAGAATGGCATGGCCAAATCCAAGGGGAAAAAGCAGACAATTGAAACATACCTACGTACAGTTGAGCCTTGAACAATGTTAGGGGTGCTGATCCCCTGTGTAGTTAAAAATCTGCATATAACTTCATAGTTGGCACTCAGTATCCTCCATTCTGCATCCATGGATTTAGCCAACCATGGATTGTGTAGTACCATAGTAGTATTTATTGGGAAAAAAAATCTGCATATAATTGGACCCACACAGTTCAAACCCATATTGTTCAAGGGTCAACTGTAATTCATACACAGCTAAATTTTAAAAACTGGACTTACCAAGTGTTAGCAAAGATATGGAGTAAGGAGAACACTCAGATACCATTTATGGGAATGTAAGTTGGTACAACCACTTTGGAACACCTGAATTTATAAATATAAGATTATACATATAATTCGCTCCTGGATATATACTCAACAAAAATGTGAAAATGCACCAAAAAAACATAAAAAGGAATATTTATAGTAGCATTATTTATAATAATTAAAGACTTAGAACTACTCAGATGTCCATAAAAAGAAAAATGAATTAATACATTTTGATATATTTATATAAAGGAATACTACTCAGCAATGGGAACAAATGAGCTATTGCTGCACACACACAAGAGTAATAAATGAATCTCATATACATAATATTGAGGACATACACCAAAAAAGAAAGATTATACTCTACTTTATAAAATTTAGAGACAGCCAAAATGAACTATATGATAAAAGTTAACAGCTTCAGAATTGGAAGAAATTTCACCATGTGCCTCCTGATATTATGCACTTAGAAGGGCAGAGCATCACTTCTATGGTAATCTTGTAATGGATAGGAATTGACTCACAAGATTATGGACACTCAGAAGTCCTACAATCTGTCATCTGCAAGCTGAAGGCCCAGGAAAGGTGATGTTGCAGTTTGAAGGCCTGAGAACTGGGGAGCCAAAGGTGTAAATTCCAGTGCAAGTCTGAAGGCCTGAAAACCAGGAGTAAAAAGGGCAGATGATTGATGTCCCAGCTCAATCGGTCAGGTGGAGAGAGAGAGAGAGAGAGAGAGAGAATCCTCCCTTCTTCCAAGTTTTTGTTCTATTCAGGCCCTCAGTGGCTTAGATGATGCCCACTTACATTGAGGAGGGCAACACACTTTACTCAGTCCATCAATCCAAATGCTATCTCTCTGGAAACATCCTCACAGACACACTCAAAAATAATGTTTAACCGGATATCCAGGTACCTGTGATCCAGTCAAGTTGACACATAAAATTAACTATCACTTATGCATAACCTAAATCTATTCATGAGGAAATATCAGATAATTCCACATTGAGTCATCTGGATCCAAAATTTTATCTTCAAACTTCTCAGACCCATGCGCATGCATGTGAGAGAGACCTGGACAGGAGCAGGGAGCTAGAAGCCAGGCCTCAAATGTTGCATATCACTTGAACTCACAGCCTATTGCCCAGAACCCCATAACGTCATCAGTCTAATCACAGGGTAGCTGAGAAATATGAGGAGCATGTGGGTATGAGTGAGCACTGACAGTCTCTGTGACAACAGCTCAGAGCCAGCAGGGCCCAATGGAGAATAGGAATGAAGCCAGGTAATGTGTTCACCCAGCATTCACCCAGCACCACCATGACCAGACACAGAGCCAGATGACAGCCCTCCAGATCTGCCTGTTGTTGAGTGACAGGTCTTAGGAGGTCTCTTTAAGTGTGAGCATCAGAACATGCAATGATAGAACCCATAAACTAATCTGTGGAACCACAGAGAAGAAATATTACTCTGTGAAGTCAGAAGCATAGACTTCTAAAATTCATTTTTTACTGAAACCAGGGGAAATTTTTAGGAAACTCTTTGCTATTACCTCTGTGACATAGGAGCCTAAAGACATACAGATATTACTGAGATAGAATGAAAAAATGGGAAATGTGTGAGATAAGAATGATTTATTGAGCACCTAAAAATGAAATCATAGAAATATAATATTTACTGGAGTTAGTAAAGAGCAAAATCAACAGCACAAAAATCATATCAGTGATGTGAAAGGCAAAGACAAAGATCTCCCGGGATTCAGAGAAAAGGACAAAAGAAAAAAGAATGAATGTAGTAGATACAGAGAATAAGGAGCAGAGATACAAACTAAAGATTTACATATATTCCTAAGGAAGGTTCTAGAGCAACTGCAACAGAAATAGTTGAAGAAAACTTTCATAAGCTGAAAGAAAAAAAAAGATGTATATCAATTTTAAAATATCAACATAGGCATGATAAATGCAAATATAGTCACATTTAGGTAAATCCTAGAATTTTTTTATATTACAAATATAATGGAGAAAACCTAGAACAAGTAAAACCTGCAAGAGAAAAATAAATAAATAAAACTGACCTCATATTTCCCTTTACAATAAAAATCCCCAGAAGACAATGGAATATTCTACAAAGTTTTGAGGAAAAAGGAAAGTAACTGGAGAATGTAAACACAGTTTTTGTGATTGACCCTTGGAAAAATACTAAAACCCACTAATATCGCCATTAGATGACCTTTTTTTCTTTCTTATGAAGAACAAATGAAATTTATAGATGTGACTATTGTTTTAAACCATTTATATCTGTGTGCTTTTCCTCCAGAATATTAGCTACAGATTGCAGCAAAGTCGAGAAGAATCAAGGGAAAACATACAGCTTGCAAATTTCCTATTAAAAACTCATCTTTCTTTTTCAGCTACCTTATTTCATGTTAAAGGATAAAGAGAATCTTATTGATACTATGTATAGAATAGATAACTAAGGAGAACCTACTGTATAGCACAGGGAACTCTACTCAGTGCTCTGTGGTGAGCTAAATGAGAAGGAAATCCAAAAAAGAGGGGATATACGTATACGTATAGCTGGTTCACTTTGCTGTGCAGTATAAACTAACAAAATATTGTAAAGCAACTAGACTTCAGTTAAAAAAAAAAAAAATAGAATAAAGGGAATCTTACCCTTCAATGCCCCAAATGAATACAAAGTGTAATGACTGCGAGTCTCCATTAAACTTGCCCAAAGTAAAGGGTCTGATTCCCTATCCAGAGCCAACTCTTCCCCTTGGGCACTGACTCCCAACCCCTCTTATCTATTCAAAGACATCTCATCTATTTTCCCCTACATGATCAAATTTCCTTCTCTATCAGATCTTTTCCATCAGCATACAAATAAATCCTGCATATTTCCCCTCCTACTAACATCCCATTTCTCTGCTCCCCTTTACAGCAAATGTCTTTTAAAAATTTCCTTTCTTTCCTTTCTTTCTTAGTAAAGTTAACACATAGAATGAATCATCACATCTACCAAGGGCCTTGACATTTATTCTTCCCTCTTCTTAGAACACTCTTTCCCTAGGTATTCACATGGCTCCCTCTCTCAGTTCCTGCAGGTCTCTTCTCAAATGCTGTAATATCAGAGGGGTATACTCTGACACCCCCATATCTCACACTAGCATTCCCTGGCCCCCCTTTCCAACTATTATTTTTCCTCTTTGGCCTGTACCACCACCTGTTATAGTATGTATTTCTTTATCGACCATCTTCCCTCTCTCAGCCCCCGATTGCATGAAGCTTCATAAAGGCAGAGATTTTGTCTATTGTATTCACTACTGAATCCCCGAGCCTGGCATATATTAGTCTTTCAGTGAATTACGTGTTTAATGAACTAATATTTAATTACAACCATGAAAATAATCCCACCAATGCAGAGAAAAGAGGGAGAAGATAAATGAAATTCACATATGCCAAATAATGTAATATTCCCTTGAGTTTTAGTATTTTGAGGGATTTCTCTTTCTTTTTTTCCTCTAGTTCCATTAAACAAAAATATGTGAATAAAAGTTCTATCCACTGAGAAGAACAAAGTTGGAGGACTGATGCTATTTGACTTCAAGACCTATAAAGCTATAGTAATTAAGACAGTGTGGTATTGGTGAAAGAAAAGACAAATGGATCAATAGATCAGAATAGAGAGCCCAGAAATAGACCCCCATAAATATAGTCAACTGATCTTTGACAAAGGAGCAAAGGCAATACAGTGGAGCAAAGGTAATCTCTTCAACAAATATTGCTGGAACAACTAGACAGCCACGTGTAAAAAATGAATCTAGACACAGACCTTATACCATTCACAAAAAATAACTTAAAATAGATCATGGACCTAAATGTAAAACACAGAATTATATAACTCTTAGAAGATAAGATTGGAGAAAACCTAGATGACCTTAGGTAGGGTGACACCTTTTTAGACACAACACCAAAGAGATGATTCATGAAAGAAATAATTGACAAACTGGACTTCGTTAAGATTAAAAACTTCTGCTCTGCTAAAGACAAAATCACGTGAATTAGAAGACAAGCCACAGACCGGGAGAAGATATTTGCAAAAGACACGTCTGATAAAGGACTTATCCAAAATATACAAAGAACTCTTAAAACTCAGCAGTACAAAAACAAATAAGCTAATTTAAAAATGAGCCAAAGACCTTAACAGACACCTCACCAAAGGAGACATACAAATGGCAAATAAGGATGTAAGGAGATGCTCCACATCACATGTCATCAGGGAAATGCAAATTAAAACAGCAATGAAATATCATTACCCATCTGTTAGAAGGGTCCAAATCCAAACACTGAAAATGCCAATGGCTAGTAAGGATGTGGAGCTGCAGGAACGCTCACACCTTGCTGGTGGGAATGCAAAATGCGCAGCCACTTTGGAAGATGATTTGGCAGTTTCTTACAAAACTAAACATACTTTTACCATAAGATCCAGTAATCACATTCCTTTGTATTTACCTAAAGGCGCTGAAAACTTATGTCCACACAAAAACCCGCACAGGCATGTTTATAGCAGCTTTATTCATAACTGCCAAAACTTGGAAGCAACCAAGATGTTCATTAGTAGGTGAATGGGTAAATAAATTATGGTAGATCCAGGCAATGGAATATTACTCTGTGCTAAAAAATAAATGAGCCATGAAACCATGAAAAGATGTGGAAGAACCTTAAATGCATATAACTAAGTGAAAGAAGCCAATCTGAATGCTTACATATGGAAAAAGCCCCGTTATGGGAGACAGAAAGAAGATCAGAGTTGCCAAGGGTTGGAAGGCAGGGGAGAGATGAATAAGTGGAACAGAGAATTTTTTTTTTTTTTTCAAATGAAAGCTTCTTTCTTTCTTTCTTTTATTTTTGGCTGTGTTGGGTCTTCGTTTCTGTGCGAGGGCTTTCTCTAGTTGCGGCAAGAGGGGGCCACTCTTCATCGCGGTGCATGGCCCTCTCACTGTAGCGGCCTCTCTTGTTGCAGAGCACAAGCTCCAGACGCGCAGGCTCAGTAGTTGTGGCTCACAGGCCTAGTTGCTCCGCGGCATTTGGGATCTTTCCAGACTAGGGCTCGAACCCGTGTCCCCTGCATTGGCAGGCAGATTCTCAACCACTGCGCCACCAGGGAAGCCCCAGAGAATTTTTAAGGCAGTGAAAATACTCTGTGTGGTATTGTAAGATTAATACGTGCCATTATACATTTGTCCAAACCCATAGAATGTGCAAAACCAAGAGTGAACCCTAAGTTAAACTATGGACTGTGGGTAATATGATGTGCCAATGTATGTAAAAGTGTACCATTCTGATGAGTGATGTGATCATGAGGAAAGCTCTGCATGTGTGGGAGCAGGGGATATATGGGAATCCTCTGTACCTCTCTTGAAATTTTGTGGTAAACCTAAAACTACTCTTAAAAAAGTCTTTAAAAAGGTCCTACCCATCTACACACTATAATATTGCTGATTTTGTTGGTGTTTGAACTACAAAGAAAGGAACTGAACATCAGAATTCAAATCTTTTTTTTTTGTTCCTCAACTTTTTATTTTGATGAAAATATTTGTTTTGATGCCTTTTGTTTAAGAAAATGATCACTGTTTATTTAAAGTAAAGAGGAGATCATGTGAATTTTTTTTCATGTATGGGTATGAGAATCTGTTTTTTCCATCAAATATCTCAGTTGAGAGAAGAATATTAATTTTTTGGACATTTCTCAAAACATTTTAATAAATGTTTATTGAGCACTTATATACCAGGCATTCTAAAAGAAAGTTATTATTTTCTTTGTTGTTACTAAGACTGGGGTTGACATACTATGGCCTCCAGGCCAAATCTGGACCATTGCTCGTTTTTATTAAAAAAAAGTTTTATTGGGGCATAGCCACATTTATTCATATATGGGTTGTCTATGGCTGCTTTCGCTTTACCATGATAAAGATGAGTAGATGCAATACAGACTGTAGACCCACAAACAAAATATTTACTATCTTGTACTTTAAAAAGTTTTCTGACCCTTGATCTAGGGAATATGCCGTGATATAAAGGCATTGCCTCTAGGACAGGAAAATATGAATGGACTTAAGAAGAATGGAAGGAAGGCTGCCTTGGGTGACCAACGAGGCAATGCAGGGCCAAGGAGATAAGACCCTGACCCAGGGGAAAGCTGGTCAGGTGTGTGAAAAAAAGAATGATTGGCAATGAAGGGTTGGTCCCAAGGGAAGATGGTGACTTGCAGAGTTGCAAATAAGGGATGTCCGTTGGAGTGAAAGTCGGCTGAGACAGTCTGCTCATAAATCATGTGGAAATCCTTGACAGAAAGAGACCTGCAAAGGAACAGGAATGGTACTGTGGCTGGAGAAAAATGTTTAGCAGAAAAGGAAAACAGAAATGCCTCATTTTTCCTATGCTTGAGGAAAAAAAAACACGTTGTTGGTAGCACAGGATGGGAGGAGAGAAACAGGTAACCACAGCCTCTTGTTCTTCTGCCAGAGCCTGAAGCTGTTTGTCAGAATCTCACAACAAACATCCATGTTCACATTGGTCGTTAGTGAAGCTGAGTCTTTTGAGGATTATTGGGGGAATACTTAGCTTTGAGCAAAGGGAGGAGGCATTTCAGCACAGTTGTCTCAGTGGTAGGTGGACAGTATTGGATACGTTTGAAATGAGAAGAAACATACATCATTCAAACAGGAGTTCTCATAGGTCCAGGGACAGGACAGGGGGAGGGAATGTCATAGAAGCAAAAGGTACCCCACCTGTATCCCCGTAAACAACTGCACAACAGCCTAAGTTCCAACTGCCTACAGGCTCTTTCTGGCAACTGATGCCCACTCAGTTGGGCACAGAAAGCTGGAAGTTCCAGAAAATACCACTCCCACCTCTGCAAGCAGCCCTCCATTAGTGACTAAAGGGAGTGGGCAAATAAGACTCTAATTCCTGTAGCCCTCAGGTGGGATAATTCTGAGGCTGGTGTCCCACTGTTTCTCCCAGAGTTCCTTTGTGGGGTTGAGCTCCTATCAACCACAGTGACACTGGCTTGAGAACCTACCCTTTTCCTGTCTCACTTCCCCACTCCCTTACCAGTCCTGGGATCACTTTGAACCCTTGTCTCCAGGTCTCCTTCTGGAGAATCCAAATTAAGGCAGTTATCTACATTGAGGTGAGAGGTGGCATGAAATTGTGGGCCTACATGAGAATATATCTGAGTTGTACTCAAGGAAGAATATTAAGATTGTGTTGAGACCAACAGGTTCAACTTCCTGGCTTGAGAAGCAAGATAAAGCCCTAAATATGAGAACAAGTAACTAAGATCACAGACAATAAGAAAGATTGAAGGCATTCGGGATGGTGTTGCTGAGCCAGTTGGGCTAGTGGTTTGGAATTAAAGCCACAAATGACAGAAAGCAGTTCCATGAAGATGTACCACTCTTTGGCCAAGACTTGGAGCATCTAAATAATAAGAATTAGTAAAACTTACACATCCATTACATGTAAATTCAATCCAAACAATTCTCATATCAGACAAAATAGACTTTAAAATAAAGACTATTACAAGAGACAAAGAAGGACACTACATAATGATCAAGGGATCAATCCAAGAAGAAGATATAACAATTGTAAATATTTATGCACCCAACATAGGAGCACCTCAATATATAAGGCAAGTGCTAACAGCCATAAAAGGGGAAATCGACAGTAGCACAATAATAGTAGGGACTTTTAACATCTCACTTTCACCAATGGACAGATCATCCAAAGTGAAAATAAATAAGGAAACACAAGCTTTAAATGATACATTAAACAAGATGGACTTAATTGATATTTATAGGACATTCCATCCAAAAACAACAGAATACACTTTCTTCTCAACTGCCCATGGAACATTCTCCAGGGTAGATCATATCTTGGGTCACAAATCAAGCCTTGGTAAATTTAAGAAAATTGATATCGTACCAAGTATCTTTTCCGACCACAACACTATGAGACTAGATATCAATTACAGGAAAAAATCTGTAAAAAATACAAACACATAGAGGCTAGACAACACACTACTAAATAACCAAGAGATCACTGAAGTAATCAAAGAGGAAATCAAAAAATGCCTGGAAACAAATAACAATGAAAACACGATGACCCAAAACCTATGGGATGCAGCAAAAGCAGTTCTGAGAGGGAAGTTTATAGCAATACAATCCTACCTCAAGAAACAAGAAACATCTCAAATAAACAACCTAATCTTATATCTAAAGCAATTAGAGAAAGAAGAACAAAAAGACCCCAAAGTTAGCTGAAGGAAAGAAATCATAAAGGTTACATTAGAAATAAATGAAAAGAAATGAAGGAAACAATACAAAGATCAATGAAACTAAAAGATGGTTCTTTGAGAAGATAAACAAAATTGATAAACCATTAGCTAGAGTCATCAAGAAAAAAAGGGAGAAGACTCAAATCAACAGAATCAGATATGAAAAAGGAGAAGTAACAACTGATACTCCAGAAATACAAAGGATCCTGAGAGATTACTACAAGCAACTATGTAAAATAAAAATAAAATGGACAAACATGAAGAAATGGACAAATTCTTAGAAAAGCACAAACTTCTGAGACTGAACCAGGAAGAAATAGCAAATATAAACAAACCAATCACAAGCTGAAATTGAGACTGATTAAAAATCTTCCAACAAACAAAAGCCCAGGACCAGAGGGCTTCACAGGTGAATTCTATCAAACATATAGAGAAGAGCTAACACCTATCCTTCTCAAACTCTTCCAAAACATAGCAGAGCGAAGAACACTCTCAAACTCATTCTATGAAGTGACCATCACCCTGATACCAAAACCAGACAAAGATGTCACAAAGAAAGAAAACTACAGGCCAATATCACTGATAACATAGATGCAAAAATCCTCAACAAAATAGTAGCAAACAGAATCCAACAGCACATTAAAAGGATCATACACCATGATCAAGTGGGGTTTATCCCAGGAATCACGGATTCTTCAGTATATGCAAATCAATCAATGTGATACACCATATTAACAAACTGAAGGAGAAAAACCATATGATCATCTCAGTATATGCAGAAAAAGCTTTCAACAAAATTTTACACCCATTTATGATAAAAACTCTCCAGAAAGTAGGCATAGAGGGAGCCTACCTCAACATAATAAAAGCCATATATGACAAATCCACAGCCAACATCGTCCTCAGTGGTGAAAAACTGAAACCATTTCCACTAAGATCAGGAACAAGACAAAGTTGTCCACTCTCACCACTATTATTCAACATTGTTTTGGAAGTTTTAGCCACAGCAATCAGAGAAGAAAAAGAAATAAAAGGAATCCAAACTGGAAAAGAAGAAGTAAAGCTGTCACTGTTTGCAGATGACATGATACTATACATAGAGAATCCTAAAGATGCTACCAGAAAACTACTAGAGCTAATCAATGAATTTGGTAAAGTAGCAGGATACAAAATTAATGTACAGAAATCTCTTGCATTCCTATACACTAATGATGAAAAATCTGAAAGAGAAATTAAGGAAACACTCCCATCTGCCACTGCAACAAAAAGAATAAAATACCTAGGAATAAACCTACCTGAGGAGACAAAAGACCTATATGAAGAAAACTATAAGACACTGATGAAAGAAATTAAAGATGATACAAACACATGGAAAGATACACCACGTTCTTGGATTGGAAGAATCAACATTGTGAAAATGACTATGCTACCCAAAGCAATCGACAGATTCAGTGCAATCCCTGTCAAACTACCAATGGCATTTTTCAAAGAACTAGAACAAAAAATTTCACAAATTGTATGGAAACGCAGAAGACCCCGAATAGCCAAAGCAATCTTGAGAAAGAAAAACGGAGCTGGAGGAATCAGACTCCCTGACTTCAGACTAACTACACAGCTACAGTAATCAAGTCAGTATGATACTGGCACAAAAACAGAAATATAGATCAATGGAACAGGATAGAAAGCCCAGAGATAAACCCACACACATATGGTCACCTTATTTTTGATAAAGGAGGCAAGAATATACAATGGAGAAAAGACAGCCTCTTCAATAAGTGGTGCTGGGAAAACTGGACAGCTACATGTAAAAGAATGAAATTAGAACACTCCCTAACACCATACACAAAAATAAACTCAAAATAGATTAAAGACCTAAATGTAAGGCCAGACACTAGAAAACTCTTAGAGGAAAACAGGCAGAACACTCTATGACATCAATCACAGCAAGATCCTTTTTGACCCACCTCCTAGAGAAACGGAAATAAAAACAAAAATAAACAAATGGGTCCTAATGAAACTTAAAACCTTTTGCACAGCAAAGGAAAACATAAACAAGACGAAAAGACAACCCTCAGAATGGGAGAAAATATATACAATTGAAGCAACTGACAAAGGATTAATCTCCAAAATATACAAGCAGCTCATGTAGCTCAATATCAAAAAAACCCAAGCAACCCAATGCAAAAATGAGCAGAAGACCTAAATAGACATTTCTCCAAAGAAGATATACAGATTGCCAACAAACACATGAAAGAATGCTCCACATCACTAATCATTAGAGAAATGCAGATCAAAACTACAATGAAATATCACCTCACACCAGTCAGAATGGCCATCATCAAAAAATCTACAAACAATAAATGCTGGAGAGGGTGTGGAGAAAAGGGAACCCTCTTGCACTGTTCGTGGGAATGTAAATTGATACAGCCACTATGGAGAACAGTATGGAGGTTCCTTAAAAAACTACAAATAGAACTACCATACGACCCAGCAATCCCACTATTGGGCATTTACCCTGAGAAAACCATAATTCAAAAAGAGTCATGTACCACAATGTTCATTGCAGCTCTATTTACAATAGCCAGGACATGGAAGCAACCTAAGTGTCTGTCGACAGATGAATGGATAAAGAAGATGTGGCACATATATACAATGGAATATTACTCAGCCATAAAGAGAAATTAAATTGAGTTATTTGTAGTGAGGTGGATGGACCTAGAGTCTGTCATACAGAGTGAAGTCAATCAGAAGAGAAAAACAAATACCATATGCTAACACATATATATGGAATCTAAAAAAAAAAAAAGGGTTCTGAAGAACCTAGTGGCAGGATAAGAATAAAGACGCAGACATAGAGAATGGACTTGAGGACATGGGGAGTGGGAAGGGTAAGCTGGGACGAAGTGAGAGAGTCACATGGACATATATACACTACCAAATGTAAAATAGATAGCTTGTGGGAAGCAGCTGCATAGCATAGGGAGATCAGCTCGGTGCTTTGTGACCACCTAGAGGGGTGGGATAGGGAGGGTGGGAGGGAGGGAGACACAAGAGGGAGGAGATATGGGGATATATGTATATGTATAGCTGATTCACTTTGTTATAAAGCAGAAACTAACAGACCATTGTAAAGCAATTATACTCCAATAAAGATGTTAAAAAAAAAAAGTAGCACTAAATGGTCTTCTAGTCTCCAGGGAAATCTCACTAAGAAATCAGCTTCTGAGCAGACATTGCTGGCTGGATGGAATACGGCTGATGGAGAGGAGGAGGGATGACTGCAGGAATAGCATCAATGGGAGGTGAGCAGCGTATGGGTGGAGAACAGTGGATAGTATTAGAAGAGTATTTTACAAGTGTTCTGATGGGTTTTTCAAGGTTTTTTAAACTATGACCAAAATATAAATAATGATGATGATGATAGTAATTTAGTACATGATAATTTGCATAGCTTTCCTTGATCCTTATCCTCTATTTGAATCTCAGCTCTCCCTGAATCTCATTTCTCCTCATCCATCACCTTATCCCAGCACCCTATCTCATCCCTCATCCTTACCCCTTCTCTAAGCCTATACTATTCCTCATTGTACCTCTGAATTCCAGCCTATGCCCAAGGTGCATTCCTTACCCTCCAAGAAATTAGTTGTTAAACAAATTTCTAATTCATTGGTAATTAGGTACTAATTAGTTAAACTTATTAATTAACTAATTAATAATAATTACTAATAAATACATAACTAATTTTCTAAGTAATAATTAACTAATAAGTAATTAGTTAAACTAATTAATTAATTGATTATTAAACTGACTCACTGGTAATTTTTTTAAAGCTGAAATTTTAATGATTTGGTTTTGGCTACATTAAAAATTTCCTGCATCTAATACCCACATGAAAATGTTTTGTATCCCTTATATAATCTTGGTAACATAGCCAGGTAAATTACAGCATAGTATTTACATATCATTGCTGAAATCAAAGTAAGGTGAAATAAAATTTGCTGTATCACTCAATATGCCTTTACATGGCCATGGGTCCCCATGACTCTATCCAATTACATTCATCCTAATGTGCATATAATATTTTGATATGGCTTTTAATTTCGTATTTCTCAGAGGCCTTTAGATATCACCAGCAAGTGAACCAACAGTGAAACCCATGGTGGGGTTGAAGAGAAAAGGGGAGATGGATGTGTAAGAGCCCTGGAAAGGAGAAGGAAAAGGCTGCCCAGAAGTAAGGAATGACTAAGTGTCTGACTCAGAGTTAGGGGAGCACTTGATTTTGAAAATAGATGGCTAGAAGAATCCCTTCTAGTAGGGAACTCCTTTTATACAGATTATCATTTTATGATGGGTAAACTCAGTATCATCTTTAAGGCTGATGGAACTTAATAATTATGGTGGATATAAAAATATCCACAATTCTTTGCATCTCCTCCCACCAAGAGATGGAGTCCATAGCCTCACCCGTGCTGGCTCTGGGCTGACCCTGTAATTTGCTTTGACCAATAGAATGTTCTGGAAGTGACATTGTTCCACAGCCTTGGCTTTCAGAGGCCTGGCAGCTTTTGTGTTTGCCATCTTGGAAGCCAGTTGCCATGTAAAAAGTACAATCACCTTCTCGGAAAGAGGGGCCATGTGCAGAGAGGCTCTGGAGGATGGGAGATTACAAAGGGAGAGATGCAGCTCTCCCAGCCACCCAGCTGAGGCATCAGACATGAAAGGGAAGCCATGCTGTGTCTTCCACGCTCATGAGTGACCCCACTCACACCACAGCGAGCAGAGATAATCCAGCCTGCCTAGCCTCACGCTGGCTGCAAATCATGAGCATATAAATTGTTGTTCTAAGTCACTAGGGTTTGGAGTAGTTTCTTCCATAGCAATAGATAACTAAAACAAAAATTGGTACTTGAAGCTCAGGTACTGCTTTTAAATAAGTTAAGTAAATAAAGCCCTAAGACTTGTGGTGTTGGCATTGAGGAAGAGCTGATGGCAAAGACTGGCACCCTGACAAGGAAACTATTAGAGAAGCCTGAAAAAGCAATGAGGAAATTACTAATGGAAGCTGGATACAGGACAATCCCTGTTTGGTAGAGGCAGAATTTTGGCAACACTATTGCCTGCGGTAATGTGAAAGATAGAAAATCCAACTAATAAATTTGTGGATTTGGCTAAGCAGATTTCTGGGCAGAATGTTTAAAGTGCTATTTGGTTTCTTTCAGCTGTATATGGTAAGGTATTAAGAGAAAGATGAACTAAAGTATTAAGAGTGCAAGCAAAACAGAAGAAATACAGAGGCCATAGACCGTCTCTCCGGAAAGCAGAAGTTTTTCAAAATGAGATATTGCCGTATGGCAAAGACCAAATCCAGGGTACATTGAGTAAAATATGGCCTCAAGCTAAAAAGCAAGTTAAGGAGGTGGACGTAAGATGCTCCTTAAGATTTCTGAAAGATTCACAGCAGAGTCTCCTATATTTGAAATCACAATATTTTGAAAGTATCCTGAAGATTTATCCTTAGGAGACTGGTTAAATATACAATAAGCATCTACACAATGAAGTACTATGTACTCATAAAGAAGAATAAGGGAGATCTCTATGTGCTGTTATGGAATAATTAGAAAGATATATTGTTGAGGGGAAAAAAACTCAACATAAAATGAATATACACAATATGCACTCTTTTGTGAAAGAAAGAAGAATAAAGATATATAGGTTATATATTTTTAAAAAGTATTACATAAATATAAATGGCACACACACACACATTTTTGCCAAAGGAAACAGTTAAGAATAAAGCAGATACTAATGCAAATGTTACCAATAAGAGGTGGGTGTAAATGAGGTGAAAGAGATAGGAATAGACATAAGACCCTTCTAGTATATCTTTTGATATAACTTTAAATTTGAATGATTTAAAAATTTACACAGTCGAAAGTATAATTAAATTATTAGAGTAAACTTTACAGTTGAATACAAACAGAATAAAATGAACTCAACTTGGTATCAAATAGACAATCTAACCCCACAGGAAAAAAATATTAATTCCTATAATGTCTGTACACATCGTACTCTGATTCTACACCTTTAGTAGGATAGATTTTAAAGACAAAAAAAGAAATCTGGAACTTTGCTTAGTAGATTCATTCTTGGTAGAGGTAATGCTGAAATCGTTTTGCATGAATTGTAGGCTAGTGCAAATAAGTAAATATACTGATAGTTGGTTGATTCAGTCCGACTCACCAGTGGAAACATAACACTTTGTGCATCTTAAACGTATACAATGTTATATGTTAATTATCTCTCAATTTTTAAAATGTACTAAGTGTGAGAATGATTTTGTGATTATATGTAGGAGAATGTCTTTTTCAAAGAAAGCAGAAATGATTAAGACATGAGTTACTTTTTGCATATGCAACCTAATTCTACCTGTCTTTGTAAAAGTATTTTAAAAATCACAGATTTACCCATCTCAGCCTTCATTTTCCCCAATAAAAGAATTTTCCTTGAATAAATTTGTATTTCTGAAAAGAAAGCTAAGTTACTGCAAAATTCTCTTAAGAGGGCTTATGATTTGCTAATATATGCTTTCCAAGCCAGGAAATCAGTTCATGAGTCTTCAGACCAAGATAAAATCTGAAATTTCTTTTAAAAATTTTAAGTAGATTTACTCTAACTTTTCTGCAGAAAAATCCTCATTACTTTGAAGAGAGAAATTACTTTCCTTTAGAAGATTCTGTCTTTATGATGATTGTTTTAGTAGCACTTTACCTAAGGCTTAAATCTCTGTAACCCATTCTTCTCTTCTACTGAAAGCATTCTACACTTGCTCTCTTTTTGTCTCTGTCTACATCCTCACCTCCTACAATTCCTTGTTTTTTTCCCTAAGTTCTCTCTGACCTACTCTCCCATGTGGTTACTTTTGGCTTCATGCCCACAAGCCAATAAAGGTGGACCAATCTTTCTTTCCAAAGCTCCCAAATACACGCTCAATTATAAAAATCCTAATAGTTTCCAATAATCAGAATTTCTAATAATCAGTTTTCTTCATGAAGTCTTCTCAGTTTCAATATTTTTATCCTTTCTCATCTGTTTGCAATTTAGAATGGATGATTGTACATATTTTCAGTGATTTAAATTTAAAATAATATTAGTTTAAATTCTTTCAATTAGAATTTCTTCCCATGTCCTCAGACCCACATAGTCTTACCTTAGTAGTAGTCCTAACACAATGCAGCCATTTGTTTAGGCTTGGAGTACTTTAGAGCAGGAAGGCATAGGTAGGAAGTTGCTAAACTGGAATCATTGATGCTTAAGACAGAAGAAATAGCCTACCTGAATAGAATGTTGGATGCTTTCAAATGTGTTTTAAAACTATATCGAATTTTGAGTTTATTGTTCCCTTGCTTTCTTAAAGTCAAAAATACTGATGTATAATATGTATCCAATAAAAATCACCCATTTTAAGTGTACAGTTTGATAAATTTGGACAAATGTATAGTGTTATGTAACCAACACCAAAATCAAGACAGAGAACATTTCCATCAACTCAAAAATGTCCCTCCTGAGTCATGATCTTTGGGGACATTCCCTTCTCTCTACTCCCAGCCTTTGGCAACCACTGATCTATTTTCTGTGCCTATATGACATTTTGCGGAGTGTCATATAAATAAAATCACACAGTATATAGGTTTTTGTGTCTGGATTCTTTCATTTAGCATATTTGAGATTCATCCATGTTTTTACATGTATCAGTAGTTCTTTTTATTTTACTGAATAGTATCCCATTGTATGGACAGACTACAGTCTGTTTACCTATTCACCAGTTAATGGACAGTTGGGTTCTTTTTAGATTTTTATTATGAAAAAGTTGCTTTAAACATTCACGCAAGGTCTTTGTATGGATATATGTTTTCATTTCTTGTGGATGAATACCTAGGAACAAAATGGCTGTCATGTGGTAAGTGCATATTTAATTTTATAAGAAAATGCCAAATTGTTTTTGCAAAGAGATTGCACCATTTTACATTCCCACCAACAATGTATAGATTTTCAGTTGCACCATATATTATACCTACCAAAACTCAGTAATATCAGTTGTTTCGATTTTATCAATTCTAGTAGGTGTGTAAAGGTATATCACTGTAGTTTTATTTTGCACTTTTCTAATATCTAGCAACATATTGAACATCACCTCATGTGTTCATTTGCCATCCATATATCTATTTTGGTTAAATGACTGTTTCAATCTTTTGCTCACTACGAAAAAAAAAATCTGGTGGTCATCTTCTTATTGAGTTGTAAGTGTTCTTTATATATTTTTAATACAAATCCCTTAACAGATACGTGTTTTGCAAGTATTTATTCCAACCTGTAGCTTATCTTTTCATTTTCTTAACAGTTTATCTCAAAAACCAGATGTTTCAAATTTTAATAAAATCATTTCTATTAATTTTTTTTTAATTTTATTTACTTATTTATTTATTTTTATTATTTTTTTGGCTGTGCTGGGTCTTCGTTTCTGTGCGTGGGCTTTCTCCAGTTGTGGCAAGTGGGGGCCACTCTTCATCGCGGTGCGCGGGCCTCTCACTGTCACGGCCTCTCTTGTTGTGGAGCACAGGCTCCAGACGCGCAGGCTCAGTAGTTGTGGCTCACGGGCCCAGTTGCTCCGCGGCATGTGGGATCTTCCCAGACCAGGGCTCGAACCCGTGTCCCCTGCATTGGCAGGCAGATTCTCAACCACTGCGCCGCCAGGGAAGCCCTCTATTAATTCTTTGATATTTCATGGCTTTTTTTTTTTTTTCAGTTCTATCTAGGAAACTTGCCTAGCCCCAAGGCCACAGAGATTTTTGTCTCATGTTTTCTTCTAGAAGTGTTGTAGTTTTAGGTTTTACAGTTAAGTCTATGATTAATTTGAGTTAGTTTTTGGATGGCATGAGGTATAGATTGAATTTTCATCTATTTGTAAATATCCAATTGTTTCAGCACCATTTGTTGAATACACTATTCTTTAAACATTGAATTGCCTTAGCTCCTTTGTCAAAACTCAGTGGATCTCATATGTGTATGTCTGTTTCTAGACTATTTTATTACATTGGTCTTTATATCTACTGTTATGTTAATATGTAGCTTTGTAGAAAGCCTTGAAATTGGGTAGTATGTGCCATATAACTTTGTTCTTCTTTTTCAAAATTTTGCTTATCCATGTAAATTTAAAATTTCTGCTTATCAATTTCTATAAAATAGCTTGCTAAGATTTTACTGATTTTTACTGGCTTATGTTGAATTTATAGATTACTTTGGGGGAGAATTAACATCTCAGTCATATTACTCCAGTTATTTATATCTCCTTTAATTTTCCTTAGCAATATTTTTTTCATTTTAAGTGTAGTGATAGTACATATCTTTTGTTAAATGTATTCTTAAGTATTTCATGTTTTGGACACTACTTTAAATGGAATTGTTTTCTAAAATTTAATTTTAAATCATTTGCTGCTGCTATAGGGAGATATAATAGAGTTTTAGTGTACAAACCTTTCTAAATTTACCTATTAGCACGAGCTGTTTTTTTGTAGATTCCTTGGGATTTTCTATGTACAAAATCATGTCATTTGCAAGGAAAGACAATTTGCTTCTTCCTTTCAAATATGTAGGCCTTTCTTTTTAAACTTGCTTTGTTGCATTGGATATAACCTCAAGTAAAATGTTGGATAAGAGTGGCGAGAGCAGATACCTTTTTCTTGTTGCCTATCTTACAAAGAAAGCACATATTCTTTTGCCATGAAGTACAAGGTTAAGAAGAGATATTTTATAGATGTTATCAGGTTGAATAAGTTTCTTTCTCTTCCTAGTTTCTATCTCTAGTTTTCATAAATGGATGTTGAATGGTTTTGTACCTACTCACAGATATTTGCTCATGTGGTAAATTACAGTGATTTATTTTTGAATGTTGAGCCAATCTTACATTCCTTGGCTAATCCCCAATTGGTGATGATTTATTATACTTTCTACACAGTGCTGGATTGAATTTGCTAATATTTGGCTAAGATTTTTGCATCTATGTTCATATGATATATTGGTCTGTAGCTTTATTTATTTATTTATTTTTGAAATGCCTTGTTTAGTTTGAGTATCAATGGCTTCACAAAATAATTTGGGGAAATTTTCATCCTCTTCAATTTTCTGAAAAAAAATTGTGTAGATAGATATTTTTTCTTCTGTAATGTTTTGTAAAAATCACCTGTGTGTCTATCTCAGCCTGAAGTTTTTATTTTTATCTATCTATCTACCTACCTATCTTTCTTGTGGGAAGACATTTAACTTTACATTCAAATTCTTTAATAAATATAGGATTATTCAAGTTATTTATTTCTTCTTGAGCAGTCTTTGGTATGTTGTGTCTCGCAAGGAATTTGTCAATTTTGGTTAAATTATATTTATTGGCAAAATATTTTTTCATAATATTCCACTAATATTCTTTTATCATCTGTAGTATCTTTAGTAATGCTCCCACTTTCATTCTAATATTAGTAATGGTGTCTTCTCTTTCTTGATCAATCTAGCTAGAAGTTAGCAATTTTCTTTGTACCTTAAAAAAACCAGTTTTTGCTTTTGTTATTTTTCTTTATTGTATTTCTGTTTTCATTTTCACTTGTATCTGTGCTTATTTTTATGGTTTTCTTATTAATGCTTGTCATGTATTTAATTTCCTCTTCTTGTTTTAGAGTATTAAGTTGGACACAAGTCATAGACTTGAATCCTTGCTTTTTTTTTTTAAAGCATATAAACCTATAAACATCCCTTTTACTACGGCTTTCATTGATCTTACACAGTTTGGTATGTTGTGTCTTTATTTTCATTCAATTTAAAGCATCTTCTTATTTCTGTTGTGATTTCATTTGTTACTTGTGGGTTATTGTGGTATGCAAAAAAGTCTTAATCTTTTAAATATCTTAATCATTGCAACCAGTGAATATGATAAAAGGGACTTTGCAGACGTGATTAAGTTAAATATCTTGCAAGGGAAAGATTATCCTAGATTATCCAGGTGTACCCAACATAATCACTAGGGTCCTTATAAGGGAAAGAGGGAAGCAGGCGGTCAGAGAAGGAGACGTGACAACAGAGGCAGAGGGTAGAGAGATGCAGCCTTGAGCCAAGGAGCATGGGAAGACTCTAGAAGATGGAAAGACAAGGAATGGACTTTCTCTTAGGGCCACCAGAAGAAATGCAGCCCTGCCAACTCCTTGATTTTAACCTGCTGAAACCCATTTTGGATTTCTGACCTCCAGAGTTGTAAGACGATACATTTGTGTTGCTTTAAACGACTAAATTTGTTGTAATCTGTACAGCAACAATAGAAAAATAATACAGTCATGTAGAATTATTTTAGAATAAATACGTAGACTAACGGGATGACTACTTTTGAATCTCTCTCACACACACACACACACACACGTTGTGGACTTTCATTACACTCATGTAATCCCCCCCAGATCAAGATATAAAACATATCCTTTCATTTTTAGTTTTTTAAGGAACCTCCATACTGTTCTCTATAGTGGCTGTATCAATTTACATTCCTGCCAACAGTGCAAGAGGGTTCCCTTTTCTCCACACCCTCTCCAGCATTTATTGTTTGTAGATTTTTTTGATGATGGCCATTCTGACCGGTGTGAGGTGACACCTCATTGTAGTTTTGATTTGCATTTCTCTAATGATTAGTGATGTTGAGCATCCTTTCATGTGTTTGTTGGCAATCTGTATATCTTCATTGGACAAATGTCTTTTTAGGTCTTCTGCCCATTTTTGTATTGGGTTGTTTGGTTTTTTGATATTGAGCTGCATGAGCTACCATATGACCCAGCAATCCCACTACTGGGCATATACCCTGAGAAAACCATAATTCAAAAGGAGACGTGTACCACAATGTTCACTGCAGCTCTACTTACAAAATAGCCAGGACATGGAAGCAACTTAAGTGTCCATTGACAGACGAATGGATAAAGAAGATGTGGCACATATATAAAATGGAATATTACTCAGCCATAAAGAGAAATTAAATTGAGTTATTTGTAGTGAGGTGGATGGACTTAGAGTCTGTCATACAGAGTGAAGTAAGTCAGAAAGAGAAAAACAAATACCGTATGCTAACACATATATATGGAATCTAAAAAAAAAAAGGTCATGAAGAGCCTAGGGGCAGGACAGGAATAAAGATGCAGACCTACTAGAGAATGGACTTGAGGACATGGGGAGGGGGAAGGGTAAGCTGGGGCAAAGTGAGAGAGTGGCATGGACATATATACACTACCAAATGTAAAACCTATAGCTAGTGGGAAGCAGCCGCATAGCACAGGGAGATCAGCTCGGTGCTTTGTGACCACCTAGAGGGGTGGGATAGGGAGGATGGGAGGGAGACACAAGAGGGAAGGGATATGGGGATATATGTATATGTATAACTGATTCACTTTGTTATAAAGCAGAAACTAACACACCATTTTAAAGCAATTATACTCCAATAAAGATGTTAAAAAAAATACACTTTTAAATAGCAGGGTAGAGAATAGTTTATATCCTATCATCCCATAACTGTAAACATGTATTTATATGTGTATGTACATAAATCTCATTTATAGAGAGAGAAATGTTTGGGAGATTGGTCATTAAAGTATTATTAGTATTCAGCTCCACAGTGTGACATTAGGTGATTTCTCTTTCACATTTTCACCTCCATATATTGTTTGAATAATTCCAATGAGCCAGAATATGGTATGTAAATATTTTTCAGGTTGTACACTAAAGATGTGACTACTTGTCCCCACCCCCAATCTTCCATGAACAGGAGGCAACTTCAAGGTCTACATATCTCCCAAGGAGGACATGTTCCACAATCCCTACCACAGCTGTGGCCAAGGAAAACCTTAAAAAGCGGAAATCTCCCTGAGGGTGGAGGAAGGCACCATTGAGAACAACGGATGAAGAAATTCCTCCCTGTGCAGACCCAGGACCTGGTCAGAGAATCCCCACACTCCACGTGGTAAAGCCTTCACCCCGTCAGCCAGGAAGATTTCAGAATTGCTATGGGGCTATCATTCTTCACTTTGAATATTAAAGTAATAAACAATTCCAAGCATTCTTGTTTAAAACAACAAAAAGCTTTTATTCCCTTTTATATACCTCAGCAGGGCAACTCTGCCCATTGTAGTCCTCAAAGATCTGGATTCACGAACCCTCTCTCTTCCCTTCTGTCCCACATTTGGGCAGCTGATTTTTTAAAAAGCCCAGATGCTCCCTGCTTTGGCAGCGGTGGGAGTTCAAACCTTCAAATCCATCCTTGTGGAACCCTCATCCCAGCCTCACACGCTAACCATCTTAAAAATTCCAAGCCTATTTCCTTTCTCTACTCTCCCAAGGCATTTTTCAGGCCGGCTGAGAGGCTTCTCCTGCTGTTCTTGGAAGACCTTATTATGTGAGACATAAACCTTTTCATTACCTCTCATGTGTGTGTGACTTTATCAATCTCAACATCAAACTAGATTTTGAGTGGGGGTCCATACTGTCTCTTCACGGTATGCAAAACCCTCTGCTTCCTCGATACACCTTAGATGTGCAGCTTAACATCAGTTGCAATCCTGGAATGTAGCCACTTTTTTTAGGCTCTGAGCATGTATAGAATCTCAGCTGACCTTACCTTTTTCAGGGCCCAAGAGGTCCATAGCTTCTGCTTATACTTATTGCTGTGTGGTCCTGATCCACTCAGATCTTTGGAGATATTCCTGTTGTTCTTGAGTTCAGCAATGTGTTATGACTAAAAAAATATGTCATCTATTGCTGCTATGTGTTTGTGGAGGAAAAAGTAGAGAGAGCTATAAAGCAGTTTGCAAGTAAACAAAAAATGACAATACAAAGTGACAAGTACTATGACATGGTAGTAGCATCAAAAAGTCTGGAAGAATTCAGACTATTTCCCATGACCCAATTAAGAAGAGATCAGGGAAATCGTCTGGGAACTTAATAGTGATTCACAATTTTTATATTCCATTTATTCCTATTATAAAATATTGGCTATATTCCCTGGATTGTACAATATATTCCTTTTTTAAATTAATTTTTATTGGAGTATAGTTGCTTTATAATGTTGTGTTAGCTTCTACTGCACAGCAAAATGAATCAGCTACACGTATACATATATCCCCTCCATTTAGGACACTATAGTGCATTAAGTAGAGTTCCCTGTGCTCTACGGTATATTCCCATCAGTTGTCTATTTTATACATAATATCAATAGTTTATATGTGTCAATCCCAATCTCCCAATTCCTCCCTCCTCACCCCTTCCCCCTTTGGTTTCCATACATTTGTTCTCTAAGTCTGTGTCTCTATTTCTGCTTGGCAATTAAGGTCATCTATACCATTTTTTCTAGATTCCACATATACGGGTTAATATACAATATTTGTTTTTCTCTTTCTGACTTATTTCACTCTGTATGACAGTCTCTAGTTCCATCCATGTCTCTACAAATGACCCAACTTCGTTCCTTTCTATGGCTGAGTAATATTCCATTGTATATATGTACCACATCTTCTTTATCCATTCCTCTGTTCATGGACATTTAGGTTGCTTCCATATTCTGGCTACTGTAAATAGTGCTGCTATGAACATTGAAGTGCATGTGTCTTTTTGAATTATGGTTTTCTCTGGGTATATCCCCAGGAGTGGGTTTCCTGGGTCATATAGTAGTTCTATTTTTAGTTTTTTAAGGAACCTCCATACTGTTTTCCATAGTGGCTGTATCAATTTACATTCCCACCAACAGTGTAGGAGGGTTCCCTTTTCTCCACACCCTCTCCACCATTTATTGTTTGTAGATTTTTTGATGATGGCCATTCTGACCAGTGTGAGGTGATACCTCATTGTAGTTTTGATTTGCATTTCTCTAATAATTAGTGATGTTGAGCGTCTTTTCATGTGTTTGTTGGCCATCTGTATGTCTTCTTTGGAGAAATGTCTATTTAGGTCTTCTGCCCATTTTTTGATTGGGTTGTGTTTTTTTTTGAACTTGAGCTGCATGAGCTGTTTGTATATTTGGGAGATTAATCCTTTGTCACTTGGTTCGTTTGCAAATATTTTCTCCCATTCTGAGGGTTGTCTTTTTGTCTTATACCTAATAGCTTCTACCTCTTAATCTGCTACCCCTATATTGCCCCTCCCCACTTCCCTGTCCCCACTGGTAACCACTAGTTTGTTCTCTATATCTGTGAGTCTGTCTCTTTTTTTGTTACATGCACTAGTTTGCTGTATTTTTTGGAGTCATTTAATTAACTGCACTTAGTGATTATCTGCAAAGCAGCAGAAGCAGAAACCTAGAATAACTTCAAGTCTATGCTTGGTCAGCTGGGTGCCTGGCAGTGCCATCATGATGATAAGCGATGTACCAGGAGGGACAGGATTGCCAGAGAAAATGATCACAAAGATTCTGACTGTGTTGAGGTGGAACTATCTGTGGGAAACCTGGGGGTGATTTCCAGAAGGGAGTTTAAAATAAAAATGTATATATCTGGACAAAATTTAGGGTTGGAGATAATGATTTAGGAGACATCTGTGGGAGCATATAAGTGTCTCCAAAGAGAGTGGGTAAATGAGTACAGAAAGAGGTCAAGGATAGAACTTTGAATTATATTAAAACCTAAAAGTGAACCTTATCTGCCTATAAATTTCCTTACTAGTTCCTGTGTTAGACTCATTTCCCTAGCTAAATTGTAATCCCTTTGAGGGAAAAATAAAACTAAGCAAAAAAATGTGTCTCATAGTACAGAAGAGATTATTTGACACAAGATAGGTGAGAAAAAGCCAGGTTGGAAGACAAAATACAGGCCTGAAAATTATTGAATGCATCCATTGAGTACAGAAGATAGAAAAGCATATAATAAATGGAAATTAAATGGATAATTTGAATCAAAAGCCATAGAAATCAGGGTCTCTCCAGACCTGTAAGTTATTAAATAACTAGTATTTACAGCATGATCCAGTTTTAACTGGAAAATGTAGAAGTTTGGCTTTCATGAGAAACAGACTTGATTTTAATGAAGTTGTTGGAACTCTTACTTTCACATGAGTAGGGATAACTTAAATCGTATTCAAGTGTTGTGTGGTTCTGTTTCTAAAATATCTTGCAAAACGATTTTAAGGTGACACCAGCACCTAAGAATCACTTGGGAAATGCAGGGTTTCAATTGGCTTGAGTCTTCAGCCTCAGTCGTCTCATCTTGGGTTTCAGTTTTCCAACTCATCCCTGTGGAGTGACTGTCTTCTAACCAGGAAACCTCTCCCAGCCTAAGTCCCTCCCTTGGGGCCTCCAAACGGGGACATCCTAAAATTCCCCGGATTCCTCTGCAGATTCAACCACCACCTGGGCTTCATTTCTTTTCAAACCAAACCTATAAAAGATTTGTCAGCACTCTTCCTGGGGGTAAGGGTCACTTTTTTCTTAGATAAGAGGTCAAGCGAAGAAAGTAGAATCTATTTGTGCCTCTTGAAACTAAGGACAAAAGGGTCAAAGAAAGTGCTTTTGCTGCTTCGTTTAGCCATTCTATGTTGTTACGAGAAAGTTGTTTTAAGCCTGCCTCAGCTCCATCCAAATCCCAGTTTAGATATCAGTCATATCTCCCTGATCCAGCTACCCCCAGCCTGCATTAGATTTACCCTCCGCTGGTGTCTTGTGGTTGGGAAATGAATCACTCAGACTCATGCCATTTTGACAGAGAGCTTAGAGGCAGCTCAGCCGGGCAGAGTTGGACACATATGCAAAGGGCACCCCAGACCCGTCATGCTACACTTGGGTCTGTGTAGCTGAGCTACTTAATTGGGTTCTTGCTCTTTGCAAGCCTCCAAATAGTTCTTCAAGTCCCAGAGTTGGTGGTGGAATTTTTCTTTTTTCTGTCTTTTTTTTTTTCATCTGGTTAATAAGATTTTCCAAGTCACCAAAGCCAGAGGGGTTTGGGAAAGAAAAAGCCTCCTTTGTTAAACAAAGCAAGTTCTATGGGACTTTCTGCCTTTGAATTTAGGGAACCTGTCCCAATTAACGTGTGAAATGATTGTGAATATGGAGGGATCTCAGTGGAAAAAGCAGCCTCTAACCCTGATAAGCATGGGCTAGAAATATTAGTTTTAGTGCAAATCCCTTCTTTGAAAGATCCGGAGGCTTGGACTTTGTTCAAAAGAATTTAGAGAAATATCACAGAGTCAAAAGCAGCAAGAGACTCTCCAAAGAGTCTAGGAATTTTAAATGTGTTTGTTTTTCCAGTTATCATGCTACTGATTCTTTTTTTTTTTTTTTTAATAGAAACTCAGGAAGTAGCCAGCCCTGGCAGATGAATAGAATTCAGTGAAATTTCCTTTAGAGCCCCCAAGTGAAGTGTTGCATCAGGTCATAGTTTAGGCTTCTAAGCCAAGGTAGGCGTCCTGGGGTATTATTTTCATCTAGCATATTTCATGTAAATTTATAGTAAGCTCTATTTCCTGCAAATGTATCCATATTTAACACGATGATATACCGTATTATATATAGATAACAAATACAATAGGAAATGGCTTTCATTCTTCAATGGCATTTTGAGCAATGGGAATAGGGAGGAATAATTCTGAACGATTAGTTGCACAGCTCCAAGGAGACTTCCCATGGGCTCTGAGATTTGAATAGGCGTGTAACTGTTTCCTTGAGAATTTGGAGAGCCTGAGGGAGAAGCTGCAGGAAGGAACATGTTCATCTAAGCGGGCAGCAGTTACCTCATCTCCAGCAGAGGGCTGCCTTGTGGCAATGCAGGCTAAGTGATAGTAGTAATGCTGAAAATTCGGCCTCTGTGCGCTAGTGTTGAATTGAATCTCAGAGGTAGAGTTTTGGGTGAAGTAGAAAAGAATAGCTTTATTGCCTTGCCAGGCAAAGAAGGACACAGCAGGCTCATGCCCTCAAAACTGTGTGTCCCAACCTGGGGGGATTTGGTGAGGAGTTTTATAGCAAAGGTTCAAGGGCAGGGTTGAAGGTAAGGATCCGGATGTGTGCAGGGCCTGCAGTCCTTTAATCTGGCCTCCGGTGGTTTCCTGATGAGCTTCTGTGCTTCTCGAGGTTATCAAACTGTGACCTTCTCTCTGGAATAAAGAATGCTTCATCAAGTAGTTAATGTCTTCCATTTGTTGGGGGTTTTAGTTCTGGAGAAGAGCTCAAGGATATTGTTATGTGTATCCCTTGAGGGGGAACCAGGACCCTGCCCCAAGGCTGCACTATTGTTTCCTGACTGCTCCTCCCTTGTGTCTACATCTCCTCCCTTCCCTGATTAGCAAGCAACTGTTTGAACCTGCCCTTTGGAAATCAGGGAAGGTCATGGAGGCTGAAGCCTATTCCTCACAAATAAGAAACAGGAGACACAAAAAGGCTTCCATGCCCAGGAGCCCCACAGGGACCTGCTCGGTTTCACTAGTTAATCTGATTTTTCAAAAGAAGCTGGAAAATCCAGATTAATATGTGACATTTCCCAATAGAACATGGTGGCATCTAATTTTAAAAATGGGAAAAACTGGCATTTGGCAAACGAGTTTCTGACATCTGGTTGAGAGGACTGTGGGCAGGGCTACATGAAGTTATAATGTGCATGCATATGAAGATCTCAGATGGTACTAAAAGTCATCTCTTATTCAAATTACAGGATCACAAAATCCATACCATTGCCAGCTTCCTATTTCTAGGGCAGTGGTTCTCAAAATGTGGTTGCAGAACAAGCAGCATTATAACCCCACCTGGGAACCAGTTAAAGTGAAAATTCTTGGGCTTCACCCCAGACCTACTAAGTCAGAAAATCTCTAGGAGTGGAGCCCAGGAATCTGTGTTTTAACAAGGCTTCCAGTGATTCAGATGCAGCTGAAGTTCAATACCACTGTTTTAGGATATTTTCTCTTGAGTTTCAGGACTCCAATTTTTTGTTGTTGTTTTTTGTTTTCAGATGTTTTAAGAAGAGTATTTATTTAAGAAGAATATTTATTCCCATTTTATTTGAAATTTTAGTAGGTACAGTACAAACCAGAGCTTGCTTCGATGAAGTGGAGATGGGGGGCCCCAGTCCTTTTGGCTTCTTTCCTGTCCACTACCCACCAAGGCGCTCCAACACCACCTTCATTCAACAGTTTCACAGAGCAGCCAGCCAACCATTTGTCAAAATCTGCCTCAGCTTTCTCTCTACAGAAAGGAGGCAAAACACTAAAATGAAATAACCTCTCATCTCAGAGGAGACATTTGCTAAGAACAAGACCTTATAGTGTCAGTTTAGCAAAAACGTAGTCAAAGATTTGGAAGATAGTACAAAAGAGGGCTCATTAAAAGTGTAACTTAAAAATTCATGAAGAAATCAGCACTGGCTTTATACAGCAACGCACTGGAAATTCGAATATCCTAAGCAACAAGATGCCACAGAGGAAGATGAACCAAGGAGACTGAAGGACTTACATGACCCTACCCTGACTTCTCCTAGGGCTGTTAGAATCAAGGACATGGAATTGTTGGGAAAGTCATTTTTTTACTATTATTTTTTATTGAAACATAGTGTACAACATAATGATTCAGTATTTTTATAGATTGCACACTGTACAAAGTTATTATAATATTATTGACTATATTCCCTGTGCTGTACATCATATACCTGTGATTATTTATTTTATAACTGGTAGTTTGCACCTTTTAATCCCCTTCACCTAATTCACCTACCTCCCTACCCCCAAACCCCCACCCTTGGCAACCACTGGTTTGTCCTCTGTATCCATGGGTCTTTCTGTTTTGTATATTTGTTCATTTGTTTTGTTTTTCAGATTCCACATATAAGTAAAAACTACAGTATTTGCCTTTCTCTCTCTGACTTATTTCACTTAGCATAATACCCTCCAAGTCCATCCATGTTATTGCAAAAGGCAAGATTTCATTCTTTTAATGAGTAGTATTCCATTGTGTGTGTATATATATATATATATATATATATATATATATATATCACATGTTCTTTATCCATTCATCTGTCAATGGACACTTGGGTTGCTTCCATATCTTGGCTGTCGTAAATAATGCTGCTATGAACACTGGGGCGCAGATATATATTCTAATTAGCATTTTCATTTTCTTTGGATAAATACCGAGAAGTAGACTCTCTGGATCATATGGTAGTACTATTTTTAATTTTTTGAGGAACCTTGATATTGTATTCCATAGTGACTGTACCAATTTACATTCCCACCAGCAGTGAACGAGGTTTCCCTTTTCTCCACATCCTCTCCAACATTTACTTCTTGGCTTTTTGATTATAGCCATCCTGACAGGTATGAGGTGGTATCTCACTGTGGTTTTCACTTGCATTCCCTGATGATTAGTGATGTTGAGCATCTTTCCATGTGCCTGGTGGTTATCTGTATGTCTTCTTTGGAAAAATGCCTATTCAGGTCCTCTACCCATTTTTTAATTGGATCATTTGATTTTTGCCATTGAGTTGTATGTGTTCTTTATATATTTTGATTTTGGATATTAACCCCAATTTGGACATATTATTTGCAAATACCTTCTCTCATTCAGTAGGTTGGCTTTTCTTTCTTTTTCTTTTTTTTTCTTATTTCTCCTCTTTGTTTTGACGGTTTCCTTAGATGTGCAAAGCTTTTTAGTTTAATATGGCTCCATTAATTTATTTTTGCTTTTATTCCCCTTGCCTGAGGAGATAGGTCCAAAAAAATATTGTTAGGATTGATCTTAAAGAGTGCACTGAATATGTTTTCTTCTAGAGGGTCTTTATGGTTTCAGGTCTTACATTTAAGTTTTTAATCAATTTTGAGCTTATTTTTGTGTATGGTGTGAAAAAGTAGTCCAGTTTGATTCTTTTGAATGTAACTGTACATTTTTGCCAACTTCATTTATATTCTTGCCTCCTCTGTCATAGATTAATTGACCATATGTGTTGTGTTTATCTCTGGGCTGTCTATTCTGTTCCATTGATCTATGTCTTCTTTTGTGCCAGTACCATACTCTTTTGATTACTATAGCTTTGTAGTATAGTTTGAAGTCAGGGAGCATGATACCTCCAGCTTTGTTCTTCTTTCTCAAGATTGCTTTGACTATTCAGGATCTTTTTTTTCCATGCAAATTTTAGGATTATTTGTCCTATTTCTATGAAAAATGCCATGAGTATTTTGATAGGGATTACACCGAATCTCAAGATTGTTTTGGGTAGTATGGTCATTTTAACAATATTAATTCTCCTAATCTGTCCATTTATTTGTGTGGTCTTCAATTTCTTTCATCAATGTCGTATAGTTTTCAGAATACAGGTCTTTCACCTTCTTGGTTAAATTTATTCCTAGGTATTTTTTCTTTTGAATTCAATTGTAAATGGGATTGTTTTCTTGATTTCTCTTTCTGATAGCTCATTATTAGTGTATAGAATGCAACAGATTTCTGTATTTTAATTCTGTATCCTGCAACTTTACTGAATTCATTTGTTATTTCTAACAGGTTTGTGTGTGTGTTTGTGTGTGTGTGTGGAGTTCTTAGGGTTTCCTATATATAGTATCATGTCACCTGCAAATAGAGACAGTTTTACTTATTCCTCTCCAATTTGTGTCTTTAGATCTGGAGTGAATCTCTTGTAGGCAGCATATAGATAGGTTTTGTTTTTTTTTAATTTATTCAGCCACCCTTTGTCTTTTGACGGGAGTATTTAGTCCATTGATGTTTATTTGTTTTCTGGTTGTTTTGTAGTTCTTCTCTGTTCTTTTCTTCTTCTTTTAGTCTCTTCCCTTATGGTTTGATGATTTTCTTTAGAATTATGCTTGGCCTCCTTTCTCTTTGTTTTTTGTGTATCTATTGTAGGTTTTTGGTTTGTGGTTATCATGACATTCATATCTATCTATCTATCTACCTACCTAACTATCTACCTATTTATCTATTTGTTTTAAACTGATAGTCATTTAAGTTCAAACCCATTCTACATTTTTTACTCCCCCATCACGTTTTATGTTTTTGATGTCATACTTTACATCTTTTTGAGTATCCCTTAACTTCTTATTGTGGATATAGATAATTTTACAACCTTTGTTATTTAACATTTCTACTAGATTTATAGGCGGTTGATCTACTACCTTTACTGTATATTTGCCTTTACCAATGAGATTTTTCCTGTCATAAGTTTCATATTTCCAGTTGTGGTCTTTTCCACTTAAAGAAGTCCCTTTAACATTTCTTGCAAGGCTGGTTTATTGGTGATAAACTCTTTTAGTTTTTGCTTGTCTGGGAAACTCTTTACCTCTCCTTCAATTATGAATGATAACCTTGCCAGGTAGAGTATCCTTGGTTATAGGTTTTTTCTTGTAGCATTTTAAAAGAATATCTTCTGTTCTGCAAAGTTTCCACTGATAGCCTCATAGGGGTTCCCTTGTATATGACTGTTTTTCTCTTGCTGACTTTAAAATTCTCTCCCTTATTTTTGCCATTTAAATTATATATGTCTTGGTGTAGATCTCTTTGGGTTCATCCTGTTTGGGACTCTCTGTGGTTCCTGGACCTGTTTCCTTCCCCAGGTCAGGGGAGTTGTTAGCCATTGTTTCATCAAATACATTTTCTGCTCCTTTCTCTCTCTCTTCTCCTTCTAGGACCCCAATAATAATGGTAATGTTATTATACTTGATATTATCTCAGAGATCCCTTAAACTATCCTCATTTTTTTAAGGTTCTTTTTTCTTTTTGCTCTTCTGATAGGGTGATTTCCAATATTTTGTCTTCTAAGTCACTTATGCATTCTTCTGTATCACCTAATCTGCTTTTGATTCCCTCTAATGTATTTTTTATTTCAGTTATTGTATTCTTCAAATCTAATTGGTTCTTTTTTATAATCTCTGATTTTTTTGTTGAAGTTCTTACTGTGTTCTTCTACTCTTCACCTGAGTTTGATGAGCATTTCTATGACCATTTCTTTAAATGCTTTATCAGGTAAATTATTTATCTCCATTTCATTAGGGCTTTTTTTCCCCCTAGGGTTTTATCCTGTTCTTTTGTTTGGAACATATTCTTCTGTCTTCTCATTTTGTTTGACTTTCTTTGTTTGTCTTTATGAATTATGGGAAAGAGCTTGAATTTGTGTCCATGTGTGGGTGCATCTCTATGCAGACTGTGTGTGCCCAGTGGCTTTGGCAGGAGGGCTGGAGCAGAAGTGAGTGCAGGTTGGGGCTTTTCCTGTGGTGAACCAGGCCTATAAACTTAATGAGGGGGCCTAGAGCTGGAGCATGGTGCAGACCAGGGTTTCTCCTGGGGCATGCTGGGGGCCACTGCCTTGGTGGGGGCTGTTGGAGCTGGAGCTGGATGCAGGTTTTGGGGTGTGCAGGCCAGCTAGAGTGCCGGGCTCTTTTCAGTCTGCTGTCTCCACACTGGGTCTCAGAGCAAGTAAGTTTGTGCATAAGTCCTTTAAGAGTGTAGTCTGGGTTTCCTATAGCCTTCTGGTTCTCCAGGTGGTGAGCCTCACTGGCTTTCAAAACCAGTTAAGGGGGCTTGTCTTCCCAGTGCCAGTCACCAGGATTGGGATGCCCAATGGGGGGCTCAAACCTCTTGCTTCTTAGGGAGGACCTTCAAGTTTGTGATACCCCCTTCTTTTTTGGGTCACCTGATTGCTCCTCTTCCCCTCTTACCTATCTTGGTATGATGTTTTCTTTATATCCTTCATAGTAGAAAAGCTGTTCTCCTAGTCTTCAGGTCATTCTCAGAGAGAGTTGTTCTATATGTAGTTGTAGTTTTGATGTGTCTGAAGGTGGAAGTGAGCTCAGGGTCTTCTTACTCCACCATCTTGATCCCACCTCTCTCAGGAAAGTCTTCTTGGAACACAGCTTCAGATGATCTGACTCTGTCATACTTTTTGCTCTTGCTTTTCATGTGACCCTTGTTTAGAGAAAGTCTAATGATTGGATTTTGATTTTACAGTTTTTTGGCTTGTTGGGAAAGTACAAATACAAGAGCACTGGAGCTAATTAATTGCTTCAATACATGGTTTTATCATCTTTTCTGCTTACATCTGAAATGTATGCCATCTTTAGAGTATATGAGCTCTTAATAAATGTTTTTGTACTGAATGAGTTAATGATCAACTCTCAATGGAATAATTATCCCATGAGCTTGTTAATGCTGTTACCCTTAAAGATAACAACTAGATGGAGGCAGGTTTGGTGAGAATTACTTCCAGTCTTTCTTTAGCTCATTTATGGACTAAGTCTTACTCTAATTCAGAATTGGCAACTTTCTGAAGTGAAATGCATCTCCACCTTGTAAAGTGGAGATACAGGGAAGAGGGAGGAGGGTGAGAGTTTGCAGTTATTCTCCAGCTGAGATAATGTATCTTTCATCTCAAGTGCCAACTCCAATCTGTCTGCCTGGAGCCATGCATAGAAAATCAGTCTTAGGCAGAGTACATCAGAATCACTGAAGGGCTGATTGAGTAAATCTAGGATGAAGCCTGATATTTTTTTTAATCTCTGCAAATGATTCTGATGTTCAGCCAGAGGTAAGAATTATGGCCATAAGCACATGTCTACATTCTGGAGGAAAGCATGCTCAAATCAATTAGTAATGTTTGCCTAGAGTGTCAGAAGAAAAAACAGAGGTGTAGGTCCCCCATATTTTCTGACCGTGTTTTATAACCTTCTCATTTTCCTATAAGATACACCATTTAAGCTTTTATTGTTGCTAACCTATCGGAAAAGATTATAGGGGAGAGAGGGAAATCACACAAAAAAACAGTCTAGGAAAGAAAGCCCACAAAAACCAAGGTTCCATACCTTTGTATTTCTTAAGAACTTATGCTCCTCTCCAAAGTAAAGTCATTGAACCATCAGAAACTATCTCATATATCTAGGGTTTCCTCATTCTAAATTAAAGAATCTATCAACATTGGTTAGACCTAATTGTTGGGAATAAAATACCTTAACTTATAGCATCAAAAATCAGGATGGCCCCAAATCAGAACCCTATCTCAGAAAATTTTTGTATCGATACGCTTTCTAGACACCAAGTTATATATACATGTATCTTTAATTTCCTAGAGTCATATTTCTATCACCTAAGAATCAGAAAGATTCTTATTAATCTAAAACTATAAAAGCTGCAAAGATATTGGGGGCATCTAGGTTAACCCGCTGAGCTTACTGATAAAGAAACCAAGGCCCAGTTTGATTGATGACTATTCTACTGATACACACTTCCAAGTTTTCCCCTCGGTAATTCTCATTTTACCTACTCCTTATACTCATAGAGACCTTGAATCCAGACTCTCTACTTTATCTGTACCCATCAGTTCTCTCTTGTATTCATTGCTTTCACTATCCAGTTTACATTTCACGGTTCCCCACTTCGATCACTTTCTTGCCAATATCATCAACTTCCATTTGCCGCTGAACCATTCCTTGAACCCTCTTTCAAAACCCCAAGCCAAGACCCTTTTAACTGTCTATATTCTCTTGCCTGGGCTGCCATGTCTGGCCAGATAAAATAATACAACAACAAAATATAAATTCATTTACTTCTCACCCAATTACCCGATGCTGCTAAAATTATCTTCCCTAAGATCATCAATGACATCCTTGCTACTAAACAGAGCTGCTTTCTAGGCTTCATTTGGATTAAACTCTTAGCCACATTTACCCTTAGGAATCATATTTTTCTTACTGAAACATTTTTTCCCTTGGCTTCTATATTTTTTCCCTACTTCACTGACCAATCCCTGTCAGTCTCTCTTAGGGGATTTTCTTTCCCTTTTTGGTCCCTAAATTGGTGCCTTTCAGTGTTCTATCCTGAGGACTCTTATCCTCTCACTTTCTATACTCATCCAGAGTTAGGTACCAACTCTGACAGTGCTTCTCAGCTGGGGCAATCTGTCCCCAGGGGACATTTGGCAATGTCTGGAAATATATTACGTTGTAACAGCTTGGGTGATGTGCGGCTCGCATCTGGTGGGTAGAGGTAAGGGGTGTTGCTGAACATCCCACAGTGCACACCACAGGCCCCACAGCAAATAACTATCTGGTCCCAAATGTCAATAGTGCCAAGGTCGAGAAACCCTAGTCTATGTGATAATGAATCACAAATCTATTTCCCTAGTGGGGGCATCTGAGAGTCAGAGCCACAGATATTAACTGTCCACTAGGCCTTTCCACTTGTTATCCCACTGGCACTTCAAACTCAAAAATCCAACACAATGATGTCATCTCCTCCTGAAGACCTTACCTCCTCCTAGGATCATTTTTTTAGGTAAATGGTGCCACCTTTTACCCACTTACTCACAGCAGAACTCTGAATGCCAGCATCGAGTCATCCTTCGCCTTACCACCGGAATCCTCTCTTCACTGAAATTCTGAAATATAGCTCTTAGAGATCTCTTGAATCCATCTACTTACTGCCCTCCTTTGTTGGATTTCTACTTCTCTAGTCTTCTTGCCTGTCATGGCCCCGCCCAATCCTGTAACAACAAGCATGCCAGAAACACTCTATATTTTAACTGTACTAAATACAGTACAACAAGAATGTGGCATGCTTCTCCTGGCCACCGAGCCCCCATCTATTCTGTTCTCTTTGTCTGCAACAGTTTGAACTTGCCTTTCCCCCGCAGACACGCCATTACATGTGTAATGCATTTCACCTGTTGAATTCGTTCAAGTCTCAGTGTGGATGTGATTTCTTTCAGGAAGCTTTCTATAATATATAGAGTCTGGGCACCCCTCTAATATTCTCCCCTGGCACCCTGTCCTTTCCCTAACACTATCTGAGTGGCTTGTCTACTAGACTGGAACTTCTGTTTTATCTTTGTATTACTGATGCCTATCACATTCCCGGCACCTGGCAGGCACTGGATAAATGTCTAGCAGGTAAGTGAGTAAATGAATGTTCATCTAATTAGTACCAAAATGTATATTCTTCGTGAACACTCTTTTTCAAACAAGCTTTAATATGAACCTGGCCACCTTGAAAATGTTTTGGTTAAAAGCAATTTGACAGAGGGAATCAGAAATTGTCACACACTTACTTTATGGGTATGGTTATCTATGGCTATATAATATGCAAAGGTTTTTGTGAAGAATGGAGCTTACACATGAATTGGATAAATACAGTTGGTATGTGTACTTTCAATCCTTTAGTGACAACTCATTCCTAAATTTGGGTAGAGTATATGAGTGGTATCTGAACGGCTGCAAACCCCTGGATAATAAAAAGAAAAGTTAACTAGACACTTTTATCTGATCTTTTAGCTCAAGTAAGCACACAAACTCTTTACCAGAACCTGAACTTGATCCTTATTTCTTAAATGTTCAACACTGCTTACACTTAGCCTTCCAAATAGGATCATTCTAAAGCCACCCCAGTGAGCTTTCTTTGCAACTGTGCTTAAGGCTGATATCCACACAGCAGTGCTAAGTCTAAGTAACTTTTACAGATAAAAAAAATACAAAGAAAGTAAAAAATGGAAAGTTAATGTGAATCCCTCTCCTGCAACTGTACTCTTTGGATCTTAGATATTGCAACATCCTTGCCACAGAAAAGAAGAGATTACTGATGGGTTTCAGCCTCCTATCGTATTAGGTTACACTATGTAAAACAAATCTACCTCCAAGATGTGGGCAGAGGGGGTGCAGGAAAAGCTACTCCGCAAGATTTGGACACCTCTATGGATTTTACCTTAGTTTTCTTATTTTAGAGGTATGTGAACTTAGATCTTAGTCATTATTTGAATCTCTGTTGAATAGAAATTCTTTCACTGTGATATAACATATATGTGAGAGGACTTTCTCTATGGAACGTAAAAGAAAGCAAAACATTGTTTACTTATATACTTTCATAATCTTTACCCAGTGACTCTGCAGAAAATCAAAGGACCTCTTCTGAGGCTTCATATATTTTCAAATCCCGAGACCATTTGGTGGACCTTCTGCTTTCTGGCCTACTGACAAATTATAACATGCTCTGTGATACCATTAGAAATGAATTTTAAAAAAATAAAAAGCTGTGGAACTCAGTTGGTAGCTACAATCCTTCCCTTTCCTTCTTTGGAAAATAACCTCAAATATTATAGCCCCTTAGCCCTCCAGTGCGATGGAAGAGTAGTCTTTTTTTTTTTTTTTAGAAGGATATTTATTTTACTTTTTTTTTTTTAAAAGGAATTCCTTTATTTTTACTTTTTATTTATTTATTTATTTATTTTTGGCTGTGTTGGGTCTTCGTTTCTGTGCAAGAGCTTTCTCTACTTGCGGCGAGCGGGGGGCCACTCTTCATCGCGGTGCACAGGCCTCTCACTGTCGCGGCCTCTCTTGTTGCGGGGCACAGGCTCCAGACGCGCAGGCTCAGTAGTTGTGGCTCACGGACCTAGTTGCTCCGCAGCATCTGGGATCTTCCCAGACCAGGGCTCGAACCCGTGTCCCCTGCATCGGCAGGCAGATCCTCAACCACTGCGCCACCAGGGAAGCCCGGAAGAGTAGTCTTCATCAATGGATCCTTCATATGGCATTCTTCTAGGTTGTCTGCAAGCCATTTCAAAATTGAAATAAAATTAATTATTCATTCAAAAAAACTTAACCAATCCATGCTGTAGGTCAGGCTGTCTACAAAGCTTTGGGTCCACACATGAATAAGAGACTTCAAAGTCTAGGAGGGAAAGCAGACATGTAAAATAATTATAATACAGTATTATATAACAAACGCTATATTAAGAGTCAACGTTTATTGAAGACTTGTCACTTACCAAATACTATTCTAAATGCATGATATGGATAAACCCATTTACTCTCTATAATGGCCTTATGAGGTAGGTTCTATTGTTACTCCCACCCCACCCCCTCACCTTATTAGTGTGATGGCCTTTTGATGTGTCAACTTTGTTAAGCTATAGTCCCCCAGGTATCCAATCAAACACTACTCTGTGGGTTGCCACAGTGATATTTTGCAGATAAAATTAAAGCCCGTTATCAGTAGACTTTAAGAGATTATTCTAGATAACCTGGGTGGACCTGATTCAATCAGTTGAAAGACCTTGACAGCAAAGCTGAGGCTTCCCTGATGAAGAAGAAATGATAACTTTGGACAACAACTTTATCTGCTGCCCCAGTGTTCTAGCCTGCCCTTCCTGATGGCCTTGCCTTAATGGATTTCACACTCAGTCCTCGCAATCACATAAACAAATTCCTTGCAATAAATCTCTTAATATACATCTCCTACTGGCCCTGCTTCTCTGGTTGAACCCTGACTGATACAATAAGTGAGTAAACAAAGCCAGGGAGGTTAAGTAACTTGTCCAAGGTCATAGGGCTAATGCATGGGGGAGGAAGATTTAACCTCAAGGAGTTTGAGTGCAAAACCCCTGCATCGAACAACCATATTCATGCGTCTGATAGAAATTCTGGTTCAAAAGAGATTCAAAGGAAGCAATCCTTAATTCTGATTGAAAGGATTGGCGATGGAGTAGGAAGGCTTCTCATAGGAAGATTTACGATGGAGGAAATGTTTGGACTGGATTTTGAGGGATAAGATAAACTCCGTGAGCATCTATTACATAAAGGATACACCAGAAAATGAAGCCACAAAAGCCATGGGTGCGATTCAGCAGGGTGTGAAAATATACATATGTCCGTAGATAATTAGGGGCATTTCATGTCACCACTGGGAATGTTTCTCTCCAGTTTCTCATCTGTGAAAAGCTGGATTAGATGATCTCTATAAGACTTGCTGTAAAGAAAAATTAGACAAGATGTGTAAAGTATCTTGCAAGCTGCCTGGAACAGCTGGGTATTCCGTAACAGTCACTTCTCTCTCTCCACCCCGACTCTACTCTCCCCCCAAAGTCCTCTCCAAGTGCTGTGTGTTCTGAACCTGATGATAAATTTATACTCATGACAGACATTCCATGATATTCAACCCCTTTCTCCATGGAATTGAACAGAATATACCCACCCAGTGCCAAGAACAATGAAGTCATGGTCTCTAACATCAAGCTGCTTGCAGTCTGGTCTGAATGGCATAATTTTAAGTGGGCTATGATAGCTCATATGCAGAGGAAAATGCATTGGGCTAAGACAGCAAATAGGCAGAGGTTTGAGAAAGCAACTCAGACTGAGGTTGTCAGGGAAGGCTTCCTGGAGGAAGGGACATCTCAACCGGAACCTGAAAACTGAGGAGTAATCAGCTACATGACTGGGGCTCTAGTTAGTAAATAAAATGTGTTTGAAGTCTGGACATGAAAGCAGGTCTAAAAGGCCATTGTCATTGTTTATTTTTGAAGGAGTAAGTAACATTAAGAGTTCCTAAAGAAGATGTGGTACATATATACAACGGAATATTACTCAGCCATAATAAAAAATGAAATAATGCCATTTGCAGCAACATGGATGCAACTAGAGATTATCATACTAAGCAAAGTCAGAAAGAGAAAGACAAATACCATACAATAGCACTTATATGTGGAATCTAAAATATGACACAAATGAATCTATCTGTGAAACAGAAACAGAATCACGGACATAGAGAACAGACAGGTGGTTGCCAAGGGGGAGGGGTTGGGGGAAGATGGAGTGGGACATTGGGGTTAGCAGATGTAAGCTTTTATATACAGAATGGATTAACAACAAGGTCCCACTGTATAGCATAGAGAACTATATTCAATATCCTATGAAAAACCATAAAGGAAAAGAATATTAAAAAAAGAATGTGTGTGTGTGTGTGTGTGTGTGTGTGTGTATATAAAATTGAATCACTTTCCTGTACAGCAGAAATTAATACAACATTGTAAATCAACTATACTTTAATTAAAAAAAAAAGTAAAAAAGAAACTCTAGACACTTAAACTTAGAACCTAAGAATAAAACTGAATGGATCCATTATAAAAAAAAGTTTCTACAGTATCCCCTATTCACTCTCCCCCTCCTCAAAGGTTGTCTGTAGGCTGACAGGTTACTGAGGTCTGCCTTTTAGCTGGCAGCGCTCAGACAATGAGAAGGACCCATATATGGAATCTCCATCCTGTACAGACCATAAGTCAAAATAAACATTCCTGAACTCAAGTTCACTGCATTTCACATTTGCCTGTGCTTCTCCTGAAGCTTGGAATATTTACTCACTTGGCGTTTCAAACAGACGCCAGCTTCTGCCTAGTTGGCTAGCTTCCAATGATAATTTAATGTCATGTGGTGTGACAACAATAATTTAGTCTCTATAGTAAAATGGAAGGTAATAATTAGAGTGTGAGAGAGAAGAGCGCTGATTTTCCTGTGGCAGTACAAAAACTTTTATAGCCACATCGGATCCATTTTAATCTTGATTTTTTTTTCCCCTTTACGTGCCTTCTTTTTTTGTTGTTACGCAAAAAAACATTTTATAAGGAAACTCATGATTGATATATTTTATGAAGTAGAGTTGTACTTATGGATTTATGTGAAATCCATCTCTGTGTGGCACCTTGAGACAAGATCATGAGTAAGCAGTCCTGATAGGACTAACTATACCAGCCCTTCAGAGAAAAGAGCAGAGGAAGGTCATCATCAGGTACCTGAGGTCCATCTAAACGGGCCCCAGGCCTCAGGAAGAGCTAAAGCAAAAGTTTGCAAAGAAGGGTCCCAAGGACTTCAGCTACTTGACAAACTGAGCCTTATCTGATCGGGCCTGTACCCCACTCCATGCATCCAGGGGGGATGGAATTCCTCAGACGGTGCTGCTCAAGGGGCCTTAGACTCAGGTCTCAGAGAGTTGAAGGTGGATACAGGACATTCCTTGGAAGTCCCAGTAGCATGTAACATTGCATGGAATTGGGTGACTACGTAAAAGTAATGAGCTTAGTTATTTGTTTGAAGGAGTCATGACTCTCTGGTGAAGTCCAGTCACCTCTGGGGCATAATTGTACTGTATGGGCCCAGGAACAATAAAAGGTATCTGCATTCTTAGAAATAGTAAGTTAGCAGCAAATCCCAGGGAAACACACCCTGAAGTCACAGAATAGCAGTAGGGCTGGGGGTAAGGGGGGCAGGACCTGGACAGAGCTACACAGCTCTGGAGTAGCAGCTTTAGAAGAAGATACAACAGCAAGAACCAACAAGGACCAGCAAGGAGGACATCAGGGTTGAAGATCACGGCATGAGAACATCATTTGTCTGCAATGAAGAGGCTCAGAACCTGCATTCATGTACCTGAGGGCATATGTGTGTGTTTGGGGGTTGGGAGCGTAGAGAACATTTATTCTCCGCCAGTGTGACTGAGACAGTGAGGCCCCGTCCTGGAGCAGAAGTGACAGTCTGAGCGTCCAGGCTCTGAGACAAGTGCAAAGGGAAGAGTGTTTGCTCTGCTTTGTCAGAATTCACGCTCTCTCCCTCAAGCCTGAAAAATTGTAGAATAAAATTCCAGCAAGTGATTGGAGCCATTTTTCCCGGTTAAGGGAACATCCCTGATTTGATCTTATCAGTCCAAAGAAGAAATGCCTAAAAGGGGAAAGAGTTTGCTTCTAAGGGAAGAAGGAGAGGGAGAGAGGGAGAGTGAGAGAGAGAGAGAGAGAGAGAGAGGAAGAGAGAGATCCTCCATTTAAATAAACCAGAATCACTAGGCATGGACAGATTTCTCTGGATTTCTAAATCTCAGTAGCTGTGCTATTCCTGCCTTAATTGGGTCTTTTATTTTTGCAAAGGATAGAGAGAGAGATTCTCGTGGCAGAATGTAGGGGAATTAAAGTAGAAGATAAATAAATCCAACAGATGTAGAGCAAGGTGTCACAGAGTAAGACAGGCAACTGCAGGTGGAACTCAGGCCTTCTAGAGAAGCAGAACATCACTAAGGAGTCACCTAGCTCCAGCAAACTGACTCTCTGATTGTCCTTGTGATAGTTTTCAATCATGGCCGCTGCATGCCCTCCCATTCTAGTATGACCTGCTGCTCTGTCCACATGAGCTGACCGGCAGGTTTCCAGTCCCCTCAGGGCTTCTGTATCTTAGGTCTTCTGCTACATCATGGCTTCCTCTCTGTTTATTACTTGTTCCCCAACTGTCTTCTAGAGTCTACTGTTCAGGCTCCCTAAGATGCTGATCTGAACACTCAGTGGGAAAGGTTAGAGCCATCAGCCACGAATCCTGCCCTTCCAGCTGTGGCCACATGATGAACGGCTTGCAGTTCTTTCTTGGTCAGTAGGGATCCACGGGCAGAGGGTCATGAACAATCTATTATAGAGATAGTACGATATATGGGAATATAGACGCAGTAGGAAACAAGTAGATAAATTGAACATGCTCAGAAAATACTATTAAGATATGTCACCATATAGCTCTTAAAAAAAAAAACTGTATTTGTCTAAAACACACACACACACACACACACACACACACACACACACACTTGCTAATAGAAGGTGATATTCCAAGCGATCTTTGTGTGGCTAGAACTTCCATGCACATCAAGATAGGAGGGACTTTCTGTTTCCTCTAAGGATGAAGGAAAAAGAGAGAAAGGAGGAGGAATAGAAGAGGTGAATAATTATTAACAATGTCACAAGATATTTAGTCTGAGGAGAATTTTGTGAAATTGGTGACGGAATTGGGTTCACACCCGGATGGATGAGAAGAAAAGTAGTACATGCAGATGCAGAAATAGAGGGCACAGAGAATGTATTTTTGAAAAAAACAGCATTATATTTAACAATTTGAGAAAGTAAAAGGCTTTGTTAAGCAGAATGTTTTATAAACCACTTACTGATCACTCACTCATTTCAATTCTCTGGAAAATACCTTACGTTCCTTGTCTTAAGTAATTCTCTCAACCCCTTGAGATATATAGACCTTCAATTTACAGAAGTGCAAACTGAGGCTCAAAGCAGTTATGCAACTTGCATGAGGTCACACAGCTGGTAAGTGTCCCTGTGTTCACTTGTGGCATTAAAGTTCTTTGGTATAAAAAATGCCCAGGAATTGGATGTAGGGGTGCCTATCAGCCAAGGAGCCAGAACTGGGCTCCCTATGTGAACTGGAATCCAGGAAGATATGGTAAGTTTAGAAATAAAAACCCAGAAATCATTATCCTCTAGACTAGAAATTAGCCTCCTGCACTATGTAATGAGTACAAGATGTGTCACTGGCTTGAGCTCAGAACACTAAGCCTTTGTGTGACTAGATACGAACCCTGAATTTGAGCTATATGTCTGGGCAGTATAAACCCTGAGAAGATACACTTACATAACAATTGACTTGGAGCCAGTGAAATCCACAGGATCAGGCATAAGCAAACAGCCTTTTAGGAGGTGCCCATATCCCAAGGCACAAGATGCAAGATGAACTCACAGTCAAAAATTCCAAAGCTTGTGAGGAAGTTTAATATCATGATAGACAGTTGCCAGATGCAGCCACTGTGAGAATTTACATTTTAGGAGTTACAGATAACAGAACAATATAAAAGAGACTCAAATTATGAATGTTTAAAATTTTCTAAGGAAAGAAAAACTGGCATCTGCAAAACAAGAACAGGATTTATGAAATAAGATCCAGTGAATTAAAAGAAAAAGAAGTAGAAATGCTGGACATGAAAAAATATGGTCACTGAGAAAAAAATCCAAAAAACATTTTCATCAACAGTTCTTAATTCTGGTTATACATCATAATCACCTTCAAGCTCTAAAAATATTGATGTTCACGCCCTTACCCACACCAATTAAACCAAAAACTCTGGAGGCAGGGCCAGGCATTGATATATTTTGTAATCTGCCAGGTGCTTCTAAGATGCAGCCAGTTCTATGAAGTACTTTGTTAAATCAATTACTGGACACAGCAGAAGAGAGAAATAACAATTAATAATAATACTGATACTAAAAACAAAAACCAAACTAGACGTAGCTTAAGACAGAGGGAAAAAAAAGAAAAAGAAAGATGATAAGATAAATATACAAGAGAAGTTAAGCAATACAAAGGCCATAATGAGAAAAGTTTGGCCTCTATCCCATAAGCATTCCAGAAGGAGAGAATAGAAAGAATGGTGGAGGAGAAATAGTCAAAGAGAAAACGGTTAAATATTTTCTCAAAATGAGAAAATACATGAAAACCTGTATCGGACTATGAGTAGATAAACACAAAGAATGCAGACCTAGACACATCACAGGAAAATGAAAAGAGAAAATGCCAAAGTAGGTGTGGGTGGAGGGCAAGCAGGCATCTCGAGTACAGACGTGGTTGTTATAAGAAAAAGTATCAAATGCCATTGGAGTATCAGAGCTGATTCAAGGTACAGTCCTACTCAAACCAATACAAGGTTACTTACCAAGCATGGTCTACATACAAGTGCAGTCCTAGGAACCAGCAGATCAAAAGGTGAATAAGGCACAATTAAAGAACTCCAAGGAAAGAGAAGACAGGCACGTACAGAACTGTGGTAGGTTACACTGATAATAATACCAATACTTCAATTCTCCCTGTATCCATCCACTGTGTCTTGTGACTTTACGGGTCTTCTTAGAGTTTATTTCTCAATGTCTTAAAATCGGGCTGACCTTGAGACTTCCTTTGGCTAACAGAGTTTATTGGACTTGACAATGGGCCAGTTCTGAGCTTAGTCCTCAAGAGGCTATGAGGGATTCTGCTGCACTTGGCCTTCACTCGGACAACACGCCCAGGTTAGCCGCCTGGAGGCTGAGGTGTGGGGAGCAGAGATCAGTCACCCCAGTCACCAAGTATGTGAGTGACCCCAGCAGAGCTGACCACCCCAGATGGCTGATGAATAAATAATTATAACTGTAGGCCACAGAGATGCCACTGGTAAGTAACAACCCCCCATATTCCAGTGTGACAGAGGACACAGCAAATATCAGCAGGAAAATAACTCTAAAATCTAAACTCTTTCTCCTCTAGCGTATTAAACCTGTTTTAAACTTGTTTCTTCGGTTTCACAAAGTTCCAGCTTGTTCTGTCTGGCAAAGGCGTTGGTGGCAAAAGCTGTGAAGGGTGGTGGCAGCCGAAATCTCTTGCCCTTAAATAGCTGTCAGCTCAGAACTATAAACAGTAAATACTGTGAAGCTTGTCTTAAAACCGCAGCCCAGGGGAGCGGCAGAAATTGGATGCCTCGTAGAAACGATCTTTAAGTAAAGGTTGAATACAATAGCCTTGGGGATACTTTCAAACGGTGGCTCCAGACAGAGTTGTCTGATGGTTGGCGTTGCCAATCTTGGCTTCGAGGGGCGCGCTGGCTCGGAGACACCTGATGAAAGAGAGGCCTTCGGAGTTCATCTCGGTGTTCGCAGAGGGGCCAGGAAGACCCAAAGTATTTGCAGACGTCCAGGGAAATCGTCTGCTTGTGGGTGCATTCATCAGACTTGAAAAGATAATAGGCCAAGTGGAGAGCTGAACTTTGTCTCAAAGCCTCCATTCATTTCGGGAGCGGCGTGCGCCACGCCCCTCGCCATCAATCCTTCCCTTTCCGGGGAGGGCACCCCGCCCGGGGCGCGGGGGATGGGGGAACGCTGAAAGCCAGCCCGAGCAGACAGGGGAGCCCTCTTGATGTCCCCCGACAGGAGGTGGCCGGCAGCTCTGCCCGGCAGTCGGCAAGTACTCACTCTGCAGAGGCCAGAGGAGCTTAAGCTCTTGAGAGGAGACTTAGGGACCCCGGGGTCACAGGGGCAAGATGCTACAGCCCCGGTAGGAATGGCCTCGGGGTACTGTCGCCGCCAGAGGCACCTTTGCGTGGGCGGAGCGGGAGTGGGGTGAGCCGTGCCCGGGGAGGGGGAAGGCGGGGGGAGACGGGTTTACCGTAAGCGCTGCTCATTCTCGAAGCGCTTAGGGGCTGGATGCCCAGAAGGTGGACAGTCCTCTAGGAAGATGCAGGCGCCGGCTCTTCCACGCCGCCACCCAGCAGCCTCGCAGCACCCGCAGCCTTTTATTTTCCGTGTCCGCTGAGTCTGTCAAACCTCGCCCTGGGTAACTCACAAGAGCCCCTACTCAGCAATGGCCGCGGCGGGCCCCCCCCCCCCGAAAGCAGAGCCGGCTGCGGGTCCCCAGCCGCTCACCTGTCACCTGTCCCTAGCTGGCGCTCCCTCTACCCCGCATTCCTGGGCCTCAGGCCGCCACCCAACTGCGTGTTTCCCGACTCCCCCTCTCCATGAAACGCCACCAATAATTTCAGGCACCTGCCTGCGCATCTCAGCGCCTGGCAGGAGGGGGATTGGAGGGTGGAGAGTGTGGTCTCCTTATCCTGTGGGGTCAATGCCAAGGGCATGAGCGGATGAACAGTTAGTTAGGCCCTGAGCCCTCACCCTGCCTGGGCACTGACAGGTCATTCACAGGTTAGAATAACATGGCATCATGCTAACTGTTCTTGATGTGCAATTTGTCCATTGTATTAAAATGCCCCCAATTTGACACAATATACTCCGTTTTGTTATCACATTTACGGTCTGTGGATTTCTTCTGCGTGGGCCTTGCAGGAGTAAGGATCCTATGAGGAGGCCAGACTGGCCATGCGCACAGATGCCAAGCTGACTCCACACTCAGAGCTCTTCAGTATTTCCCGCCTCAGTTTCCTCATCTGTAAAGTGTGACTATTAATAAAACCTGTTGTGATAGTTATCTGGTTTTTGTTTTAAAAAAAGATAGTCCATGTGAATCGCTTAGCTCCAAGGCTTGGCACACAGTAAGTCCTCAATGTTAGTTAGCTACTATTATTCTAACGATTACTTCTAAAAATGCCATGGCAACGATGAAAATCTTTTGTTTTTGAGTTAGCTCTCAATTGGTGGGCTATCTGAAACCTTTACAGAAGTAGTTGAAAGTACTTTTTATAAAGCAAAGCCTCTGAGTTTTCATATTTTTCTGACTAAATACAGGAAAAGCTTACGAAGAAACCCCAACAAAGTAAAGCTATTCAGTTAAAAAAAAAAAGCAGGATGATCAATTTTATCACCAAATAGAGCAAAGACATTAAGAGCAAGAGAGAGGGTCATGTTTGTGTTTATGAAAGACAACATCTAAATCAAAGGTGTGACAGTAGAAAACATACAGAGGTGCTAACAACTTCATGTTCATACTTTTGAAATATGACTCCTAAAATGGTATAAAATTTTGGTCTCACAAACCTGAATCTGCCCCAGAAAACATGTAAAGTGAAAACTAGTAGACATACAAGGGAGTTAAATAAATTAAACTTTCTTGTATTTGACTAGAAAACAGATACAGGTGAATAAGCACACAGGAAGGTGATCCTGATATATTACATAGAAGAAAAGAACACATAATGTAGTGGTTTTTTTTTTTTTTTTTGCTGAATCATATGGTACTTTTATTTTAATTTTTTTAGGGACTTCCATACTGTTTTCCGTAGTGGCTGCACCATTTCACATTCCCACCAACAACAACGTACAAGGGTTACCTTTCCTCCACATCCTCATCAACACTTGTTATCTTTAGTTTTTGTTTTGTTTTGTTTTTGCTTTTGTTTGGGGTTTTTTTTTGTTTTTTTTTTTTTAACATCTTTATTGGAGTATAATTGCTTTACAATGTTGTGTTAGTTTCTGCTGTATAACAAAGTGAATCAGCTATACACATACGTATATCCCCATATCTCCTCCCTCTGGCGTCTCCCTCCCACCCTCCCTATCCCACCCCTCTAGGTGGTCACAAAGCACCAAGCTGATCTCCCTGTGCTATGCGGCTGCTTCCCACTAGCTATCTGTTTTACATTTGGTAGTGTATATATGTCCATGCCCCTCTCTCACTTCGTCCCAGCTTACCCTTCCCCCTCCCCATGTCCTCAAGTCCATTCTCTATGTCTGCATCTTTATTCCCATCTTGCCCCTAGGTTCTTCATGACCATTTTTTGTTTTTTTAGATTCCATATATATGTGTTAGCATATGGTATTTGTTTTTCTCTTTCTGACTTACTTCACTCTGTATGACAGACTCTAGGTCCATCCACCTCACTACAAATAACTCAGTTTCATAATGTAGATTTTAATACATGTGTCCTGAGGTCAAATCAATTGTGAAGCTCTCAGACCAGTTCACCTTTTGGAATTTACCTTTAAACTCCTAATTGGCATATCAATGGCTCTGACAAATCTTAGGACTGAGTTTAATTCTTAAACCTAGTGTTTCCATCACTTTTTTTTTTTTTTTTTTTTTTTTTTAACATCTTTATTGAAGTATAATTGCCTTACAATGGTGTGTTAGCTTCTGCTTTATAACAAAGTGAATCAGTTATACATATACAATATGTTCCCATTTCTCTTCCCTCTTGCATCTCCCTCCCTCCCACCCTCCCCATCCCATCCCTCTAGATGGTCACAAAGCACCGAGCTGATCTCCCTGTGCTATGCGGCTGCTTCCCACTAGTTATCTATTTTACATTTGGTAGTGTATATATGTCCATGACACTCTCTTACCCTGTCACATCTCACCCCACCCCCTCCCCATATCCTCAAGTCCATTCTCTAGTAGGTCTGTGTCTTTATTCCCGTCATGCCACTAGGTTCTTCATGGCCTTTTTTTTTTTTTTTTTTTTCCCCTTAGATTCCGTATATATGTGTTAGCATACTGTATTTGTTTTTCTCTTTCTGGCTTACTTCACTCTGTATGACAGACTCTAACTCCATCCACCTCATTACAAATACCTCCATTTCATTTCTTTTTATGGCTGAGTAATATTCCATTGTATATATGTGCCACATCTTCTTTATCCATTCATCTGTCGATGGACATTTAGATTGCTTCCATGTCCTGGCTATTGTAAATAGAGCTGCAATGAACATTTTGGTACATGACTCTTTTTGACCTATGGTTTTCTCAGGGTATATGCCCAGTAGTGGGATTGCTGGGTCGTATGGTAGTTCTATTTGTAGTTTTTTAAGGAACCTCCATACTGTTCTCCATAGTGGCTGTATCAATTTACATTCCCACCAACAGTGCAAGAGTGTTCCCTTTCCTCCACACCCTCTCCAGCATTTATTGTTTCTAGATTTTTTGATGATGGCCATTCTGACCGGTGTGAGATGATATCTCATTGTAGTTTTGATTTGCATTTCTCTAATGATTAATGATGTTGAGCATTCTTTCATGTGTCTGTAGGCCATCTGTATATCTTCTTTGGAGAAATGTCTATTTAGGTCTTCGGCCCATTTTTGGATTGGGTTGTTCGTTTTTTTGTTATTGAGCTGCATGAGCTGCTTGTAAATCTTGGAGATTAATCCTTTGTCAGTTGCTTCATTTGCAAATATTTTCTCCCATTCTGATGGTTGTCTTTTGGTCTTGTTTATGGTTTCCTTTGCTGTGCAAAAGCTTTTAAGTTTCATTAGGTCCCATTTGTTTATTTGTGTTCTTATTTCCATTTCTCTGGGAGCTGGGTCAAAAAGAATCTTGCTGTGATGTATGTCATAGAGTGTTCTGCCTATGTTTTCCTCTAAGAGTTTGATAGTGTCTGCCCTTACACTTAGGTCTTTAATCCATTTTGAGTTTATTTTTGTGCATGGTGTCAGGGAGTGTTCTATTTTCATACTTTTACATGTACCTGTCCAATTTTCCCAGCACCACTTATTGAAGAGGCTGTCTTTTCTCCACTGTATATGCTTGCCTCCTTTATCAAAAATAAGGTGCCCATATGTGTGTGGGTTTATCTCTGGGCTTTTCCATCACTTTTATGGGATCATGGAATACTCTTTTTCACAACACCCATATTAAGTTTCTTTTGCACTATCATCTTTAATAGACACATTTTGGGGATATGCTAACCTAGAAGCATTCCCATTAAAATCCCATTAAAATCCCATTAAAATACCAAATAAAAAGGAAGGATAACTCTATCAGAGTTATTTATATAGAGAGAGATATATTGATAGATATATTTTTGTAAATACTATATAAAAGGGTACTGGAAAGAACACTAATTATCATTTTTATAGATGACAGTTTTCTCCTTAGACTACTCAAGATGGTCAACTGAAAAAAAACTGGAACCATTATAATATTCTAGAATATATAAAACCAGTTCTTCATATATGATGTCTATAACACCTTGGAAAAGATCATGAATAAAATAATTTATTCACAGTAATAAAATCAACTACCTAGGAATGACCTTCAGACTTGGTTCAGTTAACTTCCTCTGGATGACTTTGCCTGAGCTGCCTTCCTGTGCCCCTGGTCACCTTCTATCCTGTGGCTCCCTTGATACAGAGCTTATCTTGTTGGACTGCAAATCATCTATTTGCCTGTTGCTTTTTCCCAGCTCACACAGATAAGGCAGCTCCTCCTGAGCCAGAAGGATGTTTACTTATCTTAGCATCACCAATATATAGCCCAGGGGCGGAGGTGCTCCACAAACATTTATCCATTTAATTAACTAATCCAGGATTTGAGACTTACAAGAATGTAAATATCCATCTCTTTGATGTCAACTTCTTTGACTTAATATTTTTATCTGTTACCTATCTACACTGTTTGAAATTTTATTTTCACATGATGTATTTTTACAATGTAAAAAGTCTCCTCCTTTAAAGTCATGAAGGGTTAGACATTTAGATTGAATGTAAATGACTACCAAATTTTTTTAGAATCAAAACTTTAAAAAATCAGTTAAGCAATCAGTAGTGTCAAAGTCTGATAAGACAAGAATCTCTCAAAATGGTATGCATCTCTGTGGAGCAGGGCTCACTCCAGTTTGCTTGGAAATGACCTGGAGCTCAAGGCCCAGTTTCCTAGGTCTCCAGGTCCAGCAGGGCAAGAGCTGCACCCAGTTCAGTTTCCATCAGGCCCTGGGTCTTCCATGTCTCCAGGCTAGGGGCTGTGGCATTTCTCAGCATCCCACCAAACAGGTGGCATCTGGGCTCAGACAGCCTTATGCAAGCCCCAGTGTTAATCCCCTGCCCACCAGGTCACTCGCACTGTCATTCTGCTTTAAAGAAAGAGCAGCAAGGGAGATGGGTCTCTCTTCTGAGCAGAGCCCAGAGTGCTCAGGCCCAAACACGTGGCCACAAGGACCTGTGACCTGCTGGTCTCTGCCCGAGTGACCCTGTCTGGTGTCTGCCCGAGGCTTTGGCTCAACAGGTGCACACGACCGACTCACCTGTGTCTTCTGGTTGCTTACAGAGTGGGACTGTGCAAATGAGTTAACTTTAATGAAGTGAGATTGTTTGGGTACTTTAGCGATGACACTATCACCTCAAAAAATCAAACTTTACTTCTGGTGGTAGGGACATGAACTCAAGGGGTTTGTCTTCTTAGTTTTTATTTTTGCTTTGTTTTGTTTTCTTTGGGTGGGCACTTTGTACTAACAGTACTTCTCAACTGAGAATTTCAAAGGGATTCAAAGCTGATGGAAACCATAATGCCCCCATGTCACAGAAGGGGAAACTGACTCACTGCAAGTTACTGAGTTTAGGTTTTAATTACTAGTAACTGAGCTGGGTGCCTCCAAAGTCCATCCTGAATTCTCTTTTGTAGTCTGTGTCATACATGAAAGAAGAGCAGGGCATTGGGGTAGGCTTTCTTGATAAGTCACTGAGTGGAAAATATTAATACATTTTCTTTTTCCCAAAGATAATGCCTTATCTTCTTACCATGGGCATTAACCTACAATAAATATATTATTAGGAGAAAAAAACTTCAAAGTGGATAATTCACCCACTGGCAGCCATTTATTAAGTATGTTTAAGGGGCTAATAAATCCATTTGGACTACAAATAATTTGAGAACCAACCTACTTATTTACATGAACTCAGTGATGCCCTGTAAATCTTCAAAAATCAATATTTTCACCAGATTATAGCAGTCGATTCATCTGTGGAGGATCACGTATTGGCCAAATAGCTCATGATTTTTAAGCTCTACCAATATTTTATATCTCCTCTGCCTGTTTACTCAAATTACATTATGAGTTCCTGGAGAGTATAGTAGGAGCCTAATAATAGCTTGTCGAATGAATGTACAAAGGATATTGCAAGTTCAGTGTGATCAGAATATACGGTATTAGGGCCAAACATTATAACAGGAGCAACTTAAAACCCACAATGGAGAGGAGAATGGGAACAAGGGCTCGAGGTTGGTGCCCACGCCCTACAGAGCAGGCATATTTCTATCCTACAGGCACCAAGGGGAGTTTGGCAGTGAGATATTCAGGGAGTAGGGACATGCTCTTTGCTACCTCTGAGGGGACAATCAACACAGATCCCCAGGGCCATTTGCCAACCTTCTCCTCACACATTTCCAGGACCCCGTATTTGGCCCAGTGGTTACTAAAGAAAAGCCCGTTGGGGACAGTTGCAATTGGCAAAAAAAAAAATTCAAGCTAAAGAAAACCTGGATGGACTTTTCTCTTCCTTTACCTTTTATTTGATATCCTGGAGAGAACTAGGAGATACATACTGCTAAGTAGCGCCAAGAGAGATGAGAGGAAGAAGAAGTAACTGAAGAGCCAAAGAGATTCACGTCGCAGGAAATGGCAAGGGGATTTTCTTTATTTGAGGAGGCACTGTTAGTTTTTGAGGCACAGGACCCAAACGTAGAACAGTACACGAAGGTTGCAGCAGCTGTTCAGAATGCAATTCAGTGCTCCCGTGTCGTCTATGACGAGAAAAAAAGAGCTACTACCCAGACATTACTGGATTGTCTTTTCTAGAGGGTAGATAGAATTGAATCCAGCAAAGAACCAGAACCTGTGCCATCAACATCAGGCGTGAGTGAAATTGCAGCTTGCCCTCCGTCTCCTATTGCTGGAGATCCTGCAGCTCTACCATCTCCCACCTCTCTCCCTCCTCCAATCAATAACTCTTCTTGCCTGTTCACTCGATGCCAGCCCCTGTATGCCAGCTGTTGTACCGGACTACTGTACTTTTTAAGGTACTGCACTGTAAGATTAAAAATGTTTCCTTTATTTTTTGTGTTTGTTTGTTTTTATGTACGTCTTATGTGTGTGAAAAGCATTATAAACCTATATAGACGATTGTGTTAGTTCGGTACCTAGGCTAACTTTGTTGGACTTATGAACAAACTGGACTTCGGAACGTGCTCTCAGAATGGAACTCGTTCGTATGTAGGGGACTTACTGTGCTATTTCTGGTGAGCCAGGATTTAGCTCTTTTTTTTCTTTAGGCAAGTAATTAACAAGAGAGCATAGCCTTTTTATTGTTCTAAATCCAATGAAGCAGCTGCCCCTCGTCTGACCTCTGGGGGCTCTGCCAGCTGAGGCTCAGCCTGGCAAATCCCGTGAATTCTCCCATTGTCATCTCTTCTGTGGGTCCCCCAGTTCCTGCCCACTTCCCGGCCCTTCACCCTCCTGCACACATGCACACTCTCACACCAGCTTCTCAGCACGGCTCCAACTACTGAACGGGAAGCTTGTCTAAACTAAGAAACCAAGATCTTGTCTTGCATCCCTTGCTAGCAAAAAAGTTCCAAACCTTTTTTAGGAAGGCAGAACTTGTATCACATCCAGACGTACATACTAGCCTAGAGAGATGGCTACCAGGCACCTGCCACCTATAAAATCCTTGCCAGGATTTTCTATAGTGTTTTTCCTCTTTATTTTTTTTTTCCATTTGCATCTGTGTTGGATGAAACTGTTTGCATAATCTCTCAACATTACCACCAAATTAGTGTGTGAGAAATAAAGATTCTTGAAATTATCTACTTCATATATAAAGCATATATATACACATGTAGCTTAAAATGTTACACGAAGCTTAAAAATGAACCATTTGGAGATGCATTTTTTGCTGGAGAAATGGTTCATACAAGAGTACCTATCATATAGGGAATCCACCCAACAGACTCACACAAGAACTCAGATGATAGAGTGAATTGACAAGATTGACATTTACCACATAGAATTCCTACCCCAAGTACAATTAGGGCAAACTCACTATCTTACAAGCAGTCTCATGCTGTCATTTGAAGGTACCTCAGAAAGGACCTTCCTATGGAGAATGTCAAAGGGTAGAAAAAAAAAAGAGCATCCCATAGCTCTTGTATTATTAGTTTAAAAAGGTGAGTTTGACTCTGGGGGAAAATGGCCTCAGATCAAAATAGCCTCCATCACCATCATGGCAGGTAGGGTGTATGGTGGCAAACGAAGGGGTGGGCATGGGTTCCAGCTGGGTGAGCGATCATCCCAGTGGGATCCAAGGACTCAGGTAAGCCAGGAATGTAAGGGACCAGAAGCTGAGTGCAAGGCAGGCCCTAAGGAGCGCCAAGGGAAGCTGCTCTGCCATCAAGTTCGAAAGCAAAATGTGGGCACAGAAAGATAACAAGGACAGGAGACCCAGGAAGCAGGGAGCTGTAGGGGCAAAGCAGGATATGAAGGACAAAGGAAAGACTGAAGAAAGAATTGAACACAACAGCGTGAGTACACAGGAGTGTGAAGCCAGGTTTGTGGCACATAGGTGATTTGGTCTGGTTTAAAGTCATGACTTCATGGCCAAAAGGTCAATCGACCTCCATTCTGAATTGTCCTCTATTCTTGCCCAGCTAGTGCCAAATAGGAGAGCGGAGTTCCCTTAGGATGTAAGGGACCGCTCTGGAATTGAAAAGGGAAACTAGACTTTGGGTTGTGGTCAATATCCAGATGTCAGCAAGGAAGCTGGTAATACAAAATCTGAGCAAGTGAGAGAGAAAGCCCAGGGTCCAGCGTTCAAAACCAGCATGAGATGTGAAAAAAGGAAGGCTAGAGGACTAGGACAAAGTCACATGGTTAATATGCAGCTGCACTGGCTTCTAGAAAAGAATAGGGAAATCTTTTCCCTGATATTATTGACTCTCCTCTCTTTTTAAAAAACTACTCATCTTTTGGTTAACATGTTCCATTCTCTCTGGCTAATGTTACCTGTCATGCATTCTCCCTTACTTGGGGAGATGATGGCCAAGGAGCCCTTGGTGGTGTCACCGCTTTTTTTTCCCTTTTCTTGGTACCATGGACACTACTAGGCTCCACCCCCATTTTCTGCCAAGCAGGTGGTCTTAAAGATGGAGGGAGGTGTTTTGTGTATATGTATATGTATGTGTATAAGTGTATGTATAGGTATATGTATATGGGAGTGTATATAGTGTTGATACATTTTTTTAACTTGATAATAACCTATTTAGGACCCAACACAGCAGTCTACTCCATGAAACTCCTACCTGAGGTTAGCCAAAATTACTCATCTAGTCAAACTTTCGGAGGAGAAAAATCAGGTTATTACTGTGTGACATTTTATTTTATTTTTTTAAACATCTTTATTGGAGTATAATTGCTTTCCAATGGTGTGTTAGTTTCTGCTTTAGAACATGGTGAATCAGCTATACATATACATATATCCCCATATCTCCTCCCTGTGTGACATTTCTAAATCACAAAATTAGGTAGGCATAGAAGCAGGTTTAGTCATCAGAGGATCTGACATCCAGGTTTTATGATAACTCTCCAGCTATCAGATTTTCACGAGAGTTGATAGATTCCAAGAGGACAAGCTGTTAAAACTCAAAAGTTTCCAAGTTTGACAAGAGCCTTGAAAAGGGCCTTACAAATGCAAAAGCAAGCTCTTTCCCGGTGATTGCACATTCAGAAATCCATCTGAAAACAATCATCCGAAACATGGTCTAAAGAGCCATTACATAATTATTTATATTAGCCGAATATTGTAAACAAATGTTCAACACTGTGGAATTATTAGGTATATTGGAAGTGATGAAATTCCATTTGATGGACTCTCGTTCAGCTATTAAAACTGATGTTTACAAAGAGTTTTTTAAAGCTGGGAAAGATGTTTACATTATAATGCTAAGTGAATTATGAGGTTTCACCGATGTATGTGCCATATGACCTCAACTTTTCTTAACATGTACCAAAAAATGAGGATAAAACATATATAAATTTTAACTGTGATTTTTTTTCCCCTAAGATTATAGGTGATTTTTTTCTCTTTTTTCTCTTCTGCTGTCTCCATTTTTTCCGAGTAAGCATATATAACTTTTATAGTAAGAAGAATATTTAAATATGTGACATTTCTTTTAAAAGCAATCCCAAGGCAGCACTTGACTTCACTGTCCTTTTACTCATGAATCAACATGACATTGAGAACAGAGGACCTCTGAGCCATTGTAACAAAATACATGGGCCCCCAGAACCAGAGACGAGAGAATTCACAGAGAAACTTGAAACATGAAGCCCAATTTACAGAAGAATGGTGAAATGGAGATTACTATTTGTGAAAAGTGAAAAAACTCATAGTGGATTTTCAGTTCCAATTTGGTTATACTGCTTTCTAGAAGCCAGGGAAGCATCTCTTCTTTATTTCACAGAAGCGGGTGAGGAAAGCTCAGAGGCTAAATCTGTGATAAAATTCAATATTTCATGTGGCCAAACTCACGGTGAAGAAATCAAATACGGTTAACATTTTTGGTTGCAAGTTTCAGAGACTCACTCAAGTTAGTTCAACTCAAAGGACCAGTTATTAAGGACATACATGGAGTGAGAAGCAGGACGAATTTTCCTGGAAGACAACAAGCGGGGAGAGAGGGTAACCAGGAGCTATTATTAGAGCAAGTTTCACAGACTTGTGACCTAAAGGGTCCCTGGGTATAAGGATGTTCTAAAGACTTCAGCAGAGTGAGTCCATACCTGGGGGCTGGTGCTCCTGTATTCATACAACTCAGAACTTCTGATCACCTCTTTTTTCCTGTCCTGTATCAACTGGCTTCTACACCTTCTTACGCTATATGTTTTCTGAACTGTGTATCTTTTGCTCTGTTCCCCATAAGTTCATTTGCCTATAGCTCATTATGGCCATCTTAAATTTCCTCTCCTCCATGGCATTCTGTGAGCTTCAACTCTGGTCAAAGAGAAGCCAACTACCTCATTCTCTCTGTATTCCTAGTACAGGAAGGAGTTGAAGTGTCTCATCTCTTATTTACAGTAAACCATTTAATAAGCCCCTGAGAAGCCCATGACATCACTGCTCTGGGTTCACACATTTTCTCCTTGTCCATGAAACAGAAATTCTACCTGTGACTGTTCAATGAGAAGGATTCTTGGGCTAAGCAGATTCACTTAGAAGAGACAGGGAAAAAAATATTATAACATAGGGATGGCACCTAAGTCTTCACACCTATCATCCTGTGAACAGCCATTGACTGAGTTCTGTTTGCCTGATGAACATTTAGGGTAAAGAATCCTGACTCTGGAATGTTGACACATCTGTCTCGAGTCAAATCAACATCATTGAGCCCACTGAACAGGGTGGCTGTATAAACTATTGATAGTTTGTGCCTATTTGCTAACAAATATTTCATGAATATTTTTATGTCAAGAAAAAAATATATAGGTTATTTACATATTTAGCTAAGAACCACGCCACCTTTCTGATCCTTTATTATGTTTCACACAGACATACTATTCTCTATGTTGGTTATGTTACCAAAAGGAGTGGTGACATCTTGACTGCTCTAGGTTTCTTTCTTTTTTTAAATTTATTTATTTTTTTTAACAGCTTTATTGGAGTATAATTGCTTTACAATATTGTGTTAGTTTCTGCTGTAAGGGTAAGCTGGGATGAAGTGAGTGAGCAGCATATATACACTACCAAATGCTCTAGATTTCTTAATCACAGTTTTGCCTAAAAGCCAGTTACATCAGCTACTTAAGACCTTGATGCCTATTTGTTCCGTGAGCCCCCCGCAAAATAAGGAGCTTCCTCCTTTTCCTGCTCACTACTATTTAACTTTTGGGGTTATTTATTTATTTATTTGTTTGTTTATGGTTCTGCTGGGTCTTCATTTCTGCGCGAGGGCTTTCTCCAATTGCAGCAAGTGGGGACCACTCTTCATCGCGGTGCGCGGGCCTCTCATCATCGCGGCCTCTCCTGTTGCGGAGCACAGGCTCCAGACGCGCAGGCTCAGTAGTTGTGGCTCACGGGCCTAGTTGCTCCGCGGCATGTGGGATCTTCCCAGACCAGGGCTCGAACCCGTGTCCCCTGCATTGGCAGGCAGACTCTCAACCACTGCGCCACCAGGGAAGCCCCTCACTACTATTTAGATTGCTTTGGGCAAAGCTATAAGCAAAACATAAACAAAATGGAAATCTTGCCTTTGGTATTATCAGTGAAAAAACTGTTACCTGCCATATCAGTAAACAAAGGATGTTGCAGCCATCAAACCATCACACTACAGCCGACCCGAGGTTAAGCCCTGAGGGAGCTCAAGGTAGAAAAAGGATGCCCACCATCGAGCAGTCACCACCCCCTTCAGTGCTGCACCCTGAGGAGACTCAGGATAAGAAATCACAGGATGCTGGCCCTAAATGGCTAAGGTGCACATCAAAGGAATGATTTCAGTGAGCCCAGACTCTTGCATCTTCCCATACACAGAAAAGTGCTAAATTCCTTAACTTGAGATGTCTGGCTTTCTTTAATTAACAGTAATCTTTTGATATTCCAACTACCTGGTCTTTGCTGCAAAAAATCCTAAATATCCTGGCTCCTCCTTTATCTCTTCAGAGCCATTCCTTAGAGCGATCTGAGAGGCTGCATCCCTGGCTTAAGTTCTCAGTTTTGTCCGCCAAGTAAAACATAATTCTCAACTTTTAGGTTGTGCATTTTTTTTTCACTTGACAGCATCTAGATGTGCTTATTAAACTGAGAGTCTGGGGGACTTCCCTGGCGGTCCAGTAGTTAAAACTTCGTGCTTCCACAGCAGGGGGCACAGGTTCAATCCCTGGTTGGGGAACTAAGATCCTGCATGCCGCACAGTGTGGCCAAAAAATAAATAAATAAAAATAAAGTACAAAGACTGCATCCATTAAAACAAACAAACAAACAAAAAAAACAACTGAGAGTCTGAGATGAAAGCAGTTGAAAGGAAAAAAATGCCTTAAAGGGGAGGCCAATGGCAATTTTGCAAAGAAATGTTTCCAAATGCCCTTTCCATGGCAGGATCAGCGAGCCTCTATGCCCCTCGGCCCCTGTGATTCCATTACTCTCAGGGCTTGGCAAAGAAATATTCAGATAGCAGTTTGATGCTCGAGGATTGGAGGGAAGGAATGGAACATTTATCAAGCGCGTGCTACACCAGACACAAGAGTTGGTACCTCTCTCACATATTATCTCATTTAAACCTCACAAAAATGTTGGGAGTTAGGTGTGACAAGGGCCAAGTCTCAGGAAATTGAGGCTTTGAGGGGTAGCCTTTAAGAAGCCTAATCAGAAGAAGAGAAATTATAACTGATATAATAGAGATTTAAAAAATCATAAAAGAATATTGTGAACAGTTATATGCCAACAAATTATACAACCTAGAAAAAGTATTGTTGTACAAATTTCTAGAAACATAAAATCTTCCAAGACTGAATCAGGAAGAAATAGACAACCTGACCAGATTGATTACTACTATTGATATAGAATCAGTAATCAATAAACTCCCAGCAAAAAAAAAAGTCCAGGACCATAAAGTTTCACAGTGGAATTCTACCAAACAAAGAATACCTATCCTTCTCAAACTATTCCAAGAAATTGAAGGGGAGGGAACACTCCCAAGTTCATTCTATGAGGTCACCATTACCCTGTACCCAAACCAAAGACACTACAAAAAAAGAAATTTACAGGCCAATATCTCTGATGAATATAGATTCAAAAATCCTCAAAAAATATTAGCAAACCAAATTCAACAATATATCAAAAGGATCATATACCATGATCAAGTGGGATTTATACCAGGGATGCAAAAATGGTCCCATATTCACAAATCAGTTAATGCGATATACCACATTAACAAAAGGAAGGATAAAAATCACATGATCATCTTAATAAAAAAATAAAGAAGAAGACTAATTAAGTGAGCTGGGTTTATTCCTTTTTGCCTCAACTTGATAACTGAAGAGTAACTGTAATTATCTAGATTAATAATAAATAGTACATTTCTCATGTCCTCACAATAGAGGTGGTATCCAGCCGTTCAGAATACTGGCCAGTAGATCAGGTGCTAACAGGAATGGGCATACCTGGCCAAGGGGAGGAAGACAGAGCCTGATGAGAAGGAGAGAAGGGCAGTCAATACCAGAGGACCAGAGCGGGGATTTCACAGATGGTCACACGTTCAAATAGAGACAGGCCTTGCTTGAAGGCTGGGCTTCCCGCCTTGCTGCCTTGACCCGTTTAGGCCTCCATCTATTTCTGTCCTTGACTGCCAAGTTTACTTCAATCATCGATGCCTATTGGTTCAGAACCCCAGATAAAGTAATGAACATCCTAACATGTTTGAGCAACGCATGGTCAGTGGAAAACGTAACGCTCTTCCTTGGTGGTTACTCTCTGTCCAATGTCTGCTAAGAAAATATAAAGCTTCTTCTTTGCCCTTATGTGGTAGGAAAGGTCTTAGAAATACCCTTGGTTTTAGGCAGGCAAGAGCTAACTTCAAGGCTGAGTGCTACTTGACTTCCGCCCGCTTTTCAGAGACCCATCACTCAACAGTCGTTTCCTGCACACGTGGCAGAATGCCGTGGGCCGGGAGAAGACACGGCTCTAAGTTTCACTCTTAGGGCCTCGTTGGTATTGTGCTGTTCATTGCTTTCTAGCACTTAGATGGAAGGTCCCTGCCTGTCGATACCCCTCTGTTAAAGTTCAAAATGACAGGAACAGTGAGTAACGATGGTATGAATCAGCCAGATCACCGGGGAACGAATTCATAAGGACTGAGTGCATAAGAATGAAGAATGCACTTGAAGTCTTAGTAAAGTGCAAGTTGAAGGAAACAAGCAAGTTTCTGGATCCAAGAAGATACTTCAGATCAACGTCCAATCACGTGGGCCAAGCAGAAGGGACACAGAGAAATGACCCCCTGAGTGAATGAAAAGGAGAAAATGAAACTCAGACTGAGCAAGAAAGCACGGGAGAAAGGAAGCCTGTCTATTCAGTGGCCAGTGCATCAAAGTTCCAACTGAGCAGCAAGAATCAGAAGGGAGTTTTTGCAAACAGTCCCCACCAACATATAACATCTGGGTTGGCAAGTGGTTCTCAGACTTGAGCCTGAATCAGAATTAACTCGATAAAACACAGATTGCTGGGCCCCTCCCCAGGACTTTTGATTCAGTAGGTCTTGGGTGTGACCTGAGAATTTGCATGTTTAATAAGTACTCAGATGGCACTGATGTTCTTGGTCTGGGGACCAACTTTGAGAACCATGAGAATAGCAGATGTATCCAAGCAGCCTGGTTAGAGGACGCCTGTTGACCTTGGGCAGTAGCCAAGTGTCCTCTTGTTGTAGCCCTCCTCTTGCTGTGGGAACACTTGTGCTGACAGATGGCCAAGGCTGCCCACTGCAAGACATCATGCATGCTTCTGAGTTGATGAAGTTGATTTCTTTAGGTGGGCCTTGAGGAAAGTAACACATATCATGTGATCATTTTTTGCGTTATGTCTCTGCTGCCTCCAATAAAAAAATAGAAGAAGGCTTGTAATAAATGATGTATGTATTTAAAACTCAAAATGGAAATAAGAGAAAATATGCAGACAAAAAAAAAGAAAGCAAATACACCAACAAAAAACGAATAGGGGTCTAAGAATCAGCATTAAATGAATCAGCCCTGACTTTTTAAGCAGCCAAGGTAAGAATGGGAAAAATGATGGGTGGCATAATTCTCAACATTGATTAAACATATGTAGAGCCATTCTTCAAGAGACACCCATAGATTTGGGATTTTAAATAATAAGGAGGAAAGAGGAGCTTGCTATCACATGATCAGTTTTTCTTAAAGATTGAAAGAGATAAGAAGGGCATATGTAAAGGATGGTGAGGAAGATGATTGAAGCTAAATAACAGCTAATTTTGACAATAAGTGAGCAAGACTTCCAACACTCAACAGATAGTATTCCAGTGGCACAGTATGTCAGCTCTAGAAGACCTCAGGTGTCCACGCTTACTGCCAAATCCGGCCCTGGTTCCCGGAGCTAAGCAGAAACCAAGACTCTTGAATTGTTGCTGGGTCACTAGGAAAACCAGACCAACTTCCTGTGAGCCCTGGCATCGGGCAGCTCTCCTCGTAAAAGCAACAGCTTATAGTAGAACAAGGAGGCAGTCACAGGTCTGGAAAAAGGCCAGAAGGGATTCGCCAGGATCTTACACAAGGTCACCCACCATAAAACAAGCACCAGAGCGTTTATAAAACGCCCCCAAAACACACAGATCCAGCCCTTCTACTCTGCCCACAGGGTTTTGTGAGGTGTCTCATGGCTCCAGTTCAACTTCCTGTCGTATTGTCAGAGTTTCCAGACTACTGGGACATTTGGCGAAGGCCAGGCGTTACATCTCCTGTCGAGGGACCCTCTCCTGCCAGGAAGGGTGGAGTGGCGCAGTGGAAGAATCCAATCAGGTCTTTTCCATTCCCACTTCTGTGGTCTCCTTTAGACTCTCATCACATCATCACATGAATCAAAACAATCTGGAGACACGTGATCAGACGAATGTCCCAACATGCCTTTTGTCCCTAGTGGTATCCTTCTCAGGAAAAAAAAAAAAAAAAAGACAGAAAAACAGAGTCTCCCAAATAAACATCATTCCAATTTGCTTTGGAATTGTCGGGAAAGAGAAGGCAGCTGAGCAATTTCTACTCCTCCACGAAGTCATGTGGCACTTTGTTTACACTCAACTATTAGGATAAGCGTCGAAAGTAGAGGTCCATGAATCTAAGGCTTTCTGGCCCCAGGCTGATTGTTTACTTTTGCCTGACTGTCAAAATCCATCATAGGCTTCTCTTATTATCTTTCCCGTAAATATACCAGACTCAGTGGAAAGGAAGACATTCCTCTGGGCTGCTTAACAAGCAAATTATTTTTCAACTGCTTCATCCCCTTCCTCCCCACCCTCTTTTGAATAAACATTTGGGAGACACAATCCTGCAGCCTGGAAATTTGCAAAGACTCTCTTTGTCCTCACAAAGGCAAAACAAGATGGACGAGGTTAATGGAGGATGTGAGTTATCTTGGATAATCAGTTGAAATATCCACATCTCTAATTCAAGGCTTCCTTTGATTTATCAATGTCAGATTTCACATTAAGGCCCCCAACGTCCATTTTCTTCATTTCCTTTCTAATTATTGCTTCCCAACTCAATAATTGGCTGTTATATAGCTTCTGAAGTCTTGCATCTAGTTTGTTCAGCATCTTGGAATGTGATGAGAAAAGGGGTCTCTCTGTTAGAAAAACCATATGGACTTTTTGTTCTTTTCATTTGTTCATCCCGTCCATCCTTGTCAGCGAACATATCCAGGCTGGTGGCTAAGGATGAAGGACACAAAGAGTATTTAACTTTTCTCAGATCACTGGAGGAAGGGCTGGAGAGAATGGGCTCAGGACCCAGTGTTACCCTTTACCAGGGGCAGAAACTGTACGAGTTTCTTAACCTATAGGATTCACAGATACCTTATCTATAAACTGAGAGATTTCAAATGCTCAGAAGATGTAAACTCTGAGGGTTAAAAATAAAAATCAGTTCCAGGGTTGTTGAGAGAATCAGAGAATGGATACCACTTCTTGCCCCTCCACTGTTTCCACCCCAGTACAAGCCGCTAGCATCTCTAGCCTGGATTTTGAAACAACCTCTACTCCCGACCCAAGTCCATTCTCAGCACATCAATCAGACCATGTTACAGGCATCCTCAAGACTTTTCCCATAGGACGGACCCCTACTGTCTCTGACTGCAACTGTTACAACTTTCTTCCTTGCTTACTCCACTCAGCTACGTTGGTCTCTGGTGTTCCTTGAATGCCTCTGGTATGGTTCCTCTCACCTCAGGGCCCTTGCACTGGCTGTTTGCACTGCCTGGGATATTCTGCACCCTGCCCTATGCCCTCAGCCCACCTGCCTTTGCAGCTCTGACGGGCTGTTCCATGTATGCCACCAACCTCTACATCATGAGTATGCCACTACATCGTCCTGTTTGGCTACCCTGGAACCTTGGCTAGCCTAAGTTCAGGTGCAACACGGTCCCACAGGGAAGTTAATGTGCCAACAGCATCCTGAACCAATGGGATTTGGTAAATCAATGGCCAACCTACCCTCCTGTGGTTGGGATTCTACATGGGGCCTCAGAGGGCCCCTGAAGGATTGAGTCCCAGTTGTGCACAGTGGTAAACAGCTGACGTACCCTCGGTTGATTTTCTTACTTCCCCATCTCACTCTTCCCCACTCTTTACTTCTGGTTCTGGGATCATCTGGGATCTCCAATCTCAAAGCTGTTTTCCTTGATGACATTCTAAGATGAAAAGCAAAAGGCAATGTTCCTTTTTGGTTGGATTACCATGGGAGCCTAGAAAAGGATGCTTCTGAATTTCTCAAAGTCAGACAAAGACTCACCTGCTCCTTTCCCAATTGTAGCTATTTCTGGGAGCAGACAACCAGGGATACCTCTTATCAACAGCAAATTTGGAGAATGAAAGTCAAAGCATGTGTCTCAAGGGGTAAGAGATAGGTCTTTCTAAAAGTATTCATGAAATTCCTTCCTGCTCTTGTTAATTTTCAAGTCAGGCAACACTATTCTCAGATCAGAAAGTGCTTGTCTCTGCTTACCATGGTCTGCACTTCCTGCTGGGCCCCAGCACAGGTGATCTAGAAGGAATGGGAAGATGTCGGTCTCATCATTGTTTGGGGTACTTTTTCTGAGAAGAAAATCTCCCTGAGGCTTTAACAGAGAATAAAATGAAGTGGTGTATTAGTCCGCGCAGCCTACCATAGCAAAATACCACCGGCTGGGTGGCTTAAACAACAGATATTTATTTTCTCATCGTTCAGGAGGCTGGAAGTCTGAGATCAAGGTGTCGGCAGGGTTGGTTCCTCCCAAGGCCTCTCTCCTTGGCTTGCAGACGGCCGTCTTCTCCCTGATCCTCACATGGTGTTTCTTCTACGTGAGCACATTCCTGGCGTCTCTCTGTGTGTCCAAACTTCCTCCTTTTATGAGACCACCAGTCAGGTAGGATTGGGGCCCCCTCTAATGACCTTGTTTTACCTTAATTACCTCTTTAAAGGCCCTCTCTTCAAATGCAGTCACAATCTGAGGTCCTGGGGGTCAGGGCTTCAACATGTGAATTTCCGGGGGCACAGTTCAGCCAGAATAAGTGGGGATAGATAGAATGGTTTAACCAGACACAGCCCCCTCTGGCTCACTCTCACTCACTCCCCGCTTTACACTCTGCCCCAAATTTTAACCTTTTCTAGCAAGGTATCTCAGGATGACCCACTTTGTCTCCTGTCCTGACCCTGGACCCTGTGGGACACTCATGGGCTGGCATGTGGGCATATTTCCTGTGTCACTGTCCCTGGTTCTGCTTCCTGTGAGTCACCCCCTCAATTGCTCTGTGCCCCTGACACATTATGCCAAAGGCACTCTGCTGGAGTAGGCAGGCGCCCCTCGGTGCCACCCCCCAGCATGCCAGCCCTAACATCTCCCAGAGATGGCCCTTGACATCTGCACTGCCATGTCTGCCTCTGGTTGTGGTCTCTAAGACCCACTAACAGATCTTGGAGACAGACACCACGTTATCTCCAAAACCCCTCCCCTCAAGGGCACAAATGCCCCTTCACCAAAAACAACTTCTCTTTCCATCACTCACAGAACACCTGTGTAATCCACTCACTTTGAAATTTCTCCTCACCTGAAAGAACCATGATTTGCAAGACTCAGATCAAGTGTTATTTCAAGAGTGACTCCTTCAGTGAACTTCCAAACATAATCCTACTGAAAACTAAAAAAAAAGATAGTTCAAGAATCTCTTACAGGGACTTCCCTGGTAACCCAGTGGTTAAGACTCTGGGCTTCCATTGCAGGGGGCTGTGGGTTCGATTCCTGGTCGGGGAACTAAGGTCCCACATGCTGCGCAGCGTGACCAAGAAATAAAAATAAGTAAATAAATAAGAGCAGAGAGAGAGAGATTCTAAAAAAAAAGAATCTTTTACATTCACATAGCATTCTAGAGTTTACTAAGAGCTTTTCTATACTCATTAAATCATTTGATCTTCCAACAGCCCTGGAAGGAAGGCATTTCCTCATCTTCACAGGTAACCTGAAACATGGAAGTTTGCCTGGCATGGCCACGGTCAAAGGCCATTGAAGGGAAGATCTAAGATTAGAACTTGGATGCCTATTTCAATGTTCTTTCAAAACTGCTGTCATTCTTCCTAAGCCTCCCTTACAATATACGGCAAAATCCCTAAGTTAATTTTTATTTTTAGGAAATACCCATGTCAAAGTGGACATGTGTGACAAGTCATTAAATGCTTTCTACATTCTTTAAAAAAAAATTAGCTATAATGTACCAATTTACTGTTATAACAACTCAGTTGATTCTTTTGACCACCCTTGAAGTATTGTATTTATTTCTTAGGGCTGCCATAACAAGGTACCATGAACTGAGTGGCTTAAAACAGCAGAAATGTATTCTCTCACAGCTGTGGAAGAGAGACTCTGAAATCAAGGTGTCAGTAGGGCCATGTTATCTCTGTAGGCTCCAGGGAAGGGTCCTTCCTTGCCTCTTCTAGCATCTGGTCCTTGCAGGCAATCCTTGGCTACCCTCAGCTTGTGGACACATCACTCCAATCTCTGCTTCCATCTTCACGTGGCCGCCTTCCATCTGTGTTGCTTCTCTCTTTCTTATAAGGACACAAATCATTGTATTTGGGCCAATTCTAACCCAGTATGACCTCATCTTAACTTGATTACATCTGCAATGACTCTATTTTCTAGTAAGGTCACATCCACAGATACCAGGAATTAGGATTTGAACATATCTTTTGGGGGGGCACAACTCAACTTGTAACATGTATGGTGTTGTGATATTATTACCTATATTCTGTAGATGAGGACCTTGTAAGGCTCAGAACAGGGAAGTTAGTATTTCTCTATGCTTGGTCCAACAGATGCCCACATCAGGTGCACCTGGGGGTTTATTACAGTGCAAACTCCTGGGTTTCACCACAGAGCTGCAGAATTGGAATCCAGAATCTGTGCATCTAACAAGGACCATAGGTGGTCGTAGGCACACTAGATTTGGGGAAACCCTTAGATTCACGAGAGCCACCAGAGATTTTGTGAATAAGTAAATGCAAGCCTAAGCACTTAGATTTCAGAACTTTGTTTGCATAGTGGGTCACTTTATCTTTTAATTTTCTAATCCAAGAATTTGCTTGATTATTTGCCCCAAACCCTTGTGAACACTCATCGTCCTTGCTTGGCATACCTGTCCCTTGCAGGAGCCCTGGGCAATGCTGTACAGGTCGGCCTTGCTAGCCCACGTGGAAGCCCCATTCTCTCACCAAACCCTTATTCCACTTCCCTTATCCTGCATCATTTCCTCCACATCACCTTGGGCTACATAGCTGTCTCAGCCGTGTTAGTGGGGAGGCAGAGCTAGTCTCCACTCTGGTTGCTTACAGAATCTTCAGGCTGTTGCATTTTATACCATTTCCTCCTAAGAATTATACCAACTGTCTCTTAGGAAACATTGGGCAGTTTCACTTCAGCCATCTCTTTCCAAGATACGATAGTGGTTTTGTCATGCTAAATCCTTTGCTCAAGAGGAAAATACTACCACTACGTATAAATAATAATGATAATAATAACTATAAATAGCACAGGGAACTCTATTCAGTATTCTGTAATAACCTATATGGGAAAAGAATCTGAAAAAGAATGGACGTATGTATACGTATAACTGAATCACTTTGATATACACCTGAAACTAACATAACATTGTAAATCAACTATACTCTAATATAAAACATAAATTGAACTAAAAAAATTAAAAATTAATTAATTAATTTTTTAAAATAATAATAAACATTTATTGAGTCTCAACTATGTGCCAGGCATCCTGCCATATCATATAGTTTCTCATTAGATCCTCCTGTAGAGGGATACCATTCTCATACCTCTTTTATGGATGAGCAAACTCGGTCTTAACACCAAGCTCAGAACCAGGATTCAAGCCAAGCTACTTAGACTCCACCTTTTGCTCGTCTGCCTTCCAGCCCTGCCTAGGCAGTCCAGTCCCAACTCCTCGTCCTGGATTCCAATAAGGCTTCTCCTTTTCATCTGACACCGTCTGCAATCATCGTTCACTCTTCTCTACTCAGCCGGCCTCCCCACTATAGCCTTTCACTTCCAAACACCACTCATTCCCACCACTTGATCTTCCAAAGACATCCCATTTGGGCCCTTAGCATGTACTGTTACGTGTTGTTGTTATTTACGAGCAAGGACAAGGTTGGGCGCCCACCACTCATCCTACCAGGAGGGCAGTTAGCACAGAGTAACCGTATCTTGAATGAACGATGGCAGCCCGTCCTGTGGATGGCCCCTCTGCACACAGGGGAAACCCTGCACTGAGAGTCGAGAGCCTTGCTTTCTTTCCACCCTTGTCTCTGTGACTCCTTGAATCATGCCTGGACATGTCCATTCATCTCCCTGGCCTGTACAAAGAAGGGTTGGACTACAACATTTCTGAAATTTCATCCAGGTCTAACACTCTCTAAATCTAAGTCCTGCTTCTCCCATGAAGACACTCCTATAACTTTTGCCAATACCGATCGCTTCTGTTCTTAATCAAGTCCGTATTTCAGTACTGAAAATCAGAATGCTATCTGACCAAAATATTTTGTACTGCTTCTGGATATGGGAAGCAATGAAATTGCAGCTTGAATTGCTACTGTGCTACCAAAATGCTGCTATGCTTGGGGTATTTTAGTAGCAACAAAGGGGCAGAATATTTGAAAACAAGGTTGTCCCTGAAAAAACAGAATGTGTTCAGTCCTGACGGCAAAACTAAACAGTAAAGGGAAAATTCACAGCCTGTACATTCGTGCTGTATATTGAATACCTTCTTTTGTACTTTTCATGTACTTTTCTACACTCTTTATTTGCAATGTGTAGAAAACTTAGCTCCTTTCCAGATAAACTCCTTGAGACGAGAAAGCATCTGATGTGCTTTTGGTAGCTCCACAGCCCTTACCCAATGCAGCCTCACAGTAGAAGCCCAATATGTACAGGCAACAAAGCTAGAAATACAATACAAAGTACTCTATGGATTAAGCATTAAATACTTACTGCAGGCTGTTCGCAAGCTAGAACTCCAAAAAAGAGATAATTTCAGTTGGAAAGGAGTCGACAAAAAGGGAGAACAAATATATCAACATAGGCTTTCCACAGTCATTCGTTCATTCACTGCCAATGACACCTTGCTGTGACTTTTCAGAGATCATCAGATCTAATCAAAATTGAATAATTAAATTCATCTTTTTCTTTCTTGACAGCCACAAGAGACTTGTACCCAAACCTAAAGGAATTCAGGGGTACAAGAGAATTGCCTGTTTCCAACCACAGATGCACAAAGTCATAGAAACCACCTGGCTCTAGAATTTGAGCATTAAAAGGACCTTTTAAAATGACCAAATTCACATTCCTCATTTTATTGATGGAGGAAGTGGGGGCCAGGATGATAAGGCAACTTGCCCAAGGTCCCAGAGTAAGTTAGAAGCAGAGGCAGAGATGGAAAAAAGCCCTCTGACTTTCAGGCTGGCGTATTTTCCAGGAGATAGACTGAGACTTCTTTTTCAGTAGTACCATAAGGATATATATTTGACTGGAGTCATTTCTTCCCTTGACCCCCATCTCCCCATTTGGGTTAAGGATCTAGGTGGGGACCCCTAAAGAAATGTCGGTTGTTTATTACAGAATAGTGTGGTCAGGACAACCTTCCTGGTTTGCCCAGGACTTTCCAGGTTTGGCCCTGAAATTCTCACATCCGGGAACTTCTTCCGTTCCAGACAAGCCAGGACGTGGCCCCCTTATTCCACAGGAAGCCTGTGTTCCGAACATTGCAGTTCCCCACGTTTGATTTGTGGCAGAAGCTGCTGCAGCAAGGGCTCTGTCAGCTCCCACTGTTCTGGTCTGTTGACACACAAGTTTCAGGATGTCACCGTGATGCCTGTTCTATCTGACAGAGGTTCAAAATCTGCCAGATCACACTTTTATTTGCAAAAGCTCTTAGTCTTAGTTTCAGAAGGAAAAAAAAAAATTCTCCACTTATCTACCACCCACCCCAGATTTTCTGTTGCCCACTTACGGGAGATGCCCAGCACTGCTGAAGTCCAAGAGCTCCCTACAATGACAGCACTTCTGGGGACCACAGAGCTTCCCAGCGTCTACATGGACAGTCTCCTGTCACCACAGCAGCAGCTGCATGCCCTCTGTCACTTTGCCAGTGTCTTTTTTTCAATCATCAAGAGGCACCCAGAGTATTCACTCAATCCCTTGCTTCAGAATCTTTCCTTTAGATCAAGAGTTGGCATACTACGGTCTATGGACCAAACCCAGCCCTGTGGCCTGGTTTTTCCAAATAAAATTTCACTGGAATGCAGCCATACTCGTTTGTTCATATTCTGTCTGACTTCTCTCTACGCACTGCAATTGAGTAGTTGGGACAGAGAATGCATGACCTGCAAAGCCTAAAATATCTACTATCTGGGCCTTTTACAGAAGAAATTTGCTGACTCATGAGCTTTGTCAATACTCATGGATAAGATACTCATTACTAGTGGAATTTTCTATCACCACTATCAAATATGCTGATACGGCCTTTTAACTTATAATTGTTGCTTTATTCATTATTCTTGCCAGTAATATTGAGATGCATACATAATAAAGGGTACCTAGCTTTTGATAAATGAAGAAATTAAGTCAAGAGTCTAGTGGAAAATGAAAGGCAGAAAGATAATTGACATTCCTGATTAGCACTTTTGTAGGAAGCTCTCCTTCCTGGTGAGGGCTGGATCAGGAAGTGACAGATCACAGGGAGGAATAACCACAAAGTTATTCCCAGCTTATCTAGAACAAGTGGAGCGGTCATTGCCAACAAAACAGCACTGCTAACTTCCCCAGGGCAGAGTAAAATGGGTAAAATGATTAGTTGTAATCAGATACAGTCAATATCCGAACAGATTACAAAGCGATCACCCACAGGCAACTTGATCTTTTAAAGGACCAGATGGCATACAGAATAGAAACAAAACATTATTTTTTAATCCATGGCTTAAGCAAGATAGACATTTTTTTATTACACTCTCATGCAAAAGTCCAAAGGAAGGACTGGATTGGTAGTACCATGGTGTTTAGGATCCCAGTCTGCTTTATCAACCTACCATAGGGCTTCCAGCCTCAACATCACCTCACAGCCCAAGATTGATGCTGTCACTCCAGCCATTGTGTCCCACTTGCAGGCTAAAAGAAGGAAGAATGCTGATTTTGCAAAAAGGGTATTCCACAGCAGAACTCTCTTAAAGAAGTCTTCTAGGAAGTACCACCCTAGACCTCAGCTTACATCTCATTGGCCAGAACTTAGTTGCAAGGGAAACTGGGAGCTGTAGTCTTTTAACTGGGTACATGGACTTGTAGAGTACAGTTGGAATTTTCGCACCAAGGAGAAGGGAAAAAATTCCTCCTATTGGCACTGAAAACCCTGAGGAGAAAACTTACTTCTCCAGATTTACTTTCAAGAAGAATTTGCTCTGACTTTTGCACTTTGTCCATAGATAATGAAAAAGCTAAAAATAATAATATTTACAAATGAAGTGCCTGTCATTTTACCACCCGTTCTTCCCTAGGAGGTTGACACCTGAGGGAATGTGATGGATGCCTGTGTACATAGCTAAGAGACGGGATTGATGTCCGCCTTGTTCTTCTGTTCCAGAGACAAGAAAGTCTGAAAAGCCAGAAGCACAAACATGTGGGTTTGGACTCGTCCCACTCATCATGCTTTGAGTCTCACTGGAACTCGCTCCCCTCCAGGGACAGAGGGCAGAGCCTCTGGTCAGCACCTTGGCCATGTGGCTACGCCCGCGGCTGCCGCGTGGCGGGACGAGCACCTTCCCTACTCTCTGCTGAGGACCGTGTGATGGCATCGCAGAGAAACGCGGTCACAGCCACTGCCGCAGGGCCAGACACTTGCTGTGTAAATACGCCGCTAAAATAGATCCCTCCGCCAGGACCAGGGAGGGGTGTTCCGAGGTGAGGAGGCCAGAGTGGAGGGCTGTTTGTTTAAAAAAGAGAGACACGGCACATCGTCAAATATCTGCGTGTTTTTTCCCAGCGTCATTTCTGCTTTCTTACCCGCTAGGTAATCTTTACCAAAACAAACATCAAAAATCAAACAAAGAAAAAAAAATCAAATAAGAAAGTGCAAGAAGTCCGTCACCCTCACACTCAGTCACCCCATAACAAGATGCCAGAAGAAGCCGGAAGCTAGAGAGGAGAGAAATCAGACAAGGTCCCCCAGAAAAGCCAGCGGCGCTGCAAACTCCGCGGCGACGAGGGCAGGAGGGGCCCGAGGAGGGGCCGCGGGCCAGGATGGGCGTGGCCAGATCGTGGGGCGGAGCCAAGGTGACTGCGCGCGCTCACTGTAGACCACGCCGCCCCAGCCTTCGTTCGGCTCCGCTTCTTCCGCTTCCGTCCTTCGGCCTTAACTTCCGTTCTTCTGAAAAGGAGGGAGGAGGGTTTCCTTGACTAGCAACGGTGCTGCAGGGAAGGGTCCGGTGAAAACCCTCAGGCGGGATTCCAAGCCTGGCCAGAGCCACCTCCGTCCATCTCTCTGCAACCGTAAGCCGTTATGATGACGCACTTTATATCGCTGCATTTGCCATGTGGCTTTTCTGCCCGCTTACTAAAAAGAGAAAATGGGAGAAAGCTATCCAACGCTATCCCCAGCAGCGCCAAAGGTCACTTTTCAGGGAAGCTGAGGGTCCTGCCTCAATGGGCTTCTGGGCTCTGTGAGAACTACTCCTCTTCCAGGCGGCCGTACACTGTGTGTCGAGCACATTTTTCCCCAGGGAGAGACCGTGTCACAGATGTCGACAGAAAATGCTGGATCGATGACCGATGGCTCCCCAGCCCCCAATCTCGCCGTATTTGAAGGCATTTTTCTGATGTGTGTCATTTTCTGCCAGAAGGTCTGTGTCCCCCAGCCTGCCTCCCGCCCTGCGCAGTCCACAGCATGGGTCTCCCAGGACTCGTCTGTGCCGGCCTCCGGGGAGACACAGACCTGGCCGTGACCACAGATGCGCTGAGCTGTGTTCTCAGAGCCCCACACTACACCCTCCAAGGCCCCATAGGTTGGGACTGAAGGAGCACAAAGACCAGATCTGCCCCGCGGGCCCTCTCAGCTGCAGGTTCCAAGCCATTAGCAAGGAAGCAGCGTGGGGCCGTTCCTAGCTGTGCCGTTTGTTCTAATGGATGAGCCCTCACTTATAAGAGAGGCTGAACCCTAACTAAACAAGTCTCAACCCGGCTCCGCTTATGTTGTCCACCGACGGTTAGAACAGAGGCGGACTGCATCTGATGTTTGACTCCTCCCGAATATGAACTGAGAGCTCCCTTCCTGCCAGTAAGTGAATTGCCTGCGTTTGGATTATAATTGAACTGTTCGGCTGCAAGCGCTGCACTTGGAAAATTATGGCTCTGTCGCAGTAAGGAGCCAGAAAGGGTTCATTCACCTCTACTCTTTCCTCCCCGGAAGGATCAGATCAAGAGGTAATTATAAATGACTGATAATCTTATTTATGTCTTTATTGGGCTATAATTAAACAGCATGGTATTCATCTTCATTATTCTAGCAGTTCCACATTGGGTATATCCTCAGAGAGAATCTGGAAGTAATAGACCAGAATCTTCTCCCCTATGAACTTCGGCATCTTCTAAAAGATGAAGAGTTCTAATATTGAGGGGCAGAACATTTGATCTGCAGTAGCAAGACCTGCTCCCAGAGTCCAGTGCAGGTTCCAATCATTGCTTGCTGATTCTCAAGGTGCTAGGAGGAGACTGGAGGGACCAGAGGAGTGTTCATACTGCCCACTGGGCTTTCTTCAATGGCTTGGAAATAACTTCCTTGCAGGGCTCAAGAGCTGTCTTCAAATAGATATCAAAAGGCAGATCCGGACACTGAAGGCAAGAACATTTAGGTTCACGTTTAAGGACTTCTTTTTTTGTTGTTTTCTTTTCCATTATGGTTTATTACAGGATATTCATTATAGTTCCCTGAGCTGTACAATAGGACCTTGTTGTTTAGAACTTGTAAACAATGAGGTTCTATGGGAAAATGTTGGGTATTCAGTAGTACGTAAAACAGATATACTCCCTGCCCTTGTATAGGTCACAGTTTGGGGGGAAGTGAATTTAAAATGCATTAAAATATGTAAATCATGTTTTCCAACTATGGCAGTGGCAGGAGTGAAGGGTAATGGCGTGAGAGTGGAGAATAAAGGGCAATGATGAACTCGCTTAGGAAAGGTTCTCAAGGAGATGACCATTTATCCAGACCTGAAGGCTGTGGGGAAGGGAGAGCATGCGTGAAGACCTAGGACAGAGAAGGAGCCCTGCCAGCTCACGAACGAGCAGACTGGTTAAGGAGTTGAGGTTGGAGAGATAACATTTCCAAGTAGCAGCTGGTCAACCACTTTGTTGGAAATGTGATAGTGGGAAAGTGTACCTAGGGGATAGAACTGACCAGTATGGACCTTCGTAATGTGAGGATGTTTAATTTTGCTATTTAAGAGGGACTTGCCACGTTGTGGCACAGGTGGTAATAGAACCAGGAAGCCTACCTCGTGTATTTGCTTGGAGGGAAGAGCCTGCAGATATCCGTGCTGCCCCCGGGCCCCATTGGGGTTCAGGAGCTCATCCTCAGACCGCCCCCCCCCCCAGCTCAGCAGCTCCCTGCCTTTCTCTTGGCCATTCCTCCTTCTCTCTAATCCATTCTCCACACTGCACTGGAAATGGTTTTCTAACACCAGATCTGACTAGATCCCTTTAATAAATCACTCCCTGTTATCTACAGAATAGAGCTACTGAGCAAATTTTTGTTATTTGTATCCTGCTCACCCCTTTCTTGGCTTCATCTCTTGCTGGTTTGCACTCTCATAATCTAAACTACCCATAATTTTCTAAACTCCACTCCACCCACCTCAGATGCAAGCTCAGGCTTGCATTACTGGTCCCTCTTGCATTACCTTCAACAGTTTTTGCAGATCCACCCAACTCCAGGCTGAGCTTTGCTGCCTTCCAAAGATGCCCACAGCCTGCATCCTACTGACTGCCCCCCGAGAATTCCTCAGCTCCCCTCTCCCTCAATTGTGAGATGATACTAAGGAACTTCTTTTACTTTCTTGGCCACCCTCCTCATAGCTGTGGCTTCTGTTCCTAACTGCTCTGTGAACCAAAATTGCAAGGCCACTATATTTGCTCACAGGCCCACCCAGATGGGACTAAGATCTGGGGAATGGTAGGCAAATATGTGTGTACATCATGCAGTCTTAGGGCTCTTGCTCTTCCTTCTGCCTGGAACACACTCCCCTCATTCCTTCCCCTGACTCTCTTGTTTTGAGCATTTTGCAATCAATCTATTATGTTACTGCCCTCAGGGGTCCATCCATAAGCAACCAGTTAGATCTGATTATTCCTTCTCTCTGCTCAATATCTTGTAGACAACAAATACATTCAGATTATTTGTGTGTGTGTGTCCTCATCGTACTTTATGCTTCTTAAAGTTAGCAGTGTGTCCCTTCAACCTGTATATCCATTTCATCACTCTCTGCCGAACATTCAGTGCGCACTCACTAAATGCTCATGAGACTTTGGAAATGTACAAGAAAAATAACAAAACAGAGAGCCAGTTGTAGAAGACGGTCTTTGACTCTCCAGTTCCAGCCAGTGGCACATCCTGAAGACCTTCAATTTGTTGGCTTAGCTCATCTGATCCCTGAACCACCCGTAGCCTGGATGTACATGGGGGTCCAACACTATTTAGATTGGAGGCCTGGGCTTAAACTTACAGGAATTCATTCTTAATTCCCACAACCCCTTATCTGAACCTCTTTGAGGGTACTTGTTACTTTCTACCTGTATACATTTTTATCTTTGCAACTTTATAGCTCCTTATAACTGAAATATAAACTCAGTGAGGGTTGTACCTAGCACACAGGAGGTACTCAATACATTACTGGTGAAAAATTATGTCTTTTGCTGCATTCACATAACTCATGTGTGCCAAATAAGTTATGTGTTGTGATCAAATTCAGTGTAAATCCTGATCTGTGATTATCTAACACATAATGAATGCTACTACAGTCGTCAGCTGCTACTGAGGATGCCAGTACAGATCCTAAATCTAATAGGTCACAAACAAATGGAAGCGTGAAGATTCCTCAGGAAGTTTCTCTCTCTCTCTCTCTCTTTTTTTTTTTTTTAAAGTCTAGTTGATTTACAATGCAGTGTTAGTTTCTGGTGTACAGCAAAGTGATTCAGTCATATATATTCTTTTTCATATTCTTTTCCATTATGGTTTATTACAAGATCCTGAATATAGTTCCCTGTGCTATATAGTAGGACCTTGTTGTTTATCTATTTTATATATAGTAGTGTGTATATGTTAATCTGAAACTTCTAATTTATCGCTTCTCCGCCCTCTTTCCCCTTTGGTAACCATAAATTTGTTTCTATGTCTGTGAGTCTGTTTCTGTTTTGTAAATAAGTTCATTTGTATCATATTTTAGATTCCACATATAAGTGATATCATATGATATTTATCTTCGTCTGACTTACTTCACTTAGTATAATAATCTCTAGCTCCATCCATGTTGCTACAAATGGCATTATTTCATTCTTTTTTATGGCTGAGTAATATTCCATTGTGTATATGTACCACATCTTCTTTATCCATTCATCTGTCGATGGATATTTAGGTCGCTTCCATGTCTTGGCTATTGTAAATAGTATGAACATTGAGGTGCATGTATCTTTTTGAATTAGAGTTTTCTCCGGATAGATGCCCAGGAGTGGGATTGTGGGATCATATGGTATCTCTATTTTTAGTTTTTTAAGGAACCTCCATACTGTTCTCCATAGTGGCTGCAGCAATTTACATTCCCACCAACAATGTAGGAGGGTTCCCTGTTCTCCACACCCTCTCCAGCATTTATTATTTGTAGACTTTTTAATGATGGTCATTCTGACTGGTAGGGAATTTCTCAAGAGTATCAGAACTAGATCATTTTGACATTGACACACAGCTATGTTTTTAATATTTGTACATAGACATAAGCTTTAGAACACTAAGTTATTTTTAAAGTAATAAGACTGATTCAATTAAAATGATTCTATTCCAATAAACAATGACAACAAATACTCACTCTCACATACACCTAAAACATCCGCTCTGACATTCAGTTCACGTAAGGATCTATTCAGCCTAAAAGGATTATGTTGAGTAAGACAGAAGTAAGTGTAGAATGTACTGTGTGTGGAATACTAACTGCGGAATTCACTTCACCCCACAATAATATTAATGATGACTGACATTTTGACTTGTGTAGGACTTTTTGTCTAAGGTGATTACATCGTAGGTGCAAATCACCGTATAATTGCTCTAATGTGAGCTTAGTTTTAATCACAATACCAAAGTTTGATCTTGAACAATTCATCACACCATTATCCAAGAGAGAATTTATAAAATGGTAAATTGGACTGTGAGAACCCACTTTACCCTTGGTCATGGGCAATTAAAGTTGGGTTTCAGTTGATGAGACGTGAAGAAGACTAGAAATCCTACCTACACCGAATTTCTTATGCTTCGTTTATGGGCTCCAGAGTATCATGAACATCAAATAAAATGGTGTTCAGTCTGGATTTTTTTAAAAAGACAGCACCATTAATTGAGTGAGAAAAGAAAATAGTTGTGATGTGTGGTAATAGAACAAATAGTTCTCTTTAAACTTGAATATTTTGTAAGCATGCCCCTAAAAAGTTTTCTGGTTCACAATAGTTATCTACTTCTATTTTATTTTTATTTTAAATTTTGTGTGTATTTCTTTCTTTTTTTTCCACTATGCGTCCTGTATGTGTCCATATTTGAACATAATCCATTTCCATTTATTGTACTAATAATGTGTAGTATTACTTCTATTATCTTGTTTTATGCTTTATATGTTTTATAACTCATGACTGTTTCCTTCTTGTTTTTCAGTCTTTTACTATGTGGGAAATGTTTTCTAATCTTTTTGTAATCTGGTAATTTTCAAGCTGTATATTCTGGCTTCAGTTATATGGATAGTTAATTCAACTGCAAATTTTAAAATGCTCCCCCTGTGTACATTTTTTTCTCAGGGAGGAAACAGAATTGTTGACCGTTTGCATTTAATAAATAAGATGGCAAAATGAGCATTATTTTACTGTCCTTCCCTTTTTCCTTTTCCTGGCTCCCCTGGAACAGAGCATGATTCGGATGCTTCTGATGACATTTGCAATTATCACTATTATGCATATTACTTTCTAATCACAATTACAACAATTATTTAGCCTTGATTCAATATTGACATGCTTTCCATAATACCACTACTTGCTGACTTTTAGCTGTTTAGTTTTGATTCATTTGTTGGTCAATTGCAACGTGTCATCAAGCATTTTTCAGGATGAGGATACAGGTGGTTTACTTGATGAGCTTTTCCTATAGTAAGTCTTTATTAGCATGCTATATAATTCTGCACCTTGACATTAATGATACAGTTCTTTTATTGTTCTATTTGTCCGATGAGAGGTTTTTTTTTTCCTGTTTACTCATTCTTGAATGATCTGAGGGTTCTCCGTGCCTGAAGTTTGCCAGTATTTACAAATGCATGGCGTCACTTGGTCCGATCGATAACCATGAACTCCACCAGCATCTTCCTCCTAGACCCCAAACTGGAAGGCAGCTTCATTGCAGAGTTCCATGTAAATTTTAGTCTTTAAATGTCAATTATATAATATGGCCCTTTAGAAGTGGTGAGGGTCTGCTTCCCCAGCCTGATCATCTTATAATGGGAAATACAAGTTATTCATAGATAATTGACAATCTCTATGTCTTTCCTTTTCAGATGCAAGCTGAGGCTGCATTTCCCACAGTATGCTCTTCTCACTATTCTTCTGTCCCCTCCATTTATCACTGTCAGTATCTTATACCTGCATCTGACTATTTCTGACTGGTCCCTCTTGCATTACCAAATGGTACTCCCCAAATGGATATCCAAATGGAAGTGCCAATGAAAGAGCTTGATTGGATGAAATAAACTTAGCCAAGACAGAAAGCTGTTGCTTCACCATTTAATTGGTGAAGGCTCCAGAATTCTAAGATACATAACTCAGTAAGACAGGGTGGAAATTTCTCAGTGTCTTTCTGCTTGATCTGGCTTGTCTACCTCAGGCACCATCCAAGCTTTAGTTGGTAGAAATTCCTCCTGGCATCTAGCAAATCATTAGTCTGTATTCCTAATTTCCAGTATTGTGGAAGCTTTTATCTCTCGTTCAATTTCCATAATTATTTCAATTAGAATTTGGGAAGGTAAATAACATGCCCCTAACTAGCTGCCATCTTATCTGGGAAGTTCATCTTCATAGGAATTTTAATGGGAACTGGGAGAAGGAGTGTTAATTTGACACCATCTTAAAAGATAGTTTGCCCTCTTGACTTTCTTTACAGTAGAAATAACTTATGTAAAAGTAAAATAAAAATAACAGACAAAAAGATGACACTGATTCTACAATGCTGCCTTTCTCTGCTGACCATCAAAGTAGCCAAGGGTCAGTGCCTGATGGAAGCAATCATCTCACACCTGGCATTTCTCAACAGAGAAGAATTAACCAAAGCAGCAGCTGATCTAACAAACCAAGGCTGCCAAGAACAAAGCAGAGAGGTTGCTGGAAGAGGGTCTTTGTCTAAGAAAAAGAGGCCAAAAGCTAATGTGAGGGAGTAGGACACAGTTTAGGACACAGGCTCTGGCCTCTGACTGCTTCTCTTCAAACCCTGGCTCTACTGGCCGATTAGCTGTAGGTCCTTAGATGGGATAGCATGTCTACACTTCTGGTTCCTTATTGCAGAGATTGTACCTATCTCAACAGGTAGCTGTAAGAAAAAAATGGCCTTACACATACAAAATGCTTAGCATAGTACCTGGCCCATGGTGAGGGCTCATTAATGTTCATTATTGTTACGTTTGCCCTCATTTCTTAAATAGAGATCAGATGCAAACAGAACAGAGCCAGCTACTGGACATACCGTTGAGCCAGGTGTGCAGATGAGAGACAGAACATGTGTGCTGTTAGTTCCAGAACATCCTAGTGGCTCTGGGGGAGAACGAGGGGACACAGTGACCTGGACTCGGGGGAGGATGGCTGTTGAGATTCTGGGAGAGCAAGAAGTCACTGGCCTCCATACTCCCTGACAACAGGAATAGGGTCTTATTTTCCTCAAAATCGCTGATTTTCTGTGTCTAGCCTAGAGATCTGTCTATCACAGACATCTAATGAATATTTGTTAAAGGAATGCATTTGTTCACTGAATTCAGTAGGATCAGGACAAGCTTGGAGCAGTCACAGCAGACCAGAGGCAGCATGGAAACAGATACAAAGCCTGAGTAGATAGTCATAATATTAGTGTCCAAAATAATAGCTTAGGTTATTTATTCACCAATTTACATGGTCCAGGTGAAGGACTTAGTATATTTAAAGTCACTTTATTTTCAGTTCTGACCAAACTTTCCATTTTTTGAAATGAAGAAACTGAGGATTAGGGAAAGTAAGTCATTCATGCTCTCTCCACTAGCGTGTGTCCAAGCCCCAGCGTACACCTCCCCCTGACTACACCACCTCTCAGAGTCCTGGGCACGGGCAAAGCGCCCTGGGCCTGGGAAAGTGCGTGCCACAAGGCCACTGGCTTTGTAAGCAAGTGCTCACATCAGAATACGTGCTTGAGAGAGAGGGAGAGGAAGAAAACTGAGGGATCTGTACCTCAAGATTCAGTCTGGAGGTACCAGAAAGAACAACGGTGCCTTGAGATACTGATGAATCAATCTGAGATCTCTGGCTGGACCAAGCCTCATACTATTTTGATCATAATTCATCCCTTACTAGGAATTGAAATCCTAAAATACTCAAATATTGTTTGCCTTTTTATTAGGCTGCTACAACATCCAAAGGGGCAATTGCCATGACTGTCACCAGGAAAACCATGAATTTGGATACCGCTGGGTCATTGCAAGGAAGGAGGTAAGAGACAACCTGAAGGGAACCATTATTATTATATGATTTTAATTCACTGCAAATGAAAGGTCATGTATTTAAAAAGAAAAACCACACGTGAGTGTTGCAATGGAACACCCATGGTACATCCCAAATTAATAAATAACCTTCCATTTCCACCTCCCAACTGACCATGATTACAAGTCTGACCTTTCTGGCCAATGACACAAGAAAGAAAGGCCAACAATTTAACTGCTACTTGTCTCCATGAAGTGATGCATATTTGCATTTTGAAGGAAATCTTGTAACATTGGAAACGTCCTGGAAGCTCTCTGAAAGGTTACAGGTGAACAGAAAAGTGCCATCCTGTGGGCTTCTCAGAACCCTTTTCCGCACCAGCCTGCAGTGCCAATGCATTCCCAGTGGACCCAGAGTGGACTCGGTGGGGGGGCGCCTTGGCCCTTGGGGTCAGCTGTGCTCTAGGGCCACCAGAATTCCCAAAACAGCCCCACAGAAGGAGAGACTTCCCACTGGTCAGAGCCCCTGGAGGGGAGGTGACGATGTCCCAGCCATATCACCTTTGCTCTCCACCCCTGGTGCCACACCTGCCTGCCCAGACGCAGCTGCTGTCAAGGGAGAAATCCTGCTCGTCACCAGGACCTGCCCACACTTCCCAGTGGGAGGGAATATAGGGGCAGCACCTGGCTCCTCATCTGTGTGTAGGCAGATGACAGTAGAGTCTTCCTCAGACTGGGGCTTAGAAATGGCCAGGATCTCACCCACTGCCCCACGGGTGGGAGAACAAGAGGAGGTTTGGGGAAGGGTAGACCCTACTGCACTTGCCCAGATCAGTGCATCTTTCCCGGGATGTAGGGAGACTGGAGCCACCTGGGAAGAGCGTTTCGTAAAACCAGGATCTGGAGCTGAGAATTTTTGTTTGCGCTGACAGAGGATGCTAAAATGCACAGCACACGAAGTCTCAGACATCCCGAGTCCCATGATCCAGGTTCTAGGGGGTCACAGCCTCCAGGTGCCTCAGGGGCAGGTCTGACGGAGGTGAAGGTCCAGGCAGGCCAGCGTGGGGGGAGGGGGCCAGAGAGAGGGGGGCTGCTGCCCGCCCACGTTGGAGTTTGAGCCTCAGACTCATCAAAAGTGTGGTCCAAGAACCAACGCTATAGGCGTTACCTGAGTTCCATGCTACAAAGGCAGAATCCTGTGTCCCATGTGACACCTATGAAGCGGAATCTTTGGAGGTTAGTGTGATCTGATCCTCGAGGGCCGGAGAAAGAGGCAGAGACTCAAACCCACCTCACCAGAGGTTTCCTTTCTTTTCCCAGCCTTTCCCAGGCCACCGCCTCTCAGACTGTCTCGAGGGCCAAGAGTCCCTGGGACAGAATGACTTCAAACCTGAGAGTCCACTTAGCTGTGTACAAGGCTCATTACCCCTGGGGCTAATCCCCAGCGCCCCGCCTGCTGCGCTAAGGAGCCCTCATCATTAGTCTACGCCTCACATGGGCCAAGAGCCCGGCTCCCCAGGGTCACAAGCTCGGGGCTTGTCGCTCAAACGGGGGGACCTGTGCCAGTCCCCCACCCCCTGCCCTGCCTTAGCCTGGTCTTTCCCAGCTCCCTGGGGCCAAAGCTGCCCGGAGGCCCAACCGCAGGCTGCATTTGGTGCAGTTACGAAAACAGTTACAGGCCCAGGACATCTTCAGTTCTCAGCAGTCCTGACAGGGTCAGAAGAATTATCTGCATCCAAAACCTGCCTTCTGGTGTGACTCAGAATCAAGATCTCCTGCGATACATCCGAGATCTCCTGGCTGTGCGGCCTGCAGTGCCAGGCACGATTACTCAGCCATAAAAAGGAACGAAATTGGGTCATTTGTACAGACGTGGATGGACCCAGAGACTGTCATACAGAGTGAAGTAAGTCAGAGAGAGAAAAACAGATACCGTATATTAACGCTTACATGTGGAATCTAGAAAAACGGTACAGATGAACCTGTTTGCAGGTCAGAAATAGAGACACAGATGTAGAGAACAAACGTATGGATGCCAAGGGGGGGAGGGCGGGTTGGGATGAATTGGGACATTGGGATTGACATGTATACACTAATATGTATAAAGTAGATAACTAATGAAAAGCTGCTGTATAGCACAGGGAACTCTACTTCACCTCGCCGTACAGTACAAACTAACACAACATTGTAAAACAACTATACCCCAATTAAAAAAAAAAAAAAAGCCACACAGGCAAAAATCAAACACTTGAGATGCTCCAAGTCACAGATCACCTCGCTCCACCCCACAGCATGTGGCCTGCCTTGTCACCATGTCATCTGTTTGCTCTGGAGCAGACACTGTCTTTTTGTTTTTTTAATAAATTTATTTTATTTTTATTTATTTTTGGCTGCGTTGGGTCTTTGTTGCTGCACGTGGGTTCTCTCTAGTTGCGGCGAGCGGGGGCTACTCTTTGTTGTGGTGCGTGGGCTTCTCATTGCGGTGGCCTCTCTTGTTGTGGAGCACGGGCTCTAGGCGTGCAGGCTTCAGTAGCTGTGGTGCGTGGGTTCAGTAGCTGTGGCTCACAGGCTGTAGAGTGCAGGCTCAGTAGTTGTGGCGCACGGGGTTAGTTGCTCCGCGGCATGTGGGATCTTCCCGGACCAGGGCTCGAACCCATGTCCCCTGCATTGGCAGGTGGATTCTTAACCACTGCGCCACCAGGGAAGCCCGACACTGTCTTTTAAGACCCCGAGGAACTGTTTCTATTCTCCTTGAAGTTGGTTCTTGCTCTATGTGCTCCCAGCCTCCAGCTAGAGGTCTAATAGCCTAAAGCAGGAGTCAGCAAACTTTTCTGTAAGTGGCCAGAGAGTCAATCTCTTAGGCTTGTATGGTCTCTGTCACAAATGTGTCACTCTGCTGTCCCAGTGCCAAAGCAGCTGGGGACAATAGGTAAATGGGTGGCTGTATTCCAGTGAAATGCTCATTACAAAAACAGGCAGTGATCTGGACTTGACCCGAGGGCTGTAGTTTGCCAGCCCCTGGCATAGGAGGGGAGACCCTAAAGACAGATGGTTCGTTTCAAATTTGAGCCCCATCAGTTTCCTGTCTGTGCAGCCTTAGACAGATTACCGACTTCTCTAAGGCATATTACTAATACCTATATCACGCTCTTCTGAGAAGACTGCAGTGAGAGTCATGCATATAAAGTGCTTCAGGGGGTTTCCAAGCGCATGGAAAGCAAAGCTACCAAAAAAGCTACATTAGCTACAAAAAGCGCTCATCACTCTTACTATGACCCTTTCAGACCGTGACAGTTCTGCCTAGGACGTCTAGCAATGGGCTGACGCCTTCCCCTGCGGCCCAGAGCGTCCCATGTGCTCGCCAGTGCCCAAACCAAGTCTGAGTTTGTGCCACTCTCAAAACATTATTTTATTGATTGGTCAGCTGTCCTTGCTGGAGCCAGCCTCTGCGACTGGGCTGTGTGCCATGGGCCCCCCCCCTGCACTACTGAGCAGGGATCCTCCCAGCTCCTGGGTCCCCTGTCCCCCCTCAGGGCTGCCACGTGGTGCCCGATGCCTCAAGCAGCAGCCTCTGCCCTTTTGGCAGCCTGGACAAACCAATAGGATCATGGGCCAGGCCATCAGCTTCCTAGCAGTACCTGCCAGTGACCTTCTTCAGAATCACCATTCTGTGAGACGGTACTGAGTGCTCCCGAAGGGATAAATGACTCGCGGCCAATGAAGTATTGGGAACATAGGGCTAAAGACCCTTTAAAATGTTTCTTTTGTCCAGAACATCTCAGGGCCTTTTAATAAGCTAATATGTACTGTTCATCTTTAAGAGGGGAATCCAAGCACTCCGGCAGCGTTTCCAAACTTTATTTTAATATGGGACCATTCTCAAGGGCCATGACACAATCAGGATTCTAGGAGACACATTTTGGGAAATGCAGCTCTGGAGGAAGGGCAGTGTGTCTCCACTTTCTGAGTTGATCGATGGCAAAGGTTAAGAGTGTGCGCCTGGTAGAGACATCTTTAAAATCCTTCCTGTCTGTAATCCGTGTCCTCATTTCCCATCGCAGGTCACTCAGCACATTTGGGCTGTGGGTGCTGCCTGGGGAGCTGGGTTTTCCCAGCATCAAGGCTTGTTCCTTCTGTCAGCCAGACCGGCCGGATCTATAAAGAATTCCCTGAGTTCGTGAAATCCAATGCCCGTTCCTTCCTGAAGACACCCCAGTCACCCCAGTCAATCTGTATCTTGCCAAATGTTCTCCTCTTTGACTCTTAAAAGAAGTTCAAAGTGGCCCACAATTCATGTCAAATGGACCGGCTGCCATTTCCTCGTTGTCTCCAAGGGCTCCTTATATAAAACCGTGGCTTTATGGGCCTTAGTCATCCTATATCCTCAGGGCCCTTTTCTGAACTCAGTGAACTTGTTTAAACATCCCAGGCCTTCTCCTGTTTCCCTTGCCCCCCTCTCCCTGTGCCTGAGCCTGGTGGCACTGACCTTGGGGGGAGGGGAGGGCACCGTGGAAATGCTAAATCTTCCTAGCAGTTTCCAGCACTGGGGATTTCATTCTTCACCCCCCATCTGTGTCCGCGGCAGCCTCAGCCATGTTGTCCGGAAAGAATCTCTCCCTTTGCAGGGAGTGGAGCTGAGACCCTTATCCGAGAGGCAACCCCGCTCCCGCTGCTGGCCTAGTACCTGTTCACTGGGAAGAGACTCCTCTTCCTCGTTTTCTTTATTGCAAATCGGTGGGAAAAGAGCTTCCAATCCAATGATGCCTGGGAAGAACCTTGAAGTTTCCTGATGAAAGAGGCCGTGGAGGTGCCCGTACTATGATCTACAACCCGCGAGGCAAGTTTGTGCCCGTTCCTCCCTTGGGTCCCAGCACCCACACGGAGGGAACAGATGTGTGTCTTTCCCAAGCTGGGGGCCAAGGTGCTGGAAAGATGCTCTGAGGGGACGTACGTAATTCTCACCAGCTCGGGTCAAAGTTGGCCTCTGACTTACCTTTCTTCCCTTTTCAGCTTCCTTCTCAAAATGGAAACGGGAGGGTTGATGTGGTTCATGGTTCCCAGGCCGCTCCTTCCAGATATCACATTCTTCAGGGGACACTTGCGGCCTCTCCACCGGCCAGGAGGAAGCCTGCTGGGCAAGGGGTCTTGGATCTGACTGCAGAATCAGATCCACTCTGATTCTCCACAGTATGCATGGTATTCTCCATGTGTAGTTCCCCATGAGATTTTATTTGGGGGACAAACAAAAAGTTTCTTCTGTCTGAAAATGACCAGGTTAAAATATTGCTAAGAACTTTTCACTCTTCATGTCCTTTGATCCCAGTCCTAAGCACCTCCCTTTCACCCCAAAGCCTAGCTTTTCACGCCCCATGTTTTCTCTCATACTTACCCAACTGTCAGTGAAAACTATTAGGATGTATTTGTGGGGATGAAATAAATGTATATTGGTTTCGGGGTGGTTTTTTTTTGGCCGCATGGCACGGCATGTAGGATCATCTTAGTTCCCCGACCAGGGATCGAACCCATGCCCCCTGCACTGGGAGTGCAGAGTCTTAACCACTGGACCGCCAGGGAAGTCCTATATGGGTTTTTTAAATCTAGTCATCTGGTGGAAATAGAACCCCACCTTTTATAGTCTGGGTTGTCAGGCGTGTTTGTTGGAATAGTTTCCAGTATCCATTGTTTTCCTCAGTCCTTCTGCCTTTACAGGCCAATCCCTACCAGCTCTGCAAGGATTTTGACACCTCCACCCAGCATCAAGCTAGAAACCATTGACATCATAGAGTTTCCACTCCTGTGCTTTTTTTCTTTTTAAATTCTAATGATGTATAGTTGATTCACAGTGCTGTGTTAGCTTCTGCTGTACAGCAAAGTGACTCAGTTATACACATATAGACATTCTTTTTTAAATATGTTCTTTTCCATTATGGTTTATCACAGGAGATTGACTATAGTTCCCTGTGCTATACAGTAGGACTTTGTTGTTTACCCATCCTATATGTACTAGTTTGCATCTGCTAATCATAAACTCCCAATCCATCCCTCCCACACCCCACTGCCCCTTGGCAATCACAAGTCTGTTGTCTGTGTCTACGAGTCTGTTTGTTTGGTAGGTAAGTCCATTTGTGTCATATTTTAGATTCCACGTGTAAGTGATTTCATATGGTATTTGTCTTCCTCTTTCTGACTTACTTCACTTAGTATGATAATCTCTAGGTCCATCCATGTCACTGCAGATGACATTATTTTTTTATGGCTGAGTAGTATTCCATTGTGTATATATAAATATATATATATATATATTTATATATATCACTTCTTCTTTACCCATGCCTCTGTCTATGGACATTTAGGTTACTTCCATGTCTGCCTATTGTAAATAGTGCTGCTATGAACATTGGAGTGCATATATCTTTTCGAATTAGAATTTTCTCTGGATATATGCCCAGGAGTGGGATTGCTGGGTCATATGGTAATTCTATTTTTAGTTTTTTAAGGAGCCTCCATACTGTTCTCCATAGTGGCTGCACCAATTTACATTCCCACCAACAGTGTAGGAGGGTTCCCTTTTCTTCATACCCTCTCCAGCATTTATTATTTGTAGACATTTTAATGATGGCCATTCTGATGGGTGTGAGGTGATACCTCATTGTAGTTTTGCTTTGCATTTCTCTAATTAGCAATGATGAGCATCTTTTCATGTGTCTGTTCTTAAAGCATCCCTCATGTTTCAGTTTCCCAGTGAGCTTGGCTTCTGCACGCAGCCCGTGGCCAGGAGCCCTCCTCCTTTATGTACTTTCCAGCTGTGGCGCTTGTGCAGGAGAAGCTGCACCCAGCCCAGCTCACCCTCCTGTGAGCTAGAACTTCTAAGGGCGCTCAGGGGCTCCTTCTGAGGCTCCGTTTCATCTCCTCCCCTTCCTGCGGCTTAACCTCTCCCCTCCCAATGCCTCCCCAAGTGCTTCTTTCAGAAGAAAAGGCTTCCCATCTGCTGACTCCTTTCCTCCCTCCCCAAGCCTGCTCACCTCCACCAGCCTGATCTGTCAGAACTTCTGGGAGGACTGCAGACCCTCCCTGTGTCCCTGTAGCCCCCCTGCCCTCCCTGAGTTTCTTCAGGGACGCTGACACCCGTGGTGCTCTTGAGAAGGACGCAAAAGGGACAGAGCAGGGAGCTTTCCTGCAGGCCTGCCACCTGCTCTTACCAAGGACATTCCCCCGGCCGTCAAAGGCTGCCTTGGCCCCGGATGTTGCACCTCCAACCCACAGTTCTCTGGCCATGAACTCCCACAGCACCCAACTTTGTTCTCCGAGGCCTTAGGGAGCACGGGGAAGGGGCGGGCCATGTCGCTCCCCTGCTGCTCACTTCCCCGTGCCAGGCCGCACCTCACCACTGGGGCTCAGCCAGGGGCGATCCATGGCTCCACCGGCTCTGGAGGTCCCTCTGGCCAGTTGAGGAGGGATGGGCGATGACCCCAGGGTGATCCCCTGCTCCTGGGCTAGACACAGCTCCCCGACAAGCTGTCCTCCTGTCAGCTTCCTTCTGGCCTTTGTCCCCAGCCCGGAGCAGCCCTGTCCCCTCTCCCTCCCCTACCCCCAGGCATACACCCCCCCAGACCTCCACTGGGCCGCCTTTGGCCAGGCCTTTGGAGAAGGACATCCTTGGCCAGTGTGCTTCTTAAACCTCATTTGGCCCAGGACCCCACACGCTTTATGGGCTCCTCCCTCGCCGGGGCCTGTACCACAAGGCTATTAGTTAAGATGTTTCCATGCCGCAGTCTGACCCCGCATTTTCTGGCTATTTCCTTGACTTCCCCTCTTTGCCCCCAGCTCCAGGGCTCCCACACGTCGATTTCTTATCAGGGCTGGGGGTCTGAGAGCACAGCTTTCCTCTCTCTCTAATTCCTTTCCTAGGAGCCTGAGCCAGCATCTGGCTTGGGCCAGTCTGGAGAGATCTGGAATCCAAACAGTCTTTAAAGAGTTACGACTCCGGGAACCGTGGATGGCAACGTTTTCTATTATTCACAGTTCCAACTTTCCCATCTGGCTGTTTTCAGAATGAAAGCTGGAGATTACTGTCAGCATTAATTACAATCAGGTGTACTTTTCTTCTACTCCATTTTGCCCCAATGGTTTCTCACACAGCAAGAAATCCCTAAAATGCATGTCCTTTGAAATGGGGCACATAAATCCTTGCTGCTGGTGAGAGCTGCTGTCAGCCCGTGGGGCTCTCCCTGGATCCGGTGACCTTGGTGAGGTTCACCGAGCTTCATCAGGTTGAGAGGTTCGCCTGAGCCCCTTGAATCTTCAGGGCAGGAAATGTCAAAAGAATCAGCTTCCTTGCAAGATTTCTGGCACTTCCTGCTCCAAGTCAAACCCGAGCTACCACAAGAACGGGTTGTGGAATGTCTGTCTTCAGGGCCCTAGCTGAACCTGAGAGGGTGAAGCTGCAGAGAAGAAAATCAGTCTCCCTGATAGTCCCCTCTAGGTCTCATCCCAATCTCCTTCCTCGTGTCTCAATTTTCACGTCTTCTCCCCGGACCCCTTGGCCTATTTCTAGTCAATGTTTGAAAAACATCATCTCATTCGGAAGTATTTTCTTCCCCTCCATCTTTGTCCCTATGTGCATATTTATAGACGTGCCGCTTTCCTTACATTTTCCAGAAGTGTCTTTTTTTTTTTTTTTTTGGAGTAGAGTTGATTAACAATATTGTGTTAGTTTCAGGTGTCCGGCAAAGTGATTCGGTTATACATATACATGTATCTATTCTTTTTCATATTCTTTTCCCATTTAGGTGATTACAGAATATTGAGCAGAGCTCCCTATGCTCTACAGTAGGTCCTTGTTGATTATCTATTTTAAATATAGCAGTGTGTACCTGTCAATCCCAAGCTCCCAATCTATCCCTCCCCTCCAGAAGCTTTTTTAAATTACTCTCCTCGGGTTTATTTTTCTCTACAGACTCTCCATAACTTTTTGTTTTTGCTTAACCATCCAACACATTTAAGTTATTTTTTTAATTTATTTTTTTATTGAAGTATAGTTGATTTATAATGCTGTCTTCATTTCTGCTGTACAGCAAAGTGACTCAGTTATTTATATATATATATATATATATATATATATATATATATATATATATATATATATATATATATATACGTTCTTTTTTAATGTTCTTTTCCATGATGGTTTATCCCAGGATATCAAATATAGTTCCCTGTGCTATACAGTAGGACCTCCATAATTATTAGTCTTCAGGATTAATTAAACATCAGGACCATTCTCCTTTCGCAAAGACATTTGAATTTCATTCAGAAAGGCCATTCTGATATCTTAGTTATTCTTTTTAACAGCTCTGCTATGTAAGCCACGGCTCTACTATTACCAGTTGGGTGATGCTGGGTAAGCTGCTTAAACCCACTGCCCTGGGGTTTCCTTGTCTGCAGAAGGGGGATGCTGCATCTTCACAGGGCTCCTAAGTGCATTAGGGAAAACAACAGCTCAGCACTGGCAAGTGTAAAGTGTTTGCTCCTCACCTAAGGCATGCTCCATGATTTGGGGCATTGGAAGAAGGAACAAGGGTCCTCGTCTCGAACATTCACGAGAAGACAAATCTCTTTCTCTGGGAGAGTGGAGGAAGGGATTGCTGCTCAAAGACGACAAAATGTGTACGCAGTACAAAAGCAAAACTGTTTTTAATACCACCCATTTTTTCCTCATGGAGCCCAATCTTCATGGGTTCCCTTTGTCACATGTGGCTCATTCCATTTGCTACTGGAATCCAGTTGGCCTGTGTCTTTATCCCTGAGCAACTGCAGTATAAAATGCCAGGGTTTGAAAAAGAGAACCATTCACTTAGAACCTTTGCCCCTCCCTAACGTCCCCTGACACATCACCCACAAACTAATAATCTTGGGAAAAAAGAGAGGGAGAGAGTTGACAACTTTGAAAAAGCTGGACAGAGTATGACATTTCCGCAATAAAAACTGAATAAAGGAATTTACCGTAACCACGTTGGTTTTGCTGCTAATTCGACCCTGGCCATAACTTGCCCTAGTTCGCTGCTCCCAAATCACTTGCCTCTTTGAGCTCTGGTCAGGCTGTATCTGCCTCATCCCACTCATCCTCACCTTCCTCACCTCAGCTGCTTGGAGACCTTGCACAGGGGGTGTTAACCGCAGAGCCCCGGCAGCCATCTTGCAGATGAATTCTCTGGCTGCATTTCATAATCTCGGTAGAATAAATGAAGTTTTTGACAGTTAATTTATTTCCTTGATGTATTTCAGATGTCTCTTCAGACGAAGCACTGGGTCAGTCCTGCTGGTTGTCTTGAATCGGATATTAGGTAAGAACACTTCCTTAGCACTGTTATTGAGATGTGCCTTAATTGTATTTGCACACACTCATAGAGCTGAATGAGCCTCTGAGCTCCTAACTTTTCCACTTCATCAAACTCAATGGGTGTGCTGAGATGCACAGATGAGACAGTTATGAATGTGGTCACAACCGCGTGGGTCTGCTTAAAATCGGTATCTCATCCCTGTACTAGTGAATGTACAGGAATCATCCATTATGAGCAAAATTAAGGGAAATACGTTATGTAGACAAATGGCTTTGTCATACACTCCCCTTTCCAGATTGTAAACGCTTTTGCACAAGTGTTTTTTATTGTCCTAGTTCTTTCCCTATATTCTCAGCTTCTGAAGGGAGCGTCACCACCTCAGCCCCCTGCCCAGGCACGGACCTGAGGAGGTGGTTGAGCAGGTCTCAGACACCCTCAGGTCGGAAGGGCTCAAAGGAAGAATTGCAGGTTGAATGAACACAAAATTCTGGGTATGGCTGTTACCATTTCCTATTTCCCAGACCATGCTACAGGTCAATCCCGTGCAGAGAAAGCCACAGGCATCACTGACTGTTTGGTGGTGAACCCCTGGACCACCCCAAGTGCCATGGCCACCTTCACTTCAGCGTCGTATCCCCGTACCAGTGATTAGGGTGTACCTTTTGGAGTCAGACAAATCCATATTTCAATCTGGGCCCGGTTACTTACTAACTCAGAGAATCAGACTGTCCTCTTGGGGCCTCCATTTCTTTATACGTGCAATGGGATAAAAGCTATTTCAAGGATTCAGTAGGTCGTTGAGTATAAAACTCTCAGGACACCTTATGATGCCTGCCACACAGAATCTCTAAATGGTAGCTTTATTGTTACAATAACTGAACAACAGACATGATCCACATTGGGAACCACTGACTCTTCCTGACAGAGGTTACCTCTGGCTACTCCAGTCTCTGGACCATAACTACTAGTTTCCTAGGCTGTGTAACAAATGACCAAAAACTGAGTAGCTTAAAACAACCTACATTTATTCTCTCCCAGTTTATATGGATCAGGAGTCTGGGCACAAATTAATTGGTTCTTCTGTTTAGCCTTTTGTGATCAAGGTGTTGGCTGGGCGGCGTTCTCATCTGCAGGCTCGACTGGAAACTAATCCTCTTCCCAGCTCAGTTAGGTGTTAGCAGATGTCAGTTCCTTACAACTGTAAGACTGAGGGTGCTGACTTCTTCCTGTATGTCAGTAACCAGAGGCCACCCATAGTCCCTTGCCATGTGACCCTCTTCCATAGGCCCTGTCACAACATGGCAACCTGCTTCTTCAAAGACAGCAACAGAGAAAAAGAATGAATCTGCTAGCAAGACAGAGTCTTGTACAACATAGAAGTAACATCCCATCACTTTGCCATATTCTCTTGGTTAGAAGCAAGATGCAGGTCCCATCCACACTTAATAAGAGGGGCTCATACAAGAGGACACCAGGAGGAGGGGATAATGCAGGTGACCCTAACGTCTATCTGCACAACCAGAAAAGGCTTCAGAGAGTAAGAGGTACAAATAAAACCTACATCTGTGGTTCTTAAAGTATGGCCTCCTGACCAACAGCATCAGTGTCACTGGTTCCATTCCAGTGCCACTGCATTAGTATTTTATTGCTGCTGTAACAAAGTACCACAAATTTAGTGCATTAGAAATCACAAATTTATTATTTTATCGTTCTTGAGGTTGAAAAGCCTGAAAAGACTCTCACTGGCCTAAAATCAAGCTGTCAGCAGGGCTGCATTGCTTTTGGAAGCTCTGGGGGCGGCGGGGATTTTTTTTCCTTGCTCTTTTGAGCTCCTAGAGGCTGCCTGAAATCTTTGGCTCCCAGCCACATCACTCCATCGTCAAAGGCAGCAAGAGTGGGTTGAGTTCATCTCACAGTACAACACTCTGACCTCTTCTGCCTCCCTCTTCTACATTTAACCATCTTTGTGGTTCCTTGGGTTTACCTGGATGATCCAGGATAATCTCCTTATTTTAAGGTCAGCTCATTAGCAATCTTAATTCTACCTGCAAACTTAATTCTCCTTTGCCATGTAAGGTAACATATTTACGTGTTACAGCTGTTAGGATGCAGACAGCATTATGGGGCCATTATTGTTCATACTTCACACACTGAATCAGACGATGGGTCCAGGTACTTCTGGTTTACCAAGCCCTCCAGGTGATGCTGACACACACTCAAGTCTGAGAGCCACTGGTCTACCTCAACAGAGTTTGAAACAATTAATTTGTAAGACACTGGTGTCAACACCTGATCACTGGCAAGAGTTAGGAGGCAGGAAATTATTGTGACGATTGAGTTGTGTTAAACAAAATATTAAAGAATCCAACAGGTATAACTAACAGGAATGCTTTTTCTGGACAGAGTTTCTGAAATCTGTACTCTATCCACCAACAAGTTAGGAGCAATAAGCCCCTCCTTCCATGTCCACGCAGCGTGAAGAGAGCACCAGAGGAGACAGAGTCAGGGGATGAGCCACTGCCACTGGTGTTTCTCAGAGATGGAGCTGAGGAGGAAGGCAAACCTTATTATGCCATTGAGGAGGGTGTGAACCACCCCAGAACCCTTTGTAATTAGTAATAAAAGGGCCCAGACAGACAACGAGCAGCTAAGTCCACTGATGTGAATCCAAACAGTATATAAAACAGTCCCCTAAGTCACAGGGTGCTGCCTTGGATAGAAATGCTCACCTTAGCAGTAACTGGCCAAGCTGTCACCAAGTATGTTCTAATAATGTGATTTAAAGCACATTGTTCACATTGGATGCTACATGTGGTTTGTTGCATATTCTAAGGGCTAAACAGCTAGGACAATAATGAATGTGCATTTCTTATTTTCTTTCTAAGATCGTGACTTTCTTACTCATTGGCCCAGGGTAGCCTCTTGGTTGGGAGGATGAGAGAAGAGTTGGGGGAAGAGACAGATTAGGATTTGTTACAGAATTAATTCAAAGTTTGATTTCCAGCCCTCAAAATATGAGATTATTCAAGATAGTCTTTCCTTCCTTTTTCACATGTCAAGGGTTAATCATGGAGGACTCGGATCATAAATTTCTCTTTATGGAGAAAGAATTACCTATTTTCTATTAAAGCCTAGTCGTGATGGATTAAGGAAGAAGGAGGAGATGACCTAATTAGTCATTCTCAAACACTTGCTACATCAGAATTACCTGCAGTACCTGTTAAACTACAGATTCCTAAGCCCTACGCCAGAGATTCTGACTCAGGGGAGGAAAGCCTGCCTCTTCTCCTCCCTGGAGTGTTTACGAAGAAAGAGGAAGAGAGGTAGAAAATGATAGAGCAGAGGTATATGTCCCAATCTTCCTCTTTTCCAGGTTCAACCCAGAGAAGCTAAAATAAATTAATTAAATTAGGGTAATTCAGAGGGCAAAAGGGGGAATTGTGTTCCCAGATCCTCCATTCATGATTTTGGAAGATCAGTGCTCAGAGCCCTATGCCAATGTGTTGCATTCTAGCCCAGATAAGAGAGTAGAACAGTGGGGTCAGACAGACAGAGTCCTAGTTGGTAACTTCATGCTTCCCATAGCCTGCAGTGGTGGACTGCTGAACATGGGACACAATGGGGGGGGGGTGACAGTGACTTGGTGGTCCACAGCCACCAGAAGCAGAGAGGAGACCATGTCATCCAGTGGGAGATGAATGGTGACCCCACAGAACAACAGCTGAGCCAAAACAACAGACCACAATCCACCAGTCACAGACTTCAGACTTGGGTGCCAACAGGACAAGGGCCACCTTTGGATACAAAGAATATTGAACAGCCCAGGGAGCGGGCCTCCAAAGACCGTCCACCATGCAGTCACGTAAGCCAGCCCACTCCCCCAACTCCCACACACCCCTGGGAGAGCAGCTAGAAGGGGAAGGACAGAAGGCTAAGAATCAAGAATCAAGGCTGAGCATTACCAAAAAAAAAATCCAACTCAAGACATCGACTTGCACTAAGTTTAAAACAGATAGGTCTAAAAGCGAATTTATTTACAGTAATCAAGACTTTATTGTGTATGCAAATCACGGTAAAATGGATGGTCACCTTGTGTCAATACCCATGGTGCAGTGTCTCCCTGGGGTGCTGTATTGAGGGTTTGGAAGTTTCCAGAGAGCCTGGGCATTCAGCAGTGACTGCCCTAAGTGGGAAGTCAGGTGACAGTTTCTGTGGCACAGGGTGGCCATCACTGGAATAGGCTACATTCTGGTTTTCGTGAATCAATGTAAGCACAAATTCACAAAGATGGGCAAAGAATCATGCCTCCTGTGGCCCTAGAAATGTGCCTATTAACAACAGAAACAAAGCAAAATATCTGACTTTGAGTCTTTAGCAATTCGGCCAAGTATCTGTCAATATCATTTTAAGACTGAGACTAAAGTCTGCAACAGATGTGGACAGAAGAGAGAGAAAGAAAACTAGTGAATTTTCAACAAATGTGTGCTGAGTACCTTCACACGTAAGACTCCGTGCCGGATTCTACAGTAACACAGAAACAAGTATGATGCAGACCTTCTCTAGAGAAAATACTGTCATTCTGACCAACAAGCCTTTGAAATGTGGGTGGCTGATGTGTTTGCTAGACAGGTGACAATGACCAGGGCGACGGCAAAATGCCTTCTAGTGCCCATTGTGATATGAATCCAAAATCCCTTCAGGTACTGCACATACCCACCTGCGCCCTCACCCCCTTGGAAAGCAGAGAGCAGTGACGCTGCAGGGAGCTTCTGGAGCACGGGGTCTCCTAGCCACGCGCGTTATGAGGTTCCAGGAAAGCCGTGGGGAGAAATACGTTTGGTAATACTAGTAATTTTAAGGCCATTTATTTAACTGTGGGATCATCCCAATTACACATCGAACCCTTGAGCACTGATGAGGTGTAGGGCGGATGGGTGAGTATTTTCCTGCTGGTCACACCTAGTGTGAACACTGCACCATATTTCCTACCAGTAGTAACAATCAGGTGACAACGCATTTCTTCCAGTGTCTTTCTTCCAGTTGTTGGGATTTTTTTCGATATTCCCTGGGTTTCAGATCTAAACAAAAAATTCTGGAAATACATTTTGGTGAAAGAAGTAGTGTTTTCTGGAAGGTGCATAGCATAATGTGTGCGGCTAAACTCTTGCTATCTAGAACCACAAATAAATTATTTTATGTCTGACTCATTTATGAAGTGTACTCTGGGGCTATTTTTTTCTTTGAGGTTCATACAGTATCTATTATTAAATCGTGTTGTAATGAGTTTTAGAGATTATTTAAGTAATTCTGTTAGTGCCATGGCTTAATTTAAAGATACATAACACTCATGTATATTCAAACATTTTATTACAAAAGAATTAGAAAAGTTATGGCAATAAAACTTTATAGTCATTCATGTATTTGGAAAAGACTGTTGGCTGTGTAGCCCTGTTTAGTGTGAATCCATATAATCACGTACCCATTCTAGGTGATTGAATAAATGCTACATGATTACGACTTTTCACATTTAGTATTAGTGCACTAGAATGTAGCGGCTGTACAGTAGACCATCAATTAATCAAAATTCTTGGGAGTAGGATGCTTCCTCCAGTTAATTGAATTTACTGATACATTCAGGTTTCAATGAGGAATCCTTTTATTTTTAACCCGTTTGAGGACCCCCTCTAAAATGCATTAGTTCACGTTGGCTCTACAGTGTAACCAGGGATTCACATTTGATATTCACAAAAGATTGGTCCTTTCTGTGCCTCTTTTTGTCAGCCTCAACACCAATTCTTAGAGAGTACTGGTTGTTGCCTTGACCCAGGGTGTGTAATTTGCTTCTTTCTCCTTAATAATGAAGTAGAACAAAATATCTCAATCTTAATGTCTTATGCTTAGAACAGTTTTCACAAGTTTAGAATTGCAAAATGGGATTTTTTTTTAACAAAAAGGAAATTCCCAGGTAAAAGCCTTGTGCCTTATGAACTTTCAAACAGGCATGTCTGTCAGGGGAGAGCCTCATTCTTTAAAGCTTTATGGCCAAGGCTAGAGTTACAGCCCTGAGAATGTGGGCCTCAGACTAGGGCAGGTGTTTCCATTCTTTTCAGATGCTTATCTGAACATGGAGTAAAGTTGAGTCTATAAAACAGGGGTGGGAATTTCACCGAGGAAGATTCAGGCCAGACCATAAAATTGCCCCCAGCCCTGTGTCTGCGCTGCCTGTGCGTGAGCCCTCTAAAGAAACTTCTAGAAGTGCAGTCAAGGACCTCAGTCTCCCTGGTGTGTGTGTGCGTAAACATATGCATTTTTAATGTATTCTAATGGATTAAAATTCATGAAGAATTATAAACACCCATTTTAGACTTTCAGCTCTGCTGTCAAGAGGCTGAAGGGATTTGAAAGCAGTTATGTTCGTCCTTGTACTCAGAGATATTAGAGTCTTTTAGATCAAAGAAAATGGGTAAAGTAAAATCCATAAGGAACACGTACCCACTGGAACCGTGTCTCTAGGAGAAGTACTCACAGATTTATAGAAACCGAGGCCAGGAGATTTGTTCACCATCTCTGTAGCTAAGAAAAGTGACGTTTTAAAATGCACATCGGAGCACATGACTCCCCTGTATAAGACCTTCTGGGGCCCCTTCTTCCATTTCAGATCAGTTATGGATTCTACGAGGTTCCGAGTATTCTTCCATGTACCCCCAAGATCCTTTGTTCCCAGCTCCCTTCACACTGGCTTTTTAAAATAACTCTCTAGAAAGTACCAGATATTCCCCCACTTTGGAACCCTCTCAAATGCCCTTCGCGTTAGTGGCCCTGCCCTATATGCCTTGCTAATTTCACTCAGGTCTCACATAAAATGTCACCCCCCCCCCTTCCAAAATCCATCTAGTTATGTGGCCAATTTTATTTTTAAACTTTCCCTTCGTTATACATCTCAGAATTTGTATCTAAATGAATGTTTGAATATTTAGGGCTTTTTGTTCCCATTGTACTATATAATTGATGAAAAGAGGAGCCACGTCATTTTCATTTACTTCTGGTTTCCTGGTGCCTAGCACGGTTCCCGAACGTGAGAAGTATTCAATAAATGTCTGTTGAATGAATGAGTAAATAGATGAAGGAACACACAGAATAATATGAAATGGAGTTGTATGTGCACTACATGTGCTTTTCAGTGATGCTGTTAGCAACAAACACCATCATCTAGTGATTCCCATCACTTGTTAATTTATTCATTGGATATTTTTTGCATGCCTGCTATGTGCTAGATATTGTGCCCGGTATAGAGAATTCATGAGCAGCGCAGTGGACCTCTGGGGCTTTAAATCCCGGCTCCATCAATTACTAGTCAAATGACCTGGGTTACTTAATTGTGTAGACCTGAATTTTTCTCATCTGCTAAAACAGGATAGTAATACCTGCCTTTTATGATTGTTGTGAGATTTAAAAGAGTTAGTATGTATAAAGAAATTAGGATGGTGGTTAGTGCCTAGTAAGTGCTGTCTGTATGTCAGCTAAGTTACTATGATGGTTAATTTTATGTGTCAGCTTGACTGGGCTAAGGGGTTCCAGATATCTGGTAAAATATTACATCTGGGTGTGTCTCTGAGAGTGTTTCCAGAATAAATTAGCATTTGAATCAGTAAATGCAATAAAGAAGCTCATCCTTACCAATGTGGGTGGGTATCATCCAATTGGTTAAGGGTTTAAATAGAACAAAAAAGGTGGAGGAAGGGTGGATTTGGTCTCTCTACTTAAGCTGGGATATCCATCTTGTCCTGTCCTTGGACAACAATGGTCCTGGTTCTCAAGCCTTAAGACGCAGACTGAGACTTATACCATCAGCTTTCTCAGGCCTTCAGGTTTAGACTGAACCACCAGCTTTCCTGGGCCTCCAACTTGCAAATGGCAGATGGTGGGACGTCTCAGCCTCCATAAGCATGTGAGCTAATGTCTCATAATAAATCTCTATCTATCTATCCATCTATCTGTCTATCTATCTATGCTGTTGTTTCTGTTCCTCTGGAGAGCCATGAGTAACACAGTTACTATGTTGGAAGGAACCGTGGACCACAGCCAACCTCTATGTGTTAGTTCTCATTGGATTAGGTGCTGGGACTGGACCCCAATGTCCTCATCCACAAATGGGGAGAGTAATACCAAATGCCATACCAAACTTAGAGGATTATCAGCGAGATCATGTAAACGGCAAACACAATGCTAGTGTAAACTATTCTTCTTCCATGGGAGACTTCTTTATTCCACTTGGTATTTAAAAACTTAGAGTGTTCTGATATTATTCATTCTTTCTAAGTGAATATTCTACTTTATTTGACAGTTTTATACTTCATATATTGTACTGGGACACTTTTCACCTTTTTCTCGTGTTTTTTTTTTCATTTTCTCTGTAAATCTAAATAAAAATTCATACTCTGTCTGCAGTATTAAATATTACAATATTTGGAGCTTGAAACAGGAGAGCTGAGCTACATTTTCAGTCAAGTATGTTTATTTTCTCAGTATCTTTTCATACAAGTCTATTATTATTATTATTGATAATAAGAGCAATCTTCTTCTCTAAAATTGTGAAATATGTACATATTTTCAGAACCTTGGGAAGAATTTTCAAGGAAAATATGTTAGTCATGTTGCTGTTAGTCACATCTGAAATAAATTAAAATTTGAAAGTCTTTATTATCCCACATAGGTCATGGAGAAAATGCATAATTTCCCAGGAGGATGAGGAAGGGTGGAGGTATTGGACTAAAAGGCCTTGTTTTCTAGATGCCATTTGATATGTTCTCATTGGAGTTTACAGTGGGCCCCTCACATTACCAGTCATGCTGTGTCCTCTTTTGCATCTTTTTTTTTTTTTTTGGCATTTTACCCATTTCACTGTAACATAAAACATTTGAAACTGAAAGCTTCTGATCGTCTTTAACTCTTTACACCACTTATCATGAGTAGACATTTGATAAATTCATGTTAATGTTTTAGAACTTTCTGCACTTTTGCTTTAGTATACAGGGTCCTTAGGTGTTGAAAAACCTCACACTCTTATTGGGCTAGTCATCACGCATTACCTTGCCTTCTATAAAAGAAATGCTAGGTGCACTTGTTTTTTGTTTTTTTTTTTTAATTATTTATTTATTTATTTGGTTACATGGGGTCTTAGTTGTGGCAGGCAGGCTCCATAGTTGCAGCATGTGGGCTCCTTAGTTGTGGCACGCAAACTCTTAGTTGCGGCATGCACGTGGGATCTAGTTCCCTGAGCAGGGATCGAACCCGGGCTCCCAGCATTGAGAGCGCAGAGTCTTATCCACTGTGCCACCAGGGAAGTCCCCGCTAGGTGCACTTTTAAAGAATCTCACCTATAAAGTAATTGTATGTGCCCCCAAAAGTAGAAATCTGTTGTTATGTTATTATTGGCATCACTGTGATTATTTATAAGAATCATTTTAGGAAAGAACTTGCCATTTCTGGAGAGTCCATAATCCCAAAATAATAATCATAGCAACCGCCATAATAATGAGCAATAGAATCATCATTCATTTAGACAGTGATTCGTAATCTGAGCTATTATCCTATTACGCTTAATTATCATGATGGTGGTGAAAATTACTATTTCCAGCTATTGAGTATACAAGGAATTTCAGAACTCAAGGGAAGAAAATGAAAATTAAAAATTTGATGAAACTTTTTTCTTAAAACTCTCAAGTAAAAGCTATTTAAAATAAAGCTAAATGTTCAAATTTTATTTTGATTTAACTCACACTCATTTGCCTGATCTTGAGTAGAGAGGTATGTGTTTTCAAGTTGTTAAAACCTCCTATTTGTGTGACTTCTTCCTCCCAAATTTCCACCAAAACCATTTCTGTTCAATTCCAAACTAAAAACAATCAGGAGCAATCCTGACAGGAGGAAATGCTTGATTTTTGAAAGTCATGGTGAGCGTTTATGATAAAGTTGGTCCCGCCACTCAGGAGCACGGAATCGTGATGTGACCACAGCACAAGAAGGGAAGGTGGGCTTCTTGGCTTTTTATGACTCTGGCATCAGAGAGCTGGATGTACTCAATGGTCTTGTCTGTGAAGAAAACAAAGGAGAATGTTTTACCCTCTGGGATGCTGAAAGCCTTTTAAACATGACATGAAAACCATAACCGTAAAGGAAAATATTGACAAGAGGTTTGACGTTTGAAAACTTTAAATTTCAGTAACAGAGAGAACATGATAAATTAGCTAAAAGACTATTTTTTTAAACTAATGAAAAATATAGCAGACAATGGATTATTATTTGTAAGACATAAATAATTTTTTAAATTACCATGGAAGGCCAATAGGACAATGGAAAAGAACACACCACTAGGGTATGAACTGGCAATTCAGGTAAGAAGAAATATAAATGATACAGACATTAAAAAATAATCATCCTACTTATGACTCATAAAATAAAAATAATATAATAAAACACCACTTTTACCTATCAACTTGAAATTTTTTAATTGATAAATAATACACTGCAGGGAAATGAACACCATCCTGCACTCCTGGTGAAAGTGTTTTTTGGCGAACATACACTTTGGGAAGTCTCAATTCCAGGAATTTACTCTGTGGAAATATTGGCATAGTACAAAGATATGTGCATAAAAATGCTCAGTCATGCTTTACTTGTAATAGTTAATCAGAAATTTCTACAGATGTATCAGTAGACAACTAGTTAATTTATACAGACAATGGAATAAAATCAAAGGAAATTGGACAGCTCTTTTATGGATGTTTTGAACAGGACCAAATGATCCTGCAAATATCAAGAACCCTTTAGCAGGGACCAAATGTCTTATGGACCGATGTCTTATGGACATTTTGATAGGACTAAACGTCTGCTAATCAGGAACGTAACAGTAAGCAAGAGACCTCACTGCCTCCATAAACTTACAGAGTAGTGAAGAAAATGGATACCTAACATGAAATCACAACTCACCGCGAGATATGGTGGAATACTCTCACTGAGGACGCTGGAGGACCCAATCAGGCTTGAGATAGAAAGAACCCACCAAAGATGGCACCTGAAAGGTATAAAGAAATTATTCAAGCAAAGAGTAACAAATTATGGTTGAAGCAGAGATTTCTAGGGAAGAAAGCAAGAGATATACTTGGAGGCTGCTCAGGAGACCCATAGAGAGCCTGACAGGCCATGCAAAGGAATTTTCATTTTATCTTCAGTGCAACAGAAAATTCAAGAAGGGTTTACACATGTTTACACAAGGGAGAGATATGGTCAGATTTGTATTTCTGAAAGATACACAGCCCCGGCCACAGTGAAGAATGGAGTGAAGACTTCCTTTTCTGGCAGTGTGGCTGGCTGGAAACTTTAGGGCAAAATAACTAGATCTTGCATTAGAAACAGTCTTGTGTGTGTGTGTGTTTTGTTTATTTTAATTGCTGAGTTTTCAGAAAATATGGGAAAGGGAAAACAAAACACAATATTTCAGATCAGTGGTTCAAACACATGGCCCGTGGGCCTCTGGGATTCCCCAAGAACATTTCAGCGGGTCAAGGTCAAACTTATTTGCATCATAAGCTGTTACTTGCTCGTTTTACTGTGTTAACATTTGCTCCGATTGTGAACGAACAATGATGGTGAAACCACACCAGCACAGTGGTACAAACCAGTGTCTCTTCACCTCCATATGCTCTCAATGACAAAAATGCCAGTGTCCCACGAGAATGTCCTTGATGAGGCTGTGGGATGGTCCATTTTGTTCATCTCAGCACTGGAGAATCAGTCTTTAAGAGTCTCTGTGACGATGGGGGAAGAACACAGAAAGCACTTCTGCTGCCCACAGACGCAGGAAGATCGTCTCAAGGAAAAACACTTGTCTGATTGTTTCAGCTGTGAGCTGAACGAGCCACTTTTTTCATGAAGCACCATTTTTACCTGAAAGAAGAGCTAGAAAACTGTAATTATCCAGACTTGGGTATTGGTCAAATATTTTCTTGAAAATGAATGAGGTGAGCCTGTCGCTTTAAGAAAAACAATGACAGTCTGTATTGCCATTGATTGAACTGAAGTTTTCAAAGATTTAAATTAAAAAAAAAACAACTTGTCCCCATCACATTGAGCTTGAAAGTCTTCCAATAATTGAAGATTTTTCTCATGTGATCAAGGGACTTTTAACAAATGTGTGTTATTATACTGTACAATGAAATGTGTCAATATTGGAAAGGTTTGTATAACCCAGTGAACCAATATTGTCCAAATGATCAATATATGATCTATAAAATCACACATGCGTAAAAAATCCACCTAAATTGAAGATAGTCCAAATGGATTTTAATGTAAGAGAGAACAAAAATTTTATCGATAAAAGTACAGAATTACAACTAACCTTTAAGAAACTACCACTTGTCTAGTTTTGGTGATATATCACAGAATAGCCACAATTACCTGAAAAAAACTACTAAATACTCCTCCCTTTTCCAACTACGCAGCCTCTGTGAGACTAGATTTTTTTCAAATACTTGAACTAGAACAACTTATCACAAAGACTGAACACAGCTGCAGCTATGAGATTCCAGCTGTCTTTTATTTAACCAGACATTAAAGAGATTTGCAAAAATGTAAAACAATGCCACTAAGTATTTTGTTTTGTTTTGGAAAATATAGTTAGTATTCCATAAAAAAATGTGATTTATATTAACATAGAATGGACTTATTAATGTTAAAAGTAAATGTAAAATTTTCAAGTTTTCATTGCTAATGTTGTAAATCTCAGTAGATGTCACCCATATTAAGAAGCTTTTTGGGATTGTCATTTTTTAAGGGTAGAAGGTGTCCTATAGAGAAAAGACTGATGGTTGCCAAGGGGGAGGGTGTTGGGGGAGGGGTGGAGTGGGGCATTGGGGTTAGCAGATGTGAGCTTTTATCTATAGAATGGATAAACAACAAGGTCCTACTGTATAGCACAGAGAACTATATTCAGTATCCTATGATAAACCATAATGGAAAAGAATATGAAAGAATGTATGCATATGTATAACTGAATCACTTTGCTATACAGCAGAAGTTAACACTACATTGTAAATCAACTATACTTCAACAAAAAAATATTGATTGATGAAAAAAAAAAGAAACAGGCTCACAGACATGGAGAACAAACTTATGGTTACCAAAGGGGGAAGGCAGCAGAGGGATAAATTAGGAGTATGTGATTAACAGATACAAAACAGATATAAAATAAATAAGCAACAAGGCCCTACTGTATAGCACAGGGAACTATATTAAATATCTTGTAATGACCTATAATGGAAAAGAATATGAAAAAGAATATATATATTATATACATATAACTGAATCACTTTGCTGTACACCTGAAACTAGTACAATATTGTAAATCAACTCTACTTCAATAACAAATTTAAAAAATTTTTTAAAAAGAGTAAAAGATACCCTGAAACCAAAAAGCTTGAGAACTGCTATATTGCATACTATGATTATCTCTGAATAAAATTATTGCAGTTCAGTGTCTGTTTGACAGCAGAGCCTTGGGTAAGGACTCATGTGCAGGTAGCTTATTTGGTAATGAGATTTCAGGAATGCAGAGAAAGTGAACATAAAAGGAAAGAAAACCAATGTGTGATCAAGTCAAGCATGCCTGTGGGACCATTGGACCCTCTACTGAGCTGTATGGAATAGTTCTCAGAACCATCTGCCTAGACCATGAAAGGCAGAAGGCATCAGTCCGCCAGCTTCCTTCCCCTATGGGTCAAAGTTGTCTCTGCAGGCTTTACCCTCCTGAATTTCCTGGTTGTCCGATGGCTGTCAGAGCATGAATGCTAATCCAGGTCCTCTGAAAATCCCAGGGCAGGAAGCAAGAGGCCCATTGCAGATATTCTAAGGCACAGTGTTGTAAGAGTGTACCTGGGTGAAACCGGTTGGAGCCTGCACAGGCCTGATTGGTCCAGAGGTGGCCAGAATTAGAAGACAGGGCAAGAAAATATGAAGTAATGCACAAAGTTTCCAACATAATCCACCCCCTTGCACTACTCGGATCTCTCCATGCCTTCATTCAGTCGAGTCCCCTTCATGGTGGTGGTTCAACTTAATCACTTCAAACATTGATGACAGGGGTTTAATAGAATAAGCTATGGACTGCAGTCCCTCTGCTGCATCTGGTCCCAAGGCCATACTTGCTATTCACCATCTCCCTCATCCACCCTCCAGTCTACATCTCCCTTTACCTTTAGCCAGCACTTGGGCTGGTCTACATGGCTGGTCAGGTGGGGTGACCCAGACCTTCATCACTGATAAATCTGTGCCCCTGTCCTTGTCAGGCTCTGGTTGCTGTAAATGTTCACTCAATTAGATCACCAGGCACAAGAGCAGCAAGACACATCCCAGTGAATATCCCTGATTCATTGTAGCAGCATAGCTAGCTCTACATGGCAATCGGGGTCAGCCACCTGTAGCCCAGAGTGACCCAATGGTAGTCATAGCTTCAAGTTCAAAGGAACCCTATACTTTGTGTTCTCGTGAAAGTGTCCCACCTGCAGGCTCTTGTCCTCAAGCCAGACCCATTAGCTGAGCTTTAACAGGCTACTCTAATATTCTATTATTCTTGCTGAATCTGGGTGATAATATGCCATGAGTGGATCCTGTGGTCATGTACTGGTTTTTGCAACTCTTTGGCATGAAATCAGTCTCTTGGTCCAGAGCATTGTGTGATCCCATGTTGATACATCTGGTATTCTGTAAGCCATTGGATTGCAGTGATGGCAGAGGCAGAAGACATACCCACAGGTGGGGTAGAAGACACACTCACACCCGTGGTAGAAGGGATTTGATGGAGTCAACCTTCCCCTAAGAGACGGGCTCATCTTGAGGGGCCAGATCTCCCTTTGTGACGCCTCTGCCTCAGCTGAGGTCTTTTCAAGGAGAAAGTGGTCTTTTCCAGCAACGGGAAGAGGTCACATCCGCCAGCTGGCAGAGTTCAAGGGGGAGTTTGGGATTCAAGATTCTTAGGCTCATCCACTCAGCTGTTCCATCCCAGGTCTCCAAGTCCCACTCATTTCCTATCATGGTCCTGATTCTGACATGGCAACATATTGAACCTGTACACACTTGTTGTTCTTAATTGTCGCATTTAAACAAATAACCTTGCTGTAGAACTCTTGTGCTTGAACTTTGTCTCTCTTTTTTTTTTAATTAATTAATTAATTAATTTGTTTTTGGCTGGTTGGGTCTTCGTTGCTGCCCGCGGGCTTTCTCTAGTTGCAGCGAGCAGGGACTACTCTTCGTTGTGGTGCGCGGGCTTCTCATTGCGGTAGCTTCTCTTGTTCTGGAAGCTTCTCTTATTGTGGAGCATGGGCTCTAGGTGTGTGGGCTTCAGTTGTGGCACGCGGGCTCAGTAGTTGTGGCTTGCGGGCTCTAGAGCGCTGGCTCAGTAGTTGTGGCGCATGGGCTTAGTTGCTCCGAGGCATGTGGGATCTTCCCGAACCAGGGCTTGAACCCGTGTCCCCTGCATTGGCAGGCGGATTCTTAACCACTGTGCCACCAAGGAAGTCCAAATTTTGTCTCTTTTTAAACACATTTTAGTCTCCTATATTTGTTGCATTTGCCCTATATATTGTGATTTTTAGGTATAGATTCTATATTTTCATGGTAGTAGTAATTATCTTTTCAAAAATACGTATGGGCGTATATTTATCCAATCGGCCAAGTCAAAACCTAATGCATATTTTCATTCCCTCCTTAGTAAGATGAATAAATTTATGACACCTCTATTTCCTTATTCACTCACTTCATGGTGTTGCCGTAATTTGAAGTTTTAGAAACCAAAATATTATTGTTTCCATCACATGATATTCACTTATCACCCTAGTACCAGCATGGGGGACGTAGAAAGGCTGCCGCTCTCTGGCCGTTACCTGCAAAAGCAGGTTTAAAGCCTGAGCTAATGGTCACTTCATATGAATGGGTGCTGCAGGGCTGTAAATGAGACCTGCCCTCAAAATGTCTTGAGGGAGATAATGGCCAAAATATTTCAAATGGTGACACATTAAAAAAAAAAAAATTAATTGGTATCTAATTTGTAGGTTATTTAAAATAAATATTTTAAATTAAATTATTAAAATAAATAATTTAAAATAAACTTTTTAATATGTTTAACGATTTCAATGCTCATTGTCACATTATTAATATATGATTTGTACATTTTGAATTCTTAATAATAATTTGCTTCTTAATTATATTGACATTGTTCTTAAGTAACAATGTTTCTGCTTGTTTGTTGCTTTGTTCTTATATGCATTGTACACTTCCTAAAACTGCTAATCTCGTGTTACCGTGCTATCATTCAAACACCACAAGGCTTGGATTGAATATACAATATGGAGTACAAACTTTCCCCAATACACTGTAATCATTGTTTCCGTATGTTCTGGCATTCAGAGTTACAAATAAGTCTAAGACCAGCCTAACTATTATTCCTACATGAAAAAAGTAAATTGCTTTACTTTTTTCTTTGTAATTGAAGAATTTTTGCCAAGATTTGTCCAAATGCAAGTCCCTTTTTATCAGCTTTGCCTTATAATATAAGAAAAACACTTTAAATCTACATATGTAGGTCTTTATTTAGTTCAGAAAATTTTCTTCTATTATGCACATTTTTAGTCACTACATTTTTCCCATTTTTCTAGTTTCTTAAGGAATTATTACTATTTGTATGTTAAATATAACACACAGAAAAACTAAATCCATCATTCTCTCCCTTTTCTTCTACAGCCCAAGGGAACTCCAGTCTATCCTCAAAAACTGTCCTTTTTTTGTAGTGTCCATGTTTTTCTATATTGCTTCCAATCTTAATTTTCATTCTGTGTCCTTTTCAGTTTCCCAGAAGTCTTTCCTCTTCTCTGCCAGCACCCTTTTCATCTTAGACTTAAATTTTCAGCCTTTTCCAAATCAGTCTATTCTCTTTTAATTATTTTTCCTGTTTCCTACATTAAAAATTTTTTAGGACTCTACCATTCCTCTGAATCTCCAAGATAATTCTTTCTTTTCCTTTTGGACCACTGTTTTTACTCAGGACTCATTTTGGCTATAAAAGCTACATGCCCTGTATAATACAGGAATCAGAGGAGGAAGAGCTTACAAACATGAAGGGGTCTGGAAGGTGTTCCTGAAGGAAGAGGGTGTCTGCTGAGCTGGAAACTACGAGATTGAGTGGCCAGGGAAGACAGAGGTGTTTTAAAAGAGACTGACTTTTTCTCACTATGTTTCAGTTGGATAACTCTGGCAGTCAAGTGGAGGAAATGCTCAAGTCAGGAACGCTGGTTAGGAAGCTCCTGAAATAGGCTGGTGAGCAAAGATGAGGCCCTCAACAAGGTCAACGAAAGCAAGGCTTAAAAGAATAGAGCTTTCAAAAATATGTGAAAAGGTTAAGTCACAAAACGTGATGTCTCATTGTGTCATTGAGGAAGTGGGAAGATTCCACTATGACTGTAAAAAGAGCAGAGTTAGGGAGATGACATGCTGAGTTTTTATATTCTGCATGCGCCGTTTGTATGGGATTTCCCGGTGCAGATGTTCGTACCAAGCCTGAAGCCTAGGGGAGATGCAGGCCTAAAGAAATGTGAAGTGCTTTGGACTATGATGAGGCAATAGGGCCTTCGTCTGCCAAACGAGGCTAATACTGCTGCACTCACAGGATTTCTGTGAGACTTCCATGAGATGATGTATGCCCTGTCCCAGACTGATTCTGCCCATGGCCCTCTAGACATGATGTCTTAGGTCTTTTTCCTCCTTTAAGAATCTCTCTGTTCCTTGATGGACTCTGCCTTAGTGTGTCCCCTTGGGTTTCTGAATCTCTTGCTACGTTGGGTAGAGACACCTGCCATGGTAATAGCTCCTTCCGTCCAAATTTCTGACTGTGCTCACTGGGTGGGCATTTGTGCAAGTTAAGCCTTGTTCTCCAGAAGGGGCCTTTGAGTCCTGCCTGGCAGAGCTCTGCCCCACACCTCTGTTCATCAGAGCTGGACAGCAGGAGGAGGTGAAGAGAGGTTAAGATGGACCAGAAAATCTGGCATCTATGGAGGATCCGGTGGCTCTCTGTGGGCAAAAGTGACTAAAGATGGAATATTATGTTACTGATGGCCTCGGTGATTTGAACAGCTTTTGACTTTGCATCAGAAAAGGCTACTGGAGAAAAGGATACTGAGGCTCTAAGTTCTCTGGCTTCTCCTGCTGCCCTGTGTGGTGCCTAGTTGGGGCTCCCTGGGTTGCACTGCAGAGCTTCTTAGCAGCCTCCAGACCTCCTCAACCCCACGTGGCAGCAGGGGAATGCTGGGGCTCCAGAGTGCAGGGAGGGGGCAGGAGTGGAGGGCAGATTCTGGGCAAGGATGCAACGGGTTGCTGTGATGTTTGATGGTCAGAATCATGGCAGGATCAATAAAACTAGTAAAAGAGACTATGAGGTCCTTTTTTTTTTTTCCAGAGTAAATATTTTTCTGTCAACCTTCTCCTGAGACCCAAGGAGTGTGAAAGGGATAAAAGGAATTACAAAAAATATAAGGAGTAAGACACTAAAAGCTGTCACCACAAATAATGATTATAGACTTTAGCGTCATTGTAAGTTCTCATTCTAACCCAAAGTAGAATGACTGGACCCCAGTAAGCACCTGGATGCCTTCACCTGCACTAAAGTATTTTAGCACATATAAGGTTTTTCCCTCTTTCTTTGCATATTAGTCATAAATTATCTCAGACTCCAAAAATTGAATATTGTCTGCAGAGGGGAAAGCAATCGCTTTCTTGAATATTGATTGATTTAGTTTAGTCATTTAGAATATAGAATTCGGTGGGTATTATGATATACCCATCATACATATTATATGCACGGTAGTATATGGTATTAAACCAATAATTATAAATATATATTATTACATGTAATTTTTTTCTATATTACCTTGGACAAATTATTTCACAACTTTAAGCCTTCATTGTAAAGCTTATCAATAAATCAATATTACCTATCTCTTAAGTATATAATGAGAAAGTGTGTATAGATTTGCTGAAAGACAGTAAGGTCTCAATAAAAGCTAAGTATTATTGGTATTATCGTTATCCTACAGGAAATGGCATGGAAATTGAATTAAGATGTCAGACTAACCAAAGTTTCCTCTCTTCTTTTTCTGTGTCCCTTCCCTTCTCTTTCTCTCTTTTTGTCCAAGATACTATAGAAGAAGTAATTTTTTTAAGAAAAATTATAACTACTCTCAAAAAACAAAGAAAAGGGAAGCTCCCTACTTTCTTACATATGGCTATTTCTTAATCCCAACTGTATTGACCAACTTGTGCACATTTTGGAGTTAGTGTGCTTTAACTTTTGCTAAAATATAATCAATTTCCTAAAATATAACTGAAACACAAAATACCCATTAAGTAATTATGTTAGAATGTGAAGTGGTTAAAATATCACTTCTGGATAACCAAAAAATTAATGATTGTTAATAAATACCTGCTTCATATGCAATAAAATAGTACAGATGCCCTTTGTTGACATTTGGTGTACTTTCCAAAAATAGCCACATGTGATTCTGACATTCTACCTAATGTATTTGGAATATAACTTGAGAATTTTCCAATCCATCATTTTGTTTAAAATGTTATATTTGGGTTTGGGGAGGAAATGTAAATGTTTCCTACATTCATGTATTCTATGATTTGGGAATATGAAAAATGAAAAGAATTTCTACTGAGAAAGCAGTAACCAGAGAGATATTTTATAAATTCTAAACATGCAAAATAAACATTCTTTGGTGAAAAGCACAAACAATAGAGGAGTTAAACAGTAAAGATACAGCTTCAGATAGAACTAGTGAATGTGAAAAATAGAGCTGAGTAATTCAAATACATGTAGTGAAGGGGTAAATCAGGAAACACGAAGGAAGTTAAATGATATGGAAGATGCAGAGAAGGACCACTATGTATCAAATAAGCATTCCAAAAAGAAAGAATAGCTAGAATAGAGGATGCGTGATATTGAAAGAAATGATTTTCTAAAAGTGAATAAATCCATTAGTTCTCAAACAAGCTAAATCCCATCTAGAAAAACTATAATAAAATTGTAGAAAGTCAAAGAGAAAATTCTTCAGTAATTAGAAGAAAAAAAGATTGTATGACAAAGAATACAGAGCAGGAGAAGAATTCTCTGAGTAATCAGTAATAGCATAAGAAATTAGAGTATCTTCAAAGATATTATACGAAGCAATTATGTCACTCAGTATTGAGAGTGAAATAAAGATATTAATAGGCATATAAAAATGAAGGTATTATTTACTGTATAAACTACTAAGGAGTAGAATGGAGAGCAAAATAACAACAACAAAAGGTGAACAAACAAACCAATAAAGAGATGATAAATCTTAAGAAGTATTGGCAAAGTTAATATTTCTCAGTTTAGAAAAAACTAAAACATCAGATATTAATAATAGAAATGGTGGAATTTGGAGGAAAATTAAAGTGTGCTAATTTCTTTGAGAAGAGAATAAAGATATTGAGCAATCTTAGGCTTTGTTATAAAATCTAAAATTGTAAAAATTTTTTCAAAATTTAAATCAATCCTAAAAATAAAGAAGTAAAATATATAACCTTTAAGTTAGTAACAAATAATGAATAAAGAAGATCTCATCAATTTATAAGAAGGTAATGAAGGAAAAAGAAAGACACAAAGAGAAAGCGCAATAAATAGTCAATGCATATTAATTAGTATGGTGGAAATAATTTCAGATACTGGCAAAAATAACAAATAAAAGATGTACTATTTTAAGACTGATAAAATTAGATAAGATTAAAATAATTGCTACAACAAAATCCAGCTATATTTTTACACAATAAAAACATCAGTGTATAGAAACATTAAAAAAAGTGAGAACAGTTAAAAGAGATGGGTAAGTTATCTTCTAAAAGTCACAGGCTGTAACAATTGTATAAAAATATTAGCAAATCAAATCCAATAGTATGAAGAAAAATAATACATTAGAACCAAATAGAGTTTATGCAAGTCAGGTTCAACATTAAACAATCTGTTAACATAATTTTCTCCATTAATAAATTTTTAAATGTATATGTTCATTTCAGTAGAAGTAAAATTTTAATTAATATAAACACTATTTTTTTTAATTTGCAAACTATGAATAAAATAAAACTTCTAACCTAATATAGTAATCCATGACCAAATGCACTCCAGACCTGAGGACATAGTAAAAATAAAATGCTGAAGAATGTAACAAAATGCTTAGAAGGACAAATTTCTTATACGGTAGGATATAGACGTTGGGCCTAGTGTGACCCCCTCTCCCATGCTATTTGTATAAAAAACACTGAACTGGTGATTCTGAGTTCCTTCGACAGATAGGTTTCTCACTCCTCACAGCTGAAAGTAACCACCAATTTGGACATGGAACTCTGAGCAATAAAAGAGTTCTTGGAATCTGCATCCACTTAATTGGGTTACTTATTTCCTTAGAGGGCTTGTTTTATGGTTAGGAAACTAAAGTGAAAGCAAACCTGAATTAAGTCTGATCCAGTATTATTTTTGACCTTGGTGAAATGGTAGATTCAATCTCTCCAAATTGAGGAAACCTTACTATTGAACACCATCACAAGTACCAGTCAATGTGATCAGACAAGAAATAGACATAAGGATTATGAGATTTGAAAGGGAGACACCAAGTTGTCATTATTGGCAGACAACATGATTGTCTACATACAAGGGTTAAGAATGCATCAAATATAAATCTATTAAAATTAAACTATTAAATTTATTACATTAAAATTAAAACTGTTGAAACTATTAAAATTAAGATTTTTAAGGTTTCTTATTTTAACAACCACATCACACATCAGTATCATCTTTACACGTCGGAAATAACCAATTAAACTGTGGAAAAGGAAAAGAACCTTATTCACAACAGCAACAAATACTAAAGATACCTAGGGGAAAAGTCTTCTTAATTGTATAGAAGACCCATGTAACATCACACACAATTAAGAACATACACATTAAAACAACAGTGGTGTAGTACTTCACACACTGAGGTTTGGCAAAAGCAAAATGTTTGAAAACATCAATTACAAAGGATTTAGAGAACTGAGTAGTTATTCATTATTTGGCTGTAACAACTACTGCTTAGGAGAGAACACTCTAGCAATACCCATTTAAAATGAAAATGCATCTACTCTAATACCCAACATTGTGTATTTCTAGCTATACATGATAGAAAATTTTTTCACGTAAATATTCAAGGAGATAGGTACAAGGATGTATAGCATTTTGTAAAAGTAAAAAATTATGAACAACCTAATGGAAATGGATAAATAAATAATGTCATATTCACACGTTGGACTCTATACAAAAGTTAAAATGAATGAACTAAAGCTATGTATATTAACATGCATTGACATAGTCTTTTATATTCATCTAAATTTAGAATAAAATAATGGGACTAGTTCAAATGACAGGAAAAAAGGAGTTATTTGAGCAATAAATTGTTTAGAAAATTGGCTATTAAATTGAAAAAAATGAAAATCCCTAATTCGCAACCACACAACAATAAATTACAAATTAATTTTAAAACTAAGCAGAAATATGTAATCTTGTATTTGTAAACAAAGTGGGTTTTTTGTAATAGATATAATCATGTGTTTATATTGTTTTATGTGATTTTAAATGAAACCTGTGAAGCAATTTCTATTCCATGGAGTAAAAAGGAAAAACAAAAACAAAAAAGGAAGCTGTGGGCTTAAAAGCAGAGAACAAAAAGCATAAATTTTAAACACAACTACTATGACCAAATAATTTTTTTCTAGGAAGCTTTCCAGAATACTTCTATCTAAAGATAATTTTTTCAGGATTATCTAGATAATCTGGATAAAATTGTTTCTATTACCATATGTTTAATGCAATCCATTGCCTTTCCAATCTGTTTTATTTTTTCCTTCTAGTTTTATTGAGATATAATTGACATACAGCATTGTATAAGTTTAAAGTGTACAGCATAATGATAAAATCAAGAATGTCATTTTTACAACTATTTTAGTGGGGAAGGTTTTCTCGAGCCAATATTCAGAATCAAAGCAATATTGTTGGATTTGACAACGTGAAAATAAAAGTTTATGGACCCTTTTGTCATATAAAAATAAAGTACAAGTGGCCAAGAAATATTTACAACATAATATCAATTACATAGCGCTTCCATACTATAAAAGAACCACATACCCTAATGGAGAATATTATAAAACAGTAATGAAAGACAGAAAAGAACATTTGTGAGTAGAGAAAATTAATATTGCATGGATATTAATCTCTCCAACCTCATATATGAATTCAATGCATAGCAGCATAAGAAAAAAATATGAACAACCCATGGAAAAATTTCTGAAAAAAATTTAAGAATATGAAATAGAAATGGCCAACAAACTCATGAAAATATATTCAAGTTCACTAACAAACTTAAGCAATTTATCACCTATCACATGGTCAAAAAATTTAAAAGACTGATACTGTTCAGTGTTAGAGAAGACAAAGTTGAAACAATTGTCCTCAGGCTTTGTTGTAGAGGTGAGAGAGTTGAACACACAATTGTGGGGGATGATTTTGCAGGATCATTTAAATATTTAAATATGCATTCCTTTAGATACATTAAAAAATGTAATGGTGGTTTTTTCTATTTGATTATACTTTGTAGGCCCCCATATCATGCAAAATGCATACTACTCCCACAGACTCTAATTAAAGTAGATAGTGTGAAAATGTATAAATATTGCAGATCCTTTGGTTTTATTATGGGCTTAATATATGATGATTTAAGTGTTATTTGACACTAAGGTATTGTTCATGACTATCTTCCCTCAAAACCCTGAATGATATTTTCATTCTGTCAAAACCCAAAAAAAAGCGAAGCTTTTCTTCAGTATTCATTATTTTCCCACTGTTCTCCATCCACTCAAGAAATACGTTAAGATATTTAATCTAGAAATATAACAAGATAGAAGTAACAATAATGATACAGAAGACAAACTAAATTAAATTATCAGGTGAAAACAGGAGTTCAGTCGGTGAGGAAAAAAATACATATCATGCCATTTTATGTCCTTGCTGAAATCTGACATCCAGCTTGATCACGATCAAGATAACATCAAGAGGCATGACCAGTTACATCATTCACAGTGTCTTAGGATAAGTACAGACCAGTCTCTCAGGAGATCCTCAGCCTGTCCTTACAATAAGGCTAGGACCAGAGTCCCCAGAAGAAAGACAAAGAGCAGAAAGCAACACAGGTTGTTTCACAGCAGCTTCACAATGAACAGAGCGACAGATTTTAGTGAGGCTGTTCTTATAACTTCTCTTAATTTAGTAAACGCCACAATCCTTTAAAACTTATCAAATGGGGAGCCAATTCAATGCAACCCAGGAACGTGGCTCTCTAACAAACTGGCTTCCACCAAGAGAAGATTTTGCAGAGGTTGCAAACAGGCAGCTAAAATTTGGCCTAAAATAAATTTGGTTTGGCCACAATAGTGGCTGGAGAGTTAATAAAAATTGGGCAACTGCATATAAAAATCCAGATTTTTCAGCATTCCTTGAAGAATTGTAAGATTTGGCAACACTGGACTCACATGGCCACAGTTAGCTGGCCCTGAGTATCAGTAGCCCCTTTTGGACAGGGGATAGGCAATAGATTTTCCATAACCCTCACTAGTCTGCATAACTCATTTATGTTACCTTCTTGGTCCACTTAGGCATTTTGCTTGTGATCAATCTTCAGACTATTGTGCAGTAATTCTCAGCGCTGGCTCTACAACCAAAACACCCATGGAGGTTTTTAACAATACAGATTTCTGGGTCTTACTATAGACCTGCTGAATATGCAGTTGCCTGAGCCTCAGCCACTGAGTTCTGCAATGGATGCGGCTCAGGCATCTGTATATTCATAAGTGCCCATATCATCCAATACCCAGCCAAGGTTGAGAACTGTGAATCTAAAGAAATGAATTTCCTGTTGGTGGGAATGTAAATTGGTACAGCTGCTATGGAGAACAGTATGGAGGTTCCTTAAAAAACTAAAAATAGAACTACCATATGATCCTGCAGTCCTACTCCTGGGCATATACTCGGAGAAAACCATAATTTGAAAAGATACATGCAACCCCAATGTTCATTGCAGAACTATTTACAATAGCCAAGACATGGAGCAACCTAAATGTCCATCAACGGATGAATGGATAAAGAAGATGTGGTGTACTAATACAATGGAATATTACTCAGTCATAAAAAAAGAATGAAATAATGCCATTTGCATCAACCTGGATGGACCTAGAGATTGCCATACTAAGTGAAGTAAGCCAAACAGAGAAAGACAAATATCATATGATATAACAAATATATGTGGAATCTAAAAAAATGATAGAAATGAACTTATATACAGAACAGAAATAGACTCATAGCCGTAGAAAACAAATTTATGGTTACCAAGGGGGAAAGAGGGGAGATAAATTAGGAATTTGGGCTGAACATATACACACTCTACTATATATAAAATAGACAACCAACAATGACCTACTGTATAGCACAGGGAACTCAATATTTTATAATAACCTATAAGGGAAAATATAGAAAAAAAAGATACATGTGTAAGTACAACTGAATCAATTTGCTGTACACCTGAAACAACGTCAATAAAAATAAATAAATTAATTTTAAATAAATAAATTTCTAAAACATTACTCCGTAAACATTTCTCTCAACTGAGCTTCTGAAAATTACTGAAAATCTATGAGTTTGAAAACCGCTGAGTCTGAGGTTAGGCTTAGGCTTCAGGAACAGTTCTTTTTTGATGCCCCACCAACTGTAACAGTGAGCTAAGCATGGAGCAGGATGGAAATCTGTCAATACATCTCTAAAAAGAATGTTATGCCATTTCTTTTTGGACCCTAGAAAGCACTTTTACAGGTTAGATTTCTCTAAGACATAATCTGTTGCTGCCCCAAAACAGGGACATGTAGAAATCATCTCTCCATCCTCCTTCCACAAGGGAACATGAAGACATTGCACCATCAGCACCTGCTGGGCTGACAAGCATTTGTCACCAGGAGCCCTTTTTGGACCCACACTTTCTCTGTCCTTGTAGACACACTGATGGGCAGCTCGAGAAGAATCATCACTTGTAGAAGTTTCTAAGGTGGAGTGATTTTTATCTCCTCCCCATCCTTGCATACCTCGTCCCCCTCCAGCTCCTATTTACTATGGAACCTGGACACATCAAAATGGTATGGGGACCAGAATGTTCTAGGTGGCACCTTCACACTCTGTCTTCTCCATTTCCTCTAAGACAAGAAGGGTAGAACTACACCATCCAGAAGAAATGATATCCTACTAGTAAGGTGTGATTTTATTCACTTACTCAGCACATCTCTTGAACATCATCTAAGTGCTAGGCAATGTTTAGGCACTGGGAATACAACAGTGAACAAAAAGGGAGAAATCTCTGCCCTCTTGGGGTGAATATTCTAGTGGGAGGGAAGATGATAAGTCAGATAAATGAAAAAATAGATCATATCCCATATGGTGATGAGTCACCAAGAAAAAATGAGGGGGAAAAGAACAAATAGAAAGTGTTGGAAAGGAAAGTCAATTTTAGGTGGTGTGGCCAGGCAGGTGAGGAGGCATTTTGTAAAGATCTGAGTGAGCTTAGAGTGGTGAGGCCAGAAGAGCATTCCAGGCAGAATAAATAGTAAGCAGAAAGGCCACAGGTAGGAGGTGTCCGGAATATCCAAGGAAGATCAAGGAGGCATTTGAAATCGGCAAGAGAATCAGTGTTGGAAAGAGGGTGTCTGGAGACAGAAGCACCTGCATGTGTGTGACCCAAACCTGGGCCACCCAGGTGTGGTGGGTCCTCTCTTTTCCATGTTTGCTTTTTTAAACCCCTTACACCTCCCATCCTCGGGACCAAGTTTCAAAAGTGATTTGGGGAAAATCTTAGAAGAACTTTTGGGCAATGCTGCAAGGCTAGGCGTTTGTCAATAAGACCCCCGGGTAAGTTCCTCCACCCCGTCATCCCAATGTAACAGCAGTGATTTGAACCATATGTTCAAATTTGAGCATCTTTCAAAATTTCACTCTACCTGGAGTTTGCACCCAGAGACTAAAAACCTTAGTAACCCTTAGATCCGCTTATGTTCAGGGTCCCTAGTCCACATCATAGTAAACATATGGAAATACACACAAATCCCATGTAAGTCTTTTGCCCCAGATTTGAACACATCTTTATGATTTGAGTTTTCAGGTTATTTTTTATTTTGATTTGGTCCTTTCCTTTTATATTTTCATATTTGGCATGACTCATCATTTTTCAGGTCTCAGCCATTTCCACACCCTTGAAAATCATCTTCACATAGACACTGTGCCTATAGGCACAAGGCACCTGGTCTCACCCTGACGGACTGCCCCATGTCAGAGCGACTGCTGCCCCATCTCTCAGAGCGACTGCTGCCTTCTCCCCTCTTGTGAGAATGTCCTAACCCAAGAGAGAGGTGCCCTGACAGCCAGAGAACAAAGCTTTTATAAGTCCCTTCAACTCGTGCAAGACTCTTGGTAGCCCCAGGTCCTCGATAAGGTGATGTGGAATTTTACAGTCTATCAGACCTGGCTCTACACTGAGACTTGCCCTCAGGAAGATGAGGTCATTTGCAGTTTCTGACAGCCCAACCACACTAATGGCACGGCAGTGCTTTTCAAATGTCTTAGTCTCCGGCCCCCTTTACAAGCTTAAAAATGATTGAGGAACCCAAAGAGCTTTAGTTTACGTAGGTTATAGTTGTCAGTAGTGACTATATTAACAGTTAAGACTGGGAAATTTTTAAATGTTTATTAACTCATTTACAAATAGAAATAATAGACCCCATTACCTTTTAATAACATAAATAATATATTCCTGTGAAAAATAACTATACAAATAAAATTGAGTGAGAAGATTGATGTTGCTAATCTCTGTATGCCTGGGTTGACAGAAGACAGATGGTTTCTCCCACGTGCTTCTGCATCAATCTGTCGTGACATTGGTTTAGCTGATGTACATGAAGAAGATCCTGCCTCACAGACGTGTCCTTGGAAAAGCGAAGACCTCACAGCCCCTGTGAGATGCTCGGTGACCTCAGTGGGCTCGCAGACCACACGTTGAGCACCGTTGCTCTGGTGACAGGGATGAACAGGAAGCAGCACTTCGTGTGTCGACATGCACAGTTGTGGTTAAGTGAGAAAGAGAGGTGGAGAGCAGTGGGGCAGCTAATACTACACCAGCTCTCGAAAACAGAAAAAAGGAATGTTTAGCATTTGTCAATTTCTGTGGTGTAAATACCCCCCACTCCAGCTCCCACAGCGATGACTGTGTTTAACAACCAGCTCAGAGAAATTTCTGAGAATTCAACATCAGCTCCAACGCATGGCTGGGAAGAACTAAGATCAAGAGAGTGCTGATAAAGAAGTTGTCCTATATCTGATCATTTGAAATAATTGTGTAATTAAAATAAAAATAGTAACGAACCGTTAAAAATAAAATGGGGAAATGCTGCAGAGGGTTGATCTCCTAAGTTTCTCTCTTTTAAAGAACAAACTGGGCTTCATGTTAAGCAGGTGAGTCAGTCTGAGTCCTAATTGCAAGCAACAGAAATAAACTGTGTTGATATTAAAGGAAAGGGAGGTTAGTGGAAGCATATTTGGTTTTATAGAATTGATAAAAGGCTGAAGAGCCAGGATTGAAAAAATGGGCAGATCCAGAGGCAGAAAGTATAATTGTGCTTCAGAAAGAAATTGGTGCCAGGACAACATGATACACGGAAAGAATTGTTTCCTTGAATGGAACAATACGGGACATAGTGACATATGGAAAGTGGAAAGGGATTATCAAATGACACTGGGCCGGATAATGACAGGAGGAGAGAATTCAGGGGACAGAGGTATTTCCCAAGCCCCAACTGGCTAATGATTTCACTTATACTTTGGTGAGAAAGGACTTTGTATTAACACTAGAATTGCTCTTTGTTTTATGAGTTAATTATTTTTAGCTGGAAAAATATACATATATAAAATATATATGAGATATATATAAATATAAATTGTGTGCATGTATATAAATATAAAATGTGTGCATATATAAATGCATAAATGCATATATATGTATCTATATATGCAGTGCAAAGGTAAATGGCTTAGTAAACTGCATATAATGCATTCCACAGACTAGATTTAATATTTCCCAAACCCTCCTTTTCTGTTGTTTTAGAAATCCAAGTTAACATATGTCTCTAAGGTATTGTTACAGAAATGTGTATTGACTACTGCATGAATATGGTTCATTCCTAATCATTGTAACAGTCACACTAAGAATAAAAAGTAGTAACAGGCTTCCCTGGTGGCGCAGTGGTTGAGAATCTGCCTGCCAATGCAGGGGACACGGGTTCGAGCCCTGGTCTGGGAAGATCCCACATGCCGCGGAGCGACTGGGCCCGTGAGCCACAATTACTGAGCCTGCGCGTCTGGAGCCTGTGCTCCGCAACAAGAGAGGCCGCGACGGTGAGAGGCCCGCGCACCGCGATGAAGAGTGGCCCCCGCTCGCCGCAACTGGAGAAAGCCCTCGCACAGAAACGAAGACCCAACACAGCCAAAAATAAATATAAATAAATAAATTAATTTTTTTTAAAAATGCAGTTTCACATTAAAAAAAAAAAAAAAAAAGTAGTAACAAATGTTTGGGTAGGGCCAAAAGTGCAAGTGAAAGTTTGGGGATATAATCGGAAAGACTTGTTTTTAGTCCCTCTCTATTAGGTCTTAGACTTTATCAATAATGAGAAAAAAAGGAACATTTTTCTATTGAGGACCAGTCACAGGGAAAGAATTAAACTACAGCTAGTAACTAAAGGCCACGCTAGGTTTTGTTGATAGAAATTTAATTTTTTTTAAGGCTAAGAACGGATAATGCTGCTTTCTTCCATCAGAGAGCAGATATTGTGTTAAATACTTCAATTTCGTATGTTTACCAGCAAGGGGAAAGGGAAAACCAAAGAAGCAGAGGCAAATTGAAGACCAGATAGAGGAGATGGGAGAGCTCTGTGGAAAAGAAGAAAGGCGAGCATAAGACGACTTGAGAGGGTGTGTTTCAGAACTTTCAACACAGAGTGGAGAGTGGTCTGGGGACCACACAGAAAAATCTCGAACAGACCTGTGCCATTACCCTTCTCTTCATTTCAGACTGTTCTTCCTGGGAGCTGCCTCTGAGGGGCTTTGCACTCCAGACTGAAAAGCAAATGTACTGTGAAAGAGCAATTCTTATACGGAAGCAAAACTTACCAAGACTCTTTGTTTTTATATTTCTTAATTACTGGTCTTGCCTGGAGAAAATGCTGTGCTTCCATCTGCATTTCTTTCTTTCTCAAAAACTTCTCTGTGAGCAGAGGATTTGCAGTAATTTGTCAGGGAGGGCATTTTCTGAATTTCTTGGAACGTGGTCTTTCCTACACCTGCTCTGGGCTCTGGAACCCTGCATGGAAACTTCCCATAAAGTCTTTCCACAGTATAATCTATAAATCACCCTGTAGAGCAATATTAAACTTTAAAAATCAGCTTCCCACCTAGGAGTGCTGGTCAGATGAAACTTCTCCGTGTTCTCTCTTTAGCTGTGTGACTTCTCTCTTTGAAAAGTTAAACTAGAACGAACGGATAAATGGTTCTTTTACGACTAACCCGAGTCTTCCACTTCATCACCACCACAAGTCAGATGAGGTTAGGACTTACTGTAAATATGCTCTTACAGCATCTTGGACCCCTTTGTAGCTGCGGTCACCAGATTTAGCCATTAAATACATAGGGCGTGGAGTTAAATTTGATTTTCAGACAAATAACAAATAACTTCTTAGTATAAATAAGTTGGAAATATTTTTCTGAAATTTAGATTTAACTGGATATCCTGGATATTTTCTGGCACTCTTATCCATCACACATGTTGCAATTGTCATGAATTAAGCATTTGTATAATTATGTGTTTAAGGTCTGTCTTCTCCTTAGAGTCTATAAGTACCATGTGGTTAAGACTCTCTTGGTCTTAGTTGCAATCCTATTCTCAGCACTTACCCCAAGGTGGGCACAGGGTACAAGTTCACAAGGAATTTGTGGAGTGAATGAAGGTCAACTCTGAAAGGCATGGTCGTCACACACCACTGGGAAAACATTGTCCTGTCAACTTCTCTGCCAGTGACCAGAGCCAATATTACCTTAAGATTCAAGCCAAGTGGTAGATATGTCCAGAGCCCACTCTTACCCACCTCTGAAATAGTTATCCCATTACTATATAAAGTATAAAGAAAAGAGATGCTGTGTGCATGCCCTTCCACACAAGAGCAAGTAGCGAAAACAGCAGTAAACACGTCCAGGGAGGGAAGGAGGGACTCTCTAAATCCCAGTGCCAGGTGATTATAGCAGTAGGATAAAGTGTCTGGATGCCTGACCCAGCCAAGAGAAACAATCTGCCTTTGGTTTGTCACAAGCCAGCACCGAGTGGAATTCAGCTTCCAGACCCTCCCAGGGAAGAGTCCTGGTTTGCCCTTAGGATGGTCAGGGGAGCGGGCCAGCTCACCACATCCCTGTGCAGGGAGGGGAGACCTGATATGGAAGAGATAACAGGGCAAAAGCTGACTGATTCTTCCCCCATCCATCCACCGTTTCATGAATACATGTCTCTTTGAAGTACCGTCTGAGTTAGGAGAAGTATAAAATAGTTGGATCAAGGCCACAGAGGGCAGCCCATAAATTACATATTTTGCTAACTTTCGCCTTTTCTCTTGGTTTAGCTAAGCAAAATAAGCTCCATGGTACTGAGACAGGATGAGACCTGGGACCTGGGACCCTTTGCTACAATGTTTGCACCTGGACAAAGGTGAAAAAAAAACTATAAGGGACTAAAAATAACTGTGTTTCTGTGCAGTTGGGGTAAATTATGGACAAGATACAGAGACCAAAAACCCAGCTGCCACTTCTGAAGAGCCGGGAGCAAAAGCAAGGGACTGAGCATGCCCCCTGCACACAACACCACTAAAGGGGTGGGCAAACTACCTAAGCCACCTCTCCAGCCTGACCCCTGTACCCTTCCTACCCCCACCCCATGTAAGGAACCAGCTCGCCCCCCCATCGCGGAGCTAGCCAGCAAGCAAGGGAAACTGTTGCTTGTTCTCGCTCCCCCCTGCTGCAGCAGGGGCCCCAATAAAGCCTTGCCGGAATTTCTTGTCCGGCCTCTGGTCAATTTCCATTGATTAAGGAGGTCAAGAACCCTGGTCAGTAACAGTATACTGATACCTTGTGTTCTCCAAGGGCCCCAAGGGGTTTTTAGAACTGCTATTTGTATAAGTGCATTACAGTTTCCAGAACTATTTTGCATATTATTCATCATCTCAATTAACCCCTGACAACAACGCTGGGAGAAAACTACTAGTTCCTTTCACAGATAAGGGCACTGCGGTTCATGGACATATTTGGTACTTAGTCAACACTACTGAAGGACTCAAACAACAGCACTCAGATTCCCGAATTAACGTCCTGCCACTCTGCAGTGCTCCTCAACTGGTGGTCTTTCTGCTGCTTTCAGGCCCATGGGGCTGGAGCCAGTTTTCATGACCCAGGTCTAGGGTTCCTTTCCAGGCCCCAAGGTGGGGGCCCGAAAGCCAGTCTGCAGAATACTGGTGTGTAGAAGACATATTAAATTCCAACCATTATCATTTGAGTATGAATTAGTTTTACCAGGGAAGGAAACATGTCTTCCTGTTTTGCCTGTTTGTTTTCTGTGCATTTCCCATCTCCTCTTCCATCTGCCATTCCATCTGGAAAAAGACACAAACTTAAAGAAACAGCTCAGCTGTGGGGGCGGTGGGGGGGACCTACAGATTCTCAGATGCACGTTTGCCTCCATGGACTAAACGACTATGTATGCAGAGAAGAAGGAGGGGGCACAGGGTTGAGAACAGAAGATGGGAGAGAAGCAGAGTCCTTGATGTGGGGAAAAAAAGCAGGTGCTAAAATCAAAAGGCCCAGGAAGCAGAAAGAAGGGACTTAGGGCCCAGCTACACTTTAGCTTTGGACAACATTCTGAGGAACTTGGTGAGGAATTTGAACAACCTGTTTGGAGATACGGATTTCAAGAGAACGACCTTCATCTCCTGCCCAAGACATGGTTGAATAAAAGGAATGGGCTCGCTGTGCTGACACAGGCCACACAGGGACGAAAACTTTAAGGGTCAAGGCAGAACTATACTTCTATCTATGTGTTTGTAAGAAACTACCATATGACCCAGAAATTCCACTCCTGAGTATATGTCTGAAAAAAAAAAAACACTAATTCAAAAAGATACATGCACCCCAGTGTTCATAGCAACGTTATTTACAGTTGGCAAGACATGGAAACAACCTAAGTACCCATCAACAGATGAATGGATAAAGAAAACATGCCATATATATATATATATATATATATCTGAATCACTTTGCTGTATACCTGAAACATTATAAATCAAGTATACTTCAATAAAATAAATAAAAATAATAAAGGAAAGGAGGAAATATATGGAAAAATTTTTTAAAGTAGAGAGTATGTAACTACTCCCATAGACCAGTCACCCAGCTTCAGCTGCTATCAGCTCAAGCTAGTCTTCCTTCATTTACACCTCATCCAATACCTTCCCCTATCATGACTCCCTAATGTTAGGTTGAACCAAATCCCAGACATAATTTTATTTTGTCTATAAATAGTTCAGTCTTTATTTCTAAAGATAGACACTCCAGACTAACAATTTTTATTGGTCTGGACTGGACTGCACTCCATGAGCTCTGCCTGAGGCGTACACGTAGAAAATGGAAAAGGGAATTCCCATGGCTAAAGGCCATGGTTAGAATATAATAAAACCATTTAATAATATTTGTACCCCACAAAGTTTTCGTCTGTTCAATAAAATTATTACAACTTGAGTATGAACAACTTTATGGGATTCACACAATGAGTTGATTCAGGAGCAGGAAGCTGGGAACCTGAGGCCCTGGACTAGGGCAACATGGCCTTGATCTCCAAGATGGCAGTGCCCTTGCTGGAGGTGGAGGGGGTCTCACAGCAGAGGGAGGCTTTTGAAGAGGACCATGCCCCCCTGTGGGGAGACAACAGCATATCCGGTTTAAGTTCTACTACATTTTACTTTCGATTCCAAATTGACATTCCATTTTTATACAGACTTATCAAAGTAGCACTGTTGTATCAGGGAGTGTATGTCACAGTCTTTAGACTTTCGAGGGTCAGAAAAGGAATATGGGTCATTTCTTCCACTGTGTGTGGTGACCACTAAGGATGAAAAGTTTGCAGTGTCCAAAGGACTTCATAAACAAGACGAAAAGACAACCCTCAGAATGGGGGGAAATATTTGCAAATGAAGCAACTGACAAGGGATTAATCTGCAAAATATACAAACAGCTCATGCAGCTCAATGTCAAAAAAACAAACAACCCAATCCAAAAATGGACAGAAGACCTAAATAGACATTTCTCCAAAGAAGATATACAGATTGCCAACAGACACATGAGAAGATGCTCAGCGTCACTAATTATTAGAGAAACGCAAAGCAAAACTACAATGAGGTATCACCTCACACTGGTCAGAATGGCCATCATCAAAAAATCGAAAAACAATAAATGCTAGAGAGGGTGTGGAGAAGAGGGAACCCTCCTACACGGTTCGTGGGAATGTAAATTGATACAGCCACTATAGAGAACAGTATGGAATTTCCTTAAAAAACTAAAAATAGAATGACCAAATGACCCAGCAATCCCACTCCTGGGCATATACCTGGAGAAAACCATAATTCAAAAAGATACTTGCACCCCGATGTTCATTGCAGCACTATTTACAATAGCCAGGACATGGAAGCAACCTAAATGTCCATCAACAAAGGAATGGATAAAGAAGATGTGGTATATATATACAATGGAATATTACTCAGCCATAAAAAGGAACAAAATTGTGCCATTTGCAGAGACATGGATGGACCTAAAGACTGTCATACAGAGTGAAGTAAGTCAGAACAAGAAAAACAAATATCATATAATATCACTTATATGTGGAATCTAGGAAAATGGTACTGATGAACTTATTTGCAAAGCAGAAATAAAGACACAGATGTAGAGAACAAATGTATGGATACCAAGGGGGGAAGAGGGGGCAGGATGAATTGGGAGATTGGGATTGACATATATACACTGCTATGTATAAAATAGATAAGTAATGAGAACCTACTGTATGGCACAGGGAACTCTACTCAATGCTCTGTGGTGACCTAAATGGGAAGGAAATCCAAAAAAGAGGGGATATATGTAAAAAAAAAATTTTTAATTCTAAGCTTGTGTCATTTCACACTTATATAGCCCTTTCCTGCTCCCCACAGCTCAACTAATTATTGTGTGTAGAAGGGAAGGATTGAGATTTTGACCAAAAGATCCTTCAGAATGGGAATTCTGAACCTCAGGGCCTTGGACAACTGAGAAATCTGTGAATTAGTGAATTGAGCCCTCCAATCTATATCACACAAGCATCATCATTTTGGTTTTTATTTAAATCCAATAAAATATGTGGTATGGAGAATGAGTTCTGAGCATAAAGCAACACTGTCTATTTTACTCGGTAGACACATTAGTATGAGTAAGCAGCCATGTGTTTTATAGATTGAATAAATGATATTTTCCCGCACATACCCTCCCCTGCCAGCTCTAATGTATGTAGATATATTTTTGATTCATTAAATTTATATAACGTTAGTAGATTCATAGAACTTTCTCAATCAGTGTTTACTTAAAGGACACTTGTACTATGTGAGGGTCAACAAGACATTCTGATGTTTAAAGAGAATTCTCATATCAAAATCATGGAAAGCACAAGGTTACCATGGACTTCATGAATAAACACACAGGGAAAAATGCCTGTAATTCAAAGTCCTCCGTCACCAGAAAGCTGGGAAGCAGAGGGAAAATAGAATATCTGTACATGTGTATTATGTGTGTACATATATATGCACATGAATATATACAGAAACATACATATATAACACATACATTCACACACACATATCCCTATATACATATACAGACACATATACATGTATACACACACATGTATACATCCATACACATGCATGTGTATATGCACATATACATACATGTACACATACATACATGCATATGTGGGTTAGGCACATGGTTCTAAAAGAAACATAAGCAAGGAAAAGAAAGAAGGGGCAAACACCTGTGTTTTCAGGTAGAATGGAGCTTATAGCACTGGCTCAGAAAGTGCATGTCACTTAGGAGCCTTGACGCCCCACCTCCAAGGAAATAAGGGAGTGAGCAGTTCCGATGTCTGGAAAATGTCATCCACATATTAACAGTGGTTCTCCTTGGGTGGCAGAGATGATGAGCAATGTTTACTTACTTCTTTAATTTTCTGCTCTTTTTCATATTTTATAATCAGCATGCAGTATTTAGGTAATCAGAAAAATAAATACTTCTATTTTGACTACTACTACTGTAGAAGTCTCTATGGAAAGTGGGTTTGTTGTCTCTCTAGAAAGAAAGCCCAGGCCAGTGGTGGCTGCATGAGCAGTTGGACCTCCAAAAACAAAGTGAAACGTGAGATAAGTTAGGAGTTTGGGATTAACAGATACACACTACTATATATAAAATAGATAACCAACAAGGACCTACTGTATAGCACAAGGAACTATAATCAATATTTTGTACTAACCTATAAGACAAAAGAATCTGAAAAGAATATATATATATATTCATATATATAAAACTGAATCACTTTGCTGTACACCTGAAACTAACACAACATTGTAGATCAACTATACTTCAATAAAAAAATAAAATAAAATAAATTTTTTTAAAAAGCAAAAGGAAACTCTCACCAGGGACTCTGTGTTTCTAGCCTCTAGACCTCAGGGATTTTTCAAGAAAATCAGATCCACATATTTCTAACTTGTTCAGTATGAAATCTTCAAAATGTTTTCTTTAAGTGTTCTCTGATACGTATGAAATCCTTTGAACATTTTTTCTTAAACTAATTTGTCATTTCCGCTGACAAATGAAGGTAAATGAGTTTCAGCACCATACAGTGTTGGCCATAGAATGAAAGGCTTTTTCTTTCTGATTGTGAATTTCAGCAAGCATTTTCTCTGTTGCTTCATCAGGTGCAGTTGAGAAATGAACAATCATGTATATCTTACAGTGGGAAGAACAGGGATTTAGAGTGAGATGGCAGGAGGTGAAGTTTCAGATTCAGCATGTTCGGCAGGTTACTTCTCCCTGAGCCTTGGTGTCTTGAAATGTGAAAATACTTAGCTCAGAATATTTCGAGGGTCAAAGAGCATCACATGTGAGAACCCTGGGGACAGAAGGAAATCTCTGCATTGGTTAGGACTCTGTCAGCTGCAAGGACCAAAAGCCAGCTAAAACTGGCTTATGCAAATGAAGGAATCTGTGGACAAATCATGGCTGGGAACGGAGCTGAAAGGATCCCACTTGTGTTAGGACCACACTTCTGTCTCTGCTGGCAGGCAGGTCTTCATCGTGGTGGCCCATGGCAATTCCAGGCTTTCATCCCACTAGCTTAGTGACTCCCCTTTTCCAAAAGCACCAAGAACAAAGTTCTGTGCTGGGCTCTTGCTGGATGTGTTAATTTCTTCCTTCTTGCAGCCATTCACAGGTGGGCCTGGTCAGGATGTTTCTTGTGAGCTAAAGATATTTTAGCTTACGGCTCAGGAAGGGTTCCTGGGGATGGGCCATTATGTATACTTTAAGCTATAGGCAATATCCCTTTAGTGATTAACTTGTAGCAAAAGAAATAGAACACAAAGATTAAAATAAAAGAAACAGATCCAATATGGTGTCAGATTTGTTCTTCTCTATTACAAGAAGATGGACCAGATTTGAAGTCTGGTCCTTGAATGACATATTGAAGAACCAAAACCTGCAAGTTTTAATTCTTCTAAATACTGTCCTGTTTCTCATCACCAAATCCTCATTTCTTGACCCTTATAATGACAGTTGGGCCCAACTCTATCTTTCCCAGCCACCTTCAGTCATTGGAACAATACTCAGTTTTGGAATTCAGTGCTCTCCTCTTCACCTCTCCCTAATGCAGGCTGGAGCTATGGTCAGAGCCAGGGCAGGACCAAGCTCTCCCTCAGCCTCTTCTGGGCCCAAGCCCCTCTAACTGTAAGAAGCAGAAGACGGAAAGAGGAAAGGCATATGCCCCTCATTTATGCTGGAGGAAAGAGCGCATTGACAAAGGGCTCCTTCCCATGCACCGGGCATCCCTGGTGATGGGGCTGCATCTCCAGCAGGGGGCATCACGCCATGCCTGGGACTGGTCCCTGGAGTCCCAAACTTTTCTGTCACCCACTGCTCATTTCAATACAATCCAGCTTCTATACCTGTCCAGAACTGGCACAGTGCTGGCCTTTTCTGCACCTGGAACTCTATCAAAATGACATCTCTCCTCAGTTTCTTTTAGGTTCTCACAGCCTTAACAGTCCAGGGTCAGGTCAGGAAATAGACAGGCTAAGCAGTCCTACCAGGGATGAATGTCCTGTCTCCCTGTGTTGCAGGACTCTCTTTCTGAAGAGTTCCTGCCAAGCTTATGGGAGACGAATTAGCAGCAACTCAAAGCCCATTCCCAATGCAAGGCTCTAGAGGAGAAAGTAAGCTCTCTTTGCAGGCTCAGCCTCTCCCCAATACCTCCCTTCTCAAGGCCCCCCTTAGAGTAATGATGGGGAGTTGGTGGTAGGTCTCCCTCTCTCTCCTGCCAACTGTCTGGCAGCCTTCTGGTGAGATGGCTGGCCAAAACTGTTGGCAGAACTCTGAACTTAGAATTTAGGAACTTAGTACCATTTGCCTGTAATTTGGGGCTTTAACTGCAGTTCCCATCAACAGGGAAAATCCCATTCAAATGCTCTAATATGTTTTTTCTTTGTTTTATTTGTGTTAGGTTGGTTTTGTTGTTGTTGTTTGTTTTGCCTTAGCCAATAACAAGGTACTTCTAGATATTAAAAAAAAAAAAAAAATTCCCCCTGGAAAGCCCATCTTTGCTTTTCTAATCCCTTCTTGGCAAGTCCCCTGGATTGCATTCAATGACTGTGCTTTTTGTGCTTATCCTTGGGAAGAGCAAGGTTATATTTGCTTAGATGATAGACATCTTTCAAAGAAGCTTCTTCTTTCAAGATTGATTTTAAATTTAAAATCGGGTACTTGGGCATAAAGAAATAGAGTATTCCTTTTCAGATCTAACTTTCTTAGAATTATGCATTCTATATTACACTCCTGGAACCGGTCATTGCAGAAAGGCTTGTACATACAGTTAGGGAGTCAGTCTCTCATATGAACCATAAGCAAATCTCTACTAAATCCATGTCTATGTACACAGATTTGCACATGCATGACTCCCATCAGTGTGTTCCCACTGTTACGCTAATGTGCGTTTTAGTAGGACCGGGCTGGAAGAGAGCTTCCGGTGGCTGTGGGGCAGGAGGTGGAAGAGAGAAGAGCAGCGCAGCCAGGTTGCTGGAGGGGCGGTTTTCCCAGAAGGGATATATCGATTCAAACACACAAGATTCAAACTGCACTTTGAACTTTGATACAAGGGGGACTCGTCGCATGGGAGGAGGAAGCCTGACTGGTGTGAAGACGAGAAGCAAAAGCAGAGAGCATCCTTCTTCACCGCAGCATGGGAAAAGGCGAGAATTCAGTCCTTTCCTTCCCTCACCTCTTCATACATATGCAGCATTGCAAAAGAGAGTCTACATCCATGTTTAACTTTTTTGGAAAAATTATTGTAAATAGGCAGAGCACAGAGGATTTTTAAGGCAGTGAAACTACGCTGTGTGATACTATAATGGTGGATACGTGTCATTCTGTATTTGTCTAATCCCACAGAATGTACGACACCAAGACTGAGTCCCAAGATAAACTATGGACTCTGGGTGTTAGTAATGTGTCAGCGTGGGCTCATCCATTGTAACAAATGTACCACTGTGATGGGGGGTAATGATAACGGGGAAGGCTGTGTGTGTATGGGGGCAGGGGATGTATGGGAAATCCCTGTACCCTCCACTCCATTTTGCTGTGAATTTAAAACCGCTCTGAAAAATAAAGTCTATTAACAACTACTACGCAGACCTGCCTTCTGTAATACTGGAAAAAGCAAAACTGCATTTGTCTCTGTCCAACCCACACTTAAAGCAAGAAGCACTATCACTTAAGACCTGTCTCAGGGTAGGCTTTTGCCAATAGCACCTGGCTGGGATCTCTCTAGAGGATTCTCTGCTTTCCTGTTGGATGCCTGCCCCCATGCAATTGTAATCTAGCCCAGGTATCTAAGAAGATGCAGACACCAGCCCGGCAAAACAAGCAGGGGGCATGTTAATGAGTCATACCCCTTGGCTTTCTCCTGGAATAAGTCTTTCTCTCCGGCCACCATATGGACTTGATTCACCCCCTGGAGAGGAAGGCTGCTGCCCCTGTCCTGCAACTGCTGGCAATTTTATGCCTAATAAAGGCTTCATTTAACACACAAGTATAATTATGGCTTGTATGCAATGGCTGGGAGGTCTAGAGGTTTGGTATATTTTATATTAAAATGTGCACATTCTTCCACCTGTATTTTTTAAGAAGCGGGGGAAAATAGTGAAAACGTGTCCATCTCTAATGATGCGTCCACTTGCACCTTCTTGCAAATGAGATACAATATTGAGGGCCTCTCACACATAGATGTGAATTTATTTAATAAATAGGAATAAAATAGTTGTGTCAAATTCTGCTGGTATGGACCCCTTCTTCCTCTTTTCTCAAAATCTTTGACATTGAATGTGGGTTCCTGAAAGACACGTTGCTCCAAAGACACAATTTATGCATTGCTAGATGCACCTTAGCAAGGGCTGCAGGCGACTTTAAGAGATTTAAACAATGTAGAGATGGCCTCAACGATGACTTCATTCTTGGTCCCAGAGAGCACGTCCATTACCTCTGCTAATGCCTACATTTTGGTTTTCTTAAATGGTTTGCCTCTCAGGCTCAGAAAGAGGATTCTTTCCCATTAGTTTCCACTCCCACCTCCTCATTAACCCTTCAACTTGGAAAGAAAAGAAAAATTGGCAATCTCTGAAAACATTCTGTTTGGGCTTTTGTGTGGTACTTACAGGATGCCTAAATTAGCTCAGAGGATTCTGGGCGGGCAATCCTTATTACATCTATTGTTAACTCATCAGTAGACCAAAACTGCCTAAACCAAGTTTTCCACTCAGTAATTAGCCAATGGTTTCATTTGGTGGTTTCTTCCATCAACTAATTACAGCCTTCAAAAGAATGATATCAGTGCCTGGCTAGAAGAAAAGTTAAGCTAATCAAAAGCCATTTTCAGAGTCGACTGAAAAGGGAGAAAATGAACTTAGGATATCAAAGAAATCATGCTGCCAGCTTTGGGGAGACAGTGAATTTACAGCTTGGACTTCGAAAACTCGTCTTTAACCCTGTGCTTCCTTGACTAAGTTGTGAAAATATGAAGCTAGGGATATCAACAACTTATTAGGATTATTAGAAGCTCCTGAGGTCCCAAATAAAAAAGTAAGGTCAAAATCACTTCCTCAAAGTCTCAGCACAGAATTGAACTAAAACCTTGATCCCTCTAAGATTCCTTGAAACTTTTAGAATAGAGTTCTCTTTGAATAAAATGAAATAAAGTGTAGAGGAAGAATACTCTTACACTGATTTGAATATATTCACAATCATTTTTTAAATTTTTTTATTTTTTATTTTTTATTTTTGGCTGTGCTGGGTCTTCACTGCTGCGCGCAGGCTTTCTCTAGTGGCAGCGAGTGGAGGCTACTCTTCGTTGCGGTGCGTGGGCTTCTCATTGCGGAGCACAGGCTCTAGGCGCGCGGGCTTCAGTAGTTGCGGCACGCGGGCTCAGTAGTTGTGGCTCACGGGCTCTAGAGCGCAGGCTCAGTAGTTGTGGCGTACGGGCTTAGTTGCTCCGTGGCATGTGGGATCTTCCCGGACCAGGGCTCGAACCCATATCCCCTGCATTGGCAGGCAGATTCTCAACCACTGTGCCACCAGGGAAGCCCCACAATAATTTTTAAGCATAGTAATTAGTCATTAATGTACAGTAGTTTGCAGAGGTAGCTCTGATTACTGTAAATTTCAAAGAGCCAAACCAGGATTTCTGTGTCTTCATTGGCTCCTGGGCACCCGACAGTGGTGTAAAGGGACTGGTGGTTTGGAGCGTGTAGAATTTACAGACGCACATTCACTGTCACTCACTAGACCCTGACACCTCAAGGTGATGCTGATCTGGCAGCCCAGGCCTTCGCGCCTCAGGTGAGCAGAGCTGTCTGCCAGAACTGAAGGAAGGTGATCCAAAAACATACCTTTGTCATTTAAACCCTGAGTCTGGGGGTTATGTGATACCTGGTAAACATGTTCCAACCTTTTCTTTGTCTTTTTGCTTTTTGTACAAAGTTGAATGCATCACTTTTGGTTTCAATATCATTCAAATATTCTCCTATTCATTATTTTAAAAGTTTTGTTGTTTTGCTCAGTCTAGAATTTAGTTTTGCTTATGGAATGAGGAAGGATCTAATTTTATCTTTATTCCAAATGGGAAGTCCAATATTTTATTGGTTACTTCATTTTTTTTTTTCCTCACTAGTTTACAATGCCACCTCCTGCATATACTTTTCAAACATGGCATATGTAAGGGTTTGTTCTGGGCTCCTTACTTTATTCCATTGGTCTATCCTAGAAACGGACACTACACTGTCAATTACTATTATTTTATAATAAATCTTCATACCTAGCAAAATGTGTCTTTCTTTATTTTTATTCTTGTCCAAAACTGTCCTAAATGTGTTCGACCATATAATATTTATATGAATTTCAGCATCTACTTGTAAAGTGAAAAATCATGTTGGGACATTATTTGGACTTACATTGAATTTATACATTTATTTGGGGAGAATTGCCATTGAGTCTTTCTTTCTCTGAAAATAAAACATGGTATAGTTCTCCATCTATTTAGGTTTCCTTTAACTTTTTCCAAAATTGTTTTTTGTTCCTAGTTACCTTACAGTTTGTGGTGCCATACTAATTATATCATTTTTTATTTGTATTTGTGATTATTTGTTGCTCACATATAAGCATATAATCATTTTTACATGTAGAAACCTTGCTGAAATTTCATTATTTCAAATAATTTGTGAGAAAAGGAAACTTTATTTCTTTCCATTTTTTTAAAAATTGATCTTAGTGCACTGCCTAGGACCCCAATTAAATGAGGGAAAAAGGCAGAGATACTGGGTATTCTTACCTTTTTCCAGATATTTAAGGAATTGCCTCTAAGGTTGCATGTTTATGTGCACCTGTTGTGGGTATTTGTGTGTTTTTTTAACCTTGTATTGAATTAAGGAAGTTCCCTTCCCATCATAGTTGTTAGAAAAAAAGAGAAAATCTCATATAAACATTTCAGTTTAGCAAAATCTGGCTTTCCCAAAGCCCATTTTGAATCTCATGGACACTGAGTTACTAAAGAGTTTCTCTGAAGAGGTTTTGCATTTGCTTCTTCTTGGTGCCCCAAGAGTATCCACTACTCTGAACCAATTCTTCTACTAATGCCTTGGCTTGTGATTTTTCACCCCTTGAGGGTTAGGATTCCAATTCAGGTGCAGGTCCAGTGATTTAATTTCTCAGAAGGATTTGGGTTTCCATGTCAGATTCATGGTATAGATGAGCTTCCTTGTCATCCCTCAATTCTGTAAAGGGAGTTCAATACTGAGACCAAGCAGGACCCTGTGGGACCTTCCCGGGGACAGACCCCTCCCATGTCCCCTGCCCCTTGTCTGTAGAAAACCTTTAGCCTCCTAAACTCCTTCCCTGAGTTCGAAAGAGCCAGTTTAATCAGAGAAGGGAGAAAATGCAGAAACAAAGGAAAACAGTCAAGCAAGACAAAATAATATTAGTTGAGCCATAAAACAAAACCAAAGGCCTTTAGTTCCTCCTCGAGGGCTATAGATAATATCCTGAGGCATATCCTTGACTCGTTTTAGAGATACTAAAACCTCCACCAGGTGGAAGAAGGTAACTGCATGCTGACCACCAGCATGTAGACCCCAGACTGGTTTGAACCAGCAGGTTGATTATGTTAACTCCGGAATACTACCCTGTTACTTCACCACCAACCAATCATAAGAATATTCACAAGTTGGTCATGCATTCTGTGACCCTCTCCCTCATCTTGCCTTTAAAACTCTTTTGCTAAAAGTTTTCTGGGAGTTCAGGTCTTTTGAACATGAGCTACCTGTTCTCCTTACTTGATAGCACATTGGGCATATTGCAAAAACATTGTACTTTCCTTCACCACAACCCAGAGTCAGTAGATTGGCTTTGCTTTGCGTGGGTGGGTGGACTCAAGTTTGGTTCAGTAACAATATTCCCCTTTCTCCAGGACTATAGGTGTTCTGAAGTCTTGACTTCATACACAGACCTCCCATCTGACTCCCATTTATGCAGGAACAAAAAATAGGGACCCTCTATGGGCATTAAAACTCAAATCCATAGCCCTAACTGAGTCACTAGACCCTGGGGACAGTTGCTGCATTGCTCATGGCTTCCTGTCCTGATGGTCAGCTCTTCTCTGCTTCAGACACACTTAATGTCAGTCATTCTCAAACTTTTTGGTTTCAGGAAACCCTTTACATTTGTAAAATTTATTGAGAACTCCGAAAACCTTTATTTGGGTGGATTATATATGCTAATAGTTACTTTATTAGAAATTAAAACAAAAAATACTTATTTAATAATTCATTTAAAATACCAGTAACAAATCCATTAAATGTTAACACAAGTTACGTATTTTTATTTAAAAATACACTCTCCAAAAGAAACACATTTGTATAAAGAGTGGCATTGCTTTACATTTTTGCAAATATCTTTGTCTGACTTAATGAAAAACAGCTGAATTCTCATATCCGCTCCTGCATTTAATCTGTCATGATATACTGTTTTGGTTGAAATATATAAAGAAAACCCAGCCTCACACAGATAGGCAGTTGGAAAAGGGAGGAAAATTTTAGCAGCTTTTTCAGATAACTATAGATATTCTCCTTTGATACCACGCCTGAACTCAAGTGGTAGTTTTTTACAGATCGGTTGCAGTGTGGAATCTGAAACCATGATGCTGTACCTCGCTACTCCGTACCATTAAAATATGTTTGGTCTATCTTACAATTGGGTTGGATCTCGCATGCATGATTTTATACATTTAAAAAAATATTGGTTCACTGTTTTTCAGATCTTCCAAATATTAATATATTTCATTCACAATATTAAAAAACCACATTCATTAAAATCACCAGCTATCTCATAAATATTATGAAAGTAGTTTTAATGTCACAGACCTCTACAAGGAGTTTTCAGGGGGTCCCTAGACCACTTCGAGAACCATTGCCTTAAGTGATACAGTTATATTTTATTCACCATCTCTCAGGTTTCAGCTCTTCCATATCTGCTAATTTTCCTAAACCAGAGACAAGAAATATTTTCTGTCAACAAAGAAACATGCTACAGTGAAGAGTTACAAAAAGCTGTCAATAATCTCAGCAATGTCCTCAAGCATAAACTTTCTGCTTGCTCACCATGGGCCAGGCTCTGTTCCAGACAACAGTCTAGTGAGTAAGAGAACATGAATTATATTTATGAATAAAACAGTTCTGTTGGTTTCTACTGGAGATCCAACTTCGTTTCTCTCACAACAGTCCAATAACTATCGTTCATCAAATAATTCATACTTGCGTTTTAAAAATACAAGTTGCCAAGTGTTATATGGGAACTCTCTGTGCTATCTTTATAACTTTTCTGTAAATCTAAAATTATCCAAAATAAAAGTTTGATTTTAAATTAATTAATACAGTGTGCTTCCATCAAGTTTTCTTGAGTCAAAAGTATTGCATTATGAATTCAGTTTAAGCTGGTAGCCTCTCTCTTATAAAGACATTGACTTTATTTAGAAACTTGAATTCCAAAACAGAAAAATGATTTGGTCACAAAGGAAGAGATGAGTTTGGAAGGAGTATAAAAATGAATTCAAACTATACTCCAATATAAAATTAAAAATTAAATTAAAAAATAAATAAAAATGAATTCAGAAACACTATAAATTATTAAAACACATATATTATTTTAGTATGTATCCTACTGCATTTCTCTCTTACTCTGTGTCAGTCTCTAAACTAAATGTACTTCTTTTAACTTTTACAGTAATCCTATGCATTAGGCACTATGAATCTCTGCTCTTCACAGAGCTACTCAGAAAGTTCAGTAAGTTGTTTGTCAGTGACAGAGCCAGAGCAAAAGACAGTCTCTCTGGATCCAGAGCCCCTGCTTTTAGCCACTTGGCTCTACAGTTCTTATTGATGTGATTTCCAGAAATGGAAAAATTTACAGCCATTGAAGCCACCACAGGGAACGGAGAAATGTTTTCATTGTTGTTGGCCTCAGTCCCTAATTTTCATGCTACCTTTCTCCTGAAGCCACTTTTAAGGATGTGACTGTGGATGGTTTGGTTGGGTGTTTGGAGGGTGGTTTCATTGAGTAATAAATCAAGGTATCCAAGAGCACAAGCCCAGAAATCTAAAGCAGTCCTCAGAGGAAGAAAAGGGGGATTTTAGATGCTCTCCCTACCAGAAGGGAAATTAAACAAATGAATTTAAACCAATTAATGTTTACTTTTTAAATTCATTTTTTTACTTTTTAAAAAAATGTTAAACATTTCATTGAAGTATAGTTGATTTACAATGTCGTTTTAGTTTAGGTGTACAGCACAGTGATTCAGATGTAGATATATAGATATATATATTCTTTTTCAGATTCTTTTCCCACATAGGTTATTACAGAGTACTGCGTAGAGTTCCTTGCGCTATACAGTAGGTCCTTGTTGGTTATCTGTATTCATATATAGTAGTGTGTATCTGTTAATAATTTAATGTTTACTTTTGCTTACACAACACCTGATATGTTTTGTAAGCATTTTATTCTGGAGATTTTTAAAACATACTCAAAAACAGAGATAATAGACATGTAAGCCATAATCAGCTAAGTTAAACAATTATCAACATTAAAGCAGTCTGGTTTAATCATTCACTCACACACTTTTTTGGAAGGATGGCTAAAGCATTTTAAAGCAAATCCCATATTTTTTTAAGATAACCGTGGTATAACGATCTCTTAACAAAATGAACGATTCCTCAATATCATCTAATACCCAGTTTGGATTTATAGTCCCCTGATTGTCTCAAACATAACATTGTACGGTTAGTTTATTGAAATCAGGGTCCAAATAAGTTCCATACATTGCATTTGATTGATCAGTCTCTAAGGATTCTTTTCATCTCTAACAGTCTCCTTCCCCTCATTTTCTTCTATGTCATTTGTTTGTTAAAATAACCAGGACGTTTGTCTCCTTGCATTTTCTACATTCTACATTAGGTTGTTTGCTTCCTTGTGGTGTTATTTAACACATTCGCCTACTCTTTATATTTCCTCTAAACTGATAATCAGATGAAAAGTCTTGATTAGATGCTGGAGGTTTGCTTGTTTGTCCAAGAATGTGTCACGAGTGTCCCATTCTGAGCGATGCTAGATGTTAGTATTGAGTCAGTGGGCTCCAGTGCTGTCAGCCTGGTCCAGCTATTAGAGTTCCCATCGACCTTCACCTAATGATTTTAGCAGGCAGTTGCTAAGTGGTTGCCTATGTTCACTTTCTCATGAGGGGCTACAAAATGATCATCTAATTCCATCATTCCTTCTGCTTTTATTAGCTGGAATTCTTCTACAAACTTCACTCTGAAATAGGGTTGGATTTTATTTTATTTCTCTATAAATTCATCTAAGAGCTTTTGTCTTTTAATAAGGAGTCTAGACCATTTATGTTCAGTGACCTATTTGATAAGTATCCTTTCCTTCTTTTTTTTCGTTCTTTCTTTCTTTCTTTTTTGCTCATTATATTTTTGTTTTCTTTTCCTACGTTTTGCTATATGGACTATACTTTGCATTTTTGTTATTCAGTGTCTTGGAGTGTATATATGGTAGACAACCTTTACGACTTCTTCTCAGGCCATGCCCCTTTGCCTAAGAATTCTTCTCACACGTCTGTGGGTGAGCCCTTGGCAACTGTATTTGTACAATATGACCCTAGAACACTGGCCTGACTTGAATGAACTAAGGGTAGACGTTTGACTCTAATTGGGCTGATCAAAATCTCTCCCCTGGGGATTTGGAATTGGGACCTTACATGCACTAGTCAATTTGGGGTTCTTACTAGAAGTAAGAAAATCTGTAAGCTTGAGCTGTGTTTGTATATTTGCACCATTCATAGTGGAAACTGGGGAGAAGGAACAAAATGAAAGAGAGGTGCAAATATATGTAAATGTATGTATTCTAGAGCAAGAGAAGGCAAGGGGCAAGAGAGGGTGGGGTAGCAGGGAGAGGGAGAAGCCTGCCTGAGCCCCCAGGTTACCTGCAGCTCTTTGGTCCCTGAATCTCATCCTCCATGGCTCTGTGCATGTCCCCCCTTGGTGGCTGGGAGACATCCCAGCCACATTTTAGGGGGACCAACATGGTGTTGGCTTCTGGTCATGTCACATTTTAAGGTGGCTGTTTTCTCTCAGAGGTGACATGGGGCAACTTCCAAAAGGACTCATCATTGCCGACTCACTGACCCCTTCACTTTGGCTCCTGGTTCTCTGGCGTCCACACCCACTCAGATCCTCTCTGTTGAAGTCCCATCACCTCTCTTGGGGTAGAGTCACCCCCTTATGAAGGTGGCTCTTTTTCTCACACACACCTGGCCCACATCTGATCGTAGGACACTTGTGCCTTCCACAACGGAAGGGGTGTATTTGGGGAGGTGGTCCTTGAAGCTTCTCTCACTAGACTTGAGATTAAGAGAAGCACTTCCTCCATGGGTGGGGACAGAGGTCATAGCACCACCACCCTCTATCCACCCCCCCACGACACACACACACCGGACAACATTTTGTACAGAAATCCACTCTGGAATTTCCAGCTTCAAACATTTATAAGCATCAGAAGGGTGCTGAGCTCAGGGTCACAAAATTATCTCTTGGCCACCTCCTTTCCAGATTATGTTTAGATGATCAACTCTTTACTGCCCTAAGGCTCCAGGCTAACTGGGCAGGTTTTCATTTCTACAAATGTAATACACACATACACATAGTATTTTCTAAGTCTCATCTGCTCATTCAGAACTAAGGGTTATTATTTATTCAAAATATACTAAATGAATGGGGTCAATTGGAAATCTCCCAAAATTTAAAATAATCTGAGTGTTTAATAGATTGATTCATTCTTTGATTTTTTTTCTCTCTCATTTGGCTTAATGTTTCTTTAAGTTTAAAACTAATACTTAATACCAACATCTTCTATTTGCCTATTCTTCAGCATTTACAACATGATTTCAGGTGAATAATTTCATTCTACCTTCCTAGCAATCCTTTAGTGTTAACCTCATTACAGAGGATAAGAGAACTTGATCCATTATACAGATCCAGATGCTCCTTATTTTATGCTGCTACTACAGCTTAAGTAAATACATAAATACAGGTGAAACAACAGCAATGACACACGGACCCCTGCCTGAGAAAAGAGATTTTAATCACAAGTCACGTTTGTAGTGGAGTGAGCTATTACCTAGAGTGGAATCTCGGCCCCCAGAGTTGTGGCTAATGGCAGTCAGCAGGGAGACCACCAGCTGGATGGATTAAATGACCTTCTTTATGCCAATGGCTCAATCTTCCTGGTGAGGTAGGAGTGGGAGGTGGGGAGAATGTAAGAACTTTCTTTCTTGAGACCCCAAAACGAAAGCATCCCTATGTTATAAAGATGTCTGATCTCCAATGCTCTGTAGGCCTGTGAAGTTAAGAAGACCACATTCATGTCAAAGTCATGTAAAAAGAATACAAACTGTGAGTACCTCTATTTCCCTGAGTTTCACACGCTGGCATTCCTGCTGAGCCGCAGATCTCACCCCGAAATGCCTTGGTCCCCCAGGAATCAAAAGTGCTTAAAACACGCACCCAGCCTCTTATTTCACCCCATCACTGCCAGCTGGAGCTTCCCACCCAAGCCCTTTTTTGAGTTAAGATTAATAAATATATTTGACACTGAAATCATCTTTTCCCCTGTGCCTTCTCCCTTGTTCTGAATTCTGACTCCTTTCTCAGGGCATGATAAATACATACATAATTCATTATGGGATAGATTTGCCTTCTCCTTTTGCTGCCCTTCTTCCATTTGCAACTTCCTAGCACCTTCCAGCTTTAAGAGAGAAATTCCTGCCCATTCCTACCCCCATCCAAGTCACTAACAGTATATTTTGTAAGTTCCTCCAAGTTGTCTGTATAATATTCTATTTTGCTGATATTCCAAAATATATTCAACTCTTCACTAGTTCATAATATTTCCAAGATTTTTGTTGTTGGAAACAGATCTGTAATCAGCATCTTCTTCTTCCCATATTGTTTTCCATATTTATGCTTATATTTCTGTGGGATAGATTCCTAACCGTCAAGTACTGAGTCAAAAGTTACGCCTATTTTCAATTTTAATAGATGTTGTTAAATTGCTTTCCAAAATGTGCTGAAACAATGTACGTTCCAAGTGTCATGGATGAAAATCCTCTTTTTTTCCCTGCCAGTATTACGTGTTATCAGTCATGAATTTTTACCAATCTGGTGATTCTGAATGATATCTGATTGTTACCTTAATTTGTAATTTCCCTGACTGTGAGGGATGTGAAGAATATTTTCATATGTTTTTTGAATGTATTGTTTGGATTATTTGCTTGTTTGGGATTTACTTTTCTATGAAGTGTCTATTCATATTCTTTGTCCATTTTTAATTTGAGTTTTCTCTATTCATTATCAATATAAAAAGCTACTTTTTAAATATGGAGATTAAACTTTAATCTGTCATCAAAACACAAATATATCCCTATTTTACACTAATTTATAGATTTAGTGTATCTTTTCTATTAATTTTTTTGGGTTTTTTAAATTAAAGTATGCTCAACTCTCTTTGATAGTGTATTTCTTAACATTTATTTATTTAATCAACTGGAATTCATTTTTTGTATAAGGTGTTAAGTGAAAAATTAGTTTCTTTTTTTCTGAAGCACTGAGAAACTTCTTAGCAACATTTATTAAAACATCTTTTGAATCAAGCATAATAGCACTTTAATTATATTCAAAATTCTTACGTATTTTAGGGCCTATTAATGTCTCATTAGGATCCAGTGAGCCGGCTATTTTTATAACAAATTTTAATAATTTCAAATTGGTAGGATAAGTTCTTCCTCTCTTCTCTCTTTTCATTTTTTAAAAAAGAAGATATAGGAAATTATATTGTGCTTATTGAGGTGAACTTTGGAATAATAGTTTCAAACTTCACAATTTTGATTACAGTGGCGTTACTCAGATCACATACACTAATTTAGAGGCCATCACCATCTTTAGGCTTTAGGAACAAAGCTGATCTATTTAGACAAGTCTGAATTCAGATCTCAAGTTCTTATTTAGTTTTCTTCATATTTCTTATTAGAGCTGTTTTTACATATTTTATATTACTTGTTGTTTAGTGAATCAAATCCCCCTACTTATTAAAATACACTTAATTATACTTTAACTTCCAGAGAAATTTTAAAAGTATAAATGATTCAGTGCTATGAGTCTGTAGAAGGAACTATGACTCACAAGAGTTTGGGAAGATTTCAAAAATTAAATCCTTTGAAACCATAATAAATGATTCCAATGAGACATCTGTTTGAATAGGCAATTGGCTAACAGCCACCAGTGTATTCTCTCTTGATGTCTCCCCAAAATACCCATGAAGACACAAGAAAAGTTGAAAACATAAAAGGAAACTGACAACTAAGACAGGCAGTTGACCTGATTTTAGAATTGACACTAATTATATGTCAGATAACACAGGATTGAGAAAAAAGACAATGAGGGCTTATCTCATGAAATATCTTGACTTCTCTTCATGAAATCAAAACCACCTGAGCAAAGGGAAGAGATGCTTTGCATCTCCCCAAACATGTATCCCAGGAAGCAAGGATTTACGGTTTGTACCAAAAAGGAAATGGTATCATCACTCTTCTGCCTCCAAGATGCTGATCTGGGAGTTGACCGCTCTAGTTCCTGTACTGCTTCTTTCCCTGTCTCTCTTACCTTAATGTATCTACTTATTCAAAGACCTAAAAAAGATTCAATCAAACCACAGGGGTATTGTTCCTTGCTAACCCTCGGGGGCCACTTTGCGAAGCAAATTAAATGTCTATTACTGCCACCTGATCTCTTATGGTCATCCTTCTATGTTTCAGCCAAGCAACTCAGGGCTAGATATAATCCTTAAAAAATGAGAAGCACATGAAGTGAGTGCCACATTCACTAAGGCTTTCCCTCTCAAGGCATTTTCCAAACCATGGCAACAGGAAAACAGAGCCCAAGAAATGAGTAGAAATCTCACAGGATGGGAGAAATGAAGATGGGCATTTGGGATTGCTAAGGTGGCTGGTATTTGGGTGTCAGGACACCAGAGAAGAGGAAGCTGCAGAAAGGAAGTTCAAAAAGTCTGTTTAAAAGTATTGTTTTTTCCTAAGCCAACTTCTAAGCTGTGCATGCCCAAGATGGGTGTCTAGAAGGCTTGAATCAGTAGCTGCTGGGAGGCTAAAAGCTTAACAGGGATTTTAGGGGGTCACAGAGCGGGTATGTATTAAAACAATTCCGGCTCAGTCAGAGTGGAAGGATCTTGGTGAACATCTCAGAGAGCCCAGAAAGACCACACCCCAGGAGAAAGGACTATGCCCCAGGACTAAAACAAATGCTGAAACAAGGGTGAGGTGAGGTTCCCAGGGTGCAAACTTTCATGCCCCTGAGAGTGAATGGTTCGTTTAATACTGTGCTCTGGGCAACTCACTTGCCTCATCCTAGTTTTGGCCGTGCAGACAAGGACTTCAACATCACTGTCATTAATATGCTCTAAAACACACACACACACACACACACACACACACACACACACAGCAAAAGGATGTATAAAATGATTGAAAGGGAGGACATTTTAATACAGAATTTAAATTCTCATGAAAAAACAAAATCAATATTTGAGAATTAAAATACCTAAATAAAATCATTAAAAATTAGTGAATGAATTAACAACTGGAGGGACAGAGCAGAAGTCATAATTAGTGAATTCAAAACCAGGTTGAATTGAAAAAAAAAAAAAAAACCAGGTTGATAGAAAGATAGCCAAATGGAAGTATAGAGAGGAAAAAAAGGAAAGAAAAAGAAAACCAAACTTAGAAAGAGAAGATAAGAGCCATATGGGACATAGTCAGAGATCTAACATAAGTGTAATTATGTTACACTTTGGAGTCACCAAAAAAGAAAAGAGAGAAACTGAGGAATTAAATTAGAACTCAAAAAAGAAAGATAAATAGAAAATCTCTTAGACATTAAAACACATATGCACACTTCTAAATGACTGTTAGGTCAAAGAAGCAATAATAATGGAAATTAATAAGTATTCTGAGCTAAAAGATTATGAAAATATATTCAGAAATTGTGAGATGCAGTTACTTAGCAGGAATTTAAAAGTTTAAATGCATGTATTTTTTTAAAAAGTCTTAAAAACGGTGACCTAAGCATTCAATCCAACAAGCTAGACAAGGAGAGCCAATTTAACCCAAAGAAAGTATAAGAAAAGGGATAATAAAATTAAGAGTAGAAATAAATGAGATAAAAAACAGCATATAATAGAGAAAGTCAACCAGGCCAAAAGTTGATTCTTTGAAAAAAATAAATTTGATAAATCACTAGTAAGACTGCTCAAGAAAAAAAGAGGGAAAACACAAATTATCTGTATCATTCATGAAAAGAGAAACATTACTACAGGTCCTACAGTTATTATTTATTTAAAGAATTATGCAAAGATACTATAAACAACTTTGTGCTAATAAATTTGAAAATTTAGATGAGATAACCAATTCCATGGGAAAAAGCTTACAAAATAACATCAATCTTACATAACTTCATTCGGAAAATAAAAAGAAAAGTCATGGTCAGGGATTTTTTTTTTTCCTGGGAAAGAGCAGAAGGGAACTTTCTAGGGTGAGGCAAATATCTATATTTTGATCTTTCTGGTGGTTACAAAGTTGCATACATGTGCAAAAATTCACCAAGATGTATACTTATGATTTTGCACTTTATATGATTTACATCTCAAGAAATACAAAGCAAAAAATAAAAGACTTTTATACTCAGATTTCTCTAATTTCATACTCTAAGGCAATTAATTTTTGACAATGTAAAAATAATTGTGATCTATTTAGGAAAGCACATAGAACGCCACTCAGCAGAAGCATACACAAAGAAAAAGACTTGATCCTATCCCACAATTGTGGCCAATGACTGTACACTTACAAATTTTAAGTACCAATCAGTGATATTAAAAAAAAACAAACTACTTTTCTATGCCTATGTCATGAAGATATTTTCTTATAACAATTTCTATTAACATTTTAGATTTGGTCTTTTATCTATCTGGAGGCTATGTTCCTATGCCATTTAAAAAAACTTTTTATTGGAGTATAGTTGCTTTACAATGTTGTGTTAGTTTCTTGCTGTACAGCAAAGTGAATCAGTCATACGTATACATATATCCACTCTTTCTTAGATTTCCCTCCCATTTAGGTCACCACAGAGCACTGAGTAGAGTTCCCTGTGTGCTATACAGTAGGTTCTCATTAGTTATCTATTTTATACATAGTAGTGTATATATGTCAGTCCCAATCTCCCAGTTCATCCCACCCTCCTATACCATTTTAGGTAAGGATTCAGTTTCTTTTTCTTTTTTTTTTTTTTTGTATAGTGATCAACTTCTTTGCTTGTTGAAATAATTTTCTTCTTTTTTATGCATTAATTTCCACTTATACATGGATCTGAGTTCCCAAGTCTATTCTATTTGTTTTCATGCCAGTCCTACATTCTTGCTATTCTGTAGCTTTGTCTTAACATCAGGGAGAGTGAGCTCTTCTCAAAGCTATCTCCTTGTTAACTTAGCTAATCACAGACTCTTATCCCTCAAAGGATGTTTAGTAAATCAAGTTCTTTATAAAACTTCCAGTCAGAATTTTGTGTGGGATTGTGTTGAATTACGTTTATTATTTCAGCTCCCATATTTTTCATATTTTATGAAATATGAAACTTGGTTTTTATTATTTTTTCCTGCTTTATATTAATAATATCCCCCTTATATCTTGGACATATTATTATGCTTATTATACATTTGTTGTTGACCTAATCTAATAATTCTCCTTTTTGCAATATGTTTTTCCCTTTTGTTGATGTTTTTTAAGTGGTTGTGTTTTTCTCTTGTCTGTTCTTTTGACCTGTGACTTTAAGTTTCCTTGGGAATATCAGCTACCTTATCCTGTAACGTGCATAGGGAAGGGTCAAAACACACACTCTAGTTCTCATCCTACTAGATAGTTTAGGGGAGAGTAGGGGTGAACCCATAGAACTCCACTGATCACCATCTCTTTATTGTCATGCCACCAGGCAACTGTTGGGCCAGGAAGCCACCTATAAACTCATCCAAAGAAACAGCTCTGGGATTTAGGAGGGTGATGGGAGTGGTGGATGGTAAAGGCCTGGGCTGGTTGCCACATCTGATTTCCTCAGCTCTGCAGGGCTTCTACGAAGCTCTGATATTTCCCTGTCAATGTGTGGTGTACTGTGGCAACCTGCAACAATCTTCCAGCTGAATGGGACAGGCAACAGCCAAATGTAAAATCCTCTGGAGGTTCCATATCTTGATTGAAGTGCGGCTTACCTGGGGTATACATTTGTCAAACACATTGAACTATACACTTGAGATCTGTGCATCCCAGTATAAGAACACAATACCTAGGAAAGACGGGACATCTACTATCATCACCCTTATTTTACTGCTATTGAACACTGAACTGGAAAAGCTAGCAATTAAAGTAAGTTGTAAAACTAAATAAGAATTATAAATATTCAGAAGAAAGATATAATATTGTATTTCTTTGCTCTTATCGCATTTTCTCTGGAATCCCCAAAAACTCATTGAAAAAAAATTAGAACTACTGAGAGTTTAGTAAGATTGTCAGTTAATCAATAAACCCACACTGATCTATAACTGGGGACACAGTTCAAATGCTTACAGCATTTTCACCTAATGAAAATGGATGAAAGAAAATAAACTGTTAGGAAGGTAATACAATTTTTTAAATTTTATTGAATTGTGGTTTAAACAAGTGATATAAACATCCGTGATACTGAAGATTATATTTTAAATTTGAAGTAGAAAAAGTATGAATGGAGAAATCAGAACAATTTTATTTTATATATTTTTTTCTCATTTGGGGATGCTGTTTTAAGCCTGAAAAAATGCCATATTTTGCATAAAGATATCAATATCAAGCGTTATATTTCCATTGTAATGTGCAGAACAGAATTCAACCTTGAATTCTTTAACTGGGTGCAATATTTAATTTTATATGGTTTCATATTTCATGAGAGAAAACAGCTGCTCACAAATTTAGGAAGTTCCGAACCTAACAGAATCTTTGTACAATGCTTTTTCTATTTAGTGCAATCACATTCCGGATATTTGTAGAATTACGGAATTCTGGCGTAATGATGTAAATATGTACCACAATATTGTACTAAGCTCAGAAACTTTTCTTTGTAGCTGTTCATTCAGTCTTCTTCTGATAAAGAAGAAGTGAGCACTATTGGTAATTTTTCTCAAAATGTGAAGTTATCACAGTAGACTGTGTAGACTGGTTTAGAGGTTTAAGAGAATTGATTCTGCGGCCAGACCACCTGAATTCTATCCTTGCTTCAACACTCAGGAAGTGTGGCCTGGGGCCAATTTCTCAGCGTCTCTGGGCCGCAGTACGTAATCTGTAAAGTGATGAGGCTTATAGCACCTACATCAGCAAGAAGATTAAATTACCTAATATACGCAAAGCTCTTAGATGATCCCACTGCATAGCAAGCTCAGTTATTATTAAGAACCTGTTTTTGAATTCAGTCTTTCAACCCACTATTTAGAAAGTGAATATAGAAGCTAAAAATGGTAAAATCTTTTGGATGGCAGAATCCAAATATATATGGGTGGTTGTGCATATGTAAGTGTCGGGTGTGTATGTGTGTATGTGTACATGGATATGCTCTTTATTAATGTCTGTATTCACTTGGATCCAGTAATTCCTCCTTTGGGACTGTATCATGCGTCTAAATAATAATCCTTTCAGTGTCAAAACAAACAAACACCAAGGAACAAATAAACAACCCAGAAACTTACTTGACTCAACAGGAGGGAGACTTATTATTAAGTCAGAACCTAAGAGAAACATTTGAGGTCAAGTTTGAGACAGACCCGTGAACCGGAGGCCTCAAGAACACAGGCAGCTATCATCCCATCCTTCTCTTTACCCAAGGACAAACTCTGAGGAGGGGATGTGAGAAGAGCCTCTAAGAAGGGAAATAGAGGAGTAATGGGAAGCTTTTGTAGTAGGCTAAAGAAGTAATCATGGATTGTACAAAGATGGACCCAAAAAATTGTTTATAAAAATAATATATGTCATACAATGTCTAAATGTATTGTCTAAATTATAGTAAAATATATAGGCATTTAAATTACATTAGAGAAGACTATTTAATAATATGGAGAATCAGTTACTATATCATCTCTATTATTATGGAAAAATACGCATTTCAAAAAATGATAAATATGATGTGAATTAAATTTACATTTAAATTGTAAATATAGCCTGCAAATGATCTGGTTTCACCAGCATGCAACTAAAAATTAAGGGGATACTGCTTTTTCACGTTCAGTAACGACGGAGAAGTGGTTCAAATGGACTGCACAAAATACCTGGTCATTTCTGCCCTTCCCACGGGTCCTCTCGCTCGGTGTTTCTGGGGACTCCTGGTGGTTGGTGCCGGCATCTCAGCCAGTGGTCTGGTTCCCTGTATGGTTCTGTTGTCCCCTGGGACATCGCTTGCCCTCCTACAAGGGCCTTCAGCAGTCTCAAGACTCCTTGCCTCATGCTTACTGCTCCCTGCTCCCGTCTGTGTCCCCACTGTGGGCACACACTCTACTCCATTACCTAGATCAATAGAAAGGGTTAGGCTGTCATTTTCTATGAGACATTAGTTAAATTTCATGGATAAGTAAAGGTAATATCACAAAGGTTAAGGCTAGGCATGGCCGTGCAAAGAGCCCACCTACAAGGCTTGGTTGGGGGGTGGGTCCTCAAAGAGCGTCCTCACTTGGTATCCTGATCACCTCCCCAGGCTGGGGGCCCCTCTTGAGCTGAGCCCTGGGAGAGCTTTGGGAGTCTCCTTGCCTCAGATCCTAAGCCCAACCTCCAGGAAACTCCTAAAGAGAGGCTCCCCCTCCCCTTATCCCATTCCATGATTCACATTTAAAACTTTTTTAATATTAGGTTGTTTTTACTGAGATACAACTCACACAGTAAAATTCACCGTCTTGCGGGGGTGGGATGAATTGGGAGATTGGGATTGACATATGTACACTATTGCTACAATGTATATAACAGGTAACTAACGAGAACATACTGTATAGCACAGGGAACTCTACTCAATGCTCTGTGGTGACTTAAATGGGAAGGAGATCCAAAAAAGAGGGGATATACGTATACGCATAGCTGATTCACTTTGCTGTACAGGAGAAACTAACACAACATTGTAAAGCAAGTATACTCCAATAAAAAAATAATAAAATAAAATAGAAAGAAATTCACCATCTTGAAGTGTACAATTTAGTGGGGTTGTTTTTAGCGTATTCACAGAGTTCTGAAACCACCACCACCATCTAATTCCAGAATATTTTCTCTGATTCAGTTTTCAGTCCTTATTTCCCATTCCTGGTGTTTGAGAGCAAGTTTGAGAACCTCACGTCTAAACCGGTGGTTCTCAAAGTTTAGCATCATCCAAATCCCCTGAAGGGCTTAATACACCACCAGCTGGTTTCTGATTCTGCAGAGCTGGGCTGGGGCCTGAGAATCTGCATTTCTAACAAGTTCTCAGGTGATGGAGCTGCTGCTGGTCTGGGGACCACACTTTGAGAACCACTGACCTAGATATTTAAAAAACTTAGTTTTCAATCATTTTAATCTACCTTTGAGATTTAGTTTGCCCGCTAGTCTTTCAGATTCCTGTCTTCTGCAGAAGGTGGGATTTTAGGATCTGTGCACTAGGGAGGGCTCTCCCCTCCACTGGGTCCCCGGGAGCTGGGACTACCGCTCTGCTCGCATCATAGACTGTCTGCTGCTGTCTGAGGCTTGTGTCTACCAGTGTTGAACTTGGGATCTGTCCTGGGCTCACTCGGAGCCCGGTGGCCCTTCAGCTCTCACCGGCCCTACATACCCTGCCGGAACTGGCCCTGCCTTTGCTCGCGGAGGGTCACTTTGTCCCCCCTCGACGGGCCCCATGGCCAGCGCGTGGGGCTGACGGACGGACTCAGCACCACAGCCTCTCGCCTCTCTCTGTTGCACGACGCCGCTCTCCCCTTTCAGCTCTGCCTCTAACAGGAGGACAGCAAGGTCCCTGTGCCCCCAAGGTCCCTCCAGGCTTTGCATCCTGGAGCAGAGGGATGAGGGCACCCTGTGATCATGAGGAACCACTGGACGAGAGGGAAGCGCCCTCGGCGACTCCAGGACTCTCAGGTGGAGGGACCGACCGGCAGACGCCAGGGCTGGGAGGCGGGGTCCCGCTTTCTCAAGCACAACCTCCGCTCTCCCTTTTAGCACTCATGCTCCTGCTCTGCTCTCTTTTCTGCTTAGCTGCCCTCCTTCGAGGTGGCTCCCTTTTTCTTTTCTTTTTTGATGATGTGGACCATTTTTAAAGTCTCTGTTGAATTTGTTACCGTATTGCTTCTCTTCTATGTTTTGGTTTTTTGGCCGCGAAGCACGTGGGATCTTAGCTCCCTGACCGCTGCATTGGAAGGCGAAGCCTTAACCACTGGACCGCCAGGGAATTTCCCAAGGGGGCTCGCTTCTGACTTGCAGGTGTTATGACATATTCCTGAATCCTTTCTGTGAAGTGCCTCTTGCCTGATCATCAGACCAGGGTGTGGTCGGGGGTGCGGGCACCTGGATCACCTGCGCTGCTAGCCGAGCAGCCGGCTCGCAGGCCACAACCCAGACTTACCGAATCAGAAACTCCAGCGATGGGACGCAAGAACCTGCACTTGAACGGGCACCCCAGATAATTCTATGTACACTCAGTTTGAGGACATCTGTACTAGGCTAATAGCCACAGAAACTGAGGGATAGAAACTGTGCTGTTGACAAGCGTATTTTCACCACGTGGCACACAGCATGTGCAGGAGTCGCCGTACAGAGGGCTGGGTTCCACAGTGGGGATGGGGTGGGGACAGTCATAGGTATAGTGACACGATGCTTGCAAATTGTGCGTGTGTGTGCGCGCACGCGCGTGTCATCTCAGCACCACCTGAGTCCTCTTTGGCTCTGGAATAAACCCTGCTTTTGCTTGGACACTGCTCACCAGAAGTGATGGGGTGCTTTAAACACCAAAGTCACAGCCTGTTGCTTACATGAGAAGAGAGTCACAGAAACCAAGACCCACGTAAGGTCAGAGCCGGGGTACCCTTCTCTGGTTTTCCATTTTCTCTGGTTTTTCATTTTCTCTGGAGCAATTCCTGGTGGAGTGAGTGAGTGGCCAGGACTGGGCTGGGTAGATGTTCTCTCTCTCCTTGTGTGGTTACATTCACGGAAGCTAAAAGCACACGTTACACGTCTCCACTGTGAACACACATAAATGTTTGTTGGAGGATTGAAGGAACAACACGTGGCAGTCCACGGTCTGCAATTAACTTTCTATAATAAAGAAAAATAGCTGTCCTGTAGATCGTACTTTTCACGCACCAGGTCCTGTTCCAAACATTTTCCATATAAGACTCAATAAAATCTTTGATTTTATTTTTTTTCTCTTTTAAATTAAATCTTTGATTTAAAAAAAAAAAAAAAGTTTCCCGTTCGACAGAAGCACAGACACAGAGATGAAGAAACTCACCCAAAGTCCCAGAGGCAGGGGCTGAGGCAGGGGCTGAACCTCAGCAGTCAGTTACAGCATCTGCGTGTTTGGCCACCTCCCCCTTGGCTCCCTGAACACATATACCAGGGGATTCGAGGGCGTTTCTGAAAGTCTTCCTCAGCCAGTCCCCCTTTCATGAGCACATATGGATGTCCCCCTGAATCAAACTGGAAAACCAAGTACAAATATTTCCAGAGACAGAAGCCACCTTCTGCGCTAAGGCATGTTTCCTCCAGCATGTTTTGTGCTGGTGAGGAATTGGTGGTTGGCTGGATTGAGATAACTCTCTTTTTATTTGAAAACCACACACACAAAAGAACCCCACAGCTCCTACTTAGTTTGCTTTCTCCTGCACTTTATATTATGTTGCATTCAGGTGGAATTTTGATATTTCAAGTCATTGTAAATTTTATAGCTAAATAAACACCCCAATTGCAGGCTTTACTGTGTAGTCAGGGTTAGGTGTAAACATGAGAAGCTTTAGTGGAATTATTATAATACCTGTTTGTATTTCAAGATTATAAAAATTCTGCTTAAATAAAGTAGTACATATAACCTACATAACATTAAATTATGTCATAATCATTCTTCTACACACACAAAATTTGAAGGCATTCCACTGATAATGATGGAGAGTTTCAATAATTTGTACCTTTTCTAACAGAACTAGAGTCTGTTTTGCTTGTTAAAATGCATAGTGATTTACAATAGTCAAAACTGCATTTGGCAACAAGTTATGTTGAAGACAAGATAGTAGGAAATATTTTCTTGATTAGATAATGGTTGGTGGAAATTCTTTCCAGCTTTGGCGAAACAAAAGTTAGCAATTGAAAGCATATCAGATGATGCATCAATTTCCCATAAACAGAAGACTGTGCAACCTACTTTACTGAAAAAACCTTTATGCGGAGCTAGATTTAATCTCTCAATTTAAGAAGCAGTGCCATGAAATAAGACGTTTGCATGCAAAATCTCCAGATTTCCAGTGGAAATATAAAACAAAGAAGCGCTCCGTTCCCTTGGGGATGGCACCTATCTTGGATTTGTTTTTTCTCTGATGTTCTTGCATGGTTTTATCAGTGGCTTCAGGGAAGCGAAACAGCAGTTTGCTTCCTTCAGAACAAAGGCTTGGAGAATTAGGAAAAAAGAAGAAGATAATATATTAAAAGTAGTTCCCCTACTGTTCTTTATATTTGTTATGGATTTCCTGAGGAGTAATCATTGTTTCAGATAATTTGTCTTTGAATGATTTTAATATTTAATCTAGCAACTAAATATGACCTGACTTTATGCTTTGTTTTCTTGGTTTTTGTTTTTCTAAATCACACATGCAAATGTTTCTTGAAGAAGGCAAGTCTTAACTATGTAAAACTGAAAAGAGTATGGACTTAAGCAAACTATACATTTTTCCTAAATGGCTAGCTACTTTACCAAAATAAAAGCGAAACTTTACTAGCATCTTTAAATTTATTTGGTAATTAAGTATTTAGCATACGATATGTGCCTGATAAATGAATAAATGACAAATAGGACACGGTCCCATGGTCAAGGTCCAGTAATGTAGTTGTGCATAACTGGTGTATATTATAAACATGGTGCCCAGGGAGAAAACACATCCTTTCCAGCACATGCACCTTATTGGCTATATGGCAACCATATTGGTTTCTCCTCTTTGTTTCTGTAACAAGACAGTCATTTCACATTCTGTAAAATTTATTGATTTCTATTTTCAGTTGTTAAATGCTCCAAAGTTCTACCTACTTATTTAAAGCACTGCTGCAAAAATGTCTAGTGTTTCACAGTCCATTTTTATAAAACCATTTCTGTCTACATATTTATTTGTGTCTTAATAGGCAATCTTAGGTAAAGTAAGCATAATTTCTTACCAAAGCAATTTAGCCAAATTTAGTTAATTATCTGAAGCCATAATATCGTGATGTGCTTGGATGGTTTTCCCTAAATACTGTTTCCCATGAAAGGGAACCAGGCAATCTTGGAGAAATCTCCAATTCCACATCTGATTCCTATAGCTGGAAATGTACAAGATAAGCCTGGATTATCTCAAGATTGTGTCAAAAAGACACAGAGCATTTGAAGAGGTTTCCCTGGCTAAAAGTGGGACAATTTCAGCATCAAAAAGCATTGATATCCTAAAACAAGTAAATAAAATGAGCCAAAGAACAAAGTCAAGCACATATACAATACAAATACAAACAGCAATATAAAAGCCTGAGGTCAAAAATAATAAGTCGGGGGACTTCCCTGGTGGCACAGTGGTTAAGAATCCGCCTGCCAATGTACGGGACACGGGTTCGATCCCTGGTCCAGGAAGATCCCACGTGCCGCGGAGCAACTAAGCCGGTGCGCTACAACTACTGAGCCTGCGCTCTAGAGACTGCAAGCCACAACTACTGAGCCCACGTGCCATAACTACTGAAGCCCATGTGCTTAGAGCCCGTGCTCCGCAACAAGAGAAGCCACCGCAGTGAGAAGCCCGTGTACCGCAACAAAGAATAGCCCCCGCTCGCCACAACTAGAGAAAGCCCGCGTGCAGAAACGAAGACACAACGCAGCCAAAAATAAATTAATTAATTAATTTAAAAATAATAATAATAATAATTCGGGACTTCCCTGGTGGTGCAGTGGTTACGAATCTGCCTGCCAATGCAGGGGACACGGGTTCGAGCCCTGGTCCAGGAAGATCCCACATGCCACGGAGCAACTAAGCTCGTGTGCCACAACTACTGAGCCTGCGCTCTACATCCTGTGAGCCACAACTACTGAGCCCATGTGCCACAACTACGGAAGTGCATGTGCTTAGAGCCCGTGCTCTGCAACAAGAGGAGCCACCGCAATGAGAAGCCTGCGCACTGCAACAAAGAGTAGCCCCCGCTCGCCGCAAACAGAGAAAGCCCAGGTGCAGCAATGAAGACCCAATGCAGCCAAAAAAATTAAATTAAATTTAAAAAATAATAATAATTCATGTTACAGGTAGTAATGAGACAGGGGACATTTTAAGTTATTAAAAGTATAATTCACAATAAATATATATATCAATCATAAAGATTCATGTGGTAAACAATCTATGTCTGAATATTTAAATTAAAAATGAAACTGAAACATGACAAAAACATAATAGTAGAAGATGTGAACATATCTCTCAGCTTTTGTCAAGGAAGTAGACAAATGTTTTAAGAACGTATAAGAAATTTTATTAAGGCAATGAATAACTATTATTTTTTAAATGTTTTTAATTTTTTTTTTTACCTTATAAGCAGAAAGTATCATTTTGTTTGCTGTGTCCATGAGTAGTTTTTAGAAAATGATCTTATTTTAAGCCACATATTGAATTTCAATTTATTTGGAAAAACACATTCTCTTGTCTTCAATAAAATAAAATTAGAGGTAGTGGTAAGGGTTTAAATAAAGAATTCCTCCAATTAGAAATTTTACAATGGCATTCTAAATGACTTCTAAGTTAAAGTGGAAATAAAAACTGCATATATAAAAATTTTGTAAAAATTAAAATGCCAATTCAAGAAACTTCAACAAGATGTTAAAGTTTTGCTCAGAAGGGATTATGTATCCTGATGGCTTTATTAATCTCAATACATAATGATGTAAATGAATGTATTATTCAAAACTCAAGGATTAGAAAAAGAATAAACATTGAAAACTAAAGAAAGGATTCTATAACTATAATTTCTACATTCATAAATTGACAAAATGCCATCATGTCTAATCAGGATAATATAGAAGAATACAAAAGTATATACAACACTAGGCACAAGAATGAGGATAGAGAGACATATAGATAAGAATTTTAAAATTATATTGACTTAAAAATGTTACAGCTAATTCTTCTCATGTGAATATGGGATTTCAATAAAAATATCAAGCAGGAATTTGTTTTAGGACTTGGCAAAATGATTCTAAATGTCATCTGAAAGAATTATCAGACAAGAACAGCTTCCAAGCCTCCCAGTAAAACTTGTTTCTGTCATTTGTGTTTGTGTGTGTTATAAATGTCTATATTGTATTATTTGCTGTATAAAAGTTTTAACAGTTATAACTTCATAGTAGATTAAGATTTTTTTTAATATAAAAACACTCTGTCCCAGGTAATGACTTTTTCTAGGAATTATTTTTGGTGTCTTGACTTTTTCTTTGTGTTTTTGCTTGATGTATTTGATCTTCCTTTTTATTTCTAGACTTTGTCTTGATTTATTTCACTGTAGGCAACATATAGTAAGATTTTGTTTTTGAACCTAATCTAAGGGTTTTCTTTTGTTTCTTTTTTGTTTTGTTTTGTTTTTGAGTTTTCAAGAGGTTAAACCATTTGGTTTTATTGATATGTTTGATCTTCTGTTATGTTTTTAATTCCACCTTCCTTAGTGTCTGCTTTGTTTTTCTATGTAAACCGTTTTCAAACATACAATTTAAATATATACTTAAACCTGTAGTTCTCTAATTATGCAAATTAATAGTAAAATGAGATCCTTTAATGTCCTTGTTGCATAATAAAGCGTGAAACCTTATTTCCCCTAAAAAAAAAAAAAAAAGTTATAATTATATCTCAAAAATATATCAGTGTAAATTTCTGATGCAGTAAATACTTAAATATTTTTAAATCACTAAAATTAAAAAGATAATATTAATATTAATATTAACCTTGGATGGAGACAGATTTTCTGAGCATTACAACAAATGCAAAACCCAAAATGTTAAGTATTAGAAGACTTGAGAGTTTGTCTACAGCCAACTGTCGATCAGTGCAGACAGATTCAATAAGTGAGTGGCAGTGAGAAGAGCAAGTGCCCCAATAAAAGACCAATGAACATGTCTTTTTTTGGATGCTCCAGGCCGACCATTCAATCCAGATTGAGATGGGGCTCCCACACTGGCTTGGATTTGGTGGAGGATATTTCCAGCAATGCCACTTCCAACCATATTAAAAAAAATTTTTTTTTCAGTCAAGCAGGGTATATATTTCCTATGAACCAGCCAGGTCAACTGGCTCAGACCCAGTGTTTTTGAGCAAATGCTTATTTGTTTTAATAGACCTTAGTTTTCAGAGCAGTTTTAGGTTCACAGCAAAACTGAGCGGAAAGTCCAGGGATCCAGGGACTCAAATGATGTCATCCAGACATGATCTGACTCCCTCCATCCTCTGTGTTGGCTTCATTTTCAGGTAAGCTCGTCTCATGGATGGCAAAATTGGCCCCCGGGGAGCATTAGGCCACGCTGTGCCAGTCCTTTCCTCCTGGAATCTTGTCATGGTAAGAAAAAAAATGTTTAAAAAAAGCAGGAAAACTCCTTTTAGAGGACAGAAAAGTCTTTGCTGAGCAGAACACTTTGAGGAGGCTTTGTGGATATAGAAAGACGCACTGGGGTCATGGCCAGTTGGGCTAGAAGAAACACGTATTTTATTATCAAATCAGGACACTTTGGAGGGTAGGAGGGAGTACTATTAATCACTTCACTGGAAAACAGGTATCATCTGGCATCGTTCCCTATAAACTAAGCTTAGGCTCCCCTTCTGAAGAAATGAAGCCAAGAGGTAGCTAAACTGCTGTGCTAAAAAAAAAAAAAGCATGATGAGATGACTAAATGACTGACCATATCAAACATTGGTGAGCCCATGGGGCATCTGAAACTCTCACACATTGCTAGCGGAAGTGAGATGGTACCTACTGGTATTTGCCAAAGAAAACTGAAGTCACAAAACCCAAAGATTTGTACGTGAATGTTCGTTGGAGCTCCATTTGTAATAGCCCCAAACCCAGAAACAATCCAAATCCATCAATAGACAAATGAATAAACACGCTGTGGTATATCCATGCAATGGAATGCTACTCAGCAATAGAGACACATAGCTATTGACGTACACAACAATGTGAATTAATCTCATAATCATTACACTGAGTGCAAGAAGCCAGGCTAAGAAAGAGAACAAACTGTATGATTCCATTTATATAAAACTCAAGAAAATACAAGCTAATCTATATACAGAAAGAATGTAGATCAGCAATTGCCTGGGGATAGAGGTAGAAAAAAGAATGGATGAAAAGGGGCACAAGGAAACTTTTGAGAATGATGGAAATGTTTGAGAGGCGATAGTTTTGTGGGGTATGTATGTCAAACCTAATAGAATTGTACAGTTTAAATATGTGTAGTTTTGTGCACTTCACTTAGACCACAAAAAAGTTGGAAAACTTCTAAAAAATAAAAATAAGTGAGATTTTTTTTGGAGAGGTGGGGATTGGAGTAGTTTGAGCCAGGGTAGAGAGGAGGAGGTTGATGGGACGTGAAGAGGCCCAAGAAGAAGCAGAGTCTGAAGCTAACAGAAGAGACCAGTGCACATTCCCCGGTTGGGCTGGGGCCCCTGGAGAGAGGGTACCAAAATGCTTCCAGACAATTGATATCTGACAGTCTACTTTACCTGCTGCGGTATTCTCTGATGTAACCTCCATACTTACACCCTACGTCTTTAATAAGAAATGGCCTTAGATGAGTGCCGTTTAGGGGATATAAAGGAGCTGAATCTCTGATTCAGGATAGTGAGAAGGGACAGCTAAAATATGCAACATGAGAGAAAGATCCAGGAGTCATTGGCAGCACAAGATCAGTCTGAAATGAACCAGTGAAATATGACTTTCAAGAATGGTCACTGAGATTTGGAACTTGGCTTAAGGTCCCAGCACACAGGGAAGCGGGGGATTTGAGACAGTGTCATCTGACTTTTGAAGGCTGTTAGATCCTGACTGACACCTGAGGTACATGACTATGTCAAAGGGCAGTGGTCCCATCATTCCAACCAAGTGCTGCATTCTGGAGCCACTGCTCTTTATAACCATTTTCACCTGGGGTCAAAGAGATCAAGGTCAGTGGCCTCCTGCTTCTTAGTCATCGGTTTCAAAGGTAAATTTCAATTCAGGGGGAGGGAGAGGTGGTGGAAGATGAGAAGGAAAAGCAGTTTTCAATTTTCAGTTTCAATACCCACGGTGCCAACACTGGAAATGCCGTGATGAGCAAGATACTTGAGTCCTCTATTCCCAGAGCAGAGAAGCCAGCAGGAACATAGACGTTAAATCAGGAAGAGCAATGCGTGCTAGCATGAAGAGGAGAGGAAGGGAATTCCGATGTGAATGAAAAATAACTGAGCCTAGGGCACTTCCCTGGGATGTAAAGGGTAGGATGGGATTTGAAACATGAATAGGGAATGTGCCCCACCCCCTGTCCTTGCAAAGCAGTCCCCATTCCCCAGTCAGTGAGGTTCAGCCAGGCTGCTAACAGCTACCCCGGCACCGACACTTGTGCATCGGCCAAGCTGGATACTGTCCTGAATGTTGGTGTGACAAAGCAACATCTACTGCTGCTGTGGCCTCAACAGTAGGTTTGTCACTCTCTACCACAGTGGGCTCCTGTGTTCCCAAACTGATGAAACAACCAGGCATTGGCAGTACAGTAAGTCCCCTACCTACGAATGAGTTCCCTTCCGACAGCACGTTCCTAAGTCCAATTTGTTTGTAAGTCCAGCAAAGTTAGTCTAGGTACCCAACTAACACAATGGGCTATATAGTACCGTACTATAATAGGCTTATAATACTTTTCACACAAATAATACATAAAAAACAAACACACAAAAATAAACATTTTTAATCTTACAGTGCAGTACCTTGAAAAGCACAGTAGTACAGTACAACAGCTGGCATACAGGGGCAAGTTCGCATCTTTGAAAGTTCGCAACTTGAAGGTTCGTATGTAGGGGACTTACTGTACACTTGAATATTCTAAATCAGAGCCTGCCTTCCTGGGAGTCATGGCATGGGATGGCACAGAAGGGCCACAGGTGAACACCGTGGGCGATGGTAATAGACATACCTTCAGCCTCCACACTTAGTCATGGAATTTTACTTCCTCTTCTGCTCTTGTATATAGACACTCAGCCATGAATCCCACTCTCAGGAGCATTTTTATCTGGTTCTCTGAGTCTACGGCTCTACTACAGAGCAGCCTGTGCTTGACTGTTACACTGGTGACCCCCAGTGAATCATGCTTCCCGGTACCCTCGTCCCTATGTAGTTCCTTCTCCCATTGATTCTGGGCTTGACCATGTGACTTGCTTGGACCAGTGGGACATTAGCAAGAGTAAGGCAAGCACGGGTTTGATGAGCACCTGCCCACTGGGTCCTGTCCTCTCGAACTGTTCCCTGTTGGAATTCAGCTGCCATGTTATATATAGGGAAGTCTTTGCTCTTCTGTTGTGAGAGAGGGTCCACGGGGAGAAGAACTAAGGCATCCCAGCCCACAATCAGCACTGAGGCCTCAGGTGTGTGAGAGAGGCCTTCCAGAAACTTCCAGCCCAGCCCAGGCACCAGCTGGCTGAACCAGCAAGAATGGAAGAAGTCCAGCAGAGACCACAGAAGCAGAGAGACCACTTAGCGGAGTCTTGCCAACCCACAGAACCATGAAAAAGAATACACTGCTATTGTTTTAGACTTATAAATACTGAAGTGCTTGCCTCACTACAACAGTTATCGTATAGATGTGCCCCTCAGGCCTTGTTTTCCCAGACTTGTCCACACTGAGCCTCCATCAGTTCATCAATGACAGCTCAGATTTTCCTACCCGGGTGCTGGTTCCCATGGGGGTTTCTGTTCATGGGTCCCCACTCTAGTAAATTGTGATTCTTTGTATCCACCTGTCTGGGTCTCCAATTTTGGGGCAGGGGTTTCGCCCTGCGACTTCAATTCTCCAGCAGATGTAGAAAGAGTAGTTGAGTTTTAGTTTTTCAGCTTTTTACTTTGATGCTCTGATAGAGTGACAACTTCCAAGCTCTTTCCATGCCACATTGGAAATTGGAAACTGGAATTCCAAAGCTGGTTTTTTAATTGAGATTATATTGATAAGCAAAATTAAACTACTTGTTTAACATACTAACGGTTGGCTTTTTTCTGCTTTTATTCTTAGAACAATTTTCCTGTGGATGCTATGTTTTCTGGTACAAGTTTTTGAGTTGATCATAGTCTCTACCGAGGGCAGATACCTACCGATTTTCATGCTCTGATCGCAGTGTTCCCTTTCATGGGGAGCCACAGGGCAGGGTGCTCTTCTGACAGACGCGATATCCTCTAGGTTGGCAGCTAACGCCCTCAAGTGGAAGTGATCAAAGTGCGTCCCTGGTCGCAGTACCTACACAGTCTCCCAACCGGAACCGGGCCTCCTTTGCAGGAGCAAAACGAAACTAAGTAGAGGGCTTTCCTGGTGGCGCAGTGGTTAAGAACCCGCCTGCCAAGGCAGGGGACACGGTTCGATCCCTGGTCCAGGAAGATCCCACATGCCGCAGAGCAACTAAGCCCGTGCGCCACAACTACTGAGCCCGCAAGCCACAACTACTGAGCCTGTGTGCCACAACTACTGAAGCCTACGCGCCTAGAGCCTGTGCTCCACAACAAGAGAAGCCATGACAATGAGAAGCTCGCGGACCACAACCGCGACTAGAGAAAGCCCGCACGCAGCAACGAAGACCCAACACAGCCAAAAATAAATAAATAAATAAATAAATAAATTTATTTAAAAAAAACAAAAAAACTAAGTAGAGGTGGATTCCACCCCTCACTTTCCCCAGCTCCACTAGAGGCTACACTAAGGAAGTGTGGGCAGATTCCATCCATCCTCTGTTTCTTTATTTGCTCCACTCCTCCCGCAACTGATTCCACTGATGAAAAGTAGAAGCTCAGGATAACTGTAGAAATGGAGGTGCTGATGACAGCCATGGCTTGGGAGTGAAGGGTTGGGGTGACTCCCATTGCTTTGGAAAGCAGAATTTTCACGGTCAGAACAGGTAGTGATTTTATAGAAGTGAGGATAAATACCCAGATGTATTCATTAGAGCCCTACCAGCTTCTTCAGGAGATAAACCGCAAATCAAATGAACACAGTAGAAGTGTGTTTCTCACCCACATTAAGACCATTTGGCAGTTCACTGAGCGGGGAATAGGGAGGGAAGCTCTGCTCCATGCAGTGATCCATGGAGCCAGGCCCCTCCGTCTCGTGGGTCTTCCACCCGCTGGAGCCTCAGCACTCTCTCCACTCAGTCAGTAGAGAAAGTGGAGAATCATGCAGGAGGTTTTATGAGCCCGGATGGTAAATAGGACCCGCCATACCTGGTCGTATGGCCACAGCTAACTGAAAGGGATGCTGGGGAATGTAGTCTTGCAGTAAATGAGAAGATAAACATTGGGTTTGGTGAACACCTAGTCAACTTCTTTTATACCAAGATAAGGGTAGACAAGACTGACAAGTCTTTGCTTCCTACATTAGTGACTGTGTTTTAAAGGATCAATGTGCATTAGCCACAGATTGTGTTTTTCAGCATACTCTTCTGGGTTTTTTTTAATGTCCTAATATTTATTTATTTATTTATTTAAACATCTTTATTGGAGTATAATTGCTTTACAATGTTGTGTTAGTTTCTGCTGTATAGCACAGTGAATCAGCTATATGTATACGTATATCCCCATATCCCCTCCCTCTTGAGCCTCCCTCCCACCCTCCCTATCCCACCCCTCTAGGTGGTCGCAAAGCACCGAGCTGATCTCCCTGTGCTATGCAGCTGCTTCCCACTAGCTATCTATTTTACATTTGGTAGTGTATATATGTCCAGGCCACTCTCTCATTTCATCCCAGCTTACTCTTCCCCCTTCCCATGTCCTCAAGTCCATTCTCTACGTCTGTGTCTTTATTCCTGTCCTGCCCCTAGGTTCACCAGAACCTTTTTTTTTTGTTTTTAGACTCCATATATATGTGTTAGCATATGGTATTTGTTTTTCTCTTTCTGACTTGCTTCACTCTGTATGACAGACTCTAGGTCCCTCCACCTCACTACAAATAACTCAATTTTGTTCCTTTTTATGGCTGAGTAATATTCCATTGTATGTATGTGCCACATCTTCTTTATCCATTCATCTGTCGATGGACACTTAGGTCAGCATACTCTTCTTATCTAAGCCATAATTAGTCAAAACTTCCACCAAGAAAATAATTGCAGTTCATATGTATCTGACAAGAACTCTCATCTTGAATACATTAATAATTCCTAAAATCAATAAGAAAAAAAAAACTTTTTAAATTTTTATTTTATTTTGGAATACAGTTGATTAACAATGTTCTGTTAGTTGCAGATGTACAACAAAGTGATTCAGTTATGCATATACCTATATGCATTCTTTTTCAAATTCTTTTCCCATTTAGGTTATTACAGAATACTGAGTAGAGTTCCCTGTGCCATACGGTAGGTCCTTGTTGTTTACCTATTTTAAATATAGTAGTGTGTATATGTTAATCCCAAACTCCTAATTTATCCCTTGCCCCCCACCTTTCCCCTTTGGTAACCGTAAGTTTGTTTTCTATGTCTGTGAGGCTGTTTCTGAAAAAACAACTTTTTTTTTTTTTTTAATGTTCAGAGGACAAGAAAACGCATTTCACAGAACAAGTCATCCAAATGGTGCCTAACATCATCAGAGAAATCCATATTAAAAGCAAAATGAGATCCACCACAGAGCCATCAGAATGGTGAAAGCTGAATTTTCAATTCTTATTTTTAAAAAACTGGAAATACCAACTATTGGCGAGAATATGGAGCAATTGGAATTCTCGTATGTGTTGGCAGGTCATAAAGCATTACAACCACTTTACAAAATTTTTTGCCAGTCTCTACCAAACATATATATCTAAACTGTAATCCACCAATTTCCAGCTCAGGAATTGAGTGGATTCCAATTCCAGGAGAATCAAAGGTGTATATCCACTAAGAGCCTTGTTTCTGAGTTTCCATAGAGCTATATTTATAGCTGGGATTTTAAAAATGTACATTAGTAAGAGAATGGGCTAACTAAAATGGACTAACTGATCTGGGTGGTACCTACACTGAAGTTTTGTGCATTTGAACTGTATGTAAGTATTTTTAGATCTGAATTTTTTAAACATCAGGTTTATTGAGGAACAATTGAGGTAAAATGTCCCCCTTTTGTTCAGTTTCGTAAGTTTTGACAAATGTATATACCACTATAATCAATATATAGTATATTTCCATCACTCCAAAAAGATTCTTTTTTTTTTTAAAGTAGCTGCTCTCTTTTTTTTTTTTAAGTTTAATTTTTATTGATTGATTGATTGATTGATTGATTGATTGATTTATGGCTGTGTTGGGTCTTCATTTCTGTGCGAGGGCTTTCTCTATTTGTGGCAAGCGGGGGCTACTCTTCATCACGGTGCGCGGGGCTCTCATTATCGCGGCCTCTTGTTGCGGAACACAGGCTCCAGACGCACAGGCTCAGTAGTCGTGGCTCACGGGCCTAGTTGCTCCGCGGCATGTGGGATCTTCCCAGACCAGGGCTCGAACCCGTGTCCCCTGCATTGGCAGGCAGACTCTCAACCACTGCGCCACCCGGGAAGCCCTCCAAAGAGATTCTTAATGGCTATTTGTAGTCAGTGTCCTCCTTCCAGCCCCTAGCATCCACTGATCTGAGTTCTGTTTCCAGAGTTCTGTGTTCTCTCGGTTGTCATATAAATGGAATCATACTTTATGTAGAATTTTTGTATCTGGCTTCTTTCACTCAGTGTAATTCTTTTCAGATTAATTTGTAACGCATATATCAGTACTTCATTCCTTTTCACTGTTCAGTACTATTCCTTTGTTATGGATTTAGCACTCTTTGTTTATCCGTTCACTAGTTGATGGACGTTAGAGTTGTTTCCAGGTTGGGTCAATTACGAATAAAACTGCTGTAAACATTTACATACAAGTGTTTATGTGGACATATGCTTTTATTTTTCTTGGATAAATACCTAGGAGTAAGATTCCTGGGTCATAAGTTAAGATGATGTTTGACTTTGTTAGAAACTGGGAAACTGTTTTCCAACGTGGCTGTGGTATTTTGCATTCCCACCAGAAATCGACGAGAGTTCCGGGTGCTCTACATCCCCACCCAGCTCTTGGTGTCATCGGTTTATTTTAATTTAGCCTTTCCAAATGATGTGTAGTATCATTTTGATTTTAATTTGCCTTTACCTAAAACTAACGATGTTGACCATCATCTTCATGTTTATATGCCATCTGTAAATCTTTTTTTGCAAAGTGACTGTTCAAATCTTTTGCCCATTATTTGTTGGGTTGTTGCATTTCTAGCAAACAGTATGTAAAAGTTACATGTTTTGCAAACAAGTCCTTTTTCTGACATGTGTTTTGCAAATAATCTTTCTCAATCTGCACTTGCCTTTTTATTTCCTTAGCAGTGTCTTTCAAAGGACAAAGAATTTTAATTTCAATGAGGTCCAATTTATCTTTTTTTTTTTTTTATGATTTCTGCTTTCTGTGTCCTAAGAAATATTTGCTTAACCCAAAGTCACGCAAATTTCTTCTGTGAATGCAAATCAAAACTACAATGAGGAATCACCTCACACCAGTCAGAATGGCCATCATCCAAAAATCTACAAACAATAAATGCTGGAGAGGGTGTGGAGAAAAGGGAACCCTCTTGCACTGTTGGTGGGAATGTAAATTGATACAGCCACTATGGAGAACAGTATGGAGGTTCCTTAAAAAACTAAAAATAGAACTACCATACGACCCAGCAATCCCACTAGTGGGCATAAACCCTGAGAAAACCATAATTCAAAAAGAATCATATACCACAATGATCATTGCAGCTCTATTTACAATAGCCAGGACATGGAAGCAACCTAAGTGTCCATCGACAGATGAGTGGATAAAGAAGATGTGGCACATATATACAATGGAATATTACTCAGCCATAAAAAGAAATGAAATTGAGTTATTTGTAGTGAGGTGGATGGACATAGAGTCTGTTATACAGAGTGAAGTAAGTCAGAAAGAAAAACAAATACCGTATGCTAACACATATATATGGAATCTAAAAAAAAAAAAAAATGGTTCTGAAGAACCTAGGGGCAGGACAGGAATAAAGACGCAGATGTAGAGAATGCACTTGAGGACACGGGGACGGGGAAGGGTAAGCTGGGACTAAGTGAGAGAGTGGCATGGACATATATACACTTCTAAATGTAAAATAGATAGCTAGTGGGAAGCAGCCACATGGCACAGGGAGATCAGCTCAGTGCTTTGTGACCACCTAGAGGGGTGGGATAGGGAGGGTGGGAGGGAGACACAGGAGGGAGATATGGGGATATATGTATATGTATAGCTGATTCACTTTGTTATAAAGCAGAAACTAACACACCATTGTAAAGCAATTATACTCCAATAAAGATGTTTAAAAATTTTTTTTCTTCTGTGTTTTCTTTTGGAGGTAATAACCAGTTTTAGGTCTGGATATCCATTGTCCTAAAACCATTTGTTGAAAAGACTATTTCTTTCATTTAATTACCTTGGGGTCTTTGTCAAACATCAATTGACCGTACATGTGTAGGTCTATGCCTGGTATTTATGTTCTATCTTGTTGATCTATTTGTCTATTATTTCATCAATACCATACTATCTTGATTATTGTGATTTTATATTAAATCTTGAAATCAGCTAGTATAAATCCTCCAACTTTATCCTTCTCTTTCAATATGGTTTTGATCATATTTGGTCCTTTGCTTTTCTGTGTAGAATCAACTTACTGATTTCTACCAAAAAAAGAAAAAAAACAAGATGTTGACTGAGATGACACTGAATCTATAGATCAATTTGTGATGAACCAACATCTTAGCAATACAGAGATTTTCAATCCATGAACATGACATAGCCCCACTTTTATTTAAATCCACTTTGATCTCTCTCATAAATGTTTTATAGCTTTAACATACATATCTTGCATGTATTTTGTATTAAGTATTAGGTATTTTAAGAGTTAAGAATTTTGTATTAAGTATTTCATGTTTTGTTATTATAAATCGTACTTTAAATTTTTTTAATTTTAATTTTTAAAACACCTTTTTAATATTGGCTTTGTATCCTATGACCTTGCTAATGTTACCCGTTAACTTTAGGAGCTTTTTTTGGAGATGCTTCAGGATTTTCCACTGGCTTAGTCAGTTTGAGCTGCTATGACAAAGTACTATAGACTAGGTGGTTTATAAACCATAGAAACTTATTTCTCACAGTTCTGGAGGCTGGAAGTGCAAGATCAGAGTACCAGCGTTGTCAGGTTTTGGTACAAGCCCTCTTCTGGGATTGCAGATAGCTGACATCTCATATTCTCACATGGTAGAAAGAGTGTTAGATAGCTCTCTAGATTCTTTTTATAAGGACTCTGATCCCATTCATGAGGGCTGCACCTTCATGACTTAATTACCTCCCAAAGGCCCCATCTCTGAACACTGTCACATTGGGATTAGAGTTTGAACATATGAATTTGGGTGGGGGGGACACAAACATTCAGTCCATTGCGTCTACATAGACCATCATTTGATCTGCAACTAAACACATATTTATTTCTTCCTTTCCAGTCTGTATGCTTCCCTCCTTTTTCTTCTCTTATTGCATTGTCTGGTAACTCCACTACAAAGGTTGAATAGAAGTGGTGAGAGCCAACAGCTTTGCTTTGTTTACAGTCTTAGAGTGAAAGCATTCAACCTTTCATTAAGACAAAATAATTAGAAATGTCAGCTGTAAGTTTTTTTCCTACATGTCTTTCATCATGTTAGGAAAGTTCCTGTTTATTCCCAATTTGCTGAGAGTTTTATCATGAATGGATCTTAAAGTCTGTAAAATGCCTTTTATGCATTTATTCAGATGATCATATGGATTTTCTCTTTTAGTCTGTTGATATGGTGAATTACATGGCTTGGTTTTCTAATGTTGAACCTTGCATATCAGGGATTCCCAGCCTGTTGCTTAAGCTAAAAAGTCTTGACATTCAAATTAGTTAGAACACATAATCAGTTATGATTAGTAATGATTTATCATACAAGCTTTGAGTTTTTTTTAAATAGATCTTTATTGGAGTATAATTGCTTCACAATACTGTGTTAGTTTCTGAAGATGTGACACATATATACAAGCTTTGAGTTTTATTCATTCAGTTATTCAACAAGTATTTATTGAGACCTACTATTCTCCTGAATTAGGTGGTGAGGAAGATCTGTGCTTGGTTTTCTAATGAGATAGTCCTGACTCTATCAGTTTTTAGCTATATGACCTTCAGCAAGTCATTTCACTTTTCAAAGCTTCATTTTTTAAAAAACAAAACATCAAACAGAAACAATAATTATACTTGCCTTATCCTAGATTCCCACAGGGCTCATTTCTTTCAGTTCTGTTCTCCTGGAACCATCTTACAGAAGCCTACCTTGACCACCCATGAAATGAGGCTCTTCTCTCACTCCCTTACTCCCAGCTTTTTTCCATGACACTTCAAGTATGTATTCATACTTTCTGAGCCTGTCCAGTACAATTTAATCTCCACTAGTTCAAAGTCTTCTGCTTTCAACACTAGTTCCCAAAGCCTAGAGGTATACCTGATATGGAGATATGATCAAATTGTATGTTGAATGAAGAATAAACTAAATGAGATAGTACATGAAAAGCATGTAAGCCTTATCTGGCACACGATACGTATTCATTAAAACTAACTATTAATATAAATATGTATTCTTCATTGTGCTTTCTCATATATGTTCCGATCATGAATTGTCAGGTCCCAGCAGATGGCACACTCAAACAGGGTATTTGAGGAGAGTAATAAATGGGTTTTTTACAAAAGGTGACTTTAGGTGGAGAAGTTTTAAGGGAAACCAGCGAAGGAAAGAGAGGGCTGAATAACAAGAGGGGCAGACTTTGGGGAATGGACCCCATCATAGGGCAAATACATGTAGACCCTAACATCGCTCCTCTCCAACGACTGGCTGAGCCCAGAAACCAGAGGGCAAGGGAACCCCAGTGAGGTGCTCCATACAGGCCAACCTTTCAGGGAAAGAGACAGAGTGGAGAGGTGTAAAACAGATCAGGAGGGCAATATGCAAACTGTCCAGCACCCATAACACACGAACCAATTTTCCAAGTTTAAATGCTCAACAACCAGGAAATTTTACAAAGTGCTACCCTTCTAGGTCACCTTTCGGAAACATCTTTTTGCCCAGTCCTTTCCCTCCTTGACCTAGCTCTAGAAGGGTTGTTTGGCTGGATGCAAGCCTTGGGTGAAAGTGCTTTGTTCCTCTAAGATTCTAAGAAGAGCACGTTCATAAGGACCACTGTAGTTCTCCCAGGCAATTTCCTGGTTCTGTTCTCCCGATCTGTGTCTTTTGCCATACAAAATAAAAGAGAGCTGCGAACCCGGCAGCCAACTGCGTTCATGTAGCAGGCGGTATGTCTGTGCATTGTTAAGCAGCTGCCACAATTTCCCCCAGAGGTTGCTACATTTCAGAGCTGGATGAGGTAATGGGGATATTTAGCCCAAATTAAGCTTGTAAAAGTGCTTTGGGAATCTTTGGAATGAAAAGGACTGTGCATACACAAAGTTCGCTATTAATTACACGATGTATGCCCAGGGTTGGGAAAAGATCTCTGCATGGGTGTCTCCCACTAGTAAATATGACTGTTTCTTTGCTTGGACAAGATTAATCTGACAACTGAAATGCAGTAAAATAAACTTTAGGCAGTATTAGTGGTGGAAAAATTTGAGATCATTCCCCTACCTACAAGTTGGGAATACTGATAATTATTACATCATCGAGACTAGGGGAGGGTATAATGGCAGTAATATGTATGAATTCATTTCTGAGGAGTTTCGTTGAGGTGTCAAATAACATTCTTGGAATGGTAGCTAGATCATGACAAGGCTTCTTGACATGCAAGGCTGGTTACAGAGCCATCCACCTGCAAATGAAATACAACTTATCCCTCCGTCTGGGTTATATCTTGAAATACAGTCAGGCGTGACTCAATTTGTTGAGTGGACTGAGGGGCCTGAAGACAGTCAGACTGAGGGCTGGGGTTTTAAAACCAGACCTTCCCTCCTGGAGTGGGACAGGTGGTGGGCAGCTTAACCCAGTTACTGATGCTTGGAGGAAGTCCAGCCCAGCAGGCAGAGTTTAGCTTCTAAGAGAGAAGCAAGAGGCCAGGCCAACAGTCAATTTCAGAGAGTTTACCAGGAAGGTCCTCATGGGATAGAACAGTGCAACCAGGAATGGCAGATGCATGGAAACCCAAACGGGCAAGGACCACCATGGATGTCCGTCGGCAAGGGGCTCCAGCTCAGATTTTTACTTTACAGAAGGAACACTGGCAATTGTAAGCCAGAGATGGGGGTAAGAGGCAGGAGGTCTACGGAGAAAGACAACCAGGTGCAGGGAACATCACTGCTCCAGAATTCCTACATGAAGTGCATTTGGGGAAGGCAATCTGGTTGGAAGGGGAAGTTTGAGGCTGTGTTTACATAGAACTTTACAGAAAGTTGATAAGATAACAGTTTTCCATATCACAGAACATAGTAATTATGGAAGAAAGGGGATTACAGCCCTACTCACCCACGCAGACTCATACACACTCACACTCACAAGCTACCTCCATGCACTACTAGTAGCCCAAAACTAGCCATCAGAATTAAAGTCCAAAGTTAGTGCAGGTAAGGAGACAGCAAGACTGAGGTCAGGATCTCAGCTCGGTCAGCTCTGCCAAGTACCAGGTGATGCCTAAAAGGCCCATCCTAATACACTCCCTATGTTTCTGACATTCACTCCCAATGGTCCTTTTCACCTGCATGTACAATACAAATGAAAGGCTTGTAGAATGATCATCTCTGCAGCATTCCCTGAGCCATACATCGTAAGGGAAATTAGATACTTGAGTAGAAGGATGCATTCAAGACTCTTCACATCCAATATATCCCATCCACCTTCTCCCTTTATCACTTTCCCCGGTAATTAATGCCTAACATGTCCTACTGGCCTGAGGATGTCTCTTCTGTGATTAAAAGCCTCCCAACAAACAAAAGCCCAGGACCAGATGACTTCACAGGCGAATTCTATCAAACATTTAGAGAAGAGTTAACACCTAAACTTCTGAAACTATTCTGAAAAATTGCGGAGGAAGGAACACTCCCAAACTCATTCTATGAGGCCACCATCACCCTGACACCAAAACCAGACAAAGATATCTCAAAAAAAAGAAAATTACAGGCCCAGTATCACTGATGATCATAGATGCAAAAATCCTGAGGATGTTTCTTGAACCGCATCTAATTCAGGGGTGTTTTGACTCCAGAACACCTAAGCAAACTTTTTTTTTTTTAGTCTCTTTTTTCACAGGTTGTGTCAGTTTTATGCATAAGACTCTGGGCTGACGATCCACACGCTGAGCCTCAAGAAGCAAGAAAACTCCAGCTTCCATTATAGAGCCGGTTCCTTGTGACAATGGCCCCTGGCATCATCTTCAACAGAATTTTCCTGACACCCAATAAGACACCCCAGTACAGCCCCGAACCATGGACTGTGCCAATGGGTCAAGATTACCTATAAATTTGGAAATAAATAGAGGTGCCCGGGCCCATCCATGGAGATCCAGTACTGTAGATTTGGGGTGGTATCTGGGCACTGAACCAGAGGCAAGAATGCAATCAGTCAAAGTCCAAATGACAGCCATTACGGAATGAAAAAGATTTCTAAGAGTTCCCGGTGATATATTCTTCCGCATGAAGCGATGAAGAGAATTTGAATTCAGGAAACACAGGTCTTTCCCACCGTATTCTGTTCTGCATGCAAAACTGTACAGCCCTCTACACCATTGCATGTTCTCTGTGCTTTTCTCCTTCGTTTGAAAACCAAGGGGGGAAAGTGGCAGGGGTGGTGGTGGTGTGATGAATTGGGAGATTGGGGTTGACATAGATACACTAACATGTATAAAATGGATAACTAATAAGAACCTGCTGTATAAAAAATAAAATAAAATAAAATTCCAAAATTCAAAAAAAAAGAAAACCCAGCAACCAGGAAGTGATTGCTGTCATTGCCGGCTTGGCAGGGGCACGACTCCACAGCAGCCCTAAACAAGGAGCCACTGGCCCTGTGTTGTGTGCGGATTTCAGGGATCTGTCCCGAGTGTCAACTAAATTCGTCTTGACCTTAGAACAGATGTTTCCACTTAATTTTTCGGAGCCATAGACGGTAATCAACTTACAGCAAATCTTGCTCTCAAATACAGCCACCTGGCTTCCCAGAGCAAAACCCGCGGCATTTCAGCAAATCTCCGGATGGAGAACTTGGAGGAAAGCAGAGAAATGTAATGCTTTGTAAATGCCAGGCGTGGTAGGTGCACAGAAAGAAAAATTGATTTAGATCAGAAAGAATGCAAGATACATTCTATAATCAAGGACCTTGGTGGCCGAACAGGATCGCCTTAGGAGATAAAGCTCAGAGCTCTGAGATGGTGTTCCTCGGATTTAATGTGCGTACAAACCACCTGGGTGCTTCTTAAGATGCATATTCAGATTCAGTGTTTGGTCCTGAGACTCTGCATTTCTAAAAGCGTCCCAGATAATGCTGATGCTCCAGTCCAACAGCCACATCCTGGTAACAAGACCCAGGCCACAGGCCTCTGAACCAAGTTCAGTAGACAGATTATCAGCTTTGGTGAATTATCAGCCAAAGACCACAGTGACTTTAAGGCCAAAGAGGAACTTGATCTTCATCAGGCTCTCCAAGGGACAAAGACCTTCCCATCCATTGAGATGCAAAGTAATTTTGTATCCTCTCTCTCCCTCTCTTTCTGATCAGAGCCCCAAATAACCTGTCCTATAGACTCCAATGTTTTGCAATTGTGAGTTAAGTAAAGGAGGCATTAAGATGATTTCAAATTTCGAACAAAAATTGAGTCTGTTTCTTAGGCCATGTTTAATTCAAGCTCTTGCCATTGATTTTTTTGGGGGGATGGGGGTTGGATTCAACCACATCATCACTTTCACCCTTTCTACACAAACGAAGGGCTGAAGAGTTGGATTTTAGTAGGAACTGGGTGAGTGTTCTGCTCAGTGTCTGCCATATTCAGTCCCCCAGTCTCCTTGTGACAAACGGCAGCTGGCTCAGTTTCAGACTGCTGCCCCAGGTCCATGTGGGGACTGAATTCATGAGTGGGATGCATTAGAACAACCGTGGTAAAGCAACTGAGCAATGGACCAATGAATGTGACTAATGATGCCGAAAATTCAGCCTCTGTGCACTGGTGCGGAATTGAATCTCAGAGACGAAGTTTTGGGTGAAGTAGAAAAAATTAGCTTTACTGCTTTGCCAGGCAAAGGGGGACACAGCGGGCTCATGCCTCAAAAACTCTGTGTCCCAACCCGGGCGGGGGGGGGGGGTGGGGTCGGGAGAGGGGGCGGGATTTGGTGAGGAGTTTTATAGCAATGGTTCAAGGGCGGGGTTGCTGATAAGGGTCAGGGTGTGTGCAGGGCCTGCATTCCTTTAATCTGGCCCGAGGTGGTCTCCTGATGAGCTTCTCGAGGTTATCAAACTGTGACCCCTGGAATGAAAAATGCTAACATCTTCCACTTGTTGGGGGTTTTAGTTCTGTAGAGGAGCTCAAAGATATTGTTATGTGTAACCCTTGAGGTGGAGCCAGGACCCTGCCACAAGGCTGCACTATTCTTTCTTGACTGCTCCTCCCTTGTGTCTGTATCCCCTCCCTTCCCTGATTAGCAACTGTTCGAATCTGCCCTTCGAAACTCAGGGAAGGTCATGGAGGCTGGAGTCTATTCCTTACCAACAAGAAATGGGGGACACAGAAAGACTTCCGTGACCAGGAGCCCCACAGGGTCCTGCTCGGTTTCACTAACAGGAAAAGCCAATCCTGGTAAGGCAGGGCCTCAAATCCCAGGGCTGAAAACATGATGTTTAATGTTACCCCAAATATGACACACAATCACCTAACGCATTCACTAAAGGGCAGAACAGTGGCTGCCTGTTTGCTATGCCTATCTGAATCTTTCCCTCCTTCCACTCTGACAGCTCGTGTAGCTGGCCTGATTCCCCTTACCATGGTATTTTTGTAAGTCAAAATTTAATACATATTTGTTGAACCATTTTTTCACTGTAGTCATAAAGAAGAAAAATGATTCTTTCCAAAAAAAAGTCTTGCTAGGATTTATCAATGGAATAGGGAATTTATCAGAGTCAAGCTGGTAGAACCCACCATGTTGCCCATCCCCCTGCTGTAGGCATGACTAATATTTAAACATCCCTGCTTATTAAGACCTTTTGTGTTATTTTATAATAAGCATTAGAGAAACAGATTCTATAACCTTCTTAAAGAATGTCATTCACGGTTAAAAGCATCTACAGTAAGGAGATTCTTCTGCCACCTGATTGTATTTCTTTGCACTGACAGTTTTAAAAGAAAAAGGGGAAACAAAGGATCACAATGCAACTACCATGAATTCTGCTTCCAATATCACACCTGTTAGTGGACATCTTTCTTAGCACATTCCCGTATAGGTCCTAGAACAGAATGACAAAACCACTATTCAGTTCCACAAATAAGCAGGCCCTAATGAGCAAAACCACCAAGTTCCTGGCACTAACCATTTCCTGGCATTCCTTTTTGACCAATATAAATAAAATATGGTTTTTGAAAAATCTATGTTTATATTGAACATATCAGTTTGCATATTCAAAGAAAGACAAAGAGGAGCTTGGGATTAACATACACACACTACGATATGTAAGATAGATAACTAACAAGGACCTACTGTATAGCACAGGGAACTCTACTCAATATTCTGTGATAACCTATAGGAGAAAAGAATCTGAAAAAGAATAAATACACATCTATGTATAACTGAATCACTTTGCTGTACAGCTGAAACTAACACAACATTGTAAATCAACTATAATCCAATAAAATATTTTTTTAATTAAAAAAAAAAAGACACAGACCACAGCAATATGGCAGTCACCAGCCACATGGGGCCATGTCCACATACATCTAAATTAATTCAAATCAGGTTATATTAAAAGTTGAATTCTTCAATCGCATTAGCCACATTTCAAGTGCTCAACATGGACAGCTAGTAACTATTTTGTATTAGCACAGACCTAGAACATTTCCACATCAGAAGAAAATTTTGTTGGACAATGTTGGTCTAAAAGAATGCATAGCGGATAGTAACTATTACTGATATCCCAGAATATTAGTGGTGATTATCTCTAGAAATTGAGATTGGAGGGTGGTGGAAATGTTGTTTTCTAATTTATGTGCTATTGACTTCCGTTACTTTAAGGAGTCTTATTTACTTTTATTCTTTTTTTAACATGAAAATCCTGAAGGTTGGTGAGGAATCTAACTTGAATTAAATGTATTTTGGAGCCACCTTGGGTCAATGTGTCCTGTTTCTTTATGTGCATTTAGGAATCAAGCTCTATTTAAGTAGATATGGAATATGCCCATGTGAGCGCTGCTCCACGGTCAAAGCAGAATCATTCTCACTGTTTTTCCCATTTCTGTTCTATGAATAAAGGAATGAAGGAACATAAGCTTGGAAGCACAATTCTAAGTTGAGTTGAGTTTAACAAAGATGTATTGAGCTCCTGTTGTGGTCTGCCCTGTGTATCAGAGTATAAGCATGAATGTCACCCTTGAGGACCTTACAGTCTGGTGGGAAGACAGGTCTAGAAACAGATTATTCCAAGGCAGGGAGGCAGGTGTGATGATGGAGGTACATGTAGCCAGTGACAGGAATCCAAGAAGGGTCATTAGCCCCACCCTGAAGATCAGAAAAGTCATAGTTCAACTGACTTAGAAAAGGGGAGCACATATTAATGAGGAAAAGAAGGCATTTGGGGAAGGAGAAGAAATCCATGCTTGGAAAATGGTATGAGCAAAGGAAGGGGTTAAAACAGGGGAGGGTAGTGCAGTCCCCAGGCAGGGTGGCCCCAGTGGGACAGGCCACCCTTTGGCTGAAAGGCTTATGCTCTGCCTGACTCTGGAAGGGATGGACACTGCACTCTTGGTGAGAACAGCATGAGCTGTCATGTCCAACAGCCCTGGGTCTGAATCCCAGCCACTTTCCTTCCCAGTTAATTGAATGTGTAAGCCGCCTCACTGACGCAAGCCTTCTTTCTCTCTGTGCAAAATGCCCAGTCATACCCAGCTGGCAGGATGGGGTGAGGACCAAGCAGGATAAGATGCGTAAAGCACAGCACACTGCTGGCCCTGATGCCCTGTGATGCTCTATCACTTTCTTCTTTTATCCCAGTTGGACCATTTGCTAAAGCATTTCATTCCTGGGACTCATGGAAGAGGTAGAATCATGATAACAACATCACCAGCATCAGACTGAGCATCCTTTGTGCTCACCGTCCCTGTGTCAAGGGCAATCACAATACCTGTCTCCATCCTCCTAACAAATCCCTGGAGGAAGAATTATTCCCCTCCCCACCACTCTGTGGCAGGGAAAGCTGAAGCTTGGAGTGGTAAAGTGACATTCCCAAGCTCCCACGCCCAAACAGAAGCCCCAGAACTTGCGGCAATGTCTGCCTGGCTGGCACGCCTGCCTGGGGACCTCTGCGCGCTGTGCTTCTCCAAGAGGAACAGCTGGGCATCATTTTCATGCAGCCGAGGATCCACTTTTCAGAAGAGATTTTGGAAATAGTTCGAACAACAAAGAATTATCATTCATGATCTCAGTTCCCTGAAGGACCGTGCACAGGACTCTGTTTTAAAAGAGGGAAGAGACATGGGAGCATATGTATATGTATAACTGATTCACTTTGTTATAAAGCAGAAACTAACACACCATTGTAAAGCAATTATACTCCAATGAAGATGTTAAAAAAAAAAAAAAAGAAGAGCACAGAGTTTCTCTTAGGATAATATGCCTGCATGATTTAATTTTTTCCCCAAGGCAGAAAGGGTAGCCTGATTTGGACCTTGACCTTGGAAAGCCAAGCTCTAGCAAGCCTGGGCAGACTTCCGGCCACCCCTCCAGCCTCCAGGGGCTCTAGGTGGCTGCAGGGTGGGCTCTAGGAGACCCTAGACTCCAGCTGTTCAAATTCTGATCAAGGAGTAATTCAAATAACAGTAATTGAAATGATAGCTGCAAGCAGTTTCTCCATCGACAGTAGGCAACCCAGGTACCTCTTCAAACCCCCAAAGCCCAGCCTCAGGTGCCGACCCCGGCCAGGTGTTAACCAAGCCAAGGAGCTGACGGGCTGGAGCTACGAGACGGGACCCTCTTAGTGTTGGCTGGAGCCCATCCACCCCCATCTCCAGCGCTGCCCTTTCCGGGCACCTCCCAGGGCCCTCTGCCTCTGGCCAGCGTCTTGTTTCAAGAGAGAACAGAGGGAGCCACAACCCGGGGAAGGACATTTTTAATCAGTTACCAGACGCCTTTGAACTTCAGCATGAGTCCCCCCTCAAGGTGTGCTTCAGATTTAAAGTGGAAGCCGTGGAGAGAAGCAGTGTGAGATAATCGGAACCAGAGTGGCAAACGCCAGGCATGCACGTGTGCGTGAGCCACGCCCCCCAGCCCGTCCTGCAGACACGGACATTAGACACAGGACTCGGGAGCTCCGGCCCTGCTCTGAGGATCACTCTGTAACTCTGCCGGGACGCGGCTCCGGAACAAGAGGTCCCCCCGCTGAGTCCCCGTTGGGACCAACGTACCTCTAGGGCCCCAAACCCAGTGGGTTTGTCATCTGTGAGCAAGGGATGCTGATTAGCATTCTTTTTTGTCAAATTTATTTTTATTGAAGTTTAGTTGATTTACAACGTTGTGTTAATTTCTGCTGTACAGCAAAGTGATTCAGTTATACGTATATATACATTCTTTTTCATCTTCTTTTCCATTATGGTTTATCCCAGGACATTGAATATAGTTCCCTGTGCTATGCAGTAGGACCTTGTTGTTTATCCATTCTCTGTATAAGAGTTTGCATCTGCTCTGATTATCACTCTCAATATGGTTGTTTATTATTTGCATCCCGGGACCAAACAATTACTCTGAGGCAGTAAACATTGTGCAAAGCACTTTAGCAATAACCCCTCATTTAACCTTACCCAACACCTTGCAAGGAAGGAAGCACCATCCCCTCTGTACAAATTAGGAAACCAAAGCTCAGAGACGTTAAATAAACTGGCCCAGAATAGGCAGCACTTCGTGGTGGAACCGGGGTTACTAAGGACATATTGTGATGATTAGGAAAGAAGGGCTGGAGAGCAGAAAGCTGGCTTTAGAGCAAAGGATGTTTGTTAATTGGCTTTAAGTGACATCTGTGCAATTAGCCCTCATGTCGAACTGATCTTAATTTCCTCTGGGCCATGGATCTCCCATCAGGAAAATGGGACTCACGGCTCTGCCCGTTAAGACCACCTCGCTAATTAATTGACTCACCTATAACCTCTACGTGCAAGGTCTCGACTCTTAATCGTGAAGCACTTATATCTCTCCGCTCTTTCAAAGAAAACTTCACAAAAGGCGTGCAGGCTGTGTGGTGTATGTGCACACATGGGTTAAGATGCAGCATCTATTTAGCCAGTGGTCCCCAACGCAGGCAGTGTATTGGATACTCTGGAAATCACGTTTTAAATGATGGGGGGTGGGGTGGGTGCTGAAGAGAACATGTCCCTTTAGAAGAAATAATGAGGTCTTTGTCTAATTGCTCATTCAGCACAGGATTTTATCTCAGTCTGCCAGTCCACAAAAAGGAAAAGGCAGCCACCGATTTAGCCTTAGTCCATCTACAACTTTAACCAGCATGTGCTTCTAATGAAGCGAAGACTTTCTGGGCTGGAGAATTTACTGGTCTAGAAGGTAACCGAATGTTCTATCACCTCCTCTAATTGAACAGTAGTAAAAATGTCACAAACGGTGTCAATTACCCATTGATGGGTTGCTTTCCTCCTATGTACCTTTTAAGACAGCAAGTGGTTGTGGAAAATACTCCAGGCTGCTTTTTCTTACCTCCAACTCTCCCCAAACCCAGTAATATTTCTTTCAGAAGTGACAAGGAGAGAGTGTCGCTTGTTGGTGTCTGGTCATTAAATATCTGTCGGAATCCGTGACTTAGGTTGGGTCCAGACACTCAATCACAGAATGGGGTTGGGGGGGGGGAAGTCAAAATAAAAGCAAAAAGTGAGTGTTGGTTAATTATGATCTAAAAGTCAATAAAGTCATCTGATGGCAGATTTAGGGGAACTCATTAGAGAGTGGAATTCAATTGTGGAGAAAAGCAAGCTGCTACAGCTCCAAAACCAGCCCGTTTCATTAGGGTCTTCAAATGGGATGAGAGAAATGCCTCCAGGGCCTGAGTCCCCCCGCCCTCCATCCCAGCAGCCTACCAGTGGAGCATCTGTAAAGCATTTGCAGGAATAAGTCAAGAAGTAAGAAAAGAATAAGATAGCCAGGTATCCAGCACAAGCTACTTTCTTCTCATTTCACAGAATGAAATCCCTTACTTAAGAAAGCCAGACAAACTTAAGGACCGTAAGGATTGCAGTGGCTGCAGTGGCCACAGTCTTTTGCTCGGCCAGCATTAGGCATCTTAAAGCCATAGGCACCAGGGAGAGACGTGTGATACTTTCGTGTGTGTGACCATTTTGAGTGTGGCTATTAATAAGAAACCGAATAGTGCAAGGCTGCAGAAGATGACAGTGAAAACTCCTTGTGAACCATATAGTATATATTTGTTTAAGAGTGGAATTTGGTCTGGAACTTAAATCTCCCAAGGCAAAGCTATAAAACAGGCAGTGTTTATCTTTGGCTTCTTGCTGCCAGAATCTTCTCCTTTGGGGGGCCCTCTGCTCCCTGCATGTTTGTCCTCATGGCTCAGGGTCCTGATCCGCAGCCTCTTAAAACTTACCTATCAATCTTTTATGGATCAAGCGCCCAGCTTGTGACACCCTGCTAGGCTCTGGGGGAGTGATAAAAAGATGAGCAAACTGGAGTCTGTGTCCCCCGGGATCTGTTAATATTGGTGGAGAAACAAGAGATGAACATATGCCAAGCATCCATCCTACTCTGTCCGAGCCATCCCTTAAAAGAAAATGTCCGGTTCTCCCCATTTATCAGACAAGGTGATCTGATTTGAGGCTCGCAAAATCTGTACCTGAACATATATACCCAGATCCCCATACTAAAAAAAAAAAAACAAAAGCCACATGAAATCAAAGCATCTCCTCAAACCATCAGGTCCTAATAAAGGGCAAGAAGCAAGGCAGTGAATTATAACAGGATGTTTATACTACTGGGTGTGCTTACATGGGTCCATTTCTACTGCCCAGCCCTTAGGAATCAGATTTTCTCTGCCTTAAAACATAGAAATAAAAAGCTGGCATCACATATTTCTCTGAAGCTGGTGCCTTCCCTGGAAGGTAGGGATTTCACAAATCAATATGAAATAGATGGGCCCCAAAATGGAAAAAGAAATGGGAAAAAACAGAAAACATACCCATTAAAGGAGAAAAGAATTCAATTTTATTAATGCTCAAGTACAAATTAAACAACTGTGAGTGTCATTTTTCACCTACGGTTCGTGTCCAAAATTGGTGAAGGGTTAGTGAAAAGGAGACAGCAGTTTGCTGCTTAGCGCAAGTGTAAACGGGGACAACGTTTTTACGGAGCAATTTTCTGATCAGTAATCGTCAAAATGTTCATAGCCTTGGGCCTGGTAATTCTCCTTCCAAGAATGTATCCTTAGAAAATAAGCTCAGATGCATTTGAGGCTCTAAGCACAAAAGCATCCAGCACACACCCCCGCCCCCAAGCGTGGCTGCCTCGCCCGGGCTGGGCTGCCAGGAAGCCTCCTGCACCAACTTCCCCCCAGGGAGCAGCTTACACTTTTCAAACACACTGAAGGAATCCAGATGTGCTCCTGACCTCCCGATGGTCTAACGTCATGTCGGCCCTCGATCCTTTAACCTAAGGGCTATTAGCAGGTTTCTGCCTGTGTCTCTGCCACTTACCCTGTCTGCACACTGCCCCGCTTTCACTGAGGGTGAGTCATGAGCTTGCCTTTTCTTTCAATTCATTCTCCTTATGCAGAAATTCCTGGAGATTTGGTGTGTACATTTCAGCCCGACCAAGCATCAGCACTGGCTGCAGTTTTTCCTCTTCTTTTTCTATCGGTCATTTTATTTATTTTTTTATTATTATTATTTTTTTAAATTTTTATTTATTTATTTTTGGCTGCGTTGGGTCTTCCTTGCTGCTCACGGGCTTTCTCTAGTTGCGGCGAGCGGGGGCTACTCTTCGTTGTGGTGCGCGGGCTTCTCATTGCGGTGGCTTTTCTTGTTGCGGAACACAGGCTCTAGGCGCATGGGGTTCAGCAGTTGTGGCCCGTGGGCTCAGCAGTTGTGGCGCATGGGCTTCGTTGCTCCACGGCATGTGGGATCAGGGCTCAAACCCCTGTCCCCTGCATTGGCAGGTGGATCCTTAACCACTGCGCCACCAGGGAAGCCCCTCTCTCGGTTATTTTAATGGGGATCTGGAAGGAGAGGAATTAGACACTTGTTCTGACATAACATTCTTACCCAGAAGTCCTGGGTTGCTTTTCTAAAACAAAAGAGCATCAGAGGGAGGCGAAGAGGGAGGAGGAAGGGGAGATACATTTGCGTGGCTCCTCTTCATAATTGCAGATAAGTCGCTGCAAGTTTGTCTGTTGGTGTGAGTTATTTTAAACAGTTTGCCACTTGTCTGGATGTTACTGAGCAGGGATTTGCGGGGGAGGGGATTGGAACAGAAAGAAAAATAGCTGCAGACTTCTGGTGAAGAGTAGATTTAGATGTGACACCATGATGCAAGGGAAGGGATTGGTTTGCCAGGAAGGACCTTTAGAATCTGGAGTCAAGATAACTGGCATCCTGAGAAGTCACACAGAGTCAGTGAAGTACACCAAAAAGCAGAAGGGAGAGAGGTTTCTAAAAGTCTTATTTTGCCCCTCTTGCAAATTTTCCTACAAATCTGGTGGTAGAAGCCATCTCCTTTGCAATCCCTGAATCAAAGGTCCACCTTGATGAATTGCACGAAGATGTTTGGCTACACAAAATCGATTTCCTCACAGAGCGATTAATTTTGTTGGCTATTTTGAAAGTGAGAAGTGGATAGCCAAATGCTTTCGGAGTATCGTACAGATTTGACATAATACAACCAGAGCTGTGTGGAAGCAGAGTTGGCTTTACAAAACCCTTTAGAACCTACTAAACCGTGCAGTTGTAGTTTCTTTGTCTTTTAATATTCCTCTGAGGTCTACAGACTTCTTTTTTCCATCTTCAAATGACCCATAGATGATCTTCTCTAGAGGGTCTTTTGTTCTATACGGCGCATCGTAGAAAAGATAGCCATGCAGATAGGGAAACTCCAGGCTTGATTTGGCAGTTATTATTTTTGAATCACTGAGAACCCTCACAAAATTGTCATTGAGTTCAACAAAATTTGTCATAAGATCAGTGGTGTGCATGTGTGTGTGTGTGTGTGTGTGTGTGTGTGTGTGTGTAAAAATCTTTTTTAAAACCAGGCTGATTATAACTGGAAAATGCTTGAGAAAAAACAAAGCTGATCAAGGAAATTTGGGTGATGTTTAACAGCTGTTTCCTGGGTACATATCTGTTATATTTTTTCAACCACAATTAAATGTGATTTTAAGAATCATTTGGTATTTAAATAATATAGTATGATTGTCATATGGAATTTTAATTAAATGCACATTTTCTTCTAAAATATGAAGCGTTACCACTGTGAGAAGACCTTTTCTCTCCTAAGAACATTTTTTAAGAGTAATGTTCCCTGTGATTCAGTAAAAACAAAAAAATTCTTTTCCAATATTATTTACCCTCCTCCACTAATCCGGCATTTGATGAGTCTTAAGGGAATAAAAGACAAGAATTTTAAACTAAGTAAGTGTTCTCATAATCTCCAAATGAGGATAATGAAAACAGTGCACAGAAGGATATGTTTAAGATAAAACATTCTTCAAGTAAATAGCACATAAGAAGCAGAAGTTACTTCCATTCTGTCTCTGTTCAAGGCATTTCCTATACGCCATGTTTGTAAAGCAGTCACATTCCATCTCCTTTACCTTTGTTCTCCTTCTCTTTGGGAAACTTTATATCTTATATATTTTCCCCTCAGCATTCGAAGGCTCTGAGCTTAGATCTTAGTTAAAAGCAAGCTTGTAAATGGCACTGGTCAAATCACCATCCATCCTTCCCAGACTCCAGAAAATCATTGTTTGGGTGCCCGTCACATTCGTGTGCTAAAAACCCCTTTACTTTCTATAATTTTATAGAATCATTTTTCAAGGATCATTTTTCTGGTGGTGTCCTTTTATGATTCCTGCCACCTGTTTACCTATTCTTACCTCTGGTTTCAGTGTGTCTACTGAACTATGATCTAAGGATTGGTGTTGGAAATCAAACTCCTGATGCATTCAATGATAATTTAAACATAAAAAAACTACAATGTGCAATAATTCCCCTTCATCAAGTGGCAACAGCTCCGGCAGCTGCCTTTTCTTTTTGTCCCTCTGTTTGCTCTTCATGTTCCTGGAAATCCAAGAACCCTTCCTGTTAGAAGCATGTAAACCAGATTTCAGCCCCATTTCAGAGTCAAAGACAGTTTGTCATGCAAGTAGTGAAAATCAGACAACTTCCAGTTATTTTTTAAAGCCAAGGGTTAGCATACGAAAGGGAAAACATTGAGCCTTGTGAATAGCTACTGAATCTCTCTCCTATGGCTAGAAGGCGGGAGGAAATTATGAGAGGCGGGGGAGAGGCAGCAAGAAGCCTCACCTGGTCAAGAAGGATTCCTTGAACTTCAGGTTAGGTAAGAGAATGTCTCTTCCCCTCGGCATAGGGAGCCTGACACCAGCTGAGCTGAGAGGCAAACAGGAAGTTGAAGTCTATAAAACCTAGAAGGGATTCCACGTGAGCCACCAAATGCAGGGGGCAGAGCAGGTATCATAGGGTAGAGTACGGAATCAAGGACTAGAGGACCAGAGAGGCAAGATCATGGAATCAAGGGCCAGAGCTCCCCAGAATGTCAACAGGGGTCCTTAGTGACATTCCCTAGAGTACCATCATGGTCACCAGGGCAGAGGGCCAGGATGAGGTGTGGAGGGCAGGGTCTGGGATGTAACAGCAAACACCAAAAGGTGGGGGTAAGGAGGTATCTCTGGTACCTGGAAAGACCACAAGAACCATATTTGAGAATTGGCAGGTGGTGCATAGATGTGAAAAGAGAGTGTAATCTCTCTCCTATTCCCATATACATCTCTACTGCTAAGGTAGGAAAATATGCTTAGGATGAAAAATATGTGGAACAAAATCTAACACGTCCTTCTTCTTAGCCCACAGTGAGCATTGCTTATGGACTATGGGACTCTTTGCATAACCAAGTTTCAGAATTCTTTTTAATGCAGCCTTCTAAGTTCTTAAGGACCGCTAGGAGTTAACACCCAAGTTAAACCCACTTGCCCTCTCTACTTCATACTGTTCTTTGATACAGACAGCCCCTGCATCTCTCCCTTCTCTAGTTACTTGTTGGCTGCTGGTGACATAGCATAGTCATAGGGTTGGCTCATACCAGCTCACAATGCCAAGTGTTAAATTTTCAGGAATCTTGCAAGACAGTTGTTAATCACAGCCATCTTTAAGAGTTAAATTATATAGGGAATCCCCTGGTGGTCCAGTGGTTAGGATTCCAGGCTTTCATTGCCAGGGGCCCGAGTTCAATCCCTTGTTGGGGAACTGAGATCCTACAAGCTGTGCAGCGCAGCCAAAAACAAGAGTTAAATTATATTAAAAACAAATACTCAAAACTCCCCACTTCCTAATTATTTTACTACTACCTGTGAGGTTATTTACATCTATTGTATCTATATGGTGGACATACTATTACGTGTGCTCTTGAGGTTATTTATTACATTTCTTGTATCTGTATGGTGGAGAGATCTGTTGTATCTGTTTTTAATGCTCTGCCATGAGACATCCCTTCCTCACTCCACTGTTCAGTGACAGTATTGGTCGTCTAAAATTGACCAGGGTGTAAATACCACTGAAATAGGCAAACACTGTAAATCAGACCTTTTTACTCCTCCAGGATAGCCTGTTATCAAACATTTATCAGCACACTACTGGAAACAGTAGTGCTTGAAGTTGGGGAAAATGTTGGAGGAGTGGAAGCTAGACATTTGAGAAGACATCATCTGGTGGAAGAGTAGAGTGAGACTTGCTGTGGGGACTGGCTTTTGTGTGCCCACCTTGGTGTGCTCCGTGGGCCAATCAGCACCTTTTACAGGGTTAGTGAAAGGGTCAACAGTCAGTGCCTCTGAAGGCACCATTCATCTTACCAAATGAAAAAGTGCATCACAAAGGATGGATTTTTCTGTAAACTGTCATGGAGGACCCTTGAGATAATTCTCACGGGAGAAACGAAGAGAGTACAGGTGGCCAGGAAAGGAGTGGAAATTAATATAAATCAACATAAAGAAGCTACCAGACAAAAAGAGGAATTGGAGATAATAGTGATGATATAAGAAATAGGTATGTGGAAGATGCCCAAAATAAATATTTTAGAGGAAATACTAATGCAGATGGACAAACCAAAGCCATGGCAATTGCTCCTTTTTTGATCATGCTTGACAGGGTAAGCCAGTGGATGTCAATGGTGTTCCCTAGAGAATTCAGAATGTAGGTCAGAACCGAAAAGGAGGTTCAAGATTACAGAAGACCAGGTTCCCCTACCCTCTCACCAGGGCAGCTATTTTTCTCATTTCACATTGAGTTTTCTAATATGACTCCATTTGAAGAAGGGCTTCCTCTGATTTCAAAAAATGGGGGAAACATGAAAAAAATAAATATTGGGTTTCTATCTCTTTAATTGAAACAGGAATTTATAATCAAAGTCATTACAAGAATCCTATCAAGCATTATCATTAAAAATATTATTGAAAAATCCATTTTAAGTGCAACAACTCTAAATTATCTACCTATTCATGAACCCCTGAATGTGCTGTACTGAATGTGGTGTGCTTCGTGCATAAATATTTTTAATGTCTTCACATTGAAACACATAGTTTGATTAATACTTTTTTTGCCATCTATTAAAACATTCCCTAATTTTTTTAAAGTAGGAATCAGGTATGAAAGGCTGAACGAGCAGAAAGGAGCCATCTCATGTAGGGTCTTTAAAATGCGGGTCTGTAGTTTCAGCTGAGGGCGACGTGATTAGATTTGCATTTTGAAAATGGAACCTGATTCAGTGTGGAAAATAGATTTGAAAGGGCTAAGAATGGATATGGGAAGATTAGTTAGGAGATAATTAAAATGGTCCAGATTTACTATTGTGGAGACGTGAAGATGTACAAAAGTGGATAAAAGAGATATCTGGGAAGTAAAATAAGCAAGACTTTTAAAAAGAAGGAAGTGCAAAGAATGACTCTTGGGTTGCTGAACTATGCAACTGAAAGAGAGAACTGAGTTATACAACTGAGATACAGAACTCTAAAAGAGGAACACGAGGGGAGGAGGAAGATTATGAATCCAATTTGCGTATACTGTCTTTGAGACATCTTTGAGGTATTCAAAAGGAGATTTAAGGTGAGCAAGTGGATATTATGCCTCTGGAGCTCAGAAAGAGACATGATGCTCATAAATTTATAATTCACATACCATAATTCACCCATTTAAAGTGTGCCATTCAGTGGTTTGTAGTATATTGACAGAGTTGGTAGTCATCACCACAACCAATTTTAGAACATCTTTATCACCAAAAAAGAACCCTATTCCTATAAGAAGTCACACCCAATTTTTCCCTCACCCTATCCATAGGCAATCACTAATCTACTTTTGATATATTGTGGAATTACATATTCTAAACATTTTATGTAAATGGAATCACAAAATACGTGGTCTTTTGTGTCTGGCTTCTTTCAGGTAGCATGTTTCCATGATTCATCCGTATTGTAACATGTATCATACTTTATTTTTTCTACAGCTGAATACTATTTCATTATATGGGTATAACATAGATACCACATTATGTTTACCCAATCATAGGCTCATAGACATTTAGGTTATTTCTACTTTTGGGTTACTATGATTAATGCTGATACAAACATTTGTTAATGAGTTTTTGGGCGGACATATATTTTCATTAACCTTGACTGTATACTTAGGAGTGAAATTCCTGGGTCACATGAAAATTTCATGTTTAGCATTTTGGGGAAATGCCAAACTGTACTCTGCAGTGGTTATACCACTTTACTTCCCACCATCAGTGTATGAAAGTTCCAATTTCTCCATATTCATGCCAACACTTATTATTGTCCATTTTTTAAAGTATAGCCATTCTTAAAGGTGTGAAGTGGCATCTCATGTGTTTTGATTTGCATTTCTCTAATGATTAATGATGGTGAGTATATTTTCATGTGCTTAGTGACCCATTGCATATCTTCTGTGGAGAAACATCTATTTAAATCCTTTACTCATTTTTTAATTGGGTTATTTGGGTTTTTACTGTAAATATTTTTTATATATTCTAGACACAAGTCCTTTTATCAGATATATGATCTGCAAATATGTTCTCTCATTCTTTTCACTTCCTTGATAGTGTCCTCTGGTGCACAAAAATGTTTATTTTTTTTGGAAATAAAATTCCTTTTTTCTATGGTTGTTATGCTTTTGGAATCACATCCACCATTGCCTAATTCAAGATCACAAAGATTTAAATCTATGATTTCTTTTAAGAGTTTTATAGTTTTTGATGTTACATTTAAGTGTTTGATCAATTTTGAATTAATTTTTGTATATGGGGTGAGGAAAGTGTCCAACTTTATCCCTTTGCATGTGGTTATTCAGTTACCCAGCACCATTTGTTAAAAGGACTGTTTTCCCCATTGAACTATCTTAACACCCTTGATGAAAATCAATTGATCATAAATGTAAGGGTCTGTTTCTTGATTCTTAATTATATTCCATTGATATATGTCCATTAATATGCCAGTATCACATTGTCTTTCTACAAAGCTGAATATTACAACTCTGTAGTAAGTCTTGAAATCAGGAAATGTGAGTACCCCAACTTTGTTCTTCTGTTTTCAAGATTGTTTTGGCTATACTGAGTCCCTTACATTTCCCTACAAGTTTTAGGATCAGCTTATTAACTTCTGGGGAAAAAAAAGGCAGCTGGGATTTTGATAAGGATTTCATTACTTCTATAGACAAACTTGTGGGGTGTTTCCACTTAACAATCTTGTCTTCCAATCCATAAACATGGAATGTCTTTTCATTAGGTCTTATCTAATTTCTTTCAAAAATGTTTAGCAGTTTAAAGTGTACAACTCTTGCATTTTTTGTTAAATTTATTCCATTCCTCAACATTTTATTCTTTTTATGTTATTTTAAATGAAATTTTTTGAATTTTATTTCTAGATTGCTCATTGATAGACATACAACTTATTTTGGTATTTAGATCTTGTATCCTGCAACACTGCTGAACTTGTTTAACAGCTCTAAAAGGGTGTTTTTTTGTTTGTTTTTCTGAATTCCTTAGCATTTTCTGTATAAAAGATCAGATCATCTGAAAATAGTAGTTCTCCGTTCCAATTTGAATTTGTTTCTTTCTTTCTTCCTTTTTTTTTTCTTGCTTAATTGCCCTGGCTAGAAACTTCAGTACAATGTTGAAGACAAATGGTGAGAGCAGACCTCCTTGTCCTTTTCCTCTCCTTAATTTTGAAGAATTCTTTTGCTGGATATAGAATTCTCGGGTAACGGTCTTTTTCTTCCAACACATTGAATGCGTTATCCCACTGCCTCCTGGCCTCCATGATTTCTTTTTTTTAAAATAAATTTATTTATTTATTTATTTTTGGCTGAGTTGGGTCTTTGTTGCTGCATGCGGGCTTTTCTCTAGTTGTGGCGAGCGGGGGTTACTCTCCATTGCGGTGCGTGGGCTTCTCACTGCGGTGGCTTCTCTTGTTGCGGACCACGGGCTCTAGGCGTGCGGGCTTCAGTAGTTGTGGCTCGCGGGCTCTAGAGTGCAGGCTCAGTAGTTGTGGCGCATGGACTTAATTGTTCTGCAGCATGTGGGATCTTCCCAGAGCAGGGCTCGAACCTGTGTCCCCTGCATTGGCAGGAGGATTCTTAACCACTGCACCACCAGGGAAGCCCTCCTCCATGATTTCTGATGAGAAATTAGCTGTGAATCTTATTGAGGCTTCTTTGTACGTGATGCTTTTCTCTCGCTGCTTTCAAGATTCTCTCTTTGGCTCTGGCTTTTGACAGTTTGATTACAATGTGTCTAGCCGTGGATCTCTTTGATTTTGTCATACTTGGAATTTGTTGAACTTCTTAGATTCACAGATTAATGCTTTTCATCAAATTTGGGAAATTTGGGGTCTATTTGGTGAGACATTTTTTACACACTTTCCTTTAGTTATTTAAACATAGTTTTCTTTAGTGTGCTGAACATATTTAAAATAACTGACTTAAAGTTTTTGTCTAGTGAGTCTAATGTCTGGGATTCCTCAGGACTCTTTCTATTGGCTGCTTCTTTCCTGTGTATGGGCCATACTTTCTTTTTTACTTCCATATCTCACTTTTTGTGTTGAAAAACTGGACAATTTAATTAATACTATACGGCAACTGTCAGATTCTTCTCCCTCCCCAGGGTTTGTTGTCATTGCTGTTTATTGTTATAGCTTTGCCTCTGCTATTTTTTGGCAACTTCCCTTAACTAATTCTGTAAACTTTGAGTTGTTTGTTGTGTGTGCCATTGAAATCTCTTCCTGGTTAATTTAGTGGTCAGCTAATGATAAGACAAATATTTCCTTAAATGCCTGGAACCAATAATGTCCCAGTCTTTGCCAAGGGCCTCTGTGTAGGTGTTGGAGTATACCTTCTGCCTTTAAATGGGGACACCACTGTTCACAGATGTTATAAACAATGGCACAAGTTCAGTAAATGAAAGTGGATGCAAGATAAGAACCAGGAATTTTTGACTTCATACTCTTCTGGGACACCACACATGTTTAAATTTTAATCTTCAAAAGTTAATGAAGAGGAGGAAGGAGTATCTACACTCATTGAGGCTCCATCATACCACATACTAGCCAATACTTAAATAAATGTTATTTCACTTTATCTGCCCCAAAACACTGTGAGGAATCAGAAATACGGAGATGTTAAAATATCTGATAAAGTCACACCTTTAGAAAATGCCCAGAACATAGATGTTCAATAACAGTTTATTAAAAAGATGAATACAAGTGGTAGAATCTGGCTCTAGTTCTTATGGATGACCCTTTTCTCTTCTGTAATACTATCCAGCTATACTGATAGGCATGGAGCAACATATGTGATTCCTCATACACAACTGGTTCTTTTTTTTTTTTTTCCCAGTCTATTAAAGAAGCAGACCCTGGAAGAATCAGATCCTTGCTTTGGTAGGGCAAGGAGATAAGAAAGTCAGGCTATTGCAGTGCCCAAAGCAACAGACCAGTTTAAAAGCCTGGAAACTGCTACATGGTAAAGATAGGGCCCCTGGCAAGCAAAGTCTTTGCTTTCCACCTACAACTAGGGCCGCCTAAAAGCCACTCTTCTGTTAGTCTTAAATTCAAACAAATGATTTCACAACAATCTTTTCTATTTTCATCATCTGAAAAGATGAAAGATTCCAAAGAAGGTGGGAAGAGCACTTCAAAATTTCATCTCACAACTCTTTTGGATCACAGGAGTTTTATTTTCTTGGCAGTGAAGAACTGAAAGGTCAATAAAAAGGCACAATATTTTATAGGGTTCTTCACTGATGGGTTATTCTTTAAATGCCAAGGAAGGAAATAAATAACACGCCTATTTAATTAAAGCATGCCCAAAGCCTGTGCACAGCTGTGTCAGAGGCACCTCCGCAGAACTGTTAATGAGAGGGTCAAAGTTAACACATAAGGGCACTTCTACAAAAGTCTCAACAATTACTAGTCATCTCTTCCAACTTCCTTCCCTTAATCTCCAGGATGTAAGTAGGGATGAAAATGCACAGTCACTTGATTTACCTACAAGATCAACTTGGGGGAAACAATGTGAGAATTTAAGACAAATGATTGGAGAAGTGATGAGTTTCAATGACTAAAAATAAAAGGTAGTCTGGTAAAGAAGGTCAAGAAATCAACACAGGATCAGAGACAAGGCCCTGCAAAACCAGGCTCTGCCCACCAGTCTGGCCTGATCTCTGCCACCTACGTACGCACTTTTCTCCATCCCTAAAATGAGCTACCTGGGTTCCCCAAGCCAGTGATAGCAGTTATAAAACACTGCCTTTACACCCAAAGCTGTTCCAGAATTCAAGGATATGATTTTTTTCAGTTGATCTACTGTAATTTGTGCTCCCACCTTCCCCTCCAAGAACACTCTGCTGCTCAAACTGTGAACATACCTTGTTTCTCTGACCCTGTGCCTTTGTGGACCAGACCCTCCATTTTTTTCTTTTTTATTTATTTTATTTTATTTACTTTTTTGCCACACCATGCAGCATGCAGGATCTTAGTTCCCCAACCAGGGATCGAACCCATGCCCCCTGCAGTGGAAGTGGGGAGTCCTAGCCACTGGACCACCAGGGAATTCCCAACTCTCCATTCCTTTCAACCTCCTTGTCTGGCCTTATCCCACATACTCATCAGAGCCCCGTCCAATAACACCTTCTTCCTGGAAGTCTTACCAAATAAATCCTGTTCATTTGCCTCAACCCATTAGCCTCTGGGGACACTCTCTGTGTTCACTCTCTGTTCCACTCATGTAGTCTCCGCTGACCCTTTTTATTCAACTTGCATGCTTCCTTCCTACAGGATTCAAGTACAAACACAGTACCCTGTGGATTTTTCTATTGATGCTTCCAGGGCCTTATGTTAACTCTCTGTGACTTGAAAACTGAAGGCCCTTTGACATATTGAGCCCACATTTATTTTCATAAGAGTGAATTGATTGTGTGAATAAATAAAGTACTAATAAAGTACTCATTTTTGAATGATACAATTTTGGTAATTTATAATTGTGGTTGAAATATTTGAGGTCACATTCTATTCCAGGTTAGAATGATCTGATTCTTCTTACAATATTTGGTTATGTCATTAACTTTATTAGGCCCATATTAAGTCATTTTGGTGAGTCGTTTTAAAAGCAAAGGGTTAAAACTTACAATAAGGTCTAGAACTAATAACTAATAGCTATACTGAGAACAAATTCTGACCCATGCCTACATTAGATGCTAGGAGACTATAGGAGCATGACACACAGATCCAGCCAGAAGTGCATCTGTACATAACAGCTGGAGTTTTAGGAGGAGCCAATATCCAACACCTATCTGGGCTGATTTGTGCCCCCCACCCAAATTAATATGTTGAAGTCTTAGCTCCTAGTACCTTGGAACGTGACCGTATTTGGAGATAGGGTCTTCAAAGAGGTAATTAAGTTAAAATGAGGTCATTAGGATGATTCCTAACCCAATAAGACTGGCGTCCTTATATAAAGAGAAGATTAGGACTCAGACAGGGACAGAGGGAAGATGAGGTGAGGACACAGGGAGAAGATGGTCTTCTACAAGACAAGGAGAGAGACGTCAGAAGAAACCGACTCTGCAGACACCTTGATCTTGGACTTCTAGCCTCCAGAACTGTGAGGAAATAAATTTCTGTTGTTTTAGCCACCCAATCTGTGGTACTTCGTTATGGCAGCCCTAACAAACTAAGACAATACCTCTTCTCTTCTTCCAAGTTCGAAGTCCGTTGAGAGAGAGACACAGGAGTCAGTCATATAAACAGGAAAACACTATGTTTATTCCTGACTGATCATGTTGAAGACCATGGCTTTAGTTCTATGACTCAAATGGCTTGGTAATACCCCTTTTTAAATTAGGCAAACTTTCCAACCAGTTTCAGGTATAGCCAGACAACCTCAGGCCCTGGAATTAGGTCCCTTACTATGTGGCAGAGAACAGACCAGAATGTATGCCTCTTACAAAGACGAAGATCTGAAAGAGAAAGAAAGAAGGAGCTGAGTTCATTTTCTTCTAGAAAATTCACCAGCAACATAGGACTGAGGGTATAGAAAGAGGCCAGGAGTGTTACTACCAGAAGTTGCTAGTCATGGAAACAGAAAGAGTGGGGTTAAGTACCCCACACAACAATCCCCAGGGTTTTTGCTTTCTTGACTCGTTTGGGGTAAGTGCTAAGACTATGGTCAACCAGGGATACGACCATTTCTCCTAGGAGAAAGAAGATTTAACATCACAGAGCTGGTCTAGTTGCATACATCCCAAGCCCCGTGGATTCCATCAAACATCATCAGGGTTACCCGGAGAATGAGAGCAACCAGTCAATGCCAATTGTCCAGGATGGACAGTCAGGAGGTTAATTGTAAGACTGTGTTTATCATATCTGTGTCGGAGGGTGGAAGGTGGACTTCACCTATGCTTCTTTCCCAGAGAGAGGCAGCATTTGCATTTTATAATATTAAGTTTAATATTCTGATGGAAGAGGAAATGCTAAAAAGCTATTATATGGTTATTAAATTTAAGAAAAAACTGAACCATTTGTTTAATAAAATCCTGACCTTTAGAAGAGAAAAAATTATCCATAGCAAGTCAAGTTTAAGTTAAAACTATATTCACCAAAAAAGCAAGTTATTGATTTTTTATATTTGAAATTAGATGCACTTTCAATGTGTTTATTAAGTTCAGTCATAAGAGAGAATGCGTGATGATCTTCTTTTCCAAACTTTTACTGAAATGAGAGTAAAAGTGAATAAAGGTTAATTAGTTTATAGTAGCACTGAGAACAGGAGGGAAACCATCAAAACACAGATCTTTGATTAATTTCTTGAAGATACAGAGACAGGAGTGCTTTGAAAGAAAGCAGCAGCTATGAATGTGCTTAGGAAAGGCTGCAATAAAGGTGGGAAACATTGATTCTCCTCAGTGGAACCAGAGAACTTCCAAGCCCAAAGTCAGAAAGTACAGAATATAGATGTGAGCCATGTGGCATAAACCCTTGGGGTAGGTAATTAATTAAAAACTGCCCACAGAACAGCTGATCCCATTCTCCCATTCATAGCGCTGAGAGACTGGAAATAATAGCCTCAGTCCTCATAGCAAAACTGGAAGTTTATCCTCCAAAGAGAGTGAGCGCTCTGCCCTGGGAAGGCTGAGACTCCAAATATTGGCACCCCAAAGAAGGGTGTTCCATATTTGGCACCAAGGAGAATGATCAGCCTGGTTATACTTTCTGCCCTTACACTCTAGAGCAGGGTTTCTCAGCAGTGGCGCTGTTGATATTTCAGGCTGGATACTTCTGTGTGGGAGCTTTCTTTGAACTGTAGGATGCTTACCAGTATCCCTGGTCTCTACCCTAGTAACACAGTAGTAACCCCATTTGTGACCACCAAAAATGTCTTTGGACATTGCCAAATATTTTGGGGGGGACAAAATCATCCCTGGTTGATACAGCTGCCCCTGAATGAAGTCTAAAGATGAGACCTGCCCACAAACACAAAACCGGAAGTTGGAATTGAAAAGAGAGAGCAGTTGGGGAAAACCATCTACACCTGTTCTTCATAAGTGTGAATGGACAATCAAGATCCTCAGATGTTTGAGGAAAATCGAGTACAAAATTAAAAGGTAATCAAATACAATGACTGACCCTAAGAGAAACAGATATTTATTATCCAAAGACAAAAAGAAAACCTTTCAAAAAATATAATTAATATGCTCAAGAAGTTTTGAAGATAATGGATCTGTAAAATTTTTTTAAAGATTTTATTTTTAAAAACGACTTTCAGAGAATAAGGAAGATTTTGTGGGAATGAAAATATGATCCCTCCCCTCCAAAACAAATGTACACACTTAATAGAAGCTCTAAAAATTAAATTCAAAGAAAATAACTTGAAACTAGAACAAAAATATCAGAAATAGAAAATATAAAAAAAAGTTAAAAAAGTATCAGGGATAAACCCAAAGTTTAACATCTGTTTAACAGGAGTTCTGGAAAACAGAAAACTGAATGGAGGAAATGAAAAGGAGAAAGAGGAGATTTCCCAAAGCTTAAGAAAGATGCTAGTCTTCAAACTGAAAACAAATCCCACTCTTAGACTCATCTTAGAACAATAAGGATGAAAAAGTATCCTAAAATGTTCAGAAGGCGGAGGGATGTCAGTGTTTATTTACAAATAAACAGTAATCAGAATAGTAGAGTCCTTATGTGAATGATAGATGGAAATAGAGCAATGGTTCAAGTTCTGAGGGATATGATTTTTTAACATAAAATTCTATGGTCAGCACAGTTGTCAGGTTTTTTTTCCACACACCTTTTCTGAAAGTGTTACTGAGGGTGTGCTGTAAAAAAATGAAACTGGGATCTAAAGAAGAAAAGGTAGGAGATCCAAGAAAAAGTGAGACTAAGCCAGAAGTGAAATGAAAAGAAATTTCAGAGTGAACTCTGTTCAGTCAAAACTGGAAGTGAAGTCTAAAGTCTCTGAAAGAGCCTCTTCAAGAAGGAAGTGAATTCCACTCAATCAATAATTAAGAAGTTGGGAGATTGAAGCAATATGCCAGAAGATTGTTTTTAACATGTAACCATTCATTGGCAAGGACTACTTTGCCATCCTTACAGTGACAGTGACAAAACCACTTCTCAAAATTACAAAGGAATTCACAAAATGGGTCTAGGGAATCAGTATTAGGATTAGATTAATCTGCAAGTTTTATAACGTCTTGTCTTGGTTGTTTTGGACTGCTATAATGAAATACCACAAACTGGGTAGTTTATAAAAAACAGAAATTCATTTCTAACAGTTCTGGAGGCTAGAAGTCCGAGATCAAGGTGCAAGCCCAAGATCAAGGTGCAAGCATGGTCATGTGCTCATGAGGGCCCTCTTTCTGGTTCACAGCTGGGGTCTTCTTGTTGTACCCTCACTGGCAGTAGGGGCCAGGGATGTCGCCAGAGCCTCTTTTATGAAGGCATTAATCCCATTCATGAAGGCTCTGCAGCTCCCAAAGGCCCCACCTCCTAATACCAACATCTTTGAGGGGGGAGTTAGGATTTTACATATGAACCTGGAGGGGACACAAACATTCAGACCATAGCATATTCTATAAGAAGTGTAAAACTCTTAGACCTAAAGATGGGTATAAAGTGTTGAGAAGATGAAATAGCATGATAGCACACAAAAGCAACAAGTAAGAATGAAAGCTAATAAGAATTCCATGTAGACACGTGGGAAAATAGTATTTGTTGAGTAATCATAGCTTATTTTCAGTCACTTTGGAAGCTGTTTTTCAGTCATTATCAGCTTAATCCTCACAATAATATTAAGAGGCGGTTATGACTATCACAATTTTACTTATTAAGAGATTAAGTAACTTGCCCCAGGTCTCAAAACTGTAAGTAGCAGAATCAGCCTTCTCAATCAGGCCTGCTTGTTGTTATTATAAATTCTGGGCTTCATTTTCTCCATTCCACCTGTATGAGGGATGTATAAACTTAATTGACCATATGCGAGGTATCAATTATGTCAGAGGAAAGACACAAAATTCATATCAGACACTTCTCTAAAGACCTGAAGCCCCATAGTTGGCTCATTCTGAGATATTATCAGGAAAAAGGAATATTTCCCTTCCTTTATACACAACAATAAAAGGTCATCTACAATGCTTATCCATATACCTCAAGAAAAACTTCATAAAATCAGAGAAAGTCCACGAAAAAGCAATTAAAATGACCAAAGGGCTAGATGCACTGTTTTATTAAGATAGACTAAAAGGATTGTGAAATTATTGGTATAAAGAAAATCATAGACTGTAAACAAGAAAATACTTAATCCTGCCAGACATCTCAAAAATCTTTTCAAAAAGGAAAATTTAGGTAAAAGTAAAGGAAGAAGAGCAAATAACTCAATCTTAAAATAGACAAAAGATTTAAAGAAACATTTCTGCTAAAAAGATATACAAATGGCCAAAATCCTATGAAAAGATGTTCAACATCATTAGTTATTAGGGAAATGCAAATCAAACCATAATGAGATACTACTACACACCCACTAGGATGGCTATTATCAAAAGAAACAGACAATGACAAGTGTGGACAAGGATGTCAGGAAATATGAACCCTCATACATTGCTGGTAGGAATGTATAATGATGAACCCAATCTGGAAAACAATTTGTCAGTTCCTCAAAAAAAAAAAACAAACATAGGTACCATATGACCTAACAGTTCCATTTTTAGATGTACACCAAAATGAAATGAAATATGTCCACACAGAAACTTACACATGATTGTTCATGGCAGCTTTATTCATAGTAGCCAGAAAGTAGAAAAAAACACAATATCCATCAACTGATGAATGGATAAACAAAATGTATTATAGCCATACAATAGAATATTATAAAATATTATAAAAATAAATAAATAACTGACACATATTACAATATGGATAAAACTTGAAAAAATTATGCCAAATGAAAGAAGTCAGACACAAGACACTATACAGTATATGATTACATTTATATGAAATGTCCAGAATAGGCAAATCCATAGAGACAGTAAGAAGATTAGTGGTTGCCTAGGGCTAGAGGGAAGAGGGAACAGTGAATAAGAGCTAATGAGTACAGGGTATCTTTTGGAGGTGATTAAATATTCTAAAATTAGATTGTGCACAATCTGTGAATGTACTAAAAAACATTGAATTGTAAAGTATAAATGAATGAATTTTATGGTATAAGAATTATATATTAATAAAGCTGTCTTATAAAAGAAGTAAAAGATGATTGACTATCCATTCATGATAAAACTCTCAGTAATAGAAATAGGGGGAAACTTCTTCAACTTGATCAAGAATATCTACAAAAAACCTGCAACTAGCATCATACTTAATGGTGAGAAACTTGATGCTTTCACATTATGACCAGGAACAAAGCAAGGATGTACCTTCTCACCACTCCTTTTCAACGTGGTACTGGAAGTGCTAGCTAATGCAGTAAGTAAAGAAAAGATATACTGATTGGGAGGAAGAAATAAAATTGTCTTAGTTCACAGACTACATGAATGTCTATTTAGAAAATCTGAAATGATTGACAAAAAAATTCCTGGACCTAATAAGTGATTACAGCAAGGTTGTAGGACACAAGGTTAATATATAAAAGTCAACTGCTTTCCCATATAACAGCAATCAACAACTGGAATTTGAAATTAAAAGCACAATACAATTTATACTAGCACTACCCAAAATAAAATTCTCATGTGTAAATCTAAAAAAATAATAATTACAAGATCTATACAAGAAAAACAGCAAAATTCTGATGAACAGAATCGAAAAAGAACTATATAAATGGAGAGATAGTCCATGTTCATGGATAGGAAGACTCAATATTGTCAAGATGCCAGTTCTCCCAACTTGATCTATAGATCAATGCAATACAAATCAAAATCTCAGCAAGCTACTTAGTGGATATTGAAAAACTGATTGTAAAGTTTATATGAAGAGGCATAAGATCCAGAGCAGCCAACACAATATTGAAGAATAAAGTTCTGACGCTTCCCAGCTTCAAGACTTACTATAAAGCTACAGTAATCAAGACAGTGTGGTGTTGGCAAAAGAACAGACAACTAGATCAGTGGAATAGAACAGAAAGCCCAGAAATAGATTCCCATAAATATAGTCAACTGATCTTTGACAAAGGAAAAAAGGCAATACAATAGAGCAAAGAGAGTCTTTCCAACAAATGGTGCTGGAACAACTGGACATTCACTTACAAAAAAAGGAATCTAGATGCAGACCTCACGCTCTTCATAAAAATTAACTCAAAATGGATCACAGACCTAAATGTGAAAAAAAAAACCCAAAAAACTATAAAACTCTTAGAAGATAACATAGGCAAAAACCTAGATGGCCTTGTGTTTGGCAGTGACTTTTTAGACACAACACCAAAGGTATGATCCATGAAATAAATAATTGTTAAGTTAGACTTCATTAAGTTAAAAATTTCTGCTCCACAAAAGATGCTATCAAGATGACGAAAAAACCCACAGGATAGTAGAAAAAGTTTGCAAAAGACACATCTGATAAAGGACTGTTATCCAAAATACACCAAAAAAAAAAAAAAAACCCACTTAAAACTCAACAATAAGAAAGCAAACAAGCTAATCAAAACAGTATGGTATTGGCATAAAAACATATAGATCAATGAAACAAAATAGAGAGTCCAGAAATAAACTCACACATATATGTCAATTAATTTACTACAAAGGAGGCAAAAATATACAATGGGGAATAATAGTCTCTTCAATCAATGGTATAGGGAAAACTGGATATTCACATGCAAAAGAATAAAACTGGACCATTATCTTACATCATACACAAAGTTATCTTACATCTTAACTCAAAATGGATTAAAGACTTGAAAGTAAGACCTGAAACCATAGAACTCCTAAAAGAAAACATAGGCAGTAAGCTCCTTGACATTGGTCTTAGCAAAGATTTCTTGGACCTGACTCTAAAGGCAAGAGCAATAACAGCAAAAATAAACAGAATACATCAAACTAAAAAGTTTATGCACAGCGAAGGAAATCATCAACAAAACCAAAAGGCTACCTATGGAATGGGAGAAAATATTTGCAAATCATACATCTGATAAGGCGTTAAAATAAAAATACATAAATAATTCCTACAACTCAGTGACCAAAAAAAATCTGATTAAAAAATGGACAGATGATCTGAATAGACATTTTTTCTGAAGAAGACATACAGATGGCCAACAGGCATGTGAAAAGATGCTCAACATTGCTAATCATCAGGGAAATGCAAATCAAAACCACAATGAGATATCACCTCATGCCTGTTAGAATGGCTATTATCTAAAAGACAAAAAAATAACAAGTGTTGGTGAGGATGTGGAGAAAAGGGAACCCTTGTGCACTGTTGGGGGGAATGTAAATTAGTGCAGCCACTACGAAAAACAGTATGGAGGGTCCTCAAAAAAATTAAAAATAGAACTCCACATGATCCAGCAATTCCACTTCTGGGTATTTATCCAAAGAAAACAAAAACACTAAGTCAAAAAGAGATATACACCCCCGTATTCATTGCAGCATTATTTACAATAGCCAAGATATGGAAACAACGTAAGTGTCCATTGATAGGTGAATGGATAAAGAAGATGGGTTATGTATATACAATGGACTACTACTCGGTCATAAAAAAGAATGAAATCTTGCCATTTGCAACAACATGGATGAACCTTGAGGGTATTACGCTAAGTGAAATAAGCCAGACATAGAAAAACAAATACCATATGATTTCACTTATATGTAGGAATCTAAAAAACAAAACAAAACAAAAATCATAGATACAGAGAATAAATTGGTGATTGCCAGAGAAAGGGGGGTTTGGAAGGTGGGCAAAATTGGTGAAGGGAATTAAGAGGTACAAACTTTCATTTATAAAATAAATAAGTCATGGGGATGTACCGTACAGCATGGTGATTATAATCAGTATTGTACTGCATATTTGAAAGTTGCTTAGAGAGTAGATTTTGAAGGTTCTCATCCCAAGGGGGAAAAAAATTGTAATTTTGTATGGTGATGGACAGTAACTAGACTTAATATTGTGGTCATTTCACAATGTATACAAATATCAAATTATTTTCTTGTACTGAAACTGATGTAATATTATATGTCAATTATACTTCAATAATTTTATTTAAAAAAACCAACAAGCTGATTAAAAAGCCGTAGACTTTAACAGACACCTCACCAAAGAAGATATACAGATCTCAAATAAGCATATGAAAAGATGCTCCACATTGTATGTCATCAGCGAAATGCAAATTAAAACAACAATGAGATACCACTACACACCTATTAGAATGGCCAAAATTCAGAACACTGACAATACCAAGTTCTGATGAGGATGTGGAGCAACAGGGACTCTCATTTATCGCTGATGAGAGCGCAAAATGCAAGTATCGCAACTTTGAAAGACAGTTTGGCAGTTTCTTTGAAAGCTAAACATCTTTTACTATATGATCCAGCAATAGCACTCCTTGGTATCTACCCAAAGAAGTTGAAAACTTATGTCCACCAAAATCACCTGCTTGAGGATGTTTATAGCGGCCTTGTTCATGATTGCCAAAACTTGAAAGCAACCAAGATGTCCTTCAGTAGGTGAATGAATAATAAACCATAGTGCATCCAGACAATGGACTATTATTTAGCACTAAAAACAAATGAGCTATCAAGCCATGAAAAGACATGGAGGAACCCTAAATGCATATTTCTCAGTGAAAGAAGACAATTTGAAAAAGCTACATGCTATATGGTTCCAACTTTATGACATTCTGGAAAAGGGAAAACTATGGAGGTAATATAAAGATCAGTGGTTGCCAGGGGTTAGTGAGGAGGGAAGGATGAAAAGGCAGAGCACAGAGGATTCTTAGGTCAGTGAGACTACTCTGGAATGACATTATCATGACGGATACATGTCATTATACATTTTTCCAAACCCATAGAATGCACACCACCAAGAGTAAACCCTAATGTAAACTATGGACTTTAGGTGATAATTATGTGTCCATGTAGATTCATTGATTTTAACAACTGTACCACTCTGGTGGGCATGTTGTTAATAAGGGGGGCTATGCATGCATGGGGACAGGGGATAAATGCAAAATCTCTGTACCTTCCATTCAATTTTGCTTTGAACCCAAAACCCCCCTAAAATAATCAAAGTCTATATTTTTTTTAAAAAAAGGAAAGAATCATTTTATACATTTATGGAATTCTTTTCCTCCAAGAAGTGATAGAGGCCAGAAATAAAGGTAAGTCTATGCACAGCGAGGTAACAAATGGCATATGATGTGTTATGATGAAAAGTTAGGCTATTTTGAAGATTTCCATAATCTTTAGAAGTTGAGCCTTCTAAAGAGAGCATAATGATCTCCCACAAAATGTTTCCTTTGTGTTAATTTTATGAAATAAAATATTGGGCAGAGTAAACCAGTAGACTGATGCTGAATAATTCTTGCTCTCTTTCTCCTCACTACCTGCCCCCAAATTTTCCCAGCAGAATTAAGAAAGGTTACTAATTACAAGGATAGAAAAAAGAAAGAGTAACATTTCTCTTCTATGGTGGCCCTAAAAATAATATAGTACAGAATAGCAAAGGGCCACAGGACACCTGAGAATTCTAGAAGTTTCTACATGAAGACTGAAGCAAAATGAAAAATATCACAGTGCAGGTAACACAATCAAAGGAAATGTTTTCTCCACGTTGTTTACACTCTCTCACTCGCAACAAAAACAAAACCCTCACAATCATGCACTCAAGACAAATTTTATGTGGACAGAAAATCAGTTGTTCAACTTTTTTTAAAGAAGTCATTGCAATATTATTTCATTAAGGTTGAAAGATGATGAGCCATTGTTTGTTCAATGAATATTTAAGTGGTAGAGTTTACCAGAGTCTCACCACAGAGCAGTTTTGTGTGTGCAGCACAGCTGGAAGCAAAAATGCACACAAAAGAGAAAAAACAAACCACTGAGTTATTAAGTTGAGACAGTAGAGTAACAATGAAACCAGTCTGGATTTTTTTTTTTCCTTTTCCACATAAAGATACTATTTGTTTGAATAAACAGTGCATTCTTTGCATTTAAATAAACTTAATTTTAAACAGCAGAGGGAAGAGGACAGATGAAACTAAACCAAACATAAAACAAAACCAGAGATCATTAAAAAAGGGACTTCAAACCAAATTTTTATTCAATTAAGACAACACCCAACAACAGAAATCTGGGAAGGATGTTGATGCAAGGACCAAACTCTTTCTTTTTTTCCAAATCTAACTAATCAATTGAGGTGGATGGCCTCCAACTACCAATATAAATGGAAAAGATCATCATATGTCCCAGTGGAGCCATGTGACAAGAGAAGCTTTAACTGCTTACAAGATGTGGTGGTTACTTACAGAAAACCTGAAAACAATGCGTGCTTCCCAGCTCTCTAACTCGTAACTAGAACCCAGGAGGTTACAAAAACAAATGCCACATTTTTCCGAGTCTAAACAAACTCCTTTGAAGTGTCATCAGCCATATGAAATGCACCTCTGTTCCCTTCTGCAAAGGGAGCATAGGGAGATTACAGAAAGAACTCCTCTGAGGAGAGAGAGACGTTCTTGCATATTTTAGAAATCCGTGGCTGCCTCAAGGGACATCCATTATCCTAATCCTACCCAAGTCTCAACTACTTCTCAAGCTCTGGCCGAAAGGCAAACCTTCTCCAACATGTTCTAATTATTGGATTAATTTTCATTCACTCAGTCGTTGTTGACTCATCGCCTTCTTTAGCACAGGATACAAGTACTACCCAGAGCAAACAACCACCACAATCTGCCTCTTTTACCTTAAGGAAATGTAACTTTCAGAAGCTAGACAGTAGGGGGTAAACAGAAAATGTGACCAACTTGAAGCTAGGAGGTGAAGGGCTTCCAAGGAGATCCTAAGACCTTCATGACAGCCCCAATCTCTATGGCACTGAGAGGCTAGGGTTGGCCCAAGCAAAACAATGATCAGATTTATCTTCTCTTATCTTTGGCTGTAGGTGTTTCTTTGCAGCTCTGAGGACTGGCTAGAGCAAAATTTAATGGCTTTTAGAGGTGGAGCTTTTTCTGGCAACAGAAAGCCAGGACCTAAAAAATGGATGGATTTGTGAGTGATTTGATTTTGAGAAATACAGACTTAATTGTTCCCTCCTCGGTCTCCAGTTACCTTTCTCTTTTGCTTATGTAACACTAAAAAACAGGAGGGGAGGTAAAGATTTTTCAAATTCACTAATGTGTTTTTTTTTAAAGAAATACAGAAATAGTGGAGGATTTAGTCATTTGAACCAACTTTCTTGCTAAAATAATTAGGAAAGCACTTCAGAATATCAGAAAATTTTAAAAAGTCGTTCAGAATATATTTGAAAGCATGGAGAGCTAATAAGTTAGTGAAAAACTACCATGACAGGATCTGATGGAGGATAAAAACTGAGAAGAATTTTCCTTGGGGGTATTTGTTGAAAATGAAGGGAATGGCTCAAAAGCTAAGTAGCATTTTACTACCCTCACAAAATTATCAAAATAGAGATGGGAATCTAGGGCTCAACACAATGAGAAGGCCCTGGAAAACTCCTAGCACTTTTCTTAGGACCTCAAACATCTGGTCTTAGAATTAAGAATGAATTGAAATAGTCAGGTTCTCGCAGGGGATTCAGATCAGCTTTGAATCATTGTTGGATTAAGGTGATCCCATTTTCCTAAAGTATCAGGCTTCCTAGAGTGATGGTGCCCTCACATTTCTGACAAAGACAAACATGAATTCTCTGTAGGGAAGGAGAATCTCATACTAGGCTTCAAATTATTTTTAGAAACCGCTGTGAAACTACATTGTCCAACAGAGAGTTAAAAGTAACCAGGCATACAAGGAAACAAGATACCATAAATGAAAAGCAGCAGGTAAAAAAGATAGGTGATAGAAATAGATGTTGGAGGTATACAATTCAGATTTTTAAATAATGCTCCTTACTATGTTTCAGAATATAAAGTAATCAACACATCCCGATTTGTTTTAGTATTGAAAGTCCCATGTCCCAGGAAACCCCTCATTCCTGGCAAAATGAAGGTTTGTCACCCTAGAAAAGACAATACTGAAAATTTTAGCAAAAGAACTGGAAACTATTTTAAAAATGTAAATTCTACTAATTAAAAATACAATAACTGAAATTAAGAACTCAATAAATGGGATTTATAGCACACACACACTAGAAGAGAGAAATAATAAACTAAAATTTGGTCAGAAGAAAATATCTAGAAAGAAAAAAATATCCAGGGAAGGCAAATAGAAAAAGGAGAGTGAGGAATATAAAGAACAGAGAAGGGGCCTAAAATACGTGTAATTTGATTTCCAAAAGAACAGGGGAGACAAAGTGTGTTGAAATCAATATTTTAAAACATAATGACTGAAAATATTTATAAACTGAAGAAAGACATAAAGCCATAGAGTCAAAAAGCACTATGAACAACAGGCAGGAGGAAATCCTAGGCCCATCACAGTAAAAGTGCTAAAAACTAAGGCAAAGAGAAAGTTTTTAAATTGGCAGAGGAAAGTGAGAGGTGACTTACTGTCAGTAGTGACATTCTGACATCTAGCTTTTAAATAGAAAACATACTATCCAGAAAACAATGGAAATATACCTCTGAGGTAGTAAAGGAGAATGGTTTCTAGGATATTGGATAATATCCAACACCTAAATCTGAATCTCTTAAAAAATACTTCAAACACTATAAAGAACAACAAAGAAAGCAAATTAAGCCACCTATGCCTAGAACATGACTGAGAAACAAAGAAGACTACAAACATAAAATTCCATGTGAGTAAGAAAACAAACTGCAAAACCAGCAGAGCCAGCTCCAGAGCACATGCTGGAGCAGCAGCACAGGAAGCCTGAAAAAGTAAATAAAACAGGAAAGTGTATCCTGGTGTTAAAAGTGATGACCAAGGATTAAATTGTATCACTACCCCCCTCAAAAAAATGAGTTCAGCTGGGAATGGAGATTTATTTAGAATAGGTCTAAGACCTAGTAGATTTCTCTGACATATGGGTAATTAAAAGAAAAAGAAAAGAGTGTAGGACCACATGTTGGGGTCTCAGGAAGATAGCACTTCTAGCACAGAGGGGGCTGATTTGAAAGTGGTGGTAGTATTTGGTGGTCATGAGAAAGGAGAGATTATAAGCAGTGAAAATTAAGGGCTTACAGAAAACAAATCACAAATTCAGAACGTATACCAACCTCTTTCCGCCCCCCATAAAGAAAAGGGAACCATCATCTTTTAAAATTGCACATTATTATGCTAAAGAAAAGGGTGTTCTTGAACTAATAAATCAATTAAGCCACCTAAACCCATCATATCTTCCTTCAATTGTTGGTCCAGAAAAAAAAAAAAAAGACATTTCAAAACAGCAAATAACATCCATACAAGCTAATAATAGGAGAAAACAGAAAATAAAAATCAAATATTTCAGCTGATGAAAATTCTCACCATGAAACAACCACAAAATACACTACCCCAAACTAAAATAAATATCTTTAAGCAAGAAAATATATGTATTTTTCAGTTATAATGGGAAAAATTTTAAAACAAAAAGTAGAAGGACATAAAAACATGACCATGTGAAACAGGAGTTGACAGAACTCAAGAAAAAACTTCTTTTAAAAAAGACAAAATCCTCTAAAAAATAAAAACATAACTAAAAGATGTCAGAGGGAGAATAGATTTGATTGAAAATATAACAGTGGGAATTGAGAGGAATAAAAACAACTAAGAAAAAAATAACAAAAAGTCAGAGGTAAATAGGTTCAGAATGAAGAAAAATGGATGTAAAAAGACAGGCAAAGATCCAACATACATATAATTGGAGTCCCAGGATGGGAATGGGGGTGGGGATAGGGGAGCAGATAAAAGAAAATGAAAGCAATGGAACTGAATACATATTTTAAACCATAATGAATAAAATTTCCTGAAATAAAAGAATCTGAATCTACAAAAGATTCAGAAAAGAAAGAGCACCTGAAAAAATTGGTTTTGCACGGTCATCTCCAATATATACTGTAAATATTAGAAGAGAAAAGTGTTTCTGTATCTGTAGGCAAAAAACCAAGTCACAAAGGAAAGACATGCAGGTTAGCAAAAGACATTGCCACAGAAATATGCAAGGTGAGACAGCAAAATTTTCAAGAAACTTGGGGAAAAAAATTATGAATGAAGAATTTTATATCCAGCCAAGCTCTCCTTGTAATACCTATTTTACACATGCATAATCTCAGGAAATATTGTACTTACAAGCCATTCCTAAGGAAGCTAGTAGAGGATCAGTTTCATATGATCAAAAGACAAGATAAACTTCAGCAAAAGGGCTGTCAGTGACAACTGAATATATCACATTGTAGATCTAAGACTAAAACAAAAGTGGAAAAAGGAAGGAAAAATAGTATGTAAATGTTATATGTTATGACAAAGTACAAACAACCAAAATAAATGGAAATTTAGGGAGAAAAAAAGAGGAAAGTAGGAAAGAAATCTATTTTATTATTACATAGAAAATGGGGGGGAGTCAAATGATATGTTTTAAAACAAACAGACTAAATAGTAGAAACCCCACCTGCAAAACAACTAAGTACTAAGGACCTTATATAATGTAATAGTAATAAAGTAAGCAATAGAACAAAAATACAAACTTTCCTAAATATCCAAAGGAAGTATAACATGGAGCAAATAAAACAGATAACATAAAGAAAGAAACACAGTAAATATAACAAAAGACACACAATAAATATAACATAAAATAATATGGCATACCAGTCATATAAATAAATATAAAAGGACATAAAACACCTATTAAAAGAAGAGACTTTCAGATTTCTTGCAATGGCAAAATTCAGCTCTATGCTGAATGCAATAAATACACCAAAAAATAAAGTGGTCCTGAGAGGCTAAAAATAAAGGGATAGGCAGGGAGGGGATATGGCGATATATGTATACATATAGCTGATTTACTTTGTTATACAGCAGAAACTAACACAACATTGTAAAGCAATTATACTCCAATAAAGACGTTTAAAAAAAGGAAAAAGATACATGCAAAAAAAAAAACAAAAAAAAATGGAGAGGCAAATGTACACCAGGCAAATGCAAATATTATGAAATCAAGGATAGAGAACCTGGGGCTTCCCTGGTGGCACAGTGGTTAAGAAACTGCCGGTCAATGCAGGGGACACGGGTTCGAGCCCTGGTCCGGGAAGATCCCACATGCCGCGGAGCAACTAAGCCCGTGAGCCACAACTACTGAGCCTGTGCTCTAGGGCCCATGTGCCACAACTACTGAGCCCATGTGCCACAGCTACTGAAGCCCGTGGCCTAGAGCCCATCCTCTGCAACAAGAGAAGCCACCTCAATGAGAAGCCTGCACACTGCAACAAAGAGTAGCTCCCGCTCGCCACAACGAGAGAAAGCTCGCATGCAGCAACGAAGACACAACGCAGCCAAAATAAATAAATAAATAAATAAAATTAAAAAAAAAAAAAAGGTTAGAGAGCCTGATAGCAGATAAGATTAAATTTAGGCAATAAACATTAAACATGGTAAAGAAAAATATGTTCTAATGTTAATGTCAATAATTTTCAATGAAGACACAACAGTTATAAATGCTTATGCAGCAAGTACAAATGACTCTTTAAAAAGCAGACTACAATAGATGCAAAGAGAAATTAACAAAAATACACTAGGAATAGGAGATTTTGAAGCAGTAGGCAAGTGGACAAAAAATAAATTATGCTATAAAAGTCCTAAACAATATCATCCATAAAATAATATTTAGGGGCTTCCCTGGTGGCGCAGTGGTTGGGAGTCTGCCTGCCGGTGCAGGGGACGCGGGTTCAAGCCCTGGTCTGGGAGGATCCCACATGCCGCGGAGCAACTAGGCCCGTGAGCCACAATTACTGAGCCTGCGTGTCTGGAGCCTGTGCTCCGCAACAAGAGAGGCCGCGATAATGAGAGGCCCGCGCACCGTGATGAAGAGTGGCCCCCACTTGCCGCAACTAGAGAAAGCCCTCGCACAGAAACGAAGACCCAACACAGCCATAAATAAATAAATAAATAAATAAATAAATAAAAATTGTATAACTTAAAAAAAATAATAATAATAATATTTGGGGCCATATGTTGAAATTTTCATACATATATATAATTTTTGTAGTGATGTCTTCTCCAGATTTATCATATCTAATTAGATCACAAAGGAAATTTCAACAATTTCTATGCAAGTTCTAAGTAGAAATTAATACAAAATTTTAAATGCATTGGAAATTTTTTTAAAGGAACACCTCTCTTCTAAAGAACTCAGGTAAAAAATGAAAAAAAGACTAAAATTGCAGAATGTCTAACAAATGACAATACTACATATTGAAATATATGGAATACAATTAAAGAATTGATTAGGGAAAAATAATAGCCTTAAATAGTGGTCTATCAGCAATCAAAATTGAAGAATAAAATTATAAGAATTAAATGATAGCCTCTACAAAACTAGAAAGATGTGTAACTAGACAAGGATGGAAATAATAATAAAAGCAGAATAAATACAGTATAAATTACAGAGATAATACAACTAATGAATAAACCAAAATGCTGTTTCATTAAGGAAATAAATCACCTACAGAAACAAACTACAAATTTCTACAGTAGAAATTTACTTAAGAAAAGGAAAGAAATGAAAAATATACAAAACAGGAAATGGTAAGGCAGCAGTAACCATTAAAAGAGATGAAATTTTCAAAATAATAAGGGACTACTTTGAACAACTCTGTGCAATTTGAAAACCAAGATCCAATGAAAAGAGTAATTTCCTTGGGGAAATACAATTTGCAAAAGTTTGCTCCAGTAGAGATAGAAAGTCTAAACCATCCAGTTTCTGCAGAAGAACTTAAAAAGTTATCAAATAACAACCCCACAAAAAAGTCCCAAGTCAGAAAATTTCCTAGGAAATTCTACCAAATATCTAAACACCAGATAATCAAAATGCTACATATATTATTTCAGAAAATAGGAGAGCAAAAATGAAAACCTCAAAACATTTATGAAGCTAGTATAACGATGATAACTAAAACTGATAAAGATAACATAAACAAAAGGATCTACAGATAACGTATTAGAAATAATACTTGAGATAAACATATAAAATGTAATACTATTTCTATATATCAGCAATCAAATCTGTAATAACATCACTTGTGATATCAAACACATATCAATATATCTAACAAAGACTGCACAAAATCCAAGCCAAAAAAGTATATATATATATATATATATATATATATATATATATATAATTATTGAGAGTTTAAGAGAATGAAAGGTAAATCACAGACTGGGAGAAAATATTTGCAGAACTGATCTGATAAAGGGTGTGTATTCAAAATAACACAAAGAGCTCTGAAACTCCATAATAAGAAAACAAACAATTAACAGTTGGTGAAAGGTCGAAATGGACACTTCAACAAAGAAGATGTATATATGGCAAATAAGCATGTGAAAAGCATATCAACATTATATATGATTATGAAATTGCAAAATAAGAAAATGAGATATCACTACATATCTACTGGAATGGCAAAAAATCCAGAAAACAATATCAAATACTGGCAAAGATGTGGAAATACGGGAACTCTCATTGATTGCTGGTGGGAATGCAAAATGGTACAGCCACTTTGGAAGACAGCATGGCAGTTTCCTACATAGCTAAACATAGTCTTACCATAAGATTCAGCAATTAGGCTCCTAGTTGAGTTGAAAACTTATATTCACACACAAACTTTCTCATAAATGTTAATAGCAGCTTTATTCATAATCAGCAAAATCTGAAATAACAAAGATGTACTTCAATAGGTGAATGGATAAACAAACTATAGTATATTGATTCAAAGGAATATGATTTAGCAATAAAAAGAAATGAACTATGAAGCCTCAGAAAGGCTTGGAGGAACCTTAAATGAATATGGCTAAGTGAAAGAAGTCTGAAAAGGCAACATACTCTATGATTCCAACTGTGTGATATTCAGACAAGGCAAAACTATAGAGGCAGTAAAAAAAAAAAAAAAATCAGTGGTTGCCTGGGGTTCAGGAGGAGAAGGGGAGTAATGAATAGGTGAAACACACAAGCTTCATAGGGAAATGAAACTATTCTGTACAATAGTGTAATGGCGGATACATGATACTATGCATTTGTCAAAAGTGATAGAACTGTACAAAACAAATCTTACTGAAAGTCTGGATTTTAGCTAACAATAATGTATCAGTAATAATTCTTTAATTGTAGCAAATGTACCACACTAATGCACGATGTTAATAACAGGGGAAACTTAGGGTGGGGCAGATGGTAATATAGCAATTCTCTGTAATATCCCATTAAGTTACTAAAACTGTTGTAAAATATTGAATCTTTTTTTATAAACTATATTAAGCAAAAAATAAAGACCTAAATAAATATTTATGAATTAAGACTGAATAATAGATTCTACGTAATACCAGTCAAAACCTAACAGTTGTTACTGTTTTGGGGAGTTTGGTTTGGTTTGGTTCGGTTTTGGTGACGCTTTACAATCTGGTTCTAAAATTTGTGTAAGAATGCAAAGTAGCTAAGACAATGTTCAAGAAAAAAGGACAAGTTAGAGGACTTACTCTACGAGATATCAAGACTTGTTTTAAACCTACAGTAATTAAGATAGTATGAAATTTTTGCAAAAATAAATAGAACAATGGAATGAAATATAGTGTCCAAGAACAGACCCACATACATAGGTATACTTGATTGATAACAAAGGTGGCACTATAGAGTAGTTGAAAAAAGATGTTCTTTTCAGTCAGTGGTGTTGAGAAAATTGAAAATCCATGTGGGAAAAAAAAATGAATCTTAATCCCTACCTCACTCTATAACAAATCTCAGTTCCAGATAGACTGTGGAGCCATATGCTGAAAGTAAAGCAAGAGAACTTCTAGAACAGTTCTTAGCCTGGGGTAAGAACAGGCCCCTGAAGAGTCTGCAGCTCAACTTCAGAAAGTTCAGAAACTTGAATGGGGAAAAAAATGCATGTTTAATTTTACTAATTTATAACTCAATTTATTTCCTTCGATTTATCAATATGGGCAAAAAACCACAGTAATGTTAGCAGTAACCGTCAAAATGACACCAACAGCAATCACAGATATTTTCATATCAATATGGTAAGTATAGGTATTACATATATCTTGATATGTCATTTATTTTTAACCCTACTTCAAAATTATTGTAGTTTTTAGACCTATTGTTAGAACTTGCTATTCAGTGTATTAATGAAAACACATAAATTACTATATAAAAATTATTTTTTAGATATTTTCATAACTATATTTTAATCAATCGAGTTCAATAATAGCAGCTTCCTTTTAATCTTATGTATTTTATTTTATACATTTAAAATATTCTTATGAGAAGGTGTTCATAGACTTCACCAAACTTAAAAAAAGGTAAATATTAGGGCTTCCCTGGTGGCGCAGTGGTTGAGAATCTGCCTGCCAATGCAGGGGACGTGGGTTCGAGCCCTGGTGTGGGAAGATCCCACATGCCGCGGAGCAACTCGGCCCATGAGCCACAATAACTGAGCCTGCGCATCTGTAGCCTGTGCTCCGCAACAAGAGAGGCCACGATAGTGAGAGGCCCCCGCACCGTGATGAAGAATGGCCCCCGTTTGCCACAACTAGAGAAAGCCCTCACACAGAAACGAAGACCCAACACAGTCATACATACATACATATATACATAAATAAAAAGAATGTAAGCAGACAAGAATATCGTTAAAAAAATAAAAAATAAAAAATAAATTTTTTTTGAAAAAAGAAAGGTAAATATTGAAAGTAATATAGGATAATATAACAACCTTCATAACTTTGGAGTAGGGAAAAGACCAACTAAAAAGGAAAAGAATGATAAAACAAAATAAATACTTAGATTCAAGAATTTCTTCTAATCAAGACATCTGAAAGAAAGTAAAAGGATAAGCCAAAAGTGAGAGAAAATATTTGCAATACATGTAATCAAATGAAGTTTTTGCCCCAAATATACAAGGAACTTCTACAAAACAATAAGAAAAGATGGATAAAACAAAAGAAAAGTGGGGAAGAGCCTTTGAACAGTCACTTCACAAAAATAGAAAATTTAAGTAGACAATAATCTTGTGAAAAGATCATCAGTCTCACAAAAAATCAGGAAAATTAAAATTAAAATCACCATAATACACCATTATACATTCACCAGAATGACAAAAATGAAAGAAAAAAGACAGAAAAACAAAGAGTCAGCACAGATGTGGAACAACAGAAACTCCCATTCATTGCTTGGGAAGACAGCAAATTGGTACAACTCTTTTGGAAAACTATTCGACATTAACTACTAAAACTAAAAATACATTATGCCATGGCCAAAATATTTCACTCTTGATTACATATCCAACAGAATAGTTCCAAGAGACATGCACAAGAATGTATATAGCAGCATTATTTCTAGTGGTCCCAAACTGTAAACTTACATTTCCTTTAACAGTAGATATAGAAATTGTAATATAGTCACACATTAGAATTCTGTACAGTAATGAAAACGAACAAATTATAGCTATATGCAGCATTGCTGATGAGTTTCACAACAAAAGTCACACATAAGAGTACGTACTGTATGAATCCATTTATATAAAATCCAAAATGTATGCAAAACTAAACTGTAATGCTTTGATGGGAAAGAGAAGCAGAAAAGTGATTGTCATATTGGTCAAGATCATGTTTATCTCTGGCAGGAGAGAAGGGTAGTGATTGGATAGATGCACAGAGTGGCTTCTGGAGTGCTAGCAGGGTTCTAGTTTGTCCCCTGAGTGGTGGTTGCACAGCTACTCACTTTGGAATACATCACTGAGCTGTGCTTTTTCTGATTTGTGCAAGTTCTGCTGAGAAAAGAAAACTGTACATGTAGAGTTGACAATTTATTTCGTAATAACCATGTTAAAATAAAAAGTTATATATGCTTTTGATATGATAGAATTCAAGCTATACAAAAAGGTAATATGATGAAAACAAAATATCTCTCACTAGAGACAACCACAGGTAACATCTCCCATATATCTTGTAAAGTTTTTCTATATATAAGCAGATGAAAGAAAAAGAAAGAGAGAGATTGAAGTGGGGGGGAGGAAGGAGGGAGAGAGGGAGGCTAGGAAGGAAGGGAGGAAGGAAGGAAGGGAGGGAGGGAGAGAGGAAAGGAGGAAGAGAGAGAGATATATAAATAGAAAGAAAGATTAGATAGATGATAGACAGAGAGTATAGATGAGAGAGACAGCAGGATAGAGAGATGGAGGAATAGAGAGACATGGAGAGATAAACGTTCTACAGGGTAAACATACCATAAAAAAGAGAAAATACTGTATTTGCACTGCTCTGCATATCTTTCTCACTGAACTACATATCTTGGAGGTTATTCTATATAAACACATATAAAGTTTTCATGTTCTTTTTAGTGACAATATTATACTTGTATAGATGGACCACCATTTCTTCACTTAATCATTGATGGAGATTTATACTGCTTCCAGCCATTTGTCAATATAAATAATTTTAATTTTGCAATGAACACCTTTATATGTGTTGCACTGATATATGAAAATATGTGTAGGTAAGTTTCTGGAAAAGACATTGCTCTGTCATAGGGCATGTTGATAGCTACTGATCTCCAAGACGTTGAATCCATTTACATCCCACCAACAGTGTGTGAGAACCTGTTTTTCAACTCTCACCAATACTCTGTATTACTTTGTGTTTTGATCTTTGCCAACTGAATATGTAAAACTTGGCCTCTAATTTAAATTTACACTTATTTTATTAAAGGTAAGTTTGCACATCTTTTCATATCTTTATAAACTGCTTATTTTTCTGTGAACTATTCATCTAGATAACACAGTTCCTTGGTTCCAAAGTCAAAAGTTGTAAACTGACATACATTAAAATTTTCCTCCTATCCCTTGTCTCCCCACTATCCAGTGGCCCGCTCTCATAAGCAACAAATTTCATTACTCCTATATGTACCCTTCCCAAAAATATTCTACGTATAATGTGGGAGTGTGTGTTTCCCCTTTTTTTCCCCAAATGGTAGCTTACCATACATAATCTTCTGTGCTTAAATCAAAGATTTCCGAAGACTTTTGGAGGCTTTCTCCCATCCCAGCTGACCAAGTGGAGGCATGCAATAGACACAATAATTCCTACCATCCAGATACAACAAAGGAGGCTTAAATGCGGATGGCAGGAAGAAACCAGGAGAAGGAGGTCTGTTTCTAAGAAGTGTTTTTCCTAAAGAGTCTGCCCTGAAGCTGTTTCTGCCCACCAGAAACCACAGAGATAAACAGCCCCTCCCAAAGTGCTGAGAAAAAAAAACCCCAGCAGATGTACAGCCGTGACCTGAGCACATCGGGAGGGGCACAGCACAGACGTGGGAGTCCTAGACAGCAAGGGGACGTAGGATGGTCAGTCTGAGGCCAGACAGGTGAGAAAGCAGCTAGCAGGGGTGGTGGGATGGCAGCACACCGCCAGCAGAATTCGGACTCATGAAGGCAGGCTTCCGCCCTCTGCCTGGGTGCAGCGCGGTGCAAGGGCGAACTGCAGAGGCCCAGAGCTGCCAGGGCAACAGCAGCAGTGGGAGTCACAGAAGCACAGAACGCCCTGTGACCAGGACTTGGCACTGAGAAAACGCAGAGCAGCCCGAGATCCCGGAACAGACCACATGAGTCAGGCACCGGGGGTGGGGCTTAGTCCCACATCATTATTCCAACTGAGACGTGGCCGCCAGGCACTGTGATGGCCCAGTAGGGATGAGTGATTAAACAAGATCTTACCTGCACTCTGCCTATTGTAGTCATTAGTTATGTGCGGGTCTAAGTTATTTAGGAGGTAGATTTTTATGTACTCACCCATAGGATTGTGCGATGCTGCTCAACGTAGCTTCTTTTCTTGTTTTTCAGTATTCCTAACCAAAGAACTTCATCCGTTGTCGGAAAACTGAAATCCGTAAACTATCGAGAATTATCCGAACTGACCATCCACTTGTGCTATAAACGCCTCCGCGGAGCTACCTTCACATCAGTTCGTTCTTTTGTCCTTCAGACATTGATCAGTGTTAAGCACCTACTATGTTCCAGCGAAAGTGATGGAAGCTGAGGGCATGACGAGTGAAGCAGACACTCCCAACCCTCCAGGAATCCAATCTGTTATGGGTAAGAGAGACAAATGAAAGCAAACTGTTAAAATTCAGTACAAAAAGTTCTGCAATAAAAGTAGTAACTGAGTGCTTACAGAGGAAGGAGTCACCAATTCTGCCTGAAGTTGTCAGGAAAAGATTCCCAGAGGAAATGAAATATGAGCTAGGTCTTAAAAAGAGACTTTTAGGAGTTTCTTAGGCAGAGAAGTGGGGGAAGGCATTCCTGGATGGGAGAAGAGTTAAGTATAAGTGCAGAGTCATATCTGGGCATTGCATCTCCAGGGAAGACTCAGAGTTTCACTGTAGCTGATGCCGTGGTACTCGGTGAGAGGAGAAGTTTCGGAAAAAGAGGGAAAAGGCCCAAACTGTTAAAGCATCCAGGAAACCAGCAAGACCCAGCCCAGATGGATTTGAATGAGAGGAACCAGTGGCCAAGTACCCACCTAGGCAGGAAATGCAATCGGTGGGAGAGAACACTGAGAACCACCAGCGATGCAGACACTTGGGGTGCACTGGCCAGCTAGGAATCACCTGGGATGGGATTTTGCAGGTCATCAAATTTTGCACATTAGTGCTGAGCAGGAATTACCCCTCCCATCCTTACCCTACACCAGTGGTTTTCAACCAAGGCAGGTGGTTGAAAATGTCACAACTCAGGGAGCTATGGGTCTGTCTAGTAGGTAGAGGTCAGAGAGGCTGCTAAACTTCCTAACACACACAGGCCAGCCTCCAGAGCGGAGAATTATCTGGTCCTAGTGTCAATCATGCCCATGTTGAGAAACCGGTGGTACACAGAAATATTTAACCACATAATGGATCTCACATTAGAGGCACTACTACACAATGGTTGCATCCCTTTTCAAATCCAAGACATATAGCATAATTATTTACAGCAGCTTAAGTACTTCTTCTTCTATCTTCCTATCTTTTCCTCTTCCCCCGCCATGAACTTTAACTTCCTGAACTGCTGGATCATCTGCTAACCACCTACTTCTGCAATCCGATATCCTCTCTTCCATTCTTGGCTTCCTGCCCCTTTGCATCCATAATAATACCCTGCACTATACTGTCTTCACAGTGTTCAGCGTGCTCTCACCTGCATTTGGTACTTTTATCCTAACAACAGTCCTGTGAGGATAAGACAGGCATCATCAGAACACCTTGTTGGTGAGGCACCCAGATCACATAACAAGCAGAGGCAACAGTCAGACCTCCGATCTGGACTGATTCTGGCATTAATGCTCTCTTACCCACCCAGCTACCACCTGCAGCAGGTTGCCTTCAAACTTTTTAATTTGAGGATAAAAACTGCCATAAAGGGGGGGAAGGATAAATTAAGAGGCTGGGATTAACATATACACACTACTATGTATAAAATAGCTAACCAACAAGGACCTACTGTTTAGCACAGGGAACTATACTCAATATTATGTAATAACCTATAATGGAAAAGAATCTGAAAAAGAATATATATATATATATATATATATATATATATAACTGAATTGCTATGCTGTACACATGAAACTTACATATTGTAAATCAACTATGCTTCAAAAAAAATTATTTTTAGAAAACTGCCATAAAATTCTGACCACTGTGTAAGCAATTTTAATATTTAATGGATCTATGTGTTCAGTGATATTTCAATTACACAGTGAGACTTAACAGTTCTGTTCACTGGATGTCAAGTCTTTTTAAGGATTATTATAGATGAGAGTGACCCTCACTTTCTATTTCTTCCTTCTGCTTTTTTTTTTTTTTAACATCTTTATTAGAGTATAATTGCTTTACAATGGTGTGTCAGTTTCTGCTTTATAACAAAGTGAATCAGTTATACATGTACATATGTCCCCATATCTCTTCCCTCTTGCATCTCCCTCCCTCCCACCCTCCCTATCCCACCCCTCTAGGTGGTCACAAAGCACCGAGCTGATCTCCCTGTGCTATGCAGCTACTTCCCACTAGCTATCTATTTTACGTTTGGTAGTGTCTATATGTCCATGCCACTCTCTCACTTTGTCCCAGCTTACCCTTCACCCTCTCTGTATCCTCAAGTCCACTCTCTAGTAGGTCTACATCTTTATTCCCATCTTGCCCCTAGGTTCTTCTGACCATTTTCTTTTCTTTCTTTTTTTTTTTAGATTCCATATATATGTGTTAGCATACGGTATTTTTCTCTTTCTGACTTACTTCACTCTGTATGACAGTCCCTAGGTCCATCCACCTCACTACAAATAACTCAGTTTAGTTCCTTTTTATGGCTGAGTAATATTCCATTGTATATATGTGCCACATCTTCTTGATCCATGCATTTGTTGATGGACACTTAGGTTGCTTCCATGCCCTGGCTATTGTAAATAGAGCTGCAATGAATATTTTGCTACATGACTCTTTTTGAATTATGGTTTTCTCAGGGTATATGCCCAGTAGTGGGATTGCTGGGTCATATGGTAGTTCTATTTTTAGTTTTTTAGGGAACCTCCATACTGTTCTCCATAGTGGCTGTATCAATTTACATTCCCACCAACAGTGCAAGAGGGTTCCCTTTTCTCCATACCCTCTCCAGCATTTATTGTTTGTAGAGTTTTTGATGATGGCCATTCTGACCAGTGTGAGATGATATCTCATTGTAGTTTTGATTTGCATTTCTCTAATGATTAATGATGCTGAGCATTCTTTCATGTGTTTGTTGGCAATCTGTATATCTTCTTTGGAGAAATGTTTATTTAGGTCTTCTGCCCATTTTTTGATTGGGTTGTTTGTTTTTTTGATATTGAGCTGCATGAGTTGCTTGTATGTTTTGGAGATTAATCCTTTGTCAGTTGCTTCATTTGCAAATATTTTCTACCATTCTGAGGGTTGTCTTTTGGTCTTGTTTATGGTTTCCTTTGCTGTGCAAAAGCTTTTAAGTTTCATTAGGTCCCATTTGTTTATTTTTGTTTTTATTTCCATTTCTCTAGGAACTGGTCAAAAAGGATCTTGCTGTGATTTATGTCATAGAGTGTTCTGCCTATGTATTCCTCTAAGAGTTTAATGGTGTCTGGCCTTACATTTAGGTCTTTAATCCATTTTGAGTTTCTTTTTATGTATGGTGTTAGGGAGTGTTCTAATTTCATTCTTTTACATGTAGCTGCCCAGTTTTCCCAGCACCACTTATTGAAGAGGCTGTCTTTTTTCTCCATTGTATATTCTTGCCTCCTTTATCAAAGATAAGGTGACCATATGTGTGTGGGTTTATCTCTGGGCTTTCTATCCTGTTCCATTGATCTATATTTCTGTTTTTCTGCCAGTACCATACTGTCTTGATTACTGTAGCTTTGTAGTACAGTCTGAATTCAGGGAACCTGATTCCTCCAGCTCCGTTTTTCTTTCTCAAGATTGCTTTGGCTATTTGGGGTCTTTTGTGTTTCCATACAAATTGTGAAATTTTTTGTTCTATTCTGTGAAAAATGCCAGTGGTAGTTTGATAGGGATTGCATTGAATCTGTAGATTGCTTTGGGTAGTAGAGTCATTTTCACAATGTTGATTCTTCCAATCCAAGAACATGGTATATCTCTCCATCTGTTTGTATCATCTTAGATTCTTTCATCAGTGTCTTATAATTTTCTGCATACAGGTCTTTTGTCTCCTTAGGTAGGTTTATTCCTAGATATTTTATTCTTTTTGTTGCAGTGGTAAATGGGAGTGTTTTCTTAATTTCACCTTCAGCTTTTTCATCATTAGTGTATAGGAATGCAAGAGATTTCTGTGCATTAATTTTGTATCCTGCTACTTTACCAAATTCATTGATTAGCCTTAGTAGTTTTATGGTAGCATCTTTAGGATTTTCTATGTATAGTATATTGTCATCTGCAAACAGTGACAGCTTTACTTCTTCTTTTCCAATTTGGATTCCTTTTATTTCTTTTTCTTCTCTGATTGCTGTGGCTAAAACTTCCAAAACTATGTTGAATAATAGTGGTGAGAGTGGGCAACCTTGTCTTGTTCCTGATCTTAGTGGAAATGGTTTCAGTTTTTCACCATTGAGGATGAGGTTGGCTGTGGGTTTGTCATATATGGCCTTTATTATGTTGAGGAAAGTTCCCTCTATGCCTACTTTCTGGAGGGTTTTTATCATAAATGGGTGTTGAATTTTGTCAAAAGCTTTTTCTGCATCTATTAAGAAAATCATATGGTTTTTCTCCTTCAATTTATTAATATGGTGTATCACGTTGATTGATTTGCATATATTGAGGACTCCTTGCATTAATGGGATAAACCCCACTTGATCGTGGTGTATGATCCTTTTAATGTGCTGTTGGATTCTGTTTGCTAGTACTTTGTTGAGGATTTTTGCATCTATGTTCATCAGTGATATTGGCCTGTAGTTTTCTTTCTTTGTGACATCTTTGTCTGGTTTTGGTATCAGAGTGACGGTGGCCTCGTAGAATGAGTTTGGGTGTGTTCCTCCCTCTGCTATATTTTGGAAGAGTTTGAGAAGGATAGGTGTTAGCTCTTCTCTAAATGTTTGATAGAATTCACCTGTGAAGCCATCTGGTCCTGGGCTTTTGTTTGTTGGAAGATTTTTAATCACAGTTTCAATTTCAGTGCTTGTGATTGGTCTGTTCATATTCTCTATTTCTTCCTGGTTCAGTCTCGGAAGGTTGTGCATTTCTAAGGATGTGTCCATTTCTTCCAGGTTGTCCATTTTATTGGTATATAGTTGTTTGTATTAATCTCTCATGATCCTTTGTATTTCTGGAGTGTCAGTTGTTACTTCCCCTTTTTCATTTCTAATTCTATTGGTTTGAGTCTTCTCCCTTTTTTTCTTGATGAGTCTGGCTAATGGTTTATCAATTTTGTTTATCTTCTCAAAGAACCAGCTTTTAGTTTTATTGATCTTTGCTATCGTTTCCTTCATTTCTTTTTATTTCTGATCTGATCTTTATGATTTGTTTCCTTCTGCTAACTTTGGGGTGTTTTTGTTCTTCTTTCTCTAATTGCTTTAGGTGAAAGGTTAGGTTATTTATTTGAGATGTTTCTTGTTTCTTAAGGTAGGCTTGTATAGCTATAAACTTCGCTCTTAGAACTGCTTTTGCTGCATCCCATAGGTTTTGGGTCTTTGTGTTTTCATTGTCATTTGTTTCTAGGTATTTTTTGATTTCCTCTTTGATTTCTTCAGTGATCTCTTGGTTATTAAGTAGTGTGTTGTTTAGCCTCCATGTGTTTGTAATTCTTAAAGATTTTTTTCCTGTAATTGATATGTAGTCTCATAGCATTGTGGTTGGAAAAGATACTTGATATGATTTCAATTTTCTTCAATTTACCCAGGCTTGATTTGTGACCCAAGATATGATCTATCCTGGAGAATGTTCCATGAGCACTTGGGAAGAATGTGCATTCTGTTGTTTTTGGATGGAATGTCCTATAAATATCAATTAAGTCCATCTTGTTTAATGTAGCATTTAAAGCTTGTGTTTCCTTATTTATTTTCATTTCGGATGATCTGTCCATTGGTGAAAGTGGGATGTTAAAGTCCCCTACTATGGTTGTGTTACTGTCAATTTCCCTTTTTATGGCTGTTAGCATTTGCCTTATGTATTGAGGTGCTCCTATGTTGGGTGCATAAATATTTACAATTGTTATATCTTCTTCCTGGATTAATCCCTTGATCATTATGTAGTGTCCTTCTTTGTCTCTTGTAATAGTCTTTGTTTTAAAGTCTATTTTGTCTGATATGAGAATTGCTACTCCAGCTTTCTTTTGATTTCCATTTGCATGGAATATCTTTTTCCATCCCCTCACTTTCAGTCTGTATGTGTTCCTAAGTCTGAAGTGGGTCTCTTGTAGACAGTATATATATGGGTCTTGTTTTTTTATCCATTCAGCTAGTCTATGTCTTTTGGTTGGGGCATTTAGTCCATTTACATTTAAGGTAATTATTGATATGTATGTTCCTATTACCATTTTCTTAATTGTTTTGGGTTTATTATTGTAGGTCTTTTCCTTCTCTTGTGTTTCCTGCCTAGAGACGTTCCTTTGGCATTTGTTGTAAAGGTGGTTTGGTGGTGCTGAATTCTCTTAGCTTTTGCTTGTCTGTAAAGGTTTTAATTTCTCCATCAAATCTGAATGAGATCCTTGCTGGGTAGAGTAACCTTGGTTGTAGGTTTTTCTCCTTCATCACTTTAAATATGTCCTGCCACTCCCTTCTGGCTTGCAGAGTTTCTGCTGAAAGATCAGCTGTTAACCTTATGGGGATTCCCTTATGTGTTACTTGTTGTTTTTCCCTTGCTGCTTTTAATATTTGTTCTTTGTATTTAATTTTTGATAGTTTGATTAATGTGTGTCTTGGCATGTTTCTCCTTGAATATATCCTGTATGGGACTCTCTGTGCTTCCTGGACTTGACTATTTCCTTTCCCTTATTAGGGAAGTTTTCAACTGTAATCACTTCAAATATTTTCTCAGTCCCTTTCTTTCTTTTTTTTTTAAATTTATTTTATTTATTTTTTGGCTGTGTTGGGTCTTCGTTTCTGTGCGAGGGCTTTCTCTAGTTGTGGCAAGCGGGGGCCACTCTTCATCGCAGTGCGCAGGCCTCTCACTATCGTGGCCTCTCTTGTTGCGGAGCACAGGCTCCAGACGCGCAGGCTCAGTAGTTGTGGCTCACGGGCCTAGTTGCTCCGCGGCATGTGGGGTCTTCCCAGACCAGGGCTCAAACCCGTGTCCCCTGCATTAGCAGGCAGATTCTCAACCACTGTGCCACCAGGGAAGCCCACAGTCCCTTTCTTTTTCTCTTCTTCTGGGACCCCTATAATTCGAATGTTGGTGCGTTTAATGTTGTCCCAGAGGTCTCTGAGACTGTCCTCAATTCTTTTCATTCTTTTTTCTTTAGTCTGCTCTGCAGTAGTTATTTCCACTATTTTATCTTCCAGGTCACTTATTCGTTCTTCTGCCTCAGTTATTCTGCTATTGATCCCTTCTAGAGAATTTTTAATTTCATTTATTTTGTTGTTCATCTCTGTTTGTTTGCTCTTTAGTTCTTCTAGGTCCTTGTTAAACGTTTCTTGTATTTTCTCCATTCTATTTCCAAGATTTTGGATCCTCTTTACTATCATTATTCTGAATTCTTTTTCAGGTAGACTGCCTATTTCCTCTTCATTTGTTACGTCTGGTGGGTTTTTACCTTGCTCCTTCATCTGCTGTGTGTTTCTCTGTCTTCTCATTTTGCTTAAGTTACTGTGTTTGGGTCTCCTTTTCCCAGGCTGCAGGTTCCCAGTTCCTGTTGTTTTTGATGTCTGTCCCCATTGGCTAAGGTTGGTTCAGTGGGTTGTGTAGGCTTCCTGGTGGAGGGGGACTAGTGCCTGTGTTGTGGTGGATGAGGCTGGATCTTGTCTTTCTGCTGGGCAGGTCCACGTCTGGTGGTGTGTTTTGTGGTGTCTGTGGCCTTATTATGATTTTAGGCAGCCTCTGTGCTAATGGATGGGGCTGTGCTCCTGTCTTGCTAGTTGTTTGGCATAGGGTGTCCTGCACTGAAGCTTGCTGGTTGTTGAGTGGAGCTGGGTCTTGGCGTTGAGATGGAGACCTCTGGGATATTTTCGCCATTTGATATTACAGGGAGCTCTGAGGTCTCTTGTGGACCAGTGTCCTGAACTTGGCTCTCCCACCTCAGTGGCACAGCCCTGACGCCTGGCTGGAGCACCAAGAAAGAGCCTGTCCTCCACACAGCTCAGTATAAAAGGGAGAAAAAAAAGAAAGAAAGAAAGAAAGAAAGAAAGAAAGAAAGAAGATAAAATAAAATAAAGTAAAATAAAATAAAGTTATTAAAATAAAAAATAACTATTAAGAAAAAAAATTTTTTTAAGTAAAAAAAAAAAAAAAAAAATGGACAGACAGAACCCTAGGACAAATGGTAAAAGCAAAGCTATACAGACAAAATCACACACAGAAGCATACACATACACACTCACAAAAAGAGAAAAAGGGAAAAAAATATATATATCATTGCTCCCAAAGTCCACCTCCTCAATTTGGGATGATTCGTTGTCTATTCAGGTATTCCACAGATGCAGGTACATCAAGTTGATTGTGGAGATTTAATCCGCTGCTTCTGAGGCTGCTGGGAGGGATTTCCCTTTCTCTTCTTTTTTTTTTAATTTTATTTATTTATTTATGGCTATGTTGGGTCTTCATTTACTGTGCGAGAGCTTTCTCCAGCTGCGGCAAGCGGGGGCCACTCTTCATCGCGGTGCACGGGCCTCTCACTATCGCGGCCTCTCTTGTTGCGGAGCACAGGCTCCAGACGCACACGCTCAGCAATTGTGGCTCACGGGCCTAGTTGCTCCGCGGCACATGGGATCCTCCCAGACCAGGGCTCGAACCCGTGTCCCCTGCATTGGCAGGCAGACTCTCAACCACTGCGCCACCAGGGAAGCCCCCTTTCTCTTCTTTTTCGCACAGCTCCCGGGTCTCAGCTTTGAATTTGGACCCACCTCTGCATGTAGGTCGCCTGAGGGCATCGCCCAGACAGAACGGGGTTAAAGGAGCAGCTGCTTCGGGGGCTCTGGCTCACCCAGGCCGCGGGGAGGGAGGGGTACGGAGGAGGCGGGGCGAGCCTGCGGCGGCAGAGGCCAGCGTGACGTTGCAAGCAGCCTGAGGCGCGCCGTGCGTTCTCCCGGGGAGGTTGTCCCTGGATAGCGGGACCCTGGCAGTGGCGGGCTGCACCGGCTCCCGGGAGGGGCGGTGTGGAGAGTGACCTGTGCTGGCACACAGGCTTCTTGGTGGCGGCAGCAGCAGCCTTAGCGTCTCAGGCCCGTCTCTGGGGTCTGCACTGGTAGCCGCGGCTCGCGCCCGTTTCTGGAGCTCCTTTAAGCGGCGCTCTGAATCCCCTCTCCTCGCGCAGCAGGAAACAAAGAGGTAAGAAAAAGTCTCTCGCCTCTTTGGCAGCTGCAGACCTTTTCCCGGACTCCCTCCCGGCCAGCTGTGGCGCATTAACCCCTTCAGGCTATGTTCACGCCGCCAACCCCGCAGCCCGAGCCTCAGCTCCCAGCCCCGCCCGCCCCGGCGGCTGAGCAGACAAGCCTCTCGGGCTGGAGAGTGCTGCTCGGCGCCGAGCCTCCGTGCGGGAATCTCTCCGCTTTGCCCTCCGCACCCCTGTGGCTGCGCTCTCCTCCGTGGCTCCGAAGCTTCCCCCCTCCGCCACCCGCAGTCTCCGCCCGCGAAGGGGCTTCCTAGTGTGTGGACACCTTTCCTCCTTCACGGCTCCCTCCCACTGGTGCAGGCCCCGTCCCTATTCTTTGTCTCTGTTTTTTCTTTTGCTTACCCAGGTACGTGGGGAGTTTCTTGCCTTTTGGGAGGTCTGAGGTCTTCTGCCAGCGTTCAGTAGGTGTTCTGAAGGAGTAGTTCCACATGTAGATGTATTTCTGAGGTATCTGTGGGGAGGAAGGCGATCTCCGCGTCTTACTCTTCCGCCATCTTGAAGCTCCTCCCTTCCTTCTGCTTAATGACTCGATGCTTTCTGAATAAACACAGTTATGCGTAGGATACCTGATGAGAGTCTTTCCAGTCCCAGCCACCGTTCTGCACGTACTCCTTCCTTTCTTCCAGATCTTCACGGTTCAGAGGGAGCTGTTGGTACCCATGGTTGACTCCTTCTGGTACCGTCAGTGAGTCCAGGGCCTTAGATCTGGACCAAATTGGGCCAGAGTCCTTTCCCTGAAAGTTGACATTGAGACCACAAGTAGCATTTAGCCTCTCCCCAGGTGGCTACAACACGTAACCTTGGGTTTTCATGTATTAAACATGTGGACAAAAAAAAAAACTAGTTTGTAGAAACAGGATAATGAAGTAGATGACCAAACATAAAAAGAAATGGGTATCTATACACAAAAGAATGAGATTAGACCCCTTCCTTACACCATGGACAAAAATTAACTCAAAACGAATCATGGAATAAATGTAAGTGCTAAAATGCTTGGAAGAAAACATACGAGCAGTATACTTGAAAGTTGCTAAGAAAGTAATTCTTAAATGTTCTCAGCACAAAAAAGATGGTAATTATGTGACACAATGGAGGTGTTAGCTAATGCTATAGTGGTAATCATTTTGTAAGATATAAATGTATGAAATCAATACATTGTATACCTTAAACTTACTCAAGGTTATATGTCAATTATATCTCAGTAAAGCTGCAGGGAATATAAAAATTAAAGAAAAGAAAAAAATATAAGTAAATCTTCATGACCTTGCGGTAGGCAACAACTTTTTAGAAATGATACCAAAACCACAAGCAACAAAATAAAAATAGATAAATTGGACTTCATTAAGACTTTTGAGCTTCAAAGAACATGAAAAAAAAGTTAAAAGACAACCCCCAGAATGATAGAAAATATTTGTAAATTGTATATCTGATAAGAGAATTGTATCCAGAAAATATCATGAACTCTTATAACTCAACAATAAAAAGATAACCCAATTGAAAATCAGGTAGACAGTCTGAAGAAAGATTTCTCCAAAGAAAATATACACATGAACAATAAGGACAGAAAAAGATACTCAATACCATTAGTCATCAGGGGCTAATCAAAACCACAAGAAGATACCACCTCATACCCACTAAGATGGTTATAATCAAAAAAGCAAAAAATAACAAGCATTGACAAGGATGTGGAGAAATTGGAACATTTTCTTGCACATTGCTGGTGGGAATGTAAAATGGTTCAGCCACTGTCTTTGTCAGTTCAGGCTGCTATAATAAAATAGTATAGAGTGGGTGGCTTAAACAAAAGGCATTTATTTCCCACAGCTCTAGAGGCTGGGAAGTCCAAGATTAAGGTGCTGGCTGATTTGGTTCCTGGTGAGAACCCACTTCTTGGCTTGCAGACGGATACCTTCTGTCTACAACCATACATGCGGAGGAAGAAGGAACTCTGGTCTTTCTTCCTTTTCTTATAAGGGCACTAATCCCACGCTGGGACTCCACCTTCATGACCTTATCTAAAACTAATTACCTACCAAAGGTCCCACCTCCAAATACCTTCTAGGCACTCATATTGGGAGTTAGGACTTCAACAGTTGAATTTAGGGGGGACATAAGCATTTAGTCCACAACAACCACTGTGGAAAACAGCTTTGCAATTCCTCAAAATATTAAGGGCAGAGTTACCATATGGTCCAGCAATTCCACTTCTGCTTATATATCCAAGAGAAATGAAAACATATGTCAGCATGGAAACTTGTTTACATATATTCATAATAGCCCCAAAGTGAAAACAACCCAGATATCCATCAACTGAAGAATGAATATTAACTGTGGCATATCAATACAATGGAATATTATTTGGCAATAAAAAGAAATAAAATACTGACACGTACTACAACACGGATGAACTTTGAAATCATTATGGTAAGTGAAAGAAGTAAGACAAAAGGCCACCGAATTTATGATTCCATTTGTATGAACTATCCAGAACAGGCAAATCTAGAGAGAGAGAGAACAGACCAGTGGTCGCCCTGAGCAAGGGGAGTTTAAAGGGAAATGTGGGGTGACTGCTATTGGGCATATGGGGCTGCTTTTGGGGATGATGAAAAATCAATTCTAAAAATCTAAATCTAAAATCACTTCTGTTGATTGTGGTGATGGTTGCACAACTCTGTGAATATACTAAATACCTTTGAACAGTAAACTTCAAATGGATGAATTTTATGACATGTGAATGATATCTCAATAAAGCTGTTAATAAATGAAAAGAGAAGGAAAGAGAACTCTGATGGTATTCCCAGGATTTCCCAGTCGTGAAGTCCAGCTCTTAGGGTATGTGAGACATCGCTGTGTGCTAATAATGACATCGCCTTTTTTTTTTTTTTGAGTGAGTGGACTCAGATGGAGCTACAATATTTGCCACCAAAAGTGTATGCCAGAATTGCATCACGTGCCAAGAATGGATATTTTTCACATCAAAGGAACACAGTAAGTATTAAAATTTAGTCTGTACTTGAGCTGATACTAACTCAGCCTTTATCTCCAGCTTTTGGTTTTATCTGCTAACCCCACAGAATTGTTGTAAAGTGCCAGTGAGGTGCTGGATATGAAAGCTTTCTGTAAACTTAGAGAAATAAGCAAATGTATGATATCATCTAGCTTCTGGGCCTCTTAATTTTGATAACTGTTTTCTTTCCAGGTATGTTAATAGCAGGCAAAGAATGCTTTCATTTTACAGGCCAGATGCACATTGTTTTGTAAGTAGGTTGATATTTAGTCTGTTAAAACCATATCCTAAGAATTGATATAGAAGATCAGAGCCTGCTAACCTTAAAAGAACTGATAAAACTTCACATCTGAACACACAAGCTTGGAGATCTTAGTAGAGAAGTAATTAGACAGTGGATTACATACGACCACACTGACCTAGGAGAGATCCCACTCTCGAGAGACCATCAGAGAGAATCAGCAACTGGTCTTCCCAGAACTTCAGTGTGTTGTTCTGATAGGATAATCCAGGTCCACCACTGTCTTGCTTGAAGGTCTTTAGTCCTCTTCTATTTCTTCAGGATAAGTGTAGCACGCAACCTTCGTGGCATTGCACATACAAGACTTTTCACATCTGGCCCATCAGTCAAGCCCTTCCCCTACCGCAGGTGCTCATGTCTCCTGCTCTCTCTCATGCTGACCTACTGGTCATTTCCTGACCGATCGTGTTCCTTCACACCACCATGCTTCTACATAAGTCGTATCCTCCCCAACTCCTGAGTCGCACATAGGAATGAAGCTTCTCATGTGTGAAGATCACTCCAGTGTTATTTCTCATATGAAAGTACTCTAATTTTCTCATGTGGGCTTAACCATCCTTTCTTCTAAGCTCTCGTCATTCTTTGTAAAGGTCTCCACTTAAACATCCATCATAGTGGATTGGCATTTTCTGCAAGAAAACCAAAACTTCTAGATAATGAGATACTTCTTCCAAGTCTCTTTTACCAGGGGCCAAAGCTGGCAGGGATTCTAAACAAGTGTATAAATGCCAGGGTGTGGGTCTTGAGCAAGAGCTTGGTCAAAGGAGAAGTTCCTGGGCCAGCAGGCACCAGTGTGATGAATCAATCAGTATTCCTCGTGAACGGTGGGTGCCCATGAAGTACTGGTTAAGTATTTTGAATGTCAACCCTGGCATCGGTTACCCAAATCATCCTGCAGTAGGAAAAGCTATGTCCTTGGGCTTAGCAAAGTGTCAAAAAAGAAGTCACCTAGAGATTGTCATATCTCATTTAAAATGGCTAACCAATAAGGACCTAATGTATAGCACAGGGAACTCTGCCCAATATTGTGTAACAACCTAATTGGGAAAAGAATTTGAAAAAGAATAGATACACGTATACGTTTAACTGAATCACTTTGTTGTACACCGGAAACTAACACAACATAGTCAGCTGTACTCCAATATTAAATTAAAAGTTAACAATAAAAAAGAAGTCAGAGCTTTAGAAATAGAAGAAGGTGAGGTCAGGAGCCAAAGAGACTTAAGAAGAGAAACCAAAGTGAGGGGAAGCACCAAAGGTACGGGTGTGGGAGTGGCGGACCTAAGTAAAGGGAACGTGATGGGCGAAAGAACGTGGGGTCTGCATTCCCAGTTCCACTCCCAAAGGTTCTCCTTACTTGCTTTGAGATCTAATTACATAAGGTAACCTCTTTGGTTCCCATTTTCCAAATTAATAAAATGGCGGTTTTATAACCTACTTTTCAGAATTGCTAAAAGAACTGGAGGAATGAACATTTCTCTTCTGTAATAAGGTAATAAAGCCATATTAGGGCATGACTACATGGGGTCCTAGAACATTTCAAAAAACACAGTAATTAGCTATTCAGCAAAAACTCTCTATTAATCGTTATCCTATAGTATCTGTATCTTGTATCTTCCTCTATCAATATGCTTCTCAGGGTGCAGTATCATTAATTTGCTGTCACTCTTTCTCTCCTTTGAGGCTCTGGGTTACTTGTGGGCAGGGACTTTATCCCAATTGTGTAGCACAATGCATGCCTTTCCCAAAGGAGGTGTTCCATAAGGATTTGGTGAATGATGTAAGTGAATGTATTGAATGGACCTTGGGTGAGATCAGGAGAAAACAACCTGAATAAAGTTGAGGCAGAAAAATATAAGCAGATACAAAAGTCACAATTATGTTTTCCATGCCTAGGATGCTATGGAAGGAATGGGAAGTATCTGTGCTCTGCCTTTAGCTGAGTCTTAAAGGATGAGTAAGAATTAGTCAAGTAAACAAGACGTGGAAAGGAATTCCAGGCAGAAAGAGCAGGATGGAGGTGTGGAAATGTGAACAAATGCCAGCAGATAGTTTGCGTGCATTCGAGGGAACGAGGGAAGCAGAGTCTGTGGTCAGGACTGAGACTATTAACCTTGCTAAGAACTTCAGATTTCAGCCTAGGGTAAGGGAAAGCTGTTAATGAGGTTTAGACAGAAAAATAAGCGATAGTATTGCCATGAAAGAAAAACAAATATGGAGCACAGATCAAAGACAACCTGGGGGGAAAAGGGAGACCAGTTTGAAGGCTATTGCAATCCTCTTCTTGGGAGATGATGAGAGACTGAAGAAACAGAAGAGAGGAACTAAAGGTGGAAAGTTCTCTGGGGTGCTTGGCTAAAGCAGGGCCATGTTTATAAGCCCAGAGCTTCGCCAGTGACTGTGAAGTAAAGTATTAAGGGGAGACATTTTCTTAATTAATGAAGACCGTATCTTCTGAGTAATTGACATTAGTGTTGTTCTAATTGAGATATAATTTACATACAGTAAAATATACTCTTTCTAGTAGACAGTTCTATTAATTTAACAAATGGACACAGTAAACAACTACCACCGCAATCAATACATAGCTAAATTCCATCACTGTAAGAAATTTCTTTAAAGCTTCTCCCCACTCCCAGCCCTACCAATCTTGTTTTCTGTTCCTACAGTTTTTCTTTTTCTATAATAGAATGTCTTATAAATGGAATCATAGAGTATGTGACTTTTGAATCTGGCTTCTTTGACTTATCACAGTGTACTTGACATGCTTCCATGATGCTGTGTGTATAAATTAGTTTGACTTTTTATTGCTGAGTAGTATTCCAATGTATGGATATACCATTGTTTGCTTATCTGTTTATCTGTTTAAGACTTCCAGTTTTGGGCCATTATGAATAAAGGCTTTATAAATATTTATGTACAGGCTTTCATGTGACCATAACTTTTAATTTCACTTGGCTAAGTAAATAAAAGTGGGTTTGCTGGGTACTATGGTAAATATTATGCTTACTTTAGTAAAAACTGTCAAACTGTTTTCCAGAGCGGCTCTAGCATTTTGCATCCCCGCCAGTATTGTATAAGGATTCCAGTTACCCCTGACCCTCTTCAGGGTTTGAAGTAAACATACTGTCGGTATGTTTGGTTTGGTGTTTTGTTTAGAGTAGCTGTTGTTATTGCTACATTGTTATTGTTGCATTCTAATAGGTGTATGCTAGTAACTCACTGTGGTTTTAATTTGCATTTCTCTGATGTTAATGATGTTGAGTATCTTTTCATGTGCTAACCTGCCATTCATATATTTTCCTTGGTGAAGTGTCTATTTAAACCTCTGCTCATTTTTTTTGAGTTGTTTATTTTCTCATTACTGAGTTTTGAGAATTATCTATATATTCTGGATACAAGGCCTATGTCAGAGGTTTGCTTTACAAATATTTCCTCCCTGTCTATGGCTTATTTTTCATTCTCTTAATAGTGACTTTCAGAGAGCACAAGTGTTTAATTTTGATGGAACCCAATTTATCTTTTTTTTTTTCTTTTATGGATTGTGCTCTGGGTATCATATATAAGAAATCTTCTCTCAACCCAAGATTACAAAGATTTTGTTCTGTGTTTTATTATGGATGTTTAATAATTTTTTTTTCTTTTTTTAAATATCTTTATTGGAGTATAATTGCTTTACGATGTTGTGTTAGCTTCTGCTGCACAACAAAGTGAATCAGCTATACGTATACATATATCCCCATATCCCCTCCCTCTTGAGCCTCCCTCCCACCCTCCCTATCCCACCCCTCTAGGTGGTCACAAAGCACCGAGCTGATCTCCTTGTGCTATGCGGCTGCTTCCCACTAGCTATCTATTTTACATTTGGTAGTGTATATAGGTCAGTGCCACTCTCTCACTTCGTCCCAGCTTCCCCTTCCCCCCTGCCCCATGTCTTCAAGTCTGTTCTCTAGGTCCGAGTCTTTATTCCTGCCCTGCCACTAGGTTCATCAGTACCACTTTTTTAGATTCCATATATGTGCGTTAGCATATGGTATTTATTTTTCTATTTCTGACTTACTAGTTTTAGACTTTCTGCTTAGGTTTATGATCCATACTGAGTTAGTTTTTGTATGTGGTGCCTGATAGTAGGTGTCTAACTATAGTTTAGAAGATGGTAGTTTGTATTCCTCGTCCTAGTCATTTTGCCTAAAAACTAAAGAAGGAATTTCCTTCTCTCCAAACTTTCTTCAGTGCAGGTCAAAAGTGGAAGAGATAGGGCTTCCATGGGGGCTCAGTGGTTAGAGGTCCGGCTGCCAATGCAGGGGACACGGGTTCGATCCCTAGTCCGGGAAGATCTCACATGCCACGGAGCAACTGAGCCCGTGCGCCACAACTACTGAGCCCGTGCACTTAGAGCCCGCGCTCTGCAACAAGAGAAACCACTGCAATGAGAAGCCCACGCACCACAACAAAGAGTAGCCCCTGCTCCCCGCAACTGGGGAAAGCCTGCGTGCAGAAACAAAGACCCAACGCAGCCAAAAATAAAATAAATACATTTTTTTTAAAAGGTGGAAGAGATAACATTTGGTCAGATCCCAGATAACCTACAGATCTACTTAAAAGAATTCTAGTAGATGACTGGGTTTCCTAAACATTTCATTGTTTATCTAGAGTAAATAATCAGTGAGTCTAGCTTTATCATTATAGCTTGTTTTTTATGATTCCTATAAAACTATCGTAGAATAATACTAAGCTCAAGATGACTCTTTGATTTCTGCTTTTTGAATCTCCAGCTTAAGAGTTATACTCTTGTGGCAAGTTTATCTGTTGTAAGTCTCCCATGCTATTCCCTGATAAATTATTGGGAATTAAATGAAAAGCCTAACATTCCCCACAAAGATCTAATGTGGTTTGCTCCTCTGACCCCAAGCTCTTAGCCCTGGTGATACATTAATTAAGAGGGCTGCTGGTCAGTTTTATAACTAAAATGTTGATATTTTGAGAAATAATTCTCACCACTTAAGCTAGACAGCAAAGCAGATAGCTGTAATAGGCTTATCTATATGAGTCAACAATAACATCTGAGGTGGTTTTTTGAGTTTTTAAACAAGATAGAACTAAGTGCTTCCAACTTGAGGAGATGACATTTGAATTTCAAGCTAAAGTGGTGCGTTTTGTATTTGGACCAGTATTTTGAGTTGAGGACTAGCTAAAACATGGGACAGAATTTACTGGGCTGTTCATTGCAAAGGCTTTTAATTAACATTGCCATTAGCAGAGCTAAACCTGATAAGGGGCAGGCCAGGAGGTAGCTAGTCTTCCAGTATAAAAGGGATAGGAAAATACTACTGTGACCACGAACTATACTGGAAATAAAGAGAAGTGGGGAAAACCTTATTTTATAGAGTTCTCATGGAGAAAATGACATGATTGTAAGAACTTTGGTGGACCACTCAGAGGGTGCATTGGGCTAAAGCTCCCGGAGGGGAGGAAAAAAAGGTCCATGACAACATGAATCTGTAACTGCCCACTAAGGTGTCGAGGTTCATCTTTTTTCCTAGGAGGAGTATATGTATAAGGCTCTAGGTCCTTGACAGTCCTCTCCCCTAAATGGATGTCAAATACTCAGTTTTTAAATATCATATTAAGGTCCCCCAAATTATTAGTCCGTGTGGAGGTTCACACGTAGCCAGCTCTGCCCTTACCTTGAAGTAGTGAATGACATTGCCGAAACCTTAATCCAGAGAGTTAACAGATTTCAAGAGAGGTGTAGTAAAGACAGATAGTATGCAATTCAAATTTGATGTTCAAGCTAAGTTTGTCCCTTGAGCTGCAACTATTTAGGCATTGGTTAGGAGAAATGTTGCATCTGGAACCAAAGGATGAGTTCGGTTTGTGGGTTGGCTGCTTGGTTGCTTGGTTGGTTGGTCGCTTGGTTGGTTTGGGAGCTGTGTTGCACTTGGGGAAGTGGATGGGGGTGTCTATTTCCAGACATCTAAAATCTGATTAGATTTAAGAGGTAGGTGTGGATGCCACGGTGAGAGCTGTACACTCATGATCTAGAAGACCAACTAGAATGAAAAATGTACTCTTCACACCCTCCTATAAATGATGACTGAGAAGCTCTGGGGATGTAGATAGCAGTTGGCATTAGCCCACTTTATACAATGGGCAGTGCTGTAGGGAGATGTGGAGCAGAGCTTGGCTGGACGATGTCTCCCAAGTATCCCTGCTCAATCTCTGAGTTCCCCACAAGCCCCTGGGGGAGGGGGGAAGAGATGATCTGCTCCTCCTTCTTACCCTATCTCTGCAGCACCTTAGGAAAAATGATTCCACGAGAGATAATGTGTCCAAAAGGGGCAGTTGAAAAGGCTGGAGAGTGAGGGCCATGCAGATCTACCCATGGCTGGTATTTTCTGGAACAATCCTGTAGTGGCTTCAGGACCTGGAGTTCACGTTAGCTTCAAATCTCCATTCTACAGTATTTCCTTATTGGGGGAGAAGATTTGAAATGTTTCCTTTGATTTTAGGTTGGCTGCCTAAAATATAAGTTCTTCTGTAAGAAGAACTTATAGACAGACACATGACAGTTTTAAGAATGACTATGACCCAAGCCATTTGGTAAGCGTGTCATCATTCTTAGAAGTAGAAGCCAGCTTCTATTTGCTTCTATTTCTTTTAATTCTGTGAGGAAACATAAACCATATACTCATAGTGTCTTGAGATGAATCATTCCTACGACAAGAATCTGAAAGCATTGCCATCCACTGGGCATCTAAACCTCCCTGGGATGTCAAGAAGAGCAGCTACTGACAGCCATTGGTGTGGACTTCAGCAAATCACACACTCTCTGATGCTTCAATTGCCCCAGTCTTAAAGTAGTAGTACCCTAACATTTGCAACTGCTACCCTCCATCCCCCAACACACACACACACACACACACACACACACACACACACACACACACACACACAGAGCAGGCTAAATAACTAAAGATAAATAACGTGCTGGGCACTCAGTGGGGGTGAAGGGTGCTAAAAGAACATAAAGGGACATTAGGAACCAAACTCCCACCCTGCACACTCAACCAGGAGAGAACTGAGCACCTATGATTATTAAATAATATTGTCCTGGACAGGAGCCAGGGCACCCAAGACTCTTTTTCTGTAGCACCATTAAAGGCATGAGAATCAAAAGAAGGTAATTTCCCAACTATAATCAGCCCTTCATTACAAGCCAGCTCTGGGATGGGGGGTGAGTAATTAGCCTCTTCCTCAGAATTACTTCCCCTCCTTACATCACCCCTACCTTACATCTTGGCTATGACTTCCCCTCCAGGAAGCACGGAACTCCTGCAGTCACCCGCTCCATCCCTGAGAGATCTCTGCATTTCTGTTTCTTTGCTGGCTCTAGAGCAGCTCTGATTTACTTCCATCTTTTTCCAACTAGTCCTCCTAGTGTCAATTATTGAAGGATAGCCTTCTGCTTCTAAATACACGTCCTAACAAGCATAAATCTGTAGTCAGTTTGGGGACGTGATTAGAAAATGTATTTAAATTTGTTGCAGTAGTGATGGGGCAGAAGACAGGAGGCCTGGGGGGAGGGTGTCCGGCCAGCTGCTCAGAGAAAGCCTTGTAAGAGCCAATACCACCGCAATGGGGTCCACATGTTCCAAGAGCTGGACCGCGGCAGGTGAGACATGCAAAGTGGATTTGGTCAGTTTTCCACAGTGTATAAAACTCAAGGAACAGAACTCGTATTAACCAAACTCACTAAAATAGTGGTTGTCAAAACCAGCATTTCTGCTCATCATTTTTACAGATTAACAGGGAACATGCAAGTAGACCCACGTTTCCGCCAGCTAACAGTACATTTTATCCTCCAAAGCAAACCCTTCCAGGAAGACAACCAAGAGAAGGTTTGGCTAATGCCCTGCTTCTGGGAAGTGTGTCCACCAACAGGTGACATCAGCAGCTTTGGGGATGCTTGCTGAGCTCTCTGGGGAGACTGCCAGGAAATCTGTGCTTTATTGAACTCTCTCAGTGATTCTTATGCCTGCTGGTTCAAGCTCTGGCCAAAAGGCAAAGCTTCTCCAACATGTTCTAATTATTGGATTAATTTTCATTCACTCAATCTTTGTTGACTCATCGCCTTCTTTACCACAGGATACAAGTACTACCCAGAGCAAACGACCACCACAATCTGCCTCTTTTACCTTAAGGAAATGCAACTTTCAGAAGCTAGACAGTAGGGGATAAACAGGAAATGTGACCAACTTGAAGCTAGGAGGTGAAGGGCTTCCAAGGAGATCCTAAGACCTTCATGACAGCCCCAATCCCTATGGCATTGAGAGGCTAGGGTTGGCCCAAGAAAAACAATGATCAGATTTATCTTCTCTATCTTTGGCTGTAGGTATTTCTTTGCAGCTTTGAGGACTGGCTAGAGCAAAATTGGATGGCTTTTAGAGGTGGAGATCTTTCTGGCAACAGAAAGCCAGGGCCTAAAGAATGGATGGATTTGTGAGTGATTTATTTTGAGAAATACAGACTTAATGGTTCCCTACTTAGGTCTCCATCTACCTTTCTTGAAGGAACTTGAACAAGAAGTTGCACAGAAGATCCCTTAATCTTACAAACATTAGTAAGCCTCTCCTCTGTGGGAACATGGTAGTAAAGAAAGAAATCCTCTTCCTGAAGGAACTCATGATCTTATTCGGCAACATAACATATAGAGATGTTCAGTGCAACACAGGGCAGGATGCTAGAGCTACACACAGGCTTCTATTAGAACACCTGGGAAGAAAATCCAGACTGGCATGAAAGAAAGTAAAAATAAACAAAGATTTCCCATCTAAGAGACTTTTCATGGAAGAATATGAATTAGCCAGATAGATACAATGGGGAAGGGGTTTATCATAAAAAAAAAACTTTGGGTATTTTAATTCCCCAAAGTTAGAGAACTGGTTTACTCATCCAAATTGAAATTTGAAAGTCTTTTTTCTTTTCTTCTTTTTCTTTTATTGAAGCATAGTTGATTTTCAAAGTTGTGTTAATTTCTACTGTACAGCAAAGTGATTCAATTATATGCATATACATATTCTTTTTCATATTCTTTTCTCTTATGGTTTGTCACACGATATTGAATATAGTTCCCTGTGCTATACAGTAGGACCTTGTTATTTATCCATTCTCTATATAATAGTTTGCATCTGTTAATCCCAAAGTCCCAATCCACCCCTCCCCCACCCCCTTATTTTATTTTTTTTTAGGCTTTGGATTCTTCCTGACTTTAAACAAAACATGGAGCGGATGTTATATGCGTAAAGCAGCTAAAAGCAAAGTTGCACTGAATGCACTCCAAGTGGGGGAACCTCAGCCCCTTGCCCGTTTCTCCCAGTACCATTTGCGGGGACCCTGGACAATGGCAGGTTAAGTAAGAACATGCAGCGCTGGGGAAAATTCTGGGAGGTCCGCTAGTAAGTGAAGGAGCAGATCACAACCCGGGCGGTCACTCTGCAAGGTCATCTTCCAAAGTGCACATTCCTAGCCCGATGGATGGACCTGGGGCAGGTGATGGGGTTTGGTGGGGGAGACATGCAGGCTGGGTGGTCACACACATGCCAGGCCCTCGTGGGACATGAAGAGGACAGGCCAGGGGACCACGATTTCTTGCCACTTTCCATCATGGAACATGGAGGAGCCCAAGAATTCTGTTTCCGTCCTTGGGCTTCCAATTTGTTTTTGAAGGTTTATGTGTCAAAGTAGGAGAGAACATACTTTATTTAACAGTTTGTTGGCTTGACTTTTGACCTTGGAATATTGAGACATATGGTATGAGGGTCTCTGTTTGTACTCTTGTTCCAGGCCCTGAAAATATTAGAGGTGACTTGTTTTTCTTAAATTGACAATGCCAACCCCATCATGTTTTATTCTGGGTTGTGCTTGCTGAATAAATATTTATTTAACCTTTTATTTTAAACTTTCTACATAATTACAATTTAGGTGTGTCTTTTTAAAGCAGCATATAATTCCATATTTTTTTAGCCCAATCTGACAATTTTTTTTATCTTACTTGGGAAAATTATTTATTTAGTTTTATTATCTTCTTTTCTACTTTCTCAATATTTCTTATGATTACTTGCTTTTTACACCTTCTTTTCTTTGTTTTGCTATATGTTTATTTATCCTCCTCAAAGATTCGAAAGGTATGCATCCTGTTGCAATTCTATTTCATGTTACATTTAAGTTTAAAAAAACTCATTCCTCTATTGAAATAAAAAATGGAAAGTTATCTTTTTACTCCTCATTGTTGGAAAAAGAATCTTATTCCAGTTTTCGTTCCTTCACTTCCCATTCCTTACTAATATAAAATGAGATTTTCAAACCAGATTGTTATTAATTTTCTTCATTTTACAGAGTCCTTTTCAGAAATTATTTTTGACACGAGAATTAGATTCTGTAATAATATTTATTTTTTTCTTCCATATTTTCATCCTTGAGATCTTAATTTGATTCAACTTTCAGTAAGGAGAGTATACGTCAAGTAAGTTTTAATTGAAATTTTAGTTGAAAAGCTGTAATTACACATGCAGTTGTAAGAAATAATACAGAGCGATCCCACTTACGCTTTACTTGGTTACCCTAATGTCTTGTTGCAAAACTTCAGTACAATATCATAACCGGGATATTGACATCAATACAATCGACAGATCTTATCCAGATTTCTCCAATCTTATTACTTGTACTCACTCATTTGTGTTTGTAAGTGTTTTTATTTCTACACAATTTTATCACATGTAAGTTTGTGTATCCACCACCACAGTCAAGGTACAGAACAGTTCCCTTGCCGCAAAGATCCCTCTTGCTGCCCTTGATCACCACACCCACCTCCCCCCTACCTTCACCCCTATCCAGTCCCTAACCCCTGGCAATGACTAATCTGTCCTCCATCTCTTTTTTTTTTCTTTTTCGTTTCAACAATGTTATATAAATGGAATCGTACAGTATGTTACATTCGGGAGGTGGCTTTTTTCACTAAGCATAATTCTCTAGAGATTAATCCAAGTTGTTGCATGCATCCATGGTTTGTTCCTTTTGATTGCTGAGTAGTATTCTGTGGTCTGTACCACAGTTGAACCATTCATCTTTTGAAGGACATCTGGCTGCTTCCAGTTTGGGGTTATTACAAATAAAATTTCTATGAAAATTAGTGTTCAGCATTTGTGTGAACCTAAGTTTTTATTTCTCTGGGATAAATGCCAAGAGTGTAATTGCTAAATCATTTGGTAATTGCATGTTTCATTTTATATGAAACTGCCAAATTGTTTTTCAGAGTGGCTATACCATTTTACTCAAGCAATTTTCAAAAGAAAGATATGAATTTATATTTTCTGGGCTCTTATTTATCTCCAAATGTCTCTCTGTTGCCTTCACACATATGATAAATTGGCTGGGAAAATGTACTTGTTTCACAATAGTTTTTCCTTAAAGTTCTATAGAATTTGTTCCAACATCTTCTAATAGTCTATGTTTCAGAGAAACCTGTGTCTAGCTCAATTTTTGTTTCTTTGAAGACAACCAGTTTTTCCTGTTTGGTTACTTCGTATGATGCTTTTTCTTTGCTTAAAAAAAACACATAAGGTATATAAAAAATGGTCTCTTTTTAACAATGTTACATGAAATATGGTATTTTCTATCTCTATTTTTAGGCCTTTGTTTTAGCTCAGAAAAAGTTCCTCAATTGTGTTTTCGATCATCGATTCTGTTAGGTTCTGAGCTCTGCCGTTCTTTGCAGTATTTATTACCTACACTGTCATCATTTTCTTATGTTTGTTCTTTCTTTTTACATTCTGAGAGAGCATTGCAACTTTGGGTTTTTTTTTCTTTTGCATCAATCATTCATTTTTGCATAGTGACAATTCACGTATTGAGCAGCTCCAACGGGATTTAAATTTTGCTATGTAATCTTAATTATATTTCAAACTTTCCATATCACTCATAGCTTCCTTTTTACATCATTCTGCTGTCCTACAGCTCAGAAAATCCTCCCACTGGATTTCTCTGCACCTGCCTCAAGAAGTCGTAACTTCTCACTGTCAGTTGAAGTTACTGAGAATGCTTTTTTTTTCTGGTTTACGCAATAAATTGTTTTCAAAGGCACGTTTCCCCCTGCATTTTCAGAAGATGTTTCCTTCCCTTGTGCTGCAATATTTTTCTAATTTTTTAGTTGAAAATTTAAAATGTTTCTGATCTCACAAAAAGACAAAACGCACCATTTTAACTATTTTAAAGCATACAATTCAATGGCTTTTAGTACATTCACAACGCTGTACAGTCGTCACCACTGTTTAATTCCAGAACATTTTCATCACCCCCAAAGGAAACCCAGCACTTAGGAAGTAATCACTTCCCATTCCCTTCTACCTTAGTCCTTGGCAACCACTTATCTGTCTTCTACCTGTAGGGATTCACCCACTCTGGATATTTTATATAAACAGCATCATACACATTGTGGTCATTTGTGTCTGGCTTTCTTTCACTTAGCACATTGTTTTGCAGTATATATATATATATATTTTTTTTAAATTAATTAATTAATTAATTTTTGGCTGTGTTGGGTCTTTGTTTCTGTGCGAGGGCTTTCTCTAGTTGCGGCGAGCGGGGGCCACTCACTATCATGGCCTCTCACTGTTGCGGAGCACAGGCTCCAGACGCGCAGGCTCAGTGGTTGTGGCTCACGGGCCCAGTTGCTCCGTGGCATGTGGGATCTTCCCAGACCAGGGCTCAAACCCGTGTCCCCTGCATTGGCAGGCAGATCCTAACCACTGCGCCACCAGGGAAGCCCTTGCAGTATATTTTTAATTAGATTTTTGGTTTTGATCATTATTCTGACCCACACAGATTAATCTGGCCACCATGTTTGTCAAGAGGTAACGCGGCTGAGTTGCTGCCCTGGTTTTTCCTTGGTGGTTGGGATAAGCTCCTTCTCTACTCTCTATCTAGCAGGAGAGCCCATAGATGTGCTGAGATTTTATCTCCATCCCCAGTGCCTGCTGGCTTTCATCAAGTGTAGTTCTGCTGGAATCAGACTGAATCATCTCTCATCTCCACTGGTTAATTTAAGAAAAGCCTGCATGATTTTCGGAAAAAGTAGTTTCTTTGACCAGTGTAAATAAATGTTTAACAATGATAGCTTTGAAAATTGGCTCCTTCTGGAAAGCTAGGGAACGAAAAAAAGATACTTTCAAAATTTCAGTGTTCGGCCAAACCCAGGCCAGGAGAGCCGGGTAACTCCTGCTACCAGGAGTCCTTGAAAAAAATTATGGACTTTTTTCTTAGAAAAGAGTAGCACATTTGTGGTTACTGATGAAATCACTGAGCTAGGCAGACTTTTCAATTTGGATCTGTTTCCTAATTGTAAACTTGATGTGTCTGTCTGTATCTCCAAGTAGAGTATGACACGACGGCCTGGGTTTTAATTCCTCTTCTTGTTTGAGATCTCTAATCAAGTTTAAATAAATAACTTTGCTCTTATGTAAAGTCAAAACAAAAATTCAGTGTTCAAGATGGTTTATGTCATTGGAAGGCAGAATATCACAGGGCTGAAGAACTGAGGTTCAGAAGTCTGGCAGACTGGGTGGAAGGTTGCTCTGTGACTGATAGGATGACACGTTCCTTAACAATTCTGCACCTTGGTGGAGAGAAATAATAATACCTACGTCAGAGTGTCTTTTGGGTAATTAAATGAGTTAAGACACAGCTGACTTATAGGAAAAAAAAATTAGGTCGACGACAACTGTTAAATTAGAAAAAAAAAAGGTTGATAATGTTAAATTTAAGCATACATTTTCAATCAAATCATAAGACAAATTATTCAAGTCTCATATTTGCTGTCATTTCAGAGACCCCATGATTTTTTCAGATTTCTTTTGCATTCAGTGTTCAACATATGAAGGAAGCCAGTAGCAACTCAGTATTTCTGATTTCTCTCTTCTAAACACAAAGTTTGCTCCTGATCTTTTGTTCTCTCCTCCCAGAAATATCCTTGTCCAATATCGTCTACATTTTCTGGCAACTCATCATGAGCACACTGCACTTAGGCTATGATATCACCATGCTCGGTAAAGTTGGAGCAGAGAAATGTGTTCCCAGTGGGGATCCATCTCTGCGTGGTCCAACTCTGCCACATTCCTGGGGGTAGACAGGGAGCAACTAAATCATCCTCTGGAGGGGTGAGATTTTAGGTTCCCTGGGTAGTTCTGTCAAGCAGCCAAGGAGAAGAGTTACTTTCCTAACATCCATTCCTAAATTTCCTTCCAGGTGTACCATTCTATAAATCAAAGTAAATTTTTTTGTTCTTCTTTTCCTTTTTAGCCAGAGTCCTTGACTTCTAGCATTGCAGAAAAGGGCGTGTGATAGACATTTATTTATACTCAAGTTTTGACTCAGTCACATCTGGGTAAGGACCTGGGCATATCTTCTTTTAAAGAAAGATCATTTTCCAGGAGAAAAGTTGATAATTCTTAGAAATCTAAGGCCTTCTAAAAAGACCTGTGCCTGGGGAAGCACAGCAGGGGAGACAGAGTCAGAGGATCCACAATTTAAAGAAGAGATGAAAAGGTCAGAGAGGCCTTTGGGTTTTGCACATTGGGAAGGAACCACCCACCCACCTTACTAGATAAAAGACTTCCATGCCTTCAAGAAAGTGACTGGGAAGGGATGTTTCTGCCTATTTGGGGTTTTCAGAGCTAAAAATCGCAGAGGTTTTTTAAATGTCGTATGTAAGAGACAAGTACTGTACAATGATCAATCACATCCTGGCCGATGGTCGTATCCCATTAGTAGCCTAGTGGGCTGACCATCTTGGCTCTGATTTTATAAATGATGAAGGCTCTGAGCTTATGTGTGCCTTAATTATCTTTACATAAAAGTATCTAATTCAGAAAATTAATATGGATGGTTAAATAATACAGTTACCCCTCACCTCCAAAGAATGCAACCATTTGGACCTCATATTACATGGGAACAGAGAGTCCTACAATCAGAGCTAGCTTTGTTATTCACTGGGCATTTGCTTTGGTCATATTATATAACTTTTCCACGTCCTGATTTCCTCAATGCCTGGCCCACGGACCATCATAAATGAATATTAGTTAATTGTATGAATGAATGAATGAAGTATGATTATTAGCTCTGCCGACCTATAAGAATTTTGGTAAGCACCTTTTGAGAAAAGATGGGTTACGATGTTTACAAACTGAAGAGTGTCATTTACAAAAGTAACGTAGCTATTATTCAAATCAGTAATATCAGTACTAAAACTGATAAAGTATATAAGCAAATAAAAGACCTTTTTGTGACCAAAAGAATGCTTCCAAATCCAAGCACTTGATTTCTTGTATTACATTCATAGAAGAATAAAAATGTTTTAAAACTATTACTTACTCAAAATCCAAGCACACTGAGAATATGTTTTAAAACATAACAGTTCTTTACAGGATGGTAGCTTTTGATTCTGATCAGAAGCAGCCAGCTCGAAGACTGGACAAGGTGAATGACAGGACAGACAGGACGTAAGAATTGACAAGCTGACAGTAAGAACTGGGACTGCAAAAAAACGATTAAAACTTCTGGATTCTGGGGCTTCCCTGGTGGCGCAGTGGTTGAGAATCTGCCTGCCAATGCAGGGGACACGGGTTCGAGCCCTGGTCTGGGAGGATCCCACATGCCGCGGAGCAACTGGGCCCGTGAGCCACAATTACTGAGCCTGCGCATCTGGAGCCTGTGCTCCGCAACAAGAGAGGCCGTGATAGTGAGAGGCCCGCGCACCGCGATGAAGAGTGGCCCCCGCTCGCCACAACTAGAGAAAGCCCTCGCACAGAAACGAAGACCCAACACAGCCATAAATAAATAAATAAATAATTAAATAAATAAACTTTAAAAAAAAAAAAAGAAGCCTGAATTCTTAAAAAAAAAATTCTGGATTCAAGGAGCAGATTATGATTATGTAATTTAGGTGCAAGTATCCCACTCTTAGACAACCCTATGAATATCATTTTATTACAACATTTTGCAACAACTGATTTTATTAACAATGATGAAGACAACTTAAGTGGCATGAGTATACTCTAGTCAAAAGGCAAAGAAATGATTAGGGCACATCTTTGGGATAATTTCCATTAAAAATGCTTCTTAAAATTTTGGGTGCTTTAAAGAGCAATTCTCAACATGTGGGAGAGGAGTGATTACCTAATTCTATATCTCATTCCCTGGGAGCTGGGTTTTGTCTGCTGTAAAGGTTGGTATTAAGTGAGCCTACTTACCCCGAGCAAGGCCTTGGTCTTCCCTCCTACATGCAGAATGTTCCAGCTCATAGTTTCTTTTTTTAATTTTTTTATTTTATTGAAGTAGAGTTGATTTACAGTGTTGTGTTAATTTCTACTGTACAGCAAAGTGATTCAGTTATACATCTATATACATTCTTTTTAACATTATTTTCCATTATGGTTTATCACAGGATATTGAATATAGTTCCCTGTGCTATACAGTAGGACCTTGCAGTTCATCCATTCTCTATATAATAGTTTGCATCTGCTAATCCCAAACTCCCAATCAGTCCCTCCCCCTTGGCAACCCCAAGTCTGTTCTCTATCTCTGTAAATCTGTTTGTGTTTTGTAGATAAGTTCATTTGTGTCACATTTTAGATTCCACATATAAATGATATCGTATGGTATTTGTCTTTCTCTTTCTGACTTACTTCACTTAGTATGATAATCTCTAGGTCCATCCATATTGCTGCAAAGGGCATTATTGCATTCTTTTTTATGGCTGAGTACTATTCCATTGTATATATGTACCACATCTTCTTTATCCATTCATCTGTCTATGGACATTTAGGTCGCTTCCATGTCTTGGCTATTGTAAACAATGCTGCAATGAGCACTGGGTGCATGTATCTTTTCGAATTATAGTTTTCTCTGTATATATGTCCAGGAGTGGGATTGCAGGATCCTACAGCTCATAGTTTCTTGAAGTATAGTTCATAAAGGTCCTACTAACAAATCTGAAAGTCCATTTGTGAGTTCTTATGGGTAAGTAACATAACTTCATAGATCCTTACCACTTGGTGCTATTTATTTATAACTTACTAATGGAGATATTAAAGATAACGAAAATTTGGTGTTCTGAGACTAAAATTAGCAAGTTCCCTGAGTTTCTTGAAGACTCTAAATCAGTATTCTTCTAAATACATGACCATCACACAAGGCTCTGTGGCTTGGCAAAGGTCCTACCATGCATGTACATGTAGGTTACAAAATGTCCAATTTGGGGAGAAATTTGTACTTTGTTATTAGTTTTGCTGTCTCGAGTCAGTTGTAATTTTTAATTGTTGCTTTTTTTGCTTTTTTAAATATAAATGATTATTTATCTTCTGCTATTAGTTCATTGTGTTGTGGGTTGCTTGGTTAATGACAGCATGGTGAGACATAGTTGCATCAATAATATTCTGACATGAAACTTCCAGTTACTGAGCTCTAACACATGCATGTATTGGGTTTCAAACATGACTCATTCTCTATATAAACATATACGAAAAAATGCTCCCTTGTTTTGTTTTGCACAAGCCCTCTGCATTTGTGCTGTTTATACTATTAAAGTAACTATAATGAAATTACTGGGCTATTTTTTAAGTTTATAGAGTATAATATCATAATATAAAACTGTGATAGAAGCTAATCATTTTCTCCTGTAAAATAAATAAGAAACAATTCACAGGTGCTCCTAGCAAGTTTACTTATGTAGTTTAGTCCCCTCTGATGCTTCCTTATCTCAGAGTTATTTTCTACTAAGACAGAAAGGGAGATAATGGAGCTGGGGGTAGGGAGGAGAGGAAGGAGTCTGTTAAATCACTAAAACCATACTGCTCTCCAGAATGAATCATTCTGTGCGGATTCCAGATAACTAAAGTCCTGATGTACACGGAGAACCGTCCAAAATGTTTTTGCCCAAAAGCTTATAAACAAGCTGTAAACAAACACATGTGACTCTGTTGCCCTGCAGTTGGAATCTCCTGACTTTCCTGGCTGGTCCTCTGAACATGCAGAAGAGAATTTACTTCAGGATCGTTTTAATCAGCCTGAGGTTCTCTGCTGGTCAAAGGAGTGTAGGAATTTACATTCCCCAGAATGCACTGTCCATCCTCAGCCTGGGATTCTCAGCTCAGATCCCTCCCCACCCCCAGGGTGCAGGCCTTTTCTAATCCCCTCCCTCTTCCTTCCAGATGGCAGGTCATGCCCCCCAGACACCCTCGCTCCCTCCTGCAGCGTGATGTTTGGGGCCTAGTTTCTGTCTCCCAGCCTTGTCTCTTTCCGTGGATATAAACAGAACAAAATCTTTCTCTCTTTAATTTGTGACCTTAACTTCAGCCTTTATGCAGCCTTGAAGATTTTCCTTGGATAGTCCATGAAGGGGTGGTCTAATCACTTTTCACACCTGCCCCGGAAGATCTGTGTCCTGGGCAGAGCTTCCAGAACATTCCTTGGAGGCGTTGTTTCTAGTTGGGCCTGGTGCTGCAGCTGATTGTCCCATGATGACAATGACAGGCATACACAGAAGCTAATGCTGTTCATGAACTCTTCCCATCTCTGTCCTCAGCCCACAACTTCATCTCCCTGACTACAAGATACAATGGCAGTCTGCCCTGTATTCCTGTTGAGTTTCAGGAAGTGATGTAGAAAAATGTGGCAGTGAACGGCCCCCAGAAGTGATGACCGCGTAGCTTTCTGGTTGGGTCTGAGTCGGGGGTCACAGTGTGGGGAAGCCAGAGATGAAATGCTTTGTCTCCTTACTTCCATCAATTTTTTGAGCAAGAACGTTGTGTTTTAACAAGGTGATGGGTGGGTAAGCTACCAACCCTCGTTCTTAAATCCCTCTCCACTAGCCTTATAGTTTGTGAAAATTCCTCAAAGATTAGAATTTTAATCTAATTAAAATCTAATTAAAATTAGAATTTTAATTTAACCAGGCTAATTCCTTTTGTGAGGTATATATGTGTGTGTCTGTACCATTTTAGAAATTTTAGTAAGTTAGAAAAGACCAGACCAGACACTGTCATTTTTTAAAAGTGTATTTAACAAAGTATTTAAATTGAAAGCAGGAACATCCAGTTTCAAAAGGCATTTTTGAGTGTCTTCTCCCATAGCTCTATTACAACGACTAGAAAAAAAAAAAATAAAGCAGCTCTGAAAGCCAAGGATCACAGGCAATATTTTGGAAAAGTCTTGGAAGTATTGCTAAAATCACTACCAAGCAGATTTAGTGAGAGGTGGATAGAGAAACAGAACTGGTTTCTACATGCTTTACCTTTTGAAATATAAGATCCCCTTTCCCAAAGTACGTAGGAAGAAGTTTAGAAATTCTCCCACTATCTACTTCTAGCTGGGACATCCATGGTGTCCACAGCTTGTGGGGAAAAAGAAAAAGAAAATCTGTGCAGCCATCGTTGCCAAGATACAAATGCTTCTGCTTTTACCATGTCCATTCCATGCCCCACTCCTACCAGCATTCTCTTTCTACATTTGTCTAGAGGTTCCAACCAATGGGAGAAGAAGGTCTGTTTAATGGACAGAGTTTCCTGTCCATTTGGAAGAGGCATTGTCTTAAATGGCTCTGGTACGAAATGGGAGAGACATGCAGTCCTAAGACTGATTTTCTGATCATTTGAACGACAGCCATATACAAAAACTCTTCCTGTTAAGTGGACTCTTCCCTTCTCTGTACTAAACCCAAGGGAAAACAGAAGAGAATACATTTTACCCACAGGTAGGTAGAGAGCAAGATCCCAAAGACCATGTACCCTGGACTGAGAGTTTTACATGCGTGTATCTGTTGAAGGAGCCTCTTTTTAGATAAAATGTAAAGGTTTCCCTAAGTCTAAGAGAACTAAGCAAAGAACAGGTAAATGAATATTCCCCTTGATTCTGGAAGAACAGAACAAGATAAATGCCTGTAAGAAAGGAACTGACAGCATTGACCTCCCCTACTGCTCTGCATCTGGGAGGAATCTACATGGACTCAAGTGCAAGTGCATGGGACCAAGGGTCTGGGTGGGTCTCATGTTATTAAAGGATAATTAAAGAGAAAACAAGCACACAGTGGCATGGAATGGAGAAAATGCACAGGGCACCACAAGGAAAAAGAGCATTTTTATCTGCAATTTTGGAGGCACAGTTCACCTCTGAAAATGATTTTTGACAGGAAGCACAAGGACATTTCAAAAAAGGGCTTCTTGGTGTTCTCAGTAAAACAGGAATTTACAGCTCCTGAAAAAAAGGAGAATAGGCTTGTATGGAAAGATCAAAGATAAAGAAGAGATGCAAAAACAACAGCCCAAGAAATAGGCTGAGGGATAAATTGAAACTAAAGCAATGCTAATTTTGAAAAAGTACGAAGCAATAGAAATTAAAATACTAACGGCAGAATTAAGGGTAATTTTAATTTTATTATTCAGGTTTTTCTGCATTCTCTAAAGTAACTATCTTCTCATAAATAGGAAAAATAGAAGTAATAACGCTATTGTGTTTTAATTATAAAAAGCAACATAATAATGTAGTAGAAAAATTTAACAATAGGAAAGATGTATAATTCACCCCTTTTATCATTACATGAACTCTCTTCCTTATTTCTTTCACATTTATATTTTATATGTTTTAATCATGCTATAAATACATTGTTTCAATTTATGTTGTTTAGGGATTTCTGTTCATTTTATTTTGCTGCATAATCTTCATAAGTGTTCATTTAGTGGCTGCAAAACATTCCACCCAAAAGCTATTCAGTAATATGCTTAATGGCTCTCTTATTGATGGACATTTAAGTGACTTTCAAAGTTTTAAAACATGAATGATGCTCAAATAAACACTTTTGTATATACAATCTTTTACTTTTAGATTGGTTTTGTAATTTAGATTCCCTGCAGTTATTATGGTTCTTCTTAGTCCTAACAATGACTCTTCTAAATTAGGTATTATTATCATCTTCATTTTAATGGAAGAGGAAATTCAGCCTTAGAGAAGGTGAGCACTTGCCCAAGTCCCACCGTTGATGTGTGGTAGAACCATGTTCACACAAGGCCATCTGCAGGGGCAGTTCACACTGCCACATTTCTTTCCAAAATAGGTTCTTTGCAGACTAACATTGCTAACTGCCACAGCTAACAGTTCCCATTTCATGGCACCTTTACCAGCAATTGGATATTTATGTTATATTTTTGATGATTTAATAAGCCAGGGTGGGATGGAGGGGAAAATAACAAATTATTGTCCTGATCTTGGCATGCTACACAATGGTACTCTTTTCTTTGCTGATTACTAAGATCACTAAGAGGATTGTCTAAATGCAGAGCAATGCCTTCAAATGATGAGAAACTAGACCATTCTGACTCATACTATAAGTGGGAGCTATTCAACACAAATCAGAAACAAAAACACAGAGCCCAAAAGAACTTAAATTGAAATTCTTGCAAGAATAAAATTAATGAACTAAAAGTAATCTATATGGCAGTGGATGCCATATTCTAGATATAATGTATTAGACTAAAAAGCCTCTTCAAAAGTTTCCAGAAAAGAAATCCTGTGGATTCACTGAACAGGGGTTTTGGTATGAAAGCCATGGCTCAAAACTGCAGATTTCTACATAACAATAATCATAACAGCTCTTACAGTCTCTCACATTGCCTTATATAAAAATTGTCTGTATTCCTAAGGAGAAAAGAACAATTACCAAAATAAATTCTAAGGGAATAAGAAATAAAGTAACCTGCCTGTATCTCTATAACATCCAGATTGCAAAATAATGTATTTCACCCCAAAGTACTCGATTCCTGATTGTAAAACACCATAGCCATCAGGTGACTACTTTATATTTGCCACAAAGATGAGAGCTTTTCTACTATATGATCCTGCAATCCCACTCCTGGGCATATATCCAGAGAAAAACATGGTCCAAAAGGATACATGCACCCCAATGTTCATTGCAGCACTGTTTACAATAGCCAAGATATGGAAGCAACCTAAATGTCTATTGACAGATGAATGGATAAAGAAGATGTGGCACATAGACCACATTCACAGAAAGACAGACAAGATGAAAAGGCAAAGAACTATGTACCAGATGAAGGAACAAGATAAAACCCCAGAAAAACAACTAAATGAAGTGGAGATAAGCAACCTTCCAAGAAAGAATTCAGAATAATGATAGTGAAGATGATCCAGGACCTCGGAAAAAGAATGGAGGCAAAGATCGAGAAGATGCAAGAAATGTTTAACAAAGACCTAGAAGAATTAAAGAACAAACAAACAGAGATGAACAATACAATAACTGAAATGAAAAATACACTAGAAGGAATCAGTAGCAGAATAACAGGCAGAAGAACGGATAAGTGACCTGGAAGACAGAATGGTGGAATTCACTGCCGTGGAACAGATTAAAGAAAAAAGAATGAAAAGAAATGAAGACAGTCTAAGAGACCTCTGGGACAACATTAAATGCAACAACATTCACATTGTAGGGGTCCCAGAAGGAGAAGAGAGAGAGAAAGGACCCGAGAAAATATTTGAAGAGATTATAGTCGAAAATTTCCCTAATATGGGAAAGGAAATAGCCACCCAAGTTCAGGAAGCGCAGAGAGTCCCAGGCAGGATAAACCCAAGAGGAAACACGCTGAGACACATAGTAATCAAACTGACAAAAATTAAAGACAAAGAAAAATTATTGAAAGCAACAAGGGAAAAATGACAAATAACATACAAGGGAACTCCCATAAGGTTAACAGCTGATTTCTCAGCAGAAACTCTACAAGCCAGAAGGGAGTGGCATGATATACTTAAAGTGATGAAAGGGAAGAACCTACAACCAAGATTACTCTACCCGGCAAGGATCTCATTCAGATTTGATGGAGAAATCAAAAGCTTTACAGACAAGCAAAAGCTAAGAGAATTCAGCACCACCAAACCAGCTCTACAACAAATGCTAAAGGAACTTCTCTAAGTGGGAAACGCAAGAGAAGAAAAGGACCTACAAAAACAAACCCATAACAATTAAGAAAATGGTAATAGGAACATACATATCAATAATTACCTTAAACGTGAATGGATTAAATGCTCTAACCAAAAGACACAGGCTTGCTGAATGGATAAAAAAACAAGACCCATCCATATGCTGTCTAAAAGAGACCCACTTCAGACCTTGGGATACATACAGACTGAAAGTGAGGGGATGGAAAAAGATATTCCATGCAAACAGAAATCAAAAGAAAGCTGGAGTAGCAATACTCATATCAGATAAAATAGACTTTAAAATAAAGAATGTTACAAAAGACATGGAAGGACACTACATAATGATCAAGGGATCAATCCAAGAAGAAGATATAACAATTATAAATATTTATGCACCCAACATAGGAGCACCTCAATACATAAGGCAACTGCTAACAGCCATAAAAGGGGAAATCGACAGTAACACAATAATAGTGGGGGACTTTAACACCTCACTTACACCAATGGACAGATCATCCAAACAGAAAATTAATAAGGAAACACAAGCTTTAAATGACACAATAGCCCAGATAGATTTAATTGATATTTATAGGACATTCCATCCAAAAACAACAGACTACACTTTCTTCTCAAGTGCACAGGGAACATTCTCCAAGATAGATAACATCTTGGGTCACAAATAAAGCCTCAGTCATTTTAAGAAAATTGAAATCATATCAAGCATCTTTTCTGACCACAATGCTATGAGATTAGAAATCAATTACAGGTAAAAAAAACCGTGAAAAACACAAACACATGGAGGCTAAACAATATGTTACTAAAAAACCAAGAGATCACTGAAGAAATCAAAGAGGAAATCAAAAAATACCTAGAGACAAATGACAATGAAAACACGATGATGTAAAACCTATGGGATGCAGCAAAAGCAGTTCTAAGACGGAAGTTTATAGCAATACAAGCTTACCTCAAGAAACAAGAAAAATCTCAAATAAACAATCTAACCTTACACCTAAAGGAACTAGAGAAAGGAGAACAAAAAACACATAGCTAGTAAAAGGAAAGAAATCTTATAGATCAGAGCAGAAATAAATGAAATAGAAACAAAGAAAACAATAGCAAAGATCAATAAGACTAAAAGCTGGTTCTTTGAGAAGATAAACAAAATTGATAAACCATTAGCCAGACTCATCAAGAAAAAGAGGGAGAGGACTCCAATCAATAAAATTAGAAATGAAAAAGGAGAAGTTACAACAGATACTGCAGAAATACAAAGCATCCTAAGAGACTACTACAAGCAACTCTATGCCAATAAAATGGACAACCTGGAAGAAATGGACAAATTCTTAGAAAGGTATAACCTTCCAAGACTGAACCAGGAAGAAATAGAAAATATGAACAGACCTCTCTCACAAGTAAAAAAATTGAAACTGTGATTAAAGATCTTCCAACAAACAAAAGTCCAGGACCAGATGGCTTCACAGGTGAATTCTATCAAACATTTAGAGAAGAGCTAACACCATCCTTCTCAAACTCTTCCCAAAAATTGCAGAGGAAGGAACACTCCCAAACTCATTCTATGAGGCCACCATCACCCTCATATCAAAACCAGACAAAGATACTACAAAAAAAGAAAATTACAGACCAATATCACTGGTGAATATAGATGCAAAAATCCTCAACAAAGTACTAGCAAACAGAATCCAACAACACATTAAAAGGATCATACACCGTGATCAAGTGGGATTTATCCCAGGGATGCAAGGATTCTTCAATATACACAAATCAATCAATGTGATACACCATATTAACAAATTGAAGAATAAAAACCATATGATCATCTCAACAGATGCAGAAAAAGCTTTTGGCAAAATTCAACACCCATTTACGATAAAAACTCTCCAGAAAGTGGGCATAGAGGGAACCTACCTCAACATAATAAAGGCCATATATGACAAACCCACAGCCAACATCATTTTCAATGGTGAAAAACTGAAAGCATTTCCTCTAAGATCAGGAAGAAGACAAGGTTGTCCACTCTCGCCACTATTATTCAACATAGTTTTGGAAGTCCTAGCTACAACATTCAGAGAAGAAAAAGAAATAAAATGATTACAAATTGGAAAAGAAGAAGTAAAACTGTCACTGTTTGCAGATGACATGATACTATACATAGAGAATCCTAAAGATGCTACCAGAAAACTACTAGAGCTAATCAATGAATTTGGTAAAGTTGCAGGATACAAGATTAATGCACAGAAATCTCTTGCATTCCTATACACTAATGATGAAAAATCTGAAAGAGAAATTAAGGAAACACTCCCATTTACCACTGCAACAAAAAGAATACCTAGGAATAAAAAAAAAAAAAAAAATGAAGATGTGACATGTATATACAACGGAATATTACTCAGCCATAAAAAAGAATGAAATAATGCCCTTTGCAGCAACATGGATGGACCTAGAGATTATCATACTAAGTGAAGTAAGTCAGACAGAGAAAGAAAAATAGTGTATGATACCACTTATATGTGGAATCTTAAAAAAAAAAAAAGGTACGAAAGAACTTATTTACAAAACAGAAATAGACTCACAGACATAGAAAACCAACTTATGGTTACCAAAGGGGAAAAGGGTGGAGAGGGATAAATGAGGGATTTGGGATTAACATATATTAATATATGGGGAAATGGGGAGTTATTGGGTAATAGGCACAGTGTTTCAGTTTTGCAAGATGAAAAAGTAGAGATTGGTTGCATAACAAAATGAATGTTCTTGATACTACAGAACTATACACTTAAAAATAATTTGAATGGTAATAAATACATAAAAATGAATAAATAAGTATACTGAGAAGACGTATTGCACATGCACTATATGCCAGGTTCCGTGCCAATGTATTTTAGATTCCATGTCAGAAAAGCATCTTGAAATACAAATGCCTGTGCTTTGCTTTCCTTCTCTTCCTCGTTCAGCTCCCACAGAACCTGAAGGAGAAGGAGGGCAGTTTAAACACAGAGAGAAAGAAATTGTCAGTGTTCGGTGTTCTAACTTCCAAAATAAGCTCTTGATCCCAGATCCAAAACAAAACTTTTGAGAGCCAAAGTTTTTGATATGCAAGAGGAAAGTTTTCAAGAGAAGAAAAGGCTATTAAGAAGCAAAAAGAGAAGGCCTGAGAGTGAGGAGGGCAGAAGATTTGTGCCAGAAGCAGGGCTTGAAAAGAAGATGGCGGAAGACCAGGCTCCCACGCTCCACCCCAACCCCTCAGGCTGACAGAGTGGCTGCAGGTCAACCAGACTCCAAGGCTGGAACATTCCACCAGAGGAGTAGAACGGGGCTGGGAAGGGGATGAGCTAAGGCGCATAGACCACCATGACTCAGTAATGAGTGTGGAAGGCCAGGCACCGAGAGCAGGTAGCTCCTACCACCAGGTAGACTGAGCTCATCTAAGTCGCACACTTGTGACCTGGCCGGTACTGGGTCCCATTCCACCTGCCCCATTAACAGACTCTTTTCAGGAGGTGCTGCCCTGGAATGGTTGAGAGTGCTTAACCCCTTCACCTGTGTGTGACTGTGGGCAAGTTACATCCTGTGGGTCTTAGAAGCAGAGCTGCTTCTTGTGCACATGACTTACAGAGGAGTTGTTCCCTGGCAAAACCAATAAGAAGTGAGGGAAGCAGAGGAGAAGGAGGAGAGGTTGGGGAAGATGGGCAAAGAGGTGGGTGCAGCTGATGTGTAGCCTTGAGAGACTTTATCTCTCACCTGAGAGGAATTCCAGACGAGTACGACAAAGGAAATGGCAGCAAGGCAGGATTTTAAAACTAACTAGCTTAGAATTTACCAGAATTAAAGAAAGACATGAGTCATCCTAGAAAGTATGAATTGGGTGTCCAGAATACATACAACTCAACTGATCTGGGTGAACCTACAGAACTTTAAAGATAAAAATAGTGTCAAAATCTAACAGAGAGGAGAGACTGTTTACCCACCAAAAAAATAGCACTTATGGAGACAGCAGTTTTCTTACAAGTAGCAAGTGAAGCCAAATGTCTAGGAAGTCATATCTTTAAAGTGCTGAGAAGGAGGAGGAGAAGGGAGAGGGGGAGGAGGAGAAGGAGAAGGAGAAGGGGGAGGGGAGGAGGGGGAAGGAGAGGGGAGAAGGAGGAGAAGGAGGGGAGGGGGAGGGGGGAGGAAGGGGAGGGGGAGAGAAGGAGGAGGAGGAGGGGAGGAGGGGGAGGAGGGGAGGGAGAGGGGAGAAGAAGAAGGAGGAGATGAAGAAGGAGGAGGAGGGGGAGGGGAGGGAGGAGGGGAAGTGGGGGGAGGGGAAGGGAGGAGCTATCGACCTAGAATTCTACACTTCTCTAAACTACTATTAAGGATTGAGAACAAAATAAAGTCATTTTCAGTTGTTGAAAAAGAAAAACAGATTATTACCCATGGACCTTCACCAAAAAAAAAGTGCAAATGGATGAAACATAGCAAGGAGAAAAATAAATCAAAAGGCCAGAATATGATGTAGGAAAGAATGAGAGTCTAGAAATATATCCTCACATTTATGGTTACTCAGTGCTCAACAGAGGTGCCAAGACACTTCAAAAGGGAAAGTGTACTCTTTTCAACAATTGGTGCTGCAGTAATTAAATAGCTACATACAAAATGATGGGCTTGGACCCTCACCTCACATTATGTATAAAATTAATCCAAAATGGATTAAAAACCCAAATCTAAGAGCTAAATTATACAACTTGTCAAAACCATAAGAAGTAATCTTCAGGGTACTGGTATGGACAAAGAGTTCTTAGATAGGACACCAAAACATAATATAAAAGAAAAAAAACTGATAAATTGATTTCATCAAAATTTAAAACTTTTGTGCTCCAACAGATAGAAAACACAAGCCACAGATTGAGAAAATATTTATAAATTGTATATTTCATAAAAGACTTGCATCCAGAATACATAAAGAACTCGTAGCTCATTAAAAAGACAATTCAATTAAAAACGGCCAAAAGATTTTAATAGACATTTCATTTAAAAATATGCAAATGGATATAAAGCATGTGAAAAGATGCTCACAGTCATTAGGGAAACGCAAATTAAAACCACATGGGATACCACTACACACTCACTGGAAAAAAGACAAGACAATATCAAGTGTTGGTGAGGATACGGAGAAACTAGACCCCTCATACGTTGCTGGTCATAATGTAAAATGGTCTGACCACTTTGGAAAAGAATTCATCAGTTTCTTAAAAAGCCAAATATGACTTACCATACAACCTTGCAATTTCACTTCTAGGAATCTACTCAAAAGAAATGAAAACATATATACACATGAAGACATACCTGTGAATGCAGCATCATTCATCATAGCCCCAAACTGTAAACAAGATGCATGTCCATCAAGTGGCGAATGAATAAACAAAATGTGGGGCACCTATACAATGGAATACTATTCAGCAATGAAAAAGAATAAACATGCTACAACACAGATGCATGTTCCTTATTGCTCTGTAAAAATGAGGAACAGAAATGCTGGTTTTGACAACCACGTTTTTAGTGAGTTTGGTTAATACGAGTTCTTTTCCCTGAGCTTTATACACTGTGGAAAACTGAACAAATCCACTTTGCATGTCTCACCTGCCGCGGTCCAGCTCTTGGAACATGTGGACCCCATTACGGTGATATCGGCTCTTACAAGGCTCTCTCTGAGCAGCTGGCCGGACACCCTCCCCCCAGGCATCCTATCTTCTGCCCCATCACTACTGCAACAAATGAAGTATCTTTCTCTTTCTAATCACTTCCCAAAGTGATTACAGATTTATGCTTGTTAGGACGTGTGTTTAGAAGCAGAAGGCTATTCTTCAATAATTGATACTAGGAGGACTAGTTGGAAAAGAATGGAAGTAAATCAGAGCTGTTCTAGAACAAGCAAAGAAACAGAAATGCAGAGATCTCTCAGGGATGAAGGGGGTGACTGCAGGAGTTCCGTGATTCCTGGAGGGGAAGTCATAGGCAAGATGTAAGGTAGGGGTGATGTAAGGAGGGGAAGTAATTCTGAGGAAAGAATCACATGTATAAAGATCTTGGATGCAAGAAGTTGATCAGCAGGTTGTGAGGAAAACACAGGACACTAGTGCAGATGGAGTATAGTAAAGGATGGAATGTAGCATGAGATCAGGATAGAGCCATGATTTAGGTTTCATTATAGTAAATTTTTTTGGGTTTTACTTTAAGAGCAATGAGAAATAATTGAAAAATTTTAAACTAAGCAGTAATGTGATTACATTATATGGATTTTAGGAAAATCACTCGTTACTATAGATCAAGGGTCAGCCAACTTTTTCTGTGAAGAGCCGGATAATGAATATTTTATGCTTCTGAGCAGCACAATCTTAGTCCAGCTATTCAGTGCTGTCTTTGTGGCACAAACGCTGCCAAAGATACATGTAAACAAATGAGCTTGCCTGTGTACCAATAAACTTTATTTGCAAAAACAAGCAGCAGGCAGGACTTTTCCTTCAAATTCTAATTTGGCCACCCCTGCTACAGATGGATAATGGATTACAGAAAAAGGCAAATCTGGAGTTAAAGAAACCAGGTTAGAAGGCAAGTGAAAAATTTAAGTGAGGTCATGCAATATTTATCTTTCTGTGTCTGTCTTATTTCATTTAACCTAACGCCCTCCAGTTTCGTCCATGTGGTCGTAAATGGCAGGATCTCCTTTTGTTTTTAAAAGCTGAAAAATATTCCGTTGTATATTCATAGTAACAGAATGGTGGTAAGTAGAATGTGGTTGCTAGGGGCTGGGGGGAGGGTGTCATGGGAAGTTATTATTTAATGAGTACAAAGTTTCAGTTTCGCAAGATGAAAAGAGTTCTGGAGATGGATGGTGGTGATGCTTGCACAACAATATGCAATGTCTTAGTAACATGGAACTATGCACTTAAAATGGTTAAGATGGTCAAGTTCATGTTATGTGTATTTTACCTCAATAAAATCTGGTGGGGGGAAAAGAAGGCAAGTAGAAAATGATACATCTAACATTAGTGTTAGCAGCAGAATTGTAGAGTTGACTCCAGACAGAAATTACATTGTATACAATGAGGAGAGGGAGAGGGAGAGGTCAAGAGTAACCCCTGGCATCAGTCGCTGGGGAGACGGTGGTCCTCTCGGTATCTCGGTGAACTAAACGTGAGCCTGGGATGCGGAAGCACAATATTTGGAGGAAATGAGAATCATAGAAACTAAGTGTTACTGACATGTAGGTAAAATAGTCCAACAGTAAATGGTCATTTGCAGGATGCTTCAAAGCATTCTGTGGGGAGAATTCCCCCCAAAAGACCAATAGAATGGAAAAAGGAATGCTCATATTCTCTCCAGCGTACCTGAGGTTCCCTCCACTCTCTGGGACCATTTTAGGCTCTAGCAAATTTGCACAGGTAGCTGGGGTCAGATTTATGGAATTTGAACCTTAGTCCATCAGCAGTGGAAAGCTGTTAGAAGGCTTACCATCAGTGGGAGAGAGCATGGGGACTTCCCTGGTGGTCCAGTGGTTAAGATTCTGTGCTCACAATGCAGGGGACACGGGTTCGATCCCTGGTTGGGGAACTAAAATCCCGCATGCTGCACAGCTTGGCCAAAAATTAAATTAAATTAAATTTTAAAAAGGGGGGGGGGACGAGCATCTGACTGCCATTTTAGGACGCTGTGGTAATGGTCGAGGCATAGACTTAGGTAGACTGTCAGTCAAGCGATCAATCAATACTGAGGTCCTGCTACCAAGCACTGTGGTAAACGATGGAGTGCTAGAGGAGAAGAAAAGATGGATTTAAGAGCTATTTTATAGAAAAAAAAAAAAAAATGGAAGCGACTTGCTGACTGCTTAAGGGGAATTTTAGAAGAGGGGTATAATTTTATATTAAAGTAAAGTTGGGAATTCGAGTGACCAGGAGAATTAGTACCCATGAGGGAAACAGGAAAATTTAGAAAGTTGGCTAGTATAAAGGCCAAGATGAAAGATGTTACATTCTAATTGCTGTACATTCGTGTTGACTTTGGACTTCCAGTAGGTTCCTTAGGAACCATCAGCACCAAGATGTAAGTTGATGCCAAGGGAGATGATGAATTTTTTTAAGGAGGCATAAAGAGAGAAAAGAAAGGACCAAAATGGAATTTCTCTCTATCATGAACTTGTCCTGCTATGAACCAAAGGGCAAGAGAAAGATGTGAAGCAAAAACAAGGGTCAGAGTGAGGCAATTTCCCAGGTGAAGAAGGATCACGTGGCTACATGAAAACCATCAAGAGTTTTCATATATGAACCTTGTTTCTCTTCCAAATGCGTTCTCTCCTTCTCCACTGTCTCTCTTAGTTCAGGCCATCAGCATCTCCCTCCTGGAGTACTACAATATTCCTTTAACCCATCTCCACGCTTCTGGCCCATCCTTTTAACCCACCTCCACGCTTCTGGGCCATCCTTTTAACCCACCTCCACACTTCTGGCCCATCCTTTTAACCCACCTCCACGCTTCTGGCCCATCCTCTTCAATCCTGACTCCAGATGTCTTCCTTTTTCTATGGCTTCCCCTTCACCCTATTGGATATAACTGAAACTCCTTAGCACAGAATGCACTTCGTGAGCAGATGCCTTGTCTATGCCTCCTGCGTTAACTTTCCCCACCACCCCTTCCCTACCTGCTCTACCCAACTACCTGAACCTGTATCTCCTTTCGTCGGGTTTGTGGTGTAGCACAAGGAATCTGTTATTAATGATAAAGTTCTGAAGTTTGTGAATATTTTCCTTTTTAATTAATAAGAATACATTCAAAATTATCCTAATACTATTAATGTCACTATCTCTTGTTTGTATTCCGATGTGCTATGTTTTCTTGACTAGGAGGGAAAGGAAGTGGGTTAAATTCTCAGTTCGTGAAACTTGCCAGGCATGGGAGAGTTATCTGTCACGGGGTTAAGATAGGAAAAAAGAGAGAACCACTGTTCTTCGATTGGACAATGCAATATTCAGTGTTCCACCCATCGCAATGGTCCGACTTAATCATAATTACTTATCTATCTATAGCTCCCACTGTTAGCTCACCAAGAGTACACGCTTATGACTTTTACCTCTGCATCTGATACCTGAGATGCCTAATAAAAACAGATGAGGTTTTTTTCCCTCCTGTCAAATGAAGTCAGAAATGTTGGGGCTTCTCATGAAGATGGCCAGTGATGCCTTCCAGAAGTGGGAAATACATTTCATGGGCTTGGCTGAGGATGGAGGAGGGAATGAGTAGTTAGGAAATGGAGACAGAAGGTGCAGACAATCATTTCCATCATTTTGGCAATAAAAGGAAAGGGAAATACAGGGCAGCGCATAAAAGAGAAAATAGGTTCAAACCAACATTTTTTGGCTTCCTCACTTCCCATTTCCTCCAGTCTGGCTCTTCTCTAACCATTTCACAGAAACTTCTCTAGCTAAAGTTACTAATAACTTTTACTGCTGAATCCACAGCATGTTCAAATGCTCACCTTCCTTGACTTGGTTGGTGAGCACCAGCTTGCAGCTCAGTAGCCCAGCCTGTCTTCTTGAAGGACTCTCTTGCTTGTCCTCCTGTGTCACCATGCTAACTTACCTGTAAGATAGGATTTTCTTCCTGCCTTTTGGGCCACCCCTTGGCTAATGCCTTATTCACTTGCATTCACTCTCCATGTTGAAGATCAAAGCTTTGAACTGGGTCACCTCGTCTTTCATGCCACATTCTTGTCCTGGCTATCTCATCCATCCCAATGACTTTGAATCCCACCTATACATCAATGACTCTCTTCTCTTTAAAAAAAATTTTTTTTTAGTCCACTATATATCCAGACATCATCACATAACTATCTCACAAATACCTGAATGTATGTTCACAATTAAGTTCTTTATACTTCTTCTCAAATCCTAGTAAAATGGTATCTACTTGCTCAAGAAAGACAACTGAGAACCGTAATTCCCTCCTCCCTCTTGTTCACCTTGCCTTTACATCCAATTTTTAACCAGGACCTGTCAATACTACTTACAGAATACATAAGCATCCACCTCTTTCCCTCTGTCTCCACTGCCACCACCTGGTTTAAAGCACCATCATTTCTCACCTGGGGTGACTGCAAATAACACCTACTGAGCTTTCAGCTTCCATTGCCTTTCAATTCATCTATGCACACCACACTTTGGATCATATTTCTACTTCACTCAAAACCCCTCATACCTTGGGTTAAAGATGAAATTCCCCCAGGTGGCCCATAGGGCCTTATAAGATCTGACCACTGTTTGTTTCTCCAGCCCTACTTCAGGCCACTCCTATCCACACACGCTCATGACACTCAGCCCACGGGTTTCTCTATTACAGACACCAAGTTCCTTCCTGACTGAAAGCCTTGGAGATGTGATTTCCTAACACTAGAATCCATTCCCTGCTCCCGTCCACATCCTTGCCAACTCCTACTCAATTCGCGTGCCCTCAGTTTAAATGTCCTTTGCTCAGACCACAACCGCCTACCACTTTCCAAACAGAATTAAGTAATTTAATGCCGCCGTTAAATTCTCTTCTGGTGTCCTGTGTCCTGTGTTTTCCTTCATAGCATTTATCACAGTTAGTCTCTATACATATATTTATTTGTTTGTCGTCTTTCTTCCCTACTAGACTATAAGTTCCATGAATCCAGGAACCATATTTCATCTCTAATCAATAGCTCTTAGCCCAGGACTGGCACGTAACAAGTACCATAAATAAATAAAAATAAATGTTTGTAAGATGAATAGATAAATAAATGAATATTAAGTGATTGAGAATAAAAGAGAAAAAGCTTTCAAGCTTAAAGACAATAAAACCAATATCTAAATTCACACTACTCTATATAAAATAGGTAACTAACAAGGACCTACTGTATAGCAATATTCAATATTTTATAATAACCTATAAAGGAAAATAATCTGAAAAAAATAGATATAGATGTATGTATAACTGAATCACTTTGCTGCACACCTGAAACTAACACAACATTATAAATCAATTATACTTAAGCAAAAAAAAAAAAATAAGAAAGGTAATTTTATTTTATATATTTTTATTTATTTATTTATTTTTGGTTGCATTGGGTCTTCATTGCTGCGCGGGGGCTTTCTCAAGTTGTGGTGAGCAGGGGCTTCTCATTGCGGTGGCTTCTCTTGTTGCGGAGCACAGGCTCTAGGCGCGCGGGCTTCAGTAGTTGTGGCATGTGGGCTTCAGTAGTTGTGGCTCGCGGGCTCCAGAGCACAGGCTCAGTAGTTGTGGCGCACGGGCTTAGTTGCTCCGTGGCATGTGGGATCTTCCCGGACCAGGGCTCGAACCCGTGTCCCCTGCATTGGCAGGCGGATTCTTAATCACTGTGCCACCAGAGAAGTCCCGATAATTTTTAAAAATAACAAAACAGTAAATTCAGTCACTAAGCAACTGATGTTGAACTCAAGGATTTGGGAGTGATAACCATGGGGAACAGGTTCAAAGTACTTCACGTGCAAAGTCACTTAATTCACATAAAGCCTCTGAGCTTACAAATGAGAAAGCTGGGAAATAGAAATGTTAATTAATTTACCCCAAAGACACAGAGCTGGGAAGAGGAGAAACTGGGATTGCAATCCAGGCCATCTGGCTCCAGAGCCTTCACGCTTAAGCACTATTTAATTCAGAACTTCCCAGATGGTGAGCCAGGAATGAGCTGCAGAGGTGCCAACAGAAATCGATTCGTTTAGCCATGGGGCAGCCAGGCTGGTGGCCTCGGGCAGTGAGCAGCTTTGTCCGGGGCTCCTCAGAGCATGGCAGAATGAGTCTGATGTCATACCGCCGTCCCGCAGCAGGAGTGAGGAGCCCTGACTCAGGCCGGACCACGTGCGGACATGCTGATCCTCGGCGTTTATCTCAGCAGCAGCTGCAGAGGGCGCCACTGTGCACCGCGGACAAGGCGCTCCCGGAGCAGGCAGGTGCACCGGGGGCGTGGCCAGCAGCTCAAGATGCTGAGGGTAGAGGGACAGAGGAGGAAGGCCGGAAACTCTGTCTGCAGCTAAGCGAACACACCTGTCCAGGCGTGGCTGCTGCCACCGTCCTTTCGGGCGCCTCAGCTGGCTGCAGGGTGGCCCCCCTGACACCCCACGTGCCTTCTGCTGACTCAAGCTTCATCGGTGTTCTGAAACGCTTTATTACTAACGGTTTGCCTGCTTTGGGAATCCATGCTCATTTCCACCTCTGTCCATGAAAGAAAAAGAAGAGCTCTTAGATATCTTAATATAATTTCAACTTTTGTACCTTTTTGAATGGTGGTAAAATAAAACATCTAAAACGTTTTATTACCTGTTGGTGTGAACAAATTTTCTGTTGATGGTCACCAACAGGACTTTGAAGAAATGAACATGGAGAACTCTTTGAGTGGAGATCCTGGTGGACATTTAAAGCACCAAACCTGTTATTAAAAACTTATCTTGGTGGAAGCAAGACCAAGTTTTTCACCAAAAATGTTGAAAAGATTTTAGAACTTTTACATAAATTTTATATTAACATCTTCTTAATACTTTTCATTTTATTTTTCTAGTCATGATTACATAATATAAAGAAAATGTAAGTAATTTTCATCAAGCATCACACCTCCAAATTTTATCCAATGGTCACTTTCTGTGTGTGTACAATGAGAAAAAAGTTGAGGACTCCCTCTCTGCAGCGTTTTCTATGCGAAGGGTGTTCATTTTGTGATGCACTTAACTTCATAGGTATGGTCCCAGTCAATCATACTAGATAAGCTGCAGTTACTTCTGAACCCACCATAATTTCTCTTGCTGTTTTCTCTGTGTAGAGGTTAAGAACTAAAGCTCTGGAACCAGGATGCCTGGTTTGAATCCCAGCTTTGCTACTTATTAGCTGTGTGACACTGAGACGGTAACCTAACCTCTCTGTTTTATCATGGGGAAAGGGCATCATAATAGTAACCACCACAGAATTGAGGTAATACAGATAAACAGGTCAGAATTATGTCCAGCATATAGTAAGCACCCCAAGAATGTCAGCTATGGTTGTTGCTCTCTCCCACTTTCTCCTCTCTGCCCTTCCTTATCCTGCCTTTGCCTGGCCGAGTCGTACTCAACTGTATGACCTCAGCTGACATGTCATTTCCTCTCACTAGCCTTCCCTGTCCACCCTAGCCTAGGCTACCACTCCCTTAGGAGCTCATGGAGCCCATAGTATCGCCCCTGACGTAGCACTTAGCGCAGTGCTTGGTAATTTTCATTTTCTTGTCTATTGCCCACCACGGCACCATTAGAGCAAGGTCCTTCAGAGCAGGAACTGTTGCATCAGATTGTGAATTCCCAGCGCCTGTTACGGTGTCTGGTACTCAATAACCAGTCAATGAATGAACATCATATGGAAGAACCCCATTCTGTGCTGTTTCCATAGCAATGACTCTGGAAGACAGGAAGAAGATAGGCGACTTTCCTAACAGGTTTTAGAAGTCTGATTACAGAAGTAAGTATTCATGATATTTTCTTACTCATTCTCTCAATCCCAACTTCCCATTGACCTTCATGTTGGGAAAAATAGCATCCCTTTTTTTTTCCCATACAAATTCATTCAGCTGCCCTTTTGTGACTTTCTGTCTCCTAGCATTGTGGGTCAGAAGAAAGCTTGGGAACTTTGGTGTTAGCCATGGGCTGGGCTGTATGTGGGTAGAAGTTTCTTGATGCTCAGGCAATGGGTGGAGCATCTGTCACAAGTGCAATTGCTCTGGCTGCGTGGAGGTCAGTTAAGCTGGGCTCTGAGCCAATGCCTGAGAAGTGGTAGCAAGGGCTGGTCCACACCTCTCAGCATGGTGATGACTCCCAGGTGACAGCTGCAGAAGGTTCTGGACTCTGATGTGGTCAGCAAATTGGAGTCCAGCTGCCTTAAGGCAATATGTGTTTGGCAAAGCTTTCCCATTCTTGCCTTGAATCGCCCAAGTTCACATCATCTGTTGTTTCCTACACCTGGACTCTTGAAGATGTCAGGTTTATTTGTTTGTGGTTTGTTGGGACTGTTTTGTTTTCATTTTCAGGAGTAAAAATAGCAAAGGGAAAACAAGTGGTCCATAGTATGAATACTGATTTTCCAAACAGAACACTGATTTTCACAAGTGGGCCTTGTGTGATCCTTTACGTACTTCAGTGCCATGGGGTAACTGGGAAAGAGAAGGAAATAGAAGGAAGGAAAGAAACTCACTTTTTTTAAGTAAAATATGTGTGTGTGTGTGTGTGTGTGCATGTGTGTCTACTTGTTAGAAGAGCAAAAAGCAAGACAGGGAACTAACATTTATTCAACATCCGCTCTGCACAGACTCCAAGCTGAGCCCTCCATGTGGTACCCCACTCAGGCCTCATGGCCACCCTGTGAAATAGGTGGTGGCCCCTGCATTTCCAGACAAAGATGCAGAAAAGTTAAGTAACAACGTCAAGGTACATTTTGAAAGTAGGTCTTTTATTTATTTATTTATATTTTGCATTAAAATTTTTACTACAGTTTTAAAGTTAATTTCCATCTACAGTTACTACAAAATATTGGCTATATTTCCCGTGTTGTACAATACATCCTTGAGCCTATCTTACACCCAAAAGTTTGTACCTCCCATTTCCCCACCCCTATATTGCCCGCCCTTCCCTCTGCCCGCTGGTAACCACTAGTTGGTTCTCTATATCTGTGAGTCTGCTGCTTTTTTGTTGTATTCACTAGTTTGTTGTATTTTTTAGATTCCACATATAAGTGAGATCATAAAGTATCTGTCTTTCGGTGTCTGATTTATTTCACTGAGCATAATACCCTCGAAGTCCATCCATGTTGCTGCAAATGGCAAAATTTCATTCTTTTTTTATGGCTGAGTGATATTCCATTGTATATAGGTACCACATTTTATTTATCCATTCATCTGTTGATGGACACTTAGGTTGCTTCCATATCTTGGCACCTGTAAATAGTGCTGCTATGAACATTGGGGTGCATGTATCTTTTCCAATTAGTATTTTTGGTGGGGGGGGGGTTGGAGGGGATATATATACCCAAGAGTGGAATTGCTGGGCCATATGGTAGTTCAATTTTCAGTTTTCTGAGAAACCTCCATACTGCTTTCCACAGTGGCCGCACCAGTTTGAAAGTAGATCTTTCAAACGTGAATCCCCAACCACTTTTTTCCCCACTAAGACAGGTTAGCACACACACAAGCCAGATTTGGCCCTCTACCTGTTTTTGTACAGCTTCAAGCTAAGAAGACTTTTATCTTTTTAAATGGTTGGGAAAAAATATCAAAAGAAGAATAGCATTTTGTGACACATGAAAATAATGAAAACTATATGAGATTCAAATGTCAGTGTCCATAAATAGATTTACTGGAATACAGGCCCACCCATTCTTTTACTGTTGTCTCTGGCTGCAGAGTGGAGAAGTTAAACCGACTGTGTGGCCTGAAAAGTCTAAAATATTTACTACCAGGTCTTTTACAGAAAAAAAGGTTTGCCAGCCCCTGTTGTTAGGGAATGATTTTGAAAGGCTGTAGTTGCTTAGGAAAGTTTATTAAGAAGCAGAAAAAGGGCATTTCTCACTAGGCACTCTGATCTGAAGTGCCGGGTGTGAGACCTCTGCATGAAGCACCCTGGTAACAAGTAAAACTAGACGAAGCACAAAGGAAAAGAAAAAAAAACGCAAGCTGCAAACCCTCTGGAAAAAATGCCTCTGCACCTCTAGTTCTTGCGGAGGTTGGCGTCTTCAGTGGAGTCTCCTATTGCAGGGTGACCTGCAAGATGGCAGAGAAGTAAGACGTGGAGATCACCTTCCTCCCAAAAAGTATGTCAAAAATACATCTATATGTGGAACAACTCCTACAGAACACCTACTGAATGCTGGAAGAAGACCTCAGACTTCCCAAAAGGCAAGAAAATCCCCACGTACCTGGCCATGTGGCAGACATGGTCTTGGTTCTCTGACCTGGTGTCAGTCCTGAGCCTCTGAGGTAGGAGAGCTGAGTTCAGGACATTGGACCACCAGAGACGTCCCGGGCCCATGTAATATCAATCGGCGAGAGCTCTCCCAGAGATCTCCGTCTCAACGCTAAGACCCAACTCCACCCAATGGCCAGTAAGCTCCAGTGCTGGACATCCCATGCCAAACAACTAGCAAGACAGGAACACAACCCCACCCATTAACAGGGAGGCTGCCTAAAATCATACTAAGTTCACAGACACCTCAAAACACACCACCAGACAAAGCCCTGCTCACCAGAAAGGCAAGATCCAGCCCCACCCACCAGAACACAGGCACCAGTCCCCTCCACAAGGAAGCCTACACAACCCACTGAACCAATCTCACCCACTGGGGGCACACACCAAAAACAACAGAAACTACGAGCCTGCAGCCTGCGAAAAGGAGACCCCAAACACATTAAGTTAAACAAAATTAGAAGACAGAGAAATACGCAGCAGATGAAGGAGCAAGGTAAAAACCCACCAGACCAAACAAATGAAGAGGAAATAGACAGTCTACCTGAAAAAGAATTCAGAGTAATGATAGTAAAGATGATCCAAAATCTTGGAAACAGAATGGAGAAAATACAAGAAACGTTTAACAAGGACCTAGAAGAACTAAAGAGCAAACAAACAGAGATGAACAACACAATAAATGAAATTAAAAATATTCTAGAAGGAATCAATAGCAGTATAACTGAGGCAGAAAAATGGATAAGTGACCTGGAAGATAAAATAGTGGAACTAACTACTGCAGAGCAGAATAAAGAAAAAAGAATGAAAAGAATTGAAGACACTCTCAGAGACCTCTGGGACAACATTAAATGCACCAACTTTCAAATTATAGGGGTCCCAGAAGAAGAAGAGAAAAAGAAAGGGTCTGAGAGAATACTTGAAAAGACTATAGTTGAAAACTTCCCTAACCTGGGAAAGAAAATAGTCAGTCAAGTCCAGGAAACACAGAGAGTCTCATACAGGTTAAATCCAAGGAGAAACGTGCCAAGACACATATTAATCAAACTATCAAAAATTAAACACAAAGAAAAAATATTAAAAGCAGCAAGGGAAAAACAACAAATAACATACAAGGGAATCCCCATAAGGTTAACAGCTGATCTTTCAGCAGAAACTCTGCAAGCCAGAAGGGAGTGGCAGGACATATTTAAAGCGATGAAAGGGAAAAACCTACAACCAAGATTACTCTACCCAACAAGGATCTCATTCAGATTCGACAGAGACATTAAAACCTTTACAGACAAGCAAAAGTTAAGAGAATTCAGCACCACCAAACCAGCTTTACAGCAAATGCTAAAGGAACTTCTCTAGGCAGGACACACAAGAGAAGGAAAAGACCTACAATAACAAACCCAAAACAATTAATAAAATGGTAATAGGAACATACATGTCAATAATTACCTTAAATGTAAATGGATTAAATGCTGCAACCAAAAGACATAGACTGGCTGAATAGATACAAAAACAAGACCCATCCATATGCTGTCTATAAGAGACCCACTTCAGACCTAGGGACACATACAGACTGAAAGTGAGGGGATGGAAAAACATATCCCATGCAAATGGAAATCAAAAGAAAGCTGGAGTAGCAATTCTCATATCAGACAAAATAGACTTTAAAATAAAGACTGTTACAAGAGACAAAGAAGGACACTACATAATGATCAAGGGATCAATCCAAGAAGAAGATATAACAATTGTAAATATTTGTGCACCCAACATAGGAGCACCTCAATACATAAGGCAAGTGCTAATAGCCATAAAAGAGGAAATCGACAGTAGCACAATAATAGTAGGGGACTTTAACATCCCACTTTCACCAATGGACAGATCATCCAAAGTGAAAATAAGTAAGGAAACACAAGCTTTAAATGATACATTAAACAAGATGGACTTAATTGATATTTATAGGACATTCCATCCAAAAACAACAGAATACACTTTCTCCTTAAGTGTTCATGGAACATTCTCTAGGACAGATCATATCTTGGGTCACAAATCAAGCCTGGGTAAATTTAAGAAAAGTGAAATTGTATCAGGTATCTTTTTCTGACCACAACACAATGAGACTAGATATCAATTACAGGAAAAAATCTGTAAAAAATACAAACACATGGAAGCTAAACAACACACTACTAAATAACCAAGAGATCACTGAAGAAATCAAAGAGGAAATCAAAAAATACCTGGAAACAAATGACAATGAAAACACGATGACTCAAAACCTATGGGATGAAGCAAAAGCAGTTCTAAGAGGGAAGTTTATAGCAATGCAGTCCTACCTCAAGAAACAAGAAACATCTCAAATAAACAACCTAACCTTACACCTAAAGCAATTAGAGAAAGAAGAACAAAAAGACCCCAAAGTTAGCAGAAGGAAAGAAATCATAAAGATCAGATCAGAAATAAATGAAAAAGAAATGAAGGAAACAATAGCAAAGATCAACAAAACTAAAAGCTGGCTCTTTGAGAAGATAAACAGAATTGATAAACCATTAGCCAGACTCATCAAGAAAAAAAGGGAGAAGACTCAAATCAATACAATTTGAAATGAAAAAGGGGAAGTAACAACTGACACTCCAGAAATACAAAGGATCATGAGAGATTACTACAAGCAACTATATGCCAATAAAATGGACAAACTGGAAGAAGTGGACAAATTCTTAGAAAAGCACAACCTTCTGAGACTGTACCAAGAAGAAATGGAAAACATAAAGAGAGAAATCACAAGCACTGGAATTGAAACTGTGATTAAAAATCTTCCAACAAACAAAAGCCCAGGACCAGATGGCTTCACAGGTGAATTCTATCAAACATTTAGAGAAGAGCTAACACCTATCCTTCTCAAACTCTTTCAAAATATAGCAGAGGGAGTAACATTCCCAAACTCATTCTACGAGGCCACCATCACCCTGATACCAAAACCAGACAAAGGTGTCACAAAAAAAGAAAACTACAGGCCAATATCACTGATAACATAGATGCAAAAATCCTCAACAAAACACTAGCAAACAGAATCCATCACACACTAAAAGGATCATACACCATGATGAAGTGGGATTTATCCCAGGAATGCAAGGATTCTTCAGTATATGCAAATCAATCAATGTGATACACCATATTAACAAATTGAAGGATAAAAACCATATGATCATCTTAATAGATGCAGAAAAAGCTTTTGACAAAATTCAACACCCATTTATGATAAAAACCCTCCAGAAAGTAGGCATAGAGGGAACCTACCTCAACATAATGAAGGCCATATATGACAAACCCACAGCCAACATCGTTCTCAATGGTGAAAAACTGAAACCATTTCCACCAATATCAGGAACAAGACAAGGTTGCCCACTCTCACCACTATTATTCAACATAGTTCTGGAAGTTTTAGCCTTGGCACTCAGAGAAGGAAAAGAAATAAAAGGAATCCAAATCAGAAAAGAAGAAGTAAAACTGTCACTGTTGGCAGATGACATGACACTATACCTAGAGAATCCTAAAGACGTTACTAGAAAATGACTAGAGCTAATCAATGAATTTCGTAAAGTAGTAGGATACAAAATTAATGTACAGAAATCTCTTGCATTCCTATACACTAACAATGAAAAATCTGAAAGAGAAATTAAGGAAACACTCCCATTTACCACCGCAACAAAAAGAATAAAATACGTAGGAATAAACCTACCTAAGGAGACAAAAAACCTGTATGCAGAAAACCATAAGACACTGATGAGAGAAATTAAAGACGTTACAAACAACTGGAGAGATATACCATGTTCTTGGACTGGAAGAATCAACATTGTGAAAATGACTGTACTACCCAAAGCAATCTACAGATTCAATGCAATCCCTATCAAACTACCACTGGCATTTTTCACAGAATAGAACAAAAAAATTCACAATTTGTATGGAACACAAAAGACCCCAAATAGCCAAAGCAATCTTGAGAAAGAATAACAGAGCTGGAGGAATCAGGCTCCCGGACTTCAGACTATACTACAAAACTACAGTAATCAGGACAGTATGGTACTGGCAGAAAAACAGAAATATAGATCAAGGGAACAGGATAGAAAGCCCAGAGATAAACCCACACACATATGGTCACCTTATCTTTGATAAAGGAGGCAAGAATATACAATGGAGAAAAGACAGCCTCAATAAGTCGTGCTGGTAAAACTGGACAGCTACATGTTAAGGAATGAAAGTAGAACACTCCCTAACACCATACACAAAAATAGACTCAAAATGGATTAAAGATCTAAATGTAAGGCCAGACGCTATAAAACTCTTAGAGAAAACATAGGCAGAACACTCTATGACATAAATCACAGCAAGATCCTTTTGACCCACCTCCTAGAGAAATGGAAATAAAAACAAATGGGACCTAATGAAACTTAAAAGCTTTTGCACAGCAAAGGAAACCATAAACAAGACGAAAAGGCAACCCTCAGAATGGGAGAAAATATTTGCAAACAAAGCAACTGACAAAGGATTAATCTCCAAAATATAAAAGTAGTTCATGCAGCTCAATATCAAAAACCCAAACAACCCCATCCAAAAGGGCAGAAGACCTAAATAGATATTTCTCCAAAGAAGATATACAGATTGCCAACAAACACATGAAAGGATGCTCAACATCACTAATCATCAGAGAAATGCAAATCAAAACTACAATGAGGTATCACCTCACACCAGTCAGAATGGCCATCATCAAAAAATTTACAAACAATAAATGCTGGAGAGGGTATGGAGAAAAGGGAACCCTCTTGCACTCTTGGTAGGAATGTAAATTGATAGAGCCACTATGGAGAACAGCATGGAGGTTCCTTAAAAAACTAAAAACAGAACTACCATATGACCCAACAATCCCACTACTGGGCATATACCCTGAGAAAACCATAATTCAAAAAGAATCATGTACCACAATGTTCATTGCAGCACTATTTACAATAGCCAGGACATGGAAGCAACCTAAGTGTCCATAGACAGATGAATGGATAAAGAAGATGTGGCATATATATGCAATGGAATATTACTCAGCCATAAAAAAGACACAAAACTGAGTTATTTGTAGTGAGGTGGATGGACCTAGAGTCTGTCATACAGAGTGAAGTAAGTCAGAAAGAGAAAAACAAATACCGTATGCTAACACATATATATGGAATCTAAAAAAAAGAAAAAAGGTTCTAATGAACCTAGGGGCAGGACAGGAATAAAGACACAGATGTAGAGAATGGACTTGAGGACACAGGGAGGGGGAAGGGTAAGCTGGGACAAAGTGAGAGAGTGGCATGGACATATATACACTACCAAATGTAAAATAGATAGCTAGTGGGAAGGAGCTGCATAGCACAGTGAGATCAGCTCGGTGTTTTGTGACCACCTGGAGGGGTGGGATAGGGAGGGTGGGAGGGAGACGCAAGAGGGAGGGGATATGGGGATATATGTATATGTATAGCTGATTCACTTTGTTATACAGTAGCAACTAACACAACATTGTAAAGCAATTATACTCCAATAAAGATGCTAAAAAAAAAAAAAGAAGCAGAAAAAGGAATCATTTTGTCCCCCAATATATCCTCCTAAATGCTCAGAAGGATAACAGAATTATAAAATAGATGTGAAATTAATATCTTATTATAATAAAAATACTAATATTGGGTCACATGGATGATAAAATAACTTTTCCCTCTCCTCTATGCATATGTTTTCCCTTTTCTCATAGGTATTTACATGTTTAATTTTGCACGGTGTCGCCGGGGACGAACTTAGCAGAGAGGAAAGGTGGAGCCATGGTCCTGGCTTTGCTCCTAAGTACATTAAACTAATCACTTTGATTTAAATTTCCTTATCTCCAAATTGGGGGCTGGACAAGATAATCCCAAAGGTCCCCTACAGTCATAAAATGATAGGCCTCTGTGACTTAGAACATAATTTTAAAATGTTAAGTGATCACTGCGGTTTATAGCAGTTATGGCTTTGCATTTATGGTAGATCAGTGGCCATATTTATGATTTATTTGACTCCAAATCCTTAGGCAATATCTCAACTCCCAATTACGGCATTGTCCCTATAGGAAAATATGAGCAACTTTATGATGATTTGATTCCCAAGAAGATTTCCAGGGATGCATTGAGGGAAAAACTGTAGAAACTTTTATAGTTCTATAGTTTATTACCAATTTGAGATTTGAGGGTCTTTAGGAAAAGACAAAAAGTACACTGGTATGACTTTTAAATGGGCACTTATTATTTTTTCTGTTAAATAATATACCTCTAGTAATTGACAATGAAAATATTGAATCACTTTTTCCAGAGTGTTCCATCCATTGACCTATATGTGGATCCAGACATCGAAACAAATACTCATTGTGTTTCTTAGGTGTACATATGTCTTTCAGAGCTCTGGGTCTGTTCTGATTGGTGGATCAGCTCGGAAGGTTGAGAAGTAGAACTGTAATTCTATCAAGGGCAAGTTCACATTTTATTCTGTATTGCCACTGCGTTGTTCCCTTCCTTCAGGCAGAGTTGCCGTGATTATCTGTAAAGAGAAACTCCTGCAGGGAGTCTGCCCAGAGCTGGGGCGCCAGACCAGAACATGCAATGCCTATTTTCCCTGGGGAAACAGCTGAGCTGCAGGAATGGGTGGAAGTGTTCAGTAGCCCCTGCCCAATGCAATGGCAATGATTTCTAACCCTCTTCTAATACTTTGGGTTTCATGTCAACCTATTATAAAATTAAGTACCAGGTCATGTGCAACAAATTTCAGTGGAAACAGAATAAAGATGCAGAAACCTGGTAATGAATTGAAAAGAAATGGAATATTCTGCATTCTTTCTTTCTGTAACATCGTTTGCTTTGTTCCCCCCTGAGATCTAAGGATGTTTGTAGCTGGATGAGACTTGAAGCCTCTCAATACATTAGGTGATGACTGTACAGGATCGTGGTTAGAAGTTCTTTGTTTGTTTGTTTGTTTTTTACTGGGGTATAGTTGCTTCACGATGTTATGCTAGTTTCTGCTGTACAGCAAAGTGAATCAGCCATAGGTATACACTATTCCCCTCCCTCCTGGATTTCCCTCCCACATAAGACACCACAGAGCATCAAGTAGAGTTCCCTGCTCTATACAGCAGGCTCTCACTAGTTTCTCCTCCATACATAGCAGTGTACACATGTCAATCCCAATCTCCCAATTCATCCCACTCCCCTTCCCCGTCTTTGGTGTCCATATGTTTGTTCTCTACATCTGTGTCTCTATTTCTGCTTTGCAAATAGGTTCATCTGTACCATTTTTCTAGATTCCACATATATGCGTTAATATACGATATTTGTTTTTCTCTTTCTGACTTACTTCACTCTGTATGACAGTCTCTAAGTCCTTCCATGTGTCTACAAATGACCCAATTTCATTCCTTTTTATGGCTGAGTAATATTCCATTGTATATATGTACCACATCTTCTTTATCCATTCATCTGTTGATAGACATTTAGGTTGCTTCCACATCCTGGCTATTGTAAATAGTGCTGCAATGAACATTGGGGTGCATGTGTCTTTTTGAATTATGGTTTTCTCAGGGTATATGCCCAGTAGTGGGATTGCTGGGTCATATGGTAGTTCTTAATCAAGAAGTAGCCTGGAAACTCATACCAAGTTGTCCACCTCAGTCCTGGGGGACCTTGTTTGCAAGCTAGAACTGGCCTCAGCCCCCTGCAGCTGGGGGATGGAGGAAAGACATCACGTTTCAGTTCAGTGGTTGCAGAATGCAGTTTAAGAGGAAGCGAATTCAAAGTCCTTCTACTCCACCATCTCGTCCCGAGATGAGAATGCAGGTTAGAATGTTCATCTTCTCCCGTCTACCAACCACCTCGAAATACCTTGCCAATTCCCCCCTCAAAACAAAACAAACAACGTTAGCCACTGCATTGACCCCCAAGCTTTGGGAAAACAGACATTAGGTAGGCCTGTCCCCTGTAAAACCAGCTGAACAGAATCAGTCAAAATTTATGGTGCAAATAATTTTAGACTGTGTTAGACTGTATTTAGACTATAGTAATGAAAGCATTAACATATAAGTCACTGGTCCAAGAAATCAACATCCCAAATTGCCAAAGGAGTCTTTTTGTTAACATTTCAAGTACAACCTTTTTTTGTTTTTGTTTTTATAGTTATATGCCTGGGATAGACCAAATTTTAAGCAATATACCTGGTCAAGACTAGAGGGACCTCAAAAACGGTATATACCACGTTTTTTCTTTTTTAATTAATTAATTAATTAATTAATTTATGGCTGTGTTGGGTCTTCGTTTCTGTGCGAGGGCTTTCTCCAGTTGCGGCAAGTGGGGGCCACTCTTCATCGCGGTGCGCGGGCCTCTCACTGTCGCTGCCTCTCCCGTTGCAGAGCACAGGCTCCAGACGCGCAGGCTCAGTAGTTGTGGCTCATGGGCCTAGTTGCTCCGCGGCACGTGGGATCTTCCCAGACCAGGGCTCGAACCCGTGTCCCCTGCATTGGCAGGCAGACTCCCAACCACTGCGCCACCAGGGAAGCCCCATACCATGTTTTAAAAAAGGGAAGGAGGGAAGGTATGGCTGAGGGACAGAAGACGTTATCTGGAAAAATCTTCCTACTTGTTATGGTTGGTCAATCAAAATGGTACACATACAGCCAGAGGTTCCCAGGTCAGCTGCATTGCTACCAACCCAAACTTTCCTCTTCACAGTAATTCATCCCCACTCTCTGAACACCTATTGTCTACTGGATTCAATCCTCCACTCACCTGAAACTGCTTTCCAAAGGCACCAATAGGTCCCACTTTTTCACTGAGGACCAAAGCTGACTTACTATGACCTATAATGTCAACATGTCTAAACTCCTAGTGCTCAAAGTGAGACCTTCAGGTAAACAGCATCTCATCACCTGGGGCTTCTTAGAAAGGCAGGACCTCTGGTTCTACCCCAGGCCACTGAAGCAGATTGTACCTTGTACAGAGATCCCCAGGTAACTGAGATGCACACTAATGTTTGAGAGGCACCATAGCTCCTGCCTTCCTCACCTCCACCCCAGCATCCGTGCCTGGCACATATTAGATGCTCATTAAATGCTGACTCAGGAAATCAAATTGCCAAATCTGATAGCTGCTTTTTAATGCTCACGTCATTTAACCTCTCCTTATATCTGAACAGTGGCCACTTCATTCTTTAACAACCCTTCCTTTCTTTTTTGGGGGGGCCGTGGTGTCTGGTTTATTCAAACAGTCAGGATTCCCACCAAGGAACAGAAACTGACTAGCTGGGAGGTGTGGGGCTGAACAGGGCAGGGATGTCCAATGCTTCTTTTCTTGGTTTCCTTCCTACTGCTCCAGCTTCACCTTCTCAGTCTCACTTGCTGTATCATCATTAGTCAATCACTTAAGTGTCGTCATTGCCCAGGGTTGGATCACATTGTCTTATTCGGGTCTATATGCTTTTCCTGGTGGATCCATCTTTTCCCATAGTTTTCACTAATAGGTATTTAGGATTCCAAAGTATTTAGAATTTATCTCCAGCTCAAACCTGTCTGGCTTCCTTATCTCAACTCCATGTTTACGTATCTAGTATCCTCAGAATATTTCTAACTCATTACCACACAGACTTCGAACTTGAAATATCAAAATGATACATATTCACCCTGCCTTGCCTCCTACAATTCCCCTCATCTCTACCATCTCATGCTCTTCAATCCTGTACTTTACATGAGGTTGATGCCACCATCTCATCACCAACATGAGGAAGTGGAAATTAGGCTACACTCTGAGGCACTCCCTACAAAGCAAACCAATCACCAAGTCCTAATTCCTACATCTAGGTTTATGGGATTCATCCCATGGGATTTTTGACATTAATCTGAGATAGAGAGCCACCCGCTCTCCAGGGTCTGAAGCCACAAGTGGTAAACTTTCTTTTCTTCACACCTGAGGTCATGTGTTCTACCATGTGGTTGGAGAAACCCAGTTCTCAGCAAGACACTCTAGCCGAAGCACAGAGTAATCTAGAGATAAAAGATGCTCTGAAGGTCATCTGCATCCTTTCTTCCTGGAGCCTGCTCTTATATTATCCTAATGATTTACCCTTTTTGATTCAAGCCATTGGATTTCTGTGACCTACAAATAAAAAGAGACCCATGAACGTCAGATATCTGAGAGGCCAGAGCAGAAGCCACCAGGTTCAAAGGCCTGTGATTACAGACCAGCTTGCTTGGGGGGCTGGTGCATAACAGATCAGGTGCATATAAACCCACCCTCAGAAGGTGTCAAGGACATCATAAAATTTTGCCAGATAGTCCCAGCAGAAAGAAGATGGTCCCTTAAAAAAAAGATGATCCAATAAACCTTTAACTCCCAAAGGACTAAAAATGTATGCACTGTTGAAGATAACAGTTGTTTTGGGGGCCTTCAAAAGTATTATTTAGAGAGGAGAACATAATATGGGGATTCCTTTGGGTGCGAGTGTTGTAGGTCCAAGGTGTTTCTATTTTTCACATCTGTACGGTGTGTTCTCTTAAAATCAATATGGCTCCATGATAAGACTCAGTTTTTCCTCTTTTACTCTTAGTAGGCTATGTGTAGTGCTCAGAGACAGCCTTGTCCAGTAGAAAATATGCACTTGTTAGTAAATGAATAAATGAATGAATGAATTTTCACATGTGAGTTGATGCTGTTTTGACCATTCCTCTGCATATAGAGATAAGTTGGGAGAGAGTTAAAACTGAGGGCTGAAAAGCAGTGTTTGGGACCAGGAGGTGGGTTTGGTTGAACCCTGTGAAGATGTCAGTGGTGGGCTGATATGACTCTATTCCCCGATTAAGAGGAATGGGTGTGGCGTGGGGACCCCTCTACTCCAGGCAGGGGTGGAAACAGATCCCAGGGATTCAGGTTTTATTAGATCTATGCATCAAGTCTTTGAATGAGCAACGGTAGATCTATACTAGGTGAAAGTTGGTGAGGGAGGAACAGAGGGTGTGGGGAAGGGGCCTAGCTCCAGAGAATGCGGTCTTTAAGAATTTACTCTAAGTGGGTCTCTGCCCAACCTAATTTCAATCAAGCTTGAGCTGAGGATGTTCCTTCTAGTCTCTGTGACCTTTATGCCCCTCAAGCTCGCCAGCTCCTATTTGAGCAGAATACATCCAGCTTCATCTCCTTATAGTCTGTCTGTTCTCATGGCACTCCATCTATCTACCTGTCATTTGTCTGTCTGTCTATCTATCTATCTATCTTTCTATCATCTATCTACCTACCTATCATCTATCTGTTTACCTCTCATCTATCTATCTATCTATCTATCTATCTATCTATCTATCTATCTATCTATCTATCTTACTCATTTAAGACATGTTTATTGAGATCCTACCATGGATTTACTCTAAGTATCATTTAAAAAGGGGGGAAAGAAATCAAGTTGAGTGTCTATGTGCCAGGCAGGGAATAAGTATTATCTTACTGGATTTTCTAAATCATTTTATAAACTAAGTCTTATGATTCAACTTGACCTCTAGGAGACTGCAGCTCAGAGGGGTTGAGTAGTTTGCCCAGAAACATATGACCAAGAAGGGGCAGAACTAAGATTGACTTTGATTCTTTAATCCTAGGCTTTGTCACCAACACCAAGCTGAATGTTAAATGTAAGAGAGCTCCATATTGACTCGATAGTAAGTGGATGGACTAAATCTTTTCCTTCCATTACTTCTGTAATTGGGATCTTGTGGAAATGAGATAACAATGGGAAAGCCCAGTACACCATAAACCAGGAGACACTTCTGTGAAGACTCTTGGAAAGCATGCTGGAGCTGTCGGTTAGGATTCTGGGACGTGAATCATTTCCCTTGGGAAACATTGGTGTCTGTGCCCATTCCTGCTCCAGGGCATGGTATAATAGACAATACAAAATAAAGAGTTAGTCTCTAAAAACCCTAAAACCTGTTCTTAACAGAACCTTTATTGTGAAAGGTACCTTGTCCAAGCTGAGCGCCCTCCCTTCCGTTTTGAGAAACACGCAGGAATTTAATTACTGCCCAGATCTCTCTTATTTGTGCAAGCTTGAATAGATGCTTCATGGCCTGGCTTCTTCTCTGGGAGACTTTAACCTTGTTGACTATCTCCCTAGCACCTTTCCAATCAACACTGTGATTATTTTTTAAATAAACACATTTTTTAAAAGAAAGGTGTTTTATTCCGGCTTTCTGACGCAGCCTTCTGATAAGACCAGAATCTGGATAATCCAGGCTAACTAACCACGTTTTGCCTTAATTGCCTGGCCCATATAAAGATAATTTACTCAATTCTCCACTTCATTTTGCATGTGCAGAGGAAATCTGACTGCAGAAGCTCAAGCACTGTTAATTCAAGTTAACAAGCAACTAAGACTGCGGTGCATTTGGTATTTCAAGCTCAACCTTGATTTTACTTTACTGCCTTCATACAAATGTGCTCATGGCGTGCCTCTCTTTGAAATGTGCTCCACAGATAGATACCACATGTAACCTTGTATATTTCTGTTCTAAAACATATCTAATATTGGTGGAGCTTAAGAAGTGGGCAGAAGGAATATTTTTTATTCGGTATGTCAAATGGTAAATAAGTGGAGCATATGTTTCTCTCCATGGTGTCTTGGGAACTGAAGCAACATGTAGAATCAACACTTTCAAATGTGATGTGAAACTTAAAGGAAAGAAAAATAAATGCAGTGTGCGGTTCTTAATTCATGCAGGAATAAAATTATGAGCTAAGCATATACGGACACTTCATTATAATAATATGCCTTTAAAACCAGGATCTTGAAACCCTTTTTGACATCACCTAAGGCTGTGGGATTAATTTCCTGGGTCAAGTGGAATATAAGCAAAGCCAACACTGACCTTCTGTCCTGGAATCTGGCAGGCTCTGCCTACCGCCCAGCCTCTGGCCATGCTCCTTCCTCAGCTTCCCTCTGCCTGGACCACACTGCCAGGCTCAGCACTGCTCTGCATCCTTGGGTCTCAGCCTCAGTCACCTCCTCAGAGAAGCCCCCCATGACTCCACCATATAGGGCAGGCCCCCCCCCACCCTGAAATCTGTCACATACTGCCCTGTTCTTGTCCTCCATGGTCCCCTCTAGAGTCTAAGCTCTGTGAGGGCAAGGAATGTGACCACTGGTTCACCGCCGTAGGCCCAGTGAACTTGTGCGGCCTGTCTCATAGCACATGCTCCCTGCACGTAAGTTGAATGAATACATGATTGAACGGAGAATCAACCAGAGTCCCTTGGGTGTAAGCAACCCAAACTAGGAAGGAAACCTCACCTCTTCACTGAGGCTTGCCTACACAGTGATCCTGCAGGCCAGGCCTGTTGATGGGTTTGTATAAAGAAAAACCTAGAGTAGCCAAGGGTCAGGTGCTTTGGATCTTTGTTGCTTTTGAAGGACATGGTGGTAAATGATTTCTAAACGATTGTGAGCATGGCAGAACAACAAGTTATCTGGAATTGGCAGGTTGTTTCTTTGGGGGAGAAATTTTTCTCCCAAGAACTCTTTGTGAGTAATAGACTCTTGAAATAGTTCTGTGACTTTGAATATTTTAGTAAAAAAACCAAAAAACCAAAAAACTATTCAAAACAAGTCACACTTTTATAGGGGAAGTAGAACAGAGACTGGAAACCCTACCTCTCAAGTGTCTTCCTTACTGAGTGTGCAAAAGCTGTGACTGGTAACATGGAGCTCAGCTGGCATAAAAAGGAAGAGAAAGAGGAAATCTGCTTTTCTTGGCATCTCTTAATCCATCCAGCAGGCCCATCCCTTCATAATCCACCATCTCATTTCCTTCTCACAAAAACTCTGGGAGACGGATATCATTATTTCCAGTGTACAGATGGGCAAACTGAGTGAGTTGACTTGGCAAAGTTACAAAGCTAGTGATGGTGGAGAAAGGATTTAAATCCAGGTCTGTTTTGTCTTGGATGCTTCTGACGAATACGAAAGCCCCAAAGAAGTGAGACTGTTAGTTATTATCATAAAAAGCTGAACCCTATGTTACAGGTTATGGATAGGTAGAGAAAGAGATGGAGATAGATAGAGACAAAGAGCTAGAGACAGAGACATAGAGATGGGGAGAAAGAAAGAGAGAGAGAGAGGGTCCTATCTTCCACCTTCTGTACGTAACTGTGCTTCTCTACTCAGCCGCAGTGGACCCTGGAAGAGCCATGAAAGGAGTGTTACAATAACAAAGGTATAAACGTAATCACTGGCTCGGAGCTCTCAGCTGTTGGGATGATGGGACACAGAGCTCCTACATCCTTCCTGTCCCCCACTAGGTTCTCTGGTTGAGGAATATTCTCCCATGGCCAACATGAGCTCTGCTGGAACAGTTCTGCTTCTCCTGGCTGGCCTTGCTACTATTTGGGGGCTGAGACCCCATTTTTCTTCCCATCACCATTCATGTTAACCCCTCACTCTGATCTCAGAGCTCCTCCTCTGAACCCCACGGTTATTGAGGTGGGGGAGGTCCCTCTTTCCATGAGTACGATGGTTCCCAAGCAAATGACCACTGCTTCTTGTCTTTTCTTGAAATATCCCAATTCTTCATTACGTTCCCAGGTTCATGGCCTCAGTTTTCTCAGTTTCTTATGTAGCAAATACAGGAAGTTTCATTCACCAGAACTCCTCATAGGAATTCCTCCTGCTCGTTTGGAAAAGAAATACACTGATGAGTTGCTGGGTGCATGTGTGGAGGTTTAAGGGTGTAAGACTCAAAAGATAAGATGAGCTCATGAGCGCCTATGGATGTCCTAAACCACTTTCTAAGGAAGATGGGTCCTGGAATCTCTCAGAACACCCAATTTAGAGGTGCAGAAGCAGATTGCTCTAAGAAAAGTGAAATCAGTGGGACTGGGTACCGAACAGGAGAAGATAAAATAATGTAGTAGGGGCACAGCCAGAGACAAATGAAAGAACAGAAATTTTAGAGGGAAATGTTGGAGATATCTGGTGTGATGTGTTTGATGTTACCTCCCCTCCTTTATAGCCTGTTTATCAAAACACTCGGTAAAACCTGCAGTATGTGTCAGTGGATCATTTAGGGCAAAACCAAGCAAACTCAAAATGTTTTCAGGAAGGAGACAGATGATGCAAACATGTGTAGCTGCAAGTAGGCTGTGGCGAAATGAAGAGTCCACGGCAAAATATACTCATGCACGTGAAATAATAGACATCGGCAGACAACATGCGTCCCATGCACCACTGCTTGTTACCTTAGCTTTACGGAAACTCAAAGAAGTACCGAGCATTGCTGCCAGGTGTCTGGGAGCTGATGACAAAGGCAGTGGGGCAGATCCTGGGCAAAGAGACACGGAAGCGGAAAGAGAAACCAGCATGTCATGTGAATAAGCTCCTGGGAAAGGAAGGTGAGACCTCAAGAGACAGATGCTGGCTGCTGAACTGCTTTGTTTGAGACACAGAGGGAAAAACTAGTTTTATTTTTGAAAGAGAGGGATGGAGAAAAATCACCCTTGAGCTACCCAAATCATCACTAAAATCTACCAAGCTCCCTCCGCGCCTGCTGTAGGTGGGTTTCCTGTGGATTGGGCAAGGGGCAGTGTCATGCAGCAACCACAGGGGGGGTCTGAACTCTGCTGCAATCCAAAGGGAGGGTTTTAGGTCTTCCCAACTTGTGGGATTGGCTGAGGTCCAAGCCAATTATAGCTACATCTCCAAGGTGAAGAGGGACACAGCCCACATCTGGGTTACATTTAGAATCCCAATGTTGTAGGAAGATGCAGGAATAAGTTATGCGGGTGCTGAGTGAGAGACCCTTGGAGGGCACCTGTGCGATGCACTTTACAGCATTCTCCCTCTTGGCAAGCGGCCAGTCAGCGTGGGGAAGCTTGGGCTGTCCACTGTGGGCCAACTCAGAGAGGGTTTCTTTCCCTGGGGTGCTTGCAAGACGTGTGTGTGTGTGTGTGTATGTGTGTGTGTGTGTGTGTGTGTGTGGCTGGGGGTGTCTGCCTGGGTCCCCCAGTACTATCCCTACGTGCACACCGGTGGGTGCAGTGCATGCAGAAACACCATGTCCAGGAAATGAGAGGGGTGCAGCAGGAAACCTAAAGGGGCTGAGGTGCCCTCAGGACATCAGATCAGCTCAGTCTAGGAATCAGTTGTCTTGGCCCTGGGGGGTGAATCAGAAGAGAGCACTTGAGGAAACTAGGGGTCAGAGGAGAGAGGAGGAGGGAGAGAGAATGATGAGTAGAGCGACACTGGGGTCTGGAACCCTGGCTCCTGCTCTATCCCCTTTGCACCCCTCCAAGGGCCGAATTCCCCTTCTCCTTGTACTCACATCCACGAGATAGCTCCGAAGTCAGGGCTTCCTGGCTGGGAGGGAGGTCTGCCTTTTCCAGCTGCTCCCACTCGTGGCGGGGGATAGGTCAGCTGGGGGGAGCATGGTTGGATGGAAGAAACCTTATTGTGTTTGGCGTCTAGTTCTCTAATGCAGCCCATATGGTATTTCTATTCCCATCATTTCTCCAAAGGGTGAGACTCCTTAACTGGCACCTACAAACTTCCGAAAGACATACAGACAGACAGATGTTAAAGGTCCTAGTTTCAGCATTAAGCTATGTTCTCTACTGAATTCGGAAACATCTGGAAATTGGGTGGGCTGGTTATGTTGTCTGTAAGGAGTCTATTTGCATGCCAGACTGAGAAGCCTCCCGGAAAATAACTCGCCATAAGTGTAGACAGTATGTGGCAGACAGGCTTGGTCCAGTAGTAAACCATCACTGGTGAATGGGTGGGTGGATGGGGAGGTGGATGAATGGATGAATGGACGGATGAATGGACAGACGGACAGACAGATGGGTGAGTGAGTGGGTGGGTGGCTGGCTGGCTGGGTGGATGCAGGGGGATATGGATGTGAAGGTTTGCATTTTCATTATGAACATTTATTATCTTGAGTTTGTGGATGAAAAAGGTATGAATCCTTGAGCTATTTTCAGAAAAAGAAATTGGTGGGATATTCATACACGAGGACAAAATATTAAGAAACTTGTGATCACGTATAACTTCAAAGAACAAGAAAATCCTTCTCCCCACACAGATGTGGGCTGTACTGACTTCAGAGTGCTGAGGATGCCCCAGAACATGGTGGACTGAATGTATCACCTCCCAGTAGGCAGCCCTACATTGGGCAACTGAAGCAGAGGTGACAGTCCTGCATGTATAGGAGGGGGGCAGTGGAAAATGTGACAGTCTTGCATTTACAGGAAGGGAGGAAGAATATGGTGGCTATCATGTTGGGCTTTACAGTGGACTTATGCTAATTGTTTACCTGGCATGCAACTATCCCCCTTGCCTGGCCAAGAGGAATATTGTATCCCCTTGGCCAAGGTGATTATTCCCTGGGAATACAAACAGTAAGACGGACTGTGTAAAGTGCAGCTGCCTCTGGCCACCATCCTTGGTTGCCTAAAAAAAATTTGCATGAAGTGTGAATAAAGCCTAACTGAAAGATGGAAACAGGACTTGGCTGACATTGTTTGAGCCCCTGGATCCTACCTTGCCTGAAACCTACCTAGACACTTCTGGACTTTTCAGTCAACAAAACACCCGTTCCCCACTTTAAATTTAACTTAAGCCAATTTGAGTTGGAATTTTGTCACTTGCAGCTGGGAGCTTATCAATACACATGAAATTGTACTTGGAATTCCCCAATAATTAATAGGGGGCTTATGTGAAGAGAGATGGAAGAGCTGTAATAGTAAGTGAGGGCAAGAAGAGTCATTATGGATAAGCACACGTGACAGGGCAAAAAAATACAAAGGAGAATGCAAAGTTTGTTCTCAGGTTCATCCTTTGTCCTCTTAGTTGCAGATCCTTCATCCTCTTCTGCCACTTTCAGTATTTTTATGGGTTGAATTGTCTCCACCCCAAAAAGATATGTTAAAGTTCTAACTAACTCCTGTACTCTCAGAAGGTGATCTGATTTGGAAACAGGGTTGTGGAGATGCACTTAGTTAAGATGAGGTCATACTGGAGTAGGGTGGGCTTCTAATCTGACTGGTGTCCTTAGGAAGAGGAGAGAGAGAGAAACAAAGGGAGGACGCCATATGCCTATAGAGTCAGAGGTTGGAGTGAAGCAGTAGCAAGCCAAGAAACACCAAGGACTGACAGACACCACCAGAAGCTAGGAAGATGCAAGGAAAGACCTTCTCCTAGAGGTTTCAGAGGGAGCATGGCCTTGCTGAGACCTGGACTTCTAGCCTCTAGAACTGTGAGACAGTGGATATCTGTTGCTTTAAGCCACCCAGTTTGTGGTCCTTTGTTAATAAGCAGCCCTAGGAAACTCATACTAAGATCTTCAAGTCTCCTACTTCATCCAATTTGTTGCCAAAAGACATACAAACAAAAACTGTCTTATAAGCTTAATCATTTTGAAGACATATATATATATATATATATATATATATATATATATATATATATATATATATATGTTAAACATATTTATATGTTAAAATGTCCTAGGACGTTTGCGTTTGAAAAGAGAACTGATGAAAGCTGTCAGTAAGTGACTCTATAATGGTGGAATTTTAGACATGGACGAAGGCCTGTAAATCTGTAAGTGCCTGTTTATCATTGCAAGGAGGTTACACTATTGAGTGTCAGGGTGACTTTGGGGTTTTTAGAGCTGTCTCAGGAGCCATTGAAGAAAACAAGGCTAGGGGGCTGGGCCCTGAGACCCCACCCAACTGCAACCAGAGTAGCTTTCTTTTGTATTTTGGGATTCCACACAAGATTTCCTTTGGAAAAATAATTTTTGTGTTAATATAGATTGAAAGTCATTGTATTATGGCAGTATTTAACTCACACGAGGGCTAATCAAGTTTTTTATTTCCGCTACTATTTCTGCCAAATGTTCCCACTCACATATATGTTTACCACTAAAGCAGAAAACTGTTCATTTCTGTCAAGAATCTAAGGTGAGGACACAGGGACACACAGGAGACGCCAGCTTTATTTCTCCTCTTGTTTTTAGCTATTCTGATGGGCATAGGGGGAAAGACGAGCTGCTTTTTCTTTGTTCTTGTCTTTTTAAAACTGAGAATCAAGATCTTCATGATCCAAAATGTGCAAAAGACGTTTAAGTAAAAGTCAAAATATCTAGTTTATTCCAGTTGTTGATTTATTGGCTGTCTGTCTCCTTTTTATTTATTTTTTTGCCATTGGGTGAACAGAGGAGGCTATCAGGATGTATTATTTGCATTCATGTGATTGAGGCAGAAGCAGTACTTGAATACAAAAAAATATTGTGACTGATGCTGGAGCATATACAGGAAGTATAATAATAATTCTTACACATTTGTGTCCCTTTCTACCTTCACACGCATTATCTCATTGGAAACCCTTACAAATCCTGGGAGGTGTGCGGCCTGGTTTTCCTATCACCATCCCACAGATGGGCTCAGACAATCCTCCTGGGCCTAAGGCCAGTTAGTGAGGGGAAGCTGGGACCACCACCCGTGTATCCTGAGACCCCTGCTCTGTATGATGAGTCAGTGGTGAGTTGTGTTGTTTTTTTCCAAGCATGGTGAGGTAGAGAGAGAAATCGTAAAATGAATGGCTAAAAAGGACCTTCAGCCCCCCTTTATCTTCACTGCTTCTACCGTAAAAGCTTAAGGCAGGGTCTGCTTTTGTGGAGTCTTTGAGATAAGCAACAAGTCCCAGGAAACAAATAGTGAATACCACCATCAATTCCCTTCAAAATTCTCCAGTTAAGCATTTGAATCTCAAAATGCTCTTCAGATCCTAACAGCTAATCATTCAATCACCTACGCTCTTCTTTCTGTCAGGATGCTGCTGAGCTCCGAGGCGCTGCTGGCGGCCGGTGGGCGGGTGGGTGGAATCTCAGCTTACCCCACGAAGAACGGATTTGGGGATGCCACAGGGGTTTTCTTTCCTTTCTTTCCCCCCCCCCCTTTGTTTCCCCCCATGGGAACTCTGTTTTTTGGGTTACAGGTCCAGGTTGAGTACACTGAAAGGGAACAGATGGATGCAGGCTGGCCGGTTGAGAACAGAGGGAAAATAATTTTTTTCTGGTATGGGCCGCTGAAAATCAATCAGGGACAGAGACACTTTGTAGCTCAGGGAAAAGCACCACGTTGGAGTCCAGGCTCCAAGCCCGGGGTCTTTGTTTTTGTGTCCTTTATAAAGTAGCCCATGGGGACAGCAGGCTGTGTAGTGGGAGCTCCTACTTCCCAGATTTGGCCCCAAAGGGCAGATGAGTCCGGTGGAGAGAAAAACCCTGAACTTTCAAAAGCATCCTCCGGCGAGGGGGAGTTTCAGGGTTGGCCTGGGGAAATGTACAAGGAGTGGGCGAGCCAAGGAGGGGGGGTTGTGATCAGAGAGGCCTTAAAAGAAGAAAAAGGGAGCCCAAACTGGGAGCGGGGAGAAAAGGGAGCGGGAGAGGCGGGCTGGGAGGCGAGGGGAGCTGGGAGACGCTGCCGGGGCGCGCGGGGCGCGGGGCGCGGGGCGGCGGGGGCGTCCCGGCGGTGTGGCGAGCGCGGGCGGGGAGGGCGGCGGTGACCTCACGCCCGGGCCCCCTTCCCCTCGCCGGGTGGGTGGGGCCTCGGCGCGCCGAGCGGGCGCGGGGTCAAGGAGGGGGAAGAGGAGGAGCAGGCTTGAATGTGTCTGTGTGAGGATCGGGGAGGGGCGGAGGAGGCGGAGGGCGGGGAGGGAGCGCGCGCGTGGCTCGGGGCGCCCGGGCTCCCCCCCCGCCAGCCCCCGACCCCGGCCCGCGCCGCCTCTTCGCCACCGCCCGCGTCGCCGCTGGGACCCGCTGCGGGCGCGGGGACCCGGCGGGCGGGGAAGCGCGGGCACCCGGCGCGGCCTGCAGGGAGCGAGAAAGCAAAAGTAAGGCGAGCCGCACTCCTCCAAGTTTTCCCAACTTCGCCCCCTGCGGCGGCAGGCGTCCTGCTGCTCGGCGCGTCCCCACCGCGCCGCCGGAGAGGGGCCGAAAGAAAAGGGACGGGGCGGGGGCGGGGGCGGGGGAAGAGGGAGCACGAGCGAGAGCCGAGAGTCCGGCAACATCTGTTAAAACTTGGGGGAGGAGGAGCGCGGGGAGGAGGAGGAGGAAGAGGAGGAGAGGAGGGAAGGAGGGAGCGCGAGGGAGGGAAGCGCAGAGCCGAAGAACAACTTTTCCACCCGTGAGTAGCGCAGGCTGCGCGGGTCCGGGCGGGGGGCGCCTCCAAGCCCGCGCGGGTTTCCAGGCCGGGATGGGACCTTCTTCCAGAAAGTCGATTGGATGCCAGGAGGGGAGTGCGGTGGGGGCTTTCTTTCTTTCTCTTTCTCCTCCCTCCCGCGGGTGAACCAAATCAGAACTGTCACTCAGGGCCTGTGAGTCAGAAGGGATCGGATTACACGATCCCTGAAACCGATGCCGGAGCCGCACGAGCGGGCGGGAGCGGGCAGGGGCAGCGCCACCGCCACCGCCACCGCCGCCGGCGCGCTCGCACCCTCGCCCTCGCGCCCCCTCGCCGCCCCGACCCGCCCTCCCCGCGCGCCCGGCGGCCGCCTGCGCCGCACCATGCCCGCCGCCGGCGTCCCCCGCGCCCTGCCCGGCCGCTCGCCGTAGCCCGAGCCGCCCGCGGCCGCGCGGAGCCCGGAGCTGCCCGCCCGCGCCCCGGACGCGGGTCTATGGGAAGTTCGGGGACTTGACAGCCGCCGCCGCCGCAGGTACGTCCCGCCCGAAGTTCTTTGTTTCACGGGGCTCCGCACCCGGGAGCCCGCTCCGGCGGCCGCGCCCGCGCCTCCGGGGCGACAAGGGGGGGGTCCCCGACGGGGGGGCGCGGGAGGAACTGAATATGGCTGTCTAAAGGCGCCCAGATTTCGGGAGCAGCGGGTAAGGCGTCGGAGCGAGTGTTCCCTTCGCCCCCTCCTGCTCCCCTTCCCAGCGTCTGACTCGGCGGCCATCCGGAGACGGACTGGAGAATTTCACCTCCCGAAGTTGGGGCGGGGGGGAGGAGTGAAGAAGTTTGCAGCAGCCTCGGCGACGGCGCCCCAAGCCCCCACTCCCCACGCCGAGGGCTTAAAGGAACTCCGCTAGCCCCCGGGGCCCCGGCGCCCGCCTTCGCACTGTTGCATCTCCCCCGGGGGGCCGGGCGCGGAAGGCGGCGGGCGGCGAGGTGGGTGCGCACGGGGAGCGCCGCGGCGGGGGCTTCCTCCAGCCTGCGCTTCTCATCCGAGGGAGGCGCGCCTCCGTCCTGAGAGAGGAAAAGTGAAAGCTGTACCATCTGTGGATGATTTGGGATTCTTTCATTTCTTTTCTTTTCCAGGGACAGCATTAAAAAAAAAAAAAAAAAAGAATAAAAGAAAGAAAAAAAGAAAACAAAAGAAAGAAAAGCACTAGAAACTGCAGGGAGTGAGCGGTGGAAGTTGGGCGGGGGGTAACCGTGGCCCCTGCAACAGTCATTTAAGAGGCCGCATTTTCACCGAGCAGAGTTGGGTATGAATCACTCTGCAGGGGACAGTTACTTTTTGGAGTTGCAGAGGGCACAGGGCCGGGAGGAGGTGGAGAGGGAATAAATATTTACCCAAACTTGGAGAGTTTGTGAAGCGACTTCTAAGCAGATTGCCAGATGCCGAAGCTCCACCGCACACCCAGGCCTTTTATCCTCCCCTGAACTTTGTGCTCACGTCCCTGATTACACCTCCTTTGGGAGATGCCATCCCGAGAGCAGCTGGACCCACGCTTCCCTTGCTGACCCCGTGTAGACAAGAGTATGAAGGAGGCATCCTCCCCGCAACTCCTCCCGCCCGCCCCCAGGGTCTCATCTCCCGGGTGTGCAGTCCCGAACAGACTCTGGCCTTGGGTACAGCGCTCGTGGCCCTCTGCCAGTTTATATGTACATATATTTATGTAAAACATTTTCTCCCAGCTCTCTGCCAGCTGTTCCACATTTTCCAGCTGCCATTTCAGTTTGAAATGATGGACTGTCCGCATCTCCAAGTAAAAGAGCCCTTTAGTCGGAGGTATGGAGGGTCGGCCGCTGTGCAGAGACCTGCGCAGTGTGCCATTTGCCGGACTGGTTCTAGAAAACATCTTCTGCTCTCCTTTATCTTTCTTCCTTCTTCTCCCCAGTTCGTCTCTGCAGAGCCCTTTGCTGGAAATTCGCGGTAATTCGGCTTTTCCCTCCCAATGTGATTTTGGACAGAATTGAGATGTTTTTGAGATCCCTGAAATAAGTGTCTGGTGGAAATCAATTAACTTTTAAAAAGCGTTCCAGCGTGAGTGCCTTGGGCATGGCCGGTGTGGCCCTCTGCCATGGTCCTTTCTGTCTGTTTAAGGCAGGAACTATTCATGGTCCCCATGTTACACTTTTTGTGTTGTTTGAAGTCTTAGCATATTATAGACGGAAATCTTCAAGAATTGGCCTAAAGTATTAATTTTGAGTATTTATGTAATTGCTCTGTAATTTGAATAGGTGCCTTATTGATTGATTCCTGTAATTATTTCATTTAGGTTTTAAATTAAAAATTAATAATGGTCTGACAGTTTCTTAATTACATGTGTCAAGATTATTTTGAAGGAGGAAAATGCTATGTTTCAAAGTAGTGAAATAACCTCAGAATCGCTTCGTCTTTCTGAAGCAGAACAGTATTTCAGTTGAGGGGCTTTATTAAAGCAGTGGTGATTGGCTTTACAATGTAAACTGTGTGAAGTATCTAAAGAATTTGTTTATGTTAGGAAATATTGGTCTTAACCTGGTACACAAACACTTTGGCCAGTTGGACTATAGTCAGACCTGAAACAAACATGAACTAACATTTAAATTAGTTGTAATAGCATACTTATAGGGAGAAGAGGTTTATTTTATACTAAAAGCTATTTAATTAGAAACTGCCTGCCTAAGGGGAGATCCTTTCAGGGTATATGATTCTTGAAGTCAGCCTAGGGAAGCTTTGGTTTCAGATGCCTGAGTAGGTCCAACGTGAGAGGTGTCCAGTGAAATTTCACACACGCAGAAGCACTTTAAACGGTATAGATTGTATTGTTATGAAAGGCTAGTAGATTCAACTCAGATACCTACCACTTCCCGGTACCTTTAACATGTTTGTGTTCCTTGATCGAACCCTGACATAAACACATTTTTCCAGTATGTCGAAATTGCAAAGGACTACAGACAGAAATGAGAAAATTCAGTACTGATGAAAAATGACTCTGGTGAATTATTTCATTACTTATTTAATGAAAGAGTCATTAATTTATCAGTTTGATGCCCAAGCCTAAAAGTTGAACTTTCCTTTGTTTCTTGGCCAGTTTTCTTAATTACCTGCATGCTGTAAGGGTTTCAGACTTCCTCTGTGCTTTGCCATTTAGGGGTCCTTACAATCTATGTGAGGTATCCTGCTTACTGAGATTCCCCTTGCCCCCCTTTTTTAAGGATAGGGTTTGGGAGTTTATGAAAGGAAACAATTTAATGATCATTGTGCCGTGCACTCACTTATATGGAGACAGTAATATATTAAGAAAAACCAGTCTTGAAGGAAAAGTGAATCAGTGAGTCATGAAATCCTCAAGAAAACCTTAGTAATGGAATGTTAATGCTTTTAGACTATAGTAGATTATCTTAAAAGTCAGCCTTTTCTTCTTTATGCAATTGTTGTAAATCCCCAGCTAAAGAATTCTTTGAAGGAGGTTTTAGTTTTGCTGGCATCCATATTCTATAGTCGGTCTGATTTGTTTTGGAAGATTCAAGAAATTTTCTGCCAACTTATATCATGAGAGTCAATTAAAATGCTGACATGACTGTAGAAGAAATTGTGCGTGCATGTGTGTGTGTGTGTGTGTGTGTGTGTCTCTATTTCATTTGTTAAGCACAAGATTCCACTCTAATAATGACTTCAGGTTGTCTTTTCATTAAAGGCTACTAGAAGATGCTGCCCTTCACTTCCTGTTGTCATTTTTCCAGATGAAAATTGATTTGTTCTAGTTTCAAAGCAAATAAAGGGAGACAGAATAAACAACAACAGGGCAGGGGGAGCACCACAAACTTTTCTCAAGCACTTTCAGTGTATTTTTCATCTCTACTTGTATTTGATGGGCCTGTGAAATAGAGCTGTAGACTGGCAAAGACTTTAAATGAAATTTCACACTTTGATGATTTTTTTTTTTAACTTTGATATATTGACAGCAAAAGGAGCTGCAAAGCTTTTTTATAACTTGAGCAGTAACGCCAAGCAGCAGTCAAACGTCTCTGTGCATTTGTGTTTAACTGCAGAAGAAAAACATGTCCGTGGGCAGTAGAGGTTCTTATCAACCCCCTAATCCCAGATCCCAGCAAACCTTGAGGGCATGCCTCAGATCTTGCTGAAATCACTGTAGACTCTCACAGTTTGCAGATTAAATATGCTATGTGTTCCTGGCTCCAATAACAGGTTTATGAGCTCACTAAGCTTCCTGTTTTAAGATCCTTTTCTTAAGTTTTTAGAAGCTGTTAAAGGCAAATGCTTTAACAGTAAGTGGTACTTGTTAATTTAGAGACACTCTAGATATTTCATGCTCTCTTTCGAAATTGCCAAAATTATGATTTTTCCATCTAAGCGCTGGTTTTACAGGGTTATAAGGGAGGGGAGCCGTTGGGAAGAAATCGGATGTTAACTGGGTTGGCAAGTGTATTCGATTGCAAACCTTATGTGGTGTCTCAATTGTTTCAAGGCACTTTTCCTTCGCCTCGCCCCTTAAACTTAGACTTTTTCCACTTGTAATTCTAAATGCACTATATTTTAGTGCCACACTTCTTAGCTACTCATGACCACTTTCGGGTTTTTTTTTTTTTTTTTTTTTTTCTTTAATGTGAAAGTGTTTTTTGTTCTGTGTGTGTATATTTCAACCCAACAAAACATCCCAGAAAATCTATGGCTCTCTAAAGAAACTGAATGAACGGGCCATTACCTAGTTAATAAGGTGGCATTGGAACATTCCAGTCCCCTCCTGAAAGGCAATATTGTGTTGAGCTCCACATATGCATCTGCAGTATCTGGAGTTGTGTCCTCGCATTAGGGTGCTTTTGCATTTTGCATATGGAGTCATAATTAAAAAAGGAAAATACTCACATCATCGTCCAACGACATGTCACATAATTCCCAAGAGAACTCGAGCCAATTTTGTGCTTAAAGGTTATTCAATGAATGAAATTGTGAAAGCCCATTTGTCAAAGTACTGCATGGTTCCTGTTAGTTTTCAAGCCCCAAATTCATTGTCTGCCCGGCCGGCATCAGTCATCAGGGTATTAGCGCTGCCTTCAGGCCATGTGGCCCAGCACTTCTTCACACCATTATAGCCTTGAAAGTGTACTCTGTCGACTTGTAGAATTACTGCTCTGATTTCTGCTTGGCTGGGTTTGAGGTAAGTCCCCTCCCTACCTTCTAGCTGACTGTAATCCTTGCTTTCTTTTAAAGCTCCTTTCCAGAGATTTAGGGGAAAACTTTCTTAAGGGCCCTATTGGCATCACACTGTGGTTTCGTTGTGGCATGCAGTGTACATGTAAATTGTACCTGCAGTAAATTGGATTGATTGCTAGCCTCAAACAGCTAGTGGGCTTTTCTTTTCTTTACTTTTATTTTGGGGGGGGGGGTGATGGCATGTGTGTGTGTGTGTGTATGTGTATGTGACACAGGAGTATGTTTGAAACATCAGCATTTGTTGGTATATTTGGGTAATTTTTGTGCCACAAAATGAAATATAATGGGAGATAAGTGTCCTTTTATTTAAATCTCTGTCTCTTGGAGTACCTTCAGAAGGCAGTGTGACATCTTATTTGTTTATTTTCATGTGGAAATCTGCAGCTTTAGCTACTTGGACTTTTGGGGGAGATTGCATAAAACACCTAACAATATTCCAGAGTGCTGTACATTACAAACTATGGATTTTTACAAAAAGAGACTGAAAACTCACAGTTCAGATGAAAGCTAATTCTCAAATTGTTGTAAGGAAGGAATGAAGCAGTTAAACCAAATTCTCGATTTCAGCTTGTGGTATTTTAGAAAAGAATAATTCAGTCTCAAGGGAGTTACCTGTGTGTCGAGGAACCTCAGGCAGCAGCTCAAGAATGAAGCCTTAATGAACTAAGATGTATGGAAATCTGAATGGAGCGTGGACCAAGCCACGCCACTTCAGGACAACATCTGCTGTTTGAACTGTGAGATTCAAATGAAATTCCACACCAGGGCATTTCACTGGGAGGGTGCATCGTTCGGTATAGTTTGCATTGGTGGTTTTGTACATGATTGGTGGGCAGGGGCCAAAAAGTAAGACAGCTGAAGAATTCTGCAAAGTTTATAGGCTGAGTGGACCAGGGGGTAATTGTTACTGAATAAGCCCTGATTAAAAATCCTTAAATTATGAAAAATGTGCTTTTCAAATTGCAGTTAAGATTCAAGAACCCCCAGTTTAAAAATCGGGAGGTTGAAGTATGATGAACAGTACCAGACAAAAAAAATAAGTACCTTTGGGAGATCTCCAGCTGATTTTAACACCCAGCGGATATTGGTCTCATATTTGTGATGGTTTAAAAGTATATTCCTCTTCATAGAACATGTATTCTACTCTCTTAAGCTTGATTGTAAAGGCACACCTGATTCTAGGAACCAAAAGTTATAGAAGTTCTCTAAGAAGGATTTTTAAATTTAGGGATTTTTTTCTTCTGAAAATATGTGAAAACTTTTAATTCCTGTACACCTTAGGGAAGTGAGACAAGGGTCACCTTTGATCAGTCATGCTGTTTTCGTGATATACGTAGGTTTAAGGGAAATGCAGTTTTCATGAGCTTAGCGGATCTATAGACCGATAACTGACCTATAGATCTCCTTTTCTGTCTGAGGATTGTCTGTCTCCAGCAAGCCCACAGAAAGTCGGGGTGCCAGCTCATTCCTTCATGGCACCTGCTATGCAGGGCACTTCCTGCAAAGCCTAACCAAAGTACACCGAACTGGTGTTTCATAATTTTTGCAAAACTCAGAAACAGTAACAAGTATTAAATAGAGACCTTTACCCTTCAAATGTTTCTCATGAAGTCCTCCTGGCAGCAGAGAAAGTCAGAGTAGCTGATGATCTTTCCTTTTAAATACACATGGCAGAAAAGTAAAACTGGCACACAAAATGTAATTTGTGATTTTAACGCTAGTAGCAATGATGACTTCACGTCAAATATGCTTTTCAGTAGTTGAAGTTAAATATATGGGTTTCTTAAAAGTTGAGATGTAGTTAATCTACTAAAACCAAACTCAGTCCATAGCCAGGTAATTATTTCCCCTTAGAGTAATTCCATTCTCTTTTCGAGGGGCATCTGTCATGAATACTGTTTATCTGAGATTAGGAGCTTCAGAAACTGGGAAAGAAAGATCTGAAAACAATAGGCAGCAGATTTGGGGAACCCTCTAGGCTACGAAAGACCATTTTTGGCAGCTTGAACAGATAGGAGCTTTCTTACTTGCAGTTCCGGCTTCAGGCTTTCCTAATTATGTGGGGGGGGGGGGAATCACATGTAAAGGTAAAATAATTGCACATTTAAAAATACTATAGTTAAAAATTCATGAAGATTTCATTAAGAACTTATGGAGTTGAGCTTGCAGGAAAGAAAGGCAGTGCAGGCAGGGGAGGGAGAGGAAGCCTTAGGAATCTTGGGAACTGGGAACTAACTGTTGGTGTGTCACAGAGGTTATGCATATCTAATTGATTTTAAGTTCAGAAAGGTATTTTGAGCACCAGGAAACATCAACATTACCAACCTATACGAGGTTTTCTATAAAGCATGATTACATGGAATCCACTGAAATGTTTCAAATTCCCTAAATTTCGCTCATGGAAGCTCATGCTATTTCTCACTTCCAGAATTGCTCAAAAGTTAAAATCAGCATTAGTTTGTGCTTCTTGATTTTTAAAAAAAACTTTTCCTAGAGCAGTCATGTTCTTTAGGAACTGAATTTTAATGCTGCAGGAAGGTATAACTATTTAATAGGAATTTTACCTAAATGGTTGCTCTCAGACTGGCGTCTTGAAGGAGCAGGTAATCTGCTAGTAAGTAATACAGTGTGAGAGAAATGTCACTTTTCAGTGTTATGGTGGCAGCTCCTTAGAAATCCTTACACAGGCTAGTTCTTCTGGATTTTTGAAATATTAGCATATTAGGAAGATCATTCAGCTTGTAAATATACGGGCAGGTGTAAGTAAAGGTCCTTTCTCTGGAGGAAAGTCTTACTCCTCTTGAGCAAAGAGTTCCCTGGGTTGCAGAGAACCATTTCTCACTTAAGGCCTAATCGCCATGCTGTTCAAAGTGCTGCCCTTGCTCCTGGAATGCCTCTTTTTTCTGATCCCTCCTTGGCAATAGCTGTTTTAACCCGTCAGAAACTGATCAGGTTGGCACGAATCAGGCTTTTAACTTAGTTGTTTTAAATCTTTAAATGCATTAAGAAAAAAAAAAGAGGAAAACCCAAATTCAGGCCACTGAAAAATAAACCAGCTGGATTAGGGAAATAAATGAAGTAGTCTGCTGTTCACAAAGGATGCATTATCAGTTTATAACTACTGTTTCATTTCACCTTCGATTAGAAAGTCGTTTTATACAGTTCAAACATCATTTCAAACGTTGGTTTTAGCACTGGCGCTTCCTTTTGAACATTGTAAGGGTTTAACCCATCATGGAATCCTGCTTGTATGCGCATTCCCAGGGTTCACTGCAGAGATCTGCAAGGGGAAAGGCTGATTTTTGCACATGTTCCCAGAATTGTGATTTCTCACGCTCTCCATTTACTGTCTAAAGCCTCGTGGTTAAGGTTGAACTTTGGAACCCCACTGAGGGCCCTCCTCCCCGAGAGCCCACGAGATGGGTCTGTGCCTACGCCATTCACAACACCTCATCTATGTAGGGCAGCTGATGAACGAACAACATTTGGAACAGGGTTAAGAGCCGGTGAAGCAAGTTAGAAGTTTGGTGAAGTGACGCACACAGCCAGGGGTTTCCTGAAGACGTCAAGGGTTCCGCAGTGTTGTATTGTAGTGCCGCACAGAGGGTGTTGCCTTGCAAAGTGCCCGGAAAGTTGCATCTCTCCGAATTCAGCCAGTGAAGCAGCTGTGTGACTGCATGCAGGGCGGCCACCGACCACTGTCTGCTGGAGATGCTGCCCAGTTGTGCCGAGAGTTTTCCAGTGCCCGGGGAGCCGGTGCCCGGGGTGACGCAGAGTGCACAGGGCTGCTCCTTGGGCGGCGGAGGCCCTGCGGGGTTCCGATCGTCCGGCCTCTGCTCTGCGCTTTCCGCGGGGACGCTGCCGGAGGGCGGATGCGAGCGGGGCCGGCCGATTCCGAGGAACCAGCGCTGCGCGGCCGGGCGGACCGGGAGCGGCGGCCGGGTCTGCCCGCGCCGGGGAGGGAGCAGACGGCGAGGCGGGCGCCCCGGGGCCGCCGCTGCACCGACTGCGACCGCGTGCGGGGAGCGGGGCCCGCACGGCGGCGCCGGGATCCCGGGGGTGGGGCGGGGGGGAGGCGGCTGGGACGCGGGGACGCGGCCGAGGTGTGAAGACGCGGATCCTGGAACCGTGCGGGGAACAGAAGGGAAGCTGGCGTGGAAGCGCAGGATGCTAGCGCTCCCAGGCAGCACTGACCGCAGCCCACTGCTTACTAAACGGAAAAAGAAACACGCAAATGACAGCTTATCTTTGCAAAGATGAAAGTGCTTGTGTTTTTTGGTTTGGTTTGGTTTTTGTATTTTTTAATTGCAGCTCCAAGTGGCCACTCTAAGGAGAGGGCCACCTGAGGCTTTGCAGGGGTGGGGTGGGGGAGTGCTGTTTCCAGTGCAGGTCTTGCCCCCTCCCCTCCATTTCTCCAAATTGGTGATAAATATTGCAGCTTTTCTTTGGCTGCCTTTCGAGTGGAGACATGCACTACAGCATCACCTGGTCAGTGGCTCCAGGATAGGATGTCTCGTTTGTTAGGAGGTTGATGCAAGTTCAGATTTATAATCTAGAAAGGAAAGACTCTCCTGTGGGCAGGTCACTAGTAGGAGAGGGATTAGTTTTAAAAGAGGGTCCGGAATTAATTGTGCCCTGGGTTTAGGCCTCGGGAAAATTACAGAAGGATCAGGGACAGCTGAATGGGGAAAAGCCATGACTGCTTTCAAGAAGGCGTTTTCATTCCTGATTTTACCTATGAAACGTCAGGCTTCAGCAGGCCTATTAGAGCAGTTTTTCTTGGTTGCAGGGGTTTTTTTTGTTTTTGTTTTTTTCCCCATATACCCAAGCTGCTGGGACTCAAACATCAGCTACAAATAGTTTTTCTTTTTTCTCTTTTTTTTCATAAGCATATAAAGTCAAGGGGCATGCCAGCAAATCTTGCATGTAATGTTGCAGTGGTGAAAAGGACTGAGGGAGAACAGTTTGGCCCTGTAAGAAAAGGAGCAGGGTCTAAAAGTCTTATTTCATTCACATCTGAAAACCAGTGGCATGTTTTCCTCAGAGAAAGATCTTTGAAGTGAAGCAGAACTGAAAAGTTTTCCTTGAGAGTTACCTTCTAAATAAATTATACTTTATTATTTAAGAAACGCCAGGTTTTATAAGGAGTCCTATAGGCTACGGCCCTAGTTATGTATGTTTTAGGATTCCATCAGGAATTTTTACTGGTCACTTCTGTACTACCTCATGCTTTCCTGTATCAACTCAGGACTGAGTTTCCCAACTCGGCTGAATATTCTATGAAAAAATTGCCACCCCAGCTAGAAGCAGGCGCTCTTTTCTGCTCCCTAATTCTTGGTGCAGAGTTTTGCTGAGGTGTGAGAGTCTAGAATGTTAAAACTTTCTCCTTTAGGGCTTCCCTGGTGGCGCAGTGGTTAAGAATCCGCCTGCCAATGCAGGGGACATGGGTTCGAGCTCTGGTCCGGGAAGATGCCACATGCCGCAGAGCAACTAAGTCCGTGTGCCACAACTACTAAGCCCATGTGCCACAACTACTGAGCCCACATGCCTAGAGCCCGTGCTCCGCGACAAGAGAAGCCACCGCAATGAGAAGCCTGCGCACAGCAATGAAGACCCAACACAGCCAAAAGTAAATAAATAAATAAATTTATTTAAAAAACCCCCAACTTTCTCCTTTGTAACTGACAGGGACAAAGTTGGGTTTTTATCAGTAAAATAAGCTGATATAATTTATAGGGATATACAGGAAGCAGATGTCTGCCTTGGCAAGTTGCCATTTTTATAGCCTTGTTCCAAGCGTAAACCACACTTTTAAATAATTAGTTACTAACTAATGAGATCCAAAAATAAGTTGTCAAAATAGAAGAAGGGGGTAGACTTTTGAGTGACCAAGGGTCTATTTAAAAAAAAAAATCCATTTTGAACAGGGGGTGGAGGGAGGAATTAGTGTTTTCCAAGACCGTTAATTAGTGCGATTTCAATCAGCGCCTGGGGCTTTACCTCTTCTCACTGAGCCTCTCTCTGGTGATGAGTATTTGGAGGGTTTTTATTGCTTTGTTAAAATGAAGTCTTTTGCTTGGGGGAAAAACCAACAACTCCACAAAAACCAAGTTTGTCAAGGAGCTTTGGTGACTTGTCTCCTCACTACTATTAATTAGTTCCCTCTCCTAAGGAAGAGACAAGAGTCCCATCTCTTCATGTTTTTTTTTTTTTTTCTTTCCCCCCTCTGGTCCATTAGCTTGTTTCTGTGTCCAGTATTCGTAAACTCCATCCAGATTCGACCGGTAAAACTGTATTTGTGTTTTGAGGGAAACAATTATAGTAAGTGCCCCTTTTTCTCCAAAATGGTTGAGAATGGAGTGTTTTGATTAATTAAATATTCCTATTAAAGTTTTTAGTTTTGATATAATTTGCCAGTTTACAAAGAAACACTGGCTCTAAAAGAAAAGAGATGTAGCTAAATCTATGGCAATTAAGATTTAAGACACTACTGAACTGTCTGGGTCATGGGATCATTGCTGGATCGCTTATTACTCGGTAAATATTCTTACAGGTATGAGGTGCTGGGTAGATAGCCCGGCCTTTGGAGTTTAGGGTCTGGAGGGGAAGACGGACATTCAACAAAGATTCCCGACCGATGCAGAGTTCATTATTGGGATGGCAGTTGGGATAGGCTCTTTTGGGCTGTTGGAATTCAGTACTTCATTCGTTAGTTCATCCAATCTGCCAAGACTTAAATGAGGACCACCTACAGTATGGGTACAGAGCAGCAAACAAAAAATATGTAGAGCAGTTGTCTGCGAGCTTCATTGAGACTGATAGTCACCAGTGCTGGTTCAAATAAAGGTTCCAGGGGCCACCTCAAAGACATCAGGGGTTGGACCTGCAACTCTGAATGTTTGCAAGCACTGAAACAAGGCTCATTCAGGTGGCTTTTGTACCATGCTGAGGAACAGTGCCATGGAATGGGTTGAATTGTTCTTGCGACATGCTTTAAAAATGATATTTAAGTCAATTTGGGGGGATCATGCAAAAAATGTAAAGAATCATTCTGAGGTTGGTAAAGCTAGAAGGGATGGTTGAGAATTTCTCCTTCAAGGGTTCTTTATCTGGTTTGGAGGGCCTGTGATCCCTTGGAAATCAAATGGACAATTTTTTGTGCAATTAAGGGGATTCTGGGGGGAGAGGGTCCGTAAGTTTTAACATATTCTTAAAGAGGACTGGACACCCCCCCACTCCCCCCCCCAAGGTGAAGTCCCACTGTGTGACACTGTCATGTGACAGATGAGGAAACTGAGGCACTGGACAACTCCAGGGGGTGCCGATCAGGCCCTCCCCTGTGGACTTGTGTACGGTGGCAGCCTTGAGAAAAGAAGGTCTATATTCCTTCACTGTTGTGATCTATGGGGGCTCTTTGAGGGATGTTTCTGAATTCGGAGTGGATCTTATAATTGATATGTACATTTAACTTAGGGCGTCTTTTTGTCTTTTTTATTCTAGAAAAGCTGTTCTTAAATAACTTGTGTGTTTTACAATGAATGCCACTGGATAATCAAGGAAAAGAAATGGAAGTTACTGGAAGAGCTGGTGCTCCAGGGCCATGAGGCCTCTGGGCCTTCAGCTTTTCCAGTTACTTATCCCAGATTGCAGTTCCCTTGCAAGTTTGAGTTAAGGATGACTAAAAATCTTCCATCTGGTACTTTAACTCTTTTAGTCTGTGAAGCACTTGCTTGTTTTATTTCTCTAATCCTTGTTTTGATGGAACACGGTGGCCTCCGCTAAATGTAGAAAATAGGCAGGTGACTCCACAGAAGAAATGCCCACAATCTAGACAGCTTGAGGGAAACATGGTAGAGAGGAGACTTGTCATCTTCTCTTGTATTCTTTGTAGGTGTAGATCATGACTGCCAAAAAAGAACATGAACCAAACAGAGTGAAAATTGATGAATGATGAGTTAGGGCGATTATCACATGAATGAAGCTGGTGAAAGACAGAGTAACTGCCCTTGCTTTTAGCTGAGTTTTAATATTTCTTAAGTGGTTCCAGCCTTTGCTGTGGGTGATCTTTTGCCTTTTCCTGTGGGATCCAGAGTGTGTTGTTCTGTCACCTTTGTTTGTTTTAAAAATGTAACTTAAATGAATGGAAATGTTCTACTGTTTTAAGAAAGCTTAAAGAATATGGTTTTCCTGAAAGAATTAGGTTTAAGAGGCGTGTTGCGATTCACATATCTTGGTGAGGGAAGCAAAATCATTGACCAGAATGCTCTGATTCAGAATTTTGAGTTGGGCTTGGATGGGAGAAATTGTCGATCACTCTTTAAAACATCTAATTAATAACTAAAAAACTTCCCTGGCTTGGAAAGTTGTCTTACTGCCCCTTCTTAGAAAATCAGCCACCTTCTTAAAAATGTCGGAGACATTTGTAGATGTGGCTTGAAGGAGTAATGTGACACTTGGATTTCTCGCCATAAACACAGCTGAAAATGGAGATATTCAGACCATTTAATAACAAATGCCCAGTAGGATTTTAGGAAAAGTCCCACATTATGGGCAAGTCCCTTTCTCCTCCTTTTGCACGTGTAGACAGAATTCTCCTGGCTTGTTACTAGAACTTTGAGGCCTTTTTGCAAGAAAGCCTGCGGGTAAGGGTCTTCCAGATTTTGAATTGGCTGATGCTCTGGGCACCTCCTCAGGTGACAGGTGAAGCGGCCTTCGGAATGGGATTTCCTTTTTCCCCTTCTTATTTGAAATTGATGGCGCTGCTGTTTTTTCAGGGGTTCCTGGTCGCCCAGAGCTGAAGTAATGAGAAGGCGTCATGGAGGCCCAGTCCCAGAGCTCCACGACCACTGAGAAGAAGAAAGTGGAGAATTCCATAGTGAAATGCTCCACTCGACCAGATGTCAGCGAGAAAGCCGTGGCCTCCAGCACCACTTCCAATGGTGAGCGGCCACGGGGATTACCAGCAGTCAAGCCTACAGTCCTTTTCTTTGCTCTGCATTCCTTGCGAGTTGAGCATTTGCACCTGGACCCGTATTTGTTCTCTGAGAGCTGAAGAGCGCAGATGGAGGTGGAGGTCGGGGTGTGGGTTCGGGCTGGGCAGGCTTTAGCCATCTCTGTTTTGGCGCTGAAACTACACGTTTTCTTCCAAATTTGCTAATTCGAGATGTAAATGTGATAGGTTATTTATTATAGGAAGTTCCTGTTTTGGCATTTTGGAAATCATCTTGATGAGTCTGGCTGGGGTTCAAAATACTTTGCATTTCACATGGAAAGTCTCCACTCGTCGGGATAATTAGTTATCAGTTATTACAAAAGACACAAGAGTTGCCTTGTCCAAATTAGTGATAGGGTCCCCTCCAGACCCCAAACCCTAAAGGAGTCCGCTCTAAAGGATTTTAAAAGTTGTTAACGGTTGAGCCTCATCTAGTTTCTGAGTTGCAGGTTTTGCTGTTGGCGTATAGAAATTTAACGTCCTTCATTTGCGTTTAGAGATACAGAAAGCCAACTGTTTTATATGCTGTATGTTTTAATATTTTAAGCAAAGTGTTGAGAGGCATTTCAATTCAAGCATGGAGCACTGAAAATAAATTCCAGAGCCCCCTCTGGTAAAAACAGACTGAAGAAGTGAAGAGTAACCTTCACTTCCTTCTCTGCCTTTCGGCTCTTGAAGGCCATCAGCGCCTTGGCTTTTTGTAGATTTCATAGCCACCCCTGGCCTCTGAGAATTGCTCTCCGCTTTGCCATGTGCCCTTAGGAAGAATGGGCTGGTCCCAGTCCTGGACGCTGCCTACCTGGGTACAAGGATTTGCATCTGCTGAGCTCCCTCCCTCCCTGTGCATTTATATTTTATTTATTCCAAAAAGATTTGACTAGGTTGATTTCCAATTCTTTACATACAATGGGAGAGTCAGAATCTGCTTTGGAAGGTAACAGCCCAGAAGTGTAGGCTGTGAGGGCAGACATGCAGTAAAAAAGCTGCACCTTCCTGTCTGAACTGTGGCACTGCCTGGCCCTGCTCTCTGTGACCAACCTGGTGCACAGTGTGTGCCGCTCACTCTTCTCCTTCCCCGATGTCACCAGTGCGCACTGCTGGCTTGACTGGGCCAGGGGAGGAGGCTGGCATTAAACCTTTCGGCTAATGAGTCCCATTTTGAATGGATCCTTAAGGGAGATCTATTTATGTCTGAGTTAAAATAATGAATTTCCTTTACATACATACGAAACTATATTTCTCTCTTGATTCGTGGTCTTTCAAGTCAGGACTAGAGCTTATTTTAATAGAGCCAGATTTTTGCATTATTCCCATGATGAGGTTTTAGAAGGCATATTTTCTCCTTAAAAAAGCATGCTGTGGCCCTTGTTTCTTTTCTCTGGAATTTGTAAAAATTAGACACGTCTCTTATTTCAGAAATAGAATCAGTCTATGCCATGTAGGTGATTTGGTCATTTTAATAGCAAATTTGTAGGAATAATCGCTTTCTGGATATCACGCTTCATGAAACATCCACGTTGGGTGATTTTTATAGCGGTGTGTGTGAGTGTGAGTGTGTGTGAATGAGTGAGCGTGTGTGTGTAAGTGTGTGCATGAGAACGGGCTGCACCACGTGGAGCCTCCATAAACCACTGTCCTTTCTGTGAATTTCAGCAGAGTAACAATAGCGATCTGTCCTTGCGAAGGTGCTGCCACTTTGGCGATTCCGGCCCCTGGACGCATGCTGGGCAGGTTTTTGGTGCTGTTGCATTTGTCTGGAGCTACTCTGACCATGAGTTCTGCCCATTAACCTGCTTAGGGTGACCAGGAACAGACCTAACCTAATCAGCCCAGCAGCCAGGAAGCCACCGGGGATCAGTATCCAGGGAAGAAACAGTCATGGTTTATAAAAGTTAGTCCTTCAGTCCGAAATAACCACAGAACTGACTCCGAAACCGAATTCCATGGGCTTCCCACCCTGATCAGCCTGGGTCCTTGAAGCACCTCCTAAATGGGTGTAAGACACGTCCTATCTTGGGGCAAAACCTCATTAGTCAGGTTTGCAGGGCTCCTGCGTGAATGATAGCTGTCCTAGAATCCTGTGAGCTCTGACCATTTTTTCAGTGTTCTATTTCTTGTAAGAGATTGACTCCTTTTTGTTTTGGAATAACATAAAGAGCCAACCAAATAAAGGAAAATGGAAGTGGTGTATTTGAAATATCAATGGCAATCCTGCTGGAAGATTCCAGGAAAACCAGCAAACAAGTTTAAAGATGGGAAAAATTGAGACAAAGGGAAATAAACTTTTTTCTTTGTGATTGCTTTACATAAGCAATGCTAATAATTGTAATGATTTATTTTTTTTACAAAGTCCTCTGCAGGATTCATCTAACTAGTTCAGAGCCTCTTGATGGCCCCAGGATCATGCTTAGGAGGGTGTGGAATGGCCCGAATTCTTTGTTCTGCCAGCTTCTACCTGGTGGCACGCTGCCCTTTGCTCTCAGCTCTGGTCACACAGCTAGTCTGGGGGCTTTGGTCTGTGGTTTGGTTTGGGTTTAAGAGCTGGTGTGGGCAGGCTTTCAAAGGTTGGTATACTGTCGTTGCTATGGTCATCCATCCGTCTGTCTATTCTGTCTGTCTCCCGTTCTGTCTTTTCTCTGCACACATTTCAGAAGTGCTTGGATACTTCCACTGAGGCTCTTCACAAAAAGGAAATGAAAATTACTTGGATCCTATAATAGGTAGTACCAATTGCTACTGTTCCCAGGGGGTTCTTAGGCTTTCCTTACAAAGTTCTGCAATTCAGAGACTTGTAAATGAACAATGAAAACTGAGTTCGGCACCAAGATATATTAGGGGTGTAACCTGTGTATTTCTTCTCCCGTCCACGATTTCAAGATTAAAATAAAACAAACAAAAACGTTTTGCTATTGACGCTGTGTTAGGTTGACTTAATTAACTTTTCCAGCCATTATGTGCTGCAATTTGTTCCTGATTGTGAGCCTTCCAGCCAAACCATGCACATTCCTCTGCATGTCCTTACAGATCTGTTTTCTTACTTTTCTCAGCTGAGTATCTACTCCTAGAATAACAGTCATACAGAGTTTTGTTTAAACGCACACATACACACGAACCAAAATGTATGGTTCAGAAACCTTGAACAACATTTTAAGGAAGGATTTGCCTTTTAACATTGAAATTTAAAATAACACAAGTGAAAAACTGTTCTAAATCTTCTATGGATAAAACACAGCCAGATTGATTTTTGTAACATTTAAGAACCTATATCAACATATGAAGCATTCAGTATACTTACTCAGGAACCACAATGTTTGCTTCATGTGTTATAGTTTGATTTTAAGCTCTAGTGTTATTATTAAACATAAATGACAAAAGAGAAGACATTCAGTTTTCTGAATATTTGTTCAGTGCAATTGACATGTAAATGATCATTTTTGGCATCCAAGATGGTGTCTTTCACATATAAAGTGTGCATTCATATATTAGGTGTCACTGTTTACTTAAAAATCTCAAATCTGTTAATATGCTAGTACCTTAAGTAAAATGCCTTAATGATCTGTTTTTTTCAGGTATGGATTCATTACTTTCCAAGCTACATATTGTGTTTTGTGAATAATAGACATTTTTTAATCTAGGTGTTCCAATGTATTAAACATTCTCATTGTCCTATAAAATTTCCTTTAATGACTTGCAAATACTGACTTTTCAATGTGAAGTGTTTTATTTCATTTTTGGCCTATGATTTTTTTTTAAAGGAGTAATCTGATATTTCTTATTAACGTACCACTCTGCTTTAAAAAAGAAAGCAGCTAATAATAAGCATATGTAGGTCCTGGTTTGGGGATCTTTTATCAGATCTGATAGTTATTGGGAACATACCTTAAAGTGATAGAAAGCAGAAATTATCTTAATGGTGATGCAATATGAAACCAAAGTTGATAGATTAATAATGGAGAGGAAGTTCCCTGTTCACTTTGATTCTTTCAAAAGGAGGGCTTGGTTCTCCTCTGCTTAAAAAAAAATTCTTTGAGGTTTCTAAGGGGAAAGTGTTGTGGTTTGCAAATATGTAGGAGATACTTTTTTTTTTTTTAATTTTAACTTTTGGTCACTTCCTGGCCTTGTGATTTTCTTTCAAACTGTCCAATAACTCCTGTGAGTGTTAATCAGGATATCTGTTGGTCTCCTGGCTGGGAATAAGATGGCTCAGAATTTTGTTAAGAGTTGGGAATTCATCAGCTGTTCACCACCAAGATCTCTTGTCTCTTTTTGTCCTTTTTCATGGTAAGAGTTTATGTACCTAATTCTTCTCAGAAGTGGGTGGTCAGTTCACACCAGAAGGCCTGTAGGTTGTGAGTTTTAGGTTTCCTGTCCCTTTAGATGTTCAATCCCTTTTTTCTTGGCCACATCCCGTTTCCTAGCACATGACAGATGGACAGATGGATGGAAAGGACTTTCAGATAACGTGGTTTCACCTTGTAGGGTGTTGGATAGGAGCACCCCTGGGGTTTGGATTGAAAGTTTGGGCTGAGTTCTGGCAACACCAGGGACTAGCTTGGTGCGTGTGGGCAAATTCACTTCTCAAAGTCTCAATTTCCTCAGCTGTTTAGCAAGATATTAATTAGACCCACTTCACAGGATCTTCAGGAGGATTAAGTGAGGCAATGCCTGTACCTTTCTGGTAGGACTGCACCCAGTAAGAGCTTAGCAAAACACCAGCCATCGTTATTAAGACAAAGCATGAGGATGAGTTAAATGTTATGAATCCAGAACAAAACGATTGTGTTTTCTTGAAAATACACATAGGTTTTGAAATTAAGGGGAAAACGTTTGACAAAAGTAATTTTAAATTTGCTGGACTCTGTCTGAAAAATAGTTCAAGGTGTTTCACAAAGCCCCCAAATGACAGAGTTTACACATCTTAAGGAAGAACTATCAAAAAAAAAATTTTTTTTCTCTACCTTCCTTCTAAGCCAGAAAATAGGGAAGGCCATTTTGAGAAAATTTATTTTGATTTCTTTAACCTTGAAAACTACCATTGATTATATGTCTTAACATTAGAAACAGCATATGGTACATCCCTTTTCTTGAGTCTTTTTTTGGGGTAAACTGTTTCCTTTCAGGTTCGTGGTACCCATTTATAGGGTAGTTTGTGCTGCATTAAATTTTATGCTTTTTCAAAGAGCTTTCATGTTTTTAAGCCAACTAACTCATGGCAAATAATCTGATTCTCATAAGAGCCCTGACTCTTTTGAGCTCCAAACTCATGTGTTCCGTTACCTGGTAACCTCTGTCTTCTTGTTTTGGCTGAGTGTATCAGCTTCCCTGTGGTCACCCAGGCTTGAAACCCCACGGTCACCTTTGACCCCTTCCAACCTCCAGCTTCCCGTGTCCTACCCGTTTTGAGGTCCTGGTAGATTTTCCTGTGTGATTATTCACCCACGTGTCCCTTTGGGCCACCCTACTGCACAATGCTATTTCAGACCTCACTACCTCATGCCTAGACAGGTAAAGTGACATCCTCTCCAATCGCTCGGCCCTGATTCATGGAGTTGCTCCTGCCCAATTAACCTTTTTACGGTTATGCCACACCCCTACTCTAGAACCTTCAGTGATTCCCAGCTACTTATAAAATAAAGTTCAAAATCCTTCGCTTAATATTGAGTTATCTTCCGAAATCAGACCCCAGTCTGCCTCTCCAGTCTCTCCAATCTGATTAACTGCAACTGTGCTTTCCCATCTATAACCTGTGCTTTAGCCAATTTGAAGGGCTCCTTGCCTTCATTCACACTGCTCCCCCATAGAATGACCTTTATTCTTAATATCGGTGCACGTTGCATGTTTACCTTCTTCTCAGATGCGACTCTGCCCTCCATCTCTTTCTCTTTCCGTATAATCTTGTGTCCTTCGGGGAGCTACCTAATAACACTTGGTTTTGGGAGGCTTATTTTATTTATTACTCTTTTAATCAATAGACTATGTTTTAGAGAAGTTTTGGATTTACAGAAAAATTGATCAGAAAGTACAGAGAGTTCTTATATACCCCTTCCCCCCCTCCCAGTTTCCCCTATTATTAACATTTTGTAATGGTGTAATGCGTTTGTTACAATTGAGGAAGTAATATGGATACACGATGATTAACTACAGTCCATGGTTTCCGTGAGGGTTCATTCTTTGTCTTGTGTGTTCTATGGGTTTTGACAAATATGTTTTGACAAATATATAATGTCCTGTAGCTGCACCCCTAAAATTTCCCTGTGCCCCATTTATTCATCCCACCCACCTTCCACATAACACTTGAAACTTTTCGACATAGCACCTGGTTTGTCTTTTCCCTGCCTCCCCCTCATCCTCCTTTAGTATTTTGGGCTTGGAAGGCCCCAGCCTACACAGTACACAGACCTGCCAGAACTTTCCTCGGCTCAGTGGAGCAGGGAGCATGTGCAGAACAGCAGTGGTGTGGATGCCAGGGTTCGACCCTGGCTCAGCCACTTTATCACTGTGTGATCTTGGGCTAATTACTTAACATCTCTGAGGCTGGCACAGTAAGTGCTCAAACATGGTAGCTATTTTTAGGAATAGTGATAGCCTCTTCTGGATAAAATCTGGCAGGATTTAATATAGTGACACTTTTCATCTCACTCCTTTCAACACAACATCATTTGTTAATAATCTGTGCATGGTTAAGCTTGAATCTGATTGAGAGAGATAGAGGGTGTTGGCTTACAGAAAATCCTTAAAGTGTGGTGGTCATCAGGACCTAGCTTAACAGACAAGGAGATGATAGGCGATGGGAGCAGGAAACAGTACCTCAAATCACTGATCTTGAAATTGGCACAAGTTGGATTTAAAGAATCAAATTTTCAGGTCTACTCCTCATTCATAAATATGCCTTCACATTATGGGATGAAGTCAGTAATTCTGTGCAAATGGGCTTCCCTGAGGGCAGGGCCGCTCTTTTCTCTTGCATATAGCTATTGGATTTCTCCTCCTAAAGAACAATTCTTGGGTGCTCTGAGAAATCAGGAATAAGTCTCCATCCCTTCTTGTCCCAGTTTTCCAGACTTGGGAGTGAAAAGAAACCACAGCGTTATGTGTTCAGCTTGTGGGAAGTTTCTGGGTTGCCCTGATTACTTGTGATCCAGTGATGTGAGTATTTCACATTTTCAGACAGAAACTGGTCAGAATCAGAAACAGGAACCCAAGAGTTGAAACTCGGGGCCAAAATGGAGCTTGTGGGAGGGCAGTGTCTCTCTGGGGAGGTATCTCGGTGGCCTTCTGCTGGGTACCACTTTGAGCCCCAACTTGGGGGGAGGGCTTTTGTTCCAGGGATGCTAGAGGGTGAGATCGGGAGCGTTGGGAACCACGAGGGTCCCAGGCGGAGAAGGAGGTGGGAGATGGTGAAAGCAAAACCCTTCCCGTTATCGTATTTACGTGGAAACCTTGCCAAATCCACCTGCTGTAATTTCTATTTTTAAAACTTTACATACAGCATCATTTACTTTTTTTTGGTGTACACTTCAGTGAGTTTTGACAGATCCATGAAGTTCTGTAATTACTACCACAGTCAAGGCACAGAACGAATGGTTCCAGGCCCGTCCCCGCCAAATTTTGACAGATACTTGTTTTTAAACTCAGTGTAGTAATAGTTACCTTATGAGTCACTGATAATAATAGAAAGCATTAGAACTGTAGAAGTTGCTTGATGTTACGGTTTTTTTGTTTTTAAAAAATCCGTGAGTTTTTAGATCCTGTTTGCTATACTCAGTTAGTTTTCTTTTCCTTTCTATCTAAATATTTCATATTGAATTGGTAGTAGAACTAATATGTTCTTAAAAACTGCCCAGAAACATATAACCTTCTGTCTCTGCCAGTCTGAGTCTTTTTTGAGTGTCCAATCAATGTATTGTTTCCTTTTAGGCCAGTTGAAGATGCCATTTTATACTTAAAACTACAAGGCAGTCATATTAATGAGGGTTTTTTTTGTTGTTGTTTTGCTACCATGAATGAACTGCAGGAGAGTGTTAGAATGAGAACATTTAATGCAGCTCTAACCTAGAAGAAAAGTATCCAAGGCTTTGTTAAGTCTTTCTTTTTTTTTTTTTGGTAACATCATTCTTTTCCCCTTTACTTTTATAGATAGGACTTCATCTCAGGTAGGGGAAATTTTTCTATAAAAGTTATTCTTACTCTGACTTAGGCTGCTGTTTTTTTTTCCTTTTTCACTCTTTTTTTTTTTTCTCTTTCTTTGACTCTTTCCTCTTCTTGGTCTCTTTCTTTTTTTTTCCCCCCCTTTAGTTGTAGAAAGTTGAGTTCCATCCCAATTATTAAATCTTAGGAGACCATTCCCACATGGTTCCGTAAATGGTAGCTTCATCCTGCGTTCTTTCATCTCTTCCCCTGCTCTCTGGCTTGACAGTTGAAAAGGTCTGACTGTGCCACACAATGGTTTGATTGGTTTCTCTGGGGGAGACTTTTCCCTGCCTCATCATTCGCCAGGCAGGTGGACCAGAAAGTCTCTTGATTCTTTTGTTGCCTCTCAAAGTCCGAGGTCTTTGACTGAATAAATCCGCCGTCATGGGATAATTTGCTAAAAGGAGTCTGAAAGATGTGAGAGAAAAGCCTCCCGACTTGGGTGCTGCATTAATGAAATCACGGGGCCTTGGAGTTTGCAATTGAAAAATCACCAGGAATGCAATGGGTGGAGACGGGGCTTCTTTTATTTCCCATAATAAACTTTTAGTTCTATCATTTAAAGCACGCCTAGCCCTTTGCTGGCCCACTGGCCCGAGTGTGTGTTTTTTTTTTTTTTTTTTTTTTTTAATACCCATGTTTCAGGGGACAGCCCTGTCCGGCTGAAAGCCATTTGGGTGCTGTGTCTAGTTAGTCATTAGATTATTACTAGTAGATGGAAAGAATTCCATATGACAGGACTAAGGTTGAGTTAACACAGGACGAAAAGTAATTTACAGATAGGCTGTCCCCAGCCATCTTTGTAGCCCCTGATAAGGTTTCATTTCAGAATGGATACGCGACATTTCCACTTACGGGCCCATTCTGCGACACCTGTGATAACAGCTTCTGGATCCTAATTGAAATTGGTTTCAAAATGGATTTTCACTTTTCTCTGTCTGTGGAAAATATTGAATGGACTCAGAGCTGCCACAGAGAACCCCGGACCTTGGAAAATGGAGCGGGAGGCTAGGATCATCTTTCATAACAGTGTCGATGATATGACAGTTTTGTTATCCGTCTTATTAATGAAATCATTGATCATCTGATGAGGGAGATAATAAACTACATTTCCGCCTCCCCCCCCACCAGTGTTCCCGAAGCGCAGTTAGATTCGGATTACCAGTAAGGAGGGGGGAGAAAAAAACAAACAACTATGGAACGCAAGTCGTCAAGGTCGATGAAAAGTTTTCCTTCCCCAAGGGAGCGTTTCAGATCAGAACATTCTGAGTGATTGCAATCCAAGTATTTTGAAATTATAGAAGCCAGCGTTGTATTTGAAGACTATCTTTTTGGCCAAGTCACCAGCATTTTTAGTCAAGACCTATAAAGTGAAATTCACAAGTAGAAAGGGCAGTTCTGAATTAAGTGCTTTGTAATGGGGAGAATGGGGAAAAAAATCCCCAGATTCTCCCCTCCACCCCTAGGGTGAAGGGATTTGGGGCTTGTCCTGGGTGGGTATAGTGGACGAGGAAGACCAAACTGAAGGAAAAGTAGCTTACTGTCTGTCCCTCTCTTAAAGCGCTCTGGGAATCCTAGTAAGATGGGAATTAGGTTTGGATTTAACGAGGTGGCTCTATTGTTTGGTGTTGGGCTGCTTTGGAATGTGCCCTCTTGTTCCTCTCCAAGGAGGGGAAGAGATGCTGATGGCTCTCATGTTTCATGGTGAATTGTATTCTTAGGTGTTTCTCCATTCTCAGAGCCAGCAAGGATCAATCCAGTCCCATCTGAGCTTGAAACAGGAGCTGTGATCAAAGGCTCTAATGATGTCACTGGTCTCTGGTGATTGATTAGGAACAGAAGTTCTGGAGAATTCTGCCTTTCCTTATCATTTCCAATTCATTAGTGTCTACCATTAGAGTAGCTAGCTCTTCATTTCTGTAAAATTATAGAAAAGAATGATATATAAAATATTGTATTTTTCTTCTGGATCTGTCTATCTATCTATGTCTATTTTTTTTTTTTTTTAAGTTTATTGGAACCATGGCTGCCTTTTATAAGCAGTCTTCCCCTTTAAGTACACTGCAGAGAAGTAGAGTTCGCTATATAAATCGGGGTAAGTATTTGGGAATTTAAATTGGGATAGTATTTGAGAGTGAAAACAGTTCCATTGTTTCCAAAGCAGTTTAAGCATATATAGGTAATTACATGTTAGGTCAACATTAAATATATTTAAATATTTTATTACCTTGGAAGTTTATGATTTTAGGACTTTTTAAGTTCTTTTAGTTATTTTTATGGAACTATCTAACATTTTTCCTCTTGCCATTGAGAAATAAAAACAAATGCATTTCATGCCAAGAGGTGACAAATCTTACGACTGGGGAAGATGCAACTTGAAAGAAAATCATAAAAAACCGAGAGAGAGCCTGAGAGATCTCTTTCTGGAACTGCTCTTGCCTGTACTGTAACTATTGGCTTAGATCCACCTGGGGTGGGGATTGATTGCAAAAGCATTGAAAAAAAATTCTGTTTTGGAAGGCTCTGCAGCCCAAGGAAGAAAAGTTGAATGGAAAATAGAGAATGTGAATTATATTAAAGTGACTGTTACCTTCTATGGTTTGCTGTTGATTGTCAAGGACTATTGCCTCCTGCTTGCTTAGAGCTAATTCCTTTCATAGAAAACTTCATTCTGAGAACTGCTCTCTGAGTAGGACTGATACATGTGTTCATAGTCTAGGGTGAGTATCTAAAGAGAAGTGATCATGCAAATGAGCCTTTGGGAAAAGATGGTGAGGCAATTATGAATACTAAGCTTTAATGGATGTCAAAGACTCCCCTTTCACAGAATATTTTTGTTCTATTGGCAGTGATAAGAAAAATAATCCCAGACTCTTGCCCGTAACCAAAAGAGAACTTCTAGAAAGAATACAACAAAGGCATGGTTAAAATAATGGGACTTGCAGCAATGTAAATATTTTCTGGTAAAACAGGAATCTAATATTCAGTTGAAGATTTCTTCCAAGCATTTAAAAACTAGAAAACACACAGTGGCCCATTTCACATTAAGTTTAAATCAAATCTGTCTTTAAAAAAACTAATGTTTCTAGGCTTGTTTTCAAATTCTGGCAAGATTTAGAGCAGTAGAAAAGTTCCTTTCCTATAAATGTTGACAGCAGTTCCGGTGGAGGCTAACAATATTTTATAAATAGAGTTTGCTTAGCAAAAACCATATGTACGCCTAGTGAAATAAGCTCACATTTATTTATGTTTTGATTTATAGAAAACATGTGCCCCTTGACAAAGCCTTTGGGCTCTTTTCCGCAATTAAAAGGAATCATGCTTGAGAAAAATAGCTACCGTCTTAACGGGAAACTTTTTCACATCAGTTGAAAGCATTTTCTTTGATCACTTTCACACAAATTGAGAATATTTTCATCCATCAGCTTGACCCCCAAAATTGGGTGAATTGAAAAAAAGATGTCTATAAATATGTACACATACACACATATATCAGCATATATATTGGTTGAATATTGGGGAATCCCAGATTTTTAAATCTTGGGTAATATGAAAGTGGTAGTGTACAGTTTTGTAGCAGGAATTATTTTATTTCATTTTTATTTAAAAAATTTTATTGATGCTTATTCTTGCTGTGACTCGTGTTGGTGCAGCATGAGGTGGTCTCCTGTTTGGTTTGATTTGGGTTTTTCAGACTGAAGACGGGCACAGATTCTGTGTGTACCTGTCGCTCGGGCTTCATCTAGCTAAAATAGCTGAAAAATATCTCTATCTTGATCCTCTTTCGAGCAACAACAGATAATAAGGCAAAAGAAGGATAAGAAGGTGGTTTGCAAATCTCTCATCCCTGTCCTTTGAAGAAAAGACTTCAAAAGTCTTTTCTGTACTTTTTTTTTTAAGAAAAAGACTGTATAATTTAGTTAAAAAGATGTTCCTTTTGCTTATTGATCTTTCAGGAAGTTCAGGATTGGGAGCGTGTTGCTGAGAAGGAAAAAACCCCTTTTTTACCTTAAGAAAGAAGTGGTTATATTTGCTGGGACCAGGCTACAAAATACTGTTCTGTTTCTGTTCTAGACTAGACTGGATCAATGGTTTTCACACCGCTGGGGGGGTGGGAGGAGGGTGCAGACAAAGTCAGTGTTTAACTATAAAAACTTCATGATACTTGAGTATACTAATGATACAGGTACAAATCTTACATGTAAGGGCTAGTATAATTTGGTACCTTGTTTTAACTGGGGGGGGGGGCGGGTTTTATTTTTAGATACAAGTGAGAGATTATATGTGCTTTAAAAAGAGTTAAATTAAGAAAATTTTTCATTGAAGTATAGTTGATTTACAGTGTTGTGTTAGTTTCAGGTATATAGCACAGTGATTCAGTTTTACATATATGTGTGTGTATATATGTGTGTATATATATATATATATATACACACACACACACACACACACACACACACATATATATATATCTCCTGAATATATATATCCATATATATCCATATATGTGTATATATCCATATATGTGTATATATATACATATATATACACATATATATATATCCTGAATATATATTTATATATACACACACATACATATATATGTATATATATCTATATATATAGATAGATTCTTTTTTCAGAGTCTCTTCCATTATAGGTTATTACAAGATATTGAATATAGTTCCCTGGGCTATACAGTAGGTCCTTGAGAGTTAAATTTTTAGAGAAAATCTTTCTCATGAAGGTGATGTCAGTGTCTCACGCCCTAGGAAAGCCTAGCTCCTAGCTCCATGCACTCAGGAATAGGTACCATTGAGTCTGGTGGCTGATACCTCTAGGCCAGCATGGCATGTAAGAGGAGTGAACCATCTTTTACAGCATGGGGGCTTCATTGGGAATCCAGGAACCCTTGAGGTTCATGCTTCAGAGAATGGGCCAACCCTCTGAAATTACTTTATGCAATGCTTTATGGGCGTGAGCCTATATCCTCTTTGTTCAGGTTCTTAAAGAGACTTGTAACCTAGTATTTGCCAGAGCCACTGGTCTGCAGGTAGGCTTTGGAGCTCTGACTTTCTTTAGGGAAATACTGATTGAATGATTAGAATTGCTCTTTGAAGGAATGATGTTCTATGAGAAGAGAACCTCTTAGGGGTGAGGGGAGATGAAAATGAATCTTTCTCATGTAAAATGTGATGTGATAACCATAGTCGTGACCCAGCTTACTTGATAGAGGCCACACATTAGGAAGTCAAAAGACTGCTTCCACATCACTTTATTGTTTTAAACGAGGAACTTGAGTATCTGATTTAAAGAGCTCTTCCCCACGAAACTCTGTGTCTATGACATTCGCCTAAGGTTCCCTAGGAATTTAGAAGAGTGAAAAATGACAGGAAAGATGTTAGGTAGATGAGAGGCCCTTGAAAGGAATGAGTTAACATAATCTAAGTTGAAAAAGGGAAATCCACCATTCTCTTTAATCTGTATCAGTCACATGTATGTGTCCCTCTTGGGTTAAAAGCCACCGAAGATTGTGTTTAGGCCAAGATGTGTGGTCACACTGTTAAGTAAAAGTAATACCGAGTATTTTGGAGGGCTGTCTATAGATATTAGTTTCAGGTGCACGGGTAGGGAGATTTTTGCCCCGTTTTGACTGAATTGCGGATAATTACACAGAGTTGCCACAAAAGCAATGGATCCTCTGAAATCTGAGATGTGCGTGTCCTTGATTTAGACCTGGTGTCATTCGTTACCGACCTGATTTCCTGCACTGGTCTTCCTGGGAGTACTTGGGCATGGCTGGAAGGAACATTTGACTCTTGTGTGAGACTAACTCTTCCCAGACCACAGTCCTCTTTTAAACGTCCCAAACATCCTCAGAGAGGGGTCTGCCTAGTTCTCTGTTTGGCATCTGGTTTGATGTCGTTACATTTTATCACGGGCCTTCTCGCTGAGAGCTTTAGCAAATTTCTTTGATGCTAATTTAGTCGCTTTAAACTCTGGAGTGGAAAAAAAGAAACAAAACCAAGAATACAATAAACTTTGATTACTAGTCTCCTAAACACTGCATCTCTCAAGTAACCCATATTTGTCATTATTTTTTGAGAATGGAATTCATAGGGGGAAGCTGTTCAGATACAGCCCAGGGAAGGGGGCAGAGTCAAAGGCCAGAAGACACCGCCCTTCACAGGTTGCCTTGGGAAGATGCTGCACCCTCCAAGGAAGACGAGATGGTTCCTTATACTATAATTATTAAAATAATGCATTTTCAGGGAATTCCTCAGCAGTCCAGTGGTTAGGACTTCTCACCCTCACTGCCAAGGACCCGGGTGCAGTCCCTGGCCGGGCAACCAAGATCCCACAAGCTGTGCCTCCAGGCGTCCAAAATCATAATCATAATCATAATCATAATGCATTTTCGAAAGCGTTTCAGTGAAAATGGAACGTAAAGGGGTATGGGGAGTGAAGGACGTGCTTAGCACAGCCCGAGACCTTAGAACTACCCTTATTGTTCTCTGCTTTCCTCTCTCAAAGTTTTTTTGTGTGTGTGTTTAGTTTTATAAAAGGAATACCTGCTCACTGGGAAATTTAGAAATGCATAAAGAAAAACATGGGCGTGTCTGGGAATCTCACCACCCAGAGATAACCTTGGTTAACATTTTGGTATATTTTCAGGTTTTTTTCCTCCATTTTCTATGTCGAGTACTACAGGTTCAGGTGACCATATGTTTGGGGCATATTTCTACGTCATGTGCTACTTTTCTTCAACCTGACTTTAATGGTGATGTAATTTATTCACCCATTCTTCTTATCATTTATGTTCTTCTTTTCTTCTTCCACTTGTAAATAAGGATGTGGTGAAAATCCTTAAACAATCTGTATGCTTTGAATACCTCTTATCAAATTAACTCCAAGAAATGCAGCAACTTATATTTCCATCAGCTGTTTATGTGTGCTCACTTTCAGAAATGCTTATTAATATGAGTGAAATCTTTTTAAAGAAAATGTGATCGGTGAAAACGTCACCTCATTTTTAAAACGTTTTTCATTGAAGTGTAATATGCAGAGAGAAGAGTGCGTATAGTGTAAGTGAGCAGCTTTGATGAATTTTCCCGATGTGAACACATCATGTAAACAGCACGCAGATCAAGAAAAAAAACACTACCAGTTTTTCTCTGGATATATGCCCAGGAGTGGGATTGCTGGATCATATGGTAGCTCTATTTTTAGGTTTTTAAGGAACCTCCATACTGTTCTCCATAGTGGCTGCACTAATTTACATTCCCACCAACAGTGCAGGAGGGTTCCCTTTTCTCCACACCCTCTCCAGCATTTGTTGTTTGTAGTTTTTTTGATGATGGCCATTCTGACTGGTGTGAGGGGATATCTCATTGTAGTTCTGATTTGCATTTCTCTAATAATTAGTGATGTTGAGCATCTTTTCACGTGCCTCCTGGCCATATGTATGTTTTCTCTGGAGAAATGTCTATTTAGGTCTTCTGCCCATTTTTTGATTGGGTTGTCATACTGAGTGAAGTAAGTCAGAGAAAGACAAATATTGTATGATATCTGATATCGGTTATATGTGGAGTCTAAAAAAAATGATACAAATGAACTCATTTACAAAACAGAAATAGACTCACAGATGTAGAGGACAAACTTATGGTTACCAGTGGGGAGGGATAGTTAGGGAGTTTGGGATTAACATGTATACACTGCTATATTTAAAATGGGTAACCAACAAGGACCTACTGTATAGCACAGGGAACTCTGCTCAATATTATGTAACAATTTAAATCATTTGAAAAAGAATAGATACATGTATGTGTATAACTGAATCATTTTGCTGTACACCTGTAACTAACACAACATGGTTAATCAACTATACTCCAATATAAAATAAAAAGTTAAAAAAATAAAAATAAAAATAATCTAAAAAAAAACCCCCGCCACTACCAGTGCCTGGAAAGGATGTCTGACATCCTGGTTAGTTACTTCTCCGGCCCCAAGGGCTGGCTCTGTTCATCCCTTCTGCTGAGGGGGGCATCTAGATGGTTTCCAGTGTGAGGAGCGTTGGCTGTTAGGTACCTGCCTTTTGGTGGACCTGTGTGCACATTTCTATTGGTTAGGTACCTAGAATAAAATTGCTGCATCCTAGGGGTGCATATATTTAGCTTTAATAGATACTGTTCAATAGTTTTCCCAAGTGGTTGTACAGAATTTTTCCTCATTCTTGCCAAACTAGGTATTTTCTCTATTTTTCATCTTGGCCATTCTGTTGGCTGTGTAGTGTTTAGTTGTGGTTTTAATTTGTTCCGGATGACTAAGGGAGTTAAGTACCTTTTTAGGTATTTATTGGTCATCTTAATATGCCCTTTTGTGAAGAATCTGTTGTGTCTGTTGGAAACTTTTTTTAAAATTTGTACTTCTTTGAGGGTAAATAATTATTTAGTAGTTGTTCTATCATTGATTTGAAATGATACCTATATCTGACATTGCCTTAAAATATTTTATAGCTTCTTATTCTGAACTCTTTTATGCTATTGGCCAGTTTGTTCTTTAGCCAGTAAGTACCACACTCTTAGATGTTATGACATATATTTTATTTGAGAGTGCCGTTATCTTTTATGATTCTTCCTTTTCAAATGCTTCTCGGCTCTTTTTCAAGTTTTTTCTTCTAGAAGAATTTTAGGAATTCTTCTAAAATTTGGAACTACTTGTTTATGAATTCATCCATACGTAGTAAAAGTATAAAAACATGAACGAATGCAATTGATTTCAGCAATAGAGGTTGCCTCTGGGGAGAGTGGAAGGGGAATAAGATGGGGAGGGTTCAGATGTATCTGTACTATCTTACTTCTTGAAAGAGAAAAGATTTTAAGCAAATATGGCAAAATATTAACATGCGTTAAATCTGGGTGGTGGGTGTCCTGATGTTACTTATATTATTCTCTGAAATATGTCATGATGAAAAGATTCCCCTTTGGGATTTTATTTGGAATTATATTCAGCTAGCTTATCTAGGCTTTGTAACTATACTGGCTATAAGAAACAGCCTTGGTTGCTTTTCTGTCTCATTTTCACAAGGTTACTCTCTTCCCAGACGCACATCAAAGCGCACATAAATGCACACTCTCTTTGGCGCCCATGTTCTGCATTCATCTTCAGAAGTATTTTTTAAAAAATCTGTCACTTATAAGAAAATACGTAGGAAATCACAGTTGGCAAGACCTAACAGGTGTTTGCTTTATTTTCACCTTTTATACTTTAACATGTCCTGGAAGCAATTTAGTTTTTCTTTTGTCTCATCTGTGTTGAATTGAAAGTTGCAGGTACATCGATAAGTACTTGGGTCAATGTAAATACCTCTTGTATTCTCTCAGGACAGATCTGATGCTCCAGTTTCTTGGTATCAGGCTAGGTTTTTATCAAGCACCAGCAGCTGCCCTCTCTATGCCTTGATAGTGGTATCTGTTACGTGGTGGCTTTTTCTACTGAAATCAGTCAGTGCCAGGATCAAGGATTAGGAGTGGGTTGAGGGTCTTTGTTATTTGTTTGTTTGTTTGTTGTTGGGAGAAGATTGATTCAATGGAAAAGGCCAAAGGAATCTTGGTACTCTCATTTTTGACCTTGGAGTAACCTTGGTTCACTCATGACTCGGGCGTAGAGGATTTAAGTGGATGTTGGTTGTGGCCAAGTGGAAGAGAGAGGTCTGTGAAAGGTCTGGTGTCAGTTCTGTGTGTGACATGTTGCTATGATGCACGTGTATCCAGCAGAACTCATAAAGAGAGGCAAATCACAGACACCTTTAAGGACACCAAGTGGCAGAATATTCGTGCCTTTGAAGATAGGAAGTGTTGCCTTCAAAGGTGTAATTCCAGTAGCTTCTTAAGCCTCAACTTCATACACTTAAAAGCATGCCCACAACCTGTTGCCTAAAGCTTTTGGAAATAACTTAGAGACATGATTCTTGTTTATTCTCCAAATTTCAGATCATCCAGCATTTTGTTGCCTTTTTGTCTGGGGGGATACACATTCACCAGAGTGATGACAATAAGCACAGAAAATTTGCCAGCCCCCAGAGAAATTCAAACTTCCTCCCTTTTTCCCCACAGGAGTGTCTCGGGGAAATCGCGCATACAATAGAACTTTTCATGTCTAGGCCCTGCCCAGGGGATTTCTGTCTAATAAGAACCTTTTCTTTTTTTTTTTTTTTTTCTTAAGCATACCCATATGGAACAAAGCTCAGGAAGAGGTTGGGGACCGAATGCAGGGAAAGAAAATATAGAAAACCCTGGACCATCCGATTTTCCCAAGTTTCCTTTGCACCCAAGTCCAGGCAATTATAAGTGAAAGGTTCTATTTTACTGATGTCCTGCCTGTAGTCAACATTCTTGAATAACATATGGTTTCTGCTCTGAAGATACTTATAAGTGAAGGTGTAACCAATCAAATTATAGTACACTGATTTGGTGCAGTATAAATGATACCTACCGAGTATCAAGGAAAGCCTCCTCACTTGAATTAGATCTTTTAAATGTAATTGGTTAAGGCAGGGGTAGACAGGACTCTGGACAATGAGGGCTGGAGGATAAAATAAAGAAGAAAGATGTTCCAGGTAGAGGGAGCTATGTAAGCAACCACTTGGAAGCAAGGATGTTCTTGGTGATTTGGGGAATTGATTCCAGTCAATGCAGGTTGCTTATTGGATGGGCACGGGTCGAGGATAGGGAGCCTGATGATGGAAAATGCTACTGAAGAGGCATATGGAGTCCATATGGTAGAGGCCCATGAATGCACCGCTAAGAAGTTTGGGCTTCATCCTGAAGGAGAGTGGGAAGAGGGGAGTGATAGGGTGTCATCTGCTTAAAGATAACACGTTTGTCCGTGGTGAGAAGGACGGCTCGCACTGCGGGGAGAATGGACGCATCCCGGCCATCAGGAGGCTGCGGTGACCTGGTGGGGAAGTGGAGGGCAAAGGACACCATGTGGAGGCAGGCAAAGGAGAAAATAGGATTGTGGACAGAGAAATGAGCGCGACTTGGCGGAAGTAATCTGGTTGTAAATGTTTCGATTTCCGGTGTTTATCTGAACTGAACATCCAGAGCCCCAGGAGAAAGATGAGGCCTGATGATAAAGATTCGAGATTCATCTCAGAGGAAGGTTAGGTGGTAAAGGCAACAGGAATGAGGGAATGGGCTGGAGAAAGGACCACGTCTGTAGCTAAGACTCAGCAGGAACATGGGATGGGGAAGAAGAGATTTGAGATAGAGGACCAGGACCAAAGAGGCTGAGGTTTTTAGGATGGGGGGAGAGGGGTGTGGTTTCCAATGTGTCAGAGAGGCCAGGAAGACGGAGGGCTGGGAAGAAAACGCCGTCTCTGGCAGTTGGCACTGGAAACACATGCAGCCGTCAAGAGCAAGATAGACTGGAGGGCAGGACACAGTGGATGTAAGTACAGGCGTATGGGAGCGTGGGAAGGGGACGTACCGTGAGCGGGTCACGCTTTAAAGGAAGGAAAGGGGAGAAACAGCCGCTGGAGCGGGAAATAGAGGCAGGTTTAAGGGCATGTGCTTTTAGGATGGAGGGTCTGAGTCTGATTGCAGGTGCCGGGCGGTGATGGAAGAGGGGGCGGAGGTGTAGGGACGGTGATGCTGAGGGGTGAGGCTGTGCAGGTCCCCTGGGCACAGCGCCTCTCCAGCCGGCCTGCAGTTAGGACATTGGGACCCGCAGCTCTGGCCTCGGGGCTAGTAGTTTCAGCTCCTGGGTGGTTCCAGTGTGCATTCAGACTGTGAATCTCTGCTCTGGGGGATGAGGTGGAAAGGGAAACCTTTCGTCTGAGAAAGATGGGAAGCCAAGGGGACTCCTGGGTAGAATCTGTGGATAAAACTAGAGGGGGTGGGGAGGGAAAGTAAGAGGTGCTGCTCCCACTGCCTCCCGTTTTCTCAGTGAAGGATGACAGGAGAGTAACGGGGACGGTCGTAGGCCAGGCAGATCCCTTGTGAGGAATGGGAAAAGGTGCTGCGGACACATGAGGAGGGTTGTCTAGTCGTGTCGGGGGCCCAGCTGCGGTCAGGCAGGGTCATTTTATGGCTGCATCCATAAACCCCATCCATTCGTGGCAGCTTCTAGCAGAGCAGAGGGGACAGGTGGCTGGCCTAGGGTTGGGGGTTGGCAGCCCAGAGGTCCAGAGGGCACAGGGAAGGACGGATGTGTGTTTCCCATCTGCACTCTCACCCCGTGCACCTGGTGATACACATGTGCGTCAGGAAGGTTCGCAAACTTCAGTCTTTTTCTTTCGTGCGAGAGTACAGTTATAAGGTAGCCCTTGTAGAGATGAGACCTGTAACCTTGCCTTCCTTCATAGGATGCTAACCAACTCTGCTAGCGGATCACTGACACAGAATGAATCAAGTCAGTACTGACTACCGCCCTGACATAGATTGCTTGCTTTTAGTAGAATTGCTGTCTTGCGTGTGTGTGTGTGTGTGTGTGTGTGTGTGTGTGTGTGTGTGTGTGTTTGTTTGTGTGAGAGAGAGAGAGAAAGAGAGAGATCTTATGAATTTCAGGTGAGGTCAGATTTTGGGGAAAACATTAACCAAAGAAAGGCCAATCCTCTATCTTTGGAATCTTGTTGTAATCTGATTTACTGTAAGTTTTAAATATTAATTTTTTTTAAAAAAAACACAGATTGCTTTTCACTTGGGTGTGTATCTATACCTACTCTGATCTCATATCCTTTTATATGGAATTTTTAATTCTTTTATAAGGGAAGCATGTTAAAATATCCATTGTTTTGGTTTTTGTTCATGCATTGCTTAGCATTTCTTAAAATGAGTGGCTAGGATTTGAATTTGTCTCAGCCTAGAAGGACGCTGGAGAGATACTTAGAGCTGAGTTTTATACACACACACTCACCTACACACACTCACTCACTCATCTTCCTTCCCTTCCTCAGTTGATGTTGCTTAAAGGCTTGGAGCCCAGCAGGAGAGAACAGTCAAGGAGCATTGACTAAGGCCGGGTGGAGGAGGAGTAGGGATCTGACCTCATGCTGACGATCTTGGCAGCTAGAGAAGGAAATCTGGGCCCTGAAAGGCCCATCAAGTAGCTGGGTGTGTCAAAATCATGCGGGAGTTGGCAGGTTAGTACCGGCAGAAAACAGCCAAGGACTAGACCAGGAACACAAAATAGCACTTTCCCCACCAGCTGCCCCTTCTAGAAAGCAGATTATTTTTGAACTTATTTAAAAAACAGAAATAGACCCACAGACATAGAAAACAAACATATGGTTACCAAAGGGGAAAGAGGGGGCAGGGATGAATTAGGAGTTTGGGATTGATATATACACACTACTATATATAAAATAGATAAACAACAAGGGCCTACTGTACAGCACAGGGAAATCTACTCCATATTTTGTAATAACCCATAAGAGAAAAGAATCTGAAAAAGAATATATATGTATGTATAACTGAACACTTTGCTGTACACTGGAAACTAACACAATATTGTAAATCAACTATACTCCAATAAAAAAAAAGAAAGTAGATTATTTTCCTGGGAGAATCCACTGGTGGGTAAGTGGAGAAGATCAGCATATAGGGTGCCTGGAAGGAGGAAGCCAGAGTGGTCTGAAGTACAGGTGATGCCCCCCCCAAAGCCCCATGGAGACCCCCAGCACCCAGGCATCCCCTGCCCTGTGGGAAGACCTGCCCTGTGCGCTTGCAGGACCAACTAGGCAATTTCATGGTTTCTACTTCTTTCTTTCTTATATTAATGATGCTGGAGTGACAGCTTTGGGGATTTCAATGTGGGGACAGATATACATGTGAAGTCCTAGTAGTTGCTTCCTGAAAAATAGCTTCAGAGGAGCATGGGGGTGAGCCTTAGGCATCTTTGTTTCCTTGAACCAAAATAGGTTCAGTGTTTTGGAATTCAGAAAGCATGACCATCTTATTAAACCAAAGAAAGAGCTCTTCTTGTGGACAGCTTGGATGTCTGGGAAGGAGGGCAGGAGTTAAAGAAAGAACCGTTCTGGTTGATGAGCTCCCAACCCGTGCCTTACGCTTCCTCACTGCCGCCATGGCCCGGAGTTTGTGTTGGGTCTTTCAGAGAAATTTCCTATGCTTATGCTGGGATGCCATTCCATTCACCGCAAAACCCAGCCTGGGTGCCAGACACCAATTTTACGGATAAGGAAACTGGGGCTGGGAGATTGGTTTCTCCAAGGTCTCCTGGCTGGGTAGAAGCAGGCCTGCCCCGGTCTCCTGCTCTCCTGGCTCTTGGCCTCTTGACCAAGGTGGGATGGGGCGGGGACCGAGGAAGTGGTGTACTGTTATATTTTTGTGTCTTGAATCAAAGATCAAGAATTGCAGTATATGAGAAATGATCATTTTCTGTTGGGTAAAGTTTAGTTGCCAACCACTATGAAGTTCTCACTATATATATATATATATATATATATATATATATATATATATATGTTGTGTAGATGCCACTGATTGTGTTTTTTCTGTTTTTGAATCAGCACACAGCATACATGTTTTTCCTCTCTAAAATCTGTGTGCTTTTTTTGCCTTTGGATGGAAAACTGAAACATATGATTCCATCTCAACGCAACAAACTGAAAAAAGGACCACTTTGAAGTACAAATGACGGTATCCGAAAATACTTTAAAAGGCACTGAAAACACTCTGTTTAAGGCAGCCATATTGTGTCATTGTTGGTGGCCAAGCTTGGCCAAGCTTTGGGTTTTAGAATGAGGAACTTTACCAGTTTCACAGCTGTGGCAACAACAATTTCTCCCTCAATGATTGAATCTGTCGATTGCCTAGCAAGTTTTGACCACTTATTATTTTTTCATTGCTATTAGTTAAGACTAAGATGTTCATTATCCTGTCGTCTTTCAGATTCTAGAACATGTAGACCAGGGACCCCTTCCATCCTGCTGGGAAAGGTTCATGCCTTTTAGTGTCTCCTTGTGTCTTCAGGCAGGCTCATCTTGAACCAATCCAGATATAAATGTCAGGTTTTTTCCTGAAAAGTCTTGCCTGAAGGAGCTTCTTCTGTTTCATTAGCCCACGGTGCCCAGGAGTCGTGAGAGAGTTAGAAGAAGCCTGGACGCCTGGACGACCTCTCACAACGTGAATGGCCAGACCAGAGCCCAGTATGAGAAGCATTCTTTCAGACACAAGAAGACAGTTCTTGCCAGCTTTATTTTAAATGTATAGAGTTCATCATTCTTAAATTCAATGTTTGAATTTAAGTTAAAGTTTGAGTCCCATCTCCACCAATTACTATCTGTGTGATTTTTGAGCAATTCAATTAAGCTCTCTGAATTTTAGTTCCAGCATCCATAAAACAGATATGAAAATATATCCCTGGCAAGGTCATTGGGAGAATTCGAGATGATATATACAATGTTCTTAGCACATTGTTACAACATTAATTGTGTGTGTACCTGTGATCATGGAGCAAGAGGGTAAAACACTTAGAGCTCAGGACTAGCACGTGTTGAATACTGTGAAACTAGATGGAAAAGTGCACGCTGCTGTCAGTCGTGTACCATGGCATAAATGTGGACTACTAAAGTTGATATTTCTGACTCTTCAAAGTCATATATTAAATCTGATATATCTGTCACTTTTTCGATACGCCATCCCTCCTTAAAGGAGACAGATTATTTTAAAACAACAAATGCCACTAATACTTTTTAACTGGCTAGCGATTTTCATCAGTTTTGCAGGTGAAAAGGTAGGGTTAGTTGGAAAGCTGACTTCAAAATCTTTGGGGAGCAAAGCTTCTTGGGACATAGTTGATGTTAAGAGAATTAGAGAGGTTTTCCAATCCATTCCGTTCTCTGCCTCCTATGGGGTCCTCCCTGAAGAGGCAGGAGGATGCTGAAATGATAGCCCATCTGCGGGACAGACCTGGGCCCTGCTGGGGGCTGGGGCGAATCTGCACCGACGGTGCTTGTGTTGTGGCCACATGTATCCGCCTCCCCGACCAGGAAATGCCCAGATGCCCCTTACGGCCACTGCCCAGGCCGTGTGTCTTCTCCCCCGTCTCCCAGGTCAGGTGAGGAGTCGGTGTCCCATCAGGATGAGATGGGGAGCAAGCATACCATGGAAAAGATGCTTCAGATGTAAAAACGGGTCATGGGAGTCATACTTCTAATGAGCGGGCCGCATGTCTCAGAGTCATTACCATTTTCGTGGCCAGCATTAAAAGGCTTGTGTGAATCCTTCCCCTCCCTTTTTGGTTTTTATCAGAGGGATGTTTTTCTTTTTTTAATGTTCTTTTCAAAAATATTTTAAAAAAATTGAAGTATAGTTGATATACAATGTTTCAGGTGTACAACGAAGTGATTCAGTTTATCTATCTATCCATCCATCTATTTTTGAGATTCTTTCCATTATAGGTTATTACAAGATATGGAATATAGTTCCCTGTGCTATACAGTAGGTCCTTGTGGTTTACCTATTTTATATACAGTAGTGTGCATAATTTATCCCTCCCCTCTCTTTTCCCTTTGGTAACCATAAGTTTGTTTTCTATGTCTGTGAGTCTATTTCTGTTTTGTAAACGAGTTCAGTTGTATCATTTTTTTTTGGATTCCACATATACGTGATATCATATGATATTTGTTTCTCTGTCTGGCTTACTTCGCTTCGTATGATCATCTCTAGGTCCATCCATTTTGCTACAAATGGCATTATTTCATTCTTTTTTATGGCTGAGCAGTATTCCATTGTATATATGTATCACATCTTCTTTATCCTTTCATCTCTTGATGGACACTTAGGTTGCTTCCACGTCTTGGTTGTTGTAAATAGTGCTGCTGTGAACATTGGGGTGCATGTATCTCTTCAAATTAGAGTTTTCGTCTTTTCTGAATATATGCCCAGGAATGGGATTGCAGGATCATATGGTAACTCTGTTTTTAGTTTTTTAAGGCACCTCCATACTGTTCTCCATAGTGGCTGCACCAATTTACTTTCCCACCAACAGTGTAGGAGGTTTCAGAGAGATATTTTTCTTAATGGTTAAGAGCTCTAGTACACAGACACCCCTCGCCCACCCAAGGTGGAGGAATCTCTGTGAACCATCGCTCCTAGAGATGGCGAAGACTCTTAGATCTTGAAGTCTGTCCTTCTTCGACGTACACATCTTTCGGTAAGAGCCCAGGAAGTGCTGCCGCCATCAATCCTCAGGAGGGATGAAGCCTTCACAGGGCCGCCCATTCCATTTTCAGACAACTTTCCTTATTAGAGTATCCTTCCTTGTGTGGCGCAAAGACCCACCTCCCATCACTTCAGCCACATCTGCGCCCTCCCCTCCCTGCTGCCTTCGAAGGCACTTTAGGTGATGGATTTGGGAAGGATGACTGATTCTCTGGCCTCTGAATCCACACGAGTTAGTGCTACTCTTCTTCCACAGATGACGTACAAATATCTGAAGAATAAGGCGCCGAGGCCTCTGGGGTGGCTTTGAGTGTTCACTGTCTGTGCCCATGAGCTGGACACGCATCTCAGTACGAAAGCGCACAGTACGGCTGAGCGATACTGCTCCCGTTACTATGTGAGATTGGAGCTGGGTCTGGGCAGCCAGATTCCACAGCTGATCATGACCGAGAAGAGCATCCCTAGGTATCCTTTCCCATCTGCTGCTAAGTCATAGTTCTGCCCCCTTGGACTGCAAATGACTTGAGTATTCTTTTTTTTTGGCTGAAGGATAGGCCACTGTATTTACCCTTATTACATTTCTTCTTCACCTGAGCCCATCATCACAGGATAAAACTGATGTCATGTGGCTTCTGCCCTCACAGAGCTCCCCATGTTGCTGAGTTACAAGGCTTAGGTAAAAGGAGGGGGCACACACTCACAACACACACACACACACACACACCACACACAGAGTCTTTTATTCACCTGTCTTCTGATTTTGAATGCCAGCCATCACACATAATAACTCACGTCAAGTTGCTGTGACTATACGGCAACAAACTGATTGGAATGGAGGAGGAGAAGCATAGGGGAAGCACGGGGGGTTGTGCCTCGCCTGCCCCACCAGCCTTGCAGCCTGCTGGGGAGACAGTGGGATTGAAGGGAGGGGAGCGAGCCGTCTACCCACCTCTGCAGGTGTGTACTGAGGAAAATCAGAGTTCTACTGTGCTTTTAGTGTGCTTTCTGTAAATTTATTAGAACTAGATACCTTGCCTGGGGCCTGTTATTTACCTTACATCCTAATGTCTGTGTATCAACAATGGAAAATTTTCATCTGCTCCCAAGCAGGCGAGCAGCCTGAAAATCATTTTCAGAAATTTTAGAAATGTTAGTAACCCAACTTTGTGGTGAGTAGCTCAAACCACATCTAACATTTGGATCAAACCGTACGTTTTCAAAGCACGGCCGCCTCTTGCATGTCTCACTGGCATTTTCTAACCATTCCTCATCTTTGCAGTGTATTCTTTTGTTTTTGGTTATTGACTGATTGCTTTATAGATGCCATTTGTTATCTATCATCATAGGAAATTTAGGGGGAAAACACTTTGTCATTCTGTTTGGCAGTGAGATTGTCCCCAGTCTTCTCCTAAGTTTTTTTTTTTTTTAAAAGAAACTTTTTGAAAGAGGTTTGAGGATTGGAAGCTATGCAGTTTTGATACCACGGGTTGTGCTTCATCTGACTGTTTCTGAACTATAATGGTCTAACGTTTCCTCTGCAGGAGAATGAATCTGTGTACATGGTGTGTGTGCGCGCGCCTGCATGTGTGTCTCTCAAGGTATCAAAGTTAGATCCTAGAAGGATGTACTGATTTTTAAGGATTTAGATATCAGATCAATCCCTTGAGGGGAGTTCCGCAGCCTTTATCATCTTTAAAGACACCACAGCCATTTGCCTAGAAGGCCTTGGTTCCAGATCTTGCCAAACCTCCATGCGATGAGGGAGAGGACCTTTGGAGAACAAACAAAACTTGTCTTGGCCTGTGAGTTCAGTAAATGCAGTCCTCCCACATCCCCTGGGTTCAGCACCCCCGGGATCGGCTCCAGCACTGAGGCAGCTCCTGGGATGGGTACCGGAGTTGGAAAAAATCCCACCCCATGGGCTTGGTCCTGTCCTGTGCCCGCCCGCTCACCTCCGGTGCTCCAGCCTCCCTCCCCGCCCCCGCCCCGTGCTCCCTACCACATTTCCCTTTCTTTTTTCTTCAAAGAACGTAGCTCTGTGAAGTTAGTTATTTTACTTTTTATATATCTGCGTGTTTACTGTCTGTCTCCGCACCAGGATCTGAGAACCAACAGCCCCCTTGGTCTTCTCTACATGGTACCTCTGCTTGGGCCAGTGGCCAGCACAGGATGGGGACTCAATAGATTCGTGTTGAATGAATGAGTGGGTCTAAAAATGACCTTAAACCACACCTGGAGGGATTTAGAATTGTCACTCCTTTTACAGGATACAGTTCTACAGATGAGCTTCAGGTTTTGGTGGGTTCTATTTAGTTTGCCAAGCAGATGTGTGTGCCGTATGTTTTGGACAGCTACACCTCTAGTTACCAAAATCGCTCTACTTTGCTCCCAATTCTGGTCTATCTTTACCATCTTTGACTGGTTTCCATGGAAAGAGCAGTGTAGGCTTCATAAAGGTTATGTGGAACCTTCCAGAAACATGGAAGGAATCTTCAGGGGTCCTCACAGGTGCTGTAACACCCGGTCACATAGGGTTTTCGTCCAGAATACGAAGGCAGGTGCTTACTTTCAGGGCTGAGGTGGGGAAGTCTGAGATGGCCATCAGGCCTACGAGTAGCGAACTATCCTCTTGCTAATGGGATCACTGGCGTGGTCCCTCTTGCTGTGAGCAGAGGCCAGCACCCTTCCCTGTACACTCAGCAGGGCTCTCAGCTCTAGTAGCAGGATGTTTGTTTTTGCTTTGAAGTTATATAATGAAGAGTGACTTAGTGGGTGTCTGAACATACAGCTTCAGGGCTGTCCAGTGGTCAGATACCTCTGTTCTCCAGCAAGTAACTTTGCTTATCTAGTGAGTCGGAGGATTAAAATAAGAAAAGGGCTTCCAATGCAAGATCCCTGCATTCTCTAGAAAGTGGCCATTGTTTTAGGGCTTTAGCTCAGCTGGGGAATCTTTCTTACTTGGCCTCACCTTGCTTTGGTGTCTATGAGGTGCAGTGTCTTGATTGGTATTGGTAAATTAGAGAAAGCCTACAATGGAGTAATTATTTTACATAATTACTCATTTGGCTGCATAGACATTGGATAGCTGCTGATGGGTTGTGAAGACTTGATCTTTCTAGGGATCCCAGGAAAGGTCAACTAAATTTTATGACATTAAGAGTGATACATGTATGGTGGAGAGCTGTAGTGGGAAATGGTAGGTTATATAGGCAGAGAAACTTGGATGTGAGTCTCGGTTCTGCCCTTAGTGGCAGGGGCTAGTAAGGCCCAAGGAAATGTACTTTCTAGGCCTCAGTTTCCTTATTTGTAAAACGGGGATTATAATACTTTTTGAGGCTACTGTCAGTAGTAATGGAATGATGCCCATCAAGGACCTGCAAGATTGTCAATTTCATGTTCAATTCTCTTGTGCTGGAAACTTTCACTCACTGGCTTCTTTCCCATTTTGTTCCAGAAAAAAACACGTTGCCAACCAATATTAAACTTGATTTCTTTCTTTTTCTTCTTTTCTCCTCTTTCCCTTTTTCCTCCCTTGATGAGAAAGGTGCAATATTCTCTAGCATCTCAAATGAGACATGAAGACACCTAGAAGATGATCTCTTATCAAGTTTACCAACAGAGTTTTTAGAGAAAAATTGGAATCTTCATTCCGGAAACAATAGTTTTCATCAGGTTCATAAGTCGAAGCCAAGAGGAAATTGTAGCAGTAATTTGGAATGACAAAAGTGGTGACCTCTATAAAATTTATGTAAATCAAATCTTTAATGCTTTTAAAAGTAAATACTGGCCAGTGCCTTTGTGTAATATACTTTTTGGTTGTTCTCCCATTTAAACGTAGATTTTTAAAAGGTCTTTTTTTGGAAGTACATCTTCTGTCATTATTTGTTAATCAAGACTCCTTTGTAAGAAGATAAAATATTTAATCCCTCCTATGTCTGCCCTCCCCTCCACATTTTCCAAAGCTCTTATTTAACCCTGGTGAGAATTGTTAGTTAAATTGGAACTGCTGACCCACAGTTATATTTCTTTACCACTTTTTTGCTAAGAGAGATTTACAGTGTATCTATCAATACATTTAGATGTAGGTCCCTTTAAAACATATTTCCCTTATTTTTTTAGGACCAGGAAAATATCTTTAATCCTAACTAATTGAATGGAGTCAGCATTGTTTTCTGAAGCAACTTGGAAATCTTAATTAATTAATTAATCAATTATTATTAATATCCATGCTATCTTATATTAGCGAGGCTGGGAGGCCATTTTTGCTTTTTGAACCATTAATTTTTGTGTTTAACTTTGTTTAGCTTACTAGAGACATTCCACCTGGACAACCTGGCAACAAGATCATGTTTGAAAAGTGATCAAAATGGAAATAAATTAAATTATAGTATTGTAGCTAGAGCCAAGATACATGGAAAATGACATAGTATGTCTGTTGACTTGGCTCCTGGGTCCTGGAGGAGGAAGACAGCATACCAGATTTATTGAATCTACTCATCCATCCATCCATTTGTTCAGTAAATACTTTTCAGAAGCCTCCTCTGTCCCAAACACTGTGCTAAGTACTGAGGGGTGAATTAAACAGAAATGATTTCTGCCCTCAGGAAATGTCTAGTCTGTATACTGATTAATTGTGATAATTGCTTTCATAATGCAGACCGCAGGGGCACTGGCGCTATTAGGACTGCAGTTGGGTATCAGGGAAGACTTCCTGGAAGAAGGCACATTCAAGCGGAAACCTATAAAGTTAAAAAAAAAAAACTGGGTGAAAGCAAAATAAGAATGGCTGAGGGAAGTTATGGTCCAGAGAAAGGGGTTGTAGGTGAGAATTCTCAGAGGTGCAAGGGATCCTTGTGTATTCAGGCAGCTAAAATAACCTTTAATGGAACTGGGGACTGGACAGGGAGGTGGTGAGTATTGATAGATGGGGTAAATAAATAGAGTCCTGGTGATGGAGGTCCAGGAGGTCTTTTGTGGATTTTATCTTAAGGGCAGAGGACAAAGGGTTTAAGTGTGGAAGATAGGATTATATTGGGGTTATATCAGTGTTATCTGTCGTGTATATAGTAGTAGGTTAAGAGGGCAGCACAGAAGATAGGAAGACCTGTTGGAAGCTACTGCTTTAACTCACATGCAAACTGGTGGTGGCTTAGACTGGATTGGTGGCGGTGGGGATGAGAGAAGTGGAATGCATCAGAGACATAGATTTGGGAGGGTTTAATAGGACTGTGGAGGTGAAGGAGGGAGGGTCAAGGATGTTACCCAGTGCTCTAGCTTGGGCTCCTTGTGGAGATGGTGTACCGTTCACTGAGACAGGAACGGGAGCAGGCTGGGAGACTATGACGGCCTCAATTTGTCAGGTTAAGTTTGAGGGCTTCTAAGTGTTTGGCACATTAGAAAAGAGGCCTGGGTTGGAAATGCTGATGGTCATTGAGAAAGCATGAGCTCACAGAAGCAGAACAAGAAGAGATGAAAGTGGGCCTGAACCCCGTGGGAGAGCAGAGCCTAACGCCCAGATAGAGGAAGAAATGCCGTCTTTCCAGAGGCACTTTGCTAAATGAGAATGGGATGGATCTTCTGAGAATGTAAACCATGAAGTTGGGGCCTATCCTTTCTAATTGTAAATATTTATGAGTCTTGTTTCCTTTTCTTAATTCTGTCCTAAGTTTGTTATCCTCAGTTTGATGTTGTACAGGCAAAAATGTGCCTATGATGAGGTTGATCATTATTGGAACAAATAGAGTGGGTGTCAGATGGAAGGCTTTTCTAAAAGCGATTTGCTGTACAGAATTGCTAGTGGCTGGGACTAGGGCAAGGGACTGTCCTTTATGCATTTTTAAAACATAAAAATCGATATTATTGTCATGGGCAAAAAAGTAAAAAATATCCACAGGAAAGACTTAAGTTATTTGCTATGTTTGTATTTCTGGAGAGGGAGGGAAAAGAATAAGCCTTGGGACTTACCTGGTGGCGCAGTGGTTAAGAATCCGCCTGCCAGTGCAGGGGACACGGGTTCGAGCCCTGGTCCCGGAAGATCCCACATGCCTCGGAGCAACTAAGCCCATGCGCCACAACTACTGAGCCCACGAGCCACAACTACTGAGCCCACGAGCCACAACTACTGAAGCCTGTGCGCCCTACAGCTTGTGCTCCGCAACAAGAGAAGCCACTGCAATGAGAAGCCCGCGCACAGCAACAAAGACCCAACACAGCCAAAATAAAGAAAGAAAGAACATAAACATTAAAAAAAAAAAAAGAATAAGTCTTTCAGGGGCAGGGGATGGGAGACTTTGGCTCTATCTGTCTTATTTCCTTCAAATTATCTGATACAAATATGAGAACCTGTTAGCATTGCTGACATTTGAGTTGTAGGTGACATGAATAACTACCTCATCATTTTTAGTCCTTTTCTGTACCTTTGGAATATTTCATAATTTAAAAAAAGAAACAGAAGTACGGTGGGATGTCGTGTGCGCTGACTGCCTGTTGAGTTTATTTAGCTCAAAGAATCCAAGGAAACCAGACTAATAACGAGCAATAAATAAATAATAAATAAACGTTTAAAAATAAAAAACACATTAAAAGCAATGGGAGTGTCCAGCCATGCAAACACATTTCTGTGTTCAGAAACCTGGCCTTCGGTGGACATAGATGTTCAGATAGTTCTACATAAAAGTTTCAAAACTTTTGTTTCAAAAACAAAACCAAACATCCATGCTGCTTGTTGCACACGGAGACGAAGCCCCACCGAGAGCAAATTCACCCTAGACGGAGGTCTTTGCTTTTCGCTTACCTTTTGCTACCAGTAGAATTCCAGAGTAATTGGATTCAGGAGTTGTTTTTTTTTTTTTTTCTTGGAGCTCCTGATCAAAGCTGTTTCCATCCAAGTGAAGGCAGGATGGCGCTCAGGAGACGGGTGCTGTCGGGCTGGGGGCGTGGGGTGGGCAGCGCTTTCAGTCCAGGAGATAGAAGCTTCCTCCAGGGATTTTTAAAAAGCCCTTTTGAATGGGCTCATTGTTTATAAGAACAGCTCCTTAATGGAAAAACAAAAAAGGCAAGAGGGTCTGGAGCACGCTCTCTGCTTTCCTGTGCCGGTCTCATTGTTTATTTGATTTATCAAGTCTCCAGTAGTTGCTCTGCTCTGTGACCTTCCTTGAGATATTTCTCTAGAGTATCCATTTACTTTATTTAGAAACATAATATTTAAAAAAGCTGGAGCTGAGTCAAAAAATCATCACCTATTTGATGTGGCCGCTCCCCCCCATCTTTTGAAACTTTAAACTTGCCCTGAGGCTTACAGTCTCTGCATCAACAATGTTTCTGGGTCCTGGCTTCTGCTCCCAGAGCCAACTGATCAGAACCGTGGTCCTCAAAGAGCTAGGAAGTGGGGCAGCAGCTCTGCCCACCCCTACAGGCTGGCTTACACACACCGAGAGGGCACGGTGCCGGAGAAGTCGGTGCAAAGGTACCAGCTGAAGGTGATTGCTTGGATGATGGGGGGAAACCTGGTGGAGCGGTGGCCCTGAAGTGGAACAGGAGGCATGGGCTGGTGTGGTTCTGTGAAGAGATGTCAGGGAATACAGAATTCGTATTGGGCGTCCCTTTTTTTTTTTTTTTTAATTTTATTGAAGTATAGCTGATTGACAGTCCTTTCCTTTTTTAATACAGCTGTTGAATTCTTCCTGAGCCTTGCTTTTCCAGATTCAACATTCTGAACGTCTGCCATCTTTTTAAGAAGTTTTCTTAAGATAATTTTTCAATTGGTTTTTTTTTAACATTTGTTCTCCCACCTTCTCCTTGCTCTTTTTTTTTTTTTAACTTTTAATGGTAAAGGTTCTAACTATAAAGAAAGTTTGAAGACCAAAGAGCAGATATCAAATATCATTTCATCAGTTGAACACATTAGCTGTTTTAAATTTTAGCATATTTTCTTATGAGTCTTTACCTGTCTGTTGTGATTAGGTTTTGTGGGTTCTTTTGTACTTTTCTTTATCTTTCTTAAAAGGGGCCACCAAAGGTGTCCGTAGAACTCCATTAGGAAATTGCTTGTGGGAACAAGGAGCTGTATGGACACAAGCCTGGAGATGACAAAGACTAGCATCTTAAAGGAGAATTTAATCCCCGTTATTAAAATTTCTTGGCTGGATATTCACTTCTTTTTCCTCTAGAGGAACTTTAGAATCACGTTATTAAATTCTACATCCCACCAAGGAAAGCACGTCAACAAAAGTAATATTTTCTTTGTAGAATGTGATTGGAATTACATTAAATCTATTTATTATTTGGGGGCTAATTGACATTTTTATAAAGTACAATTTACCTGTTGTGAAATATGGTGTGTCTCTGTTCAAGAAGGGTCTTCTTGGTGATTGTCAGAAAGTTTTTAATTTTTTTAACATCTTCATATGGGTTGCATGCATTTCTTGCTCTGTTTATTCTTGACATTTTTGCTTGAGGTAGGCGTGTGCTCTTCAGTCTATTTATTTATTTATTTGACATCCTTAAATTTTTTTAATTGAATGAAAGAGTCTTTAAATTCTATCGTGCTTTACAATTTTCAAAAGTTTCACAGCCCTTCAGTTTAATTGGGAGGCAGAGGTGAGATGGAGTGGATGTGAGGCCTTTTTATTCACTGGCCCGGTCTCATACTGGCTCTGTCATGTGCTACCGTGTGACTTGGGTAGGATATGGAATCCTTCTGAGTCTCGGCTTTCTCACCTATAAAATGTGGATCATAATGGTGTCTACTTCTTAGGGTTGTAGTGAAAATTCAGTGAGCTAATAGATGTTAAGGGCTTAACACCATTTCTGGCAGTTAATATGTGTTCAAAAAATATTATCTATTTCTATTAGCTGGTAATTGCTGGTAAATGGGAAAGCTGTTGACTTCTGGATATTTATTTTCAATTGTATGGCTACACTAAATGTCTTATTTGCTCTAACAGTTTTTCTGTTACATCTTCTTGGCTTTCTAGGTTAGACTATAATGCTATGTGCCAATAATAATATTTTTCTTTGCTTTTCAATTGCTGTGTACTTGATTTCTGTTTTATATCTCATTGAACTGCCTTCAACTTCCTGGATAATAGAGATTAATAGTGATGATCACCATCTTGGCTGTTACTTTAATATTATTACTATGTTTTTTTATCATGCAAAGGAAATATCTTTCTAGTTTGGCTTTGGTACTTTTTTAAATCAAGAATGAGCGTTGAATTTTATCACATACCTTTTCATCATCTTTTGCTTTTATGTTACATGATTTTTCTCCCTTGACCTATTAATGATGTTTATATATTTTCTCATAATATTTCCTCTTTTTTAAAATTCAATTTATTTAAACTTAAAAAAAAAAATTCACCCATTTCTCCCATCCCCTCCACCCTCCGCCTCTGGCAACAACCGATCTGTTCCCTGTATCTATGAGCTTGTTGGTTCTTTTAAATTAATTTTTTCTTAGACTCTGCGTATAAGGGAGATCAAACAGTATTTGACTTTCTCTGTCTGACTTACTTCACTTAGCATAATGTCCTCGAGGTCCAGCCATGTTATCGCATATGGCAAGATTTCATACTTTTCATAATTTTTTAAGGCCAAATAATATTCCATTGTATATACGTAGCGCATCTTCTTTATCCATTCATCTGTCAACGGACACTTAGGTTGTTTCCATATCTTGGCTATTGTAAATAATGCTGCAGTGAATACAGGGGTGCATATATCTTTTTGACTTAGTGTTTTTTGTTTTCTTTGGATAAATACCCAGAAGTGGAATTGCTGGATCATATGGAGTTCTATTTTTAATTTTTTCGAGGAACCTCCATACTGTTTTTCATAGTGGCTGTACCAATTTACATTCCCACCAACAGTATACAGGGGTTTCCTTTTCTTCATATCCTCACCAACACTTGTTATTTTTTTGTCTTTTTGGTAATAGCTATTCTAATAGGCATGGGGTGATATTTCGTTGTGGTTTTGATTCATATTTCCATGATGATTTTTTTAAAAGATTTTTTTGATGTGGACCATTTTTAAAGTCTCTGTTGAGTTTGTTACAATATTGCTTCTGTTTTATGTTTTGGTTTTTTGGCCCCAAGGCATGTGGGACCTTAGCTCCCCAACCAAGGATCAAACCAGCACCCTCTGCATTGGAAGGCAAAGTCTTAACCACAGGACCGCCAGGAAAGTCCCTCCCTGATGACTGACGATGTTGAGCATCTTTTCATGAGCCTGTTGGCCATTTGTGTGTCTTATTGGGAAAAATGTCTATTCAGGTGTTCTGCCCCCTTTTAATTGGCTTGTTTGGTTTTTTGCTATTGAGTTGTATGAGTTCTTCATATAGTTTGGATATTAGCCCCTTATCATATATATGATTTGCAAATATTTTCTCCCATTGAGGATGTTGCGTTTTCATCTTGGTGATGGCTGCCTTTGCTGTGCAAAAGCTTTTTAGTTTGATGCAGTCCTACTTGTTTATTTTTGCTTTTGTTGCTTTGCTTTTGGAGTTACATTAAATTATCATAAAGATCTGTGTCAAGATGTTCAAGTGTCTAATCCATTTTGAGTTAATTTTTGTGTATGGTGTAAGATGGTCCAGTTTCAGTCTTTTGCATGTGGCTGTCCAGTTTTCCCTATACCATTTACTGAAGAGACTGTCCTTTCCCCATTGTGTATTCTTGGCTCCTTTGTTGTAAATTAATTGGCCATGCATGCATAGGTTTATTTCTGGGCTTTCTTTTCTGTTCTATTGATCTATGTGTCTGTTTTTATGCCAATACCCTACTGTTTTAAACACTATAGCTTTTGAATATAGTTTGAAATCAGGGTGCATGATGCCTCCAGCTTTGTTCTTTTTTCCTCAAGATTGTTTTGGCTATTCTGGGTTCTTTATGGTTCCATACAATGTTAGGATTGTCTGTTTATTTCTGTGAAAAATACCATTGGAATTTTGATAGGAATTTCATAGAATCTGTATATTGCTTTGGGTAGTATGGGCATTTTAACAATATCAATTCTTCCAATTCATGAGCACAGAATACCTTTCCATTTATTTGTGTTGTCTTCAATTTCTTTCATTAATGTCTTGTAGTTTTCAATATATTTCATAATATTTATAAAATCATGTTTCCTGGTATAAAATCTGTTTGATTCTAGACTTTTGATGTGATTTGATATGCTAATATTGTATTTAGAAAGTTAGTAGTTTTGTCTATAAATAGTTTTAATTCTTAGGTTTTTGGGGTTTTTTTGTCCTCACAATATTAGATTTTGGCATTGGATTGCATTAATTTTTGAAATGAATTAGAACTTTTCCCCAAAATGTTTTCATCTAGAAAATTTTTTATAATGTGAAATCATCTGTCCTTTGGAAGTTCAAATAAACTCACACATAAAACTATTCATTGGAAATAATTTTAAATGACTTTTCAGATTCTTCCATTATTATTGGATCTTTTATATTTTCCATCAATTTTGGTCACTTAGATTTAATCAAGATTCTAAAATGTAATTGCATAGAATTTTTGTAGCTTCATTTTAAAAGGCAACTCTTCCTTATCTGTGTTTATATCTCCCTCTCAAGTTGTGCTTGTATTTTCTATCTTTTAGTCTTATGTAGACTCGCCAGAGTCTACATAAGACTAAAATTGTAAACTCGTAGTTTAGTTTATTGTGCCCCTGTCTCTACAAACAACCTGCTTTGGACTGTATTTATAAATTCTAATAATTTTCAGTTTGATACTTCATAATTTTTGCATTATTATCATTTTCACTTATTCCTGCTTTTTTTTCAAATTCTAAAAATTTGGTGTGGGATTCCATATATTGGGTTTTATAATAGTAAGACAGTATTCATGACACCAGTTTTGTTACTGCATAAAATGACTGTTGGTAATATTATTTGCAAATGTAAATATGTATTTTATTTTCCCTATAGATTTGTGAGGCATGAAATTGTGTGTGTGTCTGCACACATGTGTATCACATGGGTATGAATGTTCATTATAGGATATATACCCGAATCTATCAAGATGTAAGATAATATGGCATTATAGCTTTCAAAAAGACTTCAAAGGTAGGTTGATTTTAGACTTTTGGTTCTTACAGTCCAAGAAAGGAAATGGTTCATTCTGTTGTTACCAATAAGCAGGGAGGAAAAAAGACTCTTGCTATTCTTGGTAATTTACTCCAGGACTTTGTAAGATTTTGGTAAGAATATTATCACTTCTGTGTCATCAGGTTTTACTTGCTATTTTTTAACCTATTTCCTCTTCTTTATCCTTCAAAGCCATTGGAGTACGAAGTGGGTGTTCTTAGTGATATTTTATATGCTTGACGATATGTATTAGATTATCTCCTATATTCAATTTTCTCCACCAATCATTTTATCCGTTTTTGGCTGATTGCAGCTTCTCCTGATTGCCTTTTATAAATGGAGAATAGAGGGACTTCCCTGGCAGTCCAGTGGTTAAGACTCTGTGCTCCCAATGCAGGGGATGCGGGTTTGATCCCTGGTTGGGGAAGTAAGATTCCGCATGCCACGTGGCATGGACAAAAGAAAAAAATTTAAAAAAAAAATGGAGAATAGAAATAAACCTTTACTTTTAGAAGAGTTTGATTAACGCTTAGGACAGGAGCTCTGAAATGTTCACTGTTGATTAGATTGTTCACATTAGTGGTTTTATGTCTACTTCTATCTTTTTCTGACAGTTTGACTTTCTATACCATCTACATGTCTTGAATGAATGTTTAGGATTTCTGTACATTGCATATTCTTTCTTGGTTGATGATCATTCTGTTTTAAGTTTGTCGTTCCTTCCAACTATTACACTGGTGGGTTGCACCAAAATTTATTTTATCAATCCTCTATTGTTGCTTACAGAGTCAGTTTTTTAGTTCTCTTTTTACTGTTATAATAACAGTGCTGTGGTGGTTATCCTTGTAGCTAATTTTTTGTTCCTAGCTCTGATTATTTGTATAAATTTCTTAAAGTAGAATTGCTGGATCAAAGAATAATCACATTCTGAGGCTTTGATACATATTCAGAAAGCCTAACCCAGATTACCCTTTCACCAGCCATGTGTGTACTGATATTTTTAATCTTTTTACAGTGCAACAGATGAAATGATAGAGACCTTTCTAAGTAGTTTTCTCAGGCTGTCGTAACAAATTACCATGAACTAGGTGGTTTAAAACAACAGAAGTCTGTCATACAGAGTGAAGTCAGAAAGAGAAAAACAAATACCGTATGCCAACGCATATATATGGAATCTAAAAAAAAAATGGTACTGATGAACCTAGTGGCAGGGCAGGAATAAAGACATAGGCATAGAGAATGGACTTGAGGGCACGGAGGGCGGGGGGAGAAGCAGGGGTGAAGTGAGAGTAGCATCGACATATATACACTATCGAATGTAAAATAGCTAGCTAGTGGGAAGCAGCCACATAGCACAGGGAGATCAGCTCGGTGCTCTGTGACCACCTAGAGGGATGGGATAGGGAGGGTGGGAGGGAGGCACAAGAGGGAAGGGATATGGGGATATATGTATATGTATAGCTGATTCACTTTGTTATACAACAGAAAGTAACACAGTATTGTGAAGCAATTATAGTCCAGTAAAGATCTATTAAAAATAAATAAATAAATAATCCAATATGTGTTTATAAAACAAAAAACAAAAAGTAAAAAACAGAAACTTATCCTCTGAGTTCTGGAGGCCAGAAGTCTGAAATCAAGGTGTGGACAGGGCCATGCTCCCTCTGAGGGCTCTGGGGAGGAATCTTGCATTGCTTCTTCCAAATGCTGGTGGGTGCTGGCACTCCTTGGCTTGTAGATGCGTCACTCCAAACAACCTCCATCTTCACGTGGTGTTCTTCTGCCTCTCTCTCTCTCTCTCTGTGTGTGTCTGTGTGACTGCTGGTCTTCTTCTAAGGACACCACTTGGATTTTGGGCCCACCCTAATCCATCATGACCTCATCTAATGTAGCTAATTACATCTGCAGTGACCCTGTTTGCAGATAAGGTCACATTCTGAAGTTCCCCATGGATGTGAATTTGGGAGGGGACACTATTCAATCCAGAACAGTTGCCTTTATTTTTTTTTTTGGTATTCAGTTAAAAGAAAGGAATGGTAATCTGATTAGAAAAGTAAAATCTTACCCAGCAGCCATAGGAATGATGGATTACAGAACAGTTCCCTTTATTTTATGTTGGTATCATCTTCAGGGATAAACTGGATAAGCCTTGTTCTTGATGTCTTCTTCCTTATTAACACAGATGTTAAATAGCTATATCCTACATGCCAAACTTCACTATAATATTTTAAAAAATAAAATATATTGTGTGTTTACTTAGGAGGCAAATAGCTTTCCTTATAGTTTTATTGCTAACCTTTAACGCTACTTAGTCATTTTTATTCCAGACAGCCCAAAACATTTAAAAGCTCTCTTTAGGGCAGGAGTGCCCGACCCCCGGGCCGTGGACCGCTCTCGGTCTGCAGACTGTTAGGAACCGGGCCGTACAGCAGGAGGTGAGCGGCGGGCGGGCGAGTGAAGCTTCATCTACTGCATCTGATCTCTGGTTGGGGAAATTTGAATTTCCACTGCCTTCCCCATCGCTCGCATTACTGCTTGAACCATACCCCCTCCAACCCCGCCCCCCGCCATCCATGGAAAAATTGTCTTCCAGGAAACCAGTCCCTGGTGCCAATAAGGGTTGGGGACCGCTGCTTTAGGGAATTCCCCGGCGGCCCAGTGGTTAAGGTTTGGCACGGCAGTGCCGTGGGTCTGGGTTCAGTCTCTGGTGGGGGAACTAAGATCCCACAAGCCACAAGGCTTGGCCGTAAATAAAAAATAAATAAATAAAAGCTCTCTTTATCTATCCTTCTACTTAATCCTAAAATACAGACGAACTCATGGAAGGGAGATGTAGTGGATTTTTAAAAGCTGATATGATGTAGAGCCAGAAGTCAAGTCTGTTTGAACTAACTGAAAATTCAGGTGTTTACATCTAGGATAAGTTATTTTTTTATTGAGGTATAGTTGCTGTACAATATTTTATAAGTTACAGATATGCAATATAGTGATTCACAATTTTTTTTTTTTACAGGAACAGAAATTTATTATTTTTTTTAAAGTGTTTATTTATTTATTTATGGCTGTGTTGGGTCTTCGTTTCTGTGCGAGGGCTTTCTCCAGTTGCGGCGAGCGGGGGCCACTCTTCATCGCGGTGCGCGGGCCTCTCACTATTGCGGCCTCTCTTGTTGCAGAGCACAGGCTCCAGACGCGCAGGCTCAGTAGTTGTGGCTCACGGGCCCAGTTGCTCCGCGGCATGTGGGATCTTCCCAGACCGGGGCTCGAACCCGTGTCCCCTGCTTTGGCAGGCAGATTCTCAACCACTGTGCCACCAGGGAAGCCCGATTCACAATTTTTAAGGTCCATTTATAGTTATTAAAAATATTGGCTATATTCCCCCTGTTGTATAATGTATCCTTATAGCTTATTTCATACCTAATAGTTTGTACCTCTTTGTAGGATATGTTATTTTTAAAGATGATGTTGTCTAGGCTCACTAAGCCACCTAGATTCATTTGTTGTGAATGTCGTGGGCCTTCCAGTGGCTACACGGGATGGAGGACTTCAATTTCATGTTCCGTCGCATGGTCATGTGGACGGGCCAGAGGTCGGGTCCCCGAGTCGGGTGGGCCTCATCCCACTGCAGTTTTGTCTGTGTGGTCATGTGGTTGCCCAGCTTTCTCTCTTCTGGGCCTTCTTTTCACATGTGGCATTGCCTTAAAAATGGCAGAGGATATTTAAAGTTCCCTTTTCCAGTAAAGTCAAGAGCTTCCTTGTCTTTTCTGTAAATCTGCGCTGCTGTGCTGGTCACGGGGGATGCTGACCGAAATGGAGAGGGCAGGTTTTAAGAAATTCAAACTTTGGGTGAAATAGAATGCGTAAGAATTCTGTTATAATACCGTGCAATGGATATTATGGTTGAGAGGTTTTAGCAGTGCTACGGAGAGACAGAAGAGCGAGCAATCAGTTATTTCATTGAAGGGGGTCTTCAGGGGAAGCTGATGAGAGGAGATAAGGTCTGACTGTTTTTTTGTTTGTTTGTTTCAAATTCTGGCTTCTGCAGTATCAAACAGTGGTTTGTAAGGATGCTAATTGGTTCTGATGTGCCGAGTCTCATTTTAAGGCGGAATTTCATACCTGGGATCGCTGATGACCTGCTAAGGCTTGTATGATCATTTGCTTAACGTATGGTGACAGTGAGGCTAAACTCTCAGTCTCTGCTCCCGTCGGGCCCCGTCTACACTTGTCACCAGCCAGCTATTTTGAAATCTCTGCTGTTGTCACTTATATGTGGAATTTAAAAAAAGGATACAACAGAGCCAGGCCACTGGTGCATCCTGACAGCAGGGGCAGGTCAGGACCCTAGTAGGGTCTGCGAGGCTGTGTCTGTATAGATGGTCAACCAAGAAAGCAAGTCCTGAATACTGCTGCCGGGGGATTCTGTGTTTTGTTTTATAGTCACAGTTCTTCGTCCTTGACTAGTAGTATAGTCCCCGGAGAGGAGGACTGTTGCAAGCTAGAGAGGATCACTGGTGGGGCTGGAGGGTCATGCACATGTGCCCTGGAGCAGCACATCTGTACAGCTTCGGGCTGCGCAAGGGAAGCTGAGGCACATCTGGGCGCTTCTAAATTGCACGCAGAAAGCATTTGGATATTTGTACTTCCTTAGCGCTGCAGACAGAAGCTAAAGCTCCTCTGTGGCATCTGAGAATTGCACCCAAAACATCCCTGAGCGTCTTGCCATCATTATTAAAAAAATATGGCTGGGAGTGTGGGATCCAAACTGCCACTTGAAAGGCTTCCGAGCATATTTTTGAATCCTCTCGGAATGGATGCTGGAAAAGGAAGCAGGGGAGCATGAAGGAGTGATGGGAAATAAGAAAGCAGCCGGGGTCTGGGGGGGAAGCCGCTTTTTAGATGACTTCCCATGAGTCTGAGAAAACAACACGTGGCTGAGTTACAGAAAGAATACCACTTGTAGATCTTTTGCTTTTTTTTTCACCTTTTTCTTGAAATGTAATTGCCCTGTAATGTGATGTTAGTTTCAGGTGTACAACATAATGGTTCAATATATGTATATACTGCACAGTGATCACCACAGTAAGTCTAGTTAACATGCATCACCACATACAGTTACACATTTTTTTCTTCTGATGAGAACTTTTAAGATCTACTCTCCCAGCAACTTTCAAATATACAACACAGAATTATTAACTATAGTCACTATGCTGTGCATGCAAGGTTAAATTTTTCAACAGCTTTATTGAGATAACTCACACACATACCGTCCACCAATCTGAAGTTCGCAATTCAATGGCTTTTAGTATATTCCAAGAAATGTGCAACCATCATCACAGTCACCTCTAAAACATTTTTATCGCCTCAAAAATAAATAAATCCTGAACCCTTTAGCCATCACTTTCCTCCCCCTGTCCCTCCCACAACCCTAAACACCACTGATCTGTTTTCTGACTCTAAATTTGCCAATTCTGGCCATTTCAATAGGTGTGGATTCTGACGGCCCCAGGAAAATGTGGTCTGAAATGTGTACAGGAAGAGCATGACCCCAGCGAGGTGGGCCCTGAACCCTGGGCACCATCGTTATAAAAAGCCGTCGGTCCAGGCAGAAGAGGGGGACCCAGTAGCATAGGGCAGAAGATGCCAGGTGTGCGGACCTTCCCAGCCTGCATACCTGCATGCCTGGGCAGATGGGGGCCAGCGTCCACCTTAACGGTGAAGTCTGTGCTGCAGGTTACGTGGCCTGGGAAGCAGCCTCTGCGATGGAGTCGTGCCTGCAGGCTGTTTATTACACAGTGTGCCTGAGGTGGTCCCTGTGGAAAAGGGGGGAGAAGCAGAAGCGGAGGCAGGGAGAGGTCGAGATGCAGTGCAGGCCCAGCCCCAGCTCTGGCCAACCCCACAGGGAGTTCTGCAACTGAAATGGACCGTAGGAGGTGTCCCGAGTTGGGCTGAGATGGCCAGACCTTCATACTCTCGCATCGATGAGTTAGCAGGTGAGGGCTGCTCCAGGAACAAGGGCGACCTGGAACAAGACAGCTCTTGCCGCTCGGGCAACCCCTGCACGGGCTGAGCTGAAGGGTGTTGGCTGACACCAGCTTCGTCGTTCAAGGAGGGGGGATCTGGGTTGGGCATTTTGGTGTCCACCACTGTATACGTTCGTTCGTTAGCTTGCTCGTTCATTCATTCCGGAAAGCAGTCCATCAGTCACCATGTTCACTGCCCACTGACGGAAACCAGGCGCTGTCCTGAGTCCACTGAACTCAACACCGAGGACCAGGCCTGCCTTCTAGTCGAGAGACAGTCTGTGCACAGGGAACGTGAGGGTACCCGTTGGACCGGGTGCCCTGATGATCAGGAAGAGGCTGAGATGGTGAGGGACTGAAGGGCCATGGACACCAGAAGGCACAGCCGTGGGGGAGCTGTGGAGAAGAGCGTTGCAGGCCGCGGGGATGGCGTTTTCATTTCTCTGTCTAAAACTGTGTGCTGTGTCCAACTTGGTAGTCACTAGCTGTATTTGGCCATTCATAAGTGAAGAGCCTTAGACAGAGAAAGACAAATATCCGATGCTGTCGCTTACATGTGGAATCTAAAAAAATGGTACAAATGAACTTATTTACCGAACAGAAACAGACTCACAGACTTCGAAAACAAATTTAGGTCTACCAAAGGGGAAAGGTGGGCGGGAGGGATGAATTAGGAGGTTGGGATTGACAGATACACACTACCATATATAAAATAAATAAACAACAAGGACCTACTGTATGGCACAGGGAACTCTACTCATTATTCTGTAATAACCTATAAGGGAAAAGAATCTGAGAAAAAACAGATATATATGTACATGTATCACTGAACCACTTCGCTGTACACCTGAAACTAACACAGCATTGTAAATCACCTATACTCCAACATAAATAAAAATTTAAAAAAATTTAAATAAATTAAAATGGAATCAAATTAAATATTCAGTTCCTCAGTCACACTAGTCATATTTGAAGCGCTCAATAGCCACATGGCTACCGTATTGGACAGAGCAGATATGGAACATTTCCATCATCATAGAAAGTTCCCCTAGACAGCGCTGCTCTAAACCTTAGAATCTAAGATTGACTTGGAATCTTGGGGTCACATTGTAAACTGTGGTGCTCAGGAGAGTCCGAATTTTTGCAGAGAAACTTGTAGATGGGCTTAAACATGAAAAAAGAATGCTACGCCATCTAAAGGAGGAGATATAGGGATATATGTATATGTACAGCTGATTCACTTTGTTATACAGCAGAAACTAACACACCACTATAAAGCAATTATACTCCAATAAAGATGTTAAAAAATAAAATAAAATAAATTGAAAGGACCACTCTGAAGTTCCACCATCCGAAGATGATAGTCTTATTTTTCTGGCCCGGTTAATAGATGGAACCATCAATTTCTGGAAAGTTGGGTGTGTGGTTGAGCCCTCCAGCTTGTTAGTGCTTGATTTTGTTTAGTAGGACATATAGGACCTTTTCACTTTTTGTAAGTATTTCAGTAGTACATTCCAACCCAGGCCATTAACTGTCTGGAAAATGGGTACAATAATTGCAGAGGGATATAGTGTAGGCTCATGGAAGTTTTTAATTACATTTTGAAATGACAGGTGAAAGACGTTTATATAGTTATCCTAAGACATCTATATAAACTAGAAATAGCCTTTGGATGTTTTACTTGGGATTTAAATCATGTCAGCCATTATCATCTGAATTGCCTTTGGAGCTTCCTTTTGTTAGGTAGTAATAGTTTTAGTGTAGATGAGAAGTTATGATACTCTAACGTTATCTTTAGAGGATGCCTGTCTTCTAGATTATAGGAGTCTTCAAGCTACAATCCGAGGGTTCAGTCCAGCCCACTGCCTCTTTGTGTAAATAGAAATTTTTTGGAACACAGTCATGCCCATTTGTTTGGGCATGCTGTAGCTTTTTTATTGGGAAATCACATAGTTGTAACAAAATGATGTGCAAAACTGAAAATATTTACTTTCTGGCCTTTACAGAAAAAGTTTGCCAGCCACTGGTCCAGATAATGGGCAAGGGTTTCGAGTACCTTTGCAGTTTGGAAACATCTGTGCAGGCCCAGGTTTGCAAAAGTCTTTTAAGAGTAGTCCTGAATTTCTTGATGCTTCTAAAATCTTTTACGGCTGTATACTTTTGAGCTTTGCTTCTGCTGTATAATTCTGAGCTGAGATTGTCTCAGACTGTTTCTTACTACTTATACCAGATATCCCTAAATTCCAAGGGGAACTGGATATTGAGGAAGCCATCGAGTTTATAAAAAGGATACAGGTCTTACTTCCTTTTAAGCATCAGTGATGTACCTCAGCCCTTGGCAATATCAGTTATGTGTTATCTTTAAGTGAACTAAATAGTATCAGGTCCATATAAAATATTGGGTCTTTAAGTATGTAAGCTCATCTTTTCAACATTTTTGGTAATGTTTGCAGCTTAAGATGACCATTCCTAAGAAATAAGCACGCTGTTAGAATGAAATAACATTATTCCACTCACTCTCCTTAATTTTTATTTAGTAGACCGTAGAAAGGGTAATCACACATAAAATGTCACTTCCTGGGCGCACCCTCCCCCAGTTCTTTTACTTTCCCATTCTTCCTGGAAGACTGTTTCGTGTCTTCTACTCATCACTCCAATAACTCTTTCTTCTGCCTCATTCCTCAGCTGATGATGTGACTTTTCTCCTTTTACTGATTGAAGCCAGCCTCCTGCAACCATGTCTGCTCAGCTCCCAGCATCGGTGCCCTCACTGTCCGCTGCCCCTGTTCTCACAGGTGATATCTAATGCCAGTTCCTCCAAATGTCCCATCTCTCCCACCTTCTCTGGGCCATCACTCCCACCACCATCCCCTCTCTCTTCTATGTCAGCTATTTTGTTTTTCTGCTGGATCGCTCCTAGCAGTATATAAACGTCCATCCTCTTAAAAGAAACAAACAACACTCCTTGATCCCCATCACCCCCACCAACTGCCACCCTGGGTTTTTGCAGCAGATTTTCAAAGAGTTGTTTATATTCACGGTCCGTGGCTTCTCTTCAGCCATCCCATTTTACACCTGCTCTGGCTTTTCCCCTCATCTCTCGCTCTGTGGAAGCTGCTTTGTCAAGTTCATCAGTGACCCCCACGTTGCTAAATAAATCCAGTGGGCAGTTTTCAGTCTCCATCATCTTGGCCGGTCAGCAGCATTTGACCCAGCTCTTCCCTCCCTCCTCCTCCGTGTTCCTTCTCTCCTTGGTATCCAGCTCATCTCTCCACCTGCTCTCTGCTTTCTGTCCCCTGCTGGTCCATCTCCTTCGGTGGCTTCTTCTCTTTTCTCCAAACTTTTAATGATGGGGGCCCCAGAGTTCAGTCCCCAGTGCTCTTCTCTCTCTCCGCTCATCCCTTTGGTGAAAGCAAACAGCCTTAGGAATTGACGTGACATCGGTTTCTTGATTTATTCTTAGCTCCCAGATTTGTTCTTTCAGTCCAGACTTCTCTCCCAAAAAGCCCAGACTCATATATTCAACTATGTTTTAGACATTTCTGTTACAATATCTAATAGACACCTTTAACATGACATTGACGAACTGAGCTGATTTCCAGCCCCCTCCAACCTGCTGGGCCCCCCATTTCCTATCTCCTGTTGATGGCAAGGCCATCCTTCTGTTGTTTAGGCCCAAATGTTGGAACCATGTTCTGTCTCTCTCTCTCTCTGTCTTTCACACACACGCACACACACGCACACACACACACACACACGCACACACCCCCCGCCCAAGTCCAGCTTGTTAGGAAATTCCGGCTGCTCCACCTTCATGAACCACCTCTTCCCTGCTCTCCACCTTCCTGGGAGCCACCTTCAGCTCCTTCCTGGATGACATCAACAGCCCCTGGCCTCCTGCTCCCATCTTTGCCTGCCTACCATCTCTCATCAACACCGAGTCAGAGTGAGCCTTTAAAAACATAAATTGGATTACGTCACTCTTCTGTTCAAAGCTCATTAAGCGGGTCACCATTTCACTTGGAGCCAAAGTCCTCACAAAGGCCTCCCAGACCCTGCGTGCTCTGCCTCTCTGCCCACACTCTCCCCATCACTCTCTCTGCTCCATCCACACTGGCCTCCCTCTGGGCTGTTTCTTAAACACACAGGGAAGCTTGTGCTCGGGGCCTCTTGATCTAGCTGTTCCTTCCTCTTCCATGTCTATTCTGCTTCCATGCCAGTTTTCCAGGGAGGTCCACCAGGATTGCCTTACTTCCTTCCCCCGCCTCCTACCCCACTCCCATCACCTGATTTTGCTTGTATCACTCTACAGTAAGCCCCCTACATACGAACCTTCAAGTTGCGAACTTTCAAAGATGCGAACGTGCGTTCGCATGTCCAATCACTTAAGTTAGTTCACGTGTCTGATGTACATTGTCACGTGCGTGTATCCTCTACAAGTGGTTGTGCTTTTGTGTACTTTACTGTACTGTATAGAGTACAGTAGTACAGGATCTTTATTTCAAGCCCAGGATGTCCGGAAGCAAGTGTAAAAGCAGCAGTGATGTAGCTGGTGCTGCTAAGAAGCGCCAGGAATTGGAGGCCCAGAGAAAGGACGGAGCCAAGAGGAAGAAAAAGTAACCGAAGAACTGAACAGATTCACAGCGCAGGAAATGGCAAGGGGATTTTCTTTATTTGAGGAGGCACTGTTAGTTTTTGAGGCACAGGACCCGAACGTACAACGGTACACGATGGTTACAGCAGCCGTTCAGAATGCAATCCAGTGCTACCGTGTCATCTATGATGAGAAAAATAGAGCTACTACCCAGACGTCACTGGATCGTTTTTTTCTAGAGGGTAGATAGAATTGAATCCAGCAAGGAACCAGAACCTATGCCATCCACGTCAGGCGTGAGTGAAGTTGCAGCTTGCCCTCCGTCTCCTATTGCTGGAGATCCTACAGCTCTACCATCTCCCACTTCCTCTCCCTCCCCCAGTCAGTAACTCTTCTTGCCTGTTCACTCGATGCCAGCCCCTGTATGCCAGCTGTTGTACTGGTACTACTGTACTTTTCAAGGTTCTGTACTGTCAGATTAAAAATGTTTATTTTTTGTGTTTGTTTACTTTTTATGCATTATTTGTGTGAAAAGTATTATAAACCTATCACAGTACAGTACTATATAGCCGATTGCATTAGTTGGGTACCTAGGCTAACTTGGTTGGACTTAAGAACAAATTGGACTTACGAATGCACTCTTGGAATGGAACTCGTTCGTATGTAGGGGACTTACTGTACTTTTTATTTTTCCATATTTCTTGCTACCTCTAACATGCTGCCTGTTTCCCCTACTGAACTCTGAGCTCCCAGGGAGGGGGGTCCTATCTACTTCGTTGACTGATGAAGCCCAAGGACCTGGAACGGGGTCTAGTTACTAGATTCTGGTACATAGTAGGAGCTTAATGCAGGTGTGTAGAATGAATGAAGAGGCCTTTGTTCAATCTGATGGAGCCCTTCTGTGTGCTGCTCCCGGAAGAGCTCTCCTTTCTTCTTGAGAGGGGATGATCAATTCCTTGGTGGTCAAAGGCACAATCTTTTTGTTTTATTGTGTTCTACCTTAGGTGGTAAGAACAGGCAATCTTTTCCAAGGCGTACATTCCAGTGTGATCAGGACCATGGCCTCTGCAGTGCTGGTAGCGGCCAAAGGAACGTTCACGAGTGACTGGGGACGTCAGCTCCTGCAGCTTGGTGGCCTGCAATCTGCTCTCACGATAGGACCAACTGACTACTTAGCGCAAACTGGGGCCCCAGCGGAAGCTATATGCCTGAAACTTGAGCTAATGTTTGAAACTTTGTGCTTCGGGTGATGCACATTTTTGTCCTGTCTTTCCCCGGAACTTTTTGTTTCAAAGCAGAGAAGTGGCGAGGGTGACCTCTGGCCCCCTGTGACATTTGCCTGCTATCATTAGCAAGCATCCTCTCAGCTGGGACCCGGCTGGGTCCTTCTTGTCCTTGGGCCCAGGAGGCAGCGCATCTGCTCTCTCCACTTGATTTCTCAATTGGGCGGCACCCGAAATCTGTTTTAGCTCTGATTTGATTATGTGTCTCATTCAGTTAGTAGACTTTGAGCCCATGAAGGCAGAGCTATGTGCTGTGTCTTGGGACACTGACCTCTGGCCCAGTCTCACCCATGTCAGGGTTTAATGAATAATGTTCATGGAATTGTGAGTGATATTGCCTGAAGCACAGCCTAATCAGAAGTTCCGCGTGAGGCAGATGGAAACCGTTCTGGAGATGGATGGTGGTGATGGTTATGCCACAATATGAATGTACTTAATACCACTGAACTGTGCACTTAAAAGTGGTTAGGATAGGGACTTCCCTGGTGGTCCAGTGGTTAAGACTGTGCCTTCCAGCGCAGGGGTTGCCGGTTCGATCCCTGGTCGGAGAACTAAGATCGCACATGCCTCGTGGCCAAAAAACCAAAACATAAAACAGAAGCAATATTGTAACAAATTCAATAAAGACTTTAAAAATGGTCCACATCAAAAAAAAAAAAAAAAAGGGTTAGGATAGTAACCTTTTGTGTGTTTGACCACAATACAAAAAATTGGAGGAAAAATTATGCATGAGGCATCCCATCAGCATATGGTACTGTTGTATTGTCTTACTGGAGAAGTCGAGAGAGCAGGAGGCTTGGAGAATTTCTACTGAGGAGCATGGAGTTGTTGGCAACAGTTTTGCGCTATTAAAAATACCCCTTTCTTGTCTCTGCTGATTCATCTATGTTTTAAAATTTGGTTCACTCTATCGTTTGTCTTTGGTTTCTGTATCTCTTTGATAAACTGCTTATTCATGATCATCCTTCCATCGAATTGAACATTTAAAATTTCTACATTATAAAGCCACAGACAAGTAGAAGTGGAGATCATGGATCAAAGGCTTGGGTCCTGGGGTCAGACTGGGTTCTTATCCCAGCGCTGCCGTTTACTACATGTGTTCTTGGACTTTTTGCACCTCGGGAAGGTCCCAGGAGGAAGGACCAAGCCTGTCTCATCGGCTGTCCCCGTGTACCATGTTTTGAATATGGATGTATACTACATAAAATTATTCTACTAATGTTAATTTTTTGGTATAATAATGGTACTGTAGTTCTATAGGAGAATATCCTTATTCTTAAAAGACATGTGCTGAAATACTCAGAGTGGGAAAAAAAACAACAACCTGGTTTTTTCCCTCCATTCTCTACAGTTGTTTAAAGAATAAAGTCCAAAGTCAAACCTGGTCTTGTTAACCTAGAAATACTTCTGCCTTACCTAGAAATACTCCTTACGATTTTTATAAACAAAAGGGTTTTGATTCTAAATGCAGTTTTAAGTATTGTTTTCAACTTAAATGAAAGTCATTTGAATTTCAAGCATCCCAGGACAGTGCCTTCCTTTGGACCACGATGGTTGCAAGTATCCTAGAGAATTCACAAGTCAAGCAACTCTTTCATGTAAATGTGCATATTTTTTCAGTCTAGAGCAGGCCAATATGACATTTGATATAGAAATAAAAAGTTGCCCAACTTATTTTGGTATCCTGACTTGAGCTCAAGAAATGAAAAGGGGAGAGTAGAATAAATATATTTTATTAAAAAAACGAGCCCCCAGTGGGAGCTCAGCACGTTCGTGAACTGGACAGGAGTCAATGAATAAACAAACAGGGGCGTCTCCTTACTGTAGCGCGTGTTTTCTGTCCAATAGCTTGGCTCATGCCTCGCGATTGCGGGAAAGGTTTCACAAGTGCCGAGGGGAGAGGGCAGAGCCTCTGTGTTCTTCCTGGTCCCCGGGCCTGGCCTGCTTCCTCAGCCCCCTCTGGGCAGTGGAGCCTCGGAGCTGAGCAGCTAGAGGATGCGATGATCAATAACCCACCTTCCACCCAAGTCCAGAGCAGGCAGCACAACTAGCTGAAGACTCAGGAGGTAGCTCCTTGGAGGAATTCCTCACTGAACTAAGTTTTGGACCTTTTATTTTGCTCAATAGCCTAGGGCTGGAGAAGCAGGTTGTCTGAGACACATGAAAGGTGAGGAAGCGGCTGGGAGTCTGCTATTTGCATGACCGATGGGCTTGTGCTGCCTTGGGCATCTGTGTGCATGAATTCCTGTCTTATTCTGCTTTTTTCCCACTGACTGTGGAGTTTTTTGGGGCCAAGCTGGGCCAAGCACCTGGAGAGAGAGATACAGAAAGAGAGGAGAAAGTCACATATGTGTGTGTTTGTGAGGGGGAGTGGTGGTGGGGGAAAGATACTTTCAGGATTCTTGGCCCCAAGGACTGCTTTTGATCCTGGATGGGGGCAGAAGAGAAAGATTAGAAAACTGAGCCGACAGATCTGTTTTCATGAGGGATTTTGTATATCTATGGGCCTAAACAGGATTTGTTAGGACCTCGGGGCAAAGGAGTGCACACGACGGTGGAAGGGGCGTTCTCTGAGCCTCTGCTTGGAACCCAGCTCCCTTCTGGCACCTTGGTGAATCTTTGCGGCCACCTTTGGGTCAGCACCAGCTTCTGTGGGCTTTGAGTAAATGTTAAATGCAGTTGAAGTAGGATTTCGGTCAGGCTGCCCAGGGCGTCTGGTCACGACGCCTGATGTGATGATCTGGCTGGCCAGCCTGTGTAGCCGTCCTTCTCCATCATTCTGTCTGTGACTTGAGCTCAGTTGACAAGTTCAGACCTGCCGCAGTAAGAAGTTTCTGGGGCTTGTACTGTCCAGGGTTGAGCGCGTGTGCTCTGGGATTCGACAGACCCAGGTTTCATCTGATGGCTGTGTGACCTTGAGGAACTTTCTTTCCCTCTCTGAGCTTTGGTTTTCGCATTGGCAAATGGGAATAATAAGATTGTGGTGAGGATTTAAGGAACTCAGAGCTCTGAAGTGTTTGTGCAGCCTGACATTCAATAGCTAGTGGTATTGCTGTTCGTACTGTTATCCATCTTAGTGTATGTGTTGGAACCCACTTACTCGTATAGAATGGTTTCTGCTTTTCTATACAAGCTGGTAGCACTTAACTCATTTCCTGCCCACAGGTTGTATAAGGGAGGCTGCTATCACTTCCATTTTTCAAAATGAAGAAACAGAGGCCCAAAGCGGTGGAGTTTGTTTCCTCAGCTCACAGAGCAGGACAGAGTTGCGGCAGGCGAGCATTTCGGGGGAACTGGTCCAGAGAACTTTGATCTGTCAGTGTCACGGGCACACGGCAGCACTTAAAAACATCTGTATCACTCCGTTGGTCACAGACACACAGGTGGATGGAACATCACATAGGTGGTGTGGTGGTGTTTTTTTTTTAAATTGAAGTACACTTGATTTACAGTGTTGTGTTAATTTCAGGTGTACAGCAAAGTGAATCAGCTATACATCTCTCTCTCTCTTTCTCTCTCTCTCTATATATATTCTTTCTTAGATTCTTTTCCATTATAGGTTATTACACAATATTGAGTAGAGTTCCCTGTGCTATACAGTAGGTCCTTGTTTATCTATTTTATACCTAGTAGTGTGTATATGCTAATCCTAAACTCCTAATTTATTCCTTCTCCCACCCTTTCCCCTTCGGCAACCATGAGTTTGTTTTCTACGTCTGTGAGTCTATTTCTGTTTTGTGTATAAGTTCATTTGTATCAATTTTTAGATTCTACATATCAGTGGTGCCCTATGATTTTTGTCTTTGACTTATTTCACTTAGTATGATAACATCTAGGTCCAGCCATGTTGCTGCAAATGGCATTATTTTCATTGTTTTTATGGCTGGGTAATAGGTTTTGGTCATCTAGTTTTTCGAGGTCTCTCTTGGACCTTAATATACTCAAAAAGTTGCAAAGGTGTGCCTCTCAGGCAGCAGGCTGCCTTTATATAAATCAGGCAGGACAGCTATCCCAGGCCTCTGCAGACAGAGTGCCTGTCAGCATGGGGGGAGAGGTTGGGCTGAGAGCTGACATCTGGAGATCACGTGTCACCGGCATCCCCTTAATCCTCACGGCAAGCCCACTGCCATCGTCACACTTTGCAGATGAGGAAACGGCGCTGGGGAGATCACTCGTGCGCCGAGGGTAGTGAGGGCCAGGCCTTGAACCCTGGCAGCCAGACTCCAGGTCTGCGCTATCACCCTCTGTGCGGCCCTGGGGGGGCGGCCGATGAGCACAGTTCATCAAAAACGCGCTCGGAACCGACAGATGAAGGAGGAGGCCTGCGAAGACGCGGAGGTTCCTTTGTGAACCGAAATGTGCTTTAGTTGTTCTCTGTGTCAGCGAAGAGCCACCGTGAGCTCCCAGGTCGCCCACCCCGGCAAAGGGCTGATTTATGAGGATTTGCTCAAGTCTACCAGCGGGTTAACGACAGGACCCTTTTAACGTTTCAAGGGGAGGAAATGAATAAATAGGCGTTGGGGGTGAAGCCAGCCAAGTCCCTGGGGTTGGCTGAAAGGTGAATTCAGTTGAAAGAAGTTTTGACACAAAGCTGACATCTCTAGACCCAATTTTGAACCAGAACACCCAGTAAACAAAGTCAGGAAATCAGAATTTGGGGGTCAGTTCCCCATTTCTCACGGAGAAGAATCGTCAAAAGAAATCTCTGTGTGTATTATTGGGGGCTGGAGGAGGTTATGTGGTTTAGGTGGAATAAGTCAGATGGAAAAGAAAAGCTAGTTGCCCAGATAGTGACAGGTAATGCGCACCTTTACTTCATTTTAAATGTGATAAAATACCCATTTGAAGTTTTTGAACAATTAGACTATTTATATTTTATATTATATCCTGTTAAAGACTTGTGCACATTTGCAAGCCTTTTATCCCATAGAGTACATGAAACCATTCTACAATTTTTTTTTAGTCCAATACCATAAGGAATCTACTTTACATCGCTCTTTTGTCCTTTGAAAGAAATATAAAATTAGGGTGTTTTTGTAGAATTAACATAGTGGGCCAAGATTTCTATAATTCTTCAATGTGTCTCAGAAAGAGAAGCCATGAGGCAGTGGTCCAGTGTATAACGACCAAAACGATAAAGTTGTAAGAACTGAAATGGAAATGGACAAGCTCTGTTTTGGTCCTTAGGTTTTCACAACCGTCACTTTTCTTGGGTCGCTTCCACACTGGAGTGAACACAGACCCCTCCTGAGGGCCATTGGCTGTATTTCGGTTGATGTTCCTAAAGAATTCCCTGAGGTTCTTTCTGCTTTGGGAGAATCAGTGACTCAGAAATCCCTTTGTGCTCATAAGAGGAGCCAGTATTCTGGGAGGCCCATTTTGGGATTCACATGCGGAAAGGGAAGGAGAACTGGAAAATACAGGGAAAAAAAATGGTAGGAGACTATGATAATATTTATTTGCTTCTAAATCCGAATAAATGGGCAGCTTTCCACAAAAGCAAACATTGACTTACGAACTCATTATCCAGCTCTGTGCAGGATACTCATTCATTCCTGCTGCTGGATTGACGGCAGAGACTAAGAAAGTAGTACTCGTACAATTTAAAAAATCCCGTTTTAGAAATTAGAGCCAGACTTGGGCCTTAGAAGTTAAGAAACTTCTAGTTGCTTGGGATGTAATGGAAGAGAAGGGAGGGAAACGCTCTCAGTGTGTGTTAGGCTTTTCGATTGATTCCTTGAGAACAGTTCTTGCCCGTGTGTCTGTCCAGGGCAGCTCTGTGAGCCCAGCTTGGTGCTCGTGAAAGGCTCCATCTCTCCAGGTGAGCCAGGCATTTCATGCGCGTCTCTGGGGCATCTTCCTGGCGCAGCATGCAGAATAAAAAATAAAGTGTTAACGGTAAATGATGATTTGTGTTCCCTCTACTCCAGAGAAAATCCCAGGTCGGCTGCTGAAGGCTCTTTCCTTCCTCCTGGGCAGCCGGTGGGAAGCCCAGGTCCGAGCACGGCCCGGTAGAGCTGGGATGCCTTCGTGCTGTCCGTCTCCACTGCACACATTACTGAGGTGCAGAGCCTCTGAGATGGGCTATGACCAAGGAAGGGGCCAGTAAAAATGTGTGCAACCCATACATTTACCTGGATGTGGGATGATTTTGAGACCAGTTCCTCCCTTTAGCCCATTAAGCATCTAACACTTTTTCATTTTACCAGCTAATTCTGCTGGTTGACAGAAATGCCAGTCTCCCAGACTCTCCAACTCTAGGGATACGCCATGGTGACCACCATGATTGTTCTGCATCTCGTCACCCACAGGCAGTGGTGGGGCAGGGAAGGCACGCAGGGGATCTGGCTGAACTGAGATATTTGAACGGGAACAGCATGTGTGAATCCTGCAGAACCCGCTCTCCTCCACTTTTGGAGCAGTTAACATGATTTTATTCTTAGAGTCAGTGTGAGGGCACACTCTGTTCCACTTTTATGGGTGAAAAATACATCCTCTTCTCCTACCCTCCCTGCCAAAAAAGCATCATTAAAATGTAAGAGAGAGTTTTTGGTAGAAACAGTGAAACCAGATCATGTCCCAGTCTTGGGTCCTTTCTTTATTCTCCCCTGTATCTTCAACCTCGACATGGATAATAAATGTCACATGTTTTCTGCATACCCTTGGAAGGAATGCCTTTGGAAGGAATACCCTTGGAAGGAATGCCTTTGGAAGAAAGCTTTGGAAACGGTGTAAACTTGAGTGTTTGTGAGGAGCGCCAGATACCAGGGCCCTTGATTCCCAGTTCTCTATTCTTTTTATCTCATTACACTTTCTGTGTCCTGTAGCATGTGAATATGGCTTTCTAATAACAAAAGCAGTACTTAATCGACATAGAAAATATTGAAAAACATAGCTAAAGAAAACAAAAATCATCCTTATTCTATGACTCATGTGTGGATGAAAATGAACATTTTAGTACATTTCCTTCTAGTCTTTTTTCTACATGTATGTATCTTCACATGGCTTCAGCATAGCGACATAGGAGTTGGAAATTCTCCTATTTTATTCCTTAAGTACTTAGTCTCACTACATCCTTCTCAGTTCCTCATAGGAAAGGATTTTTAAAGTCTTGAAGTTTTCACTTAGGAGGAAGGTTCTGCTCCTTACAGAAGGCAAAAAATATGCCACTTAGTGAAACCCATGATACGGTTACGCCTACGATAGAAAAGGCCGTGAAATTGTATCTCATTCAGACTTCTGAACAATCTTTGAAAATTTTGCAATCAAGGTTGCTTTTGAATCTGACACTTACTAGGAGCAGAGGTGAGAAGCTGGGCAGAGTGAACTGATAATACAGTGCCCAGAGCTACATAGGGTCAGGAGGGCCCGGAAATGGTGTGAGTTGGCAATGGAAGACATTGCAGCTTTTATAGAGCCACGCAATTGCACATAGAATGATTAATAAATAACTGTGTGCTGAGTCAACTGGGTCGTTGCTGCAGGGAAGAGAAACAAATGAATCCTCACAGGTTACATTTTGTCTGGGGAATGAGGGTTAATCTGGGTGTGAACTCACAGAATGTCTGATGCCTCCTTCCCACCCCCAAGGGGGGTTTAACAAAGAAAAGAAATGCCCAAGCAAATACTTGATTGTGGCAATCACGGTGAGAGTTCTGGCATTTCTTTTTTTACCATTAACTCATATTTCAAAAAGACCAAAGGCTTTCTTAAAGGGCCAATAAGTACTATATAGAAGAAATTATATTAGGGCTATAATATTTAAGCTTGAAACAGCTCTGAAAAGACACATTTATTTCTGAATTAATCATTCTTTTAAAGCTTTTTAAAAAAAAATTTTAGAAATAGAAGGGAAGTAAAAACACTCATAATCGACTTCCCAGTGATAACCATGGCTACTAACATTTTGGTGTCCACTCCCTGCTCTCTCCCCTCCCAGCCCCTTTTCTCTCTGCTTTGTGGATATTATTAATCTCCTACTGCGGTCATTTAGGAACTTTATCCCTTCTCTTATAAGTCATGTTTCAGTGAACATCCTTGTAGCTAAGTCTTTGCCAGGAACCTAAATTACTGCTTTGGGTACGTACCCAGCAAGGGCAGGATTGGGTCAAGCAGTATATGTAGTTAAGATTTGTCACAGAGGTGTACAAAGATATGAGTATATAAAATATACTCCTTTTACCCACTGATAACAGTGTTTTCTCCATTACTCAGCCTTTACCAGCACTTCCTAATTTGGTATCAAGGCAAAACCACAAAACAGTATCATATTTCAATTTTCACTTCTTTCATTACGTAATGGAGTAAAAAGCTAGTTGTCATTTTCTTCTTACACATTTAAATTTCTTCTTCAATGAACTGCCTCTGCATGTCAGTTCTGTCCCACCCCCCATTTGGGGAGTTCTTTTTATTATAGAGTAACATTTAAAAAAAATTTTTTTAATTGAAGTATAGTTAATTTACAACGTTGTGTTAGTTTCAATTGTATAGCAAAGTGGTTCTTTTATACATATATATATGTGTATATATATATATACGGATATATTCTTTTTCAGATTCTTTTCCGTTATAGGTTATTACAAGATATTGAGTATAGTTCTCTGTGCTATACCGTAGGTCCTTGTTGTTTACCTCTTTTATATATAGTAGTCTGTATATGTTAATCCCAAACTCCTAATTTATCTCCCCGCTTCCCCTGCCCTGCTATCCCCTTTGGTAACCATAAGTTTGTTTTCTATGTCTGTGCATCTATTTCTGTTTTGTAAATAAATTCATTTGTATCATTTTTTTAGATTCCACATATAAGCAATATCATACGGTATTTCTCTTTCTCTTTCTGACTTGCTTCACTTAGTATGATAATCTCTAGGTCCTTCCACGATGCTGCAAATGGCATTAGCTCATTCTTTTTATGGCTGAGTAATATTCCACTGTATACATGTATTGATACCACAACTTCTTTATTCATTCACCTGTTGATGGACATTTAGGTCATTTCTATGTCTTGACTATTGTAAATAGTGCTGCTGTGAACATTGGGGTTCATGTATGTTTTCAAATTATGGTTTTCTCTGGTTATATGCTCAGGAGTGGGATTGCAGGATCATACAGTAACTCTATTTTTAGTTGTTTTTTTTTAAAATAATAATTTATTTATTTATTTATTTAGGCTGTGTTGGGTCTTTGTTTCTGTGCGAGGGCTTTCTCCAGTTGCGGCAAGCGGGGGCCACTCTTCATCGCGGTGCACGGGCCTCTCACTATCGCAGCCTCTCTTGTTGCAGAGCACAGGCTCCAGACGCGCAGGCTCCGTAGTTGTGGCTCACGGGCCTAGTTGCTCCGCGGCATGTGGGATCTTCCCAGACCAGGGCTCGAACCCGTTTTCCCCTGCATCGGCAGGCAGATTCTCAACCACTGCGCCACCAGGGAAGCCCTCTATTTTTAGTTTTTTAAGGAACCTCCATACTGTTCTAGAGTAACAGTTTTTATATGTGGTAGATATAAGCTACCTAAAATACACAGCCGCAAGTTTCATATTTAAGAAAGAACACTTATGAATGGGAGCACATGAGACAGAGCTGAAGAAGAGGACATTTAAGAACTGTCTGGAAGTTTTTAGAACTGATACTTAACCCCTTTTTCCTGAAGGAAATATGCATGTAGAAAAGTGCTCATATCATAAGTTGCATAGTTCGATGATTTTCACAAACGAAACGTATATGTGAAACCAGCACCAAGCCCCAGAAACAGATGGTCATCAGCATCTTTGAGCCCCCATCCCTGACTTCTACCGGCATGGACTAGTTGTGGCTGTTTTTGTACTTTATAAATTTGTTATCTGGCTTCTCCTCTTTTGCTCTACATTATGTTTACAGGATTCATCCACATGTTGTGTAGTTTTGGGTGTTCATTCACCTTGTTCTATGCTATTCTGTTGTATGAATATGCCACAATTGACAAATCCTTCCTACCACTGATGGCCACTGGCAGTTTCAAACGTTTGGTTACAAATGGTACTGCTATAAATATTCTAGTTCATGTGTTTCGGCACCCCTGGTGTTGGGAGTGGAGCTGACATTTTAGCAAACTTTCATGGGCTCACATGCTTCTTTTGTCCTCTCCAACTACCTCTCTTGAGCCAAGTACAGAGCAGCATGGACTTGAAATGAAAGTGTTTCTGTTTTGTCTTTTCTTGCTGTTCCTTTTAGTAAGGATGCGAGTAATGACGTTCCCTTAACAAGGTACTGATATAAATTGTGGATAATCACTGTTGACTTCAGCCTGGGCTCTCATCTCTACATGAAGAATTACATTTTCCATCCTGTTATTTTCTTCTTCAACAGTCCTTGACTCACCCTACTAAATGGAAGGTTCAAATTGTCTTAAGTGGAAAGAGTTTATTAATGTATCGGTCTTACAAGCAACCTCTCTCGGTTTACTAGTTAAATGAAAACCACATCTTTGGGGCAAGAAATTGGATGGAGGCCATGTGCGTGCGTGACTTGAGGTTGAGATGTACCAAATCTAGATCACACTGCTGTGTGATCTTCTGGTAGAATTAAATAAAAGGCATTAAAAAAATTTATAGCTGCCTTTTACCAGCTTTATGTCTGATTTTTTTTCTCTCTCTAGATTCTTTGGCTGACATGAGTTTTGAAGTTCTGCCATATTCACTTATCAGCCTATGGCAAATGCAGTCCTACCAGAGTGAAGATGAAAGGCCGAGAATTAAAAAAAAAAAAAAAAAAATCCATGTGCTACATAAAAATGCCCTACCTTTTAAGGAATTGGAAGAGTTACCTTTATTTCCCTTACCCCTCCCTTGCTCTCTCTGTCTTTTTCTCTGAATGTGTAGAAAAAGGTTAAATTCTTAACTTGTTTTTGTTAGTCTTTAACCCATCAATTGTATGTATATCTATTTGACGGTCATCAATGCTTTCCAAAACACATCTAACATGACAATTCAATGTCTCAAGGTGGGCCAAAATGTTTGTTGCTGTATTTCCAATGTTGTGGGTATCTTTGTAAACTACGAATCACTTTGTATTTCTCTCATCTGCATGGGCTAAATTTTCATCTCCACAGCAACTCCCATGAGGTGAATATTGAACACATGAAAAATCTCAGCCAAGTCTGGGATAGGGTAGTTCGTATCCGTTTCTCCTGCCCTTTGTCTGTTTGCGTATTTTCATTCTCCTTCCTTTAGTGTCCTCAATGTTTTATCTGTCAGTAAAGGACACTATCCTTAAACTGATGAATAGCAAGATAATGTTCTTCATTGACAACCTGGCAACAGTAAACAGAGGCTTAAAAGAATCAGAACCAGCCCCTGGCAAGAGGCTGCCATAGGTGACTCCCCTCTGTCGCTCACTCCCTTGTTTGTCACCCCACATGGACACCCCAGTGTCCTTTCCTCTGGGGCTTGATTCGTTTTTGTTTTTTTTTGAATATTTATTTATTTATTTGGCTGTGCTAGGTCTTAGCTGTGGCATGTAGGATCTAGTTCCCTGACCAGGGATCGAACCCGGGCCCCCTGCACTGGGAGCACGAAGTCCTTAACCGCTGGACCACCAGGGAAGTCCCTGGGGCTTGATTCTAATCAGCTAGATGCTGAGCTGCCAGCCCTGGAAACAACATCACTGTAAGACACTACCTGCAAGTCCCACCCCATTCATTCAATTATTTATTCATCCCCAGAATGATGCTCTAGTGCCTGTGGTATGCCAGGCAGAAGAGATAACCTGAGCTAGCAAGATTCAGCCCCTGCCCTCGAGGAGCTTATATTCTAGTGATGGAGATGTACAAGTATATAGCCCATTGCAGAATAGTGTGAGTGATACCTTGTAGGTGTTGGGTGGGGAGGGAAGCAGCCTCAGAGGATGGGGAAGGAGAGGCCTGAAGGTGGTCCCTTTCACTCGGAGCCCTTATTCAGGCCCGGAAGTTTGGGGTTGGTGGTGTAGACAGCTGAGCTTCCTGGAAGGTTGGTAAGCAGAGAAGCAACATGTGTTTCTAGAAGGTTTTTAGGCATTGGAGTGAGGATCATCAGGACTTTTAACGTTGCTTCGGTTTTCAGAAATCCCCAAAGAGTTTGCTTTTGCACTTTCGAAATTAAGTTTGAATACAAGCAATTTTAGGATTCGCAACATTTCCATTTCCCAGTGCTTTTGTATTTTCTTCTGTGGTTTGAAGCTTCTTTGCAAGACTGGGTTTTACTTTTTTGATTGAATTTTTCAGAATGTTGGGCTGCTCAGTAATTTTATGGAATCTACTTGCTCACTTTTTTCAAATAAATTTATTTATTTATTATTTATTTTTGGCTGCATTGGTCTTCATTGCTGCGTACGGGCTTTCTCTAGTTGTGGCGAGCGGGGGCTACTCTTCGTTGTAGTGTGCGGGCTTCTCTTGTTGTGGAGCACGGGCTCTAGGCGCGCAGGCTTCAGTAGTTGTGGCACGCGGGCTCAGTAGTTGTGGCTCACGGACTCTAGAGCACAGGCTCAGTAGTTGTGGCACAGGGGCTTAGTTGTTCCGCGGCATGTGGGATCTTCCCGGACCAGGGCTCGAACCCGTGTCCCCTGCATTGGCAGGCAGATTCTTAACCACTGAGCCACCAGGGAAGTCCCTACTTGTTCGCTTTTAAGGGGACTTTTAGGTGTTGCTTTCTGCGATCAGCCTGGCAGAGCACAAAAGAAGTTCAAGACTTGATACCACCAGTAACTAGATTTCAATGAGACTAGGCCTAAGCCTGGCACAAGTGGGGAAGGAGAACCCCACATGCACCAGCAGTGTATTTTGATTTAATGACATGATAAATTGTACAGCTCATTTATATCTTCATGCCCTGATCATTGAAATTAAGCTAATTTGTGACTTCTGCTTTCTCACTTTTCATTGTTTATGTGGAGAAATGATTCCATATTTGGGTTTCAGGAATATGTATTTATGAGGGGGATATTTTAAAAAGTAATCCTCCTAGCCCCCATGAAACTCTTGATGTTTTTGCAAATTATTTCAACTCTTAACACCTTCAAATAGAACAAATAGCAAGACACTTCACATTGGATAAGGAAGTATTTTACCAAAACTTTTGGTGGTTTCTGTGGTTTCTATAGTAGGGTTTTGCTTAAAGCCAAAGATTTTCAACTGATTTGCTATACCTGTCAGGAACTGCAATCTATGAGTAAGCTTTAATTCCTTCATCATTTCATTATTGCTTTCTCTTGCACTAATAAAACTGCTCCTAGAATGTGGAGTTTTACTGCATAAATCTAAACCTGTTTTTAGATTTCTTAAGAAATGCATTGAAACATGGAAGTATGCAACCATATTAAAACGCCACCTTTCAAAACTTTGTAGTGCAAGTGTATGTACAGGTTTTTTTTAGTGATTATTTTCCGTTTATGCTATTAAATTAGAACTTACATTTTTACACACACGTTGATTTTTCACCCCACAATGAATTTCAAGTCCATCCAGATAGACCCATTAAACAAATTTACAAAGGCCTGGGATATTCACATTTTGGAGCCATTCAAATTTATTCTTTATTTATTCATTTATTGGTTTATTTAGTTATTAAAGTGTAGTTGATTTACAATGCTATGTTGGTTTCAGTTGTACAGCAAAGTGATTCAGATTCTTTTCCATCATAGGTCATTACTAGATGTTGAATATAGTTGCCTGTACTGTACAGCAGGTCCTTGTTGTTTATCTGTTCTATATATAGTGGTGTGTATCTGTTAATCCCAAACTCCTAATGTATCGCTCACCCCTTCTTTCCCCTTTGGTAACCATAAGTTTGTTTTCTATGTCTGTGAGTCTCTTTCTGTTTTGTAAATAAGTTCACATTCAAATTTAAAAGATAGAAAAAGACAAGTACACAAAGGTTACTTGAAAAGAGTGGGTGGAAGTTTGTGTTGAAGCATCAGGGCAGAGAGGAAGCCATTAAATTGGCCAAACGAGAATTGTTGGAAACCTTACAGACAAATTCAGGAGTCAAGTGCAAGCTACAGAAGGTCAAGAAAAAGAGACGCTGGGGTCAGGAGAGTTTAGGATTATTGCTCGGTGGTTCTGGTGTATACAGAAGAGAGATGGTGTATTGGATAGAGGCGGTGTTGGGTCCAATGAAGACTTTGTCGGAGAAAAGCTGAACAGACAGAGGCAGCTACACGGCAGAGGCAAGTTGGTGATGCGGATGAACATTCCTCGCCGGCCCCGGGAGGGGTGTGACAGTCAAGGGTGAGCTGGAAGATCACTCTTTAATATGGGGCAGACAAGGAGCAGAATGAAAGGAAAGGCAGGTTCGTGGAGATACACACCTGTCTTGGTTTTATTCCGAGTAATTTATGAGGCCCTTGGCAAGGAAGACTATGGCCTGACTCTTACAGAAAGAGGTCAGTATTGCACAGAATCAGTGTTTGATGGCAGATCCATAATTTGTGAATACTGCTGTTATTGGACAGGTTTGTGGTGTAGCTTTGGAGATTAGGTTGAAAATATAAAAAAGTGTTTGCTTCTTCCTCTTCTCGACCACGCCTCCCCAGGAGTCCAGAGCCAATAATCCACAGGAAGGAAGACGAATAAAGATGAGCTTCCTTTACTCATTGCTCTGTGAGGCTGGCTGCTTGAGAGCCCAGGGGAGGCAACTTCTCTCTGGCTTGAAGTCTCAGTGGTTGCTAACATTCTGTTGAATGAACTGTGAGATGCATTCATTTTATAGGGAGGGGATATTACATTGGCTAGCTGGACCATACTAGGATTTTTCTTCCTTTCCCTGCAAATGATAGAATAGACTAAAGAGACCCAATAGAATTAATAAAATTGTCCAGGGCAATAAAAGTGCCTGGATTATACGTTTTGGTTGCTGTTTCCTGCAGCCCTTCTTGAGAGCTTTAGTAGAACTGGACCAGACAACGAGAAGAGGATGGAAGAAATTTTATCTGAATGGCTTGGCAGGAAACGTAAAGATTTTCTGCCAAGAAAGAGGAATTTCCACTTGTGTCAGCAAGATGTGAATGAAAGAAGAACGAAAAGTGCAAAAAGAAATAAACAAAAAATCATACAGGTGCCTTCAAACCCCAAGGCGCAAGGTTTTGGAGCTTCAGAGTCATCGTTAATACTATGCTGTTGAGTCGAATGTATCCCCGAGGGGTTAGAGGGAAGTTGACCAGCCTCTTTGAAAGTCTGAATTAGAGGAGACTCAGCAAAGACTTTCCCAAACCGGATCTTGTCCAAACCTCCTTCAAGAATGTCTGCCTGGTCTATACGCCCACATCCAACAGCTGAACGAGCTCCTTTTCCTTTCCAATAGTCTCCTCCTGACATTGACTTAACTGTCCATTGGTCTACAGCACCAACCCTGTGGCCTGTGTTTCTCTTCTCAGGTGGTTCCAAGTCTAGAAAAATCACAGTCATAACGGCTGCGAGGGCAACAGCCATTCGTTTTTACTGGTCTGTTTTGCTGGGACACACGGGCGCCTTGACGTGGGTGCGTCTGTATGAATCCAGTGTAGAGAATGGCTGGCCTGGGCCACTTTGCATGCTTTGTGTCAACTCAACCAACCCTATACCCCCTGGATGCAATTTCTCACACAAGTTGCCGAAACACTTTCTCGGAACCCTGACTGAACTTGCTTTTGCCTTTTGATTGGGAGATTCCCAATTTGGTGGGAACAGGAAATCTCCAAACTTGATGCTTGCAGGTTCCTCCTCCATCCTTATTAGCAAAAATACGTGCCAGTCTGGGTCATCCCGCCTTCAAAAACAGATCAGTAGGGATTATATCTGGCTCAGCAGAGGGCACGTTCCCTTGTATTTAAAAAAGGCACATTAAGTAGCTTGATGTGTGGGAAATGACCTCTGTCACCTTCAGCTTTCAGGGAGAGTGTGGCACTTTTGACCGACGTGTACTTGTTTGGTTTGTGATTGTTCTGAAAAGAACAAAACTCAAACAACTGCAGACACACCCTAAGTTGGATAAGGAAACCGATCTTTAATCACACACATCTCAGATTTTTTTATTTAAAATTCATTACTTATCCCAGTGCTTAACACACTGAGAGAAGGAAAAGTCAGGAAATGTTTTCTACCTTAAGGTTTATGAGAAAGGCCCAAATCCTCTTTTCCCCGCCATATAAATTGTCAGGTTTAGAATTATAGGGAACTGATTTGATCGCCAGCTCACTGACTTGGGACTTTGGGGAAGTTCATCTCTCTAAGCCTGTTTCCTTCACCTGTAAAGTAGGATGATGTTAGTACCCACCTTAAGGTTTGGAAGCATCAATACTATTGCTTTGAAATGGTGCTGCCTTATTTTTGGTATGTATTTTTCTCAGGTGTGCTTCATCATTTCACTGATGGGTGTCCTGAGATGGGCAAGTCAGGGGATGGCACACTTTTTCTGGAAAGGGCCAGCTAGTAAATATTTTAGGATTTGCATGGGCCCTTCGGGCCCTCTGCTCTTATAGGGATAAAGCAGCCATAGACAATACGAAAATGAGTAAGCCTGGCTGGGTTCCCGTACAAGTTTATTCATGGACACTGAAATTTGAATTTCATATACTTTTCATGTGTCATGAAATATTCTTCCTCTTTTGAATTCTTTTTCAGCTATTTGAAAATGTTCAATCCATTCTTAGTACACAGGCCATGCAGAAACAGTCAGTGGGTGTAAGCTGCCGACAGTCATCCTAAGAGAATTTGCCTGGTCATTTTTAGTATTCATGGAGAAACAGCAAATGTATTTCTTGGGAAGGTTCAAGTGTCTCAAGTCATTGTAGCAAACCAAGTAGAGAAGAGATTGATATTTTCAATGTAAATTTCAAGCAGGCATACTTTGTAAGTGTTGATTATGGGCCTGATCCAAGATACATTAAAAAAGTGGGTGAAAGAGATGGCCAGTTAAATTATAGATCATTAACTTGGATCTTCTTTGTGGTTGTGAAACAGCGATTGCTCTCTCCCAAGACCTCCAGCCTGGTGATTGGTGATGGCTCATTTTATATAAGGGGAAGCAGCAGCCCAGAGAAATTCTGTGACTTGCCTGAAGTTCAACCAGTGTAACAGTAGAATCAGTCCTGGAAACTCAGCCATCCACCTCCTGACCCAGGGCACTTGCATCCCACTGTCCTGCTTTGCATGATTATCAAACAGATAATGAGGAGATTAGTGCTGGTACCCGGCATTCATAAATGCTATAATTTATAAAGATCCTTTTCATATTTTGTTTAACCCTCAGGAAACCCTGGCAAGTAAGCAGGGCAAGTTTTATTGTCTGCCCGTTAAGTGAGGCAACTGACAATCCGATATAATTTAAGTTACCCAGGGTCACACACCCATGAATGCTAGAGGCAAGTCTGGGACCTTGGTTTTCTAACTCCTTTTATTATACCATGTTGCCTTATTATATATACGATACGGCAGTTGATGTCATTAATATCCAAACATTAAAAAAATAAATTGAAAAAGAAATAACACCCTGCCCTGGTTCCAGCCCCTGGCAGTGATTTTTAAGTGGAGGTTTGTGTTATGAGAATTTTTTGCTTTCAGAATGCTGCACGTGCCTCCTGTAAAAGGTTGAATTAAATGATTTTAGTTTTGGTAAGTGGCCCATGTAAGTTTATTATTTATTTATTTTGGTACTTTTTGCTTCAGCTCGTTTGGCTAAACGAAGCACTGCTGTATTTTTATTGCATACCCCATCATTAAAAGAAATTGAAAAGACGCTTGTTAGTTTGAATATTGCATGGATGGAAACCTATCTGGCACTTTTAGGAACGGTTACAATTCCTAATAGTGCATTTTAAGGAGTCTGGTTTTGTTCTTGATTAAAAAAAAAAAACTTTCTGAAATTTGCTATAATTCGATAATCATCTTTCTTGGGGGAGAGGGTCTCAGCTCACTGTGACCCTGGTTTTATTGACTTATTCAGCATTCCCTTCCAGCCTGTGGGAGGGGAAGTATACTCTGGGGCCGCGTGACGGGCCTTTCATTTGTTGGTAAATAATCCACCCAAAGCTGCTTCCAAGCGCAAGTTTTCCCCTCTTTTCTATAAACCATATGCTTCTTTAACTATTCGACTTATGCCCCTTTCCATAAACTACATACAGCTTTAACTCTTGGCACTATTGTTAACTTGAACACAAACCAAATACTCAGACGGCTTCTGGCATCTAAGTCCGCAACACAATCCCCCAGAAGATGGTGGTAAACATTCCTTTGCGCAAATAGCTGTTCAGAACCTGGAGACCCTGGATAACAGGTCCTTCGGTTACAGACTGAAGTCTCCTTTCCTGATAACTTGTATAGGAAGAGGTAGAATAATTTTAACAATGATGATCATCTTCACCTATACGTATAAGGAAATGACAAGCAAATCAGTGCTCAGCTTTCAGAGACTTTATAGTAGACACTTTGCAAGAGTTACTCATCATTGATAATAGATGAGAAAGTCCCGAAGACCTGGCGCTTACCTGAAGGATGGCTTGAGGCGGGTTGCTTAAACTTATTAAGCCTCAGGGTATTTACCTGAATAACTGGGGTGATGGGACTGAGTACCTGGTAGACTGTGAGCAGCCAATGGGATTAATGCCTTTGCACTTGGCACACGACCTGGCTTTTAGCACAAGCTCAGGAATATGAGCAACAGCCATGGTTTAATGATAATTTCTAATGCACTTTCCCTTTATACCTTTCAGGGGGTGCCCTGGTGAAAGCTGAGTTCCCAAGTTTAGCAGGAAGTGATGTTAGGGCATTTTTGGTACTTGTTTGGAAGGCGCTCGTGTATAGATACAAAATAATTAAAAAGTCGCATAATTTTAAATAAATGAATTTATTGACATCTCCATAAATCCCAACATCATTGTAAGGTGTTATTAATGCATGTAAAAATAGCCTAGCAGGCACTTACAGTCTTAAGAGGTGGGATAAGTAGTTTAAAACAAGACTACAGGAGATAAACTTGTGGGATAATTTTTCAATATATGTGTACTTAATTTGGACTTCTCTAGAGAATTATTGTGAAGGTCATACTTAGGATAGAATTAAAACCAAGAGTAAAAGAAATCGGCTATATCTGCAGTCTAAAGTGGTTGGGAAATATAGAAACATAAAGGAAAAATAATCCATAGAAATATTTTCATGCTATCTTGGTGCATTTTTTAAACTTAAAAAAATTTGCATAGAAATAAATATATATTTGTCTTCCTCCCTTAAAATATTTGGAGGCATGGTAGTCTAGTGGGTGAGTGGACTCGGAATTCCAGTTCAGGCTCTGCCTCTTTCTAGCTGTGTTTTCTTGGATAAATATGCCTCAGTTTTTTTATCTGTATAATGAGATGCACAAGAGTACTTACCTCATAGGATTGGCACGTAACACCTTAGAACAGTACTTGGCATTCAGTAAAATCCTTTCCTATGTTCATTAAAATGCTTGATTGCACTGTATTTAATGATATAATATTCCATCCTATCATAAGATAATGGACCTCAATTTTGTTCCTGAGTTTTCCCTACTGTAAATAACACTGTGATGAATATCCTTGAACATACATTGTCTTCTTTTCTAATTTTTTTCCCTTAAGATACATCCTGGAAGTGGGATCATTTGATACAGCCGATTATGGAAATATTTTAATAGTGTGAGAAAGTGACTATCCCTTTGTATCCTCCCTAACACTCAATATTATTGCTTTTGCAATTTTACTGTAATATTCCTCATTGTTTGGGGGTGCAAGCTTTATTAGCAAAGGGGTGTAAGTTCCTTTAGGGTAGTAGTTAGTCTCCAGTGTAGCAGAATCCAGTCTGCTACCTGTTTTTGTACAGCCTACGAGCAAAGAATGGCTCTTCACATTTTTAAATGTGATGTGAAAATTACATGAAGTTCAGATTTCAGTGTCCGTAAATAAAGTAGTGGGACACAGCCATGCTCATTGGTTTATATCTTGTCTGTGGCGGCTTTTATGCTGCAGCGGAGTTGGATGGTTGAGAAGTTCGCAGACGTATGCTAGGGCATTGATCAGAATTCAAATTCAAATTTATTTTATATTTCTTGACGCTGAGTAGAGAGGTCCAACGGCCAAATCTTTAAGTGGGAGCTTTAGAGTCTGACTGCCTGGGCTCCAGGCTCTGTTTGTGAACCGGCTGTGTAACCTGGGTAAGTAACCTAGCTTCTCTGTACCATAATTTTCTTATCTGGCAAATGAGCAGAATGACAATATCTTTCTGATCAGGATACAGTGAAGAGTAAGCAAGACAGGTGAGGCCCTCCCTATGTCATAGTAAGCAAATGTTAGCTGGATTTCACTGGTACATGGTTAATGGATTTGAATTGGTCGGAAGAATGAGTGAGACTAAAATTACTTGTATTTTGGAAATGTAGATGAATTGGTCTTTTGTTTCCTTAATCGCTTTTATTGGGACTTCTTGAATATAAAAATGTATTCCCCTGGCGTTGGGGCGTTAAGTTCTCCTGAATGTGTCTGGAAAGCTAGCAAAAGGACAGAAGAAAGGTCTGACTGTGTCCTGGTTTCTAGTCTCATGCAGAGGAGAGTGGGTGTTTGGTGTCTGCCCCGTCCAGTTGGTCAGAGGAGGGCAGAGCAGCGGGGGTGCCAAAGCATCCTGTCTTGGCTGTGACCGTGAACATGGGCTTTGGGGGAGATTAGGTTTTGTGACCATTCCTGCTTTACTCATAGTATCTGAGCTATTCCTGGAAAGTGTTTCCCAAAGTTGCAGACCTTTGTGGCTAAGTAGCTAGAAGTAGGCTGACCTCTCTAGTAAAAGCGTGAAGAATCAAAACGTGGTATTTTCATTTGGATTTCTCGAATGCACATTTCATAACTAAGGTCAAAGTGGGCAGTGGCTAGAGGGAGCTTCTGTGGTTAGAAACCTGACCCGGGCAGCCCCTGGCCTTGCCCGGAGGCTGGGTCAGCAGAGGCAAGCGCCCTGGCATCATCCCTAATCTTGTCCCAGCGCGGGTGGAGCCTCCAGCTCCTTTCAGTACAGTAATGATGTTCGCTTGATATTTAAATGCACTCTCTGGAGGGTCTGATTCCTCCCATGCAGTAAGCATGGTCTTTAAAATGTTATTAAAAATATAATACCACCATATGCTCAGGCTTTCTTATTACCCCACCTTCTAAAAACAAAAACCAGGCAACATACACACACCAGATGAAGCCAGTTAAATTTGTGTTCACCCCTGCAATTTAAAACATGGTGGAAAAGTTAGGAAATGGGACTTTGATGTTAGGGACGGGTCCAGGGTGGGCGCGAACCTGGGAACCACCATTCAGAAGTGCGGCCAGAAGAAGCTGTCACACACACAGATTTTTTTCCTGCCTACCTTTAAAAGAAGAGCAGGAATCCCCTGGAGGTCCAGTGGTTAGGACTCCGCGCTTCCGCTGCAGGGGGCATGGGTTCGATCCCTGGTTGGGGAACTAAGATCCCGCAAGCCGCCCGGTGCGGCCAAAAATAAAAAATAAAAATTAAAAAAAGGAAGAGCAGCCTCTGCGTCCTCCCGCTGGACAGGAGCTGGGGTAGATCTCCAGGGCGATCGATAGGCTTGGTCCCATTGGAGAATGCAGCTGGCAGCAGCAGCCTGGACCCTCTAGCCTTGTGAACAGACATCGCACTATTTCTGTTATGACTGTGGGTTGCAGATGTCATTATGGAAAGTTAACTGCTCGGGTCTGTAGGTGCAAAGCAAGGAAGAGGGACTCTTCATTCTTTGCTTATAAAACACTCAAACTAAGTTCTCAAAGAAATCTCTAATACTTAAATGTTCCAGAGACTGTTAACTCGCAGATAGGCATAAATGCGCTCTTAAGCAGAAGGAAAAAAATTGGGGCCCTCCTGAGAATTTATTGTACTGCCTTTGATGTCACTAATTAACTCACTCTGTGTAAGCAGCGACTAGCAGCTAATAGCAGGCTAATAGAAGAAGCTTCATGACATTTCAGAATTCTTAATGCAAGGAAGGGTCTTCGCGAGCTCAAGGAAAACAAGGAAGATCTCTGTTTTATAGGAGAGCCTGCCGGGACTCTCAGGGGCCTGTTTTGGTCTTTTTTTTTTTTTTTTTTTTCTCTTCCCAGGTACAGGCGGGGCTTGGCTAGTGCTTTCTGTCTGGAACTTTGAAAGCTGGGTAGTAAGGTTGGGTTCGTGCTGGGTGATACTGGACCAAGTCACAGCGACTCTTTCGCTGTCCGCGTCATTAACGCCGAGAAACATCCTCCCAGAGGTGGCAGGGGGTGTGGACCTCTGATCGGTGAGGGTTCAGAGAGAGGCACAAGGAAAGAGAATGGAAACCCTATAGGCCACAGGGCATGCCTGGTGAGGCCTCAGATGTGAAGCTGGTGGTGTGATTGGCTCCTGATTTTCCAGATGGCAAGGAGCCCTCATTGTATGATCTTTTTAAAAAGGCAAGAGGCTGCTTGCTCTCTGCTGCCCTGGAACAGCCATGTCAGGTTTGCCCTTCAGTTTATCTGAAGTCTCATCTTGCTTTCTCTCCACTCTTTCTATCCCAGGAGCCCCCTTTGAAGCTGGGTGGAGCTCTGTAAGCTGAGTAGTAGGGAGTGAGGCCAGAAATTGCCTTGGGTTCAGTTGTAACCTACACTTGGGAGCAAATAGTTTCTGGTGAAGGGCTGGTGGGATATGGGTCAGTCTGGACTATGTTTTGTTCTTTGGCAAAAAGAACTCTAGAAATGTTAAAACAATTATGGCATTCGTACTACTCTGATGGAGGGCGTTTTGTACTTTCTCTCCTTCCCCCTTGGGATCTCCTGGTTGATGAAAGTGGGAAGAGAGAGCTACCCGTTAATCCTTGAGCCCATGATCTTTGAGGGAGGGTTGCCACTTGAATTTCTCCAAAGCTTCAAATCCCCCGGCAGCCCGCTCGCGTTGCAGGCCTTGCAGTCGGTTTAAAGGTTGCAGACAAAGCGGAGAGCTCTCCCCCATCCATCTGGGCCACTCCCTCTATCATCACTCATTGTCAATGGGAGATGTATGTGTAGCCGCATAAGGGCGATGTCTGACCCCAAGGGCATTGGAAGTGTTCTTAGAGAAGGCATTGTTTACTCCTCCCCTTGGAAGCCAGGCTCTAAGACATTCTAGGGAGCAGCCTCTGGCTTAGGCATCACTGCAATCAGGATGGAAAGAGGCAAGATTCTGCTTATAAAAACTACAGGAACTTCCCCCCCACCCCCCAACTTCCTGGCATAATTCTACGATGCTTACTTAGCCTCTTGAATGTACTTAGCCTCTTCTCTTTCATTTCTGATCTCTCTTTGGTCAAAGTCTTAGAGAGAATTCTGAAACAGGGAGGCGAGGACTTGGGTTCCATTGGTTTTTATTCAAAGAAAATCAGAATGTAAATAGCCACAGAAATAAAAGCTGACAAGATGCAACCAATGTATAATAGGAAAACATGAAATAATGCTCTTTCCAAACACAGCCAGGCAATTTCCTGGGAGGAAAGCAGAAAATGATGCTCTGTTTCTTGCTCGGAAGAGGAAGATGGGGCCCCAGGCTTGTGGGGGCACATTAAAAACTGCAGTAACACACAGATGCCATTGGTTGAGCCTCAGCGTGTGAAAGGGTGTGTGTGTAGCCTGTATAGGGCATGTGTGTGTCTTCATGCCTGTGGGGATAAGATGCTTCATGGTACTAAGACCCTGAGGTTGGACGTCTCACCATGGATTTGTCACTGGCACCCTCTGGGTGCTTCCCAGGAGTAGACTTACGTTGATAAAAACTTAATAGGAGAGTATCAAAGGTTTGAAAATGTCTGTGCATCAAAATGTAATTACTTTTTCCCCCCTTTTATGATGGTTATGGGGGTGGAGGCTGGGAGTGCATACAAGTGCCAGGTATCATTCCCCAAACCGCCTGGGAGCAGACCTCTTGTCCTGTTAACAGGACTTTGTGGCCTCAGTAAGGCGTGGCTGGGATTCCTCTTACATCACTTACTCATCAGGGATGTGGCTGCCTGTTTCTGATTAGGAAACTGGACCTAACACCTTGTCCTGCTGCAGCATTGGGTTCTGGTGAGGATCAAGTGAGATGATATAAAGATAAAGCGCTCTGTAGTGGAAAAGGATTATTTATTTTCTTAAGGAAGGGGGCGACGTCTGCTGGTGAGGGGTCAGGAATAGCCCTCTACGTGTTGATTGAGCCTCAGCCCTGTGTTTTAATCCATTTGAAGACGACTTGATTATATCGTTCAGTTTGGAAATGATGAGGCTTCACAAACGCAGACCTTATTAAACACGGAAATATTATTTTCTTGTTCGAATCCCATTCGCCTCGAAATCTTTTCCGAGTCTGCAGTCTTTTCTTTTTTTTCCCCCCCTTAACATTTTGTGGCTTCGGTCCCTCTCCCCAGCCGCCCTGTCTTTTGGGCTCACTGAAATCTGAGTGCCACTTTTCTTGGAAAACCTGATATTCTGACTTCAGTTTTGTAATTTAATGATGGAGAGTTTCCTTAGTAAACCAAATTTAGAGTTCTAGAATGCTTATCTTATATCCAGACCTTGAACATAAAAGGCATTTTATACCCGCAATTGTTCATTTAATGAGCAATTGCAGAGTGCAGGCCGGTTAAGGGATTGAGCTATATGCACTATTATTGCAAGAAGTATTCCGAAATACCAGAAATAGGACGTAAGCTCTGATCAGGGAGACTGCGAGCACAATTACCTTCTTTTCAAATCCTTCTGTGACACTGCAGGAGGAAAAAGGACTTTGAAACTTGAAAGGAAAGAGCTTGCTTTCAACCTCAAAAGCTAGGAGGAAAGGGCTCTGAAATTTGCTCTGAATTCCCAATTCACCATTAGCCTGTTTCTTCCTTTAGCCTCAAGGCATTCTCCGCTTTTTGAAAAGATGTTAAGAAATTCAGTCACAATAGAGAGCCTAGTTCTGAACGTGTTTCCCTCGGTCCATTGAGGTCTGGGCTCCAGCCTTTGTGTGGAGTGAATTGAGCTGAGCAGCTAGCTGGTTGGAGAGAGGTGAATGAGCAATCGCTGTGCAGTGGCAAATTCTGGCATAGAAAGAAGCTCCCCCTCTTCCTTTATTTTCCAGTATGCATTCCTGTACAACCCTGCTAGTGGCCATATGTGGCATCGAGCCTGTTCTTAAGTCAATACGGGATCCTTGGTTTATTGCAACTCTTGTTAAGTTTGTCTTGTAATTGAAGCTGCTGTTGACCTTGCTTGGGGACCGTTTGTAAAACCGTTTATTTAGCATAAACTGAAATAATAAACCCTCCTTCTCTCGGGCTGATTGTGATAGGGTGACATTAGTTTGATTTAATGATTAGCCAGCCTGACCCTTCTGCTGGAGAGAGCGGCTTGAATAGAGAGAGTTCACTCGGAAGCACTCAGAAAGAATACTAATGAGCTTGTTAAATTTAGCATGGCTCCAACCACTTTTAATTCCTCTAATGGGAGCAAGCACTGCCTGGGAGAGGGAGAGGGCCAAGGCGCAGGGGGGCAGGGAGACACCGAGAATGTTCCTCGAGGGTCTGCACCGCTAGAGAAAGCCCACCAAGAGAAGTTTGCAGAAAGTAGCTAGCCAGAGCCTGGGACGAGTTGTAAGTATTTGTTCTCTTTTGCTCTGTGTCTCCTGTGTCTTGGGGGAAGAGAGGAGTGATGCTGTTAAAACGGGATTTCAGGGGACAGCTTAAAATCCTTGTTCATTTCAAAGAGGTGAGCACGTGTACGTCCCGGGAGTTCCTCGGCCGCTAATTCGGTCAGGGGGACAGGAGGTGTTCCTAGTTAGTGATGCAGCGCAGGGTTTTACTTTTCTATCCGAAGAATCCTCTGAAACTGTTCTTTCCAGTCCGAGGCGAAAGAGCGCTTGTTTCCTGGGTCGCGAGGAGAAATCGTCCTAAGAGTTTGTGAGCATGCACGGGCGTGTGTGTTGAGTCCTGCTTCAGGCAACACGATTACTTCCTTTAAACCGTCCCTGTAAACGGTCCCAGCAGTGTTGGCCACGAAGCCACTTTTGAGTTTTGAGAGTTTATGGCACTAAGCGTGTCCCATGCCATGTGGGTTGCCTTTGGAAGAGCTTGGAAGATCTGGGACAGTTTCTAAAGTGAGATGCAGGGGCAGCTCTCCTTAGGGGGGTAGGAATTCCCTAATTTCCACTGGAGCACAGATCTACAGAAGGCAAGGGGGTCCCAAGTGGGATCCCGATGACAGTTTTGAAAATAATTTTCTCCTGAAGCTTTTAGTGAATTGCATGTCTCAGTGTGACCCCCGAGCTTGCAGCTGTTGAACGGAGAGAGGCATGAACAGTCGCCTTGTGTTTGGCTGTTCAAGTCCATTGGCAGATGCTTCTGGAGGACTGGGCTGTTTGCTTACATTTTTGCAGCCGACTTCTACTTGTTGCCATGGTGGACAGTATGTTTCTGTCAATAATTTGGCCTGGCGTAGCCCGTCTGCGCTGACTCTCAAACTTTATTGAACAACTCAGCTCAACTGAGCAAGATTAGACAGCTCTCGTCTTTCTGGCTTGCTGAAGTGGTTGCTACATTTATAAGAGCAGGCAGGAATATTGTTTGGAAAGTTTCCTTTCCACTGTAGAGTGCATGCTTTCAAGCCTCTTAGCTGTTTGTGTGTACTGTCAAGTTTTCATCTGAATGCCCCTCAGAATCAACTCAGTACACGAGATGAACTTCATGAAATAATCGTCTGCTGGAATTTTCTGGAGGGGGAGGGTAGGTGAAAATTTGGGAGCATTGACTCTTGTAAAAGTCAGTCTGATGAAAGTTTCCACGTGAAAAAAAATTCTGGCCTGCATTGTACTTTACTAAGGGAATTCATTCTTTTTTTCAGTATTAAATGTTTGAACTTTGCTGATTTCTTGTTATAATTTGATATTCACACATGTTGTGTTAACGCTCAGGAAGAAAATAATTTTTAGCTAAAAAGTCACCCCCCGTTTCCACTTACCCCGCCCCACGACTTCCTTCTCCCACCGGTGGGGAGAAGGTGGGAGGGCTGTGATCAGACCATGCCAATTACTCAGTGATTCGTGAAGTTGGATTCAGATGCTCATCCGTAAAGGCATCGTGTCGAAGAAACGCACTCTGTTATAGGGATGCAGTTTTAAGAGAAGAAAAGTTAATTTCTTCTAGGAAGATTAAGTCAAGGGAATCCTGTTTTAAACCTGGAACAGATTAGTAGGGCTTGGTTAGTCATCTTGCCCAGAGAATGCTAATTATGTGTCACAGCCCCATTTGATAGGGGCTGTCTGGTTTTCCAAATGAAGGTCCATTCTACAGAATTTGCACCTCAGTGCTATACGGTTGAAATTGGAAATTTGTGCAGGCGCAAATTAGTGGAAAATATGACTTTGGTCATTTGTGCATTATAGGAATTTTTATAAAACTGACTTAAGAGTTTTGACGTGTTTTGACACCCTTCTGCTTTTACATCACTGCAAACCCTCATTCTGTAGTCTGCAACTTTACTGCTAATGAAGTATGAGAGTGGCCTAGGGCCTAAAAGTATTAGTCAGAAGGGAAAATTAAAATGTAGGGGTGTTTTTTTTTTTTTGGAGTTTGTTTTTCAATTAGCAAAAGCATGGTTGGAATTGCTTTTGTAAAGATCAATGGGTGAAAATGTGGGATTGCACCATTTTCTTTTTTAGTAGTTACTTGATAGATTAAACTCATAATTTATCCCATCATTACAAGGTTTTGGGGTGAGGATCTGCACAAAATAACACTAGAATAATGTTTCACAGTTATCCAGCAGTAGTCAGCAAAATTACTGTAAAGTCCAGAACATACCTCATTGCCTATTCAGTTTTGGAAGTCATTTGCTAGGCTAAAAAAAAAAAAAAAAAATACATTATTTCTTCAAGTCCCAAACATAGGCAGAAACATGAGAGTTTCTACTGGCTTTAGGTAGTTCAAATTTTTAGTCATCACAAAACAGTAGTTGTTACTGTAGTTTGTATTTTCACGCTCATTCAAATTTATAGCTATTCTTCTGAATTTGTCAAAAGAGATGTGAAACTGCTAAAGCATACTTTTTCTGTTTTCTTAGAGGCTCTCAGACAGACATACCTGCTTTATGGGATACTTTGAAGAGAAGTTTGTGTGTTGAGATTAGATGAGTTCAAAATCTGCTCATCTAAATAGTACAACAGTATTATTATTTATACCCAAATATAGTTTTTGTTTTTAGGATCAGGAACAGGAAACAGCTTTCAAATGAGGTGTCTAAGCAGTGTCCCAACAGCTTGGCTTCCATCAGCACTTATCTGCCAGAGCAGTCTGTGGATTAAACACAGAGCTTGTGTGGGCGTAGTTTAGAGTGTGTGTATGATTCTGACAGCTGAATTGGTCCACTAGTTGTGGGTTCCGATCGCCAGTTCAGTTTGATTTTATGCCTCGGCTCTTTGATCTGCTATTATAGAAAGGTCATCCAATCACATTGGCGGAGAATCATAGTGGACAGATGGAAAGTTCTTACAGATGAAAAGCAGCAGAAGTATTAGCGAGCTGGTATTTCAGCAAGCCATTGCTTACATGTTGGAAGTGATGTCTGGAGCCCACCAGAGCATGGATGTAGACCAGCGTAACTGATGCCCTCCACACCCATGGCCTCACCCCGTTTTCGTCTTAGCTCTCAGCTCTGCTCTGTGGGCTGAAGCAGGAAGTGTCCTGCAAGGGGCACTGTAGGTTTCCATGATTGGCATCTTTATCGCTTGGAACCAATGGGTTTTCTGTCCCATGTCTGGCTCTGTTTAATCTCTCAGTGGGTCACGAATCTGACTTAAAAAAAAAACCCAAATCACAAAAACTTTGGGATCGCTTTCTAACGGGTCCTTTTCTGAGGAACAGAGGTCCCTCGCTTCCTAGATCACCCGGAGGCCTGGCTTCCTCAGAGCAGGGGAAACTGGACATCCACAGCCTCAGGCTGGCGAAACTTCCAGTTCCATGTGGGACCCGCGGGGATACTGGAGAGTCCCCGCTGAGCCTCCCTGGCAGATTCGGCTGTAAACCGGGGATGAGAATGTGCTGACCCCCTACATCTCAAGTGAATAGGCTCATTTCCTGCTCCCCTTCCTCCTTCGATCTGTATCTTGGACCCTCACTCATAAGCAGTTTTGGCTTGAGACCGTCCCGTCGTGGTGTAGCTTTCAAAGTTGCCAAGGATGAGAAATAGGCTTCTTTTGCTGGGGGGGGGGAGATGGATGGAGAGGGAGCCCTAGCTGATGGCTTCTCAAAGTGCTCACAGAGTTTCCACTTCCCTTCCTTCTTCAGAGGATGAAAGTCCTGGACAGACCTATCACAGAGAGAGAAGAAACGCAGTCACTATGCAGCCTCAGAGCGTCCCGGGGCTCGGCAAGATCAGCGAGGAACCTTCGACATCCAGTGACGAGAGGGCCTCGCTGATCAAGAAGGAGATCCATGGGTCCCTGCCCCACCTGGCCGAGCCCTCTGTCCCCTACCGCGGGGCTGTGTTTGCCATGGACCCCAGGAACGGCTACATGGAGCCCCACTACCGTAAGTGGTCCCCTCCCCGTGGCACTTGCTGTAGGAGCCACGGCAGGCTCTGCGTGTGTGGGCGTGTGTGGGCACGTGTGTGCGTGCGCTTAATTAATGAGGTATTTGGCATGTATTAATTTATACAATGGAATTTATACAAACGTTTAATTTACTGTCTGCTTTACTTCTTACTTCTCCCACATCCTGTCCGTTCTTCTTTTTAGGGAAAGCCATCTCCTTCCATCCCTAAGCAGCTCGGGCCTCGGAGGGGGCTGGAGGGCCGCCGTCAGGAAGGTGTCCATCTGTGGCTAATCCACATGGACCTTTCCCGGGAACTAGAACCAGATTTGCTCCGCCCAAGTAGATGCTGCTGTAGGAAAAGTGGTAGAGGGGGGCAGTTATTGAAGTGGGAGGCATTAGCAGATGTCTTTAATGGCAGCCATTCCCCTTTTCAATGATTTGTGTTTGTTTGTTTGTTCGCTTCATTGTTGAGGAGGAACAAACCTCTTCTAACCAACCAAGGCTGAATTCCTTCCTATGGAAGATTTTTCTATGTGTTCTACTTTCTTCTGCAATCAGCAGACCAGAAGACCTCGGAAAGCTCCTTTTACATCACTCAGAAAGTTTAAGAAATTAATTAGGGCTCCGAACACACCTATACAACGGTTTTCTCCCAAGGCAGAACGTAAAGGAAAATATCTAAGGGTTCAGTGTATTTCTGGCCTGGTTCTAGTTAAAAAAATGTAATTCGGTGGTGGAGTAATGAAGTTCATATTGAGATGCCCAGGCGTGCAGCTCTTGATTACAGATTTATCACCTTGCCAGGATACAGACCTGCTGTTTAACCTTCCCGGCTCCGGCTCCAGTTGATCCATCGCGCTCCAGGGAGGGGGGACTGATTTGTGTTTCCCTTTTTCCACATCGTTCAGAAATTTTAGCGTTTTAAGGCAAAAGGTCATTAGCCAGATGACTGATGAGTGAGGACAGCTGATTAGTGCATGTTTTTTGGCTCAAGAAAGTGCCCAGGATAAAAGCTAATTTCATCCCTTCATTAGTTGGCTTGAAGCAGAGGGGAATGTTCACTCATCAGGGTGCAGATCAAAGAGCTTCGCACAACCTTAAGTCTCAGTAAATGCTGCTTCTTCCTCCCCCCAACGAGAGTATATTGTCGGTAAAGATGGAAGATACATTATTTTCTTCAGTGGAGGGAGATTTTTTTTTAAGTGGTCAGAGGCATGGAGGAAAAGGTTTGATGACTTCTTGTTAGCTTTTAAAAAAGGCTACAACTTCTCTGTTTAAAAAGTGCTTATCGGCCCTGTGGCTACAGTTGTTACTTTTACAGATACAGAAATAAGGAGGAGGTGTAATGTGTATGTTCCTTTCCTTCCCTCATTAGAGGTTTCTTTCGTTTTATTTTATTTCTCCTTTATTTTCGGAGTGAGAGTTTACAACAGTGTGGGTAGGGTTTTTCTCCGAGCGCATTCCTAAGTTTTCTACATTGTATTTTTGTGGATGGGTCTGCATTAGATCTCATCCATGCAGAAAATTGGAGGGACTGTACACACTCTCGACCTATATTAATATTCCCGGAGAGTACGCTTACTTTTGAAAAAGGATCAAGTCCAGATTATTCGCCACACGTTCCCTGCCTTGTTTTTGCCCTTCGATGGGAACACAACTTTCCAACTCTCCCCATCTCATACTTGTGTTGTGTTTTCGATTCCAGATGCCCACTAATTGGTGAGGTAGTTAATTAGTCAGGACAGCTGCCCGAAGTAGGCAGATGACTGCTAACTTTCTGTCTGTGCCGTCCCACTTGCAGCTTGCTCTTGGCCCATTTGTTCTAACGGTTTGCCCATTGAATTCTCTCCCCGTCATTTGAGGGGCCGGGATCTCTGCACACCTGAGGCCCTCATCCCCTCTCGGTGGTCCACGTGTGCGACCCCCCCCCGTCCTGGGCCTCCAGTGGAGTACGAACTAGCACGGGGCATTGGAGAACTCTTGGTGGCTCTTGGAACTGTTCCTTGTCACTGTGTTTAGGGGACATCGCACCCATAGGTTGGTTGTGCTTCAGCATTTCCCACTGCATTTTCAAATCACTATTAAAATCACATGGTAATTTATAAGCAAGGTAGGTTGTCTGTCACCAAACGGCAAGTGCCATTTTGACCCACCCTCCCAACGTACTCACTCAATTGGACATGAATAAATGCTATCGTTACATACATCGTATGGATGGGGAGACCTAGGGATTATAGCTCAGCAACCAGGGCACTCAAGTTCCAGCCTTGCCACCTACTGGCCGTGTGACTGTCGCCAAGTAGGCTTGTGCTCTCATGTCTCTCTAAGGATCCCTTCCTAACTGTTGAATGGGAGTGATGTAAGACCCCCCAGCCCCATGGCGTCCTTGTGACGATTAAGCGAGACAATGCCAGTAAAATATTGAGTACAATCTCTGGCTCATGGTGACTGCATCGGAATCATTACGGTAGCCGTTTCTCCTCTGCCTCATCTTCCTTCTCCTGTTCCTCTTTCTCGCTCTTCCTTCCGTTCCATCGTCATCATCATCATCATCCATGTCCTCACCACCATCTGTACGTGATGCGTTCACTCTCCAGACCGACGTGTTTTTTTATCAGAGTTGCAGTTGTGTTCGGTTCAGTGCAGACTGGCTTTTCTCCGCCAGACCTGCTTTCCTCCCTCCCTGAGGTCAGCGTCTTCTATAAATACAGATTACAGATGGAGTGAGTTGCAACCCTTAGGGAAAGGGTGTGCGGTTAGCGAGGGGTGCCGTGGCCCTCTGAACAGAATCCTTTCTCGATGAACCTTAGTGGACAGACTATCATTTTTTTCCTGTTTGGGGAGTAGAGAAATTTTAAAGCTTTTACGTGAGTTGGAGTTTTAACCTTTTACATTCCTAGCAGAAAGTGTTTTATGTAACAAGTACAAACTTAATACATGTGGAAAAATAAAAAGTATAGTGTTAGGTGTTCATGGTAAATAATTTAAAGATGTCCTAAAACTAAGCCTCAAGGGGTCAGTAGGGTATGACTTTATTTTTTCTAGAACCCTGTTGGATTATTTAATCTTCTGCCAGTATAATGAACGTTTTTTTAGGCACCTTGTAATAATATTTATCCACCTCACGTGGATTTAATTATCCAGATAAACGACCGATGGGAAGCTGAAACTGACACATCTTCTAAGAATCTTTTAGTGTGTGAGAAAAGTACCCTCTTTTTAAAATGAGACGTAAAAGTTTGGCCACGTTTCTTTACCTTGTCTCAGTCGGCAGCCTTGTCAAGAACATAAGTTCACTGCAGACCTTCGGTAGCTGACGGTTCAGAGCATCTTTTCAGGCCATTCCCTTTTCCTTTGAGTCGTCTGCCAGCCCCACCAGACCGTCGGAGAGGAAAGACTCCTCTAATCCAGTGTATCTGGGCATGTGAACTCTCACAGTAATTCCTGCGCTTCTCTGTGGTTGGAAAATGCAGACGTTCCAAGATGCCTAATTTGTGCTTCTATATATACTAACTTTGTATTTCTAACGTGTGGGCAGGCTTCCTGTAAGACCGGAAAAGGGAAAATCGCTTTTCCCCTCAGAAGGACATCTGTAAAATTTTTATTGCACAACACTCTGTTATACTTGGGTAGGCAATGTTGCATCTTCACAAATTGCACTTAGGCGGGATTCAAAGTATTTTCGGTTTTGTGGGTTTCACTTAAAAAAAAAGAAAAAGAAAACCCCAGGATAGCGGGCACTTCAAACATTTGCAACATGTGTTTGGAATAAAATCCTCACTGGGGGATTGGGGGGTTTGTCTCGCCAAGGGTAGCTGTGGATGGGGTGTATGTCAAGGCAGGAAAGTTGATGTTCAAGCTGCATGGCTCAGACCTGGGGCGGTGCTGACAGGCTGGCTGGTGCAGGATCACTAGCGCTTTATAATTGGGGAGAGCACGGGAGGGGCCAGATTCGGGGAATCGGACCTACTTGTCCTGGAGTCAGGATAAGGATCCCCATCTCCCGGCCCAAAGATTTCTCAGCAGTTTTATTCTGCTCCTGCTTCATCTGTAGCCAGATATTTCAAACCACCATCACCCTCCCCCCCCCCCCCCCCCCCCGCCTTCACTTAACCACTGTGCATTTCTTCTTTTATAAACTTACAAGGCAGGTGACATAATAGTTAAAGCATTCCTGTACCCTGGCCGACACTTAACTTTTATTCTCTTCCCCATTACAGAAAACATGTGTTGCATTGTCTTCTATCTCACTGTGCGGAGTCCAGTTTTTTAACGGTCCCTGCAGGGGTCTTGGTGGGGAGTTTCTTGGAATCACCAGTCATGTCATACAGATCCCCTGCTGGTTTTGTTAAAGGCGGGGAGGGTTTAGAAAGATGCCCCCTTTTCTAAAATTTCAGGTCTCTTTTACAGTTTTATAGTTGTGTGAAGACTGCTTTCCTTCTGCCCCCAACTGCTCCCAAGCAGTAATTCCTCCTGGAAAATATGATTCATTCCTCCATGTAAATGCTTTGATTGAAAACATACCGCTGGTATTCTTCCTTATGTTTCCCAGCTCGGATGACAGAACTATTAGTTGCTAATTAGCAAAACCTGAGGAATTAGCTTAAAGAAAAGAAACTGAATTTTTAATTGGCTGGCATTTGTCTTCTGTGCAAAGCTGATGTGCTGAGCCCACTTGCCTTCTTATGTGCGAAAAAAAAAAGGGCATGGAAGATGTTTCTTCTACCTGTCTGTCTTTATATTGGGTGACTTTCCACACCCTTTAGAAATACGTTTTCTAAAGTGAGGGGAAGGGAAGAGGTGTATTTTACATATTTAATAGACGTACCTGCTCACATTTCTTTTACTCTTGGAGTGTCATCTGGAGGCTGTGAAAGACGAAGACGCCTACGAGGCACAAGTGAACAGTTTGGTGTTGACCAAACTGCAAAGGCAGTGACAGTTCCCCGAACACACAGTTCTGTTCTCATCCAAGCTGTCGTTTCCGTCTTTGGAAAACAGTTGACAAGCCAATCAGGAGTGTTGGGATTGTTTTTTGTTTTTGTTTTTTTTTCCCCTTGAAAGCTAGAGGGTTTTACCAGAAAGACTGATGTTGGGTCATACTCTGGGGGCTTTGCTAGGTGTCTTGTATCGTGGGTTGGTCGTCTTGAATTGTATGTAGGGAAGCTGGAGTGGGGAGATGCAAGCAAGTCTAGGAAGTTTTGCAAAACTTAACTCGTGAGCTTAAGAATAGCTCCCTGCTAATTTTTGTCCTCTTAGAAATTCAATGTAAGGATCCAAGCTTTCTTTCAACAACCTGGAGGTAATGTTTTAAGACCAGCAACAGTGAGCCAGTTCCATAGATTTTTTTTTTTTTTTTTTACAGAGCTACATTGCAGTGCACCTCTGCAGAAAGCGGTAGAAATTTAGGGATCATTTTTAGGGGGCTCCAGATTCCACTCTCCCGGCTGAATCTTGACTACTCTCATACTTGACGTGACTGTGATTCCACGCGTGGGTCTTCTGAGATAACGACTTGAAACTGGGACCCAATGCGGAGAGAAGCACTGTGACCTTTGGAAAAAATGAGCTATTGATTTTACCCATTGAATTACTTATTAGGACATACTTATTAGAGGGGACCAGGGAGAAGCCTGAAGGCCATTCCTCCAGGAGAGGAATAGAAAGGAAAGGCAAAGGGAGATCATGTTCTAGAGAGAACCAGTTGGCCTGTTGGTGCTCTGGCCCTGCCCTCTCACCCTCTGTTGTCCAAATAGTGCCCCCTGCAGGCAAGTCTGGCTCCTGACGTCCACTGCTTAGGCCGCCCTGCTCACACTATGGTCCTCCCAGAATAATTCTTGGCTTTCCTCCTCGCCTTCAAGTCCTACTTATTCTTTCCTAAAGATGCCCTTCCTGTGAAAGACTTCTCTGAGTCCCATCGCACAAGGATATTTTCCTACCCTGCACTCCAAGTTCACGTGTAACTCTCACCCTGAAACACATCACACATCACACATCCGTTTTATAATTCACCCATTATATGCAACCTCTGATCCACACTTACTCCCCTCCCCCATCCTTTCTGAACGAACGTAAGCAGGGTTTAAAGTGTTTATAACACATTTATACATTTATAAACATCAAGCACATTTGCTTCTGCCTACCTATAGCACATCTAAAGCTGCCACGGTGCTCCGACAGGGTGGGATGTGGCACTTTGGAGGAGATTGACACTTCGCTCCCGGAGTTGGATGAGGACCAACTCATTGTAAACACCACGGGATTCTCACAGGAGATTCACCCCTCCTGTGTGTTTTGAAGCCTGTCTAAAATCGAAGGGGTAGGTATCTTTTCCTGTAGTTAAGGTGAGCATGATATTTGTTTTCCCCTTTAGCGAATTTCGGTGATTCGTCTTATCTTCAATAACCTCTAGGCAAGTCATGATTTCGGTAACATCTTTCCCACTCATTAGTGTGCAAGTATGCGTGTAATCCACGGTAATGGGATCCTCCATCGACAGATCGATCGGGATCATGAATCCAGTTGTTTAAATATTCCGTGGAATTATTTTCCTTTTCTAATTTGGCCACCCGCCCAACACCCAACACAAGCGGCAATGTTTTTAGTTGCTTATGATTTCTTTCCCTCCCCCCGTCCCTCCCTCCTTCCTTGAGAAAAAGCACGAGAAACACAGCAATGCCTGCCATTTCATAGCCATGTGCTAACAGCTTTCCAGCCTATTTTCTAACAGAGGCAACATTATCCTTGGCCCCCTCCTCCTTTTTGTTGTATAATTAAAGAATGTTACCTTTGATGTCTCTTGAAAGCTGCAGCTCCTGCCTTGCTTTAGCTTTCTTGATCTTGTACCTATAAATCTGTGCTGTATCTTCATCCTACTTAGTGAAAGGGCTGGATTTTTCTCTTTGTGCCTTGTGCAGTTTGGTTTAATATAGGGCAGCCGATCTGGCATTTTATGGCTCTGTCCTTCTTACGTTCTGATAGAGTTTGGATTCTTGTGGAACTCTTTGAAAAGCATCCAACTTTCAATCCTTTTAGCTTTTACATGTGGGTCTCTACATTGGGTCGCTCCTAAAATGCATTGTTCTTATCTTCCTAATATCTTCTCTTCTTTGGGGGGCCTCCTGGCGATTTGTTAACCTCAGTTTTTGATGAGTTTCTTCCTCTCAGAAAAAAATGAAGAAAGTTCTTGACTCGTTGAGCTGTTTGTATTTTTGGTTCCCCTGTCAGTCATTTGTTAGTGAATCATGCTTACTGAGTGTCTCTTAAGTGCTAACAAGTGTTGGATAGAAAGAACAAGGTCATTGCTTCCATGGAGCTTCAGGCCAATGGGACAGTAAGACAAGCAGATAAGCCCTTGCCTAAAGTCAGCACAAAGTATGTATCATAAAAGATAGATGCAGGGCCCCTGAAGAGAAGGTAACACACACACCTCACCCTGACTTGATGGGTCAGGAAGGCTTCCTGGAGGAAGTGACGTCTCTACCTGTGATAGAGAGGTAGAGAGGAACGTTTTTGAAGGTGTGGAGGCCAAAGGAAAACATGTCACTCGTGAGGACCCAAGAGGACTCTGGGGTTGGTGGGTGGAGCTCAAGTCAGGGAGTGGCAGGAGACAGGCTGAAGAGGTGCCGGCCAGTGGGCTCCCTGGGAGCTGATCCTCTTCTTCATGAATCCACGGTGAGCCCGAAGACTTGTTTCATGGCCTTTGCGTATTTAAGCAGATCTTTGGGTAACTATGCTTCCCATCACCAGCCCAGGATTTGTTGCAGAGTTTAATTCACCTCCTCCTTCTGATTTGCCACTGTGATTCCATCCCCAGCCCCTCCCGACTTCTCTGGCTGACTTCTTATCCCGTGGTCTTCAAGGACGTGCTGCTGTTTCCCCTGAGTCGCGTGTTATATTTTCTTTCGAAGACAACAAAATCCATTTCTACTTGTTCTCCAACTGCTGAGCTTTTCTGCATTAGGTAACCCTGATAATCACGATAGCTGGGTCTCAAAGTACAAATCCCAAACATTGGGAAATAAATGTGGTTTCATTTCCAGTGAATCAGGAATGTTCTGTCGCAAGACACGTTTTCACTTCAGAATATAAGATTCACAATAAAATAAAAAACCTTGAGTTTTATTTCATTGAAAAACGCAAATCCCCTAACGTCAGTTGAGCTAGAGGAATTGTGCAAAGGGCCCACGGCAAGGTTGGCGAGAGGGGCCAGAAATAACAAAGTGAAATTCAGCTGGGAAATCAAGTAGCTAATACCACTGGGAGAAAATGAGAACAAAGACTTCCAGGGGTGGGATAAGCCCGCAATCTGGCCTGGACAGAAATAGTCTTAGGGGAGATGGGGGGACCCCTGAGGAGGAGCTGGGCCTCTCTATGGAGGGCTGCAGGGCTAATCAGCGGGCATTGTGTAGGTCAGAGGAAGCCCACTCTAGGAAGCTGGGTGTTTACTCGTCCACTTGGGGGGGCCCCAAATCTGCATCCTGACTGTGCTTGTGACTTGTGAGTGGGATCAGAGGGGGGCCTGCTTTCTAGTTTAGAGAGGAGCAGAGAAGTGTGCATGGAGCGTCCTGGGAAACAAGACACCGCCTCTTCTTTCCATTTGCTTTCGTGAAATAAACCTGCATTCGAATTCGGCAAGATTTCAGATTTCCCCCCCAATCCCTGTTTTTCCCCTTTAAGTAAGGAATGTCATAGGATGCCATCACTCCCCCCCCACCCCGCCCCACTCTCCCCCAGTATCTGTGATTCCAGCTTGGCTCGACAAATCTGACCACATAGGTTGACTCTTTTGAGGAAATGTGTAGTTCACTTCTATATTTAATGTATAGGATGTACATCCCACAGCATGTAATGCTGTGGGATGCATTTCTATATAGCCTCTGTGTTTTATCTTTAATGATGTCTTAAGCATAATTTTTGCCCATCACATTCCACAAATGATGATATAGAGAGATGATCAATGAGCAGTTGAAGGCACCTGAGTGCCTCCAGTGTCCCCAGCTATTCTGATCACGCCCCTGCTTCAAGTCTTACTCCACTGGGTACATGATGCCTGATCTTCATTCTCATTTCAAAAATTCCATGCATCTTTTTTGAGAGTCTGCTGTAAGTCAGGCACTGTCTAGGTCCTGAGGGGCCAGCACTTGCCAAGACCAATCAGGTCCAGGCTTTCGTGGAGCCCATATTCCAGCCAGAGGAGATACACACCAAACACAGGGGCAGAGGCATCGACAAGATAGCACAGTGGGTGCTGTGAGCCCACTAAAACAGGCGGTGTGCTGGGGAGAGACTCGGGGTGGAGCATGGTACCTTGGAATGGGTGGGCAGAACGGGGAAGGCCTTCCTGGGTGGTGTTTTTGCAGCTGAGACCCAAGTGATAAAAAGGAGTCAACCTTGGGAAGGTCCAAGGGAAGAGCATTCCACTTCAAGAGTGGAATTCGTGGGTTTGCCATGGCCACGTCCTGGAGCAGAGAGAAGGTGAGTGTGGTGGGCAGGTGGGGGAGATGAGTTGAGGGGATCTTTGTAGGCAAATGGAAAGCCAGTGGAGGGAGTGACGTGATTTGATTTTTTACTTGAGGGATATCGCTCTGGCTGGTGTGTGGGGATTGTCCTGAAGGGGCAGAGTGTAGAATGAGAGAGACAACTGTCAAGAGGTGTTGCAGTAGCCCAGGTGGGTTCCCCCTGGCTTAGAAATTATAGCCGGCAGCAGTCGAGCCCTCACTGTGTGCCATATGGCATGGGCTTTGTTCTTGAACTCATTAAATCCCCGCAACAACCTTATGAGAGGCCGCCATGATTTTCCCCAGGGACAGATGAGGAAACCGGGGTCCAGGAAGGCTAAGTCACTTGTCCATTTTTACCTGGTTCAAAGTGGCCGAACCAAGATTCGAACTTATGGAGTTTGCCTCCAGAGCTCAAATCCTTAACTCATGCCCCATAACTGCTGAGACTTCACAATGGCAGTGCAGGTCTCTACAAGGGCCTGGGCATGCTGGCTCAGTAGGGAACTTAGGGATTCTTCCACAACTGGATGGTGGTGTTGCCAATGGTGACGGGCAAGGGTCTGGAGGGGCTTGGGAGGGCAGGCTGCCTGCCACGCGGGTCTCCAGGTCTGGACTGTCAGATCCTAGCATGGAGAACGCAGGTGTGCCCGGTGCTTCCTTTGCCCTTGCTATGTTCCAGGCGTGGCTACGTGGGAGAGAAGGCGAAATTGCTTCTCAGCTGAGACTCTTCCAAAGAATTGGAGGTTACCTATGACCTGAATATGGGGAGGCCTCCTGGTCCTCTCTGTGTCTCTATTTTGGGGGGATAAGTGTGTGGGGAAACAGTGGCGGTCACCACAGGCCCATGAGTGGAGCGTTTATCGTGTGCCAGGCGCTGGGCTAAGGACCCCATAACACGATCTCATTTAGTTTTGGCACAAATGCATTTGGCACCTGCATTAACTGAGGCTGAGATCTGGAGTGATCATGTGGCTTGCTCCCAGGGCCAGTTTGAGTCTGGATTCCACGGCCCAGGGCTTGGGAGCCAGTGAGGGAGGCCCCACGTGCACTGCTCTCCTACTTGTCTTGTTAAATAGACTCTGTCTCCCCACCGTGTCCCTGTTTCCCCCATACCTGCAGGGGCTTTGGGGCCATAGGCTGTCTGTTGGATCAAAGGTGGATTCGTTATGTGAACTCTCCATTCCGAAGGGCAGCCTCTGTAAGTAACTGGGGCTTTCACGTGTCACCAGAATAATGCAGCATCTGGACCCACCTAGGCCAGCCTGGGGACGGCTCCTCCAGCTGCACTGAGGCCACCATGCCATCCCTCACCTGTTTCTCCTGTGACATCAGAGCAGTGGACCACCCTGCCCCACCCAGGGGAGGAAGTGGCAGGGAAAGAGCATCCCTTATTTATAAGTATGCTTGGAATGTTTATATCGGAGAGGGAGAGAGAGAACCATAGTCTTTTCACACAAAAGCATCTTCTTGTCCCACTAATATGGGCAGTTCCTGGTCTCCTGGCTTTGGTGTCTCAGATACACTGAAAGAATCCTGGGGAACAGCAGTTAAGCCTGATTAAGAAGCTGGAGGAATGATTTATGAGGAAAGATGAAAAGGACTGAATACGAATAACACAGCCAGTGCAGGCTAAAGAGACACATGGAGACTCAAATGAGGAAATAGATGCTAAGGAAAGAAAAGACAGAAGCAAATGCATGAAGACAGTCAAGGAGGAGACCAGGGGGTATCCCTTTCTCTCAAGGACCTGCAGGCAAGACTGATGTTTGCTTTAAAGACTGATATGAGTATCAGACCCTCTCTGCATAGAGTTGCAGTTCAGGGGACTTAAACTGACTTGAGATAAATCTGGATCTGGTAATAAGGATACAAGTTGTAATAATGCTTCCCCTGTACCAGGAGAATAAGAAACGTTAATGTGGAGACTTTCAAGAGTGACTACCATCCCCTGAGATACTTATAACTAGAGCAGTCTAAAAATTATGGACAATTGCTTTAAGGTTTTTAGAGAAGGCAGAGGGATGACTTAGATATTTTTATTGATTCCCCAGTGTTAACTTAGCACCACACACAGTAGAAATACAAAGTATGACCCTGGCTCTTGATTTTATATTCTGGGGAGAGATCGCACGAAACAACACATGAAAACAATTAAGTCCCGTATCAACAAGTATAAAATAGCAGGATGAAAGGCCCGACCCGGGTCCGGGGAGGGTGATTTCTGATTCCAGCGGGGTTTTACAATAGAGCTCTGACTCCATGGCAAATTTAAATCCGGTATGAAATTTCTCCTAATTAACATTTCCCTTCTTCCTTCCAAATATCAAATGTATGGACTCTAAGAAATTCACATAACCCATATGCCAATGCTGCATTTTCTTTCCGCTTGACCTGTTCCAGCTGTTATAAACTCTCATGTCTGACTTCCATTAATTTATGAGGAGTACTGAACTGCCATCTGAAATGTTCCCCTGAATTTTTGACTTTTGGGGGGACAGATTTCACATGAGTTGATCATGACCCTTGCTAACACTTCAGCCAAGCATGGGAGTTTATTACTCTCTAATACGCTTTCCAGGGCCCTCCGGTGACGTGTGATTGCATGCGCTGTCACGGCTCCCGAGGGGGTGCACAGATAGGCTTTGTCACTGGTCATGTCACCACGCCCCCCCGCCACCTGACCGGTGGAACCTGAGCGTCCTCCGTGGCTCTCGTCCGGCATACAGTTCCTGCCCTGAAAGTCTAAGAAGCTTGTAAAAAATAGGTTTCTGGGTTTTTAGAGGCGTACCCTCTGATCTAGGGCGGGCAGAAATTTTAGCTGGCATTTTCGTGTACATCGAGGCTGCCGCAAATGCTCCTTCCCTTTCTTCTCCATCTTCGGTTTTTTTTTTTTTTTTTTTTTGCGTCATGCGGGGTCCTAGTTCTCTGACCAGGGATCAAACCCACAGCCCCTGCAGTGCAAACGCGGAGTCTTAACTACTGGACGGCCAGGGAAGTCCCTCTTCTCCATCTTCTGATGGTTCACAGGAACAAGGAACTGAGTCCAGGTCATGAAAGGTTCAAGGGCAGTTTGGGGTCATGCGCTCTAGATTTTTCTTAAACGTGAGTCCGTTTCACGCTTGGTTATGGAACTTAATATTTCATATTGGTGGCCACGTGTTCTTAGTGTCTGGGAGCATGCCCGCTAGACTGTGAAATGGCCCACCTATGACCGAGGCGAGTGGTCCGCACTTGCACTACCCACCCCACAGAGGAAGAGCTGGGAGACCTGCCTTATATAGACCTGCCTTTTTGGAAATCTGCTCCAATAGGATGTTCTTAAAAGATCCGTTCTTTTTGGTAACAGCACAGCCTTGTTCCTTTCATGCTAGTCTGCTGCTATTAATGTTCAGATATTCTGAAGTTTTCTCTCTTAATGAGTCACCAGGTGAGCGTGACTTTAAGGCTTGGATTTCTTTGCTGCTGCCTTCTGTCTCGAATATGAAGATTCCAATTAGAAACTCTGTTAAACAGAGTCTGATATCAGGGCTGTGATTGGCGCCTCTTCGAAGAAGAGTCGAGGTCCTGCAGGGTGATACAGTGTGGAAGCATGGGCACTCCCGTCGCGGGAGTTCCCGACACCAGTGGGTGGCGGGCACTTGGTGGGGCTGGGAGTGAGACCCGGAGGCAGGTTGGCTAGAGGCTCTGCAGTCTGCATCCTGTGATGGGTTTTGAAGTTCATGACCTTGGAGGCATCAGCCGTACTAAAGATGTGTGTCGTATCCTTACTTGTCCCACGTAGCTAATAATATCTGAGACCAAGGCAAAGTGGTTCTCCCCGAGCACTGCTTTATTTGAATGCCAGCCTAGTTTTACAAAGAGCCGAGGTAGAAATAGATTCTGAGAGGTTGGAGCTTCGTTTTCTTTTTTTCCCTCTCTAATCTGATGGCTTAGGTATTAGGAGGCGAAGCGGTTTGCAGGGCAGAAATAGAGACACAGAGGTAGAGAACAAACGTATGGACACCAAGGGGGGAAAGCGGCGGGGGGTGTGGGTGGCGGTGGGATGAACTGGGAGATGGGGATTGACATATATACACTAATACGTATAAAACGGATAACTAATAAGAACCTGCTGTATAAAAAAATAAATAAAATAAAATTCAAAAAAACAAAAAAAGCTTTGTTTTAAGATTTATATGTATTTTTAAAGAATTTCATTTAAAAAAATTTTTATTGGGGTATAGTTGATTTACAATATTGTGTTAGTTTCAGGTGTACAGCAAAGTGAGTTAGTTATACGTATGTGTATATCCACTCTTTTTTTAGATTCTTTTCTCATATAAGCCATTACAGAGTATCGAGCAGAGTTCCCTGTGCTATACAGTAGGTCCTTATTAGTTATCTATTTTACATATAGTAGTGTGTATATGTCAATCCCAATCTCCCAATTTATCCCTCCGCTCCCGCCCCTTACCATTTGGAAACCATAAATTTGTTTTCGACATATGTAACTCTATTTCTGTTTTGTAGATAAGCTCATAAAGAATTTCATGCTTTAAAGTAAATATTCCTAAAAAAGTGTTTTTTTTTCTTTTAGAAATTAATATTGAAGGTGGCCTTGTTGTGTTCTGAAATTGGAGGAGAGGCTTTTCGCATTGGAAATAACAGTGGGATATGGCGATATGCAAAGAATTAAAGCAATTGATTCTTTTTTTAAGCTTTTTTAAAAAAAATTGAAGTATAGTTGATTTACAATATTCCAGGTGTTCAGCAAAGTGATTCAGTTTTATATATAATGTATATATATACATATATATTCTTTTTTCAGAATCTTTTCCATTATAGGTCATTATAGGATGTTGAATATAGCTCCCTGTGTTCTACAGTAGGTCCTTGTTGTTTATCTATTTTATATATTGCAGTGTGTATCTGTTGATCCCAAGTTCCTAATTTATCCCTCCTCTTCCCCCTTTGGTAGCCATAAGTTCATTTTCTATGTCTGTGAAAGCAATTGATTCTTTATTTTTTTTAAAAATACATTTATTTATTTATTTATTTTTGGCTGCGTTGGGTCTTCGTTGCTGCACACGGGCTTTCTCTAGTTGCAGAGAGCAGGGGCTACTCTTCGTTTCAGTGCGCGGGCTTCTCATTGCGGTGGCTTCTCTTGTTGCGGAGCACGAGCTCTAGAACGCAGGCTCAGTAGCTGTGGCTCACGGGCTTAGTTGCTCCGCGGCATGTGGGATCTTGCCGGACAAGGGCTCGAACCTGTGTCCCCTGCATTGGCAGGCAGATTCTCAACCACTGCGCCACCAGGGAAGTCCCACAATTGCTTCTCGATAGAGTGGTAAGTGTAAATGAAGATTCTTGTGTTCATTGAGGGCTTATTTGATTTTAAACACTTTTTAGGGTCTTTTTCTACTCATAGCTAAATGCTTTACAAAATCAACCTGTGAATATTGGCTCATCTCTGTCAAGTGATGTCTGATTTAGTTGAACAGTTAGAGCTGATATCCTGAGGATGCCAAAATGGAATGTAACTTGTGGAGCTATAAGCCTCCAATCCACTCAGGAGTTATAAAGGGATTTTACTAGGATTCCACCCCAGAGTGATATTCCAAACTGGGAAAGCTGAGTCAGGTACAAGCAAAGGTACAAACTGAACAGGAAAAACTGATTTGTAAAAGCTGACCTTGTTTTTTCTTTTCATATTTGGGGATTATTTGATTACTCCAATATTAGTTTGTTATTATCCCTAGAAAAGATCCAGAAAGAAACCTTGAAGTTCTCTTTATAATTTAACATTTTATTATATTTTTATTAAAATTACATAATTTTATGTAATTACATAATTAATTATTAATTATATAAAATTACATAATTTTATGTAAATTAAATAATTAAAATTATTTATAATGCATGCTCATTTCAACAAATTATAAAGTTCACAAGAGCTTAGGATGCAAAGCTAATGTTGCCCCACCCTTCTTGCTCCAACCCCAGGCCAAGGACAATTTTTGATATTTCTGTTTTAATTCCTTTGATAGACAACCGTTACAGCTCCAGAATGTGCCAGTGCCCTTATTTCCTGACATATTAGCTCTAGATATATTTTACTCAATACAGTTTATTGACTCTCCAATAAGACAGTTAACCTTTAATTTTCTAACACTGTGCTTCCTCTCCTTTCAATATTAATATTATATTAGTGCTAATTGTTTTGCCTAATGGTGATTTTTATAACTTTAAAGACTATCTTAAACCTCTGTTTCTTTTTTTATCAACTTTTCATAGTAACTTTTTTTTTTTTTTTTAATTTTTGGCTGCATTGGGTCTTTGTTGCTGCACACAGGCTTTCTCCAGTTGCGGCGAGCGGGGGCCACTCTCCATTGCGGTGCGCGGGCTTCTCATTGTGCTGGCTTCTCTTTGTTGCGGAGCACGTGGGCTCAGTAGTTGTGGCTCGTGGGCTCTAGAGCGCAGGCTCAGTAGTTGTGGCACACGGGCTTCGTTACTCCGCGGCATGTGGGATCTTCCCGGACTAGGGCTCGAACCCGTGTCCCCTGCATTGGCAGGCGGATTCTTAACCACTGTGCCACCGAGGAAGCCCTCATAGTAACTTTTGATTTTCCAGTTCAAAAGATGAGGATATTAAGGTTTCCCGCCTCCCCCTCCCCTGCAATCTCCTGAAGCCAAGCTTTCCTATTATAGTGTCAAAGTTGTTAATATCTCCATGTATCTTACAGTCAGCACCTCATCTGCTATGTTTTTGTTCATAAGTTGACTTTGAAAGTTGAAAATCAATAAAGCATCTCTAGCCTTACGGCTGTGGCAATTCTCCTCCCTGTTGCACCGTAGAATGTTAGGATCTCACTTACCTCTTTGTGGTTCCTGACAGTAATGTATCCAGTATAAAGAACAAGTGTTTTAATAGCTTGCATACCTAGTGTATGGCTTTTTTGTAGTTGCTCTAGCTTTTCCTCTGTTATTTGCCTTTATAATATCCTTACGTTTTTTCCCCAACCTCCCAACCACATCTTTTGCCCTTAAGGCAGAATATCCAGCTTTCCTGGGCACTTCATTCTCCCAGGTAGTCTGGACCAAGTGTCTCAGGACATCCGTTCACAATCAACTGGGTTGGAACCACTGCTTCCCGGGTCTGACAAATTTGTCATTCTAAGTTTATTCTTTTATTTTACTGGAGTACATCAAGTAACTTTTCAACAACAGAGGATGTACTTTCTGAGTTCTTGCCTGTGTGAAAATATCTTTATTCTGCCCTTGCTTTGTTTGATCATTGAGTCAGAATTCTAACTTTAAAAATCTGTTAACATCCAAAGTTGTAGATGAAAAGTCTGATGCCTGTTTGATTTGTATTCTTTTGTAGGTGGCTTATTTTTCCTCTCTGGAAACTTTTGGGAAACTTGGTAGTCAGAAAGCATGTCCCTAGATGTAGGTATTTTAAAATAAATTAAATTAAATTAATTTTTGCTCATTTTGCTTATCACTTGGTGGACCATTCCAATCTGAAGATGCACTCTATATCTCTGGGATGATTTTTATTCTACTATGTCTTTAGTCATTTTATCCACCCTGTTTATTTTTTCTGAGACTCTGCTTAGTTGAATGTCTGACCTCCTGAGTTATTTCTCTGCGTCTCTTATCTTTTCTCTCACTGTTTGCTTTCGGTTCTGTGTTCTGGGAAACTTGCTTGAATTCATTTTTCAGTGCTTTTGGTGATAGTTTCATTTCAGCAGTCGTATTTTTAATATCTAAAAGCTTTTTAAAAAGAAAACTCTTTTATGTCTCCCTTTTCTCAGCATCTTGCTCTTGTCTTTTGTATGTAATACTTTCTCAGAACCCTCTAGAAGTTTCCTCCAGGGTTAGGTTTTCTTGTTTATCTTGGTCATTCTTGCTTATGCCCTTCCAGCTCCTCATAAGCCTAGTGATCCTGAGTGTGAGTATGTGTTCGTGTTAAAACCTCGGGGAAGGAGGCCATCCTGGTTTCCTTTCCTTGGAGTGAGTGTCCTAATGGTGCGTATCTATGGCCAGGATCATCTTTTGGGAGATACAGCAGGGCTGTCCATATGCCAGAGCGGGAAGGGCTTGATTCTGGGGAGCAGGGAGAGCCAGCGTGGCTTGGACCAATGAGGGGTCATGGCAACCTGCAGCGATAAGAGCTGGTATGGCTCTCGTGGGGAGTGCATTTGAGTGAGAGACATGGGACTGGAAAAAGGCTCCAAAATCCATAAGGAACTCGCTTCCCAAGTCCAGTGCATTTGTTTTCTTTTTTTAAACTTTTAATTTTATATTGGAGTACAGTTGCTTAACAATGTTGTGTTAGTTTCAGGTGTACAGCAAAGTGATTCAACTATACATATACGCGTATCTATTCTTTTTCAAATTCTTTTCCCATTTAGGTTGTTACATAGTACACACTGCTGCATTTAAAATGGATAACCAACAAGGACCTACTGTAGAGCACAGGGAACTCTGCTCAATACTAGTGCATTTGCTTTTTGAAGAAGAAGCATAAAGCTATAGCTCAGGAATGTGCCAGCCACGTGTGCAGGAGACAGGCATAGGAGAGGCGCCGGTGTTCCATGTAAAGTTCTGCCCAAAGTCTCCTTGGCTGGACTGGCCACCACCGCTGTCTTTGCTCCCTTAAAGAATAATCTAGGCCCCTCTACAAGCCTCAGTTATAATTCCAGTCTTATCTTCTTTGCATCTTGTAGGAAGTCATTGATATTTCTTGTTCTGATCTTATTGTAAGAGTGTGGGTTCTAAAGCCAGACTGCCTGGGTTCCAATCCTGGCTCTGTCACTTCCAGCGGTGTGATCCTGGGCAAATTCCTTAGCCTTTCTGAGCCTCGGTTTTCTCATCTCGGCAATGGGGATAAGAGCAGCACCTGCTTCATAGGCTTGTTTTGAGGATTAAATTAGTTAATATAAATAAAGTTTTTAGAAGCGCCTCACACAAAATATGTACTCAGTAAATTTTATTATTATTTGTTCATATTTTTATCATCCAACATCCACTTCCATCTATTTATGTCAGAAAGGTCTTCAGAGGCGTGGGTGAGAAATGTGTTTGCCCAGACTGCCGTCTCGAACTGGAAGTGGTAAATTAAATATTTTGCATATTTGGTCTGCTGCAAAAAGATCTAGAGTCAGTGAAACTTAGGGTCTGGTCCCAGCTCTGTCACCTTCTGACAGTCTGACCTTGAACCAGCACTTAACTCTGGTTTCCTCGTCTTTAAAATGGGGGCACAAATGGCAACCTCTTAAGTTGGTAATGGGAATGACATGAGAGAATGAACTCAAACACCTAGCGAATCGCCTTCCCTTCTGGGAAAGACCCTTGCATGGTTGCAATTACTTTCACCTCTCCTCTGCCTTGGTTCTCACCCTAAAGAAGATACTCTTACACAAGGAGAGTGTAGCTCATGGACTTTCCTCTTCCATTTAGGATCTCTTTTGATGCCATTGAATCCTTCTTTTTAATTTACTTTTAGCTTTTGGAATGCCTTTTATTCTCTTTATGATTTTACAAATTTGAGAAGCTTGAAAATAATGGAATTGAACCCTAAGATCTGGGTAAAGCCCTACTTCAGTAAAAACTAGGCATGGTCATTGTGACATATTTGATGGAGTAATGTACAAAACAATTTAAATAGTACAGCTTCCCAAAGGCAACTAACATGCCAGACAAAAAGTCTTTTAAAAGTCTTATCCTTCCCACTGGAAGGACCAGTCATTCATTTCCTGAGATAAGTCTCCCCTCGTTTATTTTTTTTACCCAAATAGACTTTTAAAAAAAAGCAACTAATATGGTAGTTTAGTAGAAATTTAAATTACAAATAGTTCAACTCTGACTAACATCGTAACAAACAATTAAAATGGATGATATCGTCAAATTAGATCTTAAACTGAGTGCCCATTCACTACAGACTTGCTACACAGGAAAGTTTCTCTCCTAACATCAATATATATATATGTTCCCATATGTGTCTCTTCTCTTTAGTTATTTCTTTTTTGCATATTAAGTCTATTTTAAAGCCATTGGCTAATACACTCTGTTTTTAATTTATTTTTTAACATGCTCTATTTTAAGGTCACCACAAAGAAATCATTAACTTGGAGAAATCAGTAATATTATATAAACTTATCTTGCTTTTAAAATGGAAAAGTTATTTTCAACCTGTCCCAGGTACTATCAGGGTTTAAAGGTGTTATGTTGGTGCTGTATTGAATCGAGTCTGCATGGTGGAAGCTGGCCATGTTTAAAAGATGGGCGTAGTGAACTGTTGAGCATGCATGTGTGCTGGGTAGAAGGGACCACAGTCTGCAAACAGTTTTACAAGTCAGATCTCATTGAGATGATGGTGGCGAGTAGATTTCTGAGCTTTAAACACACACCGCCCACCTCACATGAAGTAAACGTCATTGTGTTCCTTTTCTTAATCATGCATCCCTGAAGATCGTGTAATGGGCTGTAGAGTCAGGGAAAAACGTCTTTACCCCGGCTTGGACAGAAGAGGATAAGGCAGGATAAGGCCTGGGAGCAGTGGTCCACCCCTTGCAGGGGCCCTCAGGCCCAAGTTGAAAAGGCTGCTTACTGGCAGGGCTGCCTGCAGTGGTGAGCCGTGTCAGAAGTGGGAAGATAGGCTGTCCATCAGAGACCAAGCCCGTGGGGTGGAAAACTGGTGAAAAACGGAAAAGCTAAACATCCCAACTGAGAGAGCTGGAATCGGTTGGTGAGGCCAAGCTGGGGGCGGGCAGTGTGAGGACGTGTGGTTGGAACCAGGGCTGGCTCTGAACTGACCCTCGTTGTGTTCTCCTGTGGGGTCCTCAGAACCCAGACCAGCAGGCTGTGGTAGAAGCTATAGAATTGCTGGTTTATTTCACATGCGGTATATACTTTTCCGAAATGTTTAACCATTGTACACACAGAACGCAAGACCATGATATACGATAAGATAGGGAGGGTATCTGACTTCTTGCAAAAGAAATATCATGTGTCTGACTGTTTCCCTTTTCTCTTTGGCTACCGGGAAACTCAGATTTAAATGTGCTGCTCAGCTATACTAACTCTATGAGATCTATGACCTGCATATTTTCTATTTCGCTTTCTCTAGGTCTTGACCATCTGGACTGTTCTCTGACTGGATTTTTATTTAGTTAGCATTTTCTACCTTTTTACACACATTTTTAATGCTGCGTGAAATCTTTGGTGAGAGGAGGCCACATATTAAAGTAATACCACTCCTAATCAGTCGCTAAGGAGTGCTAGAATTTCACTAGACATGAGAAATAGTCACAGAAATGAGTATTGTTAAAGCCATATGTGGAGACAGATTTGTGTGAGTGTAAGTAGGTTGTTGAGAAATCTTGTATTGAATGGATTTGGACGGTAGCAGTGTTCCTTTCCCTTAAATGGAAGACCTTTTCAGAGATACACAGACACTGCCCTTCCTCTTAGTATGATTCGGAAATGTCAGATTCTTTCAGCCTCTGAGAAGGGCCCCACAGGGAACTAGTTCAGCTTTTAAACTTTTCTCACCTGCGGTATATGAGTGTGTTTAATATTTCTCCCTCCAATCACCTTTTTTTTTTTAAGTTCTTTTAAGTTGAATCAGGTTTGGGGACATCTGCTTGTTGCCATCCTTTTTTCAAGTCCCGGTGTGCACTGACTTGGTAAGCATGTTTTAATATTTTAGAACATGTAGTCCTCCTGTGAAAAAATGAGATTATTAAGCAGTTTCCATAGGATCATTCCTGTGTTTTCAAGTTATCACAGATATGCAGCTTTGGGATCTTGGCTCCCAGCACCATTGAACCCCGACCGTAAAGCTCCTCCACATAAACTCGGTCTAGTTACACTCTCGAAAATAAGAGGCTTGTCTCCCGAGGACCGCTCCCTATTACAGGCGGAGTATAATCCTCAACGTTGTTTTTCTTTGCTTTCAAATGGCTGGAGACAGTGAGTCAGGAGTGAGAACTCCCTTTGTTTCATGTCCTGTGCATGGCGGGGGAAGAATGTAGCAGGGCAGAAAATGAAGAAAGACATAAAAGGATCTCAGCTCAAGGAGGTCAGATCCATCAGAGGCTTAGCGTTGCCTTCAAAGATGCCTGGGACAGGTGGCAGTTCAAGACAATCACAGCGGCCGCATCCGCTGGAGCTGAGATAAGGGATTTCTCCAGCAGTCTGCTATCTGGCGCCCGTTCGCTTTGATGTAACTCTGCTAGCAAGACTTTGGGGAACGGGCGACTGCCTGCTTCTGTGATAGGCTGCTGTTGTTCAGTCTTTTAAGGTCTCATTGCAGTGCCCCTTGAGGATTAATCCTCTTTAAGGTTTACATGGATGGTTTTGTCCAGAGGCGCAGCCGGGGACCCATGGTACCACCTGGACAAGGCACCGGGGCCACCTCTGTTTTCCCTCTGTCCTCCCCGGGTTGCTGATATTGAAACCGCAAACCTTCAGCATCCTTTGCTTCCCTTTCTGGCAATGGCTGAGTTTTTTGTCTCGCTCAGCTTGAGCTCTTCTTTGGAGGCAGTGAACCATTAGCACTAAATCATCAGCTTCTGTTACTCATTCATTCTGCTTTTCCAGCTTTTTAATATATATTTTTTTTCACTCTACTCCCCGGTCTACCCTGTCCCTTTTTAGAAAGAAATCATGATGTTGTTTGGCTCTAGAGTGTAGTGAGTTCTTTTGACCCATTGCCCTGAAAAACACACTGTGTATAGAAAGATTCCATGGGTGCACCTAGGAAAACATCTATTGGCATAAATTGCGTATATTTGGAACTCTTCATTATAACACACACAGAATAGCAACTCAACAAAACTGTCTCCCGAATTTCATAAGTAAACTTTGTCCTGACACTTTTCAACTTTTAGTCAAGCAGAGCTATTCACAAACCCTCAACTGGCACTTTAAGGGGGCAAGTGGGAAACTCTGAGACGTGTTTAAAGGGCAGCAAGTGGAGGACTGACTTTTGGTCCCTTTTGCCACACTCAGCCAGCTTACTGTACTTGGGGACGGGACAATTCTGGGAATTAGTAGTGGAACATGGGGTCTTCTCATCCCGTAGTTGGTGGTTCAGGGTAACTTTCATTGTCAGTGGCTGAAAGGTAATTAACATCCAACTAACTACCTTTTCCCAGCTTCTCTGGTGTCAGTTTGGTTGTTCAGAGAAGGGGGCACTTGGATTGAAACTAGCCCCCTGACTAAGGGGCTTAGTCATCGCTCCCAGACTAAGTGTCCTCCACATGCTGCTTTGTGCAGGTCAGACTCTTACCAAATTTGAAATAATCTTAAAGTAACAGAAGCCAGTTAAGCCTCAGCAGTCAGTATAATGAAGGAAAAAGATGTAGTCATATGGGCCACCAGACATCATAAAGATAATAATCATGTGCTTGACTTTTCTGCAAGGGATTGTTTTGTTGTGTGTTTACTTTGATTGAAACTTACCAGTGATCAAAAAGAAAATCACCACCACCCCCCTGCAATATAGCAGTTTTGGGGGGTGACTTTCTTATCGCCACAAGTGTCTAATGGAAGGCAAGACAATGGGAAGAGGCAGTTTCAGGGGGGTCACACAGAGATGACGTGATGGGCTTCTGGGGCCTTGCCTCGAGGGGGCCTCTTGAAACTGTAGCATCAGAACTAACTTTATGGTCCTTATAGAGCCATGAGGAATCCTGAACTTCACGCCAGACCTGCTGAGTTAGAATTTCCAGGAACTGAGTCTGAGATTCTGTGTGTTTAATAAGTTTTTATACAATAGAGTGTGAGACCCACTGCTTTAAAAGTTAAAGCATGATGCAAATGACCCTGTTTATAAAACAGAAATAGATTCACAGACATAAAAAACAACCTTATGGTTACCAAAGAGGAAAGGGGAGGGGGAGGAATAAATTAAGGACTTGGGATTAACAGATACACACCACAGTGTATAAAATAGATAAACAACAACGACCTACTGTATAACACAGGGAACTATAGTCAATATCTTGTAATGACCTATAATGGAAAAGAATCTGAAAAAGAATATATATATATATATGTATATGCGCATAACTGAATCACTTTGCTGTACACCTGAAACATTGTAAATCAACTATACTTCAATAAAAACAAAACCAAAAACATATATATGCACAAATTTTTAAAAAATATTTTTCTCTATGTTAACATTCTAAATAATATCTAAGAAAAGCAATAATTCTTGAGTTTAGAAGACATCACATCTTTATTTTAATTTCTAGTATCAATCTAAACCATGGTGACATTTGTTAATTTCTTTCTCATGTTTATGTTTGAATATGGATAATCTAAAAAAAATTATTTCATACATGTTTCTAATTAATTCATAAAACACATAAAACATAAAAATATTTTTGAAGATATTTTACATTTCCAAGTTATGTAGACTATTAAAATATTCTTCACCACACTTGGATACTTGAATATGAATGGACATATTTTGCATGCAAAATTTTTACAGTATTAGAGATACATATATAATAAAATTTGCACAATTGTGCAGAAAAAAAAAAGAGTTAAAGGTCAGATGTCTGTCTCAGTATCTTTAAATTCGCAATTGGTAAACACTTAGATTTTCTGTCTTAAAAAGGTTCTATAAATTTACTCACCTGATTGTTACATATTATATCCCTATTTGAATTACACTTTATTTCTGATAGTTGCTTAAATATAAATCTGAATACTTATGAAATAACTTTACTTTCCCTATGTGGTAAAGAAAGTTGGATACCAAATTATTTGATGCTGTGGAAAATTTTTATTTATTATTTTCCAAGTATTGTGCCTAAACTGAATTAGCAACTGGCTTAAGGATAATTTGTACAGTTGTGTTTCTGTATATCTGAATTTCTCTATTCCCTTTATGAATAGAAACATATACCTTTGTATGCATTTTAATACACTTGTGTTTGAATGTGTGTTGGCACCAAAAACCACAGACCTTACTAAATACAAAAAGACTGTCATTTGCTAAAATACCAACCAAATTTATGAATTATTTTTCTGTTGTTATTTTTTTTGGCCAAGACTTTGCATTTGTTTTAAAGTAAGGTCTCAATACTGAGACTACTAGTTTCAGGATGTAGAAAAGTTGATGGAGTTTGATTATCTCCAGAAATGGGAAAATACAGCCATGACTGGTGAAAAACGTTGGTCTGATCTGTCTAGTGATCCCACCACAGTGGAAGCTGTTAATTAAAGAGCTGATTAATACATACTTCAGGCATACATATTTAAAATAAATGCCGTAATGGACTTAACAATCAATTTTCTTTGATATGAACGCTAACATTTTGTTAATATTTGTAATAAACACTTCAAGACAGTAGTGGTATGAAATAAGTTTGGAGTAGTCCAAGTTTAGTATTTAATATCCAAGTTTTTCCTTTTGTCCAGTTTGTTTGTAAGGTCTCAAAGATACTCTTGTTCGTTCTAGTAAAAATATTCCATATTCAATCATTTTTCACCCTGCTACAGTTTCTAGGGAAATCTGATCATCAAAAAATGTGATGTCTTTTCTGATACGTCATTTGGTATGTAGCAGATTTAGTAAGCCTGGGTTTCCTTAGTCAGTTTTAATAACTGCTCATCTTTTAAAATAGGCCAGTTTTATGCATGCTTCCAATAAAGGAAAGATGGGTGCTGATGATTTGGTTGCTTAGAGGAAAATCGGGTGTGATTTTGGAAGCAGAAAGAACACAATTCAACTCTTCAGCCATTTGCTTACTAAGATATCTTGTATGAGTCACTTAACACCTCAGTTTTCTTACTGATACCAAGTACCTTCTTCAGAGCTTGTTGTGTGGGATGGAGCAGATCTGGAGACCTTTTTGGTATGAAGTCTCTACTTCTAAGCAACTTTAGTACAATATGATGACTATAGTTGACACTGCTGGGTGGTATAGTTGAAAGAGAGTAAGATCCTGAAAGAGTAGATCCTAAAGTTCTTATCACAAAGAAAAAAATTGTTGTAACTATATGAGGAGATGGTTAACTATTAACTACACTTATTGTGGTCATCCTTTCCTAGTATGTGTGTGTGTGTCAAGACATTATACAGTATACCTTAAACTTACAGGAAGCTGTATGTCAATTATATCTCAATAAAACAGAAAAAGACAAACAAAAAAATAGAATACTCTTGGCACAGAGCAGGTTAGTTTCCTGCCCCAGCAGTATCACTTTTGGCCAATTTGGTCATACATACAGGCTTGGTGTTTCTTCTTAAATAAAGATCATACAAAGTCTGATTTTATGTGACCAGGAGGTGATGGTTTTATCATCAGAAAAAGTATGCAAAAGCCAGGACTTTCTCTATAAAATATTTAAGTTAAAAAAGCAAGCTGTTTGATTTTCTTACCTGGCTTATTTTATCGAACAGCATTTTTCATTTTGATATTTCTTGATGGTCACTAATTTGTTTGCCTTCATGTCACCTAATTGGAGAGAACTTGCTTTAAAGATGCAGGTGCCGGTCTGCAGGAGGCATGGCCTCAATCAGGGCACAGTGGCTACCCTGTTACTGGTCTCACCAACCATCCACGTGATGCCACTGCTTGGGATCTTTTTATTTTAAGATACGGGACTTATTAATTACAGATGTGAAAATTAAGAAAATCCAACCTGTCCTGCAGAGTTTGCAGCCTCGAGGCAAAGAAGAGGCACCCACCTGCCTGCATGCCACTGTTGGCGTGTTCTGGTTTTACCCCAGGGATTAGAATTTTTGAAGGGCAGCAGCTAGTATTGAGTGAGTGAGTGCCCTATTGCATACCAGGTGCTGCCCGGGTCTTCAGGGCCACTGGTCGTGAAGGAGGAAGGGGCTGTGTGAGGACGGCGCAGCTCTGAAAAGAGCAGATGTCTAGACAGGGTGTTCTTGTTCCCTGGATGGGATCGGGGCTCCCATCCGGATCCTTAGCAGGCTTCAGATGGAAGGAAAGGTGAGAGGGCCCTTGTTAATCCTAGATGGAGGCAGTGTGTCTTCAACCAAGTGTATGGCAATTGACATTTGTTGGCTAAAATAGCATACACTGATATTTCATTTCTGCGAGGAAAGAGGATGTAATGTAATCTAGTTGTCATTACTTGCTACTTTTTTTATACCTGCCACCTTGGCTGCTCTGCGCTTCTGCCCATCTGTCTGCTAGACCAGTGGTCCTCACAGTGTGGTCTCAGGCCAGCAGCGTCTGCATCCCTGAGGGAACTTGTTAGAAATGCAGTCTGGGGCCCTGCCTCAGACCTGCTGAATCAGAAACTCTGGGACTGGTACCCAACGATCCACTTTAACAAGTTCTCTAGGTGAGGCTGACGCAGCTAATGTTTGAGAACCTTTGTGTTAGAGCATCTTGTCAAATGATTTGCGTCCCTCGTTCGAATGGGAACACCAAAGCAGGGAAAGAGCTGTGGTCCAAGTCGGGAAGAGGGAGAATTTTCACCTGCTTGGTTTCTTCTGACTCTTCAAACCCGAAGTAACTCATGGGAGGGGAATTCAGAGACAGGAGCCCGTGAACCTAACATGCCTTTTTTTGTTATTTGTTTAAGTCCCTCCCTTATTAATGTATGACATTATGAGCCTGTCCTTTGATATTGTTTGAACATGTATCCGATTAGCCCTTAGGTTTGCAGGCTGCAGGGCAAGAATGATCATGGAAATTCCAAAGGAGAAAATGGTAACTGTTGATCCCCCAATAATGGATTCGTGGAAACTTAAGAATTTCAACAGAAAGTTAAAGATTCACAGGATGAAATCAGCAGGACAGATGCAGAGCCCTGGGTGTGCTTGAATTCCAAGTTAAGTCAGGACCAACAGCCACTGAGTATGTGTCCAATTTCAGCTTCTTCCTTACAGCCTTTGAAATACCGTTTTGGCCTCTTAATTTAAAGAAATGAAAAAAGCCAAACATTTATTCTCCTTTACAAGGCATCAAGGAGAGGGGGTAATAAGCAGGACCTCGCTGATGGAGTTTAATAAATACTGGTTTACTGCAGCCCACAATGGAAGGCAAATACATGCAATTACTTGCAAATTTCTTCAGTATTTGTACTTATAAATCTCTGCCTAAACCTTCCCAGCTGGGAGTTCAGTTAGTCTTTCTGCTGTGGAACCAGGGCTTTGTTCTCCTGTTCAGCCTCTGCACGGTCTGGAATAATTCAGAAACGTATTAGCGAGATTGCCGCTCCCACAAGGCATAAGGAAATAACCTTCACTCCTGGCCTTAGGGAAATCAGCCCAATCAGGGTTCGGGTAGATTTCTCGATTAAACAAAGAACTAACTGTGCACAAATTGCACCTTAACAATTTCTAAGGAGTCCACCTTAGAAATGTCTTGCAGATGGAAAGCTGATATTTTTTAATCAGGGCAGTGGGGCTGCTCAAGTCAAAATGTCACCAGCATTTTCCCACTGCTCCCCAATTAGCAACCCCCCAAATTAAATCGAAAGTTGCATTTATAAGCAGTCCACTGCTTTGAACCCTCTTCTCCGGGTTGTCAAACAGAGAGGGAGAGAACTCCCTATGTTCGTGCCAGGGTTCCGGGGGTGTGTGGGTGTGTATCTGTGAGTCTGTATGTGTGGATGACTCAGTTCGTCTGGAACACGTCCCAGGGGGCTTTGGGCTGTCAATTTCTATTTCAGCCAATTTCATATCGGGAACCGAAAAAGGGGGGTAGAGAGTTATTGTGTGTAATGTGCTTGTGACTTTATGTGCTCCTAGTCAAAGTATTTTGAAATCAAAATCGGGCCCCTGTGTTGCTGTGGAATGTTGTTTAGAATAAGCCTTTTTGGAAAGATTTAGTAGATTTCTGCTGATTGTAAGAGATGCTCATGCCAAACCACTGCCCTTGTGACGTTTTTAGAGAAATGACTGTGTATTTTGATGGGGGTTGTGGGGATAAGGGAAGGTGTGTCTAGATCCATCCCACTTGTAGTACTTTTTGCTTTGATTCAGCGAAGAAGTCCATGCTCAGCTAAAAACAGGCGCTCCCAAGCCATCATGCTCTTGGGAAGAACCTCCCAAACCCCTGTCACTGAATTTCAGAAGAGGGCTTATGTTAACATTAGGTCTGGTGAGCACATCCTGGCCCTAATTAGACAGCCCTACATCCTTAGTGTAGCAGGACCACCAAGAATGCTTGTCAGTGTGGTTTACCTGCTCTAGGGTTTTGAGCTCTGTTTTGTGAAAAGAAACTGCAGCCCCATTGATTCCACGGAAACTCTTGAGATTCCTTGTGGGAATCAAAACCCAGTCTGAGAAAAACAGAGTTTGGTGTCTTTGATATTTACAAATGGCTTTCCTCAAATGTTCTTTTTGGTTTTCTTAGAAATGCAAGGCATTGGACAAATTCATCAACAAGGTCCCTTTCCCTAGTAATAAACGTCTGAAGGAACGACTCCTTTACAGAAGTCAGAAGACCTGGGTTCAGCTTCTCGACTTTGCAAGGTGGGCTGGCTAGCCGAGCTCCTCCCTCCTCTCCCAGCCCAGCTCCATTGCTTTTTCCATAAGGAAGTTGATGCCAATCCTGCCGGCCTCACGTATCTGGAGAGTTTATGTGAGAGCAGATTGAAGGTTCTTGGAGTTTCGGGATGCTTTCAGAATGCTGGTTTTGCAGTTTCTGTTTCCAAACAGTGGTGACGGTCTGTCATTCCATGCTGACAATATCAAACAAGCAAGTTAACCTGGTGGGAATGTAACTGTGGAACTCAGAATGTGGCTGGGACCAGTGTGGCAGCTGGGGTTACAGTGTGTGAAGATTTGGGGATACCCAGCTGGTGCATATTATTTAAGATTGAGTGGAACTAGGATGCCCATTTTCAGTCAGGGCTCTGCCAGGTCTTGGCTTTGTGACCTCCGACGGTTGGTTGGTTTCCTCTAGACTTCAGGTTTGTCACCTGGAAATCGGGGAGAAGTAGATTGTCTTCCCAGATCTGCTGGGAGGAGGTGGCCATGACTCAACACCATGAGCTGTGTAAGAGCTATTTAGGTTTTTTTTTTTTTTTTTTTTTGGACGCAATGCGCAGCATGTGGGATCTTAGTTCCCCGACCCAGGATCGAACCTGTGCCCCCTTCACTGGAAGCACAGATTCTTAACCACTGGATTGCCAAGGAAGTCCCTTTTCTTTCTTTTCTTTTTTTTTTTTTTTCCTTATTAGCTATGTTGGAGTTAACTTCTGCATGAAAAAAATCTAAATCAATCAATCAGTGGTGAAAAAAGCCTTTGCATATATCTCATTAAGGTTATTAAGCTTTAGAGAGAATGCGAATATTTGCAAACTTGAGTTTGGTATTTTGAGCTTCTGTTTTTAAAAGCATCCCCGTATTAAAGACAAATTCATCTTATCTTTCTCTGTTTCATGCGTGACAGAAGCTCCTGGCAACTCTTGCCCATATACCTGCATTTGCAGTGTTTGACAACGAACACTGCTATTAGAGTGTGCATGTAACAAACTACGGTGTGGTCCTGACACAGAGAAGCCTCAGTTACTGGGGGCAGCGTATCCCAGGCCACAGAATCTACAGTGGCATGTGGGGCATCAAAGTCCCAACTTGTTGTTTTTCTTCAATGAGCACCAGATCCACACCCATCACTTTAAACTCTTCCATCAATTAGCATGTATGGCCTGTGAGATCATACACTTTACCAGAAGTACTTTCATGTCACCTGGCAGCTGCAGCCTGAAGCATCATTTGTCCCATTCACCAGCAAAAGCAGGCAGCGAGCAAGTCAAAACTATTTCCCTTGAAGGGTCCTGGTCTTTTTTAAAGCTTGAGCTTCAGACACCTCCCCCTCCTGCGCCCGTTTCAGGGAGACTGGATCGCGCCCATCAGATGGGAAGGCTTCCCCGTTTGCAGTGTTCAGTTGTCATTTTTCTTAAAACCAAGCTGCAGCTATTAGTGTCTAAGTGGCTTGACGTTCTCAAAACTGTTACTAGAAAGCGTTTGGTCCTAGTACTGCAACATGTAAAACTACCTGTCAGAGAGCTGCAGGTATTATAAATCAAGGACTCAGACGTGTAAGGGTGCACCTGGGTGGTGGGAGTGAAAACACTGCTTAAAAAGGCATCCACGGAATCGAACTGTAAGACCCTTCCTTTATTCCTCTCCGTCCTCTTTCTTTCCTGTGCTATTTGCCTTCTCTCCTTCCTCCTGTCCTTCTGACCAACATATTGAGTGAAATCTCAGCAATCCATATTCCGTGACAGTAATTTTTTAATTTAAGTTTTTTTATTGAAAGTTGATAGTTGATTTACAATGTTGTGTTAGTTTCTGCTGTACAACAAAGTGATTCAGTTATCCATACATATGTGTGTATATATATATATACATTCTTTTTATATTCTTTTCCATGATGGTTTATCACAAGATATTGAATAGAGTTCCCTGTGCTGTACAGTAGGACCTTGTTGTTTATCCATTCTAAATGTAATAGTTTGCGTCTAACAGCCCCAAACTCCCAGTCCATTCCTCTCCCTCCCCGTCCCCCTTGGCAACTATAAGTCTGATCTCTATGTCTGTGAGTCTGTTTCTGTTTTGTAGAGAAGTTCATTTGTGTCATATTTTAGATCCCACATATAAGTGATATCATATATTTGTCTTTGTCTGACTTACTTCACTTAGTATGATAATCTCTAAGTCCATCCATGTTGCTGCAAATGGCATTGTTTCATTCTTTTTTATGGCTGAGTAGTATTCCATTGTCTATATGTACCACATCTTCCTTATCCATTCATCCGTCAATGGACATTTAGGTTGCTTCCATGTCTTGGCTACTGTAAATAGTGCTGCTGTGAACATTGGGGTGCATGTATCTTTTTGAATTACAGTTTTGTCTGGATATATGCTCAGAAGTGGGATTGCTGGATCATACGGTAACTCTGTTTTTAGTTTTTTAAGGAACCTCCATACTGTTCTCCATAGTGACTGCACCAATTTACATTCCCACCAACAGTGTAGGAGGGTTCCCTTTTCTCCACACCCTCTCCACCGTTTGTTATTTGTAGACTTTTTAATGATGGCCATTCTGACGGGTGTGAGGTGGTACCTCATTGTAGTTTTGATTTACATTTCTCTAATAATTAGCGATGTTGAGCATCTTTTCATGCGTGACACAGTAATTTTTAAATGCCAACACCAAAAATTAGTATTGGATCAAAGACCTGAAACTCCCAACAAAGTACAGAACTCTGGCTGGTACATTGAGCATTCACCCACAATTGAAAGTGTGCGTCTGTGCATTGGAGCCTTTACCCCACCCCGGAGGAAAAACACTTTTTAGTTCATGAGTGAGATCTGTCTGCGGATGGCCTGTTACTGGCCAAAGTGGGTGCCTTGATAACTTCATGGACAGGCGAGAATTGCTCTAAGTTGCTAAGATGGAAGGGGCTTCAAAATGACACAATCACTATTGTGAGACCATAGACTGACCTCTTAGCAAATTATGGGATGTTGAAAGGGATATAGCTTTAACTATGTGTGTTTGTGGATTCTATTGGTGTTTTGATATGTTTTGTATTAATATTCCTGAAAATATGACAAAATGACCTACATAACAGATGAAAAACCTAATTTGATTTGGAGAATCCTTTGGCCCAGTCTGGTAACTCCTTCCTCTCAGGGGATCTATCTAGAATTTTAAAAATTGTTCATATAACAATAAGAGCAAGTGGATAACTTTTATGAATGGTTTAAAAGAAAGCTTCCCACATATTTAGAAAGGGGATAAAAAACCTTCAGGTTAATTCAGTTCTCTGCAAAGCTAACACTTGGGCCCAATCCTCTGGGTATTAGTGAAGATGTTTAGTTTATTTAGTGTATTCACCATTTTCAAAGGCCCAGAATTTTTTAGTATAAAAGTAGTTTACAAGTGGTTCATCTTGCCCCCTCTCCTCTGTTTCCTCGATGTCTTTTAACTGACACTCACATTTGATCACATCAAATTAAACCCTGAAAGCTCATGGGATGCTGTTCAACAAGATTTTAGAGGTTTTCATTGAGCACTTAAATAGGGGACCTAGACCTTCAGGTGTGTCACATGGAAATGGTTCTTCTCATTTGAATTTGAGTTTTTCTGACATGTGATGTGTTTGGGACCCAATAGTTTCCATCAAGGCAGGTTTTGCAGAAATGTATGTTCATAGAAAAGATTTTTTTGTAATGTTTTCACCTTGTTGCTTTAGAACGATTTCAAGACAAATCTTTACCAATTAAGGAAGTATCTACAGTGGTCACGTCTGCACTGGTGCTGAGCTCTCCACTGAAGACTGTTCACTGACAGTGTTTTCTTCTTCAGGACTTTTGAGGGAAAACCCAAGACGGCCCCCCACAATCTCTAGCTCAGTCCTATTTTTAATACCGTCGTGGGTAGGTGTGACACATGTTAGTAGTTGCTACCAATCCCAAACTGTATAATGTGCTATGAAAATAAAAACCTCCCTGCCAAGTCCTTTTCACTGTCAGGTGGGACAATGATACCCGGCCCCAGCATACACACAAGGGCGCATCTACATGGATGGATTTCTGCAAGAGTTAATACTGGCCAGGGAAGGGCCTCTGGGCAAAACATGACTGTAGGGTTCTGGGGCTTCCACGTCCCAGTAAAAAGGTGTCACCTAGAGATGGCCGAGGGCCACTTTTCTTCTTCCTAGACCTCTTTGCCCTAATAAGCAACTCAGTCCTCCACCCACGTTGCTCTTAAGAAAGCACTTCTGTATTTCTCACGTGTCATGCCGCATACCCATCCTTCCTCAGGCTCTGTTGTTCCTGGATACCTCTTCTCTCCCCGCCAGGCTGGGCTGCATGATCTCAGTTTCCTCATCTGTAAAACGGGATGACGGTAGTACCTTCTTCAAAGGGTTAACGTGTTTCTAGCCCATAGACTCTTCTGGCATTTACCCAGTGTCACATCATCATTATTTATCAGTTAAATGAATGTGAGTTGGGATTGGAGGTATATTCTGTGGTCATGGAACCTAATCTAGCTCCCTAAGTCCCCAAAGAACTGAACCCAAGCCTTGCCCCTCAACAACTGAAGTCCCCTGCTTGGCTTCCTTGCCTGACAACGGTGAGCACAGTTTCCTGGTGCCCAGATATACACAGTGAGGCATGGTCCATTTCAGGAAAAAAGACCTGGTTTCCAGAAAAGGTTCATTATCTCTTCAGTAGACCCCAGATACATCAGGGCCGTATCAGCCGCAGGAAAGGTATTGGTTTTCATCAATCCCATCAAAAGTTTCCCCAATTGATGCTTATAGGTGTTGGCGGTATCCAGCACATTCTCTTTCTCAGGCTCTGCTGTCATCCTTGGTGGTTTTACGTTGTTCCCATCTGGCTCGTGTTCCCTTGATCTCCAAGGCATTATACCCTGGAGCTGGGTCCCAGGATGGCCAAGCTATGGATCTTTCCATTACAGAGCCTGTGCTGTGCCCTGCCCGTGGTGGGCCATCCAGATAGAGCCCTTCCAGTTTACCCAGTGTGTCTGTCATCCTGGACGTCACCTTATGGACTATGCTGAAGCCTGAAAGCCTTGCCACCTGCTTTCATGTTCTTTTTCCCGGATGAAAGCGTGTGATCGGACAAACAGCGGAGCTGGGTGAACTGGTCCAGTAGAAAGGGTGCTTAACTTCCTGGATACTTAGAGGGGCTCCAGAACTACAGGTCTTCCTGCTGGCTCTCAAGCTCCTGACATTGGCTATTCTAAACATTTTCTCCCTTCCTTAGGCTTCCCCTGTCCCCTTAGAAAAGATAAAATTTCTTGAAGTATCCCCCTTCCATTCTACTCCTGATGTCCGGTTCATGCTTGCACTGTAGTGATGGTCTTCTGGCTTTCCATTAATGTTGCTGCCTTATTAATCTTCTCGAAATGCCCAGAGATGCATATTGCCCTCCTGTTCCATGGCCCTGTCTCCCCTTGACCTGATCTTCAGCTGCAGTGCACTGGGCACCCGTGAAAACCTTCTGCTTTAATCAGACTGTTTAACTTGCTTCGGTGCTGCCATTCCCCACATCAGGATGCCCTCTGATGCCAACACCACGCATAGATGCCCTGCTCCTGTTCAGGCCTCTGCCTGGTCTTGGTCCTCCCAGAAACCGTTCCTGCAAAGCTTAGTTTGGAGGATAGCTGAAGGGCCTCAAGTTATGACTGTGTCATTATCTGTTCCAGCCAACTGTGTGGCGAGTCCTCAGTAATCTTTAATACTCCTTTTCCTACTACGACTGATTGTAATGATGGAGGAAAATTGAGGCTTGGAGAAGATGACTAGCTTTCCAAAGTTGGCAAAATTATGGTTGACCTGAGATATGAACCCAAGTGTGATGGTTTCCAAAGCTTGTGCTATGCTGGCATCCCCACTCTCCCCTCTCCCCAGACTCGCTTGCTACCAGCCGGCAGCGGGATCTGTTTGGTGAAGGAAATGCCCGGGGTACAACCTTCACTGAATAAATTAACATCCCTCTTTAGGAACAGATCTACTGAAAGAAATACAACCTGCCTGTGCTATTGATTTATTGCAGGCCCCTCCCTTTCTCTCCATCATTTAAGGTCGGTGAATGGCTTACTTATCTTTCAATCAAAATAATTTTATTTTGATAGTCTTTGATAATATTTTCATAATATTTCATAATTTTATTTTATTTTATTTTACTTTATTTTTTAAAATTTATTTATTTATTTATTTATGGCTGTGTTGGGTCTTCGTTTCTGTGCAAGGGCTTTCTCCATTTGCGGCGAGCGGGGGCCACTCTTCATCGCGGTGCGCGGGCCTCTCACTGTCGCGGCCTCTCTTGTTGCGGAGCACAGGCTCCAGATGCGCAGGCTCAGTAGTTGTGGCTCACGGGCCTAGCCGCTCCGCGGCATGTGGGATCTTCCCAGGCCAGGGCTCGAACCCGTGTCCCCTGCATTAGCAGGCAGATTCTCAACCACTGCGCCACCAGGGAAGCCCCCATAATTTTATTTTAATAATAATTTTATTTTGATGTTTTTGTTTCAAAGCATCTTAAGAGAATTGGCAACACCTAGTATTCACAAAAGCAACCGATGATTGGTTTCCCGTGCTTTATGGGTACCAGGAGGGTAGGCAATTTGGTTGCCTGTTTGTTCTGAATTCCTTGGTTTACTCTAGTTTTCTCTTTGCACCTTGGGCTTTGCCTTCACTGGACTTAGCACAGTTTTTTTTGTTTGTTTGTTTTTTAAATTAATTAATTAATTAATTAATTATTTTTGGCTGCATTGGGTCTTCGTTTCTGTGCCAGGGCTTTCTCTAGTTGCGGCGAGCGGGGACCACTCTTCATCGCGGTGCGCGGGCCTCTCACTGTCGCGGCCTCTCTTGTTGCGGAGCACAGGCTCCAGATGCGCAGGCTCAGCAATTGTGGCTCACGGGCCTAGTTGCTCCGTGGCATGTGGGATCTTCCCAGACCAGGGCTCGAACCCATGTCCCCTGCATTGGCAGGCAGATTCTCAACCACTGCGCCACCAGGGAAGCCCAAGCACAGTTTTTAATTACGTAGTTATTTGTGTGATGAATTAACATGTCTCCCTCGTTCTCGCTAATGGCAGGAGGGCAAGGGCCACGTCTGTGCAGCTGAGGCTGTGTTCTTGAGTGTCCAGCACAGTGCCTGGCATAGTAGGTAAAGTCCGTATTTGTTGAAGTTTAAATAAACGAATGAATGAATGAATGAATGAGTAGGGACGCACTCTTACTCAGGTATCCTATGTAGGATTTGCAGAAAACTTGGTCGCAAGAGGATTTTTTTCTATCCAATTAGATTCTAAACCTGAAAATTTACTTATGCTCAGAAACTACCAATACACTTTGGAAATATTTGAAGGAAGAATAAAGATGGAGGTTGGTTCCTCTATCTTTTTGTTACATATATTTTCTATGAGATTCTTTCACTTACCACTTTGTATTTTTTGGCAATGTTTGCGCCTGTGTTCAGGCAACATATACGATTTTTGCTGTTGTAATAAAACAAGGCATTGTGTAAGAAAGATATGCATATTCCTCACACTTAGTCCCATTAATAGGAAAGTAGTACTTGGTTTCCTATATTAAAGTATCCAAAAGCAGACTAGCCAGCATCCTGTAACAAAAGTATGCGGAATTTTTTGTGTTCTTGGTCAATATTCCCAGGTGTTAAGGTGAAGTTAAAATCTTTCTTTTTCCAGTGGAAAAACTGTTGTTCACGATGACTGCTAATGGCGCTAAGTTTAGAGTGCTGTGTTTCTCTTCAGCAATAAGCCGTCTAGTTCCGGGATATGGGGTTTGTATCTTTATCAGTAGGTATCGCTTCATCTTATTTGCTGATTCTTCATTGTTCTGAAACCTCTTGTCCAATGGTGTTAGTCTGCCTCCCAGGAAACAGGTTTCTCTGGACAAAGGCCGTTTCCACTCTGCTACGTTCTGTTCATTATTTTCACTGTCAGCTCAGAAAGCTCAGCTGGAAAAGGCCAGTGCCCGCTGGGTTTCCTACAGTCATCTCAGTGTCTAATTTTGTGGCTTCAGATGCAGTACGTTACACTGTTATTCATTCCAGTTTCCAGGCCACTTTCCTCTGGTGGCTCTCGGGTGTAGATCAGCCAAAACATCAGCTCTATCTTATTACCGCCCATGGGGTTCGTGTGCTCCTTAAATTTCCTGAAGTGCTAGACTTTCAGAAATTCTGCTTTCTAAAACGTGGGATTGCCTCTTCGTGGAAGCAAGGTTGTTTCTCATCTGGATCTCAGCTGCTCTGCAGTTCCTGGGATGAACCACAGATACACTTGTGGACACTGTTAGTTACCTTAGCGTTGTTGGAGGGGTCGGATTAGGAGTTAAGCTGAGGGTTAGGGTTAGGGTTGGGGTTAAGGTTAGGGTTAGCAAGGGCCTTTTATTTAGCTTGGAAAAGAAAACCTGGTGTGGGGGGGATGATTAGGTGTACTTAAACAGCCATCACAAGGAAAAGCAATTATACTCACTGTGAGTGTCTTCAGAATACAGAGCTGGGACGGATTGACGGGTGAAAGTTAGAGGGAGGCATACTTGCCAGTGTGGAGGGGTCAGAGTTCTCGTCCACAGAGCAGTGTGAGAGGGGAGTGGATGGCTTTTTCAGACACCAAGTTCTCAGACACCATGTTGGGGGTTCCTGCAAGGCAGTAGATTAAACAGATAACTCTTTAGGTATCTCCAGGTTCTGAAATCCCATGGTTTCATTATGCTAAGTTAAGCCATTTTAGGACAGTTTTCTTTTCTTTTCTTTTTCCTTTTCTTTTCTTTCCTTTTCCTTTCATGGAGCAGGGATTGTTGATCCTTTTTGTGGTTCAAGTTAAAGAAGAAGTCTTATCATGGACCATTTCCTATCCTATTGCTTTGAAATGGTCACACTTTTAATCCAGTTGTGTTTGGACAGGTAGGGTCGCCGAGTACAGTTGTCCAGGCTGTTCACTGTACAAAGGACCTAGCTAAGAGGAGTGAACTTGAGCAGGTACTCTGCTGACCTAACTATGCTTCTACTCAAAGGAAGGGTCCATCTTTCTAATTTGCAAAAAGATACCATCAGCTCACCTAGTTGAGTGCCAGGGGACTGGGTCACCCCTGAAGAGACATAGTTTTCTAATATGTGTGAAGATATTGTCCATATAGCAGCTGGTCATGAGTCTGGAGAAAGGTATACCATTTCATTTCATTCGTGGTTCATCAGAACTGACAAAGTTAAGCCTAGACACACCTGCAATTTTATTGGTGGGCTGTGCTAAATGCAGTGCTGACCATTGCCACTCATAGTGACAGATTCCATTATTTTTGCCAACTCATCAAGCATTCCGATCTTGGAAGTATCTTGAGGATTTGCTGCATATTCCACTTTACATTTGAATATTTGGCCTTGTGGGGACATGACCCTGTACGTTCTCCTTCTGAGCCCAGGAATTCTTTTTGACTCTTTTGTTCAGTGTCAACCTGTAGGAGCAATATATATGGTTGAGAAGCAGTTGGGTTATTTATGAATGCCGGGCACCTACAACCTCCCTGGATTCTCAGATATATCCTAACCAGACTGTGAGTGTGCCTGTGATGAGGATAAACATTAAAGAATCCGATGCACCACAGGCAAGATTGGTTATTTTTCAAAAATAAAAACAGCAACAAACAAAATGAAACAAAACACCCCTCAGGTTGCTACTACAGAGGAGCGGTTCTTTGAACAGGCGCCAGAGATGCCAAGTGTCCCCAGAGACCGGCTCCTTCAGTGTTTCAGCCCCCGCAGCTGTTGTGGCTGTTCCTCCCTCCTCTGGAATGTGCAGGAAATGAACGCGCCACACCCACCCATTCACAAAAAAGCCTGGAAGAGAGCCACCTCCCCTCCACAGTTCTCTTCTGCCAGCTCGTGCTCCGTTCGCTGGCCCCTCCCCCTCCGGTCCCCGTCCCTCACCCCCATCCTCGTTCTCAGGCTGCAACAAGGGAGGAGCTGGGGCCTTGCCTGGCCTGCTGCATCAACCCTGGTTGTACCATGACGTATTTTTATTTTATTGAGGCAAAACTGGTATATAACATTACATCAGTTTCAGTATGAAGTGATCACCATGATAAGTCTAGTTACCATCCATCACCATACAATTGACCCCCTTCATCCTTTTTGCCCATCCGGTAACCCCCTTCTCTTCTGGTAACCACTGGTCTATACTCTATGAGTTTTGTTTTGTTTGTTCATTTGTTGTGTTTTTTAGATTCCATATGTACGTGAGATCATCGGTATTGGTTTTTCTCTGTCTGACTTATTTCACTTAGCATAATGCTCTCAAGGTCCATCCATGTTGTCACAGATGGTAAGGTTTCATTACTTTTTATGGCTGAATAATATTTCATTGTATGTATATACTACAATTTCTTTATCCATTCATCCATCCCTGGACACTTAGGTTGTTTTCATATCTTGGCTATTGTAAATAATGCTGCAGTGTACAGGGGGGTGCAGATAGCTTTTCAAGTTAGTGTTTTCTTTGCATAAATACTCCCAAAATGGAATCCTCTGCCCATTTTTAATTGGAATGTTTGCTTTTTTTGCTATTAAGTTCTTTGAGTTCCTTATACATTTTAGATATTAACCCCTTGTCAGATATGTGATTTGCAAACATTTTTTTCCCATTCAGTAAGTTGCCTTTTCATTTTGTTGATGATTGCCTTTGCTGTGCAGAAGCTTTTTAGTTTGAAGTAGTCTCACTTGTTTATTTTTGCTTTTGTTATTTTTGCTTTTGGAGTCAGATCCAAAAATTCAAGGCCAAGACCAATGTCAAGGAATTTACCCCCTATCTTTTCTTTTTGGAGCTTTATGGCTTCAGTTCTTACATCCAAGTCTCTAATCCATTTTGAGTTAATTTTTATGTCTGGCATAAGACAGTTGTCCAATTTCATTCTTTTATGTGTAGCTGTCCAGTTTTCCCAACACCATTTGTTGAAGGGACTGTCTTTTTCTCCATTGTATATTCTTGCCTCCTTTGTTGTAAATTAATTGACCATAAATGTGTGGGTTTATTTCTGGGCTCTCTATTCTGTTTCACTGATCTATGTGTCTGTTTCCCCCCCCCCCAATACCATACTGTTTTAATTACCATAGCTTTGTAATAGTATAGACTGAAATCAGGAAGCACAATGCCTCTGGGTTTGTTCTTCTTTCTCTAGTTGCTTTGGCTATTTGGGGTCTTTTATGGTTCCATACAAATTTTTTCCTGTGAAAAGTGCCATGTGTATTTTAATAGGGATTGCATTGAATCCATAGATTGCTTTGGGTAGTATGGACATTTTAACAATGTTAATCTTACAATCCATGAACATGGAATATCTTTCCACTTATTTGGGTCTTCTTTAATTTCTTTCATCAATCTCTTATAGTTTTCAGTGTACAGGTGTTTCAACTCCTTGGTTAAATTTATTCTTAGGGTAAGTCAGAAAGAGAAAAACAAATACCGTATGCTAATGCATATATATGGAATTTTAAAAAGTGGTACTGATGAACCTAGTGGCAGGGCAGGAATAAAGATGCAGACGTAGAGAACAGACTTGAGGGCACGGCGGGGGGAAGAGGAAGCTGGGATGAAGTGCGAGAATAGCACTGACATATATACACTACCAAATGTAAAATGGATGGCTAGTGAGAAGCAGCTGCATAGCACAGGGAGATCAGCTCGGTGCTTTGTGTCCACCTAGAGGGATGGGATAGGGAGGGTGGGAGGGAGGCTCAAGAGAAGGGGATATGGGGATATATGTGTACATATAGCTGATTCACTTTGTTGTACAGCAGAGACTAACACAACATTGTAAAGCATTTATATTCCAATAAAGATGTGAAAAAAAATTATTCTTAGGTATTTTTATTCTTTTTGATGCAATTTTAAGTGGACTGTTTTCTTAATTTCTCTTCCTGATAGTTTGTTATTAGTGTACAAAAACACAATAGATTTCTGTATGTTGATTTTTGTATGCTGCAACCATACAGAATTCATTTATTAGTTTTAATAGTTTTGGTGGAGTCTATAGGGTTTTCTACATATAGTACCATGTAATCTGCCAATAGTGACAATTTCACTTCTTCCTTTCCAATTTGGATGCCTTTTATTTCTTTTGTCTTGCCTAATTGCTGTGGCTAGGGCTTCCAATATTATGTTAACTGGAAATGGCAAGAGTGAGCATTCTTGTCTACTTCCTGATCTTAAAAGAAAAGTTTTCACCTTTTCGTTGTTGAGTATGATGTTAGCTGTGGGTTTGTCATATATGACCTTTATTATATTGAGGTATGTTCCCTTTATACCCACTTTGTTGAGAGTTTTTCTCATAAATGGATGTTGAATTTTGTCAATAAATGCTTTTTTTGCATCTTCTGAGATGATTATATGATTGTTCTCCTTCAATTTGTTAATGTGGTGTATCACATTGATTGATTTGCAAGTGTTGAACCATCCTTGCATACATGGAATAAATCCCGTTTGATCACAGTATATGATCCTTTTAATTTATTGTTGAATTTGGTTTGCTAATACTTTGTTGAGGATTTTGCATCTATGTTCATCAAGGATATTGGCTTGTAATTTTCTTTTTTGTGGTATCCTGTCTGGTTTTGGTATCAGGGTAATGCTGGCCTCATAAAATGAGTTTGGCAACATTCCCTCCACTTCAAGTTTTTGGAAGCATTGAGAAGGATAGGTATTAAATCTTCTGTGGCCTATTTCTTAGGCCAAACACTCTTAGTTCCCTGAATTTAATATACTCTGCTCACTGACAAGTTCATTTATGACTTGGTGCCACTGCTTTTATCTGTCCTAACGCTTTGGCATTTCACTTCTTTCTTCAGAACCCTTCACCGTTCCTTAATTACTTCAAATCAGTAGTTTCCAAATTTTGGCAGTAAAGTTAAAAAAAAAATACTGTGGGAGAGACCACCCTAGGGATACCAAATACTTATTTGCCCAAATACGGACAAGAGGGCTGGGATGAGTTAGGATGCTGGAAACATAAAAAAAAAAAAAAATATCATCTGCTGTTGCCATCAGTTCAAAAAATTGGCCACTCTCACACCATAAGGGGCATTAAGCAGAGAACATTCTTTTAAAAAGAATAACTTTAACTGTTGATACATTCACCACTTTTATTCTAATTTCTTTAGCTTTCTTATTTATTTATTTATTTATTTATTTTTGGCTGTGTTGGGTCTTCATTGCTGCTCATGGGCTTTCTCTAGTTGTGGCGAGCGGGGGCTACTCTTCATTGTGGTGCACATGCTTTTCGTTGCAGTGGCTTCTCGTTGCAGAGCACAGGCTCTAGGCACGCGGGCTTCAGTAGTTGTGGCACATGGGCTTAGTTGCTCCACGGCATGTGGGATTTTCCTGGACCAGGGATCGAACCCGTGTCTTCTGCATTGGCAGGCAGATTCTTAACCACCGTGCCACCAGGGAAGTCCCTCTTTAGCTTTCTTTAACTTCTGTTCATCCAACATAAATTCAGATTTCCAGCCACTATTTGGAGGCCACTGCTGCAAAGGATTCTAAAATAATGAACTCTTCCTTCCAGCCACAGAATAAAGCCACCAGGGAGCCCAGCTTACCCGGGCAGGAAGCCACCAGATGGATGTCTTGGTCAGGGTCTGTCCCTGTTCATGTGGCCATAAAACCAGAAGTGACCAAGGTTCTGTTGTTCCTTGATGCTTACTTAATCTGCTAACCCTAACCCTCTAACCCTCTAACCTGCTGTGACTGGGGATCCTGTTGCTCTGCTTCTGTGGCCTCCGTGGTGGCAGCTCAAGGGTCACTGACAGATGTAGGGATGCTGTGAATCTGATCAGGATGGAAGGTGGGCCCTGAGACCTTACACAGGAATCATCCCAGTTCTGAGGCTCAGTCACGTAGGTGCTCAGCCTCTGGACCTTTCTCTCTCGGAGAAGGTGCAGGTATCAGACACTGACAGCAGCATGGACACTGCAGGCCATAGAAAGAGGATGCTTGCTGGACAGTGCGGAGAGCCTGTGTGATGGCAGAACACACTAGAACCGCTGGGAAGTGAGACCGGGAAAACACACGCTCCCTCCTGCCTGCCCAGCTGCTCCCACCCCAGCCTCATTTGGCTGTTCCACAATTTAGCCTGCTTGGCTGAAAACCAAATGTAAAAGGGATACGAGAAACCTCTAGGGACTCAAAGGAAGGCTCGAAATTTAGGTGTGTGCTGAGAAAATTGATTTCCTGGTGGGGTGTCTGGGCCCCTCGGGTGAGCTGAGGCACTTGGGTGTCAGCTCACACCCTGCTCGTTAAAACTGCTTTTCTGTGACCCCCACACCTTGTGGGCTGCTTTAAAAAACTGCCATATAGTGGTTGGCTTATAAACAACAGAAGTTTGTTTCATACAGTTCTAGAGGCTGGGGAGTCTAAGATCAGAGTGCTGGTAGATTTGGTGTCTGGTGAGGACCCACTTCCTTGCTCATAGATGGCCACCTTCTCACTGTGTCCTCATATGACAGAAAAAAAAGAGCTAGTTACCTCTGGTGTCTCTTCTTACAAGGACACTAATCTTATTCATGAGGGCTCCACCCTCCTGACCTAATTACCTCCCAAAGGCCCCACCTCCTAATATCATCACACTGGGATTAAGGGAATAATATATGAATTTTGGGGGAACACAAACATTCAGTCCATAACACTGGCAATACCTTGTAACTTTAAATGTTTCCCTATACCCATCCACCTGTAAACATTTGGAAGCCAGGAATCTGAACCTCAGAAATGTGTTTATTAAGTGATGGTTTCATAATCTCACACCCATTACAGGTGGTAGTCTCAGGAAATCTCATTAACTCAGTAAATATTTGGAAATGCCTCCTAGGTGCTAGATTCCCTGCTGGATTTATGGGATTCAAAGGCTAGTAAGACATTTTCTCTTCCCTGTCTTTTTGCCCATTGTAGTCATGGGAAGTGAGAAGCAGCTCTAGAACTGACGTGTGAGAGTAAAACTGGAAAGAAAGGATGTCAGCCAGCTTCCCAGAGTGGGGGACATTTTGGTTGGGTATTAAAGGACACTGGATACTGAGTATCCAGGTAAGTTCATGTGATGCGTTACTGCCTTTTCTAACATCAGTCTTTGATTTAGGTGTAATATAGATCGTCAGAGACATTAAGTTCAGGATTTTACTGATTATGATAGATTCTTCACAACTGGCCCATCAGGCACCATTTTTCTAGGTAAGCCTTGTATCCCCTTCAAGTACAGGTAATAAGCATCCTCATACACATGGTGTACCGGGTCCTCACACATAGTATAGTGAACAATAAAGAAAAGGATGCACAGTGAATATTCACAGGTTAGCCAGCGCTCACCTGACCTGTGTCCTAGAGCAAGCACACCTGTCATCAGCGTCAGCATCATGACTATTTTCTCTTCTTTTATTGACTTCGCTATTATTTATGGTTAATGCAAATGGCTTATCAAATTGTGGTGCTTTTATTTCCCCTGTTTACTTTTTTCTGAATCCTTTCACATGTCGTTTTATCTCTGAAGCTTGAGAGACAGGTTTAGGGTCCCAGCCTGGCCCTGTGCCACCTTGGACAAGTTATTTCACCTGTTTGTGGTTCCATGTCTGCAGCTGAAAAAATGAAGATTCAAATATCTGCCCACTTGATTAAACTGTTAAAAGGATCCAGTGAGATGGTGTGTGTAGAGCATTTGGCACAGGGCTTGGCCAGAGTGGAAGCTCCAAAATAGATTCACCGGAGGCTCACCCATTATCTTGGGTCGCATGAAGCTACGATCAGAACTGGGATGAAAGCCACAGTCAAGGCACAGCTCCTAGCCCTGCTTCCTTTTTAATGAGATACATTTGGTCTTTGAGTCATTTCACAGGATAAATTGGAGATGAGATAAGAAATTCAGCTATTTACAGCCCTGTAGGGTTCTACAGATATGTCCACACATTTTTGATTCTCCTGACTGAAGAGGTGGGGCTTACTTTTTCTTCCTGGACTGCATGACAGTTCTAGCAAATAGGGTGTGGCAGAAGTGATGGCACTTCCCTTCTGAAATTAGGTTATAAAGGATGGTGACCCCCGTCACGGGTGGTTTTCTTACTGTCTCTTAGACTACCCATTCTGGGGGTAGACAGCTGCCCCATCACGAAGCCTCTTAGGCAGGCTATGGAGAGACCCGCGTGGAGGAACTGGGCTTGCCAGTGACTCCGCATGTGACCTGGGAAGCACATCCTTCTCAGTCAGGCCTCAAGATGACCACTGCCAGGGGTTAACAGCTTGACTGCAACCTCACGAGAGATCCTGAGCCAGAACAACCCAGCGAAGATTCCACACCCACAGGAACTGTGAGACTGTAAGTGTCTGTTGTTTTCAGCTGGTAAATGTGAGGTCGTTTGTTACACAGCAAGGGATGACTAATGCAGGGTCTGATCTGTAGAGTGGAGTTGGAAGCATTTTGATTTTGGAAGCTGATGTATGTTGTAATGCACCTCAGTTGAGTCCCTGCACTGCTATGGTTGGTTCACTGAGACAGCACCCATGTACCTGTATTCAGGTGGTTTTTAGGACTCAGCTTTCAAAAGGTCCTTCTCGACTTTGGGGCAAGCCAGAGGGGAGTGCTGTCTACCTGTGGTTCAGATCCCTGTTTCCAAACCTTCTGGAATTTACTTCCTAAGCAGAAATGTTTAGAATCATAGGCAACCTAATCATAAGCATAGGAAGAGAATTGGGGATAACCTGACCCAGAGCCTGCCTCCAGCCAGGTAAGGGATTATCCTGACTTTCCTGATGAGGCCCTAAAGTGACTCATGGCGCTGCTACAGCTGCTCAGCGGCTAAGTTGTGGGTTTTCTTCTCCCATCAGCCAGGGTTATTTGATGGTAAGCGACAGAAACGGATTGCAATTCTTGCACCAACAGGAACTGCTGGGATGACATCAGGAGCTTCGATCTATCAGAAAATCCAAAGAAGCAGGTGGCTTTAGAGGCCAGGAGTGGTAGGAGGGCTCTAAAGAGGGGTGGTCTCTTCCAGGCGGAACGAACTCCAGCCATTTCTCCTTTTCCTCCTCATTTCCTGAGGCTTGGGTTCTCAGGAGAGACCTCAGCTGCCAGCACCAGGTGCCCTGGCTGTTCCCGGATGGTGAAGATCCTGACTTTTTGATTCACCCTCCTACAAAGCCTAAATACAGCAAAGGAGTAATTCCCCAAAGGAAATCAGATTTTTGGAGAAGAAAGAATGGATACTCTCCGGCCAAAAAAATGACTGAGGCCTCCTGCCGTGTGCTTCTCTCTCCCTAGATTTTCTGAGAATTTTTATATTCTTTGTTTCTTGTAAATATTCACCTCTACTCCTGCCCAACAGGAGAACAGAATGTGGACTTCTCTCCAAGAGTTGCTGATGTACCCTGGCCTTCCTAAAACGAGATTGTGACGTTTCCTAGGGCTCCCATAACAAAGTGCCACAGACTGGGTGGCTTAAAGCCACAGAAATGTATCCTCTCACAGTCCTGGAGGCTGGAAGCCCGAAACCAAGGTGTTGGCAGGGCCATCCTCCCTCTGAAGCCTCTAGAGAGGACGCTCCTTCCTTGCCTCTTCCAGCTTCTAGTGGCCGCAGGTGTTCCTTGGCTGTGGCATTATCGCTCCGATCTTTGCCTGTCTTCCTACGGCCTTCTTCCTGTGTGTGTCCGAATTCCCTCTTCCTAGAGAGACAGTAGTCATACTGAATTAGGGGCCACCCTAATGACCTCATCTAACTTGTTTACTTTCACAAAGACTGTGTTTCCCCATAAGATCACATTCACACGTTCCAGGGCTTAGAGCTTCAGCGTATCTTTTCGGGGGACATGATTCAGCCCACAATACCAGGCGACTTATTACATCCTTATTCGGCAGCATACAAGGTGGGCACATGCTGCTGAATTTTCACAACCATCAGGGACCTTTATTTGTGCTTTGGCTGCACTGGAAAGCTCCCAGAACACTACTCTTAGCTTCCTGAGAAAACATTTGGCGGCGGGGGGTAGGGGTGGGGGTGGGGGGTGGTCCCCTGGTCTTAACTGACTGGTTTTGATTTGCACAAAAGCGAGTATCATGTTCGTGGAGATAAAGTACTCTAGTGTGTACATGCTTTTCACAGAAGCTTCTAGAATATCAGACTGTGTTTTGAAAGCATGTTTTGTTTTCAGTGTTATTTATTTATTTATTTATTTATTGGCCGCGCGGCTTGGGGGATCTTAGTTCCCCGACCGGGGATTGAACCCCGGCCTTCAGCAGTGAAAGCGCAAAGTCCTAACCACTGGACTGCCAGGGAATTCCCATTAAATTTTACAATATTATATATTTATTGTGGAAAATGTGATGTTACAGCGGAAAACAAACCTAGTTCGTAACAAATATTGTTACTGCTAAAAAAAACTGTTCTGTGCGCTCTATTTTATGTATTGATTGATTGAGTCATTGATTGGTTGGGGGATGGATTTTCTGTCGTAAATACAATATGGGAGATGGCGTTGGATTCCAAAGAAGTGATCATTCAAGGTTAGCATCATGGTCAGAGGGCGGAATCTTGGCTTGCATTTGTATTTCCTACTCCTGATTTTTGGCTCTAAGCTCATCAAACATGAGGTTGGTGTTGGTACAGCTTCTGGTTTCTCTAAAAATGGCGATTCCAGGGATTCCCTTTGTGGGTGATATAGAAATTGGTGAAGGCTGAAGTCTGTGGGGGCAGAGCTTTCCTGGCCTCTGCAGGCCATGCTGCTGATGGGGGTGCGGGTGTGAGAGGGGTCCAATTCCTGGAGGGAGAGCTGCACAGACCATTTTCATGGATGTCCCACTGTTAAGAGTCGCAGGACCACACATGGATGTCACCCCTTCTTTTTTTTTTTTAATAGAAGCTCTGCTTTATTGAAGTGGCATTACTTTTTCTGGTGTTGAGAGGAGGGCCCACACTGCACAGCTTGCACGATCTTAGTTCCCTGTCCAGGGAGTGAACCCGGGCCCCCGGCAGCAGAAGCTTGGAGTCCTAACCACTGGACCACCAGGGAAGTCCCCAGAAGTCACCCCTTCTGTTCACCCAACCTTAGGTGTCCCAGCCCCGCAATACGTGAGGAGACTGAGTAGGAAATGGCCTGTGACCTTTGCCACACATCCTCTCTGGAGCCAGGCAGGATAAAGAGAATCCTCTACTGGCCTCGTCTGAAGCACAGTGTTAATTTTGGTTTCTCTTGGGGTAGCTCAGCAGTCGGACTCATTAGGGAATTAGGGACATTTTAAATTTTTTCAAAAATGTAAAAACAAGGCATGATGCTAATTAAAAATGGCAGAATGGAAGAGACCCTAAATTGGCATAGCACTTTCCAGGTCACAGGCAGTTTTATATGCAGTATCTCAGTTTGGTTTGGATTCTGGAAATGACCTGTGGGTGGATCCAGCAGGTTTTAGACCTGAGAAAGTGGATGTTCAAAGAAATGGGATCATCTGTGTAACTTATCCCTGGGGATGTCCTCAGAGCTCCTTGCTGTAGGTTCCACTAGTCGGTACACCAGGAAGCAGCAAAGAATGGATCGCCTCCCAAATTCCATAGGGGAGGAAATGGGGACTCAGAAACCTCCAGAGAGAGGGCTCCAAAGGTCCTAAATGGTGGTTGAAATGGGGCTGACACTTAGGGCTTCTTTTTCCATTATTATGGGTCTCTCTTTAGTACATTCTAGAGACAGAGAGATGGTGGGGGGCAGGGGTGAACTTTTTAAATTCTTTCCTTTTTTATTGACGTATAATTGATGTACAGTGATTCAGGTGTACAACAAAGTGATGCAGTTTTATTTATATATATGTGTATATACATAATATATATATATATAATATATATGCACATTCTTTTTCAGATTCTTTTCCATTATAGGTTATTACAAGATATTGAATATAGTTCCTGTGCTATAAGTAGGCTCTTGTTGTTCATCTATTTTATATATAGTAGTGTATACTCTATATATAGAATTAATCTCAAATTCCCAATTTATCCCTCCCCCCTCTTTCCCCTTCGGTAACCATAAGTTTATTTTCTATGTCAGTGAGTCTATTTCTGTTTTGTAAATAAGTTCTTTTGTATCATTTTTTAAAATTCCACATATAAGTGATATCAAATGATATTTGTCTTTGTCTACTTACTTCACTTGGTATGACCATCCATCCATGATCCATCCATGTTGCCACCATGACATTATTTCATTCTTTTTTAGGGCTGAGTAATATTCCATTGTATATATGTACCACATCTTCTTTATCCATTCATCTGTCAACGGAGTGACCTTTTTTGTCTTTGAATTCGGGTTGGTTAAATGTGTGTGGAAGTGAAGCCTGCATTCCCTCCAGCTTTCTGAGGGGCACTCAACATACTTTTCTTCCTTCCTCTGTGGGTAGCAGCCACAGGATACAGTGGAAAACAGATGTGCCTTAGAGCCCTGAAGTTTTGGGTTTGGATCCTAGCTCCTCTGTTTGTCAGCTGTGAGGCTGGGGGCCTTGTGCTTAGTCTCTCTGAGGAGGAACCTCCTTACCTGAGAAGATAATATCCTGTGCTTCCTGGGATTGTCATGGGAATTGCATAAGGTAAATACAGATGATTTTCCTTCCCTTGTGTGTCGAATATAGAGCATCCCATGCATCTGTTCTATAGGGTGTCACTGGGGTAGCCTGGAAGGACAAGGCAGGCACAGAACTGAGATGCTTTCCTCAAAGATGTCATGGAAAGGAACCGAGGGTCAAAAGGACAAGTTCCATGCAGTCATGTCAGTACTCACTTCAGGATGGAGAAAATGGCATGATCATTTTTAAGAAGTAATCTTTTTCTCTTTCAAACCTGCCTGGAGGCAGAAGGCTTGGGAGAGATATTTGGTTAAAATGTAGATCAGTACATGGAGCTTGCCGAACAGTCTCACCCAGTAATGTCTAGGAGGGGAGATCCTGGCCATTTCCTCGGTCGTGGAAGCCGCGGGTGGGGTGGGCTTCGTGCTTCTGGCTGTGGAGGGCTAGGAGGGCTGCTGATGCCCAGGGGAGGGGCATGGCCTGGGCCTCCCCTGCCTCCCCCCTCCAGCATCCTCTCCTGTCTAATCGGAGCCTGGGTGAGGGCCTGTGGGGCTGGGACCGTCTGGGGTCTGATGCCTGCTGCTCTAAGTCGCGCATCTTCCCCTCACGCCTCTCCATGCTCCAGGGGGAGTGACTGTCTCTAATAGGGTGGCTCTGACAGATGCTGTGGGGATTCTGAGTTTGGGATAATGAGCTGTCATATGTCATTTCCCTTAAACACAATAGTACAAATATTTTGATCAAACATTTTCTCCAGCTGTTGAGCGAAAGCAATAAAAGCAGCAGGGAGTACCAGTGAATTCACTGGTTTTTGAAATGTTTGAGCCTCGAAAAGCTGTTGCCTGTTAACTCTTTCTGTCTCTGCCTCTCTTCCCGTTCCTTTTCCTGGCCCCTCTGATTCCCCACGGCATGTGTAGGGCTGTAAATGAAGAGACCGAATTTAGGGCCCTGAAGGCGCTGAAATTGACCACAGCTTTTAATAAACATCCCTTTTGCTGGCCTCAGAGCAGCCGCAGCTGCCGTCACCTCCTAAAACCCGCGTGGCCTGGCCACTGCAGCCAACCCGCAGGCCCTACCTGCCTCTGCCTCTCTCCCCGGGTACAGTCTTGAACCCAAGGACTCTGGACTCACATCCAACTGTTAGGCCACCGTCTTTTGAGACAGACTACTGCTTCGGAGCTCCTGGTACTTGGTTCTTCCTCCTGGTTGGAATCAGGTTCCTCGGTTGATTTCCCTTGTAGATTTCTCCATCTCATCCTGTTTGCTTTCTGCTGCTCTGACCTGGCTGCTGGAATCTCTTCCTTGCTTCTCTTTAGAAAGAAAGGGATGTGACCCCATCATGAGCCTTTCAGGGGGCAAAGGAGGTGCAGTGAGGGATCTGGGGGGACCCTGGGGCACAAGCTCCTGGCTGATCACAGCAATTCTGCTTGCTGGTAGGAAGGAAGCAAGGGGTCTGACCATTCTGAATGCATCCTCCTAGCAGAAATTCCTAGAAGGAATAGGCTGTACCCCATCTTTTTTTGTTAAACTCTGACCGCAGTTTTAAAAGAGCCCTCTCTGTCACTACTCTGTAATAACCTATATGGGTAAAGAATCTGAAAAAGAATAAATATATGTATGTGTACAACGGAATCACTTTGCTGTACACGAGAAACCAACACAACATTCTAAATCAACTGTATACTCCAATAAAATTAAAAAAAATAAATAAATCAGTGAAAGAAACATCTCTGCCTCTGCATTGCCACTGGGTCTGACGTTTCTCGCATGAGCCTGGGGTGGAACAGATCGGGTTTTTTTTTTACTTGATGCTTTTTTTAAAGTGTCTTTAGGGACCTTGCTGGCGGTCCAGTGGTTAAGACTTGGCACTTCCAATGCAGGGGGCAAGGGTTTGATCCCTGGTCAGGGAACTAAGATCCCACATGCCTCGGGTGCAGCGAAAATCAATAAATGAAGTGTCTGTAAAGCCCCTTCCCATTCTCTCCCTTCCTTGAATGGGGGCTAACCTGCTTCCTGTTCTGGGTTCTAGGAAAGCTGACCCATCAGTGCTGTCCTCTGACTTCTGTCCTCCAGCCCAGGCTGTGACTGCTGTCATTCCCCTCCGCTGACCGTGTGCTCAGATGCCTGTCATCTGTAAAAACGCCCACACCAAACTCCTCCCTGACCCTCGATCTTCTCGAGCTGCTGTCCCGTCTCCGGCCCTCTCTTCTCCCTCTGTAGCCACACTTCCGGGGCGTGTCGCGGTCTCCACGTCCCCAGCTCCCACAGCTGCATTATCCGCCGCAGCGCGAGTCTTCCTGCTCCTGGGAGGTACCCCTTCACACCCCCTCACTGCTGGCTCCCCGGGGGCTCTGGTCGCAGCTTAGTTTCATCCTCTCCCTCTTCTCATCCTTGAACCATTGCCCTCCCTCCGGACGTCCTCTGATCTCGTCCCTCCCCCTGTCCGATTTCCCTCACTCCGTTGGCGTCCACTGCCCCTGCGATGGCATCTCCTACTCCAGGGCAGACTTGGCTCTGGGATTCCAGACCTGGATCCACCTCTCTCCACATCCTCAAACCCCACCTGTCCCAGCCTGAACCCGTTCCTGCCCGCTGGTTCTTCCCACGCCTCTGCCTACCTTTCCTCTTGGTTCCCACCACTGTCAACAGGGACCCTAGAAGTCAGCCCAGCCTTCCTTTTTTCTGTTCTTACCCATATCCATTCATCCTTCTTCACTGGAGTCTCCAGCCATTCATTTGTAGTCCCACTGCCCGACCTCAGTGTCGGGGCTTTTGTATCTCTTACTTCCCCACCTAATTTCATCCACTCCAACCCATTCTCCACCTTTCCACCAAGGTAATATTTGCAGAATGCACGTCTGATCATTTCAGTGTCCTGTGTCAGCCCTCCCAGCTCACCGGCACAGCATGCAAGACCCTCCGTGGCCTGGCCTTGTTTTCTTCCACACGGCTCTAGAATGGTGGTTCTCAGAGTGCGGACCCCCGGCCCAGAAGCATCAGCGTCACCTGGGAACCTGTTAGAAAGGCAACTTCTCACTCTCCTCCCCTCCCCAGGCCTTCTGAATCAAGAGACTCTTGAGGGCGGGCCCAGCCAATTTGCCTTTTCAGAAGCCCTCCGGGTGATGAGAGGCGCACTGCCGTTTGGGGACCAGTGCTCTAAAGCAGTTCCGGGTCCTTAGGGTCACCAGACACACCCTGCTGCTTCACGCCCTTTCTCTGTGGGTTCTCTCAGCTTGCTCTCGCTCATCTTTCTGCACAAGGCTTTTCCTCAAGCAGAGGAGGTTTCTCTGACCTTCTTCCCTCCCCACCGGCGCCCCCTACTCACTGCTCACCTGAGTGCCATCTTTTCACCGGGACTCTTTGAGCTGGTGTCCTTGTTCCTGGCTTTCTGACCAGGGGGTCCCCAAGCTTCTCTTGGGCAGAATTTAGGCTCCCCGTGTTTCCAGGGCCCCCATGGTGCCTGGGACCCAGCAGTGCTGGTTAGGTTTGTATGTGAATCCATCTTTACTTATTCATGCATGGGTTTATCCACCAGTGATTGAATCCTGAGCTGGTATTGTTAGGGAATCGGTGATGGAAACTGCCCACCTTGGCCAGGCACGATAATAACTGCTTGCATGAGTTGTCTCACACCAGGAGGTCCCGATAAGGAACACAGGGCTGCTGCTGAAGACTAACTGGGAGAATTCAGGAGGGGCCAAAAGGAGGGAGGAGGTCACAGCCCATAATAAACCCTGCCAACCTCCCAGAAACCCTCACGCAGGAATCCCTCTTGGCTGAGAGATGCGCGTGCCACCGGGAAGGACCCTGAGTCAGACCAAATATGGGCCAAGCAAGATGATTGGCCAGACACAACCTGGAAAGCTCACCCCATCACCGTAAAACCCGAGACTGCGAGCCATGTGGCAGAACAGTCCTCCTGGGTTCCCTTACCCTGATGCTCTCTGCCCGGGGCGGGGGGGAGGTCCCTTCCCAATAAAGTCTTTTGCTTTGTCAGTACGTGTGTCACCTCAGACAATTCATTTTCGAATGTTAGACAAGAGCCCACTCTTGGGCCCTGGAAGGGGTCCCCCTTCTGATAACAGTATGACTGAAGCAGCCCAGGAAAGAATTCCGGGTTCTAGCTATCCCAGCTCAAGTGGAAAGATTCAGAGTAGTTGAAGAGCTGAGAACAAATGATTTCTCAAGGAAGCAATTATTATTATTATTATTATTTTAATAAATTCATTTATTTTATTTTATTTGTTTTTGGCTGAGTCGGGTCTTCGTTGCTGCGTGCAGGCTTTCTCTAGTTGCGGCGAGCGGGGCTACTCTTCGTTGCGGTGCGTGGGCTTCTCATTGCAGTGGCTTCTCTTGTTGCGGAGCACGGGCTCTAGGCACGCGGGCTCAGTAGTTGTGGCACACAGGCTCAGTAGTTGTGGTGCATGGACTTAGTTGCTCCACAGCATGTGGGATCTTCCCAGACCAGGGTTCAAACCCATGTCCCCTGCATTGGCAGGCGGTTTCTTAACCACTGCTCCACCAGGGAAGCCCGGAAGCAATTATTTGAAGGACAGTACGAGTGAGGTGGTAACATTACAGGAACGACTGTGACTCTTTCCTATAACTTTCCTTCAACCCAAGATGCTTCTTGGACAGAGTCACTCCTCCTTGTCCCTGACATTACTTCTCCTTCGTTCCTTTCTCTTTTCCTTAATAGTCTAGCACAGAACTATGGCATATTTTCAGTGTTGTTTTTCCGCTTTGAAGAAGGCCATTATGTCATAGGCCCTCAGTCCTGAGTTTATTTGGTCATGTGGCCCTTTAATGATTTTTTTTTACCGCCCCCCCCCCCCGAGGACCACTGGATGTGGATAGGGAAACAGGGAGACTTCCTTTTGGGGGCACAAAGATTTGTCTTAAAGCTCTCAGACATAAGCATTCCCCTGCCCTTTAGATTCCGCATTGTTGTGTGTGTGTGTTTTTTTTCTTTTGTAGATTTATTACATTAGCACTTAATTACTCTTCATGACAGTATTAAATTTCATGAGTGATTTATAGTTTTAATAGAGACTTGTATGATTTATTGCAGTTGGCATTTGAGGTTTACCAACTTCTTAAAAGCCATAAGTACTGGAATTGCTTACTCTGACCCTTTTCAGCACAAGCAGGACATGGGTGAAACCACAAATTCAAGTATAATAGGGACGCCTGCCCGGCCTGGACCATTTTTGTTTGATGTTACCATCTCCTATTGTGTTATGTGTGTATGTGTGGGGCAGTGGTGGCAGGTATGTGTGTTCTTAGAGAAAAAAGAAAGTGGATCCCTTCTGTTTTTTATTTATTTCTATTTTATTTTTTATTTGTTTTTTTAAACTTTTTATTTTATGTTGGAGTATAGTTGATTAACAATGTTGTGTTAGTTTCAGGTGTACAGCAAAGAGATTCAGTTATACCTATACATGTATCTATTCTTTTTCAAATTCTTTTCCCATTTAGGTTGTTACATAATATTGAGCAGAGTTTCCTGTGTTACGCAGTAGGTCCTTGTTCATTATTCATCTTAAATATAGCAGCGTGTATATGTCAATCCCTAACTCTCTAATAGGAGCCCCAGATGGTTTCCTGTGCCCTGGATGGGTGGGTGTGACATGAAGGCCTGAGATAGAGTGGCCTGGAGGAAGCTGGGGACAAGTGTGGGCCAACCCCATCTGCCGAGGGGTTCCCAGCTCAGGCCTGCAGGGCCCGGCTGGAGCGGTCACGACCAGCCTGCTGTCCGCAGATGCTGCATGCTTCAGTGGGCCGCCGACCTACCCCATTCTGGGCTCTCACAGCTACCAGAGAAGCACCAGCTTAACTCGCACATGACCTGTCCCCCAGTTTACCCCAAGTTTTTGTTGGGAGAGTGTTGATTCCTGCTTCTGAGCTGGAATCCCGAGAACACACCCAGCATGGTCTTTGCTCTCCTGTCCTGGTCCTTTCCTGCACTTTCTATCAGTGCCATCCCTGGCTGCCCTGGCCCTGGTGTTTTGCCCAGGCCCAACTTTGCAGCTGTGGCTCAGATGAATATTATTTCCATGGGATGTGGGTTCATTATTTTAAACTGGGGATAGGTAGCTGCTCGCTTGGGCATTTTCCTAGAAGACTTGATCCACTCCTACTCCCAGAGAAAAAGGGTGTGCCCTCCAGGCTCTGCCTTCTCCAGAGAGAGGCCCGGTTGGATAATCCTCTAAGGGCCCTCAGCCTCTGGGCCGATAATCTCTTCGGGGTTATCTGTTAATTACCAGTGAATGTGTGAAGTATTTGTGAAAAGGCTTTTGAAGTGAGCTGCACGCATTGCCCTCCCTCCGGGGCTGCAGCCCAGGCCTCCTTCCTAGGGCAGAGGGTTTTTGGGCCCAGCGCGGGTCCCCCTCAAGTGCTGGTATTCTCTTGCTACATTGTTTGCCTTTCTAATGAAGTGAACTGTTTGTTTGACTCTGCTTGGAGGAAAGTATTTAACTGGGGGACTAAAGTAAACGTTGGAGACATTCAAATAAGCCATGCATCTCTGCTTTGTGAAGCGAAGGAAAACAGTTTGGCCTCGTTCACCTCCGGGAAGAGTCGTTAAGTTACTGTTTAAATAATAAACGGAGCCCAGCCAGCGGATATTGCCCGGCCAGGCTGGGGCTTTTCTGCTTGCCCCTGCGGGACTGGGAATTTCTCTGCCAAGGCCACAGGGGAGGAGAGAGCCGCTCCAGTCTAGCAGTTAGTAATTGTGATTTATTTATGTGTAGAGGGACTTCTGCTTCGTTCAGTCTCGATGAAAACAAGCCAATTAGCCCTCCGGATGGCTGGGGGATGGCGGGGTGATTTTGCTAGCCATGGGGAAAGCTAGAGAGAGTGTCATAGGGGATCCAGCCTGGGTCCACCTGGCCAAGCAAGCTGGGGACCTGCTACATGCGAGCCGGGTCCCCGGTATCTGGGAGAAGTGTCTGAGATGATGCGGGGATGATGGACCCCAGAGGATGTACGGCTGAGACGGGGCCCCCAGAAGGAAGGCCCCCCCTTCTCCTGCCTCAGGACCTGGGGTGAAGGTGTCTGTGAGTGAGGCCCTTTAACCGCTTGTGGCTTTTGTTATGGGGAAGCGTGAAGTGGCGGGAGTACCCAGGAGGGGAAGTGTAGCTGTATTGAGGGCAGGCTACGTCACTGGTGGGACCCAGTGCCCAAAGATTCCGGTCCTTGCTCAAAAATTATGAAGAATTTCAAGAGGGTGACAGCAGAGCATTAAGCCAAGCATGGGGCCTTCTGAATGGGGGCCTGGGCTGCATGTCCAGGAAGCTGGCTCTGGAGAAGGCTTTGCAGTCAGGCTGGACCTGAGGTCCAGCTTTGTCAGTTCCTACCTGAGGGCTGTTCAAAAAGCAATATTCAACTGAGTAAATTTTAAAGATCTTAGTGGCATTTTTCATCGATTTATGAATCGGGCAGCCTCCCACCTAGCGGAGAGAAGGGGGCTCTGAGGAGTGGTACAAAGTAAGAGACTTTTTTTTTTTTTTTTAATTTTTATTTATTTATTTATTTATTTATTTTTGGCTATGTTGGGTCTTCGTTTCTGTGCGAGGGCTTTCTCTAGTTGCAGCAAGCGGCGGCCACTCTTCATCGCGGTGCGCGGGCCTCTCATTATCACGGCCTCTCTTGTTGCGGGGCACAGGCTCCAGACGCGCAGGCTCAGTAGTTGTGGCTCACGGGCCCAGTTGCTCCGTGGCATGTGGGATCTTCCTGGACCAGGGCTCGAACCCGTGTCCCCTGCATTGGCAGGCGGATTCTCAACCACTGCGCCACCAGGGAAGCCCAGTAAGAGACTTTTATGGGCAGAAGGGAGCGGGGACGGGGAGTTACACTAGCAGAAAGCGGAATGGTTGTGACAGAGGTCATTTTCCTTGAGGGGACGGGATTACGTCACCAGTGCCGACCAGGTGATTTCTGATTGACTAGGTTAAGATTCCATTTCTGGGGGAGGCCAAAACTATAGTTCGGTCTCAGCTTGGTGGGTTTGGTGATGTGGAGCTTAGCATAAGTGACTCCATGTTGGGCATGTTGTCTTGTTTTTTTAATAGTGCCTTTCACTTCCTGTCTTCCCTGATGACTGTTTGCTCATTGTGAAGTAGGGGTGGTTATACCTACTTCATTGGGTTGTCTTGTAATGTAAATAAAAAAATATCTGAACAGCGTTTAGGGTAACCCTGCACACAGAGTGAATGCTCAAAAAATGATAGCTATTTATTATTTGAATGTCTGTGTGGCTGTCATTTTTTTCCCTCCCCTGATGGTTGAGCTGACAACAGTGTATGGCTGATATGGAATTTGGGGGACAGAGTTGAGTATTTGCCACAGAAATTACTTAAAGGCAAGGGATGAAGAACCTTCACGTGCCTCATGATCAGTGAAGGCTTGAGTGCAAGGGAGGAACATGGGTGGAGCATTCAAGTCCAAAGCTGAAGATGCTCATGTAAAGATGTTGACTATCAATGCCCATTTGGATGTCTGGATTGAAGACGAAGGACTTAGAAATAACAATAACCCCTTAAACGTGAGGACTTTAGATTTTATGAACAACCTTCACCTTTGTCACCTGGCCTCTTGGACAACTTTATGGAGTCAATAGGGCTGAATCTTACTGGCTTTATTTTATGTGTGAAAAAAATCTATATTATGATGAGAGTCATTTGTTTCTATGTAATTCTATAAAATATGGTTTACAATGGGAAGCCTTTTCAGCTGCACGTGCAGATGGAGAACAGACATGCCCTATAAGGGCTGCGGCATGCATTGTTCAGTGGGCTGCGTGTTTGGCTTTCTCCTGATTTTTGAGAAGGTGAAACTGCAGGATGGGTTTTCTAAGGTTTCATACTGAGAGGGTGATAAATGTGCAAATATATATTGGCTCCGAGATGACCAGCTGGGCATCATCAATTTTGTCTATTGAGTGGTATTAGTTATTAAGCCCATGCTCTGTTTTACATACATTGGGGTTCTCATATTATCACTCTTTGAGTCTTTGTTAATACTTGCAAATAGCAAAGTGTGAGAAGCATCCTTGCTCCTTAGAAATGTATCTGGGCTCCACTCTCTGACAAGTGGAAGCTCATTGAGAAGGTGCAGGATGGGGTCCTCTCTGTAAGGATGTGCCCACTAGTACCGGGGAAGGTGCATACCCATGTATCAGGGTTACAGTCCCTGGGACTGTAGGTGGCCTGGGGTACCAGAAGTAGGTATGGACTCCAGAAGTAGACCATGTTGTCTGTCCTGAGGGGCCCATAGGCACAGATGGACATCATTGAGTTTAGATACTTACCAAGTATAGTTTGTAAAGACTGGGTCCCATGTAGTTGGTCTGGAAACCAGGGTCACTTTGGGGAGAGGAAGGAGAGGACCCACATGGAGATCACATTGAAAACGTATAGAGCCTGGGTCTTTTGAGACAAGGTAAGAAGCTGTCAAGTCCTGACGGAGGGCCTTGGGGAGAACCACCAGTTAGGTCACCCTCTGAGGCAGTGTAACTGTCAAGGATCACAGCAGAGGTAGGGGGTAGCCTGGAAGCAGAAGGGGCATAGGCTACGGGAGGAGGGCAGGAGAGCTTGGGCCTTAGGGAAACAGGCAGCAGGTGACCCAGACAAAGCCCTGCTCAGTGAAAGCAGTCTTGAGACCACTGACCTCTCCAGGAAGAAGTGCCCACCTGAACACACTAGAAGGTTTGTTGACACCCCCCAGATCTCCATTCCTCCCTGTCTGAAGTAGAATGCTGACAATGTGGTTTCCTCTTGGAGGTTTTTGAGCAGTTCAGCTCGTCCGGACTGTAGGAAACATGAGAGGAAGAGGGACAGGAATGGCCTCTGTCCTCTGTGGGCAGGGCTGGGGTTGTACCAGAAGCCCGGGGAGGCCAGTGCCTCTTGTCTGCAGTGTAGCTTCACCGTCCAAGGGCATTGCCATGCCAGCAGGTGCTCTCAGGGACAGTGGGTCAGAGAAATCCTGAAACTCATCCAGCATCCAGAAAGGAATGGGGCTAAAAAGATCAAGATAAGAAGTCCAGTGAGGGAGGGAAGAAGGGAAGGGTAGCCAGCAAGAAAGGAAGTCCCAGGTGTGAACTCTGGGGAGTGGAGATCGGGGTAGTTGTGGACCCCCGTGCACGCAGCTCTGGGCTTTCTGTCCACACACCCAGGAGCGTGCACAGGGCAGCATCAGGGTGGAAGAAGGGGTCCCGAGTGCAGCTCGGGGGCTGTGCGTGGACAAGGAAGGAGGGAGGTGGTCAGGTAGGTCGCATGACAGTGGGCGTTGAAGGGCTGACAGTCAAATGGGCCTCACATTCCAATAAAGGTGGACAGAGTTCAGGTGTGGTATTGTGATGAACTTGAAATAGGTTTTGATTTTATTTTTCCTTTGAATTTTCTCCTTTCTTGGTCCATGCTATCAGTGTCATAATTCTTTTTTTTTAATTAATTGTTATTGGAGTATAGCTGCTTTACAATGTTGTGTTAGTTTCTGCTGTACCGCAAAGTGAATCAGCTACACGTATACATAGATCCCCTCTTTTTTGGATTCCCTTCCCATTTAGGTCACCACAGAGCATTGGGTAGAGTTCCCTGCGCTATACAGTAGGTTCTCATTAGTTATCTGTTTTATACATAGTAGTGTATTTGTGTCAATCCCAATCTCCCAATTCATCCCACCCACCCTCAGTGTAATAATTGTATAAACTCAGCCTTTATTCATGGGCCACAGGAAGCCTCAGGTATCGAGAGCTTCCAAATTTTCGCTATCTAATCATTAACAGTGGGGATGCCAGAGGTGCAAATACCATAGCTGGCACTCAGAGCACCATCCTTGAGCAGAAACTTATTTCCCTCAAATGATACCATCTGACATATGCTCACATAGCCGACGTCTCTGAGGGCGTGTGTACAGCGTATGCCTAGTGGCTAATGTAAGATTGCAGGGAAAAGAGACATCTAAGAAAAATCGGGAATGTTTTGGTACTTGCATTCTTTCCCCCTTAGAAATGGGGGATTCTCTCCCTTTTCTCCCATTTCCGTGCTCATCCGTACAAGGGAATCACTTCACGTCGTGTGCTTTATTATTTTACAATCCTGGTGAAAGAAGCACTTAAATAAACTCTTTGCTTAAAAGCTTTGTGTGTCCCTGCTTCATGGTGCTTTAGCAGCAGTGAGAATTCAGGGTTTAAGGGGCAGGAAAGTGGAGCCTTTCAGGGTTCCCAGTGTGCAATCAACGTGCTGGAATTTCAATGGATTCCAAAGGCGTAACAATAATAGCATTAAGAACAGACCAGGGCCTTTGATGTTATTGACAATAAAACGGGGAGAGGGGGGCGAAGGGGCCCCTGTCATTTCTGTCATGAGCTTTTAAACTTTTGACCTCTAACCTTTTGTGTCAAAGAGCTTTTTCCATATGGGCGTTAGCAGCCTGCTCAAGTCTCCTGAATTCACTGGAGCGCCCACGTTTCCTTGGTGGGAAAGGACTTTCAGCGTCTTGGAAGAGACCCAACGTGGGGCGGTTATTGCTGAGTGCCCACCATTGTCTGCTCCGTCTTAGGGGGATGGCAGCGTGGGATGGGCTGAGGACACCACGCGTCCACATGAAGCGACTCCGGCCTGGCGGGAAGCAGGCAGCCTCGCAGGGACAGAAGGTGAACTTCAGAGCTGTGATTTAGCTCAGGGTCTGCAGGCATCTGCCTGGAGTTGGCTCTGAGCATGGGGTGGGGGGGGCGCCTGGAAGCTGCATGGGGAGGATTCGGAAAGATGGTGGGGCCTTTGGGGTGCCCTGGTTTGGCCTGTTATTGAGGCCTGTTAGGTAGATGGAAGGGTCCTGCAGTGCCAGACGGGCCTGGTTCACTGCTGCTATTACTTGGCCTCAGTTTCCTTTCTTGTCTTTCCTTCCTCCTTCGCCTTTCTGATAAGAAACATTTATTGAGTTCCTGCTGGGTGTGCGGTACAGTGAGCCTCTTCTGCCCTCGAGCCCCAGACAGCCTGGGAGGGAACGCAGATGGTTCTGGTCTGACGGCAGTGCCAGGGCAGGGCCTCATCCCCAAGTGGCCTGGCACGGTCCAGGAACACGGTGAGTGCCCCTCCTGTGTGTGTGTTTATCCGCCACAGCTGTGCGTACAGCGCGGGCTTCAGTGTGAGGGAGAGCTTCTGAGCAGGAACACAGGGCCTTCAGCGGGCTTGGCATCAGGGAGAGAGGAGATGTGGGCAAATAGAGTTTGTCCGGAAGGGTCCCCAATAACCTGAAGGATGCAGAAGGGAAGAAGGAGCAAGTGGTTCCCACAGGGACTCAGGGAGGCTTGACTGAAGGGGTGACATTTGCACTGAGTCTTGAAGAGAGAGTTGGACTCGGAGAAGGGGGAGAACTTCTCAAGCAGGGCACAGCATAAACCATAACAATGAAGGCAGCACTGCATCTCGGACGGGGAGGTACCCTGAGTGTCGCTGGGGTGTTGGGGGCCTTGAATGCCATGGTAAAGGGTTGGGCTGGGCTGGGAAGGCTCTCCTGGACCACTGCAGATTTGGGGAGCAGGGAGGACCATGGTCCAGTCTAAGGCTTAGGGATGTAAGTCTGGAGAATATAGTTTAGAGAAGAAATGTTAAGAAGCCTGAGCTCTGACCGTGTCATGGTAAGAAGCAGAGTGGCTAAGAGTAGGGGCTTTGGAGTAAAAAGGGACACCAGCTCTGCCACTCTCTCCCTGCATTTCCTTTCTTTGGATAAGGCCCTTAACCAGTTCCCTTGTCTGGAAGAATGGGCATACCCATTCCTGCTCTCCAGGGTCGAAGGAAGAAATAGATGAGGTCATGAGTGTAAAAGGCTTATTTAGCACAGCACCTGACATATGTTAAAGTATCCACTAATTGTCCTTATACTCATGATTGTTTTAGTATTATCAATTTCTATTAATGGGGCAAACCTTCGAAGACCTTTAGTTGTTGATCGACAGGAACTAAAATGGGGTGGGTGGTGGAGGTTATCTGAGGAAGAGTCTATAATCTGCTCTGCGACAGCTTCTCGCCTGATGTTGAGCGGAATGAATATGGACCTCATTCATTATTTAATGGCTACGCAGACGCTAACCAACACACCCTGAAGGTCACTGCTGGGTTTCCAGTGCCTTCAAAATATTTCTCAGGGTGGACTTGGATGGGTGGTTTCTGTTTGACTTAGCGGCATCGTTCTCTGCTGTGGAACTCTGGAGAGAAAGGTAAAGGTGAGCTCTCTGATGCTCTCAGCCTCAGCCCAGGCAGTTACCGTGCAGGAGGCCTGGGTTTGTGTGCCTGAGAGCTCTTCCTGGTTCCTGGTTCGGAGCAGGACTTGAGCATCGAGGTGGGGCTCCACGACGGTGTCTGGGGCTGTGTTGGGAGTGCCACCTCTGCTGGTGGAATAGAAAAAGCACCAACTTGCATCACAAGGCTCTGGTTTCTGTGACTTTGGGTACATCATTTAGCTTTTCTGAGCAGATAATGGAATATTCCCTTCGTAGCCCTCAGGATCGTGTGATAACAGGAAATAAAGAGAAACAAGACTTAGGGGGATAATAATAAAGCCTTGGAAATGATGATTTTAGGGTTGTCATGAAGAAACGGACATGAGTTTTATGAAATGTAAAGCATTGTATTCCTTTGCTTTTACATTTTGCTACCTGCTTCTGCTAATTTTGCAGCATTGAAAAAAAAAACATTTGGAAGCTCCTTTTTGAGTTGGTTTATTTTAGATAGGACACAGCTTCTAGATCTCATCATCATTGTTAATTGTTGGTTTACTAGCTAATAAACCAGGCAACTTCTGAATTCATTGTGTCTCTAAGGCTTCTGTAGTTAGAGCTGAGATACCAGATGCTTTCCTGGAAACGTTTCATTCTCTGCCTTCACTTCATCAGCGTTGAGAATCCCAATGTATATTTTTGAAACTATGAATTTGGCTTTTAAATTGTGCCATACAAAAAAATGGTCATTCACATAAGAATTTGTCACTGGTGAGAATTTCCATCTTTTAATTTCCATGCTTTCATAAGAAAATACACCATTAGCATAGTTCAAGTAAACGGATTTGTCACTTTTAAATATAGTGACTCATATGTTTTCATGTGATTTCCCTTGGACAGTTTTGCAGTTTCAGTATAATGGCTGTAAACCTTCTCTTATTTCTCTTTGCTGCTTTTCCCTCTGTTTATTTTTTTCTCTGATCTTGGCAGGAAAGCTGGAAACAACAAAAATATAATGGCTGCATATATATGGGATCATAGACAAGGCACATTCCAGAGGCTCAGGATGGAAGGATTTTATTGGTCGGTCAGTAGGCAGATGTGGTCTGTTTCTGCCATTGGGAATCCAATGGATGTGATTTTTAGTTGAGAAACTTGCAAAGACTAGTGGGTAAAAGAAGTTAAAAGGGACCAGGAAGGGGAGAGCTCAACTGTTTGTTCACTACCCAGGATACATTTGAGGTGATAAAGGCAGATTTCTTGTTAATTTACTTACAGAGGGCTATTTATGATTTTCTTGTAGAAACACATAATTATGTTCGTTAAGGATCATGGCCTGGATGGATTGTGTTATGACCAGAGTGTAGTGCTGGGTAGCACTTAGATCTATTTAAAATATTAGATTAATTTAATATATCTGTGTGCTGGCACAGAAGAAATAATAGATTTCTATCTGAAAAGTGGGGAATGCCCATGGATACTTATACAAGAGGAGTCCAGGACTTCCCTGGCAGTCCAGTGGTTAGGACTCCGCACTTCCACTACAGGGGGCACGGGTTCAATCCCTGGTCAGGGAACTGAGATCCCACATGCCGTGCGGTGAGGCCAAAAAAAAGAGGAGTCAGGAATGTTGGGTGGTTGCCAGAAGTAAAAATTGCTTGGGTTTTATACATAACATAGTTTTGTTAATCAGCTTTCTACGTAACTTTGTGTATGTTTTACTTAACTTATAAGGAAACTTAAATTTGCAAATGTTAAGTGTTTATTGCCATCATTTGCTAGATTTACAGTCAATTTCATCCATTATCATTTTTATCTTAGAATTTATTTATGATAAATAAAATCACAGGATAAGTATCCTTTTTCTGAATAATTGTCAGATTGGACACTTCTACTGTAAAGATTTTTTAAGTCACACAAATAGGCATATTGGTATTTCACACATACAGTGTTATCACTCAGAAGCTACGTATCCATGAAGAAAAAAAATGGTGTGTGGTTTTTCTGAGTTGTAAACATTTCTGAGAATTACTTTCTTGGGGTATACTAAGGACAGGGTTTGTCAAACCGTATTCCATAAGGGCCAAAAGAAATATATTAGGTTTTGTGGGCCATGTGTTTCTCTGTTGCAGCTCTCCAACTGTGTCTCTGCAGTTTGCAGTTTGAAGGCAGCCATAAGCAAACGAAATGGCACCTGTATTCCAATAAAACTTTATTTATGAAAACTACCCAGGGGCTTCCCTGGTGGCGCAGTGGTTAAGAATCCTCCTGCCAATGCAGGGGACACGGGTTCGATCCCTGGTCCGGGAAGATCCTACATGCCGCGGAGCAACTAAGCCCACGTGCCACAACTACTGAGCCTGTGCTCTGGAGCCCGCGAGACACAACTACTGAGCCCATGTGCCTAGAGCCCGTGCTCCGCAACAAGAGAAGCCACCTCAATGAGAAGCCCGCGCATCGCAACGAAGAGTATCCCCCGCTCGCCGCAACTAGAGAAAACCCGTGCGTGGCAACAAAGACCCAACACAGCCAAAAATAAATAAAGTAAATAGATTAATTAAAAAAAAAGAAATTTAATTTAAAAACTGCCCGGTGCAGGAGTTTGCCCCCCATAGTGTATGCTCCACAAGTTAAGGTTCCTGCCATGGTATAAAGAGACAAAATAATAGATCTTTTTTTATGCAAGGCATCTATCAGATGTCTCGCGTATACTATAACTGCATTTCCTTAAAACTTGCACCGCATTACAGAGGGTCTTATAAACAAGATGATCTACACTGACGACTCCGGAGATGCTTCCAGCTCCACACAACATGCATGTAGGACTGGAAAGAAGATTCCTGATGCTTCATGAAGCGCTTGCTTCATGGGATGATGCCACCTGGATGTCCAGCAAGTCCACAGCTGGTCCCTTTGGGGTTCCATGCCTTAGAGTCTGCTTATAGCACACCAGCAGGGCCACATGCTTTAGACGTTCCCAGTCAGGCATCCCGGGGCTGTCCTCAGAGGGGCAGATGAGCCCCTTGCTGGCGCTGTGTTATCCACAGACATGTTCCCATCCACAGTATCATCCTGTCCACAGGCAGGAAACACAAGGATGTCTGGATGCGGAGTCAGTCCGGGTGTGGAGTCCGTCCACATGGTGATGTGTTCCTTAGGCCACTGAGCCCTGGAAAAGGTCTTGCAGGTGCCAAGGTAATGATTGGAGACACTCAGCAGGGGGAAGAGGCAGAGATGGCGCTTGGGTGCCACTCCACCATCTCATCGGAGTGGTGAGGGCCCCTGTCTCCCCCTCTTGAGACCTCTCCTTTGATAGATGCTGGATGATTCCTTTGGTTTTGGCATAGTGGATGTTGCCCACATTGGGTTTTAACATTTCTACTGATGGCAGGCGATTGAGTGAATTGGAGGGGACTGGACATTCCTACAGGCAGGGCTGACCCCAGTGACAAGAAAAATCATCTCTAGTGCAGGTCTAGAATAAATTCCAAAATCAGTGAACAGATGACTTCAGGATTTAAATAAGCCAGGAGAATTTATGCCCTGGGCGGTTTACTCTTGTGGGTCCTCCTGTACTGTTTCCTGGGCACTTTCAGGGCACTTTCAGGCCACTCAGATATCATTTGGTGAATTACTCCTTCAGGGCCCAAACGGAGCGGCCTTTGATCTCTCTTTTTTAATCTACAATTTCTGTATGTAAATTTCAAACCTTAAAAGACAGTTTCCCAGAATGGCATCCGAGAGATCTCATAGCCTGAGGATATTAAAACTATTTCTTGGGAGAAGGATGCAACAACTGAAGATAAACCTCCAAGTGTCTCTTCCTGGCTACAGGTTTTTTATGATCAACCCAGGCTGTTGTGAGGAGACCTAAAAATCAATGCCTCCCATTCCTAATGAGAGGCTCACCGCACAGCCTCATGACAGCCAGCATGAAGTCGAATCCTGACAACGATACCCAGCGCAAATATTGTTACTATGCATTTCAATTTAAACATGTGTCAAGCCAGTTACATATTTATGGGGTTTAAAGACTCTTCCACTCGTGCCTAGGATAATAGGCACTCTGCAAATCTCCGTTTAGTCTAAGAGGAATTTGGTCCAATAGTCAAACCTCTTGCGAGTCTGTAATAAATCATCTTTGCAACCCAAAGTTGACTGCTTCCCACAGCTCCTCAGACTTACCCCACCTGGTAGAATTTTAATTCCTTCAGTAAAATTGATTCCCCCAGTTCTGCACATTATTCTCCCTGTCTTCCATTTAGCCCGTTAGTTTGCTGACAGCAGAGTACACAGCACTTAGCAGCTGGTTTGTGGAACCATCAGTCAGGAAATTGTATGATAAATAGGAGGGAGCCAGGTTTAGTGGCACTTCCTTCTGCTTCAGCAGTTTTTGCCCGACTTTGGAAAAGTCATCATGTGGTGTTTTGTCAAGGGCCAGAGCAGGAGATGGCTGCGGTGCGGTGACTTATTACACATACCCCTGAGTTACAATGCTCTGCAGCTGTGCCGCTCATGTGTAAATAATAAACCGGGAGGTGGGTAATTATGGCGGCTGCTGGCGACACGGGCCTGTTCTCGTCCTGTGGGTTTTCTTGGACAGCTTCTTGGGCTCGTGATGGAATATACTGCGGTCTTCCGCATAGAAACGACCAGCTGAGATGCAAGGGAAGCACTCCATGTTTGAGGAGTCGCAAGCACTTTTCTTTTTTTGAGAGGTGTGTTGGGATTAATGTCATGTGATGCCACATATGTTAAAGGACATGCTCGTCCTGCTTTTTATTCTTCGTTTTTACTGTTAAGCTGTGGTCAAGCGTGTCTTGAATTGGAAGAGGGCTGTTCCATTGCGTTTACCAGAAAGCGGCTTAAGAGGTGTGATTTCCACTGATAACTGACATGAGGTATAATTGTTCGCACAGACTTTATGGGTCCAGGAGACCAATAGTTATTTTAGTTATTTTCAACTAAATCGAGAAGGAAACAAATAGAAATAAAAATGCTTAAACTAAAATCAGATGTCTATGATGAAATCAGACCATATCCATATTTTTTGGCTCTTTATTTAACCTGATTCCAGAATGTGGAATTCATAAATTTCCTTGGGACATAAACAAACACTTGGAGTAAACAGTGCTGCAAGATGCATCACATACTTTCATTCAGAATTAACTTTTAAACTCGCAAAATACACTCAACAGTGAGAAATGACTACCAAATGCCCCAGTAATTCCTAACCCTCACCCTCACCCTAACCCTAACCCTAACTCTTTTCTCTTAAATATTTTTTCAATGCTTGGTCATTTTCTCTCTCATTCTGAAAGAAAGACAGAGGGTGAGAGAGAGAGAGAAAGAGAGAGACAGTGAATTTAAATCCTGTTAATTTCTTAAAAATAAAAGGATGGCAGTGCCTTTAAATATCTGTAATAATCTTGTAGTTTTCCTTGGGGTAAAGATTTATACTGCTTGGGTACATGCTTTTGATTTTATTGAGTTATGTGCCTGGTTTTCACCCCCTGTGCATATAATCTTTGCAATGTTATTATAAACACTCATATAAAAAATAATGACTGTTACTTCCTGGATATATGAGGCATATATTGAAGGTAGAATAAATTCACACATTTTGAGCCCTTGTGTGTATGAAAAATCTGGATTTGTGCTTCTTCTGAATTCACAGCTGCACCCACATAGAGAAAAGCAGATACAGTTAACACCCACTTATCTGTTGCAGAGAATTTAATCACACAGCACACAGCCAAGAGCCAGGAAGTAAATAAGTGAAAATATCTTCCAACTCTGACATGGTTGTCACAAAGTCCCTCAAAACGCCCTATAAAATGATGTGTGGGAAAAACCTTAGGAGGTGTGTCAGATGGTATGAATGCTTAATTTACACCCAGTTCTAATAGGTTTATTCCTCCGGTTTCCAAGAGCCCATGACACGTGTTAAGTTTGAAGTCCGCTGGAAGCAACCTTGTTCGAATCAGCAGTGACCACTAACAGGGGAAGAAGAGAAAGAACTACGCTTGAGTCTGCTGGCCATCTCCCTGACCCCCGATCCCCGTGACCTCTCATCCACCTGACCCCGAATGCCAATGATTCATTTGGACCTGTTCGAAATTTAAAATCAGGAAACATTCACTGAGTAGGTGTCAGACTTTCAGACTCATGCAAAAGATGACTCCACTCACTTTTACGTTGTTTTAGGAAGGATACGTCATTTTCTAACAAAATGGTTAAATGGAATAGGACATTTGGGCTCTGCAGGACATTGCTGGGTAAACTTTTCAACTTAGCACACAAACTATCAAGATTTGTGTTACCAAAAAAAAAAACAATTCCAACATCGTCTCATATTAAATCCTAAGAGGTGCATTTAAAATAGAAATGAGTTTTTCGTATGGACTTTATAAAATGTATAAAGTGTGATCAGGCAGTCAGCACATCGCTCACCTGTTGAATTTGCAGCATTGCTGTGACAATGATGAGACATTACTGAGATATTTCCTTTTCTCCCTTGTATCGCTCCCTCCCTGCTTTACCGTATAACAAGCACAAAATGCAGTGAGTAATTGACATTTTCAGTGCCGTGGAACCTCTTCTTCTGGGTTCTAAATCTGGTGGAATTTAGCTTTGGATGCCTCCATAGTGCTGTCAGTGCTATAATGCTGTACATTGATAGTTTTTCTCTCTTATTTTTTTCTCCTAATCATATTCTTAGATTCTCAAAGGAAGGCAACAGGGGCAAAGTCTCAAGAAAGGAAAGTAAGACATCCTAATTATTTTTTTTTAAAGCTCTTTTGTTTACATTCTGAAAGATGCTTGTTGAAGAAAATTTGGAAAAAAGAGAAACGTATAGGGAGGAAAATGAAAACCACTTGAATTCAACAAGCACATGTATAATGGTCACCCCCGGGACTTAAGGAGGTTCACAGTGGGAGGTGCAGTCACACCCTAATCTGTGTTTGACACACCCGCTCCCCTGCCCCACGTGGAGGTTCTGTGTCACTTTTTCCAGCCATCGCTCAGAGCCTGTTTGCAGGGCGTCATTTGGAATTGCTTTTGCCGCCTACTACACTAGGCAAAATCTTCAGACTTTTGGTAGAAGCTCAAAGCCCTTCTGAGGCACGTTTGGTGTACACATCAATTCCTGGGACTGTTTTGAGGAACAGCAGCGTGATAGGTACATGCAGGCTTCCAGGACGACCACACGTGGAAGGTAACATTTGCAGCACGAGTTCCGAGTTCCTGTATATTTGCTGTCTTATCGGGCTCTGAGCCGTGGAGGCTCACCTCCTGATTTTGGACTTCTTTACTGCTTCTTGAAACTTGGGAAAAACCTTAGTATCAGTGGTGCTTCTCACGGTAAAACCTGGTAAAACTATTTTCAGTTCTTGCAGTGAATCACTATTTAGAAAAAAAAGTTTATTTTCAGATTTGTCAGAGATAATCAGGGCAAGTAAATGGAGGTAGAAGAACTATTTTAAGTACGTGCATACACGGGAGCCCCAAAACAGTGATGACTGAGAGCGGGAGGGGAGGCTGGTGTGGGTCCCAGGGGAATGCTGGGGCTGCAGGGAAGGAACCTTCAGTTTGCGCCAAACCGCCCTCTGTCAGGCCATGTAGCATTTCTCTGGCCAGCCTATAGATTTGCTGCCCCTGTGTTGGGATTCCGGAGGCCTGACCTAGAACAAGAAGGAGGGGGAGCATGCATTTAAAATTTTAAAAAGTGTGTGTGTGTGTGTGTGTGTGTGTGTGTGTGTGTGTGTACACGTGCCATGCATTCTAGCAGGGACTTTTGTTTTTTTATTTAACATCTTTATTGGAGTATAATTGCTTCACAATGCTGTGTTAGTTTCTGTTGTACGACAAAGTAAAAGAGTCATATGCATACACATGTCCCCATATCCCCTCCCTCTTGAGCCTCCCTCCCACCCTCCCTATCCCACCCCTCTAGGTGGACACAAAGCACCGAGCTGATCTCCCTGTGCTATGCAGCTGCTTCCCACTAGCTATCTATTTTACGTTTGGTAGTGTACATATGTCCATGCCACTCCCTCACTTCGTCCCAGCTTACCCTTCCCCCTCCCCGTGTCCTCAAGTCCACTCTCTACATCTGCGTCTTTACTCCTGTCCTAGCAGGGACTTTTGAACATGACTCTTTTCCTTACAAAGCATCATGGGTATGGGAGAAATGAAAGCTAGTAGTGATATTACGTCTTTGTCTAAAACTCACTTGACAGTGTCATTTTAAAATTAAAAAGTGGGGAATTCCCTGGCGGTCCAATGGTTAGGACTCTGTGCTTTCACTGCCGGGGGCCCGGGGTTCAATCCCTGGCTGGGGAACTAAGATCCCGCAAGCCGTGTGGCAAGGCCAAAAATAAAACATAAAAATAAAAAAGTGTTTTGGAGTCTGTTCCTCTTGGCTTCGTGGCGGCCCTTGCCCTCTGGCCGGCCTCCTGCCGGGTAGGAGCACGTGTTGTTTCTCTTTCTTGCTTTCCTGCCTGCGTTCAAGTTGCATTCAGAGGCTTTACTGCCTCCGGTGCTGATATTAGTATCTGCTTGGTTCTGAACTGTGAAGAATTCTTCCACAAATTCTTCAGGTAGATTCAGCATCAGTTGTGAAGACGGTGTTAGCGGTGTCGTTTCATGGATTGGCATTCCATTTCAGAGTGTTCCATTTATACAGGCTGTATACTTTCTTTCTTTTTCAGACCCTCCTCATCTCTTTCCTGCATTCCATCCTCCTGTACCCATCGATGCAAGACACCATGAGGGCCGTTACCATTACGATCCGTCTCCGATCCCTCCGTTGCATGTGTAAGTATTACAACTTTACCTGTCAAAGAAATAGCACAAAATACTGGCTTTCACCATCTCAGGATTTTTGTTACCAGCACAGCTACTGGGCTTTGAAGATGTGATAGAAGTCTAAGATTTACTTTTGAAATACAGCAAGCTTATATGTTCCTGCACTCACTGAAGCAAATCCCCGCTGCTTCCTGAAGAATGCCTGTCACACTAGGTGGCTGGCAAGTATTTCTTATATAGTTTTGCTGACATGTGTTCCGTGGGCTGTAAATACTAAATTAAAAAATTGGGCCTAATGGAAGGTTACCACTCAGGATATGCATTTGGTCGAGAGTGGGTGTGAAGTTTTTCATGCTCCAATTTCTGTTACGGGAAAGTCCTGTTCCAGGGATCACTGATGCATCGTAATGAAATTTTCATGGTAAATTTTCATAGCCCCTGTGTTGTGTACACCAACGGTCACTTGATTGATGGGAATGTCACCCAAACAAAATGGCAAATGTGATCGAGCACATAGTTTACACAAAGATAAAAGGAGAGAATGGGGGTAATAACATACATTGGAAAAGGAAGAAAAGCCAAATATCATATATGAGGCTAAAAAAGAAATGATACAAATGAACTAATTTACAAAACAGAAACAGACTCCCAGACCTAGAAAACAAACTTATGCTTAACCAAAGGGGAAAGGTGCAGGGGAGGGATAAATTGGGAGTTTGGGATTGACGTATACACGCTCCTATATTTAAAATAGATAACCAACAAGGACCTACTGTATAGCACAGGGAACTCTGCTCAGTATTCTGTACTAACCTAAATGGGAAAAGAATTTGAAAAAGAATAGGTACATGTATATATATAAATGAATCACTTTGCTGTACTCCTGAAACTAACATGACATTGTTAATTAACTATACTCCAATATAAAATAAAAATTAAAAAAGAAAAAAAGGAAGAAGAAAATCTCCTGGAAATTAATGTGATCTTACTCAGGTTAGGGGGGAAAGAAGATCAGGTAGTCAGGATAGCCCTCACCTAAACTAAAATGGTCTTCGTTTGCAGAAAACTGATATATACTATAACAAGGGGAGTCAATCTTTGGGAGCTGCTGACCCTTATGAATGGCCTTGATTTTACATTTAGTCATATCTGGTAATCACCCTTCATTCTGAGAGAGTAAAGTTAGAAAAGCCCAAATAATACTTTGAAGAATACTGCTAGTTATTTGGATGGTAGATTGCATCTCCATGGCTATTAGTTACATCTGTGTAATTACATATACGCCAAAGAAAAATGAAGTTGTTTTAAAACAAGTCCTCCTCTGTGAACAGAATTAATTGATATTAACAACCCTAACTATATGCCCAAGTACACATATAATATTTTACCCACAGTTTTTTGGATCCATCTCCCATTACTGACTTGTAATTTCAGAGCAGATTTGCCTGGAGGTAAGTCATAAATCTGTGTTCAGATTTCTATAAGCATTAAAGGAGAAGTGGATATTTAGGGAGAGAGAATGCAGAAACTTGTGACTTATTCTTCAACTTTTCACTAGAACACAAGTAAGTATTTACAGGCTTCTGAAGCCTGGTAAAAATACACTCAAATAAAACCAAGATGCCAATTTAAAGCCCCCTAATACAAAGGGAAGGAAATTACAATTTCAGGCCGAAAACTGCTATGGAATTCATCCTGTTCTACCAAAGTTTTGCAGTACAGATGGGACCACAAGGGTCTCAGACGAGGATCTGCCCTGTGGTACAGAGCCAGCAAGGGCCCACCGGGCCTGGGAGATGCAGACAGCTGATTTCTCCCAGACTCCAATCTCTGAAGTGATGAAGTAATTTAAATCAGATTTTCTATGGGATTTCAGAGTGCCTCACTCTTAAAAAATCATCTTATAGAGAAATTTCAAAAAATGAGTTTATATGATAGAATGAACTAGTTCCTCTGTGTTCATTATGGTTTGCCTTGTAATTAAATTCAAATATGAATTTATCAGTAAAAATCACAAATCTTGGTTCTTTGGCAGAATGTAAGAACAGCAAGCCCTCGTGTAGATCACACTGTATGTTCTAGACCCTAATTGCTGTATCTAAAGAATTAGCTCGCTAGAGATAAAAACACCACAGGATAAGGCAGGTCAAGTTTGGAGAATCCTAGGGGAGAGGGTTGCAATTTCTACAGGACTGCTGAGCAGGGATTTTTATAGATTTTAATATAGTCAACCCTTTGTGTCTTCCGGTTCTGCATCTGAGGGTTCAACCAACCTTGGATTGAAAATATTGAAGAAGAAAATTCCAGAAAGTTCCAAAAAGCAGAACTCGAATTTGCAGCACACTGGCAACTATTTACAGAGCATTTCCATTGTATTAGGTATTATAAGTAATCTGGAGGTGATTTAAAGTATCCAGGAGGATGTTCATAGGTTATACGCAAATACTTTGCCATTTAATATAAGGGATTTGAGGATCCACGGATTTTGGTATCCGTGAGGGTTGTGGAACCAATGACCTTCAGATACCGAGGGATGGTCCTACTTCCTGCTTTTTCAGCCAAGCTTTAGGATAATTTTGCAGCAATTGACTAAATTGTTCTCTAGCTGCCTAAATGTTTAGTTACCAAAGATTCATGATGTAAGGCTTGTAGATAATCCTGAGCCTCCCAACACACGTTCTGGAGGTGTTAGGGGAATGTCATTGCTGGGCACAGAGCGTGGTGAGCATGTGCTTTGTGGTCTCCTGGGACTGCTCGGCATAGCGGGGTCCTGGGTGGAGACACTGAGCTTATGGAGTAGGCTCTGGGAAGCTGGGGTCAGTCTCACCTCTGTGCTTTTATAATGTGACATTCTCTCTGTATTACCCTCAGTGGTCTTCCCTCCCTGCATGGCAAACGCTGGTTAAACTCCTCACCCTCAAGGCCTAATTCAAAATCACCTCTGCTGGCTGTCCCAGAGGCTGTTCCTCAGAGAACCTTGTGTGCCTTTATCGCAGCCGAATCCTCTTGCCTGGTCAATTATTGTTTAGCGGTCACTGCCCCTGCTAGATTTGCGGGCATTGCCTAACCCTTGGCCAGGCACTTAGTAAAACAAGCTCAGTAGACCTTCAAGGTGTCCAGTCTGGGAAACAGTGGACCAGCACTCAGAGAGCTTGACTCCCAATCTTGCTCTGTGCTGGGAACTGGCAACTTACAATTTCCATATATTGGTTTCATTCTGTGGAAATGAAGTTACCTGCCTTGCCCGACTCTCCAGATCGCAAATCCAAGAGTTCAATGAAATCGCGTTCTTGTGAGTGCCCTTGAAAGCAGGATGCTCTAAGCAAATGTCGAAAGTTAGCATCGTGACAATTGGGGGCGTGACAAATATTGAGATTCTCTTCTGGCCTGGCTCAATCCTGAATCCCTGGGATGCTTTGGCACCTTCTGTGATGCAAATGTAGCTGCCTGTGATCAGATCATTTTGGGCGTGGAGGTTAATCTAGGCAAATATAGCTTGGTTACTGAAATCTTAAAAGCACATCTTTGCCAAGGGGCTAAAGCAGTAGCCTGGAAAAATAAAATGATTTTATCTAGAAGTTGAATTCCAAAATGCTTGTTTTATAATTAGCTTCTAGAAAATGAGATCAAGTGAGCTTACGGAGTTTTTAGAATAAATATTTTTAATTATAAATAGACAACATTTGGGGATATTCTCATTGTTTCATACACATGATTGTTCTTCTGGCGCCAGCTTCAAAAATTAAATTGTAAGTCTCTTGAAACAGGATGTGTGTTGGTGATGGAAATGCCAACAGGTCTCTGTTTAGAAGGATGGCAGACACTGCGATAATTATGCTATCATATCCTATCATTAATGATTCTATTGAAAGAGGTTTGTAAATTGCTCCTCTTTTTAGATAAACCACCCTATATTAAGGCGTCAATGATATGGTGCGGAATTAAATTAGAATCTCAGAAAATGAAATATGCTCTGTATTAGCTGTTTGACACTTAATTTGCCTCTGAATGAGTACAGGAAATCACAAATTAACCTGCCTTTGTTTTTCCAACCATGGCTTATTAGGTGTTAGAACAACTGCAATTACAGCCTAATAATAACCACCAAGCCTTATAAATATGTACGGAAATGCGTCAGTTTGTGTTAAAGAACCCAGTTTGTTAAATGGAATGCCTTTAGCTTACCCGACTTACTCTCACAGTGTTCTCCAGAGTTTATGGTTAGGCAGTGTAGACGGAGTATAGACATTTAAATTCTTCCAAATACAGTACTGGAAATAATGTTAGAATTTATTAGTATTTCCTTTCTTAACTCAAAATCATGAATTCAGATGTGGGATTTCTAAGTGGGACATGGAATGTCAGTGTCATCTTTCCCTGAGTTGTCATGTAAAGGTTGTCAGAGAAATGTATGATTCCTGCATTACGTGTATTTAATTTAAGTAGTTTGAAAATTAAGAGACACTGGATATGGGGAATTTTCCCTTTTCTTCTGAAAGTTATTCTCCCCTGAATTCACCAGAACTTATGTTCAGTAGCTAATTGGAGTGTCTCGTTCTCTCTCAAATCATTTGCTTTGACCACAGAGTCCATGTTTTATTAAGCCATGTAGAAAAAAGTACAATGTTTTAGAAAACTATCAATGAGTATATTTTATTATGTTGCTGAGATCGTTCGGAGCGTTAGTGATAGAACCTGAATCTGTAGCCACATAGTCGAGGCAGAAATTTCATGTGGTTATTTCTACTCCTTGGTCTTCTCTCTGCTTCCTGCTCTGCGTTGTCTCCATCAGGGCTGTGGGGTTGCAGAACTCCAGGAGCTATTGTTGTAACCTACGGGAATTGATGGTGTTCTCTAGGCTAAGGCTTACTACTTGTTTTAAAATTCCACTTGGAGACTCAGACATAGAGAATGGACTTGAGGACACGGGGAGGGGGAAGGGTAAGCTGGGACGAAGTGAGAGAGTGGTATGGACATATATACACTACCAAACGTAAAATAACTAACTAGTGGGAAGCAGCTGCATAGCACAGGGAGATCAGCTTGGTGCTTTGTGACCACCTAGAGGGGTGGGATAGGGAGGGTGGGAGGGAGATGCAAGAGGGAGGAGATATGGGGATATATGTATATGTATAGCTGATTCACCTTGTTATAAAACAGAAACTCACACACAATTGTAAAGCAATTATACTTCAATTAAGATGTTGAAAAAAATAAAATAAAATAAAAAAATAATAAATTTAAAAAATAAAATAGAATAAAATTCTACTTGGTAATTCAGACAATGGGAATATTATATCCCTCGCCCCTAGAAACAGTTGTATTTTCAAGTGACTACTTTCACGTTAATGAAGAAAGCACTCTTTCTCTTGCATTTTGAGTGTGTGCTTTTTTTCCTTTGCTTTAGTGTTAGAATGCATTTAAGCACGCTTACTTTTGAAAGTAATTTTTTTGTTTGTTTTGTTTTGTCTTGTGGCCGCACCGCACGGCACGCAGGATCTTAGTTCCCTGACCAGGGATCGAACCCGTGCCCCCGTGCAGTGGAATCACAGAGTCTTAACCACTGGACCGCCAGGAAAGTCCCCAAAATATCGATCTTTTACATACAGGTTTTTTGAGCCAAAGTTTCCTCATTTATGGACCACTATGAATTTCAGACTGTCCATTTGCTTCTGCTGAGCTTGGCAATTCATTTTTCAAAGCAGGATCAGCCTCAGTTACTAATGTATTACAATAATTCGAGCCCCACAGATCTTGCCAGTGGAGCCGAGGGCTACCCTTGTCTCGTGCTGTGGATGCGGGCAGCACCGCATCCCGAGCTGCATCCCAGGCCAGCGCTCTGACCGTCTGTCACACTTCACCATCCACTTAACTAATTCAGTTTACAAAATCATCTTCATCTCTTCTCTCCTGGGGGAACTGAGCACTGTTCTCATGTTCTCTTCTACTCGGCAGCTCTTTCTTCTCTTAGTGGAGTCAACGTGCCTCTTTCCAAGGCTGCCTGACTCACTGGAATTATTTCACCGAAGTATGATAGAGCTGCTCCTCCCACTCAAAGTGGTCCACTTCGTGGCGCCTGGGGAGAGGGCAGGACGCGGTAGATCATTAATATGAGCTGGGAGAGAGGGGGATTTGGAAATAAATGAGGCTCCCCCCCGCCGCCACCATGGTTATGACTGCCTTTTAGGGTTCCGAGCGGGGAGACTAGTAGCAAGTTTGGAGTATGAATAAATACATTTCTTTCCAGACAGAGTAAACTCTAAAAAAAGATAGAGTATTATGGTAAAAGCTTAGAGAAAGAAAGAGGAAGTGGATGACCAGAACTACTACTCAGTTCCCCACCCCCCACCACCCCCCCCACCCCCCCCTACCCCCGTCCTCTCCTCCCTCCCTCCCTGGATTCAGCACCTTGTGTGAGAGTTGCTTAGTGGGAATTCATCTAATCCTTATTCAAAAGCAGCCTTCACTCTAGCCATCTACTTAAAACTTGGTGATGGGCTCATAGTACATAATAGTGATTCCATTATTTTCATTCACAGGGAAAGCCTCCAGTAAAATGTAGAGATTGAGCAAAACCTTGTATTTGTATTTGGGGGCATAACTTGTTTGGACTATTTTAATAGTACAATTTAAAATTAACACAGGCAAGCCCTTTTCCCCCGTGTTTGTGCTCTACCGTAAACGTTATTGAGACCGATAAAGTGTGATGACATATCAGATTTCAGGCATACCTTGTTTTAGTGTGCTTTGCAGATATTTAATTTTTTTACACATTGAAGGTTTCTGGAGACCCTGTATTGAGCAAGTCTATGGATACGTCTTTCCAACGGCGTTTGCTCACTGATAGTTCGCATTTTTTAGCAATAAAATATTTTTTAATGAAGCCATGCACATTGGCTTTTTCTTAGACATAATGCTTTTGCACACATAATAGACTACAGTATATTGTAAACATAACTTTTATATGCACTGGGAAACCAAAAATTCATGTGACGCGCTTTAGTGCGATATTTGCTTTATTATGGTCTGGAACCGAACCCATAATATCTCCCAGGTAGGCCTGTACATCAAATACTGTAGCTAACATTTTGTAACACTCACCTCCACCCTCCAAAATAAGAAAAGAAAAAAAGACTAGAAAAGAGAAGAAAAAAAAATGAACTAGGTTATAATCACATCTCTTGGGGGCAAAGACCACCTGTGTATGTCTTTGCATTTGCTAGACTGAGCCCGTGCCTTTGCAGAGTGGCTCCTGGATAAATATTGTTTTCCATGGTGATAATGGGCTGTCCTTTTTTAGGTCAGTACAGGATGACTGCCATCTTCTTTCTTTTGTTTTCGTTGGTTTACTTTGGTAGGGTGTGTCACCTCATGCCAACAAAGCTAGCACACTGAGGACTCAAAATCAAAAGCTCGATTCCTTCTGAAGATGATGTTAATATAAATACCTACCGCAGTGTCAGATGCTCTCCACTGCCAAATGAATTCCCCGATATTAAATTAGTTACTGGTTGTGAAGGTCTGAGGTCACCTTATGTGACTAGGTACCATTGAACTTAATAGCTGCTTCTCAGGCCCCTCATGTGGCAATAAAATTAATGAAATTAGCAATCTTTAATTGATAATGTAATATGAATACCAAAATTCCAAATATAAGGGGGAAAAAGAAATGACTAGACCATTCACATAAAAAATATAATAATGGCCATAACTGACATTTTTGACTACTTACTGTGGGCACAATTTTAGAAACTTTACAAAACTATCTCATGTAGTACTTAGAATATTCAGCCCTAGGATGGAGTTATTATCACTAGCCTCCTTTCTAAGATATGGAAACCTTGACACAGAGAAGTTAATGGTTGTGCCATTATTTAAACCTAGACATCAGACACTACACTCCTTGCACTTGACTTTCATCCTCTGCTCATGAAAACGAACGCTGGGGCCTTTGGTGCTCTAGTTTCTACTTACTGGATGAGCCCAAATAATTCTAACAGTACCTGATAGGAAATTTTCAGTGTCACTGGCTGTCATCGTGTTCTGCAGAATTCTAAGATAGGAACATGGCAGTGAGGAGAAGAGCTGGAAAAAGCCTTGTCTGTAGCAAAACAAAACAAAATAAGATAGATACACATCAAGGTTTGCTACCGTGGAACTTGTGACCCCCAACAGCTGGACGTATAAATGTCCAGCTACATGGAGTATTGGGTGAATTGTGATTCATCCACTTGGTAGAATATTGAAAAAAAACAGTAGCATTTGAGAAGACCATATGAAAACATGGATAAATAATGGTCAGTGATTACAGCTGTGTACCCTATAAAATGTAAGCCATGTTGGATGAGATCACAACATGTATCTGCCTGGAACCTGCTCCCCTTAGACGTCTATGGCTTGCTCCCTTACTTCGTACATTTCCCTGCACAGACGGCTCCTTATCAGAGAGGTCTTCCATGAATAACCATCTAATGAACAGGGATTGGCAGACTATGGCCTGTGAGCCAAATTCAGCCCATGGCTTGTTTTATTGGAATCCGGTGACTGCCGCTTATTTACTATTGTCTATGGCAGCTTTAGCAATCAAGGGCAGAGATGAGTAGCTGAGATAAAGGACATGGCCCGAAAAGCCTAAAATACAAAATTTCCCAAGGCCTGATCTAAAAGAACACCCCCTTTCTAGCCTCACTACCCCCTTTCTCTGCCTTACTTTCCTTTTTTTAATAAGTGATGCCATGCACCATATTTTCGACTTTCAGGCTTTCCCACTGCTATTCCCAACATTTCTTGTTGCATATCATATCAGTTCACAAAAAAAGAAAATAAGTCTTATTGTTTGGGTATCATTTCTCATGATCCACTGAAAAAATGTAAAGTCTGCCTCATTTTCAAGCACTACCGTAGACCACCTACATCCACAGTTCCCAGTCTAAGTATGAAAATATTGGTGAGCTTCAATCCCTAAACTTTAAAAATTTTAATGAGCTGGCGGTATCAATCCAGATGAACCCACACACACTTTACTTTGCATTAAGAAATGAACATGAAGCAAATAAATGGTACTCCAAGGGCATACTACATTTTTCTGTTTTGCAATATTCCTTTCTTTAAAAAAAAAATGATTGAAGCATAGTTGATGTACAGTGTGTTAATTTCTGCTGTACAGCAAAGTGATTCAGTTGTACATATATAGACATTCTTTTTCATATTCTTTTCCATGATGGTTTATCACAGGATATTGAATATAGTTCCCTGTGCTCTACAGTAGGACCTTGTTGTTTATCCATCCTATGTAGAATAGTTTTGTCTTGCAATATTTCTAATGACTGAAATATTGAATTCGGTCATTGGTTACAGAGAAAGCAGGCCCTAATTATAGTGCATATTCAGAGAGTCTGAGAGCCAGCTTCTTGGATAAATTCCTGTGTTCTTTGTGCTGGGCTCAGCAGTCCGGCCGGGAGCAGATATTGACTGAAGGTATTCACGGCCACTGAACCGGAAGCTGCCAGCTCTATAGAGCCTGCCGTCCAGCCTGTTGCAAGGGGCCTGGGGGGCACTGGGCTGTAACAGACTTTTCTCTTTGTGTACAATGCTTCCACTCATGTTAAGCCTGGCTTCAAAGAAAACAGAAATTTACTGCCATCGTTGTATTTAGTTTTCAAAGTATGCATTGGAGAAAATTGAACTTTCACAGAATTTGTCCCAACGGGAAGGCACTTTCCGGTTAGTTTTTAGGTGATAAATACCACCCAAACCCAAGCTGCCTGCAGTTCTTCCTCTGTGGCCATCCCTCCCTCACTTAGGTAACAGAACCTGCTTTTTCCAAACCTAAACAAAGACATGCCATTTCCTATAGCCGCTCAGCAGGCTGAGTTCATTTCAGACCCTTCCCCAGGGGAACAAAGGCTGGGGACACAGGGCGGCCTGTCACTCACTTCTTTTTGTTATTGCTGCATCCCCACCCCTGCCCCCAGCGAAATTCATACAGAAAAAAAAAAAAAAAAAAAAAACAATGTTCGCAGATTTGTTTCCAGTAACCTGCCTGCTAACTTTTTGAATCCTAAGTAACAAATTAGCTAGATTTTTGCATCTTTGGTCATCTGAGCCAACTAAGCATACTAAAAGGAAAGAGCAAGAGGAAAGTCTGTTTTCAAACTCATCCTCTGAGTCCAAGGGTAGTGATGTGATGTGTTGCAGAACATGCATTAGATAACTATTGAAAAGAAATTTGAAATAAATATATGGACCATTTTTAGTTCTGATGTGATCTTTGTAAGAGGCATATCAGAACAGTAATGGGCATCGTGACATTGCAGTTGGGTAAAAATTAACCAGTTAAATGGCGTATTGGTCCCATGTTTACCTCCTGCTTTAACCCAGCTGAACTGGTGACACTGTATCAATGTTTGTAACACTGGTGTTGAAAAATGTCAAGTGTAATGAGAGATCTATACCCTTCACCTCCGGTCTCTCCTCTCCCACTGTCTCTGTCTGTCTCCCTGGCTCTCTCTCTCTCTCTCCCTCCACACAGCGAGGGGAATTGAACTCAGAAAGGTAAGAAGTGGCAGGAACTGCCTTAGGGCATGAGAGTACAGCCCTCCCTTTGTATCTGTGGGGAATTGGTTCCAGGACCCCCGCTGGATACCAAAATCTAAGGATGCTCAAGTCCCTTATATAAAATGACATGGTGTTAGCATATAACTTATGCAAATCCTCCCATAAACTTCAAATCATCTGTAGATTACTTATAATACCTAATACAATATAGATGTTACATAAATAGTTGCCAGCATGCTGCAACTTCCAAGTTTTGCTTTTTGGAACTTTCCAGAAAATTTTTTTCCCCAAATATTTTCTATCCATGGTTGGTTGAACCCATGGATGTGAAACCCCAGATACAGAGGGCTGACTGTACATTTCCAGTAAAGAAAAAATATAAGGATCTCTAATCCAAAGCTATAGATTTTCTAACATTCAACCACGAATATTCTGGGTAATGAAACATCCCACATGTTTATGAGTTACAGATATTTAAAACTTTCTTATCCAACTACAGAGAGATTATAATTTCATTAAAAATTTTGCCATTGAGACTGTTATAGGGAATAGAAACTTGGCCTCCATCTGAAAATCTAATTCATTAATACCAAAATGAATGAGCGGCAGTTGAAGGCATTCTTTTACAAGTTCACCTGTGAGGGTCCCTCAGCGCTGGTTGCTAGTGGGTACCTGTGAATAGTTCCTAAGGAACCTGACACCGCCCACCCCCCCCCAGGCCCCAGTCATTCCTAAGTAGTAAGAGCTTCTGCCTGAAGGAGTTATATTAACTCAGTGCATTAAATAATTCCCAGGGCCTGACAAGGTTCATGTGTGTCTTCTACTACCTAGAATGAGTTTAGCACTAACCAGAGAATCACCATCTTCCAAATACATTCAAATAGTATTCAAATATTGCCAAGTTCACCAGAAGTGAACAGTGTCTTTATTATGTAAGGTGGGAAAAGAGATGTACTGGCAGTTAAATGACCTGCCAAATGATTTGCAAAACAAATCACCAAACCCTGTTGCTTGAATATGATTTACATTTTGAAGACAGGGTCCAAAGAAAGCATTCCTAGCTTCCTAAAATGCTTCTTGCCTCTATTCAAAGTGATCTCTGACTCCTCCATGGAACAAAATCCCCATCTTCCTAGCATACATGGTTTTCAACATAAACTGTGCACAGCCATGAAAGTTTTCAGAAACAGATTCAAAGGTTAAATCAGGAAAAAAGGCAATCAGACTTCTAAAGAGGTCTCTGATTTTTAAAGGTTTTTCCTACCGTATTTGCCTGGGATATAACAGATGAAAATTAGGATTATATGAGATTGTGTTAATATTAACATTTTGGGTTTCTTTATTTAACGTAAGCATTTTCTGTTATTTCACTATGCACACACACACACACACACACACACATATATACTCACATACATATATACACACACACTATATATATATATATATGCACACTCACATACATATATAAATACACACACACATATACACCCCCCAAACACACATATATATATACTCACATACATATATACACACACGCTATCTATCTATATATATATGCACACTCACATACATATATAAATACACACACACATATACACCCCCAAAACACACATATATATATACTCATATACATATATACACACACACTATCTATATATATTTATATGCTCACATACATATATATACTCATATACATATATACACACACACACTATATATATATATTTACATACTCATATACATATATACACACACTATATATCTCTGTATATTTACATGCTCACATACATATATATATACTCATATACATATATGCACACACACTATATATATATATATTTACATGCTCACATACATATATAAGCACACACACACACACATACACGGTGCTCACGTCTGTCCATTTTCCTCGTGGTCATCTCAGCCCGTCCTGGAGCTTAGCCGATAAAAGACTGCATGATCCTCTTCTTCATGGAAGTAGTCAAGAGGAAAAAGAAGGTCAGCCTGAAGTATTTTAATCTTGTTTTAATGTTCAAAATCTGGTCACTCAGACTTTGGATTTCAGGGCTGCTGAGATACATGTATCAATAGTTACTGGATGGAGGGAAGAAGAGTCCAATTCAAGAGTTTGCCAGATGTCAGGGAATTGGGGGTATGGGGGCTGCTGAAAGCAGAGGCCCAACCTCAGGCCTAAGGCTGCACTGAGCTCTATGGAGGGATTCTCTCCAAGTCGACAGGCACCCGGTTGGTGATGTCACGTGCTGTATGTGAGACTTTCCAAAGCGAAAGTCCTTGAGCCCTTCATGAGTCTCTCTCCATCTCTGGGGTGTGCAGAGCAGGCTGTGTGGCTCTGACCTGGACGGGTCGTACACTGGTGAGGGCCCTCCCGTGACCTGAAGTACAGTCAGAAACTACACTGCACCGTTTTTAATTTGGCTGGACTTCCCCACCTCCCCCCATCTTTGGACCCAGACAAACATAGGACTGTTCAGTTATTTTGATTGTTGTTGTTTGGTGTTTCTTTGTTTGCTGGGAGGAGGAAGGTAAGAGGAAGTTGAATTGGAAAGACAGAAACCTAGAGTCTGGGCGCTTCTCCCCCCAGTGCAGGAGGGAAACGTCCTTCAGGGTCTGTTTGCTTTGCAAGGGTGTTCTTTGATGAGGTCTTTGTCTGGGGGACCCCACTGAAGTCTCAGTGTACTCAAGCTTTAGAAAAGGCTATTGGCCCGTCTTTGTTTTCTTTGTTGAACTGTTTATTTTGCTTTCTTCCCACGAGGTTCCCTGGCCTCGCTCTGACAGCGCTTTTCTGCATGAATTACATTCCTCGGAGCCAAGTCTCCGAATTCTTCCAGCCCATTTGATTCCGGCCTGGGTGATTAGTCCACAGCTTCGAAGTGCCGTGGACCTCTGCTAAGCAGAGTGCTTGTAAGTGCCCCTAACACGGAGACCTAAAGACATTTTGTAACCTCATTAGCGAGAGGGTAGTGCTTCATTCTGGTTTAATAACATAGCTGCTGTTGAATCATCGCTAGCTTGAAACTCACGGAAGGAGGGTACTAGTCCTTTCAACGTGAATCAGGCTCTTGAAAGAGGACAGTTCAGGTTATTATACTCATGCCCAATTCAGTAACATAAATTGTCCTGGGCCGGGTGGGAGGGGAGCCCGCTAGCTCCATTCAAGTTAAATCTACATCTGGAATTTCGTAATTATTTTGTACAAAATGCATGTCTGTGTAGAAATAATGAACAACAGTAATGAAAATTATGCAGATATCCTAATCATAGCCGTTATATTTTCTTGTGCGTATGTTTTCTGAAGTACAGTTTATGACTGAGACAGAGATGGTCAGTGAACAGACTTATGAATTATGTTTTTTTTAACCTCTACTAATATAGATTAAATATTTGATTCTTTAATGAATTATGCCTTCATTATAGGTATTGTGAAAGCATTGTGATACCGCCAGAAAAAATTCAGCTGTCTTAAGAACAAAATTCTCTAAGGGGTCTGTTCACCTCTTTTTACCCACTTTTTAACACATGAGAAACTTGACTCTGACAGGCAGGTAGGGTGTGTTATACCTAACAGGGAACCTCCATTTGTTGACAATGTGCCTGGAAGTGGTTTTGACTTGAAACTTCCCCAAAGAGGACCAAAGAGTTTTTCAGAAATGATTGAACACACAATCTGTGATGAAAATTATATGCAATGTAAATGCCCATATAGACACAGAAGCTCTTCCTTAAGGAACTGGGGAAGGTCCCAAGCCGTGTGGCCAGGGCCTGGTTCTGATTTCTTGGGATCCTTTATCTTCTTGCTGGTCCTGGTTCGAACTGAGCTCTTGGTGTCTGATGTTTACGAGCCCTTGGAATGGCTGCGTACTGCGGGGCCCGGTCTTTCTGTGAGAGTCTGTGTTCTCTTCGGCAAATAAATGCATCCACTCTGCGGGATCACGGTGCTTCTTTACATGGGAAGTAAAGAAGATTTGGAAGATGGGAATTAAACCTCTTTTGGCTACAAGAGGCCCTTCCTCCTTGGAGTGGGCTCTGAAAACAGATCCCCCAAGGAGCCAAAACACAGCTGTTGGAATACTTCCTGTGTAACACAATTAAACATCCCTTACAAGTAGGACTGGATTACAGCTTTGCTGAGTAATCGCCTGTGAGCATTCCTCCTCTCCACCCAATAGAAATTTGGTGACATTAGCCCATGATAATGCTTTTTTTCCGGGTTTCAAAGTGTAATTCCAGAAAATTCCAACCTAACTCGATTGGCACCTGGCTTCGGATGAGCCTCTTCTTGAAGCCACTGTATAAGCTGTTTTCACAATAAATGTGGGCCTCACTCATTTCCATCTCGGCTCTGCCACAAATCCACTGGGTCCTTGAACACGGGCCCTGATCTCTCTGGGTCTCCTTGTTTTCATCTGTGAAGTAAAGCCATTGGATTAAATGATCTTTCAGATGCCCTCTTAACATCCCACGATTATGGAAAGTTTAGGTTTCTTCATGTTTTTTTTTCCTTAGAAGAGGAATCTATGAAAACATCATGGCCCTGATACGTACATGCCCACATGCCAGTTTTTTCTCCTGCCCTCTTTCCTCCTGTGAAGATCTGCTGGGAGAGTCTTGCACAAACTCTGGTTGTACCTCCTGCTTTTTTCCCCACACTCTCTAGTGATGCCTTACACATCCCTGGGCCACCAGTGCACAGGGCCACTGGGTGCCATGTGTGCCCCGTGAATATGTGAATGTTCAAATCAATTCCCTTTGGAGTGAAAAGGTCACTGGAAAACCATACTGTCCTGGTTGTTTAAAAGCCTCAATAATGCTAAAATATAAGTGCATTTAAGCATGGATGCACATATTTGTATTTGTCTTGGAGTAATTTTCCTTTGTGTTTAAAATTATAGACTTGATTTGAATCCAGCTTGGGTATTTACTATCAGATTACCTACTCTGTCCAAGCCCAGTTTAATTATTCAGTCCCAGGTGAATCAAGAATTCAATGAAGGAGCAAATAGATAGCACATAACATAGTCTCTGGCACGTCATAAGTGTTTGACAAATGGCAGAATGACCGAATACGTGTCTATTACCATATTTAAGCCATCTATTCTAAGTTGTCCATCTTTTCTTCACCTTTTAACATCTCTGAAATTGGAATGTATCTTCCAGTCTGTTGTGTTTTACGATTGCTACTGGGAAGTGGCAGTCATGAGGAAGTTTCAAGTATCTCTTTTTTTAAATTTAATTTAGTTTAATTTTGTTAGTTTCAGGTGTACAGCAACAGGTATCTCAATAAAATTACTTTGCCTTAGAGTTTCCTTTTTGTGCAAGTACTACAGTGATATATAACAATGCCTCTGTCCGAATAAGCCTGAAAGAGCTCTTTTCATAAGTATAAAGTAAAAATTGCAGGTGATAAGGAAGAACCATCCTTCTGAGTGGTTCCTAAAATAATGCTGGGTCTTTAGATCAATAACATCTTAGCTTTGATGAAATACAGTATAGATCATATATATATTGACTGTGTAGGTTTGTAATCAACAAAAAAATTATTTCATCGTCAAGCATTTTTTTCCCCCAAGAACCCAGCTGACTCTTCCTCAATGTTGTAATAAAGGACCCAGTTGCAGACTGTAAAGTTAAAATGCAAAGAGAGTGTTTTCAAAATGCTCTTGCTGCTTGAATCATACAAAATGAAAAAGGAGGCCAACTTCATCCTGAAAGGGTATAAAGCAGGGAAGTATATGTTGCCTGCTGGTTGTGTTGGTGTATTTGTGCAGATGCATAGCACAGGCTCTCAGAGGGTAAGACTTCATGATTAATGGTGTTTATTCTTGACAGAAGCCTCCTTTATTTATCTGCAATACAGTTTAGCGATTTTATCAGGCACCTGAATGAGAAATATTCAGTCATACCAATATTGCAGTGTAAATTGAGTAGAGTCACTTTTTATTATATCTTTCTGCCTTATCATCTGCACAGTAATTTTCTAGCAGAGGTTTGATATGGAAAGGCTGGATTTAGCTGTACTTGACACAAAGCCTCTTCAATTTCCCTTAAAAGTTCAGGCTGCTCTTAGAAATGTGTGTGTGTGTCTGTGTGTGTGTATAATATATAAACCCTCTCTGTTATCCAAGCAATTTCAGGATGTGAAAGAATAAAGATAAAATGCACAAACGTGGATGGGAAAAGTGTTGTTAATATAAAAACATCTAATAGCCGTGAACTCACTGGTAAAAGCTCCTTTAGGGTTTAAGCTGAGGCTCAGTACCGAACCGTTTGCATGGCTACATGGTTGCAATTTTTGCTCATCCATCATCATCCAAATCCAATCAGCATAAAGCCAGACCCTTTCATTTCTCCAGGGAGAAATATCAACGTTGAAGACCAGAGTGGCCAGGGGCAGGGGGACATCAGTCGCAATGATGATGGCAATGCCATTCAAAAGAGGGAACAGCGAGAGGGAGGAGATATGGGGATGTATGTATACGTATAACTGATTCACTTTGTTATACAGCAGAAACTAACACACCACTGTAAAGCAATTATACTCCAATAGAGATGTTAAAAAAATAAAAAATAGAATGTGGAAAAAAAAAAAGAGGGAGCAAAAGACATAGAAAACAAACTTATGGTGACCAAAGGGGAGCAGGGGGAGGGATAAATTAGGAGTTTGGGCTTAACGTATACACACTACTATATATAAAATAAATAACCAACAAGGACCTACCATATATAGCACAGGGAACTATACTCAATATCTTGTAATAACCTATAATGGAAAAGAATCTGAAAAAGAATATATATATATTTATATATATATATATATTATATATATATATATATATATATATATATATATAAAACTGACTCAGCTGTACACCTGAAACTAACGCAACATTGTAAATCAACTATGTTTCAATAAAAAAAATTTTTTTAAATGAAAAAAAAGAGGGAGCAAAGAAGGAAAATGAGACTCAAGTGAAGTGTCACTAAATGTCCAAACTAAACTTTATTCAAGTTACAGACTTGGTAACATGAATTGTCAAAGCTGCTCAAAGGCAGATGGAAACAAATGGTTTGAATCATAGAAAACATTGGATTTTAGGACCAAAAGATATTTTAACCCTGGTAGGTGGAGTGGAGATCATCTCATCCAAATCCTCCCATTTTACAGATGAGAAAAGTAAAGCCCAAAAAGCTATCTTCAGAAAGGCTGTGGTCCCGTGCAGGTTCTCTGAGGGTAATCTGAACAGGTGATTTCCACACATCATATAGATATTCCCAGTCAGTTCAACCCATCCTTACTTGTGGTGTCGGAAGACTTGCTTTCACTGGGCAGAACAGAGTGCAGCGAGAGGCTGTGTGGTTCCTTTTCCAGTGGCCAGACGCATCTTCAGCCTCTCCTGATTTTATTCCCTTTGCCTGGAGCAAAGTTCTCCGAGAACCCTAAGGACATTGGTATCTCCTTATGTAGAGCTTAGTGCTTCTTTTCTATGGAATAATATAGACAAATTGTTCCCCCAGGACATTAGATCATTAGATCTAATGATTAGATCTTTCATATTTAACTTATTTTGGAAAAGTTTGACACCCTCCGTATGTAACTGAAAGCGGGGTCCGGCTGCTCACCCCTCAAAAGTCAATAAAGAGGCAAGGTTGGTGGAAAGGAAAGTTTGCTTTATTTCATAGCCCTTGAGAAGGAACTAAAAGTCCTTGACTATGCTTAATGACTAAACTATTATGATTTGGTCTCCTTTGACTGCTTTCCTTTGTTTCTCCATTTTCTCACTTCTCTGATTAAACTTATTTTTTGGCTAAAGTTTTCCACAGACAAAAGGCAGGCGGAGGACGTGGGTTGGGGGGCGGGGCAAGGACCATAGGGTCCTGCTCCATTTCAAGAAGGGTTAAAAGTCTAGAATATCAAGAAGTGTGCCTGGGATATAAAGTCTTGCTCCACATGAAGTAGAGTCTTACAAGATCTAATTCCAGTTAAATCTAAAGAGCGTGGCACTTTAAAAGGGCCTCTTATTTTCACCTTTACTAAGCCAGAGGCCCCTAGCAAACCTGGGGGATTTTCTTCTGGAGGAGAGCTATTTAGATAATGATAGTTCCTTGATGGACATCTCTGTTATCACTTAAAATAGGGATGATTTAAAGCACGAGGGAAAGTGTGAGTCTCATGCATCTTGCCAAGGATGATAAGAGACAACCCAGTAAACACTCTCGTCTGTAGTTAACAGTCATCATAATAATTACAAGGATTATGATGATGATGGGCCCAGAGAAAAAGTCCACACCAGCTCCTGTCCTGGAAGACGCACCTAAGCGCAACAACGTGCCAGACTGCTGTTGATAGAGGATTTACTCGAGCCGTTTCTTGAAGTAACGTTTACAAAATATTAGTTAGTACAGAAGCCCCACCTCTCCTTGGGTCCGCATTCCAGATGCACACTGTCTTTGTTATGAATGTCTTCCATACCATCTGTAAGAGGACTCAACATGAAGCAAGGATTAAACTGTGGAACCTCACTTCCTGTTTCTAATTAATTATGTCCACTCAGTATCTGAAGCCTCCAGCTGGGAGACTTCTCACTTAAAATCCTGGCTTGGGGCTCTTGAGATGTTTTAAGTATCTGTTGACCTTTAATGGTGGAAATTTCCAGGTAAATGATACAAGCACAGGCTTGTTTGTTTAGTTAATTCAATCAGCAGTTCTAATTGAATCTTGTGTACTACTTTACTGTCCTTTTTCCTTATACCTGGTGGGTATTGTGGCTCAGATCCTACCAGAGGGTGTCATGGTTGATAGAATTCTACATTATCAGAAAATGTTAACACCTGAAAGAAAGAAAGAAAGGGAAGAAAGAAAATGTAACACTGAGGAACAAATGCCATAGGACCCAGGGATTTTCTAGATGCTGTTAGTTCATGAGACTCAGTCCTTGGTCACGCCACACTGTTGTGTTTCAACATCTTTCTGTTTTGCAGTGTGTTTACTTCTTGGAAAAGGACATTAGTTTGCCATTTTGCCTGCTGTTTGGGGGGTATTGGTAATTCATCAAATTCCAAAAAATTCCGATCTATTAGAATGAGTGGAAAGTTGGCAGGAATGTCAGAGAAATCAGACTTTGAAATTTTCGTCCCCGCACCACCACGTTTTCTTTTTTCATGGCAGTGAAGTTATAGAATAATCATGCCCTTGAATTTACTTGCAGGGGAAAAAAAATAAAAAATCCCATCCATTTTACTATGGTCAGGTAAAGTCACTAATCTCTTTGCTTTGTCCAAAGAGGTTTGGGGGGACCCTCCTAGATGACACCAAGGGTGTCAGGAGAGCTGAACCCAGGCCGGCTCCAGAACTGAGGAAAGGAATGCACAAGGATGCAATGAAAGCAGCGTGGCTTTGACCTTGACCACCCAGAGCTCTAGTAGCAACAGCAGCAGTAGGAATGAGCGCGTTGGTCATAGGGGCCAGCATTTACTGAGAACTTACCACGTGACAGGTCCCCGGCTAAATGCTTTACGTATATTTTCTTATTAAACATTAAATAGTACAGCTCTGCTTTTCCATCTAGGCCTAAAGAGCCTTGGAGCAAAGCAGACTTTTAATGATCTTGTTGACCCAGCACTCAGTCTAAATCTGAGACCTTGCCACTCTGATGGTGCAGAACAGCTGATTAAAGGCACTATCCCCACTGCAGGGAGAAAAAAAGGAGGAGGCTGAGACAGGACGGCCCCCTGGTCCTGCGGGCCTGGCTGCATTGGCCTCCCTGGTGGCCCGACCCACTAGAGGAAGACAGAGCATCCAAAGGAAAAAGGGAACAACTTATTATCTTAGGGAAAGAAGGGAGAAAAGGACAGTGTCTGTTTGCTTTGTTACTGCAGAACAGTTGGGAAGGGCTTCAGAAAACAGGCCCCATCAACTGTCCCAGAAGCTGACCACTGAGACCAGCTCTCCGTCCCCCCCCCATCTGCCAGGCATCGGGTTAGGAAAGCATCACAGCTGGTCATCTCTCTCCTGCAACCACAAATGTTTCCTCATCAAGGTGGTATCTTTGTTGTGGCGTGTGGGTTTTACTCTCTCTTGTTGCAGTGCGCGGGCTTAGTTGCCCTGTGGCATATGGGATCTTAGTTCCCCAACCAGGGATCGAACCCACATCCCCTGCATTGGAAAGTGGATTCTTTACCACTGGACCACCAGGGAAGTCCCAAGGCACTTTCTTTATACAAGGGTGAGTTGGGACAGGAAGCCCCATGCTATGAGATGTGGTTATTTATATCCAAGTGCTTATTTGAACCAATTGTATGTTTAAGAACTCTTGTTAATAACAGTGCGCTGCACATTGTAGTTGTTTGAAAGGACTTTCTTTTACAGTTTTTTGACTCTTTTCCTGACCTTGGAATCCTAGTCTATTAGTATAGAGTTCTATTAAAGTACAGAGTAGAGACCAATTCTGGCAAATTGTTTTTTGCAGTCTTCTCAGGAAGGAATAAAATCACTTTTAGCCATAAACAATTGCATTGTTCTTGTATAAAACATAACGCTGCTCCAGTTGTCAAAGGACATGACTGACATGAGTTATGAATATTTGCTTGGCTTCTCCTTTTGATTGGCTTCGCTGGACCTTTCCTCCCCCAAAATGAATATACAGAAGCCTATCTTCCACAGTTTACTTTGAACTGAGACTAATGTGTCAACTAGACCATCTTTGTTTAATAGTGGTAAATATCATGTTATTATTTATGGTCTTTTTTTTAAGCAATATTTTTCAAATTTTGAAAAATACAAGTGCACATCTATTTGATTTTTCTGAACTTGATAGGAACAGTTTGAAATCACTGTGGAAAATACTGTGTATAGTCGACACAAATCAAATACATATATTCTTTTCTTAGAAATTGGTAATAAATAGTACACATACAGAAGAGTATACAGAATATACACAAATAGCTCAATGAATTATCGTGAGTTAATCACAGAGTGAAAACCTCTCACCACTAACCAAATCTAGAACTCTAATAATCACTGGCATCCAAAAGCCCTCCCCGGGCACCACCCCCCAAGAACCTACCAAAAGGTAAACATTATCCCGACCATCCCAATGCTCATTTTTAGGTCTGTCTGTTATTGATCTTTATATAAATGGGCTAATACAGTATATTATATTCTTTTGTACCAGGCTTCTTCTCCTCAACATGATGTTTGTGAGACTTTTCCACATTATAGTTTGTTCATTCTCATAGCTAGTCACTATTTCATTGTATGAATTATTTGCCCAATCTACTGTTGTTAGATATTTGGTTGTTTCCAATTTTAACATGAATGAATAATGCCGCTCTGAACATTCTAGTATCTTGTGGCACGTGTGTACACAGTATTGTACAGTATACACCAAGGAGAGGAATTACTGGACCATAAAGTGTGCATCTGTTTGAATAGATAATGCCTAACTGTTTTCCAATGAGGTTGCCCCAGCTTATACTCAGGTCGTTTGAGAGTTCCTGTTGCTCCAAATCCTCATCAACACTTGGTGCTGTCAGTCTTTTTAAGTTTAACCATTCTAGTGGGGTTTTTAAAAATTAATTAATTTAAGCATAGTTAATTTACAGTATTGTGTTAGTTTCCTGTGTACAGCAATGCGATTCAGTTATCTATTTTATTTTTTCTGATTATTTTAAGTCATAGAAAGATAAATATTATATGATATCGCTTATATGTGGAATCTAAGAAATAATACAAGTGAATTTATGTACAAAACAGAAACAGACTCACAGACATAGGAAACAAACTTGTGGTTACCAAAGGGGAAAGGGGTGGGAGATAAATTAGAAGTATGGGATTAACAGATATAAACTAGTAACATAAAATAGATAAGCAATAAGGATTTATTGTATAGCACAGGGAACTATATTCAATATCTTGTAATAACATTCTAGTGGGTTTTTAATGATAACTCATTATGGATTTAATTTGAACAGCAAATTAAGATTAAAAAAATAATTTGCCAAAAAAAAATACTGAAGTATATAGGTTAAAATATTGATGTTGGCTAGGTTTGAATAGCTTGGATATAGGGAACAACTATTGTTTTTTAAAATAATCTCAACTTTTCAATTCATGGATATAAATTCCTTTTATAATTAGACATAAATAGGAAATAAAAATAAGAAGGTCATTCTCAAATCCCTTGAAATGATGTTTCCCCATTAAAACAAATATTTCTCTCCCTTGCTCTCTCTCGTTTTTTTTTGTTGTTGTTGTTGTTAAAGAAATCAACCATAGCCCTTGAATTCTCCCTCTAAAAAAATATTCAGCATCTTAGCATTAATGTGTACATTAAGTGATGTCCCTTCAACTTCAGTGGCTACTTCTATCCAAATCTTATCTACTCTTGGTAGCACAGTTCATGCTGCATATTTTACATAACGACGCTGCATCCTGGAAGGCTCCTGTTGATGCATTTTGACCCATCAGATAATACTTGTTCTATATACACTTCATGTGTGTGTGCCTTCACCTCCCCCCATTTGACTATAAACTCTTTGAGAGCAGGGACCAAATGACCATATATTATGTTTCTTGAAATCCCCCAAAGTGCTAAAATCAAATGTATTTTCAATAAAATGTATATCGAATGAACATCTCATTGAAATATTCATCTGTGTGGTTATACATGTAGCTTTACAAAATTGAAATCCAATATGGTACATTTGTAAAAGGCCTGGGTCAGTTAAAAATTCATGGGAAATATTCTTTAGCTGCAGAGGAGATGAAAATGAGATTTGAAACTGAACCATCTTATCAGCTAGCAGTTTCCTGGCAGTTCCATGGAGCAGATATTTACAGAGGTGTGGACAAGGTTAAGGGCTCGGAAAGTGATAGTAAAGCCTCCAGGACTAGCAAAAGTTTGAGGAGGTTACCAGCCCTAGCCTGAAGGTGCAGTCAGAGGTCAAGGGCAGTGAGGGCTAGAGCCAAGGAAGAGGGGTCACACTTGGGGAGCGGGGGCCTTGCGGGGAGGAATGCCACCAGCAGAACTGTAGCTAGTGAAAGGAAGTGAGGGGAATTAATACCCTGACTTCTCTCCCCTCTGCCGCCAGCTCCTGCCATTGCATCTACTTAGTGGAATCCAGAGGGAAAGTGAGCCTGCTGATTCAGACCACAAAGTCCAGCCTTCAGGGCATGCAGAGGTTCCGGGGTGAAGGCTGGCAAGTGGGAAATAACCAGCACACCCATGTGTACATTGCAGGGGCACGTGATAATTCTGGGGCAGCAGTCATCTGAAAACTCACCTTGAACAGAGAAAAAGACCAAGTTCAGGACTATGCAAATTTCCAACGATGTCTAGTGTATTAGCCATGGACATTTTAGTTATTTGTTTCTGTCGCTGTATGGAAAGCAACATTTTTTATTACAAATTTTGGTTTATTAAAACTGTGCTTATTGAGTAATTAATTAGTTGATTAAAAATACATTATAAGGGGTAGCTCCCCTTTGTTGTCTGTTAAGCCACTACTTGAATATGAAGAGTGTGTACTTTCTATGGAAAGAACAAAATTAAACAAAAATTAACTTGCTATGTAGAAAAAAAAAAAACCCCAGCATCTCAGTCTTCTGGTAGTTGAAGCTCTCATGCGTACCGCAGAATGCAAGGGGTATGTGTACATTTCCAGTGTTCCAAGCAACATGAAAGCGAATTGTAATAATCCAGCCTATAAACCTTGTTTAATGCTCTCATAATGGGTAATGCAAGTGATGGAATACTGTGATTTTAATCTTGGCATTTTAGTAACCGAATAAGATAGATGAAAAGGCAGTAACAAATTAGATGATATAATATTTCATTTTAACTAAGAAGTCCAGTTATTCTCTGCAATACATGTTTTTTGTTTTTAAGTTTATCATAGTATAATGTTTAAAAGTCTCTAATAAGAATCCTCTACTCTTTTCATTGTAATCTATTTTCATGACCTTATAAAAGGATTAATCCAAAGTTAAATTATTTCCGCAAACAAACACAAACTTTATATTACTTTATTGTCTTTGGGGAGAACATAAAAATAATCTCCACCTGCTTTCTTGTCTGAAGCTATACTTCATTTATCCATTGGGCGATACGGAAACAAAATGGCAGCCACGCATTGGGTCTTCATGGCCTTGGGAAGACAGAGAGGTGGAAGCAGTATAGGGGACGTTACCCCTGGTGGGCAGGCCGGGGTCTTAAATGCGTGAGCCAAGATTCAGAGGTCATGGAACCATAGCTCCTCCCCTCGGTGATGCTCTGGCCACCCAGACAACCCTCTACAGCTTGGGCATCTTTTTCCTAGACAGCAGTTTTATGATTTAGTTTGAGGGGGTCACAGGCCTATTTCTATACCCTTTGGCTACAAAATAAATAGCATGGGATCCCTGTTCTTGGAGCAGTTCTAAATTTCAGTGTTCTTCCCGGAATGTTTGTTTGTTGTTTGTTTTTTTTCCTCCATGGTTTGTGTTTGCCTTCCAACCACGGAGCCACGTACAGCCCCAGAAAAGAGAGAACCGAAAGCTACAAAGGCAGAGAAAGTCATGAGAGGCCAACAGTAATCTTCAATTCAATCTCTGTGTGTATCTACTAAAAATATAAACCGAGAAAGTGACACCTATAATTTTTTTTCCTCGTGCTCCTGTCATCCACAAATGAAGATGTTGAGCAAGCCTGACAAATATTTACCAGGTCAACTTTAGGATAGTTTGTGAAATGATATATGTCATTTCTATGGAAAACTTGGTGACTGCCTTCCTCACATTTCCCACCTCTTCTTTCTTCAGTAGAATTCACCCCTCTGGCCGTCAACTTGAATGGCTCTTTCTTCCAGCGGTGAATACACATCTGCCTATTAAATATAAAGTCTTCCCTTTCAGATTTGCTTTACAGTTAAAAGCAAAATAAATGATAGATGATCTAGATGCCAGGAATTTGGAAATGACTCTGTTAGGTAAGGTCAAAAGCAGCTTTATTGAAAAATTGTGGTTTATGTATGTTTACATCCATGTCAGGTGGCTGCCATGGCCGTTGTAGTTCAAGGCTGGGTCCTCAGCTTCGATGACTTAGAAAGCCATTTTTGTCAGTCTTCAGTGCTAGAGAAGGGTCATGCTAGCCCAGCTCACATGAGCCTGATTTGGAGGCAGAATGAATAAGTCATCAACGTGAGAAATTGAACAGCAAGGAAGTGGGAACACCAGTCTCCAAAAGTCTTGCTATTTGGACATTTGTTTGCTGAACTGAAACCAGGTGACGCACAAAAAAGTTGTTGGATGGTTGTGACAACCACCAAGAACGTCAGCGGCCATCACCATTTACTGAGTGCCCTGTGCCGGTGGTGACAGCAGCCCTGGCAGAGAACTGTCATTGTTCCATGTTGTGTATAAGGAAACACGCCTCAGTGACAGAGTCGGGGATGAGCCTGAGTTCAAGTCCGGTTCCTTCAGAGCTCTTGCATTTAATGATAACTGAGTTCATGTTCTTAATCACCTTGTGTGGTTTTATGATTTTGAGTGGAGGTCCCGGGAAACCCAAGGAGATGCTCCCGGGATACTGACAGGTTGGGGAACAAAGCAGGCAGGTGTGTTTCCACCATACGATTCGCTTTGAAAAAAGGGTTCCAATATTTCAGTGTTTGAAAATCACGTAGTATGCTATATTTGCCATCCCTAATATGCGTGTGTGTGTTTATGTGTATGTATGAGTATACACGTACATATATACATTTGTCTCTGTTGTATATGTGTATATATTAGGAGTGGAATATATTAGTATAGTTTGTGATATAAGTTGTATGCACGTATTCAGCATTTATTAGATACTAGGCTCAGTACATGAGGCTTTAGTTATATTCACTTGCCAAGACCCCCAAGAGGTAGGTATACTCCCCACTGGACTATTTAGGACAAGAAGGGGGTGAGTATCACGGCCAAGGTCACACAGCCGCTGTCCCATCCACGTCGGTTCCCCTTCAGCCCTGAGTTCTCCCATTGTACCACTGCTCTGATGGTCTGACTCAGCTGTCCCCAGAATTCCTGATGACCCTTCCCTGAATGACCCTCGTTAAACGTTTTCCTGTTGTATCCTGGGGATGGCTGGCCTTTGACTACTAGATGGTTCTTTTCTTTAGGGCAGTTGATATCTTGCGGCTTTCTTAGTTGCATTCCTGTCTGAAAGCATGTCCCACCAGCTCGTTGAGAAATAGGTGACTCCATATCTTCCCAGCATCATCTCTGGAGGGGAGGGACAGGCATGGGTGTGACATTCACCAAAGTGCATGGAGTTTCCTGACTTCGTCTCCAAATCCTGGAGGGACCAACCCTCTTCTCTGCTGTTGCTTCTCACTGGTGTGGAAGGGAGGACGGAGCCTGGGCATTGCTGCTGGGGGAGATGTGTCCGGATCTTGATTCCTTACTCATGGAATAGTTATCTTCAGTCTTCCTGTGAGAACAGGTCAAATGAAAGTGAAAGGGGGGAGGCAGATATCAGGCATCCACAGATCTGTGAGGAGAGAAAAGCATCAGCTGTCTCCTGGCTTCCCTGCTTCTTGGGGACTGGTGAGTACCCCAGCCCGACATCTATAATCTTCATGTTGTTCTAAGTGCTGATTTTTTTTCCATCCATGATTCTTCAGTGGAATCTAGGCTTCTGGAAATATTCTTACTACCATTCTCAATTCTAGAATTTGAGAAAAATTACAGGTTCCAATTTTTTGCCTAAGGAAAGAACCAATAAGCAATGTCATTGCTTCACTGATTTTTAGTTCATAACGTTCAGACTGAGTTTCTCGTGGATCCTAAGAAAAGCTTGTCTAGGAGGTATCATCTCATGGATCTCTTGAAATGTCTGCTTTTTTACATTTCTGCGGCACCTGTCTCTCATCATAGATCTGCAAAGGAGCCTGTTACTTCATAATAATCACTTTCGAATCGGATTGGAAGGATTGATTTTCCTTTCTGGTGGAAAATGAATGAATGAATTTGAGCGTCTGGTGTGCTCTAAGGTGGTGACAGGTCTAAATGGAGCATCAGATTTAACCAGTGACACAGAGCTACCTTATTTTGTAGTAAAGAGCTAAAATAGGATAGACTAATAGGTCTTGCCAATTTCTATTTAAGGACAAGGAATTTTTACTAATTTCTGAGTGGGTATGGAAAGCCTCAAGTTGTTTGGAAAAGAAATAGCTATTTTCAGGTGGTGACGTCTCACTCTGCCCACATGTAAATTTAGAAAACTCTGGATTTTTATTTTATTTCACCCAAAGTGACATCTGAAGAACAAATAAAAAGCCTCTTTTTTTTTTTTAAGTTCAAAATGAAAAAAAAAGAGTAAGAAGGAACAAGTAAGAAAATCCTCTCCCTCCCGTGTGTTTTAACCTCTTTGATTTTCTACTGAGAAGATTCACGATCTGAGCTTTGGGTTCATTTAACTCAGTGCCTGCTCCGTGCACTTGGAGGAACTGGCTTCTCCCAGGACACTGTTCTGACGGGGCTGGGGGCCAGAGCCCAGCTGCGGCTGCCTGTGCCTTTGCTTGGGAGGCGGGATGAGAAAATGTGTTTCTCCTCCCTTTCCTTTCACTCCTAAAGCCAGCGCCACAAGAGGAGCTTGCAGTTTTTCAGAACGTCCCTCTCTATCACGGTCTCGCCTTTTTATGGCCATATTCTCTGTGAATGAAAAAAGGGAAAGTACAAGTGTGTAGCCTGTCAGAGCCAGTTCACTGGATTATCCACACAAAACATTTTCTATTAGAGGAGGAACAGGGCGGCGACGGGGGGTTCCACAGACTGGCCGTTCTAGAAATGCCTGTCGCCGGGGCTTGGGGGTGGCTCTGGGGAGGGAATTCCCTGGAGTGGATGAGGTATGGTGGCAGCAAGGGGTGCCTTAGAATTTATTTTCATCAGCCAAAAGCTTACATTCTTCTACCTTTGCTCATTATAACTAAGGCATGAGCTTGATCAAAAACCCTGATCTTTTCCAACTTTCTAACCCCAGGAGCGCTTCGTTACGGATTGTTCACTGAACGTGGCTGATCAGGAAGCCACATGCAGAACGAGTATGAGAAGAAGCTGCCTCCCCAGGGCTGCTGCTCAAGGAGAAGGGGGGCTGCCTTCAAAACAGGGAAACCCATATCTGTGAAACTGGTTTTGCTCACAACCGCAAGACCCAGAACGCTAAAGCTGGAGCACCTATGTATAGAGTGTCGATTTCATGTTTCTTACAGACTTTTGCAATGAGTCTCTTTTCTTATTTGTAGGCATCTCTACCATGTACATGCTCAGACTCCCAGACCAGAAGAATCTTCCTTCCTTTCTTTCTCTCTCCATCCCTCCCTTCCTTCCTTCCTTCCTTCCTAGCTTCCTTCCTCCTTCCCTCCCTCCTTCCTTTCTTTTTTTTTCTTTCTTTCTTTCTTTTCTATTTTTTTTTTAATGCAGCACCATGATGGTGAGAGAGAAGTTCAATGGTAAAATTAAAATTCAGGTCAAATGGAAAATAGAATCACAACAACTACTTTAAGCTCAGATGCCTGTTTAGAATTTCTTCTCGTGAGGAAAACCAAAGGCTTCATTTTCCTATATTCTGAGTGCCAGGAAATTTCCCAAAGGTCCATTTTCTTCGCCCAAATAATTGCATAGTAGCATTCTACCTACATGATGTCACCATGATCTTAAGGTCCTAGTACTGGAAATGTATATGCCTGATCTTCTTTCCCCCAAGACGCCTTGAGTTCACGTAAAATCTTACTTATTTTCTTTCACAGACAGCCTCTGCCTACAGAGCTCTTGGTCTCATGCGTACCTCTTGTGTCTGCTTTTCTTTTTACCTAGGCCTTCTGCCTTATCTAGTAGCCCCACGTATTCCGACCTGCCCTTCATCAGGATCTCCCCGCATCGGAATCCCGCTGCAGCTTCTGAGTCCCCCTTCAGCCCTCCGCATCCCTACATCAACCCCTACATGGACTACATCCGGTCCCTGCACAGCAGCCCGTCCCTCTCCATGATTTCGGCCGCCCGCGGGCTGAGCCCCACAGATGGTGAGTCTCAGACCAGCCTGTTCTGCTTCCATACGTCATGCCTCTCCTGGAACGTGGCATAGAGTAACTGATGCTTCTTGAGTCCCGTGTGCCGGGCGCTGTGCTAAGTGATGTGATTACGTGCTTTCATTGCAGCCTTATGACACCTCCATGAGGGTGGGATATTATGTCCACTTTCAGGTGAAGATAAGGGCAGAGGGTCCAAGTAACTTGCAACCTGGTTCACTGGCTAGTAAGTGGCAGAGGTGGCACTCAGAGCCAGAATGCACTGATGCCCAAATCCTTGCGCTCATTCACTGCTCTGTTCTGTGGCTTCACATATATTTAGACTGGCCCTGTTGCCATTCCCACATTGTGCATGTGTAACCAGCACATTTTGCTCACCTTCTGGTGAATGCTTTTCTGTTCTGCATGTCTGAAGGACACATGTATACAGATGTGTCCCTTGGAGCAGCACTTTTCAAACTCCAGTGCGCATAGGTATCACCTGGGGATGGTGATAAAATACTATTCCGTTTGGGGTGGGCCCAGGTGCGGCCTGAGGTTCTGCACTTCTGAGAAGCTCCCAGGTGACGTCAGTGCTGCTGGCCCAGGGACCACGCTCTGAGCTGCAAGGTCTTAGAGAACATGATGGGCCAGCTCTGTTGTATGTGCCCTCTGTCCTTGCCCAAATAAACACCGCAAGAGGGATGCGGTGGGACAAGAAACAAACGTTGACTTTAATCCTCTTATACTTGATGTTCATCTTAAGCTCCAAAGCACCAAATTCCTGTTGTTCTGTTGGCCTCCCAGTGACTTGTCACCTGACTCTTTTAAATTGGAGCTGTGCATTACACAAGTGCCCAATGATAAAATGCTCCTTTGGTTCAGGAAGAGCATTTCCCATCTCAGGCACACATATACAAACTCACTTGCCCACAATTGCTAGCATCTGAGTTAAGGTCCAGGATGGCATAAGCTGTACTGATGACAGGTAGAGGATTATGAGCTCTCTGCAGCAAACCACACATCGCTGATGCTTGTGTTGGGGCACAGAGACACACTATGCAGTCCGTCTCACCGGGCAGCACGGACCACATTCTCCACTCAGACGCTTTCCGAGGCTGGCTGTGCATGGTGGGCATAGTAGATGGAAGCTTCCTGAGGTTTTTCAGTAAATATCCACTCATTCATACGAGAAGCTGTGCTCCAGCAATAGCTGCTGCCTCACTTTTTCCCCTCTGATTCAATGCAGTGAATATACTTGTAAGGTACCTAACAAAGAAGTTTTGCCATTTCGACAAGATTCACACTTTAAAAATAAAACTGTAAAAGAGTGAGACTGGAGTTCGTTCTGCTTTGGATTTGGTTTTCTAGTGGGAAAAATGGAAAGTCACCTCCATGGAATGCTTGGGGGTTCATGGAAGTGACTAATAGGAAGAGAGGGAGAGAGGGGTAGGGAGGTCAGCTGACGATGGGCTTGGAATGGTGCCTGGCTTCTGGACATTTAGTGGGGCCACTGAAGTTGGTACCTCTAGTTAAAACATCTTGTCATCTGCTTTTCATAGTATTTGGTGATGAGTATGACTAAAACATTCTTTGATTGGTTGTTCTGCCTCTCAGGAGTCCAGTTAATACCCAAGTCAAGTCACTAATGTTTGTCTCTTGTGGTCTATGATTTTTGTATATATCTCTCTATCTTTATGATGTATGAGAAGTATGTGGACACATATAAAAAAGAATGAAATAATGCCATTTGCAGCAACATGGATGGACCTAGAGATGATCATACTAAGTGAAGTTAAGTCAGAAAGAGAAAGACAAGTATCATACGATATCGCTTATACGTGGACTCTAAAAAAAATGATACAAATGAACTTATTTACAAGACAGAAATAGACTCACAGACATAGAAAACAAACATATGGTTTGGGAAAGGGGGTGGGAGGGATAAATTAGGAGTTTGGGATTAACAGATTCACACTACTATATATAAAATAAACAAAGACCTACTGTATAGCACAAAGAACTGTATTCAATATCTTGTAATGCTTATAATGGAAAAGAATATGAAAAAGAATATATATGCGTGTGTGTGTAACTGAATCACTTTGCTGTACACCTGAAACTAACACAACATTGTAAATCAACTATACTTCAATAAAAAAATTAAAAAGTATATGGACACAAATGTAAAGCCTACACAGACCTATCGCTAGAATGCTAGTGTTTCTACATCATAATGATAAAATTAGCTTTTATTGATCGAATGCTATGTGCTAAGCACTCTCCATGCACCATTGCCTTCACTGCTCCCAGCAACTTCCTGTGAAGCTGTAAGAGGTGGAGCTGGGATTTGCATCCAGATCTCAGTGTATTTGGAGACCACCCTCAGAACTGCTACAGCGTCCTGCAGCTTTGGCACATAAATTGGCATGAGGAAACCGATCATTATCCCACTGCTATAGAGCTGACACTTGCCAGTAAACTGCTCCAGATTGATAGGTGTATTTCTTTTTGATTTTGTAATGAAAAAAAGAGAAAAAAAAGAGCTTTAAAATTATGGAACACAAAATTGCAGCTTGCCACCGTCATGTGTTATTAAAGCCAGCTGTGCTGCCTTTTCCACTCGTGGCCCAGGGTCCTGCAGCTCCTGAGAGCTGACTCAGACCCTCCTGCCAGAAGGCTTAGGGATGTATGTTAAGTATGTCGTGAAGGACGTCATGGTTATCCAAGTTGTTTACTACTGTAAGAAATGTGGAAAAATAAATGTGAACATACCGTGATTTGATATGACACTTTTTTTTAAGATTATTTATTTTATTTATTTTTGGCTGCATTGGGTCTTCATTGCTGTGTGCGGGCTTTCTCTAGTTGCGGCGAGCAGGGGCTACTCTTCGTTGCGGTGCACAGGCTTCTCATTGCAGTGGCTTCTCTTGTTGAGGAGCACAGGCTCTAGGTGCGCGGGCTTCAGTAGTTGTGGCACACAGGCTCAGTAGTTGTGGCTGATGGGCTTAGTTGCTCTGCGGCATATGGGATCTTCCCAAGACCCTTCCATTTTGGGGAGCAAAATAGGGGAGTGAGTGTACAGATACATGCACACACATATTGGGTTGGCCAAAAAGTTCATTTGGTTAATGAGTACGTTGTTCAATAAAGTTCTCGGTGAAAATGAAGAATGTCTTTTATATTTACTTAAACCCGAACCAATTTTCTGGCCAACCCAATACAATTTAATCATTTGGAATTCCTGGTGATTCTTAAAACTAACCTCGAAAGTTTTATCATGTATTTTATTTTTTCTATTCTTTTCCTTCCGTTTTATTTTCGAATCAATGATTTATCTGGGAGACTTCAGTGAAAGCACAATTTGAGTTAAGGAAGTTTTCCTAGAAAGAACCACAAAAGGAATGGCTGATGGCGAATGGACTTTGGGATGTCTCAGGAAAAGCTTCGTTTTGGCCTTCTTTCAACTAGTAACCATGTTTTCTTGTCTCCTCTTCCATCCAGCCCCCCACGCTGGAGTCAGCCCAGCAGAATACTATCATCAGATGGCTCTGTTAGCCGGCCAGCGCAGTCCCTACGCAGACATCATCCCCTCCGCTGCCACCGCCGGCGCGGGGGCCATCCACATGGAGTATCTTCACGCCATGGATAGTAAGTGGCGGGGCCGTCTTCTGTAGTCCTGGGTGTGGCCAAGCTCACTCATGAAAGGGAGAGGAAGATACAAAGATGGGTTGATTACCCAACTTTTCAAACCAGAGGAGGAGGAGGAACCACCAGTATTTGGGGCTCTGGTGGCCTTGCTTTCCCAGGAAGCTTCCACGGATGTGGCCATCCTGAGACTCCCGCTTAACTCGGTTCATATCAATGAACTGGAAGATACAGGCGACTGTAATTTGGCAGATACACAAAAAACTAGTCAGCCCTGATTGTCTTGGTAGCAGAACAAGGGAACGTGTTTGATTAGATGAATGTGCTTCATCGAGTCATTCCTTGGTTTTATAGATTTTATGCTTTATAAATTAACTAAAAAAGAGACCTATACTTGGTTTTACATGTTTCATTGATTTATTTTTTTCTTATTTTCCACATGTTTTCTTTACATTAAAAAAAAATCTATCTCATTGAGACCTTTTACATAGGAAAAATAAAAACATTTCCACATCGGGAAGGGCTACTTTTAGCCCTCTACCTAGCAGTGGAAGAAAATGGGATCATTGGTTGTACTTTATATCACTTTCTTGTGGGTCCCTCAAGGCTTATGACAAGTCCTTTGTGTCACTTCTCTAGACATATAAACAAGAGCCTATGATTATCATTTTTCAGAACATCCAAGAGTTCTTATTTATTCGGATTCTTTAAGTCCACATCCATTTGCCAGGTGCCAGGAAGTGAACGTGAAACATCGTCCAAGGTGTACATAACGAAACCCTTTGAATACGACGACGATATGAGTTTGAGTAGAACATCTGCTCGAGGTTTTGTTTGTTTCTTCTAGTAGCAGTGATTAATTTGTGATTTTCCATGTAGGGTCTGTTTGGATTCTTCTGTGACAATGGGTGGACCTTGGTCTACTCTCTGTTAGTGGTTGATAATTCAGTTCTCAGATTTAGAATAGAGAGAAAATGATTGGTCCACAGGGCATAAAATCTACAGCCGTGGTCCCCTTACTGTCATGGACTAACTTAGCTGTGTTACGTACAAACACAGCTTGGGTGGGTTTCCAATGGGGAGCTCATTACCACACACAGAGTAAGAGGAATGTGTTACGTCTTCCTCAGGGATTTTGTTTTCCGCTTTGTAGAAGAGAGAGTTTTCATTTCAGATTCATCATAACCACGTTTCAATTAGGGATTATTGGGGAAAAAAAGTTGAGTGTTATTATGCAAATTAGTTATTTAAAAATCTGCAAATAAAGAATTAAAATAAGAGAGAATCCTTGAAAGGTCAGCCCATATTACCTTCTCTATTTGATGAGAATGTGTTTAGTCAGGCAATGGCGGTTTTTATCTAAATAAAGGATGAAGCTACCCTTTTACTTTGTAAAAACTAATTAAAGGCATTTTAATTTGCCAGAGTATGTGGTAAATTGATTGTCATTAACTAGGAATTTAGATGTCCTATCATTCATCACATAAAAAGAAACCTCCTTTTTCTTTGTCAGAATCTTTTATTAGAATAGAGAAACAAAACAATTAACAGAAAGCCAGATTGGAGAGATCTGTGTTGGAACAGTAAGAATGCTGGGGCTTAGATTTAAGAAGGAAGGCGTATCATCAGTGAAGAACTGGGCCACTTCTCTTTCAGCAGTTTTGAAATCCACACCTCGTAGTTTAGCTGTTCCCTTCAACAGATGATCCCAAGTCACTGCCCCAAATGCTGACAACTTTCTCTTTCTATGCTTTGTTGTTAGGGGGTTGGGGAGAGCATAATAAAGGGTTGGAAAGTGCGTAAAGTACTATATCCCTGCCCTCTAAAATAGCTGAAATAGCATTTAGTTTAACAGAACATAACCAGAATGTTATGTTTTAAATCGAAATCGTAGGAGACTTTTTCAAGGGAGGAGTGAAATGACTCTAAATTCCTACATTGGCTCTGCAGTAGCAAAACCAGAGGCAAACTGGGATGGAGCTGGTCATTCTGATCCACTGTTACACATCTTCAGGACTCTTCCATTGGCAGAAACGGCAATAAACTGGATTCAGATGAGCACCTGACTTTTAAATGTGCCAACAGTGGGCCTACCTGGGTTTCGGCCAGCTTCAGGATAGAGTATTTATGTGTTGCACATTAGAATGAACAAGTCTGTTTTATGGCTCTAATTCTACCTTTTGGGATTCGAGTGACCTTTAAAGACAGGAGAGCAAGTAACCCCTATAAGCAATATCCTAGAGAAATCCTTGACACTCATGAAAACCACACTATTTATATGCGTGGAAACTTGACTTAAATAAGTACCCATCTTGGAGGGAAAATCAGAGGAGCTGTACCATCCAGGCCCTGGGCAACCTGGAGGCTTCCATGGAAGGGATGAAGCCAGGCCCTGGGCTCTGTCTTTGGATGATGTGATGGGGATATAGGCCTCTGGTGTTTTATAGCCCTCAGACGGCCTCCTTATCTTTTTAGTGTTTTTTTAAAAATCAGGAAATCAGCTCTATCTGGAATGTCCTGTTACTTCTAACTCTGCCAGGGATCACTGAATCCCACTGAGAATGGTTACTCTCGAGGATGATATGGAAACTGACCAGAAGTCCGGTTTGTCCTTGGAATCCTTTGGAAGTGGAATGCATTTCTTCATTGAAAAACTTTTATGATGAAATTAGCCTCTCATAGTGAGTAAAAATGAGACATTTATGTGTAAGGCAGATGCCATAATAAAAGTAAGATGCTGGTTTAAACACTAAGAGCTGTGAACATAGTGGGACTGTTATTTTTGTACGAACATGGCCTAAATCAGGTTGGTAATGAAACTATTCTAAATGAAGAAGTTCAATTTTCAATGTGCCTGAAAGAAAGCTTCGAGTAGGTACCACATTCGTCATTCAAATTGGTTTTCCAGTTTTATATACATGGATGGTACTAAGTTCCAGTTTGTGATTTATTTTTTATTCACTATAAAGTATATCTATTCATCTCTATAATATTATCTATAGAGTCTTTCATATTCATCTATTACACTTCATTAAATTATCTCAAAGCATATGTTGGATTGTTATCTTGTATCAAGGTCCATCTCTGGTGAAGAAAATATTCCCAATGAGTTTTCTGGAGACCAAGTGCCTAGACTTTTTTCTATAAAGAAGGCTTACCTTCTACTTCAGTTTTCTGGGGACCCTAAAATTGCCATGTCCCTGTAAGCAGGTGTACCCATGCTTTGAAATAGAAACCCTCCGTTATTTCTTAAAAGTAATCATGTTTGATTTTCCTCTTACCTAGTGGTACTATGTTCTCATTCTGTCCTTAAACTTTAGTTTGATGACTCTGTAATGTAAATGTGACCTTAGAAAAGGCAGGAGTGGGCCTGTGGGCCACATTCATAGCTCTGCCCTAATTCAAATCTCTACCATCTACCAAATTGAAGGCAAATGGACATTTAATTTTTAACTCTCCATGTAAAAAGCATTGTATTAAGTTGGCAGGCGTTTAAGTGTGAGTTACTAACCTCCAGAATAGAACTGCATCAGTGGAATCTTCTTGAAGTCTCAAAACTCTTATAAATGCAGAGAATTAATTAATCGATTGATTGATTGATCTAATAACCAGAGGCTTAAAATTGACTCATGTTATCTTACTATAATGCTTGCAGGGTTTTTCTCCCCCAACCTTGGAAAGTCTGTAAACAAACCACGTCCCAAGCTTTTAAATGTTTCTTGGGACTTAGGCTGTATAGATTATGGGGAATTTAGGGCAGCGTTCCTCCATCTCGGTGCTACGGGTGCCAGATGATTCTTCATGGTGGCGGGGGGCTGCCCTGCCCATTCCCGGGTGTGCAGCAGCTTTCCTGGCCTCTAGATGTTTCCAGCACCCCGTGAGTTGTGATAACCAAAATATCTCCAGATGTTGTCACATGTCCCCTGGGGGCAACATTGGTTCCCCCCCCCCCATCGAGAACCATTAATTTAGGATAACGTATTTATCAGTTTTGTCAGTAAAGCCGTAAGTATTCCGTGGATCAGATAACTACAGAAATCATGGGGAAATGCGGGCATAACTAAGCTGGATTTTTTTAATCTTAGGATACTTTAATTCATTTTTTTCCTTCGTCTCATTGCCTTAAGACGGTATGCATTGCGGTGGGGAGGGTGGAGTGCGGTGCGACTGTGGGAACCACTGTCTTTGTCGCTGGTGGTGAATTAATGATGAGCATATCTAAGCAGCTGTCAGATTCATAAATCACTGGAAATGAGAGGGAGAACACATAAAAAGTCTCTCCCTTTTGTTTAGCAATTTATCATTTTGCCTGCACATTAATAAACAGAGCTCCCCCGAGGTAAGCCCCTGGAAGATAAATATTTCTCCCTAATTTCCTCAATTGTACCCAGTAGATCACCAGTGGGAGGAGAGAGGTACTTGTCAACGCCAGTCGCCGGCTTCTTATCCTTCACTTCTTCCACGCGGGGTAGTAGGAACAGATAATGGGTACCGAGTCCAGCCGCAGGTAATCAGGTTCTGTTTTGTTTATACAACAGGCACCAGATTCCCCAGCCCCCGGCTGTCAGCCAGGCCAAGCCGAAAACGTACACTGTCCATTTCACCACTGTCCGATCATAGCTTTGACCTTCAGACCATGATTAGGACGTCTCCCAACTCCTTGGTCACCATTCTCAATAATTCCCGCAGCAGCTCTTCAGCAAGTGGCTCCTACGGCCACTTATCTGCAAGTGCAATCAGGTATGTATTTTCCCCAAATCCATGATGTGTTTCTTTAATAAAACGTCACTGCTCGCCTGCACCTTGCGTTTGCGGTACTGACTACCTACAAGGAAGGATTACAACAGGACACCGGGATGCGGATGCAGGTCACGTTTCACTGCCATGAGTTCCAGAGCCAATTATTGGGCCGAAAAGAATTATTTGGCAGACATCAGTTAGCAGCCCATTTAGAGAAACAGTAGTTATTCAGGAATGAAATCCCCTTCCTAGAGACAGTGAGTATGGCGATCTTTTCATCTTCTTACTAGTTATAGTTGCCTAGAGGGAAAACCAACTTTGTAGCTGATTTGGGCACACTTGCAAGGACAGGGACAGAAATCAAAAAACCAGACGTGGGACTTCCCTGGCGGTCCAGTGGTTAGGACTCCACACTTCCACTGCAGGGGTGTGGGTTCGATCCCTCGTCGGGGAACTAAGGTCCCACAGACCGTGAGACATGACCAAAAAAGAGAAAAAAGACCAGACGTGAGTCTTGTCTCACGGGGGAAAAGTGTGCATTGGGAGGAAGGAAGAAAAGGGGACGGAAGGGTTTTTAGTCTAAAGGAATTGGTGGGTCTTCCATGATGAATAAACATATTAGGGAAACCCTAGCGGTCCAGAAAAAAAAAATGTGTTAGCAACAGTCACACCATATCTACTAGAAATGATGAATACCATTACTTTTTGTCCTTAATGTTTCCGTTACGGTTTTAATTCTTTGCTCGTTCAGTTATCAGCAATCCTCCTTGGCAGGCAAGTTAACGTTTAAATGTTATAAATCCCCATTTTGATATGATGTCGTTTTCTGCAGCATCTGTCTTTTAATGTGGTCAGGAAAGTGTGGAAACAACGGAACAGAGCAAATAACTCTGCTTGTATGATAGCAGTCCGTACTTACAGAGGGGGATTGTTTCAGGATTAGTTGATGTAGTCACGAAGGTAGGCTTTGGAGTCGGGCAAAACTGTAGTCAGATTCCGGCTTTGCCACCAGCTGTGCAGACCTTACTTGCCTGTAGGCTCTGAAATTCAGTCTTCACATTTGTAAACTACAGACAAGACAGCCACGGTAGAGGAAAGGGGTACCTTTTATTAAAGCTGGTGTGTATGGGCAGGGCCTGGATGAAGACCGCTGCACATGGGCAGAGCCGCAGGAGAACTGCCCCTGGTGGTCCATCCAGAGGATGAGCTACCAGGGCCTGGCCGTGCTACCCCCAACGTGATCACCCCAATCTGGCTCCGAGGAAGTACGCCCATCTCCAGACCATGCTGGCTGTTCTGCACTCTGGGCAAATTTCCCTGGGCTCATAGATTGCCATCGACCTTATCTCCATTTGCTGAAACCATACCATTATTATGTGGCTTGACTAGAAGTCATAGCATCAAAGTGGTGGAAATGAGGTACACAGTGAAAGTTCACAGGAATGCTATTCACACGGAATCACTTTGTGAGCGTTCCTTTCTCCTTTGTGTTTTCTTCCCTTCTGCTCTCTGCCCAGCTACCGTGACTTTTCACAGCCTCTACAGGACTTAGATTAGAGAGTGGTACACAGATAGTCTCAGTGCAGTCTTTATTCTTACCCTAACATCTTCACCCGTTTCCTCATCTCCTCACCTTTCCCAGGTAATCTAGTACCAGTCCTGGAGAGACTGTCAGTATCCTGACTTGGAATGATCATTGTCTCCTGCCTCCGAGGAGCTACCACAGATCTGATTATTCTCATTTGAGCTGGAAGCAGAGATTCCTAAGTCCGGTCAGGCCCCAGGAGACCCGTTTGCAGTCAGGTGACCAGGGCCGTCGGGCACACAGGTCTTTCTTGCTTTCGTCTCCTCACCAGCCTGTCTTCTCTCTTGCAATCTGACCTCTCATTCTTCAATACACAGCCCCTGTGTGCTAGGATAAGATGTAGCTTCTGATGCATATAAAGTAATGCAGATAACCCAAGATGAGATCGGCTTGCTGGAGCAATACAATAATTAGAAGAATTACGACCGGCACCACCCGCCAGTCCTTTAGCTGGAGTAGCGTTAGTGCTTCACTTGCTCTGTTCCAAGTTTCACTTTGTGAAATCTAAAGACCGACTGGAGGACTCCTCAGTAAGTGGTAGGATCGGTGGCTGACGGGAAAGGAAGCAGCATGAAGAAATCTACGAAGGGTAACTTTCTCAAGAGGGAAAGATACAGGAGTGCATCTCATCTCTGCTTTGTACCCAGGGACATGGTAGGCACAAGATGCGCTCACTGTTTTCATCTGACAGCAGTTTTGGAAAGCGTAGTGTTATTCTTGTTTTGTGCATCAGCACGGAGGGTCTTTGCAAGAGGACCAGCCCCCCAATTCCTTGCTTTTTAATTGGCCCCAAACACGTTTGACTTGCACACTTGCATGTTTTCTAATCCTAATCTGCTTCTCGTGTTGTCAGTGCATATGGTAACGGGGCCAGTTTCTAAAGATGTTTTTCAGTGTGTAATGACACACATTCAGTTTTCTAAAAGAATCTCCTTCACACGTGTATCCCAGTTCAAATGCTATTCTCTAAGAGGCTGGTAATAGTAGGGACCACTGTTTGAAATTCTCCTATTTACGTGCTCATCTGGTAGTTGCTATATGTCTCCCTCTACTAGAATACAAATGCCAGAAGGTCTAGGACTGTGTATGTTTTGTCCATGGCCACACTTCCCACCTCACAACATCTGTGCCCTGTCACCTTGATACCGCTCAACAAATATTTCTGGAGTGAATAAATGAAGGCGCTCTTAATGAGCCATTAGAATTCTAATCGCCCTCCTTATTAAAAGGAAGTTTCCATGCGGTGGATGAATAATGCTGGCTTTCAGAAGGTTATAGTGTATATGGATAGTATATCGTATATCCATAGTTGATAGATATATGGAGATACAGAGGGATGGACACAAAATAAAGGGATAAAAAAGCAAATGCCCATCTTCAGTTTGTTTATGGTTCTTATGTTTATGTATTTACTTAATAATTCAGACTGCTATAAGAATTCCATATAAAGCACATATTTATTCACAAAAGCCTATCTACATCTTAAAACATAGTACTTGATTATGGCTAACTTATTAAAACATATTGTCCAAATGTATAGCAAAAGTCTTTTTTATATCATAACTGAGAACATCATTCAAAAAAAATAACTCCATGCGTTTAAAAGGATGTGGTGAAATAGTTAACTGTCTCAAAAAGTTTTAACTTCTCCATCACCCTGAAGACTCCTGTCTAAGACTAGCTGATTCACATTTATCAAATACAACCTGTAAGCCCCACCCTCTCTGGTTAAGGCTAGTATTATAAATATCCAGTTAATGGCATTAAATTAGAAATAGTTTGACCTCTGCTAATACTTTCCCCTAGAAATCGAGCTCCCATCGGAGGAGAAAGTGTTTCAACTGACCCTCATCTTCCATCTTCTAGCAAAAGTAAAGGGAATGAAGACATGAGTAATCTATTCATTTCTAACCCACCAGTTACAGCTTTCTCACTTTGGGTTTAACGGCGAAAATGAAGATGGCTTCATATCCTTAGTAGTTTCAGGTCTGGTTCGGCCAGGACAGACATCTCACTGGAGACTGCGTTCCTGCTATTTATGTTCTTGGAGGTTTTGTCTGTTTGGCTGTTTAGTGGTAACCCAGCTTTTAAAGCCTTTTAGGACTCTTGCATCCTATAAAGCGTAATGTATTTTTGTCCGAAGCATTATTGAAAGAGTGCATATGCCTCGGTGTAAACGTTGGGATGATACTTAGCTCATTTGGTGGGTGTGTAGGTCTTTATGTGTGTACTCATTACTTCTTTCGAGGCTGCTGGGTTTTCCAATGAACTTGCCCCGGGGGGGCTTTTATGGATGGACGTGGAAGCTTTACTTTTTTCCTTTCCAATAGAAGCACGTGCACGCGTGTGTGTCCCTATACCGACACGTATACAGATGATAATGGCTGTTGGCCTGTTCTCTGCAAAACTGGGAAGAATTGTTCTTCCTTTGAATGGCAGCTGTTGTACAGTAAATTCCACAGCTGGAACCAGAAAGTGGACAACCTCGTTAGTACGACAACCACAAAGTAACCACAAAGTTGGTTTTGATTAGATGCCTCCTTCTCCCCCTTCCTCTCTCTTTTCTTGAAGCCAGTTTCTGAAATTTTGGGGCCCTCGTGTTACAGTGTGGACTGTTGCCTGGCTTCACCTCCAGTACTGGTTTCGTGAGCCAGAACTAGGAGAGATGGGACACTGAAAAGGAAACAGTGTCATTGGATTCATCAGCCTATAGAAAACTGGGTTAATTGCAACATGAAGTTTTTTTTTTTTTCTCTTTTATCAAAGTATAGTTAATTTACAATGTTGTGTTAGTTTCAAGTATACAGCAAAGTGATTCAGTTATACATTTGTGTATATATATTCTTTTTCAGATTCTTTTCCATTATAGGTTATTACAAGATATTGAGTATAGTTCCCTGTGTTATGTAGTAGGACCTTGTTTACCTCTTTTATATATAGTGGGGTGTACATGTTAATCCTAAACTTCTAATTTATCTCTCCCCTGCCCCCTTCCTGCTATCCCCTTTGGCAACCATAAGTTTGTTCTCTATGCCTATAAGTCTGTTTCTGTTTCATAGATAAGTTCATTTGTGTCAGCATATTTTATATTCCACATATAAGTGATATCAGATGATATTTGTCTTTCTCTGACTTACTTCACTTAGTATGATAATCTATAGGTCCATCCATGTTGCTGAAAATGGTATTATTTCATCCTTTTTCATTGCTGAGTAGTATTCCATTGTATATATATATATATATATATATATATATATATATATATATATATATATATATATATACCACGTATTCTTTACTTATTCGTTTGTTGATGGACATTTAGACTGCAGCATGAAGTTTCTTAATCCCAATGCCCGACCTGAAGAAATACATTATAAAAGCATCACATGAGTTTCTTTTAAGGAAGTCTTAAAAATTCACATCTGAAGAAAACTGACCAACTAGGGCAGTTGAAAAAAAATGTGTTTATAGGTCGTTAGCATTGATTTTACATTTAAAACATTTCCTAAGAATCTATAGCTGCCACATACTCTTCACTCCTCTTCACTTTGGGTAAGAGATGGTGCCTTTGTGACTCAGGCCTTCCTGTGACCACCCATGTCAGGGCTCTGCTCTGGTTTAATCCTCTCATCCATCTCAGGCCAGCCCAGCTCCGTGCCTCGCCCTCCAGGTCAGGGAGGGGTTCCGGAGATGAACCTGGAAACTGATGAGCCTTTCGGCTGAGTTCCCGGCAACCTCCCTCATCCTTCCCCACATTAGCACAGAGGAACCCCAGCACTGAGGCTCAGTGGAAGGAGATGTTCCATGCAGCTCTAAGGAAAAACTATGATTTTTTTTTTTTTTTAAGAAAATGGGTAAATGCCATGTGGATTGACGTCATTAAACAATAAAACAGAAACTTTTACCTGTAAGCATGCGGTGGCTGGGTGATCCAACCTCTCGCCATCTTTCTTATAGTTCAATTTTTTTTTTCTTTTTTGACCATGCTGAACAGCATGCGGGATCTTAGTTCCCTGACCGGGGATGGAACCCGTGCCCCCTGCAGTGGAAGCGCAGAGTCCTAACTGCTGGACCTCCAGGGAATTCCCCCGAGTTTTTTAAATTCACTTTTACTTAGAAACAGATCTCTTCAATATTGTAATTGGCTCTATCTGCCCTCCCAATATGAAGGACTACAGCAGCCCACATCATGCTGCTTTATTTATTGTACTGGTATTAAGTTATCCAGCCCATCCCCCATCCTCTTACCCTCCACCATATGCAGAGTTCCTGAAGTGTTTTTAAAACATTACAGGTTTGTCTCGCATGCTATTTTAATTGGTTTTTATCTTTTTGACTTGAATATTAATGACTTTGAAATGCCTATATGTATAGTAGGGTTGAATACATCTTAACAAATGATCTTCTACAGTATGAGCTTTTAGTGTCCCCCACTAATATAACATTTCTATAATTAAATGTGAATTTACAGATTGATCAGAGAGGCTCTGTACAAATGATGACGCACATCACTTCCTTGGTGTGAAAAAAATAATGTTTGTTGTGAAAGTCAAACATGATTATGGATCTCAAAGTTGTATGTATTGATTATCATTAATATGTAACTTTCCAGTTACAAATAATTATTTTATTCTTTGGATATATAAAAGGGATCTGTAGAAAGTACTCAGCTAAAACTTGTTGAATTAATGAATGAGTGTGTGGATGTTACGATATTTATTTTTTATTTAAAACATTTTTTTATTGAAGTATATTTGTTTTACAATGTTGTGTTAATTACTGCTGTATAGCAAATTGATTCAGTTATTCAGTTAAATATGTTATGATATTTATTTTAGTTGTTTAACATCCTGTCTTTCTACTTACACCCCAGATTTCAACCAGATTACGCATAGTTGTTGAGATTCCCAGACAGAAGAGTTCCAGATAAGGGAGGGGTTACTGGGCTATTTACTGCAATATTCAGAAATAAGACCCGGTTTGGAAAATTTGACCCCAGTTTGAAAAGTGTATTGACAAAACGTTACTTTGGATTTGTGATGGAGAATAAATACATCAAAACTTTCTTAACGATTCAGACTCTGGGAATTTTAACATTAAATTTTTGGGAAATAGAAGAAATAGTTCCCACTCAGACAGCGATTTGCTGATCACTTTTAACTCAGCTCAGAGCAAAGAATAAAAGGGAAATTGACCTGAGTAGTTATCCTTATTTAGAGTTCTGTCCCCAAGTCACTGCCTACCATGTAATGAGTGCTCCTGTAAGGTATTTTATAAAACTAAGACTTCAGTAGCCATAAATCGGTTTTGATGCGTAAAGTTTATACTTGGTGGATGAGAACACCACACACACTATAGTCAGGGTTCGAAAATCCACATTTTTCTCATTTTCTGCTTTTTAGAAAAATACAGGACAGGTTAACATTTGAATTAATTTATTCTGGCTTTCTTTTTTCTTTTATAATTTTTCAAACATTTTATTGGAGTATAGTTGACTTACAGTGTTGTTAGTTTCAGGGGTACAGCACAGTGATTCACTTATACATGTACATGTATTCGTTCATTTTCAGATTTTTTTCCCATATAGGTTATTGCAGACTATTCTAACTGTTGTCCTAGAAGACTGTTTCTCAAAGTGTTTTGTGAGGAACACTAGTCTCTAAAAGCTCCCCGAAATGTTGCTACAAACCATATCTGGGGTGGGACATTTGGAACACACATTCAAGTATTAAAACAGTTCTAGGAAACCCCGGGGCTGTATTCCTCAGACTTTATCACCTTGGTACTTCTTTTGCCTTTCCTCCCTAACACTTACTTTTGGGTGACTGTGTTAGCACATTGCTTGGGAAGATCTGGGCCATCTGACACTTTCTAGCGATCTTATCGATTAAATATAGATTAACAGTTGCAAGTCACATTCTTATAAATGTATGTTTTTAATTATCCCATCTCTCATGCAGTCATCTAGAAGTAAATGCTATAAAAATTTTTTAAATTATACTTGATTAAATGTTGAGTGAAGAGAATTCAAAAATCAGAACATAAACTTAATTGCTCTTCAACTGATCCAGAGGAAAGAACAGGGTGAGCAGAAATGTAAAGGCTTTGAGGTCATAAAGCTCAGGTGGACCACGTTTTAGACTAGACTGTGTCCTTCTTGAGAGGAGACAGAAGCGATGTATAAAATTTTTCAACAATGTCAATACTTTGTATTTCTAGGAAATTATGGAACGAATACATGAACTGTTTAGGAAGTTTTTTTTCAGGGCTTCTAAAAATAGAATTTACTTTTCAAAAAAAATTCCGACCTCTGTAACCAGCAGTCTGTCTTCAGCTGCTGAAGTTCTATAAAAATACACAGATCTAGTTTCTACCTTTGTACTGTTTTATAAACACGTTGTCAAATTGCTTTTCTTTGAAGTGACTGTTCCGAGTTCGGTAGGCAGAATAATGGCCTCCAAAGATGTCCACATCTTACTCCCCGGAACCTGTGAATATATCACCTTACAGGGCAAAAAGAATTGTGTAGCTGTGATTCAGTTACGAGTTTTTGTTTGTTTGTTTGTTTGTTTTTTAATAGTCTTCGTAGCAGCTTTATGTGTAATAGTAAACCACAACAACCTGAGACGCAGCAAAAGAGCATGCATAGAACATATAAGGAGCATACACAGCAAGCGTGCTATACTTAGACTCTAAGATACTATTCAGCAAAGGAAATGATTGGAGCTCAACTAAATGCAGCAACATGAAAAGATATCACAAATACAATTTTGACCAAAGAAGCTGGACACCAAAGGTTACCTCCAAAGGTTACCACGTAGACTTTAACACATCTGAACTTACAGTGTGTGGACCAGTTTTCCCCAGTTTTGAACTTGCCAGTGGAATCATGCAGTAGGTAATCGTTGGTGTCCAGTTAAGGGTTTTGAGATGAGGAGATGATCAGGTGGCCCTAGTATAATCACAAGGGTCCTTATAAAAGGGAGGCAGGAGGGTGTCGGAGTTACAGGGAATCAGAGGAGGAGGTCGGGGTGAGGTGGGACCCTGAGCCGCGGATGGAAGCAGCCTCTAGAAGCGGGAAAAGGCCAGGTGCCAGGGATTTCCCGAGAAACGCAGTCCTGCCCACCCATCTGAGAATTCTGACCTCTGGAGCTATAAGATGGCAAGCGTATTTTGTTTTGAAACAACTAAGTTTGTGGTGATGTGTTGCAGCAGCAGCAAGAAACTCATTCCTAATGGGGGTGGTTCGGTCACTCACTGACTCACCTCGAGGGGCTGCCCCGTGCCAGGCAGTGTTCCGGGCACCAGGGGTCAGTGGGGGACAAGACAGACCAGAGCCCATGTCCCCTAGACCTTCCATTGCAGAGGGAGGGAGAGAATATGGTTTCAGAGAGCCTCATCCTGCAGCGAGAATACAAGTGTCAAACAACAGAGCGTCATGGGGCAAGGAGCTGCAGAGGGGGCTTGTTTGGATGGGGGTCTTGGGCTCAGGAGGCCCCTGTGTCTGAGGAGGTGACATTTAAGCTGGAATCTGAGTGACCAAAAGGAAGCAGCTAGACTGGCCTCTGGAAGGACACAGCAAGTACCGGGATGCAGAGCTTAGGAAGACAGCTCACTTGGGGGTCAGAGAGCAGGGGGGGCTGGTCCCCATCCCCTGCCCCCCCAACACTGGTGGGGAAGTCCTCGGAGGTTCTTTCCATGCTCCTGGGAGGACGGCATTGTTTTCTGCTCTATTTGACATCACTGCGGTACCTGGTCATCCCCCATCCTCTGCTTCTTCCTTACACAACTGCGTGGACAGCCCCGCAGGCTGTCAGCCTGACTCTCCAGTCCCTTCACCGACGCTGTGACAGAGCCAAAAACATCAACTTCTGTCATCAAATCCTAAATAGGCTTTGTAATCTTGAGCAAGCGGCCTTCCTTCCAGGAGCTGAGGGCAGGGCCCGCTCTTGTGGGGTGACACAAGGTCTTCCCCTGTGTCCACTGTTGCCCAGCTCTTTGCACGCAGAGGAGAGAGGGTTTCCCTTAGCAGTCCTTCCTTATGGGTAATCAGGGACTGCTAAAAATCGCTGGTCCATCCTGTATGTTCTCATATCCTTTGGAATCTGATAGTTGACATGGATTTTAGGGAAGGTTTATTCCTGTCCCCTGGTTTGACCAGCGAAAACGCAGCGCCAAAAGGGGATGTTACCCACGTGGGTTGAAAGCTTGTCGCAGCCTCTCCTGCACCTGAGGTCAGAGACTTCGCACCTGGGAACGGGGCTGCAGCACCAATGCTGGTCCTTCCTTTTGTCTTCTACATATTTTTAAAAGTAAAAATCGACCTACTCTGTCTGGCTTTTAACATTTGTAAATTGCATTACATACAAAACTGAGGGCATTTTCTGCCTTGTGAAACGTTTTCTCGAATGGTCTGGATTCTTAATTGGGTCCTGACTTTTTTGAGCCTCCCAATATTGGGCCCCCCAGAATGAGAGGTGTACATGACCCAAGGGGCCCCCTTCCCAAGCCCACCTACTCGTTCAAGCTCATGAAACTCAGGAAAGATGCATGGAGGTTTGTGCAAAGTCCATATCACATTATAAATATGTGTGTAGTGGGGTCTTTTAGTTTTCCTTTGTTTTTTTAATGAACAGAATGAGGTAGTTACACTTAGTAATACCCATTCACCAAAAGGAAAGGAGGGGGGCGGGTGGGTTAAATCATTGTGTTTTTTGATGAATGGCTTGTACACCAAAAAATAAATTGGACAAACTGGCATAGAGCTCAGTGAACATGAAATCAGCTATTAGAAGAAAGCTTGTGAACAAATTCTGAGGCAGATATGCATCTTTTGATTAATGCCCTATCAATCATCCACACAGCTACCTTAGCTAAGTCTTGCTGTAATCATTCATGGCTGCTTTCCGAAACACTGGCAGAAACTATAGCGCTGCAGAAACAGAATATTATTACTGATTTCTCCCTAACTTACTGTGAACAATGACTGTTTTCACCAGGTTTCTGCTCTCCTTTATTAAAGAAATACAATACAGAATGAAAGGAGAGTTCCTCCAAGCCCCGTGAAATTCTCCTAGGGTATTCTTAATGATATTCAGTCTTAAATGGGCAAGCTATTGTAGTGCAAGGTTCTCCGTAGGAATAATAGTAATGTAATCCCATTGAAACCACCTTTTTATGGGTTGTAGTCAAATGGGCAAAACGTGGAGTCACATTAATGAAGGGAGTATATCTTCGGCGTTATTACTTAAAGTTGTTGAAATGGTTTGAATTTTGTTATTGTCATTATTATAGTCTCAGTTAATGCGCTTAACAGCAATAGTAATTAACCCACCAGATTGGAAAATTTGCATGAATTCTACCTTTGACTTTGCAAGAAACCCTGATTCTTTCTGGGCCGTACACAGCAGGATGGAGAGAATATCTACGTATCTATATATATTTTTCCCACTGAGTATTTTTTAAGGAAGAAATTTTCACAAATGCCATTACAGTGTTTCATGCCTTTTTTTAAGCCATCGGCAAATTCGAGAGCACTTCATTCTTTTAAGAGGATTGGATTCCTAAACTATGGTGGTGCAGAGAATGATTTGGCACTGCCTACTAGTGCAGAAATCTTTAGGTGATGGTGTGACTTCCTCAGAACTTCCTGTAGCCTGGGAAATACTCTGGCATAATGAAGTGGTGACAGGCATTAGCATGTATAATGGGCGTTAATAGGCATTTAATGCTCCTTAGCTGGAAGAGGGAGCGGATGCTCTCCCATTGGAATATTCCTCAATCGAAGCCCATTGATCACCGATTTCAGCCAGGAGAGGTTAATCCATCAGCTTCTGTAACCAGACGGCACTGATGGAAATTCTTTAGGTGGCATTCAGGATGAACCAAGCTTTCCATCTTTACAAACAAATGAGTGATATGACAAGCATGGTGTTCAAAACACATTTAACCAATTGATTTTCTTTCCTCTTGTAATAAGATCTGGAGACATATGAAAGCGTGCAGCGTGAGCATAGATGAAAAGAATTGCTCCGTGCACGGGAACATATGGGATGGGGAGCTGAGAATAGTACTATAAAGCATGCAGTCACCCATTCTCTTTGTTATATAAAGTTTGTTATTGCAATAAATAGTTGTTATTGAGCCGATGCCTTTTGCTTCCGTTCTGCTGAATTTTATCTCAGGTCTGCGTGTCTGTGCCAACGCCCACGCGTGTCCTGTCTAAGCCGTCAGCTTTCTCTAGGAAGTTTCGAGATGTTCGTCAATCATTTTTACCTTCTAATTTAAATGCACAGCCCTGATGCAATCTGGGGACAAAAAACTAGGTATAAAGGTGTGCTGGTCTCTGTGTCCCGTGTAAATGATGGTTTTCCCTTTATTTCCCACCCGCAGCCCTGCCCTGAGCTTCACCTACCCTTCTGCACCCGTGTCTCTCCATATGCATCAGCAGATCTTAAGCCGACAGCAGAGCTTAGGCTCGGCCTTTGGACACAGTCCTCCGCTCATCCACCCTGCCCCAACCTTCCCGACACAGAGGCCTATTCCCGGGATCCCTACGGTCCTCAACCCTGTCCAGGTCACCTCCGGCCCTTCCGAGTCCTCACAGGTGAGAGAGACAGCTCGATGACCTGGTCTGTCTTGGGAATCATAGAGGAAAGCCACGGGGCCACATCAGCCATGAATACGCGCAGGCCAGTGGCATCCTCACCGCTTCCGTACTGCAGCCTGTGGTCCCAACCCAGGGCCGTCATCTTCAGATTTTGTGCCGTGTGTATGCTCCTCAAGACACGAGAGCTTCTTCCACTAGAGTCATTTTATCCTCGGTGGAAAAGCAGGCTGCTTGATCGGGCTTCCCTCTGACCCTGGGCTGTCTATAGCCCGTTCAGTAAAAAGACATCCCGTGAGTGGGTTGCTGGCATTCGGTCCCTTTCCCCTGCACTATTAGAGTTCATTAAAGCCTGGATCCCAGCTCTTTTCCTCTGGCTTTAAAAAGCCCCGGGGAGTTGCTACTTATGAGTTAAAAACAAAGAGCTGTCTCATGAATGTATATCCTGGCTTTTAAAAAAAAAATGTATTGGTGTATGATTGATTTACAGTGTTGTGTTACTTTCTGCTGTACAGCAGAGTGAATCCGTTATACATATACATATATCCACTCTTTTTTAGATTCTTTTCCCATGTAGGTCATTACAGAGTATTGAGTAGAGCTCCCTGTGCTATACAGTAGGTTCTTATCAGTTATCTATTTTATATATAATAGTGTGTACATGTCAGTCCCAATCTCCCCTTTATCCCTCCCTCCCCCTCTTCCCCCCTGGTAACTATAAGATTGTTTTCTACATCTGTAGCTCTATCTCTGTTTTGTACATAAGTTCATTTGTACCATTTTTTCAGTATATCCTGGCTTTGAACACATTTTCTGAACTCTGCTACCTGGAAATAGGAGCCATATCTGTCATCATTCTAGTGCCAGAGAAGCTTGCTGTTCTCGACTTGTGTCTTTTATCTATGGGCCTGCTCATTGATCAGAACTTAACTTTTGTCTCTGTCCCTGCCAATGTGACCCGCAGAACAAGCCCACGAGTGAGTCCGCTGTGAGCAGCACCGGAGACCTAGTACATAACAAACGCTCCAAGATCAAACCCGATGAAGACCTCCCCAGCCCGGGGCCTCGGGGCCAGCAGGTGAGGGAGGCGCCCGGCTCTGGCTCCCTCCAGCCTGGCGTCTTTTCACAGCACTGGCTTGTCTACTGCGTTCTTGGCCTTGGGCATACCCACACATTTAACAAAAGGCCAGGGCTGGAGTACAACGAGGTTTGTTTCTCCAGCTCAGAAGCAGACACACAAAAATGCAGGCAGCTTTGTGGGGTATAAACTGGAGTAAGTGAGTGGATGCTTTTATTGTTGACCAGGGATGTGAACAGGCTTCAGTCCTTGGCCTTGATCTTGGGCCTGAATTACAAGCTCCTGGCTCTCAGCCTGAGCTGGACAGACCAGGGACGTTCCTTATAATGATCAAGTTCTTATTTGTTCTTATTTTGCCACTTCCTACTGGCCAGGAGACCCTGCATAGCCAGGAGGGATCCAGCGACAACTAACCTAACCTAAGGCTACTTAGATTCTTGTTCTTTACCCCAAGTCCTGAAAGGACAAGCTTAAAAATTCCAATCTTGTCTCTGCTGTTACTTAGATCCTGAGCCTAAATTTTAAAAATGTGTAGATTCGGACTTCCCTGCTGGCGCAGTGGTTAAGAATCCACCTGCCAATGCAGGGGACACGGGTCCAATCCCTGGACCGGGAAGATCCCACATGCCGCGGGGCAACTAAGCCCGTGCGCCACAACTACTGAGCCTGTGCTCTAGAGCCCGCAAGCCACAACTACAGAAGCCCGGGCACCTAGAGCCTGTGCTCTGCAACAAGAGAAGCCAACGCAATGAGAAGCCTGCACACCACAACGAAGAGTATCCCCCGCTCGCCACAACTAGAGAAGCCCACGTACAGCAACGAAGACCCAACGCAGCCATAAATTAATTAATTAATTAAAAAAAAAGAATGTGTAGATTCTGCTCATAATCCTATCTTGTAGGTTCCCTGGGCCTGATATGGAGCTCAGTGAGTATAATTCCCATAGATAGGGGTTGGACGAGAGTCTGGATGTCCACAGAATCTGGACCTTGCAATGTTCAGGCTGCTTCAGCCCAAACCTGAGAGTGCTGAAGCCCACGTTTCCTTTTTAGGGAGCACTTGGAAGATGGAATGAATGGGTGTCATGGGCTCCGAGAGCCATCCTTCTTCTTGCATATTGCTGGTTATGCCTAAACACTTGTATACAACTTTTGCCATCTAACCCCAGATTAGATCCCGAATTTACACACCTAATCATCTCCCAGAATTCTGGAAATTCTTTATGTTTTCATTTCTGCAAAGCTGCCTTAGAAGACTAGAAAAGACTTTACCGCCAAGCTTTAGATGCTGTGGTTCTTGGGCAGGGAGTGTATGCTTGGAGACCAGAAGGTGAAACCAGAAGACATCATCCCTGTAAAAATCCACACAATGCCTCTCACAGCCTCCAGTGGCAGGGAGAACAGAATTAGAATTAGCAGTAAACCATTTCCCTGGATTCCAAAATAGGAGAATAAACAAATTAATATGCTGAAAATAATTTAACCGAAAGAGCAGTCTTTTGGATAAAGACCACATCACCTAGTTTAATTGCTTTTCTTAAGAGATGACATCTTAGGTTGTTCTCACCTTGGTGTTCAGGACAGCAAAGTTTGGCCTCAATATCTTACTGACATTCTGGTTTGGACCATTGTCTTTAATCACAAGTTAACAACCTTCAAAGGTGTATTGAGTAAATCTGAAAAAAATGCAAACAAATGATTCCATCTTTGGTTTCTTCAATTCACAAAACTGAGTTGATAGACTTGGGCTCTATTTTATTTTCCCCCCAAAAAATTGCATGCGGAGAAAGACAAGCGTACATCAGGTTTTTCATTTCTCTTCTTTTTTTTTTTTTTAACTTTTTATTTTATATTGGAGTATAGTTGATTAACAATGTTGTGATAGCTTCAGGTGTACAGCAAAGTGATTCATTTACACATTTTCCCCTTTAGGTTGTTACATAATAGTGAGCAGAGTTCCCTTTCTCTTCTCTCTGCTGTCCCATTGTGTCTGATTTTGTCCCTCTTTCCCCTCCCTTCCCCACCCCTGCCTTTCAGGAGCAACCTGAAGGGACAACCCTGGTGAAGGAGGAAGGGGACAAAGATGAAAGCAAACAGGAGCCTGAAGTCATCTACGAGACAAACTGCCACTGGGAAGGCTGTTCTCGGGAGTTCGACACCCAGGAGCAGCTGGTGCATGTGAGTGAAGGGGGCTGGGAAGGGGGCTTTACAGCTATGTGACCTTTCCTGCGGGGTCAGCTCCCCTGACCCCACGCTGAGTCAAGTTTCTCAGCTAGCAGCCTAGCAAACTGGAGGGGGCTTTATGACTTTCTGAGAATAAAGAAAACTCTGAGCCACGGTGCTTGACCTGTTCAGTCAGCTAAAGCTTAGTGTAAAATTCAATAAAGTCTTCAAGAGAGAGTGTAATGACTCTGATCCCATAAGCGAGAAAACACTATTTTGAGTTAGCGACTTTGATGGTTATTGAGTAATAGTAAGCTGGACATGAATTATTATTAACCTTTTAACCAAGTTTGATTTTAACCAAGACCCAGTAACAATCAAAAAAAAATCATAGAGGTGGGGGAAGTCCTTTTTCTCCCTCCTCCCTTCCTCTCCCCGACCCTCACCAGCTAAGGAGTCTCCCATGATTTTAGGCAGCAGTTGGTACTTGCTGTGAGAAGTGGGTAATGGTTTGCGATAAGCCATTAGCACAATTTCTTGACTTGAAGCCAATCCTTGTGGGCCTCACAGTTCCATGGAAAAAGCAATATATATTTTAAAATGTGTCTAATGATGTATATTTTTGAAAACTGCAATGTGGTCCGACTGAGACCCTCACCTCGCCTTCCCACACCAGATTCAGAAGTCTTTCCCTTGCTCCCTTGCCAGTTATTTCAAATAATGCAGGGTACCCCCATCTGCATACCTGATTAACCCTGTTTCCTTGGCCCGTGCTTCATCTTTGTTTGGTACTTTCTCAGGCCAGTAGAGTCTCCCTGGCACATGGGACCAGAGGCAGCTGAGATGGAAGGATATTTGCATAATCAAGGATGAAACGATGTCAAAGCACAGGGTTGCATTAAGGCATTAAGGATGGTTTGCTATGTGTAGCCCTTTCATAAGCTTTAAATACGACAGCAAATCTGACAGAGTAACTTCCTCGTGACCCCCCCGCCCCGTCACCTACACACACCATACACACCCCCATTCCATTCTGTTTACTTTTTTACAGTCACTTTTTATTTTTAGATAATCCGTATCGCTTGATAACCCTCCTCCGTTTAAACACTAAGATTATACAATTCCTATTTGTTCTTAACCTCTAATATATGCCACATGCTGCAGTTACATTATAGTGTCAAATATATGGTTTGCCAGGTTTTGAGATCCATCATGTACAGAATGTTTTGAGGGCTTAACATGACCTCAGGGTTTCCCCCCCCCATTTCTTTTTTGATCATGTCTCCTTGTAATAGTATAGAGAGAATTCTAGATTTCTCTGCACAGCAAGAAACTAGAAAGTCAAATGTTTTTAATTAAGGTATATTTCCAGATTTTTCCATGAACTTAATTTGATTCTTTCTCTTTAATTTGATGCAAGTGTTATTTTCAAGCCAAGCCTGACTTAACAGTCTTTTATTCTTGCTGATTGTTTTAATGGAAACCACAGACATTGTAACACTAAAGGGAAAAAAAAAAAATAGCTTGGAATTTTTCTTTTAATGTGGGGAAATAAACCCAAAGAGGAGAGGATGCCAAGAATACCCTCAGTGATAGAGTGAGTGAACATCGTACATGAGAAGAACTGTTTGTACAAAACCTGCCGTCATAAACGAGATGCTGTTAGGCAGTGCTGCTTGCCTTTTACAACATCCTTCTGAGAGAGGACACGGTCTCATGGTGCCTTTTCTGTGGATAAGTCATTGCCGTTTCCAAGGAGTGCTGTGATTTTTGTTCAGCTGTTATCAAATGAGGAAGGAAATTCTAAGTCTACATTTAAAAGAAATTCAGTTTTGAGATAACATTTTTGGGGGTTGTGGTTATACCTTCACATTTTCCCTGCCTTATATGTCACGTGAAAGCTTTTAAAAGACAGTGGATATTGCAGGTATTTGTATTTAATCTCAGTGGCAAAAGGTTTTAGGTAGGGATGATGCTTTAATAGAGAGATCTGAGTAGTTTTAAGGCAAGGCTGCTTAACCTGTCAACTAAACGGCCACCGTGTTGTCTGTTTTATTATAAAAACTAGGAAATGAATTACATATACACTGGAATTTTTTTTATTCCAAATTGGCAAGAAGAAATTCGTGTCAGGATTAGGAGAAAATCCAATGTATTATCTTTATGATATTAATTTTAGTCTGAGATAAATTATATGAGTTAAGTAAACTTAGTTAAGTGAATTAAAAATTTTAACTTACAATAACATAAATAAAGATGCTGGTTTATGTCGCTTATTCTCTACCTTTTTACTCGTTACCTGACGTGTAGAAATTCCAAATTTGTACGTGTAAATTGATTTTACTTCGCATGACAGACATATAAGAAGTGCCTTCCTACCCACGGTGACTCTGGTAGCTTCAGCAGTGGCCTGGTATATTATTTTTTGTGGACTGAATGAATAGCTAGTTGAAATCCACCTAATTACTTGGGTGACAGATGGAAAAAAGACCAGTGGCAAAAACCAGTTTTTTAAGGACGGAGGGAAGCATGAACTATTTGCATTCCTATGACTCTCCCTGGAGAGAGGACATTTTGTGAATTAGTTGAATTTTCATGCTACAGACAACCAAGAGGCAAGGTGTTAAACCATTCTGATGCTCTGCCTTATTTATAGCCATGACCCATTCTTTTTCCCCCTCTTACAGTTAATAGAAAGATTCATGATTCTTCATGGTTGTCTATCTAGTGTCTGACAGTCCCGACTGCCTGCGAAAGCAAGTCACTATCTATAATTGATATCCTCCCGTGGAATAGGGTGCTGGCTGCAATTGAAGGGCTTTGCTGAAAGCTCTTAAATCCTGACAAGTTCTCCCCTTGTTCTGGTTCAGTCGCTGAGCTGCACGGTTGGAATTCCAGAGTCATTTGAACTTGGTGCAGAAGGGAGACATGTGTTTCGCATTAGCAAATCAGAGTTGAAGAGGAGAATTAGGGACTCGGATGACTTTTCCCGCCAGGTAGTCTCATTTTCAGCGTAATGCACTCCGTGTTCTCTTGAAAAGATGACCCCATCCCATTACTGTCCGAGCAGATGGGCTAAATATTGCCTTTGCCTTCTCTTCTCCTCTATTTCAAGCCCCTGTCCTTCTCCCGTGGTGTGTTGATTCCAGGTTTGCTGTGGGGTCTTTATCACTGGGATGTTTAATTAATTTCTCTTCCCAGCAAGATAATTATAATTGGGCTTCATGACTCTCCAGTTAGTATTAAATTTGTCATAAATTTACTTCTATGCCCAGAAGCTAAGAAGACAGATGTATATTTTTGTTAGCTGGTTTTTTGTTGTACTTTGTCCCCTTCTTAGTAGCAGTTAAAATAAGAGAGTAAGAAGGATATAGAGTACAAAAATTAATTAAAGCACTTGCGATTAAGATGGAATTTATTATTGATTTGTCAGGATGCCAGCCCTCTCTCTTGCCTTGACAGCTGGAAAGCGCATAGTCTAACATCTCAAAATAATTTGAAAAGTCCACACTTCCCCTTCAATCCCAAATGAGTTAGATTCTCTTTTTTGCTGTTGTGCATTATATATTCCTAAACGCACGACTCTTATATCTGATTCTGAAAGTCATAGAATATCGGTTCACCCAGTGTGGTTTCTGTTTTTGTTTTGTTTTGTTGGTTTAGCTTTTTTACTATGTAAGACAACTCAAATTCTGTCTGCTGGCCTTGCTTGTCGCAGAGATGAGAAAGGTTTCCAAACCTTCCTGAGACCCGTTTCCCTCTTGCATTAATTCTGTCCTGGAAGACAGTTCCAGCTTTGGCTCTTGGATCATTGAAAAATATCCAACATGCATTGACTGCAGCCCAAGTTAGTCTCAGGTTCTTTGCTTCTGAATGGCGTTGTGTGTACCACTGATGTTCTGAGAGGCTTTTTAAGAAGAGGAGAAAGGAATACATGTGAAGAAAGAGGAACGTGTACCTCGGTGTGGGGTCACCACTGCCAGGCGTCTAGTTATGCTTGAAAACATCACTGCTGGTATCCGAAAGAATAAAAATAGTACAGTCACCATAGCTAATGCCCACCTGTTTGCTCTGTCACTGTAATTCGCTTAACTTCTATTACACCGACCCAACCCTTTCTTTCCGTTTAAGGAATAACACATATAATATTCTTTCCAAAGGTCTTTAAAAGGTCAAATTATTTTTTACCAGTTTTATTCCCCATCCTGATCCCAGCAGAATAAGCTTATCTGCAGGGAGGGCCTTGGCAATTACACTCTGCGGGCTCTTGTCTCCTGCCTGTAGGGCCGAACGGCAGAGAACATGAGAGGTGTTTATATTAGTCCCCAGCTTCAACTGGGTGGCATGTACGTCGCTGTACTCCTTCATTTGTATCTTTTAAACGTGGTGTCAAAAATTCACCTTTTTGTACAATGATTAGCCACCTCCTTGGATTTTAAATGCTTTCACATGCTGCAAATTTTGATCTTTAAAAGCGTGCTGAAGTTTCCTTTATCAGAAGAACGCAGTTATAATCACCTTTGCTGCCATTGGAACACAAATTCTATACATCGGCAGCATGAAAATGAAAGGCTTTCTTCTTAATATCATAGAGATTTAGGTGTAAAGGAAGCACATCTAATCTGCAAAGAATTGATGCACCCGTAGAAACACGGGAAAGTGTTAGGATGTGGTGAAGACATTATTTTCATATTAATACCGTGTTCACAAATTTGCAATTTAAATGTTTTCCAGCTGATTTTGATCCCTTTGCTAAAGTTGCATTGTATATCTTTACCTAAGAGAAAATGGAGTTTAAGATGTGATCGGGGCCTCCGATAAGAGGCAGAAATAGATTTGTGTGCACATAAAACCTAAAATGAATGAGTGAAGATTTTGATCTCATTTTCCCTACATCGAGTTGCTAGTTAATTTAGTGACTCTTAATTATTTGGAAATAACTGCATGGAAAAATGTAGACGAAGAACCACCAACTTCAAAGCCATCCTTTGACAATCGTGCCCCAAGGGTCACGTTCTTTTTCAAGTTACTGGCTAAATTGCACCTGCAGAAATTGTTCCCATAAAGACACTCGGGAGATTAGACTGAGTGGGGGGCATGGAGGGCTGTGTGGTCCACCAGTGAGAGCCTCCCAGTGCCAGCGGAATTCTGAGTGGCAGCGCCATCTCTGCCCTGACCCTTGGGATGACCTCCCTGGAACCATTTGACCCTTTAGAACGTTATTTTCTCACTTATCATACTGTGAAACAGCCGTGAAAATAAGTGCCGTCCCCCACGTCCAAGGCCAAACAGAGATCACATGCAGCAGGCCTAATGAGAAACAGACAGAGGGTCTCAAAGAGGTTACTCGTCTCTTGGTTTTATGTATTTGTGTTTTGCAGGGCGGAGTGGGGGAGGGGTGGGGAGTGGCGCTGTTGGGTTTTGTGGCCTCTGTGTATCAGCTCTAAGGCTTATTTTATATTCATTGTTGCTGAACTGAGATGTGCAGTTGACCGAAGCTGGAGATCCCATTCTCTTCCCCCAGTGTGGTTCTAATGGATGGGACTTGGCCGAGACATTTCACCTCCTCCAACCTTGGTTTTAGTAAAAGCAAGGGAAGGGTTCAGAGTGGATCGTCCTTAGGCTAAGGATGGCAGGCAGGTTTCATTTCAGGTACAAACTTACTGGCTGGCAGTCACTTGGGGTGCTGAGCTGCGCTCTTGCCCACTTTCAGCTGCAGAGGCAGGGGGGTCAGGATGATGCGAAGCCTGCCATGGATGAGGTTTCGCAGGAGACAGGTACTCACTATATGTTTCCCAAAGTCCTCTCCAACTCTGTAGGTTAAGTGCACTCCAGAACAATCGTGGTTAATTTTTCTAGGGGGTGGTATGTTAATTACTTGAGCCATGATTGAATTATTAAAATTCTCCCTTTACTAATGCTCCTTAACCCGTGAATGAAGAACAACAAATCAATATTTTAAATAAGATATAATGGGTATCGAGTCATATCTTAGTTACTTTCTTAAATTTGTTCAGCCGTTTTAGACCCCATGAAATATTTCATCAAAACCTTCATCCAAATAACTGTTTACTGCCGTTTGGGGAGGATTTTTCTATCAAAAGCTTTTTGATTGGTTCTGAATGATACTTTGGGTGAGATTCTGGATTCTGTTAATAATTAGTCCCCTGGAATATTCTGTGTGGACGCAATTTATACAAGAGAAGATGATGTCACTTTGGGCTGGGCTGCCTACCTCACTAAAGTTTACTTGCCAATAGCAGATCTTGCTGATACCATGTATCCTCTTGTTTGTCAGCAAAAGTGTGAGCTGACAAACAGCAACTCAGTAGAAGAGGGCCTGGGTGCAGCCTTCATACTGCCCACTGCCCCAGCATTGCGATGGGCACATGCTAGTGTGACTTAGACCAGAGCCTCCTGGAATGGTCCTTCTCATTAGGAGGAGGAGACAAGGAAACATAAAAGCATAGTAAACAATGTCAAGTTGGACCTAATGAAGCCATAGAGTGTAGTTGTGATTTTAGGGGCTCAGAAGAAGAAGAAGTGTATGAGGGGTACCCAGAAAGGCTTCTGGGAAACGTGGGAAATATGGTTAAGGTCAAAGCAAAGGAGACCAAATATGCAGGTCAGCTTTTGAAATATGATGACGATGACGATGGTGATGATGATGGTGATGGTAATGGTGATGATGGTGATGGTGATGGTGATGGTAATGAGGATGGTGATGATGATGGTGATGGTGATGGTGATGATGGTGATGGTGATGGTAATGATGGTGATGACGATGGTGATGATGGTGATAATGATGGTGATGATGATGATGATGATGATGATGGTGATGGTGACGGTAATGATGGTGATGATGATGGTGATGACGATGGTGATGATGGTGATGATGATGGTGATGGCGATGAGGATGAGGATGGTGACAATGAGGATGATGGTGATGATTCTGTAAGAAGAAATAGCACCTTATCTGAAAGAAAACTTTGGCTTACCGCTGTTCTCCTGCTATAGTACAATGCACTGCGTTTCGAAGCTGACAGACCTGGGTTCAAAACCTGCTTTCCACACTAGGCATGTTACATTCCTTCTCGTGAAACAAGAATAATAATAGTATTTACTTCATAAAACAGTTGGGGGAATTAGCTTAAAAATTATACTCAATAAAGTGTTAGTGATTCTCCACATAAAAGTGAAAAGTGTAAAGGTATTTACCGGCTGCTAAGTGCCTGTGTGTTGCCTATGAAAACATGGTTTAGGCTGGTATTCGGGCAGTGTTTGCGTTGGCATGTCACCATGAAATGAATAACTGCATAAAGGTGCTGACTGGGCCCCCAGTTCATGGAACCTAGGAGAGAAGGGCTGGAGAAGTCCCTGGGCCTCTTCCTTGTACTCCAGATCCCTCAGTGGACTTGCTTGTGCTGTGTTGAGATTCAGAGCCTCATCCTGTTATGAGTTCAATTGTGCTGACATCCTTCTGAAAGTTCTCCTTAGTGGTTGCCCTGAAACGGGGCTCCCCAACCTGGGCACACGGGGACAGGGGGTTCTTTGGTGTGGGGACTCTCCTCTTCCTTGTAAAACTGTTAGCAGCATTGCTGACCTCTGCCCACTAGATGCCGGGAGCGCCCCTCCTCCATTGCGACAACCAAAAATGTCTCCAGACATTGCCGAATGTCCCCTGGGAGGGGGGAATTACCCCCAGTTCTGCTCTAATCTTTCCTCTTGCAGTGTGGGAAGAAAAAAAGCAACACAAATTTAAAAAGTATATTTGTGATTAAAGATAAATTTTCTCCTGCTTAAATGTACCTTAGAATGTTCGGATTAAAAAGAAAAGATAACCTCATTAAACAGTCTCCAGCAAAAGACTATATGTATTATATATATATTTATAAAAAATATATATATACACATTCTGTATTACATTTATAGATATTATGTGTGTGCATGTGCACGCATGCATGTGCGTGCATGTACATGGTGTATGTGTGTGTGTGTGGTGTGCATTAGTTGGCAGAACTTAATCTTAAAACCACATTTGCTAAGGTTAGGCACACACAGTAGTTCTCAGGAAGTCCCATAACCAGCCAAGCCCTTTGTCTTGGTGGAGAAATTCCATCACTGTTTTTCTTTTTTTTGCAGACCGAGGGAAGTCACTCAGACTTCAGCTTCTGAGACCATGGCAAGCAGGGTTGGAGATCAGGCTCCTGCTTTGACATAAAACAGAGCTCAAAGAACAGAAAGCAATTTTCTAGTGCAAGGACTTTTTGAAGATTCAGACATTTAGGCTTTTCTAAGATTAGCTAAATACTGCCATAGATGGATTTTTTTTTTTTTCATTTCTAGAACGATTAGTGTTGGCAAGAGAAGAGAACTGTAAGTGGCATATTCTCAAAAGACTATGTATAGGCCAAGGCCTTAAACTTAAGCCATCCCCAGCCCCCCAGCTGACAGTAAAACTAGCATTAATCAGTGAGTGAGGGTGTGGAGAGAATATTGGATGGTGTGTTGGAGATTTATCTTTTATCCCTACATCTGCCAAAAGTTGTTTCTGACTTTGAGTAAGTCACCCTACAACTTCAATCATTAGTTTCTCATCAAAAATGGAGATAATATCTATCTTATTTTCCTCACAATTTTTTTTAATTTGTTTTTTGTTTGTAAGGATAGAATGAGATCATGTAATGGAAGTGCTTTGTAAACTCTGAAGCATTATTCAAATATAAGGAAGGTTAGAATCCATGAGAAGTAGCATTAATAAACCTAACTAATTGAAGAATGGAGAGATTAAGGAGACTTTTCACCAGAATAAAAAAGTTTATAAGTATGTTGGTAATTCACTTGTGCCCTTTCACCTCTGTAGGCTGTTGATCTTACCTGCCACAATACATCATCACCACCTAGTGGCTGCTACACAAATTGCAGGCATAGTGTTGAGAAGAAAAAAGCCTCATGCACATCAGACCTATGGACTTCAGGTTGGGGTTGATACACCTTTTTATGTTTATCCCTTTGAGTAAGGAGAACATACAGGGCAGGATGTTCAGGAAGAGATAGAGCAGGCTATTGGGAAGGTGATAGATGTACAGGCAGAGCCGTGGGAAGACAAGTAAAGTGAAGGCGCAGAAGAAGGACTGAGAGAAAGGTCTTGTGGAGATCAGATTTGAACATGGTCTTGAAAAGGAAAGTGGATTTAAATAGGGAACGACCATTGCAGGGAGGAGCTGGAGCTTCCATGTGGAAAAGACAGTAGGAAGAGGTTAATGGATGCAGAATATATGGGAGAATTTTATCTATGAGTGGGTTATATAAGGCTGAGGTCTTTGACACTTCTTGGGGCCAGAAATATAATTACAAAAGGATTCATTCTGTGCCTTTGGACTGAAAAGTGGTAAGTAATGCAGTTATGTTAGAACCAAGTGTGTCTGGAAGGCAGAGGGTAGTGGGAAGTAAGGTTATGGAGCAGAGAAGCACCATTTCATGGGTGACCTGGCTGCTAGATTAGCAGTCTGACTTATATTCCAGATGGAGTAAGGAGAATCGATGTTTCTGATGAGAAAGTTTGAGCCCGTGCGAGCTTTAGAAAGATGAGGGCTGAGCTTTGCACAGCTGTATTTGAAGAGGGCAGGGGTACGAGTGGGGCAGGGCCGGAAGTGAGACTCAGAAGTGGGAATTATTTTAACTTATTTTTTTTTAACCTGGGAGTAGAGTTCGGAGATGTTTCACAATTATGGTTTTCGTAGCTAATGTGGGCATTGTAGACGTTGTTCAGAGATCAGTTCGAAGTTTCCAGTTGCTGACTGGGCACCTGGGAGGTGGTTTTGCCCATGAAACCCCTGTCTCTTATGTGAGTGGACCAGGTTCATTACTTAAAGCTCCCAAAATCCTGTTGTCTCTCTTAGAAGTAGATTGACCAGGGTGTTGGGAGAGTGATCTCTGATGACTTTTGGAAGATGCCTCCTATGGTGTTAGTCAAGTTTTTAGCACCCAGGTAATGATGGTTTTATTGCTACTATTATCAGTTTTCTTTCTGCGTTGTTTTGTTTTTCTCTGTGCCTTATTTTCCGGTTATGGGTACATGATCTCAAGTTCTGAAAATGTCTTTCAAGTCAGGAAAAGGAAACTGTGCCAGCCCTCTTCTGTCAGCTTCAAAGGATTTGGGGGTGGGAGATCTCTTTACACACCTGGTCCAGCCCTGTCTCACCTGCTCCCTCCATTCCACCTTGAGGGACCTCGGTTTCTCGGGTGTTACCTTCAGCAAGTGTGATGTGTCCCAAGGAGCCAAGCTTTCTCTCCAGGATGAGCAGGAGAACCCTGACTCAGGAAGAGCAGATCTTCCCCAACATCCTTCTCTGGAGGTAGTGAAAGTGTTCACCCTTCCCTCTGCTGGACCACTTGGCCAGAGATGGTGCAGTTCCTACCGGCCAGATAAAGCAGCCAAACAAACTGCAAAGAAAACACAGCCTCCTTGTATTCTCCTTGTGTTCAGCAGAGATAACTTTGCTGGAGTTTCAGTACTGAGTCATTTGGCTTCTGGCAGGAGCTTTAATTGCTAAAATGCAGACTTTTTTTTTTTTTCTTGATCAAGAAGGGATTATTCTTGTTATCAGTCCAGAGCATCTTATTTCAAGATGAAAAGCCTTTACTGAATTACAGATGTACGTTTGTACAAAGCTTTTCGGCGATTGACAACTCAAAGAGAAAGTATGATTTATTAGCCTATAATGGCTAACCCTGAGCTATGGTCTAGGTCCTCCCGATTTGTGAAATTGCTTAATATGAACTGCCTTTTATGCCATTCAAGCCTCAGGTGACTCAAATAAATGTAGAGTCTCCGTTACAGGATATGTTACGGAAGAGGGAAAAAGAAAAGCGGGGGAGGGAGGCAAAAGGAGAGAAGTGGCTTCTAAAATTCATCTTCGTGGTGCCTTTTACAGTAGTTTGGCTGATAAGCTGGCAGAGGAAAGATTAATAACGAGGCTTGTCGCTATCAGTACCTGCTTGTCGATTCTCTGTAACAGGGCTGTCTGTTCAGCATGGAAATTATTGATTAAATAAAAATGGCTATTAGATTGTGATGTGATCCATAATCACAAACAATGGTGGACATTCCTCTTTTAGATCCTCAGCCATGCATCAAGTTGTTTCTTTTTTTCCCTTGCTGTAATTTATATCGCGCTGACACTTGAGCTCATTAGGACTAGCCTTTCTGCTCGGAGGCAGGAAAGCACGGGCATGCGCAGACCGGCCAGAGCGGGCCGGAGGATGGAAGGACCATTCTGGTCGGCGGCCTGGCCAGTTCATCCACTGGGCAGCAGCAGGGGTTTTGTTTGTTTGTTTGTTTGACTCTCTTTTTTAATTGTGTTAAAATACACATAACATAAAATTTACCATTTGACCATTTTATTTAACTTTTTTCTAGTTTTCCTGAGGTATAATTGAAGTATAAAATTGCATATGTTTAAAGTGTACAACGTGATAACTTGATATACATATGCGATGTGAAATGTTGAACACAGTCAAGTTAATTAACACATCTATCACCTCACAGAGTTACCTTTTATTGTGCTGTGATGAGAATGCTTAAGGTCTACTGTCTCAGCAAATTGCAAGTATACGATAGGGTATTTCTAACTATAGTCACCGTGCTGTATATAGATCCTCAACTTACTCATCTTATAAATGAAAGTTTGTACCCTTTGACCAGCATCTAGTCATTTCCCCCACCCACCCCAGACCCTGGCAACCATGACTAATACTGTTTCTATGAGCTTCACTTTATTTATTTTTTTAGATTCCACATATACATGACACCATACAGTATTTGTTTTTCTCTATCTGACTTATTTCACTTAGCATAATGCCCTCCAGGTTCATCCATGTTGTCTCAAATGGCAGGGTTTTCTTTTTTTAATGGCTGAGTAATATTCATTTTTTGAGGAAGCTCCTTACTGTTTTCCATGATGGCTGTACCAATTTATATTTCCACCAATAGTGCACAAAGTTTCCTTTTTCTCCATTTCCTCGCCAACATTTGTTATCTCTTGCCTTTTTGATAATAGCCATTCTAACAGGTGTGAGAGTATATCTCACTGTGGTTTTGATTTGCATTTCCCAATGATTAGTGATGCTGAACACCTCTTAATGTACCTGTTGGCCATTTGTGTGTCTTCTTTGGAAAAATGTCTAATCAGATCTTTTTAAATTGGATTATTTGGGGTTTTTTGGTTTGTTTTTTTTTTGCTATCAAGTTGGATGACTTCTTTTTTTGGATATTAATCCCTTATCAGATATGTGGTTTGCAGTTTTTTTCTCCCATTCTGTAGGTTGTGTTTTCATTTTGTTTCCTATGCTGTGCAGAGCTTTTTAGTTTGATATGCTCCCACTTGTTTATTTTTGCTTTTGTTGTCTGTGCTTTTGGTGTCATATCCAAAAACTCATTGCCAAGACCAATGTTAAGGAGGTTTTTCTTTCTGTTTACTTCAAGGAGCTTTACAGTTTAGGGTCTTTAATCCATTTCAAGTTTTTTTTTTTTCTATTTCTGTGGAAAATGCCATTGGAATTTTGATAGGGATTGCATTGACTCTGTAGATCACTTTGGGTACTATGGGTGTTTTAGCAATAGTAATTCTTCCAATCCAAAGAGAACAGACTCTCTTTCCATTTATTTGTGTCTTGTTTAACTTTTTTCATCAATATCTTACAGTTTTCAGTGTACAGATCTTTAACTTCCTCCTTTAACCTCTTTTAAATTTATTCCTGGCTATTTTATTGTTTTTGAAGCTGTTGTAAATGGGATTGCTTTTTAAATTTCTCTTTCAGGTGGTTCATTGTTAGTGTGTTGAAACACAACTGATTTTTGTATGTTGATTTTGTATCCTGAAACTTTGCTAAACTTGTTTATTAGTTCTAACAGTTTTTTGGGTGGACTCTTAGGGTTTTCTATACGTAAAATCATGTCATCTGTAAACAGAGACAGTTTTCCTTCATTCCTTCCAATTTTGATGCCTTTTATTTCTTTTTCTTGCCTGATTTCTCTGTCTGGGGCTTCCAGTACCATATTGAATAGAAGTGGTGAGAGTGGGTGTACTAATTTTGACCATTTTAAAGTGTGCAATTCAGTGCCATTTAGCACATTCACAATTTTGTGCAGCCATCGCCACTACCTAGGTCCAGAACATTTTCCTCACTGCAAAAGGGAACTATACCCATTAAGCAATCACTGCTCTTTCTTCTTCCTCCACAGCCCCTGAAAACCACTAATCTACTTTCTGTTTCTGGATTATTTGCTTATTCTGAACATTTTGTATAAATGAAATCGTATAATATATGATCTTTTGTGTCTTCGTTCTACCACTTAGCAGTGTTTTCAAGGTTCATCCACGTTGTAGCATGTGTTAGTGCTTCATTCCTATTTATGGCCGAATCACGTTCCATTGTCTGACTATACTACATTTTGTTTATCATCCTTTTATCTGTGGAAACAATTTGGATGTTTTCCACCTGTTGACTACTTTGTTCTTATGAGCATTCGTTTTTCATTTCAACATTTATTTTCAAATCTTTCTGGTATAATTCTGCGAGTGAGACTGCTGGCTCATATGGTAATTCGATGTTTAATTTATTTGAGAAACTGCCAAACCTACAGCAGGTTTTAAGCTGTCTTGCACAAGCTCTGCCTTCTCAGGGGGTCTTACCTCTAACTTCATTAGCCCCTTGGAAGTACTCATTATTCTGTCCCCACCACCACCTCCCCTCCTTGCCTGGGCTCTGCCTACCCTCCCTGGGCTGCAGGCTCAAGCTGGCTGGCTGGGTGCTTCTCTACAGAGCGACTGGTGGCTCTACCCTCTGTGGGCACGTGGGCATCACTCAGCAAAGAGGACCATACATCACCACTTTTCCCCCCAAAGGGGTGGGACTGTTTTGGACAAATGCATAGACTAAATATTCAGAGCATTAGGTCATGTGGGCTTGGCCAAACAAAATAGACTGACAGGTTGGCCAAATTTTATATTTAAATGGTGATTCAGATGAAGTTCTGTTCAGGAGGAATGACCATAGTCCTTTCACAGTAGCTTGTTTGCAGGTTCATAGCTGGATATTAACTTAATTTGTTTTTTGTGGATATTAATTTTATGATCACTTCTAAAATGTAGAATCTTAAAAACGACCTAACCCACTACCTGCCTTTTTTTAAACCAAGTCCAGTGAAGTCTAGAAAGGGTAAGGACCTTATCTAAGGCCACTAAACTGGTTAGTGAGTGGCTTTGCTACCAATTAATTTGTTTACTCCTACACGAATTCTCTTGTTGTAAATGGTTGCTTGGCCCATATAATGAAGGTCTGGCCTTTAGACTTCCTAAGCTATTAAATGTATGCATTCTACCATCCCCCACTTCACTCACCTCACCCCTGCCCCCAACACACAGTCCTCCTCTGTCTGTCTGTCTATCTATCTGTCTGTCTCTCTCTCCACTTTCCTCTTGCAGGGGAAAGCTGCCCCCAACACACACACACATTTACCGCAAGTTGGAAACCACTGAAAGTAAATGTAACTCTTCATCACAAACATCAGACCCCTTTAATCCAAACAGAGGTGAAAGTCAGATGCCCATCTAGGGCTGATCATCTTGACTCAAGATAAAACTCATGCACTCATCCAAAACATGCATTTGTCTTTTGCTTGAGAGAGAATATGTGTGATTGATTATATTAAACTTAGGACTGCAAACCACACTGCAAGAAGGCAGAACTTTTGGAACTTGAAACCCCAAGCTGTCAGTCAGCACTCCCACCCCGCATTTCTGCTGTTGTTTCCTAGTTTCGCTTTAAGCTGTAGCCCTTCACACGGACAGAGGCAAGGATGGGACTTCTCCAGGGTGGAAACAGCCAGCAGGACAGCCCCTTGATACCAAGGCTCAGTACCAGCTACAGAGGTGCTACTCAGACTGGACATCCAAGCTTCCTGATGGGCCTGGATAAAGAGCTTGAGGCCCTGGAGGGGAAGCGAATGCCAGAGAGTTGGGGGGTCACCCAAGAAAGCCCTTCTGACTGAGTAACCACAGCTTCTCGAAGAAAGCAGGCACCAAGTGTGCAAAATATAGATCCCAATGGAATTCTTTGATAAAGTTAGACTTTAAGTCATCCATACAAAAGCAGGAAAGAAAGTGCATACGTGGAGACAAGAAAGAGGTGTGGCATAGACATATCTGACCCACCTCCAATCCAGTGGCTGGTGGGCAGGTTGAGGGCCTCAAAAGGGCTGCTGTGGAATCTGGGGCAGGGGAGGCGTATTCCTTGGAACTCATGGTTTAGAGGTGACACAGGGCTGTGAAAGCAAAACAGCTCATTTTCTAGTTTGCTCTTGCCTTTGTGTTCATTTGAATGAACATGCACTTGGGACCAGGAGCTAAAGGTACATCAGCGATTCACACGAGGCCTGTCCTCTGGGGCTTCCCATCCAAAACGGGGGCACAGCAGGAAAAAAAAGAAGGGTGCCTGTCCAGCTGTAAAGGGATGAAGATCATGATTGGCAAAGGGGATCAGAAGCCAGCTGAGTGACAAAATCTCTCAAGCAGAGAGGTTTATCCGTTGCCAGGGGACTGAAGTTCATTACAAATGGAACCAGGAACCAATATGAGAAATTTTTGAGCAGCCACAAAAAAAGTGGGTGACGGGCTGGGAGATGGAAGATGGTGATATCATTCTGCACTTTCAAAGAGGGCAAGAGAATGAATTCTGAAAATGACAGGCGGAGGATGTCGAGTCAGTGCTAGAGGAAACTATATTTTTATTGTTAAAAGTTTTTTGTCTTATTACAAGATGAAATAGTAATCACTGGGACCCTCTGGGATCACCAAGAAAAACATTGCCCTGGACCGGGCTGTTGTTTTCTTTGGCAATTTTGTTAGGCTGGTTGGCCACGAAAATGCAGAAAATACATGTTGGGACCTCAGCAAAACATTTAATAAGCACCTTTGGCCAAGACAGAGAGTGATGGTTGCACTAAACAGCAGTTAAGAGATGTATTCATTGGGCTTGCCCCCAGCCCCGTTTTGCTTAACAGTTTGATGTTTGTTTGGTGCCAGGATGAAGTTGTAGAATGCAATTATCATCAAAGTTGTTTATGAGGAACTTTCAAATCCAGTTAGTGACTGAATCAAGATCCTCAAAGATCCTGAAAAATCAAAACACTGAAATCACTCCAAGGAGGTTTAAAATGATGATAATAACATAGGGCCTTTCATGAACTCTAAATTCACTTTTACTAGACACTGAGATTTGCCCCCAAAACTAGCTCACGGGATTCTCAACTACAGAAACAGAAGTACACTTTATTAGAATCACCCTCAAATTGTTTCAAGAAAATACCACTTAGCTCAGCATTCCGATTTCTAAAGATACTACTGATTGGATCAAGCAGAAATAGACCCAAACATGCCTTGTTAATAGTGGTTGATAGAACCAGGCAAGAGAGATTTGGGGGTTTCAGGTGGACAGAGAGCTGGGGGCAGGATAACCGCCTTCAAATATTGGTGGGTGTGTTGCCGTCTTGTAGAAGGTGGATCTGATTTTTCCCCGATGCATAGAAACCATAGGGAAACAAATTTAGGTTTAATATAAGGAAAACTTATTTGACAGTAAGAGCTGGCCAGAATGCTACCCCAGGAAAGAGAGAGTTCCTGAACTCAACCTTAGGTATTTAAATTGGACACCATTGGGTGTGGAGTGTTATGAAGGTCATTTCAGAGCTTCCCTGGGTTCTGGACTAGATGAATTCTTAGTCCTTTTAAAGCCTGAGAGAAATTATTTTATTTTTTAGACATTTCCTGAAGCCAGTCATACGCTGTGTTCAGAGGAGGAATAGTTTGGTATTTGTTCTTAACTAAGAATTAATGAAATCATCTCAGTTTTAGAACAGTTCTAACAGTCTTTCCTCTCTCTTTATTCCAAGCTTTTCCTTTCCTTATTTAAAAATATTTTATTATAAAACATATTACTAGTTAGTAAAATGAATTAGCTGGACAAAGCATTTGAAAGCTGAACCTCTGAGTTCCTCAGATAACAAACTCGGGATAAGAATTTGGGGAGTCGTCAGGCCAGAGAAGTTCCCTTGTATTCCAGAACTACCTCTAATCCAAAACTTCTTGGAATTTTGGGTTTTTTCTCATTGTGTTTTAGTATGACTAGTCCTGCTGTGGTTATTATTTATGAAAACTTCCCTTAGAATTTTCTTTAGAAATCAGTCTTGTGTGCTGCGTACTTTTAGATCACATCCATTACTTTTTTTTCCTGAGATACTTTCAGATAAAAGCGTTAACGCTAAGGCCATTGATGTGGAAAATCATCAAATGTGTTTTGAATACTAGAAAAGGAATTTTTTTTCCTCAAAAAATACCTCACTTCCCTCTCGGATTTGGACTGTGCCTGTGTGGCCTGAGTCTTCTGCAACATGAAGGATATAAAACTTAGCCTGACCATTCAGAGTGCTGGCACCCTTTTATATTTTGTCCAGACTGCAGTCCGTATCAGAGTAAGTCCCGGCCCTGTCTTTGTGTTTATTGCAGGCACGCAGGAGATTACATAATACACTTGAAATTTTCTGCTCTTTCTCATCCTTTCTGTTGTGTAGCCACAAGCGGCTCTTGCTGGCTTCTGCTTTTCTCCTTTTTTTCCTCTTTTTTTTTTTTTTCTTTAATTTCCTTCCTGCACCTCATTATCTTGATGATTTATTTCATCCATCACCTGTGTTCTGGGCAGAGCTAAGGCATCTGCGGGGATGTTGATTGCTCCTCAGTAGCTAACTGGCCCTTCGTTTTCCTCCTTTCTTTGGGAATCACGAGATAAGGATGACCCCTTCGTTTTCCTCCTTTCTTTGGGAATCACGAGATAAGGATGACCCCTTCGTTTTGAGGGGCTGAGCTCAGAGCATCTAGAGGAGTCCCATTAGTGTGTTTTTTAATAAATTTATTTATTTATTTATTTATGGCTGTGTTGTGTCTTTGTTGAGGTGTGCGGGCTTCTCACTGTGGTGGCTTCTCTTGTTGCAGAGCACAGGCTCTAGGCACGCGGGCTTCAGTAGTTGTGGCATGCGGGCTCAGTAGTTGTGGCTCGCGGGCTCTAGAGCACAGTCTCAGTAGTTGTGGCGCACGGGCTTAGCTGCTCTGCGGCATGTGGGATCTTCCTGGACCAGGGCTCGAACCCATGTCCCCCTGCATTGGCAGGCGGATTCTTAACCACTGCGCCACCAGGGAAGCCCCCATCAGTGTGTTTTTAATCATCAGAAATTTCTGAAAAACTTTAAGAAATTAGTAAAAAGAACCAAATCAAAATGAACCATTCTTTACCCGAAGTACTAAGAAAGTATGAAATGCACTTACCAACCACTGTTTCCATGGCCTTCCCCTTTAGGGGTCCAAGATCAGTAGTTTCTCCCCTGAGGAACTTGGGGGCCATCTGTTTGGTCCACTTGAAGGGACGATGTTTTCTTTGGAATCGTGTGTTCCAACTTGGGAATAAACCAAAATGACCCTGGCCGCCAAAATCTGGAGGTTCAGTCCCTGTTGGGGCTTTTTAGGCCTGCCCTCTAATATCTGCAGGAGTACAAATAGGGGCTCACATGCTGTGTACCTCAATACTTAGCAGCTGTAAGTCAAACTAAGAAACCGTTCAAGAAAATATTTTATACTTTGACCTGGTCTAACATGTCATCCGAACAACTGGGAAGGCCAGGTTTAAGAGAGGATTCTGAGTCCTGTGCCAGGATGTGGTGGCCCAGGGATGACTGTCTCCCACCCCCACTTCTCTCCCCCCTCTGGCTCTGGAGAGCCATGGATACTCCCACCTGCTGGTCCAGACTCCATCCCTATCCCCCCCAGTAGCTCGCCTTTGGTCCAGGGACACACATACTTGGGAAGATGGCATGGTTTGTCTTCCGAAGGAGGGACCCCAAGAAGGGTCCTGTCTAGACATGAGAACCAGGCTCAGAGTCTGTTTGTGCAGGGAATTCCAGAACCCCAGGATCTAGAGTGTGGTCCAGAAGGGGCGCTGGGCTCCATGCAGGCCTCTCTGACTCCTCTTCCTGGGGGATAGGTGTTCGGCTGGAACAGGCTGGAACCAGACCCTCCGAAGCAGGGTTGCTGAGTCTGGTCTGCAGACCAGCGGCCAGTTCATGGACTGTCCCTGGTCTGTAGGGAGATGAAGAAGCTGGGTGCCAGGTGGAAATCAGAGCACCTCTTCCTCCATCGAGAGCATATTGCTTCAGGGCTCCCCTGGTGGCGCAGTGGTTAAGAATCTGCCTGCCAATGCAGGGGACACGGGTTCAAGCCCTGGTCCGGGAAGATCCCACATGCCGCGGAGCAATGAAGCCCGTGCGCCACAACTACTGAGCCTGCGCTCTAGAGCCCGCGAGCCACAACTACTGAGACCACGTGCCACAACTGCTGAGGCCCCCGCGCCTGGAGCCCGTGCTCCGCAACAGGAGAGGCCACCGCAATGAGAGGCCCACGCGCCGCGGCGAGGGGTGGCCCCTGCTCGTCTCAACGGGAGAAAGCCTGCGCGCAGCAACGAAGTCCCAACTCAGCCAAAAATAAATAAATAAATAAATTTAGTTTTTAAAAAAAGAGCATTTAAAAAAAAAAAAAAAAAAAAGAGCATATTGCTTCCAAAAAATGTTAGTCGAACTGAGCAGCATGCTTCGCCAGTCTACTGTCAGACACGCACGCTTTGTCTTCATCCTCGAGGAGCTCTCCTGAAAGCCCTGGGCCCCCTAGGGCCTTTCTTGGCTGAGTCTAACGCCAGCCCTGCTCAGTGATCTTGGCTTCTGCTGGTCCCTCAGGTCGTTTCTGGGCCGAGGGTCTATGACATCTCCTGTATTTTCATCTCCCTGGATGCCTTACATCTCCCCTTCTTTCCCTGGTAAAACTCTGCAAATAGGTAGAATTTCTCCCACCCTGGTGGGTCCGGAGCCTCACCCTAGAGCCGGTAGGGGACTTGGGAACCTGCATTTCTAACCAGCTCCTGGACAATCCCTGCTCTGCCCTGCGCCGCTGGCTCTCTGGAGCAGGTGCACCACCGGGGCTGGGGGCTTGGGGGGCAGGAGAGCCTGGCCCCCCGGGCTATGTGGCTTAGAGCTCTGGTCCCTTACACACTCTCTTAAGTACAGGAGAATCTGTATTTTAGTGTAGAACCTGTTCCCTGCTTAATTTATTAAGTTCGTTTTGCGATTGACATATACACACTACTTACTATATTTAAAACGGATAGCAACAAGGACCGACTGTATAGCAGAGGGAGCTCTGCTCAATAATCTGTAATCACCTAAATGGGAAAAGAATTTGAAAAAGAATAGATACATGTATATGTATAACTGAATCACTTTGCTGTACACCCGAAACTAACACAACATTGTTAAGCAACTATACTCCAATACAAAATAAACACTAAAAAAAAACACCTCGTTTTGTTCTCTTTTGAGGGGTGACACATTCAAATGAGATGTTAGTGGTAAAACAGTTGGCTTCTTTATGGTAGAAACGTGCATGAGATTTGATTCTAAGAGCTGTAGCATCCTTTGGCCATGCTGAACTCGGGGCTCTGAGAAGGAAGTGATTTGAAGTATCCGCTTCCTCTTGCCAAAATTGCCTAATCCCCCTCTCCTCCCCACCGCCGTCCCTTCATCAACTCTTTTCACCAACTGGAACCTCCCAGCTGACTCGACTTTGGAGACTAGAGATGAGCAGCTAAAGGGAGAAAGAGAAATTGAACAGGAAGCTGGGGAGGTAGTAAAATAAATGTCCTTGCCTTCAACCCACATCCTCCCTTCCCACCCTGGTCGGTGGTTTGTTGGGCTAGAGCCTAGGGGGATGGCATCTCAATGACAGACACAAGGAGGCCCCTGGTGAGTAAGCAGCCCTTTTCTAGAGCCAGGTGTCGGCTGCTTCCTGCTGAGTGTGCAAAAGACCAGCCCTGTCCTCGCCCTGCGGGCCCAGTGGAAGTTTAAAGTGCTTCTCCTGCGGTGAGTTCTTGGTCCTTAGGCACCATCCATCCATGTGTGTAGGCCAAAGAAATAACCAGGGCAGTGCAGGCATATGATGATGTCCATTCGTGTCTTGTTAATGCAGCGAATAATTACAGAGGATGATGATGGCTTAAGTCTCCAGCATTTTATTTTGTTCTCAAAGCTCCCAGCTTCATTGGAAGTCTTCATTCCAATACACTCATGACTTTTGCAGACCTGTCATTTGGATCTTGGGATTAAGGGCTTTGTCTGTACTCATAAAACGTTATAAAGCTGCTGGCCTCTATAGATGCATTTAAACTCAAAGAATTCATCAGTTCCAACATGCTGGAAGTTTCTTTCCAAATGTTTTAATTGCAGTGCAGTGTAAAATTTAAGAGGGTTTGGGGGGGGTAATTAAACATATGCAATTAATGTAGTGTCTAATGGCTCTTCCTATTAATTTTCACAGCCCAAATACTGTTTTTCCTTCATATCCTTCCTTCATATCCAGCCCCATGGGCTCCTTTGCTATTAATCATGCACCAAGGCCACACCATCCACAGGACCTTTGCACCTGCCATTCCCACAGCTGGGATCAGTCTTCTCATAGAATCCACAGACCTTCCTCCAAGCCTCTGCTGAAGTTCTCATAGTGTCGAAGAGGTCTCCCCTGACCGGCTTGTAGAAAATGACTCAAATGACCCCTCCATCACTCCCTTAACCTGCTTTGTACCTTTTTACATATCTCATAATCTGAAACATTACTTTTTTAAATTAAAAAATAAAATTATTGAAGTATAGTTCATTTACAATGTTGTGTTAGCTTCAAGTGTATAGCAAAGTGATTCAGTTATACATATATATATATTATTTTTCGGATTCTTTTCCATTATAGATTATTACAAGATTTCGAATATAGTTCCCTGTACTATACTGTAGGTCCTTGTTGTTTACCTATTTTATATTTAGTAGTGTATATCTGTTAATCCCAAACTCCTAATTTATCTCTCCCCTGCCTGCCCACTATCCCCTTTGGTAACCATAAGTTTGTTTTCTATGTCTGTGAGTCTATTTCTGTTTTGTAAATAAGTTCATTTGTATCACTTTTTTTTAGATTCCACATATAAGTGATATCATGATATTTGTCTTTCTCTGTCTGACTTACTTCACTTAGTATGACAATCTCTAGGTCCATCCGTGTTGCTGCAAATAGCATTGTTTCATTCCTTCTTATGGCTGAGTAATATTCCATTATATATGTATACCACATCTTCTTGAAACATTCTTTTTTAATCAGTGTACTGTCTGCCTTCCACCACAAGGCTATAAGCACCATGAAAGTAGAAAATTTTTTTACTCATTCCCAAGACTGGCCTGGCATATAGTAGGTATTCTGTACATATTGTTAAATGAATGCATTAATGAATATTGATTTTCTCCTTAACACCATGGCTTAGAAAATTGTGTGTGTTTGAATTCGGGGTGAAGAAAACTTTTTCAATCAGTTAAACACTTTGCTATCCGTTCTTAAAATAAACTTTAATAGTTCTAGAATATGGTGAATGTTACATTGATGATATACAGAGGAGAGCCCTTGAAAAGAAGACTATATTCACCTAAGTATTAAATAAGGTTTGGTATTACTAAAGCAACATGGAGACATTAAAGTTCAGATGACTGTTAAAAAATAAAAAGACCAAAGTAATCCATAATGCCTTCAAAATCAACAAAACCGGGGCTTCCCTGGTGGCGCAGTGGTTGAGAGTCTGCCTGCCAATGCAGGGGACACGGGTTCGAGCCCTGGTCTGGGAAGATCCCACATGCTGCGGAGCAACTGGGCCCGTGAGCCACAGATACTGAGCCTGCGCGTCTGGAGCCTGTGCTCCGCAACAAGAGAGGCCCGCGCACCGCGATGAAGAGTGGCCCCCGCTTGCCACAACTAGAGAAAGCCCTCGCACAGAAACGAAGACCCAACACGGCCATAAATAAATTAAAAAAAAAACAAAAAACAAAAAAACAAAAAAAACCTACACCTTTAAAAAAAAAAAAAATAGATGTATAACAAGCGTAGAAAATGCTTGGAAAATACATCTATAAAAAAAAAAAATCAACAAAACCAAGGCAAATTTTATTAAAAATTTTATAGATTTTCTCTCTTCTTAATCTGTTTCTTAAAAGTTGAGAATATACTGAGTGTATTGGTATGTGAATTTATATTTTGTACCCTGATTTCATCATATAGATAACCATAATCACCTAATCATTGCTATCTGACATCTAGGATTTTTCCAACATTTTTTCACTATTAGAAATAATAAACATCTTTGTGTAAAATTCTTTGCTCCTAATTAGGATTGTTCCCTTCAGATAAAATCTTTAAAATAAAGGAACTGAGTTCAACAGATTAACTTAAGGATGATTTTTGACTAAATTTAGAAGAATATACCATTGGGATTTTGCCTGGAATTTTGTTAAAATCTCAAATGAAAAGAATCTATATCCTCTAAAAATTCAGTTTTCTCATGTAGAAATGGGATATATTTTTTTATTTCTAAGCCTTCTAACTTGATATTTTTCTTCTCCTTTTCTTACCCATTCCTAGGCATGAAATTCCCCGCCCCCACCCAATTCGTTATTGCTTTTAATAGAAAAGGGACGGGGTTTGTTTATTTTATTGTGTGTACACTCAGCCTCCTGAATCGTCTTGATGTTCCTAATGGTTCTGTATTTTATTGTCCCAGGTTTTCTAATAATACACTTCTATCATCTGCAAATAATAATAATATCTTCTTTCTAATAGATATATATTCTGTTTCTGTCTCATTGCATTGGTTATATTTCTTGGAATAGTGTTGGATAATCCTGATGGTAGCCATAACTGCTGTTTGGTACCTGGCTTTAATGGGAATGTCCCTCTAGTTTTCAGTCTTTATATAATCTGTTCATTTAAGATGGATACAATTTGGGCATGTGAATGAAGTACCCTTCTTTCTGTCCCTAAATGTACACAGATTTTTATCTTGAATGGTTATAGTTACTTTATTAACTTTTTGCCACCTAAAGAGATTACCATGTAGTAGGATATAGTTCTTTGTCACTCCAGAATATGCCAGATGAGTTAGTCTTCTGATATGTTACTGGATTTAGTTTGTTCTTTTTATTTATAATTTCCCCATTTTTATGACGGAGATTTATATCTTTCTTTTCTTTTTTGTGCTACTTTGGTATCAAAGTCACTCTAGATTTTTTTTTTTTTTAATGTTCTTAGTCATTTTCATCTTTTCCGTCTCCAGAGAGCATTACATAGCATAATAATCTGGTCCTTGAATGTTTGAAATAACATTCCCGTAAAACTGTTTGGGTCTAGAGTCTTTTCAGAATAAAATCATTTGGTAACTTCAAATTTTTTTCTTATGGTTTGAGGAACTTTGGAGTTTTTTACCACTGAGTCAGTTTGAATTATGTTTATTTTTCCAGAAAGTCACCCATTTCATTGAGATTTTCAACTTTACTGTTTTCACGCTGTGGTAATTTAAACTCTTTGATAAATGCCCTCTGTGTGCTTCATTGTACCATCTTTATTTATTTATTTGTTTGTTTGTTTTTGTGATTTGTATTTTTTCCCACTTGCTTGGGTATGTCATTGGTTTCATCCTGTATTTTTACTTTTTCCCTCCAAATCTGTTTCTGGGATTAGTTACTAATTCTACTGTTTAAATTTTAATTTGTATCTTTTTATTTGTTTTTATTTTTTAATTATTCTCTATCGTGCCTTCTTGGGCTGATTTTTGCTTTCTCCTTATAATTTCTAAAATGAAATATTATTTTTTTCTTTTTAAATAATAAATGCACTTAAAGATGTTAACTTTCACTTTAATTCACTTTGACTCTCATAAAGTTTGACAGTCCTGCTATTTCAAAATCGTCTGTAGTTATTTTTATGGGTTTTTTTTTTCAGTAGATAAAAAGTCACTTAATTGTCAAACATTTTTGAGCCCCTGCTATAAGCCAGACACTGTTCTAGGCTCTGGAGATACATTTGTGACCAAAACAGTCAAAAATCCTTGTCTTTACAGACCCTGCATTTCAGTAATAATATAGCTTCTACTACTACTAGCAGCCAGCTAATACTTGGTTTTCAGTCAGGTATTATGTGCCAAGCACTGTACTAAGAGCATGCTGTGTTAACTCATTTCATCCACTCATAACCTAAAATCTCCATTTTATAGATGAAGGACCCAAGTCATAGAGTTTCGGTAGCTTGTCCACTGCCACATTGCCAGTACATGGCAGAGCCAAATGGCTTCTTAATAACTGTGCCAACAAGGACACTGGTTTGTATGTTCCCTGGACCTAGGATTTTGTTTGTTTATTAGCACATTTAAACTTGTGTTATTATTTTGTAATTTTATCTAGTCAGTAGAGATTTGGGTGTGTGCAATTTCTGCTTTTAATATTTTATGGAGGTTATTTTCACTGTGTGATACACATTCAGTTCTTTGATCATTCTTTTGGACAAGTACAAATAAAGAGTCTGAGGCAATATTCATTCATTCACCTGTCTTAATGGTGTTAGTCAGAATCTTTTTGTCACCCCTTATTTCTTTGTCTACTTATTCTAAAACTGGTATTGGTGTATTAAATCTCATATGATTATGTTTCTAGCTATATTCTTTATAATTTTAACAGGTTTTGCTTTTTATATTTTGGTGCTTGGTTATTTGGTAGAGAAGTGTTGCTTTCCTTTAAGGATTGTACTTTTATCAGTACAACTTTGTTGTTTAATTTGTTTAATATTAAGATTAATATCACTAATATCACACCCACCTGTTTATTTTTTAACAATTTCTATAATTTTGTTTTCAGTGACTCCCTGAGGTTTATAGTTATGTTTATTACCATCTGAAAGAGTTTACCTACAGTGGGTAGATTTGAGAAATTTATTTTGAATGTGAATTTTCGTGTGCTTTTTCAAGTTTTCTCTGTATGTGTGTGTGGGTGTGTGTCTGTATGTGTGTTGCCATATTTTCTTTATTTTTACCATGGCCAATTTGAAAGTTAATTTAGTGTTTTAAATATTGGTATGCTTGCCTATACATTTATTAAATACACAATTAAATGCATAATTTCTAATTACTGGAAAACAGATATCAAAATATCCCCTACCTGCGCGTTATTTTGCAGGACAAATAATTTATTATTTAAAAAATTCTTTCTCTCCGTTTTCTATTCTTCCTGCGTTTGCCAATTTAATTAGAGCTTATGGACTCAATTATTATATCTGTATTAATTTTACTATGTCACCTCGCTTATGGTTTTATATGTTTACTTCTTTAAAATCAATTTTATTTATTTATTTATTTTTGGTTGCGTTGGGTCTTCGTTGCTACACGCGGGCTTTCTCTAGTTGCGGCAAGCGGGGGCTGCTCTTCGCTGTGGTGCGTGGGCTTCTCATTGCAGTGGCTTCTCTTGTTGTGGAGCCCGGGCTCTAGGCGCGTGGGCTTCCGTAGTTGTGGCTTGCAGGCTCAGTAGTTTTGGCCCGCAGGCTCAGTAGTTGTGGTGCACAGGCTTAGTTGCTCCGCGGCATGTGGGATCTTCCTGGAGCAGGGCTCAAACCTGTGTTCCCTGCATTGGCAGGTGGATTCTTAACCACTGTGCCACCAGGGAAGTCCCTATACGTTTAGGTTTATAACAGTCTTTTCAACAATCTTTATACTTTGCCCTGTGTGTTCATTTGACTTCTGCTCTTCATCCTTTCATATAATGGCTTCTTTCTTGAGATCTTTTTCTTTTTTCCATCTTTTTGTCAAGAGGGAAAACTTCTTTAAAAATTTCCTTCCTACATTAGTAACAATTTAGATGAGTCAAGTTTGGGGGGGGGTTTATTTGCTCTTATACCCCTATAACTCAACATTTTCCAATGATGAGCGGCCAGTGAAAAGCTGGATTAAACATTCAATCATTTCTTGCCCCTGGATTATCCAATCCTTTAATATGTGAGCAGGGCCTCCAGTCCTATTTCTGACCAGCATGTAGCAAAATTATGTTAACCTGTGTTTTCCTCTATGGAAGGATACTGCTATATCTTGTTTCTGTTCTTTTCTTGAATTTTTTTTTAATTATGCCAAGTATATCTAGGTCTTTCTTCACTAATTTCAGATCTGGTTTATGCTTAGGCCATTTCATTTGCAATGATTTGGTTTACCTCTACTTTCTTCTACTTTTGTCTTTGGGGATGTATATGTGTTCGTCCTCGACACCTTGATTTGATTTGATGTGGTTTCTCTGTTCCCCGTCCAGTTCCTTGCTGCCTCCATAGTGGATGCCAGAGGATGCTTAAACATCTTCCTTCCCGCCAGCTTCCCACCTATTTGTTTCTCCACTTGGGTGCTTCTTGTGTGCAGGCGTCCTGGCTTCTTTTATCCTATTTGGGAACAGCAAGCAGCTATTTCTAGTTTTCTTTCCTGATTGTTTTTCAATTCATTGTTTATAAACTCTGTTCTCACTCTAAGTCTTTCACAATCCTTCCCTTTTTGCTGGTAAGAGAAAAATGTTCATGGCCCTCCTGTGATGGTGGATGTTGTTGGCGTCTACCTGAATGTAAGGTGTGCTATTCGTCCCCTAGGGTGGTGGCAGATTTCCCATCTCCACCCACGCCTTTGTTTTAGGGTTTTTTTAAATTACTTTGTGTTTTCTGGGTTTTTTAAATATTATTTGTAGAGTTTCAAATTGAAATACATTCATGTAGTTAAAAAGCCACAAGTTGTAACAGGTATACATCAAAAAGTCTCCATCTTTTTTTTTAGCAATCGATATGATAATTACACATCATTTTTATTTATCCATTAAAACTGGGATCCCCTAAAGCGCCCTGGTAGGAAATAATGTGGTTAGCCTAGTATTTTGTTTGTTTGTTTGTTTGTTTGTTTTGGCTGAGCCCGGGGGCTTGCGGGATCTTAGTTCCTCGACCAAGGATGGAACTCAGTGCCCCCTGCAGTGGAAGCGTGGAGTCCTAACCACTGGACTGCCAGGGAAGTCCCAGTCTCCATCTTTTCTTGGTCTCCCAATTCTCAGCTCCCTCTACAAGTAATAACTGTTCTTAATTTTTGTATCTGTCCGGAATTTCTTTTTTTTTTTTTTGATTATTTATTTATTTATGGCTGTGTTGGGTCTTCGTTTCTGTGCGAGGGCTTTCTCTAGTTGTGGCAAGTGGGGGCCACTCTTCATCGCGGTGCGCGGGCCTCTCATTATCGCAGCCTCTCTTGTTGCGGAGCAGAGGCTTGTCCGGAATTTCTTTATGGGCACATTAGCAAACACACATATAAATTCTTACTCTTCCTCCATGCTGTCCGTCCCTCTCAACACTATAAACAGAGGGTGTGCTTGGATCAGGTGGTCCCCTCTGTGAACAGGTGGACTGTCCCTTCTGTCCGTCCAGGTGAGAGACCACTGTTGGGTCTTCTCTTGTGGGTACAACGTGTCAGTTGTGGACCCCCATGCATAGCCCTCGGGTCCACGGCAGCTCAGCAAGGAGGCATAGACCACGATGCTTTCAGCGTGTGGTTGATCCCCTCCTACTTCTGGTTCTGTAGAGCAACGTGACCCAGTGTATCCAGGGATGGCATAGACAGTCTGCATTCAGAGACTTTCGTGGCATTTTGTCACTGCCACCAGTTTGGCATCCGATAGTGTGATCAGTGGCTTCTCTCATTAAACAGGGTGTAGACCAGTTGGGTGTGGTCGAACTGGGAGGCGTGCACGCTAGCGTAGTCGAGCCTAGGACTGTCCATCCCTCCGCTACAGATGGGAGGGGGCGAGATGGTCCTTCACCCCAAGAGTTTGAGAACCGCTGATGTAGAGTTCTTGGAGATATAGCGTGTGAAGATTATAAAAGAGGGGAATTGATGAGAGAGCAAGAACCGCCCTGGATGGCTTGAAAGTTGCTGTGGTTTATGGGAGAGTGATGGGTAATTGCCTAATTCTGTGGTCCATACAGCCTCAGGAACCCAGGGCCAATGGAATGCAGTAAAATCAATGAAAACCTTTTTCTGCCTTTTTGGGTATTTGTGAGGTCTGGTTCAGAAGATGTATCCAAAGAACCACATTACTTAAGTCAAGACTCTGCTGCTTTAGTAACAGGTCTATGGCGTGAGTCTTCAGTGCTACTGTTGCTCTGTATACAGTGATGGAAGCAGGCATTCTCAGTCATTTTTGTGTGTCTCCCATGTTAATCCAGTTGGTTTCCTTTTTTCTTATGCCATCGGAAGTTAGACCTTTTTTTTAAATTTTTTGGCCATACCACACAGCATGTGGGATCTTAGTTCCCCAACCACGGATCAAACCCTCACCCCTGCATTGGAAGCGCGGAGTCTTAACCACTGGACTGCCAGGGAGGTCCCTGAAGTTAGACTTTTATTGATAGTAACTTCCTATCATGCAATTATGTCCAATGGAAAATGAAGAAAATGGTATGGTACCCTCTTTTCAACAAGAAACTCCACTCATCTGAATCATCTAATTTATAAACTAAATCAACTTGCAACTTTTTAGGTCACTTGACACTAAATATAGAAAACTGTGGATACACTTCAAGGAGAGTTAAATCATTGTGCCCATCATACTCGAGTATGAAGCTGAAAAGCCATGTGGGAGGAAATGCAGGAAAGGGAAGGGCCACTGAAGTAGATTTGGAGTGAAAAAGAATACTTTCAGGCAGAAGAGAAAGAAACAAAATAATTAAAGTTGTTAGTCCATATTCACCTCAAAGCTTTACTTAACAAAAAGGCGATTTGACTGTTGATGTCCGAAGTTGAAGGATAATTTGGTGAGTAATGTAGAAGGTGAGAATATCCATGGCCTGAGCATTAAGTCAGCTCTGTCAGTGTAATTTGTATGGAGCCAATATTATGTTAACACCATTTAGAACCTCTGCCAATAAAATTAAGTGCTCTATTGAAATGCTGTAATTCATTATTTTACTTCCTTGCTAAAAGTCATGCATTTTGTATTTCATAGTCTGGTGAGAGGTGTTAAAGGTGAGAAATGGAATTTATTTTTGAGGCACTAAAGAAGGGAAAAGTTATGTAACGGATGGTTGTGGAATAGGCCCATTCATGTTTCATTACCAATTTGTTTGACATAACCCACATCCTGCTGGGGTGAGAAGCAGTTGTTGCATCCAATCTTAGGAATCCTTTGAATGGTTTTTACAGGCTTTCTGGGCACTTCAGATAAGATGAAGTAAAGGAGCTGGTTTTTAAAATATGTATAAAGAAAATACAGTGTTCTCTGTCACATGCTTGGAATTTGAGCCCATGGTGAAACTCCCTTAGAAGAGGTGCCATATATTGATTACTTCTGCTGTCTCAGTTTACTTATAAAATAAGTGAAGTCAGCCCTTCTCCCAAGTCCCTAATGACCACTTCCATCATTTACCTCCTCTTTCCAAGCATTACCCTGAGATGACCTGGTGGAGCCAGCTTAATGACAACATCTGAACCAAAAAGAATGCCTGATCCTTGACTCTTGCCAAAAAAAGGAAAAAAAAGAAGAGTCTTTGGGCAGCAGGCACCTAGGAGCTGTCTTGTGCCCTAGAGCCTAAGTTTCCATCCAAAGCACAGCAAGAAAAACATGGATATGAGAGTTAGATTGAGAAAATCTTTTTAGTGCATTTGCCAACTCCAGCTACAATGAAATATGAGGAAACTGAGATTATGGGATCGTATCTTGGATTCATGTTGTTCAGCTGAGCACCGTTTCCTGAGCACCTGCCGTGCGGAAGTCACAGGAAAGGCCAGTGGGGCACCAAGATGAATGAGATCCAGTCCTTCGACTCAGGAAGCAGCCTGGAAGGGGGGAAAACCACGCTCGTGCAAAATAAACCCATCCCCAGTGTAAAGCAGAAGTTTCCATTAGAGAAATCTCAGAGTTAGGGCACACTTAACCCTAACGTCCAGCTGGGACACCAGCTCCTGCTTTTCCGCCTCTTTCTTTCTTGTTGAATTTCCATTGCGTTGTACGCTTTCTTCTCTTTTGCTCATCTAATCCTAGGACTGACGAGAGAGCAGCAGTGGCTCTGATACTCCGTGATCTAGAATGATCGTGGGCTCCGCCAGGGAACGTCAATAACATTCACTTTAATAAAATGTGAACATTGCCAAACCCTCGGTCACAGGCAAGCCTGGCGTAAAAAAGCTGACCTGCAAAGTTGGCAGTCCAGCCATCACATAGCCGCTTTTAAGGATGCTGTAAAATTCTTTCCATAAATAATGTTGAAGAGGCGGGGCGGGAGCTGAACTTCTCCAAATGTCCCCTTTCTTTATCAACTTCCCAACCAGTAAGGCCAGGATGCAGTTCTTTCCTGGGAGATGGCAATTGAGGTTTAGATTATGTCGTGTATGGAAACATCAGAGGGGGAAAAAACCTAAACCTAAACCCCCGTTTAAAAAAAAACGCAACTTTTTAGATAGCCATAAAAGGGAAATGGGAACCGCTCACATAACTCACACCTGAGATGCCGCGTCCCTCCCAGCAGCTTTGCGATATGAATAAAAATCCCAGTCTTCTGCCCATCATTTCATGGCCCGTGGACTTGCACAGGAAATCAGGGAAGACTTGTAAAACACTGCATTCACGGAGCTCAAAGTTTTGCTTGACCACACTTACCGCATACAGATGCATCGACTCAAATTGGAACAAGATGTGATCTTACTGAGAAAGAATCCTTATAATATCACGTTACCTCCCCCTGAAAATTCCCCTAAGCATGTACAAAATGCAGAAGACCTAAAGGAGGGTATCGAAGAAAACCTTTAAGGCTGAGAAGCAAACTGCATTTGCTTTCCTTGTATCATATTATATATACATATTACAATTATGTCAGCGATTAAAAGCATTGTCATGCCACATTATGAACTGTTTTTATGTTTAGGATTAAATAACTCTCCCCACACCCCTATGGATTCCTTTTATGTCCTCAGGGCAAATCCTTTCTCTCGGGTCAGGAATGTAATAAGGTAGGTTTTCCTCTCTCTGGGATATTGTGTCTGTCTCACTGTGTTTAAATTGATGCAGAAAGCTCTTCAGAGCAAAATACAGTATTTTCTTTGTATATGAGCCAGCAGTTGACTAACCCACGGGGAATTCTCTGTGTTGAGCATTTTAAAGGTACAGGTTGGGAATGTTTGAACTGCTGACGTTCAGTGAAAACCACTGGGGAAGTGTATTGGCCATGACTACGGGAAGAGATGCTTTCTCAGGCAGTCATGAGGGGAAAACCATCATTATTCTAAACCAATAATTTTTAAGTGATAAATTAACTTAGGAAAATTACCCAACTCATTTTAATAATAATGGTTCAAGACAGAAATAAAGAGGCATTGCAGTTTGTATAAATATGTATACATGTAATTTAAAGGCATTTAGCTTCTGAAAATGAATTTCCTAAAAATAGCCATCCTTCCTCCATCAGATGTATGAAGCGTTAACACATCCCTTCTGGGAGTTGAACCACAGACCCTGGGATCCAAAAACAGCAAGCTTAGCATTTGAAGTAAAGGGAAATTTCTTTTTGATTTGATAGCTCCTTCCAGACCACCAGTTGCTAGAGGTCAAGGCCATTTCCAACCAAAGATAACTTATTTAACCCTTGTAATGCTAGTTATTGGTTTTGATAGTACCCTGGGTTCTAGGATCTTGGAATACACACAAAGTGTAAGCAGGATACACTGTGTGTGTGTGTGTGTGTGTGTGTGTGTGTGTGTGTCTGTCTGTCTGTCTGTCTGCAGGAACGCATGTGTTTTCCTCTTTCCCTTCCTTCTTTAGGGATACAGGTCACTCTCTCTTGTCAGTGTACTTTCTGTAGCATTTCATTTAAAAAAAAAACTCTGGGAAATTCCCCCTCTGGTGAGCTTTTGGTCCTTTATTTCTGACACATGATCCAACTCTTTTTTGGCTGTGAATTCACCACTTTTTTTCTAAGTTCCGTCTATGTGTAGGTAGAAAGTTTAGCCTTGCATTCTGTTCTTACTACCTATGCCAGGAATTCATGGCACACTCTTTGGTAAGTTACTGAACCTCTCCCAGTGTCAAGAAAAGCCTCCTGAGGGAGATAAAGGATGGGGAAGAATGAGCCAAACAGAGAGACATTGGACAAGCAGGCCAGGCACGAGCGTTTGTGTGAACACGTGTACTGTGCATATAGCCTACAGGCCATGTGCCCAGAAACAGACAAGATGGAAGACAAAGGAAGAATGGCCATGATGCTTGTGCCACTTCCCATGGCCCTGTGCAATGGACTTGATGCCGAAAACTCGGCCCCTGTGCACCTGTGCCAAATCCAATCTTGGAGACAAAGTTTCGGGTGAGGTAGAAAAGAATAGCGTTATTGCTTTGCCAGGCAAAGGGGGACGCCATGGGCTCGTGCCCTCAAAAACTGTGTGTCCCCAACCTGAGGGGATTTGATGAGAAGTTTTATAGCAGTGGTTCGAGGGCGGGGTTGCTGATAAGGGTCAGGGTGTGTGCAGGGCCTGCATTCCTTCAACCTGGCCTCAGGTGGTCTCCTGATGAGCTTCTGTGGTTCTTGAGGTTATCAAACTGTGACCTTCTCTCTGGAATGAAGAAAGCTTCATCAAATAGTTAACATCTTCCATTTGTTGGGGGTTTTAGTTCTACAGAAGAGCTCAAAGATACTGTTATGGGTATCCCTTGAGTCGGAACCAGGATCCGGTCCCAAGGCTGCACTACTGTTTGTTGACTGCCTCTCCCTTGTCTCTGCATCCCCTCCCTTCCGTGATTAACAACTGTTTGAACCTGCTGTTTGGAATTCAGGGAGGGTCATGAAGGCTGAAGCCTATTCCCTGCAAACAAGAAATGGGGGGGGGGCACAGAAAGGTTTCTGTGCCCAGGAGCCCAACAGGGTCCTGCTCGGTTTCAGTACTTGTGGTTGAGTTACCTGAAAAGTGAAATGCATAGAAGTCATTCTGCAGACAATCTAGAAAAGATAACAAGCATATAGTCCACTGTTACTTTAAATAACCAGGTGACAAAATTCGGACCAAACATTGAGTTTCCATTAGCTTCAGTCTCTGGTTTTTGGGCAAGTGCATTCACTATTGTTCCCCTATAGAGTGTTAACATTCATAAACTTTTAACCAGTTTCTGTGCTGTTATAATCACACTGTATTAATATTCTGTTCAAATATGCAATGTGGAGACAATTAGGCTAGCCACCTATATGTCAGAGGCATGCATACGCTTGAAGGGTCAAATGAAACTTTTTAAAAGTTGCATGATTACTCAGTATACACTGGCCACATTTTCCTAGGAAAACGTGCTTATAAAAATATGCTTTATAGAATCAAGCCCCCAAATTAAAAACATATTTTTAGGAATAATTTAGCACTTCTTGAGAAATGAAATTCTTACTTTGGTGGGGAGGTGAAAGGCAAAGCAAAAAAAAAAAAAAAAAAAAGCAGAAATGGCTGAAATTCAAGAAAAATCATCCTCCCCCAGGAGTGATTTCACCATCTGAAAAATAGTGCGAGGAGGGCTGGCTTCCCAGTTCTCTTTTGGAGAGGCCACAAATCACTTCGCACACACACATACCCTTAATTTTTAAAATGTTTTTAAAAGTTGCCAGGTTGAAACCTGCATCTCAATGTAATGCCTTCCTCATTTATTTGTCCAACTGAAACTCTATAGGAGCAACCTTACTTCCTTGTTTCTGTCTCTTCAAGCACTTTAGTCATGGAAGGGGGCAAAATTTCCATTTCATTAATGAGATTTCCACAAGTAGATTAAAGAGGAAATATGCCCTTCAGTCTTCTGTTACTTAACAGCATTACATTAGGAAGAAATCTCAGTATAAACTATCCACAGAAACAATAACCAGGGGGCCAAATTCCAGTGAGACAGAGTGTAGCTTAATCACAAGGTAACTTGGCCTTTTTCTCTCTCCTTCCTGGGAAGCTTTATTGAATTATTTCAAGAGAAACCTATGGGAAAACATAAGATTATTTGCTTTCTATAAACAGTGGAACATAACATTGAAAGTTAGGATTACCACTTAAATGTTAGAGCCTTTACCCCAAAGTTACGTCAACATTGTCATGGTGGGCAAAAATAAAGCTTAGAATTCCTTTTCTTTAATAATGAACAGGAACCAACTAAGATAACTTTGAATTATGTCATTACTAGTTCAAAATCTCAATTTACAATTGAAATATAAAAGGCGGCTCTGCTTGGTGGACCCTAAAGGCATATGAGATGCTGAGATTTATCCGATTGTTGGGAGTAGAGGAATCACAGGAAATTGCTTCTGTTTCCTGTGGCTTCTGGTTCTTAAAGCACAAACCTAAGAGGGCAGGTTGGGAGGATATCGACGCCTGGGACCGCATCAGTTCTAAACGTGGTGTTTCCAATAATGCATTCCTCCAACAAATATTAATTGAGCATTTACTATATGCTGGGCACGGTTCCAGGCACTTGGGAAACATCGCTGAACAAAATCAATAAAAATCTCTGCCTGTGTGGAATTGACATTCTTGTGGGAAGGCAGACACTAAATCATACACAATCTCTGTATGTAAATTATAGTATGTTGGGGGTGATAAGGGAGGGGGAGATACAGCCGCAGGGAAAGGGGGGTGGACAGTTCAGCGGGGAGGAGGTTGTGTTATAAACGGGGTGGTCAGTCTCATGAGGGAAGCAGCATTCCAAGCAGGACCTGAAGGAGCTAAAATAATCTTGAATTAGTGGCCCCATCCTAGATGTAACCCAGGTGTCTCCAAGCTGCCGGTCCAGCCAGGTTGTCTAGCCTCTGAAGTGGCATTTTCCTTTAAGGCGTTGGCTCTGCACTTCCGTCCACGTTCTGTCCGGTCCCCCCCCGCCCTGCATGGTCTAGGTGGTCTTGGATTCCCTCTCATTCCATCTCCTGTCTCGCTGGGCACTCGGTCCCCACTGATGCTCTATTTCCTGCAGTCTGTGCACGGGACTGCAAGATGCAGGTGGTCTTTACTTCTTCAGCTCTGCGTATCTCCTTGATGAATGCTGTTACACAGAACTGAATTTTATAGACAGCCTTGGGGAAAACAAAAAGGGTTCCAAACAGCAAATGGCTTAAAAAAGGAGGACTGCCGACTTCTATCAACCATTCTTTAGCCCCTTCCAGCCTGGGAATGACAAATGAGCAAGTGGTTCCCCTTCTTAAGTTCACGCTCTCCACGTGTTCCTAGACATTTTCTCTCTTTCCTATCTGATCCGTCCAGACTTACTGGAACTGAGAAGCTGTATCTGGAAGAAAACTTACCTTTTACTGCTTTAACCTCGTCTGTCAACATCTGCCCAGGAGTCTTCCAAATCCACCCAACACTGTTGATGTGCCCCAGTCCCCGCCATTTTGTTCTGTCTCCTTTGTTTTCTCCTTTATTTCCTTTTTTGTTTCCCTATCTCTTAAACACCGGTCTCCCATCTTTTCTAATTGCTGTCCTTCTTCATCCTCTGTACAGTCTCCGTAGGTCAGGGATTTTCAAACTGGGCTTTGTGAAATCCTTAAAATTCTGTGTATTGGGGTCACCAAAGACAATATGGGGTAGGGAAGGGAGCTGCCCTCGTTCTTCAGCTACAACCTTTCTTTGTTTCTTAAATCTTTATGTTTAGACTTGTCTTCTCTATTGGAGATGTCCTGGAGGCACTTCCAATATGTCATGTCTCAAACAGGAACAGAATCTCTCTCAAATCTGTTTGACCTCCCATGCCAGCTATTGTCTCAGAATCTTTCAAGCTAGAAACTTTGGTACCACCTGTTATACCTCTGTCTAATTCACCCTGCACACATTATTCCAAGGGTCTCTCAAATGGAACCCCTTCCCGCCATCCTCATGGCCTCTGACCTTAGTTCAAGGCCACAGATCTCTCTTGGATAATTATAGCACCTCCCTAAATGGGTTTGCCATCCAGGTCCTCTGTGACACCTACTAGAGTTACCTTTTCTAAACACAAATCTGATCACTGCCCTGCTTAAACCTTCTTTTTGTTGCCTGGGGTCTGGAGCTTTAAGCCATTCACCCCCCCTCATGGAGGGTAGCATGTGAGTAAGTTAAGAGTTGATTGAAAAACAGTAAATTGCTCTACATGTTGAAAGCTTGCTAAAGCTGAGAGGTCTAGGGGTTTCCTTTCTATTTTGTTTTGGTAAGACAGGCCTGGAAAAGCTCTGGGCAACGGGCCTGCTAGTTTTCTATGATGTGGGGACTCGTGCATTCTTCTGGGTGGCTTACTTAATTGCAAAGGTGTCCATGATGTGAAAGCTAATTTTGAAGCAGTATTCCTTTCTGCGTTCTGACAGCCAGTCTTGGACAAGATCCAGTGGACGTGTCTTATTCAGTCTTGGCTCTTCAGCGTCTAGCGCGGTAACTGTCATATCATAAATAAGCATTGAGTTAATAGTGAATGAATGAGTCAGCCCAGCAGGACTGTGGGCAGATTTCCAAATGGATAATTTTGCCTGGTTGCCTGCCTCCTTCGTTTCTTCCAATAGTTCTTGAGATTTGCCTGTGTTTGTGCCATCAACAGTCACCCCTGCCTTCTTTGCACACACACGCACACCGAATCTTTTTCTGATTTCTGAGGAACTCTCCTGCCACCTTTCACGCAGGAGGATGGGCAGAAGACCTTCAGGTAGGGTCATGGCCAGGGACGTGGTTTGGACTGGGCTGGACCCAGAATAACTTTTCTATCCCATATCTTCAAAGGATTTCATTAAAACAAAAGATACTTGACTCTTCTCCAGATACTAAAAATAGATTTGAAATCCAAATACGTTTTATTGCATTTGTTATTACTTTCACAAAGATTCTAGCCATTAAAATTATGACATCGAAATGAACAAAACAGGATGCTGGTTCAGGGGCTGATTGCTGGAATGTTCAGAATCAGACTTGAGTGGAGGGAACACGGTTGCTTTTATAAGGGTAGTGAAGAGTCAAAGTCAAATCGCATCTTTAATTCACCTTTATTTTTTCTGGAGTTTTGAATTTTCTCATAATCGTACTGTATGTTTAGGCTCTTTCCAAACAGCAGTTCCTGGTGGTTGCTGCGATCATAAAAATTAAAAAGTTGGCAACTGTACTCAATATTTTGTTATAACCTATACGCGAAAAGAATCTGAGAAATAATAGATATATACATGTGTAACTGAATCACTTTGCTGAACACCTGAAACCGACACAACATTGTAAATCAACTATACTTCAATAAAAAAATTTTTAAAAAGAGATTTGATCAGAAAATACATACATACATACATAAATACATAAATAAATAAAAATTAAGAAGTAATTAAAGGCTAATACTTTGTATGCCTCTAGATAATGGTACTCTTAATATTTTATATCACAAACAGGAAGAGTTTGTATCTACCTTTGCATTCAGGGAGACTTTTAAAAAAATGAGTCTAGTTGTGGGGGGGGTGTGGTGTGTGTGTGTGTGTGTGTGTGTGTGTGTGTGAAAACATTAAGCTCCTCACATTAAAAGTGCAAGGTGTGCTGTTGTAATTATATGATTGCACCTATCTAACCTACCTTTCAGAGTTTTATAACAGAAGAATTATTGTGATAATAAGTTGCAGGGTGTAACTACTATGTAGATACTAGTTGGAATTCTTAGTACACGGAGAAACCACCCATTAACCCTCCTTTCTGTCTGTGGCAGAAATCCAAGCCCACAAGGTGGAAGGATTTTAATGCTCTAGGACACAATTCGGCTTCTGAAATCTTTTGTTTGGCAATAAATGCCATTGCCATGGATGGTAATGCTTTCCAGATACAGTGACTCTTAGAAATGACTCCTACATGTGAGTGACTGATTTCATTTGGTCCTTGGGAGAGGTTGCATTTTACGACCACCTTCCCTGGATCCCCTGTCCTTGCCATTCTTCTCAGCCTAGGAGATGGTTGAGGAACAGAAGGTGGGGCCTTTGCCAGAGATTCTGGCCTTTTCTGTTTTGGAGCTACACCTTTGGTCAGAAAGCTTGGCACTTACTGTTTGGTGGATTTGTTCATCGCAAAGAGATGAAATAGAAGATGCTTTTGGAGAGACCGGTTTTCCAAATTATTTCATTCCATGATTACACAGTTGAAATTGTCTTGCCTGTCTGGAATGAGTAGTATTCTTATTATTTCTAGAACAGGTACTACTCAATCCTTACCTGCTTCACTCTTCGGATTCTTTTTTTTTTTTCTTTAACCAGGCCCCCAATCAATTTGCTTAGGGAGAGATTGTGTTTTTATTGTCTTTTGGGGCAAAACAAAAGTTGGTACTTAGAAGAATAAGATAAATAATTAAATGTGCCCAGTAACTTGAGAAGTGATGTAAACAGAGTCTTAGAAGCTTGGAGGGTGTGACGAAACCACATTACATCTCTATTTAAAATCTCAGTGGGATTCTCAGCTCTTCCAAGAAAAGAAATTCTGAGTCCTTCTTCAACAAAAGCCACCTTATTAAACTGTAAGAGAACCCTCTCAAAAGAGAATTACATTCATGTTTTAGGAAAATAACTCAGAATTCAGAGAGCAAAATTGTAAGAGAAAGAGCGCTTTAGTTCTCACAAGGAATTGAAGACCCTTAATCCATTTTCAAGAATGAGAACGTTTTCTTTTTACCTAAGTGAAATCAGTAACATTAATCAATAATATATACATTTTTCTTTTTAAACATTCTTCTCAAAAACTGAAATCTCCTTAATATTAGATCATCTTAATCATTAATTAATATACTGGCTTAATATTAAGCCAGTATATTATTCTGTGTACTTGAGTTTGAACCAGTAACACATGCACTTCTTATGGGGGAGGGGGTATCAGCTTAGATAAATTATATCACAGATTATCCATTTATACCTAGTGATTTTCTAATTCAGTGTAACAACAAAAATAAAAATGTAGAGGTTCTGAATTACCCGTGCTTGAATTTTCCACGAGCATTTAGTGAATCTTAGCATATAGCATGCGTTAGAAAAATAAGTTTTTCCATCATGTGCTCTTTTGCATTAAATTCCTTGAACATACATATGAATTTACCTATTAGCGTACGATGTTTTCATTTTGTTTTGTTTACAACTCTGCACAAAGTTTAATTTTCTCCTTCTTTCTACTCATTTTTACAACTTGAAAGATGAGGAAGGGCTACTCAGAGAAACTTGTCATGTAAGTGAAGTTCTCAGGTTGTTAGCTCTGGGGCTAGTATAAAATCCACCAGGAAGTATTGTGTCGTAAAAATATGTTCTACTCTCACTCAATCTGTCTGTGGATTGTGTGTGTATGTGAATATAACTTCTGATTAAGATGCACCCTTTGCTTCCATGGGAAATCATTTACCAGCCCCAAACCCTAGATACAGCCCTGGGGGGAGCAGATCCAACCTGGCTTTTCCTCGACCACTTTTCCTATTTTCCCCAACAATTTCCTCTGTTACCAGAGTAGTCCATCACCAAGCTTACTTCTGTGGTTTTCCTTTTTTTTTTTTGGAGGGGATGGTAACATCTTTATTGGGTTATAATTCATACAGCATGCTATTCACCCGTTTCAGGAATACAACAACTCAGCATGTTTGGATATATTCACAGAGTTGTGTAACCATCACTACAATCAATTTTGCAACGTTTTTGTTATCCCAGAAAGAAACCCCATCTTCCAATCTCTCCTCAGCCATAGCCAAGCACTAACTTACTTTCTCTATGGTTTTTGCTATTCTGGGCATTTCATATAAATGGAATCATACAATATTTGTCCTTTTGTGACTGACTTCATTCCTTAGCATAATGTTGCCAAGGTTCATGCTTACTTCTAAATGTGAACAATGGATGGAATTCCACTGTCTAGCTTACCTTAGTGGGGATGGGAGTGAGGGCAGTATTTTAAGTTGGTTTCCATTCTCTAAATTCAACACTGTGAAGCCCTTCGTCCAGACATTAACTTTTTTAAAGAACATTGCCTTTCTTACCCATAAAATAAAATAATTTCATTACAAATTCATAGATAGAAACAAGATTTTAATAACTGTCAGAGGGACTCCTTGTTAACGAAGAAGCACATATATTTATTTATTCTCAACCAAGAAACACATTTTAATTTTTATATCACCCTAATTTCTAATATTCACAGATCAGAAATAGGAAAAAATTCTACTTTTAGGAAGAGAGTGCAGTTCTGTACCCAAACTCTTGAGTCCTTTTGATGTTTTTCTGTATAATTTTATACTTAGATCAAAAACTGAAAGATACTTGGATATTTTTATTAGCCAGTGTGAATTGAAACAGTCATTTTGTGAGGTCTTCATGAAGATCTCTCCCACAGCAAGCGATTATAGCTTTTTAAATATTCTGTCAGGAAGAATGCTGCGTGCCACTGAAACCACTTAAATTATTTTATTTATCTAAAATTAAAGTGCATATTGAGATAAAAGGCCTGTTTCAGCCCTGATAGTCTCTGATTCCTGCTTTTTTCACTTCTGCCTAGTAAAGCCTTAAGGAATCCTATCACAGATTCTCCCTAATAAAATCCATGTCATGACAGTTGTAAAACTTCTGCAAATGTTACGTGTGTCAAAGAATACACAAAACAGGAAGGTGTGTGCCACCTTTCAGATAGAAAGTTTTGAGGGATTCTTGTAGAGAGTTTTCTTTTAGGCAAAGCATTTCAGCCTCTCCCTTGAATCAGTTTGAATGTACTTGATTCTAAATTGTTTTTCCTTCTTTCTCCTTTTCAGAAAAATCTCTGGGCTACTAAGTCAAGAGCTAGTCATAGATTTATATTATAAAGTCAGGAAACCAGTTGAAAACTGAGCTTTCTTAAAATTGTTTACTTGTTGATACCCCATCCCATGCCAAAATAGAAGCCTTTCTTAACATACTTCCTGAGCCAATCCTGAGAAGTTTCAAACGATCAAGTTCTGTTAAACGACATTGGTGTGCGGAGAGAGATCATATTTACCTGAACATTATTTTTCTAAAGACCGTAACTCTTTGCTTTTACATGTACCTTGTGCTGTGAAAATCTTGGCAACTTAACCTTGTAGCAACTCTTTTAAGTTGGTGAAAAAGTTCCGTGTTATTTGAGAAACAGTAGATACTGACAGAAAGACTGGTGTGTAATGTATATGCCCAGGGGGGCCGTATGGAAATGGTGGTGAAGGTTGAGTCTAAAGCTTTACATTTCCTGCCTTCACTGTGTTTAGGTGTGTTTAACTGTAATATTTTCATTACAACAGTGGAAGGAATTTACCTTCTTGACGTTAAGGAGCCTGGCTTATTTAGAGAATGAATCGCAAGCAACAGCAAGGTGTTTGCTGATTAACCTTAGCCCAGCAGAGTGTGAACGGGGCTGTGCAAACCTTCCACACACACCTCTGAGCCATGCTGTAGCCTCTCCTCCGAGGAAGTCGCTTAGAATGGAGAATGCTCGCCCATCCACGGGACAATGCTTTCTGGGTGGGAGTCGGTGGGGAATCAGGCCAAAGGAGAGGGAGCTAGAAAGGAAGCAGAAGTGTGCTTCCAAGGTTCACAAACTGCTTGAATAGCAGCTTTCTTTGGGGAGCAGTGAACATTCGGGGATAGATGAACAGCATGTGTGTGTTTCATCTGAAGGATTAGGAATAGACTGAGGACGAACCGTCAGCTCTGAACTCAGAGTGCAAAAAGAAGCAAGAAGAAAGGACCCTGATTAGCCCAGTGAAGTCCACTGTGGGCTTCCATTTTGCTGCTAGTAAAAGAAAAGCTTCAGTTTCCCTCCTGCACCACTGCAGCCTCCGAGGTTGATGCCAAGGGCTGGGCTTCCCAGAGAGAAGTCCTGAAAACAAAGATGTACTTTCCACTTCCCCGATGGCCAGGCCAACTGGAGTGATTCCCCCCACCTTTCTCCCTGCCCCCAAAGCTCCATGGAGAGTGCAAGAGACAGGAATCCTGGGTCTTAGCTCATCTTGCTACAAACATGGTCACGATGGCCAAATACCAGCTTGGTTGGTTGGCTGTGGGCTCCTGAGATGTTTTATTTGTTCCATCAGCCATCAGTTTCCTGGGGCAAATGCTTACAATCAATCCCATTTCATCGGGAAGCTCAGAGTCTGGATTCAGCCTTTCTGGGGTTGCCTGGTCCTGGCATCTTCGCCCTTTTTATTCAGACAGGGAGCGTCCGGACTGGCCCCGTGGAGAGGGTTGGCGTCCCCCGCCGTAATTTACACCATCTATCTCTTTCTGGCGCTCAGGCCTCTGGCAAATTGCATGTCTTTGTGTTGGATTAGTTTGGAATTTAATCATGCATTATTTTCCCTCCAATTAAATTATTTATATATTTGATTAACGTTTTCACTGCCAGGAAGGCAAATTTTCAGTGAAACCACAAATAAACACAGGCCCATCGAATTTCAGGCCAGTGTCCCAGGGCACCGACCTGTTTGTTGAGTGTTAAGAATTCGCTGTGTACGACTCTTCTTAACTACCTAGGGTTTTGGTGAGACAAGAAGGGGTGCTTTTTCCATCCAGTCCCAGGACCATGATGTAGAGGGGGACGTCTGTCTGTCTCCCTCCCCTCGTGTTATCCCAGGACCCTGACTTTTATTCCTTTTTACTGCCTTCTCTTTGCTCTGGCGCCGAAACATACCTCCTTCTAACTTTACCTCCTCAGGCTTGAGAGCCAGCCTGCCCGAGAACGTCAAGGGCTCTGTTAGCCCAGAAAGGAAACTTTGAAGTCATCTAGTTCAGGGAGAGCAAATGAATGGCCCACAGGCCAAATCTGGCTACTGCTTGTGTTTGTACAGCCCATGAGCTAAGAATGATTTTTACAGTTCTAAGTAATTAGCAAAAAATGTAACGGATACCCCAGGATACGTGAGATTTTCAGCATCCATAAACAAACAGCTGCACCGTGTGCTGTCTGTGCTGCTCTCCTGATACGGCAGCAGATGAGAGCCGCCCCAGCAGAAACCTTCCGGCCTGCAAAGGCCTAAAATATTTACTCTCTGGCTTTTTACAGAAAAAGTTTGTGGACATCTGATGGAGTTCATCACGCTCATTTTACAGACGAGAAAAATTAAGGCCCGAATAGGTGAATTGTCCAAAGGTACACAGCTTATCACAACTTGGTCTGGGGGGCATCTTCCAATGCACCCACCCCCCCACCTCCAAGCTCATGTTTTATAAGATCTGCCCTAAGATGAGCCCTCCATGAGCATCCCCACTGCAGAGACCAAAGCAGCTTTTTTAGCAGAGTAAATATTTAGGACATCTGGACGTGCAAAATCTATGATTTCTTAGAATTGTAAATTTCACCTGAAATCTAGCTTCGGGAAATGTTTTAAGCTCAAAGATGCAAGATGACATATACACATATTTAAATATACTATATTTAAAATAGATAACCAACAAGGCCCTACTGTATAGCACAGGGAACTCTGCTCAATATTCTGTAATAACCTAAATGGGAAAAGAGTTTGAAAAAGAATAGATACATGTATGTGTATAACTGAATCGCTTTGCTGTACACCTGAAACTCACACAGCATTGTCAATCAGCTATACCCCAATATAAAGTAAATATTTTAATGAATAAATAAATAACCTAAATAAGCAGAAAGATTTCTGTGTTTCTTTGAAGTAATCGATTATGTCTGTGCTCAGTATTTGGACCCTAAAGACAAGGAAGGTAGACCTGTTCCCTGCTGGCTGAGGTCATAGAATCTCATTTAAAGTAAAATAACTCGTAATCTCAATCCAAGTTGGTCAAGAGCGGTTTCAGAAAATTACAAAAGCATATTAGACAGGCCTTAGGTCTACTCTACGGAGCAGAAAGGGAAAATTCCCAAGGTGCTAACCTTTCTGAAAGTGAGGTTGCCTCCACGGTCCCGAGAAGCTCCTTGCCTGTCCCTCCCCACATGGAGACAAGGCGGGGTGCTGTGTTTACTGATGGGCACTGGATTCCTGCCACTGGGGTTTTCACATACCATCCCAGAGGCCAAGGCCGATGCAGCTTGGCCAGGTATTAATCTGAAATGGTTCGCACTTTCCAGTCACTGGCCTCATCAGCCTGTTGTCAGCTCTCCCCTCCCAGCTCAGTGGCAGATCCTTCAACACCCCGGTCGGCAGCTTCTACAGCGTCTCAGCCACTTTTGATTACTAAAGTCCTGTCCGATTTAAACCTCCAACCTGCTATCCACTCAGAGCCTCCCCTCCCTATACCAGCCGGGCTCACAGCTCCAGGGGGCTGGCAGGCTGTTTGTTCTTCCCCTACCACGCCACCCATCCAGGAGGGGACCTCTCCCCTCTCCTCCTAGAGCCTGGCTCCCTCCAGCATGATGGGGAGGGCAAGAGACAGGGTCCGTTGCTTCACTAGCTGCTGGTGGTGCTTCCCTGTTGGTCATCCCCGTTCCCCTGAGTGACTCCAGGTCGCTTGGGGCAGGCGTCCAAGTGCTGGCTTTCTGGTGGCCGGTGCACTTGAGTTCTATGCAGGGGTCTATCCTATAGTCTCCCTGCTGGACACCTGACCCAGCACTCTGCATTTTAGGTGGGCCCAAGCTTGGCTACCTCACTGGTATCCACTGGACCCCTGGAAACTCGTGCCTTCTTACTACAGCAAGCAGTGGCAGTGCTGGAAGCCTCCTGCGTCAGCCTGGCCCATCCTCTCCTGCCCTGCGTGTTCCTCACCCTGTTCCTCAAAGGCACCAAATTCTGTCCTTCTCCAGGGGCTTCCGTCCATCTTTCTCCCCACCCACACCCTTACCTGCACACCTGCCAAGTCTCCACTCATCCTTCAGGTCCTACTTTAAATGCCACTTCATTGGAGAAGCCAACCCTGGTCTCTGGTGCTCCCCGCGGATTTGGGACCTCCTGTTAATTGTTTTTCTAAAACTCTCTTATTTCCCTTCAAAACGCTGATCACAACTGTAATTGTACTATAGTCCTTTAAGCCATTATCCGTGTCCCTCCAGTAATTCCATGTCCCTGCCCTGTAATTTCCTCAGGGCAAGACTCAGGTCTGTCTGATTCCCCAGTACAGGGCCTGGTGTGGAGTGGTACCCAGTACATACGTGTCAATATGTGGGCGATGAATGAAATGTTGGCAGTCGCTGAGTATTTGTTTTATTCTCCCCGGCAAGACGGGGTTCTCACTGGGCTATCATTCAAATCATCCAAGTCCTTTTGAATTCTTGATGGTATATTATTTTAAAGTAATATAACACCTACATTAATATCTTACCGTACGGATTCTGGATGAAATGCATTTGAAGTAAGCTAGGCAAAAGCATCAAGTGTAATTTCTCTGGTCCAGGGAAAGTTCAGTTTCTCACATGAGCCAATCAGTCCAACAAATATTTACGGAGGACCCACCGAGTACCGGTGCCACCTGTCAGTTGCCGAGAATATGAAACTGAAAGGTGTGGGTCGTGACTCAAGCAGCAGGTTCAGCCCAAATTCTCAGACCGTTTTCCAGTTTTAACTTTGCCTGCCTCCTTCTTTCCGTCCTCCTTCCCTCCCTCCCTTCCTTCCTTCATTTTCTTTCATGCCTATTCATCCAGGAAGCTCGATGCCTAATAACTTAGAAAAAAACTGAACCAAGAGCAATTTGTATGGAGTGGACTTGTGTGATCATTCATTGCTTTGCCTGGAAAGGAGAATTCATAGAACCTCTCTGTATCATGTGGGCTTAAAGATTGGGCTCCAGCACCCATCTGGGACAATCCTGGGTGATGTGAACAGGTGCAGACATGTTCTCGAAGCATAAATTTAAAGATGGCATGTTACCCCCTGGCCGGCACATCTGTTCTCTTCATCCACGTATGTGCCCCTGCACCACGTTTTTAAAAAATTTTTATTGGAGTATAGTTGATTTACAATGTTGTGTTAGTTTCTGCTTTACAGCAAAGTGAATCAGATATACGTATACATACATCCCCTCTTTTTTGGATTTCCTTCCCATTTAGGTCACCACAGAGCACTGAGTAGAGTTCCCTGTGCTACAGAGTCGGTTCTCAGTAGTTATCTATGTTATATACAGTAGTGTATGTATGTCAGTCCCAATCTCCCAATTCATCCCACTCCTCCTTCCCCCCTTGGTATCCATGTTTGTTTTCTATGTCTGTGTCTCTAGGCTTGTCGGACAGAGTGAAGTAAGTCAGAAAGAGAAAAACAAATATTGTATAATATCACTTATATGTGGAATCTAGAAAAATGATACAGATGAACTTATTCCCAGCATCACTTTTAAGAAACACTCATACTGAGGACAGTTGGCTTTTTATAAGAAACACACGTCTGTCTGCCGGGGGTTGGGGTGCTGTCGTGAACCTGAGTGATTCTGTGTGGTTTCCTCGTTGTGTTCAGAGCGCCTAAAAGGATCCTAGTTGTCTGCCTGCGCCCTGGGCTGTGTCACCCGCTCTCCCCTGTTTCTCGGGCTTTCTGAGAGCTGTTCTAGGAGAGGAGAGTACACAGCAATTGCTTTTCTCTGCCCGCATCCAGTTTTATAAACTCCCCAAACAGCACAACAGACTGCTTTATTTTTTTATTTTTTTTGTCCTGCGGCAGCCAGCTGCCTCGTGGAATAGCTGAGAAAGGTCGAGTGATGGTGGAATTTTACCACCAGGTCCCCAGAGACCACTCAGTTAGGAACCAGAGCCTACGCAGGAAAGTAATTAAACGTCATGTCACTGTTACGGGGCTCAGGGAACCCAGAGGAGGTTTCTCTCATTGCACACATTTTTTAGTGATATGTTTCCACGTTATGTGGGAGAAAGGACTCACAAAGGCCTTGAATTAAGGCAAATAAAGTATGGAGTGGCCAGAGAATAAAAACAACAGGATCAACCTAGAGCACAAGCTTCCTCCGTCATCCGTGACTGGACGTTAAAATCACAGACTCATCTTACTGGAGTAGACTTGAATTTGGTCCAGATTAAGAGCCATCTCTTCCTCTGGCGCTGCTGTAGATTTCATGTGTCTCCTAGTTGTAGGACATTTGACATATGAATCCAAGGAACTCTATTAAAAAATTGATCCTAAAACTTTGAATTGGAATTCAGGGAAGTTCATCTTCATTTTAAAAACCGAACTAACAGAATCCTAGAGCTGGGAAGAACCTTAGAAACTAGGGAATCCATTCCTTTAATTTGTGTATGAGAACAGCAAAGGCCCTCAGACACTAAGAGTTTTGTTGACGATCGCCTGGCCTTCACCTTCAATATCAAGGGCATTTCTCTGTGATTCTTATCAAAGGGGTGAGCCCACTAATTGGAACTAAAGTGTCGTTTGAAAAAGTGCTTTGGATTTTCTTGGTCCTTGTTACAGACGTGTGTGTGTGTGTGTGTGTGTGTGTGTGTGTGTGTATGCCCTTTCTGCAGTCTTGAGCCACAGCACTAACCCAAGGTGCTACCCAAGGCCTGGAGGGAGTGAGAGCTGGAGGTCACCTCTGTGGTCAGTTCACCTTGACCCCGACTTGGCCGATGATAGATAACGGAGGCCCAGAGCGGACGTGGGTGTCTCACCCCGTTTCTGCTCTTCTGATGCCCTTGCAGGACTTTTTCTGGGACACCAGGCTTCTTTCAATCCGGGTCACTCCTACAAGTTAGGAAGTATCCCTCCACAGTCAGTAAGAGCAAATTTACTTAGGAAACATCCTAAATATAGTAAAGGTATAGTAAAGGTTTGCAATATAGTAAAGGTACCGTGGAGTCTTTAGGACTTAAGGTTGGGGGATTTGGGACACTCCATTCTGTTGCCTTCAGAAAAGAGTAGTACATTTCCATTTTATTTCTCTCTTTCTTTTTCCAAACTCCAGCATATAAATAACGACCATATCCATGGAGAAAAGAAGGAGTTCGTGTGCCGGTGGCTAGATTGCTCGAGAGAACAGAAACCCTTCAAAGCCCAGTACATGTTGGTAGTGCACATGCGCAGGCACACGGGGGAGAAGCCTCACAAATGCACTGTGAGTACCGAAGGGGCGGGGGCCAGCTGTCCACTTAGGGGAGTCTTGCACCTGTGGGTCCTTCCTTGTACTCCAAGGGCCGTGCGAGCTGATGAGTGGTCGGAGAAGAGGGTTGGAGTGCTGTTTGTGATAAACTCCCGGGGTTTTGAGAGGGGTTTCCAAAACGGAGGGGAGGTGAGAAATGGAGAAAGGATGCTGACAGCTTTGGGGGATGCTGGAAGGAATTGATCTAGACCCGCCCCGTCCAACATGGTGGCCATGAGACACACGGGCATTTGAGATGTGACTGGAGCAACCACAGAACTGATTTTTAAATTTTAACTTAACTTAAAATTTTAAATTTAAATAGCCCCACATGGCTAACAGCAACTGAGTCAGACAGCCCAGCTCTGCAGAGTGGCCGGCGGGCAGGTGGCAGTGGGGACGTGCCATCCGGCACTGGGAGTGAGCACCGGGCCACTGGGCCTGCCCCAGCACCAGTGCCTGTCACACCAGAGCCTTGGGGAGCACAGGGAGGGGCCAGTTTCGACTTGAAAAACTTAGGCTGACTTTTTACAACTATAACCCTTACGGCTTTAGAGTTTTTCCTCGCCCTCCCAGTCTGTCCCCATGGCCCAGTACAGACCTGGAAGAGCGGGTTGGGATTCCTGCGAGGCTAAGGCTTCTTTCACTAAGGTGCCTGCCAGGCAAGGCTCAGCCCTGGTACTTTACATCTTAAAGGCCCTTTACAAACAGGATCAAATTCCGTGCCTTTGTAGGCACACAAAGCCATATTAATGAACTTTGTGCTGAATCTGAAATCAGTGGGAATTCAAGGAGATCCCTGAGCAGATAATGAAACCCATTGTCCACATTGAGTGGCCTATTAAAAAAAAAAAAAAAAAAAAAAGTCCAGGATTTTTACTTAGCCCTGAAAACGCTTTCTCTTAGCCCTGAAAACGCTTTCTCTCGAACGGCCCTGAGCCCCATCTGAATCCCAATAAAGGCAGAGTTTAGTGGACTTTTGTTCATTGGTTTTGAAAACCTGCCAACCCTCCAAATGTCCCCGTCTTTTTTTTTTTTTAATTAATTAATTTATTTATTTTTGGCTGCATTGGGTCTTCGTTGCTGCGCATGGGCTTTCTCTAGTTGCGGCGAGCGGGGGCTACTCTTCTTTGCAGTGCGTGGGCTTCTCATTGCGGTGGCTTCTTGTTGCGGAGCACGGGCTCTAGGCGCACGGGCTTCAGTAGTTGTGGCTCGAGGCCTCAGTAGTTGTGGCTCGAGGGCTCTAGAGCGCAGGCTCAGTAGTTGTGGCGCATGGGCTTAGTTGCTCCGCAGCATGTGGGATCTTCCCGGACCAGGGCTTGAACCCGTGTCCCCTGCATTGGCAAGCGGACTCTTAACCACTGTGCCACCAGGGAAGTCCCCCAAACGTCCCCGTCTTTCATCCACGCGGAGCGAGTGGGATACATCAGCCGTCATCGTGTGGGATCATCCAGATTTACCTGTTTTCTCCTCAGTTTGAAGGTTGCACAAAGGCCTACTCGAGACTCGAAAACTTGAAAACACACTTGAGATCTCACACTGGAGAGAAACCGTACGTCTGTGAGCACGAAGGTTGCAACAAGGCTTTCTCGAATGCCTCTGATCGCGCCAAGCACCAGAACAGGACACATTCCAACGAGGTAAGGCCCCTCCAGGAGACACGTGTTGGGTCCAGAGCTTGTGGTGGAAATAAAAAATCCTCTGGGGAATGTATTTGGAAACGCAAACCTGTTCCGTTGTATTTGCCTCTGGCCACTCCCAGCACGAGTGGGTCCTAATGCTGCAGGTGAAGGCTCGGGGCCCCAAAGGTAGGGCTGAAACCTGGGCTCGGATGGGAGAGACGTGCAGGGTGAAGGGGGAACGAGTTTCACGTTGTTCAGTACTGCCACCTACTGGTCAGACAGCAGGAGCATTTAACTTGGAATTCCATCCGCTCGCTCTGCCTGGAAGAGCAAGAGTGCATTCAAAGGACGACCCTGTAAGCACCAAGGAGAGATTCAGAAGCGAGGTGTTGACAGCCGACAGCTTACTGCTAAGACAGCCACTTTTATTTGCTTTCTCTAGGTGGTATCTTCAAAGGCGCTTATATCAAAAAAGACGTTTGCAGAGTAACCCACCTTGGCTAAATAGGATTTCCAGACATTCTAAATTCCAAAGGATCGTGGAAGCTAGAAACCCAGAATGGTTTCTAGTCAGTTATTTAAGATAATATATTGAGTAAAGCTTCATGGTCGTAGGTGGTTCCTATTGTGTTGTTGTTATTTTTAGGTATTTATCCCCCCAAATTTCAGAGAAGCATAAGAATGAACGAAAATGATTTCCAATTCATTTTGTTTACATTTTAATGCACGTCTGCCTGCAGACGTCCAATTTCTCCTTGAAGATCTAGCTTAGATTCTTCCTCCTCTGTGAAGTCTTCTCTTGAATGTACCCAGAGATTAACACAAAGGCTCCCTACATTTGTGGTAGAAATAGGCTAGCTACCCAGAATTTGTTCACATGAGATGTAGTTCTGCCCCACAAAGTAGGTCATCAGTTTGCTTGAAATTGTGTGAGAAAAGGAGCATTTTGACCTTGGCCTGACTCTCGTCTGACCCCACGAGGTACCAATCAGGCCCATTCTTGATCTTCCAGATGGAGAGCTGGGAGAGGGAATTTGGTAAAAGTGGACCATTCAGCTCACTGGCCATTGGCTTGAAGGTGGCAGAGATGGTCCTCACCAAGTTTCCTTTCAGCCGAACTGACAGAGCAAAAACAACTCTAAGAGGATTAGCCACACTCTAAAAAAAAGCACGCTCACACATAAACTCACACACATGAGTTCACTTATACAGACCCTTTCTGAATGGTTCATAGTAGAATAAGGAAACCTGAGTCCTTTAGGATCTCTTATTATTGATCCACTGTTTGCAGGTGTTTTAGAGGAGATGCCACATCTCCATCTTTTACGTCAAAAATGCTTTACAATGTGCGACAGTTGCGGTGTAATCCACTGTACTTGTTTTGTACCAACTTCTAGGGGGTCTAGAATAGGCAGATCCATAGAGACAGAAAGTAGATTGGTAGTTGCCAGAGGCTGGACGAGGGGGAATAGGGGTGACTGCTAATACGTGCAGGGTTTCTTCTCGGGATGATGAAAATATTTTGGAATTTGATACTGGGGACGATTGCAGAAGATTGTGAATGTACTAAATGCCACTGAATTGTGCAGCTTAAAAGGGTTATTTTTATGGGATGTGAATTAAATCTCAATTTAAAATGTTTTAGGAGATTTGATTAACTTAGAATTTAATTAATATGTTTACATTTCATGTATTTAAGTACAATTATGACTAGAAACTTAGAGGGCATTCATTCCTATAGATTCTCTCCTGTTATTGTGGATCAGTTTGGACACTGGGTATGTTAGGACTTTAGCAGTGCATACATATAAACATACTTACTGAGCTTCTTATCTTTTTATGGACTTCAAATGTGTGCCCATGTCTCTTTGCTTTAATTAAGTGCATTATATTTAAACATGAATCCCTCTGTGCAATAAAAAGTGCAATGTTGTAGAGAGTTCAATATCCATCATGAGATTAAAACATACCTTGGTCAACAATATCTTTCACCAAGGTTGAGCAATTTACCTAAAATAAATTATTAACATTGGCCATAAACACATAAATATAATTTTATTCACAAACACGTAAATCATTTTTCCTCTATTCCACATAGAGAAAGCCCTTGTCCTGGCGTGTGAATGATGGACGGTTTCAGATACACCAAAATTAAGTGTATCCAGGAAATCCAGACTTGCATCATCAAGCAACTGTAGACAAATCTAGATGTCTTCTTTCATTTCTTTGCTTTCTTATTTGTATCTTCGTTCTTTCACTGAACAAATATTGATAGCTAGTTATCTGCCGAGCACTTTGCTATTCTAGATGAGGCAAACAGGGTAGAATAGGACAGGAAGGGGGCAATACCCATTCGGGTAATCTAGGTCTCCTCCCCGCCCCCATGGCTGCCCTGCCCATTTAGGGTCACTGAACCATCGCAGTGGCCTCTGACCGGGCTCCCTACTCCAGGACATGGAGCTCCCGTTCCTCCCCAAACCAGACGCAGCCAGTTCCCTGGAGCTCTGATTCGGTTGTATCTTCCTCTCCAGAAAGTTCCAGTGGCTCCGTTTTTCCTATAGGAAATGTTTAGACTCCTTAGGCTTGTATTTGCTCTCACTGGACCCAAGCCTTCCCTTTCACCATTCCCTTGACCTCTCACAATGGTGACCATGAATGGAACCTTCCAGATAGCCATGCCTGCATGCCTGAAGTGGTCCTGCTGCTGGACCTTTGCTCTGGATACTTTTTTTTTTCGCATCCTCTTGCCCTCATTTTTATCCTTCAGCATCTTGTTTGTCTTTCAGGACCCAACTACGACACCTCTTCCTAATCAAAGCTCTGTTTATTGAGCACTTATTATGTGCCCCACATCACATTGTGGTAAGCACCGCCTGTACGTGGTCTGATTGAGCCCATACCCTGACCCCATGAGCTGGGCATTATACCCAGATACAGAAACTAAATTGATGCCTCCCATGATCATCCCAATGCAAAAATGATTCCCCTCTGTCCACATCCTTCTCTAGCATCCACACTTTGTACTGTAGATAATTCATGCTGTCTTATTTTTCCTACCATATTTTATACCCCTTGAGATTTTATCCTGTCTTATAAAACTTTGTGCTCAGAGTCTTGCCTATAGTAGAGGCCATTAAATGTTTACCAAAAATTTTATTTGGATACATTCTACACAGTCAAGTAGAACAAGTATCCCCACTTTCACAAAGTACCTTTCAGTTCAGGGAGTCAAGAAGGCAATGACAGTACCAAAAGTTAAGTATCCAGGACAGGAAATACGTGTAACTCAGAATCCTGACAACATTTATCTTAACCTACAATTAGATTGCATTTCAGTCATTCATCACCACAGAATTTGGGGGCCAAGATACGTAACTGAGTTAATGTGTTTTCTTGTGAAGTTAAGTTTCCTGACCCTGTGTTCTTGGAGTTTTTTTGTAGGTGGCTGTTGTATATGTCCACATGCAAGGGCACATGGGCACACATGTGCTTGTATGTTCTGTTGGTCCTGGAAATGCAGGAGCTGATGAACATTAGCAGATTCATTCCACCTCTAGCTGTGTTCTCATTTCCAAGCTAACCCGTGATACATACATGCAGATATTTATGGGAAGAGTAGCTCTTCAAACATGTTAACAGTGGCCTGGCTTTGTGTTCCCTCTCCCTACGCCATACATTCCTGCCTGTCTGTCACAGCGGCAGAGTGAGCAAGCACAGGGCCAAGGTCAGATGCTACACGGTAATAGCACTAATCATCAGAGCCATTCTTCTGTCCCTAATGCATAGAATTTGATGTGCTCATTTCATTATATATATATATATATGCTGCAAATCACACAAGCTCCTGAATAGAAGTAATTTGTAGTTAATGGGAATCAATTCTACCCAAAAGAATCTCAAATTTGGAGGTGAGGTCTCTCAAGATAATTTCTGGAATCTTTATTTCACTACATTAGGACATTTCATCATTTTAGGTAGCTCTCAGTCTGTTCTTGGGCTTTTAGGGAAAAAGCATCATTCTATAAGACAGGGAATCTTTTTAATATAACTGTAATGGATGCATTATATCAAGCATGATTTTTATGACTATTGTTTACCTAATAGCTCATATTCTGGTATACACAGAGGTAAATATAGACTCATATAAGTAACCGTGAATATATTAGATTTCAAGGAAAGTAAACGAAATCACAGTTCTGATGTTGGTCATGAATACAATGCCATGAGTTCTGTGATGTGAGTATATTCAGCTATAAGGGTTCATATAATTTTTATGACTGTATCTGTAGGCTTGATCACTGGCCCACATAGAAAATAAAAGTAGCATGAAATAATTTCTAGATCTTAGTACTTGCGAGCAGAGCCTCATCCAGGAATCCTCGTCTCCAGGACGACATCCATCCACCCTCATCGGTTTACGAGTAAGCATTCGTGGACACTCCAACAGGGCTTACGGCTTTGAAGATCAGAAAGGTTCTGGATATTCTGAGCCCTGAACACTCCCCCCCCACCCCCGCACAGTTGTAATACAACCCAAAGGAAAGTATTTTAGTGATATCTAACCCAGGAGAGGCTGCAGGCAATTTTTTTTTTACTGCGTCAATGTGTAAAGAGCTCATTTTCAAAGGAGGTAGAGTGATATTAGGTCTGAGAACCAGGACATTTGTAAGAAAGGTCTTCACACCAGCTCTCCCCAAAGCGTTCTTCTCATTAAAGGATGGGTGTCTTTTAACCTTCTTCTGTTATCATCAGCAGTATCATCACCACCATCCTCATCATCAAGTTATCTCTTGAGCACCACGTGACACCATGATACTTCTTCCTACTCGCAGGATAAATGCTTCCAAGAACATAAGCGCAGTTTACACGTTCTTCACTCACCCTGAGCATTCTCTAAAATAATAATGTATTCAAGCTGGATTCCGTTTATTAAACCTTTGCACCATTTAGAGGGTTTTGAACACCTCACAGCCTTGTGATCGTGCTTTGAAAGAATTAAAAATATAATGAGTAGCCACAAAAGACCGTCGGGCGGGGGGAATAATCGCTTTGGTAACAACCTATTCTTTCATCCTTGGGGCATTTGGCAGAAACCGTACGTATGCAAAATCCCCGGCTGCACCAAGCGCTACACAGACCCCAGCTCCCTCCGGAAACACGTGAAGACCGTGCACGGCCCAGAGGCTCACGTCACCAAGAAGCAGCGTGGGGACGTGCATCCCAGGCCCCCGGCGCCACGAGATTCCGGCGGCCACTCACAGTCTAGGTCACCCGGCCGGCAGACTCAGGGAGCCCTCGGGGAGCAGAAGGGCCTCAGCAACACTACCTCAAAGCGGGAAGAATGCCTCCAAGTGAAAACGGTCAAGGCGGAGAAGCCCATGGTATGTCACTCGCTTTCCTTCTGGTTTTCCCCAAAGTTCTCCCAGGTCTTTAAAGGGGCCAGGTAGGGCGCTGGGGGCAGGGGCGAGGGGCGGACTTCACTGCCCCGTTCTCACTGCATCCCACTGTTTGATTTACGGAGGTCAGAGCTCCCTGATCTGGATTGCCTACCCCAGGTTGATCTGCACAGAAGAGCTCAGCTCAGAAAAGAGTTCCAGGGTTTCCTAACTGGTTTTTGAAATCGATCTGGAAGCATCCCACCTTGTGGGAGGTAGACAGACACCACGGTGCACATTTTCAGCGGGTCTCTAATGTAGAGAATCATCCATTCATTCCTTCTGTAAACATATTTTCTGACTTCTTTGCCCTGGTGACCCCAAGATAAATAAGCCACGGCCCCTATTCTTTATGGGTCTGTAGTCCAGTGGGATAGGGAGACCAAGAAACAAACACAGCTCAGTGTGATGGGGCTTTAAGACAAGTCTGGGTCAGGGGGTTCGGAGCCAGTGCACTTGAGGACACGATGGGAAGGCAGAGGGCAGGTGGCCGCCAAGTTCAGCACTCAGAGAGGGGAAGGACCGCATGCTGGGGAGCAGGACCTGAAGGAGCCAAGCACCGGCCTTGGCGCCCTGGGGGAATGTGCCAGAGTAAAAAGAGGGGGAGGATATAAAGGGATTTTTTTAGGTTTTCTAAGTTTTTAGAAAAGACAACTCCAGTGCCAATCTAGAGATTGGTTGATAGACTTCGAGACCGTATATCTGCAGTGGTGCCTGAACTGAGGAGGTGGAAAGCAAGGGAGGGATTTGAAAGATGTCATCAGCAAAAATCATATGGTTTGATGACAAATAGGATACATGGATTAAGCTACTGTTGCAGCTTCTTTCAAACTTCACTTGGTGATTTTGCCTTATGCATGGGCCAGAATAAACTATCTAAAATTTTTCCAAAGACAACGAGAAAAATGAAGAGTAGCAATCAGAGGAGATTTAGTACATTTGTATTTGGCATATGTATAATGCAGTCAGCTCTGCGCTTTGGGCTCTAGTCTGTCAATCTCGGGATATGGAAGAAACGTACTAGATAGAAGTCACAGGCTTAGACTTCCAGATGCATGGAAATGACCAGACAGGCAGATTTCTACTCAGTTCAAGGAAGCATTTGCTTAAAATTAGAGAAGTCCAAGAATTGGATGGACATCCTATCAATTCCTAAGTTATGTCACCATGTGGCAGTAAGTATGGGCGGGAATAAATGCACATACAATTTCAGAATCGATAGAGTGGAATTTAATGACTTAATTGAATTTTAATGACTTACTGAGTTTGTCTTTAAACTCTTACGAGTCTTAGAAAGTGACCCTAAGTCTAGCCAAAAGTCATGCAAATAAGCTATCCAGATGTATCATTATTTCCCAGTGGGTAGCCGTACTTTGCTTTTAAAAAACACCTTAGTAAGAAGTTTATATACGTGTTATGACTGATCACTATACTTTTAAATTAATCAATTTGTAAACTGTGTTTTATATACTTTTTTGGTGGGGGGAGCATTTATCAATTTCCTAAAATAAAGTTCACCTATATAATAATTGTGCAAAAGATTCAACCGTTTATCCTCAAGTGTTTAATGAAACAAGGAAAGTGAATTTGTGGTCTCCTAGATTATGTCATTGAAAGACAATGATTTATGTTTTTAGGACATCCTAGGAACCCAGAATCCCTTGTACTTTTAATGTACATCCGTAGCAAAAAAAAATTTTTTTAAAAAGGAAAGAAAAGAAAAGAAAACTTATCTCTTCTCCAAACACCCATTCTTTAAAAAGAAAATTGGTAGAAATAAAAATTTACAGTGAGTTTGCTCAGTGACATCTGAGGTTCTCCAAGATGTGAAATATTTTATAAAATAATTAAATCATAGAAACAAAGGGCTGGAAAGAGTTCACAGAGACTGAGACTAGGCCCCTCATATTACAGGTGTGGAAACTGAGGCTCAGTGAGGGTAATAAATTAATCAAATTTCCACGGGGGACTATTTTATGAATATGTACACACACATGTAAATATAAGTAGGTATCTTCATAGGCATTTACTAAGGCACAGGAGATTTACATTTCTAATATTCTTTCTTCAAAAACTTGTCTTTGATTTGCTCATCATGCTATAAATTAAATTCTTTCTTCTTTTTTTCTTATTACTCCAACTTCTCTTCTGTGTAATGCTCCTAAATGTCTTGTTCTCACTTCCTAAGGACAGTGGGTAATAAGGTGAGGGAATTTTGGCTTCTCTGCTCTCTGTTTTGTTTTCATTTTAACATTTAACTTTTATTTGTTTCACTTTTCTTTCGTCTTTGTCCTTTGTGATATTTTTAGTAGTGGACATTACTCAGATATGTTTCCAACATAGAAGTGATGTGTGTTGAACATTCAGCATGTGGAAATGTGGAGTTAGATGTTGAAATTCATCATTCTATTTGTCTAGGTTTTCATAATAAATCACACTGGGACCGACCAAGCAGATGTTCTCAAAGACTATTTAATTGTCATATTGACTAGTGTAAATTTATTCTTGGACCGGACGTGCACCACCGTCTTAGAGCAAGATCTGAATACACTTGTTGTTGGCAAATTAATCTATATTGAAATGTCTGCGCTCCTTTAAGCATTTTCTAATTGTAGGTGCATGTGAGCCTTCTTCCGGGTCCTGTGGAAGTGTGAGCCTGCATGTGTGTGTGTACATACTCACAGATTCACATACACACACACACACACATGCTGATTTGACAATCCAAGCGTAAAAGACATCCAAAGCCCTGGATGATCTAAGTTCTCTGCAAAGGAGCAGGTGATCTGGCCCTTCAGGACACTGCAGAAGCAAAACCTTAAGACAGGCTTCATGCCTTCACGATCACATTTGTGTATCTTATTTTTCTCTGCTTGGTTGCCCAGGACACACTTAGTATATATACCATGCGGTGCTCGCTTAGAAAGTGTTCATTTGCTTGGGTGTATGTACTGTGTTCTCAGAAAAACTGTTAACGGGTTCCACGGAAAATGACTGTGTCCAGACCCCTTGCTGACAGCACTGTGGTTCCACCAGAGACCACAGCCGTCTATACTGGAGTGTGTGTAGTTATCTCTCCCTGCTCTTGGGCTGCTGTCAGGCTTTAGTTTTTAGGTGACACCGGAGAGGGTGCTACAGAGGAATGGAAGTGAGGCCGGGCTGGGGGTCTAGGTCATCACAGTGTTCGCTTTGTGACTTTGGGCAGTCACTGAACTTCTCTGAGCATCACATTTCTTATCTCTGCATAAAGGATTAGAGTGTTTATCCACCAGGGCACCACTGGAATTTTAGAGGGGCCAGTTCCAGGTTGTGTGGACCGCTCAATGCAGGCCATTCTGTAGAGGGCTCCCAAATGTGGAGACAGTGTCTTTTCAGTCCCCATGGCCAGGGGCCCGTGGAGGGGGGGGGTGGTCCTTTCCCTGAGAACCAGTGGACCAGATTAAGTTCCCATCGAGTTGCAGAATTGGCTTACCCAGTCCACTTGGTTGGGGTTAGGGAAACCTGGCCCAATTCTCCTAGTGCAATGCAATTCTCCTGGCTATAGCAGAAGCTAAGTGACTGAAGTTTTCCCTCTTACAACTGCTTTTACCTACACCCTGCTTGGAGTTCTACAAAGCAAGAAAATGTAGAAGGAAAGTAGAGAGGTTACAAGAGCTTGGGGAACCAGCCTGGAATAGTATAGAGGGGCTGGTTGGAGGGGAGGTAACATGTGCTCTTGGAACATCTGTTCCGAGGACTAAAGCAATTATAATAACAACTGCTAACGCTCTCCGAGCCAGTTAATTACTGTCATCCAGGTCTTTTTGAACTTTGTGTGTTTTCAGGGCTTTACACCTCATTCCCACAACAATCCCTAGGATAAATAAATTGTCCCCATTTTCTGGATAAGCAAACTGAGGTTTAGAGTGGCTAAGTAATTTGCCCAAAGGATAAAGTCATGGAGGCGGGGTGGGAACCAACAAGGAAGTGTGATGCAGAGTTGGCATTTGGGGCAGGGTTCCATGGCTGATGTATCATATCCGGCACCCCCCGCTGTCCATTCCCTCCACTGCACATCTGCCTGCTGCGCAGTCACTGAGGCTGAGGGAGGCCACCTCCACTCACCGGAACATAGTTCTTCTCATCCCACCCACTGAGAATCCCGCAGGACTTGATCTGCGTGATCTCTCGTCATCCGCTCCCTGGCCTTCATCATTCGGGTGACATTTCTGTCCTTTCCTCTTGACCGCACAGACATCTCAGCCAAGCCCTGGTGGTCAGTCTTCATGCAGCAGCCAACAGTCCCCCATCAGCAACTATTCCAACAGTGGGCTCGAGCTTCCTCTAACCGATGGAGGTGGTATGGGCGACCTCAGTGCCATCGACGAAACCCCAATCATGGACTCGACCATTTCCACTGCAACCACAGCCCTCGCTTTGCAAGCCCGGAGGAACCCGGCAGGGACCAAATGGATGGAGCACGTCAAGCTAGAAAGACTCAAACAAGTGAATGGAATGCTTCCGCGACTGCATCCCATTCTACCCCCCAAAGCCCCTGCGGTCTCTCCTCTCATAGGAAACGGTGAGTTCTGGCCAGTCCTCGTGTCCACGCGGGGTTTTCTGTTCTTTCAAGGGCAGCCGGAGCACTAAGCAGACCCGGGCCCTTGGTTTTCCATTTGCTTGTTTCCCCACCAGCCGTAAAATGGTGCTGGAACCATAAATATTAGTGTTGCCTTTCTGGAGAGTCCATATTTTAAAAGCAGGCAGTAAGAGGATAATCCTGAAATGAAAAGTAAGGCTGTGCATGACTGATATTCTGATGGTGAAATCATACCTCTTAGACCAGGGGAAGGAAATCCCAGCCGCAGAGGCGTCCCGGGTTAGCACCTGTCTCTGGCTTCCATAGTCTGCAGCCAGGAGCTAAGCAGCCACTTGGACTGATGGCCCAATTCAGAGAAAGGCAAGCCATCTTTGTCACTGTCGGCCCCCAGTCAGTTTGTGTTTCTGAGATTACACTCGATATCTGCAGCATATCCCAAGGGTGAACCTCCCCCACCCCACCTACTCAGGTGCGCTCCACCCGCATAGGATGCCACGGGGAAGCCCTGAGTTTAGATATATGCCTTCTGCCCTGGTACTTCCTGTAACTTGAGCACCGTATATACTTCCAGGGACCCTTCACTTGGCCCTTACACTGCACCAGTGAAGGAGCTTAACTCATCCAGGGAGTTATTACTGTTTCCTTTCAACCAGGCGTGGGCCATGTACCGCTCCCACCTGCTCTTGTAAATAAAGTTTCATTGGCACCCAGCCTCACCCACCCCTTTACTACTGCCCCCAGGCCCTTTGGTGCTGCAGGGCGGCGATGGGTAACCACGGCCGAGACCGCCCGGCCCCGGAAACCGAAAAGAGTCACTGTTCGCCGACACCCGTGTTAAGTCACCCTGAAATGAACCCCTGTCTCCCCGGCTTTCTCCGCAGGCACGCAGCCCAGTACCAGCTGCAGTCTGGGCGGGCCCCCGCCGCTTCTCCCGAACAGAAGCGACCTTTCTGGGGTGGACATCACCATGCTGAACTTGCTCAACCGCAGAGACAGCAGCGCCAGCACCATCAGCTCCGCCTACCTGAGCAGCCGCCGCTCCTCCGGCATCTCGCCCTGCTTCTCCAGCCGCCGCTCCAGCGAGGCGTCCCAGGCCGAGGGGCGGCCCCAGAACGTGAGCGTGGCCGACTCCTACGACCCCATCTCCACCGACGCGTCGCGCAGGTCCAGCGAGGCCAGCCAGGGCGACGGGCTGCCCAGCCTGCTCAGCCTCACGCCCGCCCAGCAGTACCGCCTGAAAGCCAAGTACGCCGCTGCCACGGGCGGTCCGCCGCCCACCCCGCTGCCCAACATGGAGAGGATGAGCCTCAAGACCCGGATGGCCCTGCTGGGCGATGGCAGGGAGCCCGCGGGCACCCTGCCTCCCGTACATCCTCCCCGGAGATGCAGCGACGGCGGGGCCCACGGCTACGGCCGGCGCCCGCTGCTGCCCCAGGATGCGCTGGGCAACGGCGTGAGAAGAGCCAGCGACCCGGTGCGGACGGCCTCCGAGAGCCTCTCGCTGCCCCGGGTGCAGCGATTCAACAGCCTGAACAGCTTCAACCCTCCGGTGTTGCCTCCATCCCTGGAGAAGCGTAATCTAGTGCTTCAGAACTACACGCGGCCAGACGGGGGCCAGTCCCGACCCTTCCACGCGTCTCCCTGTCCCCCGAGCATTACTGAGAACGTCACCCTGGAGTCCCTGACCATGGACGCCGATGTGAGCCTGAACGATGAGGATCTCCTGCCCGACGACGTGGTGCAGTATTTAAACTCCCAGAACCCAGTCGGGTATGAGCAGCACTTCCCGGGCACCGTCTCTGATGACAGCAAAGTGCCCCACGGGCCTGGCCTGGGGAGCGGGCCCGGCGACTTTGACCCACTTGGGCTGCCCGGCAGCCATGCCAGCCAGCAGTATCGCGGGCTGGAACCGCCCTGCACTGATGCCGGTAAATCCGACCTGCCCATTCAGTGGAACGAAGTCAGCTCAGGCAGCGCCGACGTGTCTTCCTCCAAGCTGAAATGCGGCCCGCGGTCCACAGCGCAGCAGGCCCGCGCCTTCGCGCTGTACAGCCACGTGGGCGTCCACCCACAGAATCCCTTGAGGAGCGGGGCTGGCCCGGCTGGGGGGTATCTGACCCCCGGCGAGCACGGCAGCTCCTTCGGGGGCCCGGAGCACTTGGTGAGCCACGGCGGCGGCGGCGGCGGAGCTGCGGGCACCAACGGGAACGCCTTCCACGAACAGCCCTATAAGGCCCAGCAGTATGGAAACTGCCTGGCCCGGCAGCCCGGCTCCCCCGGCTTGCTCGACGGGGCCTGCGGTGCCGGGATGCAGGCAGCAAAGCTGAAAAGCATCCCCATGCCAGGCAGCGGGAGCCTGCCGGATTTTGGCCTGTCGGTGGCACCGAACGAGTCAGCCGGCAGCACGGTGAATGGCATGCCCAGCCCAGACCCGGTGGGACAGGGGTACCTGGCGCATCAGCTCCTTAGTGACAGCATGCACCCCCAGGGGGCAGGCCGCCCCGGGCAGCACGTGCTGGGGCACGGCAGCGCTACCTCACATATCCACGTCTATCAAGGGCCAGAAAGCGGCCTGCCAGGGCCTCCCAGCACCGGCATCCAGCTGTCAAGCTTGGCAGCCGTCAGGGGCTACCAGCCGTGTGCCAGCTACGGGGGCGGCCGGCGCCAGGCTGGGCCGAGGGGCGGCCTCGCTCTGCAGCCAGGACAGCTCAGTGACCCAAGTCAGACCTGCAGGGTGAACGGCATCAAGATGGAGATGCCAGGGCAGCCCCATCAGCTCTATTCGAATGTGCAGAGTTACTCTGGTCAGTTCTATGACCAAACCATTGGCTTCGGTCAGCAAGACATGAAAACCGGGTGCTTCTCCGTGTCAGAAGCCAGCTGCCTGCTCCAGGGGGCGAGCGCCGAAAACTCTGAATTACTCTCCCCAGGTGCTAACCAGGTGACGAGCACAGTGGACAGCCTCGACAGCCATGACCTGGAAGGGGTGCAGATTGACTTCGATGCTATCATAGATGACGCGGACCACGCCAGCCTGATGTCAGGAGTCCTGAGCCCAAGCATCATTCAGAACCTCTCTCATAGCTCCTCCCGGCTCACGACGCCACGCGCCGCCCTCCCGTTGCCAGCTCTGTCTCTGAGCACCACCAACATGGCAATCGGGGACATGAGTTCTCTGCTGACCTCCCTCGCGGAAGAAAGCAAATTCCTTGCAGTTATGCAGTAGGCATTAGGGGGAAAAAAAAAAAGAAAAGACTGCCAAGAGACCTGAAACTTTAGGAGTTTAAAAGATTAAATTGACCCTTTTTTTTTTTTTTTGGCTGTTTCGTTTTTGTTTTTTTTTTTAGTTCTGTATATGTTTTAGCAATCTCATCTCACCTAACTGGGATGTGTTTCAAGTATATTCCTTTTATGGAAAAGGACTCTGAAAAACCCTAAAGTATTCTAGGGAGAAACTGTCTTCCATTTCAGTTTTGAATCAGTATTGTTACACTCGAAACACCCTCTTTTTTTAAAAAACTGTAAGCCCGCCCTCCCCCCCCCCCTTTTTTTTTTAGTAAACCGGTGTAAATGTGTGGTGTGCACGTTCTTTCTTTTTGGAGAGAGGGCAAAGGAAAGGATTTGACAGGTTTCTCTGTTACTCCAAGGAAATAGGATTTGGTGTGCTTGTGACCAAGGGGTTACACTTCCAGCTTTTTTCCATTTTCCCTTACATACGTTCAACGTTTGTTTTTGTGTTTTGTTTCTTTTGTTTTTTTAATTCCCACACTGGGCATGAGAATCAGAACATGGAGAGTGAGTTTGGGAATCTCTTGTGAGCGTACCGTATCAGGGGTCACAGGTTTTTGAGACGCTCGTCGCCCACAGTTCAGTTCAGAGCATGCTTTAGACAGATACACACAGGTCGAAATTTGGGACTCTTGCACATGACATGGTGTGCCCACCATTGGGGTTTAAAATTCTTCCTGTCCATACACGAGCTTAGGGTGGGTACGTGTATACGACAGTTCTCAGTGATCGACCTTGCCTCCTCTCTCTCTTTCTGTCCGTGAATGTTCAGTGCTCTTCCAGGGAGACGGGGAAGGGCGCTGGGTGACACTCGACATGCTATTACTTTCATCTGTTCTGGTAAGAAGGTAGGTGGATTGCAGATTCAAGCTACTGTGGAGAATTTGGGGAATATTTGTGGGTTTGCATATTTGTTGATAGTTCCATCTCTTGCCCCGTTTTCATAGATAACTGAGAATTGATGATATCTAGTTCTGAGTATATAGGTACTTAACCCCACAGCTGGCTGTGTCATTAACATATGTTAATTCCACTATAGCGACGGAGTATTTCTATTCTAAGTGCCCTATTTTAGGGGATTTATAAAACTTGGTTGTAAAAGAAAAAAGCTCACAGACAAAGATATTTGGAATAAATCGCTTCAAATATTTTTAGCATTTAAAAGCACTAGGGAAGAAGTTTTGTAGCTGTGTGGATACCTTTTTTTTGCACCCTATCTATTAAGTGATGCATCCATTTAAGAAGTTAAGTGTTCCACGCAGTTTGTCCTTAATGTGGACTTAATCTGGACTTTTGTTTTGGATTAAAACATTTAAAGATTTAAAAAGTGCAGCTACTCCCCAGGTGCAGTTGCTACACATAAAAGACATACTACGTGTGCACAGAGTACGTGGATTACCCAGCATTTTACTTTTAAAAATATGTAAGCTATGAAAATAAAACATCAACACCTCAGGCTACCTGCTGTATTCTGTCCCCTTGACCCTGGAGTTGGATTTTTCCAAAGTGATTCATGAGTCCATTATGTGGCTTTTTCCCTTTATTCCTGCCATTTAAATTAGTATTAGACAAAATCAAATAAAAGTATTAAATAGAAAGAATATTAGGACCAGCCCATTTTTCTCATGTTTATGTTCTCTCATTTGGACCAAGAATCTCAGTGTGGAAGTAAAATTGCCCTTTGGGACTTTGGCTAAGACAGTTGGTTTGCTTTCAACTAAATGAAAGCAGAGAGATGCCGAGGTTCTCCGGCCATCCGCCCCCACCCCCCACCCCATGCAACACCTACATTTAAATCAAAGGAAGCATCCACTTCAGAACAGAGTCCAAAATCAAAAGACAAGTAGTGATCTGAGCTAGGAGAGTTGAGTCTCTACCACTTTTCAATGGAAAGATCAAGGCATTTTCTGTGTTCTTCAAACAGGTCATGATCTGGTTACAAAATCAGTAATCCATTCCCTGAATCTTGTTTTTTCCATGAACTCAAAATCTCCCAGTCCTGGTCTGAGCCGGCATGCCCCTGTGGCTTAATCCAATCCCTGTCCTCCTTCTCCTCCCTCTGAATCCTTTCCCCACTAGCATTCCTAGATGTGTCCTGCATTTATCAATTGCCATAATTTCCCATGTCACCTTTGCCCTACATGGAAGGATGGACGGAGCCTGGGATGAGCAAGGTTGTCACCTTGTGCCTCTGTTTTTCCTTTGGTTTCTGTTGATTCTCCAGGTTACCCCCTATCTTTTTCTCGTCATACTTTGTTTTCTTTGCTCCCACCTTCAGATTTGCAGGAGACATTCATGCTTCAGCTCAGTATTTGGCTTCTCTCAGTATGGAAATCTCAGAAGCGTGGAGGAAAGGAGAGGCGGAAGAGGAAAGTGTATTTTTCCAATCTGTTGTGATAGTGTAAGGAAGATCTTTTGGGGCCACTTACAAGTGTCCCGTCTGGACGTGGATCTCTGTAGACTTGGCATCTCCCGTGATGGAACCCATCCCCAGCCTCCCATCTTCTCTCCACTTCCCTGTCCCTTGCGTTTAGGGAGATAACACCAACTCTCTAGGGTCATGGCTACTTTTTAATGCAGGCTCATACACGGTACCGCTGTTTGGCATCCATGTTAAACATGTTCAATCCATTTTGTTTTCTTTTCTAAAGAACTAATTAAACTGCCCCTGCTCCTCACTCACTGGCTCACCCTCTTGAGCTGCAGAGTTTCGATTCTTGCGATGTATGTGCCTTATTTTATGTTAATGTCGTCGAAGCGAGGGACCAGTTGGTATTGCCCAGTCAGGGCTCAAGGCTGCGTGCTCCCCAGCCGAGAGCACACGATTGTAGCAGAGTCTGAGCTGTCTTGTAACCTGGCTTCCCATGTTGTTTTGAACTGATAGGAGGATGTCCTCTTCTGACAAGTTACTGTTGTGTATCCTGCAAATGTGTAAGATAAAGTACGAGTTCATTGTTTTCACCTTTTTTAGATTTTTTAAAAAATAAAATGTGTAATCCTTTTTTTAAAAGAAACACGTGTAAATACATTTAAGTATTGTAGGCATAGTGTTTGGACGTGGCCGGCCCCGGGCCTTCCTCGGATCAGCCCGCAGCCCGTGCAATGCCCACCCGCGCCCACCTCTAGCCCGGGGCTGCAGCCCCGCCACAGATGGACTCTACTTTTGCTTTCAGAACCACTTAGTCTTTTTATAACAAAGAGAAAGAACAATGTTTCTTACAATGTCAATAAAAAACTCTTTGTACTGAAATTTCTCGTAGGTGGTTTATTTAATTCACAGTTGAATGGGAAAAGGGCTTTCTTCGGAAAAATCCAGAACCTGTGTTTAGACCCAGGCCCCCTGACCCCCGACACACACACACACACACAAACACACACACACACGCAGAGGGAACATTTGCTCTGAGACCCAGATTCCTCATCCCTAAGATGGAGAATGGGGCAGTACACCCTACTAGTGGTGTGTGAGGAGGGGGACCTGGGAGGCACACCAGTTGTAACCTGGACTGTTTTTCTTAATTTTGTCTCTTTGCCAAACTCTAGGAGGAAAGACATGAATAGGTTTAATGTCTAACAACTTGTCCCTCTTTTATATATTATCCTCTCATTTCAGAGATACCCTACCACATGTCAAGAGAAAATCTGACATGGTAGAAGCCTACCTTCACGTGGCTTTTAATAACTGACATCAGACAGAAATATAAGCTATATCTCTCATTTGTCTTTTCTCGTCAGCTTGTGGTAGTTTTCTCCAGATCACTATAAAAGACTCCAGAAGAGTTCCCTTCTTCTTCCTGAGTAGTATCAGGTGTCTTTTGAGCCACCAGCTGAAGGCATTGGTTGTTGCTGGGAAGGACAGGTGGTCCAGGTTGTCAGTATCACAGGGCTACGAAGATGGGTGCAGCCCTCATGCACAGGTGCACACACATGCACAGGTGCATTAGCACTGTCTCAGGGAACCTCCTGTCCCGTGGGTGGTGAATGTTTCTCTCCTTGTCCTATAGCAGAGATTGTCCAGTCATAGGGATGTTTCATGCTTTTCTCATTCACAAAGGAGAATTTCCTCCCATAAATCCAAAATTCTTTGCTTTCATAACTAGATCCTTCACATAAGGTGTCCAAATGCGTTCAGAAAAAAATAGGAACTTATGCCGTCTTAGGAATAAATTGTCAGCTTACAAAGAAGCGTACGAGATGACAAGTTAAAATAAATAAGACAAATGAGGCGAATAGAAGGAAAAAGTAGGAAATGGGACACTCCCAGGAGTGAGGCGTATGACAGACTCCTGTAAGTTCATGTGAGCAGAACGCAGGTACCACTCACAGCTTTGTTTAAAAGATGCCTCCTGTAAAGGAGATGTGAAGGAGGCAGAGTCAGGTAAAATGGCAAAGCTGCAATCCATTTGGTATTTCGTAAAGATTTATATTAAGGAATTTTGGTTCAAAGATGTTATGTGTTACCCAGAAAAGAATATGACAGGAGAATTCTAGTATTGAGATGGAAAATTTTAACCAAGTGCCAAAATGTCTTATTCATCCCGTTTTCCTCCATGGCTTTCTCTTTATTTTCTTGGCAGTTTTCCCCCTTTGGTTTGTTAAAAAAAAAAATTCAGCTGAGTAAATCTGAAGATCTAATTGGCTCTATTAAACTGTTCATGAGTGGAGCAGCATATGCTCTAGGAAGCAGAGAGAGACACCTAGGTGTGTGCAAAATGGAAGGCTTTTATGGAAAAGAGAGTGGGACAAGAAAGTCATTAACAAGAGAAAAATGAAAGTTCACTGGAGGAAAGTGAGAGTTGGGGTGATGACGGCTCCTTGTTGGCTGAGCTGCATTTCCATCAGCTGCGTTTGTTGATGGTCAGGAAGAAAATCTTCCTTCTTCCTACTGGAGTAGTGAAGTTGTTGTACTTCCTGTTTGGGCGTACAAGGTTGTCTCTTCCTGTGGGGGTCTGTAATTGACATCTTCCTGTTTGGGGTAATTGACAAGGAGTGGTAGTCTTCCCTACCCCAATTTTCTTTGAGGTTTCCCTTTTATTAATTTTCACAGGTTTTACTTTATAGTATATTCACTATTCCAAATACAACCTGAGCTAATCTCTCCTTTAACGTTAGCTTTCTTAAAATTTCATTTTACCAACATAAACCTGGTTTATGCCTTCTCTACCTAGTTATTCAAACTCTTTACTATTTTTAGGAATAGTAATAGAATCTAGAATAGAATCTGGTTTTAGGCTTTTTTTTTTTTTTCTTTCCATATAGTTTGTGGCCCATACTCACCCAGCAGAGGCATGGAATCTTAGGTTCTCCAAATTTTCTCACCCTTCCCTGAATCTTCCACTCCCTCCCTTACAGTTTCCAACCTTCCTCAATGCCCAGTGGTAGGTTATGATGGTCTCTGCCTTCAGAGAACTTACAGTTTATCTGGGGATATTAGACAGACATGAGTTACACATTCCATTCATTCAACAGCGCTGCCTTGATGTCTAATATCCCATTCAGATTCCTTGCTAGGGATTGGAGATGGGAAGATGAATAAAGCAGTGGATCCGTAGGCTTGTTTCCCAGTGGGAGGGACAGACATGTAACCGCAGAATACAACGTCATGCCATAACAAGAAGACATTCAAGGGCAGGTTCAGTGTGGGGTGTTATCCATCTGAGGTGCATATGGCAGGGCTTCTCAACCTCGGTATTGTTGACATTTGGGGCCAGAGGATTCTTTGTGGTGGGGGACTGTCCCATGTACTCTAGGATGTTTAGTGGCATCCCTAGCCAATACGCACTAGATGCCAATACCACCCCTACCCCCAAGTTGTAACATCCAAAAATGTCTCTGGACATAGCTACATGTCCCTTGGAGAGAAAATGATTCCAGATTGAGAAGCTCTGGCTTAAGGAGTGAAAATACAAGGAGACACATACTGTAGGCAGGTGCCCAGAAGAGAGATTTAAGTACCAACCCAGACTTGGGAGCCTGTGGTATACAGGTGAGAGATGAAGCAAAGGGTAAGAGCACCATTAACAGGCACAGGTATTGAACAAGAGGAAGACTGAGAAATGAACCCTAAGGAACACTGGCCCCATGGACCGAGAGGCAGGGAGGGCACAGGTGAGGCGGGCTGGACAGAGCGGGAGAGGGGGGTCGGAAGGCAGGAGAGGCTGCGTGCTCTAGAAACAAGGAGGCATAGATCAGGAGGCCAGTACTGTCAAAAACAACATGTAGGTCCAGGGAAACATGGGCTGAAAAATACCAGTTTTAAGAGTCAGGAGACCCCGGGACACTATGGGGAAACACTTATCAGTGGGGTGGTGAGAACAGAAATGGGCTCACAACAGTTGAGGATCAAATGACACATGACACAAAGGGGAACTTGGTGGCCTCTTTCAAGTAGCCTGTGCCGTGTCATCATCCCAGATGCCATCAGGACCACGACACCTGTTGCTCCATGTTCTCACTAAGAAAGAAAGCAAGCATGCAATTAAGCTGTGACATCATGCTTCCTATCCTCTAAGAGACAGATTACAATTTCAGTGGTGTCATGGGCACCTCGGCGAGTATGAAATACATTATCTCCAAGGGAAAGAGACCAAAGGGATGGAAAGTTGGATTTTTCTTGTGGTTGTTCCCCTTCCTTTCTTCCATTTTTCCTTTTTCCCTTCTTTCTTTCTTCCCTCCCTTCCTTCCTTCTTTAATGCAAAAGGCTTGACCGTGTTAATCATCCACTAGGAAAGAGGCAGAGGAGAAGAGGTGCTTGATGTTACAGAGAACAAAGCAAGCATCATGGGAACTACCTGGATCGCAGGATGGGTTCTTCTCCAGGGAAACGAGGGAAGGAGTGAAGGATGAGGGCAGGTTTAGACAGAAGCGAGGAATGGGTACAGGAGATCAAGAGGCTGAGGGAATTCAACAGTGACTTAGACCTGTGAAGACACAGAATGGTCTGGCACATGTCAGGAAGGCCGGTGACCTTGAACTGGGCCTTCAGAACGAGTGGAGAGTGAGGAAGGGAGCGGAAGATAGGAGGGAACAGCATGAAGTCACGTGAGGCTCACAAGTTCATACCTGCTGCTGCATCCCTACAGGATCCAGATCGGATTGACTGGGGGACAAGACTCAGGGGGGAGATTATTGTGATCTTTTGGGGGAAAATAACTTCAATACCTTTAGGCAGTGATGGTGGGTGGCATGTGGAAGGGAGGGGGAGTGGAGGTAATGCCCTCAGACTCATACAGGAAGAGCCCAGAGCTGCTGTGCCTTAGGGAAGCAGGAGAGTGGGCAAGCGAGGGCCCCTCACCATTTTCTTCCCATTCCCCAGGAGGTGGGGTCCAGCCCAGCCCTGCAAAGGCAGAGCAAGCCCAAGGGAGCGGGAGTGCTGGGGAGAACAGGGCCCAACAGAGCTCTCCATCACTGGCCCTTCACCAAGTAAGCAAGAAACTTTATGTGGTATTTCCAGTTAATAGTGCATAGAGGGTTTTGGTTGTTTTTTTTAATTTTCATATTAGGAGACTATTTTAACAAAGTAACAGGCGTGCTTCCCAACTCTTATCTCTGCTTCCCACCTGCCAAAGCAGCTCTGCAGGGCTCAGCTCACACCTCCTTCTTGCTCCTAATTTCCCTTTTGCTGGAGTTTTCCCAGGCCCAGGCTAAGTGAGACGTGTGAGGTGGCCTGGAAAGCTGGCCAACCAAGCTGGAAGGAGCGCTGGCAGTCCCGGAGAGCCGGCCAGCCTCGCCCCAGCACCGGCCCCTTGGGAGAGAGGCCCGCTGCTGCCTGGGTTCGCAGCCACTACCGGGCCGGGGCAGGGAAGCGGGTGGATTGGCTGCGCTCTCTTCCCGAGATGCTTCTGTCTGATCGGGCTTCTTAGTCAAGCTCTAGCTGATGAAAGATTCCCCAGCCACCCCAATTAGAAGCAGCTAAACCCCTAGCCTGTCCCTGCTTTTAAAAAAGCTCTGGAGTTGACATGAGTGCTTCTGATGCCAGTGGTAAAGGGATATCACAGGTTCTCTGTGCCTGAACCATTGACATAAAAGCCCCCAAAGATGTGTTTGGTAATATTTTTGACCCAGTGCCTCACTGGTGTCTACTAATTTCCCTGACTACCAGCTGGAGGGCTTATGAAACAGTGGTTTATCTTCTCTGAGATCGGGGGAGGGGAGGCAGGAGAGAACCCCACAGACTGCTCCTTCTTAGCTGGGCCTGCCTTGGAGCCCCTGCGCTCCTGCAAGGACCCCTAAGGAGATGGGAAAGGGACGGCTTGCCCCTGCGAGCAGCCCCGCGGGCCTCCGGATCAGTGATCTTCCCCCGCAGCTGGGAATCCTCTTGTGCTCAGTCTCAGCCCATGTGACCCGTGCTCAGCAGTTGGACCCTGGCTCCTCCCATTTGGCAGGCGCAGGCCTGCAGCCCTCAGGGCTTGCAAGGGCCAAATGCACTGCAGAGGTGTGATTCATTGAGTTCCCAGAGGAAAGAGAGGCAGCCAGCTGGCAGAGGATTACTGAACAGTCAGTCCAAGGAATTCCGTTGCTGTTTGGATGGAGATGAGCAACTAGCTACCTCACTTCTCTTCCTCCCTCGCGGAGGCGTGGAGATGGAGGCCAGCCAGGGCTTGGGGGGCAGAGGAAAGGAACCAGGCTGCTTCACTGACCACCAAGATAAGGGTCTGTGGCCATGTCCCCAGGGAGTCAAGGCAAGAAATCCTTGCATTTTCATTTGCAGATGATTCTGGGCGCCCCCAAATGTGTATCCAAAACACCCCAAGATGCATTGCCCAGAGGTAATTTTTTTAATAAGCATCAAACTTGTTAGGCAAGAAAAATAATATTGGCTAACAAACAAAACAAGCCCGGTGTGTACGTTACAGATCAGTGATTGTCTAGTCTCCCGAATAGGAGATTTCTTCCCCCTGCACATCGGCTATCTCAGGCTCTCCGGGTGTCTACCAGTTACAGATCCATTGCACAGTCATCCTTAACCCCGTGACACTTAAGAAACTGGCTGCTCCTTGAACCCAGGCCCCTGGACACCTCCCATTTGATCCACACCCTACACAAATGAAGTCATGAACCATCACGGCAAAGATTTCCCCTGAAGTTCATGCAACAAACCAACCCCGAGGACCCCATCCAAAGCTCCCTCCCACTCGAGCTTAGCTTCCTGCATCCCTTGAATTGAGGTAACACGTAACAGGGTGATGTGATCCTTTTTCAACTACCTCTGCCCTACCTGCAGGGCAAACAAACAACGCTCTCTCTGAGTCCCAAAGCAGTTGGGAGAAGAACAGAATGTTCCATTGACTTTCAAGACAGAAGGTCAAGGAACAGCCTTTCCTTGGGTTGCCTTGACCCGGGCTGTCTTCACTTGCTGTGCAGTTTTAGACGATTTAGTATCACTTTCCACTGTTCCGACTGAAAGGCCGACAGCTTCCAACACGGCGGCCTTCCAGCTGGTTGGAAAGGCGTTCTGAAGCTCTCTTAAATCAAGTGGGCTTAACATTCAGCCAAAAGGAAGGTTTTCGAAAATAAGCTGATTTCAATCCCTCCTTACTGGCCTTGTGCACCAGGATTCCAGCTTCATTCAGACACAGGGTTTCCCCTTCAAAGAAGGAGTCCAAAAGGGGTACAGGCAAGGGGGTTGCTCTGATCCCACCCCCAGCTGGTGGTTTGTGAGTTCTGGCCCCTCCCCCTGGATGGTGATGTTAGCACAGATCCCATAAGACCTCAGTCTTCCACAAAATTGCCCCCATTTCAGATAGCCCGCCATAGGTTCAAGGGGGTCCCCAGGTCACTTGCACTTCTGACTGACTAGCTACAAATTTAGGAGTTCCCATGACCCCTCAGGTCAATAATTCTCCAGAATGACTCACGACTCAGGAAAGTGCTCTACTTATGTTTACAGTTTTATTATAAAGGATGCAACTCAGGAAGAGTCGAAGGAGGGGGTGTATAGCTTGAGGTCTCTGGGGGTACCCTGAATGCAGAGCTTCTGTGCTCCACCACATGTGGAGTCAGCGCCTGTCACCTTCTGGGCACATCAGTGTGGCCCCCATGGAGAAGCTCCGCTGAGCCTCGGCGCCCAGAGGTTTTATCAGGGTTTCATCATGTAGGCACAATTGATCAAATCACTGGCCACGCGATTAAACGCAATCTCCAGCCCCCATCCCCTGCCCAGAAGCCAGGCTGGCTCAAAGTCCCAACCCTCTAATTTCACGGTTGGTTTCTCTGGTGACCAGCCCCCAGCCCTGAAGTCATCTTGGAGACACCAAGAGTCACCTCATGAACATAAACTCAAGTGTGATCCCATGGGCTCGTGAATAACAAAAGCACTGTTATCACTGGGGAGATCCCAGGGGCTTAAATCTCCCCCAATTCTTTATTACACAACAGAGAGCTCCTTGGAAATGCCTAGAAAGGAAGCTCTGAGGTCCCGGCTCTCCGGAGAAGAGCCAGCCCTGGCTGGCATGGGGACAGAGCGCCGGCACCTCCTCCGCGAGCTAGATGTGATCCTCTGAGCGTCAGTGGTGTCATCTGCAAATGTGGCTTAGTTATTTATGTCTACCCCAGAGTTATCACGAGGAGGGCTTCAGATGGCGGATAGAAAAATGCCTGGCATGTGTAGGAGCCAGCGAGCATTCAATGCACATGTTTATCCCTCACCCGGGCAGTGATTCCACGTGACTGAAGTGCAGGAAAGGAGACCCACAATGTGCAGGAAGATGGAGGTCCCCAGAGCCAGGGATCTTACAAAGGGATGCATTTACGCCTTTACCCGCAAGCCAGCCTGCCTGCTTGCCAACTCTTGACTCACAAAGGCAACAGACGTGTGCACCTGGGTCAGAGTTCTCAGACTGAGAACAGAACACTAAAAAGATATTTCCATCTAGACCGACCTCAGAGGAATCAACAAGTCCAAAGAAGCAAATACTGAAGCTGGTATTTTACCCAAACGTCTGAGATATAACAGGTTCCTGGTAAACAGTAGTGCTAGAATTTAGATCTTTTAATCCTGGAAGAGCAAAAGAATATGACTTATTTACAAGTCCCCTACATACGAACAAGTTCTGTTCCGAGAACATGTTCATAAGTTCAATTCGTTCGTAGGTCCAACAAAGTTAGCCTAGGTACGCAACTAACACAATCGGCTATATACTGCTGCTTTTACACTTAATCTGGATATCCTGTGCTTGAAATAAGGATACTGTACTACGGTACTCTCTACAGTACTGTACAGTAAAGTACACAAAAGCACAACTACTTGTAGAGGATGCACGCAAGTGACAATGTACGCCAGACACGTGAACTTACGTGATTGGACGTGTGAATGCACGTTAGCAGCTTTGAAAGTTTGCACCTTACTGTATTTATTTATTTGTTTGTTTGTTTTCTTTTGGCCATGCCACGAGGCTTGGGGGATCTTAGTTCCCTGACTAGGGATTGCACCCGGGCCCATGGCAGTGAAAGTGCCGAGTCCCAACCACTGGACGGCCAGGGAATTCCCCAAGTCTGACTTTTTAAAAAGACATTTTATTATCATGTATACGCGCGCACACACACAAATACATTTGCACGATCCAGATCCACCCTGCTGCCCTTTCCGTCTCTGCCCTCCACCACAGCAGGGCAGCTGGATCCATACTTCTCAAGATCAGAGCTCAGAGACAATCCCCATGGAGCCTCACCAAACACTATTCCAACTTCATCCTCAGCTAGTTCATTGCAGTAGTTTTGAAAGCGGAGGATCATTTCTTCACACTTACTTTATCACTAATTTTGTTCTTTGGATGCTTCAAGTATTTAGAATTTAAGATAAATTATCTTCTGTAGAATTCAAGAATAAGACCCAGTGGTAAGTCTGATGATTAGAAACATATCCCTGTTCTGTGCAAAGACAGCCACTCAATATTTTGGTGTGTCTTCCCCCAGGCTTTTTGGTGATGCATTTCTTTGTTCCAAATAACATTTGTTTTCTTATTATAAAATGAATACATACTCTTTGTGGAAAACAGAAAAAAAAATCAGAAAAAAAAGTCAACTGTTATTCAACCACCCAGAAATAACTGCTGTCAACTTTTTGTGATCTAGTTCTGGGTCTTCCTTATACAGGTAACATTCAATGATGAGCATTTTTCCATGTCATTAAAAATTATATCAAAACATGTGGCTACGGGCAAGGGAATGGAAAGACCAGTGACGGGGGGGTCAGGAGATGGGACCATTGCTTCTGTGCCAAGGTCCTCCTACCTCTTAGCTGCAGGTTGGCCACATTCTTTCTTTCTTTGAGCTTGTGTATCTGTAATACCATCACGATTTTCACACTCAGCCTGAGATACAGAAGAGGTAGACAAAAGCTGCTCTGTGCCTGGTGGCTACTGGAAAAATGGGTGATAAATGGGCAAGAATGAGGCACACTCATTAAAGGTGGAGTCACAAGAGCAGAGGCTCTGGCACTGGGACCCAGTCAAGCTCTCCAGCTGCTACAGCAGTTCAGTCCCTGAGCTCCCCAGCAGGCGGACAAGAGGAACCAGATGATAAAGGAACGTACACTACAGGCTGCTGAGGACGAGATGGGTAATCCGTGCCTCTCCACTTACCCCAGATCCTACGACACGCAAGGCTGGAAAATGCTCACCAAGGTTCCAGGGTACCTTGATCGTCTTTCCGAACCTCGGCTCACTCCCGCAGGCCTCGTGCGCATGTGCAAAGCCGCAGCGGAAACCTGATTGGCTGCCGGCCGCACCCGCAGGAAAGGCTAGGCATGCGCTGAGGGCCCAGGGCCCCGGTATCTCAGCGGCTGCAAACAGTCACCTGCAGTCCCGCCCGCGCTGCCTGCCCTCTTGTCGCTGTCATGGGCACCACCCTACACATGCTTCCACAGGCGCTGCCAGGGCGGGGGTCTGCGCCCCTGGATGTGGCTGAGGTAGAGGAATGGGGGTGTGGGGAGCCGGCGGCCGCGGTTTCGGGGGAGAGCAGACTGGCTGAGGGGCCTACAGTCCAGGTCACTCAGGGCAGCGTGTTGGACGCTCCTGGAGCCTCCGTATCGCCCTCGGGCTGGAGCTTGGACCAGAGGCGGCTGACAAGCGAGACCCAGGGGAGCGTGGCCTGGGGGTGTGGAACTTTGGAACGGGGTGGGGGGCTTTTATGATGGAGACGCTTTGAGATGGCCTGAGCCACGGCCAGACTTTAACATGCGGGTGCAGAGGTGGTGCCCGGCCACACCTCCCCCACGTTCCCGTGCCTTCCTGCGCGTTTCGGCGTTGCCGTCTCCCCCCCAGTCCCTCCCCGCCGCCCCCCTCCATGACATCCACGCCACCCGCTGCTTTCTTTACTTGGAATCACGCAGTGTCTGCACGTTAACCCCGCAGTGTCCAACAGCTGCCTCAGAGTGGCCCTTGGTCCGACATACTAACCCGCAGGGGCTATTGTTTCAGTGCCCGGCTTGGCTTCCTTGCACTTCTCCCGAGACAGCGGAACAGACAAGCAGAGGCCCGGGACTTCCAGAACTAGCCCCCCAGAGAGTCAAGGACGGTGTTTATTGAGTACTTACTACCGGTGTGTCCAAAAAGAACATAATGAGTTCTTGTCTTAAGGACCTCACAGTCCAGATGGGAAGGAAGAAAAGCATGCAATAATTCCTGGAGAGAATGAGCTGTGTTGTGAGAGCAGAGGCCCGGGGTGCCAAGGAGGGACTGAGCTGCCAGCGTCAGTGAAAACAAGGCGAGCGGAGTCTAGTACGATACTGGTGGCACCAGGCAAGCAGTGCATGTTAATACTCTGGACGTCAGGGAAGGGCTCTAAGGATACAAGCGAAGGTTGGGACGGGTAGGTGTCTTTCAGAAGATGCAGAGGTGGTGGAGGAAGGTATAGGAACTGGTGTGAGATGGCAAAGCGGACCCCGCGGCTGGGGACAGGAAACAGACAAGTCTGGCCAGAGAAGGGAGGGGATTGACAAGAGCAAAGACTCAGGGCTATGACACCCGATGAAGGAAGCTGGGCTTTGTCCTGAGGACCAGAAGTGAAGGGAGACAGCAGGTAAACTAGGGGGTGTGCTTTGGGAGAGTATCTAGAAGGAGAGGGAACAGGCAGAGCAAGTCTGTGGTGCCCAGTCTAGAAGTCATCACTTTGCGAGTAAGGAAGCCCCAAATACAATGAGAACAGGCTGGTCTTTGGGAGTTTAGGATCCAAAGGCAGGGTCTGTTGCACCACGATGGCGAGAGAAAAATTCCTGATCCTCTGCTGCCATCTCTAGCTCCCCATGTCGATGAGAGAAAAGAAGGCGAAGTGCATGTGCAGAACATTCAGCCATCAGACACAATTTCTAAAATTTGACTGCCACTTTTCTCCCTCCTTGCACACTCCCCTCATCCCACATTCGGAGAGCTCCCCGGGGGCACAGCCAACCTGGAGGGCGTTCAATAGTGGCTTCTCAGGGGGCAAAACTGAAACGTCTCAGCCCCTACATTCTGAGCTGCTACTGCCATCCCGTGGTGGAATCAGGAATTACACCCACTCCTCCTCCCCAGTTAGAGCCCCCAAGCCCACCTCCACCTCTACCTCTGCCCTCTGGCTGATGGAAAAAGAACAGGTGGACCCAACGCATAGGAAATGTTTCCCTGTTGGAAAGTGTAATGGAAAGGTTGAACATTAGGTAAAAAATAATATCTTTGGAGATGGGAGTCTTAGTTCAAATGCACTTGGGATTCTAAATTTTATGAAGTGAAACTTACTTAATATAAAATAGATGACCAACGAGGACCTACTGTATAGCACAGGGAACTCTACTCAATATTTTGTAATAACTTATAAGGGAAAAGAATCTGAAAAAGAGTATATATATATATATATATATATATATATATCTGAATCACTTTGCTGTACACCTGAAACTAACACAACATTGTAAATCAACTATACTTCAATTTAAAAAAAAAAGAAATAAAAAAAATAACTTATTTAGAGAAACATCTCTCTTGCTGATACTGTGGTTTCCCTTCATCGGAACCAAAGACGCTGTTTTTTACTAAATACAAACAAGAGGGCTTCCCTGGGCTGCCTGGGATGGAGAGCTGGGTGTGAGGTGGCAGTAGCCCCACTGCTGACCACACCTGCGCACAGTCTGGATAGAGCCATCCAGTCAAGTGGAGTGGAACAGCTCCCAGCCTCTCTGTTGATTCTGTTTACCCCGTCCCAGCAGTGATCAAATCTAGTATTTCCTAGAGTGTCCTCGTGTATTTATCATTTCCCTTCTCTCTTTAGAGCCGTGGCTCCCTTTTTTGGAAGGCATAAACAGGACGTCCTCGGTCAGTGCCTCCATGGAACAGGGTGTGAGCAGATTTGCAAGGAACCACGAGTTACAACGGGATGAGGATGAATTCTGGAACCACAGCTATGAGTTCAAGTTGCACCCCTGGACGTGCAGGTGACTCTGAGTGAGTTATTTAACCTCCGGGGAGCCTCTGTTTCCTCATCTGTAAAATGGGGTTGCTCTCTATCTAGCAGATGGGTTGTAAGGATCAAACGAGGTGTGTTTTCTCTCTAGTCCACTCACTCCGGACCATTTGATAAGGTCCTCGTCCCCTTATTCCCTGGACTGTTTAAACCAATGGGCTGTGATCCCTATAGTCATGTCCAGGTAATCTTTTCCAACACGGATGGAAGAGAAGTCTGTGCAGCCGGAAGTATGTGGCAACCCTGCCCTCCAAAAGGAAAGAACAGGTACAGGTCGTGGTGACAATCACAGGTCATGGTGACGACCATGGGTGCCCTAGAGGAAGCCCACGGATGAGGAAATTAAGGAACTGGAACAGCAGAAGATACGAGAGATTAAGGCAAGTGCCCAGGGTTCCCCACCTGGTCTTGCAGAGCGAGGCCGGGTGCTCAGCCGGGGTGAGGGCAGGGCTCACGCATCCGCCATTTCACTGGGCTGCCTCCCTGGGGACAGCAGGTGAGGGGGGAGGGCTACAGACTCAGAGGGAGGAGGGTCTTTTGACCCTGGACGTGCAGGGCGAGCTGGATCTGTGGGTGAGAGGCAGGTGGGGTTTCAGGTGAAGTGGACCAGCAAAGGCCAGGGAGAGGAGATGAGAGCGGGCAGAACAAGGTCATGGGCAGTCTGGGTGAGATGGGGGCTGCCAGACCCAGGGCGCTGGGGAAGGGAGCCCGGGGGTGGGCGGGAGTAGCCCGAGGATGACAGGCTTTCCTGGGGCCATGCTGAGGGCAAGGAGACATCCGTGTGCAAACGTCCAGGAGGTCAGGGGGTCGGAGCTGCTGTGCGTGGGCATCTCATACTCAGAGTTCATCTCTGATGGCCTTGTTCATTTCTCAAAACAGAAATGACTTACTTCTAGGTGAAAGGAAGGAGAAAGACAGAAAAGAAACATAATAGACTGTCCCAGACAGGACCCAGCACCTTCAGGACAGAGGTCAGCCACCCCTTCCTTGCCCATTTCCGGTTAACAATCTATGATTCTTTGCCTTTATACCCTTCTCCGAGTTGTCTGGGCAACCAAGGAAACATTTTCCTGCCACTAAGAATGCCTCAGTATTATGTAACAACCTAAATGGGAAAATAACTTGAAAGAAGAATAGATACGTGTATATGTATAACTGAACCACTTTGCTGTACACCTGAAACTAACACAGCATTGTTAATCAACCATACTCCAATGTAAAATGAAAAGTTTTAAAAAAAAAGAATTACTCGACTGCAGCTGTTGTGGACTTTTTTGTTACGAAGTTCAGTTTGATCACTCAGGGGAAATTCTGTCAAGAGAGTCAGTGAGGTCCATGACTTAGAACCAGCGAAGCGGAGGCCTGTTTTTTTGGAATAAAACTGCTTTGAGGTGTGGAAGAAGCGAGCCCAGGGAGAAACGGTGGTCACACATCGCCCCCTGGTGTCCGCAGCGTTTATTGCATGTCAGCTGCCGGGAAGGGCGGCAGGACGTCCAGGCTCATCTTACCTAACAAAACTCCTTCTTCCCAGTCTTTTGTGTTTCTTACAAGTGTTCATCCCAGCAGTCAATGATGAGTACCAGATTCTGTGTTTACCACTTATTTGCACACTAGTTGGTTGCACAACCCCACCTGGGAGGCGGTCTGTGTGATGGTTAAAAAGCATGCGCTTGTGTCAGTCAGCATGAAGGAGTCAACCTTAAAACCATGTGGCATTAGTACCAAGCAAATGAAATACCAATAAGAGGCAAAATTACGGTGGATCAGAAATTGACAGCCTTGCAAAGGAAGTCAATCTGCAAGGAAGTGAATGGAGCAAAAGTGCAGAGAGAAGCACTAGTGAGACACTACATGGAGAGAGACCGAGAGAAGATACAGAGAAATACCAGATGACTTTCTCTTTTCCACTGGACGTGGAGTTACTTCTTACATGTAGGTTCCATACGTTTTCCTCTATGTTTGCAATAAAGGTATTTTGAGGAAAAAAAAAAAAGATGCACCTTATAGACAGGTCGGGATTCAAATGCTGGTGCTGCTGGGACAGGCTGGGACCTGGGACCTTTACTGCAGTGCTTGCACCTGGACAAATGTCTCCTCAAGCAACAGAATACAAAGAAACTATAAGGGACTAAAATTAACTGCACGCTGTGTGCAAGTGGGGTCAGTTATGAACAGTAAGATACAAAAAAGCCAAAAGCCAACTGCCACTTCTGAAGCGCTGGGAGAAAAAGCAGCGGACTGCGCGTGATCCCTGCAAACAGCACCACCAGGGGGATGGGCATTCACTCCCACCCTCACACCAGCTAAGGGACCAGTTCACTCCCCCCTCCGGGAGTGAGCAAGGGAACCTGTTACTTGTTTTCACTCCCTCGTGCTGCAGCATGAGTCCCAATAAAGCCTTGCCTGGAATTCTCCTCTGACCTCTTACCAATTTCTATTGATTAAAAAGTCCTGGGGGGAAGGGCGGGCTTCCCTGGTGGCGCAGTGGTTAAGAATCTGCCTGCTAATGCAGGGGACACGGGTTCGAGCCCTGGTCTGGGAAGATCCCACATGCCGCGGAGCGACTAAGCCCGTGCGCCACAACTGCTGAGCCTGCGCTCTAGACCCCGTGAGCCAGAACTACGGAAGCCCGTGTGCCTAGAGCCCGTGCTCCGCAGCAAGAGAAGCCACCACAATGAGAAGCCTGCGCACCGCAACGAAGACCCAACGCAGCCAAAAATAAATAAATAAAATAAATAAATTTATTTAAAAAAAGTCCTGGGACTTCCCTAGCAGTCCAGGGGTTAAGACTCCGCGCTTCCACTGCAGGTGGCACGAGTTCAATCCCTGCTCGGAGAACTAAGACCCCGCATGCTGCGTGGTGTGACCAAAAAAAAAAAAAAAAAAGTCCAAGAAGCCTGGTTGGTAACACTGCCATGGAGTATGTGTGTGACCCAGAGAGTGGCAAGTCCCTTAATCTCACTACTTCTTTATTCAGCACACTGAGTTCTGCACCCCACGCACCACTTTGCTAGGAAGTGGGAGTTAAACAGGAAACGCACCCTAATCTCCAAGAGCTTGCGGCTGGCGGAGCACATAGGTGACAGGAGGACATGATAAACTTAAGGACAGGCTGGTCTTGGGGGCATTTCATCTGAGGACTAGAGACTGTGATATCTGTATCATTACATGAGATAACATGGGAAGCCTTTAGTGTGGTGTCTGGCACACAAGAAGCAATAAGGGATAGTTATTAGGGTTCCAAAGGGACCTTATCAGTTGGGGGCAGCGGTAGGTGTGGGGAAAGGGTGGAGGTGGTATTGTCTAGACCAGCGCCATCCAATAGAAATAGACTGACAACCGCCAATACAGTGTCAAATTTTCCAGTAGCCGTGTGAAAAAAGTTCCTTAAAAGTGAAATTAATTTTGTCGTAATTTTCTTTAATCTTATATATCCAAAATATCGTCAATTCAACATGTAATCAATGTCAAAAATTATTATTGCGATCTTTTACCTTTTTTCTATTTGTACCGAGTCTTCATGACCCAGCGTCTGTACTGTATTTGTAGCACATCTCAATGTGGGCCAGTCGCATTTCACAGGCCCCATGGCTAACATGTTGGACAGAATGCGTAAGTGGGCCCTGGAGGGCTGTGGAGGCGCAGAGGGGACAAGACACTGACTTATAACCCTGTGGTTGAGCTGGAGGCACTTCCTATGGCGGCTGCTGCCTGTCTAGGAGACAGCAAATCAGTGCTTGTTAAAGGCCCCTCAAAGGTCATTCGCGTTAGAATCCCTTGGGCTGCTGCTTGAACAGAAAAATTCCTGGGCCCTGGCCCATCCAAATTGCTGGCCGCTAGGGATCGACATTTTTGAGAGGCTCCCCAAATGATTTAGAGGTCCAGACTCTCCTTTCCAGTGCAGAGAATGCATGGCTTTGGAGTCCAGGATGGTATGTTTTCCTATTTCTCGTGCTCCTCCTTTTGGATTACGTGTCTGGAACATGGTGGAGGTGGTCAGTACGGTCCATAATTTGGGAGGTGGCCATGACCCGTTTGCCTGTGTCCTCACTCCTTCTTAGCGATTCCCTTCACCTGGAGTTTAAACTTGGCCGTGTTCAATCATCTCCTCCAACAGCAAGCATTCCCTCTGGCCCGTGGACTCGGTGCAGGCACATGCAGTGAATTTCCCACAGCACCTGAGGAGGCATCGCTTACCTCCAGCGGAACACCCAGCCATGTCCACCAACATCCCCGTCCTGTACCCTGGAATGTTCCCTCACCCTGCCCTAACTTCCCCACCCAGAGGAGCCAGAGGTAGGAATTTCTAGGTATCTAGTCCCCTCTCTGATTTCTCTCTCTCCTCCATAGAACCTCCTGCCATAAAAGCTTCTGTGTATGGAGGCAGAAGAGCAAGAGATAGGATAGTGCTATGAAGGAAAAGCTGATGGAAACCAAGGCATTTCATATTTAAAAATAGTAGCTCCACATTTCGGGTGTCCTGCATCTTGGATATTATATGTTAAGCTATTTACTCTGCAAATGTCTCCAAGTGCACCAGCTCATCTATGTCTTCCAACACCCTGAGAGATAGCTACTAGATTTCATTTTACAGATGAGGAGAGTGAACCTCAGAGAGGTTTAGTCACTTACTCAAGATCACACAGCAAGTAAGTAGTGGAAACAGCGTCAGAGCCCACAAAGACAGGAGAGGAAAACTCAGTGGGCTGAGTCATGAAACTGGAGTCCTATTCCACTCCGTTTGAAATCACTAACCATGTAGCTTAACGTAAATCTTTTCCTTTTTCTAAACTTCACTTTCTTTCCATGAAAATGTGATGGTCGCGCTAGGTGGACTTGATCATCTCTTTTCTGAATATTCATTTACCCGCTTGTCCTAGGTCAGATTTCTCTGCTGGTCTTGTGGCTTGCTGGTCAGTGACTCAGACCCACATTCTTGAGGGATCTGAGCCCTTAGTACCATGACATTCTCCAACCATGGCTTCTTCTCTGTTTCTTGTCACATTTGGTCTGAGAGTAATGAGAGATGGCTGGATCACGTGGGGTCCACCCTTTCTTGCCCTCATTGCATAACAGCAACCGTACCTCCTAAATGTCAGGGCCAATGAAACCTGCAAGTCTGGTGATTCCTTTCTGAATTGATGGACTCCTGACACAGGAGCCTAAAGTTATCAGCCTAAAGACAGAGCTCAATGTTGAATGGGGTCCTTCCAATGTTCCTTGTGATCCTCCTCTGGGAATCAGGATTTCTACTTATGTAGAGCCTAAATTTTCAGGAATGGAAAGCTCAGTTTCCCCAAGTGGATCTGTGGGAATAATGGTAAGCAAGACACTGCCTATTTCAGTCTCTTGGTTCTTGGACTCTGTATTCTACTTGTCAGGGTAAGAACATAGCGTATGATTTAGCGTGTACACTTCGCACGGAGGACGTGTCCCATTCCTACATGGCATCATCTCCAAGGGAGCGCTAAGGCTGATCACTCCATTGCTCTATCAGGCTGGCAGCTTCTGGTGGTGTGATATGCCATAGGATCATAGGTCCTGTGACCTCCTGATACAGCTCCTTGGTCACACTTGGTTTGAAGCAATGCTATGTGGAATCCCATGTTGGTGGGTCAAATACTCTGCAAGCCTTTGGATAAGACCCTGCAAGCAAGAAAAACCAACCTGTACTCAGAATATCTACTTATCCAGTCAAGATGTCTTTCTACCCCTTCAAGGATGGAAATGGTCTAGTGTAATCACCTTGCAACCAAGTAGGCATTTGAGAAATGGTGCCATATTCGATGGCTCAGCATTGGTGTCTGTTGCTGGTATGTGTGGCAGCAGCAGTAGCTAATCAGAACTTGCTGGGTGGGAACCTGGCTGTGGGAGCCATGCATAAGCTCCTTCTGAATACACTGGTCATGAGCTCATCGCACCAGAGCTGAGGTGGCCAGCGACAGAAGGTGGCTGTTGTTGAGTCTTATGGTCATTCTGTCTACCTAGCTGTCTACAGGCTCTTTAGTGGGGGCTGCTTTCTGGCGGGTGCTAAAATGTGATACAAAATCTCCATGTATGGTGCCCGCTCCATAGGCTGATCCACAGACCTCCTTATTCCTGATCTGCTCATCTTTTGTTTTTCATGGCCATGACCAACAGCCAAACCATTCACTACTGCCTGTGAGTCTGTATATAGTCCCACCTCAGATCACTTTTCTTTCCACACAATGTGAATGACCACGTGCATCACCCAAGCTCTGCCCATCAGGAGGATTCACCTTCACCACTGACTTTCAGGATCATCATCTGAGTCCGGCCGTATTTCAGGATAGTCCATTTTCACCTTGCACCCACATACTTAGCCAACCAACCCTTTTGTGGACCAGACTCGGCCTGCTTTCTCTTCTGCCAATCATAATTGCTGAAGAGGAGATTCCAGTACAACAGTGGTGATTGACATGGGGGTCTGGGCCAAGTGCTCCTGCAATTCCTCGTGCCCTCTCCCCATCCCTGTTTGTTCTGGTCTTGGATATGCCACATCTAACGTAAAGTGAATTGTTGATGAGCCCGCCTGACCTTACGGCCTGATGGATCTAACCCAGCTCATGATGGGCAGTTCTGTCTCCGTAGTTGATCACATGATGTCCTATTGTTCTGCCCTCTAAGATATCCCAGTAACAGGAGCTACTTTCCAAACAGTGTATAATTCTCTACTGCAGATGAGATGCCAGAACCTTAGGGAATGCATGCTGGGATTTTCCCATCAGGGCTTGCCAAAAAACTCTACACCAGACACCACTGAAGCCATAGGTTCTTTGATGTCATATAGCCCACGTGGAAAGACGGTTTTCACTGCAGCCTGAAACTGTTATGGAGTTCTGATCTGCTCATGGCCCTGCTCAAAGAACAATGTGATATTCTGAAGAACTGTTACATAAGTGAGCCAAAGATGGCCTCTGTATGTGAGCCCCTAGATTGTTTATTCTTCACAGCAAGCTGAGACTGATAAGCTCAAAACCCACTGGAGTCAAACTCAGAATTTTACACGTTCAATTGTATGAAACATAGCTCAAATCATTTTAGCCACTTAGAGCCTGCTTGCTTTGTATACCCTGCCAAACTACACCCAACCTCTACTAGCACAGAGAAGCCTCAGGGCTATAAAGAATCCCAGGCTTGCTGTCCTTTGGAGCTCCCTGACCCAGAGGTTCCCTGCTGTTCTGCTGAGTGACGTCAGTTACATCCATAAATCCCCTCCTGCCCATGGAACGTATTTGAAAATGTTCCAAAATTGATTGTTGTGATGGCTGACCAACTCTGAATATACAACAACCATTGAATCATGTAGTTTAAATAGGTGAAGTGTATGGTATATGAATTATATCGCAATAAAGATACAGAAACCATAAATAAAAGGCAGGGTCAATTCTATGATTGAGTATCTACATAAATCTTATCTATAGAGAGGGAAGAGCAGAACAAGGATAAAACTGTGCTTGATGAAGAAGTAATCGGTAAAGTCACTCATTTTTGTCAAGAGGGGGACTTGCAGTGTTTTGTCATTGACATAGCGATCTTGGCTCTGTCTGTGCTTAGACAAAAGTATGGAACAGCCTGGCTTTGTCTCACTTTATCAAGTTCTCAAACTGACCTTGCCTGACACTGATGCTGGCTGACATTGGCGAGACTGCTGGGGACCCAAGCCCGGGGGAGTAATGCAGACCAGCTGTGAGCGCCAGCAAACCACTACCAGCTCTTAAGTGCTGGACCAGTTCTTGGATGTCAGGGGTTGATTTTCTCCTTTCCCACACGGATGCTGGGGAGGTTATGGGGATGCTTCGGTGGGCTTGTGATCCCCTGAAATTATGTGGATTTTCTAATCCATAGAATTTATTAGATTCTTTAAAGTGGTCTGTAACCAGAAAAGATTAAAAAACACTGGCCCAGGTTAAAATGTGAAAAACAACAAATATGAAACCCTGATGCTGCAGACACTTCAGGGGCAGCTAGAGTAAGAAGATAGAGGGTGCCGTAGGGGCTGAGGAGCCCTGATGAGACAATAAGGAAACTGACCAAGACAGATGAGTGCTTGAAGCCCCGGGGGGACGCTCAAGATGCCGCCTATGCCTGTATCGGCAAGGACCACAGAGAAGTCGGGAGAGGTCCAAACCAGACCAAGTTAATTACACAGTTACGTCTTGGGGCTGAGCCATCAGTGTGGGATACTATCCCAGGAGATACTTTTGTAAGAAAAATCAGTATTCATTTTCCCTGAATGGTTTAGTCATTGACCTGCACGAAATACCTTATGGTTTTCGGTTGCTTTGGGTCTGTGAATTTGAGGCGCCACATTTCCTTCTCCAGAGGCAGGGTCAGGATGCAAAGGTCACGGGTCTCTGTGAGTGACTGAGAAAGCCAGGCAGGCTGTGAGCCTCCTGGAGCCGGCTCTCCCAGACCAGCTCCCTGACTCACCCCATCCATCCTTCAGTGAGCTTTGGAGGGTGACAATAAATGGAAACTATAAAAATTCCCAACTCAATGTTTCTGAAGCAGCCACCAGGGAAACAGGAAGTTGCACACCTCATAGGTCTGTGTCTCCAACTTATGAATGTGTTCCCTTCATTCAGCCAGGAAGAATTTGCTCACAGCTCTGCCCCATCTGGAAAAAAAAAAAAAAAAGCCAGAGATGGGTTTTCCTGAAATATAGTGGTCTCTCCTCATCCCTCCTCCTCGACAACGTGGTTCCCAGCTTCTACCAGCCTCCACTTCACACGGGAAGAAGTGGAGGGGGAGAGGTTAGTTCCCCTTAGGACTGTATTGGGAATATTTCTGAACCAACTCAAGGACTGTGGTTATGACCCGTGATCAAGACTCCAAGTGGGAATCCGTTACTTGCCATCCAATTTTGTTCCTCTTAAGCCCAGAATATTAGAAAGATTCTGTACCTAATATTTACTGAATACTTACTGTTTACCAAATAAATACTTTACACACGTCAGCTCATTTAATCCACACAACTCTATTCTATAAGTGTTATCATTATCATGATTCTGCAGATGAGAATGTGAGGCATGGATAATTTAACTCTAAGTCCTACGATTACCTATTCCATACATACTGTATAACTCTATTCTATAAGAATGCTATTATTATAAATATTCCCCCTATTATTGATTCAATACATAACAGTATGATTCCCATTTTATAGAAGAGAAGATGAGGCACAGAGCATGTTACTAACTTGCCCAAAGTCACACAGCTAAAGCTCGAAGGAGGATGGCACCGTCGTATATGGGGATCTCTGCCTTTCTTCTCATTAGCAGCATATTGGTTTTTTTGGGTTTTTTTTTTGTTGTTGTTGTTGTTTTTCAAGCCTGAACTCTCCAGTGGGTTTCAGCACGGCATTTAAAAAAAAATTTTTTTTTAATTAATTAATTTATTTACTTTGGCTGTGTTGGGTCTTCGTTTCTGTGCAAGGGCTTTCTCTAGTTGCAGCAAGCGGGGGCCACTCTTCATCGCGGTGCGCGGGCCTCTCACTATCGCGGCCTCTCTAGTTGCGGAGCACAGGCTCCAGATGCGCAGGCTCAGTAATCGTGGCTCACGGGCCCAGCTGCTCCGCGGCATGTGGGATCTTCCCAGACCAGGGCTCGAACCCGTGTCCCCTGCATTGGCAGGCAGATTCTCAACCACTGCGCCACCGGGGAAGCCCAGCAGCATATTGTTGACTAGTACTCACCTTTCCGGCAAATGCCAGAGGCTCAGAACCGCTCAGGTGGCTGTGATGGGGGTGCTTGGTCAGGCATATGTGGCTGTGGCCTCGGTCTTTCACAGCAGGACCTTGGGCATCAGCAGTGGGCAGTGGTACCCACGTGGGGGTGGGAGGACAGCTCTCAAATCAGGGTGTCTATGCAGCAGCCTCCACTGGGAGCTGTTATCTTCTCCTCATTCTGCAGATCACATCCCTGCCTGAGTGGGAGGAGGATGGTTACCATTCCAGTGAATTTTCTATTCTATTAGTTAAGCTGTTGAGTGTTTCAATTATGTAAACTTTCACTCAGCATCTAAGAGCTGTGTGAATAAACCTGCCAGACACAATGATAACACTGAGAGTCGAAAAACACATATCGTAATACCCAAATACCAGTGGACCCAGTCTTGGATCTGAAAGTCTTGTGAAATGTGTCCTGGAACTGAAGGGTCTGAGTTATCAGGATGTGTGCATAGATGCCCTGAACAGATAAATGCCCTTTGGAGATAGAGAACTTGGAAGAAAAAAAAAATCAATATCTATAGCTATAGCTATCTATATCTATGTATACATATGTATGTATATATATATACACACATATTTTATATATAGGCTGATATAAAAAAATGTATATCTCTATATATGTATACATATGTATGTGTGTATATATACATATATACACACACATATTTTATATATAGGCTGATATAAAGTATATATATCTCTATATATGTATACATATATATGTATATATATACACACATTTTATATATAGGCTGATATAAAAATATATAAAGAAAGGAAAGTACCTCCCATATGAGCAGGCTGGAACATGAAGATGTTTCCTGAGCACATCGGCATTACAGAACTTCCATAAACTCCTTGGCCTTGCCAAATTGGCAAAAACCAAGCATTATGAGCACTTATCCATGAAGTTGATTTTTTTTTAAACTTTTTTATCTTATATTAGAGTCTAGTTGATTAACAGTGTTGTGTTCGTTTCAGGCGTACAGCAAAGTGATTCAGTGACACATATACATGTATCCTTTTTCAAATTCTTTTCCCATTTAGGCTGTTACATAATATTGAGCAGAGTTCCCTGTGCTATACAGTAGGTCCTTGCTGGTTATCCATTTTAAATACAGCAGTGTGTACATGTCTTTGCAATGTACATGGCTATAGCATGGACTTCTGTAAGGCAATCTGGAGTGGCTGATGGGTTGCAGCGGCAGAATATTTCGATGGCAAAATGTAGGTAGAGAGAAAAGAGAGGATTCTCCATAAATCTGAGTCCCTGGTTTGAAATGGAGACCTAACTAAATATAACATTAGCTATAAATCAGAGCAAATATTATACTATATCTACCATGAGGCTTCTATTTCTTCCCCAATACACTTAACTTTAAAGAAGTATTAGCCCAAAATGTGATGTTTAATTGAAATGTACTTACATTTAATTTGCTTGTCACCAATTATATTTTCCTTAGAAATTAAGGCTTGAGAATGTGTGGTTATAATCTTCAGATATATTAGAGAGCTGTACTCAAAACTCTCTGGAGTGGTGTAAGCAGATAGGTTAGGGCATCCCCGGAGAAAGAGAACCAGGCATGGCTTTCTTGACATAAGAGAAGCCATTTTGGCCTAAGACATTTTGTGATATAAGTCTGGCCACAGTGCTTGCCCTGGAACAGTTCTCAGTAATTAACAATCTTAAGGGAACAAAGGAATGCAGGAACAGAAAAAAAGGCAGTCAAACAATAGTGCAGCGATAAAGCAGAGCTTTAGTTCCTCCTCAAGGGATACACATAATAATATATCTTGGAGTTCTGCAGGAACTAAGGCCCCCATCCCAGTGGAGGATGGAAGGATGGTGTTGACCCTCCAGACTTCAAGCCACTAAGGCTTGGACTCTGTCGACCTTTGCCCCAATTCTATGCTGAATTCTCCTCTGCTCAAGACCCTTCATGAATATGCATGTGGCCTTAGCTTAAAATTTCCCCAATTTTGCTGTTCGGGTAGACACTGCTTTGGGAAAAACCCTCAGCGTCCTGCTTACTTGCTGCAAGTAATAAATCCTTCCTTCTCCAGAACTTTGGTTTGGCTGTGTCTATGGGCTCGACACCCACCAAGAGGTGAACCCACTTTCTGGGTAACAATGGTACATCCCTTGGCTGATGTACAAAGTGAGAGGGGTGAGCTATCTGCACATCTGAACTTCATGGACAGCAAAGGATGACACGTCCTCAAACACACGCCACAAACTGATGGGTAAACAACCGCTTGACAGCCAAATAGTTTTGCTTGAATAGTGTAAATTTGGCCTCCTGTTATTTTGCGTAGCGTGGGAAGGGGGAAGTTGACTTTTCATGGTGGGAGCAGACGGCATTGTCAGGGTGATGTGTGGTGACACACCCGGTGATGCCAAATCAGGCTTTGCTTTTGCAAGGCCAGGTGGATGTACGTCTCTGGAATGGAGTGCGAAATAGTACAAGTGAGGAAGTGGAGCAGATAGGATATGCAGGTCCGAAGTCCAAGATCAGAGATGTGCACTCTCTAAGGAAGGACAGGGAAAGTCAAATGCAGAAAGCCAGCAGCCCAGGGACTGTTAGCAGAGCCTAGGAGCACTGGCTGGAGAGAGAACAGGGAGTTAGGATTCTTCTTTTTTTTAATTTTATTTATTTATTTTATTTATGGCTGTGTTGGGTCTTCGTTCTGCGCGAGGGCTTTCTCTAGTTGTGGCAAGCGGGGGCCACTCTTCATTGCGGTGCGCGGGCCTCTCACTATCGCGGCCTCTCTTGTTGCAGAGCGCAAGCTCCAAACGCACAGGCTCAGTAGTTGTGGCTCACGGGCCCAGTTGCTCCGCGGCATGTGGGATCTTCCCAGACCAGGGCTCGAACCCGTGTCCCCTGCATTGGCAGGCAGACTCTCAACCACTGCGCCACCAGGGAAGCCCCCTAGGATTCTTAAAAGAGGAATAGAATGAGGTTATGGAGGGAGGTGCCTGGAGGGCAGGTAGTTCTGATGAGAAACCACAAGAATTATTCACAGAACCCAAGAAGTGAAGGATCTGCTTCCTTGACAGTGTAATTGCAGGCCAGTGGCAAAAACTGACTCTGGCTGGAGGATGCAGGTAGCCTATAAGAGCAGAGGAGGGAGCTTTCAGGTTACAAAAGGGAGTGGAGACAAGGGAAGATCAGAAAGGGATGTTTGGCAATCAAAATCTTTCCCAGACAATCGAGAAAGTTCAAACTATCCAGGGTTTCCTGTTGGCTTCCTGTGACTTCAGTCTGCACATGGTGGCACCCTTGAGTTTTGCACTTGAATCAGAGAGGGTTCTGGACCGAAATGACCCAGCTGATGGAAAGACAGGGAGCCTATCCAGGCCACAGTGGCTTGATCTTTGACTTCCTTCATCAGCAGGGCGGGGCTCTCAGCTTCAGGTGCTTTTAGTTCAGTCTTTCCACTACGAATCCAAAATGACTGGGGCTGGGGTGACACCAAGGCATGTGGAAGTAGGGAGGGACAAGATTAGTAAGATGAATAAAAGATCTAATACGGAGAAAAATCATCCTGACTGCAGTGGCGAACTTAGAGTCTGAGAACGTGGCAACTCTGAGATGACCCTGTGTGCCTGTCTAACCCTTTGATCTATGAAAACCCACCTTTATTTAGTTCTTTTGCTACACAAGCTTCTCAGTGTCATCAACGGAGCAATTGTTTCCCTTTAAGCTCACCGTCTATCAGGACATGTTTGAGGAGTTTAGGTCACAGCGCCTAAACACGGAGCTCATTGCCTGAGCCTAACAGCCCTGTTGCTCTAATAACAACACCACTAACATCAGTCTAATAATAATAATAATAATAACCTCACAACAGCAAACACCTATAGAGCCCTTGTTACCTGCCGGGCACTACTCTGTACACTTTGAATGTACTATTACCTCATGAATCCTGCAGAAACCTTAGGAGGTTTCTGTAAGAAACCTTAAGTAACCTTCTGTAAGTAACCTTAGAAGGTTTCTCATTTTCAGTAAAATGAGAAAAAATCCTCATTTTACTGAAGAAACTGAGGTTCAGAGACGTTAAGAAACTTGCCCAAGGCCACACACCTTAGACTATTTTCTGGAGTTAGAATTTGAGACTAAGCAGTCTGGCCCCAGACTATGTGCTCTTAGCCCAATACATGATCTGAGTATAGTCAGGTGTGATCAAGCCCACCTGGTAGAATGGAACACGTTCCTGGGCAGCAGTGTACACTGTACTCTACCCCCAAGAAGCCAGCTTGCAATGTACCTCAGAGGCCAAGAAGAGAATAAGAGTAAAATTTGAGTTACACCATCTAGGTCTTAATCTTTTCATCTTCACAAAGCCATGGGAAATTCTGGATGTTATTTTTAATTCTCTTAATTTCAAATTCCTCAAATAGCAATAATAATACCTCTCTTGCCTACGTCATCAGGTTTTGGGTTATATCACATGAAATCAGTTTAGGAAAGGTCTTGGTAAATTGTGAAAGAGTGTGAGGAAGCAAGTGGTTGTTATGGCTCCATGGAAACTTCTTATCACAGCACAGTGAATGGCCAGCCTAGAGTAAGACCGTACGATCATTGTCACTCACAAAGGGCAGCATATTCATTTTTCTATGTCACTGGGAAAGTAAAAACAGGAAGCATCCCAGCTTCTGGAGTGATGGGCTTGAGTCAGAAGACACTACCCTGACCCATTATGATAACTTAATTATGTTCTCTTTGGGAAAGACCATAAAAGGCTAATGTACTCTGGGTAGTGATGACATTAAGGGGCACTGGTGAATATCCATCATCTTTGGGGTTATTACACTACATTCCTTGCACTATCTCTCAGGAAGATTTCCAAAGAGCACAAAGAATCTTGCTGTTTGACTTGTGAATCTTACTCCAAAAGTAGGCATGGTCCTAGATAGAAACTTTCTTCTTCCAAAAACTAACGTGAGCGCCTCAGAACTCAAGGCCACAAGTTCAATTTCAATTCACATCTGGGTGACGAAATCTTCTACTAATGACTGTTCAAAGGCTGAAGAGGAAGACATTGGTCAAGTTGGGAAGCTCCCAGGAGACACATCAGTCTCAAATCACAGCCACAGCAGACACCATCTAACGGCCTTGATGACTCTTCAGTAGACACATGGAAGATATACACAATAGAGAGTAAATTTGAGTGAAAAATAGGAGAAAACACATGTTCAGAAGAAGAAATATCCTGAGGAACATTCATTTAAAACTATGTCATTTACACAGACTTATTAGAGAATGGACTTTAGGATATGGGGAGGGGGAAGGGTAAGCTGTGACAAAGTGAGAGAGTGGCATGGACATATATACACTACCAAACGTAAAATAGATAGCTAGTGGGAAGCAGCCGCATAGCACAGGGAGATCAGCTCGGTGCTTTGTGACCACCTAGAGGGGTGGGGTAGAGAGGGTGGGAGGGAGGGAGATGCAAGAGGGAAGAGATATGGGAACATATGTATATGTATAACTGATTCACTTTGTTATAAAACAGAAACTAACACACCATTGTAAAGCAATTATACTCCAATAAAGATGTTAAAAACAAAAAACAAAAAAAACTGTGTCATTTAAAAGTTCAAGTATTGCTGAAAAAAAACACATATTCTATATTTGTTGGATAGAATGCTCCATATTAGATCAATTAGGGCTACCAGATCTCCAAGACCCATTAATTCATTTAGTGCTTTTTCATTTAAAAGATAATAATCACAATAAATTGATATTAACAACAAAATAAAACAAAGAAAAAATAATAAACACAAAACTTTTAAAGATAAATATTTAAGAAAATATGTGATCACTCTTATTTGTTAAATTTTATTCTGTATCTCTACCCTTGCTTTTCTTCTTTCAGAAGCATATTCCCTGGAAGTTCTTTTGAGGAACTCTTTGGATAGTAAACTTCCACAATCTTTACAAGTTTGAAAATGCCATCATTTTCCTCCCACTCTTCAATAATAGTTTAGCTGGGTATAAACTCCAAGCTTAATGGTTGTTTTTCCTCTACTCTTGGAAGACATCTTTGAGAAGGCTGCTGTCTAATTTTCATTCCTTTCTAGGAATTATTTTATCATTTATTTTATCAGTCTCAAAGCCTTTAAGATTTTCTCATTATCTGATTTTATTTCCTTTATCTGTTTTATTTTATTTTATATGTTATAATGATATTGATATTTCTGGGTGTGAGTCCATCTTTATTCTTGGTATTTGGAATCTATTTTCAATCTCAAGACGTTCTTATTCCTCATTTCTGTAAAATTCTTTTCTAATGTTGCTGCTTTCCTACCATTTCTTTCATTCTTTTTCGTGGAACTCCTTTCAGACATAAGCTGAGTATTTAAATGATCCTCCATGTCTCTGAACTGGACTTTCTTTCTTGCTCTGTTTTTTAAATCTTTGTGTCTTTCTGTGATGTGTTCTAGTCTTAATCCTGTTAGATGCAGAGCGCAATGCTCTTGTCCCCCTGTATGGCATTAGCAACCTAAGATTGTGGTGCTTTTCATGTGAAAATAAGGCACATGTATCTGTTGAACAACTAAAGTTGTAAACTGAAGACTGAAACTCTTATTTAAGCAAGTATTGCACTGCCTTATGGGCTCCAGTAACTCTTTAGCATGCCATGCAGGAACCATTCCAATCTGACCTAAGGCCTCCAGACACGCCTCCTGCAACTTGCACACACTTTCCCTTTCTTACTGTGTAGACACAATGTTCCTTCATGACTTCAAGTCTTTGTATATACTATTTCCTTCTCCTGGGATGCCTGAACACCTTTTGAGACCCACTTCAAAACCAGCATTTCTGTGAGATCGTTCCCAAGTTCACCAGAATCAGCACTTTTCTCCTTGCTCCACGAAGTCTATAAAATCACAACATACTGTAATTTTCTACTTACAAGTCTATTTCTCTAAGGAGACTTTAAGAGCTATTTGAGGGCAAAAAATAACAGTCTCTGTATATCCAGCAGATCATTGCCTGTCAAAGTTGTCATGAAATGTGTTTTGGATAAGTTTTCAATGACAAAGAGAATTCATTATGGTTTGAAATGAATCTCCTTCTTCTTCTAAATTTTCTTCTGGACCACCCTCCACTGACAGTTGGAGCTGCTTTTGATTTGGTAGTGTTCATTTTTTTTCTCCTAGGAGGTTGCAATCACATCCTGCAAAGAGGAACCAGCAAACCCAGCTCTGTCCTCTCATTATATGGACTCTGACGCTCTTTTGCAAATGTTTGAGTTCAGCAAGTTCCCAGTCATATTCAGCAATGGCACTTCCCCTGTTGCATTTTGAAGCCAACACGAGAAAGACAATCTGTCTGGTTTTGATTGGTTAACACTCAACTGGTCAAAAATGTGTTTTGTAACACATTGTTCATGTCCAAGAGGTCTTGCGAGATTTCCAAAGCTTTTCCCACACCATTTTTCTTCTCACCCTCAAAAAAAGAAACAATGTTTTGCCAAAAACAGATTACCCCAATTCTCAAAAAGGACTGCTCTTGACTAGGAATCTTCAACTCACAAGAGTTCATTCGGGGCCTCATCTTGGCCAAAACTCACGTCCATGTTGCCTGTTGCAAATCTAATTGGCCTCTGGCTCAAGAAGCCAAACTGAGTAGTATCATCACCTCTGCATCCATCCCTCAAGGCTGCCGGCCCTGAGTCAGCGTGGACTGGAGATAAACAGGACACTGAGTGGGAAAGTGGACCCGGGAAACGCCTGAGGCTCTACATACTGGAAATGTTCCCTGATGGCCAGCTGTGGCCACAAACACTATTGGCCACAGGGCAGGCTAAGAGTCTTTTCTTTTTTAAGCCAAATGAGGACTGGTTGGACTTCACCTCAAATTGTATCTTGTCACCAGGTAGAACTGGCCTGGAGGAAAAGACAGAAGCAAAATTCCAGAATAAAGAACTCCCTGTTTCTTCACAACAGGAGCAACTTCATGTAAAACCTGAGGTCCTCAATCATTAAAATGCCTTTAAAATGGTTTTGTAGAAAGGAAACAAGAATTAATGTAAAATTGTGTCAAAGCAAAAAAAAAGTGCAGGGGAGGAATATATTAGGAGGTTGGTATTAACATAAACACACTACTATATATAAAATAGATCATCAACAAGGACCTATTGCATAACACAGGGAACTCTACTCAATACTCTGTAATATTACAGTGTAATATTCTGGGAAAAGAATCTGAAAAAGAATAGATATATGAATATGTATAACTGAGTCACTTAGCTGTGCACCTGAAACTAACACAACATTGTAAATCAACTCTACTCCAATATAAAATAAAAAATTTTAAAAATTGCTATGGAGAAAAAGAAAGAAAGAAAGAAAAGAGTTGCAAATGTATATAAACTGTAGAAATCAAAAAAGTGACTTAGTCATAGTTATATTAGTTAGTCATAGTTGAACTGTTATAAACAGGATGCTGAATGATTCTTTTTCTCAAAGAAGGTCAAACTGAGGGACATAGAGTATCTTTCCCACCATGCTAGCCTCATTGACAACTGCCAGAGATATGTCTTTTCTGGAACAATACAAGAGTCTCCCAGAATCTGACCTCTGTCTCCCCAGAGCCATCATACCTACTACTGTCAGAGAAATTTATCTGAAGTGCATATCTGGTCATTCCAGTCTGCTACTAAAACCCCACTTAAAATATCTCACCTTGACTTTAGATTCCACCATGACCCACTATATCTCACACAGCTCCCCACATGCAGCCAACCTACAGTCTGGCTAATGCAGGCTAAGGGACATAGGTTATACACATGATTATTAATGAATCTAGTGAGTGTTACTAAAGAAATAAAGGAAAGAATACAAATATATTTAAAAACCAGACACTAAAAAATAAAGTATGTGTATAGTAGTAGAAATGAAAAGTATGGTCATTGAACTGAAGCCCTTAATAGACAGTTTAAATGGTAGAGATTGTAGAGAGAATTAGTGAATTGAAGGACAGAGTGAGAAATCACCCAGGAAGTGGCACAAAAAGATGAAGAAATAAGATGTTAAGAGATATGGAAAAGAGAGGATTCAGCATTTGTGTAGTAGCAATTCTCAAAAGAAATAAACTAGAGAGTCAGATAGGAGCAAATTTGAAGAGGCTGTGATTGATAACTTCCCAGGATTGAAGGAATACATAAATCTGGGATTGAAGAGCCACAGCTTGAAGAAGGAAACCCAAAGTTGAAAAAAAAAAATCCGCACATTCACACATTATATCAAAACTTTAGAATTACCAAAGAGAAAAATTCTAATAACAATCAGAAGGAAAAGACAGATTCTCTTGAAAGGAACAAAAATTAGACCAGCAGAGGGGTTCTCAACAGCAAAATGAAACAAATTAATGAGAAAATATCTTCAAAGTGTGGAGGCAAAGAACCCATCATTTTAGAATTCTACACACTATGATATTATAATTTAACAGTGAAGGTGAAATAGAGACATTTTTGGACAAAGCCTGAGAGAATTTACTACTCACAGGTCTATTATTGAATGTAGTTCAGTAAGAAGTGAATTTAATTCAAAGGAAGGAGTGATATGTGGAGATGAACTTGAATGCTATCTTAGAGGCAAAATTTACTTTACCTAACTCCCAGACCAGGGCTCCTGATAAAGTGGGGAGAGGCAAAATATGCTCTTGGGAGAGTTTATTACAAGTTCTGCTTTCAATTTCTACTGTCATTTCAACATTTTCTCAATGTTGATGAGAACTAAGGGTATATTTATTTGGCCCTTAGTTCACTGGGTTACTGATTTCTAGCAGCTGGGTGCCTCCAATAAGGTTTGGGAATTTAACTAAACAGTTATTTTGTGTCAGGGTAAAAGTTGGAGTCACTCCAGTTAAATTCTGGAAACATCTTAGCAGAATCTATTTATGGCAAAAACACTGGTTCTTCATTTCCATTTCTGTGTTCTAAATTTACAATCTACTTGTAAGTTTTGTAAGGATTCCTGTAGGGACCATTTTTATCATTAACAGGACGTAGAAAGAGCACGACACAGAATAAGCAAGGGTATTTCCAGTCTCTCCATATTGGCATTATGAACTTGTACAAGTTACGTAACTTCTGTGAACTGTAATTTTCCTCATCTGTAGTATGGAGATAACAATCATTTCCTCTCTGAGTTATTATGACAATTAAGGAGACTATTGTATGTGCACTCCTCCCAGCTACATGTCATATCAGAAAGTCCAGCACTGGTGCCCAGGAAAATTGTTCCCTGGGACACAGGAGTGTAGGAGTGTAGGCATCGCCTCACCTTGACTCTTGTGTGAGTGCACAGCTGACAGTCATCCCCCCAGCACCGCGCCCACCCCATCCACCTCTTTAGAAATCTGAGATTTCAGGTCGTGGGAATTGTGTCCAAAGCCACTTCCTTTGACTCTGTGGAATCTAGATCAGTTGTGGTCACTGAGTGTACAAGAAGGGGGTCCTCATCTGGGCTGAGTCTTGTCAGACAATTTCTGGTCATGGGTATCACGCATCCTAGCCTACTGAGTTTCCCCCAAAATGTATCATAGACGTGTGGCTTTCCTTCTCTTTCTGGTCAGTTTCCCCCATAGTGTCTGTGACTCATGCGAGTAACACACGTTCTTCTCATGGGAACTGATGTTTATTCGCAGTCCTGAGCAACACTTTGCCTAACCCAATGGTGTAAGGATTTTAGCTTTCTGAACAGAAGCAACTTACATAACTAATTTAGTTTAGGAGAAAGAAATTCTCAGCATCATCTGGCGGTATCATACCCTGTACTATGGAAAAATGACTTGGAATCCACTATTTGGGTCCAGCGGCTGATATATGAATGGGACTTGAGTGGTCCCTTTGCCTCTCTTCCCCAGCTTAATGGTGAAAAAGAATATTTGTTTATATGATGTGAAAGGACATAAAGGAAAAGGGGAGAGAAGGAAGGGACTGAAGGAACCTAGCATGTGCCTTGCATAGAGTCTGTGCCAGGTTGTGGAAGGTTCTGGGCAGGTGTTATCCTATGATGCTCCCATTTTATAGATGATGAATCAAGGAGGTCAAATAACTATAAATCCAGTGCTTTTTCTACTATACCATCTTGGGATATTATAGTTCATCCAGCTTTGAATTTCGATTGTAGAGGAAGCTCTGTGTGAGTGACACATTAGGATACTCCAAAGACTTAATCCCAATCCCTGCCCTTTAGGGACTTATAACCTAGTAAGGGTCAAAGATCATAAGTGCTGATTGGCAGACGGTTGCTGATTGACAAATGGATGCAATGGTTCCCAAGAGCAAGCAGCCTGCCTGACCTTCCTAGAGGGCATTTGGAAATGAGGATGACCTGGGCTGCCACGGTGACAGGCAGGTGTTTAGGAGGAGTGGGCAGGGGCTGGTGATGCTAAAGATCTCTACTGTGTGGGACACTTGAACAAAAGGGAACTTTTTTCCCTCCCCAAATGCCAAGCTTTGCCTGTGGAGGAAATTCTCGTTTAGATAGAACCTTAAAAAACTAAAAATAGAACTACCACATGACCCAGCAATCCCTCTACTGGGCATATACCCTGAGAAAACCATAATTCAAAAAGAGTCATGTACCACAATCTTCATTGCAGCTCTATTTACAATAGCCAGGACATGGAAGCAACCTACGTGTCCATCAACAGATGAATGGATAAAGAAGATGTGGCACATATATACAATGGAATATTACTCAGCCATAAAAAGAAACGAAATTGAGTTATTTGTAGTGAGGTGGATGGACCTGAGTCTGTCATACAGAGTGAAGTAAGTCAGAAAGAGAAAAACAAATACCGTATGCTAACACACATATATGGAATCTAAAAAAAAAAAAAAAAGGTTCTGAAGAACCTAGGGGCAGGACAGGAATAGAGATGCAGACCTACTAGGGAATGGACTTGAGGACATGGGGAGGGGGAAGGGTAAGCTGGGGCGAAGTGAGAGAGTGGCATGGACTTATATATACTACCGAATGTAAAATAGCTAGCTAGTGGGAAGCAGCCACATAGCACAGGGAGATTAGCTTGGTGCTTTGTGACCACCTAGAGAGGTGGGATAGGGAGGGTGGGAGGGAGGGAGACGCAAGAGGGAGGAGATATGGGGATATATGTATATGTATAGCTGATTCACTTTGTTATAAAGCAGAAACTAACACACCATTGTAAAGCAATTATACTCCAATAAAGATGTTAAAAAAAAAAAAGAAAATGCTGTAAGAATTTGGAACAAAAATAATTCTAGATTCATGGAAGAAAAAGTCTGCATCCAGGAGGAACTCTCAACTGTACTTTTAAGGAGAGATTGGATTTAGAAGGTAGGCATGTGGCAAGGAGACTTTCTAAGTAGGCAATACTTGCATCATTTTTCCTGATACAACATACCAGTGGTGATGATTGACGAGCTCTGAAGCAAGGAATGGAAGGGCAGAACGGTTAAGGAAATGTCTGGCAGCTTGGTGAAAATGCACGGAGAAGAAGGCCATTGGCATGGTTCAGGCACAGTCCAGTCTGGGCCTGGAGAAGGAAAAAGTGAATCAGAGGTTTAGAATTTAAAGCTGGAAAGGATCTTGGGTGTTATCTAGCCTTGTATTTCATAAAATATTTCTCAGAACTCTTGTCTCACAGGATGCTCAATGATTAAAAAAAAAAACTCCCATCAATTATGTTTGAGAAATATAGTAAACCACATTCCCCTGGATAAATTAGAGCCCAACGCATCTGAGAAATCCTATGCTAAAGACACCTGCTACCTGAGGTTTTCCAAACATAATTTTACCTTTAAACACTACTTACTATCTAACAGTACTAATGTTCTGGAAAATTCATTCTGGGAACCAATGATCTAGTCTTATCCTTACGTGTCACAAATAGTAAACTGAAGCTTGTGAAAGCTAAGTGACTTATTCGAGGAGAGACCCAGAGCTAAAGAACTGATTTCAGCGGCCCTTATCACTTTATAAATTTTTAAAATATACATTAATGTCTATTATGCACATAATGGAAATGAAAATTACATATCTAATTACTGTTTACTCAACAAAGCATTAAACCCATACACTTGAGAAAAATTCTCAACCGAAAAAGGATTTTTAGAGACTAACTTTCCATCAAGTAGCAACTCCCATTCCTGCACGCATCCTGGATCCTGGATTTTATAGTTTACAAGAGTTTAGTTTTTGCTCTCAATCTGTGTTTTTTGCTTACTTGTAATATAACAGCTAACAATAATGAGGCACAGATGATGTTCCAGGCACTGTGTGAAGGGCTTTGTGTGCATGTTCTCTGTTAATCCTAACAACAGTTCTACAAGCTAGTTGACATTATCGTCCCATTCGAAGCTGAAGAGGCTGAGACTCAGAGAAGTAAGGAACTCGCCAAAGTTACAGAACTCATAGGTGAAGGAGCTGAGTATCTGATCCAGGTCTGGCTGACTCCAAAGCTTATAGGCTTAACCACTATGTCTTCATAATATTCAGGAAGCTCTGCGGATTTAGAAGATTCCACACTGACATCTCAAACTGTTCCATATCATCAAGCCCCATTAGGAAAAGCAAGTGACTCAACGACTGACGAATTCATACTAAAGCACTGACATGTTGAGCAAGGCTCCAGCCTGCTATTTATTCTATGGCCTTCTATAAATCATGAAGAAAAGAGGTGGGACTTTGTGTCGTCAACTTTGAAAAAGACAGCAGAGGGCAGAATGGCATCATCAGGTTAGGTCTGTGACTGACCACCTACTTTGTCATCACTTGAGCAGTTGAGTAAAATAGTCAGCCCATGAGAGGAAACATCAAGGACTCACATACAGGCATGCTATATTTTTGCCTTCCCTTTTATTGGTGACCTCTTATGGAATGCTGTGGGAGAACACTCAGTTCCTGAAGTTCCGTTGACTACAAATGAAGATGTCTAAACTAACTCTTGCCAAGAAACCATAATTCAGAAAGACACAGACCCTGCCACAATTGTACTTGTGAATTTCATTTTGTTTTATTTTTTTCTAAGTGAAATTGCCTCAGAAAATTGGAGGGCTATCTTACTTTCCATGTGTAGAACTGATTAGATATGAAAATAATTCATCTCCTTATAGGTAGACATTGTGATTAACCTTTAAGGAAAACTAACATCAGAGTAATAAAATCTTCCATGTGCAGTGTGTACGTTCAAAAACTATGGTCACATCCATTTCCTCTCTCTGATCCTCACGAGAGCGTTTGAACGCTGGCAGGGTTGCTAGTATGAGTCTTTTTCCTAGCCATTCATTCATCCATCAACTACGTATTGAGTGACTATTTTGTGCCAGGCACTGGCAATGCACTAGTAAACGAGGTAGGTAGGTTCTTTGCTCTTAGGAAACTTGTATTCTACCAGGGGTGGCAGTCAATGAAAGAATGAATACATAATAAGTAATTAAATAAGGAAATAAGATGGAAGAGTCATAGATGCTACTTAAATGAAAGGGTCACGTAGTTGCTGTGAGATAGAGAGCCTGGGCAGATACCTCAGATGGGGTGGTCAAGGAAGGATCTCAGAGCAGGGACATTTTAGCCTGAGACCTAAATGATAAGGAGCTAGATCTGCAAGGATGGGGCCACCCATTCTGCATAGATAGGAAAATTGAGACTCAAATAGATTCAGTGACTAAAGATTATGTAGTTAGCCCATGATGGACTTAGACTTCAACCTTAAGTTTCTGAGTCCAAGACCAGTGCTATTTCTGTCCACCATCTCCCTCAACAGTAAACATGGCAAAATATATAAATAATGCTCATCACTGCTTTTGTACGCTAGGAGCACCAGGTTAAATAATATAAATGGTCATTTTGATAATTTAATACTTACATGTTGATTATTAAATTTCTTCTAAATGAGTTAGGCAATTGTAGTTTGAACTTTTAAGAAATATGTAGTTAAACTGGACCCTTGCCTGGATGATGGCTTATTTTCTGATCAAAAGGAATTTATACAACAGTATTTCCAAGAGGTTCTTTCTTCTTTCTGCCTCCTTCCCTCTCATATTTAAGTATCTCTTGGTTTCAGGCAGGAAAAGGCACAATGCATAACAGCCTTGACTATCCTGCCCAATCCCTAGGACCTATAATTTCTCGTTTCCTCTCTACTAGTAGCATGCTGGATGATGCAAAATATTTGAGCCTCTCTTTGCAAATATATTAACAGGATTATACGGTAAGCCTTTTTGGTGGAATAATACTGCTATTACAGCTTGAAAAATTACCCTGGAGTTCATGACCATAGGTGATTAAGGAATCTTTTAAGATTCCTTAAGTGAGTTTAAGTGTTGACAAGAATCCTTCCAGGATGGGTTAAATATAAATTCAAGAAGGAGGAAAAAAAAAAAAAATATATATATATATATAAAATATATATATATATTATATATATAACACATATGTATAAATGTGTATACATATATATGTATATTATATATATTACACATATGTATATAAAGACAAGAGCTCTTAGAGGCTCTTTCTGATTCTTTGTAGGAAAAAGAGGCAATTAATACATGTACATTTAACAAAATCATTTGGTATTGGGACTTGAAATTTTCATTCAAATTGTGAAAGACACAAAAATATCATGTCTAATAAACACCTAATTAAATGATAGTCATAATTGACCAAAAAACTTATTTAATTCGTTTTTGTTGGTATTAATTCATATAAGTATACAATTTTAAAGTAAATTAATTTTATTTATTTATTTTTATTGAAGTATAGTTGATTTACAATAGTGTATTTGTTTTAGGTGTACAATATAGTGATTCAGTATTTGTATAGATTACACTCCATTAAAAGTTATTATAAAATAATGGCTATAATTCCCTGTGCTGTACAATCTATCCTTGCTGCTTATCTATTTTATACACAGTAGTTTGTATCTCTTAGTCCCATACCCCTATCTTGCCCCTACAGCTTCCCTTACCCCACTGGTAACCACTAATTTGTTTTCTATCTCTGTGAGTCTGTTTCTATTTCGCTATATACATTGGTTTGTTTTATTTTTTGGATTCCACATATAAGTGATATCATGCAGTATTTATGTTTCTCTGTCTGACTTATTTCACTAAACATAATATTCATAGGTCCATCCATGTTGCTGCAAATTGCAGAATTTCATCCTTTTTTATGACTAATATACCTTATACCATATATATATATATACACAAAAATAAACTCAAAATGAATGAAAGACCTAAATGTAAAAGCTGAAATCATAAAAATCCTAGAAGAAAAATAGGCAGAACACTCTTTGATATGATTCGTAGCAATGTTTATTTTTGGATCTGTCTCCTAAGGCAAAAGAAATAAAAGCAAAAATAAACAATGGGATGTAATTAAACTTAAAAGCTTTTGCACAGCAAAGGAAACCATCGACAAAACAAAAAGGCAACCTACTGAAAGGTAGAAAATATTTACAAATGATATGACCACAAGGGGTCAATATCTAAAACATACAAACATCTCACACAACTCAATATCAAAAACATAAACAACCTGATTTAAAAAATGAGCAGAGGGCCTTCCTTGGTGGCGCAGTGGTTAAGAATCTGCCTACCAATGCAGGGGACACGGGTTCGAGCCCTGGTCCGGGAAGATCCCACATGCCGCAGAGCAACTAAGCCCGTGCGCCACAACTACTGAGCCCGTGTGCCACAACTACTGAAACCCGTGCGCCTAGAGCCCGTGCTCTGCAACAAGAGAAGCCACTGCAATGAGAAGCCCACGCACCGCAACAAAGACCCAACGCAGCCATAAATAAATAAATAAATAAATAAATTTAAAAAAATGAGCAGAAGACCTGAACAGACATTTTCCCAAAGAAGTCATATGGATGGCTAACAGGCACGTGAAAAGATGCTCAACATTGCTAATCATTAGAGAAATGCAAATCGAAACCACGAGATACCACTTCACACCTGTCAGAATGGTCATCATCAAAAAGTCTACAAATAACAAATGTTGGTGAGGCTGTAGAGAAAAGGGAACCCTTGTAAACTGTTGGTGGGACTGTAAGCTGGTGCAGCAACTATAGAAAACAGTATGGAGTTTCCTCAAAAAACTAAAAATAGAACTACCATAGATCCAGCAATTCCACTCCTGAGTATATCAATATATCCAGAAAAAAATGAAAACACTAATTTGAAAAGATACAAGCACCCTAACATTCACATTTTAATGTGAATTAATTCATATACTATACACTTAACCTTTTTGTTAATATTAATTCATAAACTGTTCAATTAACTATTTTAACATGAATTGCTTCCGTAGTTTTTAATGTATTCACCAGGTTACATAACCATCACCAGTATCTAATTCTAGAACACTGTTATCTCAAAAAGAAGGCCTCTGGCAGCTAGTAATTGCTTCCCTTTCTTTATGAATTTGCCTATTCTGGACATCTCATATGAATGAAACCAAACAGTATGTGGCCTTTTGTGTCTGTCATCCTTTATTTAGCATGTTTTCAAGACTCATCCTTGTTGTAGCATGTATCAATACTTCATCCATTTTTACGGTTGAATTGTATTCCATTATGTTGGATATACCACATTTATTTATCCCTTCATTGGTTGATGGACATTTTGTTTGCTTCCATTTTTTGGCTATTAAGAATAATGCTGCTATGAACATTTGTGTACTAGTTTTTGTGTGGACATATGTTTTCACTACTCTTGGGTATATACCTAGGAGTAGAATTGCTAGGTCACCTGGTAACACTGTTTAACTTTTTGAAAAATTGCCAAACTGTCTGGCACAGCAGCTATACTATTTTACATTCCCATCAGCAGTGTATGAAGATTCCAATTTCAACACTTCTTCATCAGCACTTATTATTAATTTTTTGCTTGTGGTTATTTCCTTGTGCTATCTCATGAGTGGTATCTCATTGCAGTTTTGGTTACATTTCCCTAGCGACTAATGATGTTGAACATCTTTTTGTGTACTTATTGGCCAGTCGTATATTTTCTTTACAGAAACCTCTATTTCAGTCATTTGCCCATTTTTAAATTGGGTTCTGTTTCTTTTTATTTTCAGTTATAAGATTTTTGTGTGTATTCTGGATACTAGACCCTTGTCGGATATAGATTTTGCAAATATTTTCCCTAATTCTGTGGATGTTTCGTTCATTGTTATAGATTCTGTCCGGTTACAGATCTGGACTACAATTGTTAGTATAGCATATATGTATTATTTTTGCCTGCATATCACTCCTTCTTCCCTCCTCTTTACCTGACAACACTCTCCTTTTCCCTTCCATCTGTGAGTTTCTAGCCTAATCATCCTTCCTTCCCTCCCCAGTGCCTGATCCCCTCATGTCCAGGACCCAGGCTAAGCCAATTAAAACCCATCGCCAGAATTTGTCACTTTGGTTGGAGGTTATTTAAAGATCCTTTTCCCCTCTGCTCGAAAACCTGTGAGTATGTAACAGAACTGCTTTCTTCATGTTCCCCGCATGGCAAAAAGCCCTTTGGTAGTAAGAGAGAGTGAAATCCACAAGCAGAGACGCAAAGCAGAGAAAGACAGAGCTGTGGCTGTCCATTTGTCCCCAGCTATACCCCTGACCTTCTTTGTTGTGTGAGTAAATAAAGTCTTGATTGAGCTGAAGTTAGTTATCTGTCACTTGTAGTGTAATACTCACTGACTAACGGAGTATGTATATGGCTTATCAAAGATATTACCAGCAGCTCTTGCATAGCGAGAGCTTGTAATCGTTAGTCTGTGGGAAGAAATGCAAGGAAAATATAACTGGGTAGAATTTGGGAAAACACAGACTAACACATCTGGGGAAACAGGATAAAATGTTTGAGTTTATGGGAAAGAGAGTTGCAGGGAAAAGAGTCATTCCAAAGTAGTTGCAATGAATGACAGTTGACAGTGAATCATACTATATGAATCGATGATATGAAATGACAAGTAAAACAGCCTTTGATGTATGGAAGAGATGACAGTCAAAGGTACTGTGAGTCACAGACATTTGTGTTAAGCATCCTTTGCAGAGCCCTCCATGGAGACCAGTTGTCAGAACCAGCTGGCATGTCTCACATATGAATGTGGCTGTTTTTTCTCCATCTCCCTTCTGTGTCATCTCTCTGTATCTTTTTCTATTCTCCCCTAACAATCTATCCTTTGGTCCTTTTTTTTTTTTAAAGATTGAAAAGACCAGGTAGGTATTATGAATAAACAGAACCAACAAGTAGTCCTTCCCTCTTTCTTTGTTAGTAATTTTCTTTTTTTAAATTAATTTTCATTGAAGTATAGTTGATTTACAATGTCGTGTTAGTTTCTGCTGTACAGCAAAGGGAATCAGTTATACGCATACATATATCCACTCTATTTTAGATTCTATTCCCATATAGGTCATTACAGAGTACTGAATAGAGTTGCCTGTGCTATACAGCAGGTTCTTATTAGTTATCCTTTTTATATATAGTAGTGTGTATATGTCAATCCCAATCTCCCAATTTATCCCTTCCCCCACCCCACTAGTAATTTTCGTTAGCTTCAGTGAGAGCTCACCTCAGAGTCTCCATTACATGCCTAAACAGTTAAAATATCAGGGGATGGGGCTCAAATCACCCCACTCCAGGGACTATTACTGTTACTTTTTATTCTGCATTCTTGGATATGGTACACAAAATCCTGCCTCTGGCAAACAGCAGAGTGCATCCTCTTAGAAGACTGTCTCTGCATTTTTGGATGGGTTCTTTCCTCTCTGGAAACCAATGAATGCATTGGACTCAATGGGAGGGTAGGTGAGTGGTCACTTCAAGATACTGGAACCAGTGTACTGCAGGAATAAAACAGTATTGGGTTAATATCTCAAAAATATCACCCACATCACACATGGATCTGTGCAGAGTTGAGAAGGAGATGGAAGAGCTAAACCTACACAAGAATAGTTGCCCACATCTTTGTCCTTTAAGTGTGAAATTAAAAATTATAGAGTCTAAGTAATAGTAAATTTCCTAAGACACCATCCAAGAAATGCACCATTGTATAATATAGAACACTATGGTGATACAAGAGGATGCAGGCTCAGGAAGAGGGGGAGAAATATCTGACACAGCCTTCTCAACCATAACTCATCTAACTAAGATAGAAAGACTCTAATATTTTAATATATTTTCTCTATAAGTTGCTTAGATGAAATATTTAAGATCCTCCATATATTTTTGACTCACAAGTGTCAATGTTTCCTGTTCAAAAGTATAAGTTTAAAACCCTCTAGAGCCTTGTTCGGTTGTTACAACCCCGGGGTCAGGTGGAGCCCATCAACAACTGTAGTTGAGATTCTGGGGTTGAGAGTGAGCAAAGGAGAGTTAACAGTGCCCCCTACGACCCGGAATATTGTCAAGTATATTTCTGTCTGGGAAACAGCATATACTTGCTTCAGGAAAGGAGTATCTGAAGCTTGGGTCTTGAATTAATGATTTTTTTTTTTTTTTGTCTGGATGATTTATCCATTGTTGAAGGTGGGGTATTGACGTCCCCCACTATTATTGTATTGTTTATTTCTCCCTTCAGATCTGTTAGTATTTGCTTAATATATTTAGATGCTCCAAGTGCTCCAATGTTGGGTGCACATATGTACATGATTGTTATATTTTCTTGATGAATTGAGCTTTTTATCATGATATATTGACCTTCTTTGTTTTTTGTTACAATCTTTGGCTTAAAGTCTATGTTATATGACATAAGTATAACTACCTCTACTCTCTTTTGGTTTGCACTTGCATGGATAATTTTTTTCTATCTTTGCACTTTGAGCCTATGTGTACCCTTAAAGCTAAAGTGAGTCTCTTGTAAGCAGCATATAAGTGGGTCTTGGTTTTTTTGTTGTTGTTTTTGTTTGTTTGTTTTCATCCATCCATATACTTCTTGTCTTTTGACTGGAGAATTCAATATATTTACATTTAGAGGAATTGATAGGTAAGGACTTACTAATGCCCTCTTATTATTATACTTCTCTTATTCTTTTCTTCCTCTCTTGCTGCCTTCCTTTGTGAACTGATGATTTTCTATAGTGGTATGCTTTGATTCTCTTCTCTTTATCTTTTGTGAATCTACTGTAGATTTTGGCTTTGTGGTTACCATGAGGCCTGTATCTCATTGATATAACATCTCAGATATAATAGTCTATTTTATGCTGATAACAATTTAACTTCAATCACATTGAAAAACTCAACCCTTTTACTCCCTTCTTTTATGTTTTTGATGTCACAGTTTACATCTTTTTATATTGCATATCCATGAACAATTATTGTACCTTAGCTATTTTTAATACTTTTATCCTTTAACCTTTATGCTTGAGTTAAGTGGTTAGCACATAACCACATTACAGTTTTAGAGTATATGCTTACTTTTAACAGGGTGTTGTATATTTTCATGTTACTATTTAGCATCCCTTTATTTAAGCTTGAAGAAATCATTACATCATTTCTTATAAGGCACGTGTAGTGGTGATGAATGGTGCATGGAGCCTGGTGATGGATGTCAGGTTGGCAACATGCAGTTGCACATCTGGAGGGATCAGCCCTGAGCGCATGCACAGCAGTGAGGGTCAGCTGCAGGGGCCTGGGCTGGTGTTTTGCACTCATGTAGCCACGAAGGCCTTGGCTGGTTGCAAGTGCAGATCCCAGGATCCGGCAGGTAGGGGAGGAAATGGAAAGGGACTCAGGTGACTGGTGCCTGTAAATGCAAATACCTGTGTGGGGCAAAAGCTGGTGAAATCTGCAGGGGTCCATGGTGGCTGTTCTGGCCATTGGTTTCTTCAGTGGCGAAAGCTGATGGGGTCGTCCACGGAGCAGATCACTGGGAACTGGGGTTGGTCCTGCTTCTTGGCTGATATTAGTAACCCCTGCCCTTTTTTCCTTGTCCCTAGTCATCTCTATACTTCTCAGCTTTGCTGGTTTCTCCAGAGGGATTGAGGTTGACACAAAGCTACTCATGGAAGCATTGTTTGAATAGCAAGAGACTAGATACAAGAAAATGCTCATAAGCAGGCCTAGTTAAAGAACCCATGGGGCATTCATACAATGGAATCACACTATGCAGCCATAAAGGAGAATAGGGGCTCCTTTGTGTATCAGTATGAAATATTTTCAAGACACATTCTTAAATGGAAAAAGTACAGTGCAGAATTTTGTGTAAATATGTTGCCATTTGTGTAAAAAAAGGAAGAACATACACGTAAGCATTTTCCTTTGCCCTTGGTTTTTTTTTTCCCCCCTGCAGGGAAAAAAAAACTGAAAAGAAGGAGAGGAACTTTGGGAAGGAGGATTATTTGTTGTTTCCGGAAAATAGCACAGTGAGTTTTCTCAGCTTAGCTACTTATAACAACAGGTGATCCATGACACTTTGTGTATTAATTCCAGATGTTATGACAGCAATCTCAAGTTCAGGAAAGCTAACAAAAGAAACTTTCTCTTGCCTCTTCCAGACTTTCATCCCCCCATCAATGGCTCAGAAGAGGTGCACCATCCACCAGAAGCCCTGTTGTTAGAAATGGAGATAACCAAGCCCTTGGCAACATATATTCTATTCTGAGTGTGAAATATGTGTGAGGATATTGTGACATGGGGAAGATAATAAATCATGGGATCTGTACCCCCAGCATGTTCAGAATATTGTTGGAGAGACAAGACAAACATTCCTTGAGAGCAGGAATCCACTGATGTGACTTACGTGAGTTTTCTTAAATCCGCCCACATATCTGGATTGATTGGGTAGCGCCAATAAAGATCCCAAGAGATTATGTATAGAAAGCACTTTGTGAACTGTAAAGTCCTATGTAGTGTGAAATGAAAAATATTGCCTGCTATGTCAGTAAACAAAAGATGTTGTAGGCGTCAAGCAATCCCGGAGGGTGAGCCCTGCGGGAAGTCAGGATGGAGACAAATGGGCTGCCCACTGCCAAGCTCTCAGCCACTGCAGTCACCCCCAACTATACACCCTGAGGGGATTCAGGATGGGGAAAATCAGAATACTGCTCCTAGATAGTTAAGCTGCATATCAAAGGAATGACTTCAATAAGCCCAGACTCTTGCATCTTCCCATACGTAGAAAAGCGCTAAGTTCTTTAACTTGAGATATCTGATTTTCTTTAAGTAACAGTAATCTTTTGAAGTTCCAACTACCTGATCTTTGTTGCAAAAAGTCCTGTATATCCTGGCTTCTCCCTTTACCTCTTGGGAGCAGCCCCTCAGAGGCTGTGTTCCAGGAATAAGTCCTCAGTTTCGTCCACCAAATAAAACATAACTCTCAACTTTTAGGTTGTGCATTTTTTTTTTTTTTTTTTTAACATCTTTATTGAAGTATAATTGCCTTACAATGGTGTGTTAGCTTCTGCTTTATAACAAAGTGAATCAGTTATACATATACAATATGTTCCCATTTCTCTTCCCTCTTGCATCTCCCTCCCTCCCACCCTCCCCATCCCATCCCTCTAGGTGGTCACAAAGCACCGAGCTGATCTCCCTGTGCTATGCGGCTGCTTCCCACTAGTTATCTATTTTACATTTGGTAGTGTATATATGTCCATGACACTCTCTTACCCTGTCACATCTCACCCCACCCCCTCCCCATATCCTCAAGTCCATTCTCTAGTAGGTCTGTGTCTTTATTCCAGGTTGTGCATTTTTTTTTTTCAGTTGACAGTAGATACTGTAATTTACTTTGGTTGTCCTTTTTTTTTTTTTCAGTCGACAGTAGATACCATAATTTACTTTGGTTAGAGAAGCCTTCACAAAGGAGGTAGGTACATAAGCCTGAGCCGGAAGCATGGGTGGCAGGTGGCAGGGGGGTGAGGAAGGGCCTCACAGGTGGGGAGATACAGGTGTGCTGGGAAGCAGGAGTAGGTGTGGTCAGGAGAGGTGGGTGAGCTCTCCTCACAGCCAACTTGAAAGGTTGGTGTTGGTCTCCATTTTACAGCTGAGGACGTCGGGGAGCCAAGGTAGTGAAACCAAGCGGGACCCTGTGGGGCTCCTGGGCACTTAAGCCTTTCTGTGTCCCCTGTTTCTTGTTTGTAGGGAATAGGCTTCAGCCGCCATGACCTTCCCTGAGTTTCGAAGGGCAGATTCGAACAGTTGCTAATCAGGGAAGGGAGGAGATGTAGACACAAGGGAGGAGCAGTCAGGAAACAATAGTGCAGCCTTGGGGCAGGGTCCTGGTTCCCCCTCAAGGGATACACATAACAATATCCTTGAGCTCTTCTCCAGAACTAAAACCCCCAACCAATGGAAGATGGTAACTACTTCATGAAGCATTTGTCATTCCAGAGAGAAGGTCACAGTTTGATAACCTCCACAACAGCAAAAGCTCATCAGGAGACCACCTGAGGCCAGGTTGAAGGAATGCAGGCCCTGCACACAGCCCTGCCCTTGAACCATTGCTATAAAACTCCTCAACAAATCCTCCCCAGCTGCTCACCCCCAGGTGAGGACACACAATTTTTGAGGGCACGAGCCCATGGTTTCCCCCTTTGCCTGATAAAGCAGTAAAGCTAACTCTTCTACTTCACCCAAACTCTTGTCTCTGAGATTTGATTTGGCACAGGGGCACAGAGGCCGAGTTTTCAGCATCAGTGAGAAGCTTGGCAAAAGACATGGTTAATGACAATCCAGGTGTGTAGCTCTTTCCACTTAGGCTACGAGAACCTAATCTGAGGTTTCAAGCTCAAAGTCACAGCTCAAGGTCAACCAGCTCCAGGCTTCAAATTCTTCTTCTGAAACTCAACCTGCTACCTTCAGCTGGCATCAGCAGAAGTGCGCGGCATGGAGAAGTGAGGTTGGAGGAGACCGATCCTGTAGGTCTTGTTGTGCTTTATAGAAGGTCCTGGGAGTGCAGGGAGCATGGAGGCCCGCAGACCAAACTGCCTGACGACCTGGAGGGCTGATTTCCGGTCTTGTTGTTAAAGAGAATTTAGGGAAGCCAAAAAGACACAAAGCAGCAAGAAAAAAATTAAAGCAACAGAAGAAATAAGGTAAAGAGAAGATAGGAGAGAAAGATGAATCTGGAAGCGTGGTTACCCCACACAACGCATGCTGTAGTTTCCGTGCACTTGCTAGAACGGACCCTGCGTTTGGCTCTACACTGCGTGAACAGGGAAACAAAACCAGTCAGATGATCTGTGGCTTCTCTGGCCGCACAAAGGTGGATGGAGACCTTGCTTTGTCACCTTACACCCAGGAGAAGGCAGAGGAAGTAAGGGAGCCTGGCCTCCTGCCCTGAAGACATTGGCTGGCGGCGTAGGCTTACGGAGGGGCGGGGCAGGGGCTGGGGCAGAAGCTGGCCTGCAGTGACAGTGAACCAGCGACGCTGACGAGCCCTCAGAGGGGGAGCAGCCCAGCTCCCCTGGTTCCTCTAAGCCTGAGACAGCTGGCCAGGCTCCTGGGGAATCACAGCCCCGCTGGGGAGCCTATTCCCGGCAGGGCCCCGCTTGCAGGCCTGCGGGTGAGCCTTCCGGGCGCAGCTCTTGGGAATCCGCCCCATCTGTCCTGCCCTGCAATCCCCATTCCTGGCTGCTTAGCTGTTCAGGCAGCCGCCTCGCTGGCGAAGAGGCTGCGCCCCGGAGAGAGAGCCGGGGAAAGGGAGGGCCCCACTCGGAAGCTAAGGCGAACAGATCAGGAGCAATCTGGACTCTGCACCTGCCACGTGGATGGACTGTTCTGTGTCCAGGGTTCTGCGATTAGGAAAACACGACTTTGCTGCCTGGAAGCTCTCTGAACGCAGCGCTGAGATGCAAAGTAGAGGGGAGAGAAGAGGAAATGATTCCCTTCCTCTCTCTAGTTTTTTCTTACTTTATACTCACCACCCTCCTCCCCCCAGATTTGTAAAACGCACACATGCACACACACACCCCCTGATGGGTTAAGTGAAAACAGTGCCCCAGGAGGGTTCAAATGCTGCGTTCGCGGGGTCCCCCAGGAAGCTGGTGCTCTTTTCCTAAGGAGCTGTAGCTTCTTACTCTGGCCTGCAGCCGCAGCTTCCCTTTGGTGTTGCCAAAAGCACTTAGCCAGCCTCCGACAGAGCCCAGCCCCCGGCTTGCACAAAGGAGCTGAGTCATCCTTTATGGCTACATTGGCTCAGCGGTACCCTAAGCCTCTCCCAGGCGGTCAGGAGGGAGCCTGGAGGTTCTGGGAGCACAGTGCAGACTCCAGGGCTGCAGCTCCCCGCCCCGTGGTGGGCTGAGTCTGGCAGGGCGGCTGAGAGCCCTAAGCGTCTGGGTCAGGAAATACTCGTTCTCTGCTCCCAGCTCTCTGGGCCTTGCGGGGTCCATTTACTTATCTGTGCTGCAGGTGGTGGCTTTCTTAGTCCTGACCTTCAGCCACGCCCAGGAAGGAACTGAGTGTGCTTAGGGCCTGTTTGGGACCACTCTTGGTCACACTGAGGAAGGGAGATCCTGTTTATGTATTTCTGTGCAATATGTGTGTCCTCAGCTGAATAAATCTTCCACAGAAGCGAAGGCTGATGACTGGGGAGACGCGTTCGTTTCCACTTAGCAGGTGGCGATTTAGGCATGGGTATACAGTTGTTCTGCTCACTCTCCGGCCCAAGGAGATTAAGTCCTCACCCCATGCCCCTCACGTGTGTCGGAGTGGTCTCCCGCTGGCAGCTGGGTGGTTCTTGAAGCAGGACTGAGAAGTCAAGGAGAGAGAAGTGGGGACCAAGGATAGGTGGACATCTCTCTCCTGATATCAAACAGAAATCTCTAACTCAACAAACCCAAATTTCACTTACATCTCTAGCCCCCAAACTGCTCCCCCTTCCCTATGACCCCTCCTCCTCTTCCCAAGCCCCGTAATCCAATCACCGGGTCTGGCCAAGTCTATTGGTCCGTCTCCCCTCCTGCACCCACCCTCACCTCCCATCCCCACCACCAGCTTGGTGTCCCCACCCCCAATCTTATCTTTCACTGTGACTCCACAGGAAGTGCCACCATGTTTCCCCTCGCCTCCGGGGTAAAGTCCGGAGCCCTAATAGGCTTTCAAAAGTCACAGAAGGAGAGCCTCCGGCCCACTAGGCTACCTCATTTTTCACCATCTCTCACCTCTGAACCTTTTTTTTTCTTTTTAAAATTTATTTATCTTATTTATTTATTTTTGGCTGCATTGGGTCTTCGTTGCTGTGCGCGGGCTTTCTCTAGTTGCGGATAGAGGGGGCTGCTCTTCGTTGCAGTGCACAGGCTTCTCATTGCAGTGGCTTCTCTTGTTGCGGAGCACGGGCTCTAGAGCGCAGGCTCAGTAGTTGTGGCTCGCGGGCTCTAGAGCGCTGGCTCAGTAGTTGTGGCACACAGGCTTAGTTGCTCTGCGGCATGTGGGATCTTCCCAGACCAGGGCTCGAACCCATGTCCCCTGCATTGGCAGGCGGATTCTTAACCACTGCGCCACCAGGGAAGCCCCTCACCTCTGAATCTTTGTACACACAGTTCCTTCTGCCTGAACAACCTTCCCTGTTCTCAGTTGGCTACTTCAAATTCATTCTCCAGATCCCAGCTTAAATATCTCCTTCTAAAAGGCTTTTCATAATCCCCCAACTGTCGATTTGTTGCCCTTTTACCCTGTTTCTTTGGAACCCACTACTCCTGCTGTTCCTTGTGTTGCATCACTTGGTGGTGGTTTCTAAATGCTTATACAGTTTTGTGGGATTTCTGGAATCCAATACAGGACCGAACACATAGTAGGTGCTTTATAATTTGTTCTGAATGAGAGAGTGGATTGAATGCTGTGTCTATAAGCCTTCTGGTGATGGGGTGTCATGAAAGAGTAAGATCCCTGTACTTGAATCGTTGGTCCAGTGGTGGCAGAATGTATTCGTCAGAGAGACAGAACCAATAGCAGATATATATGGTAGGGGTGGTGAAGGAGAGGGAGAGGTTGAGATTTATTTTAAGGAATTGGCTCACATGATTGTGGAGGTTGCCATGTCTGAATTTTGCAGGATAGGCTGGCAGGCTAGAGACCCAGGGAAGAACTCATATTGCAGCTTGAGCCCAAAGACAGTCTGGAGGCAGGATTTCCTCTTCCTCTGAGACTTCAGTCTTCTTTCTCTTAAGCCCTTCAACTGGTTGGATGAGGCCCACTCACAATCTGGAAGGTCATCTGTTTACTCAAAGTCTACTGAGTTAGAAGTTAATCACTGGGCTTCCCTGGTGGCACAGTGGTTAGGAATCTGCCTGCCAATGCAAGGCACACGAGTTTGAGCCCTGGTCCGGGAAGATCCCACATGCCGCGGAGTAACTAAGCCCGTGGGCCACAACTACTGAGCCTGCTCTCTAGAGCCCACGAGCCACAACTACTGAAGCCCGCACACCACAGCTACTGAAGCCCGCGAGCCTAGAGCCCATGCTCTGCAACAAGAGAAGCCACCGCAATGAGAAGCCTGTGCACTGCAATGAAGAGTAGCCCCCGCTCGCCACAACTAGAGAAAGCCTGCACGCAGCAACGAAGACCCAATGCAGCCAAAAATAAAATAAATAAATAAATATAAATAAATTTTTTTAAAAAAAGAAGAAGTTAATCACATCTAACAAATACCTTCATGGCAAAAACTTGACTGGTGTTTGACCAAATATCTGGATACCTTGGCCTGGTTAAGTCAACACATCAAATGAACCATCACACAGGTGATCCAGGTGAGTAATTTAATGCCCCCTAGCCTCTGTTTGCTTCCCTTTAATGGGGATAATGTAGCACCCACCTCACAGGGATTTGGATAGAATGAAAGGAGACCGTGTCTGATGAGCAGCCTTGACATTGCCCCGCTCATGGTAGACGATAGTCTTGCCTTCAAGCCTCACCCTTATTCCAACCATGTTTTGCCCCAAAGGAAGGGCCGTGTGACAAAAGAGATTCCAAGTGCCAGGCCTTTCCTGCTCTTTCCACACCCATCTCAGTGGAGAGGAGGCTCCACTCTCTTTTCCCTGTTCCTAGAGGCTGGCCAAGTGTGATTCCTTCATTCCATTTCCATACCCTCTGGAAAAGGGGGTTGAAGGGATGGAAATTGCTGAGGTCAAAGTCACATATAGACTCCTTAAAGGAAGGATGGGTGAAAGCTAGATTGGAATTGGAATTCTGCTCCTAGTAGATTTTGTACCCCAGTCCCCCTTCCAGACTCTGGCTCCACACAAGCTCTGGAATCACAAAGGCCAGAACCCAAGATTTTATTTCTACCGAGGGGCCTCTGAGTCTGAAGACACCGCTAGTGTATGTGCACATATGCTGCTGTGCCTTTGGCTTTTGTTCTCATTTCCTTGAAATAGAGATAATTTTGTGTGATTAAAAAAAAATGCTTAAATGTAAGACCCATAGACCTCCTTCTATTTTAAGCAAAATTAGCTTTCTTTTTCTGTAAAAAAAGGAAGAAAAAATATTGCCCATCATGTGTGTGGCCTGAACACAACCCTCAAAACATCTTAAAGGTTATCCATCAAGGTTTTTAAAAGGAAATATATTATTCTTAATTGTTCTTATCTTATTATTATGTAATACTTTATGGATTTATTTTTTAACCTATCATCTTATGCCAGAAAGGGCCATTTGGCTTATTTTTATTGGTAGACTGAAACAAAACTAAATATATGGGACTATGTTTACTATTTTGGACTTTATTCTCTATTACTTTGCCTTTCAACTTGAAAAGGAATTTTGTGCTACGGATCAACGTTTGGCCCCGGTCAACGGTGCTCCCTTCAGGCCAGGAGGGAGTGCCTAAGAGAATTCTGGACCAGCAGGCGGCCGTATATTTCTTGCTTCATCCTGTGTGCGTGGGCGAAGTATCAGGCAAAGGTATAAATAAAATGTTCTAACTCCGCATATGGTATTTGGGGTTGAAAAATCCTTCATAAACTTTTTCCATTCCTATCAGCAGTTTTATTCATTACGGGACATCCAGTAACTCTCCTTTTGGGATTATTTGAGAAGCAGCAACAACTTATGAAAAGAGCATACTGGCTGTAAGATTCAGTGTAAAGATTGACTGCCTGTGGGCGAGTAATCCCCATATAGCCGATCTAAAATGTTCAGTGTGGTTTCCCCCTTTCGCCGGCTTTCCTGTCCCCAGGTGCACGGATTCTTCAGTAGTGTAGCCATAATGACGGGAAAATGCCTTCCCCTTTCCCTCCATTGGACCAGGATCAGGTCCATGGGCTAGCAGATGGGTTTTCTCCCTTCTGTCTGTACTCAGCTTGTGTTTTTACTAACATGGGGGTCCAGAGCAGGAAATCAGGCCCAGAGGGTATCATTTCAAAACTTTAATACTGCATCACTCTGGCGAGCTCCCTGTCTGGCATATCGCCACTGGGTGTTGGATGTTTGGACAAATCGAGAGGAGCGAGCATCAGACCAGATGGTGCCACAACCTTTTCTCTGTCATCTTCCATCCCTAAGCATCACCAATCACCTGTCCTTTCGCTGCAAGGACACTGCCTCTGCTTAGGTCATTTCTTTTACTCTAGACAGGTGTCCTCAGCTACAGTCAGACCACATCCTTAGAGAAGGGTCTTGTAGCTAATAAACTAGTAAGCTTCAGCCTCAGGGCCTCTCCCTACACAGGTCCCCTTCCAAGAGCCAGAAGAGCCCTAGCAATGTGTTCACATAGTCACTTATATATTTTAAGTGTATTAACAGTAAGATAAATGTACTCACAATTGGTTAAGACTGTTTTCTGTTTCCATTCCAACTTCCCCAACCTAGCTACTGTTGTGGGGTTTGTGTAGTCACAGGCGTTTTGGGGCTCCAGCTAAAAAGAAGTGGAGTCGGGAATACAATTGGTTTGGGTTTAGTAGGGGATACTTTTGTGGTTGGTGGTAGTTTCCAGTTGCAGCGAAGTTATGGCTAGCCATCCTGGTGTAGAGCTGACCTCTAAGAATACTCCTTTGGCTTCCTGCGCTGAGGTACCCAGCTCTGGGACACGAAGTCAATTGAGTGTGGCCTACAGCATCTGACACCGAAAGTTAGTGCAGCGTCAAAGAGAAGCAAAATTTAAGATGCACAAAGCAGGAGGCCAGTCTGTTAAGAGTCTTACAAACATCAGTTACATAAAATTGTAAGCAGAGGACTTCGTTTTCAGTAACAACCAGTCAAAACAGAAGTTCTCTCCTTTCCGGAATAGAATACATCATGCTATGTATACAGTTATAAAGACACCATGCCATGTTTTTCTCTTTTAATGCAAAAGAGATTTCTTGGAATTGCCATGTTTTAACCCGAGTTTGTGGTGTGTTTTTTCACAATCTAAAATTTGTATTTTGTTGTGGTTTATTCTCATTCTAAATAGGTGTTTGCTTTTGTACCTAATTATATATCCTCAGTTTTGAATCCTTTGGCTTTACGAGGGCTCCCCGATTGTATAATCTTCAGGCTCCAGAAAAACGTTCATAAGCCACTGACTGTCCTCCAGACTGTGGTCAGGTTGGTCCTCTTACAGTAGAAGTGTGCCCTGGTGATGACTGCATGATGTGAACTCTTGCGTGACTTTCATCTTTTCATAACCTGCACAAGCTGCCCTCCCCTCCGCCCTCCTGCCCTCCCATCCTGGGCACCAGAGATCCCTCACGCCCAGGGCTCCTGGAACATGCTGCCCCGCTTGGCCCTCACCTCCTTTGACCGCGTGGGTCCCCCTAATGACAATAACTCCTTCAGTATTGGTTTGTTCGATAACCTTCTATTCGTCGTTCACCAAGCAGCGAGGCAGAAGATCACTCAGGTGAGTCGGAAACCTGCCAGGACTCGAGTTGGGTGGGGTGGCGGGAAGGGCTCTAAGTGTTCACAAATGGCTTTTTCACAGAAGCTGGGCTCGGTCTGTTTGAAGGGCAAGAGCACAGCGGCCAGTGGGAAGCGTACCTCACATCCCTGGGGGCTGGCTCCTTGCTTGGCCTCGAGCAGGAGCTTAACCCCTGGTGCTGATGAGAGTTGGACCACTATTGTATGCTGCTTATCATTGACAGTAGTTCCAAAAAAAGCCTTGTGAAAATGTTATGCCTTATGTAACAGCAGAGTAACGTAAAATATAACACAGTTACATTTCATAAACCATTTACTATGGCTTTGTAACAACTGCATACTCATATTTTAAGGGACAGGTGAATTTACTACTTCCTGAAGTTTATTGATGCTTCCCTTTTATCTTACGTAAAATGGAGTAGTGATACCCATTTTTCTGCATTGTAATACACGTGTCTAGGGATGCCTGGACAATTAGAAAATTGGACTACATTTGTTTTTTTTTTTTTTAATTTATTTATTTTTGGCTGTGTTGGGTCTTCGTTTCTGTGCGAGGGCTTTCTCTAGTTGTGGCAAGTGGGGGCCACTCTTCATCGCGGTGCGCGGGCCTCTCACTATCGCGGCCTCTCCCGTTGCGGAGCACAGGCTCCAGACGCGCAGGCTCAGTAGTTGTGGCTCACGGGCCTAGTTGCTCTGCGGCACGTGGGATCTTCCCAGACCAGGGCTCGAACCCGTGTCCCCTGCATTGGCAGGCAGATTCTCAACCACTGCGCCACCAGGGAAGCCCTGGACTACATTTCTTAAGAGTTAGTGTTTTACTAACTCAGATCAATTTTGTGGACCCTCTCTTCCTTAGATGTAAATGATATTAGTTCGCTGTTAAATGAAATAAAGTGGACATTTTAAAACTAGGGCCATCAGAAGGTGGCCCAACAGTGGGATGGGACTTCCTCCCTTTCTGACCTTCTGGTCTCCCCTTAGGCTACATCCCAGCTGCGGTGGCCATCTGGTCTGGGTACAGGCACCTTCAGATCCCCTCCTGCCCCTCTCACCCACACTTCCTGACACTCCCGTTTTGTTCCTCCTTTCGAAGTCAGAGCTGGGGAAACACCCCAGAGAGAGTCATTTATTTCTCCTTTCTTCTTCATTTATCAAGGTTGTCTTACTATTTTCCCCACTCTTGATTAGTCTGCCGAGAAAATGGTTTCTATTTATAATAGACTTCACCTTGTATTTGTGACTCAAGGGTCCGCATCACATGTGACAAGACACAGCGGGAAGCACGGTTGTAGACACTCTTTGATTTCCGGAGGCAGTATTACTAGCAGCCACGCTGATGATGGTAAAGCAAAGGCCGATTATTGTTTACACAGTAACTAAAGCCTTTTCAGGCAAGCACTTCTTCCCTATTCAGTGGGCGCTTTAATTAATCACAGAACTGTTATACTAAATTAAGCCATTTACAGGTGATTTTCTCCTCTTCATTTCCTTTCCCGTCTTCTGTCTGAGTGTATAATCCAATCTTCCCTTTAGTTTAGGGATTTACATGTAAGGAAGATTAGGCCAAGTTACAATCCCCACCCTCAACCCCTTAGAAGGCAGGCTAGGTATCGAGAAAAGACATAAGGAGACTCTGGGATACTTCCAGGCCAAAGAAAGCAAATGTTAAATCTATCATTCTTTAAATGTGTCCTTGGACAACTTTGCAAAGCTCTCCTGTGATTAGCTTTTGGGGGAAAAATGAAAACACATTCCTTTGCATCCCCAAATCCATGCACTTTATCTCTTCTTCCAGATATCCAACTGGCCTGTTTGAAGCCCACCCTCAACCCCGGTCTCTCTACCTGATCTGGGAAACAAAACGCTACACCTCTCCTCACTCCCAAGAGCTGTGACTCTGTGTGGATAAATCTGCTCTTCAGATTTGCTGTTTCTGATGTTACCTTACTTAGTTAAGCTGGAGAAGGAGTCCTAAAAACATGGTCTGGTATGGTATGTACCTGTCCTCAAGGCAAGCAGAAGTTCACCACTGCTCTGTCAACTTGACCTTGAGGAATGAATCAGGTAGGAACGCTGTCCCTGGCTTCTCCTGTCCAGGTTCAGAGTTTTATAAGTGAGATCACGTTGGGAGCTGGAACCGCTGAAGTGTACTTGCTCAGTCAGGGCTGAGAAGTTGCCAGGACTCCTAGACTTACTTTAAATGCCTACCGGGTGATGGGGGTTTTGGGGCCACTGGAGGACTGACATGAGATCGATAACAACTTCCCAAATACAGCATCACCCAGCTGGACTTGAAACCAAATGTTAAACACCAGAGAATCATAATCACCCAGTAATCAAGAGTGAAATGCTTTCAAGGACATTGACTGTTATTCCAACAAAACAGCCATCCAATGTTCAGCTCTAGAAAATTCTGATCTTGCTTTCATCTCTTGGAAGTAATAAGGGTTACAGTAGGATCAAGGGTACAGGCTGGGAGTGTAAGATAAATGACAACCTACCACGCCTTCTAGGGAACACAGAAAGGAGACTATTTATTTTATGCAAAAATAGTTATAACTCTTAGATATGCTCAGCAGATCTATTTTGCCCCCAAAGATAAGTAGCCTTTCTTTCTCTTTCACATAATTAATAGTTTCTTATCTATAGTTCCCTTGTTTAAGCTCTGCAGCAAAGCAGAGTAGAAGAAAAGCAAGGGAACATTTGATATGTTAATTATGAGGTTATGACATTATTAAATGTACCCCGAATACAAGTGGCCTCAAAGATTCTGAAATCTGTTTCAAAAATGAAGCATAGAGCTGCTGCAAAACATTCAAGAAGTGACCATTTCTGTAAGTTTCTTATTTATCCATCATTCCTTTGAATAGAGCTGAGGTGGTTCTTTTACCTTCTTCTATCTGGCCACACTTTAAATTTATATATTGAGTAACTGTCTCTGGGAGATGGAGGGAATGGGCCCACCACCATGGCAGGGATGTTGTTGAGGTTAAGATGGGAGGGATGCTTTAACCCAGCAAGAGATATGCTGAACACACAGGGCTGCTTGTCGGCATATGGTTTCATTGGGTCCCCAGAAGCCCACATCAGTTGAGAGCCAGTAACAAGCCAAGAGGAGGGTGCCCGAGAGAAGCAGGCAGGCTGGCCTTAGCCTGAGAATTTCTTTCTGTGGTACCTGCACGGGGAAAGAGGGGCCTGACCAAGAGGCAAAGGGAAGTTTTTGCTGCTTCCAAATTCTTCGATGACCTGGCTTGGACTTTAAACCACTTCTTTCTAGAGGTGGAGTGAACTCCTCCTGTTTTTCCTTCTCTTGGGCTAAATCACTCAGTGCCAAAGTCTTCAGTCAAATCGATGATTTCATCTTCCTTTAAATCTTGTTGCTTGCCACAAATTGTGTTTTTTTTAATTTTGAACTTGAAGGAGAGAAGTTTGAAACAAAGCATTCTTTTCATATTGTACATCAGATATTCATTTTATCTGAATTCAAAAATGAATCCAATGAGTAAACATAAAAATTCTGCCCACTTTCTAGGGCAAGCCACCTCTCCCATACATCTTATAATCACTGTGTTTTACACACACATCTGTATGCCCAGCCCGCCTCTGGTCCAGGGCCCCCTTTCAAAGACTAACCTGATTTTCTCACACCTGGCAGGCAGGGGGCGCTGTGGCCTGGGGGAGGTGGGAACTTCTACTTTCCGAATGCTTCTGCAAATTCAGCTGCCTCTGGGACCTTCTCCAAAGCATTTCCCTGCTCTACCCCACCCTCTCCACGTCTTTCCACTCCATCCTCGCTTCTTAGTTTCCAGCAGTGTTCTAGAATCTCTCCACCAGGGCCCAAGCCCCACCTGCATCTGTCATCCAACACTGGACTTCCACAGAGCCTCTTGCCAGCTGACCTGGCGACACTCTGCACATGCTACATGTGATTTTTCCAAATGGCTGGCCTTTGACAAGCCCCAATTATATTTTGTCAATCACTTTTTTTCTCCAATTTTTCAATCCCTTGTGTATTTTAAGAGGAAATTTAATCTGTTTCTGGTTCATTTGCAATTACAGTAACTCATCGGAACCTGGTGTTGTTAAGACTTATTTGATGTTCAAGAAGTCTTCTGAACTTTCTCAGAGTACTTTAAAGGCATTCTTCCTAGAACCTGGAAGTAGCCTTTGGCCAGCTATAAACAAACTTCAACATGACATGGTGTGGTTTCAGGAGCTAGATGAGCTCAAATGTGTTTTCTCACTGCCATGAAGCAGTGGTTCGAGTGGACTTGGTTACTGAATGCCCCAGGAAGAACTTTAATGGGAACTGCTTCTGCCTGGAGGGCAGAGTCTCCTGGAGGGCCAGCAGTTACAGGGTGGGGTGAGGAGGGGAGCCTGGAGAAGGTGACTTTAGAACTTCAACCTTTTAGGGTAACCCCTGGACATGAACGTGACTGTGAAAAATCCCAGATCCAATCATCCCAGTTCCTGATAAGAAGTCTGAACTCAGGAAAGTTCTTAGACACATAACACTCACACACACACATCCCAGTGAAATAACCAACAAAACCGGTTGGTGGCAGAAGTGGGGACGGAAGTGAACGGAAGTAGGTCTTTGGGGACGGAAGTCACTGGAAATGGAGCTGACTGTGGAAATGATGTGTGGACAATTGAAACGGGGGCTGGAGTTTCCATTCCAGGCCATTGTAAGAGGAGTGAGGAGAAGAGTTTTAACCGCTCTTGCTGTGCTCGGGAGGGGAAACTGCACACAAACTGCAGTGTAGACTGGACATCGAGAAGCCTAGACTTACGGGAAGGCTCCAGACAAGGACTCAAGGACCCGAGGAAGAGCTGGGGAAGCAAACGTCCTTCTGAGCGTTCTCTGGGGAAGTGTGTCTCTAATGGTGCCGAGGCGGTTAGAGCCACGGCACCCCAAACAACCAGTAGCTACTGCTCGCTCTTTGCAGAATCCAAGTGGAAACTGGGGCTTGCCTGGATCTGCCCCTGTTTGCTACACAGTCCATCTGCATCGGTACTAGCTGGAGTCCGCTCTGATTGGGCAGTACCCCTACTGGGTCAGTGGTCAATTATCAATATTTTGTAGCTTTCTTTTTTGATTTAAACCTTGTAATCCCATCCTATAGATGAGCTTCTGAGAGCATCTTTGGGGATGCAGTGACAAGCAGAGAATTCTTTTGATTAATTCCACAGGCGGCTCCACTTCCAGCAACTTCCGTCCAGACATGTGTCTTCCACCAGAACAATGTTATACAGAGGACATGGTAGGAGTCACAGCAGAAGAAGTTACGAGGAAAAACAAAAAAAAAGAAATAAAGAAGAGAGATCCAGTTTGATCACGGTTAGTGGAGACAAGCTACAGACCACCCTCTGACGTACACCATCCCTGATTCAACCGTGTTGAGATTTGGATTCCGAGTGAAGTCAGATAGGAGATTTCTCTCTGGGGTGAAGGTTGCTGCATGTGGAGAGCTGTGGGCCCCTTCTCAAAGCAAGCAGCAGTCAGCTCAGTCCCCGTCCTTGTCACCCGGACCCTTTTACTTCCTCACCACATTTCTAAATCCTACTCACCCCTCAAGTCCAGCTCAATCCCCATCTTTCCACGAAGACTTCCTGGGTCTCCGAAGTCCCCGTGGTGCCCCTGTTCATCTCTCTGCCCTAGATACTGGTAGATCATGAAGTTTTATTGAAGTTTCCTTGCATTGCTATTCTCCTTTTTATAGATGTTGGTCTGGTCTCCTCCAGTCACATGGTTAAATTCTCCAGGACTAGGGTTGTATCTATACCATGCTGGTTTCCTACTAGCCTAGCAGAGAACCTTCATTAACCAACTGTATGAAAGGCTGTGAGGCTCCCTGAACCCTCTGGACCTTAAGATGGTTCCAGGTGGCCACACTGACTAGTTTTAGGGTGGAAAATAGACTCTTGGGCTCTGGAGGAAAGAGGCAGAGAACAGGTTACAGCAGAAACAAGAACTTGAGAGGCATCCTTGTTGGGGGAGCAGTTGTGTGTGAAGGTGGGTGCAGAGAAGGGCACTTATCTGTGTGTCCTGTGCAGCAGGGGAATCGAAGTCTGTGGCAGAACAAAAGCAAACTGATTCTTTGGCTTTAGGTGCATCTGGCCAGACAATATGAGGCAGCCTGGAATTGCCACCATCCCCATTGGGAGTTTTTTTTCTCCCATCTGTGACATTTTACCCAAATAAGGATGCAGATCAGCAACATGGTGGGTGCTGGGCTTTATTCTCGTCCCCTTTCTCTCTCTCATGCAGAAAAAACACAAGTGACCCCAAGGAGGGATACTATTATAATTGGTATCACTATCATTTAAATCAAACTCAATTATACATTTTTATGAAATGAGATTTGCCCAATCTCAAGTCTAGGATCATTTTCGGTCACTACCTGAGACCCACTATTTATATATAAGGACACCTTATTTTTAATTTATTCTTTTCTATAATTTTTATTGTACCCGTAACTCCACATATTTTATCTACATCAGGGATTATCTATGCCCAGCAAAGTGGGCCAAAAGGGAACACGCTGTGAAAGAGAGGAAAGCAGAGACGTCAGGCAAGAAAGATTTGCAAGAAAGTGTGAGCAGCCAAGTGCCTTCTTAACTTCCCAGTTCTACTGAGAGTCAAATCAAATAGCAGAAACATTGATGCTGGGTTTGAAGATATGGATGTAGTTGTTCATCTGGACAAGGGCAAGGTCACAGATGTCTTTGGGGAGGAAGCGAGGTTGGAGTTCTTTGAAGCGAGGTTGGAGTTCTTTGAAGAGTGAGTTGGAGGTGAGAAAGTAGACACCGGTGAGGACAACTTAATACAACAAACTAGTGAACGCAACCAAAAAGAAGCAGACTCACAGATACAGAGAACAGACTAGTGGTTACCAGTGGCGAGGCGGGTAGGGACAATGCAGGGGTGTGGGAGTGGGAGGTACAAGCTATTGGGTGTAAGACAGGCTCCAGTATGTATTGTGCAACACGGGGAATATAGCCAGTGTTTTGTAATAACTGTAAATGGAAAGTAACCTTTAAAAATTGCATAAAATTTTTTTTTTAATTTACACCAAAAAAAAAAAAAAAAGAATGCTTAGCTATGAAAGAGAGAAGATGAATGAGCTAGGAAGGAGTTTGCTTTGCTTTGTGGCCTTTTCTCCTTAACTTTCCACTATGTTGCAGGACTTGTTCACTCTCTTCTCCTCTCACCCAGATTCTGGTCTAGTCCTCCAAAATACCTGTTCTTTTCTAATGCTAAGGACTTTTGTTCTCCATACCGAATCAGACTCCAAGCCCCCCTTTGCATTGCCTCTCCCCAGCGTGATCACCACGCTCTGCCCTGGTGTCATACACCTTAGCCTGATCTGCAAAACCTGGAAAGGCTCCATCCTTAAAAATAGAAAAATCTAGATGAAGCTTAAAAATTAGCTTTTTTTTCTCTCTTAAAATGTTTCCAGTCAAAAACAATTACTTAAGTAGGTCTCTAACTCCACTCTCCTCCATAAGTTAGAAAAAAAAAGTAGAAAAATTTATTCTATTCTTCTCTTTAGCTATTTAGCAGATGGCCAAGGGCTGTGTGTGTGTGTGTGACAGAGAGAGAGAGAGAGAGAAGAGAAGGCACAGGCTAGAAAGAAGTTGAGAATCAGTCAGAAGCACCTCTTTATGTAATTATTCTGCTCTCCAACTACATTTTTGGCAGGTGTGTATAGAAGCATCTTGCATCACCAAATTCCAATCCAGGCCTGAAAGTTACAAGACAGGATATAACAGCTGTTTGTGCTTTCTTTTCTTATACATCTGTTCTAGTAGATTTTCCATTAACCTTAGGGTATTCTGGGTGCACACTTTTAAGTACAAGGAATTTTTTTCTTCTTCCTTCTCAAGAGTTATATGTTAACTTTTATTTCATGTCTAATTTGCATGGCTGGGACTTCAGAACAATGTTAAATAAAATAAGAAGGAATGGACATTTTTGTCTTGTTCCTGAATTCTCATGTTTCAGCATGAATTTTGATATTGGCTTAGTATCCATATTCTTTTTTATGTTATGAAAACATCCACTTATTCTTAGTAGAGTTCTTGTTTGTTTTGTTTTAACATGAAGAGTGGGTGTTGAACGCTGGAGAAAGCATTTTCAGGATCTACTATAATGCTAATATGATTTTTTCCTTGCACCCGCTGAGATAAACTTTGGAGTTTCTAATCCTAAACCAATCTTTCATTCTTATAATAAATTCAACTTGCTCACAAACACTTATCTGTTGGTTGTTCTTGGACTAACTGGCTTTTGTTTAAAATGTTTAGGATTATGTAAGACAAGTATTTAGTGTCCATGTTTACAAAGGAATGTTTATGTTATCTTCTATTACGTTGTCAAATTTTGATATAGCAGCGACATTAAAATGAAGTAGCTTGCTTCTTACAGTTTTCTAAGTACTAGATTACTTATATAGCATATTAGTTAGAATAATACTAGCTAGTTGCTACAACAAACACCAATCTCAGAGCTTTAACCCAGCACGTTCATATCTCAGTGTGGGTACAGTTAGATGTGGGCAGGTGTGGTGTGTTCTGGAGCTGGCTCACTCGGGCTCATGAGAACTGACTACAAGCACCTCCTCCTGACTATGTGTCTAAAATCAGCCATACTCGGAACGTTTACAATAAGAGAGAACGTGGAAGGTCCTATAGGTCCTTTTATAGGTCAGGCCTGGAAGTGACATCCTTCATTTCTGCTGACATTCCATTGGCCAGAACTTGTCACAGGGGCCCCCTTAGATGCAAAGAACATGAAACAGCTGAATGTCATCCTTCTATGTGTACGAGTAAGTCTCCTTTGGGACATGCAGTTCAGTCCCATGGACTGTCTATATGGTACCAGGACTAACTATTCTTATTACTATAGCATCACATTTTTAGATCAAGTTCTTCCTTACTTGTTTTTTTCCCCAATATTTTATTTGCTATCTTTGGCCATTTGTTTTTCCAGATTGATTTTAGAATTCATTTGTCAAAGTCCAAGAAAAAAGATTGCATTTATATTTTATTTAAATTGCATTTAGCTTATAGATTATTTGGGGGTAAAACTAGCAAATTGATGCAGATATTACACTAATATGTTAACTAATATTAAATAACTTTGTAATTCCTGGAATTAAACCTCCTAGGTCACTTTGTATTATTCTTTTAATAGACAGTCAAATTGAATGGATACTATTTGATTTAGAATTTTTACGTGTAATTGACAAACAGGATTGGCATCATGTCTGTCTGTCTGTCTCTCCTTCCCCTCCCTTTTTATACCATTGTCAGATTTTACTATTAACTTGAGAAAACTAATTGAGAATGGTCTCATCATCCTTTTTTCTTCTTTATAATGGCCAGGAAATTATTCGTTCCATGAAACCATCTGATATTGTTTGCCAACTTTTATTTATTTTATTTTATTTTATTTTTCAATTTTTGGCTGCGCTGCGTGGCAGGCAGGATCTTAGTTCCACGACCAGGGGTCGAACTGCGCCCCCTGCAGTGGAAGCGCGGAGTCTTAACCACTGGACTGCCAGGGAAGTCCCCCTGTTTGCCAACTCTTTGCCACAGTTTTTGGTTTATTTGATTTTTATACTGCTTTCTGAATCTATTATTTTAGGAAGTATACTCTTAAATCTCTTAATTGAGATTCTCAAAATTATTAGCATACAATTGAATTGCCTGGGAAGGGGTGCTTTCTGAGATAATGGAAATGTTCCATATTTTGTTTGTAGTGATGCCTATGCAATTTGTAAATTTGTCAAAACTCATTGAAATTTGCACTTAAAATCAGTGCATCTTATTGTATACAAACTATACATCAATAAAGTTGATTTCTTTAAAAAAATCTTTTTGTAACATTTAGTTATTTTCAATGTGTCAGTCATACATTAAGCATAGTTTTATTTTTCAGCCTTACATTTGTGGTCATGATAAGAATGCTTTCATCTTAACTTCTTTCGTTTGTTTTTTTTTCTTTCTTTCTGTTTTTAAGATTTCTGTGCTGCTTCTTTGTTTTCTGGCTCTTGTTGTATACATTGTTTACTTTTATAATTTTTCATTAGATAATTAAAAGGCATAAACTCTATTTTCAATTCTACTAGTGAATACAAGTTAAGAAAAAAAATCTCTTAAAGATATGTGTACCCCTATGTTCACTGCAACATTATTTACAATAGCCATGATATGGAGACAACCTAAATGTCCATTGATAGTTGAAGATGTGGTCTATATACACAATGGACTATTACTCAGCCATAAAAAGAATGAAATCTTGCCTTTTGTGACAACATGGATGGACCTTGAGGGCATTATGCTAAGTAAAATAAGTCAAAGAAAGACAACTACCATATGATCTCACTTATACGTGGAATCTAAAGGGAAAAAATCCCCTCAAACTCATAAAGAACAGATTGGCAGTTGCCAGAAAGCAAGATGTGGGGTATGGGTGAAGTGGGTGAAGGGGTCAAAAGGAACAAACTTCCAGATATAAAATAAATAAGTCTGGAGGAGGTAATGTATAGCATGGTCACTATAGCTAATAATATTGTATTACATATTTGAAAGTTGCAGAGAGTAGCTCTTAAAAGGTTTAATCACAAGGAAACAATTTAACTATATATGGTGACAGATGTTAACTAGACTTACTGTGATGATCATTTTGCAATATATACAAATATCAAATGATTATGTCATACATCTGAAACTAATATAATGTTATATGTCAACTACACCTCAATAAAATAAAGAAAATAAAGTATGATTCTTCTAATTACCAGTGTCAAAAATTAAGCAGTATCAACTGATCTCCCTGATGAACAAAGTAAATATTTTAACTTCTTCTGACCCTCTCCCTCATCTCTTTCTTATTTTAATATACAGTTGGCCCAGAGCAGGCACTCAATAAATGTTTAAATCAATGAATAATTAGAAAATAGACAAATGTGATTAATCAGTCCTTCTCCAACACCAGCTATAGAATGTATATATTCATGACGCACCACCTTTGGATGGATAGTGGGTTTCTCCTCATTCAAATGGCAAGTTCACTGAGGGCAACGTCCACTATGGTGCTAGGCATTTAAAATGCCCCATGTGTGCTTATGAAATGAATGCAAATTATTCATGAGAAAAGAAGTCTTCCATTGTATTGGTAGGGCATCAGAAGTAAGAAACCTAGGATTGCCTTGATCTCCATCTGTTGTTTGTTGTCTAGTACTAATGGTGAATGGAAACTTTCATCCAGCCTAACACTGACTGAATAGTGTGTCAGTTTCACAAAGTGCGCAAATGAGGGAAAATTAGGAAACACAAAATAACTGTTATATTCAATGTCAAAGAGGAATTACACCCCGTCTCTGGAAGTGGAGCTTTAGTACACTTCATGTACCACCATCTTTTCCCCACAAATTATAATTTGCAATGTAATGTGTAATAAGGCTACCACTATCCTGGTTTGCCAGGGACTGAAGGATTTCCCAGATGAGGGGCTTTCAGTGCTAAAACCAGGAAAGTCTTAGGCAAATCTGAAAAGTCCCAGACAAATCAGGAAGAGCTAGTTACCCTAAGTATAGAGCTGAACACATATAGCATGCTTTATATCATAGATAGTAAACAGCATATTATATAGCAATGAAGATGTAATGAGACCCAGCATTAAGCTGAAATTTTTGAGACACAGGTTATGAACTGACTATAGCATCGTCTCCACAGCAGGTAGAATTCACGCATCAAGTGATTTTTTAAAATGGTGTAAGAGTGTTTTGATCAGTGGTCTAATTCTGCATCACTGGTGGTATTTACAGACTTTGAGGGCAAGGATGCCCATGTTGATCAGTTTGCCATGGTGATTAACCATCATCACCCAGGTTTATGAGACCATGTTGGAACCTACGGACTCTTTCTGACTCTGGTCTGCTGTCATCAGAAATGCCACAAATTTACCAAAAGTGCCAAGTCACCGGACCCATGGGGTTAGTTCATTTAGAAAACAGAACTGGATTTCCTACCAAGATCCAGAAAAACATTGAAAACATAAAACACCAAAAATCTGTGGTGTGTTTGCAAAAAACGAAAACTCTAACCCTGATCTAAACCAGACTGTTTTCCTCCTGGCTCCCTCCCTTTTTCCCTTAATTAAGCTAACTGGAAAGGAAAGGCTTTCATCAGACCAAAACGGCAATCTCCCTACCCTAATCTCTAGGACAAAACAGAGAATCTGGTCTGGAATTGAATTTGAAATATTAAAGAAAAATGACTACCAGCTTAATGCTGTCACTGTTCTGTGTTTATTTTTCTTTCTTTTATGTCTGATGTCAAGGAGAAAATAATGTCATCTGCTGGAAATGTGAGCATGTTTGCATTTTGAGATAATTAGAATTAATGTTGGAGGGCCAAACTAACACCAAACAATCCTGTGCTTCCCATGTGTGTAAAACATTTTGTAATGACTTTCACTTAATCTGGGAGCCTGGCAGGCTGCCGCAAACCACCTAGATCCAAACAGCAGAGTTTCTTTCTCAAAAAAGAAAAAAACGTATATGCTGGAAGTTAGAAATCAGAACATCAGGAAAACAGAGCTCTACAAATCCCTTTATCCATTTGGGTTTTTCCTCCATCTCTTTCCTTCTTTTCCAGCTTGGATGCCAGTGCTTCTAGCGTTTTTAGCGATGGTCATTCATCTCACAGCTAGTGTAAAGGCAGGACTTTTAGAGGAAGGGGCAGAAATGAATTTTCCTTCAGGAGCTGTAAACTCTGGGAACCTGGTGCTGAACCCTCATCTGGGAGATTCATTGAGAGAGGCCCAGACACAATGGTCATTTGTGTGGGATAGACAGTAGTTGACAGGATGTTTGACTTTTCAATAGACTGTTTTGCCAACTGTACACACAATGTGAATCATGCATAAAAAAATCTCTCGCTTACAATCTTTCAGTAGCCTCTCAACACTCAGAGGGTAATTCCAAACTCCTAAACCCCTTGGCATGAGGCCCAAGACTTTTCTTGCAATAGGTCATCTTTCGTGCCCTGGTTTCATTTCCCTGCTGCCCATCCCACATACCACAGGTCACTGATATCAAATGCTTTGCAGTGCCCTGTTCTCATTGGGCTGGTCCACGGACACACACTTCCCTCCATTTGGAAACTCCTATTATCCTTCGTGCATAACCAAACACTTAGCATCTGTTGTTGGTGTTCAATATTTTTATTGAATGAATTCCAAAATTCAGCTCCAATATCATTTCTTCTGATTCCCCAGGATGGAATAAGGAGTCTATTCTCTGTGGGTCCACAATTCCTTGAATGTGCTTTTGGTACAGTGGTTCACAACCAGGTGTGATTTTGCCTCCCAGGAACAGTTGATAACATCTGGAGACACTTTTGGTCAGTACACTGGGGGGACACTACTGGCATCTACTGGGTGGAAGTTAGGGATATTGGTGAACCTTCCATGCTACACAGGACAGTCCTCTACAACAAAGAAATATCTGACTCAAGATATTAATAATGCCAAGGTTGAGAAACCCTGTTTAGCATCTCATCTTTTGGGATAGTCACCTTAGGGACATCTGTTTACTCTATGAGACAGTAAGCTCCTTGATGTCAAGGACTATATCTTAACTATCTTTGCATCCCCATTATCCTTCACAATGTTGGGCACGTACAGATGCTCAATGAGAGTTGAATGAAACGGATAATAGAAGAAAGGAATGATGCATTGCAGATGTATTCACTAGTGATCATTCTCTAAGGAATTATGAAAAATAAAGATTTGGCTTGTTCCTAGACATGACAAACTGAAAGATAAGCTCAAAGAAGTTGCCCAGTTTCCAGGAAGTGGCATCTCTCCACTTCTTCCACTTTGAAGGGATTTCTTTCTAATGATGCATAACCAGCAGTGCCATGTTGGAAAGTACCTTCTGCCTTGGGAGAAGTAGCTTCTACCTCACTGCCCTTTTCTTAGCTCCTAAAATTCATACCAAAAGTTGATTTCTATTTTTATGCCAGCTCTCAAAATCATGGTCTCTTTGTAATTGGTGTAGCTACAGCATTGCAGAATGCCCCATAAATAGGCCCCATTTGGGAGCTTTTGGAAGTGCTATTTTGATACCCCCTCCGCATATTCACTTGGACTCCAGCCATTTGTCAGGGAAACCATTTGAAAAGGCAATTTGGAAGCCCACCCACATGATCCCAGTAGCTTTTTCTTCTTGCTGATGGTATTAGGCTAAAATTGGTCTGGTTTTGACTTTACCCACCCCTCTGACTAAATAAGTAGATTATGTTTAGAATAAGAACTTGAAGCAAAATGGTCCAACTGTGAAGTCTTTGCTCCTCAGAAAACTTCACAGGGACCTTCTCTTCACTTTGCAATTCCTCCACAGAATTGTGTTTTGCTTGGAAACACTACAAGCAAATTATGTTCAAAGTTGGTGTCTGCCATAATGAAAATGTGAGGGGTACAATTTTCATTTAAAGTTTGTCTTCCCAGGAGGCATACCCTGTTTTGCTGAAAATTTGAGTTGGGATTATCCTTACCAACCAAATAAAAGCGTGCACAATTCTGTTTAGATTCCCACAAGAATTAAGTTCACTCCACATGGGCAAAACGTTTCTATCTTTCCTTTAGAGAACTCTACCCAATTGTCTTCTTGAAAGGTGAATTTATTACATTGAAGACTATGCATTGAACTTAATAAAACAATTTACGAAACTTAATGAATATGTTTCACAAAAGTCCTTTGTTTATTTGAAAGCATAACAAACAATTATTACATATTACGATGTTCAAACAAGAGATGGGAATCCAGAGAAGGAGAACACAGGAAATTTACATTATCGCCAAGAAACTTTGATTGGGACCAGGAAGCGCAGAGGTAAAAGGCCTTCAGAGAGAATATGACAGTGAATGGTTGACAGATGTTATTTCAGCGGCAGAGAAACGAGGAATTCGGAAAATGAGGAAGATAGAAATGTAAATTTCTTAGAGATGCTTCATTAAAGAAGAGGAAGAGATCAATGTTTCTTCATACCCTCTTCCAGACCCTCATGGAGCTTTGTTTCTCTGGTTCGGTATCCTCAAACCTGGACTGGTTTACCGTGTGTCATCTCTGATACCATCATCTTCTGGGGGACACAAGACACGTATTGCTCAATGCCGGATCTCTGTAGCGGATATCACAGCGTCTGCTACAGAGATTTCAGTGGACCTTACTTGAAGAGAAAGTGATAACTGTCCGTGATGTCTTACACACACTGGGCAGAAGTGCTCACTTTAATAACATAAAAAAGGAAACAAGACATCAGAGCGTGTGCTATGCAGGTTCCCCCCGGTATCCGAAAGTAGAGTGTTCCCGTGAAACCTTCCGTAAGCCGAAATGATAGAGCGAAGAAGCAATTACTTTAGGACACATCTTGCTAAGGGCTGCACAAAATAAATTGAGATATACCATGTATACTATTTAAAAATAAAACAGCCGTAGTATTAAAAAAAAAAAAAAAAAAAAATTGAGATAAAGCACGGATGCTCACAGACACAGGTCAAGGTGATGGCGGCTTGAGTGTAGTTCCCGGGGAAGGAGCCTGGCAGGGCCGCTCTCACGGCTCAGAGCGTCTGCTGCCTCTATAACGACTAGATGCAAAACAAACCCTGATGCTATTTTTGTTTTTTGCCTTTTTTCGTAGAAGTGAACATCCTCTTCAGATTTCTTTCGGTTAGTGAAAACAGGTACTAATGTGGGTCTTTCGTAAAAAGAGGGTGGAAGGAGGTGGCACAGTGGATCGTAGGTTTGCAAGAGTCACCCCCCCCCCCCACCACCATCTGATGCTTCCTTGCACTGTGCCGAAGTCCAATTGCTTTTGTCCCCTTCTGGGCTTATAGAGGATAAAAATGTGCCGTGTGTTCCCACTTAAGGTAGTTTATTCAGTTTTATTCTCCCATGAACATTCCTGAAATGACTAAATTCAAAATAATTTGAAAGCCACATTAAAAATAAAATTGAAATCCACAAGTCAATGCCTTCATCTCTTTCTTCATGGCCTAATTCACAACTTCTTTAGAGTCTGGAATTTACTCCAAGGCAATTCTGCAAATATTCTGTGTTTAATTGCAGCTTGGAGTTTGAGATCATTATTCATGCTCATGAATTGCACTGAATTTACACATAAATTTTACTTGTCCCATTTACTAATTACTGAGAAGGAGTAATGTGGCAGCATCCTAATCTAGGAAAAACATCTCAAGCGCTTTTGCACACGTTTTACATTTAGCATAACCGAAAACACATTTCCCCACAAAACTTTTCCCCTTAACTCTTAAGCCCCTGAGTATTTCAATGGAAACGCAATACTTTTTATCTGGATTCATTTACACTCTCATTTACTCATCAGCATGGTGTTTTGTAAGAGATATTTAATATTCTCCAAGAGCCCTTTTTACTTCTGCACATTTCAAAGTTTTTCCTGTAGGAAACACTGTGTTCCAAGTCATAAATTGAGCCTGAATCCAGAAAACAGGAGTTGGGGGAAGCCGTAAATTCCAAATGAGATCCAAGTGGTACTGAGCTCAATTGCCCATTATCCATATGACGTGGTTTCCACCAGCGGAAGTGAGCAGCAAGGGTGAAGGAGACTGAGCCCGGCGACGTTAACGGGGATTCAGCGCTCATGCTTAGCAAAGGGTAACTTGTGGTCTCACTCTCACTTTGTTGATTCTAGGACAGCTTCATTTGCAAGAAACAGGTGTCACAACTGATGAGCCCTCTCTGGGAGTAGTAAGCCGTCCAGAGTGACTTTCTCCTACTGGAAGGAAAGGGCCAGCATGGTGAGTAAGCTGCCTGTCACAGTGGCCAAAGGACCCTCCCACCCAGGACCGTGAGCAGCATCGTAGCCGACGTCACCCTTCCTGAAACGGATCCAGGCCTAGAGCTGACGCTCCCGTCACATTTCTCTTGATCAAAAGTGTTCGAAATCAATTCTAGTGAGCTCTTTTAAAAATAAGTGTATTGGAAAGATACCAGGCCTCCCTTGAAATTCGAGGAAAAGTTGAAAATGCAGCTCCTTAAGATGTGGCCAAAGGGACAGTGTAAGGAGCTGCTGGAGCCCAGGGGTTGGGCTGAACCCTGCAGGCCTGCAAGCCCCGTGCTTGCCCAGCCTCAAGACCGAAGAAAGAGCCCAGTGACGGCAACAGAGACATCAATGGTTTAATTCATATGGGGATCTTACATGTGTGAAGCAGGGTCCTGGAGGGATGCCCCACCTGTGTGGCAGACATTGGGCAGGACATGGCATCAGTCTTCGCTACCTGGGGGAGGGAGAAGTTACCAGGTACAGAGGGAGTGGATGCCACGTTGGCTCATCAGTTACCAGGGAAACCAGCAGAGGGACAAACCCCTTTGATAAACCATCATAGTAGCAGTAGTTCTGATCTAAGGATGAGAAGGATCACTGGGGCCAGGGGCAAGTCTGTAGACATTTACTGATTAGGCTCTATTAGTAAGAGGGAAGGTCAGTCATGTGAGTAGGGTGTGGGTGAGGCAGGGACTGGTCCAGCAGGGGATGTACAGAGAACAAGAGAACAGCCATCCTGAGTGGCCTGACCATACACCAAGGCTGTAGGTGGATGGGGCAAATCACACAACATGAAATACAGCTGAGCAGATGCCCAGACGGTGTCTAGTGGTACTATTCTAAACTAATAATTCCGCAAGTGACCACCCTTTGGGCTGACTGATCTCTGGTTTGTTCCTTTTCTTCTTCTTTTCTTCAATATGTAGATTGTGGCCTCCCTGTGTTCTTTGGTTTAAAAAATTATGTTATTCTTATAATTGATGATTTGTCTGTAGAATTGACTATATTATTATCACCTTCAGATTTAACATTAAAAATCTGCTCTTGCTTTCTGTATATAATCTGTTCATGGCTTCTCCTGAGACTTTGGGTTCCTAATATGATGAAACTATTTCTGTAACTGATTCACACTGTCCATTAAGAGCAAGCCTCAGTATAGCACAATTTGAGTCTCCAAATTCCCTCCCAGTCCAAATGCTTGTAGTTGTTGGAATTTTCTTGGTGACAAGCACGCCCCAATGCCTGAGAAGCCTGGTTCAAAACAGATGAGTTAGTTTTTCTCTTTTAATTATTGACTTTTCAGTCAAAACCAACTATTGAATTATTGGATCAATCAGTATACTTCCCCAAATGCATGCACATGAAGCTAGCACATCATTATTAGATAATTAGATAGAGCCATACATTTATATTTTTATAAAATTAATGAGAGCCACTAAAAATTTGATGATAGAAAATTGATAGTCTGTTTTGAATGACTTAAATCCATGCGTTTTAAACGTGATAAATTTCTGCTGGGACTTCCAAGTGGCCAGTGATGCCGAAGGCGTAGATTCAAGGGTTGGTAACGAGTGAATGCAGAGACTCTAAAAGGCTCCCTGACTAGAAGACAAGAGAAGTCACACATCTGCTCATCAGTCACGTTGGCTTCCCAGCCTCCCTAGGTAATGTTTACTCCTAGCAACCTCAGTCCTTGTAAAAAATCTTATCCTCCATCTAAAAAGCAGATCTATTCAAGGGCTGCAAATAAAAGACAGCCTTATTAAAGGCATATCCTCTTGCTTTGCTGATTATTGGTATGCTTGCTAACAGGACTCCAAAGTGTTCATCCTTGGGAGTCATCATGTCCACGTTCTTAGGGTTGAAAAATCAGAGAAGTCACTAATGTATTCTTTCTCTTCTCTCTGACTTTACTGGGTCAAGAGAAAAACCTGTAAACAGAGCTTGCTTTAATCATCTGCCAAACACATGGATCCAACGTTTTCCCCCAAGGGGAGGAGATCTTATAGGCAGTCCCAGGAAATAACTTTACCCATAAGAAGCAAAACATAGACTTAAGCAAGCACCTTCTCCTTAGGTGGACACAGGTTCAAAATTTTAAATATCTAGGAAGACGATATTCTTAAGGGAATAAGCATTAAGGATAACGATATGTGTTAGCGGTAGAGAGCATTGAGGCAATATAATATAATATAATATAATATAATATAATATAATATAATATAATATAATATAATATAATATAATATATAATATAATGTAAAATAATATTTCATCTATTCTTACTATGGGACCACACACTTCCACAAATTAACCTGGGTCTGAAAGAAAGTGATCTCTGTGGTCAAATGAGAATTTGAATTTAAAATGCTTTAAAATGTGTTTCTCACCAATTACAGTTTTTTGCACAGAAGGTCAAGAAATATATTATGGTTCAAAAATATCTATTGTAAAACCATATTAAAAAAATACTATCTTAAAACCATAAGGTGAAAGGATCTTTCAAGATATAGCTGCACAACACTGGTTTCACAAATGAGAGAGATAAGGACTTAGAGAATGAATTTTTCAAAATGGCATAACCGTTATATGGCAGACTTCAGAGCAGAATTGGATTTCATGACTTCCAATATTCTTTTAATTTTATTTTTTATTGAAATATAGTTGATTTACAATGTTGCGTTAGTTTCCTGTATACAGTAAAGTGATTCATTCATATATATATATATATATATATATATATATATATATATATTCTTTTTCAGATTCTTTTCCCTTATAGGTTATTACAAGATATTGAGTATACTTCCCTGTGCTATACAGTAGGCCCTTGTTGGTTTTTTTAATACATGGTAGTGTGTATTTGTTAATCCCAAACTCCTAATTTATTCCCCCCCACCAATAGTCTTTTCCAGTTTGATTGGGGTTAATGTATGAATTCTGATTTAAGGACTTATAAAAATTATTTACGATTCCACCATCAAATGCTGTCTGTACTCTCTTTGTACTGAGATCCCACGGAGGTTAGGAAGACGAGTAACAGAAGTTATGCCCTAAATAATGTGTGACCTAAATAACAATATAAATATCAGGATCCATCACCCTTTGAAAATGTCAATTCAAATAATATTTTTCATAAAATGTTATCAATGACTTTTTAAAAATAGAGTTTTATGTTTACTTCCACTTGAATACAAAGAATAATTCACCATTTGTGGGACTAACGTTGCAAAAAAGAAGCCCTTTGTTCAGTCTCAGTTTCTTTACCTGTATTATGGGGAAAATAATTCTTAATTTGTCATGAGCAATATGGGAGTTCCATGAGATAATGTATGCAAGGCATCTAGAATCGTGCCAGGCACATAATATGTATTCAGTGAATGCTGGTTTCCTTGAGGAATATTAAAATCCTTCTAATATCTATGATTTGACTACTTCAAATCTTTTTTGAATAAAACAGGGCATAAATTCATTGATACACAAAGAGTGCTGGAATGAGTTCTACAATTGTTGGTTGAAAATATGCATTCAGTTACTTTTACTTGTCTTTGGCTGTGTCAAAATGGCCACCCGACTTCAGATCTCTGGCCCTTTTTGTGCTGGCCTATTATGAGGTTGGCTTGCAGGTATGTTGGGGAACAAAGAGCCCAAATTCACCTCTCTGTACGTCAGTTGGTCCTTCATATACCCACTGTACTGGGTTGAATGGTGTCTTCCACTCAAGACCTTATTTGGAAATAGGGTCTTTGCAGATGTCAAGATGAGGTCATACTGCGTTAGGTTTGGGCCTAAATCCAATATGACTCTGTCCGCATAAGAAGAGAAGACAGAGACACAGAAGGAGGATTGCACATGTGAAGGTGGAGACAGAGATTGGAGTTATGATGCCATAAGCCAAGGAATGAACGACAAGGATGGCTGGCAACCACCAGGCAGGGCGAGAAAGATTCCTCCCCTGAAGTCTTCAGAGAGAGCACGGCCTTGCGGACTCCTCGATTTCAGATCTGAGTCTCCAGAACCATGAAATAATGCATTTCTATGGTTTTAAGCTATCCAATTTGTGGTAATTTGTTTCGGCAGGGAAATGAACACACTTGCTCATACAAGTTCATGGGTGTTTGGCAACGATTATGCAGACCATCCTCTGCACTGGACCAGTGAGATTTGTATTCCCTTAGTAATCCTCATTTGCACCCAAATATAGGACTTGGATTTGTGTCATCTACACCATTCCTGTTATTTCCTTCAGAGAGAGAATTTTGAGAAATGAGGTCACCTCTGGTGTCTTTTCCAAGGAGTCCAGACTAATTTTCTCCCCTTGAATCTCACCACTCAGGCTTTCCCTGAGATAAGTTTCCAGTTCTCATGAATCAGAGAACTGCAAAATCCAGAAGGCCTTGGAGAGATATCATTAGTGTGCAAACCTCTTGACAACTGACAAGTTCAGGCAAGAAAATATTTTTGGTGAATTGACCTTGTGGATATTAAAGTGGGTTTCAGGATTTGGAACTTCCCTATTTGAGCTTCCCCCTTGACCCTCTTCTATAGTGATTGCACAAGACTTGACGTGAAAAATCAGGCTTCTTTTCACCCAAGCATTTTGTTTCCACAGGATTTTTCAGTTCATGTCAAACTAAGCACGTGTGCTCAGACTTAGGTAAGGGTCTGACTTCATTCAGACAGTGTTACATGGGAACACAAAGGGCAGGGTACGAAAATATAAATAAATCTCCTCAGAACTTACTGGAAGCAAAGGAAGGCTACATACAAACATCCATAAATTCGAATCCATGTTTCTCATTGGACTCTTTTATTCCAGTTTTCACTCTATTAATAGACTATTGCAATAATCTTCAAATTAGGCCTCTATAGCTTTTCTCAGCCAAACTGTCCTTTTCTTTTTTTTAATTATTTATTTATTTATTTTTGGTTCTGTTGGGTCTTCGTTTCTGTGCGAGGGCTTTCTCTAGTTGCGGCAAGCGGGGGCCACTCTTCATCGCGGTGCGCGGGCCTCTCACTATCGCGGCCTCTCTTGTTGCGGAGCACAGGCTCCAGACGCGCAGGCTCAGTAGTTGTGGCTCACGGGCCCAGTTGTTCCGCGGCATGTGGGATCTTCCCAGACCAGGGCTCGAACCCGTGTCCCCTGCATTGGCAGGCAGACTCTCAACCACTGCGCCACCAGGGAAGCCCCAAACTGTCCTTTTGACAAACAAATCTGCATACAGCCCAGGGCTGGAACGGAAGATAGGAAAATGAAGAAGGCCAGACTTCTGTCTTTGAGAACTCCTGTTTCTGCAAAAGACAGGCACACACAACTTAGGAAAAACTATAAATGTAAAAGAACTATGGCTCTAGAGATAAAGATCACATAATTTTTCTTGAGAGGGTCAGTCTTCAAGGACAAATGAAGGAATATTTGAACTGGTCTTGGGAAGTGAGCAGGTGTGAGAAAGAGAAAGAAAGAGGGGGAGAGAGAGAGAGAGAGGGAGAGAGAACCAAGCCTCTTAAATCCATGTACCTTCCTGGAAGCTCTGTGTCAGACTAGATTAATCTACCTGCTGCTGCATGGCTCGACCCATGTCACCCCCCGGCTTGTAAAACATCACTGTCTGCCCTGACTCTGACTCGCCCCCCATTGCTTCTGCAGTGCAGTCCTGACACCTCGGCCGGAATTGAAGACCTCGCACCATCACACCTCAGTTGTATTCTTGTTACACCCATACCCTGCCCTCTCCTTTGCTACATCAGCAGAGTCGTGCTCAGGACTTTGCCTCTATGGCTCCAGGCTCACCCGTTCCCTCCCCGTTCTCATCCCCACTGCTAGTGTTTCAAAACCCAGCTGGGCATCACCTCCTTCAGGAAGTCTCCCTTCTTTCCTTCCGGTAGAGGTGTCCTTCAGGTTTCCAGATTCCCGAAGCACTTCATCTAGCCCTCTCCCACGACGCGTGTGATAGGTTGTGTTTTATTTCCCACATATTCGCTGCTCTCACAACCGCGCCCATCCCTGTGACCCCTCCCTGGTGTCCCATGGACATGAGATACGGCTGGTGACTTCCTCAGACCCTTGGAATGTGAGAGGGAGTTGATCTCAGGAGGTCTTGGCCTGCAGCGGCTTGAAGCAGGATTTTGGTTCCCGGCCAGAGATTGAAGTCGGGCCATGGCAGTGAGACCACTGAATCCTGGCCACTAGAGCACCAGGGACCAGTGGCCAGTGACAAGCCCCCTGGCCCGTTGACTTTGTAGAAATGAATTCCCACAGAGAAACGGAAAGTAGTGAAACAAGTCAAGTGCTCATTAGGAGGAAAAAGAGTGCGTGTGAACAGGCACACGTGGGCCAGCTCAGAGAGAGAGAGTTGCGCCCTTGTGGTAGTTTGAATCACTTATATGGGGCATTACTCCTGGGTTTCCTCTGGCCAATCATCTTGCTTTGCCTGGCTCTGAGTCCGTATCTGGTTTATCTCAGCGTCCTCCCACGTGTGCATGCACATCTCGTAGCCAAGATGGATTCCAGCAAAGAGGCCTATGGGTAGGTTGACATCACTCCCTTTTGACCTCCAAGGAGCATTTCTGTGCACGTACAGTCGGGAAGGTCTCCTGACTTCGCGAATGAGGACTATGTGGTCTCTTTTATCTGGGCAGGGCCCAACCTCTCCTATTACCCTCCTGCTGTTATCTTCATCCTGGAGCATCTGTCCACAGGGGACAAACTCCAGCGGCTCAGCCTGGGGCCCATCTATCTCCTGCCTCAGAGTGACATGTCACTTCTGTGCAGAAGCTTTACAGGCCTCCACATGGTGTGTCCACGGGACCATGTCTCAGGAGGGGCTGCTCCTTCTGCCTGATTCCAGGAATGTTGACAACGTATGGAGCCAAAACGTGGCAGAGCCATAAAGGACTTCCCCACACAGGAACTGTTGAGAGCCACTGAGAGCTTGTGGTTATATTATCACAGCATAGTCTCTCGAAAGATGATTTCTACCACAGGTTTCATATTCTGCCTTACATGACCAATGTTTGTATGTGTGTCTTTTCTTCCCTATGGGAGCGTGAGCTCCCTGTAGAATCCGCGTGAGATCCATCTTTGGGTTATCTCTCTCATCACGGTGCCTGCCGTTCAGTAGCTGCTCATTGACTCATTTAGCAGACGAGTGAGTGACTGTAGGAAGTATGTGTGTGTGATGCATGAGCGTGCAGGGCTAGGGGTGGGAGGGCTGTGATGATGAGAGGAAGAACCGACTCATTTTCTAGTTCAAGTTAGTCCTGACTCTTTATCATTAAGGCTTCCTGCCCTGCTGGGCTATATTATCAATTAGTCAGCTGGAAGTTTATTTTTCATTTAGAGATTTGGTTTATAGTCTTCAAGACAAAGAGCAGAATTCATTTTGAGAGGATAGACTCTGAAAAGGGTAGAACCAAAACATTAGATGAGCAAAGTGATATTTTAGGATAAAGGTATGTTAATATCATAACCTGATATGATAAAAATGACAGATGTGGTGAAGATTACGGGCTGTAGCCTAACTTTCAGGTCTCTTTGATGACACCTGGGAAGTTACAAGAGGTAGATGTGATAGAAGTTTCACTAGGTCTCCTTGGAGGGATAGCATGGAGCAGTGCATCTTCAATTTTAATGTGTTTGATAAAAATGCAGATTCTCATAGGGTAGGTTAATGGGGAGGCATTGAGGTAACACGTTTCTAACAAGCTCTCAGATACTGATCCTTGGATCACCCTTTGAGTAGCAAAGTGTTGAAGGCTTTGGGATTGAGTCAGCCATGGAACACTAGGCTTGATACCTTCTAGCAAAAAGAAAAGTAGGCAAAGTCAGTCCCAATGCCTGATGGGAGTTTGGGACACAACTAACCTTTACAGCATTGGGGAAAGTCTGTGCTCTGCACTTTTCTCAAAGTCAGAAAGGAAGCATTTTTTATGTGCCCCACAGTGGACGTCATAGCCAAGAAGTTCAAAGTACCAGGACTGGAGACAGTGTCTTGGGTTCAAAGTTCAGCTTTTCAATCTAATGGCTGGGTGACCTTGAGCAGTTTCTTAACCTCTCTGAGCCTCCATTTCCTAGTTTATAAAAAGAAAGAATGTCAGAATGTAGCCCAGGTACTGGAGGGGAGTGAGCCCTCCATGGCAGCAGGATTAAGATATTAAAAGAAGACTCTTCTCACCATAGTTTTGACTTGGGTGTGAATTCTAGAGATATCATATACCAAAGGGGATATCGGGGTGAGTCCCATTTGCAAAATTTACAGAAACTTTTTGTAAAATGGTTACATGATATTTAAATTCTTTCACTGACTACAAATAAAATAAGAATTGAGAAGAAGGAAGGATTTGAGAAAAGATTTCTTTGTAAAGGGCTGTTGCAGTGCCATGTTGCAGTGTCCCTTCCTGGAGGGTATGAGGTATAGGGATGGGTGCTGCCTCTTCTTCAGCCCAGTGAGAGGCTTTCATGGGCCAGTTGGAGAGCTTGCATCTGGGAGACATGGAGGACTTGAGTTTGATAACTAGAACACTGTCAGCCTGTCAGGACAAGATGTAAGTTGCTGTAGTGAAATTTGCTGGTGATCCCAGCACTTGTTGGGTCAAGGGACACTTGTTCATTTCTTATGGAGCAGAGCAGGGAGAGAGAGACAGAGACAGAGACAGAAAGAGTGCAAGGCCAGGCATGTGGCTGTCTTGGGAGCCGTCCATAAGAAAGTGAACGAACCCAACAGTAGGAAGCTGAAGGTTAACATGAGATCCATAGGGGTTTTCCATTTGGAATAGAATGTTTCTTTCAGGATCAAGGTAACAGCATAAACAAAGTCCTTGGTGGTGGAAACTCCGAAGAACAAGGAAAGTGTCAACAAGGGAAAGCATAATCCTTATTCATCTGTCAGACCCAAGGGTACAAGGTCAATAAGGCTTTCATTTCTTCTTTCCATTCAATCCTCTGCCTGTTCTGACCTGATCAGAAAACATCTAGCAAGTGCAGGGTCAGCAGAGAGGCAAATCTCAGTAAGAAAAGAAAGAAGTGCTTACCATCTTCCTTAAGACTGCAGGTCTCAAGACTAAGGAGGAAATAGAGGACATTGAAAAATTTGGTGCATTGATTAAATCTTGGTCTGGACATTCTGACTTCAGAATCAAGACTTTTATAGTTATCATTTAAGATCTACTGCATGTCTATTTTCTAAGCAGAAAATTCTTGAGCCACCTCAAGTTTTCATCTAAGGGCAATGGAGGGTAACCTCTTTAAATAATTGTAATGAAATAATGTCAGATGAATAACAATATTAACATAATATTAAATTGTATGTCAAGTCCATGACAGTTGTGCTTATTCAAATACAAGTTAAATCCATTTTGGCAGCAGAATTAAAGACCCACTCACGACAACAGCAAGGCTTACCACGTGGTGAGGGGCACCTGGTGGAGGAAGAGGGAAACTAGAAAACCTACTGAAGAGGGTGTTTGAACCACCTGGTGCCCCTTGGAAGCAGGTGTCTTGAGGGACTGGGAAGTCTCTGGATTTATGGAGCGCCAGCTCAGGAAAACAGCAGATTGCTTTCACCCAAAGAAGGACCTCAAGGCAGCACCAGTGATATTCTCATTACCACTGTAAACGTTAGCTAAGCCTCAACTGTCTGTCTTCCTGCTTCCCTTTCCAACGTTAGGATAGGGAACGCGGAGGAAGGAAGTCTTGCCAAAATCTGAGAGAGTAAAGCATTGTCTGAATTCCAAATTGGTGATGCAATTTCAACAGTAGTTTTAATTGCTGGTTCAGGTAACACTGGGTAAGTCAACGAGGGAATGATTGAAGTACAGAGGAAATGTTTCCTGAGTTACCAGGAAAATCCTAATCCGAATTCCTTCCGCCCTCACTCTGCCCGCAGTGGCAGCAGGTAAGCCAGGCTTCCTTCCCAACTTCCTGCCTCACTTCCTGTCATTTCCAGAGAGCTGCTCAATTCTGATGTCTTTCTTAGAATGATCTTACTTCCTGGCTCCATTCTTCCCAGGCAACTTTTTCTTCTGACTTTGATTAGGGAGAAGAAGAAGTAGGGTTTTATGGGGCCGAGAAATGCAGGGAGTTCTGACCTGACACAAGAGAAAAGAGAAAATAAATCTGGTGAAGCCGCTAAGAGTAAGGCGCTTCAGATCCTTTCACACTCTTCTTGACCACGGATGGGGGTGGTAGAATCTTACACTTTAAAATGTGTGACCATTGCAAATCTATTGCATCTGTGTGTCCCAGCACCAGTGTCATGTGCAGGCTGGCTGGTCACAGAGCACACTGTGGTAGGAAGAACACAAGCTTTGGGGTAGGACAAGCTCATGCTCGAATTCCAGCTCTGACAGCTGTCGGAGTTTGCACATTGACGCACTCAGTCATTGATGACTACAATACACTTTCCTAAAGCACCTTCCATGTGTGGAGTGCTGGGGAGATGCTGGGGCCACATGGCTCCAGGAGATGAGTGCCTGCCCTCTAGCAATTCTTAGCGTAGTAGGGGAGACAGATAGAGTGCAGTGTGACTAGCACACAGATGGAGATACATGGAGGTCTTCCTGCTACCCACTTGGGGAAGGAACACCATTCACTGAGGCAGAAGGAGAGAATGAGTGAGAGTTTAATGGCTACACATTGGGCTGAGTGATACTAAGTGTGTGTTAATTCCCAGAGGATTGGAAAGATACGGTGCACTCTACCCCCTGGGCACAGAGCGGTAGTGGGAAGAGGTTGGATGTAGGGATGAAAAGGCAAACATGGGCAAGGTCATGGGATCATGGAAGACCTTATAAACCCTGCTAAAGAGTTTATATTTTATCCTACATACAATAAGAACCACTAAAGAGTTTTATGCCAGGGAAGACCGTGATCATATTTATATTTTAGAAATATTTATCTGAAGGAAGTATCTGAAGGGAGAGATTGAAGCCATGAGGAAAGTTAGGATATTATTGCAACTGTTCAGGTGAAAAAAAAAAAAATTTCTGAACTAAAGTGGGAATGGAAAGGAAATGTCTGAAGTTGGGTTCCCAAAGTAGCAGACCTGAAGATAAGGCTTTGAGTGCATGTCGCTTATTTGGAAGAGTCCAGGAATAGAGGGGTAAAGCCTGGGAAGTGGCAGAAAGAAGGAAGCCAAGAAAGGCTGCCAAAATGATCAGGTTACCTCTCTGGGGTTGAGGCTGAATTTACCTGGGAATCTGTACAGAGTGTACTAATAGTTGCCCCATCCGAGGGAGGGGGAAGAGGGGGTATTTACCCACTAACTTCTGTCCGTCATTGGCTAGGAACCTCTCCTAAGGGCATTAGCTCTTTGACGCACTAGGCCTGCTTTACACATATGCAGAGAAGTAGGAAACAAGCTCGACATTCTATCCCAAATGCCAGCAAAACGAACCTAGTATTTATCTAGAAAAATAAATAAATAAAAGAATAGTCAAGAAAATGTTGAAAAAGAAAGAGAACTGTTTAGGAATTGACCTACCAGTTACAATCTGCGTTGTGCTTTCAAAAATTACAATGAAAGTAGTGTGATTCTCATGCATAAGGTGATAGCTGGAAGAATGAAATGGAAACATGGGAGTTAACAACATGGGAAAATGCCCTTAAAATGCAATTAAATTTTTAAAAAATTGGTCTTCTCAGGCTATCATCAAAAAGAACACAAATAACAAATGTTGGTGAGGATGTGGAGAAAGGGGAACCCTAGTACATTGTTGGTGGGAATGTAAATTGGTGCAGCCACTGTGGAAAACAGTATGGAGGTTTCTAAAAAAAACTAAAACTACAACTACCATATGATCCAGCAATTCCACTCCTGGGTATTTATCCAAAAAACACTAATTTGAAAAGATACATGCACCCTCATTTCATAGCAGCATTATTTACAATAGCCAACATATGGAATCAACCTAAGTGTCCATCAACAGATGAATGGATGATGTGGTATATATACATACAATGGACTATTACTCAGCCATTAAAAAGTATTAAATTTTGCCACGACAAATACTGTATAATATCACTTATATGTGGAATCTAAAAAATACAACAAACTACTGAATATAACAAAAAAGAAGCAGACCCACAAATACAGAGAACAAACTGGTGTTGCCAGTGGGGAGAGAGGCGGAAAGGGGCAGTATACAGGTAGGGGATTAAGAGGTAGAAGCTATAGTGTATACAGGAAGCTACAAGGATATATTGTACAACATGGCGACTATAGCCAATATTTTATGATAACTCTCAATGGAGTATAACCTTGAAAAATTGTGAATCACTCTATTGTACACCTGTAACTTATATAATATTGTACAGCAACTATACTTTAGTAAAAAATAATCTGTCTATTCAAAGGAAAGAAAGAAAACATAAAAAATATTAACAGAAATATCTGTAGTTTGTGGATCGCCCATGAGTTTTCATATTCATCTGCCTATTTGTATTTTGTAAGTTTTCAACAATGATCGATATGGATTTTAAAATCAAGAAAAGGCTTCGTTTTCAAAAAAAAAAAAAAAAAGAAAAGACAAAGAATCCTGCCAGCTCCAGGAGATTGTGCGTCTGCCTTTTGGAAAGGCCCTTCCATGAGCTGCCTCAAGCAACTTCGTGCTCTTTTCTTTGTGTGGGCAGAAACAGAATAAAATGCTGATCTTGAGGAAACGCTGGGAGATGCTATCAGAGAGAAATTAAGAAGTAATTTTGAGTGGAGATTGGAGGATTTGTCAACAAACTGGAGGGAATCCAGGGAGGAACCGAGGAATAACTGAAGACCTGGGGCTGAAGGCTGGACTTGCGAGTAGAGATGAAAAGAATATGTGTTTAGCTTGGCTAGATTCTAAGGAGAGACTTAGAAACAGCATTGGAGCCCAATCAAACCGCCATTAACTACTGCCAGGCAGATCCTCATCCTAAGTGACCCTGAAAGGTCAAAACAACCTCTTAAAATTTCCAGTGCTTTTTAGTTCAACCTGAGGTTAGAGACCATATCTTCCGCACAGCACAGATTGCTTTTGCATGGATGCCAAGAGCTTGTCTTCGAAGTGCATTAAGGATGCAAATACTGCGGAGAGGAAGTGAGTCTCTAAGGGCAGCTCGAAAGCATCCCCATGACAGAGGATGCTGACGGGGCCAGAACGAGCAGGGGTTTTTTCCCAGGTTTGCATGGCACGATGCTCTAATAAAATGGTTTATTCTTCCTGTGGTTCACTTTTCATGCTTGTCTTGTGTTTATCTGGGGGAAACAGAGGGCCACTTAGAGTGATGGCAAAAGAGAGAAGCAGAAAGAAACAGAAAAGTGAGGCCAAGTGAGTTCCTGGGAGAGACCCAGGGAGGTACCCAGAGGGAGAGAGGGGTTGATAAACAGCCAGAAAAATAGCAATTAGATGGGGATAAAGACTGGAGCGGAGAGAATCGGAACAGGCAGCCAGAAGGGAGGGGAAGGACAGAGAGGGCCCAGTGATCTGTCCTGGGTTGGGGAACAGTAGGAGGTCTGACTCACTGGTACTAGTCAGACCATTTAAAGGAGAACAGAGATTCATGGCGAGGCGGCACTGTTTATTTTTAATATGGACTCGTATTTTGGTAACAGAAAGGGGAAAAAAAAGCAAAAGGGAATTTAGAATGGAGCTTGGGAAGTCTGCACTGAATCTTGAGAACCTCTCAAAGAAAGGCTGTGGTCAGTGGCCTGTGGATGAGCTGGGGCTGCTCTGTCTTGCTCCTGTGGATGAACATTGACCACAGGGAAGGACATTGTCAGGCATTATCAGCCAAATTCAGGACATTTTTGCTTTGGTTGCTGCACTCTGAGGCACTTAAACCCAGACACAAGGGCACATACTTAGGGGGCTTTTTCGATGGAAGCTTCGCAACCCTGCCTGGCCAGTGATCTGGACCTCTCCAGCATTGCACAAATGCATGCCTTCCTGGTTTCTCTTGTTTCATTCTTGTCCTGCTTGTTTAGGAAAATGTCACTAAGTAATGAAAAAGTAAACATTTGTACTTATCATTCTATGGTGTGATTACAAATATCCGAAAAACCTCTTAAGGAAGAGGTTTACAAATTCTCAAACTTAAATTGCTTTTTTCACTTAAGTAGCAATATTGACATTCACTAGGAAATACTGCCATTTCAAAATGACAAAGATGCACAGTACAAGAAAACAATGTGTCCTGTCCTAGGAAAATACATATTTGTAATATGGGCTCTAAGCCTGGTATACCTAGTCTCTTCATTGGCGATGCCCACGTCTGGAGATCAGTTGAATGGCTTGCTTGATCTTGGGGGGTAAGCTCTTCGGGATTTAAACATGATTCTTTCGAAATACGATGCACTTATAAATTTGTAATTAAATAAATATACCCAAATCAGGGATGTGCCCTCAGTGATAGGAGTGAAAGACCCAAAACATTTGGGTACCACTCCTGTAGACTACAGCGTATGGTGGGGTTTCTTTGAGCACAGAACTAAGGAAGAGGAAAGTTACAGAGAAACCTGGGTTAAGGTTAAGAAGCCTGGGTTAAACTCATCAGAATCACCTTAGGAACGCTTAAAAAATACAGACTCTTGGGATTTATCCCAGCGCTATTAAGTAGGAACTTCATACTGAGACCTAGGAATCTGTATTTTTGAAATCCTTTGAATGTCTAGACTAGGATTGTGAATAGTGGGCTAGAGCACCTTCTGTTTCTTGTCTCGAGTTACCGAATATGTTCTAAGTGTGATTACCAATTTAACATAAAAAACTACCTCCGTCAGAGCTCATCATGTCTTTTAGAGGCAACTAAACTGACCTCTTCCGTAATGAATGAGATGATTTCTCTTGACATTTGGATCACCAATTCTGTCTAATAACTTTGGAATTTACACAGTTGGTTGTACAGTAGATGCAATTCAGAGGTCTTCTTGAATAAAGATGCCACAGAGGTTCTACTGGCATTTTTCACCGTGTCAAGTTTATTAGGGTGAGTTAATATGCAAATACGTCCTTTTTTTCAGGTGAACGTTACTCTAAATATTTACAAAACATAGCACTTCAGCAGCTCTCTTGAGGCCCCAAGCCTGTCAGTTTTCATGGCAGTTGTTTACTGCATGAAAACATAGTTGCTGACTTTTCCTGAGTAAATGAATTTTAGGGTATCCTGAGATGTTCTGTGATATGGAAGACAGGAAGAGAAAGAATGGGGGCAAGGTGGTGGGAGAATGCCGGCCATTGACTCACTGTCACCAACACTAAGACTCTTGACCTTTTGGTGTCTCAGTGAATGAACCCACATGGAAAGAAGCAGTGGGAAAAAGTAACATGGTCAAAATGGCCACGAGGTCTCCTAGGTAAATACATGATTATATTGGAGTTGAGAGTTCTTGTGACCTTTTGTGGCTTCTTTAGTCTGGGGAGTCACTATCATTGCAGGAGCCAGCTTTGTCATTTTCACTTTGTGGTGCGGAGGGAGCGCTTTGATGTGTAACTCTGTGATCACTGTGGGAGCTAAGAAAAGAGTAATCCCCTCGTCATCCACCCACAGCTCCAGTTGTCTCCGGAATAAGTGGCAGAGAGGCTTCCTGCAGTCAGTTTTTGAAAAATCAGTTTTCCTGTACCCATTTTAAAGGGTGCAATTGGAAAAGTTTTGACACATGTACACGCCTGTGTAACCACCACCTCAGTCAAGATATAGAATCTTCTCTTCACTCCCAAAAGATTCTTTGTGCCCCTTCTCAGGAAGTCTCCCTCTACTCCCAGCTCCAGGCAAGCACTGATTTTTATCACTATAGATTAGATTTATCTTTTCTAGAGTTTTGTATAGATGCAACCACACAGTATGTATTCTTTCATGTCTGGTTTCTTTAACTTGGCTTAACAATTTTGAGATCCATCCAAATAGTCACATACGTTAGTAGTTTGTGTCTTTTTACTGCTTAATAGTATTCCACTGTAGGAGGCCGCCACAATGTGTTTATCCAGTCAACTGTTTTGTTTTTTTTTTTAACATCTTTATTGGAGTATAATTGCTTTAAAATGGTGTGTTAGTTTCTGCTTTATAACAAAGTGAATCAGTTATGCATATACATATATCCCCATATCTCCTCCCTCTTGCATCTCCCTCCCTCCCACCCTCCCTATCCCACCCCTCTAGGTGGTCACAAAGCACCAAGCTGATCTCCCTGTGCTATGCTATCCAGTCAACTGTTGATGGACGTTTGAGTTATTTCCTGTTTGAGGCTGTTATGAGAACAGCTGCTACAAACATTTGCATCCAGATCTTTGTGTGGGCATAGGTTTTCATTTCTCTTGAGTAAATATCTCGGAAAGGAACTGCTGCCTCACGTATAGGTGTTTGGTTAAGTTTAGAAGAGTCTGCCGAACAGTTTTCCAAAGTGACTGCAGTATTCCCACTAGAAGTGTATGAAGGTTCTGATTTCTCCATATCTTTTCCAGCACTTATTATTATCTTTTTATTATAGACATCCTAGCTGGTGTGTGGTGGTATCGCGTCATAGTTTTACTTTGCATTTGCTTGATGGCTAACGTGGTTGAGCATCTTTTCTCGTGCTTATTGGACATTTGATTACCCATTTTGTCAGTTTTAGAAACAGAAGTTTTTATTAAGAAGGTAAGAGCTGCCTACTCTGTGACATCTGTGGCCCCTTCCGTGTCAGCAGAAGGAGACGAAGTTCCGCTAACTGGTGCTGAGAATGACCAGGGCGTACTTCGTAGAATCAGCCGTAAAGCTGCCACCTCATCCTCCTCGAGCCCTCATCTTGGCTACATTCTTTGCTCACAATTCGACCCTTCCCTATCAGATCACTTGTGGCCTTTCAGCAACCTCTTTTCTCCTTCAAGTCTTCCCTTAGTGTGTTTTGTCTTGGGTTCAACCGGTGAAAACATTTGTTTCTGTAAAAGCAACTCGCTAAGATCTGCTCTGGTTGGTCCATTCGCCATGGCCCCCATCTTTGAGATGGTTCTTACTCTGATAATCACAGCCTCCTGTAGTAGCTGCTGAGAAGTGCCACCCAGATTCCCTCTTTTGGATTGAGGCTTTCATTTCCCCAGCTGCCAGGTGTGTACCCCGCTGACAGCCCACAGTTAAGTCCATGCCCTGGAATTGCCCTCGGATGAAAGGAGCTGCCTCGTCTTTGAGGATCGTTGTGTGTTGTGCAGGGGATGAAAAGTCAATACAGGGACTAAAAGGTTCTGCTCCTCTTTCCTCAATTCAAGAAATATTTGAAGGGCTGTATCTGCCTCAAGCTTCCTATGGGGTCAGCTGAGGCCAATGTTACAAATGTACTGGAGTTCACCTTTTCTCTCTGCCCCATCCTGCATGCAAATCTCTGCCTCAGAGTGTGTTTTCCTGGGAGTATTAGCTTCCTGTGGCTGCAATAACAAATTAGCACAAACCGGGTGGCTTAATGCAACAGAAATTTATTCTCTTACAGTTCAGAAGGCTAGACGTCCCAAGTCAAGATGTTGGCAGGGTTGGTTCCTTCTGGAGGCTCTGAGGCCATGCCTCTCTCCTACCTTTTGGTGTTTGCCAGAAATCCCTGGCCTTCCTTGGATTGTAGACAAATCACTCTAATCTCTGACTCTGTCCTCACATCACCTTCACCTCTCTGTGTTTTTAGAAGAACACTTGTCATCGGATTTAGGGCCTACATGGGTAATCTAGGGTGATTTCATCTCAAGATCCTTAATTATATCTGTAAAGACCCTTTTTCCAAACAAGGTCATATTCAGAAGTTTTGGGCGGACAGATCTTTTGATGAGGGACCAGTGTTCAACCAACGACTCTGGGAAACTGACCTAGTTGCTGACAGGGGCCTAGTGAGCATATTTGAAGTGGGATTTGGGAGCTGGATCCACCACTAGCTGGCTAGCAAGGAGGACCCCATCACTGAGGGTGAGTGGAGTGCTGACCGCGCCTGACGTGCAGTAGTGAGGTGATCAAGGTTTACATGTTCACTGGTTGTGAGCTGGAATAGGAAGGAATTTTGGAGGCAGATGCCTCCAAAATTTAAGGAAAGTGGTAAGCAAAAGGACTATGGAACGACATGGATATTATTATATTGGGGAAAGAAAATGAAATCCTGCCAATCGTTAATCACCAGTTTGAAGCGGAGTATGAGAACAATAGGGCCTCATTGGCAGGATAAAAAGACTCATCTACTGTAGATGGAAGGCAGAAAAAACCAAGGATAAGTCCTAGGACTTAATTAAAAGAGTAATAGAGCTCCAGAGAAGACTGGCTTCTTAATCTTGACACGTTGGCTATGCCCAGGGCAGAGCCCTGTTTGGGAAGGAGTAGGGCCCTGAGGTTTGGGAAGGCACATGCAAGTTGATGCATTCAAAATCTTGAATTATCCCAGACTCCCCTGACACTTTGGGCCTACAGAATTGGCCACTTCTCCCTGTAAGATTCCTTGCCTGAAGGTAATATAGAAAACTCTGCCTAAAACGTCACACTTTCCTCCTTTAAGACCAGCCCCATCTCCATTCCTGGCCACCAAGCCAATCACTCGTGGTCAAAATCACTCTTCAAAACATAACGAGGCTGGGGAAGTGCTGGCTGGATCCCCTAAAGAAACAGAGGGACTATACCTCCAGGAATAGCTTACATGTGCCAGCAGGGAGCTGAAGGGTGTGTACAGGCTGCATGTTGAGGATGCTGGCTCCAAGAGGGTGCAGCATAAATTTGGATAAAGTGAGAGTTTCTCAGTATGGAAGCACTTTCCTGTGATGCAGGGGCTTTGCCCAAGAAAGGACCCTAAGAGAAAGTACTAACACACAGCTACGATGGGTCCTGAGGCTTGGAGAAAGCAGTGGTCACACCAAGTGAAGTGGAAACCATGGTCCTCTTGCCATATACATGGACAGAAGGATCAAAAAGTTCAGAGAAATGGACATGCTGGAGTAAGGCCAGAAAACCCAGCCACCCACTCTGTTCCTCAGGACAACTTGGAGATTCATTCCCCAAAGTGATAAGGAATCTGATGGTGAGCGCGGTGGGACATCATTAAGAAGCACCAGCGGGACATGCAGTTACAGAACTGATAGCAATGGGATGGCAGGATCTTTTTTTTTTTTAATGATAAAACTCTTTTTTATTTCTCAGGCAGTATTAGAAGTATTTTTTAAAATTTTTATTGGAATATAGTTGCTTTATAATGTTGGTTAGTTTCTACTGTATAGCAAAGTGAATCAGCTATATGTATACATATATCCCCTCTTTTTTGGATTTCCTTCCCATTTAGGTCACCACAGAGCACTGAGTAGAGTTCCCTGTGCTCTTCAGTAGGTTCTCATTAGTTATCTATTTTATACATAGTATCAATAGTGTATATATGTCAATCCCAATCTCCCAATTCATCCCACCCTCCCTTCCCCCTTGGTATCCATACGTTTGTTTTCTACGTCTGTGTCTCTATTTCTGCTTTGTAAATAAGATCGTCTATACCAATTTTTTCAGCCATAAGAAGGAACAAAATTGGGTCATTTGTAGAGACATGGACGGACCTAGAGACTCTCATACAGAGTGAAGTAAGTCAGAAAGAGAAAAACAAATATCGTATAGTAACGCATATATGTGGAATCTGAAAAAATTGGGATGGCAGGATCCTGAGTTAATAGAGAATTAGATTTGTCAGAAGCAAAGTGGCTGCTTGAGCATCCTCATGACATGGCGGTTGGCTTTCCATAGAGAGTGAGAGAGGGTATGGCAACAGTAAGCTACCCTTTTAATAACCTAGCCTCCGATGTCACTTCTGCAACATTCCATTCGTTAGGAGTGAGTCACCAAGTCTACATTCAAGGGGAGGGAAAATTAGGTTCACCTTTTTGAAGGGATGAACGTCAAAAAATTTTCAAACATCTTTTAAAACAAGCTCAGGGACATTTCTAAAAGAACTTGGTGCTTTTTATCACTGCAAACTCAAGAACCTGTGGGTGTAGAAGTCATGGTTCCCAAATGGGAATGTTTTCACCAAGAGACGTTAAGCTTTAAGCTACAGCTGTTGCCCAGTCACCGTTGGCCTTTGCGTCAACAGACCAGCAGGCAAGGGAAAAAGTCAGCAACCTGGCCAGGGAAGTTAGCCCATTATGGGTGGAGAAAGGGCTGCTGTTACTGAACGGGGGTAAGAGTGAGTGAGCACATGCCCCACTGGGGCATTTCTTGATAGTCTTCTGCCCAATTGTGTTAGTCAATGGACAAGTGCAGCAACCTGACCTGGGGGTCTGGGAGAAACTACTGGAGTAGAAGGTGCTATCCATGGGTCGAGGGAATGTAGGTAGGCATAGAGAAGGGAGCAATGAGCACCAGTGTAGATCCCAAGACTAGATACTGAAGCAAGGTTGTCTTCCATCCCACTAACTTTCCTGGTGTAATTTTCCCTGGAAAAGCAGCCTTGCAGGATGTTGGAGGAGATTTACCAAGTTGGAGTAAACATAATCACATGAAGGCAGTGCACCGAATCGCATCGTGGTGGACTGTGGGTGGAGCTGGGGTGGACCCCAGACACACACCCCTACTGGACTGAGGCACGCATTCCTCCAGCTGCTGGAGTGCTGCCTGGCTTGGCTCGCAGCCACGTCTCTCTCTAGGAACAGCTCTGGGCTGAGAGAGCAGCCCTGCCCATGGCTATTACCTTCCTCCCTGGGGACAGTCTCCAGGTGAGGACCGGTCAGATGTGAAGGTACAGCCTCACTCCCTTGCCTCAGTCTGGGACCTCTTGGAAGGGCCATCCCAGCTCCCACGCTCACTGTGGAATCATCTGTGGTCCTGATGCAACTTCATTGTCCTTCACCTCCTTTCTCTGCCCATCCCCTTCGTCCTCACTCCCTTACAGCTGAAGCTCTGAGCGCATTCACCTGTGTATCGTTTAATACTGCTCTCAGATCCTATTTCCGAAGACTCTCAACAATGACACTGTTTATGCAGCGGTCACTGTGCTAGCCCTCGCTTTCCAGAGATCATCTCTCTAAACCTGCTCAATAAGTCTACAGCATAGCTACCCTTAGGATCTGCATTGTAAGGTGAGATATCTGAAATCATCTGTCAAAGTTCACAGATATGAAACCTGCAGTGGAAATGGGGCATGGCAAAGAGGAGTGCTTTGGAGCTCTACCAGACCAGACTTTGTGAGTTTGCAGGATTTAGGTCCTCCATGTTGGGGACCCTTTTTGTGGCCACAGGAAATACCCTCCTTCCCCAGCCAGTCTTTGGGAGGTGTAAGTGAAGGCAGGATACCTGGGTTTGCCATCATAGAAGAATGGCAAAGAAGCGTAGTCCAGTTTTGTATTTTGCAAGAGAGATTTTTGGTCTTGTATTTTTGATGTGAAAATAGTGATTTGAAAATACCTTTTCCCCGCTGTGCTTTGCTTTCTGTCAAGTTCAGTACCACCAAGACCCAAATGAACATTACTTGGCAAGCTGCCAAACTAAACACATCCCAGCCAAGCGCCTAATAATGGAAAGGAACATGTGATGGGAAAGCTTCTTATGGACGTTTGGTGGAAATAAACTGATGAAGCTGCAAAAACAGTCATTTCTTCCTTGCTCCTTAAATCTCAATAAATGAGATTAAATCTACAAGCTCGCTTTTGTTGTCGAGTTGGAAATTTTAATTCCAAATGGTTAGCTTTGACTAGTAACATCTTAAGGAATTCCCAAAAGTTTGTATCTTTCTTAGGGAAGCTCCTGTATTATAAAAAAAAGTTCCAAAATACAGGAATTTTTTCAAAAGTGCATTATAACTAGCTTCATATTTATTTGTTGGGGCTTATAAGGTATCTGGGTGCTGTTGTATGAAAATTATAAATAATTTAACTATTATTCATTCGTACATTTAAAAAAAATAAAGCCACCCACTTTACCATAAAAACTTCAGGAACCTGGAGTAAAGTTAGTGATATTTGCAAATTCTCTATTCCTTTGACTTAAATGAATCATGTCTTTATTTAAGTCCTCAGAAATCAACGTTTCCAATTCTATATACACATCTATATTTCTCTGTACTGGTGTCTCAGACAGATCTTCCTTACTTGGGAGATACATGTTTGTGATTACTTACATGAATATCATCTGCATTTAGGTTTTGACAAAACCAGGAGCATGGTTCATGCCAACCACCTCCTTTTTCTTTCTGTAGAAATAATGTCTGTTTTACACCCGTGTGTGGACTGACTGGAAATGCATTTATTTTGAAATTGATTAAAGGCAAGGAAATGTTTTCAGAAACCTGTCACAGAGGCCTAAATATTTTAGCCTTTTGCCATAAAAATAAAAATGGACTTTAAAAAAGGACATTTTCCGAAGACTGCTTTGTTAAAAAGAAAATGGTCAGAAGAAATGACTTTCCAAAGTTTTGCAAGCGCGGTCACTGGTGGAGGGGAAATCCTCTCTACTGGACAGACTCCTTTTACTTTTCTCATAACTAAGACGTTTTTCCATTCGAGGAAGGGTGAGGCCAAGTCCTTGGAGCTACGTGGAACTTTCATTCATGCACCATGTTGAGTTCAACGTGCAAAGTCATGAAGGGTAATTCATATTCATAGTGACCTCTTTGCTCAGATGGACCTACTGGGGGAAGTCATTAGACATTTGCTGGTGAAAATTTTGCTTAGCTCAATGTTTACATGTAAAGTTCATTAAAAAAGCACTTCAGATCTGGGTGGGGATGAGTCAGATTCAGAACTAAGAAATTTGTAATCTGTGAGTTTCTAAAGAAAACTTTTGGAGCCAAATGACAAAGAAGTATCACAATGGTCTCGTTTTCTAGGATTTCACACAATGCCTCTTTTTAAATATTCCAGACTGCATGATGCTTGAATACTACTTATACTCTTTGGTTTTATTTCACAATTCAGCTTTACCCTTGTTTTTCCCCAGGCCATACTGGCCTAATATAATTTAATTCATTTCTTTCAGTCCCCATTTATCATGTATTCATTCAAGAGATATTTGTTGATTTTCTACTATGTATCTGCCAATGGGGATTCAGTAACAAACTCTCCAGACTTAAGAGCTAAATCAAGAAAATAATTTTTGGTTGTGAGAAGGGCTAGTTAGGAATAAATAATGGTATTAGAGGGAGTAAGAGGTGGCAGTTGAAGTAGGAAAGCCTTGTGTTATAGGGTGACAAGGGGTGGCCATATCTAAAGCACAGGAAGGAACCAGCTGTGCAGAAAGCCCAGGGATGCCTGGCATCCTAGCATGCGGAGGGGACCAAGTAGGAGGGCTCTGAGATGGTTAGGGGTTTGGCATGTTCTGAGAACAGAATGGATCCATTTTGGCTTGAGTGTAGGGAGTGAGATGAGATTGTAAGAAACGTAGATTCTCTTCCAAATGCAATGGACACCCTGAAGAGGAGGAGTGATGAGATCCTAGGGGAGTGATTAGATCTGTGATTTTCATTAAATCACAGTAAGAATAACAACTAAAAACCCCAACAGTTAAGGGCTTCACATACACCCCTGAAATTTTTGGTCTTCTACTCCCTACAATTTTCTCTTTGTATCAGGGAACTCCTAGATATCCTTATATGTGCTCCTAAGTTTCCAGTTTGTGGCATCTGTTTTCCTCCATCCTGACATTCTCAACACTCACAGAAACCTCCCTGATCACGTTATGGCTTCATCCCACTTAGCTCAAGATGCTCTTGTCGCCGGGTTGATAGCATACTTCCTGGAAGAAGCTGTTGCCTTATCATTTTTTCCTGATATCAGCTCTGTAATTGGCTTTATCAGTGTTCCTTTGCTACCTTCCATCAGTGCCCACAAGCAAGATAAAGGACATACACTCCTTCCACTTGTGTTCAAGTGTGCGAGGGTATGGGAGACAGGTAGGACCAGCTGGCCTGGGAGCCAGCCATGGATGGGGAAATATGATGGAGCACTATGGCAGCAAGGGTTGAAGAAACCTATCCACAGCAGATTCAATGGTGGCACACACTTCCCAGAATGCAGGAGAGGTAGAATCCAAGAGCACCTGTTTGAGTTCTTGCAATTCCAAAACTGGCTGTTAAGGATACTCTCAATTTAACTCTTAAGATTTCTGAATCAAAAACTACACCTGAGAAACAGTTTATTCGTTTATGTTCCTGGAGTATATTGGGGGAGGGATTTGCAAGTGGTGCTAATAGATGAGCTCAAAGATGTCACCCGGCATGTAGTGATGGTGATGTCGTGGGTTTCCATCTGGGAAGATGGAAGTCCAAGGAAAAGGCGTCAGTTGTATTTGATGGAAGTTCTCAGAGGGGTGGGTGAGTCCTATGACTCACTCTTCCTCTCAGGAGTGGGAATCTCTGAATAGTGTCCATCCACACATCATGAATTTAGTCCTGGGTTTGACCAGACTAGAGCTGCCCTGTTTGGCAATCTCCCCCACCCTTCTAAGGGCGGATCTAATTGTAGCAGGAGAAACTCTGTGATTCTCTGTAGGCTTGGAAAAATAGAATGAATAGGGAGTGCTTTGGTTAGCGTTTCCTTAGGAAAAATTATTGTAGGGAATTTGTGGAAAAACACTGCTTTGCAATTTCAGAGCTACTCAAAATATCGGGTAACTAAATATAGAACAGTGTTCACAATCTTGCAGGTCCTGAAGTCTGGCTAAAAGTGAGTTCTGGGAGGGGGTGATGTCTTCTCTTTCTTTTCTTCTCTCTCTCTTTTTAATTTTTCTTCCGTGGTCAACCTTGTAAGCTTGACCACCATGATTATCCAACAAGAATCTTAATTGTTGTTCTAACACAAGTTCTTACTTAATTTGAAAAAATGTTTGGTGTTAATGAAACTTCCCTCTGAAAAAAATAATAGCTGACATGAAAAAGGAGCTGTTTCACAGACTAAAGAACTCACAGATGCATCTTTCATGAAATGTTGTACAAAGTTTGTCAAGGTCAAAGGAATGTCACAATCATCCAATGTTCTCAGTATGAATTGTAGAGTAAGTCAGTTCAAGGCTTTTGTGTGGTGGGTTGGAAAATCTTGTTCTTTGCGCCCCCTGAAAGAGAGCTTTATCAATATAAGGAAACTGAAATGGATGTAAAATAAAACTTCTCAACTGTAAGATGTGTAAGGCTTAAAATTCACTTATAAGTAGAATCATTAAAATGTATTCTTTGGTGATACAACTTTTCTTCCATTTTTTAACCTTTCTTCCCTAAGGCAATTAAAAATAATAAAAATTTGTAGAAAAAAGTGGGGCGGGATACCTGTAATCA